>NW_024387030.1:7355105-12155105 GCF_900408965.1 Simochromis diagramma
AAGCCCACCGACAGTCAGGGTGTCCACCACTATAAGCGCCAACAATGGGCATCCAAATGTGGTCTGAGAAATCACATGTTCTTTTAAATAACATGTGTGTGCATTGCTTAACTGGAGAACACCAGGCACCAGGATGCACTATAGGAGGAAGTGTGATCTGTTTGGGAAACCTTGGGTCCTGGCATCCATGTGGATTCTACTTTGGCACTTACCACCTACCTGAGCATTGTTGCAGACTTTTCGTAGAAACGTTATTCCCTATTCGCTGTGGCCTCTTTCAGCAGGATAATGTGTTCTCCTGCAAAGCAAAAGTGGTTCAGAAATGGTTTGAGGAGCACAACAATGAGTTTGCAGTGTTGACTTTGTCTCCTAATTCTCCAGATTTCAATCCCATCAAAACATGTGTGAGATGCGCTGGACAAACAAGTCTGATCCATGGATGTCCCACCTTACAACTTACAGGAATTGAATGATACAGCAGGACACTTTCAGAGATCGAATGGAGTCCATGTCTCAACTGTTCAGGGCTGTTTTACCAGCAAAAAATGGGACCAACCAATATCAGGCAAGTTTTTTTCCTGATTGATGTAGTCCTGCTGAAGACAATTCCAGGTCTATATTAAAGGGCAGGAAGAATAAGTCTGAGTTACAGCAGGATGATTATGTTAGTTTAAATGAATCAACACCCCCAAGAATCCTTGAGGGGGGCGGTGTGGCAGCAATTTTCCACACCAGCTTATTAACCAACCACAGACCAAGACAGAGTTTTAATTCATTTCAATTCAATTCAATTCATTTCAATTCAATTCAATTCAATTCAATTCAATTCAATTCAATTCAATTCAATTTTATTTATATAGCACCAAATCACAACAAAAGTCGCCTCAAGGCGCTTCATAGATACAGAGAAAAACCCAACAATCATATGACCCCCTATGAGCAAGCACTTTGGCGACAGTGGGAAGGAAAAAACTCCCTTTTAACAGGAAGAAACCTCCGGCAGAACCAGGCTCAGGGAGGGGCGGGGCCATCTGCTGCGACTGGTTGGGGTGATAGAAGGAAGACGGGATAAAAGACATGCTGTGGAAGAGAGACAGAGGTTAATAACAGATATGATTCAATGCAGAGATGTCTATTAACACATAGTGAGTGAGAAAGGTGACTGGAAAGGAAAAACTCAATGCATCATGGGAATCCCCCGGCAGCCTACGTCTATTGCAGCATAACTAAGGGAGGATTCAGGGTCACCTGGTCCAGCCCTAACTATATGCTTTAGCAAAAAGGAAAGTTTTAAGCCTAATCTTAAAAGTAGAGATAGTGTCTGTCTCCGGAATCCAAACTGGAAGCTGGTTCCACAGAAGTAGGGGCCTGATGATTTCAAAGCCTGATGCTTAAACATGTTCACCCGGGCTGGAAAACCCCCAAAAAGCACTCTTATTTGTTCACATCTATCATCCACCTGGGCCTTACACAGAGTTTCTGTCTGATTTCTCAGACTTTTTATCTGATTTAGTGCTCAGTTCAGATAAAATAATTATTGTCGGTGATTTTAACATCCATGTAGAAGCTAAAAATGACAGCCTCAACAAGACATTTAATCTGTCATTAGACTCAATTGGCTTCTCTCAAAATGTAAAAGAACCCACCCACCACTTTAATCACACTCTAGATCTAGTTTTAACATATGACATAGAAACTGAACATTTAACAGCGTTTCCTGAAAACCTTATCTTTTCTAATCCTTTTCTAAGTACAATATTTGATTACACAGCAGTGGAGAGTAGACTTTATCCCAGTAGATGTCTTTCTGAAAGTGCTGTAACTAAATTTAAGGATATAATTCACTCACTGTTATCATCTTCAATGCCCTGTACCAACACTGAGCAGAGCAGCTATCTGAACACTGCTCCAACAGAGGTCGACCATCTTGTTAATAATTTTGCCTCCTCACTAAGTATGACTGGTTACTGTAGCTCATGAGAAAAAGAGATCCTCAAATTAAAAGTACTTGACACTGTGGTATAACTCTCAAACACACACCTTAAAGCAGATAACTTGTAAACTGGAGACGAAATGGCGTATAACAAAGAAGATCATCATCATCAGGCTGACAAAAAGTCAGAGCGCTGTTGACTCAACCGTTCCTTTAACGTTAACTAGTAATGACTTCAAGAACTTCTTCACAAATAAAATTTGAACTATTAGAGAAAAAAAATACTCATAATTGTCTCACAGATGTAACATTATCTACAGCTACTTTCAGTGCCATTAATATTCATATAGAGTCTTTTTCTGCAATTGATCTTTCTGAGTTAACTTCAGTAACTGCTTCCTCAAACCATCAACGTGTCTTTTAGACCCCATTCCTACAAGACTGCGCAAAGAAGTCCTGCCATTAATTAATGCTTCAATCTTGAACATGATCAACCTGTCTCTAGTAATCGGCTATGTACCACAGGCCTTCAAGCTGGCAGTAGTTAAACAGTTACTTAAAAAGCCTTCTCTTGACCCAGCAGTCTTTGCTAATTAGTCTCAGCTTTCTTTCATCTCAAAAATCCTTGAATGAGTAGTTGTCAAACAGCTAACAGATCATCTGCAGAGGAATGGCTTATTTGAAGAGTTTCAGTCATGTTTCAGAGCTCATCACAGCACAGAAACAGAATCTGCTTATAGCCTCCAGTGTTAGAGAGTAATGGAATACATGTACCGGCATCACATATTTAATACAAAATCTGAGTAAATGTATTTTGTTACAGTTACCATTTAAATGGGTGTCCCTCACCCCAACCGGTTGCGGCAGATGGCTATGGCGGGTTTTTTTGTGCCTCTATTCTGAGCGCACATAAAGAAAACTTGCAAGTGCAAATGTTGCATTTTGAGGAGAAAATGATTTTGAGCGAAGAAAAGTTTAATTTGAGCGAACAAAATTCATTGTTGTGTGCAAGAAATGTATTTCAGTGTTTGCTATTATCCATATACACACATAATAAAGGCCCCTCTCTTGCTCAGATCTCTGCTCTGTGTCCTCACAGACATCTGCAGACCTAAAAGCGAAACAACCTGAAACATGGAAACGTAGCTGGAGAGACTCTGGGGAAGATGAACAGGATGACCAACAGGCATGATACACAGAATGATACGCAGATGCTCCCACGAAGAACAGAGGTAACCATGCACTAAATATACACACAAGGTAACATGAAAATGGCACACAGGAGGGAGACACAGCTGAACCTAATTAGACAAGACAACAGTGAAGCAAAACCCAAAACACTGAACACTGGATGTGGGTGTTTTAAAAGAGGTAAAAGAGGAAATACAAGACAGAAAGCCACAATTCCCAGAATAAAACTTAAAACAAAAACAGAAAACACTGGGTCGCAGTGTAACTGCTGAAACTCTACTCTGAGCAGTGGTCAGGGTCAAGTGATGTTTCCAGTAACTCAGGTTATAATGTTTGGCTTTCTGAGTCAGGGTGAGAGTTGTTTTATTTGTTTGTTTTTAATTCTGTTTGTGCTGCTCATGTTTCGCTGATTTAACCTGATACATTTTCTGTTTTTTCCTCAAGATTCACATCATTTTAGTCCTCATTTCAAAGTCATTTGCCAATAGTTTTCTAACTCTGTTAAGCCAAGCCTGTCAGGCACTGTGACCATCAGTACCACAGGGAGTTGCTGGACTTAGTACCTTTAGAAACCTGGACAGCCTCCCAAACTCAGGAACTCCATCTTGACTCCAAGGCAGTAGATCTGGTTCTCAGTACACTTGATACACCAGTGATCTTCAGGCAGTAGATGCTGCAGATTATTACTGTGGGTTACCATGGTAGTGAAGTGTTTACACAATGATTCATGGTTGTATAAAAAATTCCTTCACTTTGGCTGAAGGCTGCAGGTGTAGAGTTTTCAACTGCAATCAGAATAACTAGAATAACCACTTAAACACAACACAAGTGTACCCCCACCCCCCCCACCCCCAACCTACAGACTTCATTTCAGCCACAGTGAAAGTTTTAAAAAGCTAAACGGGATAATAAGTGAACAATCAGCAATTTCCCATCAGCTCAAAAGTATTTTTCATTAAGGACATTGCAACTTAAGTTTAATAAATAACCACTGATGAACACTGATCCTGCTGTTTGTTAGAAAAATTCCAAACATCCCTGATCTTTTGTTACTGCAAAAACTGAAAAATATCTAAACAGTGTGAAGCTCAATAAGTATTTCTATTGATTCTGATCCTGTAATGAACTACTGAGATGATGGTCACTGATAACAGTGTTGACAGATTATATCACTTTGCATCTAGCAATCCCCCCAACCCGCCACTCCCCCCAGCTCTCTCTCTCTTTCTCTCTCTCTCTCTCTCTCTCTCTCTCTCTCTCTCTCTCTCTCACACACACACACACACACACACACACACACACACACACACACACACACACACACAGGTATTTGTTTGCAGGTTGTGTTTTGAATGCTTGCTGTGCTTCACTGATCCTAAAAATGTTTAAGAAGAACCAGTGAGGCACGTCTGTGCAGAGTCTCTGACAGTGAGATTTTTCATAATGATGATGATGTTACTGACTTCACTGCTCATCACAATCATGCTCAGACTTCAAGGTGATGAGTGATGTGGTTCTGTTATATTCTCTGTTATGTTTTACTTTACATCACACTGTCATTTTAACAAAGTAACATATTTTAATTTCCAGGATCAGATGCCAGTTCATCTGTGACTCAGTCTCCTGTGTTTAAAGCTGCTGCTTTGGGGGAGACGGTCTCTCTGAGCTGTACAGCCAGTAAAGGAGTTGACAATGATCTCAGCTGGTATCTACAGAAACCTGGACAGCCTCCCAAACTGCTGTTTTACCAAATCAGCAGCCGTGAATCTGATACTCCGAGTCATTTCAGCAGCAGTGGATCTGAGCCTGAGTTCACTCTGACAATCAATGGAGTTCAGGCTGCAGATGCAGGAGATTACTACTGTATGGGAGCATATACAGGTCCAGAGTTCACACAGTGATACAGAGTCGTACAAAAACCTCCCTCCGTTACTATTTGCAGTGTTGCAGCTGTGAGCCTCTGATACAGACTCTGACATGCATCACTGGTTCACTGAGTCCACTTTCAGAGGTGGAAAATAAAATATTTATTCATTCCTGATCACATCATTAAGAAGATTTTAAATTAAGTAACACTGTTTAGAATCTGTAACATATAATGCTTGTCTCACAACATTTCATGAAAAGGCTTTAAATTTGATTAATAAAATGTTAATATTAATTCTACAGTTGGCCAAAAAGCCACAAAGGGAGGCAAGAGAACATGTGGTGTTCTTTGATAATACTTTGAGTTAGATTTTTGCAGTATTAATTACTTGAGAAAACAAGACTGGATGGACTTAGAGGTTCAAAATTCAAGTCTTAGTCAAAACCAAATATTGAACCCAGACCCTGTACACAGTTTTTAACTTAAATATAAAATCACATACTTTGATTTGAATCAAACAATGATTGCATTTCATGCATGAAAATGTTGTTTTATCAGTTTCCTACCACAGGGTTGTAATCTGGTGTTAAAGTTGTATTTGGGAGGTGGGAAATTCAGCTGTAGTGGGGCAGCAGAGACTCAGCTACATTTTGAAATTTATAAGACCATGTTACATTCATAATGGCAATTTCCCAACTCCTCACCAGTATAAAGCTGGATTTTAGTTGGTATCTTTATCTTTTGTTTCAAAGGTCAATGACGATCGCTGACTTTGCACACAAATAAACTTTTAAAAGCTTCTCCCCAAGCACAAAACAAAAGCGATTTTTCATAAGCTGTGATTTTATTTTGTGTTTTTACTTTTTTTACACCATATTTTTAAAGTCAACATGGTTAATATTAGCTGATAAACTTAGCATGCACATCATTAGAAAGTCAAATGTTTGCAGAAATATCGCAACAGCAGAAACATGTAGCTTCATCAAACTATAAAAGACATCATATGCAGACAGGAAGTGTTGCTGAAGCTCTACTCTGAGCAGTGGTCAGGGTCCAGGGTTTGAGTGACGGGGCTCTGTCCACTCAGACTGGCCTCACAGCTCACTGAGCCTGCCTTCCTCCACTGGTCTGCAGAGAGGCTCAGGGTGCTGCTCCAGCTGTAGCTGCCGTCTGTCCCCAAGACTTCCAGGCTGCTTGAAACCCCTGAGGATGTGCTAGTGCCCCCCACCTTCCAGCCCAGCTTCCAGTTTGAGGGGAAACCCCCGGTGGCCAAACACACCACAGTGGCACTACTCTGTTTGTCTTCCTCTTTGGATGGACAGTGAGGGTGGGCCTCACCACACCCACTCTGAACAAACCTCTAACCCCTGAAAATGAACCTTTTCTTATGTAAAACATCACAGTACACCTGATTAAATGCAGAAGAATATTTACCTAAAGTGACTTAAAATTATTTAATGAATTTAAATCGTGATTATCATAATTGTATCTTTAGTTATACGAACCGAAAGACAAAACGTAATTTTCACATCACACATATTTATTTAAATATAAAGAACACTGTTTAACACAGCAACTAGAAAGGATTCAAAAAATAATGAATTATGAGACTATGACAATATAATTAACAACTATACAGATATATTGTATTTGTTGATAGCAAAATCAAAAAGTAAACATGCAAACCAGGGTGCCATTTTAATCCAGGTGTTAAAAATATGTAAATATTTCCAATATATTTTTCTCTATTCCATAAAATCTTTAAAGGTATTAATCTAAACAATTTTTCTCTTTTTTTTTGTGCCCCAAAGTTTCCTTCAGTGTGTTGAGAGCAGAGAAATGATTTCCATAGAGAGGAGGCTTTGCATCATCAGCTGATCCTCCAGAGAACTGAGAAGGTTTATAGTCCTGTGACTTCAACACTGCAGGACTCACATCTGTCAGTCAACACAGCAGAAAGCACAACCACCATGACTCTCATCACCATCCTCATCTGGACGCTGACCTGCTGCTGTTTTACAGGTTCATTCACTCAGCAACATTTCAAACATGATGTGCTGCTTTTTCTCTCATTGATTTCTGCTGATAAATGAATGATTTGTTTTTGTCTGCAGGATGCAGCGGTCAGGTGACTGTGACTCAACCTCCAGTACTGACATCTACTCCTGGAAACACTGTCACTCTGACCTGTAGGACCAGCCAAGCTGTTCACAGATTTGATGATGGTGATGATGCTATGTACTGGTATCAACAGAAATCTGGACAGGCTCCAAAGCTCCTAATAAAATTTGTGAAAACACTTCAGTCAGGAACGCCAACTCGATTTAGTGGCAGTGGAAGCAGTTCTGACTTCTCTATGACCATCAGTGGAGTTCAGGCTGAAGATGCAGCAGTTTATTATTGTAAGAGTCAACATTACATAAACAGTGCTTGGGTGTTCACACAGTGATTTGTAGTCGTACAAAAACCTCCCTCAGTCAGACTGCAGAGACACTGAGCTGTTACAGCAGGAACTGACTGCAGCTGCTGAAGAGGAAGAAACTCTGACACAGACCAGTGAACACAGTAACTTCACCAAGCACTAAATACTCATCTACACTTCTTTGGGGGAATTTTTAAACATCTGGTTACACCAATTCACAGTTTTCTTGTTGCATTCCCCTAATCGTTACATTACATTCAGATTTTATTGTTTGTTTTTGTATTTTTTAAGCTTTATATTCCCAATATCATCCCATGAAGATCAGTAAAGCTTGATCGAAGCTTTAACTTGTTGTTGTCAACACTTTTTAGCAGTGTTCTCTCTCACACAAAGTTTTCTTCAAAAATCATATTGATCATATTGTTCCTTTTACTTTTCCCACTGTGAGTTCATGCCCAGCTTCTCTGATCTTTGCATTACTACAGATCTACTTTCAACCAATTCTCTTGGCTTTGCGTCGGAGTGCTGCTGTATCAGTAGTTCTCTTAGTACAACACCTGAAGTACCAAAAGGACAAGCTGTGGTTATCGCAATAAGCTCATGTTGACTATTGTGGGTGTCAGTCTGTCATATGTAAGGAATCATGATCTCGTCATCAGATCATGATGAGATTGGACTTAATAACCTTTCCTGCACTGGACACCAGGTTCCTTCTTTGGTTTTTTGGGTTACGTCATGTGGATAAAACATGTGCACGTGACAAAACGAAAAAAGAAGTTTAATAGATCATAACAAGTTTAGGTAGTATGTTTTGCCAGCACACCAAAGCCATGTTCCTGTTTGGGTTTTGTTCCTAAAACAACTTGATTGATTGTCAGCAGATGAAAACACTGTAATGTCACTTTTTTCATTTAGTGCGACTGCATTTGCAGCCATCACACACACAGGCAGACATTATTTACTTGCTATGCAAAAGGACTGTAAGAAGTTCTGAATTTACACCAATCAGGCATATCATTATAACCAATGACAGGGAAAGTGAATAACACTGATTATCTCTTCTCCTTATCTTATCTCACAGTTTGTTGTGTGTGTGGCTGCATAGCCACAGACCAGTCAGGGTGCCCACCACTAAAAGCACCAAGAATGGGCATCCGAATGTGGTCTGATTAATCACATGTTCTTTTAAATAACATGTGTGTGCATTGCTTAACTGGAGAACACAAGGCACCAGGATGCACTATAGGAGGAAGTGTGATCTGTTTGGGAAACCTTGGGTCCTGGCATCCATGTGGATTCTACTTTGGCACTTACCACCTACCTGAGCATTGTTGCAGACTTTTCGTAGAAATGTTATTTCCTATTCGCTGTGGCCTCTTTCAGCAGGATAATGTGTTCTCCTGCAAAGCAAAAGTGGTTCAGAAATGGTTTGAGGAGCACAACAATGAGTTTGCAGTGTTGACTGATGAGTTTGTTTCTCCAGATTTTAATCCCAACAAAACATGTGTAGATGCGCTGGATAAACATGGATCACATGAATCACAATCCATGGATGCCCAACCTTACAACTTACAGGAATTGAATGATACAGCAGGACACTTTCAGAGATCTAATGGAGTCCATGTCTCAACTGTTAAGGGCTGTTTTACCAGCAAAAATGGGACCAACAAATAGCAGGCAAGTTTTTTTTATCTGATTTAGTGCTCAGATAAAATAATTATTGTGGGTGATTTTAACATCCATGTAGATGCTAAAAATGACAAACTCAACAAGACATTTAATCTGTCATTAGACTCAATTGGCTTCTCTCAAAATGTAAAAGAACCCACCCACCACTTTAATCACACTCTAGATCTTGTTTTAACATGTGGCATAGAAACTGAACATTTAACAGTGTTTCCTGAAAACCTTATCTGGTCTAATCCTTTTCTAAGTACAATAATTACATTACACAGCAGTGGAGAGTAGACTTTATCACAGTAGATGTCTTTCTGAAAGTGCTGTAACTAAATTTAAGAATATAATTACCTCTCTGTTATCATCTTCAATGCCCTGTACCAACATAGAGCAGAGCAGCTATCTGAACGCTGCTCCAACAGAGGTACACAGAATGATAGGCAGACGCTCTGACGAAGAACAGAGGTAAACACGCACTAAATATACAGACAAAACTAACAAGAAAATGGCAGACAGGAGGGAGACACAGCTGAACCTAATTAGACAAGACAACAGTGAAGCAAAACCCAAAACACTGAACACTGGATTTGGGTGTTTTAAAAGAGGTAAAAGAGAAAATACAAGACAGAAAGCCACAATTCTCAGAATAAAACTTAAAACAAAAACAGAAAACACTGGGTCGCAGTGTAACTGCTGAAGCTCTACTCTGAGCAGTGGTCAGGGTCAAGTGATGTTTCCAGTAACTCAGGTTATAATGTTTGGCTTTCTGAGTCAGGGTGAGAGTTTTTTTTTATTTGTTTATTTTTAATTCTGTTTGTGCTGCTCATGTTTCTCTGATTTAACCTGATACATTTTCTGTTTTTTTCCTCAAGATTCACATCATTTTAGTCCTCATTTCAAAGTAATTTGGCAACAGTTTTCTAACTCTGTTAAGCCAAGCCTGTAAGGGACTGTGACCGTCAGCACCACAGGGAGTTGCTGGACTTAGTACCTTTAGAAACCTGGACAGCCTCCCAAACTCAGGAACTCCATCTTGACTCCAAGGCAGTAGATCTGGTTCTCAGTACACTTTATCCACCAGTGATCTTCAGGCAGTAGATGCTGCAGATTATTACTGTGGGTTACCATGGTAGTAAAGTGTTTACACAATGATTCATGGCTGCATAAAAAAAATTTTCACTTTGGCTGAAGGCTGCAGGTGTAGAGTGTTCAACTGCAATCAGAATAACTAGAATAACCACTTAAACACAATACAAGTGTACAAGTGATTTACATATTTGATTATGAGCACACTAACTAAGATACATTCTACACTCACATTTTGAGCTTTTATTTTCTAGATCTCTTCATGGTTTTAATTTCAAGTAAAACATTTATTTACTGAATCAAACTCAAGTTATTTATTTTTCCGCAAGAGTAAAATTTGGAGATATCGTCTTCCTGCTAAAAGATGTAAATACATGACCACAAGCTTCTTTCAGCTTTTCCATTAATTTCAAAAGATGAACACATATTTGATTTGTCCCAGATGTTCAGGCCAGATGCAGCCCTGCCGTTTTCATCTCCGCCCAGACTTGATTTTTCATGTGTTAGGCAAACAGGTTCATTTATAGTACACAACACTGAAATTATAGAACAATTATATTTAAAAATAAGACAGAATGCTTAATAATATGGATCACTGCAAGCTTTATTGGCAAAAGTATGAATCATTAATATGGCAGTTATTAGGCACACTCACATCCAGCTGCTACACATGTCACTGTGTAAGTTACTGTTATCAAATAACTTCATCTGCAAACTTTCAAACTCATATTGATCAGAGCAGCAGGGATGTATCTCCTGCTCCCCCACACTAAGCTCCTGTCCTGGACTTCAGCAGCCCCTCTAGCCCTCACACCGGTTCTTGCGGAAGGACTTGGACTGCCAGTAGTCATGATGGTTCACCCTGCAGGAGAACACCTCTGCGTTCATCCAGTTGTCTTGGCTCAGCATCAGGGTGCTGCTGCTGCTGTAGCGACTACTCTTCTCTTCTTCTAAGCTGTTCAGGACCCCCTCTGTCACCTCTGTGCCATCTACTTCCCATCTCACTTCAGCTCCCTGAGGAGAGTAGCTGGTCAGCAGGCAGGCCAGTGTGACTGGGCCTCCAGAGAGCTTCTCAGAGGATGGTTGGAGCAGAGAGACTGAGGGTCTGACCATGGGGCCAGCTGGAGGAAAGATCACAGACACACAACGATAGATTAACCTCTACTGCAGGACAGATAGCTGACACGAGACAGTTATGATCCATGACAGAGATTAACAGGCCTGTGGATTAACTGTATGATGATATTGTGATATAACAGAGGAGAGAAACTTAGAAATTGGAGGATAAAAGGTTTTAAAAAAGTATAAATAATTAGTGAACGTACCGCTGTATTTGTTTTCATGATGATAAAATTGAAATGTGTACAGGAAACATTAAAGTTTGTCATCTGTTTGTTTCACTTCCTTTTCATCACATCAGACTAACGAACTGTAAACTCAACCGTTAAAGTGCATCTGTACGAAAACTAATTCATTTAGTCAACAGCATAAAATGTTATATCCAACATGGTGCCAAACATTTCAGTGGAAGTCATCATATCATATTTTCACTAACAGCTTTACACAGTTATGATACATGACAGAGATTAACAGCACTGTGGATTAACTGTGCGCATGATACTGTGATCAGAGGAGAGGAGGTAATAAATAGGAGAACCTAACACTTTAATTTAATTGTGTTTTTACACTCAATTAAAATCTTTGTAAAAGTTACAATAATTTAGAGTAAATGTCTTGTTGTTACAGTTATATTCTTGATGGAAAACAAACAGAGCTGGTCTTTGTCATCTGTTTGTTTCACTTCCTTTTTACTACATCAGACCAACAAACTATAAACTCAGCGATGAAATCATTAATCTGCAAATAATCAAATGATCTTTAAGACATGAACGATATTATGCTGCTAACTGTTTGTATAAATAAATAAGATCAAAGATTCCTTTTGCTATATTTTCAGTCTCAGATTTTGTGAAAAAAATATTTATTCACAGATAAATACAAAAAAACCTTTACTTAAAGCAGATTAACTCAATACATTTCAATTTTCAGGACTATATAAACACGATATATAAACATGATATACTGTATACTGATATGATAATACTGTATTATATATTTAAACTCTTCTGATACCAAGTTTTCAGTATCAGCCACTATGACCAAACCCAATCACATCATGTAAAACACCCAGAATAAAATTTTGTTTAAAACATTCTGATGACATATTACACTTATAATATAAGTAATATGTAATAGTATAATATTTTGTAGTAATGAGGAGATTTAGATACTTACAGTGAATGATGAGTTTGGTTCCTCCACCAAAAGTCCACCACAGTGATACAAACTCATTAAGTGGCCGTACAAAAACCTCCCACACTCTGATCAAGCATCTAACCCTTGAAAATCTGCTCTTTTTCCCCAGTAAACTTCTAAGTTTACAAGCAAAAGCATTTGCCATCAAATACATGTAACTATATATATATTTTAAAAAAAATTATGATCATTTTCATCATTTTTCCTCTGCTGGTTGATCCAAGAAAGTAAAATATATACTTACCAACAAATGTGGCATTTTAAACCAGATGTTAAAAAAACTGCTCTCATCTTTCCTGAACTATTTGTCTGTATTCTGTTAGAATCATAATTATGTCATAATAATTCATTTAGATACCAAAAGTATTCCTTCTCGCATTGTTTTGTTGTATGTTGAGAGCAGAGAAATCATCTCCACAGAGAGGAGGTTTTGCATCATCAGCTGATCCTCCCACGAGAAAACAGAAAAAAAAAGCTAGTTGCTTTCATGGAAAAAAAATTTTTTTTGTTTTTTTTTTCCAAATAAAGCTGAATGAGAAAAGGATCAGCTTACACGTTTTAAGTACCTGTTCTGTTTCACAACAACAGATGTGTGTTTGCCTATATTTCAAATCAGTTCCATGTCTCTCTCTTATAATGTCTCTGGTGCAATGCAGGACCGAACCTAGCGGTGACCAATGTTCCCTCTGATTTTTCATGTGTCTGAACGAACACACAAACTCCCTGAGCGATCCCGTGGACCACTGTGAGCAACAGCAGATGTGTGCACTGGACTGTGGTCACGCCAGCATCAAATCCATCCAAGTTACATGGTTTATTAAAATAATCAAATTACAGCATTTATGTTAGACTACTTTTAATTAACTGCTTTAGCCCACTTACAATGAAAATTTGAAAAAATCTTGTTCATGACCTGTGTAATATATTAACACTATTGGAAGTAAAAATAACTTGAACTCCAATTTTGAAAACAGAACTTTTTTTTTTTTTCATAAAGCTCTGACTTGTATTATGAGTCTGTGGTCTGGGAGAGAGTCCTGTAACTCTCTGTCTGCAAAATACAGTATATAATGACCAATGCTGGGCAATTAATTATATAGTTATATAGTTTTTGCAAACAACAAAGTTTTTTGCAGCTGTTTACTTACAAATGCAGCCAAGACGTTTTTTTAAATAAACATTTCAAACTATTTACAGAACAATCAGCTGTTCTGCATCAAATTTGATGCCACACAAATTATTTGTGCCACTCCAAAAAATAATTTCTGTCCACTATGAGATAAAGAAGAACAACAGCCTGATACCTGCAGGCCTGAAAACAGGAGATGTATCACTGCTGTAACACCTGTAGCACTCAGCAGTCACCTCATTGTTCTGACACACACAACAAAACTATTGACTACACTACACACTAACTACACAAGATTTGCGCTAAATGTCGCAAATCTCTCACATCTCAAAACACCGCCGTCACTCCTAAAGCTTCCCTCTTCCTAAACAGCTAAATGCCATTTTGCCATATCATTTTTTGATTGGGCGACATGGTACATTTTTCCACCAATAGGAAAGGCTGGGGTTTTTTTGGTCTTGTTTTTGCTCACAGGCGGAGAGTACTTTTGAGGCTTTCCTTATAAAAGGCCGTTTTTACCATTTCTTCCTGCAGTAAATATAAACAATGACAGTATTCAGGAAGAAAACCAAACATTGCATATATTTAATTTAAAATTCCTTGTGCTATATTTTCAGTCTCAGATTTTGTGAAAAAAAATATTTATTCACAGATAATAACATCTGTCGCCTTGAGGCAACTTTTGTTGTGATTTAGCGCTATATAAATAAAATTGAATTGAATTAGATAAATACAAAAACGTTAAATAAAATTGATCAAATCAAAGCATTATCTACATTTTCAGTACTATATAAACATTCAGTCATGATACTGTATTATACATTTAAACTCTACCGATACCAAGTTTTCAATATCAGCCACTATGACCAAACCCAATCAAATACACACATTATTTAAAACACCCAGAATAAAATCTTGTTTATATTCTCAGGACATATTTCAAATAGTAATAGTATAATATTTTGTAGTAATGAGGAGATTTAGATACTTACAGTGAATGATGAGTTTGGTTCCTCCACCAAAAGTCCACCACAGTGATACAAACTCATTAAGTGGCCGTACAAAAACCTCCCACACTCTGATCAAGCATCTAACCACTGAAAATTATCTTTTTTCTCCCCAGTAAACTTCACAGTTTAGAAAATATTTGACATAAAAGTGTTTGTGTTCAAATTGCTTTTAAAAAAAAATAATTTATGATCATTTTCATAATTTTTTATTGATCTAAAAAGTAAAATATACACTTACCAACCAATCTGCCATTTTAATCTAGATGTTGAAAGTTTTGATGTATTTTCCAGTATTTTGTTAGGATCAAAATCATCTCATAATAATTCATTTAGATATCAAAAAGTATTGCTTCTCACATTGCTTTGTTGTTTGTTGAGAGCAGAGAAATTATTTCCATAGAGAGGAGGCTTTGCAACGTCAGCTGATCCTCCAGAGAACTGAGAAGGTTTATAGCAGAAACCACAACCACCTTGACTCTTCACCGTCCTCATAGGTGCTGGATTGCTGCATTAATGGTCAGGATTACTACTGGACACCTATCCTATCACAACGTATTATTGTTCATACTGTTGAATGCACAAGGCATTCAGATTCATATCTGAATATGAAAATATATATTTTTTTTATATTTGTGGAATTAATCCAGAAAGATTTCAGTTGAAATAATTTGATTTCATCCAGAGAATATCTAGTTCAAAACCATGCAAATTACCATGATGGCACTTCGGTCCATTACACTGGAAACAGACATGTCACCCAGAGTGTAAAACAAACTAGTTATTGACGGGTATACAAAACAGACTTTAAATAGAAGAACCAATTTAATTCCACACATACTGTTAAGTGATTCAGAGCTGTGCTTACCAGTGGACGAATGGGATTCCAATTGAAGACGAGTCCAGAGAATCACCAGTTCATACGTGCACACACACACACACACACACACACACACACACACACACACACACACACACACACACACACACACACACACACACACAAACAGGTATTTGTTTGAAGGTTCTGTTTTGAATGCTTGCTGCGCTTCACTGATCCTAAACCAGTTTAAGAAGAACCAGCGAGAAACATCTGTGCAGAGTCTCTAACAGTGAGATTTTTCATAATGATGATGATGTTACTGACTTCACTGCTGATCACAATCATGCTCAGACTTCAAGGTGATGAGTGATGTGGTTCTGTTATATTCTCTGTTATGTTTTACTTTACATCACACTGTCATTTTAACAAAGTAACATATTTTAATTTCCAGGATCAGATGCCAGTTCATCTGTGACTCAGTCTCCTGTGTTTAAAGCTGCTGCTTTGGGGGAGACGGTCTCTCTGAGCTGTACAGCCAGTAAAGGAGTTGATGATGATCTCAGCTGGTATCTACAGAAACCTGGACAGCCTCCCAAACTGCTGTTTTACAAAATCAGCAGCCGTGAATCTGATACTCCGAGTCATTTCAGCAGCAGTGGATCTGAGCCTGAGTTCACTTTGACAATCAATGGAGTTCAGGCTGCAGATGCAGGAGATTACTACTGTATGGGAGCATATGTAGGACAGTGCACACAGTGATACAGAGTCGTACAAAAACCTCCCTCAGTTACTATTTGCAGTGTTGCAGCTGTGAGCTTCTGATACAGACTCTGACATGCATCACTGGTTCCCTGAGTCCACTTTCAGAGGTGGAAACTAAAATATGTATTCATTCCTGATCACATCATTAAGAAGATTTTAAATTAAGTAACACTGTTTAGAATCTGCAACATATTATCCTTATTTCACTACATTTTGTATTACTTCTAATTTGCTGTTGATAATATGGTAATATGAAAATACTTTTGTTTATACAGTACATTTTAAATCACAAAGTTATAAGGTGTTTCACATTTTAAATAAAATCAACTTATAAGAAATAAGTTTTTATATCACAGCATACATAAATACATATTTAAAACTAAATGGTGACAACAAAGGTCAAACTTAAACCACCACATGATCAGGATAACGAAAACTAGCAAAAATTGCAGAAAAATGTATTTGGTTAATTTTATTAATTTGATTAGTAAAATTTTAATATTAATTCTACAGTTTGCCAGAAGGCCACGAAGGGAAGCAAGAGAACATGTGTTGTTCTTTGATGATACTTTGAGTCAGATTTTTGCAGTATTAATTCCTTGAGAAAACCAGACTGGATGGGCTTAGAGGCTCAAAATCCAAGTCTTAGTCAAAAAACTTGCACAGAAAATTCATCTAGTCATCAAAACCAAATATTGAACCCAGACCCTGTACACAGTTTTTAACTTAATCATCTACTTTGATTTGAACTTAACAATGATTGCATTCCATACATGAACATGTTGTTTGTATTTGGTTTTTTTTCAGTTTCCTACCAGAGGGTTGGAATCAGGTGTTAAAGTTGGATTCGGGAGGTGGGAAGTTCAACTGTAGCAGGGCAGCGACTTTACATTTTGCAACATATAAGACCATATTACATTCGTGATGGAAAATTTTCCAACTCTTCACCAGTATAAAGCTGGATTTTAGTTGGTATTTTTATCTTTTGTTTCAAAGGTCAATGACGATCGCTGACTTTGCACACAAATAAACTTTTAAAAGCTTCTCCCCAAGAACA
Organism: Simochromis diagramma; assembly: GCF_900408965.1. Taxonomy (NCBI): domain Eukaryota; kingdom Metazoa; phylum Chordata; class Actinopteri; order Cichliformes; family Cichlidae; genus Simochromis; species Simochromis diagramma. The sequence goes on from NW_024387030.1 coordinate 7,372,376, forward strand.
AAACAAAAGTGATTTTTCTTAAGCTGTGATTTTATTTTGTGATTTTTACTTTTATTACACCCTTTTTTAAAGTCGACATGGATAATATTAGCTGATAAACTTAGCATGCACATCAATAGAAAGTCAAATGTTTGCAGAAATATCGCAACAGCAGAAACATGTAGCTTCATCAAACTATAAAACACATCATATGCAGACAGGAAGTGTTGCTGAAGCTCTATGCTGAGCAGTGGTCAGGGTCCAGGGTTTGAGTGACGGGGCTCTGTCCACTCAGACTGGCCTCACAGCTCACTGAGCCCGCTTTCTTCCACTGGTCTGCAGAGAGGCTCAGGGTGCTGCTCCAGCTGTAGCGGCCGTCTGTCCCCAAGACCTCCAGGCTGTTTGAAACCCCTGAGGATGTGCTGGTGCTCCCCACCTTCCAGCCCAAATTCCAGTTTGAGGGGAAACCCCCGGTGGCCAAACACACCACAGTGGCACTACTCTGTTTGTCTTCCTCTTTGGATGGAGGGAGGACTGTGAGGGTGGGCCTCACCACACCCGCTGGAGGAGAAAAGGTTGAAGATAATCGAGAAAAGAGATACAAATGTACAAACATAGGAATAAATATATATTTAGTGATTATTGATCAAACCTTTATTTTTTCATGATGTTTTACAGTTAATAACTTGACCCTGTGATAATTTTCTTATTTGAAACTGACAAAGCTAAAGCACTCATGAGAATACAGTTAAAACTTCACATCTGTTTCTTTCACTTCCTTTAAACTTCATTTAAAATTGATCAACCATGAACACAAAATTGATCTAAATATACTGAGTTAATTTCTTTTTTCTAATATAAGTCGACAAAACATAATTCAATATTTGTTTTTATTTTATAATTCATGAGTAAAAATACATTTTAAATCAAAGTCAGCTAAAACGTTACTATCACAGATTTTATTATTGTAACCGGATAATATTTAAAGTGAAATGAACCCAAAAAACCATCAAAATTTGTTTTCTGTAAGTTCAGTTCCTTAAAAGACCGAATGAATATTGATTTAAGAAAAGTTTCTTCCAAAATGTTGCCATGACATTAATAATAATCACTGAATTTAATCAAAGTTCTGTTTAATAGATTGATTTAAATGCTTAATAAATACTATGTTTATCAAAAATTATGAATTTCTGGTACTTACAGCCAACGATGAGTTTAGTTCCTCCACCAAAAGTGTTCCACAGTGATACAAACTGATTAAGTGGCCGTACAAAAACCTCCTGCACTCTGAACAAACCTCTAACCACTGAAAATGAACCTTTTTTTTCAAGTAAAACATCACAGTACACCTGATTAAATGCATATGATGATTTGACTAAAGTGACTTAAAATTATTTAATGAATTTAAATCATAATTGTCATTACTGTATTTTGAGTATTAAGAACTGAACGACAAAACTGAATTTTCACATTACACATATAAATTTTTTAAAACACACAAAACACTGTTTAAAACAGCAACCAGAAATGCCTCAAAAAAGCATGAATTGTGACACTATGACAATATACTTAAGAACGTTATACAGCTATATTGTATTTATGATATCAAAATCAAAAATAAGCATACAGACCAGAGTGCCATTTTAATCCAGGTGTTAAAAATACGTAAATATGTTTCCAAATATGTTTTTCTCTATGGCATAAAATTATTAATGGTATTAATTCAATCAATTATTCTTCTGACTTTGTGCCTACGTTGCCCTCAGTGTGTTGAGAGCAGAGAAATCATTTCCATAGAGAGGAGGCTTTGCATCATCAGCTGATCCTCCAGAGAACTGAGAAGGTTTATAGTCCTGTGACTTCAACACTGCAGGACTCACATCTGTCAGTCAACACAGCAGAAAGCACAACCACCATGACTCTCATCACCATCCTCATCTGGACACTGACCTGCTGCTGTTTTACAGGTTCATTCACTCAGCAACATTTCAAACATGATGTGCTGCTTTTTCTCTCATTGATTTCTGCTGATAAATGAATGATTTGTTTTTGTCTGCAGGAGGCAGCGGTCAGGTGACTGTGACTCAACCTCCAGTAGTGACATTTACTCCTGGAAACACTGTCACTCTGACCTGTAGGACCAGCCAAGCTGTTCACAGATTTGATGATGGTGATGATGCTATGTACTGGTATCAACAGAAATCTGGACAGGCTCCAATGCTCCTAATAAAATGGGCAAAAACGCGTCAGTCAGGAACACCAACTCGATTTAGTGGCAGTGGAAGCAGCTCTGACTTCTCTATGACCATCAGTGGAGTTCAGGCTGAAGATGCAGCAGTTTATTATTGTCAGAGTTACCACAGCGGTGGGGTGTTCACACAGTGATTTGTAGTCGTACAAAAACCTCCCTCAGTCAGACTGCAGAGACACTGAGCTGTTACAGCAGGAACCGACTGCAGCTGCTGAAGAGGAAGAAACTCTGACACAGACCACTGAACACAGTAACTTCACCAAGCACTAAATACTCATCTACACTTCTTTGGGGGAATTTTTAAACATCTGGTTACACCAATTCGCAGTTTTCTTGTTACATTCCCCTAATAGTTACATTACATTCAGATTTTATTGTTTGTTTTTGTATTTTTTAAGCTTTATATTCCCAATATCATCCCATGAAGATCATTAAAGCTTGAACGAAGCTTTTACTTGTTGTTGTCAACACTTTTTAGCAGTGTTCTCTCTCACACAAAGTTTTCTTCAAAAATCATATTGATCAAATTGTTCGTTTTACTTTTCCCACTGTGAGTTCTTGCCCAGCTTCTCTGATCTTTGCATTACCACAGATCTACTTTCAACCAATTCTCTTGGCTTTGCGTCGGAGTGCTGCTGTATCAGTAGTTCTGTCAGTACAAAACCTGAAGTACCAAAAGGACAAGCTGTGGTTATCGCAATAAGCTCATGTTGACTATCGTGGATGTCAGTCTGTCATATGTAAGGAATCATGATCTCATCATCAGATCTTGATGAGATTAGACTTAATAACCTTTCCTGCACTGGACACCAGGTTCCTTCTTTGGTTTTTTGGGTTACGTCAGGTGGATAAAACATGTGCGTACGACAAAACGAAAAAAGAAGTTTAATAGATCATAACAAGTTTAGGTAGTATGTTTTGCCAGCACACCAAAGCCATGTTCCTGTTTGGGTTTTTTTCCTAAAACAACTTGATTGATTGTCAGCAGATGAAAACACTGCAATGTCACTTTTTTCATTTAGTGTGACTGCATTTGCAGCCATCACACACACAGGCAGACATAATTTACTTGCTATGCAAAAGGACTGTAAGAAGTTCTGAATTTACACCAATCAGGCATATCATTATAACCAATGACAGGGAAAGTGAATAACACTGATTATCTCTTCTCCTTATCTTATCTCACAGTTTGTTGTATGTGTGGCTGCATAGCCACAGGCCAGTCAGGGTGCCCACCACTAAAAGCACCAAGAATGGGCATCTGAATGTGGTCTGATTAATCACATGTTCTTTTAAATAACATGTGTGTGCATTACTTACCTGGAGAACACAAGGCACCAGGATGCACTATAGGAGGAAGTGTGATCTGTTTGGGAAACCTTGGGTCCTGGCATCCATGTGGATTCTACTTTGGCACTTACCTCCTACCTGAGCATTGTTGCAGACTTTTCGTAGAAATGTTATTCCCTATTCGCTGTGGCCTCTTTCAGCAGGATAATGTGTTCTCCTGCAAAGCAAAAGTGGTTCAGAAATGGTTTGAGGAGCACAACAATGAGTTTGCAGTTTTGACTGATGAGTTTGTTTCTCCAGATTTTAATCCCAACAAAACATGTGTAGATGCGCTGGATAAACATGGATCACATGAATCACAATCCATGGATGCCCAACCTTACAACTTACAGGAATTGAATGATACAGCAGGACACTTTCAGAGATCTAATGGAGTCCATGTCTCAACTGTTAAGGGCTGTTTTACCAGCAAAAATGGGACCAACAAATAGCAGGCAAGTTTTTTTTATCTGATTTAGTGCTCAGCTCAGATAAAATAATTATTGTGGGTGATTTTAACATCCATGTAGATGCTAAAAATGACAAACTCAACAAGACATTTAATCTGTCATTAGACTCAATTGGCTTCTCTCAAAATGTAAAAGAACCCACCCACCACTTTAATCACACTCTAGATCTTGTATTAACATGTGGCATAGAAACTGAACATTTAACAGTGTTTCCTGAAAACCTTATCTGGTCTAATCCTGTTCTAAGTACAATAATTGATTACACAGCAGTGGAGAGTAGACTTCATCACAGTAGATGTCTTTCTGAAAGTGCTGTAACTAAATTTAAGAATATAATTCACTCTCTGTTATCATCTTCAATGCCCTGTACCAACACTGAGCAGAGCAGCTATCTGAACGCTGCTCCAACAGAGGTACACAGAATGATAGGCAGACGTTCTGACAAAGAACAGAGGTAAACACGCACTAAATATACACACAAAACTAACAAGAAAATGGCAGACAGGAGGGAGACACAGCTGAACCTAATTAGACAAGACAACAGTGAAGCAAAACCCAAAACACTGAACACTGGATGTGGGTGTTTTAAAAGAGGTAAAAGAGAAAATACAAGACAGAAAGCTACAATTCCCAGAATAAAACTTAAAACAAAAACAGAAAACACTGGGTCGCAGTGTAACTGCTGAAGCTCTACTCTGAGCAGTGGTCAGGGTCAAGTGATGTTTCCAGTAACTCAAGTTATAATGTTTGGCTTTCTGAGTCAGGGTGAGAGTTTTTTTTTATTTGTTTATTTTTAATTCTGTTTGTGCTGCTCATGTTTCTCTGATCTGGAATATCTTTTTATCCACTGCAAACCGTTTTATTCTCCGCGGGAGTTTGCTTCATTCATCCTGGCCGCTGTTTACATCCCGCCAGACGCAGATGCGCAGGCAGCTCAGTGCGCACTCGTGGAGCAGATTCTCCACACGGAGCGGACATTCCCGGACTCTCTCATCATTGCTCTTGGGGACTTTAACAAAGCCTATCTGAGCCATGAGCTTCCAAAATACAAGCAGTATATTAAATGCCCGACCAGAGAGGAGAGGACATTGGACCACTGTTACAGCACAATCAGCGGGGCCTATCGCGCGGTGCCCCGCGCTTCACTCGGACTTTCTGACCACGTCATGATCCACCTAATCCCCGCGTACAGACAGAGGCTGAAGCTCTCCAAACCTGTCGTGAGGACTAAAAAACTGTGGAGCAACGAGGCTGTGGAGGAGCTTCGCACGTGTTTGGAGTCTACAGACTGGGACACAATGAAGGCTGCTTCTAACAGCTTGGACGAGTTTACGGACACTGTCACCTCCTATATCCACTTCTGCGAGGACAGCATTGTGCCATCACGCACCAGGGTGAGTTATAACAATGACAAACCCTGGTTTACTCCTAAACTCAAAAAGCTGTGGCTGGAAAAGAGAAAGGCGTTCAGAAGCGGAGACAGGGACTGCTACAGAGAGGCCAAGTACAGGTTCACTAAAGAAGTGGACATTGCTAAACATCAGCACTCTGAGAAGATGCAGCAGCAGATCTCAGAGAATGACTCGGCCTCTGTGTGGAAAGGTTTTAGGAATATCACAAACTACAAGCCTAAAACCCCCCACTCCACTGATGACTTGCTCTTGGCCAACACCCTTAACGACTTCTACTGTCGTTTTGACGAGCCATCAGGCAGCCTTCACACCTCCAACGGCCCCAACAATAGAGACACTTTGGACACTAATTCCCCCACCTCTCCCCCCTCCATAGAGCCATCACCACCTTCAAACCGTTCACCTACAACACCCCCCTCCTCACCCCACACAAAAGAGGATTTCACACCACCTCCTCCCACCACAACTCTTCATATTCATGAAGCAGATGTGAGGAAGCAGTTTAAGAACCTGAATGCTCGGAAAGCTCCCGGCCCAGACGGCGTGTCTCCTGCCACCCTCAGACACTGTGCAAACGAGCTGGCCCCAGTGTTTTCTGGCATTTTCAACTCCTCACTGCAGGCATGTCATGTGCCTGCCTGCTTCAAGTCCTCCACCATAATCCCTGTCCCCAAGAAACCTAGGATCACTGGACTAAATGACTACAGACCCGTGGCTCTGACATCTGTGGTCATGAAGTCCTTTGAGCGCCTAGTTCTCTCCCATCTCAGGACCCTCACGGCCCCCCTCCTGGACCCCCTGCAGTTTGCATATAGAGCCAACAGGTCTGTAGATGACGCCATCAACATGGCCCTACACTTCATCCTGCAGCATCTGGACTCCCCAGGAACCTACGCCAGGATCCTGTTTGTGGACTTCAGCTCTGCCTTCAACACCATCCTTCCAGACCATCTCCGAGGCAAGCTTTCCCAGATGAATGTGCCTGATCCCATCTGCCGGTGGATCACTGACTTCCTGACGGACAGGAAGCAGCATGTGAGGCTGGGAAAGAATGTCTCGGACTCCCGGACCATCAGCACCGGCTCCCCTCAGGGCTGTGTTCTTTCTCCTCTGCTCTTCTCCCTGTACACCAACTGCTGCACCTCCACCCACCAGTCTGTCAAGCTAATCAAGTTTGCAGATGACACCACCGTTATTGGACTCATCTCGGATGGGGACGAGTCTGCCTACAGGAGGGAGGTTGAATGTCTGGTGTCCTGGTGCAGCCACAACAACCTGGTGCTGAATGCCCAGAAGACAGTAGAGATTATTGTGGACTTCAGGAAGCACACAGCCCCACTCCCCCCCATCATCCTGACTGACACCCCCATCACCTCTGTGGACTCATTCCGCTTCCTGGGTACCACCATCACCCAGGACCTGAAGTGGGAGCCCACCATCACCTCCGTCATCAAGAAAGCCCAGCAGAGGATGTACTTCCTGAGGCAGCTGAAGAAATTCAACCTGCCAACACGGACGATGATGCAGTTCTACACCGCAATCATCGAGTCCATCCTCACCTCCTCCATCACCGTGTGGTACGCTGGAGCCACTATCAGGGACAAACAGAGACTGCAGCGTGTTGTGCGCTCTGCTGAGAAGGTGATTGGCTGCAGACTCCCATCCCTGCAGGACCTGTACACCTCCAGGACATTGCGGCGTGCAGCTCGGATCTCAGCTGACCCTTCTCACCCTGGTCACAGTCTGTTTGACCTGCTCCCCTCAGGCAGGAGGCTCCGGTCCATTCGCACCAGAACCTCTCGCCATAAGAACAGTTTCTTCCCCTCTGCTGTTGGACACATGAACAATAACCATATGACTATCCCCACCACTAACACATGACCCTACGCTGTGTTCACTGTATCATTCCATGTTTGGCACTGATCACCACCTGCACTCATGTATATATCTTTCAACGTAGCACTCTTAATTCTTACTCTCATGTATATATCTCATGTATATCTCATGCACATATCTTTCCACGTAGCACTTTTAATTCTTATCCCTACTTTTATTTTTTCCATGTCTATTTAAGTGTTATTTATGACACCATGTTTGCACTGAAGCACCGCAGCAATTTCCTAATGTTGTAAACCTGCTCAACATTTGGCAATAAACCCCCATTCTGATTCTGATTCTGATTCTGATTCTGATTTAACCTGATACATTTTCTGTTTTTTTCCTCAAGATTCACATCATTTTAGTCCTCATTTCAAAGTAATTTGGCAACAGTTTTCTAACTCTGTTAAGCCAAGCCTGTAAGGGACTGTGACCGTCAGCACCACAGGGAGTTGCTGGACTTAGTACCTTTAGAAACCTGGACAGCCTCCCAAACTCAGGAACTCCATCTTGACTCCAAGGCAGTAGATCTGGTTCTCAGTACACTTTATCCACCAGTGATCTTCAGGCAGTAGATGCTGCAGATTATTACTGTGGGTTACCATGGTAGTAAAGTGTTTACACAATGATTCATGGCTGCATAAAAAATTTCTTCACTTTGGCTGAAGGCTGCAGGTGTAGAGTTTTTAACTGCAATCAGAATAACTAGAATAACCACTTAAACACAATACAAGTGTACAAGTGATTTACATATTTGATTATGAGCACACTAACTAAGATACATTCTACACTCACATTTTGAGCTTTTATTTTCTAGATCTCTTCATGGTTTTAATTTCAAGTGAAACATTTATTTACTGAATCAAACTCAAGTTATTTATTTTTCCGCAAGAGTAAAATTTGGAGATATCGTCTTCCTGCTAAAAGATATAAACACACGACCACAAGCTTCTTTCAGCTTTTCCATTAATTTCAAAAGATGAACACATATTTGATTTGTCCCAGATGTTCAGGCCAGATGCAGCCCTGCCGTTTTCATCTCCGCCCAGACTTGATTTTTCATGTGTTAGGCAAACAGGTTAATTTATAGTACACAACACTGAAATTATAGAACAATTATATTTAAAAATAAGACAGAATGCTTAATAATATGGATCACTGCAAGCTTTATTGGCAAAAGTATGAATCATTAATATGGCAGTTATTAGGCACACTCACATCCAGCTGCTACACATGTCACTGTGTAAGTTACTGTTATCAAATAACTTCATCTGCAAACTTTCAAACTCATATTGATCAGAGCAGCAGGGATGTATCTCCTGCTCCCCCACACTAAGCTCCTGTCCTGGACTTCAGCAGCCCCTCTAGCCCTCACACCGGTTCTTGCGGAAGGACTTGGACTGCCAGTAGTCATGATGGTTCACCCTGCAGGAGAACACCTCTGCGTTCATCCAGTTGTCTTGGCTCAGCATCAGGGTGCTGCTGCTTCTGTAGCGACTACTCTTCTCTTCTTCTAAGCTGTTCAGGACCCCCTCTGTCACCTCTGTGCCATCTACTTCCCATCTCACTTCAGCTCCCTGAGGAGAGTAGCTGGTCAGCAGGCAGGCCAGTGTGACTGGGCCTCCAGAGAGCTTTTCAGAGGAGGGTTGAAGCAGAGAGACTGAGGGTCTGACCATGGGGCCAGCTGGAGGAAAGATCACAGACACACAACGATAGATTAACTTCTACTGTAGGACAGATAGCTGACACGAGACAGTTATGATCCATGACAGAGATTAACAGGCCTGTGGATTAACTGCATGATGATATTGTGATATAACAGAGGAGAGAAACTTAGAAATTGGAGGATAAAAGGTTTTAAAAAAGTATAAATAATTAGTGAACGTACCGCTGTATTTGTTTTCATGATGATAAAATTGAAATGTGTACAGGAAACATTAAAGTTTGTCATCTGTTTGTTTCACTTCCTTTTCATCACATCAGACTAACGAACTGTAAACTCAACCGTTAAAGTGCATCTGTACGAAAACTAATTCATTTAGTCAACAGCATAAAATGTTATATCCAACATGGTGTCAAACATTTCAGTGGAAGTCATCATATCATATTTTCACTAACAGCTTTACACAGTTATGATACATGACAGAGATTAACAGCACTGTGGATTAACTGTGCGCATGATACTGTGATCAGAGGAGAGGAGGTAATAAATAGGAGAACCTAATACTTTAATTTAATTGTGTTTTTACACTCAATTAAAATCTTTGTAAAAGTTACAATAATTTAGAGTAAATGTCTTGTTGTTACAGTTATATTCTTGATGGAAAACAAACAGAGCTGGTCTTTGTCATCTGTTTGTTTCACTTCCTTTTTACTACATCAGACCAATAAACTATAAACTCAGCGATGAAATCATTAATCTGCAAATAATCAAATGATCTTTAAGACATGAACAATATTATGCTGCTAACTGTTTGTATAAATAAATAAAATCAAAGATTCCTTTTGCTATATTTTCAGTCTCAGATTTTGTGAAAAAAATATTTATTCACAGATAAATACAAAAAAACCTTTACTTAAAGCAGATTAACTCAATACATTTCAATTTTCAGTACTATATAAACACGATATATATACATGATATACTGTATACTGATATGATAATACTGTATTATATATTTAAACTCTTCTGATACCAAGTTTTCAGTATCAGCCACTATGACCAAACCCAATCACATCATGTAAAACACCCAGAATAAAATTTTGTTTAAAACATTCTGATGACATATTACACTTATAATATAAGTAATATGTAATAGTATAATATTTTGTAGTAATGAGGAGATTTAGATACTTACAGTGAATGATGAGTTTGGTTCCTCCACCAAAAGTCCACCACAGTGATACAAACTCATTAAGTGGCCGTACAAAAACCTCCCACACTCTGATCAAGCATCTAACCACTGAAAATTATCTTTTTTCTCCCCAGTAAACTTCACAGTTTAGAAAATATTTGACATAAAAGTGTTTGTGTTCAAATTGCTTTTTAAAAAAAAATAATTTATGATCATTTTCATAATTTTTATTGATCTAAAAAGTAAAATATACACTTACCAACCAATCTGCCATTTTAATCTAGATGTTGAAAGTTTTGATGTATTTTCCAGTATTTTGTTAGGATCAAAATCATCTCGTAATAATTCATTTAGATATCAAAAAGTATTGCTTCTCACATTGCTTTGTTGTTTGTTGAGAGCAGAGAAAACATTTCCATAGAGAGGAGGCTTTGCAACGTCAGCTGATCCTCCAGAGAACTGAGAAGGTTTATAGCAGAAACCACAACCACCTTGACTCTTCACCATCCTCATAGGTGCTGGATTGCTGCATTAATGGTCAGGATTACTACTGGACACCTATCCTATCACAACGTATTATTGTTCATACTGTTGAATGCACAAGGCATTCAGATTCATATCTGAATATGAAAATATATATATTTTTTATATTTGTGGAATTAATCCAGAAAGATTTCAGTTGAAATAATTTGATTTCATCCAGAGAATATCTAGTTCAAAACCATGCAAATTACCATGATGGCACTTCGGTCCATTACACTGGAAACAGACATGTTGTCCAGAGTGTAAAACAAACTAGTTATTGATGGGTATACAAAACAGACTTTAAATAGAAGAACCAATTTAATTCCACACATACTGTTAAGTGATTCAGAGCTGTGCTTACCAGTGGACGAATGGGATTCCAATTGAAGACGAGTCCAGAGAATCACCAGTTCATACGTGCACACACACACACACGTACACACACACACACACACACACACACACACACACACACACACACACACACACACACACGTGCACACACACACACACACACACACACACGTACAGGTCAAACCAAGGGTACATAAGTAATCACAGCACATCGAAGATCCCACCAAAAAGCCCCGCCCCCCTACACACACACACACACACACTTTAGGCCTTCAGCTTCTGAAAAAAAAACACAAGAAAACAATCAAATACACGCCCTTGAGTTAACCCTACTGCAGAAATACACTGGTGATCTGCAGCTAATAACAGGGCCTCCTTCCAGTGGTGAAACAAAATTAAGAATTGACAAATCAATCATGTATCAGAAATCAAACATGCAGACACCAAATAAATTAAATCCTCAGTTTAGAGCAGTTGACCTATTTATTAGTACTGTCCACCAGGACAAAGACAAGTGAGCTTCTGGAAAGCCTGTCTGCCTGCCTGCAGAGGGACATAACAGGCTTTCATATAAACCATATACATCTCAAACACTATTATAAAAAAGGTGACTTAAAAACCAGAGTAATGCACAAAGATCAAACATTACAGGTCACCGCGAAATTCAAGTCAACTCTTCTTGGGGACACAATGTTCCTGCTTTTCCAGGCCATCGGGGGAAAACCCCCAAAAGTGATTGATATTGTGAAGACTAACATTTTTTTTCTAGCTAAAGCTCAGTGATTGTGAGCAGGTGATAAACTGTCGTGCCAACTCTACCTTTTCTGCTTCACATGAACAGATGTGTGTTTGCCTCCTTAAATGTGTTTTGCATGATTTTATGCCTCACTGCTCCTCAGAGTTTAAGTTCTTCTGCTACTGAGGGTCTGAACTGTTCGTTCACTCACACTGAAAACTGCATCAGGATGATTTTTCCAATAACTCTGATTATTATGTTCGGTTTTCTGAGTCAGGGTGAGAGATTTTTATTTTTGTTTTATTTTTTAATTCTGTCTGTGCTGTTCATGTTTCTCTGATTTAAAAAGATCAATTTGTTGTTTTTCATTTCTCAAGACTGAAATCACTTTATTTTTCATTTCAGAGTCGTTTGCCAACAATTTTCTGACTCAAACAGATAAAGCCAAGTCTGTCCGTCTTGAGGGGACTGTGACCATCAGTGCCACAGGGAGTTCAGATATTGGTGATGATCTTAGTTGGTACCTTCAGAAACCTGGACAGCCTCCCAAACTTCTTATATATGATGCATCAACTCGCTTCTCAGGAACTCCGTCTCGTTTCAGTGGCAGTAGATCTGGTTCTCAATACACTTTATCCATTAGTGATATTCAAGCTGAAGATGCTGGAGATTATTACTGTCTGGGCCTCCATGGTGATAGCACATTCACACAGTGGTTTATAGCTGTACAAAAACCTCCTTCAGTCTGGCTGAAGGCTGCAGCTGCAGAGTGTAGGAGAATATCTGGTTCACTAAACACAACATGAATCATCAACCACAAACACAATATATCTAAACAAAATTACACAGCTTTGTAGTTTTAACTCAAATTTATATATTTGCTACAGCCTCTAAATGTTTGGCTTAAAGGAACCCAGCATTTAAAACTGCTGCCATTTAATCGCCTTTTAATAATCGTAACATAGTTATTCACAAAGGACAGACTGTAACAGAAAGATGACTATGAACCAACCATGCAATGGGCCATTAGATTCAGTCTACTCCCATGAACAAGTTCTAGAAAACTAGAATAATAGGTGTAGGATATCTAAGTCGATCAGCAACAGTAGAAAAGTTTTTACAGAAACCCACAATGCCCAAAAACCAATGCAGCTCACGCCTGGATGAGGGCTGGATATGGCACACATTTTAACATTGGATACCCTTCCTGACGCACCCTTATTCAGGGATTTGCGCTATACACAGTCTTGAGCTACACTGTGGTACAACTATAAATCATACAGCCAATATATTAAACCACATTAAACCAACCACAAATTGTTGTCAATACTTTACAGGTGTGTTCTCTCATGCACAAAGTTTTAGCTTCATTTCAAATATGAAAACCCACATTGATCAGCACATTAACTGTGTAATGATACTGTGGTCAGAGAGATTGAAGTGAGAAATTGGAGTATACTGTGATAATATACACCAAATGTGTTGTTACATCTACTTTTGTGATGAAAACAAAATGTGTACAGGAAAAGTTAAACTTCCACATCTGTTTGTTTCACTTCCTTTTTGCTACTTAAGACTGACAAACTGTAAATTCCTTTAAAGTGCATCTGTATGAAAATTCATTTTTTCAGTCTAAGAGCCTGAATGTCAAAGATTTCTAAAGAATCCTCGGATAGATTCAGTGTCAGACAGCTAAACACTAGACAGCTATAATATATATTAATAGTGTGAATGACACTATGATAAGACAGAGGAGAGGAGGTCACAAATAGGATAAAGAACATAAAACTTTAAAAATATCTAAAAATTGTATTTCCACATTTACAGTCAATTTAAACTTTAAATCTGTGTGTCAGCTGGATGCTGCCTGTCACCTCCACTCTGCATACTGGCTGCTACATAGGGAGTGGGATTGCAGGAGTATAACTCTTCTTCTTCTTCTCAGCCTCAGGGTGCTGCTGCTGTAGCAGATGTGTGTTTGTCTCCATAAATATGTTTTGCATTCCTATGCCTCACTGCTCCTCAGAGTTTAAATTCTGAGAGTCACTGAGAGTCTGAACTGTTCATTCACTCAAACTGAAAACTGCATCATGATGATGTTTCCAACAACTCTGGTTGTCATATTCGGTTTTCTGAGTCAAGGTGAGAGACTTTGTTTTTTTGTCCAAGTTACTCTGACTGTAACTGGTATATTTTATGTTGCTCTCTTGTCTTTATTTCAGAGTCATTTGCCAACAATTTTCTGACTCAGCCTGAGAAAGCCAAGTCTGTCACTCTGGGAAGTACTGTGACCATCAGTGCCACAGGAAGTACAAATATTGATAATGCTCTAAGCTGATACCTTCAGAAACCTGGACAGCCTCCCAAACTTCTAATATACAGAGCATCAACTTGCTTCTCAGGAACTCCGTCTCGTTTCAGTGGCAGTAGATCTGGTTCTCAGTACACTTTATCCATCAGTGATATTCAGGCGGAAGATGTTGGAGATTATTACTGTGTGGGCTACCATTATGATGGCACGTTCACACAGTGAATTATAGCTGTACAAAAACCTCCTTCATTCTGGCTGAAAGATGCAAGTGCAGAGTGTTGGACTGCAATGAGAATGACTGGTCCACTAAACACAACACAAGCATCCCCCCACCTCAAAATGTACAACACATACAGTACATTAACACAGTAGTGACAACAAAGGTCAAATGTTCTGGATAAATAAACCAATCAGAAAATGGTTGAAATGATAATTTCTGAATTTACTGGATGATACTTTAAGTTTGAATTTCAAAAAACGAATTACATAAAAAACACAATTGCTGGAACTGTTCACGAAACATCAACAGAAAATACTTTTAAAAATGAATATTGATCTCAGACCCTTTGCACAATGTACATGAAGTCTGAGTTAGCGAATCGATCAATCTATTTGATGCTGTTCATGATTATTCAGATGGAGGCACCAGCAGAAATCTAGAGAGGTTGCAAAGCTCTGCATAAAATATGCACACAATATGTAATGCCACCTGTATTATGAGTGCAGATCTGATCATTTTTAAAAGTATTATATTTTCACCAATTATTTTTGGAAATTTTTTTAAGAGTCTATTTAGAGCTTCTCCTACTTGTGGCCAGTGGCATTAATGTGCACACAGTTCTATGAAATCCAAAATCCAAAACACTTTAATAATATTGTCTTGAATACTGAGAGGAAGGAAAATAAAAAACAACATAATCAGTTCATTTCAATGTTGAAACATTATTACTGATGGCAAGAGAAGGATGGCGTACAGGCTTGGTATGCCCATATACTGAGGGTGTGCTGTCTGGCAGAGACCTCAGTCAGTAAGATCTTTGACTCCCACCTTCAGCACAAGCTTGACAATAATCCAAGGGAAGCTGGGGATTTTAAATATGAATGAACCCTTTTGGGTACTTCAGTGTAGAACTCCTATCATAGACATGGTGTTAAGTCCCAAAAGGTTGATTCTGTTCATCTGGACGTAACATTTTCAGTGGGAGAAACGTTTCATCACTCATCCAAGTGACTTATTCAGTCTCAGCTGACTGAAAGTTTCCCCAACCTTGTAAAACAGTACATTCGCACAATGACTGAAACTAGGCCACTGAATGAACTATGGGCTGTGAGGTCAGTTCCTTGATCATTAATGATCATTAAGATTTACTTACCTGGCTGATGGAGAGCATGCATCAAGACACATGGTGTTAAGCACTTTTCACAACCAGCTGCTGAGATGAAATAGATAGATCAGTCTCTAAGTTAATGTTGTCAGCACTCTCACACAAAAGCTTTGGTTTCTTCGACAGACTTTAAACCTATTATTGCTCATGCTCTCCACACTGTGAGCTCCTGTCCTGGACTTCAGAAAGCCCCTCCACTGTGCACACTGGCTCTTGCTGAGATTCTGGGGGATGATGAGTAAACTGACCCAGGACTATGACAGAATCAAAGTTGCATGATAACCTGATTACCTGAGTTTTAAGTTTAGACTTGAAGGAATTAGGTTGTGCATTGCCCTCTTCTTTTTTAAAAACACACCAAAAATGTCAGTATTTTTATATTTTCTACATTTCTAATGTCAGTCCTCCAAGAAGAGGAGTTTAGAAGTTTTAAAATATCTGTAATTGTCTGTCCTTCTGGTATACAACACAATAAATGCCAGCATCCATCCATCCATTCGCTTCCGCTTATCCTTTTCAGGGTCGCGGGGGGCGCTGGAGCCTATCCCAGCTGTCATAGGGCGAGAGGCGGGGTACACCCTGGACAGATCGCCAGTCTGTCACAGGGCCAACACACAGAGACAGACAACCATTCGCACTCACATTCACTCGCACATTCACACCTAGTGGCAATTTGGATTATCCAATTAACCTATCCCCACAAGCTGCATGTCTTTGGACAGTGGGAGGAAGCCGGAGTACCCGGAGGGAACCCACGCAAACACGGGGAGAACATGCAAACTCCAGCATTTCTGAGCCAAATAGAGATGTTTGAATGTGGATATATCAGAGACACAATGGGACCCTGTTGGAACAGTTAAACTGGAAACAAGTAAAAAGTTTGCCGACCTTCGGTGCAAAAACAGTAAGCCATAGGAAGATTCAAAGTTCAGATTGTTGTTTATGTGTATCGAAGACAGTACAAAACCCAAGGCAGGAAAAGTTGTGGTTATCACAACAATCACGATTGGCTATCATTAGTATCAAACTATTGGCCTATGAGAGGGAAATTCATGTGGCAGGTTAAATGATACTGAATATGTTTATTTTCTTCTTGGCTGGGAACCATGTTGGCTTTTCTGAATTGGAGATGATAGTTTTAAAAAAAAACAAAAATGTCTTTCAGTCTTTCACTGAAGGCTGTAGGTCCAGAGTGTCGATGAAGAGACTGTGATGAGAATGTCCATTAAACACAACACAAAAAGAGTCATCAAGCAGAAGCACAAAGAATAATAAAAAGTGAAACTCATGGTTTTTACATGAAGGATTAACTTACATTTATCTCATAAGAATTATTGAGCAAGAAATATATATTGCAATGACAACCTTGTGCAATAACCTGTAATTTTCTTACATACTTAAGCCAAAATTAGCTTGCTATTTTTTAATAACAATGGTATTACTGCAGATTCTGAAAATGATATTTTGAATAGTATTATGAATATGAAACAAAAAACAAAAATGATTTTTCATGAGCTGTGATTTTATTTTGTGATGAAGACTTTTTTTTTTTATTACAGCATGATTTTAAAGCACAATATGGAAAAGATTAGCTGATGAAATCTGCATGCACATCAACAAGAGTCAAACATCTGCAGAAATATCACAACAGAGGAAACATGTAGCTTCATCAAATTATAAAACACATCATTTGCAGACAGGAAGTGTTGCTGAAGCTCTACTCTGAGCACTGGTCAGTGTTCAAGGTTTGAGTGACGGGGCTCTGTCCACTCAGACTGGCCTCACAGCTCACTGAGCCCGCCTTCTTCCACTGGTCTACAGAGAGGCTCAGGGTGCTGCTCCAGCTGTAGTGGCCATTTGTTTCCAGGACCTCCAGGCTGTTTGACACACCTGAGGACATCCTGGTGCCCCCCATCTTCCAGTCCAGCTTCCAGTTTGAGGGGAAGCCCCCGGTGGCCAGACACACCACAGTGGCACTACTCTGCTTCTCCTCCTCTTTGGAGGGAGGGAGGATGGTCAAGGTGGGCTGCACCACACCCACTGGAGGAGAGAAATGGGAAGTAGAGAGGGGAAAGGAGTTTACAAAAAAGTTACAATTAAAGCAGGTAAAAACAAGTAGATGAAGCTAAAATAGTAAAAGTAAAATCTTTAAATTATTTTCATAATGTTTTACAGTTAACAACTCATCCCTGTCTTATCCCAGAAATGTTATTCTGTTCATCTGGATGTAGCATTTTCAGTGTGAGAAGCGTTTCATCATTCATTCATCCAAATGATTTCTTCAGTTTATTGCAGGTTTCCACAACCTTAGAAACAGTACATTTGCTTAAAGCATCTTACAATACTGTTATTGCAATTATTCCCCAACTTTCTGAAAATGATTCTCATGGCACTGATCAGTGGCAATGACAAGTTGTATATTAATGTTTGTGAAACTGACCTCATGGCCCATTGTTAGTCAGTGTCGCTGGTCATTATGAAAATGGATTCGTGACAAAATATTTCCCCCACTGAAAACTCTACGTCCAGATGAACAGAATTAACTTTCTTGGATTTCCCTACCTAGATAATTGAGCATGCATCAAGACAACCCTGTGACAATTTCTTTAAGTTAAAGTGACAAAATTAAGACACTTGGGTGACTACGGTAAAAACATTGCCATCTGTTTCTTTCACTTCCTTTAAACTACTTTTGAAATAAATGAACCATAAACACAAAGATGATCTGCATTTACTGATGAATTCAGTTTATATTTTTAGAAGTCTATAAATACACTTTTCAAGTAACAGTTACTTCCAAAAAATTTAATAAAAGATGTTACGTTAAATATTATGCTTTGGTGTTACAGTTTGAAAGAGTTGTAATTCCTATGAACATTTTCATAAGAAAATGCTAAAACAAAATTAGGTCATATTAAAGAGAAATGTAAAAATATAGACAATATATACAATCTATCCATTCGTTCTCTTTCTCTTATCCAGAATATGAAAAGAAAGAGAATCTAAATACATTTTCAGTAAATTAAAATACTGGTAGCAATGAATGAGCGTTGAGCTCAGTCAAGTTCAGAAATCAACTTTGTTTTATAAATCATAAAAATGATCAACAACAATCACTGAACTTATCATATGTCTCTTCAGCATTTTATGAAACACGTTTTAAATGGTTCTATCTGTGCAAAGTAAAAATTTATAGTACTTACAGTCAACGATTAGTTTGGTCCCTCCGCCAAAAGTCCACCACAGTGATACAAACTCATTAAGTGGCCGTACAAAAACCTCCTGAACATGAAACTCATTGCTCAAAATCACTTTTATGTTCAGAATCACTCAATACTTTCTTATAAATGACCAAAATGCATACCTTATGTTATATTAAAGTTTTTAATGACATGGTTTAGAAATTATTTTTTTAATTTTTTATGTATTTACCAATTTTTTTAGTTCTACATTTCTACAGCCGAAAATGACTGAACTGCAATTGAAAAGTGTCATATTCTCACTTCTAAGTAAATTGAAACACAAACAATTGTTGAAATAAAATTAACATCATGCCATAAAATCCTATTAATCTTCAATATGTCCTGTAAGCAACTTAAATCCAAGGGAAAAAATTTATAAAATACAGAATGGAACAAAACTTTACCTGCTCTTCTTTTGCTATAATCTTTTGCTATAATCCATTATCATCATATTTAGTGTAAATCTATGAAGAGTTTCTTCTCATTATTTGTAACTTGTCTTCTGTGTGCTGAGACTAGAAAAAATAGTTTCTATAGAGAGGAGGCTTTGCATCTTCAGCTGATCCTCCAGAGAACTGAGAAGGTTTATAGTCCTGTGACTTCAACACTGCAGGACTCACATCTGTCAGTCAACACAGCAGAAAGCACAACCACCATGACTCTCATCACCATCCTCATCTGGACGCTGACCTGTGTCAGGAGTCAGGATTATTTAGAAGTCAGCCAAAACCTAATATAACTCAATGTTTTTGCTATTTCAGTGACCACTGATATATCTGAGGGAACATTTGAGTTATTAGTATTTGTATGTACAAGACCAGTGTTGGGCAAGTTACTTTGAAAAAGTTATTAATTTTGGTACTAATTACTTCTTCAAAAAAGTAACTGAGTTAGTAACTGAGTTACAAGATTCTAAAAGTAATTAATTACTAGGAAAAGTAACTATTATGTTACTTATAAAAAAAAATGTTTAACCCTCTGGGTTCCAGGGTATAACTGGCCGTTTTTGACTACTTTTAATTTTACCTCCACATTTCACCTCTAAAAACTATTTACTTTGCCTTGTTTGGTATCATTCTTTTCAGCACAACCTCACGTGTCTGAATTTACAGTTATGTTTTCATTGACGTACTGTATTAGCACAACTAATCTAAAATCAGACAAAAAACATAAACTCTGAGTAGAAAAGTTGTAGTTTTTACTGTAACAACCACAAACACACTAAATGTCACAAATCTCTCACATCTCAAAACTCGCTCACGCTGTCTCTTTTTTTCTGCTCTCTTTCTTTCTCTCTCTCTCTATCTCACTGCCACTCCTAAAATTTCCCCCTCTTCCTAAACAAGCAAATGTCATGTTGCCATATCATTTTTTGATTGGTCGACATTGTACATTTTTCCACCAACATGAAAGTGGTGTTTTTTGTTTTGTTTTGTTTTTTAATTTTTTGGTCATAAGCAGAGAGTGCTTGCTAGCGCTGCCCTTGGAGATTAAACGTGACGAAAGTATTTAGGAAAAAACACCGCGAATATATTGTTATCGTGACGCTGGTTTTACAGGGCACTGGTATATAGTACCTTGTTGCTTTGTCATCTTGAAGTGGTCATGTGATTGGTTTAGATCTGAGCCTTCAGGCTGATGATGCAGGAGATTACTGCTGTATGGAGTGTATGACAACCCTTTATCATGCGCATATTGATAGAGAGCCATACAAAAACCTCCCTTAGTTACTGTCAGTGCTGCAGCTGTGACATGGATGCCTGGTTCACTGAGTCTTCTTGAATCTTTTCTCTCCCCCTTTCCTTTTGCTATTTCTCCAGTTTCTTCTCTCATCTTTTGCCAATCTTTTGCTTTATCCTGTGTCTGGTCTAATATCCACAAGACAATGATATGATTAAACAATACAAAGTAAATAAGTAAAACAAAAACATTAACAAAATGAGCCTACGGCGAGTCTATGGTGGCCCACTTGGGGCAGCAAATATGATTAGCACAACAAAGCATTCAGACCATAATTCTGCTGGACAGGTTAAAAAAATTCCCTATGTGTAAATTTATTGGCTTCTTTGTACATGTGGGTGCTGAGTTCTGCAGACACAGGCTATTGAAATTATGCACAAACGCTTGAGTGACATTGCGTGAGCAATTTTTAAGGAATGGCCTACCAAAATTACTACCATAGTGCATTAATGATTCAGTCAGAAGGTTAAAAAGAAAGCGAAAAAAGAACTGCATGCCTCGCTTGCCTCAGAGTTCATGATTTAACAATAAGAAGGAGACTGGCATCCATGGGAGAGTTCCTAGGCAAAAGGCCACCAAAAAGAATTCAACAGCTCATCTTTACCAAAAAAACACTTTTATGATACCCTTTTAAAACTGTTGGGAAAATATTCTGTTGACTGATGAGACAATAGTTGAACTTCTGCTCTCTGTTAAAAAAGTTCTAACCTCTGATCCTATAAGTCTTACTCAGTAGGTAGTGCAGAGGTCAGCCGGAGCCGATATGGATGAGGGGATTCGCCCCAGTGTATTTCCTGTTTGCTCTGATATGAAGAAACCTGAGTAGCTTTGAAGGTCAAATCTTAACAACATCGTCACACCTGTTATGGCAGCTCCGCTCTAGATCGTGGCACTTCTTGTTTCTGGGAGCCTGGACAGCAGGCTCCAAGGAAGGATTTTTTTAATAAGGCTAGGGAAACCTGCAAGAGCAATTTTCACTAATAAAGAATAAAGCTCAGACATTTATCTTTACTGTTTCATTAAAGGTTAAAAAGCAAATGTCATAAACTTAGACTTTAAGTGCAGGAAATTTTATTACGGTGATCTAGCAGGAGAAAAGTAAAATCAAAATCATGTATTAATGATCACCAAACAATAATCGCCTAAACAATTAAACAGTAACTTAAATTACACTCATCTAACTAATCTACTCTGAACTAATGGTCAGTTTGTTCTTATCTTTGGTGAAGAGGGGTTGGAGGAATGATGAGCACAAATGAGTTGATGATAATCACCCAGCAGGAAAGCAGCTAGGCATCCGGTGGAAATGGGATGTACATCAAGATTATTCTGAGCCGGTCAGCAGGCAGGCCAGTGTGACTGGGCCTCCAAAGAGCTTCTCAGAGGAGGGTTGAAGCAGAGAGACTGAGGGTCTGACCATGGGGCCAGCTGGAGGGAAGATCACAGACACAAAAGATGTAGATGTTTTCAGTCATTATGCAAATATACTGTGTATAAGATTGGGGAAACCTGCTGAGACGGAAGAAGTCACTTGAATGAGTGACGAAATGTTTCTCCTACTGAAAACGCTACGTCCAGATGAACAGAATCGACCTTTGGAGAAGATGTAGATTAACTTCTACTGTAGGACAGATAGCTGACACGACATAGTTATGATACATGACAGAGATTAACAGGCCTGTGGATTAACTGTATGATGATATTTTGATAAAACAGAGCACAGAAACTGAGAAATCGGTGGATATTAGGCTTTAACAAAGAATAAATAATTAGTGAATGTGCTGCTGTATTTGTTTTCTTGATGATAAAATTGAAATGTGTACAGGAAATGTTAAAGTTTGTCATCTGTTTGTTTCACTTCCTTTTCATCACATCAGACTAACAAACTGTAAACTCAACCGTTAAAGTGCATCTGTACGAAAACTAATTCATTTAGTCAACAGCATAAAATGTTATATCCAACATGGTGCCAAACATTTCAGTGAAACTGGATTGACTCAAAAAATTATTTAAATTTTCAGTACTATATAACCATTCAGTCATGATACTGTATTATATATTCACACTTTCTAATACCAAGTTTTCAATAACAGCTACTACTAAACCCAATCATATATACATCATGTAAAACACCCAGAATAAAATTCCTTCTCACATTGCTTTGTTGTGTGTTGAGAGCAGAGAAATGATTTCCATAGAGAGGAGGCTTTGCATCATCAGCTGATCCTCCAGAGAACTGAGAAGGTTTATAGTCCTGTGACTTCAACACTGCAGGACTCACATCTGTCAGTCAACACAGCAGAAAGCACAACCACCATGACTCTCATCACCATCCTCATCTGGACGCTGACCTGCTGCTGTTTTACAGGTTCATTCACTCAGCAACATTTCAAACATGATGTGCTGCTTTTTCTCTCATTGATTTCTGCTGATAAATGAATGATTTGTTTTTGTCTGCAGGATGCAGCGGTCAGGTGACTGTGACTCAACCTCCAGCAGTGACATTTACTCCTGGAAACACTGTCACTCTGACCTGTAGGACCAGCCAAGCTGTTTACAGATTTGATGATGGTGATGATGCTATGTACTGGTATCAACAGAAATCTGGACAGGCTCCAAAGCTCCTAATAAAATGGGCAAAAACGCTTCAGTCAGGAACACCAACTCGATTTAGTGGCAGTGGAAGCAGCTCTGACTTCTCTATGACCATCAGTGGAGTTCAGGCTGACGATGCAGCAGTTTACTACTGTCAGAGTTTACATGAAATAAACAGTGCTTGGGTGTTCACACAGTGATTTGTAGTCGTACAAAAACCTCCCTCAGTCAGACTGCAGAGAAACTGAGCTGTTAAAGCAGGAACTGACTGCAGCTTCTGAAGAGGAAGAAACTCTGACACAGACCAGTGAACACAGTAACTTCACCAAGCACTAAATACTCATCTACACTTCTTTGGGGGAATTTTGAAATAAGGATTTATTTTTAAACATCTGGTTCCACCGATTCACACTTTTCTTGTTTCTTTTTTACATTCCCCTAATAGTCACATTGCATTAAGACTTTGATGTTTGTTTGTTTGTTTGTTTATATTTTTTAAGCTTTATATTCCCAATATCGTCCCATGAAGGCCATGAAAATCATTAAAGCTTGATCGAAGCTTTAACTTGTTGTTGTCTGCACTTTTTAGCAGTGTTCTCTCTCACACAAAGTTTTCTTCAAAAATCATATTGATCATATTGTTCGTTTTACTTTTCCCACTGTGAGTTCATGCCCAGCTTCTCTGATCTTTGCATTACCACAGATCTACTTTCAACCAATTCTCTTGGCTATGCGTCGGAGTGCTGTTGTATCAGTAGTTCTGTCAGTACAAAACCTGAAGTACCAAAAGGACAACCTGTGGTTATCGCAATAAGCTCATGTTTACTATCATGGGTGTCAGTCTGTCATATGTAAGGAATCATGATCTCGTCATCATCAGATCATGATGAGATTGGACTTAATAACCTTTCCTGCACTGGACACCAGGTTCCTTCTTTGGTTTTTTTGGGTTACATCAGGTGGATAAAACATGTGCATGTGACAAAAAGAAAAAATAAGTTTAATAGATCATAACAAGTTTAGGTAGTATGTTTTGCCAGCACACCAAAGCCATGTTCCTGTTTTTTTTTCTAAAAAAATTTTAATTTTCAGCAGATGAAAACACTGTAATGTCACTTTTTTCTTTTCCATATATATATATATATATATATATATATATATATATTTTTTTTTTTTTTTTTTTCATTTAGTGTGACTGCATTTGCAGCCATCACACACACAGGCAGACATTATTTACTTGCTATGCAAAAGGACTGTAAGAAGTTCTGTATTCTGTATACACCGATCAGGCATATCATTATAACCAATGACAGGGGAAGTGATTGATTGATTGATTGATTGATTGATATACCTTTATTAGTCCCACAAGGGGAAATTTCATAAGGCTGCCGAACTATTGCACGCAATGGCGGCGCCATCTTACCCTCCGACCATACATACATTACACAAAACATCACATGGGGAAGGCAGGTCAGTGAGGTATAACAATGGAAAATGCATCACATGAGGAAAGATAGGGAGAAAAAAAAAAAAAACTCCCCCCAGACTGAGCTCCAACAGGGAGATCAGTTTGAGAACAGAAAAAAAACACCTCTGCACATAGCACATGAAAAAACTCTTAATACACCAAAGAAACACATGACAAGCAACAGGGGTGGGTAAAGGGTGAGAGACCGCAGAATTAGACAGTACATCCGGGGCTGCGTGCGCTGGTCTCTTTGATCCACCGTCAGCATCGGAAGGGAATAAGCGTCGAAGGCGTTTGGAAAGGGAGGGGGGGTGAGTGTGTGCATATCAGTGTATATGTATGTGTGTGCGTGTCCAGAGTTCAGCTGAGACAGTGTCCTTCGCCTTGCTAGGCTAAGTAAACAGTCTTCCAGCCAACCCAGGTGGCCTTGCATGGAATGGGAAGAAACAGACTAAAAACAGTCGTTATCAGGGTGTTGTTGTTCAGCTCCAGCCTTGACACCACAGCTGGGCGCCAAAGGGGTATCCGCACAAGTGATGGTGGTTTTTACTTTAGTGTGAACAGCTCATATTAATTTCAAAGCAGTTCTACAGTCCAACACTGGTCTCTCAATCTCCCGTTGGAGAGCCGCAAGAGAATAACACTGATTATTTCTCCTTATCTTATCTCACAGTTTGTTGTGTGTGTGGCTGCATAGTCACAGACCAGTCAGGGTGCCCACCACTAAAAGCGCCAACAATGGGCATGCGAATGTTGTCTGATTAATCACATGTTCTTTTAAATAACATGTGTGTGCATTGCTTAACTGAAGAACACCAGGTACCAGGATGCACTGTAGGAGGAAGTGTGATCTGTTTGGGAAACCTTGGGTCCTGCCATCCATGTGGATTCTACTTTGGCACTTACCTCCTACTGAAGCGTTGTTGCAGGCTTTTCGTAGAAATTATATTTATTCGCTGTGGCCTCTTTCAGCAGGATAATGTGTTCTCCTGCCAAGCAAAAGTGGTTCAGAAATGGTTTGAGGAGCACAACAATGAGTTTGCAGTGTTGACTTTGTCTCCAAATCCCACAGATTTCAATCCCATCGAAACATGTGTGAGATGTGCTGCACAAGCAATTCTGATCCATGGATGTCCCAACTTACAGGAATTGAATGATACAGCAGGACACTTTCAGAGATCTAATGGAGTCCATGTCTCAACTGTTCAGGGCTGTTTTAGCAGCAAAAATGAGACCAACAAATAGCAGATAGGTTTTTTGCGTGATTGATGTAGTCCTGCTGAAGACAATTCCAGGTCTCTATTAAAGGGCAGGAAGAATAAGTCTGAGTTACAGCAGGATGATTATGTTAGTTTAAATGAATCAACACCTCCAAGAAACCTCGAAGGCGGAGGTGTGGCAGCAATTTCCCACACCAGCTTATTAACCAACCACAGACCAAGACAGAGTTTTAATTCATTTCAAAGCCTGATGCTTAAACATGTTCACCCGGGCTGGAAAACCCCCCAAAAAACAGTCTTATTTGTTCACATCTATCATCCACCTGGGCCTTACACGGAGTTTCTGTCTGATTTCTCAGACTTTTTATCTGATTTAGTGCTCAGCTCAGATAAAATAATTATTGTCGGTGATTTTAACATCCATGTAGAAGCTAAAAATGACAAACTCAACAAGACATTTAATCTGTCATTAGACTCAATTGGCTTCTCTCAAAATGTAAAAGAACCCACCCACCACTTTAATCACACTCTAGATCTTGTTTTAACATATGGCATAGAAACTGAACATTTAACAGTGTTTCCTGAAAACCTTATCTGGTCTAATCCTGTTCTAAGTACAATAATTGATTACACAGCAGTGGAGAGTAGACTTCATCACAGTAGATGTCTTTCTGAAAGTGCTGTAACTAAATTTAAGAATATAATTCATTCACTGTTATCATCTTCAATGCCCTGTACCAACATAGAGCAGAGCAGCTATCTGAACGCTGCTCCAACAGAGGTCGATCATCTTGTTAATAATTTTGCCTCCTCACTAAGTATGACTGGTTACTGTAGCTCATGAGAAAAAGAGATCCTCAAATCAAAAGTACTTGACTATGTGGTATAACTCTCAAACACGCACCTTAAAGCAGATAACTTATAAGCTGGAGACAAAATGGCGTAAAACAAAGTTAGAAGATCATCTTTTTGCTTTAGTTTGCTGCATTATAAGAAAGCCCTCTGTAAAGCTAGAACATCTTTCTATTCATCACTGATTAAAGAAAATAAGAACAACCCAAGGTTTCTCTTCAGCACTGTAGCCATGCTGACAAAAAAAATCAGAGCTCTTTTGACTCAACCGTTCCTTTAATGTTAACTAGTAATGACTTCATGAACTTCTTCACAAATAAAATTTGAAACATTAGAGAGAAAAAATACTCATAATCGTCTCACAGATGTAACATTATCTACAGCAACTTTCAGTGCCATTAATATTCATATATAGTCTTTTTCTCCAGTTGGTCTTTCTGAGTTAACTTCAGTAACTGCTTCCTCAAACCATCAACATGTCTTTTAGACCCCATTTCTACAAGACTGCGCAAAGAAGTCCTGCCATTAATTAATGCTTCAATCTTAAACATGATCAACCTGTCTCTAGTAATCGGCTATGTACCACAGGCCTTCAAGCTGGCAGTAGTTAAACACTTACTTAAAAAGCCTTCTCTTGACCCAGCAGTCTTTGCCAGTTAGTCTTAGCTTTCTTTCATGTCAAACATTCTTGAAAGAGTAGTTGTCAAACAGCTAACAGATCATCTGCAGACGAATGGCTTATTTGAAGAGTTTCAGTCATGTTTCAGAGCTCATCACAGCACAGAAACAGAATCTGCTTATAGCCTCCAGTTTTAGAGAGTAATGGAATACATGTAACGGCAACGAAGAACAGAGGTAACCACGCACTAAATATACACACAAGGTAACAAGAAAATGGCAGACAGGAGGGAGACACAGCTGAACCTAATTAGACAAGACAACAGTGAAGCAAAACCCAAAACACTGAACACTGGACGTGGGTGTTTTAAAAGAGGTAAAAGAGGAAATACAAGACAGAAAGTCACAATTCTCAGAATAAAACTTAAAACAAAAACAGAAAACACTGGGTCGCAGTGTAACTGCTGAAGCTCTACTCTGAGCAGTGGTCAGGGTCAAGTGATGTTTCCAGTAACTCAGGTTATAATGTTTGGCTTTCTGAGTCAGGGTGAGAGTTTTTTTTTATTTGTTTATTTTTAATTCTGTTTGTGCTGTTCATGTTTCGCTGATTTAACCTGATACATTTTCTGTTGTTTTTTCCTCAAGATTCACATCATTTTAGTTCTCATTTCAAAGTCATTTGCCACAAGTTTTCTGACTCTGTTAAGCCAAGCCTGTAAGGGACTGTGACCGTCAGCACCACAGGGAGTTGCTGGACTTAGTACCTTTAGAAACCTGGACAGCCTCCCAAACTCAGGAACTCCATCTTGACTCCAAGGCAGTAGATCTGGTTCTCAGTACACTTTATCCACCAGTGATCTTCAGGAAGTAGATGCTGCAGATTATTACTGTGGGTTACCATGGTAGTGAAGTGTTTACACAATGATTCATGGCTGCATAAAAAATTTCTTCACTTTGGCTGAAGGCTGCAGGTGTAGAGTTTTCAACTGCAATGAGAATAACTAGTCTCTCTCTCTCTCTCTCTCTCACACACACACACACACGCACAGCACACACACACGCACGCACACACACACACACACACGCACACACACACACACACACACACACACACACACAAACAGGTATTTGTTTGAAGGTTCTGTTTTGAATGCTTGCTGCGCTTCACTGATCCTAAACCAGTTTAAGAAGAACCAGCGAGAAACATCTGTGCAGAGTCTCTAACAGTGAGATTTTTCATAATGATGATGATGTTACTGACTTCACTGCTCATCACAATCATGCTCAGACTTCAAGGTGATGAGTGATGTGGTTCTGTTATATTCTCTGTTATGTTGTAATTTATATCACACTGTCATTTTAACAAAGTAACATATTTTAATTTCCAGGATCAGATGCCAGTTCATCTGTGACTCAGTCTCCTGTGTTTAAAGCTGCTGCTTTGGGGGAGACGGTCTCTCTGAGCTGTACAGCCAGTAAAGGAGTTGACAATTATCTCAGCTGGTATCTACAGAAACCTGGACAGCCTCCCAAACTGCTGTTTTACCAAATCAGCAGCCGTGAATCTGATACTCCGAGTCATTTCAGCAGCAGTGGATCTGAGCCTGAGTTCACTCTGACAATCAATGGAGTTCAGGCTGCAGATGCAGGAGATTACTACTGTATGGGACTGTATAGAGGCCCAGTGTTCACACAGTGATACAGAGTCGCACAAAAACCCCCCTCAGTTACTATTTGCAGTGTTGCAGCTGTGAGCTTCTGATACAGACTCTGACATGCATCACTGGTTCCCTGAGTCCACTTTCAGAGGTGGAAACTAAAATATGTATTCATTCCTGATCACATCATTAAGAAGATTTTAAATTAAGTAACACTGTTTAGAATCTGCAACATATTATCCTTATTTCACTACATTTTGTATTAATTCTAATTTGCTGTTGATAATAAGGTAATATGAAAATAATTTTGTTTATACAGTACATTTTAAATCACAAAGTTATAAGGTGTTTCACATTTTAAATAAAATCAACTTATAAGAAATAAGTTTTCATATCACAGCATACATAAATACATATTTAAAACTAATTGGTGACAACAAAGGTCAAAATTAAACCGCCACATGATCAGGATAACGAAAACTAGCAAAAATTGCAGAAAAATGTATTTGGTTAATTTTATTAATTTGATTAGTAAAATTTTAATATTAATTCTACAGTTTGCCAGAAGGCCACGAAGGGAAGCAAGAGAACATGTGTTGTTCTTTGATGATACTTTGAGTCAGATTTTTGCAGTATTAATTCCTTGAGAAAACCAGACTGGATGGGCTTAGAGGCTCAAAATCCAAGTCTTAGTCAAAAAACTTGCACAGAAAATTCATCTAGTCATCAAAACCAAATATTGAACCCAGACCCTGTACACAGTTTTTAACTTAATCATCTACTTTGATTTGAACTTAACAATGATTGCATTCCATACATGAACATGTTGTTTGTATTTGTTTTTTTCAGTTTCCTACCAGAGGGTTGGAATCAGGTGTTAAAGTTGGATTTGGGAGGTGGGAAGTTCAGCTGTAGCAGGGCAGCGACTTTACATTTTGCAACATATAAGACCATATTACATTTGTGATGGAAAATTTTCCAACTCCTCACCAGTATAAAGCTGGATTTTAGTTGGTATCTCTATCTTTTGTTTCAAAGGTCAATGACGATCGCTGACTTTGCACACAAATAAGCCTTTAAAAGCTTCTCCCCAAGAACAAAACAAAAGTGATTTTTCTTAAGCTGTGATTTTATTTTGTGATTTTTACTTTTATTACACCCTTTTTTAAAGTCGACATGGATAATATTAGCTGATAAACTTAGCATGCACATCATTAGAAAGTCAAATGTTTGCAGAAATATCGCAACAGCAGAAACATGTAGCTTCATCAAAATATAAAACACATCATATGCAGACAGGAAGTGTTGCTGAAGCTCTACTCTGAGCAGTGGTCAGGCTCCAGGGTTTGAGTGACGGGGCTCTGTCCACTCAGACTGGCCTCACAGCTCACTGAGCCCGCCTTCTTCCACTGGTCTGCAGAGAGGCTCAGGGTGCTGCTCCAGCTGTAGCGGCCGTCTGTCCCCAAGACCTCCAGGCTGTTTGAAACCCCTGAGGATGTGCTGGTGCTCCCCACCTTCCAGCCCAAATTCCAGTTTGAGGGGAAGCCCCCGGTGGCCAAACACACCACAGTGGCACTACTCTGTTTGTCTTCCTCTTTGGATGGAGGGAGGACAGTGAGGGTGGGTCTCACCACACCCGCTGGAGGAGAAAAGGTTGAAGATAATCGAGAAAAGAGATACAAATGTACAAACATAGGAATAAATATATATTTAGTGATTATTGATCAAACCTTTATTTTTTCATGATATTTTACAGTTAATAACTTGACCTTGTGATAATTTTCTTATTTGAAACTGACAAAGCTCAAGCACTCATGAGAATACAGTTAAAACTTCACATCTGTTTCTTTCACTTCCTTTAAACTTCATTTAAAATTGATCAACCATGAACACAAAATTGATCTAAATATACTGAGTTAATTTCTTTTTTCTAATATAAGTCGACAAAACATAATTCAATATTTGTTTTTATTTTATAATTCATGAGTAAAAATACATTTTAAATCAAAGTCAGCTAAAACGTTACTATCACAGATTTTATTATTGTAACCGGATAATATTTAAAGTGAAATGAACCCAAAAAACCATCAAAATTTGTTTTCTGTAAGTTCAGTTCCTTAAAAGACCGAATGAATATTGATTTAAGAAAAGTTTCTTCCAAAATGTTGCCATGACATTAATAATAATCACTGAATTTAATCAAAGTTCTGTTTAATAGATTGATTTAAATGCTTAATAAATACTATGTTTATCAAAAATTACGAATTTCTGGTACTTACAGCCAACGATGAGTTTGGTTCCTCCACCAAAAGTGTACCACAGTGATACAAACTGATTAAGTGGCCGTACAAAAACCTCCTGCACTCTGAACAAACCTCTAACCACTGAAAATGAACCTTTTTTTCAAGTAAAACATCACAGTACAACTGATTAAATGCATATGATGATTTGACTAAAGTGACTTAAAATTATTTAATGAATTTAAATCATAATTGTTATTACTGTATTTTGAGTATTAAGAACTGAACGACAAAACAGAATTTTCACATTACACATATAAATTTTTTAAAACACACAAAACACTGTTTAAAACAGCAACCAGAAATGCCTCAAAAAAGCATGAATTGTGAAACTATGACAATATACTTAAGAACGTTATACAGCTATATTGTATTTATGATATCAAAATCAAAAATAAGCATACAGACCAGAGTGCCATTTTAATCCAGGTGTTAAAAATACGTAAATATGTTTCCAAATATGTTTTTCTCTATGGCATAAAATTATTAATGGTATTAATTCAAACAATTATTCTTCTGACTTTGTGCCTACGTTGCCCTCAGTGTGCTGAGAGCAGAGAAATCATTTCCATAGTGAGGAGGCTTTGCATCATCAGCTGATCCTCCAGAGAACTGAGAAGGTTTATAGTCCTGTGACTTCAACACTGCAGGACTCACATCTGTCAGTCAACACAGCAGAAAGCACAACCACCATGACTCTCATCACCATCCTCATCTGGACGCTGACCTGCTGCTGTTTTACAGGTTCATTCACTCAGCAACATTTCCAACATGATGTGCTGCTTTTTCTCTCATTGATTTCTGCTGATAAATGAATGATTTGTTTCTGTCTGCAGGATGCAGCGGTCAGGTGACTGTGACTCAACCTCCAGCAGTGACATTTACTCCTGGAACCACTGTCACTCTGACCTGTAGGACCAGCCAAGCTGTTTACAGATGGTCTGATGGTGATGAGGGTATGGCCTGGTATCAACAGAAGTCTGGACAGACTCCAAAGCTCCTGATAAGATATGCGAAAAAGCTTCAGTCAGGAACACCAACTCGATTTAGTGGCAGTGGAAGCAGCTCTGACTTCTCTATGACCATCAGTGGAGTTCAGGCTGAAGATGCAGCTGTTTACTACTGTCAGAGTTTACATGAAATAAACAGTGCTGATGTGTTCACACAGTGATTTGTAGTTGTACAAAAACCTCCCTCAGTCAGACTGCAGAGAAACTGAGCTGTTACAGCAGGAACTGACTGCAGCTGCTGAAGAGGAAGAAACTCTGACACAGACCAGTGAACACAGTAACTTCACCAAGCACTAAATACTCATCTACACTTCTTTTGGGGAATTCTGAAATATTCACTCCCTTTTATCATTTTCAATGCCCTTTACCAACATAGAGCAGAGCAGCTATCTGAACACTGCTCCAACAGAGGTCGATCATCTTGTTAATAATTTTGCCTCCTCACTAAGTATGACTCTGGTTACTGTAGCTCATGAGAAAAAGAGATCCTCAAATCAAAAGTACTTGACTCTGTGGTATAACTCTCAAACACGCACCTTAAAGCAGATAACTTATAAGCTGGAGACAAAATGGCGTAAAACAAAGTTAGAAGATCATCTTTTTGCTTTAGTTTGCTGCATTATAAGAAAGCCCTCTGTAAAGCTAGAACATCTTTCTATTCATCACTGATTAAAGAAAATAAGAACAACCCAAGGTTTCTCTTCAGCACTGTAGCCATGCTGACAAAAAGTCAGACCGCTGTTGACTCAACCGTTCCTTTAATGTTAACTAGTAATGACTTCATGAACTTCTTCACAAATAAAATTTGAAACATTAGAGAGAAAAAATACTCATAATCGTCTCACAGATGTAACATTATCTACAGCAACTTTCAGTGCCATTAATATTCATATAGAGTTTTTTTCTCCAGTTGGTCTTTCTGAGTTAACTTCAGTAACTGCTTCCTCAAACCATCAACGTGTCTTTTAGACCCCCATTCCTACAAGACTGCGCAAAGAAGTCCTGCCATTAATTAATGCTTCAATCTTAAACATGATCAACCTGTCTCTAGTAATCGGCTATGTACCACAGGCCTTCAAGCTGGCAGTAGTTAAACACTTACTTAAAAAGCCTTCTCTTGACCCAGCAGTCTTTGCCAGTTAGTCTTAGCTTTCTTTCATGTCAAACATTCTTGAAAGAGTAGTTGTCAAACAGCTAACAGATCATCTGCAGACGAATGGCTTATTTGAAGAGTTTCAGTCATGTTTCAGAGCTCATCACAGCACAGAAACAGAATCTGCTTATAGCCTCCAGTTTTAGAGAGTAATGGAATACATGTACCGGCGTCACGTATTTAATACAAAATATGAGTAAATGTATTTTGTTACAGTTACCATTTAAATGGGTGTCCCTCACGCCAACCGGTCACGGCAGATGGCTTTGGTGTTATTTTTGTGCCTCTATTCTGTGCGAACCTAAAGAAAATTTGCAAGATCAAATGTTGCATTTTGAGGAGAAAATTATTTTGAGTGAAGAAAAGTTTAATTTCAGCAAACAAGATTCATTGTTGCTCAGTTGTTGGCTTTTGCTCTTGCTCAGATCTCTGCTCTGTGTGCTCACAGACATCTGCAGACCTGCTCTCACACATAATAACAGCCCTTCTGAGCGAGAGGGGCTGTTATTATGTGTGTATGGATAATAGCAAAACTGAAATACATTTCTTGCGTGTAGCAATGAATTTTGTCTGCTCAAATTAAACAAATACACTGACACAGAGATGCACTCACCCCCCTCCCAAAGCCTCCCAACGCCTCCCAATGACTCCCAGTGCTTACTCCAAACCAAAGTAGGCAGGCTAATATGTCCAGCGCCGGAACACTGGCAGCAAGACCAGACTGCTGTCCACATGGGTTAACTCTTGCCCAGCCCCCCACGCCTTTGCAAGTCATGTGAATTTATGTTGAAAACAATTTCCCTAGGGACAAATTAATTATTAATAATCAATCAATCAATCAATCAATCAATCAAAACTCCCTCAGCATGTCTGTTATTAAAACAAGTTTACTGATTGAAACAGTTGCACTTTTTTATTTACGTACATAAACTAATAAACTATAATGCATTCTAATGATTTACTAATGAAAAAATACTCTATGAACTATACAATGCTGATAGAAACTATAACGTGGAATATATCATTTTCTGTATTTAAAAAATGTATTGTTGTTGTAGAAATATGAGGTTTGATGGAGCATTTGTATTTAATAAAGTTTTGTGAAATTTCCACAAAGTTGTTTTTCTTAAGCTGTGATTTTACTTTGTGATTTCAACTTTTTTTACAGCATTGTTTTAAAGCACAACATGGATAATATTCGCTGATAAAATTGCACATCAATAATGAGTCAAACATTTACAGGATTATTGCAACAAATGAAACATGTAACTTCATCAAACTATAAAACACATCAGATGCCAACAGGAAGTGTTGGTGAAGCTCTACTCTAAGCAGTTGTCAGTGTCCAGTGATGTTTCCAGTAACTCTGATTGTAATGTTTGACTTTCTGAGTCAGGGTGAGAGACTTTTTACTTGTTTGATTTTAATTCAGTTTGTGCTGTTCATGTTTCTCTGATTTAACCTGATACATTTTCTGTTGTTTTTTTCCTCAAGATTCAAATCATTTTAGTCCTCATTTCAAAGTTTTTTGCCAATAGTTTTCTGACTCTGTAAAGCCAAGTCTGTCAGGCACTGTGACCATTAGTGCCATAAGGAGTTGCTGGACTTAGTTACTACCTTCAGAAACCTGGACAGCCTCCCAAACGGCTGTTTCTCAAAATCAGCAGACGCCAGTCTGATACTCCGAGTCATTTCAGCAGCAGTGGATCTGAGCCTGAGTTCACTCTGACAATCAATGGAGTTCAGGCTGCAGATGCAGGAGATTACTACTGTATGGGAGCATATAGAGGCCCAGAGTTCACACAGTGATACAGAGTCTTACAAAAGCCTCCCTCAGTTACTATTTGCAGTGTTGCAGCTGTGAGCTTCTGATACAGACTCTGACATGCATCACTGGTTCACTGAGTTCACTTTCAGAGGTGGAAACTAAAATATGTATTCATTCCTGATCACATTATTAAGAAGATTTTAAATTAAGTAACACTGTTTAGAATCTGCAACATATTATCCTTATTTCACTAAATTTTGTATTAATTCTAATTTGCTGTGGATAATAAGGTAATATGAAAATAATTTTGTTTATACAGTACATTTTAAATCACAAAGTTATAAGGTGTTTCACATTTTAAATAAAATCAACTTATAAGAAATACTTTTTTTATATCACAGCATACATAAATACATATTTAAAAGTAACTGATGACAACAAAGGTCAAAATGAAATAACCAAATGATCAGGATAACTAAAACGAGCAGAAAATGCAGAGAAATGTATTTGCTACAGCCTCAAACGACTGACTGCAATAACATGTTGTTAGCAGTGGCATGAAGGGCTTTAAATTTGATTAATAAATTTTAATATTGATTCTACAGTTTGCCAGAAGGCCACACAGGGAGGCAAGAGAACATGTGTTGTTCTTTGATGATACTTTGAGTCAGATTTTTGCAGTATTAATTCCTTGAAAAAAACAGACTGGATGGGCTTAGAGGCTCAAAATTCAAGCCTTAGTCAAAAAACTTGCACAGAAAATATGTCTAGTAATCAGAACCCAATACTGAACTCAGACCCTGTACACAGTTTTTAACTTAAATAAAATTAATCTACTTTGATTTGAACTAAACAATGATTGTGCTTCATGCATGAAAATGTTTTATCAGTTTCCTACCACAGGGTTGGAATCAGGTGTTAAAGTTTTATTTGGGAGGTGGGAAGTTCAGCTGTAGTGGGGCAGCAGAGACTCAGCTACATTTTGCAATAAGACAATGTTCCATTCACCATGATGGCTATTTTCCAACTCCTCACCGTATAAAGCTGGATTTTGGTTGGTATCTTTATTTTTTGTTTCAAAGGTCAATGACGATCGCTGACTTTGCACACAAATAAGCTTTTAAAAGCTTCTCCCCAAGAACAAAACAAAAGTGGTTTTTCTTAAGCTGTGATTTTATTTTGTGATTTTTACTTTTCTTTACACAATGGTTTTAAAAAACAACATGGACAATTTTAACTGATATACTTAGCATGCACATCATTAGAAAGTCAAATGTTTGCAGAAATATCGCAACAGCAGAAACATGTAGCTTCATCAAACTATAAAACACATCATATGCAGACAGGAAGTGTTGCTGAAGCTCTACTCTGAGCAGTGGTCAGGGTCCAGGGTTTGAGTGACGGGGCTCTGTCCACTCAGACTGGCCTCACAGCTCACTGAGCCCGCTTTCTTCCACTGGTCTGCAGAGAGGCTCAGGGTGCTGCTCCAGCTGTAGCGGCCATCTGTCCCCAAGACTTCCAGGCTGGTTGAAACCCCTGAGGATGTGCTGGTGCTCCCCACCTTCCAGCCCAAATTCCAGTTTGAGGGGAAACCCCCGGTGGCCAGACACACCACAGTGGCACTACTCTGTTTGTCTTCGTCTTTGGAGGGAGGGAGGACTGTGAGGGTGGGTCTCACCACACCCGCTGGAGGAGAAAAGGTTGAAGATAACCGAAAAAAGAGATACAAATGTACAAACATAAGAATAAATATATTGTTAGTGATTACTGATCAAACCTTTATTATTTCATAATGTGTTACAGTTAATAACTTGACCCTGTGATAATTTTCTTATTTGAAACTGACAAAGCTAAAGAACTCATGAGAATACAGTTAAAACTTCACATCTGTTTCTTTCACTTCCTTTAAACTTCATTTGAAATTGATCAACCATGAACAAAAACTTGATCTAAATATACTGAGAAAAGTATTTTTGATTCTAACAGAACTCCAAAAAACATAATTCAATATTTGTTTTTATTTTAAAATTCAGTGGTAAAAATACATTTCAAATCAAAGTGAAGTAAAACGTCACTATCACTGCTTTTAATATCTTAACCTGACAATACTGAAAGAAGCAAAAATAACTAAAAGAACATTACAATTTGTTGTTTTGTGTTATGTAAAAGACTAAATGAATATTAATTTAAGAAAAGTTAATTTCAAAATTGTGACATCAACTTAATAATAATCACTGAATTTGTTCAAAGTTCTGTTTTGTAGGTTAAAAATATGTTTAATAAATACTACATTTTTCAAAAAATTACAAATTTCTGGTACTTACAGCCAACGATGAGTTTGGTTCCTCCGCCAAATGTGTACCACAGTGATACAAACTGATTAAGTGGCCGTACAAAAACCTGCTGCACTCTGAACAAACCTCTAACCACTGAAAATGAACCTTTTAATATAAAACATCACAGTACACCTTATTAAATGCAGAAGATGATTTAACTTAAGTGACTTAAAATTATTTAATGCATTTAAATCATAATTATCATAATTGTATCTTTAGTATAAAGAATTGAAAGACAAAACTTAATTTTCACATAAACCTAAACATACTTTTAAAACACACACAAACAAACAAAAAACTGTTTAAAACAGCAAACCTAAAAACTTTAAAAAATCATGAATTATGAGGCTATACTTAAGACAGTTTTACAGGTATATTGTATTTGTTGATACCAAAATCAAAAGGTAAGCATACAAACCAGACTCCCACAGGTGTTAAAAATACTTAAATATGTTTCCAATTATTTTCGTCTATTCCATAAAATCATTAATGGTATTAGTTCAAACAATTTTTCTTTTGATTTTGTGCCACAAAGTTTCCTTCAGTGTGTTGAGAGCAGAGAAATCATTTCCATAGAGAGGAGGCTTTGCATCATCAGCTGATCCTCCAGAGAACTGAGAAGGTTTATAGTCCTGTGACTTCAACACTGCAGGACTCACATCTGTCAGTCAACACAGCAGAAAGCACAACCACCATGACTCTCATCACCATCCTCATCTGGACGCTGACCTGCTGCTGTTTTACAGGTTCATTCACTCAGCAACATTTCAAACATGATGTGCTGCTTTTTCTCTCATTGATTTCTGCTGATAAATGAATGATTTGTTTCTGTCTGCAGGATGCAGCGGTCAGGTGACTGTGACTCAACCTCCAGTAGTGACATTTACTCCTGGATCCACTGTCACTCTGACCTGTAGGACCAATCCAAAAGTTTATACTTGGACAGATGGAGATAGTAAAGTAGCTTGGTATCAGCAGAAATCTGGAGCAGCTCCAAAGTTGGTCATTTACTTGGGTACAACACCCACAAGTGAATTTTCTTCTCGATTCTCTGGCCGAGGAGATGGAGTGGACGCAGCAATGACCATCAGTGGAGTTCAGGCTGAAGATGCAGCAGTTTACTACTGTCAGAGTTTCCATGAAATAAACAGTGCTCGGGTGTTCACACAGTGATTTGTAGTCGTACAAAAACCTTCCTCAGTCAGACTGCAGAAACACTGAGCTCTTACAGCAGGAACTGACTGCAGCTGCTGAAGAGGAAGAAACTCTGACACAGACCACTGAACACACAGCTGATGAGCACTTAAAGACTTAAGCAAGCAATAATAATCATTATTTACTGTATTTCTAAGGTTTAATTTATTTAAAGATATTTTAAAGAATCTAAAGACACCACATAATTCATTTATGTTCCCATTTAATCACCACAAAACAAAACAGTTCTTACTCGAGTACACATTTCAGTTATTAAAACTGAAAATGAAAACATTCTACTTTTCCCTGCTATCAAATATCACCAGATACAAGATATGGCAATCTAAATGTCACCTTATTTTTTTTCACTGACTGGTTTAGGATTCCCAATAAAATAAGAAAAAGGGGAAAAGAAAAAGGAAAAGAAAACTCCACAGCCTCAAACAGAGGCCTCAGGCATTTCTTTTTAATGTCTGTGAAAGATTTATAAGCAACACAATTATAACCATCAAAATTAGACTTAGTGAATCCGATAAATCTTTTCTGTGAGATTTCTAAAAATTAAAAAAAAATACCAATAACAAATAAATTTTCTATGTTAGGAAATACAGTAAAAATCCGTGTAATAATTTGGATGATCTAATAATATTTGATCCGTTTCAAAAGCATAATGTTAGTGCTTTCAATTAAAAATTATTTCTTATCAGGATGCAACAAAAACTCAAGTATCACTGATCTTATGTAGGGTGTGAACAGTCTGATGTTATACGAGTTTTCTGTGATTTTGGTTTTTAACAGGTTCATCGGGTCACTAATGTAACAAAGCTGAATAATTATTTCACTTTGCATTTCACA
Source organism: Simochromis diagramma (assembly GCF_900408965.1). Lineage (NCBI taxonomy): Eukaryota > Metazoa > Chordata > Actinopteri > Cichliformes > Cichlidae > Simochromis > Simochromis diagramma. The sequence goes on from NW_024387030.1 coordinate 7,411,870, forward strand.
CACAAATTTTCTCTCGTGCAAACACGATATTGGTTTGACTGTATGGGTTTTGTTTTGAATGATTGCCAGTTTTACCAGTTTAAGAAAAGTTCATCTTTAATCATCAGTGATATACAGGCTGTAGATACTGGAGAGTGTTTTGCTGACTCTAACCTCACTAAGTACAAATTACAGATTTAGGTTGATTGATTGTATTACATGAATTTTGTCTGAATTTTGAAATAGGGATTTTAAAAATTCTTACACCAAGTTATGTTCTGTTCACATTTCCTGACAAAGGTGGCTGTTTAAATATAATAATGATAATAGTAATGATAATATTAAAGGTCATGTTACATTTACAATGTAACATGACCTGTAAGATTGCTGATCATGCTAAAAGTATGTCCAACATGTTCCAGCAGTTCCACCATGACTTTCATCACCATCCTCATTCACACTCTGACTTACAACTGTTTAATAGATCAGAAATACTTTAAACACAGAAAATAATTTCATCACCAAAAACCCAGATTAGCGCTCATATGAATTCATAAATTTGCAGGCACTATGTTAGTCTTGCAGATATAAGCATATTTTTGGCGTTAAATAAAGACATAGTGCATTATCATTCATCACAATGTTCAGTCAAAATTTAATTTTACAAATTTGAGGCAAAAATGTAAGTGCATAAAATGAAATTGTATGCAGATACAAGTGCATCTATTTTCTTTTCCAATCCAGGGTGGTGTTGACAGAAAACACAATATTGCTTTTACTTTTTAAAATCGAGGAAATGTTTGCAGAATATGCCTGCATTTGTAGCTGTAAAAACTACTTTTACAATTTTTACTAGTTGTTTGAGTTAGACCTACTCACCAATCACTGATCGTGCACTGTGGCACAATCAAAAAATAACTCTCACTTTGTCGTAATTTCGCTTAAATTCACAAGAGGGCAGTGTTGACGTAAACTAGGATTGCAAAGGGAAGGTAGGGGTCTGCTCGAAAAAGTAACGTTTTCCATTTGCGACACAGGTGAGTGCAGATATACGGAGGTGAAATACACCAAGCGTTACAAAAGCAAATGCACAGCGTGTGAGGTCTTGTGCAGGATTTCTTACTTGGAGTATGTGACTGAACTGGTGATTCCACCATAAGTTAAACAACCACAAAATATTTGCTAGAGGCTTAGTGGAGCTTTTATTACGTTTTTACAATAAAGAGGTTTCCGCGTTCTTACGGGAAGTTGATCTTTGGTCAGTGCGGAAGGGAAGTTTAACTAGTCTACGTTCTAACTAAGGTGCTTCCAGGCGCACGTCGTTTTATCAGATAGATTGTCTTTACTTTTCATAGACCCACAGAGGCTTCGCGATTCATTTATCATTATGTCATCTTTGCTTTAACGCATCCGCACCTGGCGTCGATTATTGCGCGCTCTCTTCTCTCGGCTTATATAGGCTACTCTGAAAATGAGTGATCCGAGAACAAACTGTTTAAAAACAGCACTTCAGTTGACTTCTCAACTAATGTTGGTAGGTGAGACTTTTTCAGCTTTGCTACAGTTTTTACTGTATTATCTTGTATTCTCCTTCCAATCATATTACCAAAATTAACTTTATTAGAGTGATTAATAGGGTTTTTACTTTTGCCAAGTGTTGATTCTTTCTTCTGTTTAAAATAGTAAATACAGTATTTAAAAAAAAAAAAGCTACTGATATAAAAGATGTTGTTTGCGATTTTACATGTAAACCTTAGTGCCGAGTCACATGTCACGCGACAGAGAAGGTCATGTGAGAAACAGGAACTACAGAAAAATCAGAGTAAGGGAGAGTGGAAGATTTATTATTATATTTCTTTTTATAATCATGGCTGTTAAAAAACGTATTTGTACATTTTAACAGTCCATGTTTACTTCCCTTTATTTTATTTTATTGTTACACAGTGCAAACCTATGATTAGTTCTGTGGTAACTGTATGAGTTTTTTAACAAAGTTAGTAACATAAAAAACAAGCTACACACCTGAGAACAGTAGAAAGAACCAATGCTCTCCTCGTTCTTCAAATAATTCATTTTAAGCCATTCATATTTGAATTTCCCCTGAATTTCCTGGACAAAAGAATAAGGAACATGTATAACTGCTGTGAGTTATTTTTTAAATTTGATCATACCTCTGTGATTTTCTTGAAACAGTGTTGAATTAAATTAATGCACAGTTATAACAGCTAGGGTAAGCCAACAGCAGTACATCAGTGGGTGGAAGGTTGCCAGCTGAATTCCCAGAACTATGATGTGAGGCATGTAGCCCAACTGGTGTAGTAACACTTCTGTAGCTGCTAGGTTAGAAAGCTTCCAGGTGAAAATAGGTTTGAACGAAGTATCTTGTAAAAGAAAGAGTTATTCTCTTTGGACACGTTGTTGTGTGTACGATGAAACCAGAAGAGTTGGCAGATATTGAGCTTAGCAAAGATGGCTTGGCAAAACAGGAGACCTCTTACTAAGTTATTGTCATAAAGAAAAGATGTGTGGTTATCTGTGGTGATAACCCATGAAGCTGTATATAGCATGTGTAAATATAACTTTTATAATTTCTTATTCTAATTTATCAGGCAGTGGGGATACTGGTGTGGCTGAATGGAGTTTACCTGCTGATAAAGTATGGAGAGAATAGCCGCTTTTTTTCCGAGTCCTACATGACCCTGACAGTTTTGGTCATAGTCACTAGTGCTGCATTGCTATTGGTCACCGGATGCCTCGGCTCCTGGGTGAGCCTCAAGGATTCCATCTGTCTACAGGGACTGGTGAGGCTGTCAGTCTGTTTGTAACTGTGATTATCTCTATGTGTATGTAGTGTTTGGAGTTTACATAAAAAAGTGTTTTCTTCTCCAGTTTGTTTACCTCCTAGTTGTGGTCTTTTGTGTGAAAAGTACGGCTTCAGCACTGGCTTATTTCCATTCGGTGACGGTATGTAAGATTACTTAAAAATTAATAAGCATTGGACAATTGTGCTTTCATGATAAGAGAAGATTATTCTTGGGATAAAGAGGCACATGTGTTTTTGCTCCTTGTCTCTTCCAACTTTTTCTTTAGCTGGATACAGAGATGGCTCCCTTCAGTGGAGTGTTTGAGAACTACACCGGCAGCAGCGAGGACTCAAATTCTCGGTCTGTGGATGCTATGCAAGAGGAGGTTTGTACTTTAATATGTCACATGGACATGACTATGAATCCCAACAAAAGCTTTTTTTGTTGTTGTTGTTGTAAAACTTGTGTAGCTTGTGCAGCAGTAATACTAAAACAACAGCTATATCTGATCTACTATGCATACTTCTAAATAGATGATGTTTTAAAAATCAAAATATATAATCTTTCCTTAATGGAAATTTTCACTCAAGAGGATATTTAGGTATTGACTGAAAGCGTCCCATAAGATGCCTATAAAGTGCTATAATTTTCAGCCCTGATCTGCTTTACCTCATCCAGAAAAATCAGGCTTAAAGTAATTTGTCCATAATACATGGACAAATGTATTATGGTCAGATATAATACATGATATATTAAGAAATTCTAATAAAAAACAAATCCTGTTCATACTCATGTCAATCAAATATAATATATATACATTATGACAGTTTCCACTGTCTTTTACTAACTTGTGGTAATTTTTTTGGTCTCCGTTAGCTCAAATGTTGCGGTGTGAAGAACTACATGGACTGGCTGGAAACCACCTGGTTTAATAAAAGTGGAGGGCTCAGGTTTCCTTACAGTTGCTGCAACGTTACTTTCCCCACTTGTAATGGCACTGTTTACCAGCCATGGCAAATTTACACACAGGTAGACATGTGCATCCTGATAAATTCATCAAGCTTCTTCATGAAGGTTTGATTAGACCCATCTGTTTCTCTGATTTTCTTGTTCATTGATTCAATCTTTCAGGGCTGCCAAGAGGAGCTGTCGAAGGTCATACAGTTTGCGCTGAAAATGGACATGTGGAGTTCCCTATTGGTTTATGTGGTGGAGGTTTGAAAGACTTTAAACATTTCTGAACTGCATATTGTGTATACATTGCGTATAAAATGCACACCTGAAAGAAAAATGAAACACTGGGAGACTGTTATCATGAGAGCAAGCTTTAATCTTATCTTTAATTTTAGTTTGGCCAAATATTTAGCACAATATCTAATATGTAAATTCAATTTTATTTATACAGCACCAAATCACAACAACAGTCACCTCAAGGTGGTTTATATTATAAGGGAGACACTATAATAATACATACAGAGAAAAACCGAACAATCATATGACCCCCTATGAGCAAGTACTTTGGCGACAGTGGGAAGGAAAAACTCCCTTTTAACAGGAAGAAACCTCCAGCAGGCCAGGCTCAGGGAAGGGTGGCCATCTTTCTTCCACATGCTGTGGAAGAGAAAAAGAGATTAATAACCAGTATGATGTCAGAAAATAGACAAATGCACAACAAAATTTCCAAAGCCTGGACTGACATATTGAATTGACCTATTTTGTCAAACAAAAAAATCTAAAATCCAACTCAATTAGTAGCAACCTTTTAACATTTAGGACTGTTTACAAAGATGTGCTGCCAGCTGGATGCCGAGTAAAGCTCAACAACTTTCAGGTCCTAAGCTTATGACATTGGAAACAACATTTCACTGCGCACCATTATCACTGCCTGTGTGGAAGTCCATTTGACATATAGTGTTATTTATTCCATTGGCAAAATAAAAATGTTGTTTAAAGCAGTCGTTAAAAACATGAACAATAATTTGATAGTTTTTTATTAAAATCTTTAAAATGTGTCACATTTTAATGAATATTTAAACTTTTCACACTCCATTTTCTCTACATCACACATGTTAACTAAGGTGGTTAACGACATAAAAGCTCATCTGTTACAATGATAAATCCACCTAAACATCTTCTGCATCTGCATCATGCAATTTATAAATGGTTTTACTTCATTTAGTGGTGTTAGATTGAGCTTTTAATCATAAATTCTTACACATGTTTAACACAGGCTGCAGAAGGTGATTATTTGCCAATAACCAAAATCCTGCTCTTTTTCTTTCTTCTCCTGCAGATTGGGTTGTTTGTGATGGTGAAACAGCTCATGAGAACAAATAGATCTACGAGGTACCAAGTACTGGAGAAAAACTAAAGATGCTCTAATGGATGGAAGATCACTACACTTTGAATAGATATAGTTCAAATCTCAAAACTATTGAGTCATTTGCCGGTACACTATGAAACATGTAAAACTGGAGAAAGTCGTTTTGTGTAATACATGTACAGATGTCTATTGTTATCACTGGATTGTCTGTCACCAAAAGACTGACAGTTTTTTGCAATAAACATTAGAATCAGAATACTTTAATAATCCCTAAAGAACTTATGTAATTATGTAAACATACTGCAGAACTGGCCTGTGTGGACTTCTGGCCTGACAAAATGTAGGCAAAGATGGGGCAAAGGGCTTAGAGATATATCCTAAATTAGGTTTGATGAATATGAGTTACTGTCACAGACTTTTTTTGGCCTACAGAGGGCTGGCACATTTCTGCTATAGCTCTCTCAAGCAATATTTGTGTTGAGTGTGTGTGGTTGAATTGTGGTAAGTTTGTATCTTGATTGTCAGTGCATTACTGTATGTGGAGAATTCCATCACTGCCTGTGTAATAATGTTTTGTTATTAGACTGAAAGTGGTGCATACAGAATTACTTTATAAAAGAAATATAAATGAAGTGGAAACTAATTGTATACTTTACATTGCATTTAGCAATTTAAGCTTCTCTGCACTGATATTCACATGTGATCCCTATCCCTATGGTCACTAAATTGTGACATGGACTTTTAAGATATAATAATATTTTTCAACAAGTCAACCAACAAACTATTTTTCGTTCTCCTTAAGACCCAGAGAAATATTCACCCTTTGCCAAAACCTGGGGTTTGTCCATTTGATGTAGATGAAAAATAAACCTAATGATGCCATTGTTGGAAAGCCAAATTATTGTTATTTTATTTTCTGTTTTATATAGATGTGCCTTTAACAATAATGCCCTCTGATCAAAGAAGCTTGGAAAGAAAGCAAGTTTTGTGACGATGCTTCGCCTCTCATCCAAGAGCCTTCTTCAGTTCTAAAACCACATGCTAGAAAGTCCCAGGTATTTAAACTCTACCGTGGTTATCCTTTATTTATCAAGTGCCTCATCATGTGAGCCAAGGTGTGAAAAAAGGTGTGGCTCATTACCACCAGATGTTTTGGCTGAACCACTGTGAGGTCCTATCATGTGATCTATTGAGGTCACCTGACACAGGAATGTAATGTCATGTATTTTTTTTTAATACTGTATAGATTTCTTAGAAATTTTTAGAGATTTATAGAAAAGTTTTTATGTTGGATTTGCATGCTGGGAATTTAGTTACTTGTACTTCTTAATCCTATACTCCCAGTCATTTGTCTGAAATGTCCGAACCTGTCAAAATAAACAATTTGGTTTTCAAGTATAGTAAGCCAGGTGAGAGTCATTTTAAATTATGTTAAGCAAGCAAAGAAAAATGCTCAAAATGCTCAAAAAAAGAAGGGGAGGAGAGGGCAGTGTGAGTGTAGTGCTAGGACTTTGGATGTGAGCAGCGCTGGAAATTAGCACAAAACATGAAGTTCTGATGGATGAGTAGCTTGTGTTTTTGTACTCATACTGTAATAGTGTGTGTGTGTGTGTGTGTGTGTGTGTGTGTGTGTGTGAGAGAGAGAGAGGAGAGAGAGAGAGAGAGAGAGAGAGAGAGAGAGAGAGAGAGAATATGAGAATATGAGATGCTGTGTTTTAGGGCCCAAGAAAATATCTGCCTGTAGCAAATTTTCATTACGGCTTGGGGTCAGTTTTTGTGGGAAGGTTATAAGGTTTATAAGCCAATAAGACTCCCTAATGTCAAGTATTTATTTTAAAGGGTTAAAAAAGGAAAATAAAAATACACGTTACCTCCTTACAAAGATGTTTTAATCATAATATTATTAATAAAAATATAATAAATAATAAAAAACATAGATAAATATAATTACAAAATTGGAAGGATTGATGTTTATTATCATTGTTGATGTTGTTGTTGTTATTATTATTGCAGAATTTAGAATTAAGTCGAAATTTCGAGATAAATCGTGAAATATTATTTTGAGATTAAATCTCAAATAGTATAGGAAAAAAATCTAAATTATTTTAGTTTATTTTCAAAATAGTAATATAATATTCCTTTTTTCTCATACTCCTCGGTAATCGCTTCATCTCTAGAGTATTTGTGTTTTTATGTGTTGCAGCATGCCTTTCATGGGGTCCGGAGTTTATTCAAATTAATCATATCTACAGAGGAAATATTTTTAGCTTTGATCGAACTAGCCATACTGGATGCGGATCCCACCGTCGTCTCCTGCAGAGGCGTGCCGATTTAACAGCTCGTCTTTCAGATCCGTGAGGGGGCGTGGCTGTTTCCGTCACTTAGCTTCGTTCTGGGTTCCTTCGTTACGTGAGGCCGACTTGGAGGGAAGTGGACGTTGCCAAGAAGAAAAGAAATAGGCGAAGGGAGCAGAAACAGCAAAAAGCACCACTTAAAAGCTGGTAAGAGCTTTCATGGTAACAAATGCTTCCACGGAGTCATTGAGCCTTTGCTTCGATATTTCGACGTGCAAAGGTTTGTCAAAGGCAAATGACTGCCATGCCGCTTTCGCGGCCTGTATAGCTGTTGGCTAGCGTTGGCTAGCGTTAGCCTCTGTGGCCTGTTAGCAGGCCGCTGGGGTTTCGGCACAGGGACAGAAAAGCATTCATGTGACGCTCTCAAAAATGGGGCAGCGGTGCTTTGTGTTAGCTATCCGGCGTCGGTGTCACTTTACTTTTCACATTGCGACCTATTACGGACCCTTATAACATTTAAGTTAGAATAAGAAATTTACCTTCTGTTTGCTAATCCCGATGTACACATTTGTCATCGTAATCATTGTAAGCACAGAAAAGCGTGGAGTATGCAGCTCACTAGTTTGCTAATGCTATTAAATTTTGCTAGCCGGGCCCGTGCACGTTTCCGATTTAGATTTTGAGCTCGCGAGTCGATGTGTTGTTCACCCGTGTGTTTAAAACAAAAGTGCAGTATTAAAGCGGAGTCACTGTAGAAAATAATCTAAGATTTCTCAATAGTGCTTTTTATTTTATTTTAGCCGCGTTAAATAGTGAGCACAGTAGCTCGCAGTCCCCTTGTTCTTGGAAGCTGTTCATTCAAATATTGCACATTCAAATTCTGATCTAACGCTGCTGCTACATCAGCTCCACTCCATTGCTCCATATCCGACTGGATAATATGGAAAAAAAAATACTAGTGCGCTAGCCCAGTTTTTCATCAGGATTACTTGTGTTCATTGAAAAGATGTAAGAGCGTCTTTAATTGAAACTTTCCATGCTTTCTCCACGTTAACTGTTAATATTCAGCAACTGCTCTAAAACGATTTATCTTGCACGGCAGTTCTGCTTATCTGGACTCTTTGTTTAAGTTGTTATGTGGTGAATAGTTTGTTTTTTTTTTTTTTTTGGTTTTTTTGTTGTATTCCCTTACCCCTGTCTTTGCAGAGTCAACAAGCCATTTCTGTTCTCACAACAGTTTGGTTTTATTTGGAGGTTATGTTAGGAAAATAAAATTTGATCCAAAAGTTATCTATCCGTTTCCTATAAAAGATGTGTTTCACAGGAGATAAGAGTGGGATTGGCTGGTGACTTCCATGTATGCCCATTTTGTGAGACCCAATGTTTAGCTTTACTGCTAAACTATATCTATCTAGATAGATAGATATGAGAGAGAGATGCATTTAATGTAAAATTAATTGCACTTTTTATGGTCTCTTTACACAATGTGCATACCAGTCCAGTTTGTGACTTCATTCATAGGCGCCCCATGTGAGAAACAAAGTAAACAGGAGAGCATTTAAGCTGGGAGAGCTGCCTCCTTTAAAGCATTATAGACAATCTGGTAGCATGATTTTCAAAGAATTTGTAGAGCTTTAATGCCCAATACAAGGTTCTGTATTATAAGATGTGCTGCATCTTAATGTCATCTTGATCAGATTGTAGGTTTGCTTGTTGAGTTGCCCTGACGTTGTTTGATATTTGTTTTTTCTCCGCGTAGCTTCAGGAGCAGTGAAGTGTCTTCATGGCAGTTCGTCGAGGACACATTAAGTATATGAAAGTGAGTACGAATGCCAGCTTTCATTTCAGTGAGTACTGTAGTGTCTGACCATATTGTTTGGCAGTATGGTCAGTGTACAACATATTAATGGCATCAATTACAACTTAAAGCAAGTTGGCTGTTATATAGTAGGTACAAGAACAGCGTAACAAGTTTGTAAAAGATAATAAAAATCCAAAAGGCACACTGCAATTCAAGCAAATAATCAAAAGTTATCAGCCAGACACACATACAATATTATGTAGCTGAAATATTGACTCTTGGCCCAATCCCATTTCAGTCTTCAACTAGTGTATTCTGTAGTGCGGGCTGTGAAAACAACAATTGAATTGGTATTTTAAAAAAATAATTTTAAGACATTTTCTAGTCATCTAAAATAATGTTAGTCCTATCAAATGTGTCATAAGACCACATTGCAGATAATTCGTGTTAGACATAATCATGAGGATTAACGTTAGGTACCAGCTTTGTTATGTTTTTAAAATGTGCATATTCATGTTAGCTTAGTGTAAATCACTGCTTTGACATAGGTAAAGTTTACATCCATTCACATCTTTGTCTAATGTATTTGGGATTATGACTTAATTGTATTCCAGTATTTACTATCCTTTCTAAACACTTACAAGAAGTATGAATGGTCTTGGCCTTTTTGACCAGAAAGTCCCAGGATTAATGAAGTTAAGGGAACTAAAGTGTGAATTCAAAGTCTCTTTTGCACCTAACAATTGGTGTCTCTACTGTACTTGACAGACTGGGATATAAAGTGAATCACACACAGGAAAGTTGAAAAGTTTTTTGGTAGGTATTTGGCATTTGCTTTCTATTACAGTTTCGGCTTCCAATGATTACAGAAACAAACAAGAAAAATCACATTTCTTTTCATACTCTCTTGTGGGAACCTGGTCTGCTGTGTGCTGTCACTCAGCCTGTGGCTGCCATGCAGATCACCTGAGACAAGTTTGCTTTAGGCAAACAGGGACCACTATTTCTCTTTAGGTGACAGGCTTTATGGTCAAAAATTGCCACGTTATAAGAGTCATGGACTTTGAATGATGGATAATTAAACTTCAAATAAATCTTCTGAAAAAGACACATGTTTTAAGTCCGGTAGCTGGATAAGTGATGGATAACTAAGATTACCGTGTTGACTACAATAATCAGATTTTACTTGGTGTGACCTCCTTTTCTTATTAACCGTATAGTTGGAAAAGGAGGCATCTGGATCTTGTACAGGAGCTTTTTGTTAATTTGGTGCAAACCATTTTTTTTTTTTTTTTTTCTTTAATTCTAGTAACTATCAAAACTGTCCAGTATGCCCACTATTATTACTCATTTTTACTGCATCATTTTGTTTAATAAATAGTTCAAAATCTAAAGGTTACTACAGGTCACGTACTTACAGTTAACGGCCTGGGGTAAACTTTCAAATGACCGTCTTCTGTAAGTAATTAAATCGGTTTCAGCAGCAGTTCTGTTCTACCCAACGTGCTTACCTTGTTTTGTGTTTTCGGCCCACCTGGCTGACTTGCAGGAGGTGTATGACATGTCGAACGGTTATGAAGACCACATGGGAGGGGATGAGGGGAAGGATGCCAAGACCAACCTGATCGTGAACTACCTCCCTCAGAACATGACGCAGGATGAGCTGCGGAGCCTCTTCAGCAGCATTGGGGAGGTGGAGTCTGCCAAGCTAATAAGAGACAAAGTTGCAGGTATGCAAAGTTTTGAAGCAATAAATCATGTCAGATCAGATCCAAACAAGATCTTGGATTAAATAGAAAAGGATTCCTGTTAGACTTGGCCAAAAATACATGCTGTGGCATTGCCAGACCATGTCGAGGTGGAGATTTGTCTTATAATAATTTTATTTATTTGGACGCTGTTTATTAATGGCCTGTTTTCTGCCCTCAGTGATTCTGTAACTTTTATTTGAGAGATCTCCCAAATTTATTTCCTGCCCACGCTGGGAAGTAGTTTCCTGAACATTTTTGATTATCATAGCCTTGTTTTATTGATTCCAACCAGCCCAGCCCTGTTTAATTGTTTATTCTAGCATGCAATGTTTGAGATTTGTTTTTATTTTTAATATTTATTTGTTTGCAGATTTTTTTGAACTATAAAACGTTTTTTTGTTTTATTTTATTGTTTTCCTTTTTTTTTCTCTAGGCCACAGTTTAGGGTACGGATTTGTTAACTATCTTAACCCTAGTGATGCAGAAAGAGCTATCAGTACACTGAATGGACTAAGGCTACAGTCCAAAACTATCAAGGTAACGTGCAATAAGGTGTTCTACAATTCTCAAAGCAAAGATGTTATGTCATTTAACTTTGCTGTGGCTCTTGTGCTGTCCGCTATCTAGCTAGTACATGTCAGCCCGAGGAAAGAAATACTGCTTTTAACGCTCACTTACTGCCCTATCTTATAAGTCTCTGGTGTTTGACTTTAATTCAACTTATTTTATTTGACACATTCTGTCACAGTAAGTGTATTAAATGTATTTAATTTTCAAAATGATCAATTTGATTTCTTTTTTTTTTTTATCGCTGTAATGTTCTGTTGCTTCTGATCCTCCCCCCTCACCCATTTTTGTTTTATTTTTATTTTACTCAGACCAAAAACTTGATGTCTAAAACAACCAGATTATTTTGTAGTTTTTTTTAATCCAAAATGTTGCTTTCTGATGGACAGACACAGCAGTGTTCAGCTGAATAAAAAGATGTATAAATATGACCAAACCACTGCTATATTAATCTCTGTTCAATCAAACTACTGTTTAGATGTTTTTGTTTTACTTTGGCAATTCTTTTTCAATTTCTGCATGCATATCAGAGTTTTAATCAGGCGTTTGTTGCTTCCTGTCGCCAGGTGTCATATGCACGGCCCAGCTCGGACACAATAAAGGATGCTAACCTGTACATCAGCGGACTTCCCAAGAACATGACCCAGAAGGACGTGGAGGACATGTTCTCACGTTACGGGCATATCATAAATTCCCGGGTACTTGTTGATCAAGGTACAGGTACGCAAGGTGAATGGCTTCCTTGCTTTTTATTTTCCAAAAATTTTGTTGAAATTAAATAAACAGTTTGTTTTTACAAAGTGATATCAGTTACTGTTAAGTAGCTAAATGCAGTTCATGCGGCTTGTATCAGAGTAGGTGGTTACAGCTGCTCTCTCAAACCTAGGTTCATCCCGTGGAGTGGCTTTTATCCGTTTTGACAAGCGTGCAGAAGCGGAGGAGGCTGTCAAAAACCTAAATGGTCAAAAGCCACCAGGAGCCTCGGAGCCAATCACAGTAAAATTTGCAGCCAACCCAAACCAGGTGAAGAACACACAGCTCCTCTCTCAGCTCTACCACAACCAATCCCGACGCTTTGGAGGACCCTTACACCACCAGGCACAGCGGTTTAGGTGAGGGAAGAGCTACATACATATAAACTGAATGGTGCTGATGCTTGAAATGTTACCATTTTTATATTTCATTGATTATCTAAGAAAAAAAAACAATAATCAGTCACATTATCATTCTTAGTAACAGCAAGTATGCTAAATACTCTCACTTTCAGGTTTTCTCCCATGGGTGTCGATCACATGAGCAGCATGGGAGGCGTCAGTGTCCCTGGAAACTCCACCTCTGGCTGGTGCATCTTTATCTACAACCTAGGCCAGGACGCAGACGAGAGCATCCTGTGGCAGATGTTCGGTCCCTTTGGTGCCGTGACGAATGTCAAGGTGATCCGAGATTTCAACACCAACAAGTGCAAAGGCTTCGGCTTCGTTACCATGACAAACTACGAGGAGGCCGCCATGGCCATCGCCAGCCTGAATGGCTACCGGCTTGGAGACAAGATACTGCAAGTGTCCTTTAAGACCAGCAAGGGCCACAAGTAGAATAAGCCGGACAATCAGGTGTAGAAGAAAGCGGGAAGTAACCCATGTCAGGCTTTTATTGCAGAAAGCTTAAGTTTTCAATGTTAGACACACCAGTTTCAGTTTCATCATATTCAGAGTTAAGTGACATGTTCACTCTTCTGCACCTTTGTAATTGTCTCAAAAGTGTCTAGGGTTTTCTTTTCTTTTCTCCATTGTTGTTTGTTTGGGGTTCAAGGACACTCAATTTTAATTTGGAGTGGATGGAGAGGCTAAAATCCCAAATTACCACCAACATTTTTTTTGTGAAACTTATCTCAAAAACTAAAATCCTGTCTATATGTGTTGCATGTAAAGCTGTAGGAACTGCATAAAGGAGGCAAACCAATGATTCTTAGCAGTGCACTAAAAACAAACAAATCAGAACATTGTAAAAGATCCCAAGTGTGAACTTTTCAATGAATGATTTGGTGTAAAGATAGGGTTAAAGACTGCCCTCCCCCTTTTAATGAGACAGTTTTACTGCGGAAGAGCAGTGCTCTGTCCTGGTTCCTCATCACAAGTAGAAATAGATGCCTTAAACTATCATACAGTGGACATCCAGTAGACCTTTTAACTACTCACTACTACAAGTCAGTCTAAGAGCATAGCACTTTTAGCCAGCCAGCTTTAGGTTGCTCTGTATATCAGTCTTTTTGATGGTAATCTATTACTTCTGCATACCTTCCAGGCAGGTTTAAGAGTTCTTAAAAGAAACAGTGAGCCCTAGAAGGGAAATGTTTGTTTTGTTATCCATATGTAAAGTGTCTTTAATTATAAGTTGTTTGATGCGAGTTGCAAATGAACCCCAGTCAGTGAGTCACAAATTAAAATGGACCAAAGGCAGGGAGAGATACTGATAACCTCGCAAGAGTTTTTCTAAGCAGATGTTCAAGATAAATATTTTGGAGCCCAACTGATACTGGATTCTCATTGGCCAATGTTTGGTTTTTTTGTTCACCATAATCTGCAGATACTTAAAACTTCTGTGATTAAGCTGAGATTTACAGCTGAGCTCTAGTTATTAATTTTTTTTCTTTTGTTCTTTTGATGAGGTACTAATTATTTACACCTAATACTGATTCTTACTGAGAGCGACGCCACTAGCTGTTTGCTGATCTGTTGGTTTTTGTTTTGGTTTTTTTCCTTTTCCTTTTGAGTTAATTTTATCTTTTATTTTCTTTTGATTATATTTCTTTGTAGATTCATACAGTTTTGTTACCGTATTAAGTTACAAACTTGTTTTAACGAGTGCTTATCTCGAATGGCCTTTGTTATGGATTTCAGTTTAGATTTAATTTTCTTCCTTTCTTTTGTTTTGCTTGTTTCCCTTTGAACATAAACCATTAAATTTTATTTTGTTTTGCTGCAAGTTTTGTTTGTTTGGTTTGTTTGTTTGATTTTTTTATTTACCCTTTTAGAATTGTTTTTCAGTTTTGTTTTATTTCCCTCGGTAGCAAATTTAGAGCGCTCCTAACACTTTGCTTATCAAGCAAAAGTTTCTTCACTGGAAGCTTTTACACTTTTGAGATGTTAACAACTTATGGACCAATGTAGGTTGAGAGGATTTGATGCCACTTAAACAAAACAGATATTTTAAGGCAAGTAAGCATCTGTTAGATGTTTTCCACAATGATTTTTGAAACATGACACAAGTTTAACTGCAGAAGAGCAGCAAACTGAATCAGTCTGTTGGCACTGCTGATAGTTTTGCTGCCTGTAGTTAATCCGATTTCAGTATCATCAATAGACATCTGGCTGTATGAAGCTGCTTTTAATATCTGGCTGTTAGTTTTGTATTCACACTAAATTGTCCACTTGTCAGTGTAGGTATCTAATGAAACTAGTGATTGTACACAAGCTAGTTTCCATATTTTAACTAGAAGTGTCAAAGATTTAGGCTTTTAAAACCAAACGCACTGCTTTGATCTGTAATGGAGATTACTTTTTACCACATGGCTTTGTTCACCTATTAGTAAAAGACTCACCCAGTTAGAAAAGAACTATGTCCAGCTTTGTGTATGTTTCTTTAAAAATGCCGTTAGCATCGGTGCTGCAGTTGTTCTGATTCAAGCTCAGCAGGAGTTAAAAAGCATAACACTTGGAGATGTATTTCTAAGAATATACTTGGCTACAAAACTTGTTCAAAATTTTTCAGATTCTGTTTTAAAACTGTTTTTCTCCCTCCCCAGCAATAATTCAGCTGACACTTGAGAATATAGTTAAAATTGTCTGGCCCATCATAAAGGAGTGCTCACATTGTGAGCTTGAAACTTTGGTCTTATTGTGCATCTTGATTTAGTATCTCCATGTTGTTATTATTGTGTCAGGATCCTAAACTTTGTGCAATATTTCATGACTTGCTCAGTGCAGGTAATAGACATTTGTTATAGTCATCGACTGTCATTTTGGGTTTTTTTTAAAAAATATATAAAATTTTCTATTGACGTTACTGTGTAGTTATGTTGGCAGTCTAGTTTGGTTTGCATGAAAGGTGCAAGTGCGTTTAAGGGGCAGTGAAAATAAACTGCATTCCGCCTTAATTTATAAGAGGAAATAGTGTATTTTACATCAGAGGAGGCGCATTTATTTATTTGACAGTGTTTGTGGTCATACTTGATACTTATTGCAGTGTTTTTAATGGATTGTTTTGTTTTCTTGGTTTTGAACACTTTTGACACTAAGCTGAAGTCCGTTAAATGTCTTCTAACATTTCAATAAAAACATGGTGGCTTTAAAAAAAAAAAAAAAAAAAATTAAAGGAAAATTAAATGTGTATTTAGAAGCTTGTTGTGGATTTGATCTACGTGATTCTCTTGAAAAAAGATGAGTAGATGTGCACTTGCACTTTTATGTACATGTTGCTGAAGTTAGTGTTGCTGTGATATGACAGTATTGTTGCACATTCTTGGAAATCTGGAGATGTGATTTAATAGTAGACTTGACATGTAGATCGGAGTTGGAACCTTCTGCAACCAGATGGTGGGGACAGTGAGCAGAGTCTATCCTGAAGCTTATTTTTTTCTGCAGCTCTGTCTCAGTTTTCCTTCAACTTTAAAATTAAAGCCAAAAATTGAGTTTTCTAAAGTAGAATATGAATATACAATTTCAGACACCTACACATATTTAAACAAAACAAAACAAAACAAAAAACAGCTTCTTCAAAATGGCTTGGAAAGGAAAGAGAAAATTGAAACCAGTCTGGCTATTCTGTTTTTAGTGACTTTGGAATGCTAAAAACTCTTTTATTCAGATATAAATAGCTAAGTTGTAGCAAATTGTCATTTCAAGCAGGACCCTTTTTCTGTTTTGAGACTCGCATCCTTTTCAGAAGAACTCGCACTTGTGAGTGATGATGTTTGAAAGCTAGAAGTGAAAACTTTTCTTGGCAGTGAAATATGGTACAGGATGACCAGCATACAAGACAGTGCATGGGCTCATCCTGAACAACAACCAGCTAGAAGAATGCCAGAAATGGTGGTTTTATTTTATGTTTTTACTCCCCAGGCCTTGGTTTGGATGGATATGGTCCGTTTTGAATTCAAATTACCAAAACGTAAAGCATTGTCTTTGTCTTTTTGTTATTTAAATAATAAAAATTAAACCAAAATGCTGAAATGGTGTTTGTGGAAAATTTAAAGCACATCCTTACTGCTTCCACAGGAACTAAGATAGTAAGCAGCTCTGTACAAAGTTTTGGCAAATTGCTGGTCTTGGGGTATTCATGTTGCCAAAGAGGAAAGACCTCAGCAATGATCTTACAATGATCTTAGAAGCAATTGTTGCTGCCCATCAATGTGAGGATGTCTGTCAAAATCCAACTGTTAATGTGTTTAGAGTGTGGGAATAATCCCTGGCCTTTGATTATACTTTTTTATTTTTAAGACCTAAGTTGTGCTCCTGAGCCACTAATTTTTGCTGCCCTGTACCAGTAATTTTTTTTAAGTGACTGCATCTTTGTACATAAATCAGTGCACTGTTGGATCATTCAATGCTAATTACCCCAGAGGGAGCTTTCAGTCACAAAAATAACAATTGGCCTTTTTGTAGACAACAGAGGTTTTCTAGAAACTTACTAAATCTTGCCCTAAATATCATGACAGCTTTGATCAATTATTTTGTGCTTGTCAACTTTCTTGCATGAAATATTCTATAAAATCCAACTAAATTTCAAGCTAAGTGTACAGAATTTATTTATTTCTCTTAGGAAAAAGGGGAAAAAAGGAAAGTTGAGCACATAAATTCATACATAACAATTTTTTAAGTCATTGCTACTTAAGGTGGTTATGCAAGCTGTTGAATCACTGGGTGCACTTAGTTTTTCACACACTGCTTCTGCATTTTGGTTTAATTTTTGTTTAATAACACTGTAATATGCCATGTTGTTGTTCATCAGAGGTTGTATTCAAAGAATTTTAAGATCTCCTGAAGGACCAGATTATGTAAAAACCTTATAACTGACAGATGCTATACTTTCTTTTTACCTTGCCAAGTATAATCCAGCATGTATCATGAGCACTGCATATACTTATCTTAAGCTTAATAGTCTCTGAGGTTAATTATTAAAATAAAAACTTTCACAGCACTGGTATGTAGCAGGTTTTTATTAGAAATGAACACAAAATTAAAAGCAGTGGTATAAAAACACAGATTATGCTATAATTGTAATTTGCTAGGGATATGTTGGTATATTTCTTAATTTTGCTTTAATATTTATGCATAAACACCTTGTCTAACAGAGAGAAAGCCCCTGTTCTGTTGCTCTTTGTCTATTAGCTCCTTATAACATTCAAGTCTTTCAAGGTCTCAGCATTATTGTCAAAAATGAGGCAACGTTAAGGCATTTCAAAACCTAGACTTAAGTTAAAACTGCAGTCATGTTTCATTATGACGGGTCTACTGTGGATTTTAATTGTCCCCCTGGAACTGATAAACACTGATCTCCATCCAATGCATGTCATCGTGACGTATGTTCCTGTCTGCAAGTGCATTCAGACATTCAAGATTTAATAAAATGTATCTCCTCACATCTCTCTACATGCAAAGCTGAATAGAGACATGCTGTTTTGTACATTGTATCAAGTAGTACAGGTTTCTGCATGGCACAGGCTTTGAGTGAACTTTTAGAGCCTCGGTTAGTGCCTTTGTAGGTGCATCTACGTGCTGTAGAAGGCATCGTGTAAAGTGTCTCAGACTTGACAGAGGTTGTAGCAGGGCACGGGTTTCTCCAGCACGTTGTCTCCATCCACTTCAAACACATAATCGCAGCGATGTGTGATCAGCGGAGCATCAGACAGTGCCACGCTCTGATTGCCAAAGGAGATTACTGTGTCTCTCTGTAGGGAAGATGACAGCGGTAGGTCTACAGTTAGTTCAAAGGTAGGAGGTGTTGGGGAGGACTGATGTGTTTTCATTTCCCATTGCCAAGTTTGACATTATATTTGATTTGTAGTTCAAAATAATTACAGCATGTACCTTACCTAGGTACTTATGGACCAAGGTTTCTCTACTGAAGGGCAGGTGGTTTAGCACCAGCTGCTTCTCCAGCTCTTTAAAGTTCACTTTCTCTTAATTGGCTGCCCCTCATAAACAAAGGGATGAACAGCAGGTGGGTGGGGCTTCTGTCCTCAGCAGAACTGCTTATATACCAGAGCTTCTAAGACCTTATCATGTAGCCGGCCTCTCCGATTGTCTAACGGGGTCTCCTAACTGTTCCAGGCTCTGATTTTAAAACCAGAGGTGATCATTGTTTATTCCGTCCAAACTGAACCAGATTTCTCAGTCAATCAGATCAGCTGACTCTGTTATTTCTTTCAAACGATTGCTGAAAACTCGATTTTTTTGTTTGCTCAATCTTTTCCCCTTCATTTTTGGCCATAGTTTGCAACTATTTGCATGTATGTGTGTATGTTGGAATGAATGTATGTCAGTATGGCTGATTATGTGTCTGTATGTATGTTTAAACATGTACACGTATCATCAATATGTGGCTTTATTTAAACTGCACTTTGTAACTCTGTGTTTTTAAAAGTGCTATACAAATTGTTGTTGTTATTATTTAAGGATAAATACCTGCAAACTGAGGTTGCAGACTCTTGTTTCTAGTTCATTAACTATATACAGGATTGGATTTTGGGAGAATTTTTGAAATCTTTCATTTATGTGAACTTTGATATATACTAACAGAAACGGTCCTTACCCGTTCTTTATTGGCAACAGCAGGTACCGCAGCAGAAGCAGCGGTTGCTGATTTATCAAAGTCCTTCTTGCATATATGAGCCATAATCCCAGCAGCTAAGGCATCACCCAGAACATTGATCATTGTCCTGAATCGATCACTGATGAAATGAGAGGGGAAAAGTTCATCACAAATTGACCAATTTAGCTAAATAGTAAGACTTACTTAAAGATAATAACTTTTGTGGGACTTACAGCACCCAGTCAATGGCTACAATCAAGGAGATGTCAGCAGGTGGTAAACCCACAGAGGTCAGGACAATCACCATTGTAACCAAACCCGCTTGAGGTATCCCAGCTGCTCCAATGCTGGCTGCGGTTGCTGTTATACTGATGAGACAGAGGAAAAGATGTTAGGGGAACAGATTTTCAACACAAGGAACTTCTCAGGGGAGCATCTGTTCTCAGTATTTATTCTCACCTGATAGTGACCAGCTGGCCAAAGTCCAAGTCATACTCATTGACTTGAGCTATGAAGATGGCTGCCACTGCTTCATACAGGGCTGTTCCATCCATGTTGATAGTGGCTCCCACTGGAAGCACAAATCGAGCAATTTGCCGGTCAACTCCACAGTTCTCCAGGAGACACTTCATAGTGATTGGCAGCGTGGCTGAGCTGCAAAGAAAGAAATCAGAGGATATAAAAGGATGTCAGGTTAGTCAGCAGACTTCAATCTGAACCAAGGACTGGTAAAATGTCCTAGTTAGAAATGTAGAAAGATCTACATTGGTGGGATATAACACATAAAAATGTCTGTTTTCTCTTACCTTGAAGATGTAGCCAGTGCAATGACAAGAGCCTGCAGCAGCCCTCTGATGAAGGTGAATGGATTTTTGCGGGTAAAGAAGAAATAAAAGAGAGGCAGCAGGATGAGGCCATGCACGAAGAGACCACACAGGACAGTGATGAAGTACATGCCCAGCTTCTCCCCCAGATGGGCTGGGTCGTGCATGTCCAGGATCTTTCCTGCCACCAGGAACACAATGCCGAAGGGAAAATACCTTCAAAGAAGAGAAGATAGAATATGAATTACATTCATTTTCTTACCACGTTGACTCCTGAAAATATATGAACGTTTTTTTGTTTCTTTCTGAGTGTGTGTCCCTACAGGAAAGGATTTCCATCCTGACCTTAACCCCAAACAACTCCATTGGGATTATTTGAGACATCAACTGTGATCCAGCATCAGTTTGCTGACCTCACTAATGCTCTTCTGTCTGAATGGGAGTAAATCCCATGTTGTATGCTGCCAGGCATCAGAAGAGTGCCAGCTGTTATAGCAGCAGGCTGAAGCTCATAGACGTGACTTTACATGTTCAAAATCACATATTGTACACATGGATACAATCAGTCTTTGAAGCTCCAAGTTTTTCTCTGACGTACATGCATGGTGCTTCCCACAATTCAAGTGAGTTGCCTGATGTATTGACCTATGAGTTTGTAGCACTAATTTTATATAGAAAGAGTCCTCTTTGCTTCATTCATATAACTGTATTTCAAGTGTCAACTCATTTCCAATGAGAAGCTTTGAGGTCACTTTAGATACACCACTGAGTTTTCCTCGAATCGCCATGAGATCTATTTTTGGATGTAATCTGGCTCTGCTGTGTGAACTTTGTGTAGTCTGTCTTTTATTGGATGCATGTGCGTGATACAGTAGCGTGTATCTGTGTGTGTGACAGAAAAAGAAACAGGGAGACAGAGAGAGTGCAGCCTTACCACATAGCAGCATTGATGATCTTCATAACACACTCGTTGATGCACTGGCACACATTGACAAGTGGTGTGCCACGTTCCCCCATTTTCCCCAGCAGCAGACCTGAGAACAGATAACACAGTCGCACGGTTGTTTGTTAATAGTTGTGGTGCAACCTTCTTATCCCGATAAAGAAAAAAAGACTTTACAAAATTTAACTAACTGCATAGTAGTTAGTTGGTTAGTCATATAAATAAGCTATAAGGCAGAGCAGCTCTTGCTTTGCTGACATTGCTAATAAATCTCAAATTTTTAGCTCCTTTTAGTGAGTCTCCATGATCTGTGAGAGTACAATATTTCAATTAGAAAATACTGTACTTTTTATTCCACTTCAGGTATTCAATATTATGATCAGAACTTCAGTACTTTTCAGACAAAGTTGTAAAAAACATAAATACCACAATGCATTGCTGCAAATTAAAACTAGTCTACAAAATCTTTTGCTTGTGCCACATTGCAAAATAAAGAATTTTTTTAAAACCACACCTTCTTGTGCCCTTTCAGATGTTCAGATCCAATATTATGCACTTAGTGGATATAATTTACTTGTTCAACACATCCTTTTTTACTTCTTTTTTACTGTTGTATTAAACTTCCCATAACTTATTTTCCTTTATAGAGAGAACTATGCAACTGAACTGTGTAAAGTAATTTTACTTTCTCTGCATATATGACATCGGCCAATGCATCGTCACATTTACTTTTGAAACTTTAAGCACATTATGCTGATAATAGAGACATTGCTTCTGATATCAAAAGTCATTAGTTTATCACTTTTGAAATGGAGACATGTGGAGAGATGGCATGAGACAGCCTGCCAGTGCAAAAGTTGTTATGTCCTGTAATATAACCAATGCAATAATGTATCTATGCATTTGCATGGTCAGCATGTAACTTATTTATGATCTTGAATAGGCTAGCTTATTTTAAAATCCCATGGTTATTGTTATATAAAACATTAAAGTTGAATGGTGATTGTCTTACCCATTGTAGCTGAGAAGATGACAATCCCCAATACATTCATGCCTTTGCTTGTACTTGGGACAATCTTATACTTGATGTCAGGTGCAGGGGTGATCTCCAGGAAGACTGGATGACCCAGGCGAGGGTTGTGGTAATCGGGCATGACGTATACATAGTTGGTCTGAGACACTTTTCCGTCATTGTTCTGTACAATGGGTACCAAATCTGTCCGGTACTGGCATGAAATGAAAGAACAACCATATAGATCTTTTACTACGGGCATCTTGATATTTGAAATTTGAATAATATTGCGCAGTTCTCAATCAGTAACTCCATGTTGTCGACTCACCTGCTGAAAAGTTGCTTCAATCAGGTTTGATGGGATCATGTTCCTGCAATGTACAATAAAAAGAAAGAAGCCATATGATCACATGTGTAGGATGATATACAGTTCAACTGATGGCAGCTAGATCATTTACTTGTGTGTGACAGATTCTGAAATGATGGTCAGCACTTATTGTTGACCTTAAAAACAATAATGGGTTGTGTTAGACACCAAATAAGCACGGACGAGAAGTGCTTGGATTGCTCGGGTAAAAGAAAAAAGCTTGCCGTAGGTGATTTTCTATAATTCTTTTACAACTGGCCTCATTTATGCACCTACTGGTAAATAGCATGAAAAGCTAGATACTAAATGTGTGTGGTGAGACAGCGTTTTTGAGTTTTTAAATATTTTTAATCTTATGTTTGAAGAAAGTATGTACTGTTTGTGATGGTTTTGAGGGTGAAAAACATATTAAAAACAAATTGTTAGTATTTTTTCAGTATAACTATTGGGATGCACAAATACAGTTTTTCACAGTAGAAATCTTCAGAAGCTTAAAATGTAAAAATATGCAATGGGTATGTAAATAATTAGGCTCAAATCATCAATTAAAAAGTGTCATGGTGTTCAGTTATTGAACATTTAGACTTTGTTATAATAATATGATAATAATAAGATCAATGATTAACCAGCAATTATACTGTAAACCTTATAAATAAAACACAGTCTCACTTTTGTTTACAGTAGGAAGTTCTTGTAGATGGTGAATCTAACTGCTAGTACTAAAAATGAAATTGCATATTTTGCATCATTTTGTAAAATAGATCAACTTATAATATACTGTTATCATTAAAATGAGCCAGTAGAATATAAAAAGCACCTCGAGTGGCTTGAACAGTACTGCCATTTCTCAATTCTCTTGCTTCTGGAGTATGTTAACTTTTGATACTTCCATTTATTCTTACAATAATAAGTTTTACATAGCGGATATTTATTTGGCCCACTACTTGTACTCATATGTCATCATATACCGTAAATGTCTCCAGTAGAATAGTTTCCTAGATTTAATGAGTTTTTATAAGAATAGTGAGAAAAACACAGGTTACGTTTTCACACAGTATAACAGCACAGAGAGTTTCACATGTTAAGGTTGATGGAAGCTGAACAGCTACAGCCAGCATCATCAGACTGTTTTTATTCAACCTGCGTCAGTGACACTGGCACCAAACACATAAGACGACTGAAATGCGCACCTCACCACAGCTCTCCAGTTTAATCTCATTTAAGAATAAGTGGATCTTTGACATGAATGGCCCGTCAATAAGCCTGAGCCTGTACAGGAGTACAGGTTCAATCTAACAAAGTGACTCTGCAGTAGGATCTTCTGAGAAAGTGTCAGCTTAAAGAGTCACAATTAACTCTTTCCCTATTCTTAGTCAAACTGCTGCAAGGGTAATGACATTGCAACAATGCTACAAGGATTTTAAAGGATGATGTTAAAGCTTATCATTTAAATTCTGTGTTAAAAATCCCTCCACTGTTGCCAGAAACAGTTTAATTTCAAATGTAAATTAATGTTTTGATGAATACAGATTTCTGCAAAGCTCTCATGTCTTTCTGGAAATCTAACCTATCTGAAGAGATTTTGTGATTAGGTGACCAAACCTGAATGAGGGTTTTTCTGCATATTAATAAAGTACTGCTTGTGGGAAATGTGATTTTCCAAATAATACCAAATTAAGTCATTTTCTACTTATTTATGTATTTATTTATTTTAGTTTGAGATTAATTAAGGAATATGAAACAGATATAAGAGAGATCACTTTACCGGGAGCTCTAAAAGCTGATCTTGTGAAATGCTCTATTAAAACACACACACACACACACACACACATATATATATATATATATATATATATATATATATATATATATATATATAAGAGAAAAAGCTTGCTGAAAAAGTAAATATTTACAGAGTTTGCATCTCTGTTAATGTTCACTGCAACAATATACAATTTAGATTCAGATTGCTGCTGAGTAATTTGCCATTTTTTATTTTTTTATTTTTTTATTTTATTTTTTGCCAAGCACATCCTGCTGACACAACTGCTAGCTTTCATCCAGCAGCATCAGCATTTTAAAATGTCCTGATTCAGTGAAAAATCGTATAATTCCTTAGATAATCTCTGGTGCCACTGTAGAGATGATATGTTTGAACGCCAGATATGGCATGGTTTGCTATGAACAGTAGTGTGAATAGATGAAAGACTGAAATCTTTTGTTTCTGTGTGAATGTTAACCTGATGAGGTCCAGCAGAGCATCAGCGGAGGTCATAACAGGCCCTGAATGTGAATGGTGACTGTCTTTTTCAGAGCCGGTCCCTGGGTGAACGATGATAACCAGCACGATACCAACGATGACAGCAATGAAGGTCGTCCACAGGTAATAAGTGATGGTCAGGACTCCCAGACGACCGCTTGCCTTGGTGTCCATGGCTGACAGGCCAGACATAAGACTGGATAGGAAAGTAGAAGAGGTGTGATTATGGATGTTGGCTTTACGAAAGACTGGAACTGAAGTAGATTTGAATTAGTTGTTTGGTTTTCTAAGGCTGCAGATTTTCAATAGATGTAGTGACATTTAACTGGTGGTGTTCAAACTGAAGTGGAGCAATAGGAAATATGACATCCAACACATGTCCCAGACCAAATTCAAAGCCAGCATCTCAGCTCTTGAATGACTGTACCATTAATCTTTGTGACCAGGACATTCCACACCTCTAAATTCTGTAAAAATATTTCCTTCAAATATATATTTGATTTAAAAATCAAAGCTATCATTTACCTGGAGGTGATAAGTGGGAGAATCAGCATCTTCAACATCCTCATCAGCAGTTCTCCAGGGAAGGAGAAGTAGATCTTGGCCTGTTAAAGACAGGAACAGTTGAGCTTTGGACTTGTTTTTGTTTTTTTTTTTTTTTTTTTTTTTTGTTTTTTTTTGGGGGGGGGGGGGGGGGTTGCCTGCAATGAACTCAATACAGTTTTAAAAAAAATCATTATTTACAAGAAGTATGTACAGAATATGTCACCTGTTGTAGTGTAGTGTAGTCAGGTTAGGGGTAGACACTGGACAGGTTGCTACCTCATTAGATGGTCAACACACAGAAAAAAGGAAACCACACACTATCGTATCCAGACTTAACCCAATCTTAGAATCACCAATAAATTATGTTTAGGTTCTAAAATTAATTTAGTTAATCTAACGTGGATGGCTTTGGACTGTGGGAGGAGGTCAGAGTATCTCTCTGTGCAGAGAGAACATCCAAACTCTGCTCTTGCATAAGTCACATGTAGTAATTTTGATTAATATTAAATTCTTAATAATAAAGAAAGTTAGTATGCTTGTGTTTCACAGATTCTTTCACTGATCATTGGATGGAAATAAAAATGTACTTTTAGAGCATTCCTGCTACTAGACAAGATTACATTGAGGATCCACACTGGACACATAAGCTTCTCAGTTTAAGAGCGTCTTACATCACAGTGACTTCATGGTTGTAGTCTGTAACCTTGAATGAGACATTGCTACACATGGAAATAAAATCATAAATACAGGCTGGAAAAAAACAAAACATTGAGAGAAATTCAGTATGGAATGACAGACTAATTCATTCATTTTCAACTACTCCTGGGAAACAAACTAAACTTATTGAATCTGGAAATTGTGTTTATTGTTTATTTTACATTATGAGGCTCAAATAATGGACAAGTTATTTCTTTATACCACTGTATTTGAAAGGAAACAGATTAATTTTTCTTTCTTTTGGTGAATCAAACCAATAACATTTCATAAACTCCATAAAACTGATTGAATCCTGGGTTATTTCACATACACAAAGTTGCATATAATCCAGTATTGATATTTAAAATTTTTACAGTTGTTCAGTTGTTTATGCTCATCTTCTCCTCTTACCTCTGAACTGATTGTCTGTGTCTGTGTTCTTTCTCATTATTGCATAACGGACCTTATCTACAGCCTCAGTGCAGACATGTCAACATGTCAAGAGTACTCATTGCCTATTCCTTTTATCCTAAGTGGAATAGTTAGGATAACTATTCCAGTTAGTTATCCTAACTAATTTCTACATATTCTGGACAACATTCTAATGTAACGAATGTCTGTTAGAGCCTAAGTGAGTCACTTTGTCTTAGTTTGATTTTCTCTCTATTCATACATTCATCCATTAATTCATACCTGTGTGGAGAGGTTGAATGACCGGAGTATAAATCCAAGCACACAGCCGGTCACTACCGCAAAGACCGAGAGTGTCAGCAGACCATTCCTCTTGCAGTAGTCCTTCACGTACGCCCTGACTTTCAGAGACACTATATTTTCTAATAACTTCTGCAGACATTCCATCCTGATTCAGGCTCAGTCTGTATCCCAGCAAATCCCCCCCACCCCCGTCGCTGGCAGCAGATATCCGAATCTCTTGATGAGTGAGAATTGTCGGTATGTATCTCTCGAGATCCACGGCAGAGGAGAGCAGGTGTACCTGAAGAAATGTGGGTCCTGTTTAACTCTGAGGAGCTCATCCAGTCTGAAGGAGGAAACGTTGACTGACTTGTTCCTGGTAAAGCAGTGTCTAAAAGGATTATCCCTATCCCATGCGAACATAGTCTCCTTTAGAGACACTCAGGCTTATTAAAGAGGCTAAAGGTAAGCTCATTATGAGTTATTACTACCTGTGTCCAAGTCATCCCATTCAAAAATGCACCTTCATGCACTTTGTCATCTGCAACTTAAGCTCTTGAGTGCATGTTTACTCACATGTATGTAATTAAATAGTTATATTGTACTTGCTGAGAAGCATAATGTAAGAATTACAGGAAGGTTTTATAAATTAATCGCAAGGTCTCTTTTAAATAATACAGCAAAGATTTCTACTCATGAAACTTTTTTATTAGACTGAGGAATGACCTGTCCTGGCAGGATTACCAGAGGCAAGGCCAAAGGCATGACGCCAGCATCAGCGCTCACTATTCAGCTATGACGTAAAACTGATTAACAGGTCTGGACATACACTGGGTAGCTTTAATGTCATGATTTGTCACTTAAACTAGTAAATAATACCATCTTGGTACAAAAAGAAGCTCAAATTAGTTTGAAGTTGAAGGCATGAACTTTAACCCTGCAGGCTGTGAAGGAAAAGATGACCACTCTCACACTAGCATGGTTTACACACTACAATCTACACTGTTATTCAAGCAGAATTAAATTTATAGCTAGTGACACCCGATTGATCATATAAAGAATTTAAAGGAAAAATATAAAGTATTGTCTTATGCAGTGGGAAACTAGTGATCAATACAGCTGAGTACTCTGAGCTACCAGCTGTCTGTTGTAGTGTGCTGTTTGCATGCTGTTTTAATGCTTTTTGTTGATGTCTGCTAATCCTTTTAGTCCACACTGACCTGGAAAGAGATCCAAATTTGACACTGAGCATTCTAACAATGTCTTCCTACATTACCTTTAACCAGTCCAATAGCATTTAATCCTTGGACAATGCACGCAGTAAGATTAGTGGATGGAACAAACAGCAAACAAATACTTACTACTTATCTATTTATCTCTCCTTTTAAGTCTTAATCCTCCAGCCAAAAGCTCCAAATTACTTTCAAATGCATCATACACTAACATTAACAAACAATAACTATTATTCTTATTAAAAATATAATTTTATTTAAATATTTACAGAACCATCAGTGCTAAAACCTCAGCGTGGGTGTAAAATCTCTTATAAGTGAAGCGAATAGCAAACCACCCCTAGTGTCTGTGTATGAATTTGTTGCTTTGTTAGCTGTCACCACTGTATCATCTAGAAACAATTTTATTTTATATATATATATATATATTTATATATATTTCAGATGATCAGAATCAAATATTTAATTTAATGTATCTTTAAATAAGAAATGTATACTTAGTGAGGTTACTGCCAGCTCTGTGTTCAGAGGTCTGTGTCAGTTTCTTCCTCTTCAGCAGCTGCAGTCTCTGCAGTCTGACTGAGGGAGGTTTTTGTACGACTGCAAATCACTGTGTGAACACATCAGCACTGTTTATTACATGGATACTCTTACAGTAGTAAACTGCTGCATCTTCAGTCTGAACTCCACTGATGGTCATAGAGAAGTCAGAGCTGCTTCCACTGCCATTAAATCGAGTTGGTGTTTCTGAATGTCTTATGCTCACATGTCGAATTAGGAGCTTTGTGGTCTGTCCAGATTTCT
The DNA here is from genome assembly GCF_900408965.1 of Simochromis diagramma. Taxonomy (NCBI): domain Eukaryota; kingdom Metazoa; phylum Chordata; class Actinopteri; order Cichliformes; family Cichlidae; genus Simochromis; species Simochromis diagramma. The sequence goes on from NW_024387030.1 coordinate 7,440,575, forward strand.
GTTGATACCAGTACATACACAGACCATCACGACAGCTAGCAACAGCTTGGCTGGTCCTACAGGTCAGAGTGACAGTGTTTCCAGGAGAAGATGTCAGTACTGGAGGTTGAGTCACAGTCACCTGACCGCTGCATCCTGCAGACAAAAACAAATCATTCATTTATCAGCAGAAATCAATGAGAGAAAAAGCAGCACATCATGTTGGAAATGTTGCTGAGTGAATGAACCTGTAAAACAGCAGCAGGTCAGCGTCCAGATGAGGATGGTGATGAGAGTCATGGTGGTTGTGCTTTCTGCTGTGTTGACTGACAGATGTGAGTCCTGCAGTGTTGAAGTCACAGGACTATAAACCTTCTCAGTTCTCTGGAGGATCAGCTGATGATGCAAAGCCTCCTCTCTATGGAAATGATTTCTATGTTCTCAACACACTGAAGGCAACGTGAAACAACTGAAGAAAATATTTACATTGGGATTGCAACTAAGGTGTCCATGGCTGCAAATGATACGTTTTATTTTGAGTGTGATTAGTATGAAATCTAAAGTATAGAAAATTGTGAGTTGTTTTTTTTTTTACTTTACTTTAAATTTGCTTTGTTAGTAGTCAGTATTGAGAAGCATTTTGTTAGATGCTCTGTTACAAAGACAGTAATTGTTTCTATTTCCAGTTTGTAGATAGTCAAGATATTATCTTTATTTGTAGGAAAATTATTTTGTTCTTTTTAAAGCATTTTAGAATCAAACTAGCATAAATGTAGCCGTTTAGATTAAGTATTGGGGTAGCAGACATTTTCTAAGTGCTTAGATACTTGTTCTGAGTGCAGGAGGTTTTTGTGCGGCCACTTAGTGAGTTTGTATCACTGTGGTACACTTTTGGCGGAGGAACCAAACTCACCGTTGACTGTAAGTACCAAAAACTTTTACTTTGCAAAACATGTAGTATTAATAATACTACATATACTAATAATAATACTAATTAATGAACTTTAGGTTTTTGTATGTTGCTAATAATTAAGGTCAAAAGAAAAGTCAAAATAAACCAATAAATTAAAATTGTAACACTGCAGAAGAGCAGCTGTAATATTTTAGCTCATTATTTCAATATCTGCTTATTTTTAGATTTAAAATGTGATCCGTAGTTTTGCCAAATTAAAAAGGTGATTTTTTTTTAGAGTAACTGCAGATCATCTTGGTGTTCATGGCTCATTAACTTTAAATGTAGTTTTAAAGGAAGTGAAAGAAACAGATGACAAAGATTTGACTGTTCACATGAGTGTTTCAGCTTGGTTCATTTATATGTAGGAACATTATCACAGAGATGAGTTATTCACTTTGAAGTATTATTCAATAGATATAGGAATAGATTACCATATAACCGCCTTTCAAAGTTTCTTCACCTTTTTGACTCTCTCCTCTCTCTGCGCTGTCTCCTCCAGTGGGTGTGTTGAGGCCCACCCTGACTGTCCTCCCTCCTTCTAAAGAGGAGGAGAAGAAAAGCAGTGCCACTCTGGTGTGTCTGGCCACTGGAGGGTTCCCCTCAGGTTGGAAGCTGGGCTGGAAGGTGGGGGGCTGTAGCCCATCTTCAGGGCTGTCAAACAGCCTCGAGGTCTTGGGGACAGATGGTCGTTACAGCTGGAGCAGCACCCTGAGCCTCTCTGCAGACCAGTGGAGGAAGGCGGGCTCAGTTAGCTGTGAGGCCAGTCTGAGTGGACAGAGCCCCGTCACTCAAACCCTGGACCCTGACCAGTGCTCAGAGTAGAGCTTCAGCAACATTTCCTGTCTACAAATGATGTTTTCGAATCTACAGATCTCTGTTCCAGTGTGTCTGTAAAACTATGTTTGATCTTTCGAGAAATGTTCATATTCATGTTCTGCTTCTTGCCCACTATAATAAGCAGTGTTGGTCAAGTTACTTGAAAAAAGTAATCAGTAACTAATTACTGATTACCTCCCCAAAAAAGTAATCCCATTACTTTACTGATTACTTATTTTCAAAAGTAATTAATTACTTAGTTACTTTTTAAAAACACGATTTACAACCTGAATAGGTGATAAAGTGATAGATCTTTCAGCCCAATTCTACTTTTTCTGCATAATCCATCATACAAAATGTAATCAAATGGAAAAGTCTCTTTTTTAAAACTTGTTTTATTAGTTTTAATCTTTTAACTTTATGCATCAAGCAAAAATTTAATTATATGCAACATTCTCTGACTGGAAGAAATTTGTTTTAAACCTATTTAAACCTATTTTCTGCACATTCCAGCACATAAAATATATATATTTTTTGTGTTTACACTCACTCTTTCAAATAGATGCAAGTAAAACACAGCAGAAAATAAATAAAGTCAAAGACTAGCGGTCCTGTTGCTCTATTTTCACCTGTAAAGCAGGAGTGGTGTAGGCGGAGGTTTGCCCTGGTGCAGGTGTGCCGCAGCGGTCAGTGGAAGAATCCGCAAGTTTCTCTGTGAATTTCCCATTACTTTGTAGCGCACTCGGTGCTTGCTTGGAAGTTTAGGGGTTTTTTTCGCTGTAAAAAGAAGTTTTCTTCCCACGCACAACGGACACTAATGTTTTTGTCACTTTTTATGGAATCAAACTTAAAGTAAGGTCAGTACTTCCACGCCTTAAACGCTGCACGCTCATACTCTCTCCCGCAGTCGATCCATTGTTGATCTGCACACAGCTGTTGTCACGAACGCCGCACTTGCTTACGTCACTGTCATGAGACATTCTTGCAAAAAAAATCACGGTTTTAGTAACGCAGTAACGCAGCGTTCCTACGGGAAAGTAACGGTAATCTAATTACGGTTTTTGCAATAGTAATCCCTTACTTTACTCGTTACTTGAAAAAAGTAATCGGATTATAGTAACGCGTTACTTGTAACGCGTTACTGCCCATCTCTGATAATAAGGAATGTAACTTACAGCATGAAATAAAAGTACAATAAAACACTGTGTTTGTATTTACTTAGTTTTGCAATAGAGCTTTTATGTTTAATTATTAAACCTTATGCTGCATTGTGAATCTCATACTTTTGCGCAACAGAGTTAAAGATAAAGCTTAACATGTTCATTATATTATAATTACAATAGCGATAGGGGAAAATTATGGGGATGTAATATTTTTTTCTATCAATGCATCCATCGCAGCAGCCATGTTTTAGAAAAGATAAAATTAAATGATATACATTTTTATGTTAAAACTTCTTATTATAAACTTTTATTTTGTGTATGTGTTTGATGACTCTATTGTTGTGTTCAGTGGACCGGTTATTCTCATCACAGTCTCTTCACTGCACTCTGCACCTGCAGCCTTCACTCAGACTGAAGGAGGTTTTTGTGCAGCTCTAAATCACTGTGCGCATACTCCACCAGTATGCACACCCATACAGTAATAATCTCCAGCATCTTCAGCCTGAAACCCACTGATGGTTAAAGTGTACTGAGAACCAGATCTACTGCCACTGAATCGAGACGGAGTTCCTGAGGAGCGAGTTGATGCTTGATATATAAGAAGTTTGGGAGGCTGTCCAGGTTTCTGAAGGTACCAACTGAGATCAGCACCAATATCTGAACTTCCTGTGGCGCTGATGGTCACGGTCCCACCAAGACTGACAGGTTTGGATTTATCAGCCTGAGTAAGAAATTTATTGGCCAAGGAATCTGAAATGATAAACAAAAAAAAAAACCTTGATAATCACCAGCGAAGATTACGATAAAACTAAAACATTTAAATGAAAAAGTTAATAAATGTTTAGAAATTCTCACCTTGCATTAGAAAACCCAACACGAGAGTCAGAGTTGCTATCAACATCATCTTGATGCAGTTTTCAGTGTGAGTGCATGAAAACAGTTCAGACTCTCATTGACAGGAGAACTTAAACTCCAAAGATCAGTGATGCATAAAATCATGCAAAATGCATTTGGGCACATCTGTCCCTGTGAAACTGAGAGAGGCGGGAGTAAGATAACTCTGCATATCCCTGTGGACTGAATATGCAGAAATGTGACTTCCCACTTCCATGCCTGTGGCTTTCTTATCTTTGCAAGATTACCCAAGGAAGCCAAGGAAGGTCTTTTCAACCATAGATAGTCGCAGACTGCCCTCTGCTGACAATCCAAATTCACAACAACTCTTGGTAAATGTCCATGATCATGTGTATCAGTTAATCTTGGTGCTTCATCCGTGACGTTAGAAACACTGCAGAGACCAAGATTGTATTGCAACAACAGTGTTCCAAGCTTTAAATGTTCATGTATGAGTTTTCAGTGGCTCCTAGATTACCATCAGTCATTAATATCATGTCAAAATCCCAGTATTACATCTCATTCTATAAACCAAATTTAATGAGTCAAGAAACTGGTTTGGTAAAACCTTTCTGCAAAACTCTGAACATCTTCTCTTGCAGCCAAACACATTTTTTGTAGTTTTCCCATTGTGATGTATAATGATAACCACTGAAGGCAGAATTTCAACACAGCTTATCAATCATTATTGATAACCATTATTTCTTGAACAAACATCTCTAAAATTGTTGCATTTTGTTGCTACTGATGTGATGAAACTAATGTGAGTGAGTTCAGAGTAAAGGCAAATCTGAGCTGAAGGTGGATCCAGAAATAGATGGAAACCATTTGAAAGAAATGATGAAGATGAAGACGGAGACAAAGATCAGGAACAGCAATTTCAAATGAAATTTTTGTAACCGTGTTGGACTATATTTTTGCACATGCAATGAAAACCCATATGAACAGAATTCAAAAAAGCACTGGCCATTTTATTAAGTACACTGGATGCCACAGCATAACACAAATATCTCAAGACACAATGATGGCAGCTACTCACTGTATTTAGGCACGTAGTCATGTTCAAGATGGTCTGCTGAACTTCAAACTGAGCAGCAGTTAAATCAGGTGATTTAAGTGACTTTGAATTTGACACAGTTGTTTGTGCCAGCTGTTTGTTCTGTTTCCCACAAAGAAATTTCTAGGGTTTACAGACAATCATCTTATGATCTGAAAAAGAGAAAATGCCCAAGGAAGGCAGTATCAATGTGTTTGTTTTCTTTATTTGCATGTTTTTTTGGGAGTTTTTTGATACCAGAGTTCAAAGGAGAATAGGATAGGAAAGCAACAATAATTCAAATAATCATTCATTACAACTAAGTAATGCGGAAGCGATCCTTCAAACCTTGAACCAGATAGACTGCAGCAGTGGAAGGCCACACAGGATGCATCTCCTGTCAGGTAAGAACAGGAAACAAACTATAATTCACCAAAACTAAACAAAATAGGATTGGAAAATGTTTGCTGGTATAATAAGTCTCGATTTCTCCTGTGATATTCGGATAGTTTGGTCAGAATTTGACATACACACATGAAAGCACAGATCCACACTGGCTTGTATCAACAGTTCAACCAGTGCCAGTGATGTACAATAATGATACGCGTGATATTTTCTTGGCATATGTTGGTCCCCACATCTTTATTATTTTTGTAGAACTAAAACAAGCAGACCTGTGTTACAATTTGTGAAAACTGTTCTTTTATTTACATTTTGTGAAGTATTTGAAATGGTGTGTAATGAATCTGTTATTATTTTTGGCTGGTTATTTGTATTATCTAATGACTGTTTTACAGTTTCTCTCTTAAAGCAGTTCTCAAAAGTGTAATGCAGATTTTTAAGCTCCTCATTCAAATTTCCTCTTCAGTCACATCCCAAAGTTGCTCTACTCGACTGAGATGTGATGACTGAAGGTATCATGAAGTACTGTGTGCCAGGCAGTGGACCCAAATGCAGGACTCGCCCGACAGACTTTATTAGCTGGCAAATGGCAGACTTAATAAAGAGCTAGGTCTTCTGCTGCTGTAGCCCATCTGTGCCATGTGCGTTCATAGGTCTTCTTTTGCATACCTTGTTTGTAACAAATGCCTATTTGAGGTGCTGTTGCCTTCCTATCAGGTCAAGGTACTCATTCTCCTATGACCATGAGATGAACAAGGTATTTTCACCCGTTACCGCTCACTGACACTTTCTGTTTTTCAAACCATTCTCTGTATTGGATTAACGAGCAGTTTAGAAAGATCTGAGTTATATGTCCTGAACAATATTTGTTTTGTACTTTGGTTGTTTGCTGTAAGGTTTTGTCTACTCAGATTGCTGTGACTCAGCTTGTAAGCACACAGAAATCGATGGGTGAGGTGTTTTTTGTTACACAAATGTAAAGCTGCGAGGCTGCAGGCAGTGGCTACTTCCACTGTTACAATAATTATTTTCTTTTATAAAAAAACACGACTGGTTTTATTATATAAAAATTTCAAACGCTTTTTAAAAGTTTACTTTACTGCAACAGCTTATTGCAGGTTTTTAATATATCCTGGTTGCCAACATTGAAATCACAAGATTTCAATGTTGCATAAACACCCTTTTTCCTAAGAATCAAGACCTGCCTAGACAAGTACACTCTACATACAACTTTTATTGTCATAAGCTACTGGAATCAAGAGTCAACACTGAGATATTAAAGTTGTTCTCAATCACTTTGGTGTAATTCTCACATCAGGAGCATCACTTTTACCATTCTTAATGCAGTTTTCAAAACAGTTAAGGCATTTTAACTGACTCATCCTTGCAAAAGGCTAGTACATCACTTCATCTCTGTGATTACTGAATAAAAACCTTGAAATGACACAATTATGCAACTATATGCATCAGAAAACACACAAAAAAAAATATACAAACTGAGAACATAGCACCAATTACTGTGTAGTCCAGTAAAGTCATGCTAGCAAGATTCAGCAACCACTTTATTAGGTACAACAGAGTACTTCGAGCTGAGAGGGAAACAGTGACCACTTGTTATAAACAAGGTATGCAAAAGAGCATCTCTGAACTAACAACACATCAGACCTTGATGCAGATGGGCTACAGCGTCAGATGACCACACTGGGTGTCACTCCTCTCGGCTAAGAACTTTAAACTGAGGCTACATTTTTCACCGAAATTGCGCAGTAGGAGACTGGGCGGGGGGCTGTATTCAAATGACCTCCCCAATCACCAGATCTCAGTCCAGAAGAGCACCTTTGCCACGTGGTCAAAGTTTGAATGAAAACGTGAGCGCAACTGTGTGATGTTATCATGCCAATATGAAGAAAAATCTCTAAGGAATGTTTCCAGCACCTTTTTGAATCTAATTCACAAAGAATTAAGGCAATGCTGAAGGCAAAAGGCGGTCCAGCCCAGCATTACCAAGATGTACCTAATAAATTGTTTGAAGAGTGCACATCTATGTAATATATGCTTATGTGTAATTAACATTCCTTTAATGTGCACTGGTGACACAAGAGTATGTGTTTCTTTTTGTTTCAATAAAACCTCTTCTGAGAAAATGTGTTTGTATTTGCTTTCAGTTGAAGGGCAACTTCACTGCTACCACTGACAGTGACTGGCCTTACTCTTTCTTACATTGCAAGAACTTTTTATACATGTATACAACTTTTTAGTATATTCTGGTTAGCAACAGAGAGACGTTTTCTGATAGAAATGTAAACACCTCATGCAGATTTCCCAGGTTTTTCTTAAAAATTCTTACCTGCCTGGACAAGTGTACTGTCCAAACAACAGTTAAAGTCATAGGCCGCTACGATCGAGAATTAGCACGTTTATTAGCAGTGTTGGGGAGTAACGGAATACATGTATTGCCGTTACGTATTTAAAATACAAAATATGAGTAACTGTATTCCGTTACAGTTACCGTTTAAAAAGGTGGTATTTAGAATACAGTTACTTTGTTGAAATAAATGGATTACACAGCGGTATTTTCCTGTTTCATATTGTCGCGGGTCAGGACTGTTTGGGTTTTGTTTGACAGCTGTGATGTTCTGTTGTTCCAGGCGGCAGCGTTACGGTTGCCATGGTTACAGGGTGACGCTTGCCCTCTCTGCGACTGTGTGTTTCCTGGGTGAGAGAGGCCTTTTTGTTGTTGTTGTTGTTGTTGTTGTTGTGCTAAGCTGAATGCTACAGGCATAGCCCTAAAGAATGTGGGCAGTGTAGTCCGTGCTGCAGGGAGAATGGACTGCCATACCCGTTATGTGTCTGTGAGCGCGAGGAGGGAGAAAAAGGAGAGTGGAAAAGTAGAGTTGTCATTGAGCAGAAACGGGAGCTGGAAGCATGTAAATATAATAATAACCACTGCAGCCAAAAAGAGTGCCTGACGAGCCCAGTTGTAAGTAAGCTATTAAGACTCGACTGTACACCGTGTTTGTGTTTTCCTCCGAAACAATAAGTTCTGTTGGAGCAGCCTTTCAACGCCATTCTCTGTCTCTCGCTAGCAAAGTTGACCCAGACAACAAAGTAAAGCTAGTTTTCAGCTATGAGCCCGACACAAACCCGACATATTAGCCAGAGGTCCCTTTACTACGGTTCGGAGCCGCGGACCTTCAGTAATAGTAATAAATCACACAGCAATAGTACAGTCATGTAGTTGTAAAAAGCATGATAATATATTAAGTAATCCAAAGTATTCAGAATACGTTTCTCTCATTGAGTAACGTAACGGAATACGTTACAAAATACATTTTGGGGCATGTATTTTGTAATCTGTAGTGGAATACATTTTAAAAGTAACCTTCCCAACACTGTTTATTAGTGTGCATGGATACACACTGATAAAACTTAGTAAACAGTCAAGCCTTGCAAGTCAAATATTAAATTCATCCGGTGTAACTGCAGAAGTGGATGTGTGGGGAAATTAAAGCATTTTAAGGATGATAGCGGCCCAACAGACTTCTTTTTTTTATTAGTAAAATTAACATATAAACAAAATGCACCATATATTACACATTCAGAGAATAAACATTCCTTACATATTAGCAACTTTCATACATAGGAAAAAGAAAATATAAAGATGGGGTCACATGATTTAACAGATTATTAACTCACTAACGGCCCAACAGACTAGCAATGTTTCCTGGACCTCCAAATGACTGAGCTTCTTCAAACGTGGGCAGCACAAACCGTTTATTTCATCAACTTTAGCGGCCAGCTTTTGTCAGTCGAGCTTTGTGATTGGTCAGACACATCCAGGCTCCTCCCCTCTGCCACCACAGCCCGGTGGAGTCATCGGACACCCTCACAGCGGCAAGTTTTTGGGCAAGTTATCAAGCAAAGGTTAGTAAGTAAACCGCCCGTTTTCTTGTAAACTCCTCGAATTTGGGGTCATGTAACATTTGTTTTGTCTTCTGTACGGTTTTGTTTCGGTCGCAGGCTCGGGAAGGCCCGAAAATGAGTCACTTTAAGGAGCGCTTCGTGACTCTGCTCCATGAGAAGAACTTTGTGACTGATCAGTTGGCAACACTGGAGCAAAAAACGGGAGTGAAGAGAGAGTATATCGCCTTGGGTATGTTAACAGCTCACGAGAATAAACGAACAGCTAGCTACACAAATGTACTTTATAACACTGGAGGTGTTTATTAACTTTTGCTTGAGAGTTACCCCTCTCCTCCAATACTTGGCACAATCTTCGTGTTAAACAAGTATGCCAACGTTAGCTTTTTAGCTGGTAAGCTGTCACTCAAACGGAAACTGGCACACAGTTGTGGTTGCAGTGTTCGTGAGTAGTAGATGTTTCATATCCTCCCTCTCTCTGTTAGCTTGCTCATTTTATTTCTCTCTCATGCAAGAATACCAAAGTTCATCCAGCTCAGGCCCTAATGCTTCACTACTGCGTTTGACCTGGTTTAAAAGTACAAACACACACACCTATATGTACACACACAAATCTATTTCGAAGCGTTGCTGCTGAATGAACTGCTTCTAATATTCGAGATCCACCACCAGCTGATCTCAAGGGTATTTTTATCATGTCCTGAAATACCCAGGGTCAGAAATGGAGGGAGATTCTAGGATGACTGGTTATACAGCTGCAAACAGATCCACTCCTTTATTGCAAACAGCGCCCCATACTCCTTAGCTGTTGGGAGTTTTGTTTTGACGCTACTTTGTAGTCAGTTTGCACAGTTAAAGTCAATAAATGTCAGACACCTCAGGCAAGGTTGTGCTTAGGATGCCACTCAGCTACAGGAAACACCAGGGTGACCTACATTCAAACTCACTGTCTTTACTCTCAATTGATCAAAAACGGTTGTCTGTTCATGGCAGAACAATGGCATGCCTTCAGGATAACCAATTTCAAGGTCGCAAAGGATGAGAATCTTTAGTACTGTATGTGAAGTGCGTTGTTTGAATACTACATACTAAAACCTGAATACAGGCAAAGATAAGAAGTTCTAACAAACAATACTCCAACATAAGTAAAAATGCAAAGATGACTTTAAAAAAGTACATTTGGTGACTAATGTTGATAATTGAAGGTTTAAAAATCTCTATCACCAATATTTCATCAGCAGATTTATTTTTATGTAACAAATACTACATATTTTGGGAAGGATCCTTCAAAAGAACTATGGCTTTTATATATGTGTATACATAAAACAAAACATGTCATACTTTTTCATTAATGTAAAAAAAAATAAAAAATTAGACACAACATTTCAGATCTATACACACGTGTAGCATAGAAAAGCCAAACGTTGCAATCGAATGAGATATTAAGCACAAGCTTTTTTTGTAGACTTTTTTGGGTTTTACTGGAAGTGGTTAACCATTAAACACGTGGCAGTAAGCCTTAGTAAGAACCATGTTGGGCATGCCTGCTGTTGTTGTATGGGCTTATATTTTTTTATATATATATGGGCTTATATTTATTTATATATATATATATATATATATATATATATATATATATATATATATACACACATACAAAAAGCCAGTAGTATAAGTAAGGCGATTTTGTACTCAAGTTGATGTTGAACACAGTCTATCTCAAGTACTTCAGAATGATTCCAGTTACACAGTTGCTCTCAAAAGATTGATAAAACAACCGCTTGCACAGACAGTTGCTGTCAGTCAGTCTTTCTGTTTTAGATCTACATGCAAGTACATCCATGTTTTGTTTTGTTTTCCCACACCCTCCAGCAGACTGAATTGCAAAACAAATACTCTGGACTGTATGTAAACACTTCTACCTGTCTCTACCCTATAATTAATTAATAGAACCGTACAGAGCAGCCAAATTATACCATGCCCTGTCCTGTTTGCAGAAATATCTGCTTAGCATCTGGCCAATTTGTAAGTGCCGTTATAATGCTTACTTGATATTACGTCCACATTTTGGGGTAAAAATGTGTTGTACACTGAAAAACACTTGAGTACAATAAATTCTTTTCTGATTGCTCACTTTAATGTACTGGACTTCACTTTGATCTGAGCTAGTTCAAGAACCAAGCTTTGCAACTGTGTGCTGTTTAGCTGAGAAACATCTCAAGTTCATGCTGACTCCTGCAACACTCTGAAGTGTGAATACTAATGTGCTGACTGGAGTAGAGATGCCTCAAGTCAGCTGTGTGCAGCCAGTTGACTGGGTATTAGTAGTTGTGCATAAACTTCATGTTTTTAAAGCCAACTTCCACCCCTCACCCACTGTACTCATAACAATGGGTCTTTGTCATCATTTGAAATTAAGTCAAACTGGATTTTTAGCTGACCTTCAAAAATTATGTAAAAAATATTTTTGAGTCATTCATCACAAGATCACACATCTATGTAATGACTTCTGTGCACATTTTCAGTTGTTCCACAACAAAGATGTTAATGAATATAGATACACAATCATTGTCCAAGAGAACTCCATGAGTTTCTTTGTCCTATTATTTACTGCTATAATAAAAATGAAGCAGTTGTGGTTTCATTATTTATCCAGTTTCTTAACTACTACATTTCAGGGTTATGAAGTAATGACTCTATGTAAGCTGTCAAAATCTAGTGGGGGAAAAAAGCATTTTCTTTATTGCTGGCACATTGGTTTGAAAATTACCATATGCTGTTAGTGCTTTGTGCTGCAGCTGGTGTGTTTATTTACACTGGCCATTGTCTGTAACCTAGCCTGGGGTCTTCGCTGTCAACCGGTTCTTCCAGTTTGGTCTTCATTAGGGAGAGAGAGAGACAGAGGGCGTGAGCTGGATAGGCTGGGATCAGCACAGATATTTGTATATGAGCTGTGACAAACAAATGAGATGTAAAGAGCAGGCAATGGTTACAACAGGATCATATGCTTTTAGTGCTTTTGATAATGTATGACCTTTTATATTAGCTGAATTTAAATGAACAGTTGAGTTTTGCATAAATTTTAATAGTATATTGAAGTACTGACATCTACAGTACCTTGGAGATTACACAATATTTGTTTTTGTTCTGTTTTACATCAACTCGCAACGGAGTCACCTTAGTTACATTTTATACTGACTCTCTGTGTGTTAATCAACTCTGCATTGCTTGAAACTCCACCTGACTCTGAAAGCTACCACCCGTTCATCCCCGCAGAGATCCGTAGCAGGGATATAGTATTATTAATGTATTTAGTAAGCAGTAACTGGGCTACAAGCAGTGTCCCAATATTCCTCGTTTGTTTTCTTGACAATTTTGTGGTAGCAAATATTTTTATGATTAAAAATATTGCAAGTGCACATATAAATATGTTACAGGAATGAGAGGTGACCCCACTTGGCTTGTTTTTTCAGGTTTACATGAATAGAGACTCAGTGTTAAAAAAGCTGAAGAAATATTAATGGGAAAATCTTGAGTATGTGACAGAAATTGGTAGGTAAACCTTTGCATGCTAAACTGTAGTGTGTATCTGCTGTTTGTTAATTGAATTCAAAGTTACCATTTGGCAGTTCTGTAGTATTTCTGGTTTTTCAGTTACATGTTTATTATCTTTATTCATGGATATATCATGCCTTAATGCTGTGTTCTAGACCATATTATATTATCCATATACCGTATTTACTTTTTAGCATGGCAGAGAGTAATTTCGTGCCAGTCAATAAATAAGGAACTTGAGTCATTTCCACTCAAAGTCAGTCTGTTTCCTTAGACACAAAGTATACACACTCAATTGGGAAGTCATGTTTTTAAGATACTGATTGAATTGTAGTTTCACATACTACACACTATCATAAACATATTATTTTAAGTTGCATAAAACCTGTGGTGTTGTGGAGTCTATCATGCCTGAGGTGTGTAGGCTTGAAGTTTATACTTTCATGTGGCTTAATGAGCTTTGAAATGTATTTAAAAAAAATCCACTCTTGTTTTGGCTGCATTAATATCAGTGTTTGGTGTGTGTTCAGTGTTCCTCCTGATCCTGGTACTGTGTTTTCCTCATATCCTGCTGTGAGACACACAGTAATGTAGCTTGACATTAGAAGTGTTTGTAAAGTAACTGGATAACCTCACACTCCCCTCCCTGTCGCGCCGTCTGCTCTCAGCTCACTGCCGCCTCTCGTGTTTCTCTCTCTGCAGGATTCCTGAGTTTTGTTGCGATATATCTTCTGTTTGGATATGGAGCCTCACTACTCTGCAACCTGATTGGATTTGTCTATCCAGCATATTTCTCGTATGTATGACATCTGTTCAAAAAAATGTCCACTCTAATATATGAACACTTCTTTTAGAATCCAAAGTTCAATGTCAGCCCAACCCAAGACTGCTATTACTAATACTAATTATGGCTTTTTCAAGGTAGTCAGTCTGATAATACCAGTTTATATCTGTGTTACTGATGTGTTTTAGTGGCATGCTGCATTGTTAATCATTAAATATCCTTGATAAGACTAGTGCTTTACCTGCCGTTACATGAAAAAAAGAACATGACAAAAGTCTATTTTGCCTCTTGTATTTAACAGACTTTTAGAGATTGCTGACCATTTCCTATTCTTTCAATGTTATTATGAAAAGTGTTACACCCCAGCCCAGGGAAAACTGGCGTGCAACATAAGAAAAATAAAAATAAGGAGAAATGCCCCCACACTCCCTGCTCTTAAGGAAAAATGGCTTCTCACGCCTACTAAGCTGCTGCAGTGAGAAAAAGTATCGACAACTATTTACATCTATATACGACAACTATTTACAACACGGAGGAGATCGCGACCTTGACAAACTGAAACACAGGGCTTAAATTTTTATTTAGAAAAGCATTTGATTAATTTCTTCTTATGCTGTTTTTATAGTTTTATTGTTTTACATTGTTTTATTTACTGTTATATTGTTTTTATATTCCCATTTTCTGTGTTGTAAAGCACTTTGTGATTTTTATGAATCACATAAAATGAACACACTGAGATAAGACAGACCTTCAAAGTAAAACAGGAAACACATAACAGTCACGCCTACAACAAAACACTGACAACATCGAATCGTAACATTTCCCCCCACCCAAAAATCAAACATTTAACCCCAAATGAAATGTTTGATTCATGACCAGCACATAAGGCACCGGTTGCTGTTCTGCAGGCAACGCTGATGGCTGGGTTAGATTAAATAAGTGTAAACATGCATTGCTTGCATGCTTGTGTCTATGTTGAAGCATGTATGGGGCATTGTAATTTCTTTACTTCTTACTGGCTGTAAAATTAGGTTTTTCTATCTGATTTTCTTTCCTACAGGATTGTTTCTTTGTGTAACTCAAGCTCAATAAGACAATAATGCGGGAAAAGAAAAAGCTTTACTAAAAAAAGGCTACATTGGAAAATAGGTTTGTCTAACTTTGCTAAAGAATTTATTTTTACATAGAAGAATTTTGGTGTGGGATGATACGGTGGGCAGTAACTCATTCAGTGTACATATTGGCATAAATTCTGATATTCATACTGTTGACCAACTTTCAGCTCACCAAATCACATCATGCATGTCACCATGAGACCACCTGTACTACAGCCACAAATGTTTGTAGAAACTAACAGAGCTGCATGTAAGAACGTAAATGTCTGATGGAGTTAAACAGTCTTTATCAGCTCTCTAATACAAAGTGATGTGAAGTGATTTGCACTGATGGGAGAGAAGCACAGATAATAGTTGAATTTGTGGTTTTCAAGTGGTCATCGTATGTACCTTCTGCTTCTGGCAGCATTCTGGACTAAATGAAGCTGCTTCCAGTAGTGAATTCATCTCCAGCTCTGTGTTTGGGAAAGGGCAACTTGAGACAGTGTCTCTAAATGTTTTGGGTTTTTTTCCCCTATAGTTCATGTAGCTTTGCAGAATATTGACCCTCTCCTTTCGTGAATTTCTTGTTGTACAGTGCTGCTAATTGTCACATTCGCATAATATCATCTTATCAGGTTTAGAGTTTAGACTTTTAATGTTAATGTACCATGGATGTCGTGACCTCATCAGTCTCTTGTTCTCCTCTCCATTCAGTATTAAGGCCATCGAGAGCAATATTAAGGAGGATGACACACAGTGGCTCACCTACTGGGTTGTTTACGGACTCTTCAGCGTTGTTGAGTTCTTCTCTGACATCTTCCTCTTCTGGTTCCCCTTTTACTATGCTGGCAAGGTAGGCTGACATTTTAATATGGTTTTTGTGGTTATTTTGTACATTATCACTGTATGCAGCTGACACTGGCCCAAGTCTGCTCACACTGTCATGCCATAGATAGTCATACTGTCTTGAATTACATAAGGGCAGATGGCTTTTCTTTTACAGTAGCCAACACCACCCTCTTGTGGATATTTTGTGTAACTGCTAAATAAAGAATGCACTATGCAGAAATGCTTTTACCAAAAAAAAACAAAAAACAATAATAATATGACATAATGGAAACAAAAAGCCACCATACTGATGAAACACTGTGGTCTTATTGTTATGACGATTTTGGCTCACCTTCATTAAAACACTATGTTTATATTGAAAACCTTAATCCCAGTATACATTTGTTGATTGAAGTTCAATCAACAAATGTATAACCCTTCATTATCGTTTCATTATATTATATTCATAAAATGTATAGCTCTCCCTTTTATTAAAACAGAAAATTTGCTCTTTTTACAGTGTTTGTTCCTCATATGGTGTATGGCTCCAGTAACGTGGAACGGCTCCGAAATCCTGTACAAGCGCGTGATCAGACCATTTTTTCTGAAACACCAGGCCACCATGGAGAGTATGGTCAGCGATCTGAGTGCCAAGGCTAAGAACATAACTGAGACCGTCACAAAGGAGGGTGAGCCCTTCACAGTGTACATGCAAGTACAGCCACGTTTATACTCTGCATGTATCGCAGCAACACATTAATACACCAGACAAACTTGTGCATGACCACACAGTTTCACACTGTCAGAATATATCCTCATATACAGCAGTCTTATATTTTTCATGTATTTTCTATAAAATATTATTGGTTGTTTTTTTTCTGTTCTGTTTTGTCCTTCCCTGTATTTTTCATCAGCTGTTAACCGGGCCCTCAACCACGAAAAGGACCAGTAAGAAACATGGGAAAGCTGAGTGACAGGAAATATGTGATTTCACTATTGGATTGTCCTACTCCTCCTTCTATGACACTCTGGTGACTGGTTTCCATCCTCTCTTCACATCATGGAAGTGTCACACTTCTAAAATAAATAAAGCCGTTTTTACTTCTACATCAGTTTACTCCTGTTGGTACTGCTAAGGCAATCGGTGAAACTGTGACCTGTTTTGTGAGCTTTTCTTTTTGTTTGTTTTAGTGTGACAAAATATGTTAACATAAAAGAAAAATACAGTTTTATACCTTCATGTACTCTGTGGGCATGTCGGCAGTGTTGTCTAACTGAGCCACCAGTGACAGAAAACCAAGGTTGAATAACAGTATAGTTATAAAAGCAGGTTACCCTAAGATGTGTTCTTTTTTTTCTCTTTTTTCTTTTAAATTGACAATCAAAACTGGAACACTTGGGTCATTGATGTCTTCTTGCTTTTACAAGCTTTATTTTTGTTTGTGCAAAGCAGAATTTAAAGCTTGTTATGAATGTTCTCAGTCTTTAACTTGACTTCTATGTTTTTTGATGTCTTAATTTATCACCTTGTAATGATGAAGCAATAAAACTGGACCCCTGCGTCTGTCTTTACTATCTGTTTCTTTGAGAATCCCTTTTCCAATCACTTCACATAGTGCCAAATGGGATTTTATTTGTTCTGGATTGCAACATTCACGCAACAGTGATTTTTATTTTTTATTTATTTTTTAGCAGAGGTAGTGAATCGAGGAAATTGTGCCACTGGATCTGTACCCTGTGAGGATTTTGGTCTTTACAGCAGTATATATCTTTTTTTAATATAGGTTTTTATCTGCAGTAATTTTAAAACTGGCGTATACCTACCTAAGATTTACACATGTTTACCAGTTTCTCATTTGTGTATAATAACTTATAGTGTAATTTCAGATCAGAGGTCACAGGAAATGTTATTTAATGTTTTTATTTTAGGGTTTGTTGCAGGGAAAATACCACTGTCACAGTCTTTTTATTGCTTGATCTTTTGACCTGTCCCCTGTAGTACATTTACCAGCTTTCAGATAGCCAAACCACCCACGCATTAATTTGTGTTTTCCTCTTTATTCACGCTTGAGGAGCTCTGAATGGGAGTTCCTTTGTGATTGTGCGCTGGATATAATTCTTTGGAAATGGTGGATGGAGCCAGTGCGGTGGCCACACTCCACCTCAGGGAGAAAGGAAGGAACCCTTCTGGAAATGGCTCCTGTGAAGATGTGCCTGTTGGGTGTTTTGTTGTTGTGTAGTCCCTCAGCCGATGGGTTATTGATTTAACAGAAATGGGACCCAGACACCGGTTATTGCACTTTGTTGCTGTGTGGTTTGAGAAAAGGCTTTTTATTGAGTGTGAGGGCTGTAATGGCTTAGGACAGTGGAAGAAGAGCTAAACGGAAGGAGACAAAGCATGTGCTGTACATTCACGAATCTTTCTCAACCACCTTTGTGTTTTCGCAAAAAAATCATAAATGTGAATTATTTGTCACGTAGCTCCAGTAGAAGGTTAAAGCTTTCGCTTACTGCTATACTAACTTACTCCTGTTTGCATTGCTGCATACAGGTAGAAAGTACTAATGAAAATGTGCCATAAATGTCAACATCTTCACACACTTGTAGGCAGGTCTGATTGTTTTGAAGTCTTGTTTTAGTTTTTTGGTTTGGTCTTGTCTTTTGTTTAAACCACCACCTCCTCCTCCCTGGTGTTTTCCTCATTATCTCCTCTCCCCAATCGATGCTGCTTGAAAGAACCACGCACGTATGGATCTGCTTCTCCCCGCTCTCCCAAAGCATCTGTAGTTCCCCTTCTTACCGACAGAGGGGGACAAAGACAAGACCTTGCAGATGGAGTTGGTGAGTCATACAGCGAGACCGTCACGTACAGACACCACAGCTCAAAACAAGGCTTGGTCTGACTTGGCCTTGGACCTATATTACCGTGAAGTAGATGTTTATTCACACTTAGCTATGATGCTACCTGACACTGTCAAGCGGATATTGACATGGGTTGATGATTTATCAAGACTTACTGTTATATCGATGCGTGTTTGTCATCACGTCATTCATTTTTCCATTCTCCACGCTCTGGTTAGCTTTGTATTATACACACCAGTCTACTGCATTCATACGTTCCCGGCGCTCTCCACGGTGCTGAAACACAAAGGGATCTCTGTCCGTGGTGCTGAAACGGCATCGAACACAGGATTTTCTTTTTCATTAAAATCTTTCCGTGTCACTTTAAATATATTTGATTCCATTACAGCTAGCTCTATAACATCACTGACTTAATATGCCAGCTTCACATACCTTTGCTCTAAGTGATACAGGACTGATTTGGATGTAATCTTTGCATAGCTTATGTTAAATGTTAGCTTATGTTAAGGATTCTTTGTGTCGATGCCAGCCGAATATTAAATGAAAACCCTGGCCTAATAAATCCAACGAGTCTGACATTTTTCATCTTGCAATTTCCATCTCAGGACTTCAGCAGTCTGCAGCTTTTCATTTATGCGGCCCCAAGTCAACGGGAAATGCCACAAGTCTGCCATGGCCCTGGGGATGTCTGAAGGCTACAATATATTTGTCTGTGGCTGAGACGTTTTGAAAGAAATGGGGCCCTTGTTGGTTTATATTTTTGACCATAAATTGCATTTCACCCATTAACTTAAATATGATTTGTTGCTTAGTGGTCACCAATGAGTCTGCCTCCAGCTATTAAAAATATATTATATGCATTGATCCATATGTATCTCTATGCAGTGATATATTCTTTATTCATATATTTCAGTGCAATTTCTTTCCATTTTGGGGGGCAGGTGGTTGATTACATTTAATCAAATTCCCACACATCCAGCCTTCACAGAATATTTTTTAAGAGGAAGACGTTTTAAAATAACTTATTTTGCTGGCATCCAACCACTAGGAAGTGTATGAACCGAAAGAAAATCAAGTGTGGATAGAAAAGGGAGAGAGCATAGCACCTCCCACGTCCTATGTGCGAGAAAGAGAGAGGGAGAGACTGACAGAGAAAGAAATAGAGAGAGGGAGAGAGAGAGTCTGCTGTGGTGGTGTTGGGAATCGGACGACATGAGCTCTACATGAAACGAGTAAAATGCTCTAAGACGCTTTCGGCGTTTGTCTTTCATCCTTCCGAACCAAGGACGAGCCAGAAGCGGAGCCGTTCTTCACGATCAGGTATCGAGATGCTCCTCAGCCTCCACATCTTACATAGAGATCAGATGTTGGTATTCAGTGGCGTAACCGCGGTCCTTCTGGCTGGCTGGCTGTTATGCGCACACGATTCCTGCTGCTCACGGCCAACCCGGGACAGCAAATCTCACTTTCTGCATCCATCTCGCCGCTGTTGTATCACAAGTTACATTTCTGCTCGCTAACCTCGGTCGTGTCAGTTGCAAACTACTGCCTGTATCCTCGTACAGCCATATTGGCAGTAAGCAGGAGAGGGAGATGGAGAGGGAGGGCAAATATATGAAGGTATTGGGGTTGTCATATTGCTTTGAGGAGTAAGGGAGGTGAGAGGGAGAGGGTTGGGAGGAGGGGGCTCGCTGCGACTGCGAAATGATGGCAGCACTGCGAGATGGCGATCCTCCGGTATTTATGAATGAACCACGCAGAGTAGGGTGGTCTGTAATGGCGTTGCGCACAAATCTGCGGAACCACGGCAAGCCCTCTCCCGCCACCGCTTCCTGACTACAATCGAGGCGGAGAATGCACGTCAACATTAATGCACATACACTAATAATGACGCCAGCGTGACGAATAAAGCTCGATTTCTGTGGCAAATGCTACAGTTAATCCTCCATCTGCATTTGTGCTCCCCCCTGGATCTGTGATCTTAGTTGTGGGTTTCAAGACTGGAAAGGAGATCCACCGTGAAATGTAAAGGAGCTGTGAATCATTTAGGTCCCCCGTGCGCCGGCGCGTGTGTGCGTGCTCGCACGCATATATGTGAACTTCCTGTATGGGTTTAACACTGCCAGTCATGATTGTATGTGTGTGTGTGAGAGAGAGGGAGAGAGAGATGGAGAGGAGAGCAGAGATGTATGGCAGTAAATCCTGTGAGTAAGCTTTAAAGTGTGTGGTTGAGAGTAGTTAGAGATGCAGACTGCATTAAAGCATTGGAGGAAAAGTGGACATGTAGGGGGAGTGTCCTGCCTGTCTGCCTGCCTGTCTGTCTCTCTTGAATGGCCACGGTTCAGTTGCATAAGAACATGTCTCTCTGCTGAAACAGGACAAAGAAGTGATTCAGTGGTAACAAGCAAAACCAAAGCGAGTTTATGAAGGTGATGATGTTTGAGATGAGTATGGGAGTGGATACTCAGTGGTGATGATGATGATGATGATGATGATAAAGGACCAGTAAAAACATAAGTCTAATGTGAAAAAAAAAATCCATAAAAACCTAAAAGATCCAGAAACAACTGGATGACAGGAAGGTTGTTAGCTGATAAAATCTGAATAAAGAAAGTTTATTCAGAAAAAAAACCCTCTCTACTACTATTGTGTAATGTTTCATCCATGGACTGGAGCCTGTGTGTGGTTGCTGTGTGCTGGATGGCTGCCATTTGTCAGTGAATGAAACAGTGAGAATTTGAACTAGTTTTTCAGAAAGCATATGTATGCTCAGTGAACACTTCACGGCTAATTAAAAGATCAATTATGAATCGTTTTAGGCATCTTTTTCATCACATTTGAACCCTTCTGTGGTGTCTTAAATTTACCATTTTATGAAATGGTCATTACATGAAACTAGAAAAAATCTATAAAATATAACATTTGAAGCTTCATTGAGAAATCAGCAAGCGACATATTATGAAAGAAAACGTGGCAGCAGAGGCTTTATCTTCACCTGCTCATTTATAGTCTGTCTGTTGCTTTGACAGCACAAGTCTGGTCAAATGCACCATCCCCGCTGAGTACCTCTGAACTATATATAGCATAGTGTCTTCTTTAATATTGGAAAAGATCAATGCTAAAGCATTTTAGCTCTTCTGAAAGCATAAGCTCAGCTAAAAGATTTATATTGTCTTACTTATTAATATCATTAAGCAGAACTGCCTGAGTCTTGTGAATAACTAATCATGGTCCAGAATAGCTGCCATGGTCATTTAAGCAATATTTTGATTACACTTTTTTCTCACATATCAGCCTTTCAATGCCATCCATCTTCAACACTCCTAAAAAGACATATATTTTTCTACAATTTGAGGTTTTAGATGAGGAAAAGTTAAAGGTCAGTTTCTTATAATCTCAACTGCGTCATGTCAGCATCACAAGCAGTCTGGACTGGAAAGCCTGTGTTGTTTCCTCCTTTAACCATCTGCGTTGTTATCAAACCTGGATCAGCTACTTATAAAAAAGAGAAAGAAAAGGGGGGAAAAACTATGTTCGGTTGATCTTGCCAGTAGAAACCATGGAGCCAATCCAAAACTACCAACCCTGTCACCATCTGTCACTGCAGGCAGGATTCTGCAGCACACTCCACCGGTCTGCAGTTAGTGCTTCAGTCAGGTCAGGGCCTTTACTGTGTCTAAAAATAGTCTTTCTTGAAAAAAATAAACCTGTGCACATTATGGCAGCTTTGAAAACGAGCTTAAGTGTTTTGTCACAGAGTCAGAATCTCAGTTTCTTTATTTTTTCCTCGGCTGAATTGCTGTGCGATTAGCCAGGTGCCTGTGTGTCTCCCAGATTGCCAGGCTGATGTATTAACAGGGTTTTACAAAGAGGCCAGACGGAGCAATCCATGGGTTCCCCCGGTCACACTAATACTCAGCGCAAGTAAACACTCAAAGACTAATTACACAGAAATGTGTGTAAAAGTGCTGCATAGCAACAGCATGATTAAGATTACAAATGCTGGTTACAGCTCAGGAATGAATCACCCTGAGAGGGAAACATTTTCCTCTTAAATTCTTTTTAAAAGTGCACATTTAGATATATTAAGGAGAAAGTGCAGGTAGAGGGGTGTTTATGTTAATCACAACCATTACCAAATCAGTCATAGTAGTATGGCAGCTTAAATGAATGCTTATCATCTCTCAAAATGCAAAGCTCTTTGGCTTATGTGTGAGGCCATCGCCATAAAACTGCTATGTGCAATAATCCAGACCTTGTAAATGTATATGTGTTTTCTTAAAACTTCTGAAATTTTTTTTTTCATTATTTGTATTTTAAATGTTTCTGTGAAATCTAGGGTTATTTTAATGACCTCTTCTAATGATATTCTGACTTTGGATAGTTAAAGTAGTCATGTTGGTCGGTAATAAAGCATCTGAGCATTTTTTTTTCCCTTTCCTACTCACTCAGAACAGGTCTGTACAGTGCACACCACCTTGATGAACTTATGCCAAGGTGAGAAATTTGGGTGCTCTGATGAGTCCTTTTTGAACTACACACAAGCAGACCTTTACAGTTTTGTGGCTGAGCTGATGTTCCCGTGGCTCTATGTTAGTGTCAGTTCACACCGAATCAAAGAGATGCTCCGGGGATATCAGAGGGCCTCAGGGTACGTGTAGTCTTATACAGAGACTGCTGGTAACTTAAGTCCTGGGAATTGGGTCAATGCAGAGCCGGCCACAAGCACAGAGGAGGTTAAGCTCAATGATTAGCTACTAAGCCAAGACCACAGGGCGTTCAATCTCTTGGACAGTGTAGCACACACGCTCCATGCACGAACGGTGCCGTCTGCCCAGTCACAGTATAGACTGACAGGGGTGATACCTGTAGTCATACATAAATCATTTACATTGAGTCTAAACTGAATTTTATCAATTACCATCTGTATCACTTGTGATACATGAGTTTTTGTGAGTTTTTTTCCCCCCTGAAAAATATGCATAAATTGCACAATAATTTTATAAGCAATAAATTACACAAAGTGCCAAATGTAAGGACATCAACACAAATTAAAATCCACATATATGTCAGACAGTTCAATAACTGTTCAATAACTTGGTTTTGGGGTTTTTTTGGGGGGGGGGGGGGGTCAAACAGAAATTTTTGGCAATTATTTCATGGTTCAGGCATTACGGGGTTAAAACAAATTTTCACTTGGACAGTAAAAGTTTTTTACAACCACATACTTTCATACGGGGAACTACTTACTTGCTTTCCCGACAAGAACTAGATGGGAACATTAATGCCAAACTTATAAGTGTCCATTGAATATAAAACTGGAGCCAGGAGGCAGTTCATTTAAAACAAAGCCTACAAGCAGAGAGAAACTGCAAGCCTGGCTTTTGCCGGAGGTCACAAAATTTACTATGTTTGCGTAAATTGCACAAAAACTACGTAAGCCTTTTTTTCTTGGCTTGGCCGAATAACTCTCCAAACTTAGATGGAGTCAGGCTAACTGTCTTCTCTCATTTTCAGTCTTTGTGCTGAGCAAACTGGCTGCTGGCTGTAGCTTACCCTGAGAAAGGTATTGTTATTTTCATCTAACTCTCAACAGCTAATATCAGAATTCTCCAACCTAGTCTCCTAACTTCAAAAATGCACCGTCATCTAACTAAAGTGGCCTTTTTTCATCCAACAGAATCAGAAGAATCAGTGTTTGGATTCACTGGAAGGACAGTAGCTGTATCAGGGGATAATAATCCAGAAAGTAAATAGAGAAAACTGCATATTCTTAATTCAGTGCAAAGCACCACACATAATATTTTAACTTCTATGGATGCCCTGTCTGTGCGTCATCATACTCCAACAGACGCACACACGGACAGTAAAGGTGACAAAAATATGCAGCTTCGTCAGTCTCTTTTTAGGAAACTTATGGAGATGAGTTTTCACATTCAAGAGCTGTAAATGAAATCCAACAGAGACTCTAAGATAAACACATTCTGCAGGCTTTCCATGTGTGTGTTTTAGCAGGTGTGAGTGTGGCGAAGCAGAAGCGGCGACGGCATGCCTGAATGTGTGAGACTGAATCAAAATTTATAAATCGAACCTCTACTGTCTGCTCAAACCTAATGAAAACACCCGTGTCTAAAAATTGCCTCGCCAAGAGCACAGATTACATCCCGTGGCAAAACACACACATACATACACACTTTTGAAAAGACCTGAGCTGATGTGTGCACCGAGAACAGGGAATCTTCTGCTTCACTGCACAGAGGCAGACACACATGACGCACACACACATTCATACAGCAACTGACAGGCTGAGAGCTTAAGAAACTTTGTGTAGGTTTCACTGTGGCCAGAAAAAGACAAAATATTTCAGGCTGATAATCTGTTGATCCTGTAAAACACTCATTGCCAAATAGCGGTGTATTCTCAGCATTCCACTATGCACAGCCTGATTAAAATCCTTTCTCTACAAGATACCATGGGACCGCTTTGTGGGTGTCTATTTAATCACGCTCTTGATCTGTTGAATGGCATTGTGTTTGATGTTGGTTAATGCGCTTCCTTTGTGCCGCTGCATAAGTGGCTCTCTTGAGGGAAATTATGTGCATATTTTTGTTAAAGGTGACATTTCCTTGCTCGCTCTGTGAAATAAACGAGTGGAGAAGGCTGCGTTGCAGCTATTTTCTGGCGGAGAAGAGCAGAGGCCTCCTTGGTCTGTGCCAAATGCTATCTGCTAATGGAGTTTGGCTGCACTGATGCAGATGCATTTATAGTATACCATTAATTCATTAAAGAACTGCAGTCCTCTCATTTCAAATAAAACCAGAGAAGAGGATGGGGGAAAGGAGAGAGACTACTTGCGTTTGGGAAGAGTGTCATAAATCTCAAAAGCCTGGTATCAAGGACAAATGGTGAAGGAGCGGAAGTACAGTATGTGTGCCACTGTGAGGTTGCACCTGTGTGTGCAGTTATAGTTGCTGACAGAGGGAGGGAGAGAGATAATTATAGCTCAGGTGAAAAGTGGGGGAGGTTTTGATGAGCAGGATCTTTGTCACAGAGCTAAAATCCACATCCAAAGAAACCAAACAGACACCAACCGCGGCAGGACAACAGACTGACGGGGCCCACAGAGACAGGGCCCCATCGATTAAAACCGGAGCGGCTTTAGTTTATTGATCAAATACCATGGAGACCTGGGGAGTGACAGAGCAGCAAGAGGAAGTTTAGGTAGCAGCTCAAAGAAAGACTAAAGTTGCGGATAAGTAAAGAGAATATTTAAGAGGTTATCAGAGCATGCATGTATCAGATGCACTGATATATCAGCTTCAAATCAACGACATCATACCAGTCTTTGTGGCTTTGATGGGTGGCTGAGTGTGGATCTTTGTGGATTTTTGTGATGGTGTTTGCTGCAGTATTTCATTAAAACTAGATCTGGTTTATTATCAGAAACTAGTAACTTGGGTCCTATTTTGCAGCAGTCACCATATTTTCTCCCTGTAATAATAATACTATACTCTTCACGTTGCTGAGCTCTAGAAACACTGCTGCACTAACCAAACTGTATACTTTGATTATCATTCCACAGTTTGCAGATGACTCCTTGGTTCTGTATTTAAATGGCATTTCCGACGCACTGTGAGATTAGCTCTATGTAACGTGTTTGAGTTAAACCGTTGGCTTGTTTCTGGGGTGTTTTCTGTTTCGGGCCTCTTGGAGGCAGCAAAACAAAATGGAAACAAAGCAAAGCCAAATGCAAGTCAAATATTTACACTGTTTTTGTTTTGGTCTTTACCAGCTCCAGAGGGAAATATCAGATTCCCCCAGGAGCTAAATGCTCCACTGTGTTCACCAGATAGGTGCGAACATTGTCAGTCTGCCATTTGGTGCCTGCTGCCACCACATACTGCACAGATTAGAGCAGGAAGCCAGACTGTACTGCAACACTCATGCCAGTTTTACATAATGAGTTAAAAGATAGATGAAGATGCTAAAATGCTTTGCAGATCTGAGATGGACTGCAGAGTTGTGTGTTGTATAAACAGCCATTTTAACCACCAGTAGGAGAAATATAAACTGTAGCAGCTTTAAAGACGGCAGCATTGTCTCAAGAATTAACTGTAATAAACAATTAATCCTCTCTAGATGCCAAATTACATCCAAGAAGGCCAAAATTAATTCACTTAGAAATTGGCTTTTTAAACTATGTTGAGGCATCATTCCTGCTTATGTGTGTGTCTGTAATTAAGCAGGTTGAGCAAAAATCACTGTGCAGCTTTGACAGCTACATGGCAATTTTTAAAGTGTTACCTTTTTTTCATCACTGACTGCCTCATTAAAGCTAAGAGTAAGGCACTGTAGACGACTATTATTTCTGGCAATTTTACAGCAGCGCCTTGTAGTTATGTTGCACTTAAGAGTTGTAAAGGTTAACATGACCCTCACTGCACATGTTTTCATTACCGCAGCCACGGTCTGAAAGAGAAATACGACAGACTTGAAGTCCCAAGAGGTTAAACTTCAGTCATACACCCCTCTATCTAAAAAATGCAGTTTCAAGTTTATCACCCTTCTGAAGTATCAAGAGAGCCATTAGGGAAGATTTTCTGCTTCTTCCAGACCCGAGTAAAACAGTAGCCACAGGCTCACCTGAAAATTAAACTGTGGTGGTGTTCTCAGCAAGCTATGAAGCAGTCTTATACATCACACATGCTTACAGCTGAGAGACGGTCTATAAAATTCAAGAGGCACTCCCCAAATCCTCATTTATTTCAAACTCGCGGACTGATATTATCTAGAACCCAGCAAAGCAATTACAGGCACCCTGCCATCAATAGTGGGTTCCTGCAGTGCAAGCATGACAGAAATCCACTTATTCCATATGGTATTGATGTCGATTTACTGTTTTCATTATGACTGCAGCATAGAGAGCAGCATGATCACAGCTGATAGAATATCTTATTACGGAACATTAAAGCACGTTTAGCACCAAAGCGGATAAATAATGCAACAGATACGATGTGCAATCATGTGCAGACAGCACAAGCCCTCACAAAGATAGCAGTAGATTCTGTGCGAGGACATTGTTTAGATGCATATGCATGAGCTGCAGCAGGTAATGTTAGGAGTGATTAATTGTAGAGTCTTTCACAGCGCTGTGCTGCTGCTGTCTACAAACTGGGCTTTTTCAGTTAGTTGTGTTCATTTGCATGTTATCTTTATTACCTGATATATATAATCTGATATCACACAGTGTGGATTTAGCATTTTTAGTTTGATGACCGAGGATGAAATCTGCTGTGAATTATGCAATGCAACACTTTCTTTAAAGCCCTGAGCTTTGTGTTGTTTTGTAAAGCAAACACTAAACCTGGACTCTTTTCAAATTTTTAATGCCAATAAAACAACCTAACAAGCACTGGCCACTTGCAGCAGCAAAGCTGCAAATGTAACACTGACAGGTGTAACGCTGAAGCCAGTTTGGCGTGAATCAGTATGCCTTTGTGATGTGTTTAGCCAACTGGTGAATTCAAATCCAATAGTCCATCTATTTTCTCAAATAGATTTCTGTGTTTACCCTTCACACACAACTGGTTTTCATCTTTTTACTTTTAATTCAATTCACTTGGATTTGTACAGCACCAAATCACAACAACAGTTGCCTCGAGCTGCTTAATTTGTAAGGTAGACCCTACGATGGCTTTAGTTGCTCTGACTCACTCTGTTTGGATCCATATTAGTGGAAGGCACAGTGATCGGTGTTAGCCGTGCGCAGTGTTTTGTTCTTTGAGGCTTCTATGTTGGCTTGATGATTAATTAGAAAATGCGGGATTGTTTTTGGGGCTGAAACTGAAGAACCGTGACCATGCAAAGGGTATTGATTAGGGAAATGTCTGCATGAGGTGAAACACTTGGATCATCACCAAACTCATCTTCTCTAATTTGTATTCTGGCTCATAGTCAGACCACGAAAGATGGAGTGTTTTAAAACCCACTGGCCTGAGGTTAAGTTCTGCCAGCATATACTCCTCCTGTTCTGATTCATTAAACAAAAGCTCCAGATTTTCTGTTAGAATCTTATCTTCTCATGTTCCCTTTCCTAATCTCATAGGTGTAAGACTATCTTAAACCCGAAGGGACAGAATGCCAGAACAGAGCAACGACTATCGTGTGGTGGTGTTCGGTGCTGGGGGAGTGGGGAAGAGCTCCCTGGTTCTGCGCTTTGTGAAAGGCACATTCAGGGACACCTACATCCCCACGGTGGAGGACACCTATCGCCAGGTGATCAGCTGTGACAAGAGCGTGTGCACCCTCCAGATCACAGACACAACAGGCAGTCACCAGTTCCCTGCCATGCAGCGCCTTTCCATCTCTAAAGGCCACGCCTTCATCCTGGTCTACTCGATCACAAGCAGACAGTCCCTGGAGGAGCTCAAACCCATTTACCAACAGGTGAGGAGTGTTTGTGTGTCTTTGGATGGCTGAGCTTGTTTAATCGCGCTGGGCTTTTATACTGAAACGTTTTTCTACATTGTACTAAATATAAAGAGCAAAAGTAATGATGCTGTCTGGGGTAATCTGTATTGCATTAGTTCCTCAACTTTGTCACTGGTGATGTCTAAACCACAAACGCTTTCATTTGTAATGATGTATTCTCTTTGGGTGCTAAAACTACAAGCAAAATTCCCAGAAAATAACAAATCAAATCCATTTGCTTGCCTTTGCAGGTCCTGGCTATAAAGGGCAATGTTGAGGCTATCCCAATCATGCTTGTGGGAAATAAAAGTGATGAGACCCAGCGAGAGGTGGAAACCAAGGACGGAGAGGCCCAGGCCAACCAGTGGAAGTGCGCCTTCATGGAGACATCAGCTAAGACCAACCACAACGTAACCGAGCTCTTTCAAGAGCTGCTCAACCTGGACAAGAAGAGGAACATGAGCCTCAACATCGACGGCAAGCGCTCTGGGAAGCAATCCCGTGCCGAGAGACTGAAAGGCAAATGCAGCGTGATGTAAAATCCAAGAGAGGAAAGGAAAGGGAGGTGGAGGAGAGAGAGGGAGATGAAATACGGAGAAGTAAAGAAGGAGGACGCCAGACACCAAACGCATCATACAGAGCAACAAGGTTTTTGACGGCAGCGGGGTTCTCATCATCGACACGCTCCTCACAAACACAATTTACATAAAGGAAACGTTTCAGTTCGGAGCATAAATCCATGCACATCCTTAACGGGGAAACAGATGAGTGGGATTGAGATGACAAGTAGTGTGTGACACAGATGAATACAGAAATGGCAGGGGTGTGGACTTTGTATCCTCCAAGTGTCACAAAAACCTGGATGGAGCACTCTTCGAGAACTTGGATGAGAGTACTGACCACGAAGACCAGAAGTCCATAAAAACGCAAGAGGTTTCTGATCAGTGCAAAATCTTAAATATCTTCTCTCACTTCTGCACCTCCCTGCTCAGCTCACACTTCACCCTTCTCATCTTTTTCATACCCTCTATTATATCAACTGTAGAGAAATGTAATGTACAAGTAAGCGAGTTCCAAAGCTCACTCATCTGGTAGAGACCCTGTTGTAAGTGACTGAGGTGTCTATCATGCTAGTACACAGAGGACTCAAAAGTTTGACACTGCTAGCATGAAGCATCACAGCAAAAAAACACATGACACAGCCGCACCCCAAGGACTTTGATGTATATAAATATGGGATATTTAGATATATTCCATCCAGTCTGCACATCCTCAGTCCCAACTAGTATATGATGTTGACTCAAGTTTGATGCTCTGAAGCTCAATTTTCAATTGCCATCGTCATATAAAAACACTTCTTTGCGTTTATCCCCCAAATGCTTACGGTAAAAGGTCATCTATGAACCCTCGAAATGTCCTCATCTGATGTGGAGAAACATCCAGCGGCAGGGGCTTCACGCATGCCATTGATACAACGCAACAATCCTTTTAAGACTCTCATCAAGTGTAGAATAACTCTGGCTGAAAGGAAGCTGGACTCTCATTAAAACATGAAACAGAAATACGAGTCTGCCTTGCCTACGAGGTTAATACACTTAGATAATCATTGCCAAGCTGGTAAGATGAAAGAGAACTTTTGGTTCTGAGAATGTCAGTTTGCTTTGGCACTTTTCATGTGAGAGTTTCTCTTTTTGCCTTTTTTTCTAGTTTTCTTTATGATGCTCTTATAAAGTTACATTTAAACACATCTCCTTTAACAAAAAGCACACAGGGGAGAAAAGGGGGAGGGTGGATCTTTAAAGCTCCATGCAGATTATCCAGTGCACCCTGATGCATCTCCGTACACTCATCACCTGTAACTCCAGGCATCAGGAAACAGAATGGGTCACAGAGATGTGCAGACACAACACGCACATGATGCATCCATGCAAAAAGAAAAGAAACACACACACATTTAGCTCTCTGATAGTCAATCTGAGTAACATCGTTGACTGAGTACATGAAGAAGAACTGGGCTCACTCAGCCTAAATGCCCTCACATTGCACTTTATATCACCACACACAATTTTATTTGCCATGTTTCCGCCTACATGTGTATTAATAATTATCTCTGTTGTGCTGTATGTCCAAAGTGCATATATATATATATATATATATACACACACACATATATATACCTTTTTTTTCATGTAGGACCTCTAAAATTGTACACAGTGTATACAGAGCAGCCAAAAGCACAATACTTTTTTCCAACATATCTAATTCTACTTTTTTGTTTGTTCTTTTATTGTATTTGTGTGCAGTTTTCATCCTTAGCTTTCATTCAACAGTCCTGAACATGGATTGCATAGGTAGCATGGTCACAGGTAGCTCTCTGTCTTGATGTATGGCGCTTTATTTTGTCTGGTTCTTGGCACAATGAGGTTGTGGTTCTGCTGAACAACAGGGTATCGTGATGTGACCGGTTAGCTGTGGACACAAAGAGCGTAAACGTTATGTAACATCAACCCCCACACCACCCCCACAGGATCACAGGTTGTGGGACGACGATGAGGGGTCAGATTATTTGTCTACTTTTCTCCATCTCTCAGGCGGTTTTGACAGCAATTAGCGTGGCGGATAATCTGCTCCTGTACTGTTAAACCCAAAGACACAGATGATAACCCCTTTTAACTGTGTGTTCATTTCTCAAGAAAAAAGGAAGAAAAAAGAGAATAAGCACAGCAACTAGTCTCGTCTGTCTCCTTCTCTGTCTTTATGTGTGCAGCAGGATCAACAACTGGGCACTTTAGGGTGACATTTTACTTGAAGACTTGCTTATTAATCAGCGACGCCTCATTCATAAGCACCGTGTAAAATGTCCTACCTTTATCATTCATGCCCACAAACCACTATAAAATGATTTCAGACGTGTAGATAAGCAGATGGAAATTCACCGAAATGTTCACAAGAGCTTCAAGTAAGATGTTACCCATGTAAAGAAATACTATACCCACTGTCTTTCTGGGAAATGTTGTTACAGTAGAAGGTTCAGTGTTGCTATGTACTGTAATATACGGCTTAATAACGATACTCATGATCTATTGTATTTGACGCATCCACTCTTCAGATCTATCAATTAGATAGCACTAGCAAAATGTGAATATGTAACTAAAAGTTCCACTCCAGGCTGTAATTTTGTTTTTCTGTTTATTTTGAAAGCTGAATGAATCTGTTGTTATTACTGTGTTGTACTTTGCACTAATGTGAGGTCCTGTTAAACCCAAACATTTATATTGTAAACATACCCTTTACTTGTTAGATGCCAGGGATGCTCACTTGTACTCTCTTATTTTCTTTTTTGAAAATCTGTTTAAATTCCAAAAACAAGATGTGTAAAACAGATATATAAGTTGTATTTTAATCACTTTCTTTTCTTTCTTTTTTTTTATTGATTCATTTATTTTTAACCTGCTCTATATAGATAGAGTGCAATCTACGGGTTGTGGCCATTTGACGAGCTAAAATTTGAAAAAGAAAACCTTAAAAATCGCCTGCAATGATTTTCAGACCGAGTTCTTTTCTGGTCTGACGCAAAGCCACCGGCAGTGGTGCACACGCTGCATAGATATCAGCTTGACACGTCTGGTTGCCAGATTATGTGCGCATGTTTGTGCAAACTGTTGTTCTGCTGACGTTAACAGGAGACTGTCATTGTTCATGTTCCTGCATGGAATATGATACAACAGGGAAGGAAAAACAACAATGAGGCAGCGTGAGAGAGCACTATGGACAACAGGGGCCTGTGCTATTAATAGACATAGAGCAAATATATGAAGTTCAACTGCACTAGCCGTGGCCTGTATAAGAATCGTTCGAGCTTTCATGTGGGAGCTGTTGAAAGAAGACGTTGTGCTTGTGGAGTGTGTGAGCTATTGAGTTTGTGGACTGTGTGAGTTAAGTGCTCGCAAGAATCAGGACAGACACTTCTGCCCCTGTCCCTCCATGGCGCGTCTCATCTCATTTATCCATGAACCATATTCCCTGTTCTGTGTGTTTAACCGGGAGTGCATTCATGTACATGCACATTCATCCACCTTATTTATATATATTGTTTTCACGTTAATTCACTCTGGCCTGCACGGGTGTGTATGTGCGCGTGCTTGTGTTGTTGCTGCTGTTGTACAATCTCATGAAGTGTCTGTCAGATGTTTGCAGCTTTCCCGTGGAGAGTGCCTACACATTCTGCATGAGTCATCCTGCACAACACACACCCCCTATACGCACACACACTAGTATATAAATCAGGCATGGAGCTGAAATAGAATGACTGCATGCCCTCGGTTGCACACACACACATACACACATATTACATTCACACAGGCCTTGTCAGTGAAACATCATTTGCTCTCTGGCTGTTTTCCGCTGTTGTACCTCTGTTAGCGTTACTTCTGCATAAATCCGCATAAATTGTGAGCCGTTTTCATATTCATTCTGTGTGTTTTTGCTTGCCGTTTGCACTTACTGAAAACCAACCCTCCTCGCATCTGATTGTAGATAGCTGTAAATATTGTTCAAAGGTTTCAGAGAAGCGAAGGGAGAGCGTGCAGATAAAGGATGCCGTGGTGGGAGCGCGCAGTCTCCTGCACATTCTTTGTATAGTCAAAACCTCCAATCAGAAGTAGGACAGTTAAAGTTTTCTTCATGTGAAAGCTTTACGTTGGGCTTTTTTTTTTTTTTTTGTATGCTGTAGCAAGAGAAGCACTGGCTTTAAAGGAGGAACTCTATGGAGACCAGCTATGTTAAAGGTGACAAAATGATAAGTTATAAAATGAATAATCATATGACTGGATGCAGAAAGATGTAATTGAACCATGAAATTGTGGAACTTGGTGGATATTTTAAATTTAGAATAATTTTTGCAATTCCACACTCTTCTTTAATTAAAAAATGCTGCAGGTATTTTCATTAAAATGTTGCGTGTACAATGATATTTTCATGGTTAAATTACACATTTAGTCTTAATATTGTTGGTATGATTACTTATTTTATGACATCAAATATACTTATTGCCTAGTAACAGCTATAGTTTGGGCCTCCATAGATAACTACATTGGTGGCACAGATTTTTGTGTAGGACCAGGTAAAGTTTACTTGAGTTGTTTGCCACCAGTGAGGTCACAGGGTACTTTCTGTTCATCTTGCTGAGGAGTCTCATACAATAAAGGGAGTGGGGTTCGGATTTGTTCTTCTGTGGCTGCAAGGGAAACCTCAGACCATGTGAAGCTTAAAGAACGAGCACTAAGTTAAACCTTTATACTCAAGAAAAGCTGTGGTTTTCTGACACACCAGGCTTTTTGTTACCAGCGAGGGGCAGGTTGTGCTCCTGTCCAGCAGGGCTTCATGCCACAGGAGCTAAAGGAAATCGGTACCGGAGGATCAAAATACAAAAGAACTCCCACTCTTCCTGCCAATCACTCAGGCTCACCCCTTTACATTTCATCTGATCGCCTCAGATCCTAATGAGCAGTATACGGCGGGGAATTTAGCCTAGACTTTGTGGGTAACGTAGTTTGGTACTATCGAGTCGCTCTGGCCCTTCATTCCTGCATGGTCCCTATTGGTGTTCCAGCCAGCATGAGAACAAGGACACAAACTGTGAATCATCTTTGTATTTTTTAAATAAATTCCTCTGCAACATTTATGGCTTTGGTTTTGCAAATGGGTTATTTCTTTTAAGCTCTCATTGTTTTTGTAAATGATTTTTCTTTGGTTCTTCTTTTTTTCGTTGGGATTTTTTCATTTGACTAATTATAATGTATAGATATTTATTCTAGCAATAGTCTTCCTATTAAAATATACTGTGCTGATGCATCCTCTGAATAACTGAAACTAACATATATAAATATATATATATATAAATATATATATATACATAGAGAGAGTGTGAGAGAGAGAGCGAGAGAGGTGATAATAATAATCAAATCTGCAAAATGATTTTCTTAATAAAAATATGAACTGAGGAGTGTTTCCTGTCATTTTTTTTAAACATTCTCACCTTTTGCTTGCCGTTTGTATCCATGCAGTGATGTGGATCTTAGAAAATCAGTGATATTATGGTCAGCCACTTCAGTCCAAAGCCTTAGGGAAATCACGCAGGATAAATACACATAAGGGGCAACAGGGTAACAAGGAACAGGTGGACATACAAAAGGGAGGGGAAAGAGCAAAGACAGGAAGTAAAAACTTGGCAGAGAAAAAATAAAGCAGCCTTCAAAATAAGAGAGGAAATAACTGAAAGAATTAAAAGCATGCTGTAGAAACCCTCTGTGTAAGCATTATACGATACAGCATATTCCTTGAGGAAGCATATGTGGATATAGTTTAGGGGGGTTTACCCTGTAAAATGTACGATATTTAAAAGGGAGAACATTGTGTGCAATATTTCCATCTTATCTAACATACAAATAGAAAAACGGCTTCCATATGCCTCATTTTTCATTTAAGAGTACTAAAACACTTACTATTCAGTTACATTTACAGTAGTGGGCCAATATTTTCCCACAATCCTTTGCCATTTACAGTACATTACTGTTAAAACCTACTACAATATATTGCTGTTTGTGTTACATTGTAGATGCTAATTAAATCACAGGTTACAGTGCAGCAATCTTCTCTGCTTGTTGACTAACATTCATGTAAAAGCTCTGCTGCTGGCATGACTTTGGAAGGGGTTTATTTCTTTTCAGCGACTCTCAGTGATTCTCTTTGATAGTTATTTTTTCTCATTTTTTAATTTTAAAATTTTACTATAATAATTTAAATTATTTTCCCAACTCGGGATCGTTGACTTCTTTCACCCATGTCGTGCTGCTATGACATGCAGACTCTTTACAGTTTATTAATTCATCACACAGAGATACTGGCTTCCCCCCTACTCTTTCTTTCATTCTCTCTTAACCCTCCAACATCTGCTCGGAGATGCTGTGCCCGGCACGGTTGCTATGGAGACAGTGTGACGTTGACGGCGGTTGTCGCATCAGTGTGGTGTGACCCTGGTGGCGGAGATGCGACGACAGGCGGGTCTCCCATCCTGCTCCTGGGGTGGATTAAAAAACATGTCATTCCCCATGAAGGCCAGTGTGGCAACCCCTCTGCTGGGTCTTAATTAGACAATTATCGTGTCCAAATACACACATAAAAATGAAACACATGAGACACCCTGGGAAAGTCTGTGTTTCCGTTTGGGTCTAAGATTAGGCTGCAGGAGTACACGTGGCATACGACAAAAAAGGTGTGGGTGGGTGGATGCCACCTGTCGGCCTGTGAACATCTTTAAGTGGTGACTCATGGGCTTCCACCGCGGATTTCTTAGAAAATGAAAAGCATTGCTCGAATCCAGTGTAACCTATGCTGCTTCCTCACACACAGGATGGAGAGGGAGGGAGGGAAGCACGGGGTCTGAAATGGAAGAGAGAAAAATGAAGAGGGAAGAGAGAGCCAGCAAAGGGAGAAAAGGGGGAGATGAGAAAGGTGAGGAAATGAAAGGGAAATGTATAGGCATCAGCATAATTTCACTGGTCTCTGGAAACGAGGCCAATGCGGTACTCTGTGTGAGATATAAATAGCTCTCCTGTGTTTATAATAAGCAGGAAGGAAATGGTTGCTATACAACCACTGAGACGTATATGCGCATCAAAACCAGAATATAGATCAGAATTTCCATCTCCATCAGCACCACCAGGGTTGAAATGGACTAAAACAGAGAATTTTTGTGTAAAAATGAGATCCTGCACACATCAGACCTTTTCCCTCTTAACGCAGTGAAACCGGCTCATGTTCAGCCAACAATCACGGAGCAGATGCAGCGCTTTTTAGCTCTGTGTGGAGGAGTGGACTACAGCTTGGTGGAAACTGAGTTTGCGTGTTTGTGGGGCCTGCCAGGAATAGAAGGAGAGGCCCACACCTCTCTTGAGAAAGTCAGAACAGCAGATGGGTCAATGGCGCCATCACGTGGTAACACAACGCACCGGAGTCACGTCGAAACCAGTCGTTTTTACTGTAATGTAGGTACACAAATCCAGATGTGCATGCCACTATCTGTTATCTCGTGTCCTTGGGGAATACTGGTGGGAAATGAACAAGCCAGTGGTCTTTAAGAGGACACTATCTGTTGTCCGAACGTGTATTTATTATAGAAGTCGTGTGGGTCGTGCACTGCAGTTTTTATTTAACGCATTTGACATGACTTAAAGTATTTTCTACCACAAAGAGAAACACGGTCATTACCATTTCTGCAAACAAAACTAAAGTATAAAAAGTATTAAATTATTATTCATTTTATTTATGAAGTGAAAATAGTAATTCGGATTTTATGGCATTTATTTATTTATCTGCAAAATGCAAACGGCAGAAAATTTACAGCAAATAAAAGGTCAGATTAGATTGGCCCAAAGTTCCTAGAAACTGAGATTTGGTCATCATTGTTATTATTATTATTATTATTATTATTATTATTATTATTATTATTATTATTATAACACTGAGAGGACGTAAAGAAATGCATTTTAACAACATTTCAATGGGGCTTCAGTTCGTGCAAGTGCCCATTCTACACTTTACAATACAGGAGTCACTAGGAGCAGCCGTCATTTTATACATGACTTGCATTATTTATTTATTTGTGAACGTATATCTGGCAAATCTAGTCTGCCATTTAAAATTCTGTTGTTTGGAGGATACTTTCCCAGGGTATATATAGCTATAGATCATTAAAAATGCTTCCTTGGGAGCCCCTTGCTAAATCTGCTGTCACCCCATCGGATCGAGGGAGGGAGAAGGAGAGAGGGAGGAAGAGAGCAGGAGGGGGGTAGAGGAGTGGACAGGCACTGGTAACGGAGGGGGAGGCGTTTGGCTCGGTGAAAACGGGGAGTGAACGCGCAGAGAGGGTGAGAAACCAGCGGATCTGGCCCTTTAAATCACCAATACAGCACATTCGGAGGTGAGTTTGGAGATATTTGGCTATTTTTCTCCCCGTGCATAATATTTGTAGCGCCTCTGTGTGCTGCTGCAGCCCCGCATTCTCGCAACTGAGGGCGGCTGCAGCGAAAAGGGGGCTCGTCAGTGTCACGAATCCGGATTTCCCCAGCCCTTTGCCGGCAGAGAGGGTGGGGAGGACCGGGGACAGGGTCAGTGGAAGATTTCCTTCAGCTCGGCTGGACTCTGAGGACGCACGAGCCACAGTAACATGATCTTATATGCCGAAGTAGGCCGTATCAATTTGCATAATAGCGGAATATAACGGCATGCGCTCCGGTCTTGTGCTCGTTGTCGCTGGATGGGTTTATATTTGCCGGAGCTTGCCTCCCTCAAAACATGTCACCACCCTGCTCCCACGGCTAACAATCAGGGCCTATTTGCAGACCCGGAGCGGTGTAGTCTGTTATTCACTGGGATAAATATATCTGGCTTTGATATGTGCACTGTGTTTGCGCTCCCGTGCGTATTCGTCTGTATGCTGGCTCTGTTGAGTCTATGCGTTTGTGTGTGTGTGGTACGTGGATAGCCACGGGAGAGAGGACATGCTGTTCTATCCATCAAAATGCCCGCATTGTGCTTTCACACGGTAGAGCAGCGAGCAGGCCCTATAGCAGAGGACATGGCTTCGTACTGTAGGCCCGATCAACGCTCAGGAGCTGCTTGGATCAATAAGGATTGATGCAGTTTTGCGCGTCTTGAGAGCCTCTGTGTGCTCGCTGGTTGAGGCCTGTCCAGCTCTGGTGGTGTTTATGTTGTCCAGGCCGAATCAAATGATCAGCTTACCGTATATGTTTTGCTTCTGCTAAGAAGAAAGGCGTTGAGTTTGGGGCAAGAAGGGAGAGATGTGGCTGTGTTGGGGGAGAATTTCGTCTGCTGTTTTTAAAGGCTTCTCTTCTCTCGGCACGGTATGCGCCATAGCAAAAAGTTTGAAAAATCAACAGGCTGAGGAAATTAAAGAACTAGGTTAGTAGTGTCTATGAAGTGATAAATGAGTCATTTAAGTATATCTGGTACTTTTTTTGTATGCAGCGGCTCTGCCAGTTGAAACCACCGTGGTTTACCCACTTGATAGAACAGAAAAAAGCACACATTTATGTTTCAAAGGAACAGCAGCTTATAACTAAAGAGGATGCATTGCTGATGCATTCAAAGGCATGCATCAGCATGTGAACAATCGCTGCAATAAGTCTTATAGAGTTGAGTTTTTATTATATTCATATGCATATACTCTGCGCTTGGCTTCCAGTGATGCTGCACGCTGTGATTTAGGAGCATTCATTAAATCCTGACAGATAATGAGAAGCGTAGAATGTGTTGTGAGGGAACAGGTGTTTGTCTCTGTTTATTTGCACTTGTTATAGACACATCTGAGGGTTATCTGTTTACACAGCCATAACCAAGGGACTCACCCCCCATTGTTGGACAGAGGCCCATGTGTGTACATTATATTTTAGTTCTGGGGTCAGTATTGGGCACTTGTGGTTAAAGGGGGAAAAAAGAAATCTAGTGCCAAGTAAGGCTAGGGTCAGTATTTCTGTCTCTTACAAGCAGTTCATTTAGGAAGATTCATGTGCCACAATTTGCCAAACATGATGCTTTTTTTGCTATCTTCAGTTTCTATGAATATGTGTACTCCTAATCTAGGAATGAATTGAAATCAGTGCAACTCTCAAGTCCCGTGAGTGTCTAAAGGAAAGAAATGAAGATATGTTGTTCCTGAATTAGGATTTGGGTTCAAGATTCAAGATTAGGATTAAAAATTAGAATTTGGATAGAGGAAAGTCGGCAAAAAGCCGCATAAGTCTGTTAATGCCAACGTGCAGGCAAAGGCAGAATGAGAATTTGTTCAGGTGTTACAGTGGTAATCTCTAGCTTCATTCACTCTCTCTCTCTCTCTCTCTCTCTCTCTCTCTCTTACACACACACACACACACACACACACACACACACACACACACACACACACACACACACACACACACACACACACACACACACACAGCTCTAATTACAGACATGAATCTCTGAAAGACTCCACAGCAGGAGTAATTAAAGCAGGACTCTCCTCCTTAGAGAGGGAGACAGACAGAGACACAGACTGAGAGACCCGGTGGTAACATGCTCATTGTGATGTATTTGAGGTATGTGTTGTTCACATCTACAGAAGCAAGTTTCCTGCTGTGTTAATCTGAAGGTTTGTAGTGATTTAAAATGAGTTTGGGACCCCCCCCCCCCCCCCCCCCATATGACAGAATGTTCCACCACCCATTCAGAAAAGTGCTCTTACAGGTGCTTTGTGAAAGAAAATGAGGTTGTGATGATGGATATGATAGTTAATGGATATGATGAGTATGACATTTTCTTGTGCTTGAAGTAGCAGCTGTGTCATAGTAATATTTTTTATTGCAGTTTTCATATTTGCAGTCGTTATCTCACCTTTAGTTTTTATTACTTTGCTAACTCATTGCTAAAACAGTAAAACCTCTCTGTATGTGGAGATGTGGAAGTAAAATTGAAACCTATTTGTAAAAGCAAACAGAAGCAAACATTTTGAAATGTGTATGACTACTGAACTGCCTGTTTATAACGTAGCTTTATCAGCAGGCAGCTCACTTGTTTGCCCATTCTTCTTTTACACAGAGACAAGCCAATGTAAGCTCAGCCGCCGTCCAGCTCTGTCACTGTGACTGCCGTTCCTGCACTGCTCAGACCGCCTCCATCCATTCATATTAGTGTTCAGAGGGAGTCCTGTCTGCACACCATCAGCCAGGTAATACTCTGTTTGCTGTGGTCACTGTATCACGTTCCACATTCCCAGGCTGCTTAATCTGCAAAGTATCTTAAACTCGAATTTTCTTGTGAATTACCCAGTGGACTCAGGAGTCCCTGAGGCAGTGGAATGTGGAATGAATTTATTTGAATGTCTGGATCACAACATTCTCAATCCCAAAGATCTCACTGAGGTTTATTACAACAACCTAATAATGTATTCCTATTTAAACATGTTGTTTGTGCAGTGTGTGAATTACATTCAGAAGACAAATATCAGATGCTGATGCGTATTAGCATCTTTAATATAAGGGCTTTTATTTAATTGCTTTTTTGTTAAACATCAAATTCATTTTTGGTTACATTGTCGTTACACTGTTGCTTTCAATCGTCATATTATGAATTAAAATGCTGCTATGTTTCACTCTAAATTTCTGCTGCACTACTATGTAGTCACCTCATGGTGGTGCTATAGCGCCGCAGCTGACGTTCCACACAATCCTCTTAACTGATTTAAATTTATGACCCATAACACTAAAAAGGGAATTTAAGCCATCATTTCATTTCTGATCTAATGGCAAAAAACCAAAAAATATTACACTCTTAGTTGTGCTTTGTTTATATTTGATCCTCTGCAGGCTTTCTTTTTTGTTTGCTTTTGTGCGATTCATTTAGCAGTGCTATAAAGGACAGTTTCAGGGAATAATCAGGGAATTATCTAGTACTTAAATTCACATCTCTATTAAGTATACATGAAATTAATGTTTCTTGGTCTCTGACAAATCTAGTGAAGTAAACCAAACACAACTCATTCTGTTTTTTCACTCCTTCAGTTTTCTCCTGTGTTGGTGTATTCTCATGGATCAGTATGTCTACCACTAATAATATCGCCCAGGCCAGGAAACTGGTGGAACAGCTGAGGATTGAGGCAGGGA
This sequence comes from Simochromis diagramma, assembly GCF_900408965.1. NCBI lineage: Eukaryota > Metazoa > Chordata > Actinopteri > Cichliformes > Cichlidae > Simochromis > Simochromis diagramma. Next base: position 7,482,059 of record NW_024387030.1, read on the forward strand.
TTGAGCGCATTAAGGTAAAACAACCGTTTTCTGCTGTGTTAGCAAATGTGTGTGCGTAATTATTCATACACATTTAACTGCTCTCCCTCTCTACTCATTCTTGTTCCCCCTTTGCTGCTTCTCCCTTCATTTACCCTTACAACTTTATTATTTCTTCTACCTCCAATGCCCTCATTTTAAATTTCGCACCTTCTTATCTATCCCCTTTTTTGCCTTCCCCCATGCCCTTCCTCCTTTTCTCTCCCTCCCCCCTCTGTCCGGTCAGGTGTCTAAAGCAGCAGCAGACCTGATGAGTTACTGTGAGCAGCACGCTCGTAGCGACCCTCTGCTGGTTGGTGTTCCCACCTCTGAAAACCCTTTCAAGGACAAGAAACCTTGCATCATCCTATAGCTGCTTCCTGCTTCTCCTACCCCTCTCACGCACACACACACAAACACACATTCTCACACACTCTTGCACATACATATACACACTAACACATAAACGTATACTTTTGCCATTTAACTAGATCCCCGCATTTACCGAGACACACCTTGGAGCAGCCATGTCTGATCTTACAGGGCTGTCGAGCATCCACACACACAGAGAAACACACACGCTCCCAGAATCGCCACTCTGGAAAAGCGCCATACACCGGAGCAACAGCTAGGGGGAGGGTATGCTGCGCTCACAGTGGCTGAGATCAGTATATCACTGAGTATGATCCAAGGTGCTTTGGTATTATTCACATATGCTGGTGAATTAACTACAAGTTTCAGCTAAAATTGAAAAGGGATTTGGACATTAATGATCGATAGGAAATCAGCATTTTCTTTTTTTTTGTTATCGTGAAATGAGGTGTTGGTTCAAAGATGGGTAGCTGTGCCATAGGCAGGCGGTGGGAGGATGCATGTGCAAAAAAACAGAATGAGTGGTAGGCGCTAGGCCAATCGTGCCAAACTGGACCTCGTGTCCCATTAAAAGTTCAATAAATGCTTCTTTTTCTGTGGGAGATTTTTTTAAAAAAAAGTATGAAAGCTTCATTCTTGGGTCATTTTGGAGCAACTGGCTAAAGCCTTTGCCTTTATCAGGCCATAGCATGTTCCCACCCAAACCTGTATCAACAGACCTTCTCTGCCTGTGGCCTCACAATGGCTGCCTGCAGCCTTTGGCCAAGCCTCCAGCTGTGCCAACCTGTACAAAAATTCCTTTCTAGATGCTGATCTGCTGTCACTGATTCCACTGCGGTTCATGATAGCCGCCACTGGCTGATGTCTAAGCTGATCCCAGATCTGCACCTATGAGAGCAAGCAGTGAACGGCTCTACACAGAACTCAAGCTATTAACCGCAGACGTTTACTGCATTTTTTCTTAAGAAATACTTGTTTGTGAACTCAATGTACGTTTTAGATATTTTGTTGAAGCATTACTTAACAGATAGGACAATACTTTACATTTTTTTAGATCGTTTTCTTTTCACGTAGGTGTTGCCCCTGGCGGATCAGGTTTGTTTTCCTGCTTGCATTAATGAAATAACAGGATATCTGGTTGTAAGCCAGGGGTAATACCTAACCAGATCTACTGTACATCAAGCCTCCCTGTGCTTTACCCCAAGAGAGGGCGAGGCCACAGAATGATCACATCAGAGAATCAGTCTGTAAGGGACTGCGAGGCTGGAGGAGATGACCCAGACATAGAAAGTAAAAATGAAGGTGCCCTCTTCCCACCCTCTCAGCCCATATATATTTCGATTACTAGTTCTTGTAGGGTGAATAGAACGAAAATGAGAGGAGTGGGTAGTCTGAAAATAAGGAGTCACCTCTCTGTTCAAGGGGTTTACATCTTGTTTTAATGCTTTGCAATTATGGCTATTAATCAGATTACCTGCCTTCACCAGTCTAAAGGTTCCAGTTTCCCCAGCATAAGAGCTCACTCTGACGTTATCTCAGCTTGGTCACAGGCTGGATCAGTAGGAGCTGGCAGTCTCCTTTCTGTGTCCCTCCATCCTCGTCTCCTCCACAGCGCTCCTCCTGTCTGACAAACCAAACTTGATTGTAAAAACTGAAACATGAAGAAGAAAAAAATCAAGTTAAGAGAAAAAAAACTAAGTGTATAAACTTTCTTTCAGACATGTGCAGAAGTGATAAGTTGAAGAGTAGCTGTTTTGGCTTTCTTTTTTTTCTTTTTCTTTTTTTTTAAGTTCTCTTCTTTCTATGGAGTCCATGGAACCTGGTCAGTTGAGTATTACCCTGTACAGTGTTTGTAAGATACAAACTCAGAACACAGATTTCCCCTCTGTGGATGTTGGATTTTTTTAGTACTACTTATTCTGTCAATCAGGATCACGTCTGTCCTTTGCTTTTTCCTTTTTTACGTCAATCAGGTTTTAGAGGCCTGCGATAGCTGAGGTTGGTTTCGGCCACATATAAAACCGATGAGGATGAAGTAATGTACCAGAAACAAAAGCTGTGTTTGGTTTAGAGTCATGCCCCGTAAGAAGATGAATCAACATCGGACCTCATTACGGTGGTGCAAAACCAACCTCCTGATCTGACCTTTAACACCAAAGCTGTCCTTGTTTTTTTTAGTTTTTGTTTTTTTGGGGGCAACAGGCATCTAGACCAACATGCAACACACACCTACATCCTGTGCTTTGGGTGCTTTTCAAGCTTGAATGATGTTTATCAGAGGTAAAAGGTTAATAGCTGTAAGGAGAATTGGTGAGAGAGGGGATCTTCCTTCCATCATATTTACACTTTAGCATTTAGCCGAGGGTGGGATCATTTGGACATGGCTTATATCTGCTGACAGAGAGTCACAAGGGTTGGTCCTACTAGTTTTCTGCTTTCATGTCACTTAAGGTCAGTGTGACCCAGCTGCTATACAGACTTTGGAGGTGGGTGGAAAGAGTTGTTTGCATCCACACGTGCTCATGCATATCTGGGAATGTGTGGGGTTTAGACAAATCGGCATTAGAATAATTGTAATAATTGTAATTGTAATTGTTACCTTTAGCAATCTCAAACTGTGTGAAAGGGAACAAAAGAGAATAAGCATATTTCCCAAAATGTCAAATGATTCCTTTAAAAATTCAGCTTTGTGATTAATTACCAGTTTAAATCACTGCTTAGCATCTGTGTTTTTGCACTGTAGCCAATGGCTTATGATACAGACAAAGATAGAAGTATAGAGAGCAGGAGCTGGAGAAAGGCCATAGAGAGGGTGTGCAAGTGTGCGTGCATGTGTGGGTGCTTGTGTTTGGTAGCTGAAAAGGGATGATTTGGCAGAGCAGTAGGTGGAGAGGAGAAAATAGAGGAGCGTGCATGGTCTGTGCTCGTGTGCATGGTCTGTGTGTGTTTGTGCGAGTGACACAGTGCTTAAGAACGAGCAGTGCCTCCAGTGCTGCAGTGTTAGACTGTAATGTTATAGTACTGCAGTCCTGCAGTTCTAGGTCAGGGTTAGTCTGACCAGAGGAGAGGTCATGTGATACCACAAGTCAGAACAACATATATGGCTTGCACTTCCTCCTTTTCTCACTTAATCAGTCTGCATATTTTGAAGAGTGAAAAGGGGGATTGTGTCACAGGCTAAAATTGATCAGGTGAAATGTGGCAAAACAAATAATTTCATTACCACTAACGTAAGCCTTGGATACGTAAAGGAACATGTTGACATTTGAGGAAATGTGTATATTTGCTTTCTCCTGCAGCTGGTTAGCTTACCTTAAAGACAAGAAACAGGGAGAAACGCCTCTGTTCACCTGCAAAAAAAGCTCTTTTAAAGTTCTCAGTCAAGGTGTTATATGACTTTGATGTTTTGCCATTATCACAGTGAGCCATAGAGGTGCTGGTAGACAGGTTTTGTTGCTGCTAGCCTGGCTGTTTCAAGCTGTTTATCTTTATGCCAGGTTAAAGCAGGTAGCCCTAGAAGCAGATATGATGAAAGGGATGATTGAAGAAATTATTTAGGCTGATATAAATAAACGGTGCTCTTTATTTTTGAAAGGAACTACCTAAAGACATGTGATGGCATAGCAACAGTATTGACTTAACTATACGTACTTATTTGGCCTGGGTTTGCTTTTCAAGGACCTGAACTATTCTAAGATGAAAGAACTGATTCCCTGTCAGTTTACAGGAATGTGATAAACACTTTCCTTTCATTTCTTTGCAAGCTAAAGTGAAAGAGAATTCTTGCTGCAGAGGTTTAACACAAGGAAACATACATGCATAACTTATCATCAGACAAATGCACATACACACACACAACCACACACACAGATGTCCTGGTATTGCCGAGCATATGCTATTTTTTTTATTTTTATTACTATCATTCCATCCATGGTTGGGCTTCAATCAGAGACACACAGCTTGGATTGCTGGTTTGTCTGATTGATTGGTTGTTAGTTTGCCTTATAGTGGTGTATATCATGTAAATGCTGGACTTGGAGGTGGGGGGCAGTCTTAAACAGTCTTAAAAGTGGAACACACGGCTCAAAGTGGAAATTTACTGGTGTTGTGCGCAAAAATGCAAGCCTCTCGAAATTCATTTCAAGCCTGGTGAGGAGAGCCGAGGCTCCTCCCTGTTGGACTTTCATATCAAGCTTCTCTGATTTGGCTCCGAGCCCTTCCTGAGAATCATCTTTTGTGCTCTGATCTCCTGTGTATGCATACAGTATATGTATCTTTTTGCCTTGATTGACTATGAAGAAAATATATCTATTTTTTGTAACTGTTCTCTGATGTGCCATAACTCATGTTTTCTTGCACACTGTTAATATTTTGTGGATATTGCTGTTTAAAAAAAGATGATATTGAGAAGTAGATAACATTAATAAAAAGATGATATAATAACAAACTTTTCCTGTATTGTTTTTTTTATTTTGTTTTGATGTTAACATCAGTGTATTTCAAGTTTACTGGGCAGATCACAAACATCAGATACAATACCAGTATGAGCCTCGCAGAGCTGCTGGTATAGCTGCAGAATATTAGTGTTTTTGATTATTATCTGCAGTTTATTGGTTTAAAAATGCAACTGCAACTTTACAATGCACTTGCAGAAACATGCTCTCTGGCCTACTTGGTATACGATGTGCAGAGCATGATGCATGTAAGAGAATGCATCAAACAGAGTAAACAAAGAGCAGAGCTAGGTAAAAGTCTCCCAGTTTGGTCATTTCACAGGAATTCCATTGTTGTAGCCGTCTCAGGCCTTCACTGTGCCCTTTGGAGTGTGCTTTCAACCGTCACAAGCTTGTCTCCAAGTTTCAAACCATACTTCCCATGACCCTTCTGCAAGTCACAGCCAATCAGATTTAGGCTGGATGAGCCACGGCCTTTGAGAAGACACTCCCCTCACCAGTCACTACCCTGTGTGATTGTAAACAAGTGTGAGGTCCATGTGCCTCAATATGTTCCTCTCTCCTCTAGCAGCAGACAGGGCTGTGAACAGCCATGTGAGAGCAGAGGGTGGAATCGATTGCAAAGCAGAGGGAAGATCCTGAGATTAAGCAGAGATAATAGAGGGATCAGAGGCTTCACCCACACACACGCACACACACACATTATGTTATTTGCATGCAACATTGTTGCAGGGCTTTAGCTGCAATATATAATGCAAAACGTACATTTTTAAAAGATTCTTGTTATGCATGTATGGAATCTGGCTTGGGAATAAATAAAAACGCTTGACACGCAGGTAATGCATCTTTCCTGTAATGCTTCATTACTTCCTGACTTGTAGGGACAGTAGGTCTGCATGAGCTTGTTATGCTTGTTTTAGTGAGTTTCTGTCCCACCCCAGTTTCATTCTCACTGACTTATGCTCACGACAATAGAAGGGGCTGGCAATGACAAAGACTTTGCCCTAAGTGTGCATGCATTTTCCATGACTTCAGCCCGAATGTAAACTGTAGTTGCGTGACTCAGCAGGTTCCATGACGCACACATGGCTTTTGTTTTGAAATCTGAGCAGAAGCCCCCAGGAACAAGAAGAATTTATGAATAAAATAATTTATTTACTTAGATAACAGAGCACAAAATAGATTACAAATAACTACAAAAAACAATACAATCAATAAATTAACAGTGTAGCCACTTTACATTAGTTATTTATCAGAAAGGCAGCACTCTTGAAGGCACAAAGAAGTTGATATTTTTACAATACATTTAAAGCTGACCTGTCCGGATCAGACAGCACAGGCGTTCTGCATCATTGGGAATTTCGGATCCTGACTAAAATATATCATCCTCAGAGTCTCTTTACATTGTTTTTTCTTTTGTTTCTTCCGGTGTCAATAGGTCCTGTGTGTCTTTAACATTATTTCCATTTCAGTTTCCATGGTGACAATTCCCCAGCAGCTTTCAGCTGCTCATTTTAAGAATGCACATACTGCACACCCAGTCTTTTCTACAGTAAAAAACAAGTATTGTAAATGCATACCACACATAGACATACCACACATACAAACACACACCTCTCCTCTCCTTTTCTGGGACTCTCCCAGGAATGTCTGGTACAGTTTCAGCACTGCAACATTCCTGTCCAGTCAAACAAACAAGACTTCCAGGTATAAGATGGGTGTGGATGTGTTCCTTTCAAAACTACTACTCCTCTTAATGTTTACTATATCACACCCCATAGACATTGTGAGCACCCAGAGAGCAACACAAAACAGATTGTGTTTTGATGGCATTGTAAAAACATTATGACTTTTCTCTCTGTATCTTTTGCACAAGTACAGATTCTAGAAACCAGTGTCCAGTCCAGCTGTTTCACTAGTCTTTGAGTGGGAGTCCATGGTTTTGCTGGTCATTAAGGATAGTGGACTGGAGCGGCTACACTCCAGGTCATCCCTGCTTGAGCATAAAGATCCTTCAGTGTATCAGTATCTGGCCACAAAAGTTCCTGTACGCAGACCCTTCAGCGTTCCTGCAGGACTAGTTCAGGCACCCACTGGTCAAGGCGCCGACTCTCCTGGCAGTAGGTCCCCACTTCCTGCAGTCTGCAGTGCTCTGCCTGAGGATTCTGTGTGGGAGAAAAAAAGAATCATGTTCAGCGTTCAATTTGAATTGAACCTGCAAAGTAAGAGTAAAAATCACAAGGCGATGATGAAGAAAAGGTGCAATATCTTAGCTGAAAATTGTGCATGAAAAAGATCACCATCTGCCTTTCAGTTACATAAGAGGTAGCCACTATGCTGAGTCAACACACCGTAACCAGCATGCAGTGAAGGTCTCTGTGCTCTTCCTGGTTCCTGTTGGCATCCACAGCTCCCAGCAGCCGCTGGAGTCGCTGAAACCCAGAGACTCGCAAGATGGTGATGCCGCTGTCGCAGCAGAAGGACTGTAGCAACGTGAAGTGGATCTGCAGCGCCACATCGTTTTCATCGTCGGCTGCCAGCACGCATAGCACCACGCTGTCTGGATCTCTGAGGGGGAAGAGAAAAGAAGAAAAATGAGGAAAAACCTGAATTCACATGTCTGGGATGATCAGTTTGGGCAATGAGAAGAGAAGCACAAACCAAATTTAATACTTTCAACTCACACATTAAGAAGCTTGGCTGATTCATAAATGCCAACAGTGAGACAGCCTTGTTTCTGAGCAGTTACCAGCAACTCCTCCAGAGCCAGACCTACAGACTGCATCCTAAGGGATAAGGACAGGACATTTAGCCTTTTGTATTCTGCAATATGACAAAACATTAGTGGTATTAAATATATGCAGCACTGCTTCAAAAATCCCCCCTCTTCCATATTAATTGAATTAAAAGTCGTTAGAACACTGAAATACACGCTCAGATCAGTTTCATTATCAGTTTCATGCATGGGGATGATTGTGGTGATATAAACAAGCCATAAATGCGCATTTTACAGTTTCAAGGAATTTCGCTGCATGTTGTGCAACGTGCATGCGTAGTATTGTGTATGCCAGTACAAAGATATTAATACTGAGGTCTTATGACTCATAATAATTCATGCATAATCTCTGGATTTTGGCTTTTACGCGCATGCGGGTGTCAAACTTTGACAGCACAGAAAAGATTGTAACATTTTATGCACCCAGATGTTAAATAACAGAAAGTCTCTGCGTTCCAGTCTCAAATCAAAACTTTCAAAAAAGCACTTTAATTACATCAGCCTAAGCAATCCACACAACGGAGGGGTCAAAGGACGATCAACATACCCTTCCAGCACATGATCACGCACATGCACATGCTGAACCAACATAAAAATAGAACTGAAGCAAGAAATCTTACTTGTTCTCGATGGAAGCAAAGCTTTCTTCGGGAATCATGATTGCAAATTAAAAACCGATCCCACTGCGTAAATGCGTGACAACTGCCGGTGTACCAAAGTTATGCCAGTCTCTTCTGCGTTTGTTGTTGGCAACGTTGCGTCACAGTTTTATAGTGAAGCTGGAAGGTGGGCGGCACCGAAACTAGGCGAGTTTTGCAATTGGCTCAAAGGAAAACCAACATATTTTCTTGTCATGTGGCCCCGTGGGTTTGTATGGTTACAGTGAGTGATGACTTTACGGGACAAAAGTACACTTGTCATTCTGACATAACTGATATTGTGCATAAACAAATACATGCATCTGTTCAAGTGAAATGATCCAACTAGCTCCCGTGTTGGACTATGAGATAAAATTGTGTAATAAGAGATCACCTTTTCATAACAACGTCTTTACAGGACTGATGTGATTATGTAATTATGACTGACATCTAGTGGCTGAATGAAGGGGGAACGTCTATGTAACCCTCCTACTACTGAAAGACTGCAGTCTTGCATATAAAGCAAGCAAGCAATTCGTGGAACTATATCATCAGTAAAAATGGACCTAGAGTCAAATTTGCAATATGTAACAAACTGAAATAAAGCATATGATAAAGCATATTGACTTTCTGACTTTCCTTTATTTTTATTTTTTTTACACAATAAGAGCAGGACAAGGAAGAATATATTTGCAAATTAATATTTTCAGAATATCCAAGTTAATTAAAATAAAAGAAGTGCACACAACAGACTCTGCTTCTAAGGATCTGAAACTCAAGCTTGACTTAAGGATCTACCTCAAAGCGGATCAGGACCCATGATTGGATCACGTGGCATCTGTTAATGACTTTAATTAAGCTCAATGATTTTAGCTTCAGAGCACAAAAATATAGCACTTTGACCCAGTGGCTTTTAGTTGAGAGAAAGCAGCATGCAACGTGCTGGCACATCTTTGCAGACATGAAATGAACAGTGAATATTTATAAATGTTTTTACTGTTTCACTCATTAAACAAATATAGTTTCAGTTTGCCCACAATACAAGGGTTTTACTTTAAGATCATTTGTTGCAACCCTCTTGGAGAACCTAATTAATTGATCATTTTGAAAAGGTCTGAATTGAAATGGTTTGGGATGCTTATATGTTTTGGATTTCAAATAATCTGATGTTCTTTGTGTTCTTGATAATCAGGGCGGGAAATATCACTGGATCTGTAAAGCTCCATCTGATCATTCCCTTCCTGAATTTCAGCCTGGTTCTCAAAAAAGCTGTCTGCAAAGTTCAGCATGTGCTGCACAGCACCAAACAGTAGAGTGTCAGTGTCCTGGTCCAGGTCCAGCTCCTCACTGTAGTTCTTCACCGGCAGTATACAGGATAACGGGATGCCCAGAGCCTCACTCAGCTCCCGTGCCTGATTACACAGATAACACAGGTACACAGATTAAATGAGCATTATTGTCATGTCAAATTTTGACCTGCTACTGTAAATGCATCTAAAAACATCACCTTCTTCTGGATGTAAAAACTGCGATAAACATTCTTCAAGTCTTCCGCCACCAGTGGACAGGCCTCGTCTACTTTAGTCATCAGCAACAGCTGAGGAATTCCTTTGAGGTACCGGAAATACAAATCATGACTGAAACAGTTTACTGACACCAAGAAAAGGTTTACCCTTTGTTGTATTTCCCTAATATAGCCTTACATATTTACATATATATAAAACTGCCTGCTGCATGTGCTGTTTTCAATGTTTTCTAAAAAAAAAAAAAAAAAAAAATCAAAAGATTTTCTGCTGACCCAGCTGATTAGTCTTTCTCCGGATGGCACAAAGTTTTTCCAGCATTTTCTGGCTGAGAATAGAGACCTTGCAGGTGTCGACCACATAAACCACACAGTGAATCCTGTCACTCAGAGTCACATGCTTCTGATAGCCAGGAGCATCTGTTAGGATAGGGCCAGATGTGCTAAACTGAAGTACAAAAAAACATAGTTGTTACTTATCAATCAGCTGCCTACGTTTTTTGTATTTAATCATTTACTATTCAATCAGTTAACATGAAATGCACCTGGTAGCGATCCTTGATGTGACCTTTATAGATGTTGACCAAGTCCTCAATGTCCAAACCACCCTTTTCCTCCAGCCCCATTGTGTCACAGAGGATCAGTGGGACGACGCAACCACCTTTCCCTGCCTTGATGGTGTAAGTGCGAAACTACAGAAAAGATAGAAAATGTCATTTAATGGGAAAACACTGTACATTACAGGTAGAGCATGCAGATTCAGTTATACAAAAAGTCCTGTGCCAGTACCTGAGTGGTCACACTCTCCCCCGCTGTGCCAGCGATGGCCTGGGAAGTCATGTTGCCTCGAAATGCTGAATTGATGGAGTTAAAGAAGCTGGACTTGCCTGCTCCAATCGGGCCTACCAACAACACACGGGCTTGGTGTACTGTTTTGATGTCAGGCTTATAGTTCAGGATGGCCTTCATCAATTGCTGTTTTTGTCTAGAAGAAAGAAAATGTACCCACACCACCCAGAGTGCAAGCACAAAAAGTTTACATGATGACAAGCTAAAAAAGATATGACATAACCTTATACTGATGATGAACATATGATGAACAATTTAGTTTTTCTTAGAATTACAAAATCCAAACATAAATTTATATATTTTACACAAACACCACCAATAACTGTGCTGCAGGTTTCTACATACTCAGCTGTCCATTTGATGTTCCTCCAGGGCTTGGGCAAGAGATCTTCTAGGTCTATAAGTGAAAAATCGATTAATAAGAACAGGATCACTTTTTAATCATATCAATATTAATTCTCTAAAAAATGCACAGTAAAATTACAAGCCTTGGTTTAAGCATAAGCTCATGAGTGCACGAGGCCATTTCTGCAAGTAGATGAGCACGTTTTTTTAATAGTCATGAAATGTCTGTTTTGAAAGTATAACCATGGGAGACATCTTTTTAATTCTATAAAACTCAGGGATTACTTTTACACACCTTCAACTCGATACACCTCGAACTCTGTCAGTGTCAAGTCATTTCCATGCATATCTGCAGCCTGAAAGTTGAAGCCTGTGCCTGGATTTGACTGCACTTCAGGTTTGTCATCATGCAAGAAAACCAGAGCACCGTAATTTGGACCGGTGCCTCCATCAGTGAAAGCACACTGCCCGATGATAGCTGTTACCCTCAGTGGTTTGTTTCTCTCAGCACTGATACTGTAGAGAAATGTCTTCTCATCATTGACACCCTCTCCACCTTGGGTGTAATCTTTGGAGGTGTAGGCTCCATAGATGAACCCAGCAGCATTGTAGGCTACAATAACGGTGGGCCCTTGATTGTCACAGTGTCTGTGGAAGACATTAGCAGTGAACCCATGGATGCTGGCTTTGTGGAGCAGATGGAGTTTGACACGACCGAAAAGAGAGAGGAGCTGCTTCTCCTGATCCTTAGACAAGGCGGATTTCATTGCTGCCATGATGGGAAATCACCTGATGATGTAGACAGATCAGATCAAGTTTAACGAGTTATCTCAGAAAACCACAACTGCACATGCATCCTGATAGAAGTAACTTTTAAGTTTAAACTGCAGATGTCTATTATTAAAAGATACCTCCGTTATAAAGCTTTCAAATGTATTAAAATGTTCATATATTTTTGTATCACATGCCATTACATCCTGTCACGCACACACACACACACACACACACACACACACACACACACACACACACACACACACACACACAGAACACACACACATGCTGATAAGTAAGCTTGAAAAACAGGAAATGCTATGCAACTGTCTCTTGGTATAAATAAATCTGACTGCAATGCCTCGGTTGTGAGTATCACCCGATCACTCACCCGTGCACGTAGCTCTATGAAACTCCTTTTGACTGTCTTGTATTCCTTCATCGTATTTAAAAATGTCACACACCACTGACATTTAATTGGTCCTCCGAGCCGGATAGTTGACTGATATTATTATATCATCTAACTGTCCACAGACGGAGTCATCGGATCCTGACGTCGTGATCGCCTGCACTGCAAACGCTCGCTTCCAGGAAGACGAGGAAAGCCCAGAGTCATAAATTTGTCTTCTGGCCAGTGTCTTAGACAGGCTTCACGGCGGCAGGACTCGATTACACCGGGAAAGAACACAGCGCTACTTTGAAGGTGAATATAACACAGTCATGAACATCATGCGTTTAGAATAAATCGACTTTAGAACGACACTCATGACCGTAGAATCCTGTGTGGATAATAAGAGAATCCTGTGTGGATAATAAGAGAATCCTGTGTGGATAATAAGAGAGGTCCTGTGTGGACCGAAGGTTAGAAAGTAACCTATAAGACGGGATTGCATGTCCTGTGTGGACCCGCCCCCGCTAAAAACTTGACTACGAAAAAGAGTGTCGATTAAAAGCAGGTTTCCGTTTAAACGCGCAATGTATGTGTGTGTAAAGAGTAAGTACATATTTGAATAGAGACTCCAGGTCTCTGTACTACTCTTCTGTTTTCCTGTGAGGTATTGAGTGGTGGGAAAGAGGAAAGGTTGCGCTTCATCGCATAAAATTGAGGCCGCCCTGAGTTTAGCTCAGGGTAGAAGGCTGCCTCAATAACCTCCTCCAACCCTAGTACCACCAAGCCCCATAGTGTGTGTTGGCAGTATTAATAAAATAAAAATAAATAAATAAATAACAAAAACAAATAACCATGGGAAACAAACCCACAAAACCTGAATTAACCGCTGATGAGCAGTGGATGGAGAAAATCCATCCAGGCGCCGGCCAAATAAGTGCAAATAAGTGGAGGAATCCAGATAAACTTAACTGTGTTGCCTGGAAGGGAATCAGTAACCCCACCCCAGTGCAACAACTCGGACAATGTCTGAAGGAGGAAATAGAAAAAAGCAAAGGCAAAAAGAAAGGTAGACGTATGTCAGAATACGTTAGTTTCTTTGTGCCATGGCAGAACAGAGGAATGGTAACATCCACAGGGACCCCAGTACAACATGGTGAACTTTTGAAAAAGCTTTTAGAAGTAATTATGTTGCCAAAACACCTAGCTCTATGCAAATGCGCTGCACATCAGAAAGATAATTCAGCCATTACTAGAGGGAACAATTTTGCAGATGAAACCGCAAAGGAAGCAGCAGGCAGAAAAACAGAAGTTCTCGCATTAACTTCCTCTCCTTTAATACCCATAACAGTACTGATAGACGAACAAAAGGCCGCATCACAAAATGAAAAAACCTCGTGGTTAAAGGAAGGAGCAACATTAAAGGATGATATCATGACATGTCATGGCAAACCGATTTTGCCGAAGTCCCTACATAAAACTGCAGCGTTAGTGACACACGGGAATACCCACGTGTCAACAGCAGGGATGGTAGATATACTCTCTAAACAATTCTACACAAAAATTTTTGAAAAATCAGCAAAAGAGTATATCAGAACATGCATGATATGTCAAAAACACAATGCCCAAGGGAATCTAAGGCCCAAAAGAGGTCATTTCCCCACTCCACCTCACCCATTTCATACCATACATATGGATTTCATCCAACTAAACAAACACCAGTAACTAGAGTACGCACTAGTAATAATAGATGTATTTTCAAAATGGCCTGAGATCTATTCAGTGAAAAAGGCTGACGCAATAACAGTAGCAAAATGTCTGTGCAATCACTATATTCCAACATACGGAATACCAAGTCTAATAAGATCTGATAATGGCACACACTTTGTGAATGGAAATTATATCAAAGGTCTCTGAAGCTTTAGGTTTCAGCATAAAACACCACTGTTCATACCACCCACAGAGCGCAGGATTGGTGGAAAGGACAAATGGCACTATAAAACAAAGATTGAGAAAATGTATGGAGGAAACCGGCCGCCCATGGCTTGAATGCATAGGGTTGGTTAAAATGTGGATGAGACTAACACAGGGCTCAAACAAATTAACACCCTTTGAAATAGTGCATGGGCGACCCTTTCCCCTTCCTATTACTAGTGAACCAATAGATAAATCAATAAGAGAAACAACATTAGCAGAATGGATGGCAAAGCTGCTAGAGAATAAAGAAATAATAACGAACAATCAACTGCCGAGTGATTCTCTTCCAGTCTCTTCCAGGTTGAAATCAGGCGACTGGATCCTGATCAAAGTACTCCAAAGAAAAAACTGGAGCACTCCCAGGTAGGAAGGCCCCTACCAGGTCCTGATCACCACGCCCACGGCATGCAAAATTGCTGAACGACCTTCGTGGATTCATCAAAGTCACACCAAAAGGGTAGAGCCTATCTAAAGCATAGACCCTAGTCTCCTCCAGACCTCTTTGTGTTCGCCCGGTGGGGGGTAGGGTGATCAGGTGGCAACACTCGTGAACCCACCTCTCTGGCCGGGGTCTACTCACTGGGGGTCTTGAGAGAGAGACACAAGGTCAAGAAGAAGAGACGCTCACCCAAGGGAAAATCATCCAATCAAGATGACCAACATGCTATTACCAACTCTTCTGAGCTTGCTGGTTGTCTCCCAGACACACGGGTTCAACCCTTGTAATGACACAGACGGACAGGCAAAGAAAACAGACGACCTCTACCTGTGTTACAACAAGACAAGCTTCACCTCTACCGTATGGATACCTTTTAACTCATTCTATGTAGGAGGATACAAAGCCGAAGCCTGGAAAGGCTACGACTGGTACCTATCCAGTTCAGACGGAAACAACCCAGGATGGGACACCGTTTTCACTTATACTGGAAATGATTGGACGCCATATCAAAGCAGTCAACTGCAAGAATCAGCAAGAAACCTTTCAAAGCAAATGAACTTGACGAAGACAGCCGAACACCTGATCCTCAACTTCCACACGCTGAACAACCCATTGCTGGAGAAGCCACCAAAATCACAGAAAAGAACCCACCTGGTTCCAACGCTGGCAAGTAGCTCTAACTGCTACCACCTGACCCTATTTATCTACAAGAGCGGAAAAGATCCACATCACTTCGTGTCAATATGTAACAACATAACGAAGGAAGTAAACACCGCAACGAGCCCCTCCTCTACAGACACAACTCCTGCTTTGACCAAAGGCCCACTATCAACAACCATGACAGCAGTGATGATAGTAGGACCAAAACTGAAATCAGATGACTGGTTCCAAATAACCACAGGTATCACAGGACACACAAACAACTGGCTGTTGCTGGCAGAACAAGCAGCTCAAGATGCTAGTGATGACTGCATGGTCTGCCTAGGACCAAGACCAATACTGAGAGTGGTACCTGCACCTATAGGAGAAGATTGCCTGACAGCTGTCATGAACTGTACCAACATTGGAAACTCAAACTGCACAAAATGGGACAGAATTTTCCCCATCACCAAACAAGAAGAGAGAAAACCCATCTTCTCACGAGACGTGACAGCAACAAACCACACCTGCATAAATATGACAGGTCCAGGAGAGAGGCTGGGAAGCCTTAATGCATCAAGCTGTCTAACCATTACAGAAGTGGACCCCTCATTCAAACCAGAGAGCAGAGCCGATGTCTGGTGGTGGTGCGGGGACCCACAACTGTACGACCGCCTGCCCGGAAACTGGACTGGTGTCACTGTTGCTGCCCGTCCAAGTCATCAAACTCTCAGCCACTGACATCACCATAACAGCAGGACAACTGAAACTGGAGGGCCGAAAGAAGAGATCGGCACCAGTACAACCTGGACCAGATCCAACTTACGTCGACGCCATAGGAATTCCCCGAGGAGTACCAGATGAATATAAACTAGTGGACCAAGTGGCTGCCGGTTTCGAATCGTCGGTGTGCTGGTGGTGTACAATCAACAAGAATGTGGACCGAATTAACTACATCCACTATAACGTCCAGAGACTAGGAAACCTGACACAATCAGGCTTCCATGAAGTGGCCGAGCAACTAAGAGCCACCTCACTGATGTCTTTCCAGAACAGAATTGCATTGGACATGCTACTGAGCGAGAAGAATGGGGTGTGTTCGATGTTCGGAGAGCAATGTTGTACCTTCATCCCTAACAACACAGCAGCTGATGGAAGTCTGACCAGAGCCCTAGAAGGCCTGCAGACTCTGAACGAGAAAATGAAGGAGCATTCTGGAGTTGACACTTCCACGTGGGACAACTGGATGGACATGTTTGGGAAATATCGGAGTTTGGTGTCATCAATCCTGGTATCCGTAGCAGTATTCGCAGCCATACTCACCTTGTGCGGATGCTGTTGCATACCTTGTATCAGAGCACTGATAAACAGACTTATCGCAACAGCCATAACTCCCAATGTCACATCCCCACCAGAGACTATGATGCTCCTTGAAAACAATGAAAGTGACACAGACTCTGAGGAAGAAGAGGACGACATATAAATAAGGAAAAAGAATTTATAATGTTGAACATTTAACTTTGCTAAATGACACTCTAGTTGAAAATGTACCCGCAAGTGACTAGAAGTTGATAAGATGCAAAATATTTGAACAACAGCAGGGAATGATAGAAGTAACTTTTAAGTTTAAACTGCAGATGTCTATTATTAAAAGATACCTCCGTTATAAAGCTTTCAAATGTATTAAAATGTTCATATATTTTTGTATCACATGCCATTACATCCTGTCACGCACACACACACACACACACACACACACACAGAACACACACACATGCTGATAAGTAAGCTTGAAAAACAGGAAATGCTATGCAACTGTCTCTTGGTATAAATAAATCTGACTGCAATGCCTCGGTTGTGAGTATCACCCGATCACTCACCCGTGCACGTAGCTCTATGAAACTCCTTTTGACTGTCTTGTATTCCTTCATCGTATTTAAAAATGTCACACACCACTGACACATCCTGTGACCATTTATATAATATATTATTAAGGGTTTTTTTTTTTTTTTTTTAATAAAATGTCATGTAAACCTGCAAGTGAATCATCCCACTCCCACCTTACTGAAAACTCTTTTGCTTGTGAAACACTTTCTTTTTGAAGGGCACGTTTGCTGTCTTTCATTAAAACATGTAAAATACAATCACCACCAGCCCACATAGCAAAATTGGTATGGCCCAGATCTGGCCCACACAGTGTGCTTATACATGGCCCACATGCCACAAAGAATGACGGGCCTTTGGTGGCCCAGATCTGGTTTGCCAGATGTGGCCCACACAAAGCCAGTTGCAGACACACTGGTGGTCTTGTGCTGGCCCAGAGCAGTTTCAGCTCTGGCCCCAGATGTCAGCCTAATGTGTAGCTTAATTAAGACGAGTAAACTGTCCGTCACTAGGTTCTGGATAAAGTCTACACTGACAAACCTGTCAAACTTGCATTTGAAACGTTGGTTACCATAGCAGTATAATATTGCAACATGGCATTTGTGTCTTCTAACTAAAATAGGAAAATAGGAACATAAATAGTGTCATCATTGCCAGACCTGGCCCACATCTGGTTGACATACACCCAGCCATGACACTGGTCAGTCAGAAGTGCCAGCTTACTTTAAAGTAACGCTCTGAGAATTTGGGGTTTTATTTATCTGACTTCACTTTTCCTAGTTTTCATATTTGCAGTCAGGAGAAAATATGTTAATTTACAGCTACCAATTTTATTATGCAGGATAATCAGCACAGAAAACATTTCATGTTTGATTCTCAAACAAGAAATATAATGGAAGAAACATTTTCTCAGACAAAGAGAAACTGAAAGTAAACCCTCAGAACCGCTGAAGTGATGAGTCATACTTGCAGCAGAAAGATGCGTACTGTGGATGAAGTTAGATGTTATCAAACCAAACTCACCTTCAGAAGACAAACTGATGCAGGAAAAATACAGTCTGTGGCACGCCGCAGTGGTTTAATGTGTTGTGGAGGTTCAAACAGGAATGAAAGTAAAAGTAAACCTTTTTTCTTTGTCCCTGTTGTGATTGGTCACATTGTAAAGGCTGTAAAATGACTGCAACCAATAAGACTTGACATGAAACATGATTCTTCTGTGATACTGAGTTTTGCAGTTCAATCTAAAAGCTATAAAAGCGTCTTTGACGATACACCGAAAGAAATACAGTTATGAGGAATATACAGTATAATAAGCCTTATGAATAAATTATTCAATTAGTATGTATTTGTTCCTTTATTCATGTGTATTTTAGTCATTTTCAGAGGTTTTTTTTAAAAGTATAATCAAATTCAGATGCATACACATACATACAGTATTGTGCAAAAGTCTTGAGTTACTCCTCTTTACACTTCGTCTTCAAGGAACCACACCTTGTGGATTTTTTTTAAACCGGTCTTAAGCAATAGTTTTCCAGGCAAAAGACTTTTAAACTTTTTCCTTTGGACGTTGGCTGCTTTTCCTCTAAAAAACAACCTTGTAGGTTTACCCCTTCCCCAATAACAACCTCAGTCGTGATTCCCTGTCCTGTTTTGTTCCTGAAAGACAAGTCAGTGAAAACCAAATTCATTTTTAAACTCACTGACTTTTATGGTAACATATAGCAAAATCAGCAGAAATAAGAAACAGACTGCCTATACGAAAAGTGACCACACCGTACATTTACTGACTTAATCCAGGGGTTGTTACTATGTAATAAGATGCTTTGGTTGATCTTGTGTTATGTAGTATGCTAAATTACAGTTCTTTGTCTCTTTTAATCAAAATTTTATAATCCTAAGTATGTAACACCATCCAAAGCATTTCCAGAAATATAAAATTAATTAAAATGTAGCTACAATAAGTAAAAGTGGGTAATTTGTTCTATTGTGTTGCAAGATTATGATAATTTGATTCAACATCCACAGGGCAACTCTCAGCAGACCTTTGAATGGTGATGCACATTCTTTATTCATACATTGCTCACTGCCCTACAACCCACACATTTGACATTGTTATTGTATGTTCTTACAGACAATTACAAAGTGACACTTTCCCATTGCTCACAACACCTTGCTCTGCCCTGTCTCCCACAGTGCTTTGCTCTCTTGCTTCATGAATATCATGAATGAACAACAACATACAGTACATATTTTATACATGCAGGACACATACACATAGTTACAATTCACTTGCAGGTTCAAGTAGTCAATCGTTTAAAACCTCAAACTGGCGCCATTTTGCAGAAAAAAGGCAGTCATGAGTTGTTATAAATTAGCACTGGACATCATTGTAACATTATTGGGATGAGTGACGAGACATAAATCCTTTTTTTCTCAAGTATAATAAGAACTTATGACTAGTTTTTATAGCGTCTTTAAACAATTGAAAAAAAAACGTGGATTTAAAAAGCAAAATGGGTCGTTGTGTCTTTGTGATCATTTGCTTTGGTATTAATCAAACTCTGCATTCCACATGCACATTCATGTGACAGGAACAGAGAGCACTGATGATTTCTTACACATCCCTCCATTGATTCGTGGATATCTAGTCTGGGCTCAAGTAAAAGAAGGACCTGTCACTGTGACTACACCGGTTTTTATGATGTGCAGATGCAATAAAAAATCAACACTTACTATTAAGAGACTGCACTGACGGTACTTTGGACACATTTCCTTGTACTTTGCACTTCCCTTGCAATTTCTTTGGCCTTTTGTAACGTCTGTACAATTGATTTAATTAGTTTAGAATCTTTTTTTTTTTCAAGAACAATTTCCTTGAGGGTAGAGCTGCATTTAAATATTTACCTTCAAAAGTGATAAATTGCGCATTTACGTGTAGCCAGATTGGATTTAATGTCTCAGTTATAATAATTATAATCTAGATATGCATTGAATATGTTCTTTATTTTCCCTTTGTTTTGTTTTGGCTTTTTTAAAACTATTTTCAAAATGAACAAGAAATAAAAATTTTAAATGAAAAGAATTTTGTCACTATATTAAACAAAGTGCCCTGTGTACTGTAGTCTACTTTATTAAAACTGTTCAGTATTAGGGTGGGGGGGGGGGGGGGGGTGCTTTTCACCTTTGGGATGTCTTCACTGTTTAAATACAATCTGATTGTTAAGTAATTCTTATTTACACTCTGGCAAGCCTCTCTACAACAGACCGTGTGATCATATCCACAATCCAAATACATATTAACAAGTCTGAGCCTCACACGCTTATGATCATAAGCATTTTAACTGATTACAATTGCAGGACTAATATTAATATCACGATTGCTGTAATGCTGTTAAATTTAATCTGGTACTCTAATCCCTTCTGGCAGATTTGCACACTCATTTTCAGTAATCTCAGAGTCAGTAATTGTCATTTTCAGTATTTCTAAGAGTCTGTTTGCTCAGCACAGTTGACACTGCCACCAATGTGGCGTAATACTTTTTTAAAGCAGTTAAAACACAAGCGCAGCAAACATCACATGT
Source organism: Simochromis diagramma (assembly GCF_900408965.1). Taxonomy (NCBI): domain Eukaryota; kingdom Metazoa; phylum Chordata; class Actinopteri; order Cichliformes; family Cichlidae; genus Simochromis; species Simochromis diagramma. The sequence goes on from NW_024387030.1 coordinate 7,502,715, forward strand.
ACTTACAGTGCTCAGAACAAAATGCTTTACCACTCAATATGAATATTTGTTGTTGGACTCTCATTGAGAAATGAATGATCAAATAAATCTAATTAAAAGAAAAATAAACAAATGCACGGCTTTCATAATTAATAGTTTGCACACTTTCACCAGTTGCATGTAATATGGATAAATGTTGTTAGAAAGCTGTTAATGCTAAAAGCAGCAAAACGGGCCCAGGTACACAGCACAAACTACGATCACGTTTCAGTGCAAGCCTACACAAAGTGCCATTAACCCCGTGTACATTATTTTCAGTAATCTATAGCATCAGCTTTCATGTAAATCTACATTTATGCAGGCTGACATGCTTCTCTTGCAGCCAGTATGACCTCCTCTCCTGTTTTGCATAGGGTCATGGGTCAGTGAAGTCATGCATTACCCCCGGAGGGAAGAGATCTAAGGGCCCCTCGGTGCAACAACACCCTAAAGGAAGTGTTATACCAGGAAGAGTGAGGCAAAAGCCTCATATCGTTATCTACTCAGTCGTGAACGTGCAGAAAGAGTTGCACTTTTTTCTGTAATATTTGTTTCTAACTTCCTATTCTGTCACTCCATCAGTGCTCAAGCTCTCTACCTTAATGTCACAGTTTAATTTAGCCCAGATCCACCTTCCATCCTCCAGGCTGCAGATCCTAGTTTGTCTCAGAACTCTATTTTGCAGGCGGGGAAAGTTTCATCCTGCATGGCAACGGTGCTGTTAGATCCCAGGACGGTGATTCCTAGTTCACGCTGTTTGTCCAAGGTCTGCTGGTACCACTCCTGCATCGACACCGATTCGAAGGTAGGGATCACTGTTACCTGGAGAAATACAAAAGGCCGCCTTTAGCCATTCAGTAATAGCTGATGATTTTAGCATTTGGAGGGATCTACAGAGTGTGGTTTGGGATTCAGTAACAGCCCAATTTTCATGGAAATGATCTCTGTGATTGCATTTTACATTTTCTCATTTTGGGGGAAAAACACTTACATAATAATCTACTGTATAATGTTTCTACCTGCATAGAGTCTGGCCATGATATCTTTCCATCCAGCAGAGCATCCAGGGTTTGCCTCATTAGTTCCTCCCGCTCCGGGCTGTCACCGCTGATGATGTAGCAAGAAGAGCGAACACACTTGAAGAAGTCCACACTCACTGTGGGAGAGGAGGCTCCAGAGGGGGTATAAGCCAGGTCCACATACACACTGACTTCCCCAGAAGAGGTAGCCTTAGAGCCTGTGGCCGAAAGGAGAGGAGAAATTACAGCCTAATAGCGCTCATACCGAGACACAACACTTAAATGTTGATGTTGCCCTTAAATTACGCAGGGTAAGAGAAAAAAAATCCCACTTCACAGCTCATACCTGGACTGGACGAGGATTTTGCTGGCGCTGATCGAGTGCTGGTGGAGGGGGTACGAGCTAAAGAGACGCTTCCTTTTGTGACTCCACTTTGGCTCCCTGTCCTGCTTTTCCCTGAGCCTGATTTTTGGGAGGCCTCAATGACCTGATCACAAAAAAGATCAAATGTAATACAAAGTTCAGTGGTAGATTTTGTTTAAATAGATTATGATTTAGACAATTTTATGGCCCAAAATTTTAAAGTAATAATTAGGTTACACTTTACAAATAAAAATAACATGAGTCAAAAGGTCCACTTTGAGTATTTTGATGGGTTTTATGAAGTAACAGAAAACATTTTGTATTATATCAAAATGTCAGATATGTTGAAGCAGCCATTCATATAATGATCATTTTTACTCTTCTAAAATAAAGACACAGGCTTTAACCTGTGGCCAAAACCAATGAGTTGCGCTGATAGTATAATTAATCTTTCATATATTTTCATAAATCACATATTTTGCCTTCAATCTAGCAGACAAGAAAAATTCAGTAATTGTTCGGACCTCTTTCATTAAGTGTGTGACAACACAACAAAAAAGTTCAACCTGTCTTCAGCTTAGAAATACCACAATCCACCTGAAGCCACAATAAAACTCATACGTGGTCTTAACACAGGCATGTGTTTCTGCTCACGAGACAAACTCACCCCTGCGATTTTTTTTCCTCGCATGCCCGTGGCTTTTGCTCTCTTGCCATGAACATCTGAGTCAAACTGGGGAACTGGCATGGAGGCGTCAGGATGTGGAGGCAGAGGTGGACTGTCCCTGAGAGGTGCTGGAAGAGGGTCTGGCGGCAGAGCCTGATGGGTTAGGATGTTTTGTGGAGAATTAGAAGGCTCGCTACATGACTCATCCTCATCCGAGTCCAGAGCTCCATCAGCAGTGGTGGACGGGCAGTCCTCAGTGCAGACAGGGGCGTTTGAGTCACTGGGTGACGTGTCATTGGTGTTGTTATTGTTGTTGCCGTGATGATGCGGAGTAAAGGCTCCTCTGGAGGCCTCGCTGGTGCCTGAGCCGGAGTCGGGCTGTTTAAAATGTTTAAACTCACAGGGAGAAACCAAACACAGGTCTACATCATGACCTGAAGCCTCGAAATGAAGTGTGCTGGGAGCCAAAGGTCGTGCTGCCTCTGAACTCTGACCTAAAGATTTGAGAGGCTTCTTCATTTGTAAAGACATTCCTGCATAGTGGCTGCCATTGGAGTGAGAATGATAAACGCTGTCATCGCCCTCTCTCTGGCTCCCAGTGGTTGGTCCCTGCTCAAAGGACATGGACAATGACTCATCTACCTCTGTGGACTGAGGTGAGCTCACCTCTGCTGGCATGGAGTGTGTAGTGGTGGTGGCAACAGAGGGAGACGGGTCTGAAGAAACTTCCTTAAGTGTCCCCAAAGGAAGAAAACTTAAATGCTTCTCTCTGGGATGTGTGGGGTTCTCTGGAGTGCTTTTAGGATGGCATAGCTGCGCCTCACTTTGCCTGGATGACCCATTTGGCTGGTTAACATCAGCAGAATCTAGGCTACCCTGGGCTTGTAGCCGGCTAAGAGCAGACCTGTTGCACCAAACATCGTCTGGGGACAAACAGTAAGGAGTGTGGCCTGCGCTGTTGGGCCGTGAGTCGGGGGATGCTGGTTCTACAGTCTCCTCGTCGGGGCTGACAGGAGCCTGGTTCTCTGGAGAGGATCGCGAGGGTGGACTATATTTCAAAGCCCCATCAAGAAGCGTGTACTCAGTTGGAGTTAAGTCTAACTGGACTGTACGCTCATTCTTTGGTGCCTTGTTCAAAGGAGATGGAAATCCTACAACCTTTGCAGGTTTTGTAGCATTTCCAGGCTGGTCTACAAGGCTTTTCTGCAAGTCTGTATCAGCTCTCTCACCACTTCCAGGCATATGTTGCACTCCATTATCACCACTCCCTCCACTACCTGCTGCTTTTTCTACTGATCTGTCAGCTGTTTCATTACAAGTGTCTTCTTGGCTCAGGCCTCCTAGGCTCTTTTCATTTTCTGGATCACTGCTTTTCTGCTTATCTACCGTTTCCACCTGTGCCTCTTCTCGTTCGATTTCCTCCCTCAGCTTAAGAAAATCAGCTGTCATATCTTCAGGGGTAGACATTTTGGAGCCACAGGGATTTTCCTCGGGGTCCATTTTTTTATTTTCCTGCTCAGTAACAGTGCACTCTGGATCAAGGATTTCTGGCACAGCTCTAGTGTCAGATGTGGCTGAGTCATTATTTGGCAGTGCACTGTTGACATGCAGCTTCTTGCTATCATTTGCTTCCTTTCCTGGTAGCTTTTTTGCTTTCTTCTCTCCTATTTTAGAGTCATTCTTTGCTTCTTTTTTGAGCTTAGTTTTATTTTCGTTCTTTAATTTGGAGGGAACACCATCCTTCTTGCTCTGACTGTTCTTTCTAGCTATGCTCCCTTCTTTGTTGTCAGCCTTCTCCTCTTTTTTCCCATCCTTTCCTCCTCCTTTTTTGGAAGTATTCTTCTCTGCTGCTTTATCCTTTATGCCTGTCTCTTTTATTTTGGTTTTATCAGTATCCATCATGCCAGTTCCATTTAATGCTTTTCCTTTTTCCTTTAAAGATGCATCTTTACCATCTCCACGCTCTTTCCTTTGTTTGTGTGTTCCCTCCTTTCCTTGTGACTTGACACTGTCCTGGCTCTCTGTCCTCTTGGTCTTTTTCTCTTCTCCTAGTTTCTCTAAGTCTCCCATTGTCACTGTGGGTTTCTGGAGAAAGGCCAGCCCCTTTAGCTTTTCCAGCCCCTGCAGCAGCTTTGCCTGTGGGGTAATGCCAGGGAAAAGCACCCTGACCACCTTCTCTTGAGGACACGCTGGATGCCACACAAGCAGAGCACACACAGAGGTGAGGGCGGTGAGAGGGAGAGTTTGGGATTTAGATGCTGATGATACTCCATCAGGCCAATTTTGCATGAATGTCTGGTATTCCTGGTTGTTTTTGCCTGGGTTTAGTATGTATAAATCCAGCTGTCCCACTCCCATCTTTTGGAAAAGGGTTAAGGGCTCAAAGGGGACTCCTTGCGGTCGAAACATTGGTTGCGGTCTGATGTCTAACTTCTTTAACAGCTGTAGGGTTAGAGCAGCCTGCTGGGTGCTCTTCAGTACATTGTCCACACCTGACAGGAGAATAATGATAACTTGTATAACCAATCAGTCATATCATTGTTTTTAGCAGTTAAAAATGTCATGAGATAACATGCACAAGTAGATGTTGTTGGTGCTTGAACATTACACTGATTGCTTAGTGCAAAACAAAACAGAAAGTAAATAAATGAACAAATGATATTAATATAAATGCATTTATCAGAAAAATGATTGATAGCTGATATTAACAGTTTGGTTATTTTTTCACTTTTTACTCTATTGTTGTTTTATTGCAGCACTCACAGGGCTGTTGTTCCACCTGCAACCTGCTGGGGGCATTAAAGAACACAACCCCAAGCTCTGGAGAGATGAGCCTCTTACACGAGTCCTCTGTGGAGCAGTATAAAGAAAGAAAGAGAGCCACAATGTGTTATTTCAGAAAATGAAACAAATAAAGAGAGCATAATTTTCTCATTATCCCCTGTTATGCTACCTATGACGTCAGTTCTCAGCTCCTGCTCAGCCACCTTCCTCTCCAGGAAGGAGACGACACCAGGGAGGTTCTCTGTCCCGACATGCGTCAACAAAACAGCATCAACTCTGTCGAGGTGGCGGACCAGCTTCCAGAAGCAGGCCTGAGAGTCCGAGCCTCCGTCTACCAGCACCGTAAACCCGTTAACGGCAAAGAAGGCACAATCACCACGGCCAGCAGGGAATACGTAACAGCAGGGGCGGGACAGCTTGAGGAAACCCACAGTGGTAGGAGGCGGCAGCAGGTCAAAGGGGGAAGAAGGACAAATGGTGCAAGAGATGAGTGACGTGAATTTCCCCAGAGCCTCCATCGCAGGCAGCACCTCTGGGGGATTGATGCAGAGACTGAAAGGACCTTGCAGGGGCTGGTTTTCCACAAGAGTCTTTCTCCACTGGCCAATGTTGGGACAACTGAGGGTCAGATGGATCCTGCTGGGTGGAAGTGAGGAGGCAGAGCTCTCCTGGTCAAAAAACTGAAGAGAGACAAGTTCCCAGCATTATATATACAATTTTTAATTTTATCCTTCACAATTTACAGTAAAGTCACTCAAAGCTATATCTTAGTCATGTCAGTGGATAGCTCCTCACATTTATTAAACAGGCAAATTTATGGGATGGTCATTTTAAATGCTGATCATATTATGTGATTATGATTTTTATAAAAAATGAGAAGATACTAAATGTTGGTTGGGATCTTTATAAACTCTCAATATCAGGATCATCCTCAATAATACATTACAGCCCCGTTTTTAAAGCATCATTTGGATGTTAGGTCAAACTTCACTGTTGTGAGAACTTGATGTTTACCCTTCACTGCAAATTTTAAGAGTTTTGCACTATTTATTAAAAGATCATTTTTCAAGACCACAGTCCAGGAACTCTTAACAATTTTCTGACCCTGAAACTGAAAGAATGATCAGTAATACGAGAAGATAATCATTAGTCACTGCTCTGAATTAAGCCTGGATTTGTAGGTGGTAATAAAGGTTTACTTTAAAACTGTACTATTGTTACATGTATAATTTTAAAACCTCTGTGTGTGCTTGAAAACATGATGCTTGTTTTTAAGCGTGTACCCTTAACATATTCTAATATTGTCTATATGCAGTGTTCCGGTCATTTGGGCTTCAAGGTGTGGCAAGTTTGTGCATTCAGAATTATAATTGCAACTTTGTGGTTAGGTGTATACCTGTTCTGTTAAGATTTGTTTCAGTTGGTATGGTGAAAACAGTCCTCTGTTAAAAAGCACGTCTCCGCTTTCCTCCTCACTCAGGCCAGCCAAGATCAGCAGCTTATGAGCCGATTCTCTGGACAGGAACGCAAACACCTGACCAGGGAACAGAGATGGAAAAAATCAGGCCTAATCGAAAGTCAATAGAAAAGCAGTGAAGATAAATGTAAAAATATAGATGGAAAAATCAAAGAATAGTAAACAGTACTGTGAAAATGCATGAAATACTCTTAGGCAGGCTTTCTTGTAATTTCTTTAAGAAAGGAACAGGTACAAGGACTGGACCAAAAATGAGTGAAAAGGCAATGTCAATGTCAAAAAGACAAACTGTATAAGAGCTTCAGAAATCCTGGAGAACTATTGCTCAAGACTAGTTTTGTTTTTTTTAACTATAAGACAGTTTGGTTCCTTGGAAGCAAATTATAAAGAAATGAAGGGTCTCTCAAGACATTTGCACAGATCTCTACATCAAATGTCACACATGTCACAAAGATGTCACACCCTTGTTTAGCTGTTTTGTGATTACATTTCAGGATTACTCCATAACAAAGTAAATAAGTAGCTACAGGCCTCATTTTTACCATGCAAAAAAATGTGTATATTGAGTATAGACCAATCAGCCACCACATTTTAAACGCTGATAGTGTTTATCACTGATCATCTAAATGCAGCGCAATGTTGTGAATTGAAATCTTGGATTTGAATTTGTTGCCACTTTGAATTCTTTGTACTTTTTTAACTTTATGCACAATCTACTACATGGTTATTTTTATTTTTGGAGTCTTGCGTTTAGGTCACAATCGTGCAAAAACATAACAAAGGTAACATGTCCGTGCCCTGCTATGACAGAGCTGTTATATTAGGTTAGGTTAGGTTCCTCTGAAGACACATGCATAACTGCACAATGGTCTTCATCAGTGTGCAGTTATGACTTCGGTCAGTTTGAAATTTAGAGCAAAACGTAAATGCACCGCAAAAAATATTCAACAGATTTTCAGAAATGCAGTATATTATCATAATAGCCAGGTATTTCTCAATATGACGGAGAGGCAAACTTTTGTGCATGGAAGAAAATGTAATTGATTGAGCCCCAACATCCCCTCTCTGGTCTGTGTTAGGCCAGAAATAGTCAATAACAGCCACGGCCAGACAGCCGGGGAAATGTTCCAAAACCAGTGAACTGCCACATGGCCCTTTTATCTACTGACTGGTGTGCGAACGTGTTGGACTGTCTGTGCTTCCACATGACAAATTGTGTGCTAATTGGGTTCTGGCAGTGATGATTTGAGTTAATTGTGTTTTAGAGCATGCCGGTGCTTTTGATATGAACACGAGGTGACATACGAGGTTAGCGTTTTTCACAGAAAGCTCAACAAATCTGGATCCCACGTGAAAACAGGGGAATAGTGTTTAAAGTTTGGGGGAAGAGGGTGCGTGTTTTGGTATATTGCACCTTGCTTTGAGATGTTGCATATTATACATATTATACTACATACAGTAGCCCAGTTATAGTGTGGAAGTATTTGAGATAATAATGTTGTAATTTTGCATAGTTATTCAAGCCATCTACAGCCTAATGAAAATAATGTACATGTATAAACTCCTGTTGCACCTGCTTTAACATAGTGATGGCAATAAAACAACAATTCATACATTTGGGAAATTATTATATTCAACTTATTTCTGAATAACTGAATCATTTTAACACAGCATCATTTTGTCAGCTGCCCCCCGAGAATTTATCCCCTCACCTCTGAATGAACCTGTTCCTGAGATGGACTGATCACCACCTGAGTGTCCAACACTCTGGTACAGTGACGTAGACACTTATGCCCTGAAGAGGCAGAGAGAAAAATAAGAAGAGATATAAAGAGAAGGACAAACAGACAGCAACAGGGATGCAAACAAGAGGGAGATAAGCCGACAGGTCCGAGCATTGAGTGACAGACTGGAAGCAAATAGGAGAAGAGCTCAAAGAGGAGAAAGTGAACTGGGCTAATCGGACGGGTGATTGACTCACTGGGTGAAAAAGAGGAAGTAAGAAAAGTGGAACAGCTGAGTCAGAAGGATTGTCTGAGGAAGAGATGCCAAGTTTCCTCAATCTGAGAAGGACATCCAGTCTGAGAGGCTGGACTGGGTGAACAGCTAAGAATACAGAGGCGTACTTAGCCGACTGGAATTTCATGACCCAAATATGAACAAATGTTTCTCAGTCTTTTTACACAAAGGGAAACAGAAAGGGCTGTTTTCCCTACATGACATTTTGCATAATTCAACCAAACATTTAAAATTCTGGGAGAATATGTCTTTTCCTTTCCTTGACAATAATTAGACATATATCTCTGTTTCTGTACACTAAAAAATGAAACTACAAACACCATCTGGCTAACTTAAATGGTAAATGGCCTGTATTTATATAGTGCTTTACTACTCCCTAAGGACCCCAAAGCGCTTTACATATCCAGTCATCCACCCATTCACACACTGGTGATGGCAAGCTACAATGTAGCCACAGCCACTCTGGGGCGCACTGACAGAGGTGAGGCTGCCGGACACTGGTGCCACCGGGCCCTCTGACCACCACCAGTAAGCAACGGGTGAAGTGTCTTGCCCAAGGACACAACGACTGAGACTGTCTGAGCCGGGGCTCGAACCGGCAACCTTCCAATTACAAGGCGAACTCCCAACTCTTGAGCCACGATCGCCCCCCAACTTAGCTTAGCATAAAGACTGGAAATGGGAAAATGACTAATATTTCTGTAACACATGTAAAAATTGGAAAATAGTGTCACATATGTGCCATAACATGTGAAGGCTGGGAGCAGTGACTTCCTGGAGTCTCCACTGGTGGTTAATGTAAAACCTCAACATGCTGATTCACCACTCTGGTAAATGTGAGGGCTCAGGAGGCAGGATTGTTAGTATTATAGCAAGATACATAGTTTTGACACTGAATGCAAGTGATTGCTATTGATTGTTGTCTAACTTTTGGACAAGAAATTAAATAAATGCATGCCTCACACTATTCATTTCTGTAGTAGATCTTATTATGGAAGCTATACTACAGTGCAGGCAACCTCTCTGGATAGACAAATGTCTGCTCTTGACCATTTTCATCACTTCACTTTACACGGATCAGCTGTGACACAACTGTTTAATTCTTTTTGTCTGTCTTTTTTCCTGTGCTCAGCTGTCCTTAATTGCCAACCATACAGAGAGAACGAGAGGTGGCAAAACTTGGCTGCAGGTTTCTATTGTTTTCTGTGTAGTGGGCCCACCCATGCTCAACAATCGCCCTGTCTGACTGCTTGTCCACTTTCCTTCCTTCCTTCCTTAGTGACCCCAGATTGGCTGAGCTGAAATATTGCCATGGCAATGGGAGTTTCCCCAGTAGGGCCAAAGAGTTTGGCAAGAAAGATGACTTAAATCTTACCTGCACCCTTGAAAGATGCCGTGTGATGGGAGAGGAATTCTTGGAGGTAGAGGTTCAGGTTACAGGATTTTAAGTCCACATCCCATGACCGAATACCTGACAGCAAGAAAGTTAGAGGCTATACTGTCACATGGTGCAATGTGATAAAAGCCTACACATGTCCAAGTATTCGCAAAATATTATATATATATACTATATATAATTGTAGCTATCCCATAGTATATTTTATTTCAATATTTAATGCATTCAACCAAATCTGCTCTCTCTTTTTAACATAGTACAACGAGTATCATTGTATCTTGCAATCTGTCATATAAACACGATAAAGAGTCTGTAGCATTTCCTTTCAGCTAATTATACACATTAAAAACAGAATGTACCATCTTATATTGTACATTTAAATGTATTTGCTGTTTTTAGCAGACAAGTGAGGAGAATTTTGAGGTTTTTCTTTGAAACACGTGACAGTCAGCTGAATGTGGTTGGCTTTTAGACTGCTAAAGACACATGATGAAGACTGAAAAGCTGGAGGACACTATAGCAGACGATTTTCCCAATCTGTAGGACAAACAGTTGTTAAATTATTATTTTTATGATTAACCGATGAACACATAATCTTTAGCTACAGATGTACATTCAAAAAACTGGGCTGTTTGTTCAGTTCATGAAAAGTTGATGACATTTTTGAAGTACATAGCTTTCACCAGAATGTAATGAAATGTTAATTGGCCCAGTTAGCTACAGTGCAGGAATATGAGTCAGTCTGTTTTTCTATCTGTGTCTGTCCTCGTGGTTTCTCTTTAATTTCCCTATCTATCCTGTTTTACATGAACTGTCTGCTACACATGCTGGCTTCCATAAAATGTCTACAGCTGCAAAACAGCAAAGCAATAAAACATAGACTGTAATGGATCGTTATGAGTACGCACTGTCTGGTCTGCAGCATCCACAATTACAGCTGTGCATAAATGCACAAAGGTTAATGGGACATCGCTTACAAGTGGCTGTGTGTGGACTGAAAATCCCCGGCGCAACATTTCCCTCAAAGCTTGTCCTTACATAACTAAAAACTAAAACTGAGGCGAAAGGCAAAGCACCCACTCCAGACAGCTTTTAATTATAATGTGTCCGGAGGGATGAGGGGGTGATGCTGATGGTGGAGTGTCGCCAGATGACGCATCCTCGGTCAGTACGGTGGGGAAAAATTGCATTAAAAAACTGCAGTGTGCTCAGTATATCACCGCAAGTGATGATTTGGGCAAGAAGAACTTGCAGGAAGCTGTTTTTTTTTTGTAATACAATTGTATAGGAAAAAGCAAAATGGCACACAGCAGCTATTGGACGCGGGCTGAAATAAACCTACCTCGCTCTATCTCCCTGCTGATGTGTTCCGTCTGCCTGAGGCGAGCGGTCCGTCCGATTATGATGAGCAGGGAGTATTTATGGAGGCAAAAGTCGAGGTTTGCGGTAGCAGCGCGCTTCGGCTCCTCCTGGACCTCCCTCTCCAGCACCCGGCTGGACGCCATGTTGGAAAATTGCGCTTCTATGTGATGTCATTGAAAAAGCCTGACAGCGCCTTTTATTACAGGGATGACAGCTGCTGTGCTGGAATTCAGCCGCGCATCAGTGAATGGGCAGGAAGAGGCTGAATTATTGATCACACGTGGCAAAGGGATCAATATATATTTTTATTAATCGCCGATCCCATTGTAAATTACTTCCATGTAGATTTTATAATATCCCATGCAATATTATTACCGCAGAGGTGCAGCAGTAACACTCTACAGACCCTTGAATTCAAGTTCATTTATTGGTATTTTCATCTTACAAATCTATTTATAAACTAACTGTGCGGTATTTCCAACAATCAGGGGAAAATAAATAAATATAGTAAAATATTATGACCAAAAAAAGTCTTCCACAAGATGCCGCAATGATTAACACAATGATGTGACACAATAATTAGCACGGACGAGAGAAATAAAAATTAAAACGACAGACTCACAAAAACCCTTATTCATAACAGTCAATGTTTATAAAGGCAAAAAAAAGTCACATTCTACAGCATTTTATTTTCTATCACAAATGTATTGAACAGTAGAAGCAGACCTTCCTGTCATTTCTCACATTCATCTTTTTTTATCAGCCCTGAACTCTTTCGTTATTTCTTGTACTTCTGTTATCTTTTTTTTCCTCATCACAAACATTTCAGAACATAGAAGTTACAAGTAGTCCCCCGTGGACAGCTACACAGCGTGCCAATACGCGCGCCTTTACGCACGGCGCACGGCTCCCCTGCGTCACACTGAAAGGGTAACATAAAATTAGTACACTGTAGACAAAACATTGTAAATTGTTTGCGATTTATAGAATTTTAAAATCTTGATTAGATAAAAACAAACGTCTAAAAATCCTCATTTTTTTTCTGACTGTTGTAAATTCAGAGAATCTTAAATAAGAAAATGAAATACTCTCTTCTGCGAATTAATTCGTTGTCCGGAAATCTAACAGGTTTCGTGCTGTTTTATTTCCCATTTGTCTGCTTACCGAAGGTAACCATCCATGCTTTTTCTCCAAGGGCATCTCTTTGCTCCTCAGCTTCTCCAGAACTTCTTGCAATGCGTCAATCTGCACAGGGGGGGATAAAAAGTCATATTATCAAAAAACGTTTACTATGGACTTTGTTTTTAAGAAAATTGTTGTTCAAATAATTTAAATACCCTAAATACAGAAAAAAAAATCAACATCCTTCTTTATACAAATTAAATCGACTTAACCCACATCCCCAACAAAAGCTCTCACCAAGTCTTTCTCTTGTTGAGTTTTCAGGGTGAAATCCAGTGAGCGCGTCTCCAGTGAGGAGTCCTCTGCGCGAACGAGGTACAGGTAGGCGTAGCAGCAGGTGACCGCGAGGAGGAGAGTCCGCGCACTGACCATTGTGTTCAGACACATAAAGGAGGAGTCCTTCTCTTCAGCGGGTGGAGCTCTTTTCCAGTAGACAAACGCTTCTTTGGAGTGTGGAGGATGGATGTCTTTTGTCCACAGAAACTGTCTTTATAGGCTCTTTGCAAGTGCTGCTGACATCAGCCAGTCTTTGAAATATTCATGGAAACTTTGACATGGATGACACTGCTCGGCACCTTTGCATCTTTAACAGGAAGCGATAAGAGAAGATGAAAACCAAACGTCGATGTGAGACATTAAAATTTGTGAAAGTGATGATGAAACCAAAGAGTAATCAAACTCCTTTATCTAAAACTTTTTATCCCAGTCTTCCAATCAATTTCAGTTAACTGATCCCATTGAATTCCCAACAAATCACATTTTTTTTCACCTGTTTCTGTGGCCTTTTTGGTTAATCACATATCTGACTCACTGATGCGTCACATTGATGTGTCAGAATCAGAGTGAGAAATCAAGTAAAACAGCTAATCTGCATTTTGATTGCACAGTTATCGAAATAATAAAACAACAAAAAAGACAACAACAGAATTGTTTCCAATTTTTGAAAGTGGTGTTTTGCAAAGCCCTGATAATTTCACTGAAAAATACAATTTACTGCGTAAAATGCACAACAAGGAATCCACTGGGGATATTTTATGACTTGCATTTGACACTATAAATTACAGATTACCAATGAAAAGGTTAGGAATTTACAATATTAATGGGATAGCACACTCGTGGCCACAGTTATCTTGATGATAAGGGTCAGTATGTGCAAACAAAATATCTGTTTTGGTGTAATTTATTATTTTTCTTTCAAGTTTGCTATTGGTGAAGTCTAATAAATGTGCTCTCATTCAGAAAGTAGACCCTAAAAGGGTAGTTCTAAAAAATTTAATGCTTCCATCTATACCTTTTCAGTCAATAAATTGTGTTGTCTCATTTTAATTCAATTCTTTGTCTTTAAAAAATAGTAATAATAGCAGAAACAAAAGTCCTTAATCTTAAAGTCAAACTTTATTCATATCTTATTCTTATTTAACGATCTGCCCTTCTGATGTCACTGCTGTTCTGCAAAGTTTAAATCAGACAGGCTGACCAACACAGAGGCCAATATGTAATCAAGATACAATTTCCTTTTGTAGGAATAACCTTAACCCTCCCCTTACCCTCCCAAGAGTAATGGGAATGAATGTGTGAGGCTGTCAGGCTTCTGTTTACACACCAAACCATATTACTGACCCCCATATCACTGACAAATCGTTTTACCCCATTTACCATGCTGGTCATGATCCCTTTCACTATGTTGGAAATAAAAGACACAGCAGACAGCACCTGAGGGCCCTGTTCAATATATAAAGCTTATATGAGTCATTCAGGTAGAATGGCATGGGATAAAGGGATTTGGGGGGTTTTTGAAGGAGAGAACTGTAAAAATCCAAGTAATTCAAGTCGTTATACATGTATTTCCCTTGACAATGATTTTTTTTTTATAATAAATGTATTCAATGTCCATTGTTAAAATATTTTGTTGTTGCTGTTGTTTCTCACTTTTACCGCGCGGGGGCGAGCGCAATTTGGAGGAGGGAAGCAATTGAACAAGCAACCGGAAGCTTATCTTGCAGTTTACAAGAGGTGTTGCGACTTTCCAGCGTTTTTTTCTGTACGTCTGGGTAACAGCAACAGCAAAAATGTCTGAAAGAAAAGTATTGAATGTAAGTATATGAACTCTAAAACTGGTACTTCACTGCTGTTATTAAAAATACTATAGGACCAGAGCAGGTTGGCGTTAGCATTGAAGCTAAGTGTGGCGTTTTTTATAGTTTCTGTTTAATTTAACTAAAAGCTGGTAGGTAGCGTTGCTTTTTCAACTACTGTTACTACGATATTGTGTATCAAGACTATATTGTAATAAAATTAGACATTATTAGTCTAGTGGCTACAAGTTTGTAAGCTAACCTATGTGTTTTGCTATCCACAGAAATACTACCCTCCGGATTTCGATCCGTCCAAAATCCCGAAGCTAAAGCTCCCCAAAGATCGTCAGTATGTGGTCAGATTGATGGCTCCATTTAATATGAGGTATGCTTGTCTTACCCACGTATATCTAAGAAGTTGTTTCCTGGTTACACTTCTGAAGTTAAACTTTCTTACAATGAAATGCAGCTAATGTTGTAAAGGATGCTGTTATGAATACACAACCAAACAACATGCGAGAAGGCGAACAAAAACGCCCCCTGCAGCGTTATGAATGGACTGGTACCAACAGTTGTGGTCAGACATATACACTCATCATAGGCATGACTGTCATGGTAATTTTGGGCTTTTAATGAACATGCAAAACAATCTTTAGATCACATTCACCCACTCAGACACAGCCACTGTTAGCCTTTATAACATTAGTAACCTGGGACCTCATGACTGTTTGCATACTTCGGTTCACATCAGTTTCAGAGCTTTAACAAATAGGATTTTAAACAGTGGGATGTGTTTAAAAAAGTAACATCTACTGTTCTTAATAACTCTGGTAAATGACCTTCATCCAGCACATAATAATAATCTTTTAACATTTTTTCCAGTTTCAGAAAAAATGAGCGTATATCATGCTCTTGGAATGACTATATGACACAAACATTGTATTTTTCAAGTTGTTGGAGAAGGTAGAGCTGTTTTAGAGCTTTCTTTCCAAATAGAGACTTCCAGGTCCAGTTTAGTCATGGCCTTAACATATATATTTCTGCTTTTTAGTGACTTAAGAGTACAGTGTTAAGGTTATTTCTAACTGTCAAAGCAGGAATCTTGGTTGGTTTGGTTTATATGAATGTAAGTCTATTCATTGGATATATGGCTTATTTGCAGTAAAACAGGGTTGCTGCTCACTTATAGGACCTTTTTTTGGCTTCTCTAAATTACTCCTGTCACTACAGTGTCATCATTTCTTCTACTTTGCAGGTGTAAAACATGCGGTGAGTACATTTACAAGGGGAAGAAGTTCAATGCACGCAAAGAGACCGTTCAGAATGAGACCTACATGGGACTGCCTATCTTTCGTTTCTACATCAAATGTACCCGCTGTCTTGCTGAAATTACATTTAAGGTAAGTGTGAATGATCTGATCATCGAAGTTGCAAGAGATATCTCAGAGATATCACTTATATTGGGCATAAAATACCCGTTGACAATGCTATATCTTATGATGATGTCATAGACTGACCCGGAGAACACAGACTACGCCATGGAGCACGGCGCAACGCGAAACTTCCAGGCAGAGAAACTCATTGAGGAGGAGGAGAAGAGAATCCAGCAGGAGAGGGAAGAAGAGGAACTGAACAACCCCATGAAGGTTAGTGTTTTAAAAGTCATCCTCTGTTCTTACTTAAATTGGCACATGAAACACAGAATGAATGGTTTCCCAATCCTCGACCAGGTGCTGGAGAACCGCACAAAGGATTCAAAGTTAGAGATGGAGGTTTTGGAGAACCTGCAGGAGTTGAAGGAGCTGAATCAGAGACAGGCTCTGGTGGACTTTGAGGGAATGATCGACCAGTACAGAGAGATGGAGAAGAGGGAGCGGGAACGGGAGAAAGAGGAGGATGAGCGTGAAATGAAGTGAGTTGTGCATGCTCAGAAAAATGGTCTGATTTTTTTTTTTTTTTTTTTTTTTGAACAATTTCAAGCATGTTTCATATTTAATTGAAAAATGTTTTTTGCTATAATATCTAATACATAGTTAGATGTATATGTGGAAATTTTAAATTACACTGTGCTTTGTTCAACAGGGAGATGTTGGATCGTGCTCTGGTGAAAAGACTCAGAGAGTCTGACTCTGATTCAGAAACAGAAGAAGAGAGCAGCAGCAAACAGTCAAACAAGTCCAGCTCAGACAAACCAACAGACATCCTCACTGCTGACAAACCAACAGAGGCAGAGGTCTGTATAGCCACCCACATGTGACATATCTAAATATCTGTCAAGATTATTTAGTCATAATCCTCAAGGTTTCAGTGACTGCCTCTTCATTTTCCTGTTTTACCTCCAATGTTTCAAAGTTTGAATAAAGAACTATGATTTTCATTTTATAATTTAGAGTCTGGAGATCAATATATTGAGCTGGGTTTTCATAAACCCAGTCACCTAACACAGACCTCTCATGACACATGTGAACGTGATCCAGAAATATGGCCATCTTCTGTGGCCCAAACCTAGCTTAAAATTGACTGAGGCAAAGTGAAAAGCAACAATGCTGAAAAGGTTTTAGAGTGAGCAACATATTCTTCCATCCAGACCGTGTCTTTCTGGGAGAGCTTTGCATATTTCAGCAAGACTATTCACGCTGGCATGTAGTAAAAACAGGTTGAGCATGCTGCCTGTCATTGTCAGTATGAAGAAAATTCTGAGCAGCTAGTCATGAATGAAGAATTTCCTAAAGTCCATCAGCTGGTTGCTAACAAACGTAAGACGAAGGTGATTGGGTTTTCGTTAAATGTTAAATATGATGTTCTGTTTTCATTACTATCTTCTGTCTGAGGTGTGCAGTAGGCCGAGACTTCACTGCTCAGCTTTAATACGGATACAAGTAATATGAGAAAATAGTGTTGCGGCCAAAGCTTGGGCGTGTTTCTCTCCTTTTCAGGGAGTCAGCTGGAGGGGAGAGGTGGATGGGAGAGGAGTGTCGGGACGCTGGGTGGTAAAGGAGCATTAGGTTCACTGATTGTCCGAAAGAAACCAGCAATGACTGTGAGCAAACCCAGTTCAGTAACGGAAACTGCTGCTCCTATCTCACAGACAGGTAACACATCGGTATCCTGCACACTTTGGCCTCTTTTATTTGAAGTCTCTGGCATTTTGTACTTGACTTTTGTTTTTCTCTCACCAAACTATGTCCTTCGTGTTGGTACTTGTTCACATCTTTAATCAAAAGTTAGCTTTTTCTTCATTGTGAGACACAGTCTTTGTTTGTCTTGTTTTTCAGATTCAAAGCCAGCGACGACAGACGCTTCTAAACCCGTCACCACACAAAATGGGTCATCATCCCTCAGCCTGTTGGGGGCGTATTCAGACAGTGACAGCAATGACAGCGAATGAGAACAAGATGACTCAAGTGACTGACATACAATTATATGTATGGTGCAGAAAGGAATACAGTGCTTAAGCCCTGTTTGTAATGCTGTACAGATATTGAAATCTCATATAAATCAGCTTAAGGATCCCCCCCCCCAGTTCTTTAAATCCAGTCAGATCCACAGAAAAATGGGTCTGTTTGTCCTGTGACTATACCACCTGTATATTTTAATGTTTATTAAAATGTCTGTACTGTTTGTATGTAGCATTTTTTTAACTCTGTGTCTTAAAAGCATATTATAATGCTGGTGTTTCCAAGCCAGCAGAGAAACATATGTGCATATTTGGGTTATTTCTCAGCTTGTCCTTGGTCTTGAGGTCCATGCCCTAAACGCACCACCAAAGAGCCATCCAGGTCCAGGAGGGGGCATCCTAATCTAGTCTCCAAACCAATTCAACTGACGTCCTTCATTGTGGAACAGTAGAAGTTCTGCTCTTGTAAATGAACAAGCTCCCCACCTTGCCTCAAAGGGAGAGCCCAGACACCCTTCAAAGGAAGCTCATTTCAACATTTGACCACAAAGCCAAGATAAGTCAGTAAATCAGTAATCCAAATTCATTTGTGTAGTTTTTTTTTCCCCCCTCCGCAGACAGGATTAACTGGATTTAACTTTCATTTCATATACATAAGTTTGCTCCACCTCAGGCAGCCAGCATTATTAAAAATCAAAATACATACTGTAGTCTAACTCAGAGCCCAGAATAAATTAAGTAGTTGTGGAATTGTTCCAGGGTGGAATTATTGTACAGCATCTTTAATGATCTTTGTTAAACAAAGTTGCACCTTAGCCATACTTTTCTGCTAGCTATCAACAAGCTTCTGGCAAGATATTTGATCACTGTTTTTGGTAGAATTAGTGCAATGAAATTTGTTGATTTCCTCACACCAACCCCGCTTTTAAGCATAGTTCACAAATTTCCAGCAGGACTGAGGTTTACTTTGGGAAGGCCGTTCCAGAAGTTTAATTTTAGCCTGCTTTTTCTGTGTCTAGCTTTTGAGTTGAGGTGAAGTAGAAGAATGTGGAGGTAGGCCTAGTTCTTTGCACTATGTGAAATGAACTAGTTCAACTGACAGCAAAACAGCTCCAGAGAATGAACCACCATTTCATTTATTTATTTATTTCACACTTGGTACAACAAATCAAACAAACCAACCACACTTTCTATCAATAAAGCACTATAACCATGTGTGAAAAGGAGCAGGAAGAAGAAAATTACATAATAACCATCATTTACATTTGGTACCCTACAGTGTTTTTATATTTGAAAGTCTCACCTCTGCTCCTCCAAACATACCTCTTGTAATTGTGGCCAAATCGGTCAGGCTTTCTCTTGCCTGACAATCCATTTTTTTTCTCCAGAAGGCATTTGACTTGTTCATGTGGTCAGCTTCACATTTCAGTCAAGCTTGAAGGTGTTGATTTTGGAGTAGCTGCGTCTTTCAGCACCCTCTCCGTCTACAGATATGTAAAACTGTCTTCGCTGTGGACCGTGACACTGTGTTTCAACAGTTTCCAGTTCATGGCAGGCATGAGCCCAGGTACTTCTTGGGTTGTTTCTAACATCTTAACCAATTTTTTTCTCATCTGAGGATGACAATTTTGGTCTTCCTCCAGTCCTTGGCGATTACGTACAGCTGTTTGAAGTGAAATCTTGGAATATGCAGTTATTTTGAAGTGGTTCCGAAATACCTTTGCCTCTTCTATGTAATTTTCTTTCTTATTTTCACTGAGTTCCTTGGACTTTTCTATTGTTATGAGAATTGGTCAATCCAATGTGCACTGTCAAATAAATCCTTTATATGCTGGCAAAGAGAAACTACCAGATGTAGTCGATTGTGATTACCAATGAGAACTTAATAGGCCATGGCCAGTTACTAGATGCTGTAGAACCTTCAAACACCACTTATTAAAATACATGGTGAGTGTATTTATATATTTAAGGCTGTATGTCTATTTTTGACCCAGTGTGGATTAGAAAAAGCAAAACTAGATTAAAAAATTTTCACCCAATTTTTGTTTTTAAAAATAATTAAAGTTGTATGCAGTACAATCATTTAAAGCCCAATTCAAAGTTCAAAGATAATCTAAAATTTAGCATATGTGAACAATGTTGCAGGTTAAAGTTCACAGTGATACGTCGCACACGCTTCAGTGTAGAAAACAGATGAAAAGCAAAATATTCCACGATGGCGGGGATTATTTTTGAAAGAATGAGGATTATTCACAGCGCTGCAGCTTAAACAGTGGATTAGGCACGGTTCGTGTGACTTTAATGTCGACTCACAAAAATAATGAACAAATAAATAAATAAATAAATGTGTGTCCCCTCCCCTTTAATCCAGTCCGCCGTGGCTCTGAGTGGTGTGTCGGAGACGGTCTGCTCCAGTGTCTCCTCTGGTCCGGCTAGCATTAGCTGTCTGACCTGCTTGGCTCCGAAGCAAATTTTAGCGATTGCATATGTTTTATTTTGAGGCTGGACAGCATTAACACTAAAACCCGGATGGTAACCACAAAGACATAACTGGAACGGGTGACCGTCAATGCAAAGAAAAAGGGTAAGCCTAAAGAAGTAACGTTAGCAGAAACTGACGGTAGCTGCTACTCGGCTAACTTAGCTTAGACATGTTAACACTGCAGTGACTCATATTTAACTGCACAGCTCAATACTCCAACTCATAACTTCTTAAACTAAAAGACAGTAGGATTCGTTAGCTGTTAAGCTCTTTAAGAGTATTTTTTAGGAGGGAAATGCTACCCTTAATCCAGTGTTATGAGAAAGTGATTGATTGAACCCCTTTAATTTACAACCTAATGCTAACTAGCGATTGTCAGTGGACGCTGAGATCTGCTTTGCTGTTTATTAAACCAGAGGAAATCTTATGCAAGCTAACCACACGGGTTTAAGATTAGGGGTTAATCTTGCCTAACCTGTTGAGTATATTGTTGTAACAATAGCTCTCTGTTTTGGGGGTGACTTTGTCAGGGAATATAAAAACAAAGGTGGAAGAAATTTGTGCAGATTTGTGCATTTCTGTTAAGTAAGATGGTGTCCAAATGTAGCAGCTGAAATGGCCAATTTAATAATCACTAAACAGCCCCTATAATGTGATATTTACTACTTCATCCCCTACAGATCCATGGCAAAGTGGCTGAAGGACTACCTGAACTTTGGCAGCAGGCGTGATCCTCCACAACCCCCGAGACCAGATTACAGCGAGAGCGAGATTTTGAGGGCCTACAGAGCTCAGAAGGAGCTAGATTTTGAGGACCCGTACCAGCACACTGATAAGGAGCATCAGAATGGCGGTTTCGGCTCCTGTAATGCCACTGTGAGCCTTCCCTCTTTCCCTGCATTTGGTTCAGCGCTGCCTAATGGTGTAGAGGTATGACTTGGACTCCTTTTTTTTTACAGTCATGCGCACATGCAGCTTATGTTCCCTCCCCAAGAAAGCCATGTGTCCCTACATAAATTGCCTCACAATGACCACTTTTAAATGCACATGCTCCAAAAAAGATATGCACCTGTTTGGGTGATGTTCGATTCATTATCTAATGTGTTCTCTATCCATGTCTTACATTTAGGTAAAACTTGTGTCTCCAAAACACAGACTGATTAAAGTGGACTCTCAGGAATTTGGTCGCTGTAAAGTCCCTCTGAGCCCTGTGACTGTTCAGGAGGAACCTGTAAGCATTGTTATTTCAGACAATCACAATCTCAAAACACTGAGGTCCAATGTCATTGCATTTAATTTGTGTAATTCGCTTTGTTTCTATCCCCCCCACTAAGGTGGTTCCCTCTGCCCCAGCAGCGTCAGAGGCCGACGCAGATTACTCGGATCCTTTTGACGCACATCCACATCCAAGAGCCAGAACAAACTGGGAGCCCAAATCTGCACCAGCAGACTGCTGCAGTTACATGGAGCCATTTGAGGCCCAGCGAATCATTTCAGGTTTCCTCTACATAAAAGTTGATACTTGTATATGGTGAAATACTTACCGTACCATAAATAATTCACATTTATTGTGCATTTTATTGAGGTACAAGTGTTTTGGGAAGAAATACTTACCTAATTCTTAGGAGGGGTAAAGGTGAAAAGTTTTCACCTTCTGTGTTTCCTGTGCAGAACTACAGCACAACATGATGGCCAACCGGTCTGGGAGTGGAGATGGCAGTCAGCTATATGACAACCCATATGAGGAGAGGACTCGGTACCACCATCGAGCTGGTCTGCCTCAGAAGGTTGAGGGTGGGGTGATAGACAGCAAGGAGAGCAGGCTGCCTCAGGATGACGAGAGGCCGGCTGATGAATACGACCAGCCGTGGGAGTGGAAGAAGGACAACATCTCTAAAGCCCTAGCAGGTAAATTGGGGATTTCCTGGTATCTGTCAGTGCGCCCCAGGGCGGCTGTGGCTACAATGTAGCTTGCCATCACCAGTGTGTGAATGTGTGTGTGAATGGGTGGATGACTGGATGTGTAAAGCGCTTTGGGGTCCTTAGGGACTAGTAAAGCGCTATACAAATACAGGCCATTTATTACAGTTCTGTAGCTACTTGTCTTTGACGTATCATTTTCTCTCTGTGTGCCCATAGTTCAGTTTGAAGGGACTGAAAGAGAGCGATCACGAGGTCACACAGAACAGTCCAGGCTTACCATGACAGGCGCCACATCAGAGGCAACTACACTCCGTCTTGTAGGTGACACTCCTTCGCTCTTGGGAGAGAGGGTGGATCCATCTCTGCCGCTGGAGAAGCAAGTGTAAGTTGAGATTCACAGTCTTAACCTTTGATGTTGGCTCTACTAGTTTTCTTTTTCTTTTTTTTATTCTACTTCCAAAAAATAGCAGTCTTTCTTGCACAACATACCCTTCCACTTTCATCATGCTTCTAAGTAATTAATTGTCTTTTGTTTTTAAGTGAAGTTCCTCAAAACCTTTGTTTGTTTTTTTTTTTTTTGTTTGTTTGTTTTTCAAAATGGGGGGGGGGAAAGGTCATTCAAATAAACCAAAACATAAAACGGCCTTGAACTGGTTTAAGTTCAAGGCTGTTGGTCCAGACATGCATCGTCTTGCATTTTTTTTAAAAAAAAGAAAAAAAAGAAAAGAAAAGTTCGCAGGTTTAGTTTGTTTTGTTAAGTTTCTTTAGTGTGTGTGTGTGTGTGTGTGTGTGTGTGTGTGTGTGTGGCTAAGTAAAAGCCAGTACTTGTTAGGCTACACAGTTTTCAGTTACTGTTGTAAAGGGAAATTTTATGTACTGACAGCCATCCCAGACGAAATAAACTTCATAAAGGAAATGCCTACAACTTAACGACTTGAAAAATTCATCCCAACATTCACTTTTTTTTTTCTTTTTTTTTTTTAAATTGAAACATGCAAAACTTGGCTTAAGAACAAAGTCTGACCTGTGTGACTCACAGAATAAATCAGAAATGGAGGCTGGAGCTTTGCATTTCCTCTCGCATTTGCATCTGCAAAACACAACCAGCCGCACTCGGCTTGGCTTATTTTCTTTTTTTATTTGATTATAAAGAAATTGTGGCGATTACTGTCACATGTTTGGTGTTGTCTTGTCTTCTGCGTTTCACATCCTGAATGTGATGGGTTACCATCAGCAACAACAAAAGGAAAACAAATATTTTAAGTTCAAGCTGATATAAAGCTGGCTGATATGCACTTATGCCCATTGCTGTAAACAATGTATAAAATTTTGCAACTGGTTTATGAAAAGATTAATGCAGTTATGACTTTATAAAATGTTTAGCTTTGTGTTATGCTGTCCTGCTGCTTGCCTGCAGGTGGTACCATGGAGCCCTGAGCCGCGCAGAAGCAGAAAGTCTGCTGACTCTGTGCAAAGAGAGCTCCTACCTGGTGAGAAATAGCCAGACGTGCCGAAACGACTACTCTCTCTCCCTCAGGTAAACATGAGTGTCCCTGAATGCTGCGGTGTGGAGTGCATCAAAAAGAAGGAAAAAACCCTTCATGTTGTCTTACTTCAATATTACCGCAGTCTGTTAAAGGGTAATTATTCCCTTGTGTACTTGGCTTTAGGCCCTTCCGAAATTTATGTGATCTGGTCCCCCACGCACCCACCCATTTGGGTATTGTTGCACATCATTTTTCTAGTTGCTCTGTTCTCACTTGGTTACAACAACCTTTTTTTTCCGGCTTTTTTTTCTCTCAGCAAGTGTCTTTTTTTTAAAGTCTCTTTAATAACCAACACGGAAACAGCTGCTTGGAAAAGATCATAGGCATGCTGGGAATTGCTCCCAATCTCACATCTGTATTATTTTGAAGCAGTGAGCTGAAAGAGCACAGGAATTTGTTTGCACTCCGGTGCAATTTTTTTTTTTTTTTTTTTTTTAACCAAAATATTTGTGGATTCTCTGAGCATATTATGTGCTTAAACCACTGATCAAATCAGCAAATTAGCAAAAGGGAAAAAAGAAAGTGAAATGTAGCTGCAAAATGGATGAAGGGAAACTTGAACAAACTGCTGCCAAAGCCCTGTTTTGGTAATGTGATAGAATCTGATCTAAAATATTGTTTGGATGGAAGAAAGCCAGATGTGTAAAAGCTCAAGCTGAATTTTGCGTTCAGAATAAAAACGCATTTTTCAGGTGCTCGAGTTTGCTTTCATACCACATGCGTGTTGGGTTAAGTAAGGGTATTTGTAGAAGGTGACGACATAACAAATACAAGGAAAAAGAGAGGTGCAGGAAAGACCTGTTTGAACTCAAGATGTTATCTTTAATGATTGCTATCTTTACCACCAACGCACCAACAAAATTACAGGAAGACGAACCCAAGCTTCTCTAAGCGATGATTTTGGCCATTGTTTTTATCTTGGATCCCTGAACTTCACTTTGCAGAATGAATAAGTTGACATTAAAGTTAGTTCTGAGGGTGCATAGTGAGATTAATGGTACATTAATTATATGAATTAATAACCTATTCCCAATCAGATTTTCTGTTTCATAGACCCTTCATTAATACCACAGAAGGAAGCCGTGCAGTAAAAGTTACGTGTGTGTGTGTGTGTGTGTGTGTGTGTGTGTGTGTGTGTGTGTGTGTGTGTGTGTGTGTGTGTGTGTGTGTGTGTGAGTGAGAGACATAGTCCCAGAGACCTGAACACATTTGGATTAAATACCTATAAATGAGTTTAAAACACAGTATTTTTATACATCTAAGTGCGTCACGTGACTCTTTATGTTAGAGGAGGAAAAGTGAAGGATTTGTATTTATATGTTTGACGCCAGTTTCAAAGTTTGACATTTAGAGATTGAGGCTCGGTTATATAAACAGTCAGCAGTGATTCACAGTGAGAAGGAATAAAACTGTCGGCAATTCATACCAAAATAATAGGCACAGATGCTGACTCCTTGTTGAATGACAACTCTCCAGTTCCCTTTACAGTTTTTTGTTGTTGTTCCTGTTGAAACTTTTTAATTAAGCAAAACTGAATGGGCTGATTGTGTGCGGCCCACCCCAAGCAATGATGATAACACAATTGGTATGTTGATCTGAGACTGCAGGAATACTTTCATCACAGAAAGCTGTGTGGCGCTCCGATTGTTGTACGAAACATAACGTGACATATTTGTTCCAGGTGGCAGTTTTGATAATTATAAGGTCTTAAAACATTCTGTAATGCTCATGCACACACAAACGCACACACACTTTCATTCTCAGTCTTTCAGTGTACTAATTAACATTCCTGCCAGGCAAGTTGAGGCTCATCTGCACTGTCTCTTTATTGTCAGGAGCTGCAAAGGCTTCATGCATATGAAGTTCACCCAGTCCCCAGACGGCCGCTACGTCCTCGGAGAGAACAGCCCTCCGTTCTCGACCATCCCCGAGGTCATCACCTACTACACGACACACAAGCTGCCAATCAGAGGAGCCGAGCACATGTCCCTGCTGTATCCTGTCCCAGTGCAGACCCTCTGACGGTGACATACACATCCTGATTTTCATGGTGCTACTGAATATATTCTTATATACATATATATTCTTAGTATTTTACCTATTTCTACCTGTGTCCTACATGCTATGACACTGCCATTCTACCTGCACAGCTTGCAAGAGATTGGTCCATCTGGTGCCATCTTTTCTGTTTTTACTTTAATCCCTGTATCTACACTGGCCGCTTACAAGAGAGCTCAGTGCTTAAGGAATCTGTGAAACAGTACATCACTGAAATCCCTCTATTTATCTGTCACGGACTCTTGAAAGTCAGCAATTGTTGATAATAGGATTGTTAGCTGAGTACTTTCACCTCACAGAGGAAAAAGACAAAATCTAGTCTTGAGACGGTAGAATTTATGTAATCTTGCATGGAGTTTTGTCTTTATTGCTGTCAAATGTGAAGCAGACTTAAAGAATATTATTGGTGGGGTCAGGGTGGCCTTAGCTTGTGCCAATAATCCAGTTTTTTGTTTGTTTGTTTTTTTTCTTGTCACATGAATTTCATGTTTTAAACTGACAAAGGGTCAAAGTGATTGGAGCTCTGGTGTGAGGATTGAGAACTAAGTTTAAAAGGTTGGAAATGCAGTTGAAATCATGCTGTGACTACAAGCAGTATTGTTGTTATATATTTTTTTAAGTTTTAGTTACAATTATGAACCAAACACTACATATTTAAGCCGGACCATCTCTGCGCCCTGGGGTTTTCTCTCTGCGCGTTTCAGAGGCCCGCCAATGTTACTTGATGCTGTAGCCGTTTTGCCCTGCAGTGTTCTTGGCTCCTCTTGTTAATGTGTGAACAACACAAAGTTGACTGCATCACACAATAACAGACTCCTGCAATACTAGTTTAGAGAATATTAACTACAGTATTATACTGAAAGCTTGTGGCTTTGTGAACATGATTATCAAAGAAGCTTTGGTAGTTTAATGACTGTGCTATTTTATAAAATTTTAAAACCCTGTAAAAATAAAGGTTGTGGTGTTTTCAGTTTGTCTCTGCATTCCTTTTTTTTTATATTTAATGTTTCATATGAGCTTCATAATGACAAATGTAATAATGTAAATTAAAATTTGGAATTGAATTAAAGGTAAGTTCAAGTTACTCCTCCAGCACACAGTTTAGCTTAGAAAATTACACACGCTTCTTTTTTCCCAGATGGAATGATGGATTTTTTTTTAAAAAAAGAATATGATGCACAACTTCGAATTTATTTTGGGTTTTTTTCTAATCCACACAGTGTCAAAATTAAACAAGTTTAAAATGGTAGGATTCCTTGAAGCTGAATTTTCTTTCTTTTTTTTTTTCTTTATTTATTTTCTTATTTTAAGCAGTCCACAAACTGTCAACAAGGTTGTGGCTTTGGTAAGGAAATTCTGGATGTCCTGTGTTGGTCTGCTTTATCAGTTTATGTGCAATTACAGTCACAGTCCTGTTGGAACCCCCAGTTGTTGGCGGTTTTTTTTTAAAGTGCCCTTTCTCACTTTCCTGTCCCCCAGCCCATGTCTGTCCCGTCTGTAACAACTGAAAATAAAATAAATAACAACAAAGGCTGATCAATTGGGCCAATATGGCAAGGCCATGATCAATTCTGACAGCTAAAGAACCACAAGGGACAGGCCAAAAAAAAAAAAAAAAACGCCACCATACCTGATAGCTGTTGATGTTTGTAGGTTTGACAGCCTCACCTTGTCATTCTAGCCAGCTCAATCTTTGTCTCGTCTGACCATCAAACTTTTCTTTAGGAGGTTTTCAACTTCTTTATGTGGTCAGCTACAAATTTCAGCCGAGCTTGTGGACATTAACCGATTTTCCTCTCATCTGACGATGACAGTTTGGGTCTTCCAGTCCTTTACAAAGTGGTGATACATCTGAATAACTTGTATTTATGCGCAATTGTTTGATAGTTGTACATAACTACAAAGCTTAACAATGTTTTACATGTTGGAATGTGCAGTTGTTTAGAAAGAGGCCCTTCCATCTTGTGCACAGTTTTCAGTCTTAGCTCTTCACAGAGTTCCTTGGAATTTCCCATTGTTGAGTATTGATCACTCCAGTGAGTGCTGTCAAACATTTTTTTTTTTTTTTTTGTTTATGACTGATAAGTCAGTCTCAATCACTGATGAGTAATTAATTTGCCTTGGCCAGGTCAGTTGTCTGGACTGGAGAAATGAATCCAAATTTGTGCATCTAATTCTTGTTTTTTTTTAAGTCTATGCTATACAGTCCTTCCAATATAGGGAAAAAATGTTAAAAGGAATCATGATATTCATGCCCATTTGGAGTTTATGTAAACAAAAATATAGTAACTAAATCTTTAGTATTTTTGCAGTTGAAGTATGAATGCTAGTTAAAGTTAAATGTAGGTCTTATCTCACATTGCAGCTGTTCACTGCCAATGACAAAGTGAGAAATTTATGCGAGCAGCAAGTGGGAGACGATCTCGCTTTGCCAAGCACATTCAACATAGGCAGGTGTACTGTCACCTGTTACCACAGCAACCAGCAGGTTTCGGTGTCAACACAGAAAGCTGCTACCTCAGCTGCAGGACAGGTAAGTATAGCTTTAAGGTAACTGAAAAAGTACTGTTATATGTTAAAGCTAATTGTGTGAATTGGTTTCTGCTATTTATAGTGTAAGCAGTTTTGGAAGGGTATAATGCACTTGGCTTTGTAATGGACGCTACAGACAAAAAATTATACATAGGTATTAAAACTCGTTTTTCCTAGACAACTAATCAGGCTTGTTACACTACTTGGAAAAAGTCATTAGTCATTCCTCATGTGTTATGTTTTGCTTCCAAACAGTCAGACTTTCAGTTGATTTTCAAAAGTGATTTCAAGCAGTAGTTGATGCCAAGATTTTCATTGGGAGTGACAATCCCCACAATGGAGATGGAAGGAGGAGGATGAATGTGTGTTGTGGTTAAAAATATCAGACAACTTAACAAAAAAACAATTTTAAATATTGTCTTTAGACACTTTTTTATAAAAGCCGATCATTTGTTCCCATTTCTTTAGTTGGTTCTATGAAAAAAAGCCAAAGAGAACATAGTTTGACAGGCATAAAATAACATTTATGCACCAACAAGGTGATTCCTAATGAAATATTGGCCAAAAACTTGGCATGTCTCAGCATGGTGTGTAATGTGTTCTTAAAAATTTTTAGGAAACTTGACAAAGGGAGGACAAACGAATTGCCAGGCCTAAAAGACTATCTGCAGTAGATATACAGTATCTGAAAGTCATGTCCCTAATAAAATCGAAAATCGATATGGATCAGACTCATGACCTATCAGAAACGGTCTTAGTGGAAAAGATGTCAAGAAGTTATTTTTTTTAGGAAGTGAAACGAGGAGAAAAGAATCTGAGTTTGGAATTTTTAAGCTGACAACATCAACTGTATGTACAGTAAAGGTCATCAGGGAGGTGCAACAGTTAGTGTCTACAGCATCAGTAAAACATCTGTAGAGCTCTGTCATTGTTTGGCGCCATTTCAGCCAGCGTTGTTGGAGATCTTTAAAAAAACCGACTCAATTATGAACACAGAAAAGTATTGTCAGGCTTTGATCCATCATGCATTATCATGGAAAGCATGTGATTGACAACAGCTTGAATTTTCAAGATGGTAGTGATCTCTGTCAGTGAAGTAAAAGCGTACCTGGATAGAAAAACATTATTAAAAACTATATCAACATTATTGAAGCATTGCAGGATCATCTTGATAGAAAATGGAGCAAAAGTTAGCCAACATCTAAAGAAGAGCTTTGAATACCCTTCAAGAACACTGGAGAACTATACCAAAGTAACAATCATCCTAATGCTTTTATCCAGACATTGTATCGTCATCTTTAGGCAACTAAAAGTTATGAATCCCAAGCCGCTCAAGCATTTCAGCTTCATCTGAGACTACCATTATGATAATGATCGACCAGAACTACTGACAAATGTGCTGTCTCAGATATAAAAGTATGTGGTTGTAATTGAGAAACTCTCTTTTGTTACAACTGAATCATTTTAGCAGCAAAGCGTTCTCCCAGTTGCATAAAGTGTTTCCATGGCGACTCGGATACAGCAGTTGGCTCAACCCAAACCAAACAGACTAAGATATCCAGACCGGTAGGTCTGAATCGCACCCTTTAACGAAGCTCTCTGTCTTTGTCGCCTTCTTTTTCACAAATGGGCTCTTTTCTGTTTTTCAGTCGGTCTGTTTACTGGCTGGATAAGCTTCCACCAGAAAGGAGCGGATTAACCACTAAAATTGGTCTGTGTACCAATCGTTTCCTTTTTTCTTCTCTTGGCAAACTTGATCTTTGCTGCCTTTTTGTAACACCATGCATAATTGTTATTTTGTTTTCAACAGAGTTAACCCCCCGCTGGTCGGACTTGTGCATAAGTAGAAAGTTCTACAATCAAGTCACGTAAATATAATAGACTTCTAATAAATGCGCGACCCATTTTGGGCAGTTTCTTAATAGCTTTATGGGGTTTTTTTTCACAAACATTTATGTGCTCTTATACGTACGATATGAGTCAGTTTTCTAGTTTCTTGTTCCTTTTTTTAAAAGTTTTTAATTTTAGATTTTCCCACAGCTTTGTCACCCTGTCCCCATTAAGATCTTATGTTGTACTAATATTATTAGCAAGATCCTGTAAACCAAGATAAGAAACTTGTTTGATTGGATTCAAGTGAAGAAACTTTCATCATCAGTGTTTGCAATCAGACCTCTCAGAATTTTCTGTGTGCACATCTGCAGCAGAGTAAAGTGCAGACCTTCATGAAGCCTGAAGCTTCTGAAGCCTTCCCTTTAGAGGCCTTGGCCCTGACATAACAAGAAAACCTATTTATTGTAATTTTCTTGCCACTACACATGTCACAAACAAACACGTCAAATTAGGCAGTAGCTAAACTGTACCTGCAAGACCTTTTTTTAAAGCTCTCTCCATCTTTATGTCCTTCCTCAGAATTTCTCCCATATGGCAGGTCAGTGAATGGGCTCTTAAGGCCGTCCCATCCAAACGGGTGTGTCATCTGGCTCAACCTCGGACGCCTGCAGCTGGTTGGCAGCCCGCCTGCCCGTTGTCGGTCCCTGTGAGTAACACAAACTATTTCCTGAGAGAAAATAAATGAATATGTGGTGCATTGTTAGATGACTGCTAGTTTACCATACCTGCCACAAAGTCTTTTAAACTCCACAGCCTACTGTGTTAGTTAGGCCAGAATGTCCGGTATTTAAAGCGCCAAAACTTTAAAATATATTATATAATTATATTATAACTTTCAACAGAGCCGTCTTGTGCTTTTTACTGGTTTTGTATTCTGAAAGCATGAATAGGTCCAGGTGTTTTGTGGTTGGCTTTGACTTTCCCTTCAAGGAAGGTTAGGATGATCAAAGTTAATAACTTCCCTAATCCTGAGACGTGTGATTGCCTGTACATCCTTTCAACTTAATTTATCTAATTAGGCGTGGTGTGATACATTTCAATTTAAAGTGTGTGACATGACTATAAATCCATGTTTCATATGGACAGGATGAAAAATACCTGACTGACACCATTCTTCTTTGTGTTTAATAGGCTTATTTACAAATTTGATTCCAGGTAAGCACACAGACAGCTGTTGCCACTTCACGGATCTGCCAGCTCGCCCAGCCAAAGCGAAGGCAGGTTCTGGAGAAATCCAGGCACGAATCTAAACATGTACAAGTAATCCACCTGCCCTCTAAAGCATCTGCACACATAGAGCTACTCGCCAGTAAGCCTATTTTTTTCCACCATGCAATTTTCACCTGCTTGCATTTCTTTGCTTGTCTAGGCTCTCAGTCACCCAGGTAAAGGTTCTCTAGAGAGCTTGAAATAAAGGCAACTGGACTTCTTTAGGTTACTGAAGTAGCTCCACTTCTTGTCCGTGGGGGTTCGTCTGAATACAAATTTGTTTTTAGAATTGAGTTGCTTTTTTTTTTTTTTTTTTTCCAAGCTGTCTAGACTTTTTTCATGTGTTTAAATTTGCATTGTATTGTCTGCTAGTTGACACAATCACCTTTGTTGCCCTAGCTCCGAAGAATGACCACCCCGAGTTCAAAGGAGACCGCCCAGTGTGCTGGTCCGTTTCCAAAGCTGCAAAGAGCTACATAACCAGCCAAAGACTTCTTGATCTGTCCAGTCCTAAAGAGAGGAAGGCTCTGTATGAGGGATATGACCCATACACGATCAGCCGGGGAGCCCGATCAGCCAGCCCCTCTCCCAGAATACAACAGCTCTGTTTGCCTCTGTCTCGCAAATGCAGCTCAGAGTAAGAGCAGTGACGGCAAACACCGGTCCCCAGAGAGCTGTTGATTGTTCCATTTTCCTTGCCGAAGACTGTAATCGTGATGAAGTGTTTTCCTTGTGAAATAATGACTAAGCTTTGTTATTTGTTCTGCTGCGTGAATAGCTATGCACATAAGTAAAAGACTACTGCAACATCTTAGTGTTTAAGCCCTTGGATATTTGCCACTATGGACTTACTGTATTAACTGAAGATTTCCTGATTTTACCAGTCTAATTTTTGCCAGGATATAGCTGCCGTTAAGTGTAATTATTCTCCTTATTTTCCTTAAAAACATGCTTGTGTGTGAAATATCTTTTTTAAAGACTATTGTTGTGCATCTTTGGTAATGATGAACAACATGCTTAATTGCAGGTTGATTAGACCAACTGGGGGGATATTCTTACCCACAGATGAAGTTTCTTTGTGACATTATGCAGCACATAGCCTGTAGTACATCCTTCACGTCTTAATTGCTTTTATAGTTATTGTTAACACAAACCCCATGCGTCAGTTTTACACACTGCAGACTAATTTCGAGGCTAAGAAAGGTAATAGCTGAAAGGAAGCAATTGTTATTATTATAGTGCAGATGCGCGTAATGGTTTTAGAGTAGTTTCTGTGTAAATTGGCCACAACATAGAATGCGGGAAAGTGAAACCTGTTTTTTTTTTCGTTATAGAAAAAGTTATTATGAGTTATTTGTGACGTGTAAATGTCATGTAGGCTATATAAAAGTGACCGTTTGGGGGGACCTCGATCCGCAGTTAGGCAACCGCACGCCACACATTGGGCACGGAGTGGGGCGGTACTGGTGTGTTTACTTCGAGGTGACAGGCGGCAGATTTTGCGCAATCGCTGTAGATGAACTCTACGAGACGGGTATCATTCGGGCATAATCCGGTAAGAGGAGTTCGGATTTTGACGTTTTGCAGCCGCTCGTTTCGTTTCATGAATTGCAACTTTGGTTGAAACTCACATAGTGCATGTTTGTTCTGCTGTTTAACGTGATTAACGCTTCAGTAAGCAAACAAAAAACAACCTGTCAAGCTGCTCAAGTGTTAGTGGTTTGTTGACGAGAAAATCTGCTACCACAATTCTTAATGAGTGATTAAAAGTGATTGTTGCTTTATTCCTTGAGCTCTCATTGGTGCTTTCGCGCATCGTTATTAGTGAGTTGGTTGAGAAGTCGGCTTTTTCAGTTCGGAAAAAACAAATCGCCCATTATTTGCAGATTTCGAGTTCACTTCGTTGCGATGTTTTACCCAAATCTATTTTGACCAGCTGGTCAAAAACAACGAAGAAAAAGGAAAAACAAAAAGCATCGTAACCATTTCACCATTTTAAATTAAATTAAATAAATGTGGAAAGTGATCAAGAATGACCAGAAAGCCAAAGTACTCCAGCTGTTACTGTCCTGTTGTGAACCTGCTGAGTTACAATAGAAAACAGATCGCGAGAGCCCATCAAATAAAAACTGGAGTAACAGTGATCCAATAAAAAAAATTTATTGGGGTCATCCTGTAGTTCAGTGATTCGTTTATATGCATAATAATAAAATAAAATAAAAAGGAACACTTGAGCAATGTTTAACTCTGACTAACTTCCAACCTTCAAAGATTTGATGATTTTGATTTCTACTGAACTTGTTTTATCATTTTGTTTTGATTAATAAAGATCCAGTGTGTGACTTAAGAATTTCGTGATTTTTTTTCTTCAATATATTTAAAGCATTTTACGTCTATTAATGTTATTCGTGCAAAGGTGGAATACTTGAAAGCTACATCATTTCTGTGTTTAGAAGCACTAAACACAGTAAATCAGCAAATAGTTTATAATCTTCTATATATTACACACACTGTGCTTTAGCTGAAATTAAGCTTCCTTTAAATAATTAAATTAAATAATCAAACTGTTTTATGAACCCAAAACAAGTTGCATCTAAAACTCTCAGTCACTGTCTCCTCAATCTGAAAACTATGAATCTAGCACAAATGTAACTTTAGATTTCAGAGTGAAGTTTGTTATGGGCGATTCTGATTGGCACCTTTTTGCACATAAAAGTTCTGATATTAGTGCATTAATAAATGTATAAAGTTCACAATGTTTTTAAAGCACAGCATCTGGGCCATTGATTACTTTGCTTGCAGTTTAGTTAGCAGTATCAGCTTACTGCAACGACCCTTGACTCAGGCTGCTATGTATGCAGATACCAATATATCAGATTGTGAGAGATGTATTAGATGGGCTATAATGATAATCCATTTTAAAATGCTGTTTTCTATTCTGACTTTAAATAACCAAAAAATCTGGAGTGGCTTTGTATTGGTGTGCGCCAACACACTGAGTAAGAGCTCCCACCCTGAGGGGAGCTTTGTTTTCTGTCAAGGGGAAAAGTCAGATGTCAAATTGTTTATTGTGATCGATCTAGTCACCACTTGCAAGCTTTCACAAACTTTAGAAAGTCACTTGCACAAACTGCTATGTGTCACATTGGTTGGTGCGTTTCCTATGGTGCAATGCCAAGCCGTTTTTAACTTACAGAAATGCATTCAATGGAAATGATGTAATCTAACCACTAAAGCTATTCATTATCAGGCATCCTGTGCTGACACTTCACAAATCTTTTTAGCAATTTTGCGGAACAGCGTGCAGAGTCCTTGAAGAGTCCTTGATTTGCATGTAGCATGATGGGAGTGAGTGGGTGAAAAAGCAGTTGGTCTTCATGGAGCGGAGTCCAGCTGTGATGTGGACCTGGCTGCTGGGGGCTGGACTCGTCCTGGGTAATGTTTAACTTTGTTATCTTTCTGCTGTTTGTTATCATCCAGAGCAAACTTTCAAACAATATGTGAGGATGTGCTGGTATTTCTGGAAGTGTCGTTAGTGGAACCGGGTAATAATTTGTTATTTAAATGACAGAATCTCACCAAGCATGAGAAAGTTACAACCACAACATGTCACACCACATCCCTCTACTTTCCTCCCAGGTTATTGTTTTTGGTTTTATACCACACCGTTTTGTTATTCTACTGTATAATACCCATATAACACCAATTAGCAGACAAGCTTATCAACAAGTGAGTGAATGCAGTGGTGCACAACATTTTGTTATTTAAGCCTGTGAAGACCAAAACACGGAGTGGGTAATTCGGCAAGCATTTGTCGGATGACTAGAAGGATGTCGTAAGTGGCACATTATTATCATTATTAACACAGGTGACAGGGGACTTCAATAGCAGTAAACCTCCTGTTGCAATGCAATGTTCCGCTTGCAAGACATTCACGAAAGTGCTACTTGCACTAATGCACACCCATCACACGAGCTCTGCCTATCAGCAGTGTCCTCCCCCAGCAGTGGAATGCATCCTGCCACTCCAGAAAAACAACTGAGGAACAGCTTGGAAACACAACTAAGAGCCCAAGGTGTTGAATCTCTCTGCAGTCTCCCCCTTAGCCCAGTCCACTCGACCATCTACACTGGAACTAGCCTGATCCATGCAGGCCCCAGTGTGTAACCCACTGGATTCAAAGGATCCCTGGTATACACCCTGAGGCCAGAAACTGCAGTTCAGCCCCAGATCCCCTATTTATGCATCATCGGTTTAAAGTTTTGCCTCTTTTTAGCTTTAATCTTGCAGCAGATTGGTGAGTTTGAGACAGCTAAAAGTCCCCAAATGTCAGCATTATCATCATTTTGAAGAAATCAGTACACCTGTACCAGCGTATGATTATATTGGCTTACGACAGGTATACCCAGCAGGCAAAACAAGCTATGGCAGTAGGAGCCAAGAAAGGATATTGTTCCGTCTTGCCTGAACTACTGTTGTAACCTCAGGGAAAATAACTTATAAATGGCTCAAAGCTAATTAATTCCTCTCATCATCTCTTTTTCACCATCCCAAATTTGAAAACAGTGAGTCAGACTTGGGCAGTGGAGGTTTTGCATACCTGAGTCACATGAAAGCCTTTCTCTGCACTGTGTTCACACTCTGAGATGATAAAACAGTTGCGCTGATGCTTAAAATGTGCGTAGCCTCATTTTTTTTGAGCACACATAATCAATCAAAACTTCAAAAGAGACTGGCATCAGTATAAATCCTGCTAATAAGGATGAGTCTGCTTAATAAAGGTACCGCAAGGCACGAGTGCTGACATGCAACGACTGGCTCATAGATAAAAGGTCCTTATTTTATTTAATTTTTTTAAAATCCACTTTTACCCACCTACACCACACAATAAACTAAAAACCACACTCTTGCTTATCAATGAACTGCAACATGTGCTTTTCCATGTCATTAACTCCAGCCACTCTCAATGCTTCCAGTGTTTTGCATTACAACATCCACGGCCTTCCCCCGACCCCCTCGGCTAATCGGCTGTGTGTTCATACATCGAGTTAATGTCACCTGCCACTGGGAGCCCGGAGACACACCAACAACGAAATACACTCTGCAGGTTGAGAAGATATCTAGGTGAGACAAAATGTTCTTTTACATAAAAAGAAAGACAAAGACATTTGAATAATATGTAGATAAGGAAAGTGAAAAAGAAACAACGTAAAAATCTATTTTTGTAATCATGATTTTATAGACCCTAATCAAAGTATCTAATCAGAATCAGTTGTTAGGTTTAACACAATCGTTTAAATAATGTTATAATACAGTATTTTAATTTTGGAAAGGCCATCACACACAAATCTTCAGTGTTGTTCTTCGGAGATCTGATGCCTGCAGCCTATAATTTACATCATTTTTCATATTCATCACCCTGTTGACTAGGTCTTTTGTTTCCCATTTGTTTTTTTCTTGTTCTTTCATTCACTCAAGTTCTCCCTTTTGATGTATAACATTGGTAGATTAACAATGTCCACTAACCCCATGAAAAGTCCAAAGTACCACTCAGTCTTTTTG
Source organism: Simochromis diagramma (assembly GCF_900408965.1). NCBI lineage: Eukaryota > Metazoa > Chordata > Actinopteri > Cichliformes > Cichlidae > Simochromis > Simochromis diagramma. The sequence goes on from NW_024387030.1 coordinate 7,539,681, forward strand.
AAGATGTATCTTTTTTTAAAAAATGTTTGAAATTGATCATTTTCCATGTCTAAAAAAACAGCTTTTCTCAATAAAAGAACTCGCTGTTGATGTCTTTTGGGGCAATGGTGGCAAAGATGAAAAACCCTTACAAGAATCAGCCTTTGGCTACACGGAAAACCTTTTGTATTTTTAGTTTTTTAATCTTGCATCTTTATTCTACGCTGCAACAAAACATTCATAGTATAACAACATGAAAACATCAGGCATGTTATCATTAACCTCCAGGGGACTTAACACCTGAGCTCTGCTCAGCTTTACGGGGCTGTAGGGAAAGTTTCAGGTCATTGTTTCACAGACTGACTCATAATTTTACTATTATGATGAACGCTTACTGCTCTTACCTGTCTTTCAGGCTACAACATGCAGCTCTTTGCAAAGAAAAAAATTCCAGTTAAAGAAACAAAAACGTATAGCTAAAAGCAAACTTATACAAGTGTGAATGTTGCACTTTTGCCAGGAGACCAGTAACAGATCTACAAGTAAGCGATAAAGCTTGTCCATAACTACTAATTGCGCTTGTCAGTGCGTTCAGCACTTGTGTGCGCTTGTCTGTGAGTGGAAAAGACAGATCAGTTATTGCAGGTTTAATTTGTTAAAGATTTGTGCTACTAATCATTCTGTATGAGTTTGCGTCACCAGTGCCAAATCCTTTATCACTGTTATTATTAAAGAGAGGTCGTTATTAGAAAGAGTTTGACGAACGGCTTTAATTTAATGTTTTAATGACTGTGAAATTCAACTTGAGAAATGGCTTTAGGTCCTTTAAAAATTTCTCTGCAGCTGCTGCTAAGCAGGAAGCAAACTGTCTGATACTGTCTTAGATGTAAGTTTGATATCTGTCATGGCAGGCTCAGTTTTGGGTTGTTGTTTTTTTTTTCATTGCATTTTTCTTCTCAGTGAGATGTTGCGTGTGCTGCTTGTCAACTTAACATTGATTTAGCAATCTGCAGTGTTTATCGGTGCCTGTGGTGGATTCAGAATGATCCATTTCAATGAGATTACCCAAGTCTCCGTTCAGCAGTGGTCCACCGTTGTGCTTTGGCACGCAGGCAGGTTTGCAAGTTGGAGCTGGTGTTGTTGTTTGATGGTAATTCATTGTGCCTATGCAAATCCTTTTGTGTGTAATCACCTTTGAAAATGACATTCGTGTGAGGCTTTGATGGGAGATTTGATATGCTTCGATGGTGGGAGTCACACAGTTTCCACTTCCTCAGTGTTTTTTTTGTTCTAGGTTTTTTTTAAATATATATATAGCTGATATTACTGTTCAAGATGTATGCAAAACTGTGAATTTGAACCTGAGCCTGACACAACATGTTTCTGTGTGGGTTTGTGGTTTTATGCCTTTTTTGGTACATCACTCTCTTTTCGTGTAGTAGCGCTCCGTTGACCTTGTAGGTGCATGTTTGTTTCTGTCAAAGTGCCAACAGGTCTGCAAAAAAGACATACACCTGCACCACGCATGAAACCACCTGCACAATAGGACTTAATGGTTCAACTTCAAGGATTGACTTTTGCATCACAGTCACAGCACATGGTGGAAGCGAGAGCTTTTCATCGCACCCTCGATGTCAGCCCGGCAGGACAGAAGGTACGGTAGTTTTGCTTTCCCTTTGCTTATCCCATCTCATCGCTCATGCCTCACGTCTCTCTTCCCATATTTCTCAGTGATGCTGCCTCCAGCCATCCTGAACAACGTAACAGAAGTTCGTGGTTCTCCTCAGTGTCTGAATGTAACTTGGAGCCGCGTATCATCGGACTTTCCTGTGTCTAACAATGAAATCCAGCAGGGAAATCTGAATTCACAAATTGAAACAGTGACTGAGCAGGTGAGCCGCTACTATAACTGCATGCACATGCAGAAATAAGACGTTCATTCATTTTCACGCCTGCAGAAACCAAAACTTCACACATCCTGTTTTCTTCCTCTTCAGCACCACTTCTGTGTTTAGAATGTTACATTTTTAAGCAGCAGAACGTAGAAAAAAAGTGCAAGACTTTGTTGGAAAGCATAATAAGTCACTTTAAATATTTACTGATATTAAATTGTTTCACAGAACATCAGACTGTATGTATTGCTTCTTCACAACCTCATTCTTTTTTGTTTTTGCTATACAGCTTGATTTTCAGATCAGAAATGTGACAATGGAAGGCTACTCTGTCCTGGTTTGTCACCTTAGACCTGATACAGAATACACCATCAGGCTTCGCCACCGTTACCGTGGCCCTGCAAGTCCATGGAGCATGTGGAGCAAAGCGTTTCAGGGAAGGACAGCAGAAGATGGTGAGAGGAAATGGTTGCTATGCTTCTGCTTAAATCCACTGTTAGATCCTAGTAATAATGATAACTAAAGGAAGATTATAAAAAGAATCATAGGGGGAGGAAAAGACCCCTTTTAAATAATTATTTTCCATCTATTAACCACTCATCTTGGTTGTGGTAGCATGACAACTCCATCCCTACATATAATAATAATAATAATAATAATAATAATAATAATAATAATAATAATAATAATAATAATGGATTGCATTTATATAGCGCTTTGCGGGGCCCTCAAAGCGCGTTACAATTCCACCATTCATTCACTCTCACATTCACACACTGGTGGAGGCAGCTACAGTTGTAGCCACAGCTGCCCTGGGGCAGACTGACAGAAGCCAGGCTGCCATATCGCGCCATCAGCCCCTCTGGCCATCACCAGTAGGCGGTAGGTGAAGTGTCTTGCCCAAGGACACAACGACTAATATATATATATATATATAAGTCTGCAGGATATTCTCTTCCCAGTTGCATACGTTTAAAAAAATAATTAATCATATTGCCTCATCTCTCTCCTTTACAACTGATTGTACTCCAGAATGAGCTTGTTTTCCATTCAGTGCTTCCACAGCACAGCTTGCTCTTTTCTACTCTCCTGGAGCACTCAAAGTGCTTTATACAACATGCACCCATTCAAGAAAGCACTTTTTCTATGCATTTTCTATCCATTCACATTCCGATGGATGGAGGTTAGTGGGGGTTAGTATCTTGCCAGCCAGGGATCAAACCACCAACCTTTCGATTAGTACATGACCTGTTCTACCGAATGAGCTACAGCCACCCCACTCAGTCAGTCCAAAAACCAAATGTGGACCAGCTACATAAACCTAGATGAACCTTCTAGAATCTTTTTGTGTGTTCCTCATTTCAAATGCATTCATATGCTTTTTTACGCTCTAGTTTATTCTATGGACAGTGGGAAGCTGTCAGAAAACAAAGATGCAGAGAGACGGTTATTATTCATTTATTTATATTTGTCTTTCAGTACCAATTTCCAGGTCAGCGACGTGCAATCATTTTTTGAGATGTTTGACTCTACCTAACATGTAAATGGTGGACCAGCTGCCACTCAAATAAACCAACCAACCCTCAGTACCATGACCTAGAATGAATACTTGGACACCGCTGTCTATGCCAGCTTCCAGGCTCTGTTTCTGAACTAGATTTGATTATGTGGCAAAAATAACAGTGAAGACAGCTATGTGTTAAAGACATCATAGACACAGTTCAAATAAACTGTAGTATCACATCTGTCATGTCTCCCACCTGTGTTGTTATGTGTCAGCAATTGCTGACACAAATGGCAAAGAGCTAGATCATTCCTTAACAGGAAGCAGCCCTGCTGTAGAAGACAAATCTGAAATTGTTCACTGCCAGCAGGTAGGTTCACTGTGTCCCTCGATGTTCTGGTGGATCTCATTCAAATTATTTTTGTATGTTTTCCCCTCTTTTCGCCTATCAGCTCCATCTGCAGCACCAGTATTCTGGAGACGAGTGAAACAAAATCACAGGAATGGATGGAGACTCGTCTCTCTGCTTTGGAAGGTGTGTGTGTGTGTGTGTGTTGAATTGCATGGGAGTTTGAGCTCGCTAGTTTAATATCTTATGACTATCACTCTGAGCTTTACCGTTTAATAATCTTTGGGATTCAATTTGTTTTTAATCACCATTCCACCCTTATGCTGTCTCTAATTTCTTTTATGTCTCCCTAAACTTACTCGTTTATTGCATTTAAGTTTGATTCAGGTTTAGAGTAAGACTGAGACAGCCCGAGAAAACGGAGAGAGAATTTAAAAATCTGTGTTTATATAACAGGATTGCTTAATTAAAATCTCAGTAATATTACATCGCTTTGAGTCACTGCTTTCTCTTTCTGTTTTTAGCCCTTACCTCATTTTCTGGCCAATGGCAAAATTATCTTTTACAACGTGACTTGCCAGACAGAAAGCACTCCGATCTTGAGTGATCATGGGAGTTGCAAATATTTGCACCATTTGAGTACATCCTGTAGCTTGCTCCTTCCTGCTGGGCGTTCCTTCTGCACTCTGACGGCCTCCACCTCTGCCGGCGTGTCACCAAAATCTAAGATTTTGCTGCATGGATCCTCTGAAACAGGTAGGCATCACTGTTTAGTAAAAGATGACTTTCTGCATTATTATCATTATCTGATAATTACTGAAGTTGCACACAGTGGACCAAATGCACTTCTAATACATTGTCTTTGAGGATTATACTAAAAGTAACTTGTTAATTATTGGTCTCTGACTAATTTTCCAATTAAACATGACATGTTTATTGACATGCCATGGAAATGTCATGAATCTTACATGTTTCCAATAATGCGGTTCCTACTTATAATGACGACATTTGGCAGTTGGCTCCCACAAAAGGTTTTTGCAGAGTAGTTAAAAGATCTCTGTCCATATTTTTATCTGTAACACAAAGATGCCCGAGTTAGGAATGCCACCCCACCCATTATTTCTCTTTTCCCTATTCTTTCCAAGTTGTAGACCAGAGTATTCATGTTTCACTCAAAAGAGGCAACCACATAATTCAGTCTAATGAAATTTTTATTTATATAGAGCAAATTCACAATGACAGTTGCCTCAAGGTGCATTGTATTGTAGGGTAAAGATCACCTGCTGCGACCGGTTAGGTGAGAGGAAAGAGAAGAGAGCAGAGGGGAGGACAAAAGACACATTCTGGAAGAGAGCAACAGAGTTTAACAATCGCCAACAATTAATGCAATTGTTGTGCGTAAACACGGAGGGGGGGCTTCAGTGCATCACTGGAGCAGCCTGAGCCTATTGAAGTATAACTAAGGGATTAGGCAGCTGTCAAAGACTTGACAATCTGATTCTCAGTTGCTGAAATTGGACTTGTATAGATGGAATGTCCCCTCTTTAGCCTGAGCCTAGTACTTGAGGCCAAGTGATACCAGCTAGATATAGTTGGGCTCACCTCAACCCACAACTTGGGTTCAGGAACCAGTCTGCTAAAGAGGGGTTGGACTCTGGTGGGTATATATAGTTCAATGACTGCACGTCGGGGTTTTCCTCACTAAACGAGAAGGTTGATTCCCTGCGCCTTTGGGTCAGTCGAGCAGAGTACCTGGCCTTCTTCAGGTCCCTGACTGGAGTGCTGAAATGTGCCACAGCCGGAGACTTACTTGTCCTACTTGGGGACTTCAGAGCCCATATGGACACTGACAGTGTAACCTGGAGGATGTGAGTGGGAGGAACAGCCTGCCTGACCTGAACCTGAATTCAGGAAACAAAAATACTTAATAAAGTGACACGCCAGATGTCATGCGGCTGATTCTTACTACAAAATAATAATAATAAAAATAATAACTATTTGTATAGGACTTTTAAAACCACAGAGTTTATATAATATAAACATGACACAATATAAACAGTATAAAGGAAAGACTGAATAGTGTGTTATTATCCATGTTTAAAAGAAACAGCAGACAAAGTTCTTTTGAGGAGCAAAGCATGACAGGGCCCAAAGAAGGTCTTTGAACCTTTCAAAGCCTTTTGGTGCATTTGTCATCCGCATTTGTTAAAAGTTAATTTGTCAGTCATAAAGAGATCTTTCATTGGCGGAAGGGCAGGTATTACACTAAAAGAAATCCTGTGAACAAATTAGACAGCAAACTGTACTAATAATGGTGCAGATACACCATTATATACCGACACCATTGTTTAATCTGACTTTTGGTAATTTATGACATTATAAGGGACCAATATCAAACAAGAGACGCCAGAAAAAAAATTTAATGCACTAACAATTGTTTTTTAAATCCCGTGGTAGTCATCTTGTTCCTCCTCGCTCCACAGAGCCACCATCCCCATGCCACATTACTGCAACTCCTCTGAACGACAGTAGCTTGGAGGTTCGGTGGGTGGCTCTAAGTGATGCATCTGTGAGCAGCTATGTGGTGGAGTGGTTTGCGGTGAGAGAGAAAAATAGCAGCACGCTACACTGGGAAGAGCTGAATCGCTACCAGACATCGCTGGTTATCACAGGTAATCCTGTAAAATACAGCTCTGCCTGTTTAAAACTGCGGCGCCCTCAATCTTAATATCCACTTATCAAGATGATGATTTATGAGGAAGACACAGAGCAGAGAAGTAAAGTGTATTTCACGTTTGATGTCTTTTCAGAGGGATTAAAGCCAATGGAGCGTTATGCTGTTTCTGTGAGAGCCGTGTATGGCGAACGAGGAGCGGGGAAAAACACAACGCTCTACACGTACACACGGCAAGGAAGTATGTAGTCTGTGCAACACTGCAGTTGTTTCATGCTGAGCTTTAAAGTAGCCTTTCAACCTCGATGTGATTGTTATTTGGCTTTTGAGGGTTGTGTATTTTTCTTACTGTGAAAAATACAGTAAGAAAAATAAAATACACAATGCTTCACAATTTCCCCATCGTGCACGTGACTGCTACTCTCAAGGTCGTCTGTTAAAGATGAACTTTTTCTTTTTTTAAACGAATAATTTCGCTGATACAAGGGCGAATTTCAAGTTGGCTCAAGCTCCACCTCTTAAAAATGTTCTTGCAAATTAGTTCCTAATATTCAAAGTAATCCAACTAACAACTGAAGTAGACTCTTTTACAAAATTGTGCAATTCATGTGGACAATGAATGAATAGTAGAAATATATATAAATAGTTGAATGGCAGCATTGATGCTTAAGATGAGTTGCACTATAATCTCTGTGCATTATGAAAGCCAATGACTTCGTGTTGTATGTCATGAAAACCATCATCACGCCATTGCTGATAAGGATGGGAAGGCTAATTGCAACACAAACAAGTCACTTTTAGCTGCTGTTTTAATTCTTGCTTTTGTTGGCTGAATCTGTGTTGGTGCTGATTAAGTCATGACAGTGATCTAGTGAGCTCAACACAGCATAGTTTTCATTAAAAATAAATAAATAAAAATCTCCCAGTCCATCTTTACATATAGATAGGGTGATTAGACCCCAACAAACTAAATGCGTAGCAACAACAATGTGCAAACAGTTTTTGGATGTAGGCAGATGTGTTATATTTGAATGTAGCTTTGGCTTACAATTTTATGGCATGCACATTTCATTTCACATTTTCCCTTCGTGCAAAATTAGAAAAATAACAATAGCAAAAAGGACAAAAACTCTGTTTTTCTGAAAATAGAGTTTCCATCAGATTCATTAAAATCTGCAAAGCTTGTGACTTTATGGTAATTTGCAACTTTCACTGATTGGCTTCACATTAGATAGGCTAAAACTTGATTTCATTATAATAAAAAGGCAGACATTAGAAAAGTGCATGTTCTGCAGAGCCAGTCAAAATGAGGGACATTGTCTCAAGATGCTGAACAGGGGTAAATGGACTGGTTCTTATACTCTATCTGAACACTCAAAGAGCTTTAAAAGAATAGAAATGCTGCGCACTGTCACGGAAGGAGGTCACCTACTCGTGGGCAAGATGATATCATCTCAGTTTCCTGGTGCAAACAATTTAATCAGATTGGATGGTGTTGGGAAATAAGGGTATAGCCTTTTTCTTACAACATGTGGTTTAGTTATCATCGCCATCATCGCACTGCCTGCTTTCGTTTCTGTCCGCACAGCACCCTCAGCTGGTATTGACGTAAAAGTGCAGCAGATCTCAGGCGGCATGGTGGAGCTCACCTGGAGTCCTGTACCTGTGGAGCTTCTTCGTGGTTTCCTCCGTAACTACACTCTGTACTACAGAACCAGAGACCAGCCCGCAAGGAGTGAGTCCCTGACACACATATGAAGACACACCTTTACTTTATACACAGCCGCACAAAAGTGATCAGCAACAAGATGAAAATGGCCTTACATAGTATCTGGTTTTTGTTTCATTTCACTCCAACAAGCTGCAATTGTGTTTCAGTTTAACATCCCGCATCTACTTTACAAACATAGATTTACTGATAATGGCAGACTTTTTCATGAACTTGGCACATTTTTAGTGACATTTCCAAACTATAATAGTAAAAAATGTTGTGAAATGTAACAGCATATCAACCATCAGGGTGATCATTTTTGCATTACTTTGGTTTGTGCAAATACTAAACCTACTAAACATCGGGATGTTTTTATTGTCACCATTAGCACGTTAGCATGCAGACATTTAGTCAAATCACCGCTGTAGCAGACTCCAGCTTCACAGGTGCTTTATATTGTAAAGACCCTATACTTGTTATTTTTACCAACTTCATCCCTGTATAAATGAGTCAGCAGTTTATGAGTACGTCATTGTACAAAAAAAGACCGTGGTCCTGAGCAATAGTTCTCCATATTTGGCTGCAAATTGGCTGCTTTTTACAAATTTTAAGTTCGGTCCTATGTTTTTTTTTATATTAATTTTTTTTTGGTATTGTTTCTCAAGCCATTTAATGCTTTTTTCCCCAGTTTGTTATTTGAATGTAAAAAAAAAATGCCAAAGAAAACACAGTCATAAAATAATGTCTTTGCACCAACAAGGTGATCTCCTAAGAGGTATTAGCTGAAACTTTTGCATATTCTCAGAAAAAGGAGAGTGGGAGAGAAACCTTTGCATATTCTGGCATGATGTGCAGTGTGTCCTTGGGCATTTGAGGCAGCTGGACAAAGGAAGGACAAAAGAAGATGTGGCAGGCCAAAAAACCAAATGCTATCTACAGGAGATGAGCGGTATTAGTTTTGGTTCAACTGGTCATCAAAACATATTAAGAAGTTCAGGAGAGGTATAACAGTGAGTGTCAACAATCATCTGTAAAACACAGGAGGCTCTGTCACGGGTTGAGGCTGTATTTTAGCCCAATCTCAACGAGATTGATGAAATTACACAGAAACTTAAAGTCAGATTTTGATCTGCCTGGAAAGCATCTGATTAGGTGTCTTCATTTTGTCAATATGAGAAAAAAAAACCTCACACTGCCAGCGCAATATAAACATTCTTGGATAACCCCCCCCCCCCTTCACAGTGGCTTCCCCAGAACCCCGACCTCAACATTTACATAGATACTGTATTTCCATGTCTGTTTGCATATGTTTCAATAAATTGGTGCACCTGCTTCCCGTTTTGGTAGCAAAATAAAAAGAAATGAGGGGTAAGACTTTTTCACAGTACTGTAAACTACCATAATCACGAAACAGCCACTCTCGGATTTACACAGCAGAAACACGACTAACAATACTAAACCTTTACTATGCAGCAGTCTGAGCCACTTCATGTCCTCAGACTCATAAAAAACACGCTACGATGCAAAAGGATATGTGAAGCATAGATGAAAAACTACAGATTAAAAACATCATGCATTTTTTTTTTTTAAACACCGCTTTATTAAAAGCAATCCTTTTGGAAGTGCAAGGTTAAACCGACTTGTCTTTGTTTTCCTTTGAGGATGAAGTTAACCGAGAAAAAAGGGGTAAAAGGCTTGATGTTTGCTTTTCCTTCCATTTGTTATGACTTGATGGATCGCCTACCTTATCACATTTTGCCAATTATAGCTTCTCATGTTTATTTAGGTGTTTTTGTGCCTGGTCACGCTCGCAGCTACACGCTGCAGAATCTGTCACCCGGTAACTACGCCATCTTCATGCAGGCCAATACTGAGGCTGGTGCCGGAGAAACTGGGACCATGGCTAATGTGCACATACGTGAGGACAAACTTAAATGAACCTTAAAAGTAAAAAAAAAAGAAAGCATAAAACACACACACACCTTTATATTTAACAACTTTATGTGTTTTTGAAGGCGCTGAGGACATCTCGGTAGTGATGTATGTGGTCGTTCCACTCGTGCTGACGATATTGGCACTGATACTGATGGCCTGCCTAGCACAGCATGGAATGTAAGATATCCATTTAAATATCTATCTTATACAAACATATAGCTATTGCATGCAAAGCCTTGAGATGAATTTTTACGTTTTTTATTTACTTATTTATTTATTTATATTTTCTGTGATGTTTAGTGTGAAAGAGAAGCTGTGTAAAGATGTCCCTGATCCTTCCAACAGTAGCTTGTCCCACTGGGCCCCTAAAACTACCTTGGAGGTAAATCAGGTTTTTTTTCAGCCAATCACAATAAAATCAATAATCAATTGATTCTTCTTTCATGTATTGTTTGAGTTGCAAAAGCCTGACATTTGTTCTGTTTGTTCTATGGAGCTTACCGCTATTCAAAAGGGCAGACTTTATTATACCAATCTGTGGCTGCAAATACTGTAAAACAAATCACTGCTGTTAAATAATGTTTGATGAGAAAAAAAAATATGCTGCCCAATTAGTTGAAAGTGAAAATACCCGTTGTCGATCCATTTTAAGGCTACTGTCAGTGGGAACCAAGCCACATAATGCAAAGTGCCAAGAACTGCAATTCCTCAAATGGCCACTTGAGGCTGTCTCCCAAAGTGGGTCATTGGAGCCAAGCTGATAAACTCTCTGGTCGGTCACTTGTGAATTCAACTTTATAGATCAAAGGAGAGTAAAAAAAAAAAAGATTCTCTGGACAAATGCAGAGTTCATTGCAATGTTTATTGAGTTTCTATAAAAAGAGCAGAGTCAAATAAAGGAAAAAACATCAGAACAGCAAAGCTAAACTCCAGGGTATCAACCTTTAAGCACATGCACATCAGCGGAAAAAGACAGAAAAGACCAGAGACAGACCAAAAACAAATTTAAAAAAACAAAGACACAGAGAGAGAGACAGACAGCTCTCCTGGGTGCTCACTTATACAGAGTCTTCGTTGTTACAGTAACATCCAGCATAGTCCAGCCTTTCCAGTGCACTCAGCATACCAACTACGCAACACCTGACAGCGCCTCTGACTGTCATACAGCCTCCCTTTAAGTCTAGTCTGCTGTGCTGGGGCCAACATATAATGATCACAACACAGCACAGCTTCCCAACATTATGCATTTTTACTGCATTTTACTTTAAACCTCGTTGTGACTAGCCAAAGTTAGCATCACAGCGATTATCACACTAGCTGATATTCGAGTTCTTTGGGATTTGATGTCAAAAAAGGAAATATAAACATTAATACTTTTATTTGAACAATACACAACTACTCAGAGCCATTTTTATGAAATTGCAGTTGTTTTGCCAGCTGAAATGACAACGACCCATTCAGATTAAAGAGTCTTTCAAAGTAGGTTCATTTCAGTTTGAATTTCTGTATTTCACATTTCAGCTGCCACATACGTGAACAGGAGACACAAGCAGACAGAGAAAGCAGTCTGTGCTTTTTTGCCATTTTTTACAGTTCTTGTTCGTTCTGTTTTAAAATTCTAAAGTACGGTGCTTAGCAGTGGCAGTGCAAAGAGCTTGGAATAGAGATAGCATGTCTGACTTCATTGCTTTCCCCCCCACAGAGTATGAATCCTCTTGTGCTGCCGGAGAAGCCTGCAGTCAAATACTCTGAAGTCATTGTGCTTGGTGAGCTGGAGAACTCCAGCCTGGATCAGGACCACAGCTATCAGGGTGTCTGTAATCTGCGAACATATTCCAGTCTCCGGTCTCCACTTGACATTAGTAGATCAGGGAAAACATTAACCAGAAGGTCTGCAACTGATCTTTCCCCCTGCTGCTCAGATTACTCCAGTGTCATGTTATCCAGACCGCTCCAGAATACTCCCGGGCCTCTTGTGCACCTCTCCTGTGACCAGTACGACTGGCAGACAGCTAATGCCAATGATGCTAAGTTGCAGCTAGGTGGCGCCAGCGAGCCATCTCAGTCACAGCCCAAGGATGAACAGAAAACCTTGCATCATTTTCTGCAGCACCATCAGATCCCCGCTTCCTTCTCTGACTTAAGCAGTATATCTTCTTCCGCTGTTTTACCTTCTCACACAACAGAAATCAGTTCCCTCAAGCATCCTTTTTCTCAAAGCAGCTTTAACTCATTGCTGCAGTCTAACAACATCCGTCAGCCCAGTGATTCTTCAGATAATTTCACTACATCGTTTTCACAGTTTCTCCCTTCTATCTTTGTGGATTTCTCCTACTGTCCTGTGGAGTGTGATCCTTACATTTCGTCAACGATTTAGTGTCACGGAAGGGAAGTACATAATATTTATTCATCAAAAATGTCATTATTATGTTTTATTTATATGTAAAGAGTCAGACACATTCATACATCCACCTTGTGCTTATCCAGTTGCCGGGGCGAGTGTTGGAACCTATTCCGGCTGTGTCATAGGGCAAAAAGGCTGGGTAAACCCAGTACAGGTCACCAGTCTAACCATTTACACTCATGGCAAGTTTAAAATCACCAATTAACCTAACCCCATACATATCTCTGGGAGTAAGCTGGAGTATCCAGAGAGAACATACGAGCTTCATACAGAAAGGGCCCAGGTAACCAGTGGACTTTAATCCAAGGAACTTCTTTCTATGAGGCAAAAATGGAAACCACTGCACCACCTTGCTGCCTCCTAGTCATAAAATATGGAAAAAATGTTGTTGTTGTTGTTTTTTAATTTTTGTAGTCAAATGATTTCAAAGTCAGGATGCAGTAACTGTAATGAGTAAGGTCGGCTGACAACAGTCCAGTTAACATTAGCCCCTTTCATGCAACTGGGAATTCTCCAATGATGGGAATGTTCTCAAGCTTTGGCTGGGGAATCTTTCCCATCAAAAAAGATGTGAACAGGAATCAGTTGCCATTGACATTTGACATTTAGGGAAATGCACTTATACGAGTTCTTCCTAAGAAGGAGATGAGAATGTGGATACCACTTTTCTACAGTAAATGTGAAGCTATACTCTGCAGAAGCATAGAAAGTGAAAACAGAGGGTAACAGCTGGCCTGGCTCTGTAAAGAACATCTTTTTTATTTGACAAGATAAATATGAGCAGTCAAAGGGAGGATGGATTATTTTTATATATATATGTAAACACACTCATTTGTGATTGGTTGGTTACTTTTTTGTATATGTTTTGAGGCATTATGAAGTTTTTTTTCTCATTTTACTAATATACACGCCGCATGTTTTGGCTGTCAGTGCTGAGGAATGTTAACGCAAACTGCTCCCTGTATTTTACTGATGTTTGACTTGGCTGTTATTTTTCTATTTTTAGTGAAGTGATTTATTCTTGTTGCTTATATAGTTGAAATCAGGTATCTGAAAGCTTTATGTGTGTGCCTATGAAGAAAAAAAAAAAGCATACACTCACTGGGCGCTCTTTTAGATACACAAGTTCAACTGGTTAGTCTATTTAGCCAGTTCGGTACATTTAGACACATAGATGATAATCTTCTGAAGCTCAAAGTGAGCATTATAATGGGGAAGAAGGGAGATTCAAATGACTTTAGTATGTATGGTTATTGGTTTTAGGGTTGGGCTGGTGTGAGTATTTCCAAAACTGCTGATCTATTGAGATTTACAGAGAATGGTCCAGAGAAAAAGAAAAGCAAAGAAAATATCCAGTGAGCAGGTAAAAATGGTAAAAATGCCTTGCTGATGCCAGAAGTCAGAGGATACTGGTCAGACTGCTTTGAGCTGACAGGAAGGCAACAGCAACTCAAATAGCCACTAATTAGAACCAAAGTTTTCAGAAGCATATATCTAAACCACAGACGTTACGCCTTGAAGTATGCATCATACCTCAGCAGAAGACCACATGCCGTGCCAAAATGTTGCCTAATCTGATGAGTTTCGATTTCTTTTGTGAGATTCACATGGTAGCATCAGAATTTGGAGTAAGAAAGATAAAAACATGAATCATTCCTCCATTATATCAACAATTTAGCCTGGTCATGGTGGTCTTACGCTTTTTTTGGCACACTGCACATTGTTTAATTACCACCTGAATATTGCTACTGACGACATCCATCCTTTTATGACCATCTTCTGGTGGCTGTGTCCAGAAACTAACATGCCGTGTCAGAAAACTGAAATCATCTCAAACTGATTCCTTGAACATAACAATTAGTTCACAGTACTTAAATGCCCTCTGGTCACATTCCAGTAGAGAAGCTTTTGATGTAGTGGAATAAAAGATTAGCATCATTGGATGTGCAACCAACAAATCTGCAGCAGCTGTGTGATGCTCTCACGTCAGTATGGCCCAAAACGTTTCCAGCACTTTGTTGAATCTAAAGACCAAATGAGGCCTAACCCTAGCACTAGCAAGGTCTATCTAATAAAGTGCCCAGTGAGTGTATATATCTATATCTCTCTATCTAAGTAGGAAGATATAGATTTAGTTATATATATAAAAAGGACTTGAACTAGTTATAAATACTGTGAACAAAGACTAACTAGACTGTCCATTAACAGCATTTCTTATCTTTCTGGTTTGTTACAGCTAGTCTAGACTCTTCTGCTACATGTTACCTATTTTCTGTTACACGCCTGCAGTTTGGAAAGTGGGCTCATGTTTTAAAAATGTACATGTCTCAGAGTCAGACCCCTCAAAATGCTGCTGCTGACTTGAGTTTATCGTTACAGTAGAATGAGCCATCTTTGTAACTGTGAATACTTCCGAGCTGAGTTTGTATTTGGTTTACATAATTTGTACGTTGTGAGAATTAAAATATCCACTTCAATGTATGAACCAGGATTTCAAGGGTAAAATATTAAATTTACTGTGTGCCAATTCTGTGTTTCGATTCATCACTCCAACAAAATATATATATATATATATATATATTCGTTTTCAGCAAACCATATTATAGTTACTGTAAAGGAATCTTTATTTAGTCTGTGTGTAAATTGTGTGTAAAATTAAAGAGACTAACTGAAATTCAGCCATTACGACAAGCAACGAAAGGCAAGAACATAAAAACAGAGATAAGAAAAACTTATTAGGGCCGAATTGTGAGATGGAAGCTTTTTCACATTAATGAAATTAATATTTAATTAGATACATTTTGATAATATAAATCACTCTCTGCAAGCAGCCTGCAAATCAAGCACGTGGTCAGAATTGTGCACTTGTAACTGTTTAAATAACAGCACTGTATCCTATTTTTGAAGCTTGTTGACAAGTACAATAGTACCGAGACAGCAGACACACCTCATCTGTGTCTTAAGGCTCAGGTGTGTGGAGACTTGAGCTGTTATAGTTTAAAGTCTAAGTGCTGATTGTGATTAAATGTGGACACCAAATGTCCCAAAACAACCAACATCTGGATCATACAGGGTGGTGTCTGTGTTCCGGTAGCCAGACCCACCTTGAGTTTAGTATAAATGTAATTTAACCAATAGAAAACTGCACATGTAGGCCATGTTTGGGCCAACCGTTCATCGTTATCCAACTTCGTTTACAGCACCTAGTGTTTGCCACTCATTTTAAGCGCAAAATAAAATAAATTTAAAAGAAATGCGTTGATTCCCTTACAACTGTGCGTCAGCAGGTCACAAATCCTCGGCAAATGTGCTATACTTTACCTAAGTGACTCTCTGTTAGTGCGAAACCAGGCCAAAGTTGGGTGAAATCGCTGCACTCCTTATTATTAGTTTGGAAAAATAAAAGGGTGTCATGATTTTACCCAAAAAAAGTCTCAGCACTGGAGAGAACATTGCCGAACTTTTAATTACCCTGCAAACTAAGCAGAGAAAGGGAAAGCAGAGAGAAAGTCGAGGAATTTCCCTTTTTTCAACATCAAGCGTTTTGGGACGATAAATTATCTGTTAGCTTTCTCTTTTTTTCTGTAAAGACAGACGCGCCCCCCGTGCGTAAAAAAAAGGCAGGCTAAACCAAAACGTGCTTCCTTTGCGACTTACCTGCCAACAGCGAAGTGTATAGAAAGACAGACGGACAGATAGACAGGCATAAAGGGAGGCGGGCAGGTAAGGATCACTGGAGGCGGAAGAGCGAGCAGGTTATTCTTTCCTGTTAGTACTTTGTCCACAGTTTCTCCAGGTGTTCAGTTTACAACCTTCCTGCCTGCTTTTTCTTTTCTTTTTCTCCCCAAACGCGGTTTTTATTTATTATTTATAAAAGTGGCGAGCCGTCTGAAGAAGCATGGCAGAACATGGGAAGAAACTGATTCTGGTTGCGGTGGATATTCTGTGCGTCTTTGCTGGTAAGTGAAAACCCCCGTTCTGCCCTCCTCCTCCTGACAATATGGCTGAAAACGTGATTAGTTTCTGGACGTAGGTTATTGGCTGTGGTTTAATGTTCACTGGTGATTTTTGTATGGACGGAACAACAGCATAGTAAGTCCACATTAAAAGTTGAATGGCCTTCAAAGTGACGCACAGGGGATTGCACAACCGTACGCACAGGTCTGATTTATATATCTCTGGTAGATTAGCCACATGTTGCTTCATGGGTCGCTGCAAGATTACAGAAACATTTAACGCCCCTTTAAGATTTTACTCACGGATTCGGGAAAAACATCAGGACCATGACTGGCAGTGGTTTTAAAGTATGCAATACTGTTAAACTGTGCGAGTCGGTATCGGTCTCTACCTTGTTCGAACAAGCCAAGAATCTTTCCCAGAACTGAGTGTGAAAGCTGCCTGGACTTCTGTTTATCTCTGGGTGTCACTGCACCGATTTCTTCACTGAAATGATCGGGGTTAAAATAGGACACGCGCTATCTCATATCACTGTCAGCCAGTTGGCGACACTTTGTGCACGTCAGTGTATGCTTGTATGCGTGCGTGCGTGCATCTCTACCTCCCCTTGATTGCATTCATACTGCCAAGAAGTGCAGGGTTGTTCCTCCTTTTTTTTAAAAACTTAAGGTTAAGAGGAAAAGCAAAGATCAGTGTCACTGAATCTCTCTCACTCTCTCTGACAGTTAAAAATCCGTCATGGGAACTGCTGAAAGGTGTGTTTATTTTTGCGTCTTCGTGTGTGTATGTGAAGAGGGTGGGCTCCAGAGACTGAATATGTCAGTCTTGAAAGACTAGAACCAAAATGGCTTGTTGCGACTTGCTGTGATCTACCACAAGGGCACAAATCCATTAATGAAGCTGGTATCTTCCAGCTGTTGGTGTCACACCTCTCACATTTTTGTCACCCTGACAGTTTGTACCACATGGTGGAAGAAGAAATCTGGACACTGATGTTGAATTCTCATGATAGTAGATTTTTCTGGAGTGAAATATGAGGGAGCAAGTGTGTGTGTGTGTGTGTGTGTGTGTGTGTGTGTGTGTGTGTGTGTGTGTGTGTGTGTGTGTGTGTGTGTGTGTGTGTGTGTGGTGTGTGTGTGTGTGTGTGTGTGTGGTGTGTGGTGGATCCATCTGGTGGCTGAAAGGGAGGAATGATAATAATGATAATAACCATTCTGCATCCTGTGTGTGTGTGTTCGTGCGCGTGCCTTAAAGAAGTTCCTTGTAAAAAACCTGGTGGGGTGAGCTGGTGGATCTTATTTCATTATTTCGCCATAGTCTTTTTCTCTTTGGCTGAAGATCTTATAAACATGTAGAATGAACTTTTAAAACATTGAATCATTCTGTTGTGAAATCCCAGATGAAGCCTTTCTCAGGTCATAATTATTATGATTAATGCTGACAAAGGTTTTTATCATTTTCCCTTTTCTCCTGCTGACTAATCATGGTATAAGGATGATTAGTCAGGACTGTGAAAGTGATTATCAATTCACATGAAAACATGGTTATAAATCTGCAGTCGGTTCAGGACTAAATGCATATAAAATGTGGTGACTAAACTAATAACACACAAAGACTGTACTTCTCATTTATTTATTGAACACAAAATGAATAATCCCCCACCACAGTCCAGCCTGCAGAATATAAGTAAACCTTTAAAAACTAATTTATTAGAAACAACCTCAATTAGATATTTCCTCATAGGTGCTTGTGAGGCTCTCACAGTGAAGAGGAAGATTTTTTTTTTTTCTTCCCACTACTGTCCTGAAAAAATAAACAGTGTTCAACATTCCTATGATTTATTGAGAAAACGTCTTCCTTCAAATCAAGCCTCAACATTTTAGTAAAGGTCAGCATTCAGACTTGGTGTTCCCCATTCATTCATGTATTTCTTTTTAACCATTTTGTTGCTGCATTGACAGAAACCTGTAAATGGTGTTTATGCAATATTCAAAACAGCCTTAAAACATGATGCTGCCTCCACCGTGCTTTAAAGCTAGGTTGAGGTATTGGTGTGTGTCAGATATTGTCTTGTGCATTTTCACCAAAAAGTTCATCCTCCCTGTACTGACTGGAACAAAAACGTTTTTAAAATTACGTAAACTGCCATTGGTTTGCAAGTGACTGCAAGTGTAAACTACTGTAATAAGGTTTCATCCTCTTAATTAACTTGATTATAGAGTGTTTTGAAGTGTGTGCATATGTGTAATAGCGTACATGTCCAAATTAACTGATAGGGGAGTAAAATGCTGAACTGAATACTGAACATCCACCATTTTAACAGTATTTAACAGAATACAAGGGGGAAAAAACTGAACGTGCACTCTATTAAACCTTCTGTACATACATATCATAACGGATCCACATTCTTCCATTCGCTGACGTTTTGTTTTGGCTGTTTACTACAAAGTTAAACTAATCCATCTGAAGGAAATGCCTGAACTCACTGCTTTTATCAGTGAAACTGTTGTAATGTTGTCTCACTTAAAACACTGTTTGTACATGAAGAGGATCTTAAGTTGTAGCCTTTCCAGCTGCCCGTCAGCAAGACAGCAAGAGCTATCCCAGCTGTTGCTGACCAGCAGCTTTTAGCTATCTAGACGTTGCTTCGGTGGTTCTAATCACTTTTTCCCCTTCTCTAAAACCAAAGGAATATCAAAACTCATTCGCTGATTTCAGACTGAATCTGTTTCAGAAGCTTGAATGCATCAATACACATCCAGTCAGTTTGCAAATAAAGGGGGAAAACCTAAGCTTTTGACCCCCTACAGTGAGGGGATCTGCTTTGTTATGCTGAGGAGGAATTTTGCTAGCATGATCTGGGTCCATCTAGTTGTCCCTTTTTAGAGGGAAAAGTCATTTCAAAGCAATACAAAGTTGTTCAGAGTGATCACCTTTACCCCATCATCAAACACTTCTGTCCTGCTGGGGTGGACTCTTACTACTACAACAACAATGCCCCCACCCATCTGCTGAGTCATACTGATATCCTCCATATCGTTCAGCAGCTGAGAGGTTCTTTTAGCATCAAGAAGCTGATGAAAGCAGTTCATTTAAAAAACTAGTTATTGCTGCCCATGAATTGGCAGTGGAATTTAAAGCCCATTATGCTATAGTGTGAAAAGAAAATCCACAAGTGGAAAACACTGCAGATGGTTCCCAGTATTCCCAGGAGTCAGCATCCCTGCAAAGTCACCCCAATGCCAGACCATGCTATGATCAGAGAGGGCAAAAATCCCATCTCAGACTCTACAGACTACAGTTAGCAAGGCAAATGATAAAATCCAGGACAGTACGATTAGAACAAGACTGAACGAGTATTGTTTATTTTGAAGAGTTGCCAGAAGGAAACCTTTTCTATGCTTGAAAGAAGCAAAACAAAAAAACAACAACATGGTCACATTTGCAGAGTTGCATCTGAACTTTGCAAACCAAAGTCTTGTCCAAGAACACTGGACAGCATACAAACTGTCAAACGTGGTGATGGAAATGTGATTATTTGGGTTTGTTTTGCAGCAAAAGGACCTGGGCACCTTCAGTCATTGGGTCCACCATAAACCCCTCTGCATAGCAAAGTACTCTAGAGCCATCTATCACTATAGAAACTCTAGAGTGAGGCCATCTATCTGATAACTAAAGGCTTGCCCAAACTCGATCATTCAACAGGACCCAGGCACAGCAGCAAAGCTACAACAGAGTGACTGAGCCATTGCAACACCTTGAGTCTTTTCCTTTTTCAAAGACCAGACCTTAACAAGACTGAAATACTGTGGGGAACCTTAAAATAGTGATGCACAGACTGCTCGAAAACCTCAAAGAACAGAAACAGCGTGGTAATAAAAAGTGTACCAAAATTCATACAGAAAATGATTACTTCGCATTATTATGACTAAAGGTGGTTTTACAAGTTACGTGGGGTGTACTTCACTTTTCAAACTTTACTTCTGCATTTTAGCTCAGCTTTTGTTCAATATGTAATGACCTAATATAAGTCATATATTGTTGTCTCGTGTTTGTTTTGTTTTTTTTACCCAATTTTTAAATTCTTCTTTTCGTAATGTCCAAGTATGTAAAACTTTACATTTGACAGAGGGTGTATTTTTCTTTTCTTTCAAAAACCATTGGAAACCCAAACTTATTCAGTTCCCTACCACATAAGACTTTAAGCAACGCAAAGGCAGGGCAGATTTTTTTTTAGTTTTTGTATCGATGACTTATGGTTTCATACCTAAACGTGTATCAGATGAAACTGAAACGCTCATGTGATGCCTTTAACACAAACTTACATTCTGTGCTTAATAAGCGTGAGCTATAAGGAACAGAAACTATACGTGCTTTTTGTTTCTAGGGACCAAAGCATAGAAGAGCTGCAGTATTGTGGAAATGACAGCCAGTGACTGACAACAGCTGTTTGGCTCGAGAGCTGTTATTTATATGCCATTTTTGACAATTTGTTGACATGTATGGGACACACACACAGTTGTGTTTTCATATCCTTGTGGGGACATCTAAATTGACATAATGCTTTCCCTAGCCGCTTACCCTAACCATCAAAAATGAATGCCTAACCCTGACACTAAAACCACATTTTGAGTCTCAACGTGCCTTCAAACTCACGGGGACATGGATTTTGTCCCCACAAGAGCTGCCGGTCCCCACAAGTATAGTAAACTTCCAATTTTTGGTCCCCACAAAGATATGACAATGTTGTGTACAAAACACACACTGTATCTGCTTCTGCCAAATGCATGTCAGAGTCAAGTGGGAAGTGCTGACCTCTGCTCTCTGACATTCCTGCGTGAAATGGAAGCGAGATATGATTGTTGTGTTGGCATACATAGTACAGGCTGTGTGTGCGTAGTTACATTGTCCTCCTCCGTGGTCGTTTCATAAAGGAAGGTGTGTGTGTGTGTGTGTGTGTGTGCGCGCGCGCGCGCAAGCAAGCAAGCATTCTATTAAAAGGTCAAAGCCACAGATCTGTAAGCTTTACGAATGTGAACTAATAAACTATTGGCTTGGATATGATGCAAACTAAACTAAAAAGTGTTATGTAAATCAAATGCATGGTAAGAACAACCAATGGACAAAATTACCAGATTCTTATGAAGGTTTGACCTATGGGCAACGAAATCTAATGGCCTAATTCATGCTCTGTACTCTTCTTTTTACAGACAAGTTTAAGCAAGAAAAGAGGTGATTTTTTTTTTTTTTTTATTTATTTATTTATTTATTTTTTAAAAAAACAAAACGCTAAAAAAGCCACTAAAAACATGATCCAACATTATTGCACTTGAAATAACCCCATGAAGTGATATATTACAGGCTTTCAGTATGTGGTGTTCCTGGGAATTCAATCAGAAGATTAATCCCGCTTTTGTAGAAATGCACCGATTGTGAAATTGTGGGCTGATATCGATATGTTCAAATATTGGTATTTGGTACACATACAAGAGCCTGACTGATTTTTTTTAAGACACCAATATTTGGTTATTTTAAAAGTATAATATTCTGATATAGCCACTGATATATATCTTTTTTTCTTTTTTTTATTGTCTTTCAGGTGCAAACAGATATAACATGGCAATTGTTATGCCTGGTTATTTATTTACTTGTGTACCCTGTTGCTGTTGGTCTTTGGCCGGCAGGGAGCTGCAGAGCGCCCTCTGGTGGACAAACTAAGCAATGTTGAAGGGTGTTTCACATGCCTCTTCTGCATGTTTACAATACATTTTCATTTATTGGCTGTTAAAAATGGCTTAAAGCAGACGATAATATTGGTCTGCTGATAAATCAGTTGGCTTCTAGTACATATTTTTTGTGTCTTTGAAGAATATCTGAAATATCTAAATGTGACTGAGCACAGGAAAAACTTTTTTCAAACATTCAGCCAGCCAAAAACTGATAGATGATGTCCACTGACATTGTTGCAAATTAAACATTAATCAATCAGCCATATTGACCAATATCAGAATTTGGCCAATATGTATCATACATCCGTCACATGGCAGACAGTAAGTCTGGAGTCGATTTAATTTAGCACAACAACTGGAAATGAGGGAAAACTGTCTAGCCTGACCCTGTCTAAAGGTAACAAAAGCAAAATTTTATCAGCTCTAAAACTCAAAACAGACAGTTTGCTATTTTCTTCTTCTTTTACAAAATAAAGCTTTTATCAGCCAGTGTTGTCTAGGACTTTCCCAGGAAAATCCCCAGCCTCACAGGAAGTGATCCACTTTCTTTGCAATTCCAGTTTTCCGGGTTTATGAAGAAAAAAAACTGAATAATGCTGACTATTGCAGACAGAATGGATAAAAACATGAAAATGTTACAGCATTGGACTGCTGATTTCACACTGTTCTCTTGCTGTGCTGACTTCTTGGGAATGTATCGTGGAGAAAAGTAACAGCAATGAGAATTTGAAAAACTTGCCAATATAAACAAAAGTTAACAAGTTAAATATTGCTTTTAAGATCACCTCCACACAACCCCTGTTAGCTGACAAACCATGAAGTTACTCAGCAGGCTCACAGATCTCAGTCATCTGCTGAGATGTGCAGATACATGTTCACATACGTTGCTGTTAGTTGTTAGCCGTTTGTGGTTCTGTTCCCAGCAAATGTCTCAGTAGTTCAGTTCTCAAGATCAGCCACAGTATGGACTTCCATCACTTATCTTGAATGCTGAATAACAGGAACATTTTCCCCTTCCTGCTGGGTCAGAGGTCAAGGGGAAGTTGTACTTGTGTCTGATCCCAAATTCCATTATGTTTATTTTCTCAAAGTGGAATCGGGGTGCATGCTCGCCAGAAGGGATTATGAAAGCCTAAAACAATACTGTCTCTCCTTCCTTTTTTTTGAATCTCCTGTGGTATTTTTTTTTTTTTTTTTAACTAAAGGCAAAAGTTATCAGAAACTTGGAGTGTGTGTGTGTGTGTGTGTGTGTGTGTGCACCTCTTTTAGCAAAGAGATTTGAACAGTTATTACAGTGTTTGCAGCTGTAAAGGTTTATGGACAACATAAAACTCGACAGCTACATGTAAAATTTCGGAGTAGGATGATACAAACTTTCAGTCGACCAAATAACATTTTACTGCTATACTCAGATGGTTTCCTTTAGTTTAAAATAAAAAAGGAGGGAGAAGAGATCCAAAAAATAGCAACGTTTTATGATCTTACATTCAAAACTGGGTACATTTTATGAGTAAAATGCTTTGTTTGCAGTTTAGTTTTACTTTCACATTAAAACAAAACAAAAACAAAACCTTGAGTTTACTTGAGTTGAAACATTAAAATAAAGAGGGAAATGGGTAACATGGAGATGAAGGGAGGGGAAAAATTGAAGAAAAAAAACAAAAAAGCATAAAATGTTTAGGACAGCGCAACTTTATTGTTAAATATATGTTGCTGAAGTGCAACAAAACTGTACATAAAAGCTAACTTTTTTGAAATGGGAGATGTTTGCATTATGCTAAAATTAAATGGGGGATGTTTGATTATATAAAGTAGTAAGTAAGTAGAAGGAGCTAAAACCTGTATCTATTAAATTAACTGCTAGAATCGACGACGACCGCCCCAGTGCACGTTGGAGGTCACTGCCTGAAGGAGCCAACCATCATACACAAAAACCAGAGAGTTGATCCAGGAGCCACCAAAGTGGAGCATCTTCTCCACTTGACTATGCCAATGAAATTCTCTCCATAAGTTATGAACAGGAGTGACAAACAACAATCTTGACAGAGGCCAACTCCCACTGGGAACAAGTTTGACTAACATCTGAAAGCACCATATAATTTGTAAGGTATTTTCTTGAGAACCCTAATAGTCAAACAGTCTCCTATGAGCAAGCACTTTGCAACTGTAGGGAGGAATAACTCCCTTTTATGTATGTTGGAACTGAGTCAGATATTTTTGTCCTCAAATACAGCTAAGCTATAAAATTAAGACTCAGGATCTCAAGATTTGCTGTGCATGTAAGAACAGAGTAGGTAATACTGTTGATTACTGGAAGTACATAAAGTGTATAAACCTCTTTACTAATGATTTCTCTTCCAAGTACCAAGAAAGGGGGGTAAATTAAAGAAATGAGATTGGAACCAGTTACTGAAACTCTGCTTAAGACTGATGTCATTGTTTTATTGGATGTTAGAAGAAGCGGTGTATAAGGCCCAAGTGTAAATCAGTCTATAATGAGACGTTGCCTTGAAAGGGAGGCTCTCTTGGAGTCCTGAAAAGATCTCAAAATTGCACACAAAGAGGTGAAAAAGAACCCAGGAGTAAACGCAAAACACTAATAAGCAGAAGCCTTTTTCACGTGTCCACTCTAAGAAAATTGTTGAAAATAATTACGTTAATTTAAAGACACCACAAACATTATTGTCATTCCTTTAACCATTTAAATCCAAGAGTATCATATTTGATACATGGGTTTTTGAGACTTCTACATGAGTTTGCCCCCACCCCCTTTCCCCCACAAAAAAAAACAAAAAATTGTGAAATGCTTTTATTTATTTATTTATTTATTTTTAGAAATAAATTACAAAACAAATGCAGGATGTAGCAAACATGATGCAAGTGAAAACTAATTTGCAAATTAATATAGATCATCGGAAGAGTCGATAAACACACAAAAAAAAGTGTTGCAAGGCATTTCAGGCTTGCAGCTGTGAAGCATGGTGGAGGCAGCATCATGGTTTGTGGGCATACTTTACTTCCTTAGAGCTGGGGTGCCTTGCAGTCATTGAGGAAACATCAATGACTTGAATTTCCAAGCTCTTTGATGGCATTTTATAGGAAAAATTCAGGGAGGTAATCTATAGTCTGAAGCTTGGGAGAGGTTGGGTGAAGCAACAAGTAAATCAAGAGGTTGGAGTCCTGACGTCATGGTGCTGTCTTGAGGTATGTTCAAGCAAAACATACTGATGAATTGAAAGAGTTTTCTAGGCGTACTGGACAACAATTCATCTTTTTCACCGTGCTAGTTAAATAGGGAGCCAGAGGAAACGCCTACCGAAGGCATTCGCTTCTATAGAAGGTTCAACAAGTTATTCAAGACGGTTTAAATAAGACATTAAAAGCACATCTGTTTGGATTATTTTTCTAGTGAGATTGTTTTTCTAACCACATTTTACGAGTAGCATTTCCTACCTCAAATGCAAGAGAAGCCATCTATGATGACAACCACACTCAATGTTGGTGCTTATTTTATTGAGGTTTAAAGTTTTGTGATAAGAATGTGGGTTGCTAAACCATACAAGTAACCATGTAATTAATAACTAGAAAGAAAACAAAAGGTTGTTAAGCTCTTGAAGCGAGAAATGTCCTTTTACAGAATGAAGAATAAGAAATATAAAAATGTATTTAAACAATCCCTTTTAAGTATGCCTTACTTTTGCAAGTAGTTTTGGTGCATGAAAAATTTGATTTGGGATCAATTTGAGCTAGACTCTAGCATGGGAGGCCGCCCTGCCAGCACAAGCCTACAAAAACATGTCAGGCCTTCTGTAATAACAGAGCCAGTCCAGATAAGTTTCACCCCCAGCAACTCGGAGCAAGTCTGACTTGGGTTTCCTCACCAAATCTGTTAAGCAAGCTGACCAGTGGTTATCATGTATGTTTTTTAAGATCATTGCTCAACACATCTCCACCCTGGCAATGCGTAAGCCACTGGAGATTTGTGTCAAACAAATAGTCTCTTATCTAAATGTTATCCTTATGCTCTGCAGAATAAACAGTGGCTTGGTTTGACTTTAAAGTGGAGCTGAAAGCATGCTTGACCTACAGGAACAATGAATATGAGCGAAGGGAGAACTTTCATGAAAATAATTTCTCCTTAATGAGGAAACTGCTTGTCATCAAATATTATTAGTGGCGCTTGTTCAGACTTGTAACAAATGACAAATCCGGCGTTAGGCTATTTAGGTCAGGGAAACTTAAAGTGTCCCTTATATGGTGACAAAGTAGGAGGCGTGGCAGACCAATAGGTGTTTAAAGAGACAGACAGAAGAACAAAACGTACATGGTGACATGAGCAATTCAGTGTTACGTTGTTAAAAGATGGCCTACAAAAACAGTCACTTCAGTGACCTGCAATCGTTTTTTGTGTTACTAAACTGCAGCGGAGTTTGAGATTTGTCACAAAAAGCATAACTTAAATGCTCGAATTATCTTCACACATATTTTTATAAGCAGGTTAAAAGGCACTTTGACTTGTATGTGTTTGCTCTTTAAATTCCTTTTGTGTACTTTTAATTTATATATTTGAAGTCATATTTACTTGTACAGAACATGCCCCCTGTGGTCTGTGTTTTCATCAACTGAATTGTACCTCATTTTGCGCAACCTTAGTATATAGTTACAGCTACAGATATGACGTTGTGGTGCCATGTAACAGCGTCCAGCAGCTTTATGGTATAATAGTAGTGATGCACCATAAGGATGTAGTTTTCCTGGAAGAGGCACAGCCCAGTTTGAACAAACATTGTTCAAACTATGCATTTACTAGTAGAATTTTTAGCATCTTACCTGTTTTTTAAATTTTTCACCTCTTCATCACACAATCCTTGAACATTTGGCCATCATATAATTACACAACACATAATACCTTCTTATCTGCAGACAGACCAATGTCCATCAACAAGGCTGGTATTAGCCCATATATCAGTGCATCCCAGGGTTAATCTTATAAATAATGAAGATCTTAAAGTTTGTGGAAGTACCAAATCTGTCATGCTTTGGCGAAATGTGTATAAAAGATGCACAAAAATCATCACAAACGGAGTCACATTCAAGAACTGTATGACAGGGGTAGTCGGGATGTGACACACATCCTCCCAAAAAAGAATAAGACTACAACAAACATCTGCAGAAGGGAGTCTAGATAATTTCCATCAAAGTTTATCTGTGCTTTTAATGTAATCTTATGTGAATTGTCAGGCCCATACAGTAGAGGAAGGAAGCAATCTGTCAGCTCCAAACCCATAAATATACAATAGTTTTTGAGCAAACAAACACAATTTATCCATCTCTTGCTGTTATTATATTCAGCAGGAAGCTCTTGAAAACAGGAAAACGATTTAAGTGTTGTGGGGTAGAAAGTTTCTGACATTAGGCCTTTAAAGTGGACTATTGTCCTGCTCTGATTTAGGAGACAGCTTTATGTCCTCCTGCAGATGCCCCACTCTTCGTCTTGTTTGCACAGACAGAAACTGCTGAAACCAGTTTTCTTTTTGTCCTTCGCAGCTCTTTATAGCTTTTATACATGTATGCATGGCTTGAAATAACCCATTTATATCTGTCGCTGGTGTGCATGAGCACGTGCGAATGTCTTGAGGTATGCAAGTGTGTGTCCCGCTCCGGTCGTCAGTTCCCAGGCCCCTCACATTGTGAACGCTGCCCTGGTGTCAAAGGTGTTGGCTGTGATGTCGCGTGTGTTGCCATGGTGACAGTCAGTTCCTCTACAGAGTAAACGCGACTTGTAGAGGTGAAGCCGTTGCCACCGATGACAAATTCATTTACCACGTAGCGCCGCGGCTTGTGCGCAAAGCCAAAAGATGAGTCCGCCAGTGTGTTTTTAGCTGTTTCCTGAGTTGCACCTTCACTGTGTAGTCACACTTTAAGACTACAGTAGTAATTTTCCAGTCCCTGCAAGGGTTTGCAAAAGCTCGATGAAAACCCCTCTACAGCAACATGCATCACCCCAAACCAGCCACAGTTTCCATTTTTTTTATTTTTGATATGGCTTTTTGATGTCACCTATTTTCTTTTATCTGGCCAATGTGAAAACCATTTGTGTGACCTTAAGTCACCAGGAAATCATAATAACATGAGAAACTTCTCTTGTGGTGAGAAAAGTGATTGGATTTCTGGTGCAGATTTAGAACAACAGCAGACAATGGGGGATTTATTTCAGTATAAAAATGAGTGTGTGCTGTTCATGCTTCCTGTTCTTTCTTGCAATTGCAAGGACATTTTCACTGGAGCAGTTTTCACACTTAAACTCAATACAATATCAGGAAAATGAAATCATTTAAAGTTATCCTTTTTCCACACGCAGCACCCAACAGGAAATGCGTCATTACTACTGGAAATACTTAAATGTGGTTTAAGTTCAGCACACGTGACTACAGATAATCACTGTGAATACAATGAACAAGTAACAGTGCTATCTCCACTGCATTATTTGAGATAATACTGTTTTGAGCAGTAGAAAGCATACTGCAATTTTAAAACAAAGCTCAAGGTGTATTCTCTCTCTCCCCTTCCCCCCCCTTTTCCAGCGGCTCTACCCTCAGCCATTCTCACATTGATGTTCAAGCCTTACCAGAGAGGAATCTACTGCGATGATCAGAGCATCCGTTATCCCTACAGGAGAGACACCATCTCTCATGGGACGATGGCTGCAGTCACCATCACCTGCTCCATAGTCATTGTAAGCCCATGTGTCTGATTTGGCTGAGCCCCTAGTTATTGAAAAATAAGACTAACCTCGTGTCTTTCTACAGGCAATCTGCAAAGAATCTTATTTTCCAAATAATAAATCTTGGCCCCTTCCTTCCACAGATCACAACAGGAGAGGCCTACCTGGTGTACACCAATCGCCTGCGCTCCAATTCCCCATTCAACCAATACCTGTCAGCTCTCTACAAAGTGGTGGGCACCTACTTGTTTGGAGCCGCTATCAGCCAGTCGCTGACTGACTTGGCAAAGTTCACCATTGGCCGTCCTCGTCCAAACTTCATAGACGTTTGCAAGCCAGTGGTCTGTAATGGATACATGTTGGAGATCAAGTGCAACGGCAGCCACCGCAATGTGACTGAATCCAGGTGGACACTTTACGACACCTATCAGATTTGTTATAGAGTGCAGTGCAAAGAGCTAGGAGTAAATGGATGATTTGAAAAATGCCATGAATTTTCATCCTTTTGGATGTGTGAGCTCCTCAACCTATTTCTAAGGCTGAGCCCAGCCACTGTACGGAGGAAACTCATTTTGGCAGCTTGTATTACTCTTTGAGTCATAACCGGGATTTCATTCTGGCTGGGAAGCAGATGGACTGGTAAATCGAAAGCTTTGCCTTTCGGCTTAGCTTATTATTTCTTTATTACTGCTGAGGCCGCTTCAGTCCTCAATCCATTTTCCCATCACTCGTGAATAAGATCCCAAGATGTATCCTGGTTTGAGGCAGCCTCTCTCTTAAAACCCCAACTTACTGACAGCTTAGTTTAAAATCTTTAAGATCTGCTCTCTCCATGGCCTGATTTACCAAGTTTGACCTTATCAGTTTTATAGCTGAAAAACTATTTAGATTAGCAATAACAGGTTTAATTTCATCTCGTCAGTGAAATATAATATAATCAATATAAATATAAAACTCGAATATCTCTTTGGTTTCTGCTGGAGTGTTGGAGTGTCCACACTAATGTATACATGAGGAAGTGGATACTATCAGTATTATCAGGTTAAATTTAAATAGACTGCAACGTGCATGTTTCCATTTCCTGGATGACTGTTTATTTGTTTAGTTTGGACGTAATACCCAGAAATAAAAATATTCAAAAATGTAGGCTGCAGATTGCCCAAACTGTTAAGATTGTTTACCTTAGATTAAATGATAAACAAACTGATAAGTAGGCCTAGTTTTAATGCTGGTTCCCATTCATATTCACTGAAAACCATTAGTAATGCTGCCATTTTGCTCCCTAGGTTATCGTTCTACTCCGGACACTCGTCCTTCGGGATGTACTGCATGATCTTCCTGTCGGTGAGTGTGTCCTCATAGCGTGAGACTTTCTGCAGCTCTGAAATGGCTGTTTACCAAAAAAACACACATGACTAAGCCAAACAGGAGAATGTGGTCGACACAGACAAAAAAAAACACCATTGTTGCTATACCACACGTGGCACAATGGCCGGAAGGTGACAGATTTAATGGTTTGATCCCTGTTGGGGGTTTTCAGGAGTGAATTATGAGCTGCTCAAACTCCACAGGAATCAGCATTCTGCATTTTGGGGGGGGGGCTGGATGGATAAAGTGGGACAAATTTTAGATTTAAAAAAAGTGTATAAATATCTTTTAAGGGGGAAAGTCAGGAAATTTGCTATAGGTAAATGGCTCCGATCTTAACCTTAATCTTGTTTTGTTTTTTCCCACAAAAAAAATTGGTTCTTTAATGTGCGCAACCTTCGAGCTGAATTTGAATCTGTACTTTTGTGTGTAAAGCTCTATGTCCAGGCCCGGATGCAGGGGAAATGGACGAGACTGGTTCGACCCACCATCCAGTTCTTCCTGGTGTCGTTCTCTCTGTATGTGGGATACACGCGCGTCTCTGACTACAAACACCACCCGGGCGACGTCGTGGTGGGACTGCTGCAGGGCGCTCTCATCGCTGTGCTCACAGTGAGTGCATTTCTGCGTCACGTTTATTGATGTTTATCATTAAAGCTGAGGACATTTATACGATTATATAAGGTGAAAACTGAAATCCTCTATTTTTAAAGTGTAGATAAACATATTTTTCCACTTTTGAATCATTACTTCTGAATCCAAAGGCTGGCTGAGCAGCCTCTTCCTAAAGTAAAATGGTGTAGATTGACAAGTACAAAGACCTAATGAGGGATTTTGGTGAGTTTTGCCAGCTTTCAGGTTGGCAAAGAAGTAGTGGGACCCACTTCTTAGAGCTTGACTGAGTTTCTTGGACTTTCCCACTGTTCTGAGTATTGATCAGTCCAATGCAGGGGTGGGCAACTCCAGGCCTCGATTGCCGGTGTCCTGCAGGTTTTAGATCTCACCCTGGATCAACACACCTGAATCAAATGATTAGTTCATCATCAGGCCTCTGGAGAACTTTAAGACATGTTGAGGAGGTAATTTAGCAATTTGAATCAGCTGTGTTGGATCAAGGACACATCTAAAACCTGCAGGACACTCGAGGCCTGGAGTTGTCTACCCCTGGTCCAATGAATGCAGCTGAATGCAGCAGAGCCTTTTAATGATGGCAGAGAGGAACAACCACTCGCAGTTAATCGTGATTGCCAGGGAGAGGCGAGAGCTCTTGACCTTGTTAAGACATTGTAGAACCAAGGGGGGAAAAAATCCAAACTAAAATTAAATTTCTGCAACCATCTTTAATGACTTTTTTAAAGCCATTAAAGATGTACCCTGGAAAAAGTTCAAGTAGCTTAGCTTGCACAACATCATGATCATCCCTGTAAGAATCCCATATGGAAAAGATATATATATAAATCTTATAAAGTTTTTATCTGTCTTGTATGAAACTTGTATGAAAAGCATACAAGAGTGAAAACACATATAAGATCCCTTGAAAAATTATATAATGAAACTTGTATGTTTTGTATACTTACTAAAAAAATATATGAAAGTAATGAGAAAGTGGCCACTTTCATGAGTAAATCATGTAAGCCTTATATGATTTATATATGATTTACTCATGAAAGTGGCCACTTTCATGAGTAAATCATATATGTTTTTACTATTTCTTTTCCATATGGGATGGGATGGGCTGCAAATGACAATGGTTCATGCCATAAATGTGACTTACATTTGGAGGAGCCTCTGTACTTGGGAATAGCACCTGGCTATTGCAAAGAACACCTATTGGCGTTTTGAGGCTATAACTGTTAATTGTGTGTTTGTGACTTTACTCTGTGGTATAATATGAAGCTGAATCCCAACATCTAAAAGGTATAATTTAGACCGACTGCTGAACTATTCATTTACAGTGTAAAGCAGTAGCGTCAGCTGTAAGCAATGCTAACGCTTCTATTAAGCAACGTAATAGCCTATAATTGTTACTGTGTTTGTTCCCAAAGGTCCGATATGTGTCCGATTTCTTCAAGCAGCGCCCTCCAGTTTCTGAGCCGCAAACACCAGAGACTGAACAACTCGAATGTAAACCGAGGCCTTCAGATTCAGAACACAGAAATCACAGCTGCAGCGGATCAGTATGAGCGCACCATCCTACAGCTACTCTCACCAGCCCGGCCCTCGCACTCTATAACAGCAGCTCCGTTATCAAAGAACGTGCACAGAAGAAAAAACAACGAAAGCAGCAGAGCACAGTCTGCTATTAGATCTCCCTAACACTTTCACAGCTATGAAAACTCCAGGGCCTCTATAAGTTTGTGTTTATATGCTGCAAAGATGTGATTGAGTTGTTTTTTTATGTTTTATAATGAGTGGGTTTTGTGTGAGTTCTTTTTTTTCATTATGTTCATTTTTTTTAATTTTCATAATTATTTCTTGCAGAAAGATTCAGATTTGTCTGAGAAATTGATGCTGTGAGTCAAACTTAAGAGTGACTGACAGTTGAAGAGATCGGTCCGATTTCAATTCCAAAGATTTTGTTCTGCCCTTGAATGGAAGAACCGATCCTTGGAGGCTGAATAATGTTATACACTTTGCTACAGTCTGATAAGACTGATGTTTTACCTACTCTCGAGCTCGACTGCCTCTTTGTGACACCCATTAGTTTTGTTGTTTTGTTTTTCTACAGACATCTCTTTATTGTCTTTAAAAGATATGCAAGTGTAATTATGGAGTGCTTCCACTGACATAATATACATACAGGATGATTTGTAGCACTAACACTTTTTAAAAAAAAAAATCTTCTATATCTAATAAATTGTGCAATTGTTGTTTTTCAAGAATGTATGACCACTAATTTACTGAAGTTATGGCGATATTGTTCCTTCTGTCACTTTTTCTCAGACTTGAAAGGGACGGCCAAGGACAAATGGAGATGTTCCTGAGGCATCTTCATCCTATAACCTTCCTCTTTTGATACAAAGTAAATACACCTTCATGGACCTTTTCCTTCCCCATTTATAACAACGTGTGTAACCTATTGTGAAATTGTACATAATGTAATCACTTACTTCCTTTAGCCTTCAGGGTGTTTTACAGTTTTCCATAAATACTTGCCAGCATATTCACCTTCCGTGTGTGATTATTTTATCAGCATGAAAAAAGACATGCAAAGCAGTCTTTTGTGTGGATTCCCACAGAGAGAATGCCTTCTTTTTAGTTATTTCCATTGAGCTATTCTCTGCTGCGTTCTTAGCGAAAGCTCTGTACAACACAGTGACGCAGGGTTCAAGTCAGAACCTGCAGCTCACGGCCCTTTCTACCAGAGGAATGAAGCTGGTGAGCCAGTGCATGAAACAGGAAGTTGTTTGGTTTTTTCCCCCCTTTGTTAGCAATTATTCATAAATTGTCATAAGCAAAGAATCTTTATTACAAAACTATGTTTAGCGTCATTTCAGCTAAATTGTACAAAAGGTTCCCACTTGCCCTTAGAAGGTAGTCTGATAGTTTTGATTTCATTATCCCGGCTGAGCCGTTATGATTTCACATCCATGCCAGTACAGTGTCAATTAGATTTATGGTGCACACAGTAATTAAAAATCCACAAATATTTCTCCAGAGACTGGTTAGGCTACATGATATGCTAAATCTACTTGTTCACTCAAATGCTGCTTTAAAGAGATTTGGGGGATTCTGATTAGAAACAAAAATCAGTTGTTTGGCATCAAACTCAGAAATGGCTCAACTACAGCTACAGGGGTACTAAGTCTGGATAGAGATGTTGCAGATTAACTTTCTAATACATTGTCTAAGTAGCTTGGAAAGAAAAGAAAAAAAAAAGCATCTGGACTTCTTTAAGTTGTTTGAAGACATTTCACTTCTCATCTGAGAAGCTTCTTCAATTCTAAGGTCAAATGGTGAAGAGTCCCAGATTTAAGCCCTATGGGAGTGTCCCCCCAAGAGGGACATGGACCCCCTATTGATCCTCTACCTAATCACACGAGCCAAGGTGTGAAAACGGGTGTAGGTCACCATCAGCCAAGGTTTCAGATGAACTCATTGTGAAACCTAGCCCCACCCTATCATGTGATTTCCTCAGGTCAAAGGACTCTTGTTTTATGGATTTCAAGTCTATTGTAATTGAATCATTCGTTCTTTTATACAACCAGCAACAAAAGCATTTCTTCTCTGTTTAATTCATTTTTTAACTTCAGGGAAAATGTTCACTTGGTCTGCTAGGCAAGAAGTTTCGGCAGCTTGCTCGTCTGGAGTATTCAGGTCCTGCCGCAATCTTCCCAGAAGTGGATGTTCCCACAAATTCATCCCAAGAGAAACTGACAAAAATAAATTTAAAAATCAATATCAATAGGCCTCAGTTAGGATGGAAAATGTTAACGTTCATGGTAATAATGGGTGATGATTTGGGCAGTAAGAAAAAGACACAAGTTTACTTGTTTAAAAGAGTTGCCAGGAGAAACATGGCAACACAGCTTAGGTTTGCAAAACTGCATCTGAAGAAACCACAAGACTTCTGGAACAATGTCTGGAAATGGGATACCAAAGTCTTCTACCAGAACGCAGAGTACAAACTGTCAAGCATGGTGGTGGAGGCCTATGATCTGGGCTTGTTGAACTACTCTGTACACCAAAGTATTCTAGAGTTAAGAGGCCATATGTCCAACAACTAAAGTTTCGCTATAATTGGGTCGTGAACGACCCCGAGCCAGGTTTGCTGCTAAAAGATGGTATAAAAGCTATTGAATGATGGGGTGTCCTGTGAAAACTTTTCCCCACAAAATTATAATTTGTTTTTTTTTTTTTCTTCAAATAAGGAGGATCAGACTAACAGCACTGAACCATTTCAACAACATTTCATGTGATTAGACCAGCTTCAATCTGACCTGGTCAGTTATACCTCGACTCATCCATAAGGAATTTTTAGTTGAGTCACTCCTCAAAACGTCAACATGTATCTCAGTGGACTGGGAGTACAAAACACTCATGCCTCAACTATTCCATCAAGCTGCAGAGGAGTTGACTATCAAGCAAAACACAAATGTTTCATTTCAGCGCTGACTTAATATGTATCAGCGCGATAACGACAGCGATGCCCTTTACTCTTTTTCCCTTCCCATGTGCGTTGCCACCAGAAGAAAAATGACCACTCTCAATCACATCTTTTATTTGTAAGGCACCAGAGACGCTTCCTTACTGCTAAAAGGTTGATTCATTCTCAGAGTACACAGTTGCTTGTTTACATCTTTTTTTTGTTTGTTTGTTTTTTTTGTCCCGGGTATTTTGAAATGAGACTGTGTTTGTAGACACATTTAACAGTTTTTCATTTGCACAGAAAAAAAAAGGATAAAACATTTACAAATCTAGAAAACAAAGTTAAGTGTTACAGCCTACTGAGAGAGAATGAATGGAAGAGAAAACAGGAGAAAAAAAAAAAAAAGACAGGATATACAACATTGTGCCTCTCGTAGCGTAGGCTTGTAATGCACGCGTACAACAACGAAGTCCTCCATGATACACACACATTAAAAAGCAGCTTTGAAACATACAAAAATGCTTTAAAAAATATGTATATTGATATATTCATATGTATACAAATTGGCCCTTCACAGCAAAACAAACACACATACCATTCACATGTCTGAGTTTTGCCAAGGGAGGATTTCTACAGAGGCTGACGTCAGTATAAAGAGTGCTAATGATTAAATGATCTGTTCTCGCACTCGATATATTGAAGTCAGATCTCCAGGGAGGGAGATACTCCAGCTCCCCAACACTTGCACAGACAGGAAGAAGAAAAACAAAAGGAGCAGTGAGCCACAACTTAAGTGCTTTTCAAATTAAAACAGAGGGAAAAGGGTTATGCTTGGACATTAAAAGCTGGGTTATCAAAGCTCTGGAAAGCACTCACATTACAGGGGAGGGACAGCTGACACACCTGCAGTGTACCTGTGGTCAGCATACAATCACAAAAACAAAAAGCGAGGAAAGCAATAATGTGACTGAATACGACAGATAAACCTGGGGCTGTTTCCATGCTTTTTATAACCCATAATAAATCACTGGAAGAGCACTGCTGCCCTCTGCTGCCTAAAAAATGAACATTTCTCAGCCAGAAACTTGAGCTGTTCACCAGTTTCATACCACATACCAACTGCAAACATTATGCATACAAGTTTTGATATATAAGATCACAAAAATGGGAAATTATCAACACGCATATAACCTCCTGGGTAGCATTTTCGAAAACGGTCATCTTCATTTTCTTAGATGTCACTTGAATCATTTCCCTATTATTATCGGTTAAAGTTGAAAACATCTGTGAGCAGCTGCTCCTTTTCAGATATTAAAACAACATAAAAATCCAACAGTCTGCTTTCTGCTTTTACCTCTAGGCCTGAACCTGCACTACTAAACTAGCAGGTTTGGAGTTGTTGAGTGTGTGTAGCCTGGATCGTATTTACTAAAGATTCATTTTACCGTTATTGTTTAACACTGATCAACTTTTAGTCTAAATTAGTCTAACATGGCTAAACTACCAAAGAATGCCTCCTAATGTTTCCAACATCAATACACTACATTTAAAACATATTATAGTAATTGTAAGCCACTTCAAATTACAGTCACCAGCCACCTTATTAGGTACACCTTGCTAGTATTAGGTTGGAATACCTTTGGCTTTCAGAACATTTGTCATCGATTTAACAAAAAGCTGGAAACTTTGCTCACAGATTATGATCCACATCGACATGACAGCACCACACAACTGCTGCAGATTTGTCGGCTGCACTTCCAGGACACGAACGTCCCGTCCCACTGCATCCCAAAGATGCTCTATTGGATTGAGATCTGGTTTCTCTGGAGGGCGTTTGAATAAAGTAAACGCGCTGTACTCTGGGAAAAATTCCAGTAGAACAGCAGTTTTGGAAATACTCAGTTTAGCCCGTCTGACACCAACAACCGTGCCACGTTCACGGTCACCTTTCCTCCCCATTCTGATGCTTAGTTTGACCTTCATGTGACTGGTTGGAAGTGGTCAGCTGAACTGCTGCTCTTTAACACTGCAGATCCAATTCATTTTAATCATGCTTCTTTCAACAATAACATTTTGATATCTTAATAATCTATATTAATGAATGAGTCAAACGGTTAATTGCTATTTGTACATAACATCCTTATTTATATTAAAGGTGATAAAGCTATTTAAAGCTATACTGCTCAACTTATCTTTATTATTATCATTAATAATAATAATAATAATAACAATAATAATGAAAGTGAATTACAGCTCTGTTCAATAATCACATTTGTCAGAATTCAAACAAAACTGGGAGGAAATGACTGTCCAACAACAACAAATTATACGTGGGAGCTGATCACAGGTAGAAAAAGCCGAAAACAAAATCTCGCCACATCTCCATGATGGTAACAAAGTCACTCTCATTAATACAAAAACAGCATATTAAATTTTTTTGCACATTACCTACATGAAAAGCTTGCTACCCATAGTGTATAATGAAGACAGTAAGTATGTGGTTGGAATACAGCTCGTGTTTCAAAATGCTGAGAATGTCAGGTTCGTGTAGTCACAGATAAAAAGAAAGGTGGTACTTAACGCAATCTCAGCTAAAACTAAAAAGCTCTGCTAACCTATAAAAACACAACGCTTGGCTATATGTCAAAACCACACTGTTTTAACATTTAGATCCTATTTTGGGATCAATTTTGTGGACCCGCAGGGGGAAAGGGCAGGAACGGGGGGGGGGGCAAAGGAGAACACAAAAGGTGCTTAAAAGTAAAGTTAAAGTGTTTTCTTCTTTCCAATCACATTCACTCTAACACACAGGAATCTTTATGTTTTATAAGAACCTGTCTCAGTTTACAAAAACAAGATGAGTTGGGGGGTTTTTTTCAGAGCATCTAATCTTATCATTTAAAGACGCGGGGTCCATGATCTTATGTCAATGGTCCACATCCCATGTGGAGCTCACAGGAGCAGCTAGGCCTACCTACCACATATTAACTTCCAAGCTGGCTACTTTACCATTTGTACAAACTAAAGATCTTTCTGAAATTAAAAACAAAACAAAACAAAAAAAAAACAACTTGATTTATGTGGGACTAATGCACACAGCTCTGGTAATGCATCCAACGGTTGGGAATAATGAAGAACACTTAACAGAGTAAATTAATGGAATTACTGACAAAACTGCTCCAATTAACGTTTTGGAAAAAGATGATTTCATTTTAGCAAGTCGTGAGCAACAGTGAAGCAGTATGTGGGGAGTGGAGTTGTTAAAACTGCTTTTTATGACTGGCAGACTGCATTGAGACTCAATCAGAGGGACTACAGAGGACGTGGAAATAAACACTAAACAAATCTGAAAACAAAAAGATGGAAGAGAAAATAAATCTGACGGTTATCTACCAGGGTACTGCTATTGTGTTTCCTTCTTAGCTCTCTCTCCAAATGGGAAAACATTTATCTTGATTTAAGCCTAACAACAGTGGCTTGAACAAAATTTTTTTTTTTTTTAAAAACCCCACACATCTATTAAAGTCTAGAAGCCTGAACCAAGTCTATTACCACTAAATAATAAGAACATTTACTCTCAGCCATTCAGGAGTTTCATCCTCAGCACTTACAAAAGTCCTTTTGCTAATCGTCCTTGCCAATTACTCTTCTATATTGACACTCAGTAGACAGGCATCCAGACACCCTTTCCTTTTTTTGTGACATTTATTACACCCCATACCATCCCTCTCCAAACCTCCTCGCTCTTTCTGCACTAGTCTGACTTGTCTCCATCGTCCCCTCTAGGTGCTCTCTCTGCGACATCTCTGGCCTTGTCCTCCTTCGCTACCGGGGGCTGGCCGTGGGAGTAGTTTGCCAGGATGGAGGAGAGGGACAGCAGGCCGGAGCTGGAGGAGACGGCGGGCAGAGTGGGTGGGGTGAGGCCCAGGGGAAGCGGGGCTACTGGCAAAGCCAGGCCCTGAAGCTGGGACAGGTGTTGCACCTGAAGCTGTTGCTGCAAAAACAACACATTAGATAATATAAGTTTACCATCTGTAAAAAAAAAGAAGTGTGAACACTATAAAGCTAGTGTGATTAGTTATCACACTTGCAGCACAAACTCCAAGCACGCAGGACTGTGGTGATCATTATGCTAAAGAAACCCAACGTGGCATTTTATCTCTATTTCTCCAAATTTGCAGAAAGCAAACCACACCACATCATTTATTCTCTTGCTATTAATACAGTTAAACAGAAGTGACACAAAAACAACAATGTGGTAAATGTTGTTCACACAGCCAATAGAAACCTGACAATTAGAAATAAGTGTTCACAGACAAATTTCCATCAATGAGGGAACAAAACGGGCCCATCCCCAGTCAAAATTACCTAACCAGCATGCTACGAAGCAACATCTGGTGGACATTACAAATGACAAACTCACACGTATGATGGAGTTCATCTCAGGAGGTGTGACCTGCTTGGCTCTTTCAATAGCGCCCATGACTTGTTGTTGATGCTAAAACAAAGATCACAAGTTCAGAGACAAATACGCACAAGAAAAGCTTGGACAAAAACAGATTTCCTCTTTAAAACATAAAGTTGGAGTAAAAAACAAAGAAAAGAAAACTTTCTCATCAATATTATGAGAACATACACTCATCGACCACTTTGTTCCACACACTAGTTCAACTGCTTGCTAACACAGCCAATCACAAGGCAGCATTGGGCATTTAGTTATGTAGACATGACCAAGACAACCTGCTCGAGTTCAAACTGAGCATCATATAGAGGAAAAACGGCGACTTAAGTCGTGATTGTCGGTCTGAGCATTTCAAAAACTGCTGATCTACTGGGATTCTCCCAAACAATCGTCTCTAGGGTTTACGGAGAATGGTGGGAAAAAGAGAAAATATCTAGTGAGCAGCAGTTCTCTGGGCCAAAATGCCTTGTTGATGCCAGAGAAGAATGACCAGACTGTTTCCAGATGGGTCCAATCTGGTACTCTCAACGTGTACCAAATAAAAGGGCCAGTGGGTGTAAAGTTTAAGTAAAAGGTGAATCATTACCTCCTGTGACAGGTAAGGCAGCACCTGAGCACAGATCCCATTTAGTCTCTTCACTATTTCAGCCTACAAAAGAAAAAGAAGAAAAACAAAAATGGTCAGACCAACACACAAAAAAAGCCGGGTTACTAGACGGATGGATGAATGAAGACGATGATTACCTGTTTGTGCATTTCGATGTTCAGCCCGTAGGACATTTCATAGTACTACAGTGCACAGAGAATGACAAGTAAAAGATTTAGAACACGCCTACACAAAGACACGCGCACACACAACAACCCTTTTTGATTAATTACTCTCTCTTTCATGTATGTATTTTATACTCTATTTTGAGATGTGTAGTCATTTTTTATCTGTGCCTCATCATGCAGTGAGTAAACCTGAGGATTTCTGCGTATCTATTGCAACACTATGAGACTGTGGTGGGAGATTAAAAAAACTAAATACGCAGCATACCACAGAAATGAGTTACCACACTTACCATGATATAGTGACGCTGCATCTCTGACTTTTCAGAAGCCAGCTTATCGCACTCCAGCTTCAAACTGGGTAAGAAGTATAGAAATATAATATGAGAAAGAGCAGCTCGAAAGCAAATGTATGTATTCATCCTGTTTGGGGATAACTGCACTTTGGGGGAATTATACTAATTCCACAACTTGTCTTGTTTACTCTGAGCTAAGCTGACAGCCTGCTGGCTTAAGCTTCATGTTTAGAATACAGACATGAGAATTATATCAATCCTCTCATCTACTTTCCAGCAAAAAAAGGGCATTCAGCATTTACTGTAATATGAAACCATTTGTTTAAATAACCTTACAATAATAAAATGAACATTCCTTAAATATATTTATTTACCGGATACCCATATCTAGGACAAATTCATTTTGTTTCACCAAAATCTAGAAGGAGCAGCGGTTCTGAAAACAGAAGCATGCCTATAAAATGACAAAAATGACTTTGAGGATAGTTTGAGTGAAGAAAGTAAGTTCACTAAAAGCTGACTGACATCACAGGAGGTGAGGAAAGTCCAGCTCAAAATGAAATGCATTTCTGAATAATTAGCTGCCTTAAATGAGGCCATTTCACAAAAGACAGTAACAACAAAACACTGCAGGAAGAAAGTGTGTGACTTATATTAGAGATTAAATTAGGTGTGTATGGATGTGTTAAATGAATACCTGTGGTACTGTGCTTGGAGGAACTGGAACTCGTCCTTGATGCGGTCACAGGAATCGGAGGTGGTGAACTTGAGAGGTTGGCTGGACTGAGAGGATGCCTAAGAAACACAAGAAGGTGTCTGGTTGATTTTCAGCTTCGAGAAGGCGACTTAGAAATTCTAAGAAAAATCATCATCCTTTACATGAACATATGAGAGCTCCCTGCTGCAGAGCATGTGTGTTTTAATGAAGGTTTGTTTAGGTTTGTTTGAAAGCAGCAGTTTGACCTTGCAGATTAACCCTTTGAGAGGATAGCTAAAAGAAAACTCAGACTCAGCCGTACCATGTACACACAGACATGCGTCCTACCATGTACACATGTCTGTGTGCACATCATAAA
This sequence comes from Simochromis diagramma, assembly GCF_900408965.1. NCBI lineage: Eukaryota > Metazoa > Chordata > Actinopteri > Cichliformes > Cichlidae > Simochromis > Simochromis diagramma. The sequence goes on from NW_024387030.1 coordinate 7,581,601, forward strand.
ATGAGATAAAGAAAGTAGCTGGGTGTTTGATTAACAGCACACAACTGTGAATTGTCTACAGACAGTCACAGCTGTCTTAAAGGTACGAATATGAAACATCTGTCTGGGCCACAAAGTGTGTTGATTGAGGAAATGTGTTTACAGAAGTGTGTCCATGCTGACCATATGTGAGAGGTATTTAGAGGCTGCATTAGAAGTCCGGTTATGTATAGACTACACTTAAACCAACAGTCCAAAGCTGTAATCCATGGTTTATCTGGTTCTCTAAACCTCATTACTCTCTAAATAAGTGGCACAAGAGCAAGAGGTTTCCAGCCGGATTATGGGATTGAAGAGAGAGGCCCGATGCAGCCGGTTACATGGAGATCACAGAAATCACAACTCTGCACGAATGCGATCAGTTTCAGGTGTGCAAAAATGAAGTGATGAAACTGGCTAGATCGGAAATGGGTGAACCTGCAGTAGCAATGAAACGATCAGCATTAGCTCAACCTGTAGACATGAAACAATAAGTCAATTCGCTGATTGAGCTACATTTTTTTGAATTTGAAAAAAATGGAAAAGCTCCAAACGTATGAGAATGTGTAACGGTAATTGAAGGAATCGCGAGGCGGGTCTGGAGAAGTAAAACAGAAGCACAGCATGCAAGTTGTTCCATGGTCACGTTCAGAGAGGAAAGACATATGACACAGCCCACCCCCCTCAGAAAGAGGAACAGCAAAGAGCAGTCACATGTTGAAACTAGCCAACAATCATGCACATGTTCTTTTTTTGAACAGAACTTGGCATATAAACATATATGAGGCTGTATGCCAGCTTTCTTAATTTGTACTTGTTTCACATTCACTAATAGCTATTGCTAACTATTAGTGAAAGTAGACACATCTGTCTACATTTAATATACCATTAAAAATATAGTTGACTAAAATGATTTGAAACTAACTGAATTTAGATTTTGTTTAAACAAAAATGCCAGGCACACTCTGGTTTGAGTTTCTCCAGTATCTTTGTTTTTACATAAAATCTGCTCCCACCTGATTTTTTTTTACAGTAACTTAAGCATATTTAATAAATTGGTGCATAATTTTACATTCATACTATGAATATTTTCAGACAATCGTGTACGTGTACAATATCAAAGTACATAGGGGCATTTGAGCCCTGAGAACCTCCGAAGTACTCAGAAGCTTTGGAGCCTTCATTGCTTCTCTAAGAATTTCTCTTCTTCATAATGCCAAGCCCTTATCTGTCGACCTGCTTCTATCATCAGACTGTGAACAACAGCAATGACTGAAGATCTTAGTATCGGATACTTGTCATTTCTACAGGGCCAGGACAATGACTGGCACAGAATGTCTAGATGAATATCTTCATTCTCTTCTTTTCATATCTAAAACTGTGCATCATAATAGGCAGTGGTCACATACTGATCAGTGATACCTTTAACATTGCTGCTGTTTACGCAATAATGTTGCTCATGTGGACAATGGCTGTACATTCTTTTCAGCATTTCAGCTTTCATGCACTTCAGACGTTATGGGTGCTTAAAAGTGCCTTAAAAATGATAACTTATTTCAACCAATCTGTACGCACTTCAGGGGATTTAACTCAGAAAATACCGAAAGTATGAAACTAAGATTTTGCATGGCTTCAGTTGAGGTTATTGAACAAACACAGGCACACAAAATCAGCTGATCCTGAGGAGGGTCAGGTGGGACATATTTTTTTGTAAGAGTCTGACTCTGCACAACAAGTAATGTGCCATTTGATCTAGAAAATAATCAATACATTTGTAAATAATCACACTTTTATGTACTCACACATTTATGCACTTATTGTTACACATTATTATACTAATACTAGCAACTGATCGTTTTAAATTAAAGTGTTAATTCCCCAAAGTCGCCAATAAACAAAGTCCTATAATAGTTAACAAGTGTTCCGTGAAAACCTGCCCTATTTTCGCAACATTTAAAGTATATTTTATCAAAATGAATGCATGCTTCAATGTGCGTTGTGGTTTGCTGCAAGTAGCAAAAGGGGTGTTAAAACCGTCTAAACAACGCACAACATCACTCCAACTTTCTCGGTCTTAAGAGAAGCTAGCTAACGATAGACTGTGTCTGCACATAAGTGAGTCGTATAGCTCGCCGTTTGTTCGAGGTAAAGAGCTAAGCTGCCACAGTGCCTGCACTGTGACGATGACAGCTACCTGCAGGAAGCAGCGATATGTATCAGCTGTGTGTTGCTAGCTAGCGTTAGCTCAGTTTCCACCCGGGGAGAAGTTCAACCGGCCAACTTACCGAGTGCCTCGATTGAGGAAACATCATGTCAGCAGTGTGTTTCGCCGCCTTTCCTCTGTCTAATCGAACTACCAGGCTAGCTGGCTAAGCTAACGTTTCCCCAGATGTTATTAAATGACTGGAGACGCTATTCGCACTTTGTACTCTGTCATCCTTTAAAATAACGTTAGCTAACGTCAAAGCAGCAGGAGCCTTAGGTCGTCTTCTAGTCTTTGAAGTTAAAAAAAAAACCCCGATACTTCCGAGGAGTAATTTGTTAACAAAAATAAAAGGTTCTTCAAAGCAACATCAGGCGTTTTTGAGTTTTGTTTTGCTTTTCTTTATTTGGAATAACGCTAATGCTATTCCTCCCCGGGGAAACCCTGGATGTTGACACATGAGCCCCTGACTTTCCTCGGCTTTGAAGAGAAGAGCAGCATCACGCGGAAAACAAAGTGAGCCGCGGAGGAGCGGGCGCCCCGTGTGACACAGAGCTGAACTGACCGGCTCGTGGCTGCAGCCAGGGCCGGAGACAGGGGGGCTGGGGCCGGAAAATAAGGTCTTAGACCCGGGACTGAATTACTAAAAGGGCTCCCAAAAAGTCACAATTTGTCTATGTTTGTGTCAATAGATTTTTTTTAATTAAATTATTTTTTAAAGAAACATTTGTGCTGAAATTTAGCATCTACAAAGTTGTTTTTTATTTCATCTATGCAAAGTCTTGATCCCATCTAACTCCTACGAGGATATATACATGTCAAACTGTGACATTTCTGGCATGCTTCATTCAACTAAAGGAATATGAACAAATTGTGTTTTTGTGACAGGCTGTGAGTAGCAAGCAAGCAGAAACAGCTTACCACTTGGGGACGCCAATCTCTACACAAGGTGAAATTGTTAAATTAGAAATTACTGAAATTGACATCATTGCCCAGCCTTGCCAGACAAATGTTGTTCCAGAGTTTTTGCTCAGTTTCATATTTCATACTACAGTGGTCTGATTTCATTCCTGGAAACTTTTAAAGGATGCCATTGTTGAATTATGATTTAAAAAAAATTGTGCAATTATGAATGTGTAATAAAACAACATAACTGCTTAGATCAATTATCCGAGATGGGTCTGGAGGCACTTTTTGGATCTTTGTGACTGACCTACTTCTGCTGATGACACGCAGCACTGACCCTGCAGGATTCAGGACCCTGAAGATGGAATGAAGCCTTTGGTTTATATCTGCAGCAGCTTTACTGCGACTACAGGTGGAATCACATTTATCCCACCTTCCTCCCATTGGTCCTCAGGATTTTAACACAAGTTCTATGGCTGCATGGACAGTCCCTCTGGAGGTCAGGAATGCGGCCTTTCACTGTGCACAGACTTCCTTAATATTACGCTGAACAGCTTTTGGCATCTTACAATGAAATCAGAATATGACATAGGAAGGTTTTAAAAAAAGAAAAAAAAGAAACCACAAAGGTTTTAAAATCTAGAAAAAGGTGAATGTTTTAGAATGTTTTACTAAAGTTTAGTAGAGTTTTAGTAAAGTCTCTCAGGTTTGCACACATCTCTCTTGGGTGTTTGGAGGAAGAGCTCTCACCTGACATGTGTGCAAACCTGGTGAACAGCTACAAGAAAAGTCTTACCGCGGTACTTGTCAACAAGGGTTTTTCCACCAAGTACTAAGTTATGTTTTGCTTTTTTTTTTTTTTTTTTCCTGAAAATTTGTAGGCAACTAAAGCCACAACATTACTGTAACATCAGGCTGAATGATTTAACTCAGCGGTCACTGTTAGAAGGTTACATTATTAGTTACATGTGACAAAGCCACTTTGCTGCCACAGTAACACACTTGCACATCACGAGGAAAATATTAATCAGCTGACCTGTCTAGTAGTAGTTGTGGTAAAAACACATTGCTTAAAGGCTTTTCCAAGCATGACATGGGTTTTCTCTTCTAAACCCTACATGTTAACATTGGGATGGTTCTCCTACAGGGAAGTCTTCATTCGAATCAGGCTGAACATCCATCTTCTTTATCATCATCATCATCGTCGTCGTCTTCTAGGGATGTACAGTCCCTAAAAACCTGTGACTGGTCAAAGACCCCAGGCAGGAAACCCATGTACCTATAATCCTGGGTAATAATCTGGGTTCAAGTTTGTGACACTCACCTTCTCACAATCCCATTTAACCTACATAGTCTTGTCTAACAAAGCCTAATATGCCCCCAAAAAAAGTAAGTAAGGAAGAAAAACGAATCCAGGTCATGCTCTTTCAGATCTCAAATAAATACTGACTACCCCGGCTTTAATCATCAACTTGACATTACCAATCAGAATTTGATTTTTAGTCAACTGAAGATATAAAATCCACGCAACACATCATCAGCAAGTATAGGAACAAATTTATTTCAATTTAAAACAGATACCTTGTCATTATGTTTCTCTCTTAGAAGGCGGCAATGATCATAAGTCATGTTCATGTTTGAATGAGGATCAGGCAACAGTGGTTGAAACAAATACATGAAACACATTTAAAAAAAAAAAAAAAAAAAAAAATATGGCAAGAGTTATGTAAATCAATAAATTGATAATAACCAACTGATTGAAACCCCTTCGTAAAAGGGCTCTGCTTCAGTGAAAACATCCAAGCCCTCACTTCCAACACAAAATAAACAGCACATGCAATTATAATTACAGTTTCTTAGAAAACAGCAGATTATCTCCTAAATCTTCGATCTTAAATACAGAATAAAGTCTTCGTGTGTACTTAAATCATGGATCCTTTTAGTCTCTGGTGTGTTTTATTTAAAAAGGGGGACCATCTCGGGTGGTGGCCCTTTTGATAAATGACCACAGCGTTGGCACTTGGAGAGAGAGCCTGGCTCTAGAGAGAGTGGGGTTGGCACACTCAGTATAATACATAATTTACATTTGGTTTACATACAAAATAAAGAGAGAAAGAAAACAAAAAAACAAAAAAAACAAAACAAAACAAAAAACAGCATTTTATACACACCACTACACAATTGATCTTCAGGTTTCACTGGAGTGAGGGAAATTAAATCATGTGGTCCTAAAATAGTGTTCTGGTAATGTCTTATCATACAGAGGAAGAAAAAAAATAAATCACCAAAAAACGGAGGGGGAAACATTTGAGTATGCACCAACTTCACACTGATGTCCAAAAGATACGTTTGATGCCCCTTAGTCCAACAACGAGCCCATGGGAAGGGGGCGCCACACAACCCTGATCACCCAAACGTGGCAAAAGGAAAACCGCACAGGGCCAGGTTTACCATCTCTTGTTAGTCAAGGCAATGAAAGGCAATAAATAAGTGTTGTAGTGAAAACAGTCTTTTTTTTTTTGTTTTGTTTTAACAAGTTAATGCTAAAGACAGGATAATTATTTATCATAACAACTGCCTTCCCCCTTTCCCGCTCATATGTTGAGACAAAAATGTGTCACAAAAATAACATGCTGTGCAACGCTGGCCTGCTAACAAACCCACACCGACAGCCACGTGGCCCTTCGCCATGTGCCAGAGTTGAAGAGTCAAGTTTGAAATGGTTCGTCACCAATAAAGCGAGCTGCACTCCACACACAGTAAATAATAACACAACTACTGATAAATACTTGGGGATTTATACAGATTTAGTCATCCCACTTCATTTCCTCCTTAAGACAGCAGACCAAATAGTTGGCTGTCACCACAAAAGCAGGGTCATTTTCAGCAGACAGAAATGGCCATTAAGAACCACACTGGTGTTTTTTTTTTCTTTAAATATATATGTATACATTAATGTTCAGACATTATTTCACCACTTAGCACTTTTGAAGCATACCTACATTTTAAGTTGAACTACTGACTTGTGTAGCCTTTGGTTTCCGCTCATTTAAAAGAAAAAGAAAAAAAAAAAAGTCACTTCAGAGAAACTGTAAATTTCCACCGACCTCTGCTCTTGGATAGTGGATGAGGATTTCAAGAAACTTAAATGTTAAGGGGCTTTTAAAAAAAAAGTTCCCACTTCCCAGGGAATATTTAGTGTTGTCTATGTAATTACGTGATAATGCAGCCGAGTCTGACAATGCGGAAAAGTTGCCCAAGTTTATGTGCCCAAGTCCATGATTTAAGAGGTAGCTATCACACGACAACAACTTCTACGCAAAGAAAGGCCGAATTCGGAGCAAATCAGACCCCTCTACTGGCTTCAGCTGACAGTAATGGCTGCCTAGAAAATCAACATCTAAATGTGGACAGGTGAAAATATGCACACGCGCACACACAAAAAAATAAAAATAAATTCCTGACTATCATCTATAGCTCAATAGTCAAATACTCTGGAAAACACACAATACTTGTCCTGGTAGTAGTGTCTTTACTGATAAGTGTTTCTATACTGCACAGGGCGTCACAGGTAACTGCGATACCAATGCAAACAAAACGTAGTGAAGATCAGGTTGGCCGTAGGGCCCGATACTTAAATGCATTAAGAAAACTGCTTAGTGGTGGTAAACTCTCTACACACACAAACACCCTGCCTATACTTCTTAAAGCACATACTGCAAGTAATCTCCATTTATAAACACATTAGTATTGGATGACTTGGTTCACTGTGGTCCTGTACTCCACTCCCCACTGTCTGATGCCTTATGCACTGTGATAGCCCTTAATGAGGATGAAGGGTAAGTCACCTGTAGAAAAGGTCAAAGACACTGGAAGGGAAAAAAAAAAAAAAAAAAAAAAAAAGTATATCCATACTTCACTGGCACTACTCAAGAGCCAGACCCGCACCCCCCCCCCCCCAAAAAAAAACAACAAAAAAAACCCAACTATGTTCATACTGTACATTTTCTTAGGTATTCGTTACAGCACTGCATCTATAAACAGAGAAAAATATGAATTTCTTTTTAAAAAAAAAAAAAAAAAAAAAGAAAATGTGAGGGCTCCTAAAGAAAAAGTTTCATCATGAATGGAGATGTCATCGCAAGTACAACTGGAAATGTCTCAATAAGAAAGAGAAAGCAGAAATAAGATCCTTACTATACCAGACATTCATTTTTACAGCAGTTCAGACTCAAGTTAGGCTCCGCCAGGAGAGGAAAAACAAAACAAAACCCAAAAAGGAGCCTTTAAACTCAACAAAATCGAAAGCAGTCAAATTATCAACACCTTCAAACCTGGTCCATAAATTATATAAATAAAAAAAAAAAAAATCTTTAATTACTTTTAAAATTATCTTGTCCCCATACTGTGAAGATTCTTTTTTTTTTTTTAAACCAGCCCTAGTTAGAATAACTCTGGAGACAGAGCTAATGCAGTAGTGAGGTGTTCTGAGGCTGGTTGGGAGTAAATCCCCCTTTCTTGCTCCCTTGCCGCTTGTTTCCTAAACACCAATCAGCTGCGTGTAGTCCTATTAATCAAGTGAACAAAAATCCATAATCACAGTATCAATACTACCATAAATTCATAGGAAAAACACAAAAGAAAAATATGTATGCTAATACTTTTTTTGTACGTTTGTTTTTTTTTGGCCAAAGATGGTGTACCACAGAGCGTTTCTGTACAGGAGTGTTTTGTGTATATGTATTTACAAACAGATATACACAAACATTTGCAGACTTTAGTGTGTTTTCTGTGAAAGGTTCATAACCACCCCTTCCTCTAAATCACTCAACATTAAGCAATCTTTTTTTTCTTTTTATAAACAAAGTGACTATACAGTTTAAAAAAAAAAACAAATTAAGGAAAGTAAACAGAAGCACCTCCCGTTATAGGAAGTGTGTCTGATTGGACGGCTGAGTGATGTCATCAGATGTTACCGCATGGATTCTACTCGTGCCTTAGAGTGCGGGCACTGCAGCTTTTTTTGTTTTTGTGGAATTAAGCTACTCGCAGCCCGAGCTGCAGATGTGCTCTGAACACTGATGACATCAGCTCCCCTCCGCATCCGCTTCCACCAATCAGAGCAGAGCCTCATTGAAAGCAGCTGTCCTCTCACCCGCTACTTAGTGTTTCATAATGGGGGCATTGGGTGTGTACCAGTGGAGCCAGATTCACTGACGATACTTTGGAAGATTGTTCCTGTGAATCCATATAGATAACATCTGGAGGAGGGAAGCATGTGATCAACTTAAACATAAAAAAGAAAAAGATCTTAAAAGGATACCTATTGTCATGTAAATTTCTGGTTGCTTCTTTAAATTTTTTTTTTGTCGCCTTGCAAAATTTTCTTACAACCACTCCATTTAATCATACTTGTTAAATACATTAAAAAGTGTTTTTTTAAAAATCTCAGCAATTAACAGATTTTGATTAGCCATCTCCTGCTCCCTGACCCCCTCCCCCTTCATGTTTTAAGTGTTTACATATGCATTTACTTCATAATATATATTTTTTTCTATTTTTTGTGATTGCGATGCTCATACTGGTGGGTACATTCATAGACGCAAGATGGAGACAGAATCCTCAGTCCCGTCCCCCACCGAGTCGCTCTGAAGTATCTCTCAGGTCCTCGGATGGTGTCAGAAAATATGGAACTCTGTTAATTCCACACTGGCAGGAGCGTGGAAAGGAGACGACGGAGGATCTGCTCTCGCACCGCTGAAGGTAAACTCCGAAGGGCCAGGGGGTATGATGCCGCTATTCACCGAAACACAGATCCTCTCTAATCAATGATGCCCCCAATACACAAACACACACACACACACGCACTCACACCAAAATCCCCTCCAGTCACTGTATAGCTCGTGTGAAAGGTTTGTGTGCCAGAGCCAGCAGCCGGGGCCAAATCCACACCCACACACACAGAGCAGCTTTGGGAGGACTGAAGACTAACACAGCAAGCTGCCGAGAGGAGGAGGAAGAGGCTTTGGTGAAAGAAGAGGGGCAACGTCTGCAGGTGGGAGGATCTGTGGGTTCACTGTACTGGGAGAAAGGGGGAAAAAACAACAACAAAACAAAACAAAAAAAAACGGTTCTGTTGGGGGAGGGATTGTGTGCGTGCATGCGTGCACATCTGCGGCTGTTTGTGTATGTGAGCTGGAGTGATGTGCTGTGTAATGCATGTGAAGCTGACGGCACATTCCCAAAGAGGTGTGCATTTGTGCAGTGGGGGAGGAGATGTGCGTCGCATTTGAGCCCTCACACCAGGTTGTACTCTTTGAGATTGAGCTGTAGGATGGTGTCTTTGACAGCTGCAAACACAAAGCGGATGTTCTCAGTGTCCGTGGCACAAGTGAAGTGAGAGTAGATGATCTTGTCGCTGTCTGGGTTTAAGTCCACAAACATCTTGAGGATGAACTCCCGCGCCGCCTGTGCATCTCTCTGGGGACCTAAAATGCAGAAATGGGTGAGGATGTGCGAGTGTGCATTGTACTTCAAGTCACCTTCACAACTTCGGTCCACACTAAGGAAAAGTTGTTTCAAACTGATTTGTGGATTAGCTCAGCTGAGTCAAACCCAGTTTTACTAACATCACACTGGCACATATGTTGCTTATCACTTTATTAACAATGCTATCATCCATGTCTTTGACAGAATAACCAACAGTGCACATCTTTTAAATCCCTCATCTGAATATCAATCGAAAGCGATGATATTGCGACAAGTCTGATTTCTAGCAGGAACCAAACGCATGTGTTAATCACTCAACACAAACACGTAGATGATCTCACCATCAAACTCGGGAAAGTAGTCCACCAAGTGCGAGTAGGTGATCTTCTCCTCTAGCAGGTCTTTCTTATTAAGGAAGAGGATGACAGAGGAGTTTTGAAACCAGGGGTAGGTAATGATAGTCCTGAACAGAGCCTTACTCTCTTCCATGCGGTTCTGATGAGAACAGTGTTGAGCAGAAACAGAATGTTAATTTGGCGTCAATATTGAAGTCATCTTCAGACTAAAATATCCAAAATACTCTAAATACAAACCATTTGTCGCACTTACCTCATTGTCTGACTCCACCAGGACCTGATCATACTCACTCAGCGCCACAAGAAACATAATGGAAGTGACATTCTCAAAGCAGTGAATCCACTTCCTCCTCTCTGACCTCTGGCCCCCTACATCTACCATCCTGATGGCAGGATGAAGGCGAAGGAGGATAAAAAGTGAAAAAAAGAAGGGGGGAAAAATAAATTAGCATGCAAGTTTGGGTGGCCTAGTTTATGGTAAGTGATTAATGGAACTAAAAGAGTGCTTAGTGTTAAACAAAAGTTTAAGCTCTCAAGAGTCCTCGCGCTCTAGCAAGGCTTGAGAAGCTTATTCTTACAGATTCTGCAAAGATTTTGAATCCATCAAGACTCATTTAGTGAACTCACACAAGTGTAAATCTTGCATATTCTATGAATTACTAATACACAACTTAATAACCTGGCCTTTTCAACAAAGACACACTTTTGTTTCATTCCATTTTGCGTAACAGAAGAACTCTCTCACTGGAGTACATCCCCCTTAAACATTTTCTGCATATGACCTACATAAAAGATTCAGCCTTTCATCCAGGGACCCATCAAAGCATATTTTCACTGTCATTTAAGAGACATCAGAAATAGGCCCAACATTTATTCTGGGTCCTGACCATTTGTTAAAAGATTTGGTCCTATTAACTTCATTTTAAAGTTGCTAAAACAAGAACCCTGATGGATTCAACATCTTCTTTGAAATACTTTCAAGTGTATCAGTGTACAGATCTCTATACAGGAAAAACAAAAAACAAACCAAAAAAAAAAAAAAAACAACCCACACACAGACACAGATGTGGAGCGTGCACGTGTTTTTGTCGTGTGCGAGTCATGCACGCCACCAGGCAAGCTTTCCATTTAAGACAGACAATAGAAACAGGAAGGAACTTAGGAAGTTGTGTTACTTTTACTGTTTGCTAAATGCCTAAGTTACAAACATGAACCAAAGAAACTACAAAAACAGTCATTCCAGTTATGTCCATACAAGAAATTGTTGCCTCCTCAGTATTGCTAACCCCACCCAGTATGTAACAGGTATTATAGACCACTAACATGCACAGATGGGTGCATAGGTGAATTTTAACTGTGTTCAGTAGTCTCATATAGTTAGTAGCGTATTGTGGCATATTCACCTGAAACTCTTTATGGCCCTAGCAACAGTTAACTGTTTTAGCTGATAACAGACTAGTCTGTACTTCTGTTTGTGTGTCATGCTGAAAATAGAAGCTCATAACACATTTTTCACTACTACAAAGCTTTCTCACCCTTCCCCAGTGTGTGCGATAGAGTAGAACATAACAGTTGTAAATGCTTTGAAGCACAGTTAAAGACAAAAAGGACACCAGAGAGACATAAGACAAAGGATAAAACAAGAGCTGGGGAGGGGGACGTGACAGAGGACAGGAGGCAGAGCCGAGAGCGTGTTGGAAGCAAAGATATGGAAGGCAAATTACAAAATAAAAATATTTGCATTTCAGTTTGATTTCAGCACATGTGCTGGCAGTAGGTAAGCCAAAATCAAAAAAGTCTGAAGCCAGTCATAGGCATAGCATTTAGAGTCAAGATTAAACCTAAGAGATACTCTGAGTCCTCATGTGGTTTCAGGTTTCTTGAGCTTCTCCTTGACAAGGTCAGCCTTCACTCATCTGGGACTGTAGGTCCCAGTTTCATTAAGCCCCTTTGTGACAATTGATTGAATTAAATCTTTGAAGTCAAGAACATTTGCCTGATGAAACAGCAGATAAATGGCATCTCTCCAATTTATATCAGAGTATTTTCAAGCACCTCTGGATGCACAGGTACTTGCCTTCAGAGCAGTCGTACAAATAAGCTTAAAGTCACAGCTCACTGGTGCCCCCTGGTGGTGGCCCAGTCCACAGTGGTCCACAGAGACCCAGGGCCAATATAGGCCCTGCAGGACCTGCTGCCCAAAATAACATTCCTCCACCGCGGAGAGGACGACCTCGTTTCTTCTGCCAGCCGGAGAGGAAGAGGAATAGAGGAGGTGACCCATTTACAGAGACCGGGCACCAAAATGTAGGACTTTGTTTCATTAGGGGACTGTGATTTGTGTGCATGTGACTGTTGTTCATAGCGCCAGGTAGGTACGTAACTATGGGAGACTGTAAAAAGATGACAACTTCTACTTTTTAATGATTGAAGAGAGTATGGGATGGGATACAGACAAAGAACCCGCATGGATAAATCAAAAGTGTTGAGTTATTTTCAGTCATTGTGAGGAAAAAATAGATGGTTTATTTGGGACTTGGGGGAGAAGAAAAATAAAAAATAAAACATCAAATGAGTTAATGACGTCACGACAAAACATGAATGGACGCAGTCAAAACAGCCGTCTTTCTACCTGAAAATGATGCTTTGCAAGTCGAAGGGGTACTCTATGATTCCTGTAGTGGGGATGCGCACCCTGAGTACATCCTGCTGTGTGGGAAGATAGTTGGAATCTGAAATACGATCCAGATCCGAAAGATAACTACAAACGAGCCAGTCAGGAAAAAGGAATATAAAAAAAAAAAAAAAAAAAAAAAGAGGGAGGGGAGAGACAGGAAAACAGTTATATAAAGCGTGGCAGGCAATTACCGCAACACCACAGCCATTCCAGGAAAGTGTGGATCAGTCCTGTTGAAGAAGACTCACAGAAAAGGCCGCATCACAGAAACAAAAAGGTGTTAGTGCCACTGCTCCACCAACACTATTCCCAGAGCTTTGACATTAGCAGTTTATCTTTAACTGACCATGGACACTGAGGTCAAGACATTTGTGGAATATGGTGGTGCAGACAGTGTAGGTGGCATCGGTGACAGCAGCAGTGACTTTAGCAGCGGAAACAGCAGCACCTGTATCAGATAAACAAGGATTGGACAAGTCTGACATCAAGGACAACGGGAAACATATTCCCCTTTGTTTCTTTAAAGGTTAAATTCTTCTGCCTTTCAATGTGCATCCAATTGTCTAATATTTCATGACAAATTCCTGGAGAATCTTTGACATCTCTGCCTAATCCTTCTTTATCTGTACTTTGTTGCTGCTCCCTTCAGTGCAACATGTCTGGCCTTAGGTTCTCCTTTTCCCCTTGGGGCCAGAACTAGAAGACGATGCTACACACAAACCACTGATAGCCTCATAGGACAAAGCAATCTACTCATGTTAGTATTGTTTGTCCCAGCTTTAATCTTTTTCTGGAAATAAATGATTCTGAGCTACTTCTTTTACACTGACAGTCATCAGTGGTTTGTGTCCTCTAGTCATGGTGACGCTGCAGTCCTGGTGCCTTGAGGGAGTACCTGAAGATGACGTTCTCCAGGTCAAACGGGTACTCTATTATACCCGTGGTGGGAACACGGACCCTCAGTACATCTTGCTGGGTGGGAACATAACCCTCCGCAGTCACACGGTCTATATCACTAAGGTAACTGGAGATATACACGAACAGTGTGGATAACACTGAACTGAAGACATCATTCAATGATTTACTTGCATTTCATTCTGTCATACGCATGCTTAAACAAATACAAACGTTACACATTTGATGTCAAACTGCAAACGCATCTGCAAGCACACAAACTTGACCTGCAGTACAGAGCAAGCACAACCAGGGGGCACTAAAGAGTGAGCGATGGCCTTCGGCTTTGCACCCTAGAGTCATGTATTGTGACACAAAGGGTGTACACCTTACCAAGTTCTTTTTTTAAAAACAATTACTAGCAGTGCATCTTTTCTCTAAAGACAAATAGCACCGTTTCTAGCCAATCTGGACACAGAAATTGGAAGGTTTTCACTGATGACTGCATGAAGCTCAAGCTCAGGGTAAAATAAGGGGCTCCATAGTGGTTTCAGTGTTTATTCTTATTTAGTTGGATGGGCCAGTGAAATCAGTCTCTCTCCAATAACAAGTCTTTTTTTTTTTTCCTCCTACAACTAATTACACTAATATCAATTAAAAGCTAAATAGTGCCATTTTCATGAGAGATTGTCAAATAAACAGGAGATTTTTGTCATTTGTCAGCCAAATTTTCCAGTGGACAAAAGGCTAATGTGCTGCTCTGCCCAGCATATACACCGAAACCCACACAGAACCTGACACCAACCCCACACATCCAACCACACCTTAATTACTCTGAAAATTAGCATCTTGACCTCTGAAGACAACTGTGTCCCTGCTACACACAAAGTGTCAGTTCCCCCCCAAAAATCATGAAATATATATTTTTAAACTTACGTCAGGCTGAACCTAGCTTCGCAGAGAGAAACAATGACCTTGAATTTAGTGAAACAGCTCTTTATATTGCAGCTGCTCAGTCTCACATTAATTAAGCACAGGCACCCCCGCATCATATTTCTCGTTTCTTGGTTGGTCTCATTTCATTTTCACATGAGATGAGACCAACGCAACATTTTTAATGCAGGTTTGGGAACAGACTTTTATTTTTCATTTAGAAAAAAAAAAAAAAATAAAAATAAAAAAAATACATCAGTCATCGACTACACTTAAATTATAGTAATTTAAAACGGATACCAAACAAGATGGGTCTTACACAAGGCCAAAAATAAAATGGTTAAATAGGTGACAAATGTTCCCAAACCAGCATTACAGACAAAAATTACACGCAGCTCATAAATAACATTCTGAAACATTACACAGATACCATGACCATCGTCTGCAAAGCGAGGTGAAAAGACGTACTATTTTGTGGAGTCAGAGAGCTGGTATTCTCTGCGACGGTCGTAGGCCTCCTGGATTCCTGGATCAGCCCACAGGGTTTTAATAGCTGTGATGTATGGTTGCTCAAAACTATTGATCTTCTCAATGTCCACCTCCTTCACAAGCATAGCATTAGCCTGGGAAGACAAAAGGTGAAGTAAGTAACAAGAGATCTGACATGCATGGCCACAACACAGCAAACAGAAATATAGATCTATGTTTTTTTTTTAAAACTACAAGAATTATCCAGTCATTTCAGTTTTCAGCTGTAGACTTTTGATATTTCTGCAAACAGCAGATTTTTTCCACTGTCTGTTTAGACCAAACATCCGATCCCAACCACCCACCTATTCTACTTTTTCCAAAGATAATGTTTCTGCTAGACAAACTAAATGCATCACTTCTTGCGTGCCAGAAGTTCTTTCTTGGAAAGATTTTAAAAAAGACACAGTTGGTCAAACTCTGAGAAAGAAAATGGCATCTGCACTGAGGATGTCGTCAAAACAAAAGGGCTACACTGCTTCAGTTTCACTTTTGACGAACTAATAAGTTTCATTCCTGACCCATCCCTATAAAAGAAAGCAATATAAATAAATCTGCACTAGTCGATTTCTTAGGGAATCTTACAAAATCCTCATTGCACAGAGGCATGGAAGCTCTTTTAAAATAATAAAAGTTAACAGGAGAAAACCACAATAGCCTTTACCCGGTTGTCTTCATATTTGTAGGGGATCTTGAGGTTCTCAGTGGCGCGGATCATGGACTGCATGGAGGTGAAGATGTTTTGATAAACAAGTCGAATGAAGCCTCTTTTATCTTCATCAGAGTATCCAGCTCCATGGATGATCCTCATCTGCTTGATGAAGGTGCTCTTGCCACTTTCTCCTGTACCTGAGCACAAAGACACAGGATCATAGTTACAGTGTGGGTAACACCTATCGTGAGGGTCCCCAATCAAAGCAAAATTGCAACAGTAAGCAGACCGAGGCTCGATCAAGACAAAGTAAAAGATGAATTGGGATTAGTTTGAACTCTAGATCATGCAAAGCTACTCTAGTATAATCCAAAAATGGCAACACCAAACTGGTAAAGAGCACAGTAAGAGAAAGTCTCACATGTGCCAAGGAAACAAAAATCTTAGCTTTCCTTTTAGTTCTCTACCTCTGACTGAACACAAATTCAATCATACCTGAACATAAGATATCCAGAACTGACAGGTCAACTATTTATTTGAAAATAGCCGATGGCAGTTAAGGATAATGAGCCGATGCCAATGCTCTGCCAATAAATTTGTGCAGTGGAAGTTGATAAGTCTTCTGTGGACTTCGAGAAAACATTCAACTGTGTCCCTTAAGGTGTCCTGTGGGAGTATGGGTACTTGCTTGTTGTTACCAACCAATTCCTCCATGTTCATCTGTCCTAAGAGTCTGGTTCACATTGGTACTTCTACCGCTGACGCCATGCTTCTCAGCTGGAAAAAGGGTGGACCACCCAATCTAAACTCGAGATGAATTTCTTACCCAAGTGGAAGAATTAAAGTAACTTAGGACCGTGTGTAAGAGTGAGGACTGTGCAGCGGGACACTAACTGATGTATTGCTATAGTATCAGCAATGATATGCAAGTGGTGCCGATCTACTGTGGTGAAGAAAGAGCTGAGCATGGACATGAAGTTGCCAATTTACAGATCAACCTATGTTCCCACCCTCACCAATTACTATCAGCTTGCAGATACGAGTGGCAGAAATCAGCTTCCTCCAAAGAGTATCTCTGCTCTCCCTTTGAGACATGTTGAGGAGGTTGATTGTTCGGGAGGAGCCGAGATTAAAGCTGCTAATCCTCCACATTGACATGAGCCGGGTAAGGGGATGCCTGATGTGCACTTCCTTAGGTGAGGTAAGGTCCTATCAGGAAATGGCCCGGGGATAGACCCAGGACACATTAGAGCTCGCTGCTGGGTACGAGAGCTTATAAATTACTCATCACAGTATACACTACTACTTAGTCTACATTCATATAAATGTGGCAGACAAGAAATGAGAAATAACAGGGGAGGAAAAAAAAAAAGGGGGTCCACAAAAACCAAATCCACAAGACAAGATGTTATGGTTCCCTCTTCATGTGTCACCACCACAGCAATGAGCTACCAGTGTGTTACACACAGAAAGCCACAAAGATTTTAATAGTAAAAAACAACAAGAGGAAATATATTGTGAATAAAATTGCATCTGTTGTCACTGAGGTGTTAATCTATATCACTACCCAGTCCTATTCGATGCCACTGAACTGTCCCATTTTCATATTGAAAAATCAGACCCCTCATTTCTGCCAAGACCCAGAGCCGAACCTGTAACATGAACTCAGACATGCTGCAGTCCGTTTTTCTGTTTAGTTACTTGACATTTGAGGTAATTAATAGGATAGACAATGTTTTTCTCAAAATTATATTAATACGGGATGCTCATACGAGTCCTTAGTCAACTTGTTATAAAATCCCTTGACTGACATTCCAAACTGATTAACTAAACTCATTAGGGGTGCACATATGTCAAAGCTTCTTTGTCTAGTGTCAGGAAGTTGCTCCACAGTTTGCCAAGTAAACAATTCAAAAAATATTTCTAGGGAAAAAAAAAAAAAAAAAAAAAAAAAAAAGAAAAAAAAAGGGGAGGGATGAGTGAAGGAAATATGAGCTAATTTAATGAAGACGATTAAGACAGCTTGCCCTACTATATCCAGCATCTAACAGTGAACTGCCTCTGACAACGACCCCTGCTGTCATCTTTTGGCAAAGGGCAAAACTCACTCAGTGATTCTTTCCTGCCCTCCTGATTCCATATTTGGAAGTAAAACTATTACAATATTTCAAACATCATAACAGCCAAGATAAAATGTACCTTTTGATACCAAAACATCCCTGATTTCACCGTCAGAGTCGCATACTCTTCCTTCAGTTAAAGACAATAAAAACACTTTAAGCCTTTCTATATCCCGAAAAAAATTAAAATTAAAAAAAAAAAAAAAAAAAAAAACCCCACTCGATTGGTGGTCTGTTAGGCCTAACCTACATTTCACAATAGCCCTCTAAGGTCTGCATACTGCCTAAAAACCTTACCCTCAGGCCATGAAAATAAATAAATATTAAAAACAAACAGACTGATGGCATTTGAGTTCTCAGTGATATCAAACAGGATCCAGCACATCAATGATATCTGCAGAACTGAGAGGGAAAGACGAAAGACTTGGGAAAAAAGAAAAAAAAAAAAAAAAAAAATACACACATAGGCTACACTCATCTCACCACCACCTACATTCAAGGTTTTTGAAGAGCAGCCATATTTCCGTTACCATAGCAACCCCTCCTCTGTCTCCCTCTTTTTTCATTCCTGTGTTTTTTTTTTTTTCTCCTCTTCGTTTTTAAACCCCTCCCATCCGCCCCTTCTCTCTCCTCTCTTTCGTAGCAGACAGTAAATATAACTGCGAGCCCCTCAGGCTCGCTCTGTGCTCTTCATATTTTGGTTCACCGCAGAGAAGAAGGGCCTCGGTTAAGCAGAACATTTGGGATGGGCGGGAGAGGGGGGTATGGTCTGAGGTCAGGGGGTTCTGACACCTTAGGACAGTGAAAGGAATGGGAGAGATAATCACTTTCCTGTCAATGGAGAAGAAACAGCTTAATCTCAAAAATATATTTCTTATATCTAAAGTCTTTATCCATAAGGGGAAAATGGCTCTCCTTCATCCAACAAAATGCCCAATTTAGGATAACAGACTAGACAGGCTTTATAGTTCAGTGTTTTTTTTAAAAAGCAAAAAAGCACCATCTTCATTTCTCCTGGATGAATCAATGCACTGCAGTGAAGGCTACACGCTGGTCGGCCTAACAAAAGAAGTCAAACAGAGAGCGTATTCTTTGCAACAGGGCTGCAGTGGCAATGACTGCAGACCGGCTCACCGAAGGAGCAAGAAGATCACTCTCCAGCCTAATGTCTGATTTATTTCTCGTGACCCCATCACAAGATCTCCCTCCGCTGTGTTCCCTTAACTATCATGTCCCTCTTTTCCCCAGACAACACACTACAAGCCTCTGTCCTCGCTTTTTCCTCCCCAAAAATTGTACTAGTGCCAGCCACAGCCATTTCCATGCCCTCACCAACTCTTCCCCACTAATACGCCCCCACCCATCGCTCCCCTCATAACCTCCCTGAGGCAAGAAATATGCCTCGCCATTCTCATCCCTCTCTGTCAAGAATTTTGGATATTCATAACTAGAATCCATCCATTCTTTTTTGGTAATGACCTAGAAAAAGGAGGTCACCTTTTAATAGCTCACGCGCACACACACGCGCGCGCGCACACACACACTGAGCTCTCTTCTAGGTACTGTGAGAGAGAGCGAAAAAGAAAGAGTGGAGATTGTGTCCCAGCGCAACAGTGCAAGGTACACTACACAGCCCACACACACACCAACACTACTCTCTTCGCAGAACCGATGAGCTTTGTTCCACAAAACCAAAGTCTCA
Organism: Simochromis diagramma; assembly: GCF_900408965.1. Taxonomy (NCBI): domain Eukaryota; kingdom Metazoa; phylum Chordata; class Actinopteri; order Cichliformes; family Cichlidae; genus Simochromis; species Simochromis diagramma. The sequence continues at coordinate 7,601,079 of NW_024387030.1, forward strand.
CTCGAGGGTAACCCGATGACAATAAGCACACAACAAAAACTTGCTCTGAACACCCAAATTACAAAGAGGCGCTGAAATGATAACAGTACGCAAGCAGTACAGCTCCCCATCAACTAAAAAGGCAGCAAGCACTACACCTGTATATTCCATTGCCAGGATAGCTTTCATAAGCCTTTACATAACGCAACTGATGTCAGCTTGTGACACAACCCCTGATAGACTTGACACACTGCTGTCTTGGTGCAGCAGTTTTGGTTGAGCCCCGGCTGCTACGCTGTCTATTAGGTTATAAGCGTGTGCGCGCGCACCTACACGAAGGCATTGCTTTGTTTACACAGTCTGCTCATCTTATAAATCTCCCATCCTGCTTCAAACGCAGCCGCCACAGGGCCTTGTTCGCAAGCGTGCCCATTTCTGCTAAACCTGACCTCCCCATGCAAAACGAGTCGCTGCTTTCGATGAACAGGAAGTCATCAGCATTGCTGTAAATTTGCATGCAAAAAACACACACGCCGAAATATAACTGTCCATTGCTATGAACAGCACATGTTTATCTGGGTTTATGAACGGTCCTTTCAGTCAGCACGTGGCAATCAAATCTCAGCACGGAGAAACCGTCTGCATAAACACAGCCAAGGTTAAGATACTGACAAAACTGGCATCGTGTAGGCATTATACGTTTTTGTCAGCACCTGGGAAAACTTTTAAAAAAATGAGAAGGCTAAGCAAAAATGTAGCGAGGGTCTTAAGCTTTCACATATTCATTTTGGAAATTGGCCTCTTTCAGGCGTACAAAGGAAAGGGACTGAGCCAAGGCAGCCTGCAGCTATGCAACACACACCACCTGCCTAACCAACTGTGGACACACATACACACACACAGATCCTGTGGTCAACCTCAAGGCATGGATGTTACCTCCACTGTGATGTCCCATTTCTACCCCCTTTCCCTGCAAAGACTTCAAAAAAAGGACACAGCAAGGAGGGCCATTTCTCCCTGTCAGATATATGGCCGCTTGCTCTGTGTTCATTGTGCTTCCTTCTGTCAGAATCTCGGTATAACTCTACAGCTTTGAGCCGATGCCTCTGCATCTGCTGAGTGCTCCGCGTACGTGGGTGGCGGAGCTGTAAATCGAACATGCATGCTATAGCAAGCGCTGCACATAATACACACAGTCTCACGCGTCTTCATCTCACCACCTTAGGATGGCCTTGTCTGTTTACCAGTGTGTATGCAATGAGTGTTGAGTGGCAGAGTGGGAGTGGGTGAGCAACAAAAATGGCAGGAAAAAGAAAGAATAAAAGAAACCTCACTCGACAAAAGATTCAACACTTTGCAGGAGTATTTTTTTTCTTTTTTTTTAAAATCTACAACACACAGTGTGCTCAGCTGCTGCAACTAAAACCAGCCAAATCCTTGATATTGATATCGCTTCTTAAGCTGTGGTTCTTATTTTAGGGAATCTCATCACAGACCGAGAGAGAACATCACTCTGTCCACACATGGGCAGTAAACGTACGCCACGGCTATTTGCTACAATTATTTAACAAATCCACTTTATGCACAGCGTAAGCGTGGCACAGCCTTCCAAATCCAACTCGAAACAGAAAATTGAAGTGACAGAAGTTGAAACGGTGCGATGAGGGAGAAGTGTGGGCTTTACTGTACGCGGCAGCTGGTGGGAGTAAACAGGAATGAACATGCCACTCTGTCACCACAGAGAGGACTGAAGATGCTGGCAGAGAACAGAAAGGCAGGCTACGTACCCGTCCTGTCTGGGGACTGTGGGGGGGGAAGCAAGCAGTATGTGGGACAGCCTCCATCTAGCCTCAAATCTCTAGAGAACCTGCCATGACCCTCTTTTAAGAACGCGCGTGTGTGTGTGTGTGTGTATACTTTCATCTGCGTGCTAGAGAGCAAAATGTGTAAAAGACACGGTGTCATAGAGCGAGACAAGGAACGTGTGCAAGGCTGGCTGAGAAAACGGTGAAAGGAGACACTATCCAAGTTCAACGATGGTGAATTTGTGCATACGTACGTCTCTGTTAAAGATTTAAACTGGGCATCCTAACCAGGCAGGAGACAGAAAGGTGCAAAATTATACAAAACATAATATGTAGCCTGACATATACTGCCTCATCAACTCATCCCACTGCAGTTTTCTGAGACCTGGCTGTGAACCTTTTCTAAAAGACATCACATAAACAAGACAGAAAAAAAATGATGAATGGAATGACGTCTGGGTGGATTTCTCTTTATCCTTACATCTGTCTTCTTTACACATTCACAAAAAATATGATGAAAAACACTGAAAATAACAAAAAAATGTTTTGTCAAGTACAGTTTGGGGTCTCCCCACAGAATGTTCGAGGCCTTAAAGAGGTTTAGTGAGAACTGCTTTTGCTTTCGATCTTTTTTCTTGGAAGTAGATGCGTCAGTCTTGCAGGCGATGAGATAAAATGAAGAACTGTCAGAGAGAACAGATTACCAATTGTCACATTTTAAGGGTTTTTAAATCGTGCATATTAGTTTATCTTACATCTCTGTGGAAAATTAATCGCCTAAATATGGTAAACAGATTTTTCGAAACTCTCAGATACGCAGAGCACGTCTTACGTCGACCTTCATATTTAAAAAGCGTTAGATTTGACCATGATAAAGGGGATTTGAGGAAAAGCTGCAGAACTTCACATTCACCGGCATTAAAGCCCCCCCGAAAAACTGTACACACACGCACACATCCATCTAGGAATCCCTATTGCCATATATGATCAAAATAAGATGGCTTGGCAGGAGAAGTAAGGTCAGCAATAAATGTGAGCCTAACCCTTGATCCCCTTCCTGGTTCAATCACACTGCTCATCTAAAAAGGATGCCTTAACCTGGTATAACAAGATGTACTGCTGACACAGGAAAGAACAATGAAATCACTGAGTACTTGGCAAACGACTTAAACAATGCCTGGAATGATATGCCGTAGAGAGGGCCACAACTTTTTGGTGTCAGAGTTAACTTTAGCCCCAGCCAGACTTGATTTATTTTTAAGGATGTTTTTCACTAATCAGGCACATACACAAATGCCAACTGACAGCCTGTCTGGGAGTTTGAACTGTGAAAAAAATCCTGGAAAAGCACTTTAGGAAACCTTAAAATGTTTAACCTAACAGCTCACTTTACTGACCGTTTGCTTGCTCCAGCAGTTCATTTACCCGATGCAGCAAAAGCCACAGCTCTTAGTTCACTTTGTTTTGACCAAGTAGAGGCAAACCATTGGTCTGTGGAGCAGGAAGCTGTCAGTATGGCCTGATATGGCACTATGCAACAGGCAGCCACACTGTGGTACTGCTGCAGCCCTGGCAGAGCGGTTATTCTCCAAGTTAGCAGTTTAACAATGATAACATTTAACATTTACCCTCCCTGTATTCTTAGACTGGAAACTTTGTGCTTGGGTCGGGTGTAAGATGTAACCAAACCACATAACTGTTCTGGCACATACACGCTGGCCATGTAGCAAATCCTGCCAGTAAGCGAGTGGCACAGAAGGAGGGTGGACTGTCATTAGTGAGAGGAAAATCAACGCTGTTACAGGAATGCAATATGCAGTTACAGTAACATCAATCTAGAGTTAAAACAATTACAAGACTTTACCAATCTGCATTATGTGGTTCCAGATCTACAACAAACATGAGAAGCTGCTACAGTGGTTAGCACAGTTGCCTCGCAGCAAGAAGGTCCCGAGTTCAATTCCAGGCTGGAGTTCTTCTTGCATGTTCTCCCTGGTTACTCCACAGACATGCACGGGGCTAGGTTAACTGGTGATTAGCCAGTTATTATTAGACTAAATTAGCTGTAGGTGTGAATGTGAGCAATCGTTCGTCCCTCGCCCTGTGACAGAGTGGCGACCTGTCCGGGGTGCCTCTCACGCTATGACAGCTGGGATAGGCTCCAGCCCAACTCCGATTCTGAATTGGATAAGTGGGAGAAAATGGACTGATGGAAGGATGGAAGGAAGACCTTACTGGTAACGGAATCATCTTAGACTTCTGGGCAGGCAAAAATCAATTTTAAGATTGGGCTTTAGGACGGTAATTTGCCAAGTATTTGCCGTTTCTTATGTCAGGCTGCATTTCATTGTCAGTAAGCTGGAGTTTTCTTGCACGCAAGCACAATTCATCCACATTTTTTTCTGGTAAAGAGTCTACTACTTTGTTTTACAGAAGTCTCAAGCATCTTCCTGACTGTACTGGACATTTGATAAACAAAATGCACAGTAAGCCTGGGTAAATTAGACCCCATTTACACACACAAAAGTTACATTTAACTTGCAGACCTGATATTTCCGTCAATGGAGGGCCAAAAATCACTTCATTTTTTAAATACACAAGGAAATCTGCTGCTCTATTATGTTAAAGCTCAAATCAGCAAAAAGGTTGTGTGATATTTTACCTAATAAAGCATATCTACTAATTTCATGTGTAACGCTGCAGGAGTCTGCAGTTGCACATTATATATTAAAGCTGAAGCTGTGCACACTGAGCCGTGGGGTAGAAGATCAACTGACATGTTGAACACATCCCGTACGTGCTGAAATCCAGGGTAGCCAAGGGAAAAAAAAACAAAAACAAAAAAAAAACCAACTTCTCAATCATGCGAGATGGTGCTCAATATCATTCCACCTCTCCTGTGCAGTTTCTTGGCAAAAATTCCCCAGACTGTTCCCAAAGGTCAGGGCTGGGCTTTGCCACAGCAGGTTCCTGCGATCAGTATGTACAAGCTGGTAAATGAGTGCAGACTGTAAGGAGCCTTATAAAAAAAAATTAAATAAATAAATGCAGCCATTTTGAAATGCGATGGTTAAATGTTCAAAAACGGAGACAGTCTCCATCCTCCACTGAGGTGTGGAGAGGCCGAGATCGCACGGAGTGTTGTGGGCTTGAGAATTATGCCAGGGGATAATAGGAGTCAGTGACACCTTAAAAAGTCTGAGCAGCAGATGTGTTTAACCAAGCCTATTAAAACCTGGACTAATCCTGCCTTACACGTCCTTATCCAGCCGTCTACTGACAGCTTTAGCTTGCACAGGACAGTCCACTTACAGCGTGACTGGTTTCCATTTGCGCTTGCTTTCAGTCCTTCAGACTGATGCACCCATAAAAGTTTGTTTAAAAGACTGCCGTTGGAATCAGCTCGATTAATCCAGCTCATCACCAGGCATGAGTAGCAAACGCCCCTTCTCACCTGCTCACCTTGGCAGCCAGGTAGAAGAACGTGCAGCAGAGACGAAGATGTACGACACACGGCAAACTATGTCCCATCAATGGCCTACTTTACCTAGTTGAGGTACTCACCAGGGAAATAAAAAGGAGACACACATGTCAAATAACCAGGGCTGCTTTTAGTGAGCGTGAAATGGGAGCAAACGTTTTGAAACTAAGGATGCAACCTAGATAATTCCAATTGTCCTAAAAAGGGAGATTCTTTTATCACCCCCCTCCCCAAGCTCTTACACCAAGCATTAGTTCAAGTAGCCATGGAGGGAAGGGGGAGGGTCACATAATGGACAAGAAGTTAGTCTGTTATAATATGGTAGGTAAGCGAGTACATTCGAGAAAGCACAGTCCACTGTTCCCTTTTGTGTCCACAGAACTATGAATCAATGCAGTACAGAGCAACTTATCCAACAGCAGCTCCCACCTGCCCACACACTTGCTATAAAAATAGCTAACCTACTCAGCTAGACTCCAGGATGAGGGGGCCAGCCCCTCAGTATCCTTGTCCTCTGCAAGTGTAGATTTGTGACACTAGTTACTCATTAAATAATAACAGAAATGTAACAATGAATGAGTGGGCACCATACAAGGTCTAGCTGAGGGATCTGAAAGGTCTTCCAGTTGTACAAATGTTATGCAACCTATTGAAATCAACTCAAAGCCCCCCTCCTCCCCCCGATTAAATCAAGTGGCCATCTTCACAGTTAACCAGCGCCTGCTGACAAACGACAGTAGCGGTTTTGCAGCTGGGAGATGAATCAGACCGTCATAACGTAACATGTGGTCGCCTGCAAACGGTGACATCTTCGCAACTTCGATGCCAAATGAGCCTGTTGTCTGCACGCCAATGCAAAATCCACTCACACACACACACACACGAATAAAGAGACGGATCCGCTGGTTAGGCATGCCATGCAGATTCACACCTGCACACGCCAGATAGCCAAATCCAACGCAAGTTGCAAAAACAAGCTCTGCATTTCGGAAAATCATGCCATAACGTTTACTCATAATCACACCAGGCTTCCAGCTAGCAACCTTAACTAGCAGCATATCTGCTAGCATCGCCAAGAAGGCCCAAGGAGGTTGGCTGTCCACATAAACGACACAAACATGGCTATTAAAAAGGGCGTTTGGGATTTAGCATGCTACATACCGAGCAGCAGTAATTTCAGCTCTCTCCTGGAGTCTCGCTTGTCTCGGCGGAGTTGTTTGTCAATTTCTGCATTGATTCGTTTCGACTCCTTCGCCTCTTCGCTCAGGCAGCAAGCCATCATGGACTCCAGAGTCATCCCCTCTGGTTTTTGGCAGCCCGGTTCAGGCGGGACCTAACGAACACTTGCCCACGGTTTCAGCTTCTCCCGAACCCCGGTTTCCTCGCTTCTGTCTCTAGCGAGGAGGTGGTGGTGGTAGTAGTGTCGGACTGGACGAGTGGATGGATGGATAGGACTGGGGGAGGGGGGGGGGGGGAGACTAGCCAAGGGGCCTCGCTGTCAAGTTGTCCCCCCGGCCGAGAGCAACTGCGACTTCAACCGGGCGATCTCAGCAAATCACGGGAGATTCGGACAGGGAGGAGGGAGCCAGGAGACGGTGGGGCCTCCCCGAGATGCTCTCAGCCTGCACGCCTCTTAATACAGCTAATATTAAAATGACTCCAGCTGCCACAGATTAGCTACTTAATACCCGTTTATATCATTAACCCCTCGTGTGTCACTGGGAGATCTAATTCTACCTTCTTTAATTTAATCTTCTCAATCCGCTAAAAGTGGTTTAAGACCGCAGAGTCGCCACATCCGAACCCGTAACAGCTGATATCTGTGCACTCTCCCCAACGCTAGATAAGCCCGTTTAGTCTGTAAAAGTAAACACCCCTTGTCAGCAGGCTAATATTAGAGTGGTAATCTATATTGCACTATCCACACCGCAGCACTGCGCCTATTTTCCGAGTAACTACATCAGCTAACGCTGGCTAAATTAGACGTAACGACTACGGAGGCTGCCCTGCTAGCCCGCTAGCTCACTAAACAGCGCCTCGGCTAAAATGTGTCAACCCGCAGTGATTGAAGCAGCAGGCTGCTGGTTGAAGGAATTTGACTGCCTAGCTAGCAATAACTACACAGCAGCCTATTACATCTTGGCTCATTTTGACGATAAAATAAAAGGCTACGACAACGACCGAAAACAAATCTGAAAAACGCGTGCCGAGCCGGCGGCTTTTGCTAGAAATATATTCACTTCAAGCAGAAAGCTTTCGGGTCGTTCGTCGCTGGAACTAGGTGGGCACACAACAGGATGATGCCAAGCGAGGAGGAGGATACAGTAGTGTTGACTGACAAACGGCGGATTTCACCAAACAGGTTCGTGGCAGACCAATTGAATGAACGAGGCGGGTCTCTGGGTGGGCTCAAGTTAGATCCATGAGATGCAGATGCAGGCTACACCTAAAAAGCATGACCAGATAAAAGCTGTTTTTTTTATTGTCGTCCAAGTCAGAGCACCTGTTGCATATATGCTATCTCCAGCTTAATAATATGTTAGAATATATAGGAACGCATATGTAAGCACTCCTTATCCTTCCATCAATAACCTGCAGGGTATTGGAAGCGAGCGTCAAGTGTGCTGGAATAACAGCGGCATCTAGTGGCCTTATAGTAGAATTGCAAGTGTCGCCTGTTAAGACTGTGTTCATTCATTCACTGAGTCCATGAAACAAATGAGGACACTTGGCATTCATAAATGGGCCACTCTGCAATTGCAGGACAATTTCTGTCCCACACATGAATTTCAAAGTAACCCCTGTACAAAATACTAGAACACGCATTTGTTGTGTAAATTAAACATGTCCCGAGGCAAGTGTAGAAAAGGGGTTCCAAAATATTATTTAAAATACAAAATATCTCCAGGGAAACCTTCAAAAACTGTCACTTGTCTCTCGTCACAGCTTCTTGACAACCAAATTGCATGTCAAATACAACAATTAACATAAGTTATAAATCCACCTTTTCTTTTTGACTATGCTGACATGTGTCTCTTATACTTGTTAAACCATTTTATTTACATCAACATATTTTAAAGAAGACAACATGATATTATGAAAAGACAAATTCATTTCTTTCTTGCATTTCTTTATTTCTGCTACTCTAATTTTATTATTTTTTTAATAAAATAATCATAAATGTTATTATTAACTCACAAGGGGTTAATCTATTGCCTTTGTAGTAGTTTGAATTATTGTATGAATAGTGCATTTGAGCAAAATATATACAGGAGTTTCTTGTTACCATAAAAAAAATAATAAAAGGAACCCATTCACCAAAGTGCATCATAAATAAGTGTAATGTTTAGAAATGCTTGCTTTGCCTCTGCCTTTTATAAGATTGTTGCCAACACACAGTATGGGAAATGTGACATTTTAAGGCTAATCTGGCAGATGGATTTAAAGCTGAACATTGATAAAGACTCTTGGAAAAGCATGGTCTCTAGTGTGGGTGGGTTCACAAGCAGAGCTCAGGAAAAACTGACATGTTATAAGATACTTCACTGTTTTTCAGTTTAATTCTGTTCTGTTATCTGTACTGTTCTCTTTGAAGAACAGTTTGAAGAAAATTCAAGAGCCGAATAAAAATTTTAATGAGATAAATGTAAGTAAAATTAGGTAAATATAAAAAAAGCAACAGATTGAGATTCTTATTTCAGTAATCCAGTCATGCTGGTAATGTAACAAAAGGTATAATTGCACATGGAAAAAAAGTGTTCAATTATTTAGCTTATTTTGCTCTTCAAAATAGTCACAGAAGAGCTGCCTGACTTCCTCATTATTACTTTGGTTCATGCTAGTAGAGAGAAGCTGTTTGTGGCTGGGTTGGGGACTCTCTGCCTCGGCCACCTCCACCTGCCACTCCGCTTTAAATGCGTCTCCGTGAGACTCGCACATGTTGTGCAGAATGCAGCAAGCCAGGATCATGGTGGGCACCACGTCCAGTCCGCAGTCGTTCCTCTTGCTGAGGCACTGCCAGCGTGCCCTCAGCCTCACCAACGCCTCCTGAGACACGCGCAGCGCTCGGGCAAGCCGTCCATTAAACAGCTGCTGCTGCTCCGTCAGTGCCGCGTGACTCGCCGTCCTGCCCTGTTCCTCAGGATAGGCCTTCATCAGCCAGCTCTGGAGCGGGTAACAGGCCTCACCCAGCAACACATACCTGGATGTGATAAATGAGTGTCATTTATTTAATGCCTGGAACACCTGAAATAGACAAAAACACTCAACACTACTACATTTCACAGTTTGCAAATTTGCATTATCTTTATTGGCCAGCAGGTGGCAACATTAAAAAGACGTGCAGTTGTACAGAAGTTTATAGGAAAACAAGCTTAGGTTTCCTTTGCCCTGTGACCTCAGTAAATATAAGAGTCAGAAAAGAGGATTATAGTGTCCTTGGGTTCAAAACATCAATGTGGCAACAATAAAAAATGCTCATCCAACTAAAGGATGACATCACAGTGTCTACATTTGCTTGTTACACAAAGGCCATGTGAAAACCTGACATACATGAGGAAAAAAACAACTTGAATGCCTGAAAAATGTGACTGAATTTCTTCTGTTAACTCTACCTGAGTGATTTTCCCATGAAGGTAGGTGGTGGGGCAGGTGAGAGTCCACCCTCGGCGGCTGTTGCCCATAGCGAAGAGTTCTGTAAGATCTCAGCTGGATCTGTCCCGCCTGGGAAACTGGCACATACATCCCAGAAGTGCCCCCGACCGCTAACAGCCACCTAAAACAGTGAAGGCACACAGAGGCAAACAGTCGGACTCTGATTGGATAACCCGCAAGCTTGTAATTGCAGTGACATAAATGGGCGCTTTCGTCACCTGCGATATGACTGAGAGCCAGCCGGCGGGGTTGGCGTAGTCAGACGCGTTGTTTGATGGGGTGATAATAGCTGTGTGGAGTGTTGCTATCGCAGCGACGCAGTGAGGGAAACCCCAGTGAGACAGGAACAGCTGAGCTGAATCCTCCAGCTCCTGCTCACCTGGCGATCGGAGGTAGATGGAGCTGAGGAGCGCCACGATGGCGTGACACATGTCTCTAACGCACCTGCACACGGTCGACTTCCCCACACCGAACAAGGCGCTGATGGTGCGGTACTCGATGTTGGATGCCAGGCGCCACAAAGCTACAGCTACACGCTTCTCCACGGGCAGTGCCAGGCGGAAACTGGTGTCCCGTCGAGCCAGGCGGGGCCTCAGCTTGTCGCAGAGGTAGAAGAACGTCTCTCGGTTCATGCGAAACTTATCCAGCCAATCAGAGGGCTGGAATTCTGTCATGACAACCCGCTCCCACCAGTCTGTGCTTGGAGTGGTGGTCCAGGGACGAGTGCGGATGCGGGCATTGGAGCGGACGCCTCCCGCTATCATCATCTACAGAGACAAACATAAAAACAAAATTAAAATTACTTCCCTCTGAAATATCCAGAATCTGTCACATTTTTTAACATAATGTTTGCTTTTTTTGATCCCAGCAGTAGTTATTCAATCAGATAAATTTATGAATTCATGACTTAGTGATCTATTAAGTCAGCACCTTTTTGGCAAGCCCCTTGTTTTAAACATGCTGCCGTTGATATAGCAGAAAATTTGACGATATTGTATTCTTGGACTCATGTAATAACATGTCAACATTTATAATGGTTTTGGCACAATCAAATGGTTAAGCTGAGTTTACCCATGTAACAAAATATTATTTTCCAGTACATTATGTAATAACTGGGGAGATATGAAGTTGGTCCTAGTGATGAAGTTTACAGATTTTTTGATAGTTGTCAAATTTAAATTGTTGCTCATTTGATATACAAATGCAAATGGTGAAGCAGATTTTTTAGAAATATACACTATAAAGCTTATTACATTATTATTACATAACACATTTATTGGAGCACCACCCAATGTAAGTTTATGCCACAGCTATGCTACATTAACAGTACTGGTAAATACCAAAAACATACACACACACACACACACACACACATACATACATACATATACATATATATATATATATATATATATATATATTTCCTGCAAGGGTTAATCCACCAATATGCACAAGCTCTTTCATCAAAATGATCTATTTACGTTGTAATATTATACTAACCAGAAATTCTGAGTTAGAGATGGCAAAAAATAACACAAAAAAAACCTTCTTGTGTCAGTAACAATCTTCCATACTTGTACTTGTTTTCAGTGTAATGTTGTTTATTTGATGACTATCTTTTTCATTATCCCAACATAATATCATCAAGGTTGCTGTGATTTGTAAAATGTATCTGTATAAGTAGATATAGAAATTTCCCAAATATACCATAAAAACAAAAGTTTACAAGGGGAAAATCCAACAGCTGGTATCTGCATATCTGTCCTTTTTTTTTTTAATGAATTAAACATTTCAGAAAATGTAACACCCTATTTAACAAGAACAAAAACCTGCATATAACAGACCTAATTTATAGCTAATGGACAGCTGTTAGCTGCTTGACTGTGGCTGCTCTGACATATTTTCAAGTTTAAGTGCAGGTAGGCCCACAGTCTCTGGTTTTAGTGCTTTTATATGACTGTAAATGTGAGATTTAAGAGTTTTGAAGTGTTGGTCGTGTACAACGTGACTTTATTAAAAGCTTTGACGTTTTGCAGACAGATAATACACTATATTAGTTAAGAGCACTTGACATGTTGATGTGTTATTATTTTAAGCCCCTATAGAGGGGGACTGACCATGAGCATCCTCCTCTGTCTCTGGAAGAAGTACTGGCGGTGTCTGATGCGTCTTTGGATCTCGTTGCGTCTCTGAATGTTTGCGTCGTTTATGTCTCTCATGCGCTTCAGCAGCATGTAAGTCACGAGAAACATCAAAGAGCGCAGCTGCTCCTCCTCTTCCATTATTCCAGCTTTACCCGGGAGGCGACACTACTGCGGGTAACATGTCAGCCTGGTTAAAGCACAGCCTCTCTCATTCCACTTCCGCTTTCTGCTTGTTTATGTCTGGGTGTGAGTGGTGCTGCCATCCAGTGGCTGTCAAGACGAGTAGGGTACTGCACATCTCAGTGCTGATGAAGCTCTGTATATTGTTTTAGCATTCAGGGTTGTAGTGCTTTGGAAACAGTGATGTAAGCATCTGACATTCTTCGAGACGGACAGAAACTGGTTATTATTAAATGCGTTAGGTACTAGAAACGGGTTCACCGATGTCTCTTCCACACTCTTGAAACTTTGCAGAGAGACACGGAAAACCTTCTTTTGACAGGACATGCAGACGTGCCATCCTGGAGGAGCTGGACTACCTGTGCCGCGTGAATCCAAGTACCGTCTCATGCTACCACTAGGAGCGTTGATAGGAAGGATAAGGAGAGTGCAATAATCTGTGGTCTGCAAAATATTTCATATTAGCGGTTGTCTTGTTGCCACTCTGTGGCGACTTTTGCGACTTTCATTTGCACCAAAGCAGGTGAAATGGACTCACAGTGGTTTATACTTCCTAACTGGACAGAATAATATCCCTGAAGTGTGTTGTGTTGTCTCTCTACACTCCCCAGTGATCTTTTACTTTGTAATTTAAAAGTTCATTTAACATCAAACCTCTTCAATGTGTAGACAGCTTATTTGATGCTTTACTGTTATCATCCGGCAATGTTTTCTCTATGTAAGTCATACATGATGAATGATGTTATATTGTGTACACATTAAACAAAAATAGTTCAGTACTATCCTAAATGCTTCTTCCTGCACTGCCTTTTGTGTTCAGTATAGCCTCAGTGAATGACAAAAAGTGAGCTATTTAAAAGAGGACCATTTATTACAGCAGTGTTTATTTCACTAGTAATGCTCTCTGCTCCAAGCATTTCAATAAATAGGTTCAAAAACAGTGACTCTCCGTCAGAAGAAATACTGATTTCGAGGAATAGGAACTCCTGTTTTGCAAAAAGAACTCCAGCGTGCAGTTCCTCAATAGTGCTATGAATAGTGAACAAACAACATGTTTTCGACTGGACTTGCTGAGTGTAATGTGAGCCTTAAGAGGAGATGATGTCTGTGCAGGTGTTTATTACTGGATGAGAGTAAGGTTAGAGGTTACAGAAGGTGAATATTAGCGAATCATTTACATGTGGATATGCTTTAGATTCTTGTACATTCTTCAGTCATACAAAGACTTAGGACACAACTTTCACTCGAGTGATGAACAACTCTGCAGCTGCGTTTTCAAACTCTTTTGCATCCATGTTTCCGCCAGGCCCCTGTGTCTGTGCACCAGCCATGGCCTGAGCCAGCTTGCAGGGAGAGATCTTGGCACTGGCCTCGAGGTAGCGGATAGCCTTCACATTAGCTTCAGGGCAGGAATTCACTTTAGCGTTTGTGTTGGCACAGTAGTTTGTGTCAGAGCCCTGGGAAGTCTCTAGCGCTTCTTTCAAGGTCCCCAGTACGGCCAGGCACAACGCCCGAGAGGCAGTGCCCTCACCTGGGCAGCACACCTCGGCGTAAAGCCTTTGAGCCTGTCGGATGTAGTCTGAGAAAACGGCACACGTGAGCACGCCATGACGGAAGACATCATAGGGGACGGCTTCATGGTCGTGACAATGGAGGCGTCGCAGGAGGGGAGCAGAGGTGGATGCAGGGACTCCACCCTCGCTGCACAGGCATTGCAAGGTCTGAGTGTAGAGGCCGCCTCTCACTCCTCCTCCTCCAGCGGGGCTGTCGGTGCAGGGGCCATCGGGGCCTTCAGAAAACTCTCCTGCACATGTTTGAGGTCCAGTGAGGTTTAGGAGGTCGTAGGCCACACGGACATTGTTGCTGAATGCTGATCTGAGGAGAAAGGTGGAATAAAAGAGAACAAATTATTCTTTAGTCTGTAGCAGAGTTATTACAGTTTCATATTTTCTGATTAGTTTTTATTTTTATTTCATTTGGATTCTTTGTTTTTAATTCAGTTTAGTTTTAGTTCGTTTCCAGAGTGGAAGTTGTTGTCTCAGTTTAGTTTTTATTGTTTTAAAATGTTCACTTTAAATTTGTTTTCTATTACCTTTAGCTTTATTTTTAGTCTTTTTAATTATTATTTTGTGGATGGCATATGTCACAGGAAAGACTCGGGGAAAATCAGTACAAATATTACATTAAAAACATTTTTGAAAGCAGTTGACACACAGTCTCATAGACATCCAGACTCTGAATAAACATGCCTATCAGTGCCTCGTCAGGCAAGTTGTAATAACATTTTACCAGACTAAGAAAACTAATGATATTTTCTCTATATATTTCTTTTCTTCTAATTAATTTTCCAAATCCACAAAATTGTTTCAATTTTGTTTAGTTTTCCTTTCATTTTATCACTGACAGGAAATAAATCATAATCAGGAGAGAGATGATAGAGCAGTTTCTTACGTCTCTAAACCAGAACACTACGGTGGGCTGTAAGGACTAATGAATATGCAAATAATGGATATACAGCATAAAAAGAAGCCTGTTTCTGGAGAAAGATGACTTTACAAATATTAGTTAAAATCTAACTACTTCTAAAGCTGTTGAATAGAGCTTATATAGGGAAGAACGTTAATGTGAGGAACAAATTCGTTTGACATGTATGTTCCACCCTGTTGCTGAAAAACATACAGCACGTTGTCCATCACCATACTTTTACTTACATTCATTTATTTTTAAAATTCCAAAGGAAAACAAAATCAAGAGAATAAAAGAGAACATGAGATTCAAACAGACTATTAAGCATTAGTCAGTCTGATAGTCTGACAGAGGTTTTTCCCGTAAAAATAACATAATATAATACAATAGCTGCTCTTCTAAATACTGATATGTTATGTTATGTTTGAAAATTCAACAGTTCTCCGTCAATACACACTGCTTTCATCCGCATTGCTGTCGAATATAAGACCATAAACCTCTGTATTTTGTCCGGACCTCTGGGAGTGATGGGCCAGCCGCAGGTGCCACAGAGCCCGGTTGAGACGCTGCTGCTCCTGCGCTCCTGCGCTCACAGTGCCGGTGTTCACCTGCTCCTCGTCGCCGCAACCACCCGAGCCGGCGGCTGTCACGGATGCGAGGTTGCAGAAGTGGTCTGCAAGGAACCCGATGGGATCGTCTGATCTGGCTTCGACCATTTTGAGGATAGCTCCGCGGAGCAGGTCTCCCACCCCTGCCTGTGACAGAAACTCCCTGTCGCTGTCCGATTTGGTGGCTTTACCCGCGGGCATCCCCGGAGGATTAACCCCGGACCGGCGTTTCTCCTTGTCCGCCATTACTGTTGACGTCCCGTGTCGCAGCAACGGCAGCGGAAGTGATGAAAACCCGGTTGGCGTTCAAGAAAACGTCGCAAAATTAAACCACCTCTTTGTCTGGCTCGTTGTAAACAATATACAAGTCGACTGTTTATTCTACCATTCACATCACATCAAAAGGCACTCTTAAAACAAAAATATAAACATATTCAAAAAAATATTTAATTAAATTCCACATGCACATATTCAGATGTGCAAAATTAGATGCATAAACCTTTGAATTATTGAAAGTAACATTTATGCAGTTTGTAATTAGCAAGTTAAACTTCAATCAATTCCGAAACTTCAGTCAAAGAAACAAAAAGTAATGCACTCTAAGAGTTTAACGTGATTATCAATTTAATGGTTTTAGGTGCCATCCTCAAGAATAGGGTACATTTTCAGTTGGCTTATAATGGGATTGTGATTTCATGTATAGGAAAAAGGCACTTGTATGATTGCATGTGTGAATGAGACCTGTGGTTAGAAAATCCTCTGAGTGCTTATACAGAGTGGATAAGTGCTATGTAAGTAGTGCTTTAAATGTTTATTTTAGAGTTCATTTTGCTACTGGTAGGTTCAAAGGAGATATCAGCTGTTTAGAAATGACAGCCAATAGAATTATTCTTGATGTAACTGAAAAATTTGGCTTGATTATTTATATTCAAGAAAATATATATTATATTTATATTATTTATTATATATTTATATTTCGGTTCCTTCAATGGATGTGACAAGAACAGAAGTCACATGACCATTGCTGTACTCACCGAGTGACCCAAAGGGACATGTTTGTTTTATGAAAATACAAAAAATGCTGATATATATTAGAACAAGTGATGCAGTTTATTAAAATAGATGTGCATGTATCATTTTTATTTAAAGATAAGATTAGTTGACCAATAAAATTTTAATTTTCCAACACTAAATGTCTAAAATATGGCTGTGGGGCAAAGCAAATATAACAAAACATTACATAAAAAGTGTAGTTTTATGTAGTTTTTCATGTTAAAAAATAGCAACTTATCTGTGATTATATTTTTTGTGCTTTGCTTCATATATTTAATGGTACTTTTGTATTTTAGTGCATGTGCAGCAGATTTTATTTTATTTTGGCTTTACGCTATAAAAGATAAAAGTATACATACCTGCTCAAAAATAGACTAATATTTCGATAAAGGTTCCAAGCAAGTTGAACGCTTTTGGTAGTCATCAACAAGCCTTTGACATTATTCAGACTTGATCTTTGGCCAGTCTTCTCAGCAGAATTGGTAGAGTTCATTTAAATTGGTTGGTGAAGAGAGACCTGAGCGTAGAAGTGAAACTCTGGATTTCCTGGTAAATCTACATTCCTACTCTCACCTGTGGTAGTGACTGAAAGAAGGATGTCGTGGATACAAGCAGAGGAAATGAGTGTCCTTCAAATGGTGGCTGGACTCTACCTTAGAGATAGGGTAACGAGCTTGGTTATTTGAGAGGGACTTGGGAGGGAGCCGCTGCTCTTCCACATCAAATGGAGCTAGTTGAGGGGATTTAAGTATCTGATTAGGATGCCTCTTGAACACTTAAGCAAAACAGTTTGTCCCAGGACTGGAGAGATTATACATCTCTCAGCTATAGACATTCTCTCTTTTTCATCTATATAAATGGCCTGTATTTATATAGCGCTTTACTAGTCCCTAAGGACCCCAAAGCGCTTTACATATCCAGTCATCCACCCATTCACACACTGGTGATGGCAAGCTACATTGTAGCCACAGCCACCTTGGGGCGCACTGACAGAGGCGAGGCTGCCGGACACAGGCGCTACCGGGCCCTCTGACCACCACCAGCAGGCAACGGGTGAAGTGCCTTGCCCAAGGACACAACGACCGAGACTGTCCAAGCCGGGGCTCGAACCAGCAACCTTCCGATTACAAGGCGAACTCCCAACTCTTGAGCCACAATCGCCCCTATAAGAGATATATATATATATATAAGTATATTTGAAAATCCAAATATGAATGACTCGAGACAATATAGGTTCAGATGACACCATTCAGGAGTTTATTGTATATAAACAGTTCAAGACACTACAAAAAAGTAGTGATAGACTGCACTGTTGTACAAAAACAGTAAGGTAAAAAGATGGTCCAGTGTAATGTTAATTTAAATAACAAATACAGCAGGTACTACATCAGTTTTTCACAGGAACAGCTGTTTCACAGATAAAAGATAGTGTACAATGTGCAAACTTTGAAAACTACTGTGATTTAAACACAAGCAGTTAGAAAATTTACTCAAGTTTACAATTGTAAAGTTAATACTTTAAAATATGTAAACAAACTAACTAACAAACTTGCCTTTTCAGGGCCCATATAAGTGCTGTACGTGGGCTTTATAAAGCATACTGAAACTCAGTAAATCTAGTTAACTGGGCCAAATTGATGTCGCAACAACAGCTTAGTCAATGAGGGAACTTGTTCTTTTGATTCAAAGTTCAGTTTGGTTCTGCAGTGTCTCAGTTATAATGCACATGCTGTGTGGTCCGTGTGTGCATATACGCCATTTGTTAGAGGAATGTGATTTCCGTTGACTACAGGAACTTTCTTCAAAGAAGCCACATCATTGTTGACACAGGTTTCATGTGGGGGCAGGAAGTTTCTCTGCAGCTTGTGCTCCAGCAGCATGTGGTTCTGAGGAGGAAGACCAAGGCACGCCCTGAAAAGAAAGGAGATAGATACTGTAACTAAAACTGAGGAATATCAATCGCCTCAATCCTGAAAATCCCTCTGTTGAATCAACATGCATCCTTTTAGACACGGAAAATCAAACAGATCAACTCACCTCATGATGTTCTCAATGGAGGCCCTCTGGCGGAAAAAGGCATTGACAACTGGAGTTCCTGATGGGACAAGAGGAGCCTTGCATAGGAAGGAGAGCAGTGATAAGACGCTGTGGAAAGACTGGAAGTTCTCTTCACCCTGGGGCTTTACAGTCACACGCTGGCAAAGCTCTGTCAGCATCACCAGGTCCAGGATGATTGGGCTGGCAAGTAGAGAGTCCTGTTAGATAGGAAGCAAGAAAAAGTGAGTGAGCACTGTGTACTAGAATTAGAAGGTATACATATGTATAGAAGACAAACACTATTCTTTTTAATGACTGGACCAAAATATATGCACAACTTTGAACAATAAGCTAAATAATCATAATCAAAACCAAAATAATTTAAATTATTTTTTTTTATCATAAATAATTAGTCATAGTAACACATCTACAGAAGATTGGTGCCGTTTCTAAAATTGTCTGTCAATGTGGCTTTTTTTTGTACCAGTAGAGGGAGCCAAAGTTCTGCATTAAAATATACTCCATTACATTTGTTGCTATAAATTCTTAATAACAAGTAAAAATGAACCCAAATGGACTGAATTAGTGGGAAATATTATGCTCATGAACATAAACAAAATTGATGTGATGTTTTTGTGTAGGGGGGTGAGGAGCTTCATCTGTTGAACAAGTCAGATTTGGTGGAACCTCTTTGTTTCCGATGCTGTCAACAGAAACAGACTGACCTCACAGGTATTGTGCAGCGCAATAGTGTTGATCCCTCCCATCATTATTTCAGAAGTGTATTCATCCATGGCACGCTTGCTGTCTCCCACATATGGGACATATTTGATAACCACCTGAAAGAAAATAGAGACAGTCTGTCAGCTGATGTCTGTAAATACTGACACGGAGCTTGTCATCTGTCTGTGTTTGCGTCGCTCCCACTTACACAGTGGTCAGGTTTCTCTCCTGGCTCGTACAGTATGGGGTTGGACTGGACCATGTCGTCCACCACATTGCTCTTAGAGATCTCTTTGGAGCGGAACTGCTGTGGAGCCGACAGGTTTTTCCCATCGTTGTTGCCAAGGTGATTGTAGCTGACAATGGATGTTGGCTGTCAAAAGCAGAGAAACTTATTAAGTTGTTGTTTATAAGATAAAGTTACACTTTAATTGTATATACCTATACTGTAATATAACAGATGCTAATTCTCTTTGGAGAATTCAGACAAGTGGCTCAGTCTCATTAATCCTCACCTTGATCCCTGCACTGACCAGGAAGTCCACAAACACTGACTTGATCTTAGTCTGACCAGACTTGAAGTCATCACCGCCGATGAACACGCCTCTCTGCATGGCCAGCTCTACTGCTCCTGGGACAAAAGTATTCTGTGGGGAACCATTGATGTAGGCGCAGCCCTCCAGTATACTGGCCACTGCAAACAGAGTGGAGGGGGAGACCTCTGCAGCTCCGGCCTGATGGATGAAGGGAAAACAAAGACACGATAGCTGTTACTGAGCATGTCATCATATTACGCTTAGTAGGAAAGCTTGACTACAGTTCCCCCGAGACTCTTTACATCACGTCGGTAAAACATCTCTCTTGTTGACTTCATGACTATCTTAAATTGAGCTATTTGCTGAGGATCAGAAGTCTGTGAAATAGACTCTTATCATTGCTGACAGCAGTACAAGCATGCTCAAGGAAGAAGATAAAATAAGAACTTGGCCAAGAGGGGCGAATCATAATTTTCTTTCCCCTGATCTGATATAAAAGGAATTGCTGTCTCTTTCAGACTCATTAAGACATTTCATTTACAAATCCAAAGTGTGTTAGAAGGGCTAATCTTTTCATCCTCTAAGCTTCATTAATCACTAAATGTAATGAAGGATTACTGTTTGGTCCTAAGCATTAGAAAGAAATTAAAGTTGAGTGGGTGATTGATGATAACCACTGACCACCAACACAGTTTAAGTTGGCTCATTATTGTGATTTGCACTCAAACTTGATTCTGTATTTATTCTTATGGCCATTGATCTCACCTGGATTGCAGCCAGCAGGTTCTTGGCAGAGTCGTTGACTCCTGGGATGATATCACAGAAGCGCTCGGTGTTGGCGGTCCACAAAACAATGACTTTGTCCACACCACTGGCCTGACGGAAGTCTCTTATGTCAGCTGTAATTCGCTCCATCTGGAAGATCGTGTACTCTTTGAGACAAATTGCAAGAGGAAAAAAAGTAGACAGATGAATAAAAAGGGGAGTGAGAGGCTTTTATTACCTGCTCCGCCATGGTGCCAGTGAGGACATTGTCTGCGCGACTCTCCTGATTTGCAGCAATGAACTCTGGAATGTAGATTGATGGTCTGGGTTTCAGGCAGCTCATGTGTGGTTGCAGCTGCTCTTGTAAAGACCAGTCAAGCACCTGAGCTCGCTCCATTGCACTGCCCAGATCCAATGAAGAGATATCCCAACCTAACAAAAAAAAAAAAAAAAAAAAAAAAAACAGAGGGAGAAAAAAATTATTTTTCAGAACTAAACAGGAAGGCTCACCTCTTTCAGCAATCCATTTTATCCTAAACTAGATTCTAGCATCTCTATGAAAGTGCTGGCTGTGCATGTGCTTCCTATAACATCATATGCACAAGGATGTAAGTAATCCTGTTAAATAATCATAATAAATATTGACCAAAATAACTGTAATAATTTACAGAAGATCAGTGCAGTAACTTTTAGTTAAAACCTTCACCTTATGGAGACTCCCTATCCCTTTCATATGTTCTGGGATCAGTTTTCACAGCTGTCAACACTCCTGTACTTGTCTGAACTTTCTCTCACACCCACACACCCCAGTCTTGAGTGTGTACACCCTGAGACGACTGTGTGGAATTGTTCTTACCATCAAACACAATGTCGTTAGGGTGCACCATGGGCAGGAGGTCCCGGAAGGGCACGTTAACCTCGCCCTCAAGCCCTGATCCCAGACAAACAGTAGAGGACTGCAGGAGGGAGCCGAAATAGTTCGCTTTCTGAGGGCAGAAAAAGCAAAAAGAATGTGATTTTAATCTCTGTATCGAATGTAATTCCCTATTTTTAATGGTAATTATAAATATATTAAGCAGTAATAACCAAAAATAGAAGGAACCAGCACATAAATATTACTACAGATGTCCTTATAAGGGAAAATCCCTAAGTAAGTTAAGCCTTTAACCCTCCATTGAACATGTCAGTATAATCAGCTTATTATGAGGCTGTACTTCTGCAGCAGGGGACATACAGCACACTGTGTTTCTACAACAGGACAAGAAGATTTGCTATTCATTCTGCAGTGGTAATTTTCACATCTCATTATAGCGTGCTGGTGGAATTCATTCACTCTCTTAAGTATTTGTATTTCTTTTATGTTATTACATTGACCATACTTAGCATTTGTCATATTCAATGAAATCGATTATTTGTGCAGCATGCGATCTATTTCAATGCAATAACTCACACAAAGTTGATTGGGAGGAGTTATTGTGCAGCAGGAACATCATATTACATTTTCTATTTGGTAGGTTTTTACTAATGTGTGGCTTCTTCATTTCAAATAGTAATACCATAAAAAAAAAGTCTATGCAAATCCTTCCGGAGCATACACATATGTGCGTATTTGTGACACCCGTCTCACCTTTACTCCGGTTTTGGTCTTCCAGGTAAGACCCAGTTTGTTGGCCAGTACAGCCGCTGTGACTGTGGTCCCGTTATTGCCTCCCCAGCCCACCAGCATCACTCCCAGCCGAGGCACACGGCGCTCGGTGCGGATCGTCATCTCAGTGGTGCGGGGGGTCACCTGTGACGGACAGAGCGCGGGTTAGCTGAGGGCTAAACGCGCACACATAACTATAAATGTAAATCACTTACCGTGACTTTGTTCCCATCTCTGTGCACCGACGAGGTCTGGTAAGAGTACTGAGCCTCAATGTGAGAGTCAGTGTACTTCACATTAGGGCTGTTGACCTGAACGTTCACGGACATGGCTGCAGAGTCTGAAAGAAAGAGGAGGAACAATTACATCATCTCCACACGGAAATTAACCTAGCGGAAAAAGCTGCCTTTCACTAACACATCACATTTAATCGACGATACTGGCACACCTGCGGAAAACAACAATTGGGTGTTATTATTATAAGCCTGAGAGCTCTAACGCTTTCTAAGAAAAGTCGTTTTTTCTCCTCTGCCCTCCGATAAACAGCTGGTAAATTTTCTACGAAAATCCTAACAAACCGGTTTTTGTGTTTGGTCGTTCGATGGTGGAGCAGTCAAATTAAGAGAAAGCGGAAAATAAGTGAACTAAACCGGTAAACTCCCTCACCTTTGCACGGAATAAGTGTAAAAGTATCTAAAATGAGATTGCTTCCCGGCGTATAGCTGACAGCTCTTCGCTTCAACGACTGTAAATTTCCGCTCTCTTTAATTTGAAAGCGTCGGTTATGGTCTCCGTCCAGTTGGTGTCAGCCACGAGCTCGAGAGGTTCCCTCGTAGGACGGCTTCAGTGCCACAAGCCAATCCGAGCGCTCGGTCGCACTTTTATAGCTGATGCTGAGGGAGACGTCCGAGAACCTCAGCAAATGGCCGGGCTTGTTTCCACTCACGTTTCTTCACATGAGGTGAAAAATTTCCATTCCGGAGAGTTCTCGGTGAAACCACAAAGGCCGGTGGTGAGGATTTGCTGGCTTTTAGATGTTTCTAGATGTTCCTGCAACTTCCCCTGCAGCGTCTAAGTATTTTTCCATAACATGTAGTGGAATAAAACAAAGAATGATATTGTATCGTATTAATACGATACAACATCAAGCATATTTCGGCTGTAATTGTTCATTGTAGTTCATAAAATACATTTGATATTTTTGAATATGATAAATTACAATAGGTCACAATGTTATGCGTTTATTTTATTTTGTTTTTTCTTCCTAAAGGGTTTTGCTGCGAATTTTCCTACATTCTTAAATGCAAAACATCTTAAAACGCAGAAATACCGAGTTGGGAAATTGCAGGACGTTTAACTGAGAATAAAACAACGATAAAGAAAAACTCCGCTTTTAGCAAAAGCAGTAGGAAATTATGAAATTATTTTATACACTGTTTTATACACTTTTGTACAGTGCTAAAAAAAAAAAAAAACCGGGGATGGTCGATCATCATAGAATAACACAATCTGTTAGAAAGAATAACCCACTGTGAATCTATTTCACCTGCTTCCATACACCTCAAAGTAATAATATCAGAGGCAACAATAAGACCCCCCCCCCCAAAAAAACAAAACAAACAAAAAAACAACAACAAACAAACAAAAAAGACAAATGAATGAATTTGCAGGTGGTGGCCACAGACCATTGCTTTGCTGCTGTGACATGTTACCTCTAGCACTTTTAGCAGGGGCGTACCAGGATTCGTTACCCCCTTCAGACTTTGTGTATCCTCATTCTAGAGCGGACATAGGAGGGGGAGGAGCCACAGCTTGGTTCACTCTATTGTGTTCTGCAAAGAAGGACAGGGCTCCTCTCTGAAATGAAATGCTTTCATTCTTACATAAGCTGCTTGTTATCCAAATGTATTTGTTAAAACAAACCTCTTAGACTTTAAAAAGCAAAAACACTAAAAAAAAAAAAAAAAGATCCCCTGGGGAAAAGCTGAGTTCTTTAAAATGAAGTTTACATTGTGCAGAGCCAAATAAACTAAGGAACAAAAGCAACAACAAAGCAGCAAAGACTGGATAACTTGGACTCTCCCGGACCCTTACGTGTATAGAGCAAAGAACCACTGACTCCTGTCCATAATGCAAAAAAACCAAAAGTATTGGTGCACAACAGCAACCAAGTATTGACATGTTTGTTAGAATCTGAAGCACATTTCTCAATGCAAACATTTCCGGCCTGACCCGGTCTTTCCAGTGCATTACAGTCTGCCTATTATACACACATCTCCTCAGTGTTGAGCACTTTCAGTATATTAAGTTTGCTTCCCAGTGCAAAATGCCCATTGACTGTATGTTAAAGCATCTGCAAGGCCAATCTACTAGTCTCTAGGGCCCCTCCTTTACATTATGCTAGATGCTTATATCCACAATGCGCCGGTAACGTTTAAGTCATGGTTCTGTCTCGTGAACCATGTTCTGTCTTGTGTATTTACTCAGTCATTTTACATTCCACTGACTTAAAACAGGCACTTTTTCTGAGAGGTTTTAATGGTGGAGGGGCAAATATATTGTTGGGAAATTTAGTAGATGTACTTCCTGACCTTGCTCCTCGTTATTTGATGAAACTGCCTGCAAGCTTGTTGACTTTGCAGAGTGCAAGGCCTGAGAGATGAAGTTCTGATTCATGAGTAGTTTGCGTTGTTGTTGTAAAGCACAGGAAACATTGTTACTGTCACTTACGTGTTGAAAATATGCACTTATGTTGTTATATATGTATGATTCTATCTAGACCAGGGGTGTGCAGTTTTCCCACGGGGCCACAGGAAACTGGGACTGTTATAAAGAGTGGTGCTAATAAGCTGAACTCAGTTCTGCTAATGGTACTGGAGCAGATGTTACAACTACCCAATGAAGGTCTTCTATGTTCCTCCGTTCTTTGTTTTTTTTCTTACAGGTGCACCAGTTGACGATACATCGTGCTTGTGCTCTATTCTTTTATTATGCTTTCTCCTATTTTCTCCATCTTCTTTTTTCCCCTGCCTGTAAGCTTAGATGTTGTCATACTAAACATAATGTTATTACCTGAAATAACATTAATAGAAATTGATAAATAAACAGGTAAAAGAAACACACAAGCAAGAGGAGGCTATAAAGAATTTATAGAGCTCATCTTGGAAAAGCAAAATGTGTTGGCACAACATTGCATTCAGATCATAATTCTGATTGCAAAAGCTGCAAGAGAAGACAGGTTTAAAAGTAAAAAAAAAGAAGAAAAAAAATCAATTAGGCAATCTAAAAGTTACATGGGCATAGTAAAAACACCAACTTTTTTTAAATCACTATTTAATATTTCATGCATTTAAGTCAGGTTTAATGTCTGTGGTGGAAATAAAAGGACAATGGACAGGTTATCTTTACAGAGAGAGGATCTGGATTTCTTAAACTTTATCCAGGCAAATGCTGTTTCACATATGAAGATAAAAAGAAAAGAAAGGTCCTCATGTGGAAAATTCTCCTCTTTGAGAGAGAATTAAAAATCTAGCAGTAATACTGAAATGAAGAACTCTACCAGTAGTGAATCAGTTTGTGATTCAGTGCTCTTGCCCTGATTAAGCTAACCATTTTAGTTACATCATCAACAACAAAGTTAATTTTTAGCACTGACTTACACAACACCTGGTGTGTAATACAATGGAAAAATACCAATGTCGCTTCTGTGTTCATTTCAGTCTTTTTAACTTGCATCCGTTTCAAAAGAAAGTTGGAAAACCTATCCAAGCATGCAGTTGTCCTTGTGAACAAGTCACTCGATGTCACAGTCCCTTTCACTAAGTGCATTGCTGCCAGCATCATTGTAATCTACCATGTAAACAGATGAGCAACTGGGCAGTGTTGCGGATATCGCAGCTCTCAAGGACAAAAAGTTATATTTGTCTGCTTTGTTTTTCAGATAAAACTCCAGATTTCCTGCAGTGTTTGATCCATCTTGTTAAAGTTTGCCTGGAGAGGAGTACATTGTCAAATGCTTCTTTGAATCCATCAAACAGTCTTTGATAGACTTCTCTTCAGAGAATAGCTTACTGTTCTTTTTGTGATTTTTGTGGAAATCACAAAGCTGGTCTTGGCTGCTCCATTTCTGGATGTGTACTTGATAAAACTTGATAAAAAGTCCTTGTTGTCTTTGCAGTTTTGCAAGAAAAGCCAATGATGCTACTGCTCTGCATCAGTCAAGTTCTTGTATTTCTCTGCATGTGTAGTCTCATTAAAGACGATTCAAATTGTAATCGTTAAACAAAGCAACTTGTTTTCCATAAAATAAGTACATGACTTTACCTCTTGACTTCGGTAAATGGCCTGTATTTGTATAGCGCTTTATTTGGTCCTAAGGACCCCGAAGCGCTTTACACTATACACAGTCATCCACCCATTCACACACTGGTGAATGGGTAGTCACAGCCGCCCTGGGGCGCACTGACAGAGGCGAGGCTGCCGGACACTGCAGCCACCGGGCCCTCTGACCACCACCAGTAGGCAACGGGTGAAGTGTCTTGCCCAAGGACACAACGACCAAGACTGTCGGAGCTGGGGCTCGAACCGGCAACCTTCCGATTACAAGACGAACGCCCAACTCTTGAGCCACGATCGCCACATTAAGTATTAATGAATACTTAAAAGTCCATGTCTCGTTAAATACTCTGCATTCAGATCTGCTTTTAGGTCTGGCAAATGCTCGTAAACATGCGTTCCAGTGCATTTAGAGTGAAGATGACCTGTATTGTGATTTTCCACAAAGTCACAGAAACAAGGCATTCTCTGATGTGGAGTCTACAGCTAGTGTTTGGCGGCTGAAATGGGACAAACTGCATGATGTGTACTTATTTAAGTCTGAATCCTAATTTCCTGTTGGGCTTTTGCAGATCTGTGACAATCATGATGACAATATGGTCAGTGACCATCTGGCAACTTCTGGCCTAATGGGCAAAAATGCATATTCCCTGACCAGTTACAACTGGTTGTTGCAGGTTGATTCCAATCACTGGGAAAATGATTGCTAAAGTGCCGTTCACACAGATCTACAGACCACTCAGTTACCCCCTGGGAACCACCTATCAACAGGGAAAAATGGTGCATTCCCCAATCAAACTCTTTGCCATTGGTTTGGTTGTTAGCATATTGCTGCAGTTGTAACTTGAATGGATGTGGCAGACCTGTCTACAAACACTGACGAGCTATTCTCTGAGCTGTGGTGAAACTCATAAAAGTGCGATTAAAAACTAGCAATGGAGACTGTTTGCCTTCAAAGTAAAAATTCTGCCCTAAAACACACTTGTTAGTTTGAAGGCAAACCTCTTCCATTTCTGGTTTAAGTAGAGCTTTTTCAAGTTGTACTACTCTTCAGCTAGTAGCCTGAGATTAACCTCAGCAGAGGTTGAGGTTTTTGAGCTTGTGGCAGCTTAGGTGAAGCAAATGGTGTGAGTTTTTTATAGCATAAGCTTAGATAAATATGTCCATTCTCGTGACCTGTGAATGTCATTGTGATTTAGCTCTCTGTAAACAGCGGCTAAAGAATTTAGCTCCTACGAAGCTACAAATTAACAGGATGAAAACTGAAAAGTGTTTGTGAAGACACACAACAGACCATGACTGACACTTGGTCTCTAACCGATTTTCATTGATTGTTGCTATATGCCAATTTTTTGCACGTATGATGAGTGTGAGAAAGAAAGAAAGAAAGAAAGAAAGAAAGAAAGAAAGAAAGAAAGAAAGAAAGAAAGAAAGAAAGGAGTGGTAACTTGGCAGTGAAGGCTTGAGGAAAAAAACAAATCTTCCTCAGGGGTTTTCATAGAGTTGTTATGGCCTGTACTGACGCTAATTAGTGAAGACAAAGACAAAGATGCTATTAAAATCTTGAGATCCTCCTACTTTAAACATTCCTTGGCTCTTCCAGGAATGGTTCAATTACTTTCCCAACAACTCATTAGTTGGAATAGCTGGTGATTTCAGTTGTGTTGATTTCTAATCTCCATCATATCGAGAGGCCTGTACTATGAAGCAGGATTTCATCTTATCTTGGTAACTTGAGAGTTAAACCTGGATTTTCTGTACTATGAAACTAGTTCATTTGTCTGGGTATCACCTATTATTCTCATCTCTAGATTAGAGGTTAACAGGTACAAAATCTTGCCTTTCCAGTTCTCAGAAAAATAGCTTCACAATTCCTGGAAGATACCGCAGGCTTCTATGTGCAGAGAGTATGACAGGGCTACAGTTTTTAATAGCCTTTCAAGTAGTTCTCCTTCCCTGATATAAAGTTTCTTAGATGAAATTTTATTCCTTGATTGATTCTTTGAGCACAAATAGATTTGCATGTAGACTAAGCCTGCATTTCAAATCTGTTTTTATTTTTATTCTTTACTTGCTCTCAAACTGATAGACATCACTTGGGAGGCAGCAAAAAGAATAGGTGTTGTCCAGTCTTACTGACCAAAGCATGCAAAGCACTAACATATTGATACAACACCTTTAATAGAAAACTATTTAAGAGAGCTCTCTTATACTCATACTGATCTCTGAAAAATAACTGAATAATTCCTGGAAGACCATACAAATGTTGAGAGCGCCTGAAGGGCTTTTACAGGTCTAAACCTATGCTGACTAATTGGTTTTCTGTAAATAGCTTTTCTATACACAGGAATGGTGAAAGAGTGGAGGATCAGTGTCTGCTTCATAGTATAGGCCTCTGATTGGGAGGAGGTTATGTTCAGAATTTTGGCTTAATATCGGCTGAACGTGCCAGATTTTCACAAATGTTCTTTTTTATGGCATGTTGGAAGTGCAGTATAGATTCTGTGCTTGGCAAATACTTTTTATAGTTAAGCAGCTTGTTAATCCATAACTTACTAGCATCACAAATGAGGCCAAGTTGTAAAGTTACAGCAGTGGAGGCTGTGCCAAGCGTTGTCACTGGAATGTGAGAATGCTTGGCACATTGCTTGAACGCACAACAAGAAGAACTATTCAATCAATAAAGTCAGTTTAAACTTTATCTAAAGTGATTTACACATCTCCTTTTTGTTAGGTTATGAGACAATATTAATGTGTAAATGTATCAAGCTTTAAATTTCAGAGCTGACTTATTAGAAACAAACAGCAGCAGTTCCAGCTCCTGGACACACAGAGCTGTCCGACAGTGGCTTAAAGCCCCAAAACACTTTAAATACGGCCTACAGTTAAACTCGTGGTTTTAAAGGCCTGAAAGGTTTGCTGCTGACTGTCCAACCAGCACTGACACAGAGAGGTGAGCAGTGAGGGAATAGGACTATGGTTGAATGTCTGGCTCAGCTCCACACCGATTGGTTCTTGCTTTCCACAGTGAAGCCAGTGAAGATTTGTCACTGGCTTGTAAAGCTGGGGGTTGGTCTTGTTGCCAGGGAGGTGCTGGAAGGATGCCAGTGTTCTTCTTTTTTTTCCAACAAACTCCAGATGTTTCTGACCACATCAATGAACATTTTACATGATAAAATAGAAGTTCAAGTTCTAAGCATCATCATATTATTTTTAGTCAAATAAATAATCAGTAAGATTTTTTTCCTGAAAAAAAGGTAATTAAGGACAGAATTCCTGCTGCTGGCCAAAATAGACTCAGATTTATTCTCAGAACCTTATACTTATTGATTTTTATTTTCTGCAGATAACATACATGACAATAAATGTTTCTGTAAATGGCAGATAAAGATTTTTTGTGAAGGTGCACAGCAGACCATGTCTGACGCAGGACAAACCATAGCCAAAGGGAGGCCTGACATCACTTTTAAAAATGCAAGGCATGCTGTCTAAACAGGTGGAAAAGTTTAGTGTAGCCTGCACCAGTGTGACAGGGTAAACCGGTATTGTGTGTACATTAAAACTGGCAGTGATTTTGGAGCGTGTATGTGTTCCACTTTTGCAATGAGCCAATGGCTGTGGTTGGGCGGGGTTAACTAAAGGCGGGTGTATCTAGTTGTACTTCTACTTTTATATACTTATGCCACACACTACAAACACTGCTGTCACATTTTGTTTTTCTCTGTACAGGTATGTTACATAGCTCAGATTTACAATGGTTTAGATTAACATCAATGTGTTTATAGCAGATGTTCTTGGACTGTGTGTTTTGTTCCTTCTGTAAATGGGATGTTATGTATTATATTATAGATGGGACTGTTTCTGTTGACTATTTTGTTCTAATAAATTATATTTTAAAATTTTAATAAGAGTGTGTCATTTTTCTGCCCTCAGCTGAGTCTGTGTGTTACACCAAAAAGCAATTATGATAAGTGATTTCCCTAAGGCTAGATTTGCACTGAAGCTTTATTTTAAGGTACTGATTAACTGCAAGTGTTCTAAATGTGTATGCAGTTGTATGCTGATTGGGGAAATAACATTATTTAATTTTCTCTGGAGGTCCCTTGAAGGTTTATTCAGGAAGTGTGTGTAATCAGATTAGTAAAATGAATCTGTAAGCATGCGAGTATAATGGCTGAAAAGCCTTAAAGTTTTGCATTGAAAATGCAAACAAGTCACCAGTTGCAGCTCACCAAGCTTTCCAGTTCGCTGGCTTTTTATATGTAACATTTGCTACACTTCTGTGGCAGTTCCACAAATAAATAAATAAATAAATAAATAAATATATATATATATGGCATGATTTCTGTAGTAAAATCAGTTCAGTACTGTTCAATCCACACATGTACAAGTTGGTAATGTAACTGTTTTATAATATTACCTTTAATTTATCCAGCTGTAAATGTCACTGAGGTTGAGAATGTCCTTTTCAAGAGTAACGTCAGCAAGAAGCGAGCAATAATTACAAGTAGCAATTGAACATAAACACACAAGTACACATAGGGCTCATTACATCCAGTCAAAATAGGTGCAATTCAAACTGACCTAAGAGACTTTGGTAAGCTGTGAGTGTCTTTACAATTCAAGCGATCATCTCAGAGTAGCAGCACACAGTCCACAAAAGCAGCAGCTGACCGGTGAAGAATACTGGTTTATTGACTGAGAGCAGCTCTAATCATCTAACAGCTGGCTGACTGCTGGAGAGCATTGGATGACAAGCCAACAGCAGCCACTAGCTCTGGGAGGAAAACCAACACTGATAACTAAACGTAAATATACACATGAACAATCACAATATGCCACTTTACATTAAAATAATCTATAACATCTATGTCTTTTTACTTATTGTTTTTTATTTTATTTTATTTGACTAATAATGGGCAAAGCCATGGTGTGCGAGAACACGGTAGCGTTATTAAATGTTAAGAAAAATAAAGCTGCCCACATAATCTGCACTTTATTCACACCGAGTAAATAAACAGTGTCTGGACTTTAATGCACAAGAAGGTAAACTTTAAGTGGCCATGTCTACTGATAGAAATATTTACATAGCCCTTAATCATAAAAATATAATAATCATAAAAACAGATCTCCTGGGGCCCCCTCCTGGCAGGTTTATGTACATGCAGAGTGAAACGAAAGGTCACACAAACTCGTTTCCTGTGTACAAACAAATTGTTAACTGAGAGGTAGTAGCGAACGATGGAAACACCAGCTTAGTCTTAGAATAGTGCCAACTAGCCAAAAGCATGATCTAAAGAAACAGCTGAGAAACAAAGTCATTTACATGTCTGAAAATGGTTTAAAAGCCATTTCTAAGGCCTTGGTACTCCAGCTAACCATGATGAGAGCCGTTATACTCAAATTGGAACAGTGGTAAATCTTCCCAGGAGTGGCCAGCCTATCAAAGTAACTCATCCAGGAGGTCACAAAAGAACCCAGGACAACATCTAAAGAACGGCAGGCCTCATTTGCCTCAGTTAAAGTCAGAGTTCATGATATAACAATAAGAAGGGGACTGGGAGGAACATGAGATGTATGGGTGAGAGTTTCAAGGTAAAATGCACTGCTGACCAAAAGAACACAAAGACTTGTCTCACATTTACAACACAACCCATCTTGATGATCCTCCATACTTTTGAAAAATTATTCTGTGGACTGATGAGATCAACGTTGAACTTTGTGGAAGGTTTGAGTCCCGTTACATCTGGTGAAAAATAGGACAGCATAGCATTTAATAAAAAAAACAAAACAAACAAACCAAAAAACATCCCACCGACAGTCAGACATGGTACTGGTAGTGTGATGGCCTGAGGTCTGCTTTGCTAAAGCTGTAGTTACTTATCATTTTGCAGATTCAATGGAATATTATAAATGAGC
Organism: Simochromis diagramma; assembly: GCF_900408965.1. Lineage (NCBI taxonomy): Eukaryota > Metazoa > Chordata > Actinopteri > Cichliformes > Cichlidae > Simochromis > Simochromis diagramma. The sequence goes on from NW_024387030.1 coordinate 7,633,408, forward strand.
TATCAGCAATATCTAAGTAACACCTGTCATTGATTCAATTATTATGGTCCAACAACACAGTGTATATGATTCTGTCAGTCATTCTACATAATGAGCTGATGCACTACAGTGGTGTTACAACTTTAATTTAAGTAAATAGTTTGGGTGCTTTTTTCCACTTTGAAAGCAACATTTACCAAATCAAATTGGGTTTAAATTCTTGGGAAGCACCATATTTCACCACAGCTGAATGTCTGTCTCCATCTCACCGTCTCCCTAGGACCCTTTCTCTCTCACACCAATGGTCCTCCTCTTTACCTGTTCCATGGCAGCTCCATATTCAACATCCATTCTGCAATATATCCACTGTCCCCTCCCCTCTGCACATGTCCAAACCATCTCAGCCTTACCACTCTGACTTGGCTTCAGAGGCTCAACCTCAGCTGTTTCATTTCTTACCCTGTCCAACCTGCTCACAGTGCATCTGCATTGCATTGTAAATATTAGTCAAAATGAAATTAAGCCCAACAAGGAACTGAAGGACACAATGGAGCTGAGCTGAGCTGAGCTGAGCTGTGATGCTGCCACACTGCTGTCTCAGTCCTGGACTCTCAAGTCTGGACTCCCCTGAGAACTTACGGAGTCCGAAGGAGAGAAACGCCCGTGTGATATTTTTATCATGAGAAGACAAGACTTCCGCAAAGTAACTCAAAACTCTACTACGTGTACAATGTAACTATTTAAATGACGTCAGAGTCGCTTAATTTATCCGCTCTTTGATTGGACGGTGTGTGTTTACGTAGCAACGGGCCGGAAGATGTCGCTCGGGCCAGTCCTAAAAAACTTCCGCCTTAAGTTGTAGAGAAAACACAGCAGCTAAAAAGGCTATCGACGGCGTAACCATCCTATTTACGAAGTCAGACAAAAGGTAGATACCTGCTCACATTTTTGACGCATACTGTAATGTACACATTTTTCCTAAACCAGCCGGTTGGCGTGTTTTAGGATCTCAAAAAATATAAATCCAGAAATTACCAGAGCTAGCACGGAAGCTCGGCTCTTCACTGCTAGCAGTTCGCTACCATCGATATGCTCGGCCATAGGCCTCAGGTTGATATCTTTACGGGTAGCTCGCGATAAATATAATACTATACCCACCCATTTGTTGTTCTGACTCTTGATTTTAACAGTCTCAAGAAAAATAGCCAGCTCAATGTAACGTCTACTTTATATCTACTCGGTTAGCTACGTCCAGTTAGCCGAGTCTCAAATACCTGGGCTTGTATACATCCAGTAAGCTGCTTAAGTGGTTGGGTTTGCCAGCTACCATCGCGTTTGGTTGAAAAAATAGTAATGTTAATCTAGTTTATGACTTTGAAAAAAAAATCTAAACATTTGTTTTAATGTAAACGTAATGACATCGAGAGATATTTGGCTAGCCTAGCTGAATACCCCAGATGGTATTTAGGAGGCTAATGTCTGATCTACATCTCCAAACTTTTTTGTTGTTGTTAATGTTATTCCTGTCATTTCTTTTGGACTTTTACATATTTTGATATGAATCAACAGAATTATGAATGGTGTCTTGCTTGTAATAAGCTCTCCTTAATTCCGTCAACTGTCATATATTTACGTTGCTGTTTGGTCATTGAAGGTTTGCTGTCAGCAGCTAGGTAACTGTGCCACTCCCCTTCTCCAGACTCACAAAAGAGCAGTGTTTGAATGGCAATGGCAGCTTTATTTATATAGAAAATTTCCTTGTACGTAAACGTGCTTAAAACAAATGATGGAAACATTAAAAACCTGCGTAGGTTTGACAGTCTCTTAAGGCAGTCAAAATGGCAAAATAAAACTTTATGGGAAAACGCAAGGTTTTGAGTCAGCGAGCAGCTTGTTCCAAAGAACAGGAGCACAGTAGCAGAAAGACCACTCGGCAAACTTGGATCTGATTTGGGAAATATTCAAAAGATCTGCACTTGATGACCTGAGAGGTTTGATTGGGTTAACATTGAGTCAGAGATAGGGAGGGAGGCAAACCATTGGGAGCTTTATGAACTAATAGAAAGCTTTTGAAATGACTTCAATACTGGTCAATAGTATTAACTACTAACTAATAGTAATATGGTCAATTTGGTTTTCTTTTTGTCTGAACACGATAGAAAATGCTAGTTAAACAGTATTGAGTCGGCATTGCAGAATAAATATCTGACATTAATGAATTAGACATTACAGTGCATAAATACCAAATACAAATAGAAGTTATAAGGAATGTGTCATAGTGATTTTATAAGTTATATTTATTATTTCATATGTTTGTTAGGGTATTGAGGAGTTTTAGTTGTGTACTTTTATAAATCCAGTTTCTTCGTTTACACTGTTTTACTGTCTCACATTTTTCTTCTTCAGGCTACTATACTCTGGAGTTTGGGTGGTTTTGAGCGCGTGTGTGTGACTGGTTGAGTGTATGTGTGAGTGTATGTGAGCTGCAGATTCTTCCTCACTGTTACAACCAGAGCTGCTCCTCCCTGGAGGATGACAATGGAGGAGATGAAGAATGAAGCGGAGACAAACTCCATGGTATCCATGACGCTGTACGCCGTGATGTATCCAGTTTTCAATGAGGTAAAATATCACATGCTGGGGACAAAGGCGCTGATAGCTTCCCTGGACATCCCCTCATCAGGAGATGTCCAGGGAAGCTATCAGCATCAGCATGCCTGTATGAGAAACCAGAGACCCAGTAACACGTTTGAAAATATATCCATATAGCAGGTGATTATAATAATGAATCGGCATAGCAGAAACAAAGATGCATACACAGTGCTGTGAACAAGTATTTGCCCACTTCCTGTTTTTTTTTTTTTGGGGGTTTTTTTTTGTTTTTTTGCATATTACATACAGTTATATGTTTTGGATCAACAAACAAATGTAGATATTGGAAAACGATAACAGAAGTAAATACAGAATGCAGTTTTAAAAGGATTATTTCATTTAATAAGGGAGAAACTCAACTTTGATTAACCACATTTTTTGGAAAGCTGAGTAGAATGTCACTAACCACACCCAGACCTGATTACTTGGTGAATCAAGAATCTCTTAAATAGAACCTGTCAGACAAAGTGAGGTAGGCTAAACGATCTCGTAAAGAAACACATCATACCAAGATCTTAGAGAAAGTCAAGAGATGAAAATGTCAGTCTGGAAAGGATTATTCACTTTCTAAGGTTTTAGGACTCCAGTAAATCAAAGTGAGAACCATTATCCACAAATGGAGAAAACATGGAGCAGTCGTGAACCTTCCCAGGAGTGGGCAACCTATCAAAAATACCCCAAAAGCACATCAACGTATCCAGGAGGTCAAATAAACCCAGAACAACATTAAAAGGACTGCAGCCCTGATTTGCTTCAGTTAAGGCCATTATGGGAGAATTTCTAGTTATAAACCACTGTTGACCAAAAGAACACAAAGGTTTGTCTCATGTCTACCAGAGTTTTGGAAGGTTTGAGTCCCGTTGCATCAGCATTTCATAAAAGAACATCATACCAACAGTCAAACATGTCTGAGCTGCTTCAGGACCTGAATAACTTTCCGTAATTGAGGGAACCACAAATTCTGCTCCCTACCAGAAAATCTTGAAGGAGAATGTCCAGCCATCAATTCATGCACTGAAGCTCAAGCTCATAAAAACCAAACAAAAAAATAAAATGAAGGTTTTGGGGTGGAATTGTCGAGACTTTAATCCTATTGAGATGCTTTGGCATGACCTTAGACAGGCTGTTCATGCTTGAAAATGGCTTACTTAAAAGAAGAAGAAAAAGGGAAAAATATAAATAAATAAAGAAGTTTTGGCCAAACCTATTAGGTTTAGGGAGCAATTACTTTTTCACATAGGACCAGATGGGTTTGGATTGTCTAATAAATTGAATCTTGGGTTATCTTCGTCTAATATAAAGAGTTGTTTGATGGTTTGAAACATAAAAACATGAGAAATATGCAAAACATATATACATACATACATACACACACCTTGTCATTTGTTTTAGGCTGCTAAAATGCACTTCTGTGATAACCTCAAGTGTCAGAAACCAGTCTGTGTTGTTTTTATTTTTAGTCATACTTGGCAGAGGTAGTGTGGAGATATTTGGGTTATTTAAAGTCAGACAAAGAAGCAGAGCAGCATACACTGCAAACTGTTGAAAGCATAGACGCACGTAATTCCATAAATAGGTTTTACCATCTGAAGCAGTGCCGTCCTTACACCATTTATTTGCATTATACATACACGTGTAATGCAAGTCTTTACCATTCATGTCATGCATTCTAAAGAAAAAACAAACCAACACAGTGATATCTTGAATGTAGCTGCCCACTTTACTGTCAACAGGGCTGCCACGATTAGTAGACTAGTCACGATTATGTCGACTATCAAAATTGTCGACGACTAATTGAATAGTCGGCGCGTCGTTTGAAGCTTTGTAAGATCCTGAAAGATGCAGGAATATGTAGTGAGATTTAAGTATGTATGTAAAACAATGTTTTCCAAACGCCCACGGTCTTTCCTTACTCGGGTTAAACATGATATATAAGTCACTTAGATAACTTAAAAAAATTGTTGTTTGGCTTTTTTCAGTGTTTTATTTGTTCCTGAGTAAAACAGTTTGGCTGAGATTAAAGTTATAGCTTTCACAGAGCTGAACAAACGTCAAACAAAAAACTGATTAAACAGAAGTGTGAGATAGTAGAGAATTTACTCCAATGTCCTGTTATATTTTAGGGAGCAAAGAGCAGATGTTAAAAGTTTAATAAACTATTATCTTGTCTTTATTTTTAGTTAGCGCATACCTTAAACACTTAAAGCTGTAAGCTAATGATAGTTATATAAGAGCAGATGCTGCTGGTGCAATAAGCTGTACGTATTACATCCAATGGATGCATGATCTGAGTAGTCGACTAATCACAAAAGTAATCGGTGACTAGTTGACTATCAAAATAATCGTTTGTGGCAGCCAATTGTCAAACACTTTAATGTTGGTAAGCACAGTAGAAAATGTTGGATTTAAGCAGCTGATTAACTCTTGTTACTAGGTCCCAGGACGTAAACATTTCTCTCAGATGGCAATTTCTCATCTACACACAGTGTCCACAGAAACAGCTGAACGGCTCTTATACTTCATTAACACAGAGGTTTTATGGTTAGGTCATATATGCACATGAGCCTCACTGCTCACTTCAAAGAGACATTTCTGGACTTCTTGTACCTTTTTTTTTTTTTTCTTCATTTGTATTTATTTATTTATTTATTTATTTATTGTGTCAGAGCAAAAGCAAAGCAGAATTGAGTGAATATGACACGTTTAGTTTGTTCTCCTTTGTTTACGTTTGAAGGTTTCTTAAGTTTTCCACGAAGAGTGTTCTTAATTTTTAATTTATTTACTTGTGGGTTTGTTTCCCAATAATGTAAAACAGTTTGAATCTATACAAAATATGTTATACTACTTTTTAAAAATATATATTTTTTGTTTTGATACCTACTTTATTTATTTGGAATTTAGTTTTTCCACTTTGTTTGCATTCTTTAACTTCTTTGACTTGAAGCTTTTGCCTGGTTAGAATTGACTTTATTATATACCCGTGTCGTGTATTTAAATACAGTTGTTTAAAGTTTTACAGTATATCATGTGTAACTTCAGACAGAAAATAAATAACATTTAAAGCAAAATAAACTATATCTTCATACATCAGGAGTAAAAAGGAACCTTAAAGCTAGAATGAAACGGTGGTTTAATTGATACTAATATCGACTGATATGGAAAAGATCAATGTGATCAGATTATTTTTCATATCATCCAGCCCTACAGAGTGGCTGTGTTTTTACATAGAGCCCAGCATTCTGATTACACTCATCTTAAAAGCCCAAACATATTAAATATGGTCCATATACAGAGGCTCAAAACTTCAGTCCACATCAAAGGGGCGTCTAAGTGTTTTCATAAATGTATCAAAATAAAAATTGTTCTTTGTAAATGATTAAGTGATTATGTGCTCTCCTTTGATGACATGATAGATACCCACCTACAGGGAGCTGGGGTCCGTTCTTCGTACCTCGCTTACTACATCCAAGATCAAATGACACATCCAAGATCAAATCATCGCGCTAACTTTGAGCTCGCTATTCCGGTTCTCCGAACACACCTGTTGTTGACGATTAGTATAGCTGGATGAAGTAATGTGAGATCACTGGGTGGCTTAACAGGGGCTACGCATCGATAGTAGAAACATTGATCGGCAACCCTTTGATTGGTCGGCGAAAATGTCGAAGGAGCGCGCTCAGTATTTTTCGGCAGCAGAGCAAGAACTCTTGATTGAGGGATTTCAGGAGTTTCAGAGTTTAATTAAAACGCAAGGGAACACTGCAAAGGCTGCAAAAGCAAGGAGAGAGGGCTGGCAGAAAGTTGCTGACAAATTAAACTCGTAAGTAATTTATTAATAATAATAATAATAATAATAATGGATTGGATTTATATAGCGCTTTTCAAGGCACCCAAAGCGCTTTACAATGCCACTATTCAGTCACTCTTGCATTCACACACTGGTGGAAGCAGCTACGGTTGTAGCCACAGCTGCCCTGGGGCAGACTGACAGAAGCCAGGCTGCCATATCGCGCCATCGGCCCCTCTAGCCAAGACCAGTAGGCGGTAGGGTAAATTTATTATATTACACTATATTATATTATATTATATTATATTATATTATATTACATTATATCCTCTTTCACATTAGAGCCACGACAGGACCCACTAGAACATGGGAACAAGTAAAAGTGAAATATAAGAATATGCTACAGAATGGTAATATTTATCACTTATATTGCTTTTAGTCTCTTGGAAAGAGACCCTGAAATAATCTGTTTGTTTGTTTATAACAGCAACCAAGAAAAGGGCAGAGCAAAAAAAGACAGGTGGTGGTCCTGCACCCCCTCGTCAACAAGTTGGTTAAGTAAATAATACCCTCACGGGAATATCGATATCTCTCTATGAGCACACTGTCGCGCTGAGCTAAAGGATCCTGTCTATCCCTGCAATATACGCTGAATTCTGAAAACTCTCCTTATCAATCTTGCACCTTCCGCAATGGGTGGCTCGCGTATACGGACAGGACATGGCTGCGACAGACTTCCCAAATCCACCTTCGCTTTTATAGCCGTGGTCTCTCATCTTGATTACACGAAGTAATTTACTATTACTACTCTAAAATATGAATTACATCTGAAATAATCAAATACATGAAATAGAATGATTAATAGTACATTTCCCTTTTTTTTTTTAGGAAATGACCTGTATGTATCTGTATGGAATCAATAAAAGGATCAAGTACTGCATTATCTTTAGTTACATTGATAATATTTATTTATGGTAAAACAGTGGTAAAATATCGCTGTTGCTTTCATATAAATGAAGCGGACATACCTGAGTGGCCGCGATCTAATCTTGTTTACATAAAGTAAGCCTGCTCCCGAGCAGGTTTATGCTTACGGATCTGTTGCTATGACAGCAAGTCCCGGATGAGCTTCGGAGAACCGAACGATGACAGATCACGGAAATTTCATGCGAAATCGTCAACAATCAAATCCAGCTAACTTACTTAGCGAGGTACGAAGAACGGACCCCAGATCAAAGACATACCAAAACCAAACTTATTTGACGCTTTTCACACGTAACTACTGTTACGTTTAACGCAAGACTGTATAAACCTGACCTTAATCGGAATGCTTTAATTTAGGATGAAAGGATGAAAAAAATGTGTATACATAACCTGTGATGGGCGCAGCATGTCCAGATTTGGCATCAACATGTTTGCTTTCCCCCCTTTTTAGCTGGAGAGGATCAACCTATCAGCAGCTCAGACTCTCAGAGCAGCCTTCATAAAGGTAAGACTGTGTATCAGGCAGAAGGCCCGAGACATGAAGTATTGCTCACACCTTCAAATTTTGCGTCATCTTTGGTTGTTATACCCAGGCTGCATTCCAGCTCGCGTGACACATTGCAGGTGCATCTGCTTTTTGTCTGATGCCCTCACCAATAATGAGTTTGTTGCTTTGGCAGAATAACAAGAGGCATGTATTCTCCTTGACTGGCATGATAACTGGGTCATTGCAAAATGTGTGTCTGATGCAAACAAAGATAGGTTACAAAGATAGAAGCTGTGTAAGAGTTGGATGTAGCTTCTGTTTAAGTTCTGAAGTATATTCAACCTGCATTCTTTTTAATGACCACCAGGGGGCAATCCATGTGGTTGCAAAAGGATCCACACCTATGGTAAAATGTGGTAAAATGGTCTTTAGATTTTATTTTTTTGATGAGAGTGTGGGTTCAGTCACTCACTTTGGGTAATACTGAATAAAAAGTTAAGTCAGTTTTGTAAATTTTTATTCTAATTGTTAGAGGGCAATTTCTATTGTTTTTAACTGGGAAGTAGTCAAAATCAGCTGTGTGCTTATCTGATTTATTTGTTTATTTTTGGTGAAATACAAAGTCCAGTTTTTTTTCCAGATTTTATTTCTACTACCTTTTAATGTCGCAGGATAGGTTCTTTTTCCTCGTTGTAAAATTAATTATGTTACTGCTTTCATTTGTCTGTATTTTTCCTTTTGTTTGTTAGAAATGGAGCTGGCCAGAGATGTGGGGAAAAAACTCTTAGCACTCTTACCTTTATTATCAGTTATGCATTAGGTTTTTTTCATGTTCCTTAAACTTGAGCACCTCAGTTTTCATACTTAGTGTTTAAATGAATTAACTCAGCAGGTATTAATAGAACATGAGAGGCACTGATATTCACACTCGTGCTGTGATTTGGACACCAGCCTGCAGTGATCAGAAGAGGTTTTTGTTAATAACAGAGCAACCTTCTGATTGCACTGGGATAATAGAAGCACAGTGGCACAGGCATAGATTGCTTCTATACCACTCCAGATGCCAGGTGTGTGTGTGTGTGTGTGTGTGTGCAAATGAAATATTAATAGAGTTGAAGCGGCTTTATCATACAAACCAAAGGGAGATTTGATCCCTTTACAGCTGTTTTACTTTGGCATTTGTGGGGCTTTTGTTCACTTGTCTCTCTGATTAGGCTCTCTGCTGCCCTCCCTGCTTCCTGCCTTGTTGAATTATTCAGGTGGAGAGCTTTTGTACATTCATCTGAGCGCGTCACAGGGGACACCTGACTTTCAATACATTTCTGACTCTGTCCTATGCGCCTTCGGCTAAGCCCCCCTGGTGCTTTTATTGGAGAAGACAAACCGAGCGCCTTGTTTGTCTTGCTCACCTCACATGTATGACTCCCCTCTTCTGTCAGGCGGAGAGGGAGAACCCCGGCCTGACTCAGGACATCATAATGAAGATCTTGGAGAAAAAAAACATCCAAATCAACTTCACTGAATCCCTACTGCGCATGGCAGCTGATGATGTGGAAGGTGGGTAGAGAGGTGGCATTTTCACACTGAAATGTTCTTGACTTCACCTTGTAAATGTGTTATATTCTCAGAAAGGCTTGTGTTGTCACATTATATGTTGACTCACAAAGATACAGTCATGTGTCCTCTAATCTTGCCAAAGCAAACTGTATTTGCAGTACTGACAGTGTGTCTAATGATTCAGAGAAACTTGATTGTTACACATGCACCAGGACACGTCTAATAGTTAATTGGTTTAACACTGAACATCTGTTCTGTTCTTTATTAAAGCAAACATTGTTTGCTCCGACGCTTTTGGAAGTTTATGGGAAAATGCGTGTACTCTGCAGGAAACACCTGAGGGTTGAAACATAGTCAGCTGAGTTTCTAGTTAGAAAGTTAAAACTAGAATTGATACTTCTGTATATAGGGCAGATGCTTGCTATTTGTTGTTTACATGCAGTCAAATAAAATACACCAAATAAAACTGGATTCCAGATATTTGATTTGCCAAGGACACAATACTTGGTCAAGATTTGATTTCCCTTTCTTTTCTTTTCTTTTCTTTCCTTTCCTTCCTTCCTTCCTTCCTTCCTTCCTTCCATGTCCAATTCTAAAGTGTTTTGATTTGGCAGCTTATGAAAAACATAATTCATCTACACACACATTTACACACACACACAAAACAGCTTGATTTTGCAGTTGATAATAAGACACCTTTATGTAATTCAAAATCTGTAGAGAGCCATGAATTAGTTTTTCTCTCTGGTGCACACAGATTTTTATGAGATGTTTCTAAGATGCTGTGCTGCTTAATGGTATTTTCATGCATCTAATTGTGCTAATGTCAGTGCAAGTACAGGCTTGTGTTGTTTTTCGATACAGCCTCACTTTAGATGCTATGTTAAGATGCTCTGTTAGATGTTGTAAATCATCTAGTCTTTGTGGGTGTGCTAAACATCTTTTTTTTGTGTGTGTGTGTTTTGTTTTTTTGTTTTGTTTTTTCATCTCCCCTGCAGAGTTCATGATTGACCGACCTGAGCAGGAGTTCCAGGACCTAAATGAGAAGGCCAGAGCTCTTAAACACATCCTCAGCAAAATCCCAGATGAGATCAATGACAGAGTACGCTTCCTACAAACTATCAAGTGAGTGCGAATGCACACACACGCTCCAGGGTTTCCACCAGCTTTGCAACCCATAGAGCCTATGCAACATAATTCTTTTTGGGGTTTGTTTTGCTTTCATACCAAAACACTCGTCATACAATAAAAATATTTGCAAAGGCCAAATTACAAATGAAAGCGGATATTGCACATATGCATTCTGTCTCTCCACACAATTAGAAATGGGCACCATAGTATTTGCAAACTACTATAATGCAGGTGTTTGTGGTTGAAATTTTCACTTTCTCTTCCTTATAAGACGCGTGACTCTTTATCTATATATTTAATAACTATTTCAAGAATCATACATTGAAATTTGCTGAGTTGAGATCTATTTTTTTTTTTGTTATAACTGTTAATTTATAACAATGCAGTGCTGGATTTTTTTTCTATGCTCTAATAAACGTTATAGGGAGATTGTTCAAAGATGGATAAAACCTGGTAAATATGCTCTTTTATGCTTGCATTCTTCTTAAGGCCCATTAGCTGTTTTAAATTTTCCATCACATCTTCCAAATGGGCACCTTACACTTTTCCTGGGGCCCTTTTGTTTGAAATTGTGTAGCAAAACATCTGGAAAATACTGCTAAATTGGACGATTTTGTTTTGAAAATTCTACAACAATCATTGAAGACCTTTGGAGAAAGTCTTGAGCAAAATGTTCAAACATTTTTCATAGTGCATGATTCCAGTTTCCTAAAAAATATTATTGATTTAACACAATTCAGTAGGCTACATACTGAGTTTGCATAAATTCAGTATTGCTAGTATCTATCTGATACCAATACCTGCGTTGGTATCGATACTGTCGATATTTAGATCCATCCAACAAGCTCTAGCAGACATCTCTAATAGATGTTCGAGATATATCGGGGGAAGGGGTTGAGGTAGTGCTTGATTCCGATTTTATCCTTTAGCTTCTTGGTTGAATTTGTGCTGAAAAAAAAATGTTTCATTTTACTTCACAGAGACATTGCCAGCGCCATAAAAGAGCTCCTGGACACAGTCAACAATGTCATTAAAAAATATCAGTACCAGAATCGCAGAGTGAGTAATGAATACGCTACAATTACTACTACTTGAATTATTTCACATTTTCCCCTCATTTCAAATTGATGTTTTTGCTTTATTTTCTGCTCGGCAAGGCCCTGGAACACCAGAAAAAGGAGTTTGTGAAATACTCCAAAAGTTTCAGTGACACCCTCAAAACATACTTCAAAGATGGAAAGTAAGTATGGCACCACGTGTTATGCCTCAGCTAATCAGTACCCTGTTTTTAAAGACAGATTCTATTGAATCTTGAATTGCATTAAAACATATAAAAGAGTTGGTAAGCTCTGTGTGCCTGTCATATAATGTGTGTCTCTGTTAAACATGTGCAAATGTATTTTCTAAAACTGCCGGGTCGTTGTTGCATATAGTGTGCATAAAGATATTTCACAGTAAAAGTTAAGAAAGCAGTGGTTTCTAAAAACAGAGGAAACGGGTCCAGAAATTGTTGAATAATAAAGCATAATTTAAGATTTGTCAACGTAGAAGATTTGATGATCAACTGTATCAGTGGCTGAGCTAAGATCCAGCAAAACAAGACATCAATAGTCACCCGTATCTACAGCTATCAGAATTTGAGACTTTAAGGAGAGCTGTTTCTGTGGACTGTAACATCCTGAAACCAAAGTTATCTGGAATATCGGGCTTCTCTAACACCTTGTCTCAGCAAACTTTTCAAATATTTTAGCAATGAAAGGAAGTTTTGAAGAGGTCTATAACTTGTGTGTAGTGCTGTTTGGATAACCCCCTGTTTAAAGCACTTGGGGGGACAGTCTTGCATCAAAGAGCAATTTATGAGTGTGACCACAGAAACCCCAACAGAGTCAAAAACTTGGGGTTTTATGGTTGTGGGTAAGTTGTTGTGGGTAAGTTGAGGATTTTATTTCAGATATAGCCACTATAGAAATTGGGTGAAAAGATTCCATATTTTGGGATGTGGGAGACTGCGATTGAAGTGACAAAATGTTAACGTTACTGCAGTCCTTATTTGAGAAAACTGGTGTTCGTGGTTTTGTAGGAGGAACTAGCTCATAGTTCGTTATCATCAATCTGATGATAACGAACTAATGCAAAGTGTTCCAAGGTATGACTTTTGTCCGTGTGCAAACAAAGTGTCATCCTGTTTTGTGTCAACCGTGGATAAAGTTGTTAGAGAGGGTCACAGGAGCATCCGTGCTTGCAGGACTTCTACTCCTATTGTTTAGATTTGAATATCCTTAACCAATTAGATAAGGGAAGGCAGCGTTTCCACTCTTGTTCTAAAGTTATTGCTCACTCTGTTGTACTGTGTATGATGTTCTCCAGTGAGTTTTCACAAGCTATCATTTTTCTTTGTTCCCAGGGCAATAAATGTCTTCATCAGCGCAAACCGGCTCATCCACCAAACCAACCTCATACTGCAGACCTTCAAAACCGTGGCCTAGCCCCACACCTCACTCCGACCCCACCCAAGAGACCACAGAGCCCCCCCTTCTCATCGTCCCTTGGGGAACAACTGCTAAAATGGCAGAGGCTTGAAGAGCACCTCACCCATATATGTAAATTAGAGTTGATTTTTTAGGGTTGGGGTCGATGTCATTGGAGTCGAGATTCTAGATTCCAGTTCAAGAGACTGAAAAGTGCCATTTGTTTTTTTTCAATGACGATTTTCCAGTCTTGAAGTGGAACTGAACAGGGGCCCAAAGTCTTGGTTAATTGATTTTATTTGGACAGTTTTAATTTATAACCCAAAACTTGTTTGGGAGGTGGTGAGGCGAGGTGTTCATTAAAGACTAATTGCCATTTTTCTAATATATTCATGTTGATCATTTTACTTTTAGCTTTTCAGTCATGGCTACACATCTGAGACTACATCCAGTAGGGATTGTTCTCAGTAGTCTATACCAGTTTTCTCTTCTCGCCTCCTATTTGTGTCATTTTTGCCACGGGCTGTATGGATTGACAGAACCACCTGGCTGCAGGTCAAACAGTTGCGAGGAGAGGAAGCAGAGTTGGACATTTGAGAGGCAGATTTCGTTTCTCTTTATTATCAGAAGAAAGAAAGCCAAAAGACTTCCAGCACAGTGTGCGCCTTACCAAGTCCTGTAACATTCCCTCCTCTCAAGAGTGTAATGAAGTGGAGCCAGTCCCTGCTGTTGAGGGATGTAGAGAGAAAAGAGTTCTGTATTTAACTGGTTGCAAATGTTCAATAAATAGTTTCCAAATGATGATGCTTTTTTATCTGTGTCCGTGTCCAGTGTGTGTGGGGTCAACTTTTCTGTGTGAGTGGGAGAGGATTTGCTTTGCAGTGGCATGGCCTGAAAAATAGATGTGTGGTCACATTGTTTTATTCAAAAAAGGATTTTACCATTTCAGAACAATGATACTTTGATAACGCTGCCAAATGGTCAGTTTGAAAATGGTTGCAGCTTTCTGTGGCTCTGTTTGTTTTCTTTTTTCCCCACTTGTCAAAACAGGTTTGCCGACATTTCTTTAAGTAGCCTTGAGCCGTTGCTGGAAGAAGATACGAGGGATCGGATTTCTGTTAATCTCCTTACTTTCTCAAAAACATTGAACCTATCAGATCAGGGGTGGGGAACTCCAGGCCTCAAGGGCCGGTGTCCTGCAGGTTTTAGATATCACTCTGGGTCAGCACACCTGAATCAAATGATTAGTTCATTACCAGGCCTCTGGAGAATTACAAGACATGTTGAGGAAGTCATTTAGCCATTTGAATCAGCTGTGTTGGATCAAGGACACATCTAAAAGCTGCAGGACACCGGCTCTCAAGGCCTGGAGTTGCCCCACTCCTGTATTAGATGAATCAAAGAGAAGCTTATGTGCCATTTTAATCTATATACAGTAATCACCGGATTAAAGAAAAAAAAAAAATTCTATTGATGTCTTACAACATAACGACCACCTAAAAATGTGATCGTGTTATTTACAATAGTTAAATTCTGAAATATTTCTCGGTATTTTGGCACAAACTGTGTAATGTAAATTGCAATGAATTTGATCTCTAAACATCCAACAGCCGTGACATTGTGATGAGCAGACCCATACTGAGCATCCCAAATGCAAACTAGCCAAACCAGGAAGCAGCTGCCGAGATATTCAGTTGCCAGAAAAATGTGTAAAAGCAAAACATGGTGAAAGCTGTGTTTGAAAAGGCAGCGCTATGGGAACAAGGAAAAAAAAATGTAGTTTTAGTAGAAACTTACCGAATGCTGTATTGTTATTAAAATACTTGTTTGCTAGCATTTGTCACTTTACAGTTGTCAGTGTGGTAACAATACTATATATAATACATATATAGTGTACTATACTGTCACGCTACCTGGCACTTTAATGTAAAGTATTTCCCGAAATTTCTTACATTTCATAAAAGCTTATTTGTAAAACTACTACTTCCTATAACAACTAATAAAAAGCTAATACTAGAACATCTTTTTTAAATGTTGGTGAGTAGAAATATAAAAAGACATGAAATGTGAATACAGGTAAATTATTATTCTTTTTTTTAATGTCATCCACCCACAACTGTTAAAAAAAGCTGTTAAACCCCACAAAAACCAAACCTCCACATACATTTTTAAAACTGTCCTCTGAATACAAAGAAAATGGCATGCTATGCCACACCGATGGCTTTCGAAAAGAATGAATCGCAATTATCTTTTGTCTTTGTTATACACACTTAAACATTAAATATTACTGGTGGAAAACAAAAGTAATAATTTAGCTTAAATACCTCCAAACCTCAAATAATCATTTGCAGTAGTTACAGAGGAGACCTGTACAACCAGAGGAATGCATTCATTCATCCAACCATTCATTCATTTATCAATTCATCCATTCTTCCCTTATGCTAGGTAATGTAAAATTAACCTTTTACAATGCACCTGATTTGCTCACAAAAACAAAGAGAAAAAAGAAAAACAAAGATTTTATTTTGCTGGTTACAGCAAAATGAATGATCACAGTTTGTTTGATTAAAAAAAAAAAATAGATATATAAATCATTTTTAAAAGTACGCAATAGCAGCAACTCATTGCATTTAGGCACATAGACATGGGTCGTGTCCAAAGTCATGGGCTGCATCCTCCTGAGGACCCGGTCTTCGCGGTCTAAGTGGGCCGGGTCCTCAGAAGGTCGGGTAGGCCGGAAGTAAACGGCCGTGAAATTGGACGGTCTAGCCTTCTGATTAGCGTCACCGCTGTCTCGGTGGAGTTTAATAAACTCAGCCGTCTGCTCCTTGCTATCTAAAATATAACGGGACACTGGCGTAAATTCTCGACTGTCTCATACTTCTGTTTAATCAGTTTTCTGTTTGACGTTTAGTCAGCTGTGTAAAAACCAAGGAGGAACCCACCCGGGGGATTAATAAAGTTTTATTTTATCTAATCTAATCTAATAACTTTAATCTCAGCCAAACCGATTTACTCACGAACAAACAAAACACTGAAAAAAGCCCAACAATAACATTTTTAGGTTGTCTAAGTGAATTATATATTACGTTTAACCCGAGTAGCGAAAGTCCGCGGTGATCTGAAAATGATGTGCCGGGAGTTGTGCCGTTCTCGGCCGCATCAGTAACCCTCGAGCTCCCGGCTAGCTATCGAGCTGGTGGGTAGCAGACGCCTCCGAAAACGTCGAAGCACTTTTGCAAATATGCGATATCTTGATAAACCGAGCAGATATTTGATGTTTACACAACTACTTTCTCACCTGAAAATATGTTAAAAGTTTATTTTGTGACCCAGAAAGATTAGTATGAGTAATTTTAAAACTTAGTAGCGGCCGCCATTGTTGGAAACTGGAGTTTGGCTGGGCCGCGCTATGAATTCTGGGATATGGTAGGCCACGAAGGACACACCCGACCCATCCTTCAAATTCGGGGAAAAGGAGGACGCATTTGTCGGCTACATTCGGAGGAGTCTACGAATTTGGACAGCCTTCGGCGCGTCGCTGTCTACAAATGCGGCCTCAGGAGGATGCAGCCCATGAATTTGGACACGACCATGGTCAAGACAACTCCCTGAAGTCAAAACAGTATTTGAATGGTGAACAAAGGTGTTTTTAGTGAACGTGTCATGGTTGTTGGTGCCAATCTGGCTGTTCTGAGTATTTCACAAAATGCTTATTTACTTTTCTCACACAACCGTCTCTAGTTATTGAATGTAAATTATGTAATGAATGTAAAGGCTGGGATGCGAGTACGGGTCTAAGATATCATTTTCAAACTGTGATGGTTCATACCAATAACAGCATGAGCCTTTCATTTTGGGGAAAACTGGGTCAAGGTCACAACAAATGATAAAATATATAAGAATTTTATATTACCAACATTATCCTTAGACCTTAGGAGGAAGGGCCTCGTCTTTCAAGACCTTGTATTTACATGTTGACTTTACTCTCAAAATAGTATTTAAACTTTATTCCCTAAGCTCTTTCTATCTAACACATTACAGAGACACTTGGCGTTATTGTCTTGCCAAAGAATACTTGGCATATTGTGGTGACTCGATAGGGATCAAACCACCAACCTTACAATTAATAGGTGACCTGCTCTACCTCCTGAGCTACAGCCACCCCAGGTAAAAATGCTTTCCCCATCTCTGATTCTTCCAACCTGACAACTGGGCAAATTCTATGGGACGTTATATTGTGGATTTAGTAAATGTTTCTACTCTCTTCAGGTGGCATAGGCAGGACAGTTAAAATATTTGCAGTTCTTCAAGTCAACAGTTTTATATTAAGGACTATTTAAATGGTCACACTCATATCACACAGCATTGGAACCAATGTGTCCTTCAAAACGCTTGTAGTTATTCAAGGTAGGCAATTAAGCCATATTCAGGTAAGTGTAGGGATTTCACTGGCACTTGATGCAAAATAAGCAAACTATTCAGAAAACAATGACACAATGAATTCACAAATGCCCCTGATTCAAATATGCACATTCACGATCTGATTCACTGTGTTTAACAAGTGTCCATCGTAGTGCCTGTACATCTTATCCATTAGTTCTATGTCAAGTTCAAAATCCCCACCCTCTTCAACACCTTGTCCACGTTGGGAATGAGTTTTTCCTGAAAGTCCCACAGTCGTTTATCCACATTAAGTTGCTCCAGGGTTAATGATCCCTGTAGAGCCACACGGACATGAATGATCCGACAAACATCTAGTGGAACCTTGTAGCGTTCTCCAAAATTCTTGATCACTTCATGGACTGAAGTCCCCTCCACCATTCTGTGACACAAAACACAAGACAGTTAACTGCTAGGAGTTAAGGGTACACCGATTACTGAAGATCCTGCTCTTTAGGAGTGCCCTGAAGGTTCTTTGAAAGTTTCACAAATCAGTCTTGGGGGACCCTTAGTGAATGTTCCCTGGGTTTTCTGGCAATACCTTAAGGGATGATCTCTGAAAAATTGGCAAAAATAACCCTCAGGTTGTTCGGACATTCTCTAAACTGTGACCTTTAGGAAACCCGTAGGGAGCCTTCCCTCAAGGTTTCTGTTTCCTGGGTTCATGTTTACATTTTGTGTTAGTTCTGTATGAGCAATATGACACATTTCAAATCTGAAAGTTTAAGTGTTAATCAAATTAGATAGGAACAAAATAAGAACTTTTGTTAAATGTGTTTTGTACCTGGGACTTAAGGTTTATTGTACTTGGAGCAAACTGTCATTCCAACCAGTTTTGGTGTTTCTCATATCTCATATCATGGTTTATCAAGTTCAATAACTAAGGTACTTATTTTTTTTAACTTGCAGTCAAATGTATAATTAAGTAAACCAAAGAACTGTATCCTAAATAGAGTAAATCTTCCGTCTGACAAATTCAGCTTACCTTGGCCGAACTATCATCTTGTATGGATGGTATATGTTTCTGGCGGGGTCCTCCCTGTAGATGTGCTCCAGAATATTAATTCCTGGCACCCCGTTCCACTGAGGCAGGTGAAACCGTCCGCTTGGCTCAAAGTGTTTCTTTGGGAAAATATGATTCTCAATAAGGAACACCCCTGCCTTCAAATTAGATAAAAACAAGTCAAATACAACTTCTTATTGTATGGGATACTGAATTTTTGATGAACTGTATTTTCAAATTTATTACAAGAACAGCCTACATTTGGATGCTGATTTCGGAGTGTGTTCATCAAAGACATCAGGTCATCGTGCTGGTATGGCATTATAATCTCATCAATGTCATTCAACAGGACGTAGCGAGAACGCTCCATTGATCTGTAAATGCACTCATTAAGTGTGGTCAGTTGGCCATAGTAATGCAAATCCCCTCCATGCTCTGAGTGAAGCCAGCCACGAGATGGATTCAGATGCTTGTCAATGGGCCAAGGAACCATTTCCACAAAGCCCTCGTCGCTGTAACTCTGCAACAGGCGATTGAGCTCTGGACCACAGCTGGTGTTATAGATCACCACTCTGTTCACACCTAGCAACCTGGGACAAAATAAGGCAAATTAGTTCATCGTTGTCAGCAAACAAAACAGATTACTAAAAACAATTGTGGTTTATATAGCAAACAGTTGGTCATTTTTCTATCCTTAGTATAATATTTATACTGTGTTATACTATTTATACTGTATTAGCCTGTACCTGTCACAATAGCTTACAGCTATGTGACTGATAAAATACACAGACAAAAAATAATATTATAATCATTAAGAGTAGTCTGTGGTGTTTCTCAAGTAGGAAGGACACTGTCTATTCCTAACTGGTTCTGAACAGCTGGAAATCCACAGTTTACAGGGCTAAAAATCCATTTTCCTACAGTGTCTGAAAAGACGTACAGCTCCTGCAGAATTTTAAACCGTGCTCCCATAAATATTTAGTGCCAAGTGATAGACTTCTGAGGGGCAAGACTAGGGATGGGTACCGGTGTCCGGTGCCATGATGGCACCGGTTCTGACATAAACGGTAGTAACCAGACCGAAAAGCTGCGCACATTTCGGTGCTTTATTTCGGTGCTTTTTTTTCCTGAGCTGTGATACACTTCTAGCCAATCATTTTAGTAGGCGGGTCCAGGTACGTACGTTCTTTTAGAGCAGAGCTACAGATTAAAAATGCCCAAGGTGAAGCGGTCAAAAGTCTGGCTGTACTTCACAGCAAAATATGCAAACTCAGCAGCCTGCAACAAGTGCTTTAAGCTGATACTGTGATACTGTCAAAGGAGGTAACACCTCAAATCCGATGAAACACCTGGCGACGCATAGCGGGTTTTTTTTAAAAGCCAAGAAATGCACTGTATTTGATAGCTTGCTGCGAGACCTCACACCGTGCACATCTACCTCGGGTGTGGTGCCTGTTATCAGACCCGGAGTTAGCAACATCCCCAAAAACACGAAGAATAGAGTCCTGGCCCCTAGCCCTGCCAGTGTAGCAGAAATGATGACGGATGATGATGCAGCAGCAGCCGTTCTTCTCTGCGTGAGTAGCTTAATGTTGTTCGTGTGTAATTTACGTTGAGTAGGCTAACCACGTTATTACATTAATGCAGGTAAGGTGAACTAGCAAACATCATCATAGCTACATGCAGCTGTCTTCTTGTTTGATGGCAGATACTCCCTTCACCCTGGCCAAAAAGGCTAAAATGACCAAAGAAAAAGAGGGAAATGGCTAAACATGAGAGGTTTTTGGATAAAGTTTGTGTTTTTTCCATTGTTTAAGCACTGCTTCCAGCCAAGAGTGATACCATATATGCCCTATAGCTGCAGAAAAGGCTAACATTGTTATCTTTTTACAAAAACCAGCTGAACATGAGAGGTTTTTGGACCAATTTTGTGTTCTCCATTCTTTAAGCACCGGTTTGAGCACCGTTTGAGCACCCGCACCGTTTCAAAAGTACCGATTTGGCACCGGTATCGGATAAAACCTAAACGATACCCATCCCTAGGCAAGACACTGTCCAACAGTTGGGTCTGTTACTCCAGAAGCAACAGGAGTAACAGACACAACTGTGCAATGTGATACAATCCAGACACTGCATTGAAGAGGAGCCTTTGCAGAGCTTGTTAGGTTTCATTCTGTGTCAGGACCAGCTGCTGTTGCACATTTTTGACTTTGTAGCTTGTGGTGGTGTTGCAGTACTCACTTGTACATCTCCAGAGTCTGTGCAAACTGAAGCACATTGTTGTAGTCACCAAAGAGGTTAGAGATGCAGACTGTGAAGTCAAACTGCATGTTTTCTTCCTTCTGTCCAATTGTGTCTTTGTTTCTTATTGGGAGCCATTGATCAGTAGATGGACTCTCTTTGTCTGGTGTAGTCAAGAGAGTGACATGTGTCGCATTGCAGTTCTGAGGAATCTGACACATGACATCCGTAGTGACAAAGGGAAAACCAAAGTTATCTGGATGCTGTAAAATTGTTGCTGGAGTGGTTTTACTCAAATAACCAGTACAGCAGAAAAAGCAGTGAAGGGGTTGGATGGAGTCTCTCCTAAATATGCCAATGATGCGTATATCAAAATCCTTCACTCTTTGGTCCATGTAGGCTGACACCAGTAAGTGCTTGGTATTGTTAAGCGGTGTGATGGTCTGCTCGGATATCCTCATGGAGCAAGCACTTGGCAGCCCAGATGGTTTTGGGATTGAGTTGTATGTGCTGGGCGTTTTCACAGTGAAGACCAAAAAGAGGAAGAGTGCAGTGATGAAGACGAGAACCAACTTCTTTTTAAAATGTTTTAACAGCTCCATCCAGCCAGTGGAGATGAAACCAGTTCCCAACCTGTAGCAGAACACAGAATTGTGGTTAGTTTCAAAACTAGCAAAATTTGATCTCTGATGAAAAACCTCCAAAACTGCAGAAAAAATTGCAGGGAAAGAAAGGTGGTTTAGCAGCTTTAAATCTTAAAAGAAAAAAAAAAAATCTAGAACTACCAAATGTTCACATTACTTCAACCCAGTGTCTTCTTGCTGCGTAGTCTCAGATTACACAAACAAGGAACAACAATTAAAAATATCAATTTATTACGAAGGTTAGACCTAATGATGTTCTCTGGCCAGTGGCTTTTGCTTAGACCCTTTGAAGTTTAGAAAAGAGTGTGCTGTCCTTCAGGGACTACTGTGATAAGCTGATAAAGACAATTAAGAGATAGGATAACTGGGGTGAGATCTAGCCTTAATCTGCCTTGGTAGATATTAATAAAGGACACTATCTATGGAAATTTTGGATGGTTGATCTGATATCCTCGTGTTGGTGTTGTTCCCAGATCATCATACTAAATGTTGTTCCAGGATCAACATTGCAAGTGACCAATCAGAATGTTGTGACATCATACTTTTGCAACTTCGGAAAAAACCGGCGTAAAACAAAAAACTGTACTTAAACTGCGTGAAACCGCCTCTGTCCACCGATCAACGGATCCTGACCCTAACCCTAACCCTAACCCTTTAATAAATGGTAAGCAGAATTGATATTGTCCTTGCAACGTTGGAATTTCATAAATGCACGAATGGCTTGGTGCGCAAAGGAATAACGTCACAACAATGTGATTGGTCACTTGCAATGTTGAACCTGGAACAACATTTTCATGATGGTCTGGGAACAACACCAACACGAGGATATCAGATCATCCAATTTTGGATAGTCATAGCTGGACATCCACAGATGTAATAGATACACTTAAGAGTTCCCATTATAGATATCACTCACTACACCATGGACAATGCCACACACAAAGAGGAAACCTAATTCTTATTGACATACTTTATTTCACTAGCTGGGCCAACACCCTCACTTTAAGTTTGACAGCGTTTTAGTAGGTAAAAGTGAATGCTTTGACATGAATTGAGCTGCAGTTTGTGGAAGGCCTCAAAGGGGACTGGTGATGGCTCCCAGGTACTATATAGAAGTGAAGAAGTTGAAGAATGGAGAAGAAGGAGGGAGGGTGGGGCACGAAAACGAGAATGATCGGCTTGCAGAACTGGGGGAACCTATATAGATGACAGCTGGAAGGAGCGTGTTTGGAGGTGTGGTCCTGCTCCTGAAATTCCGATACATAATCTCCAATGCTAAATCTGGAATACTAAATGGTTAAAGAACATTGTTATGCAATAACTGCAAGTTTTCCTTTGAACAGCTGCTACCAAGAAAAGAAGCCTCCTCTGTGTAGCCTGAAAGGTGAAGAGCAAATAAAATCTTTTGTAAAATTTGCATCTGCTTGTTTTGTTTAATTGCTTTCTTCCTAATGGAAGCTGAAGGAGAACCTTCCTTTGTTGCAAAGAGGATATCATCACTAGTAAATCACACAAGCTTTATAAGACTTCCATATTTTAGAAAAAAAAGCAAACATATACTATTGAAGGTAATGAGAAATTGTATCTCTTACTGTCATATGGGTATTCCATATATTAAAACAAACATATACCCAAACCCACAGATGCCAAAAGATCTTTCCGTCTGTATGTAGTACTGTGAGCCACTCCTCATTTCTTTAAACTTTCCTGTCTTGTATTTTCTTTTTCTTATTTTTTGTTTTGTTCATGAGCAATACTTCTCCAGGCTTTCAAAAAGGAAACCCTAAACATTTTCAGTGGGATATTTTCTTGGATTGTTTGTTAAATCCCTTAACACTGACCTGTCAATCATTTAAACGTGAAAAGGCATTTAAATCAAGAATGAGCCAGTGTTGTGTCAACACAGACAAATTAGCAAACAACCAATCATAAATTTTATGTTTAAGCACCTTGTTACATGCAGCCTGATTCAGCTGAAACTACACCAACAAGGTCATTCCTGAAGAAATATTAACCAAAACCTTGTCATATCTCAGCATGCTGTGCAGTGTATCCTTAACAATATGAGGAAACTGGACAAGTGGAGGGCAAAAGAAGAACTGGCAGGCCTAAAAAAAAAAAAAAACTATCTACAGCAGATGAACAGTATCTATTGAAAAACAAACAAACAAACAAAAAAAAGAATCCAGCAAAGACCTGGCACAGGAGCTGAGATGCATCTAATCCTCCAGTTGATCGATCTACTGTTCAGTGAAGCCTCTACAAAAATCGTCTCAATGCAAAGGTGGCTGTCTAGAAATGTTTGGCAGAAAAGTCAAATTTTGTCCAAAACTCGAGTGCCTTGAGGTGACTTTAGTTGTGATTTGGCATTAGAAAAAAAAAAAACACTTTAAGTTACTGTGTTGTGTTCAGTTGTGCATAGTGCTGACGTGGGACAATTTCCAATTTCGTTTGTACTATTGTACTAGGTATGACTGTGCAATGACAATAAAGCGTTATCTTATCTTAAAAATATATATTAAAAAAAAGTAAAAAAGACTGTTGCAGAAACCAGAAAAGAGAGGTTTAAGACTGGTGGAAGACCTGCAAATAAAGACATGGAGCAGTTGGATGAATTGCTGATGGGAATGATGGAAAACCAACAACCTTTGGAGAACATATGAGATGATGACCATTAAGACAGCTCAGACGGGGGATCAAGCACACCTAAACTGAGTATATTAGTGCACTGATTTAGCCTCTCCTAATCATTTTATACTATTGTTTGTCATCAACAACTGTCTCATCTGTTCATTTAATCACATTAACTGTTCTTGTGTGTAGTTGGAAATCAAATGGACAGAAATGCAGAGTTGCAAGGCAACTTCCTAATGGAGCTTCGGGAGTTGCAGGGGCGTCAAACGGTCGCTGGCTATGTCCAGATGTTGCAGAGAGGATCCGTTATTACTGAGGGCCCTCGTCTTTGTGGTAACAACTGGGTTTTTCAACAGGACAACGCTACAGTACACAATGCCCGCAGAACAAGGGACTACTTCCAGGAGAATTACATCACTCTTCGGAACCATCCCGCGTGTTCCCCTGATCTAAATCCAGTTGAGAACCTTTGGGGGATGGCCATTTTTCAAGATGTTTTAATCTTTTGAACGGGACTGTATAAGAGATATTTAAAGTTATCAATTTTTCCTATGCTGCATAATTCCATAAATCTTGCTTCATACATTTCATGTCGAAAATAGTAAAAATAAAATAAAAAAATTAATGAGGAGGTTTGTCCAAACTTTTGACTGGTAGTGTACATTTTCTAGTAGAGAGGTAACAAGCTGTTAAATTTATTTAGAAAAAAAAGGCCAAGGGAATATGGAGGAAAAACAGAGACATGAATGTAGCTTACATCTGTGGATCTGTGCAAAGCTGGCAGTGTTAAATTTGTTTCAAAACCCCCACGTGGGCTTGTGATGTATTATATTTTAACTTTTTTTTTAAATTTGCCTCTTACGGGCACCAGCATACCCTCCGCATTGATCACTCCGCTTACTGCCACAACATCATCATGCAGTCACTTATATTAATGCCACTATTAAGGTGTGGTAACCTGCTGCAGTATTCTCCTGAATGATAGGTGCTGGCCACAAATGTACCGATGTAGGAAGAGAAGAAATCAAAACAAGAAGCAAATAGTTTTTCCAAAGTGTTTTTAACAAAGTCTCCAATTTTTAAACAGCTGCAACATTGTCCTCTGTATAACTGTATCCGAGTTTCTGTACTGGAATATCATTAAAAACTGGCACACTCAAACATTTGTGTCTTCAACCCAGCTGTGACACAACCCGCCACGTTACGAGAAATCGAGAGCCACACAATCGGCCGCAAATATTGTGACGAATGCCTCATGATGTGATATCAAAATCAGCGAGCGACACCCATGACACAGGTTGCACAGCAAGCATAAAAACAACATCATTAGCCATTCCTGGGTCCACTCTTCTTTGATTCCCATAGCCAAAACAAACACTGTGGTATCACTGAGTTAAAAGTGGCCCAAATGATTTCATCTTCAATAAAATGATCAGTGTGGCTGCCTCCCAGCTGTTACAGTAACATTAACATCCAGGCATGCATGAAAGAGAGTTTGAAGTTAGCAGGAAGTTAGTTTGCCAGTTTCCATCTAAAGATGAAATGCCATGATCCGACTGGCACGATCTGATATCGTCGTGTTGGTGTTGTTCCCAGATCATCATACTAAATGTTGATCCAGGATCAACATTGCAAGTGACCAATCAATGTTGTGACGTCATACTTTTGCGACTTTGGGAAAAACCGCCGTAAAACAAAAAACTACTTAAGCTGCGAGAAACCGCTTCTGTCCGCCGATCAACGGACCCTGACCCTAACCCTTTAATAAATGGTAAGCAGAATTGATATTGTCCTTGCAACATTGGAATTTCATAAATGCACGAATGGCTTGGCGCGCAAAAGAATAACGTCACAACAATGTGATTGGTCACTTGCAATGTTGAACCTGGAACAACATTTTCATGATGATCTGGGAACAACACCAACACGACGATATCAGATCATCCTTCTGACTGACGGATTTCTAAAAACACTAAATTAAACAGCACCAGTGTTTGTATGGTTTATGAAGTTGGGCTAGCTGGCATAGAATGGCTAGCTACAGAGCTATGGTTAAGATAATACAAACAAATTTGCAGAATGAAGATTGAGGATGAACATTAACTTTTTCACCCCAAAACCCCTTAATGTGAGAGTCAAATACAAATACAACCATATAACAGGTGTACAGGCTAAGCCTACGCTTGAAGCCACTGAGGTGTATGACTGGTGAAGTTGACAAGAAAGTCCAGTCAATAACTCCAGCTGTATTTACCTTGTCAGTTTAAGCAGTCTAAGCAATCACCATTGATTGCATTTGATATTTCACAGTTGATCGTAAGATCCAACATCATCCAACATAAATCACCGCAGTCACAAACTGTTTGGTCCTTCCAACCAGCAACACCTGACCCTAATTAAATGTTCTACCTTCCATACAATCATTTACAAATACAAAAAGTGACACCTAGAAGCACACATAAGGTAATAAGCAAAACACAAAAATGGCTCCTACACACCAGGCCCTAAGTGCAATGGCTGTCAGACATGACAATTCTAATTATAAAGCAAATAAGGAGCCAAATTAAAAATAAAGTACTTCCATTTTAGACACACACACAAAAAATAAAATAAAATAAAATAACAGCACTTAAATACACTTTTAAACTACAGGCTAATGTAAAAGACAAAGTTTAGTTACAGGGATTTCAAGCTGGTTCTTGTTGGTCTTTGTTTTTAAAGTCCATTTTTATTATGAATGGTTTCACGAACACATCTAAGGGGCCAAGAATCTCGGGGGACAGAAGAACCCATTAAAATAACTATATACCCTGGTTTTAGATTTTTCCTCTTTTGGTTGTCTTTTTGTCTCTCGTGTAACAAAGGCAGGTATTCATGTATCAGGAGGATGTGATTTGTAGTAAATGACTCTAGGTCTTTTGGATCATCAGACAGCTTTGTTATGGGTCGATCAATTACAATTGCTTCAACTTCACACAGAACTGTATTTAATCCATTGTTGTTGAACTGTTGTTACTGAAGAACTGATCTCAAAATCAGTCTGAGTACTCACAGCCCTGCCATTGTCTATCATATCGGCCAGCCATAAAATCATAAATAAAAAAAACCCCCAAAAGACATGAGAAGCCAAGCAGGAAAGACAAGGGAGGGAGAGTATGGCGTTATTTTTGTGCCACTGTTCTGAGCGCATGTAAAAAAAAAAAATTGAGGGCAGGTAAAAAAAGTTTGCAGGTGCAAGTGTTGTATTTTGAGGAGAAATTTATTTTGAGCGAACAAAAGCTGAATTGAGTGAACAAAATTCATTGCTGCGTGCAAAAAATGTATTTCAGTGTTTGCTATTATCCATACTCACACACACAATAGCAGCCCCTCTCGCTCAGTTTTTGCATTTGCGTTCGCTCGCAATGTGTTGCTTGCATTCTTAACATGCCTGTGCGCGCTCAACTCTTTCTGTACACCTTATATTTGTGCCACAAAACCAGCCAATCATAGACTTGGATGCCAAAAAATCTGATTGGCTGTTCTGGTCTCCAATCAGCTCGAAATGACGATATGCAATATCCCAGAATCCCTTTCGTCCAAAACTCAAACGAGGCAGTGGCGGAGGAACACAGAGTGGCGGAGTTTGAAATATTACTCTTTCTGGGTCACAAAATAAACTTTTAAGATATTTTCATGCGAGAATGGTGCTGTGTAAACTTCAAATACCTGCTCGATTTATCAAGACATCACATATTTGCATAACTGCTCTAACGTTTTCGGAGATGCTTGTTACCCACCAGCTGACCGCATAGCTGGACTGACCATTGGGCATTTGCCCGGTGGGCCGATGATTTTTCATTTTTATGTTTGTTTGTTTTTGTAACGGTATAAACAATGAAAGGTGGTGGATTAGCCAATTGGTCATGATCAACTCTGGGCTGGACCAATTACAATACATCCGTATTATATGGGCTCAAAATGTGGTCATAAATATTTTGTACTTGTAAATCAGTTTTGTAATTGTAAATCAGGATTTGTATGTGTAAAAAGAATTTGTGTGTGTGTAAAAAAGATTTGTATGTGTAAAAAAAGATTTGTGTGTGTGTAAAAAAAGATTTGTGTTTAGATTGTAGTGTAAAAAGAATTTGTGTGTAGATTTTTTTAGTTGTATGTGTAAAAAAAGATTTGTGTGTGTGTAAAAAAGATTTGTGTGTGTGTAAAATAGATTTGTATGTGTAAAAAGAATTTGTGTGTGTGTAAAAAAGATTTGTGTGTGTGTAAAAAAGATTTTGTATAGAGCCGGATCTTTGACGTGAACGATGCGAGCCGTTCACGTCATTAGAAAGGCATAGTAATCATCCACAACTATTTTCAGTTGCAGATAATAAAGGATTCAGAAAGTTTATTCATGCAGGTCCATGTGACAGAGAATATGCATCTTCTTTTTGTTTTCATGTTTTAATTTATATTTAATTGTGTTGTGGTTTGCAGTGTTTTGTGTTGTTTCACTTTAAATTTGTAAAAGGAAAAAGCTGAAAATTTAAACAGTTAAAAGTTGAAATGTGAATAGTTGGTTTTTGTATTATATGATTTATTTATTACATTTTATGTGGAGTGAATAAACAAAAGTATATTTACGGTGGCCCCTCCAGACGAAGCACGTACAACCTCCAAAACACGTAAAAACTCAGAGGCACATAAAAACTCAAAACACGTACAAAACACAACAGAAGTGCTCCAGGATGCTAGGCACAGTGTTGAGCTTTTGTTACCTAGTGGCTACACAAGCCAGCAAGTACCAACGACCGGATTTGGTGTGTGGTAATAACAGGTAAATGAACATTTGTTTAAATTATTTGAATATATATATATGAGTGCTTGTGTATAAATACACAAACAATACACATATGCTTTCAATTGTGTAATTCAAGTGATCTAGGTAGCTCTGTTTTGGAAGTTCAGTTAAAGCTAGAAATGTGTTTTGGAGTTTGTCCGTGCTTTTTGGAGTTTGTACGTATTTTGTCTCTAGGGGCCACCACATATATTTATATATAAATAAAACCACTTTTGTTTTTACATTAGTAGTTCCTTTTGTGCATAATTTTATATTACTGTTAATAATATATTAATTAAGGCAACAAAACAACCCGAAGAGCCGGTTCGGAGCCAAAAGAGCCGGCTCTTTTTAGTGAGTCGACCAGAAAGAGCCGGTTCTCTAAAAAGATCCGGAAATCCCATCACTATTGTTTGTGTGTGTGTGTATGGATAATAGCAAACACGGAAATACGTTTTTTGCAAGCAGCAATGAATTTTGTTCCCTCAGATTCAGCTTTTCTCAAAATACAACACTTGCACCTGCAAACTTTTTTTTACGTGCGCTCAATTTTTTTTTATGTGCGCTCAGCATAGTGGCACAAAAATAACGCCATAAAATACAACGAAGTCACTAATCGGTGTATGGTACAAACTCCAGGACACAAGGAGCGCTATTTAGTCTCCTCGAATAGACGATAAACACTATTAGTGGTCGAATTATAATATTTGTATTAATTCAAACATCAGCTTAAAGCCACTACCATTCCGCAGGTAACTCACTCGAGGCTGAAGTGTGGCCAGTATGTTCCCCGTTTGTGCCCACCAGTTGAGAAATAGAGTTTGAATCCGTGCGTCTGCAGGTGCACTCGGAGCCTTCTCCTCTGCTGCTCTTTTCCTACTTGATTTTACTGTCTGGAAGTGAACAAGTCATTGTCATACGTCAGAATACTAGCGGAGATCATTCGGGAAAAATCGAATAAAACTGTTTGCCCTATACGCCTTTATTAGAAAGAAAAAGAACCCAATTAAAAAGAAAAAAGTGAACATAAATATCTAAAGAAAGTAGCAATCTAAATGAAATAGTAGTAATACTGTAAATGTTTATGAGCTTCTTAAATCTTGCTCCTCAAATACTATCCGCATGTTTTTTTTTCTTTTTTACTCGACTTTTGTCGTTCCCTGTTCTCAAAATCATTCCTACCTTCTCCTTGTATTTCCTCCTTGGCAGTGTGACTTTCCCCGTTTCCCAATTCTTGGACCTGCGCCCAGAGTCAGCCCTGTGCTTCTATACAACCGTCACTCCCCCTTCCGCATTTTTATTTTTTTATTTTTTGGTGGGCTGTAGGTCCTTTCTGTTCCTTTCCTCATATCAGGATTTTGCGCTACCTACAGCTCATTTTCTTATCAGTTCAGTAAAATTATGTTATTTTAATATCTGCTTGTGTGACTGTATCTGTATTTGTTGAGCAAGTTCACCTTAAATTCCTAATGGAAACAATTCAGGTGAAGGAAAGAGTTAAAAAATTAAAGCTTTTACTGTAGCAACATTATTTGTAAATCTGTATTTTTTGAAAGTTTCTCATTTCAACGTGAACACACAACACATCACACCTTGAAACAGATGAGCTAACAGCAACAGAAAACCACACCAGGTTCCACACAACTGCAGCAGCAACTCTGTCATGCTTTAAATCTGCTTTCTATTAATTTGTCGTTTTGTTTTGTTTTTTTAAATAATTTTTTTAATTAATTGTTGGCTGTTGTGAAGCACTGATTTTATATCTTAAATTGTACTATACATATAAAGTTTAGTTAATTACTATCATGTCCAGTCATAATATCACATGCACCGGATTCACTGAGAAATGTTTCCCTGTTGAGTCTACCATGAGAATGAAAGCAACTCTGAGGGTGACCGAGAGTTCAACCCAGCACTAGCAACTTAAACGCCAACATGGGGAATAAAACTTCTACTTGTGTTATCAAGTTTCATGCAACACATTGTAACATAACACCAAAATCTTGGTGATGGTTTAAAAGCATTCAAAATTGCAGAGCTATGTTGAGGATAATATATGTGAACTGACAGCTATAGTTGTAGTGATAATGAAAGTTACCTAACAGCTGTCATTAGAATTAATTCTACTGGTTGATTACCCGGTTTTCCACCAGTAGAGGTCCCTACAGAGATAAAATTACCGACTTGCTAGAATTGGTTGTTCTTTCATCATAAGGGATGATAACACTTTATCACAGCCACATTTAAAGATGGTCCATCTGTAAATCATTCAGCTAACCTTTCCACTGTTTCAACCTGCTTTCTAGTATTACTTCATCCCATCCAAATTTTGTTTTGCAAAGCTCTTTCTTTAATTTTGTCAGGCAGCAGAACTGACCACTTTGTCAACATAAATCCTCCTTTATCCCAAGAAAGTAGTCATTTAAGGTCCCTATTACAACAAAGATGATCACTAACTCTGTCAATGCACCACTTTTGGGAGGATTCCAGCCTGCTAAGATCAGCAACAGAAATTCTGGTCAAGCCCACAGATTACAGACAAGTCAGACTCAAAATTTATGCAGCACTTGATAATGAGTTGTAGCATAGCTTGGCCTGACTGACCATTGGGGTCTAGCTGCCATTAAGACCCGTCTGGGATGGATGCAAAAATGGCCAACTCAGTTGATGTAAACTCATCTGCCATTGCAACAATGTTTCCTCTCCCTCAGCCATGTGGAGTTGGATCTTAAGTGGGATGGTCATGGCAGCTTAATGTTTTACCTTACCGCTGTGAGAACCAGTAACTAGAATCTGAGCGGATCAAGAAGCCATCAGCCTTCAGATACTTTGCCATGATTAGCACAGGTATAAAGTTATATATAATCCTAATATATATATATATAATATATTATAAATATAATATATAAACCTTTATCATGGCAGAAAATTTGAACTGTCATAGCAGGACATCCACAGATGTAATACATAAACTCAACAAGGGCAGAGTTCCCATTAAAGATATCGCTCACCAAGCCCTGGACAATGATACACAGAAAGAGTTGCTATAACCTCCACATTGGTCGCTTTGCATGCTCTGGCAACATCATTACACAGTCATTTCTGATTATGCCCGCTGTTAAGGTGCAGGAAGCCACTGCAGTAGTCTACTGAGCGTTAGGTGTTGCCACTCAGACAATACCACTACGGCAGCACTAATATAGGAAGAGAAGAAGTCAAAACCAGAAGATAAGACTTTGGCAAGTGTTTTTTTTGTTGCAAAGTTATCCCAGAAAGTCACTTTAAAAAAAAAAAAAAAAGATTGCTGCAACATCTCCCTCTGTATATCTATATAGCTCAGGGCTTCTGTACTAGAATATGATTAAAATGGTAATAAGTGATGCAATCATACTCATGTCATCAACCCAACTGGGGCAGCCATTGCACAATGCTCCAGGTTGCAAAAATCACTATCAAAATGACAGCACACACCACAACTTGCAGCATCATTTTTAGCACACACCACCATCTGACAGGGGCAGGCATTGAGAATAAAAATGGCTTAATTCTTACTGACATACTTTATTCCTTAAATTTGGAGCACTATATGGTTTAAGAGCCCAGTTACACATTACAGTGTAACCTCGGATTCAGAGTAACTTGACATACGAGTAATCTGCAAGACGAGCAAAAAACTTGAATAA
Organism: Simochromis diagramma; assembly: GCF_900408965.1. Taxonomy (NCBI): domain Eukaryota; kingdom Metazoa; phylum Chordata; class Actinopteri; order Cichliformes; family Cichlidae; genus Simochromis; species Simochromis diagramma. The sequence continues at coordinate 7,665,917 of NW_024387030.1, forward strand.
AATTTTACTTGGTTTATGAGCCATAATCTTAATACGAGCAAACTTATGGCTGTATACGTATGTTTTCCAGTAACAGCTGAGCCAACCTGAGTGTCATGCCGCATGAGCTCATGAGAAGCTAGCATCTGTTAAGCGTATTCTTTACATTGACCTCCTCAGCTCATTTCCCTCAGGTCAGCAGTGACTTTTCTCAAAGGTAAAGTGCGTTTTTATTTTTATTATATGCATTTTGTGTTAATCATTATGCATTTATTGCAGAAATATGTATTTGGGTCAATGATTTATATAGAAAATATGTTTAAAAGTGATTTTTACATGAATATTTTTGGAGCTTGGAACCATCCATCCAAGTTTCTAATATTTCTTTTTTGAAAATTTACTTTGACATATGAGTATTTATGGTTTGCAAGCAGCATTAAGGAACGAATCATACTTGTAAACCAAAGTATTACTGTAACTGCAAGTATTCCCTTCTATAACTGCTGCCAATCAAGAAGGGAAGCATGTACAGAGCCTAAAAGGTGAAAAGCAAATAAATCTTTTTTTAATGTTCACACTTTCTTTTTCTTTTTTTAATTGCTTTATGAACAAAAAACTGAAGGGAAACCTTCCTTTGTTTTCAAAGAAGATAATATCATTAACAAATCTACTAAAATGTGTATTTTTTAAAAAAAGCAAATATGTAGGGGAGACCGGGGATAGTTGTAACGTGGGTCAGTTGTAACACTTCCAATTTCTCCAATCAGGGCTAAGTTTCAAATGATGTGACTCATCCTGTGCATGCCCAATTCAGTTCTGCTATCACATGTGAAAAATCAGCACATTTTGTCAAACACAGACAATTTTACACGAAAAAAAGTCATTTGTATGGCAAAAAGTAAGTTTTTCTACTTTATTTCAATTTGTAATAGCATTATCTGCTTTGCAGTTAAACTCATCAAACTTAAATTGTGTTATTTGTATGTCTATGGAGATATATTCTGTGTAGGTCTTTAGTGCTAATGTTTTAGCCGTTGGCTGTAATGTTAGCTAGTTCATGGCTATAGGAGTCTGGGTCAGTTGTAACAGCAACAGTCTGGGTTAGTTGTAACAATAATGCAGATGTTACAACTTACCACACTATTACTTTAACTTATATTAAACAAGTTGGGGCAACGACATCAGCAGAGAGAGGTTCACTGGTCACCTTTGTATATGCGGTTAATGCCATTGGCAACACAATTCCTCCACTGTTTGTGTTCCCACACATACATTATGCAGACCACTGTGTCAGAGATGGACCAGTAGGAAGTACTGGTAGTGGAAATAAATCAGGATGGGTGCAAGAAACAGATTTCCTCATCTTTCTGAAGCACTTTGCAAACCACACCAAGGTAAGCCATGATAAAAAGTAATGGAATTGCGATGCTGGTGAACAACTACATTTTTTCAGCTTCATTGTTATGTTCAAAATTGGTGCAAGAGTTGTAGGTTATAATGCCCACTGAGCCAATGAGGCCAAACTCAAGGAAGACCAGTCAAAATTAATGAAATATTCAGTTGCAGAAAATTCCATAATTTGTCTTTTTTGGGGGGGGTTGGAATATGTTCAAAAGCTAGATTTCTGCATTCTGTCACACACACACAGAGCTACATAAATGGATGTAAGTGCATTCATGTGTTGAATAAACAAAGATTACATGTTAATGTTTTGTCAGTACCCTTATTTCATTGTGTTACATTTCACCCCAAGATATGTTACAACTAACCCAGACTATGGGGTTAATTGTAACATTTCACTCTTTGTGTTTGAGGCCATGTCATGCAATGGGTAATTGTGCTGCAGAGAAAATAGCTGCACTATTTAATAGCCGAGAGATGTAAATACTTTGCATTACATTTTGAATCCACTACCTTAAAAGAGCTCCAATTTACAGACAGAAATGTCAAAAATGTTACAACTATCCCCGGTCTCCCCTACTATTGAAGGCAATGAGAAAATTAAATTTCTTACTGTCATATAGGCCTCCAGATTGTGAAAGAAATATACACCCTAAATAACAGATGCCAAAAGTGCTATCTTTTCAGTACTGTACTGTGAGCCACTCCTCATTTCTTTATCTTTTCCTTCTAGCCTGCATTGCTGAGCAGGTTTCATAGTTTTGCAGAGCAAGCAACATTATGAAAGCGTGCATATGAGTAATCTTTGGATTACATACTGCTGGTAATGGCATGGAAAAAAGAAAAAAAACACAGAGTCTCTTTATTTTCTTTTACAACCTGGTGAGTTTCCAGGAAGGCCAGTTATACTGAACCTTTGTTGTGTTATTGTGGAGTTTTAAACTTACAATATCATATACTAATATACTATTTTATATTTTCAGTATACAATAGTACATTAGAAAAATAAAGCACGTATACATTGTTTTCTTTCTGCTTGAGCCATGCCGTCAAAAACTATCTGCTCAAACCTGCAGATTACGGAGGAATTACCTAATGGTTTTGTGTGTAAGATAGGTAAGGACCCTAGACTAGTGCTTTGAAATTAAAAAATCAATCATAAACATATATTAGATTTACACTTAGTGGTGCAAATGCAAAAAAAACCCCATAAAAAAACACCAAATGTTTATAAGAATAACAAAAACAGTTTCTTCAACTAGATGATTTCCTATGCACAGTTCAAGTTTTGTTTAAAAAAAAAATCACAGTTTCTGCGTGTTTGCATTCTGTTTTTTTAAATTATTATTTTTTAAATGTCTAATATCGTTGCCTCTATCAGTACATAGGCTATAGTCAACAGGATTTATAGAGGGGTTATACGCAAGGGTGGCAAAAGGGTGGCAAAAGTAGAAATTATAGTGCAAATGCAATGAAGTCACTAATCGGTGTATGCTATAAACTTTAGGACACAAGAAAACGCTATTTAAGTTACATCGAAATCGGAGTAGAAGATAAATACTCTGAGCGGTCGAATTAGAATATTTGTATTAACTTAAACATCAACTTAAAGCCACTATTCACCATTCAGCAGGTAACTCACTCGAGGCTGAACTGTGGTCAGTATGTTCCCCCGGTTGTGCCCACCAGTCGAGAAAGAGCTTTGAATCCGTAGGTCTGCAAGTGCACTCGGAGTCTTCTTCTATCCTGCTCTATCCGGGCGTGACCAAGTCATTATCATACGTCAGAATTATTACCGGAAATCATCAAGGGGGGAAAAAACGAGTCAGTGGGAAAAACGAGTTCGCAAAATCGCACAAAACGTTGTGGAGAACTGGGCTTTTTTTTGTTTTTGTTTTGTTTTATTTGTTTGTTTGTTTTGCGTTGTGCACTATCGACGCACTCGCCTCTGATCGTGGTCTAAGCTTTATCGCGCAATGCCAACTACACACAGCTAACTGCGACGTAGTATTAGGGGCACATTAAGAAAACATATTGCTGATCATTTTGAGAATAAAGTCGAAAACTTATTTCGGAAAAAAAAGTCGAAATCTGTCAGTTACAGGCCATTTCCTTTTGTGCAAATCCACTCTTCCACATTTGTGTGTTTTTCTCTGGCCAGATAGAGCGTTCTGCACCATTACCACACTGTGTTTATGAGCTGAAAGAGAAAGGCTTTCCTGTCCTTTTTTGCTAAAACTGACTCTGAGGTGCGATTCCACAAACTCAGAATGCTCATTTCGACCGTTTTTCTCAGAATAGTATTACGACTTTAATCTCTAGATCGTCGATCATTTTTTTCCTTAATGTTGCTTTAATAGTCCTTCATAAGGCTAACCCCCCTTGGGTTAATTAGTTATCAAAGTGACTAACACATAGCAGAGGAAATGTAAACAGTACCATCCATCCATTTTCTTCCGCTTATCCTTATCAGGGTTGCAGGTGTGCTGGAGCCTATACCCGCTGTCGTAGAGCGAGGCCTGCATCGCTGTGGTAGGCTAATGCATGTGGACTGTGGCAGGAAGCTCTAGAAACCGGAGAGAGCCCACGGTGTCTCAGGTGTTTTCTGCGTTTGTACTTACTCAGAATATTTAGCAAGATTTCCTGGACTTTGTTTTTTTTGTACTTCTTCCAGCTACACTAAAAAGCACCAGTCATCTCTTTTTGTAAACTGCTACAGTTGTCACATGAGTGTAAGAGGTAACATGTCAGTGTTGGGTTCATAATTTGCTTTTGCATCAAGTGGTTTCTTTTATCTAAGTTTTGTATCCATATCTCAAAATCTGTGACAACCAATCAAAAAAACAGCAATTCTCCCCATCATTGGCTGTTCTTTCATCATAAGGGATAATTCTTTATTACAGCCACATTTTAAGATAAAAACGGGTCATTTCAGCGAATGAGCATGACCACAAAAAAATCTGAAGTCACTAAGTTCATGGTTAGTTCTACTTGCATTATTTTAAACCAAACTTAGCCACAGCTCAACAGACAATAACCATGCCAGCTCCTCTGTGGGGTTGTACTTACAAACCCAGCAGTGCTTGGAGCTAAATGCTAAAATCAGCAGCAGCTAATCAGGACTAAGCAAGTTGTGTGTGTGTGTGTGTGTGTGTGTGTGTGTGTGTGTGTGTGTGTGTGTAAGATTTATATCTGTATGTCACAATCTAAGGCAACCTTTAAAAAAAAAAAAAAAACAACCCAACAACTGTTTTTTAACTGACTACAAGATGTCATGATGTTAGCATTTAACCCAGTTTGTTGTTTGTACAAGAAGCATGCAATTTGAAAGTCTGCGGCTATGAAACCAGTCAGGAAGTGGCATTCAACGTCCTTTTTATCGTATGCATTACTTTACTGCATTAGTCAAGCTTGTGCCTGTCGTGATGTTCTTGTTCCCATTGTTTTTCTTGTGCTCCCTGGTGTGTGCTTATCCTCTGCATGCATTTATTTTCATCATGTCTTTGTAGTTTCTGATGCTTGACAAGCAAGCTTGCTTTTCTCTGGAAGGCATCTCCATCTCTCAGCAATCTCACACACACTACTGTGGCCACAAAATTCACTAGATGCTTTTGCTCTATTTTTGAGTTTCCCACTATCACTCTCTGCCGACTAACAAGGAAATGATTACAAAATGTTATTCAACTTTTTGAATTGTGGCGACAAAATCTTATTTATCCTGTTTGTTTGTTTGCTTGTTTTAATCAATTTTAAATCATGCTTTTTATTTGTTTTTGTTTCCAATGTCTCTGTAAAGCACTTTGAATCACCTTGTTGTTGAATTGTGCTATACAAATAAACTTGCCTTGCCTTGATCTGTGAAAGCAATGACACACCTTCTGCCTGCCTAATCCGGACACGCAAAAATAACGCATCACAATCACCTCCAGTCTGCAATCAGTGTGGACTTTCTGTGGTGGGGAGTGTTGCTTTGTTTGGTCATAGAGTCTAAACAGCAGTAAAATAACATGCCTTTTTCCTGATACAGTCAAAAGACCAGTGTTGAATTTAATTTAACAAGTTCACAGTTTTCATACTAAGCTTAGTTTTATATATATTACCATGTTTAAGACTAGGGTCAATCTTCTCATGTAACTCTCTGCAAGAACACTAATAAGATTAGCTCACAATGTTTGAAAGCATTCCTGTAACATGTATATAAGTCAGTACAGTGCATGAAGCAAAGAACAGTGATATAAGAATGAAAAGAATGTCGTAAGAAACCAATCTGCGACTATAACAGGAAGTTTACCATGAGTTTGACAACAGAAGTTAAACAATCCAAGCATGTTTGTAACTTGTCTTTCAGGAAGTTAGCTTCTTATGGCACCCCAGGGCCTCTTCTATCACAACTTATGTAAATTAGTTAAAGTGTTTATGTTCAAAGGTGGTGCACCTGGCCTGTCTCATGTTTCATGTTTCTCACTGCTCTCACATCATAATGACTATTTTGTTGTGGGGCGGATCTAGAGAAATTTTCTTAGGGTGGCCACCCTACACATATCCAGTTCTTACATCCTGTAATATGCATTATATGTGGTTAAAATAGATATAAAACATATATCTATAAAATATCTGAAATCACACACACACACACAAAACCCTGATAAAAACCGAGTACGGAAAAAGTTTACTGTAAAAACCACAAACACGTTTAGTGAATTGTTTTCACAACCTGAAATGCAAATATAAAGTGTAAATTTTGAAAACCTGTGTACAAACTCTGGAAACAATTAAGTTAATACAACCATTTACCTAAAATCGCAACCACCACGAATACTAAAAACTAAAACCTAAAATTAGTCGATATCGCTCTCTCTTTTGCCACCGCCACTCCCCCAAATTTTCCCTGTTCCTAAATCACCAAATCCCACGTGTTGTCATATCATTTTTATCGGTGGACATGGTACACTATTCCACCAATAGGAAAGGGTGGCATTTTTTTCCCTTATTTGCGCTGTCCAAATGCCATTTTTACCGTTTCTTTTCACTTATCATAACTCCGGTGTTAGTGGCTTATCAATAAAATGTAAAAACTGGCATATAGTTTGAAGTCTGGACTTTCAACACAAGCCGAAATAGAGACCCTGATGCTAGAAGATGCGTGACTGCAGCTTGTAGCTATGTCAGCTTAAATTGGTCATGTGATTTGAAGGTGTGGCTGTCCATCAACCCAGAGGGTTAATAACACTCGCCTTCATTCCAGTTCTAGAGTGGAGCAATCAACCACATGTGTTGAAATCGGAAAATAGCCAATGTGTTGATTCAAAATGCTTATGATTGTGTGCTCTGGCACAATCATAAGCATTGGTTGCTGCTGACAGCAAGAAATAAAACCGTTTGCTTTATATTTATATTGATATTTAATGTTACTTGTAGCCAGACTCAGAGTGTTAATGCTGGCTAATTTTAATATGCAGCATTGTGATAAGCAAAAATAGAGTGGACTTGGGATGGAAAGACATTATTTTAGGCTGGCACATGCCACCCCTGTAGGTCAGCCTGTGTTTTGTTGACCAGCTTTTTTCTCCTAAAACTTCAGTATTTGTGTTTCTGTCCATCATCTATCAGTTTTGCGTCTCTGATCTCAGCAGTTCTGCTCTCCGCAGCACCTTGATCACATTGGGGAGCAGTTTGTCTTTAAAGTCCCACAGTCGAGTGTCCACATGAAGCCAATCAAGTGGTGGATCGGTCGGAGTCCTGATTGGCGAGTGAATGATCCGACAGACGTCTGGTGGAACCTTGAACTTTGTTGCAGACATCATAAGCACATCATGCACTGAGGTCTGCTGCACTGCTCTGTAGGTGCATAAATACATGGACAATCACACAATGCCTCAGGGTTAAATGAATGCTAGTGCCGAACACTCAACCATTTTTCCCATTATAACCCACCTTGGCTGAACTATTAACTTGTGTGGATGGTAAATATTTCTGTTAGGCTCCTCTCTGTAGATATGCACCATAATATCAAAGCCTGGCACCCCATTCCATTGAGGCAGGGGTTCCCATTTACTTTGCTTAAAAGTCTTCTTGGGATAGGTGTGGTTCTCAATGAGAAATACTCCTGTCTGTAGAAGAACAGTTTAGGTTTGACAGGTGCAGGAAGGACATTTGAAAATAAATTTAGAAATGCTTAGAAAAAAATGTTACATTTGGATTCTGATTTTGGAGCGTGTTCATCAAAGACATCAGATCTTTGTGCTGGTATGGCATTATAATCTCATCAATGTCATTCAACAGGACGTAGCGGGAACGCTCCATTGATCTGTAAATGCACTCATTAAGTGTGGTCAGCTGGCCAAAGTAGTGCACGTCTCCTCCGTGCTCTGAGTGAAGCCAGCCACGAGATGGATTCAGATGCTTGTCAATGGGCCAAGGAACCATTTCCACAAAGCCCTCCTGGCTATAATTCTGCAACAGGCGGTCGAGCTCTGGACCACAGCTGGTGTTATAGATCACCACTCTGTTCACACCCAGCAACCTGGGGCAAAGTAACAGGTTTAAAGCCTTTCATTAGTTTACTCATGCCTTTGTTATTTATTGCATTTAGCTTACAAAAATGCATTCATATCACACAGGGGAGTTAAGAAGTATACATATAACAAATAACTGGAAATGCAGAGATTTTTTGTTTGAGACGACATTTGACTTTAAAGCCACAGAAAGGCTAGTTAGGTTTAGGGGCCAGCTTCTAAAGGAAAACATTTACACAACATTATAAGGAAGTCTATATCCTGATACATGATACAGTATCTAAACCCTCCTTTATGGATGGTTTAGATACTGGTAGATTTAGGGGTTAGGATGTTTTGTGTGGCCTCAGTCAAATGTGGCCACATTTGGAAAAAAAAGACAAACAAAAAACCCCCAAAACAAAAATAAAGAAAGTTGTGCTGTCAGCGTTAATCTCGTTAAAATGACGTTAACGCCATACCCACATTAATGGGGCAAATCTCCATTAGCCAGTTAACGTGGCTCACTCAGTGCGTGGGGCTGGACAGCGCTAACGTGTTAACAAGCTAACCACGCTAACACGTTGACACCATGCAGCCCCACGCACGGGGTGAGCCACGTTAACTGGCTAATGGAGATTTGCCCCATTAATGTGGGTATGGCGTTAACGTCATTTTAACGAGAGTAACGCTGACAGCACAAAAAGAAACAAAAAAACATGGGTGGGGAAAACTCCATCATTTTATACAGTCTATGCTCCACACTTACATGTGCAGATGCACATTTAAATATCTATCAGCACCTGCTACATTTCAAAACTTCTAATACTGGAAATATTCACTTTGGTGAGAATGTCAAAGACTCTGAAGTCAAGCCAACGTTATCCTCCGCTCTTGAATACAGAAGTAGAAACACCACTGAAGAAATCCAGGAGCTTTACAATTAACAGCAACCGTTACACAGAGGTTTTGCTGCATAGTTTTCACTCTGTAGCTGGTAGTGCTGTTACTGTACTCACCTGTACATTTCCAGAGTCTCTGCAAACTGAAGCACATTGTTGTAGTCGCCAAACAGATTAGAGATGCAGACTGTGAAGTCAAACTTCATGTTTTCTTCCTTTTGCCTGTCGCTCTTTTGGTTTCTTATAGGAAGCCAGGTAGAGTCAGATGCACTTTCTTTGTCTGGTGTAGTCAAGAGAGTGACACGTGTAGCGTTGCAGTTCTGAGGAATCTGACACATGACGTCCGTAGTGGCGAAGGGAAAACCAAAGTGATCAGAATGTTGTAAAATTGTTGCTGGAGTGGTTTTACTTAAAACATTTGCGCAGCAAAAAACACAGTGAAGGGGCTGTATGGAGTCTCTCTTAAATATGCCAATGATGCGTATATCCAAATCCTTCACTCTCTGGTCCACGTATGCTGACACCAGTAAGTGCTTGGTATTTTTGAGCGGGGTGATGGTCTGCTCAGATACTCCCAAGGAGCAAACACCCGGAGGCCCAGATGGTTTTGGGATGGATTTGTTGTTGTTGTTTGGCAAATTCACATTGAATAGAAAAATGAATATTAATGCACCAATCAAGGGGAGAGCCAGCTTCTTTTTGAGAGATTTTGCTGCATCCATCCAGCCAGCGCAGATGAAGCTAATTTCCAACCTGAGGAGAAGGTGTAGAATCACAATTACAAAGAGAAATGTAAAAATTCCTTAGAAATTTGCTTTCTGCGATGTTTGTGGAACATCAACAAACCTGTTTTCAAACTTTATATTTCATTTAAGTAGCCACTTTGATGTTGTAGGAGTCATTTTTGGGTTAATACCTTATGTTGCCGCTAAAGGTCACCTTTTTTTGTTTTCGTATGGTTGGTTCATGTAAAGGTATTTAAGGTAGATGCACGTAATCAGCATCAGGTGTGTTGTTAATCGTAAAAAGGCACACAGTTTGTGACCGCTGCGCTGTTATGTTAAAATAATGTTGGAATAATAATAATGGATTGGATTTATATAGCGCTTTTCAAGGCACCCAAAGCGCTTTACAATACCACTATTCATTCACTCTCACATTCATACACTGGTGGAGGCAGCTACAGTTGTAGCCACAGCTGCCCTGGGGCAGACTGACAGAAGCGAGGCTGCCATATCGCGCCATCGGCCCCTCTGGCCAACACCAGTAGGCAAGTAGGGTAAAGTGTCTTGCCCAGGGACACAACGACCAGGACAGAGAGCCCAGGGATTGAACCGGCGACCTTCCGGTTACAGATGTGATTCCCAACCCCCTGAGCCACGGTCGCCAATAAAGACCAAAAGGACAAGATAAGTACTGCTGGAGTTATTGGACTGTTTAATTAATTCATGCATACCAGTGACATCGCGTTACCCCCCGTTAACAAACACCTCAGAGGCTTCAAGGGTAGGCTTAACCTCTACAGGTGTCTTTACTGAAATATTCTTGATAGATGTAAGACCCAAACTCCAGGTTCATTTTATGTAATAACTGAATCCTGCCTGATTGTTCTCCCATTAAAAAAGGCCTTAAGAAAGCTCACCTGTGTCCCAGGATACTAGTCAATGTCAACCACTGTACTATTGAGAGCATTCTCACCAACAGCATATCAGTGTAGTACAACAATTTTACCACAGATGGTTAAATAACGCTAAACCAGATGGTAAAAAAAAAAAAATTGCCCAATGTATCACTGGCACTCATTTGACCAGCATAGCCCACTGAATGGTCATTGATCAATGGGCTTTGATTAGTGCTAGTTGATCAATGGTCATGACAATTTGCATATTAATGATCAAGGAACTGACCTCAGAGCTTATTGTTCATTCAGTGGGCTAGTTTCAGTCATTGTGCAAATGTACTGTTTATAAGGTTGGGGAAACCTGCAGTCAGCTGAGACTAAAGAAGTCACTTGGATGAGTGACGATTCTCCCACTGAAAGCACTACGTCCAGATAAACAGAATCAACCTTTTGGGATATACTTACCTGGATGATTGAGCATGCATCAAGATACCCGTTTCTTTATTTGCAAGTTCACCATATAATTGATTTGGCAGATTTTTACACAAAAGTTAACTTTTTTACAAAACATGTAAACCACAAAATTATAGAGCTAAAGAGTGTCCTTGAAGAAAGAAAGAAAAAACGTAAATCCTATTAAACAAGTTAGTTTAAGAAAATGGAATATGACCTGATATTGTTTGACTTATTGAGTTCTTTTGCAGCACCAAATATCAATAAGATTCACTTTAACTTCCATTTTGAATCCCCCTTCAGTTTTCTGTAGACAACCCATACTAGACGCTCCTTTACAAAATCAAGGGACCCTGTGGTAGAACTTGACCTAAGTGGCTAAAGAAGGGCAGGAGACAGATCCAGTCCAGTGTAGTGACCATTTTTGTGACCAAACAATATTGACAAAAATAAATAAGAAACTCAACTCCATAGTTAACTCAGTTCAAATAAACTGAACTGAACTGAACTGAACTGAACTGAACTGAACTGAACTGAACTGAACTGAACTGAACTGAACTGAACTGAACTGAACTGAACTGAACTGAACTGCAAATAAGCTCACATGCATTCAGCTATACTGACCTGCTCCTTTCTCCTCAAACACCTGCATTCGTCTGCTTAAATAGTCCACTTAACCAAACAATCTCACCCCTGGACTATTCCATTAGGTAGGTAAGGCAAACATTTCCCTACTCAATTCTATACTGCTACTCCTTCTAAGCAATAAAAGCTATGCTGTGTAATCAATACATATTACAACGACACATTCATTTCTTCATAAACACTCTAAAATCAGCTTTGTTAAATTACAAGGATTCTCCCCCTTGTTCACCTGGTCTCTTCCTGTGACCTCAGATTAACCAGGAAGCTATAAATACGGGAAGTGAAACTACATTTCCTCTTTTTGTTCCTGGAAGGCAGGTAGGTAAGGTGAATTCAAACTATACAGATTAACCGTTGAAATAAATAACACAGTAACTTAACAAACTTGTCAGAATTTATTTAAACCAAGATGTTATGTTATATAATCTGTAAAAGTACAAAACATAAACAAATCCAGGATAGTACATGTTTGCCTATTACATAATACATATTTGATATGGCTAAATCAAAACAAGTATGTTAACTAAAAATGGTAAATGGCCTGTATTCGTATAGCGCTTTACCAGTCCCTAAGGACCCCAAAGCTCTTTACATATTCAGTCATCCACCCATTCACACACACATTGGAGAGTCGGACAGCTAAGCCTGAGGAAGAAGCACCAGGTCGACAGATCGGTTATTTAGTGTTCATATGTACAGGGTGTACATGGACGAATTACAAATTGGCTTAAAAAAATACAAACACATAATCTTCTGTTAGAAATGAAGTAAGCTAACTAATACTAGGAAAATCGAGCAGTTTCTTTCACTATGAGTTGAATTAATTTCCACCTACCTCTCGCAGAGGGCTCAGTGTCAGCTCGTGGACCAAACCAAATCATGAAATGTGAGGGGGAAGGAAATAAGTTGTTGTACCTCGTGAAGCGAACAGTTTTTATGGCGATGGATTAATTATTTAAAAAAAAAAAGTTCTACAGCTTAGTGTCCCCGTCTTTTCTCCAAGGTTTTGATGCCAGGTAGTGTCATACATTGCTGCTAACCAAAAATACCTTCCTGATGAGTGAGTTTATCATGCCCATCTTGAAACAACTGTTGGGATTTAAATATATATTTTTAACCTCTTAAGCCCCAAGGGGGTTTCTGAGCTTCCTGCTCGAAAATGTAATGCCCAAATTTAATTGATTATTTCTCTGCAATTACAAACTCTGTCCTTACAATCTTGGTATCAAAATAAACCTAACACTTGTGAGATTTCATCAGAGGTGTAAATATTGAAGCAGATATTACTGTGTCAAAGTTACTGAGACTGGAACATAGAAAAAGTAAGTATATTTTATCCTCGCCTAATATATATATTTTTAATTTTTAGCATATAAACCTTTTAAAAATATGCCTCAGATCACATTTGGTTCCAGGATTTCAGTAACCAACATATAAACATCATCTGTGCAAAGATTTATGTTTCTAAAGTGAAACAGTGAAAAATTACAGCCCTGTCAATACATGAATATCCAGACGTTGTACAAAAATGTCCAATTTTGGCACATAATTGGACACCATGCCAGTTGAATTTTTTAGGTGTTAAAGAGCAAAAATTAATACATTTTATTAACAGGCCTAAAAATGCTCTTTTTTTTTTAAATATATTTTTGAAGAATTAACCACACATTTACATGGTAATGGCCCTTTTCTGCAGTGCGCATGAAGCGTTTAATTGGTCTCTGGCCCTTTAAACTCTGAGGGGCTGTAACTTTGGTTTCTTTTGGTCAATTTGCATGATTGACACCCCTTTTTAATCGTTTTAGCCAATAGAGTCAAAGTAATGATGCCACGTTCATGTCACTTCAACCAATCAGACATTGCAATGCCAAAATCCACGTGGGCCCAAATTTGTTGCATGTGGCATCTGTCCAGTCACGTGTCTGTAGGTGGGTCTAAAATGGAGGTTGTTGACGGAAAACTGCTCTGATGCGCTAGGTAGGTAACTACTGGTAATCACGTGGCTACTGGCGAAAATAACGGAGGAAAGCTGGACCAATCTCTGTCTTAGCGCATTTGCGCCGCTATGTGTTTTTGTGGTCTTTTTTTGCGGCTCATTCCGTGAATTTTGGTCTGATCGTGGTGAAACTTGGTGTGTGGAGTCAGTGATAGCTCTGGAAATTAATAAATTTAAATTAATAAATTTTTATGGGTTTGAGTCCCTATTGATCATAAGGTTGGACCTGCATCAGTCAAATAGTTCTGGTGGACTTTTGGTTGTTGTTTCAAAGTATAATAAAATTACTGTAGAACGGAAGTCTGGGACTCCTAAGAAGTGCACAAGCTCAGAGGTGGAGACCTCCCGCTTTTTACAGACGTGTAAAAAGACCCTCTAGGAGGATTACTCCAGGTGGCACCTGCCGAGACTTGGGGCCTTGGTTTTAAAATAGCCAGTGATTGGATCACTTTGCTGTTTAGAAAGGTATCTGCACTTTTTTGGGCAGCAGAGGTTGGACCTCGGGCATTGGACGCTTTTAAAAATTCAAATAGGGTGCTTAGAAATTGGGCCAGGCACAGTTTGGAACTGATACTGGTTAATTGATCACAAAAAGGTTGGACCTAGCGTAATTTTACTGAGAGATCTTTTACTTTGTGGTCATCTTAGATGAGTAGTTTATGGACAAGACCCACCAGGTCATTCAGTGTTCCCTTAGTGCTAATGTGTCAGAGATGTTGGTGTAACTGAAGTAATGTTGTTAAGTCCTTAAAGTCATATTCTTTTATTGTCATGACTCTATTTGAAGCTGTTTTTTTTTTGTATGATACCTGATTTATATGGAATATGGCTGAAGTAAACTAAAGTCTAAAATACTTAGTCATTTGTTTAATAGTAATTTAACATTATATAATTCACATATAAAACTATGAATTGTAATTTTAAATGGTTTAAATGCAGGTAGAATAGCATATGTAGGCAAGTATGTTTCTCTCTCTCTTTTTTTTTTTAATCAAGAAGCAAAGACAAAAAGAAAAAAAAAACAGGGCAGGGTTCGGTGGCTGAATCATCCGTCCCCACCAATGCCAAAACCAAATCTACGCCCTTGAGAAACGGATCAAAATATGAGGGTGTGTGGCAGTGTCTGTGTGTCTGGCAGGAAGTGAACAACTTTGCATGCCCATAAAAGGAACTGTGTAGTGTGGAACCAGAGAGAGAGAGAGACTTGTTAAAATCTAGGTAGAGGAAGAGAATGAATGTCTTAAGAAATAGTAATGAAAATGATATTAATAAATAAGTGTTTTAGTGTGTTAATACAGGTGCTCTCAAAACATGAGTACAGCGGCAAAATGATAGATTAACAGAATTGGGATGACAAACAGGCCAGCCTTTGGCTTAAAATTTTACAGCTTGACCTCTCATTCTGTCCTTATCCTGAGAACAAGCTTAAAGGACAGTCAATCTCCTGATGAAGACAGAAGACAGACAGAACACTGTGTACTTGAAGAATTAACAGCAGGCAAAAGACAGTGCAACTGACCTATAACACTGAAGGGTCCAGCAGCATGTATGAATACCACTGATGGAACATGAGCTTTGAATTACGAGCTGGAGACTTAATCAGTGACATGACTGTTTGAAGGCACTGGACGCGATATTTGCCATGCTGGGAGTTAACCTACAAAAAAAGACTGAAAAGATCAAGAGAGAAGAAACAGAGAGATGGAGATTTGAAGGTCACACAAGGACAAGGACCAGTGAGAGGTCAAGCCCAGACGAGTTAGAGTGAGAGCGTGTGGGGAATTGGATTGAAAATGGGGGCTGAACTGGTGGAGGTTTAGAAATGCCCCGAGCATCATAACAGAAAGGTAAATTTAAAAAAAGAGAGAGAGAGAAGGAAAAACACAAACTAATAATTACATGAATGAATAAAAAACACACATACACAAATTGTTACATGTTAAATTATTTTTGGAAATAATCAGAAGTGAGATAGTTTGAATCCACAGCTCAGTGCAAAGAGACATGAATTAAACCTGATTATAAAATACATATGCAATCAAGAAGCAGCTTACCCTTGTGGGACTAATAAAGGTATATCAATTCAATATATCAATACACTCAACATTAATATGAACACATAACATAAATGCAATGAAGACACGCTTACACCTATGAGTGGGAATACATGACATAAATTGGTATTTCTGGCCGGAGAGAGAGAAGTGTATTTAAGCAGTGATGATAATAATGAAAATGTCTTAGTTTTGTCACTTTTAGGTGCAAAGCAGAGCTGGATCAATTTTCTACATGCAGCAGGTGGAAGAAAGTTATAGGTTAACATTACTGGAAACGTTCAGGCCAAGTTTCTGGTTGAATTGTTTACAGTGCCATATCTCCCTCAACCTCACATGCGAGCTCTAACTCCTGGCTGAAGACAAGAAATGCAATTCCAAAGAGCAATTCAATCAGGGAAGACAAACAATGGTTTTGTAGGGTTGGGCACTGTTAAAACCAAAGGTTGCATAGAGTCTTTTTGTCTTTTTCTAACCTAACAAGAGTTCCAAGAAAAGCTAGTTATACTGAGACCAGTTAAACAGACAAAGCATGTCTACACCTTTTTCTGTTTGACTCATGCAACTGAAAAATATCTGCTCAAGTTATGGCGGTTATGGCGCCATTACCACTTTAATGTTGGAAACCACGCCAAACCTAAAAATATAACACTGTGGAGACATGGATCAGTACACTGCTTAGATAAGTCTTTTTTTTTTTTTTTTTTTTTTTTTTTTTACATTAGAATATTGTAGTGGTATTATTATGATTATTATTATTATTATTACATTGATTGGTACGCCAAATACAAATACTATATACGTGAGCTTTTTTGGATTTAAGTAAAGATAAATGTAATTTATAAAATGGTGTAAAAACATTTTGTGCTTAATTACCTTTATTTATGATACAAAATATTAGCAAATATAACATAAATAATTCCTTGGATATCAATTTCAAAGAAAACCTAGTGGAACTCAAAGGGTTTTTCATCTGTTTTAGCTCACTAGTTTTCCCCACCCACAACAGTTATAGCCAGTGTACAAAATATACACAGAGCAATGCACATTTCTCCAGAAGTACTCTGTTTATGTTGGTTATAATCATGATGTGTTATTACAAAACACCGGGTAGAAAAAAAATCCCAAAGGCCTGCCTGCAATTATACACATTGTTGGCATGAAAGAATTAACTTCCTTCACATATCAGTGTCACTGGTTCAGGGTCGGGAATGTCTGTATGGGGAGAGTCGGACAGCTAAGCCTGAGGAAGAAGCACCAGGTCGACAGATCGGTTATTTAGTGTTCATATGTACAGGGTGTACATGGACGAATTACAAATTGGCTTAAAAAAATACAAACACATAATCTTCTGTTAGAAATGAAGTAAGCTAACTAATACTAGGAAAATCGAGCAGTTTCTTTCACTATGAGTTGAATTAATTTCCACCTACTTTTTGTCTTTATCTCGCAGAGGGCTCAGTGTCAGCTCGTGGAACAAACCAAATCATGAAATGTGAGGGGGAAGGAAATACGTTGTTGTACCTTGTGAAGCGAACAGTTTTTATGGCGATGGATTCAGCATTCTGCTCTTGCTCTTGACGAAGGCGGTCGCACTTTTCTCCTCTCCTCCTCCTCCTCAGCTTCCCTGCTTAGCCTCTTATGTCCTTGCCTAGTCTCGTGTTTTTTGTATTACTTTTCCCTGGAACATTCTCTCACAGTCTGTTCTCTAAAACCCAACACCCTGATAACGACTGTGTTTAGTCTGTTCCTTCCAGAGGCGGAGCCAGACATTTGAAACACCCGGGGCTTAGCCCTAAAGGGTAGTATGCATGTGGGATTTTTTTTTTTTTTTTTTTTTTGGGGGGGGGGGGGGTAGAAATGACTGAAAGATTAATAGGCTCTGTTTTGAGTTTTGTTCAAAAAAGAAAGACTTCATATAGGGAAAAATATATATCACATGTGCAGGACACCTTAAACTAGTTTTTTAATTAAGCAGCAAGGCAGAACAAAGTCGGGGCTGTATCAAGACACGAGGACTAAACCCCAATTCAACCAGACCCAGAACTGATCCAGAATTAAAACAGGACTACAACAGCTCAAAATCAGGACTACTTAGGATTTAACCAAGACAGAACCAGAATCAGAACTAGATGATAGTAGCACTAAAAATCATCATAGACCTGCACTACACTTATTTTTTAATTCTACCAAAGTCCATTATTTAGATTCAGAAAAGTTTATATAATTATTTAGCCTTGTTGTGCAAACAAGCCTGCAAAACTTAGTAGAATTTGAAAAATAGCAAACCTAAAAAGAAACACTAGGTACGAGATACATGAGTACCTATGATACGGTGATACTTTTGGTAAACAACCATTTGACTAACATGTGTGTCGCACCTGCTCTTGTTCCATCTCTGTTCTGTCCTCATTCTCAATCTCCCTCTCTGTTCCTCTCTCTCCCTCTTTGTGCTGACAATCATCAAATATACAGTTGAAACCAGGTATTTACAAACTCTTCAGATCAAAACACAAACACTTTTTTAATTGTAACATCAAATTAGACTAAATGTTTATTTTTTTAGATTGATAAATATAAAAAACATATTTGTTAACTTTAAGAGTAAAGAGAGAAACTGTCTGTATTTCTTAATTGTAAATGGCACCAAATTGTATTCAAACTTGAGCCACACTTATGGAGCTCCACAGTTCTTTTCCTGGTGTTTTGGTTGACATCTCTTGATTTTCCCATTTCAAAGAAACAGGCTCTGTGTTTTGCCTTATATGCGTCCACAGCTGTGCCACCAGTTTACTCACATGGACTCTACTAACCTATCAGAAGCTTCTTCAGCTCAGAATGGAATCGTCTGGAGTTTCTAATTAATTAACAATAAACTTAGTGTACATGTACTCCTAAATTTGATGAAAGTGATAAAAAAAATAGACAGCTCTGTCTCTCTTTATTCTGACATTTAACTAATTCAAAAGATATTTCAATATTTATCCAAAACAAAACAAGTTTACTCTAAATTGATGTTGTACAGTAAAAAATGTTCTTGTGTTTTCCATAAAGTGTATGTAAATATCTGGTTTCAACTGTGAATATACTGCTGTGTATTGAAGTTCCTCTTGTTTTGCATAGAAATATACTGAACAACATACAAAGCATAATATATAAAATAGCATCTACCTGAGTTGTTTCTTTGAAAGAAGCTCCTTATGTCCATTCTTGTATATCATAAATTACTGAAACAGATTTATTTAGCCGTGGAGGGTAACAACTGAAAATAATAATAATAATAATAATAATGGATTGGATTTATATAGCGCTTTTCAAGGCACCCAAAGCGCTTTACAATGCCACTATTCATTCACTCTCACATTCACACACTGGTGGAGGCAGCTACAGTTGTAGCCACAGCTGCCCTGGGGCAGACTGACAGAGGCGAGGCTGCCATATCGCGCCATCGGCCCCTCTGGCCAACACCAGTAGGCAGTAGGGTAAAGTGTCTTGCCCAAGGACACAACAATATTTATTAATATGAAATAAACACACATGTAAGCTAAGACTCTCTAAAGAAACAGCATTGTTGTTGTTCGGCTTTTCATTTCGCCATTTGTTGATTCACTCGAAGAGCAAGTAACGTAATATGGGTCAAGTGATCAGTTTGATATCAATCTTTTGTGATACACTGTCATATTTACATTATTTGTACAGTACGAATGATTTGCTTTGGTACCTGGTCAAACTTCAGTTCTCCTCTGTCTGCCTAGCTTCGTTTCTCCAACAGCGCACTCGTAGGCAGCAGCTGCCCCGTCCCGCTTACTGCCTGAGCTCGGATCATACCAATATTAGGGGGGATTTGCGCACAGTCGTAAATTCCCACAGTGTGCACTATGTGCTTCGAATATTGTGTGTAGTTTTTTGCTTTATACAGTTGTCAGCCAGGCATCTAACTATGAAAAAATTACACTCCAAAAGACCCCGGGCTTCTGAAAAAACAACCCGGGCTTAAACCCAGTAAGCCACCCCCCCGCTCCGCCACTGGTTCCTTCCCATTCCGTGGAAGGCCACCTGGGTTGGCTGGAAGACTGTTTACTTCGCCTAGCAGGGAAGTACTCTGGACACGCACACACATACATATACACTGATATGCACCAGGGCTGTGCAGAAAGGTTTAAAGGGGCGGGTGCTCAAAGTTAAAAAGGGGCACATTGAACCAGGCTGAATCATTTGTTTCACTATCCACTCTGTGCAGGGGCAAAGCTTATTACATTTTTAAACTGTAGAGATACAATAATTTTACTGCTGTAAAATCCAAATTTTGTCTTATTTAAAATATAAATCTAATATAATCTGCTTCTTAATGTATGTTCTTTAAAATACAGCGTGTGTTTTTTTAATATATTATAATTATAATAATGCATAATTATGTGGACATGCATATTAGACCGTTTTTTAGTGAAATATAATCCCTCCAGAAAGGCAGGAAAAGCCCGGTAACTTACTTTAAAACTAAATATGTTCCCTAAAACGGTGACAAAGCTACAGACCCATGACAGCCTTACACAGGTAGCCAGCAGCTATGACCAGCACTACATGTGCAGTTAATAAAAGGACAGGTAATGTTTGTCACGCTGTTGCACACACAGCACGCTCGTTTGTTTCAGTTCGTCAGCTGCAACAAGACAACGTGTACGTAATAAGCTGATACTCCTGGGTGCTGTAGACTACAGTGTACGCTGTACACCTACTTACTGGTTTTGTCGCATCAGTCTGTGTCTCTGAGTTAACTTGTGTTTCTCCTACAGCTCCGGACCGCTAAAAATGCGCGTGCTCTTTGTGAGCTTGTTCCCGGCTCGTAACCAGCGCGTTCTGCCGTCAAGGGTGATCATTGGTTAAATGTGATCATGTGACTGATGCAAGCGAGATCCTTTTATTTAGCAAAACTGTGATTAATAGTTAAATATTATTGTTGAGGGGCACAGACAAGACTCCACACGCACACACACATTAAAAAAATAACAATAATATATATATTTTTTTAAAAAGTTGCCTCAACAAAAGGGCACTTTGGGCACCCATCAGGAAAGGGGCGGGTGCTCAAGCCCCTCTAGCCCCCCCCTCTGCACGTGCCTGATATGCACACACTCATCCCCCCTCCCTTTCCAAACGCATTTGACGCTTATTCCCTTCCGATGCTGACGGTAGATCAAGGAGACCAGCGCACGCAGGCCCGGATGTACTGTCTAATTCGGCGGTCTCTCACCCTTTACCCACCCCTGTTGCTTGTCATGTGTTTCTTTGGTGTATTAAGAGTTTTTTCATGTGCTATGTGCAGAGGTGTTTTTTTTCTGTTCTCAAACTGATCTCCCTGTTGGAGCTCAGTCTGGGGGGAGTTATTGTTTTTTCTCCCTCTTTCCTCATGTGCTGCATTTTCCATTGTTATACCTCACTGACCTGTCTTCCCCATGTGATGTTTTGTGTAATGTATGTATGGTCGGAGGGTAAGATGGCGCCGCCATTGTGTACAATAGGTCGGCAGCCTTATGAAATTTCCCCTTGTGGGACTAATAAAGGTATATCAATTCAATTCAATCAATTCAATATCAATTCAATTCAATTAATTATTTAAAAAAATGTTCTACAGCTTAGTGTCCCTGTCTTTTCTCCAAGGTTTTGATGCCAGATAGTGTCATACATAATACAAAAAATACAAAAATACCTGATGAGCGAGTTTATCATGCCCATCTTGAAACAACCCAGTTTTGTAACAGCTATGAACACAAAATTCAGTGTCTCTGTTTTACACTGTTCTGAATCAAAAAGACTTTATTCCATTCGTGAGATATTCTTGAGCTATGGTGCACAGATTATAAGACAACAACTAATTTATAACAGTTTAAATAACAGCAATTGATATTAGTATTATTATTATAGTTTCTTAACAAATGTAGGACATCGCTTTTTGTTTGTAAGCCAGTTAAGAAGTAAAGTGAAATACATATGCAAATAGAACACACACGTTTAAAAAGGAAAGCTCTGTTCTGTAATATGGAGCTTCAGGAAAATGGAATGGAAATACTCACGCACATCTGAACATCTGAACATTCCGAGTAAGATGGCTTGCAAACAGGCAAATAATAGTAATAATACTAATTAAAAATAATCGATATTGTTTGCAAATAAGCCAAAAACATTAGAAATAAATCCAAAAATGGTGGTTTATTTTGGGTTGCACAATACAAGGATCGTATTGCAAGCTTTACCACTCAGGTGGCACATATGAATGAAAATGTAAGCAACCAGGCAGTTGGCACCAGGCCAAATTTGAGTTGTATATCTGGTTTTTCAATTCTCGGAAAGACCGGTTAGATGGCACTTTACATCACAGAGTTTAAAAGTAGCCATTGTTGTGCAATAAAAGCAGACCCTAAAGTAAGTACTGTCAGCATACTGTCTCTAAAATGACTTATTACTTACTTTAAATAACAAGAATAATTAAATAAAAAACAATAAGAACTAAAATTATACTACTGGTTTATTTCACTATTTCAGTTCTCAGTTCAATAGCATATCTTTCCCATCATGCACGTGCATCTGGCAAATCTGCAGCAACTGTGTGATGCTGTCATGTCAGTATAAACTGATATGTTTATAGCACCTTTTTGAATCAAAACCACAAAGCAGCAAAGGCAAACGGTCCAATCTAACACTAGCAAACTGTACGTAAGGAATTGAAACAAAAACATTTACTATGTCATATTGTACTTTGTCAAATTGTACTAATGTCATTATTGAACTTTCACATTTAAGAGGTAATATTCAGACCACAAACTCCACTGTAGGTCCATAAGATCACTGTGGCAACACTGAGAGTTGAAAAACTGTCTAAGTTCTTTCATCTGTAATAAAATGATCCATGTGGCTGCTCTACCAGATTATTCAACCGTACTCTAGAAATAACAATAAGTATATAACAATAAGTTATATAAGTTAAATAACAATAAGAAATAATAATAAGTGTTTGGGCACACAGCACAAGCGAGACACAAGAGACTGCTCACAGATTTGCAGGCTCTGAACATATTTCTCAGAAAATACAAATTCAGGATGCTGATGTGTGGCTGATCATGGTGCACGGATGATATTGGTAATGGGGGAATGTGTGCTGGGATTATGCCGATGGTGAGATCCTGTTTTTCTGACTCAGAATAATACACAGAAATACATTAAATTTGCATAGGCGTGTAGAGGACCCTTTTTCACAGCATATTTTATACATGGATGACAATACATAATAATTGGAGCACATTTTTAAAATGTCCACTACACAAAAATAAGATGCCATTCATGTTCCCCTGCTTGTTAATTCAGGGTTGGTCACCAGTGTCCTGCACTGCCTTCATCATTGATTGACCCCTAATCATCCAAATATCCTGTCCTGCAGCGAGTAGCACCACTTGCATACCGAAAAATTTGACGTTTTGGAAGAAAAACAATGTTAAAGCAAGCATGATGAAATTTGTTGTTCTTTCAGCATCTATTTACCAGATATACCTTTTCTACTGAAAAAAAAATGCACCATTATAATTTGTGTACAAAGTTATATAATAAATTCATCTTTTTCCTTTTATGCACAAAATAACATATTGGAATATTTAATGTCTATCATTAAAAAATAAACCACTACATAATATACTGGGGGTGGATAGCTATATTACGAGAATACCAAACCTCAAACCCACTCACCTAAACTGTTTAAAACTGGAGTGCTCAATTTTTGGGCGAATGTATGTATTTTTTTAGAAGTACAACTGACCACATCTATTCATATTTACAATAATGGTCAGCTTATTTCACGACAACCTTACTTTTATCCAACTTTGGTTTTTATGACTACTCTAAGTATTACCAACTAACCTACGGTTAGCTGCTCTGTTAGTGGTGTAAGTTGACAGTATGTGGCATAAGTTAATAACTACAAGAGACATGCTCCTAAATATAACTAAAGGAACAAAAAATGTTTTACTTCCCTTGCAGTTCTACAGCAGTAGCTAGAATATGGGTTGATTCCAAATCTATTGTTATAATTCATTGGTTTATGCAACCATGGCTCTATGAGGCAAGCCAAAAAGGAAGCAAACTTTGTAAATGTTTTGGAATTTGTACGTGCTTTGGCTCTAGGTGCCACGGTAGCAAACGGTGGCACCCACTTCCTCTGATTTTTATTCAGGGATAAAACAGAAAGTGCACATTCGGTAGGGAGCAGCCTGCTATCTACTGGCAGCCTTTTCTTTGAGGTGATTTCTGTTGATATGGATATTAAGTGGTTGTTACTGTGGTAAATGCAAGGGCGTAGATTTGGTTTTGGCATTGGTGGGGACGGATGATTCAACCACTGAACCCTGCCCTGTTTCTTATTTTTGTCCTTTTTGTCTTTGCTTCTTGATAAAAAAGGAGAAATATACTTGCCTACATATGCTATTCTACATGCTTTTAAACCATTTAAAATTACAATTCATAGTTTTATATGTGAATTATATAATGTTAAATTACTATTAAACAAATGACTGACTAAAGTATTTTAGACTTTAGTTTACTTCAGTCATATTCCATATAAATCAGGTATCATGCTAAAATAAAAATAGCTTGAAATACAGTCATGACAATAAAAGAATATGACTTTAAGGACTCAACAACATGACTTCAGTTATACTACACCAACATTTCTTATACATTAGCATTAAGGGAACACTCAGTGACCTGCTGGTTTTTGTCCATAAAACTACTCATCTAAGATTACCACAAAGTAAAAGATCTCTCGGCAAAATTATGCAACATTTTAGGCACTACTGCCCCTATCAAATCAGTGAGCTGGGATGTTTTATTCTAAACATGAACTACTGTTACAGCAACAGACATGGACTACATGTCCCACACAACAACTCAACGTCCGCTATGTGAAGGAGCCAAACACATGCCTTCTCCTCTCGTTAACTGAGATAAACTGCTGGCATATTGGTTTTACATCTATACTGTCCAGTCTCTCCTGGTCGACATACAGCAGCATTGTTTAATCTCATTTGAGTCATTGTTAACCTTAGCCATGTTTTTAGTCTTCTGAGAGCACTGAAGCTTCTTTTGGCCTCAGTACATGGGTTTTATCCTCAGATTACAATTATTATTCTGTGCTTGATGTGCCTCACCTTTGGCCCTGGCTCTTCCCCTCTGACTGCACTAGGACATATTGCCACCTGATAAAATAACACATTGATTCGTGCCATATAAAAAGTGAGACATGTCAATTCAGATTCTTTGTCAAACATACCATATTGAATCAATTTACATCAGCAGCCTAACAATTGTCACGATAATAAATACTAGTTAATCTATAGCACCAAATCATCAGCCTGTTCTGTCAATTTGTGCAGATCTTGACTCATCAGTAATGTTTGTAGGCTAAGTGCATTTTTAAAACAATTTGTGCAAACTGCACTACAAGGTGGAATATTTGTAAAATCGTGACTACCTCATAATATATTGTCTCAAAAATTAACCCTATGAATACGTCAGTGCCATTAGGATGAAATTATTGTGTCACCAACATTTTAACGTTAGACATATAATTTTAACAGCCTCTGTAAACTAATATCCTGGCTTGCTCAAGGCTGCCGTTTTCTCTTACAGTTCCAATCAAAATTAGAAATGCTGCTCTGAGACTGAGAGAACTAATAGTGCTGCCTTTTGTGCAGTTAGTTTCCAAAACGCGTTATTCATGGTTACATACAATTTTAGACTGATGTGGGCCAAAGCCTAGCATAGCCTGTAACGTTATTGTGACGGACACATTTTATGAGTGAACTTGAGTTTAAGTGACTTACAGGTTTCTTTGAAAAATACTTTCTTATATCCAGGTTCTTCCTCTTTGCTGCCGTCCTCCTCTCCTCCTGGAGCGCAGGTACCGCTGCTAAAATCTCCTCCCTGCTAGTGATGGGTCGTTCGCGAACGAAATGGCTCTTAGAGCCGACTCCTTATCGCAAGCCGTCACGTGTTTCTCTCTCTCTCTCTCTCTCTCTCTCTCTCCCTCCCTCCCTCTCTCTCTCTCTCTCACACACTTTTTTTTTGCTTCACTCTGGTGGGCAGAGGGGGGAGGGGCGGTAGTTACACTCAGTAGCACAGGAACAGAGCCGGAGGGAGAGAGAGAGAAAGAGAGCCAGTGACAACAATGTCACATTAGAAAGGTATAGTAATTATCCACAACTATTTTCGGTTGCAGATGATAAAGGATTCAGAAAGTTTATTCATGCAGGCCCATATGACAGAGAATATGCATCTTCTTTATGTTTTCATAGTTTAATTTATATTTAATTGTGTTGTGGTTTGCAGTGTTTTGTGTTGTTTTCACTTTAAATTTGTAAAAGGAAAAAGCTGAAAATTTAAATAGTTAAAAGTTGAAATGTGAATAGTTGATTTTTGTATTATATGATTTATTTATTACATTTTATGTGGAGTGAATAAATAAAAGTATATTTACGGTGGCCCCTACAGACAAAGCACATACAAACTTCAAATCACATACGAACTCTGAAGCATGTACAAACTCCAAAACACGTTAAAAACACGTACAAACTCAGAAGCACATAAAAACTCAAAACACGTACAAAAGACAACAGAAGTGCTCCAGGATGCTAGGCGCAGTGTTGAGCTTTTGTTATCTTGTGGCTACACAAGCCAGCAAGTACCAGCGACCGGATTTGGTGTGTGGTAGTAACAGGTAAATGAACTTTTTTTTTTTTTTTAATTATTTGAATATATATAAGTGCTTGTGTATAAATACACAAACAATACACACATGCTTTCAATTGTGTAATTTAAGTGATCTAGTAGCTCTGCTTTGGAAGTTCAGTTCATGCTAGAAATGTGTTTTGGAGTTTGTACGTGTTTTGTCTCTAGGGGCCACCGCATATATTTATATATAAACATATATAAATAAAACCACTTTTTTTACGTTAGTAATTCCTTTTGTGCGTAATTTTATATTATTGTTAATAATAAATTAATTAAAGCAACAAAACAACCTGAAGATCCGGTTCGGAGCCGAAAGACCCGACTCTTTTTAGTGAGTCGAACCGAAAGAGCCGGCTCTCTAAAAAGAGCCGGAAATCCCATCACTACTCCCTGCAGGTCCTCGCCGCTGCTAAAATTAAACAGAGCTCCCTGAAAGGCACAGCCAATCACACTGGCCATATTTGTCACATGACGTAGGACTCCAGTAGAGGACGTAATTTAACTCTTTCTGCTCCGCTTGGTGAATGAGATGTTGACAGATCGGTTTTTTTTTTTCTTACTATCGGGATTGTTGTTCTTTACTCGAAGAGATCAAATTATTGGTGGGGACAATTCAATAATCGCAGGATATTGGTGGGGACATGTCCCTGCCGTCCATGCCAAATCTACGCCCTTGGGTAAATGCATAGTTATAACTTAGAAATTACCACATTATTACGTTCTTATTTCCCCCTTGTTTCCCTACTATAACTTCTTTTTTACTGATCTGTAATAGAAAGCGCTACCAGAATATTTTCCTTTAGTGTTTGAAAATATACACAGCTCCTACATGAATCGTAATTATCTTTTGTCTTTGTTATACACACTTAAACATTAAATGTTACTGGTGGAAAACAAAAGTAATCATTTGGTTTAAATAGCTCTAAACCTAAAATAATCTTTTGCTGTAGTTATAGGTTATAGGGTAGAACTGGACAACCAGAGGAATACATTTTCATCCATTCTTCCCTTTTCCTAGAAAATTAACCTTTTGCAATGCACCTGATTTGCTCACAAAAACAAAGAGGAAAAATAAAAATAAAGATTTATGGTTACAAAAGTAATGATCACAGTTTGTTAGATTAAAAAAACATAAAAATCCATTTCAAAATATGCAATTAAAGAAGGATAATAAACTAAAACTTTGCTGATAGGGTATAATTACATGGCAGCAGCTCATTGACATGGTCAAGACAACTCCCTGAAGACAAAACTGAGTGTTTGAATGGTGATCAAAGGTGATTTTAATGAACCTGTCATGGTTGTTGGTGCCAATCTGTATTTCAGAAATTGCTTATATACTTGGATTTCCCCCACACAACCATCTCTAGTGCTTACAGAAAAAAGTCTGGAAGAGAGATAATACCAGTGAGCTGCACAAAAAAGCCTAAATGATGGCAGGGATTAGAGGAGAACGGCCAGACTGCTTTGAGCTGATAGGAAGGAAACAGCAACTCAACCAGCGTTTCAACCAAAGGATGCAGAAAAGTATGGGCTCAAATTGTGGTCATAAATATTTTGTAATTGTAAATCAGGATTTGTATGTGCAAAAAGAATTTGTGTGCATAAAAAAAGATTTGTGTGTGGACTTAGCCAAAAAATTACGTGTGAAACTCTGCACTCAAGTTTCAAGTTACAGTAAGTCCACACACAAATCTTTTTTACACACACACACACACACACACACACACACACACACACACACACACACACACACACACACACACACACACATTATTTTTACACATACAAATCCTGATTTGCAAGTACAAAATATTTATGACAACAATTTGAGCACATAGAAAAGGAGCTCTGGACTCACAACGCATCAAACCTTGAAACACATGAACTACAGCAGGAGAAAATCATGGGTGCCACTCCTGTCAGCTAAGAATAGAAAACTGAGGCTAAGATTAGCACAAACTCATCAAAATTAGACAAGAGAATTTGAAAAAAAAACCCCATTGCCGGTTTGGAGAGTCTCGATTTTTGCTGTGACATTTGGATAGTAGGGTTAGAATTGAGCATTAAAGCTCTTCAGGCTGTTGTTCAGTGTTGGGAAGGTTAATTTAAAAATGTACTCCACTACAGATTACAGAATACCATCCATCCATTCACTTCCACTCTTCAGGATCGCAGTGGGCCTATCCCAGCTGTTTTAGCACAAGAGGCAGGGTACACCCTAGACAGGCTGCCAGTCTGTCACAGGGCTAACACAGAGACAGAGAACCAATTTTACTCATGCCTCATACCTATGGGCAATTTAGTGTTTCCAGTTACTCTAACCCCACTAAGTACATGTCTTTGGACTGTAGGAGGAAGCCGGAGTACCCGGGGAGAACGCACGCAAACACGAGGAGAACATGATGCAAACTCCACACAGTGAGACTTTGGCCTGAAATATTGGTCAATATTGGTCGTTGTGTCCTTGGGCAAGACACTTCACCCGTTGCCTACTGGTGGTGGTCAGAGGGCCCGGTGGCGCCAGTGTCCGGCAGCCTCGCCTCTGTCAGTGCGCCCCAGGGTGGCTGTGGCTACAATGCAGCTTGCCATCACCAGTGTGTGAATGTGTGTGTGAATGGGTGGATGACTGGTTGTGTAAAGCGCTTTAGGGTCCTTAGGGACTAGTAAAGCACTTTACAAATACAGGCCATTTACCAATAAAGTGGACCAATATGGCATTGCCATATTTTCCCTTTGCATCTTTCCTGGCCTTCAGACAACAATTCTGATTGCTAAAGTACCGAACGGGACAGGCAAAAAAAGCAAAAAAAAAAAAGTAATTGAACTCAGGACCTTCTTACTATGAGGCAACAGTGCTAACCACCCGCGCCCCCATACTGCCCATGTATTACCAAATACATACACCAAAATTTATTTTGTAAAGTATTCTGTCAAGTTACTCAATGAGGGTAACGTATTCTGAATACTTTGGATTACTTAATATATTGTCATGCTTTTTACAACTACGTGAATATACTATTGCTGTTAGAGAGTTCTGGGATACCGTTGTGATAGCTCCCTCAGGACCACGACTCCAGTCAGAGTGGGGCACAGAGAGCGCTTTCCAGATATACTTTAATGAACATTAACTGATTGAACAGCAGGCCAGTAGTACAGCAACTGGCATACTCAGAGTATGGGAGTGCATGTGTGTGGTTTTTTTGCGCAGGAAGGTATACACGTGTACTATTTTTTTATTAAGATTAAAGCCCTTTAGCGTTCTGGTCAACCATTTGGTAGAGCACATTTTCAGGCCCCATATCTAACTGAGGCTTTCACTTTAATTGACCTACCTTGTTGAGTCTTTTCTACCAATTGGTTTACATCTGTAATGCCCAAAAAATCCACCAGAAGGCACTGTGAATGGAAGCTGTTGGCTCTTCTTATACCTCTCCCAACCAGGAAGTCAGAAACAAAAAAACCATCCAACATATTTTGAGTGTTTTTGATTAAACTAAGGTAGGAAGATATAATTTTCTGATATATGATAGTGTTAGAGGACTTACTAAACAGATGTATGTCACTTGACAGCATTAAAAAAGTGAAATTAATTGTTGAATAATTTTTTTAAAAAGTGGTCAACCAAACGGTTGATTTGTCCCTTTATGGTGCTAATGCTAACATAACCCAGATGTTATTAAAATTGATTATTTGCCATAAAATCAGACCACTTGACCCATTTTGTTTATCCCTTGCTATTGATAAATCACATTAAGTGTTAGCACAGCAAGAATATGCTGAAATAATTTCCTCAGTAAGTCATTTTTGTAACTTTCTGAGTTAATATTAGTAAATATTGTAAAAATCAAGAATAACATGTGGAAATCACAAATATCACAACTGATTACCTTTTAATCGAATTACAGTAGCTGGTAAATTAATATTACTAAGTTTTCAAAATTATAACTTCATATTGAACAAGTACTATATGGACACTAAAAAATTATATGGCTAAAAATCACATTGTCCTGTGGCATGATACTCATGATACCACCCACCTTCAACCACAGTGTGTTTGAGGTCATGGTTTCATATGAAGCCACAAGGGCTGGCACTCTCCACCAATATATTGCCAACAAACCAGATGAGTGTGGCTTTAAATTGTTCTGCCAAGCAAGTTCATCTGGCATCATCCACGACTTGCTGCTGTATCAATGGGGGTCCACATTCTTCAATGCTCCCCTGAGTGAAAAGGAACAGAAGCTCCATCTAAGGGGGCAAAGTTGTTAAAAACACTATGCAAACCCATAAAAGAACCCCGGCTCTTCACAGGTTTCTGCTTGGTCCAGAACTTGCACACCTCCTTGGGTGTCAGGTGCATTGGTACTGTATGACCAAACTGCACCAGTGGAGCTCCCCTGATGGCAGACAAAGACCTGATGAAGAAGGGCCATGGAGCCTGTTATTACAGGTCTGATGAAGGTCTGATTGCAATGAAATGGTTAGACAAGAAATGTGTCAACCTCCTAAACAATGCCTGTCTGTTCATGCTTCTTTCATCGGTCAAACGGTGGAGCAAAGAGTCCAATGCAAAGATCACCATTCCATGCCCATCACTCATCCGTGTATATAATTAGCATATGGGAGGAATTAAACTTTCTGATGTGCTATTACACCTGTATAAGACAAGTTATAAGTTACAAGTTAAGGAGATGGCATATTCCACTTTTCAGGTACATCCTTGACTTGAATACCTGGTCTACAAGAGGGACTGTGCCCTACTGGACCAGAAACCAATGGCTCTCAAAAGGTTTCCACCTGGCTGTGTCTGAACCAAGTTAACAAACCAGCATCTAGAGTTGGACAACCATGATCCAGCTCTCCAAGACCACAGAATAAATGTTACACTCTAAGACCCCAACGACCAAAACCACAAGCAGATGTGCTTGATTTGCACTTTTTCTATTTTATTTTTTTTAAAAACAAAACTGATTTTGCACAGTAGCATTCGAACAGAAGTGGTCTGAATGTGAGTATTTTGTGCTGTAGCACATTTTTCACATTTGCAGATGAAAAAACTATGTATTTTGTTGTTGTTTTCATTCCATCAACTGAATGTTCACTGGCATGCTACTATAAATAAACTGTATCCAATGCCCAGGCTAGTTTTTGTTATTAATTTAATTATAATTTGGCCCTTTAATTGATTTTCTTCAACTGCATTATCTAATGTATTTGTATTTGCATTACATTTTTCCATAAACGGACATCTCAACCGTTTGGTACAGATCAATATTTTAAAAACTACAGGGTCTATTGAAAATTTTTTTTTTATTAATTGTGGTTATTACCAACCCAAATCAATAAGAAATGCAAAAAAAATTTTTCCCATTAATTTTTTTTTTTTTTTTTTTTTCTTGGTGAGGACATCAAAGGGTTAAGCTTGTGTTTCTGTCATGTAGTGATTGTGCTTACCTGTAGCTTATTAGATATTAAGAAACAGATGATACGTAAAAGCAAATTTCGCCAAAGCGCTTGATAATCTTTTTTAAAAGTATGTTTTTCTTTCATAAAGAAATCTACTACATAATGTGTATTTTTTATGTCATGTGTAATTTCCATTGCAAATATTAATCACAGTTAAATTAAGAGGGGATGGCAATAAAAACTCTAGAGCAGTGATGTCATCAAGTACACTTCACTGCTTTCTCAGGAAGCACTTGATCATGGAGAAATGGCCTAACAGTCTGCAGTCTATGAACTAACCTCAGCTAACGCCAGCTAACAACATTAGCTCGGTGGTGAATAGCCCTCATTAATAGTAATAATAATAAAAAAAAAAGTCACACAGCAATAGCACATCGAAGGTACTGAAGTTTTGCCCATCTTATTCTTCTTCTGAAGTGGTGTCGGAATTTCCAAGTAAAAAAACGCATTCCTGCTCATGCACTGCTGGTTCCAGGTCCAGTGTGTAACTGACACCATCAACATTAGAGCCTCTCATTGCGCGTTTTGTTTGGGTTTCAGAATCAGAGAAAATGTATTCATCCCAGGGTTAAAAACAAAAACAAAAACAAACAAACAAAAAAAAAAAGGATCCCACAGGTTATACTGAAAACCCTGGTCGGCCACTCTCGGCCATGGGCCATATGAGTACACGCTCATCCATTCGAGCTAAACCTGTGCCCAATGTTACGGAAGAGATATATATTCTTAGTGCTTTTTTTCTGGTTATATTGTTTTATGTATTTTAATAATAAAGGCCTGTAACCAGCTGTGAGAGAGAACTAGGTCAGAGGGTGACAGGTCGACTTAGCAACAGAGGCATATTAATAAAATACAGGAAACCAGACAGAAAAAGCGGAACTAAATAACAAGGAAGGAGTTGTTTTTATCGCAACTATGTGTGACGTGTAAAGGACCAAAATAACACCTATATAATACACATTTTTTTGGCTTCTAATGCTAGAGATCTGCAAAATGGCTTTGGGCTGTGCACGTCTCTCTCTCTTCCGGAAGTTGATTGAATAAATAATTATAAACACTTTGAAGACTGAGTCGTGTTCTCTCTATTCAGTAAAAGAATCATAAAGAACTAAATTTAATACAAACTGCAATTAATCACCAAAACTGGTGAAGGGATAGAGAGGGGATAGCCTATGAAACACAAAATGACTGCCCTGTATTCCACTTATTTAAACAAAGTAACTTTATTCTGAATATCATCCATTTAAACTGTGACTGTAACGGAATACAGTTACTCATATTTTGTATTTTAACGTCCTAAGACTTGAGCTCTTTCATGGCATGCATTTTTAATATTTTTTGCTATTTTTACTGATTTTGATAGAACAGTGGCAGCATAATATCCATGTAAGTGTTTACCTGGCCCTTGTAGAGAAAAATTTTGTATTTTGGTCTAGACAACCCAAAATGTGATGTCCAAATATGTGGGCGCCGGTTCCTAGGAGGTTAAATACATAACGCTGGTACATTTAGTTACTCTCCAACACTGCTGCTAGTGGTGGTGTAATGGTGTGAGTAACACTTTCTTGGCACTCTTGGAACCACTTTCTACAAACTGCAAACTGTTTTAAACACCACCCTGATCATTGTTGCTCACCATGTCTATCACTTTATGATCAAAATCACCTTCTGATGGTTGCTTTCAACAGGATAACACACTTCACAAACCGCAAATCCTCTCAACCCAACACCAAATAACCACATGGATCCAGTTTAACCGTAATTAATGCCTCAAAAGAATTAAGGTAAATCTGAAGGCAATGGGTCCAATCTCATGCTAGGAAGGTATACCTGAGGAAGTGAAACAAAAACATTTATAATATCATAATATAATCGAACTTTTACATTTAACAGGCAACATTCGGATCATGATCTTTATACTGTAGGCATCCAAGCTGCAGACAGTAACAATTATTGCCATTATAACTTAAACCTGCTCCCCCCAAAGCAAACAAAGCAAACAAAAAACATACCCGTTGAAAAGTCAAACTTAATAATATAAATATCAAGAATTTCCTCAGAGAAAAGTACAGTATTAGCACAGCAGTTTGACTTAAAACATACCCAGCTGTAAGAGTCAAGAAATTCCCTGGACCTTCGTGATTCATGGTGGCTGGGGAAAAAATTACAAAAATATTTAAATAATACACACAACGACAAGAAGGTTGGATTCCCAGAGAATACCAGGTGGCCAAAACGGTCATTATATGCTATATGATCCATACTGATGTATGTGAAATCACAGAAGATCACATGAGTTACCAAAAACCCTTAATGAAAAAAACCTCAAAGCTGGACATATGCTTTGGTGATCCTCTAACTAGTGCCATCATCATGTCAGCAGTTCAGTTTGGTGGGATGCCAATTTACTTAAAGGATCATCTGCTGTTCGCTACTCCAAGTTCTCAGATAGTTATTAAATGTAAAATATGTAGTCAATGTAAAGCTTGGAATGCTAATACAAGTCTAAGATATCATTTTCAAGTCCCAAAGCTCTTTCTATCTAACATTCATAATCCAGTGTATGCGTCACAGACACACTTGGGGTTAGTGCCATGCCAAAGGATATATCACATATTATGGTGATTCGATCGGGATCAAACCACCAACCTTACAATTAGTAGGTGACCTGCTCTACCTCCTGAGCTACAGCCACCCCAGATGAAAAAAAAAAACCCCACTTTCGCCATCTCTTGTTCTTCGAAGCTGACCACTGGAGAAATTCTATGGTATGTTATATTGTGGATTTAGTAAATGTTTTTACTCTCTTCAGGCAGGGCAGTTAAAATATTTGCAGTTCTTCAAGTCAACAGATTTATATAAAGGAGTATTCAAACTGTCATACTCATATCACACAGTATTAGAACCAATGTGTCCTTCAAAAAGCTTGTAATTATTCAATGATGGCAATTAAGCCGTATTCACTGAAATGTAGGGATTTTACTGGCACCAGGTGCAAAATATGTTTTCAGAAAACAATGACACAATGAATTCACAAATGCCCCTGATTCAAAGATGCACATTCACGATCTGATTCACTGTGTTTAACAAGTGTCCATCGTAGTGCCTGTACATCTTATCCATTAGTTCTATGTCAAGTTCAGCATCCCCACCCTCTTCAACACTTTGTCCATGTTGGGAATGAGTTTTTCCTGAAAGTCCCACAGTCGTTTATCCACATTAAGTTGCTCCAGGGTTAATGATCCCTGTAGAGCCACACGGACATGAATGATCCGACAAACATCTAGTGGAACCTTGTAGCGTTCTCCAAAATTCTTGATCACTTCATGGACTGAAGTCCCCTCCACCATTCTGTGACACAAAACACAAGACAGTTAAATGTTTAGAGTTAAGGTTTTAAAATGCATTGATTACTGAAGATCCTGTTCTTTAGAAGAGCCCTGAAGGTTCTCTGAAGGTTTCACAAATCAGCCTTGGGGGATAGTGAATGCTCCCTGAAGGTTGTTCTGGGTTTTTTGGCAATAACTTTCAGAGAACATTCCACTTGGAAAGTTTCACAGAATAACTTCAACTTAAGAGATCGTTAAGGAAAGATTGGCAAAAATAACCCTCAAGTTATTCAGATGTTCTCTAAACTGTGACCTTTAGGAAACTCGTAAGGAACGTTTCTTTAAGTTTCTCTTTGCTGGGTTCATGTTTCCATTTTGTGTGTTTTGTTAGTTCTGTATGAGCAATATGACACATATCAAATCTGAAAGTTCAAGTGTTAATCAAATTAGATCGCAGCAAAATAAAACAAACTGTTCTTAAATATGTTTTGTACTTGAGACTTATTGTAGCAAATGGTCATTTGATGTTTCTTGTATGTTTATCATGGTTTTGGAGAAGTTCAATAACTAAGGTACTGTTTTATTTAGTTGTAGTTATTTTTTTAAAAGCAGTCATATGTATAATTAAGTAAACCAAAGAACTGTATCCTAAATGGAGTAAATCTTCTGTCTGACAAATTCAGCTTACCTTGGCCGAACTATCATCTTGTATGGATGGTATACGTTTCTGGCGGGGTCCTCCCTGTAGATGTGCTCCAGAATATTAATTCCTGGCACCCCGTTCCACTGAGGCAGGTGAAACCGTCCGCTTGGCTCAAAGTGTTTCTTTGGGAAAATATGATTCTCAATAAGGAACACTCCTGCCTTCAAATCAGATAAAAACAAGTCAAATACAACTTCTTATTGTACAGGATACTGAATTTTTGATGAAATGTAATTGTGTTATTTTTTCAAATTTATTACAAGAACAGCCTACATTTGGATGCTGATTTCGGAGCGTGTTCATCAAAGACATCAGGTCATCGTGCTGGTATGGCATTATAATCTCATCAATGTCATTCAACAGGACGTAGCGAGAACGCTCCATTGATCTGTAAATGCACTCATTAAGTGTGGTCAGTTGGCCAAAGTAATGCAAATCCCCTCCATGCTCTGAGTGAAGCCAGCCACGAGATGGATTCAGATGCTTGTCAATGGGTCATTTTTCTATCCTTAGTATAATATTTATACTGTGTTATACTATTTATACTGTATTAGCCTGTACCTGTCACAATAGCTTGCAGCTATGTGACTGATAAAATACACAGATAAAGAATAATATTACAATCATTAAGTGGTGTGGTGTTTCTTAAGTAGGAAGGACACTGTCTATTCCTAACTGGTTCTGAACAGCTGGAAATTCAGTTTACAGCACTAAAAATCCATTTTCCTACAGTGTCTGAAAAGACGTACAGCTCCTGCAGAATTTTAAACTGTGCTACCGTAAATGTTTAACACCAAGTGATAGACTTCTGAGGGGTAAGACACTGTCCAACTACACTTTTTAAAAAAAACAAAAAAAAACTCTGGCAGCAACAGGAGTAACAGGCACAACTTTACAATGTGATACAATCTAGAGACACTGAATTGAGCCTTTGCAGAGCTTGTTAAGGTTCATGCTGTGTCAGGATCAGCTGCCAGTGCACATTTTTGACTTTGTAGCTTGTGGTGGTGTTGCAGTACTCACTTGTACATCTCCAGAGTCTGTGCAAACTGAAGCACATTGTTGTAGTCACCAAAGAGGTTAGAGATGCAGACTGAAGTCAAACTGCATGTTTTCTTCCTTCTGTCCAACTGTGTCTTTGTTTCTTATTGGGAGCCATTGATCAGTAGATGGACTCTCTTTGTCTGGTGTAGTCAAGAGAGTGACATGTGTCGCATTGCAGTTCTGAGGAATCTGACACATGACATCCGTAGTGACAAAGGGAAGACCAAAGTTATCTGGATGCTGTAAAATTGTTGCTGGAGTGGTTTTACTCAAATAGCCAGTACAGCAGAAAAAGCAGTGAAGGGGTTGGATGGAGTCTCTCCTAAATATGCCAATGATGCGTATATCAAAATCCTTCACTCTTTGGTCCATGTAGGCTGACACCAGTAAGTGCTTGGTATTGTTAAGCGGCGTGATGGTCTGCTCGGATATCCTCATGGAGCAAGCACTTGGCGGCCCAGATGGTTTTGGGATTGAGTTGTATGTGCTGGGCGTTTTCACAGTGAAGACCAAAAAGAGGAAGAGTGCAGTGATGAAGACGAGAACCAACTTCTTTTTAAAATGTTTTAACAGCTCCATCCAGCCAGTGGAGATGAAACCAGTTCCCAACCTGTAGCAGAACACAGAATTGTGGTTAGTTTCAAAACTAGTTTTGTTCATGAGCAATACTTCTCCAGGCTTTCAAAAAGGAAACCCTAAACATTTTCAGTGGGATATTTTCTTGGGTTGTTTATTAAATCACTTAACACTGACCTGTCAATCATTCAAACATGAAAAGGCACTTAAATCAAGAATGACCCAGTGTTGTGTCTACAGACAACTTAACAAACAACCAATCATAAATTTTATGTTAAAGCACCTTGTTACATGCAGCCTGATGCAGCTGAATCTACACCAACAAGGTCATTCCTGAAGAAATATTAACCAAAACCTTGTCATATCTCAGCATGCTGTGCAGTGTATCCTTAACAATATGAGGAAACTGGACAAATGGAGGGCAAAAGAAGAAGTGGCAGGCCTAAAAAAAAAAAACTATCTACAGCAGATGAACAGTATCTATTAAAAAGCAAACAAATAAACTAACAAAAAAGAATCCAGCAAAGACCTGGCACAGGAGCTGAGATGCATCTAATCCTCCAGTTGATCGATCTACTGTTCAGTGAAGCCTCAACAAAAATCGTCTCAATGCAAGAGTGGCTGTCTAGAAATGTTTGGCAGAAAAGTCAAATTTTGTCCAAAACTCGAGTGCCTTGAGGTGACTTTAGTTGTGATTTGGCATTAGAAAAAAAAATTTAAACTGAAATGAATGAGCTCTTGTGATGGCATTTGCTTACAAATGTACAACTAGAAACAAGAAGAAAGAACCACAACATTACAACTAATACATGCTGTGAGCAGTACATTAAAAAGAAAAAGTATGTCCATGCTTTTTTCCTTTCTGTTTGATCCATGCAATTAAAAAATGTTTAATAACATTTAATACACCTACGACTAGTGGTGTGTATGGTTGTCCAGCTGCACCATGGCACGACAGAGGGTGATTAATATGGGCCAAAAAAAATCATTGGACATCATCTTCCCTCCCTGAAGGACCTGTCCAGCACTGTCCCACACAAGAGGGCAGGCAGCATCCTACAGGATTGCAGACACCCAGGGCACCGGGTGTTTAAGCTGCTGCTGTCTGGCAGGAGATTCAGGGTACTGGTACGTGGACAAACAGACTCAAGGACAGCTTTTACAACAGGGCAATAGCCCTAAGCAATGCTAACAGCTGACCTGATTGGCCATCACGTGCAATGAACATTCACCCATTCATTTATATATTTATTAAGTCATTCATTTTTCTTTTGCTCATACCTTTTTTGCACTTTAAAAAAAAAAACCCACTTTAAGTTACTGTGTTGTGTTCAGTTGTGCATAGTGCTGACGTGGGACAATTTCCAATTTCGTTTGTAGGCTACTATTGTACTAGGTATGACTCTGACAATAAAGCATTATCTTATCTTAAAAATATATATTTAAAAAATGTAAAAAAAGACTGTTGCAGAAGCCAGAAAAGAGAGGTTTAAGACTGGTGGAAGACCTGCAAATAAAGACACGGAGCAGTTGGATGAATTGCTGATGGGAATGATGGAAAACCAACAACCTTTGGAGAACATATGAGATGATGACCATTAAGACAGCTCAGACGGGGGATCAAGCACACCTAAACTGAGTATATTAGTGCACTGATTTAGCCTCTCCTAATCATTTTATACTATTGTTTGTCATCAACAACTGTCTCATCTGTTCATTTAATCACATGAACTGTTCTTGTGTGTAGGTGGAAATCAAATGGACAGAACTGCAGAGTTGCAAGGCAACTTCCTAATGGAGCTTCAGGAGTTGCAGAGATGTCAAACGGCCGCTGGCTATGTCCAGATGTTGACGAGAGGATCCGTTATTACTGAGGGCCTTCGTCTTTGTGGTAACAACTGGGTTTTTCAACAGGACAACGCTACAGTACACAATGCCCGCAGAACAAGGGACTACTTCCAGGAGAATAACATCACTCTTCTGAACCATCCCGCGTGTTCCCCTGATCTAAATCCAGTTGAGAAACTTGGGGATGGATGACAAGAGAAGTTTACAAAAATGGACAAAAGTTCAAGGCATCTTCACCACTTGGAGAAATGTTTTCACTCACCTCAAGGAAAGGCTTGCAATCAAGCATGCAGCAACAAATTTTTGAAGTGATCAAAAATAATCGTGGAACTACTCATTACTGACTTCATGTTTGGAACTTTGACTTCAGTTTAGGAGAGGGGGCTTTTTTGGAGGTGTGATCCTAAACTTTTGATCAGCTGTAAAACTGCCTGTTTCAGTTTAATTGTTTTAATTGCATCAAAAAATGTTTTGTCTCACTCCCATTTCTTCTCATTGCATGTTGAAGCTCTACTTGGAACCTTGTTAAGATCCAACCATGCAAAATACGATTTTTTTTTGCCATTTTTCAAGATGTTTTAATCTTTTGAACGGGACTGTATAAGAGATATTTAAAGTTATCAATTTTTCCTATGCTGCATAATTCCATAAATCTTGCTTTATACATTTCATGTCTTCAGCATGTGTCTGCAATTTCAAAAATAGTAAAAATAAAGAAAATCCATTAATGAGAAGGTTTGTCCAAACTTTTGACTGGTAGTGTACATTTTCTGGTAGAGAGGTGATGAGCTGCCCACGGGAATATGGAGGAAAAACAGAGACATGAATGTAGCTTACATCTGTGGATCTGTGCAAAGCTGGCAGTGTTAAATTTGTTTCAAAACCCCCACGTGGGCTTGTGATGTATTATATTTTAACTTTTTTTTAAATTTGCCTCTTACGGGCACCAGCATACCCTCCGCATTGATCACTCCGCTTACTGCCACAACATCATCATGCAGTCACTTATATTAATGCCACTATTAAGGTGTGGTAACCTGCTGCAGTATTCTCCTGAATGATAGGTGCTGGCCACAAATGTACCGATGTAGGAAGAGAAGAAATCAAAACAAGAAGCAAATAGTTTTTCCAAAGTGTTTTTAACAAAGTCTCCAATTTTTAAACAGCTGCAACATTGTCCTCTGTATAACTGTATCCGAGTTTCTGTACTGGAATATCATTAAAAACTGGCACACTCAAACATTTGTGTCTTCAACCCAGCTGTGACACAACCCGCCACGTTATGAGAAATCGAGAGCCACACAATCGGCCGCAAATATTGTGACGAATGCCTCATGATGTGATATCAAAATCAGCGAGCGACACCCATGACAGGTTGCACAGCAAGCATAAAAACAACATCATTAGCCATTCCTGGGTCCACTCTTCTTTGATTCCCATAGCCAAAACAAACACTGTGGTATCACTGAGTTAAAAGTGGCCCAAATGATTTCATCTTCAATAAAATGATCAGTGTGGCTGCCTCCCAGCTGTTACAGTAACATTAACATCCAGGCATGCATGAAAGAGAGTTTGAAGTTAGCAGGAAGTTAGTTTGCCAGTTTCCATCTAAAGATGAAATGCCATGATCCGACTGGCACGA
The DNA here is from genome assembly GCF_900408965.1 of Simochromis diagramma. Taxonomy (NCBI): domain Eukaryota; kingdom Metazoa; phylum Chordata; class Actinopteri; order Cichliformes; family Cichlidae; genus Simochromis; species Simochromis diagramma. The sequence continues at coordinate 7,706,846 of NW_024387030.1, forward strand.
TCTGATATCGTCGTGTTGGTGTTGTTCCCAGATCATCATACTAAATGTTGTTCCAGGATCAACATTGCAAGTGACCAATCAATGTTGTGACGTCATACTTTTGCGACTTTGGGAAAAACCGCCGTAAAACAAAAAACTACTTAAGCTGCGAGAAACCGCTCCTGTCCGCCGATCAACGGACCCTGACCCTAACCCTTTAATAAATGGTAAGCAGAATTGATATTGTCCTTGCAACATTGGAATTTCATAAATGCACGAATGGCTTGGCGCGCAAAAGAATAACGTCACAACAATGTGATTGGTCACTTGCAATGTTGAACCTGGAACAACATTTTCATGATGATCTGGGAACAACACCAACACGAGGATATCAGATCATCCTTCTGACTGACGGATTTCTAAAAACACTAAATTAAACAGCACCAGTGTTTGTATGCTTTATGAAGTTGGACTAGCTGGCATAGAATCAGAATCAGAATCAGAATACTTTATTGATCCCTGGGGGAAATTATTTTTTGTTACAGTGTGTGAAGTAGCATAACCTAAGCAGCATGAAAGGTGATAGGAAGACAGCATCTGCAGACCGTTCAAGTTTCTTTTTAAGTGTTCTTTATTTTCTGGCGTTGCCCTTCAACAATTATCTCACAAAACATAAACCGCCCTGAGTCAAAATCTCACCTGCTTTATATAAAATTCCACTCACACCTGGATCTCATTAACCTCTACCATTGGGAAAACAGGGTAGACTAAATAACACAGTCTAGACAAAGAAACAGGAATAAAATCATTTTCCCACTTAACAAACTCATTCACCCAACTAAACAGTTTGAAAAGTCAATCTCTTCACCTAATCTGACTCATGAGGTTATTTTAAATGAAATAAACAATTTTACACAAAATAAACACCCCTTCCTTTGGTTACACCCAATTGACATGATCAATGACATCATATCCTATAAAATCAGGAAGTACTGGGGCGGCTCTTCCCACATACCTGTTTTACACATAGGACCTATCCAAAGGAACACGCAATGGTAAGTATAACCAAACTACATACACAAATGAAAGATTCAAATCAATTAATGATGAAATGACATTTAGCTTTAAGTACATTTGCACAGATGGCATAAATATAACCAATACTACCACAAACAGACCCGGGACAGTATGTAGAGCTAAGGTTACATGTGCTGTGTTTACATTAAAGCATTATGATAGACTATAGGATAACAGAACACAGAATAACAATATACGCAAGTGACAAATGGCAAATGAATTCTGTCCTAGCCACTTTGTCACATCCCCCCCCCCCTTAAGTCCGTTACTCTTCATAGGAACGGGAAAGAAAGTCTGCCACAACATTCTTTTTCCCTGCCCTATATCGAATCTTAAAACAATATGGCTGCAATGAAAGATACCACCTCGTGATCCTTGCGTTGGTGTCTCTCATTCTGCTCATCCACTGTAAAGCTCGATGATCGGTTTCAAGCACAAATTCACCTCCCAGCAGATAGTATCTCAGAGTGTCCAAAGCCCATTTTATTGCCAAAGCTTCTTTTTCAATTGTGGAATACTTCATTTCTCTGGGGAAGAGCTTACGGCTTATGTACTGCACAGGTCTTTGGTCCTTTCCATCACCTTGCAGCAACACAGCTCCCAGCCCAACTCCTGAAGCATCAGTCTGTACAATAAACAGGCACGTAAAGTCTGGACACTGCAACACAGGCTCATTACACAAACAGTTTTTCAAATCCATGAATGCAGCCTCACACTCTGGAGTCCATTTAATTTTGTTGGGGCATGATTTACGAGTTAAATCACTAAGAATAGCTGATCTGGTAGAGAAATTAGGGATGAAACGACGATACCAGCCAGCTAAACCCAGGAAGGATCTCAACTTTTTCTTTGTAGATGGAGGAGGACAAGAGGCAAGGTTCTCGACCTTACTCACCTGAGGGCGGATGACCCCACCCCCAATGACGTATCCCAGGTACTCCACCTCGGTCTGTGCAATGTGGCATTTCCCAGGGTTGATGACTAGTCCAGCTGTTCTGATGCGTTGCAGGACATCAGCCAGATGTTTCACATGGTCCTCCCATGTCTCGCTGAACACCACAATGTCGTCAATATATGCTGCTGCATAGCCATCAGCTCCTTTCAGAACCAAGTCCACCAGCCTCTGGAACGTGGCTGGAGCTCCATGTAGTCCGAAAGGCATAGTTCTGAAACGATAAAGTCCGCTGGGAACCCTGAATGTAGTTAAATCCCTTGAGGACTCTGTTAGGGGGACTTGCCAATAACCTTTACAAAGGTCGAGTGTTGTGAGGTACTTGGCATTACCCAAGCGCTCAATCAATTCATCCACCCTTGGCATAGGATATGCATCAAAAACAGAGACAGCATTAAGTTTCGAGAAGTCAACACAAAATCTCTGTCTTGCATCATTTTCCTTGGGGACGAGTACCACAGGGCTACACCACTCACCTCTAGATGGCTCTATAATCCCTGTTGCAAGCATTTCTTCCACCTCCTGTTTCAATGCTGGCATTAGCTTTGCTGGAACTCTGGAGGTGGTATCCCTGATGGGTGGTTGATTCGAACAACGCAGGTGTATGTCATGCTGAATAAGATGGGTGTAGCCTGGCTTTGTGCTGAAAAGCTCCTGTGGCATTATGGCCGCGAGCTCCTCCTGCTGTTCTGGTGATAGATGGCTCAAATCCGGAAATAGCTTTTCTTCAGTACTGGTGGGAAAGAATTGCTCTTGAGGCTCTTCTTCCTGCAGTACAACACGAGCCCACAACTGAAGTGATTGCTCTGGCTTCTCAATCCACTCCCTCAACATGTTGACATGAAACACCTGTTGCTTTTTCCGACGATTCGGCATGTTGAGCTCATAAGTGACAGGACCTGCTTTCCTGTTTACCACAAATGGCCCCTGCCATTTGGCTAAGAGACTGCTTTCAGTGGTTGGCAAAAGCAGCAACACTTTTTGTCCTTCTTTAAAGGTCCTCCTGCGAGCTGTCTTATCATAGTTCTGTTTTTGACGTCGCTGGGCACTTACTAGGTGACAATGAGCCAGTTCCTGAAACTGTTCAAGCTTGTCCCTCATTTTCAACACATAAGAGAGGGAAGAGCACTGTTTTTCAGGGCTAGCTTCCTCCCAAGCTTCCCGAAGTACATCCAGTGGACCTCTGACATTATGGCCGTACAAGAGCTGAAACGGAGAAAATCCAGTTGATGCTTGTGGTACCTCTCTATAGGCGAAAAGCAAAAATGGAAGCCATTGGTCCCAGTCTTTTCCCGATTCTCTTACGAACCTCCTCAGCATTGATTTCAGGGTTTTATTAAACCTCTCAACAAGTCCATCAGTTTGTGGATGATAAGGGCTCGTTTTGATTCCAGTAATTCCCAGAAGTTTGTAGACTTCTTTCAACAGATTGGAAGTGAAGTTTGAGCCTTGGTCTGTCAAGATTTCTTTGGGAATACCCACCCTTGAAAACATCTGTATCAGACAATTAGCTATTTGGCGGGCTTTGACCCTTCTCAATGGGAAAGCTTCAGGATACCTTGTTGCATAGTCACAAATCACTAGAATGTACCTATGCCCTGAACCACTTCTCTCCAATGGGCCGACAATATCCATGGCAACACGAGAAAAGGGGACGTCTATTACAGGCATAGGAATGAGTGGGGCTCTGTCTCCTTTCCTACTTGGGGCTGTCAGCTGACACTGTGGACATGATTTGCAAAACTGGGCAGTGTCTGAAAATTGCTGTGGCCAAAAGAAACGAGTTACCATTCTGGAAAAGGTTTTAAGATGTCCTAAGTGGCCTGCCCAAGGAACTGAATGAGCCAACTGCAAGACTACAGGCCTTAAGCTTTTGGGAACAACCAACTGGTCACCAACTTTGCTACGACGATATAGTCGTTCAGTCTTGACAATGAATACTTCCCGTACTCTGTCTGTAATCTGTGCTGATTCTTGGGTGCTCTTAGCAAACAGGGGTGCTAAAGAGGGGTCCTCCCTTTGGAGTTGGACAATATTGCTCGGGACAATCAGGAGCTCATCGATCTCTGGTTCAGGAAGTGACTCAGAAATTTCTGTCCCCCTCACTTTTTCCTGTCTTCTCTGCATTTTACTTTTCTTTATATGCGGCCTACTTGGTCTGTCAATATCTGGAATTTCACTGTCTGCATAGGGCAACTCACTCAAACCTGGCTCTGACTGAGAAGCTTTATTACCAGACCTAGTGACTATTAGCAGACCTTCACATGCAACATGCAGATTCTTCTCTTCTCTGTCCTTCTCTGTCTTTGCTAATAACTCCCCAAGAATTGGCATGTCCCGGCCCAACACAACCTGGTAGGGAAGTTTATCCATTACTCCAACTGTAAGTACGTACTCCTTTTCATTAACTTGCAGGCAAACATTGGCAATAGGATAATCAACATTATCACCATGAACACACCAGACTTTAACTTTACCACAAAATGTGGTGTCGCTAGGGAGGCAATCTTGCCTGACAAGTGTGCGGCTACTGCCTGAATCCAAGAGGGCAACACACGGTTTTCCCTCAATGAAAACACAGATGGTGTGCTCCTGATCACTGGAGGGTACTAGAGACTCTGTTTCTTCCTCTAGCAAGTCAAAACACTGTGGTGAAAGACACATGTAAGTCTTACTGACTTGCTGACCTGGGCAATCTGCCTTAAAGTGACCTGCTTGACCACAGGCATGACACACCAACGGGCCTCTCTGCTTTACTTCTCTAGCGCGGCTACTGCTAGTGATTGGGGAACTTTGTTTAGGGCTTTTAGCTTTGTACCCATTCCCACCCCCTGACCTACCCACAAAAACATTGGCTGAACTGGGTTTTCCTACCATGTACCCTTTTTGTGGGCGTCGGGCTGCAAGAAAAGCCTCTGCCATCTCTGCAGCTTCTTTTGAAGTGGTGGGGTTGCACTCTTTCACCCAGGTCCTCAGCTCTGGGTTAAGAACTCTGAGAAACTGTTCCATCACTATGATATCTCCTATTTGGTCCTTTGTCTTCTCCTTTGGAAGCGTCCACTTTTCATATAGGTCTTTAAGGCGGGTTCGCAGCTCTTTGGGTGTCTCATCGTCCTTCACCATCATGTTGCGGAATCTGGTTCGGTAAGTCTCAGCACTTATTTCAAATTTTTCAAGAACAGCGGTTTTTACCTTATCATAGTCCATTGTTTCTTCAGTGTCCATAGCAACATATGCCGCACGTGCTTTACCACTAAGAAGTGGAGCCAGATGCAGTGTCCATTCTTCTTGTGGCCACTGACATCCTGTTGCAATCCCCTCAAAAGTGGTTAAATAATGTTCAATATCTTCATCCTCACCATAGGGCTGCATCTTCGGGCCTTTCCAACCGCTTACTCTGCCCAGATTGGATGAATGTGGTGCTGCGGAAGATTCAGGGGGGTTTCCTCGCTGTTGAACAGGTTGCTGCACCTTTTGCCGCACTGAGGAACTAAGAGGCACTCCGGAATCAGCTACTGCACCTTCCCACAGCATCTGATGCTCCCGGCGCTCCGACTGGACCTCCTGCTGCAGTTGGCTGAACTGGTGTTGCATTCTATGCCACCGTTCATCCTGGCGTTGTCTGTCCTGCTCCCATTTTGCCTCACGGTCAGCATGCTGTTGCATCAGGCCTTTTAATAAAGTTGAGAGCGCTGAGAGACTTTGTGCTTCCGTGCTGTGCTCACCCGTAGCTTCTGGCAGATTGCCATCATCTTGGGCCTCCTCTGGGGGAAAATCTGTTGGCCCTTGAGGTTTCCTTGACTTGGCTGATTTCTGCATTGCTATAACCTATTGGCCTGGAGCCACTGCTGCCACCATTTGTGAAGTAGCATACCTAAGCAGCATGAAAGGTGATAGGAAGACAGCATCTGCAGACCGTTCAAGTTTCTTTTTAAGTGTTCTTTATTTTCTGGCGTTGCCCTTCAACAATTATCTCACAAAACATAAACCGCCCTGAGTCAAAATCTCACCTGCTTTATATAAAATTCCACTCACACCTGGATCTCATTAACCTCTACCATTGGGAAAACAGGGGTAGACTAAATAACACAGTCTAGACAAAGAAACAGGAATAAATCATTTTCCCACTTAACAAACTCATTCACCCAACTAAACAGTTTGAAAAGTCAATCTCTTCACCTAATCTGACTCATGAGGTTATTTTAAATGAAATAAACAATTTTACACAAAATAAACACCCCTTCCTTGGTTACACCCAATTGACATGATCAATGACATCATATCCTATAAAATCAGGAAGTACTGGGGCGGCTCTTCCCACACACCTGTCTCACATATAGGACCTGCAAGCACAATATGGACACCATGGTAAGTATAACCAAAGCAACATAAAGAAACATAATTTACTAGACATGTACCTGTAAACAGAAGAGAATTCAGATGATCTGATGGTTAGTAGTGTTTGCTTTAAAACACATGCATGGATGTAAAGAATGTAACTACTGCTACCACAAACAAAACCCGGGATATTGTGTGTTAAGAGAAGTTACACCAGCAATGTCTAAATTAAAGCATTATGGCTGACTGTAAAATAACAGAACACAGAATAACAATATACGCAAGTGACAAATGGCAAATGAATTCTGTCCTAGCCACTTTGTCACAATTGTTAAGAAACGCTTCTAAATTTTCGTAACGTTACGGGGTGAAGTTCAACCCCATTGGCTTCTGCGCAGGAAGTGCGGTCGCCATTAGTCCGGTGTATCTGTTGACCGTTAAGAGCGGTTCTTCACCGGCTGCTCGGCCTATTTTCACAGGTAAAAGACCAGACTTAAGTGCACTGTGCCGCATATGGTAGGGTAGTTAGCTGTCCCTAATTTTTGGGTACTTTCCGTGTTTTGTAGAGACGTAGAGGCGACGTGCATTGGCACTGGCTGTAACATTGATATGCCTCAATAAAGGTTGAAAGTAAGAAAAAAAATCAATAGCGGGCCGCCATCTTGGTTGAGTCCCCATTCGCCGCCAGTGCATTTTTTCTACTGAGGAATGTATTCACCCATGGTAAATAAGGAAAATGTTTAAATATTTTTCCAAACAGATAAGGCAAGAAAGGTCAATAATCCCACATATGGTTTCAGTAGTATGCCAGTTTTGGCAACACTAGGGTGCACAAAAATGACCATAGCTGCTGACTCAGCATTGATTCCAATTTGGTTTTGGAGAATGAAATGAAAACGGATCAAGTGGGGTTATTGACATTGTAGCTTGTGTATAAAAAGTTTGGGTTTTTTTCGTATTTACTGTCAGAAATGATTCTGTCCTGTCATGCCACACCTTATGTTTGCTTTTGTTGATAAAAAAAAAAAAAAATTATATATATATATATATATATATATATATATATATATACACAATTTTTTTTTTTTTGAGTTAACACATTCCTCAGTAGAAATACATGCACTGGGGGCAAGTGGAGACCCCTCCAAGATCGCGGTCGGTGGGGATACACGCTCCAACAGACTGGCCCAGTCCATGTCACCTCTATGTATATTTGATCTATGGAAAGCCACGTTAGGCCTTCCAGCACCCAGTGTATTCAGGTCTATGTAGTTTTGAATGTTTGGTTCTAGCTCACACAGCTTTGACAGGTGAAACTTATTCACTGTATTGAAGACTCACAGGTGAAGTTGAAAATACCATCTTTTGTATTTTTGTGCAGGCACAACTTTCTGGTGTTATACACTGTCCTGGCGTTGCAGATCTAGGGGTTCCAGTTAAGACATGGTCAGCCTTCTAAAGAAAGTGGGAATCTCACCGAAATATTCAGTTACTTTGCTGTGTTTCTTGCCAGGACAAAGGCTCAAACCATCATCTTCTCCTGGTATCGAATACCAAGGGACCTTCTGAAGTAAGCTTTAGCAAGTAAGCTTGAATTGAGTAATTCAGAATCATGAAGTATGGATTGGCCTTGCAAAATCTGTAAATTTGCAACCTCCACTAAGGAAGAGCTGATGAAACATTATAGGTTACGCCATATCCCCAGTGTACAGCCTCTGCCATGTCCTTACCTAGATTGTTTTTGTTCATTTAAGTCATGGGGTAGCCTAAAATCACACATATCAAGGAAACACTCAACTCACTCAACAATGAGAACCTCTGAAATACTCAGTTTCTGTTGCCAGTTCTGTAATGTGGGCACATTTTCCACTGAAAAAGAGTATTTTGAACACCTTCTATTTTTTTCTATCAATCAGGACAACACAGTTGAAAAGCGCAGAGAAATTGCTATTCGCTGCCTCATAGTCTATCTTGGAGAGAAGGAGGAGGATCTTTTCAAACAATACAGTGTAAGTACTTGAGTTGGTTTTTAATTTTTTGTTTCGTTTTGAATGCATGTCTCTGTTGGGTCTTTGTGTTTTGTTCATTGGATTTTCTGTTCAGGTTGAGTATTTAAGTCATTCAGTGCCATAGACGTCTTTAGACGTCAAAATGAATCCGAACGCTCAGTGCCATAGACGCCTCTTGAGCTTTTTATTGAATTGAGAAGGTGGTGGAGTTGATTACATGGATAAAATCCCACCAGCGTGACAGTCGGCTCTACTGAGAACGAGTATTGTGGTGCGATTTTTGATCCAGCGGGAGTAACACACACACACAGACTCTCTGAATCATAAATCAGTCGCTTTTTTCTTATATATTTTTCAAATGTACATTTTTACAGGTGATTTTTTTTACTTCATAGTAGTAAAACATAGTTGAGATGTTGCATGAATCATTGAAACACGAAATATTTACATCAAAGTCACTGATCTGCTAGAAAAACCTATTTACACAAAGCGCTTTTGATCCAGAAACAGGTGTTTTGTCATGAAAGTTTCTCTTTTCTACTGCAGATTTCTAAATAACAGAGGTAGAAACATTTTTTTTTTGCCGCTGAAAGAAGAGAGACTCATTTTTGTCATGGTGGTTTCAGAATTCACATAGTCATAGAACAAAATATTCTGTGAGCCTTCAAAATCAGTGAAAAAGCTAAATATCTCTAGCACTGAGGGGAGTATGAAATCTGAGAGTGGCTGGCATTGAATGAGTTAAGGGACATTCCAACCCTAAGTGAAGATATGTCTATTGCCATGTATAAGTGAGAAAAAAGCATTTCAGAATTACAGTCCGAAGATGTTTATTGCCATTGTCATTGAACATAATTTGCTGAATAGAAACCTGTTTTCCGTGATAAGGTGCAACATAAACACACAGGATAAAAAAATTTTGTAGCCAGCGCAGTCATTTTCCTGATCTGGCAGCAGCTTTAGCAGAGCATAAACAATGGAAGTGAATGGCAGGTACTAGCATTTTGTGTGCAAAAGTGATTAAAATCACTCAATAATGATACCAAGTATTCCTGGGGAGCTCAACAATCATGCTGACTGCAAATGAAAAGTATGAATTGACATGAAGGATTTTCAGGAGCCGATTTAGACTTGGGACTACATTACGACAGAGCACTGCTGTAAGCCTCCACATGGTTATAACACAGCAGTTGAAGCCACTGCCGACCAGTGTCTATAAACCAACATGCTATTTGTGCAATATTCTTCAACAAATCAAATACCCATCCATTGTTACTGCAGCTTACTATGCTTGTATAGTAGTGGCTGTGTGTGTTTGTTTATGGAAGCTGGAGGCTTTTTCAACTGTTGCGTTATATCCATGCACCATGCAGTGGATGTTTACAGCGGTGTTTGTCGTAACTGCAATGTAGTCTCAAGTCTAAATCAGCTTCTGCAAATCTTCCGTGTTACTTTTGCACTTTTCATTTGCCCGTGAACATGATTACTGAGCTCCCAAGAAATATTTGTTTTCATTACTGTTTTCATTTTTGTTAGTCATTTTAATCACTTTGCACACAACATGCTAGCACCTGCTATTCACTTCCATTGTTTATGCTCTGCTAAAGCAAATGGATTGCTTCCGGATCAGGAGAATTAGTGTGCTGTTTACAAAAGGCTTGTTTCTCACTTTCTAACTGTGGCAATATGGCAATAGATAAAATTTCACTTAGAAGTGGAATAACCCTTAAAAATGATTTATTAGATTTTCTTTTCAAAGTGGAAAAACAAAACTGTGAAAAACAAGACATTTTTTATTTTAAACGTTGGATTATGGTTTAATTTAGCTTTTAAAAATTACAGAATGACAAAGTAAAATCACTGAAAAAACACAAAAGACAACCTGTTTTAGCTTATTTTCCTACCTGTAGTAGTTCATTCCCTTATGCACGTCATCCTGAAGTGCTTGAGCTATGTATTTTATACATCCTAACATTTAATTTCTCCTACAAGGATGAGGAGGAGCTCAACGCAGACCTTGCAATGCAAATCATGAAGATTGCTATCATTGGTGATGGGCCTCCAACCATCATCGTTGAGGGATCCAAGATCCTGGAGAGGATTGATATTGCCAGATCCTGTGCTTTGATGATGGGAGTAATCTACGCTCTGAACCTTACCTATCCCAAGCAGCTGAAATTTACCTTTGAGGTATTTCAAAGCTATGCCTTGAGCTTGATGGACAAAAAGCCAGCTCTAAAGTAATGAATCTTAAGTTTGGTATTTTCTAGAGCAGACTTGATAGACCATTCGTGAGTGAGTTTCACAAAAACCTTATTCCTGCATTTCTGGCACTACTTCATTGTGTTTTTACTAAATTTTAAAAGCGCTGTTCTTAAGTCTTCTGAGTTAATGTTTTGCCGTATCTTAAATGCTGTTATTTGCACATTTTTAAGGAATGCGTTTAATTTCTCCCATGACCTGTGTTCTGAGGGTATTGGTGTGTTTTAAAGTTTGTGTAATGCCCTCTTTAGCTGGCCTTAATCTTGAGGGTGAAAAGTCAAATATAGAAGAGAATCAAGAATACTTTGTAAGAGTGCTGACAAATGTGAATGAAAGAAGCTTTGCTCATTTTATGTTTAAATTAATGCATTTAATGTATAGCAGCCTGTCATCTTTTGTTTTGATTCACTGTCACATGTTAAAGTAAAAAAAAGAGGATTCAAGTAGTAGGTTGTATTACAATTTTAATACACAGTTCCTTAAGTTTCAGCGGGCAATTTGTGTTCTAGGAAACTGAAGCCCACAAATCTTGCACTTTACACGCACGTTAAAGAATTGTGATGTTTGTTATTGTACTTAAATGGGTCTAACTCATTTGAATACATCTGTCTGAATTTCTATTCTTTCTGAGCACCAGGTACGAGTCCCTTAGCTGATGTCCAGGTATTTGGCATCACATCTGCCGCATTTCAAACAAATACACACAACATCCATTTCTTTTTTCTGAAGGTCATGACACAAGCGCACACACAGCCCATGTTAAGGCTGACCTTCGTTTGGGGAAAAAGTGATTGACAAGTTTCTAAGGTCTTAGGACCTTGACTTCTTTGTGGGCAGGCACCACCATGCATGAGCCTGCCTACGCCTCTGCGGTCGTCATGGTTATCAGACCAAGCCCAAATGATCCAGGTTGATTCTTGGCGAGCGACTTAGCCTGCTGGGAACAGGTAAATGCCCTTATAGTAGAATCTCCTGTGGGACCAAAAAATTACTAAACTGTAACCAAAATATCATATTTTGACCACATAAATAACTATTCATGCTGACAGTTAAGTGTCATTTGAATTATAAATTGTTTTATTTTTATCAAAAGTTACTTCACCATACTAATATAATCTTGGATCAACTTAAATTCCTGTGTAGTTGTTGACAATTATTAAGTTCATGTTACTCAGAAGGTGTTTTTTTTTGTTGGCCAAAAGTAACTCACTCTACATAAAATTCACGTTGGATCAACTCTAAATTTTTGTGTTTCTAGTCGAAAATCTTAAGTAATTTTACTTAAGAGTTTTTAATTGTGGACCCAAAAAGCTACTTCACCATACCATTATAAAATGTACATCTGACAACCAAAATTCAAAATTTCAGTCTACACAAAACTATCCAGATGTTTCTATAATAGTGGTTCAATAATGAGTGTCAATAAATCTAATGAAAACAACTTATTTTCATCATTTTCACATCTACTATTGTCTAATAAATCGTACAAAAAAAAAGAAAAAAGTCAGAGAGACACACAAAAGAACACAGCATGTTGTAGTCACAGCTAAACGATCCACAAGAGGGAATTCTGAAAACGGAAAAACTAGACATTCTGCGTCACAGTCACACGCCTGAATGCGAATGGACAATGAAGTTTGTTGTGTGCGACCTGTCATATAGAGTATGTGTAGCATGAACAGTGTCCATTTAAAGGCCTGGGGGAAACCGTGTGCGCCACTGTGGGAACGAACTGGTATTCATCTCAGTTGTTGAGTCCACAAGAACCGGGGACCTTTCAGGACCTATCACACACACGATTATGCGCTAATGGTGGAAACTGGAAACTTATGGACAATACCATACAACCACTTAGGTCGTATAGTTTATTAAGCCACCCAAGCCGTCCTTCTATCCTAAACATTCTGCCCAGTCCTTCAGGACTGCGCCTGCACCCCTTTAACCCTGCCATTTAATTGCATTGTTTTCAGACCCTTTGTTAACTTCCTTGGATGAGCTTCTACAAACACAGCAGTTAACCCCCATCCTTGCTTGGTTCACCCTATCGCTGAAACTATGTTCATTAAAGTTCTGCAACTGTGCTTTTTTTTTTTCTTTCTCTCTTTTTACTCGGCCAAAACCCACACATGGCCTTTCGCCAGCAAAGATGTGAATTAGTTTTATGTGTATGATAATAATAAAAATACAGAAATTATTGTCGGTCGATAATTTTGGGGTCACGGTCGATAGTTTTTCCGATAAAAAAAAATGTGTCAGGAACTTTGGAATTGTAAGTATTAAAATTTAAATATCTTGTAACTAAAAAGGAAAAGTTGTTAAATTTAACAAATAACCCTTAGTGAGTGTTGGTTTATTGGAAAGAGATAAGCAACCTGTGGACCATTATGGCAGCCATGGTTAGTAGCTCATCATAGTGCAGCCACGAGATTATTTTGTCCATGAAACCATAAAGCTGCACTTTCTTTTTGCCTTATAGTCTGATTTGTCATAACTTCTCCGTTGTGTGTTAAGCTTTTCTTGGCGGTCACTTCTGCACCCTGACCTGTCTTATTTGGCTCAGCAGAACTAAAATATATCCTGCTGCTTTAACACACAGCACTCACATAAGCTCAGCGATTCTCTGCGCGAGCAACCTCATCACATGTTTAAGCTGCGGGAGATTTCACTTGTCATGTTTGCATAGTAAGCTAACAATTAATAAGACGATGTCAGAGGAATTGGTGCACAAATTATCATCACTCACAGATCAGTACTGTCGCTCTCTATACACAGTTCGCAGCGATTGCAAAGTGAAATCAAAAAACAAGCGCAAATTCAACACGATTTCAATATGTCACATATTGACAGTGGCTCACCCAATGACATAATTACCCAGCTACATTTCTGAAAGAATGCAAAAGCATTGACATATATTTTTCCTTCCTACAATAGCCCGACAGGCAGGGCAGAGATAGCCCCGGGACGTTGGGCTAGCGATATTGCGAGCCCTGTATCTGATTGAGGAATCACTCATCTTTGGAAAAGAGAGTTTATTACAGAGAAATGTCTCTTTCCAAAATAAAAGCTATACTATCCGCTTCTTCTGGGCTATATTCTCAGCAGCATATTAAACATATCAGGTCCCCATAAGGAGAATCATGTGCTAACAGCTGTCTAAATGACTCGGCTAAAGTTTGTAGCATGTGTGCTTGTTGTTTTTGTCTTTGCACTAGGATGATGTCGGCGTAATGTGCAGTCATATTCGTTGTGTTCCCACTAGTGCTTTCAGGTTAATCTCGTTGAAATAACCTTAACGCCACAACACGGCAAATCTCCGTTAACGAGCTACCACCGATCGCCCCGTGCATGGGGCTAGACGGCCAACACGTTAACGAGCTAACTGCGCTAACACACTAGCTCCCACCCATGTAATTGAGCATTGCATGGCACATCCAACATACTGTTTTACTTTAGTCCATGACTCGCTTACCTTCAGGGTCATACGTCACATGAAAACCAAAATAATTCCAAACGCCAGATCTGAATGAGGGTGGGGGAGGTCCACTTCTGTCTCGCTAGCTTGCCCTGCGCTCTTCCTTCTGACCATGCTGTCTGTGTTGAGTGCTCAGTGAATCTGCGTTCGACTACTCCGCCTAGGCTGCACTCTCGAGCCTAGGCGGAGTAGTCAAATGCAGATTCACTGAGCGCTCAACACAGACAGCATGGTCAGAAGGAAAGTTGATAAAATAAATTACAAATTTTGTATTGTTCTTTTTTTTTTATCCCCTTTGGTTTTCTTTCTTTCTCTCCCTCTCTTTCTTTCATTCTTTCCCCCTGTCCTATCCCACAGTCATGTCTGTCCCGTTTGCAACTGAAAATAAAATAAATTCATAATTATAATAAAGGTCAATCAAATGGACCAATATGATGATCCACTTGGTAAAATAAATCCTCTTGGCATCTTTCTTGGTCTCAAGACAACAATTCTGATGGCTATAGATCCAAACGGGACACATAAAAAAAAAAAAAAAAAAAAAAAAAAAAATTAAATTTTTTTTTTTTTTTTAATTGTATTGTTCGATACATATGCGTACCGAACCGAAAGCACTGTATCGAACGGTTCAATATCGATACGAATATCGTTGCACCCCTAATATATATATATATATATATATATATATTATACAGCTAATATATTAGCTGTATAATACCAGTAGGCCAGCTCTAATAGTAATTTGGTATGGCTTCGCGGGCCAAATTTGGCCTAATTAGGCTAATTACATTTGGCCCGCGGGCCAGAGTTTGACACCTATGCATTAAAGGAACATTGACTAGTGACTAGGTGTGAATATGTGTTTTTTTAGAAGTATCACAAGGAAAGTTTATTTCTAAAGGGATAAATGTGTGTCCTCGGATGCTCTAAAAAGTGTAAACTATTGAGGTACAGTTGGGATGTGTGTGCTGGGATGCTTTTGATAAGGAAGCCTCTTTTATTGTTTTGTGACTTGTTTTGCTGACTGTTGGGGCCCTAGTGCAGGTATATTACTATAGCATATTTACTAACACTATAAGGAGAACAACTGACTATTTGTCCATTGTTCCTTTTTGTTTTTCATTGGAAGTTATGCATAGTTAAATGCACTCTTTGTTTGTCTGACATCCATCGTAACAAAGGGAAAACCAGAGTTATCTGTGGTGTAAAATTGTTCCTGGAATTGTTTTATTTAAATAACCTGCAAAGCAGTAAAGGTGGCGGAGGGACTTGATGGAGCCTTCTAAATATGCCAGAAACATGCATATCCAAATGCCTCATTCGTTGCTCTGTGTAAGCTGTCATAAGGAGGGGGTTTTGTCTTCTCAAAAATTCTCTTTGTCTAATCACCTTTCCTTGTCAATGATGAGGTATGTTCATTCATTTCAAATAAACTACAAAATGTGCATGATACGTTACCAAAACGTGTTTTTGCTGTGTAGTTTCAGGTTTCCACTTTTGTAAACAAGAAACACCAGTAAAAATGTTCCTCTTCTTTCTTTTTTTTTTAAACAAAGATCAGACCAAATTAAAAGCCCACCCATTCATAAATTATCCAGCTCAAAATCTATCCTTTTTCAAACTATTAAGAGTTAAGTTTAAATTTGATGGGACTTTATTTCTCCAGTGAGACCCCACATAAAGGTTAAAATGATCTCACATTCTTGACATAATTTCAGCCAGTCACATGGATAATAGCTTAACTATGGTGAGGTCTGGCACTAATTTGCCTTGGTAGATTATTAGTGAAGGTCATATGTATTAACTATTGTAATTGTGTTCCTTGTTCCCTGTGCCTCCCCAGTCAGTCATGTTTCAGTGTCAGGTCTGTGTCTTTGTGGTTGTCTCTTGTGTTTCCTGGCTTACTTTGATAGTCTCGTGTCCTGTGTTCAGTGGTTTGAGTTTTGCTTTGTCTCATTATGTCTGATTAGTCCCAGCTGTGTTTCCACCTGTTCCCCATCCTCTTGTTAACCTTCCTGTGTACTTTAGTCCTCAGTCTTCCCCTGTTTGTTGTCGTGTCGTACAACTCCCCTGTTGCTGTGTATCCCCTGTGTGCACTGCTGTGCCTTTTTCTAGTTTCTCAGTTTCTGTTCCTTGTTTCTAGTGTCTAGTTTTTGATTTTGTTTTTTGTATTCAGGATTTGGGTTTTTGCTGAATCATAGCATGTACGAATCACTCACTCACTCACCCCCTCCCTCCTGGCTCACAGCTTCTTCTTCTTCTTGGTTGGCAACCAATGTTAAGGCGCATTACCGCCCCCTGGCTCACAGCTCAGTGGACATTTAGATGAGAAAATATATTTGACACATTTAAGGAAAATACTAATAAAATAAAATAAAATAAAAATAAATAAATGTTCCCTTTAGAATTTTTTGGCTCTTTTTTTGCTCTATAAAATAGTTGTTTTCTTTTACAATCATTCATCTTAGCAGTAGGATTTACATTAAAAGAGAAAAAAAAAATTAAGTTTGAGTGAAAATGTACATTTTTGCACTCTCTGGTCACCTGACTCAGTGACTCAAATGACTGAAGAAACCCGATTCACTTTGGTGAGTGACTCATTAAAGCTCGATTCAGTAAAAAGAATCGAATTTACCATCGCTAATGGAGACAGGCGAGCTGAGAGAGACAGAGAGTGAAATGCTGCTTGTTTTAGTAATCAACGTAGTGCTGGGCTACACTTACCTGCTGACAGAGGCAGAGATAATTTTCTACCTTGGTATTCTTGAGTGGTATAGTTCATACATTGCAAGACTGGCTGTCTTTATTTTTCATAGTTCAGAGCTCATGTCTTGAAGTTAATGGACTTGTGTTCTCATGTGTTATCATAAAGGTAGGGCTGTAGAAGATGTACATAGCATAAAAACAGTGATACTCTTTTCAATTTTGTTTATGTATGTCAACAATTTAAACGATTAGTTACATTTACTCATTTAAGTTGCAATGAGTTCATGGACAGCTGTCATAAGTGTCTGCCAGGTGCCCCTGAAAAAGATTTGACCATGAAAACTGCTTGGGTAGCAAACTAAAAGGTTGTCTCCTCCAACCCTTAAATGAAGCAGATAATAAAAGAAGTTAGACTTTAACCGTTGAATCCGTGAATAATAAAGAAAGGCCTTTAACACCAGAAGCTCCACTTTAGTAACAGTCAAGCTGAGGTTAATTATTACACAGGTACATCTGTCCTACAAAATCAGATGCATGCTGTATGTTTTACAACATACTCAGCAGTATTGTATGAAAAATGAAAAACACATTGCTTCATTGTACAGTGGATGACAGATCTGTGTACCATGCAGGCAATTCAAATCATCCTCTTAAGAACTGAGGAAACAAGTATCTTTCAGGTTAGATGTTTTTGTGATGTCCTGCCTCTTTGGAGCTAAAAGAAGCCAACCAAACACACAAGATATCATTGGATAGGACAGGATATCCTGTATTGAGCACATATTAGGGTAGCTAATATTTAAAGATGTTAAAGATGATATAAATTAACAGGCTGGGTTTCAGAAGGATATAGCACCAATTCACAATAATAGCTGTCTTGTGGCATTTTAAAGGCCTTACAATACCAGAAAGAAATCCCAACATTCACACGCCCCCCTATGAGCAAGAACTTGGCAACAATGATAAGGAAATGCTCAGGCCGACGCAGGCTCAGTGAAGGGCAGCCATCCGCTGTGACCAGCTGGGGGTGAGGGGCAAGAGAAGAAAGAGCAGACAGACAAAAGGCAAACTATGGAAAAGGGAGCCAGAGTTTACTCATTAGTAATGAGTAAACGCATTCGTTTAACATGCTACAATGAGTTAGTGTTTCACAACAGAGTGGTGACAAGAGACCATAAAAGGAAGATTCAAGTGACTTCAAGTGACTACAGATGAAAAAAATCCTGGCGACACGAAGTGGGTGGACTCTGCAATAAATAGAATAGAATAGAATAGAATAGAATGCCTTTATTGTCACTATACAGTTGTACAATGAGATACAGAGCATCTGCTACTCAGTGCAAACATGCTGGGGGGGGGCACAGTTCTGCAGTGCTATATACATATGGATAGTATTAACAGAGGGAAAAGATATATATATATCTATAAAATGTACAAATATACAAGCCGGTTTAAAAAAAGTAATATGTAATAAATAGTATTGTATATATACAGTTGGGTTATTGCACATAGAATTGGTATTGCACAGGGGTGGTCCATAGAGGAGGTGGGAAGAAAAGGAAACGAAAAAAAGAAGGGGGGGGGGGGGCTGTGTTATCGGTGCATGTGTGAGTTCAGGGTGGTTATGGCTTTGGGGAAGAAACTGTTTTTGAATCTGTGGGTTTTTGTGTTGATGAACCTGTAGCTGAACATGTTGAAACCAGGGTGGGAGCTGTCCTCGATAATGTTTGCTGCTCTGCTGAGGCAGCGGGAGGAATAAATGTCCATCAGGGAGGGGAGAGGGCAGCCGATGATCTTTTGTGCTGTCTTGACCACACTCTGAAGCCTCACTCTATCCGCCTTGGTGCATCTGCCGTACCATACCGTGATGCAGTAGGTTAGCAGGCTCTCAATGGACGAGCGGTAGAAGGTCAGCAGCAGGTTGGAGTTCATCTAAACTCCTCTGTAGTGAGTATGAGAGTGAAAAAGAAGCCTGTTGCAACATAACTAAGGTATGGTTCAGAGATGCCTGATAGCACAATGCCCTGCTATCAGGCCTTCTGCCATTCTACTTTTATAACTCTAGGAATCACATGTAAGCCTATAAGTAAGCCTCACTGGCCAGTTTGTTAGGTACAATTGTTCGACTGCTTGATATTGCAGATATTTAATCCAGCTTGATTTAGCTGACCCTGTGGACTCCTTTGAAAAAATAGTTACAAACTTTTCTGTTTAATCAGTTATTTTTGTTCTGTTTTAATATGTTTCTCTTTTGATATAGTATTTCCCAGAGCTTTGTGACTTTTATGTCTGTCAAAAGTACTATAAAAATGATCTTTACTTACTTGGCAGCAATTTGATGCATTTAGAAATTCAAGAAGACGTGCTGACACTTAAATCAAGATTCAGAATGAGGAAAAAAGGTGAATTAAGTGCCTTTGAATGTGACATGGTTGTGACCGGGAGCTCTCAGCACTTCATAAAATTCTGATCTACTGGGATTTCCCCACACAGCTAGGGTTTATAGAGAACTTTCTGAAGAAACTAATTTATCCAGTGAGTGGAAGGTGGATAGGTGAAAATGTCCTGTTGATGGTAGAGGGAGGAGAAGAATAGCCAGACTGTTTTGAGCTGATAGGAAGGCAACAGTTACTCAAATAATTACCTTCTACAACTAAGATATGCAAAAGAAAATCTCTGAATTCACAACACAACACTTCAAACCTTGAAACAGATGGGCTTCAGTACAGCAGTATAATCACACTGAGTGCAGCTCCTGTCATACAGGCTCAGCAAAACTGGACAAGAGAAGATTGGAATAATCATGCCTGGTCTGGTCTGATGAGTGTCTGTTTATATTGTGACGCTCAGATGATGCGATCAGAAGGGAATGTAATCAATGTAATGGCATGGATCCATCCTATGTTCTATCAGTCTGCCTGAGTATTATTCCTGTCCATGTCCATTCCTTTATTACCAGTTTATCCATGTTATGATGGTTACTTCCAGCTCAATAATGCCCCATGTCACAAATCTCCAATCATCTCAAAGTGTTTTCTTTAACATGACAGTGGGTTTATTGTACTTAAATGGCCTCCACAGTCACTAGATTTCAATCCAATAGAGCAAAATCTCCCATTCCCTTCCCTGCTGTGTGTAAATAAATGGGAGATTTGCTTCATGGATATGTGATCCTGTGTGATGCTGTCATGTCTCTATGGCCCAAAATCTCTGAGGAATGGTTCCAGCACTTTGTTGAATCTACGACATGACGAATTAAGACGGTTCTGAAGGCAAAGAGGAAATCCAGCTCAGTACAAGTAGTATATATTTATAAGGTACACATCGCTAGTACTGCAGTACTAGCAGTACTGGGTAGTACTGTAGTGTAGTGTAATTCATAAGTCAAGTCCAGCTCGCCCATAAGTGTCATGATTAACAAAGTCACGTGATAATTGAGACTGAATATTAGGCAGAGCTATTGGTTTTGTCCATTTACAAGAAAACTCTCATAGAAATTGTTGCTTGTACTGAACTGAGCTCCATTTAAGGCAACTTTTTCAAGCTTTCTTAAAATCAGTAACATTTTACATAACAGCTGTGGTATTAACAAGTTATTGAACAACTTCCTTCCCACTTCGGCTTTTACGAGGTGAAAACTAAAAAAAACATTAAAGCTGTGGGCTGCAGAGCTAAACAGTGAGCTCTGACACATTTTTATTATTACAGCTGCTTTCAAGAATTTAAAATATGCCGCTCTCTTGAATGAATTACAAGATGCATCGGCATTTGCATCTGGAAGGAGAACAATTATCAAAGCAAAAACCAATGATTGATATCAGGGTTGAAGCTAAAAGGTCGCATTTAAAAGGAGATATATGCAAACAACAAACACGACAATGCACATCCCCGGGGAAAATTCTACTGCTCATAATAAATCATTTTCTTGTTTGTAGATTACTGAATTCTGACCTGCTTCTCATCAACATCCCCTTATGTGTGTGTGGGGTATGCAGATTATCAGTTGTAAGCTGGATGCAAATGCAGATGTTTGGAGGCGAAATACATTTAACAAAAAGTGGTCTGTTTATTAAATAAATAAACAGATAACGTTTAAAAAGGAGAACTGAATACTAGACTAGAACTTAAAAATGAGGAAACACAATAGGACTAAGGATCACTAAGAATGGAGAACAAGAAAAGGAACATGGCATATACTCTGACAAAGGACGTGGGTAAACTAAGACAATATATACATGCAGGGCGATTAGGGGAAGTGAAGACAGCAGGGCAGAATAAAACAGGACTGAACAGAATCACAACATAGGAAGCAAAAGTCACAATAACTAAATACTAAACAATGAGGAACTAGAAGGTAATCATAATCATAACTCAGTATTCCAATTTCATTGTACTATTGTACTATGTATGATTGTGCAATGACAATAAAGAGTTATCTTATCTTATTGGATTAAGAACACAAACACTCAGAACATCTCAAGTTGTCACAATCCTGGGTCTTATGACCCAGTGTTTTGAGTTTTAGTTCTTTTGATGTTTATAGTGTGTTTAAGCTTATTAGGTTTCCTATGTTCATTTGCTTATTAGCTCCCCCTTGTGTTTTCAACCCCTGTGAAGTCTCCCTTGCCCTTCGTGTGTTTCATGTCTGTTGTCTTATGTTGTCATGTCTGCCTCTCATGTTTCCTGTTTTATTTTGAAGAGATCTCGTGTTTTTATATATGGATTATGTTTTGAGTCCTTTGTTGTACT
Source organism: Simochromis diagramma (assembly GCF_900408965.1). Taxonomy (NCBI): domain Eukaryota; kingdom Metazoa; phylum Chordata; class Actinopteri; order Cichliformes; family Cichlidae; genus Simochromis; species Simochromis diagramma. Next base: position 7,728,390 of record NW_024387030.1, read on the forward strand.
GTTTCTTGTTTCCCTAGATTTCAGTCATGGTTATCATAGGTTTAGTTCTTTGGCTTTGTAATATGGCTTCCCTGTGTTCAATGTTGTGTCTACTGTGACCTCTTTGTACCATGTTTCTGGTCCCTATAGTCTGTCTTCTCAGTTGCTGTTAAGTTTGCATGTTTAGAGTTCAGTCAGTGTGTTTCCTGTTTTACTTTGAAGGTCCATGTCTCATGTGAGTGTTTCTAGTTTTGCTTCCCTTGTCTCGTCCAGCCTGATTACTCCCAGCTGTGCTCTCCTTCTGTGTCTCATTCCCTCGTTATCCCTCTGTGTATTTAAGCCCTGTGTTTCTTTTTGTTAGTGTCGTAGTCTCCCTCATGCTGTGTGTGAGTCGCCCTGTGTATTCTGGTATGCATTTTAATTAGCTTTTCCCAGTTTAGTTTTGTATTGCTTGTGTTCTATTTTCCAGCAATAAAGCTGTGCTTTTGAGTTCAAGTTCTGTCCCTGTGAGTTTGCGTTTGGGTCCAATCCCTGCCTGCCACACAGCCGAAACATGACAGAAGACTACTAATCTCAAGAAACAGCTAAACAGAACTGAGGTTATAAAAACCTCTAGGTTAGAGGGACCCATCAGTTCCTATAGTGAACAAGAGAACAGAGACAAGCCAAGAAAAGAAAAGGGAAAGAAAGACAAGATAAAAACATATTGACTTTGTTAAAGTGTGCAGACAACTGCTTAAAATCTCACTGACATTTGTAGCTATGTTAACTTAAAAATAACTAATGCAAATGAGTAATGCTTCGGTGTTAAATAAAGGATGACATTTTAGTGAAAAGTAGTCTCCTCTCATTGTTTATTCAATATTCATGTTTAGCAGTTTTTAGCTAACAGTATACATTTACAAATTAATTGTATTTTCTGGGCAGAAGAAGCAAAAATCATGCTTGAGTTGTGGCCTGGCAGCGAAATCTAGTATGCTGGCAGTAAGAGCAGGACAGGCTGCTCTGAACAATAAAGGAAATTTAACATGGCACTGTTTAAACATATCAGTAATGACACTCGGCAGTTGGAGGCAGATTAAAGGAAGCAGTAGGACAAATGGAAAAGGAGGCAAAGAGCTTAGTAACAAAGCAGCAATCATTCAATCCAATGTGGACATTGAAGTGTATTTGCTCTGCTCCATGCGGTGTCTATTATGAACCTTTTATCTGAGATGTGGGAGGGGACACACCCAAGTTGGGTGATTCTGTAGGCGTGCAGACTGATGACCTAACATGCATATCTTTGGACTGCAGCAGAAAAACGTATAACAACAAGGGAAAGCATGCAAACTTCCACATCAAACATGGCCAAACATGGCAGCTTGCAAGTGAAGCAATTGCTAACCATTGCACTACTGTCCAAAAATGTACAAAAGGTCTATAAAGGTAAATGATAGATTTCTTATCTCGAGGTCAACTGCTCAGTGAGCAATATGTGCATTTACCTGTAATTGTACATTGACAAATAAAATAAATTATGACATTGCAGTAATGACCATCCATGGGCAAACATACAGCTACTAACGAATGAAAAAATGCCATGCACACAAATAGAATATGAAAAAAAAGAGAGAGAGCCTCCTACCGCTCTGAAAAACATAAATACAGCAACAGTTAATGTCTATGATTTGTTGCTGTGCCTGCACCCTCCAAAATAACTGTGACAACTGAATCAAGATTGTCCATACATCATCATATAGCTTTGCAAATACGAGCCTTCTTACTGCAGCACCTCCTGGAACTAGCCCAGGAGCCCAGGAGTAAACTCACAACCAAAATTGCCTCAATCAATCACATCTGCAGCAAAGGTCCAAAGAAGAAAAAAAAAAGTTTGTTTTTAAATACTGTGAATTTTATGGGTGTGCCCTTTCCTCTTTTTGCTAAATAGTTATTATAGTTCTAATTGCACACTCTATTTAATCTTTTATTGACTTCCCCATCTTCTCCATAGCATTCGCACTCAAACTTGTTCATTTGTTAAAAATGCCCCAAACATTACATGTAAACATTTAAATTAATATTTTAAAGAACTTACATTCTGTAATGCAGGAGTCATTCAGGTAAGGCAAAAAGAGCTTTAATAAACATGTTGAGGCTAAATAAAAAGTGAGTAGAGGAAGACTAAACAATAATTGTTTTAACAGTTGGTCAATATGTCCATCCAGAAAGCAGAACAAAAAAAGAAACATGATTAAACATGCAGGGAAGATGTTTAATTACCAGGTACAGGTTATCAGCAAACAGAGCCTGCGATTATAAGAATGCCCACCTTTAAAGCTATTAGGAAGCTCTGAATGTTTGGTTACAGAACAGATCAGAAATAGTTCAATAACTCATATTATGTTAAATACATGGATCACGAACTCACCATGGAAAACAGCGAATAAAACGCCAAGCCTTGTTTTAATTTTGTAGTATTTGATATTTGAAAGCATTTCAGTGAAATGCTTTCAAATAAAAAAGGAGTCATCTTATTAAGAGTCACACACTCAGTCATCATTTATCCAGACTGAATTAGAGCTGGAAATCCAGCAAATTTCATATTTCATCTTTAACTACATTTTTTATTTCTAAGTCTTCAACTGGAAAAAAAAACTGGAACAAAATCTGACGGCAAATTAAGATAAGAAATATGGAAAGACAGCTTAGTTATAGACGTATAAGACCGATCACATCCGGTATGGCTGACTGGTGATTTGTGGTGGAAATGAGTTGAGTTCAAACTTCAAGCTAAATATTTAGACAACTTGACTTCATTTAATGACTGTATTTTATTGTGTGAACATAAATTAAACTGATTTGGACTGTGTGCAGCCTGGTTTTAAGTATTCAGTGTAAACTACATTTTATAATCTTAAAGTAAGTTTACTACAATCCTCTTTGATCACAAATCTTCACATCATTTCCAACATGATGCCAAATATGACTCCATCAGTGCAAAAGCTTACAACATCACAAATGAGTGTTCACTGATCGGTGTTGCGTGTATTTAAAAAGTGACTGCTACACTAATATAGAATTAATTTTCGAGTACTCAGATTTTGTCCGGACCTTATAATTAATCCATGATTTGCACTAATCACTGCCTCTGCTCAAACACGAATGTCGCTGCAGGGCTTAATAATTAGCTCAGAAAAAGATATATGCATTTGCAAAAATAAATGTTATTAGGTTGCCTTCACAACTTTATTGAAAAGTAGTGCTCACTTAGATATGAAGCCATTAGGTTTGGATGCTATCAGACTATTGTGGGAAAAACTGTGCATCCATAAGAGACCAAATGAGAGGACTGGAGTATAAATGCACAAGGTAACAACCAGAAAACACATCTGAGTATGGCAAGCAAAGTTGACAAAAAGACAGGAATTAAAATAGCCAGTGATGCAAAAGTGATGCAAATACAAGAGGTGGGTAAAAAGAAAACAGAGAGAGCAAAACTGCAGAGAACACAGGAGCCTCTGCACCTCTTGGCTCCGCAGACAGAGCTCTCCAACATCACAGATGGACATTTAGTTTATATTTTGCTTAGTTTTTAAAATTCAAATGAACATTATATCTGTTAAGTAACATATTAAATGTTTGTGAAAGCACAGTGGCCAGCTGCTAATCTGATTCTTTCCTCTGACTTTGGTAAACAGCTGCACGCAGCATGACATGACTTGTTAGCATGAGAGCAGCTGGATAAATATGGAGCTCCACCTGAGATGTAAAATTCGTTTGGCTGCCTAAACCTCCGAGACCCCAAACAAAATCCCGATCAATTTCTAAGAGTGTTCAGCTTCAGAACAGATCGCTCTGCTATTTCTGAGGAGAAACACATGCCTAAAACCTACGCTTGCTCTGTGCTATATTTGAACCAAAGACTTCACCAGCATGAAAACCACAAAAGAAACAACAATTCTGAGTCTTCTGAGTAAACCTCTACAAGACTTACACACTTGGATCTGGATAGTTTATGCAATTTTTCCAAGTATATATTCTTAAGCTTCAAATATTTTTTGCTAGTGTGCTGAAGAACAAAACAATAATAAATAAATAAGTTAAATTAAATTAAATAAACAAAATCCACCTGACTGCAAATTGAAGTCCAAAACAAAAGAGCTGGATAATTTTCTACCATTTGTTTGTTATTAGCAGTAATTACTAATATTAAAAATATTAAAACCTGTTTATATTAGTTAGAGTGTAGATTGATGCTCATTACTGAATTGATTTTTAATGTTGGCAGATTTTATCTCCCACTCTTTGTTTGAACAATGCATAATTTTATTGCTGTTTGCAGGCATTTGTTTATGCACATCTCTCTAAAGGACTCATTAAAGTATTTCAATTAGGTTGATGTCTGGACAATTGCAACACCTTGACTTTGACCAAGTTTTAACTGTTAACAGATGGTCCCCCGCAGATAGACTCTATAATACATTGGTATCCAGAAGTGTTTATGATCAACTCATGCACAACAAGTCCAAATAATCAAACCCTCACTATGCTTGTTGACAGTTGGTCACCTGAATGTTCCAGACCAGCAAACTGGAAAAGACTGCTGCTTTTATAGTTGTATCCGCACTTGCTGAGAATCAATGTGATGATCATTTGATTATCAGCACCTGGCTGTTAGTTATCTTCCTAATTCCTATAAAAGCTGTAAAGATTATTTACACAGAGTCCTTTCTTTTTGTTTTGATTGTATAGTTCCTCCTCAGTTTACCCTGGTGCTGTTGTTAAATAGAGTAGGTACACTTGGAGCTGTTAGCTCTTGTTATAGTATAGTCCTTTTTTGTTTCTTATTTGCCTGTGTTTTGCATTTAGTTTTACTTTACTTTAGTTTACCTCACCTGCCATCTCACCGTGTCCACTGCTCCTGCTGTCATGTAAACAAATAGCAGTATCTTCTCCATGTGTGCCCCCTGGCTGTCAAAGAAGCTAATTGAACTTTTTACTCAACTTGTGTTTTACTAAACTCTTTCATGTTTCTGCATCCTGCAATTCCACAATACATGACACTTCCAGTCACGCTTGCATCACTAAACAATGTCAGTTTTATTAATGTAGCACATTTGATTACCCTTAAAGAACAAAAACATAAAAACCGATGTAAGTGTTTTATGTCTTAATGCTATAAAAACAAAACAAACTTTACAAAGAAATAAGCCACTCATGCAGACAAATACACACAATAATTAAATGTAAACTTATAAAAATAAGAAGGTTTGTTTTTTAATCCAGACCCAGTTCTAATAGACCTCAGGTCATTTGGGAGCTTGTTCCAATGACAGAAACTATATAAGAGTAACTGAAAGCACATTCCGATCTAATTCTAGGAATGGTTATTTGCCTGTTTTCATTAAGCTTTGGACAACAAAACAGTGCATTTATAACAAGTGAAAACCTGCCGCTGCTGCTTGTCTGCCTGGAAATGAAAGTCATAACTTATGTAAAGGTCATAATGTGTGTAAAATTTAACTGAACACAAGTCATTAACTTTTCTTACTAGTGTATGTACATCAGGTTTAACAATCCATGTCTGTCATTTCATTAGAAAAAGGTTGTGCTCCTTTGTGAATCAGAGGAGCTGGTGTAGTTAGAACTGCTGTTACAAAAGAAAGCCGAGTTGATATTTGACAGCAAATTTTTATTTCAAGAGGCATTCACAAGCTTTTTGTTTTAGTATTATTGTTTTAAATCAAAGCACCCCTCATAGCAAGACATTTGAGCTATCATGGGACTGAGTAGAAAACTGATTTTACCTTCCAGTGTCCCTCACAGTTTACAGCCAACATAATATTTCACATCCCATCTCCTCTAAATCAGGAAGATGTAAATCAATTTTTTCTATTGTACATCTGTGACATAAACCACTGGGGTCAAAATATTAATTGCAATCTGTGTACCTATTTATGTTTCTTTAGCAGTATCATCACAATTTCCCATTTGGAACTGAAGCTGCAGAAGCAGTAGGCTTAAAATAGGCCCTACCTAACATGTTTGCATTATCATGTGGCCAATATTATGATTTGACCGAGTCTCATTGCTGCTTGGTCATTTGCCATCTTGTGCAGAGTTCCAGTTAATCATCCACCGTCTACTTTTTCAGCTATTCCCTGTTTTGGCAGTGCAATCGAACCGTAACTTTCTCCAGAGAGTTCATAATTAAAGTCTTGAGAAAAATAATCTCATTGTGCTATGAGCATTTACTTTATAACGATGACTTAGAGAAAAAAATGTGTCTGCGTTTAATACATACAGAAATATTTGACACAGCGACTGTGATGAAAATGTGGGAGAGCCGTCAAGCCACTGTAAGTAACTAGTTTTCATAAGTACAAGACAGTCAAAGAGAACCAATTTGATTAACATCAGATTGTGTAAAAAAGATTCCCTGATTAATGTTTATTACACACGTCCACGTAGACAGGTAACTGAAATTCAAAACATTCCACTTTTGTGATCTACATGGAAAGATCATTAACCTCCTGAGACCTGAATTCTTTCATGGCATTCATTTTATTTTCCCTTTGCTATTTGGGCTCATGAATGGGAAAACAAAGAATTATCTTTTTACCTGGTTTTGCTCTACAAGGGCCTGATATCCACATATGAGGATATTGGTTTTAAATTTCGATAGAACAGTGGCAGTATAATGTCCTCATAAGTATATATCAGGCCCTTGTAGAGCAAAATTTAGTATTGTGGTCTAGACAACCCAGAAAAAGATGTCCAGATATGTGGATGCCAGGTCCTAGGAGGTTAACATGCTTGTTCTTGACATGTCAAAACATCTGCCAATTAGACATTGTTGACACAGATGTGTCAGAGTAACCTTTTGCTGCTGGAACTGTTTCAGGTGCAGTTAGATAAATACAGCTCTGAGATCTGGTCTTCCCCAAGGGTCGTATGACAAATTTGTGGGGTAATGAGATGATTAATGGGGTATGGAAGAAAGAAAGAAAAAAACAAAAACAAAACTCTGCTGCATAACGTGCCCGCTTAAACACGATTTTAAGTTTTAGATTTTTCTATAACCTCTTATTCTTATTCTCCGACCAGGAATTTAGCCTTGTAGCCCAAAGAAATGATTCAAATAAAAGCATCAGAAGTTTGGAGGGGATCCGTGTCTTTGGTAGAACTATAAAACCACCAAGAAACAACTTTTGCCTTAAAAGGTCACAAGCCAACAAGGCAGAAATGCCCTATTTAGCAGTTCTTTACTGGATATATCATTTATATTAGAAGAAGAAAACTGCAAGAATAGCTTGTATCTGCAGGTGTTAAACATAGGTAGTGCAATCAGAAGTATGTATACAGTTTCTAATACTACTACTACTACTACTACTACTAATAATAATAATAATAATAATAAAACCAGCATGAATTTCCCTTTGGGATCAATAAAGTTGTTCTTATTTCTTTAAAAAAAAAAAAAGCATTTTATGGTTGATTAATTTCAGACTTCTCACACATTTAACATGATCAATACACACTTTAACAGCTTTGGTTTTAATGTTGAAGCTGATTGGTTGAATTCTAAACTAAGGCAGTAATTCTACAGGGTGGGCCATTTATATGGATACACTTTAATAAAATGGGAATGGTCGGTGATATTAAAGTCCTGTTTGTGGCACATTAGTATATGTGAGGGGGCAAACTCCTCAAGATGGGTGGTGACCATGGTGGCCATTTAGAAGTCGGCCATCTTGGATACAACTTTTGTTTTTTCAATAGGAAGAGGGCCATGTGACACATCAAACACATCAAACGTATTGGTAATGTCACAAGAAAAACAATGGTGTGCTTGGTTTCAATGTAACTTTATTCTTTCATGAGTTATTTACAAGTTTCTGACCACTTATAAAATGTGTTCAATGTGCTGCCCATTGTGTTTGATTGTCAATGCAACCCTCTTCTCCCACTCTTCACACACCGATAGCAACACCGCAGGAGAAATGCCAGCACAGGCATCCAGTATCCGTAGTTTCAAGTGCTGCACATCTCGTATCTTCACACCATAGACCACATGTGTCGAACTCCAGGCCTCCGGTGTCCTGCAGGTTTTAGATGTGTCCTTGATCCAACACAGCTGATTTAAATGGCTAAATGACCTCCTTAACATGTCTTGAAGTTCTCCAGAGGCCTGGTAATTAGCTAATCATTTTATTCAGGTGTGTTGACCCAGGGTGAGATCTAAAACCTGCAGGACACCGGCCCTCGAGGCCTGGAGTCCGACACCCCTGCCATAAACAACTGCCTTCAGATGACCCCAAAAATAAAAGTCTAAGGGGGTCAGATCGGGAGACCTTGGGGGCCATTCAACTGGCCCACAACGACCAATCCACTTTCCAGGAAACTGTTCATCTAGCTTCAGTGCATAAAGAGGGAAACACATCATCATGTAGTAATTTCAAATATCCAGTGGCCTTGAGGTTTCCATTGATGAAGAATGGACCCACTATCGTTGTACCCTATATACCACACCAAACCATCACTGTTGTTGGTCCAACAGTCCTGGAGGGATCCATCCAATGTGGGTTAGTGTCAGACCAATAGCGGTGGTTTTGTTTGTTAACTTCACCATTCACATAAAAGTTTGCCTCGTCACTGAACAAAATCTTCTGCGTGAACTGAGGGTCCTGTTCCAATTTTTGTTTTGCCCATTCTGCAAATTCTGTGCGCCGATCTGGGTCATCCTCGTTGAGATGCTGCAGTAGCTGGAGTTTGTAAGGGTGCCATTTGTGAGTAGCTAATATCCGCCGAAGGGATGTTCAACTAATGCTAGTCTCCAGTGACATGCGGTGAGTGCTATGCTGTGGGCTCTTGCTGAATGAAGCTAGGACAGCCACTGATGTTTCTTCATTAGTGACAATTTTCTTGCATCCACATTTTGGCAAATCCAACACTGAACCAGTTTCACAAAACTTAGCAAGCAGTTTGCTGACTGTAGCATGGGAGATGGGTGGTCTCGTAGGGTGTCTTGCATTGAAATCTGCTGCAATGACCTGGTTACTGCGTTCACCAGATATCAACATGATTTCGATCCGCTCCTCACGTGTTAACCTCTTCGACATGTCAATGGCTGTGAACAAAGAGAAACTTGTAAATAACTCATGAAAGAATAAAGTTACGTTGAAACCAAGCACACCATTGGTTTTTCTTGTGACATTACCAATACGTTTGATGCGTTTGATGTGTCACATGGCCCTCTTCCTATTGAAAAAACAAAAGTTGTATCCAAGATGGCCGACTTCTAAATGGCCACCATGGTCACCACCCATCTTGAGGAGTTTGCCCCCTCACATATACTAATGTGCCACAAACAGGACTTTAATTACACCAAGCATTCCCATTTTATTAAAGTGTATCCACATAAATGGCCCACCCTGTAGTTTTCTTTATTCTTTATTTATTGTTTCTACCAGCAGATGTCACCAGAGAGCAACAATTAACCAGTAGCAATAATAACGTGTCTGTTCCTGTGTCTGTCTGGGCCTGGCTGCATTGTAGTTAGTTGCTCTCTCAGGATGGCAGATGGCACTTTAAAAAGCCATCTTTGTTGTGAAATATAAAAATATTTCTTATTCCATAAAAGTGGATTTCCACTGTAAGACGTGAGCTGTGTGATGGATTGTGAGTGAATACATTGTATACTGTAAATGCACATGAAACTGGGAATCCACACCAGTCTTAGATTCCTCCATTCCCTCTATTCTTTGAAGTCACTCATTATTTCCCTGCTGAATTTTATTGCAAGACTATAAAGGAAACATTCATGACTGGATTATCCATATTAGGGAGGACCAGAATGAAAATCTGTTGTTCCCCATTCTTGTATTTGCCCATCTAGTACAGAGCACACAGCAGCCTATAAATGGCAGCTTCATTATTTGCCTAGAGACTATAACCAGCACTCTTATGCTAGAAAACCTCCTAGCAATGTTTTGTGTGTGTTAACTTGTGGGAATTTGATTACACAGAACATTATTTGTGAATGTGTTTACCGTCAGCATAATATGATGTAAAATTTTAAGGTCTTAAAACCAGATTTTGAAATGGTGACGCTCAACACTAAGGGGCCACGTCATCATATCATGAATGCACTTAATTTGAGGCTGTGTATACAGTGGTGTGAAAAACGTTTTGCCTCCTTCCTGATTTCCTTTTTTGCATATTTATAGTACTTATAGTACTATAAATATGCAAAAAAAACTTATAGTACAGGTTTCAGATTTAGAGAACAATTATTTTCTCACATGGAGCCAAGTAGTCATATATGTAATGTCTACAAATGTGTAGGATGTGTGCACACAGATTCATTTCCAGCTCAGGTATGTCTCTATCGTGCACTATATGTTTGCTTTGTGCCGTGCTCCTGTCTTCCTGTCTGACATATTTAAATATATGTAATGCTGTCAGTAGCCACTCTTTGTGCTCCATTTCTTGAATCCCAAAACACATTATAAATAACATCAAAACTTCATTTTTATAAAGTATCACCATGCATTTTTTGCTTTATGTTTGTGATTTCACATGAACACTATATACTAACTCTACTAACTCCTTAGCCTAGAGCTATTATTTAGCCCGTAGCACTGTAAAATAACAAGCAAAAAAATTCAAAAGCAATTATATAATAACATGTAAAACATGGTCACTCTCACAGTGTTAAGGAGCTGGTTTTCAAGAGCTATTTCCTCTATTTATTTTATGTTAACACGTTAACGTACCAGCAAAAAAGCAGATACAACATTAGGAAACATTTGATTTCCTATTCATATCTGTCTAAGGCCTCATTTACAGTAGCCTAGATACCAGTTAGCAACCATCTGGCAACTATGGGTTTTTGCAAGCGGTTGCTGGTTGATGCTGGGCGAAATTGATTGGAAAGAGGGTGCTGTGCCTTGTGATTGCTTTGGTTGCAAACAGACTCCCACAACTAACTGTAGTTCACATAAATGACTTGTCTGTTATTTTACTCTCCAAGATGTAGTGAAACTTGAAAAAGTGTGATGCAAACCAAACTGGAGAACTACTGCTCTTAAAGTAAAAGCTGGTCCTTGTGCTGGAGGACATTTCAAAAGGTGCAGCTTTTACATATTACATTGCACTTTTTCAAGGGAATCAACATTTTTCACCAGCCAATGATTGTTGCCACATGGTTGCTAACTCATCTCTAGGCCCCCATGACCGAGTTAACCAGCACAACTTTAACTTTGATAGCCAAGTTGATGCCTGCCATGCAAACTAGGGCTAACTACTAGTGACTGGAGCAATTGCAAGGAGGTGTTCAATCTATTGTACCTATTGTGACAACAACTATCTGCCAACTGGTCATGGAATACACACTCATTTCTAGGCTTGTGTGAGGATTTAACATACATTTCACTGGTGACAATAAGTGGTAATAGTTCTCTTTTAAGCTCTTAGTCCTAATCATGTCCAGTATATAAAAGAACGATATATCCACTATGGGCAGCGCAGTGTTGCAGCTCCTGGGTTCAAATCTTACCTGGGACCTTTTTGTGTGGTGTTTGCATGTTCCTTCCCGTGTCCGCACATGTTCCACAGCCTGTTAAATAATGATGCCACTAACTGTAGTGGCATCATTATTTAACAAAATGAATATCTTGTTGTATTTAACTGAACTTAAAATTAGCAACATCAGTAAATGTTTCATGAGGTCATAGATCAAGTGAGCCAAAAGGCTTTTATTTAATTAGACTTCTTTTTGCTTTTTTATCTTCTATAGTCCTGCTGAAAATATTTGACTTGTGGGCTGCTACATGAACCAGTATAGTAACGTTTGGGTTTTCAAAAGCTTTTTTTAAATCCTGAAAACATTTGTCTGTAGCTGGAAACAATGCTAATAAAAGAAGCAAACTTCAGACACTCTAAAAAACTGAGGTGGTGGGGAGGGAGACAGAAGGCCCTTTGTGGGCTTGTCACTATTAACTACTTTAACGTGACACATTGTTTTGATTTTAAAAAAAAAAATTATAGAGAAACTTTAGGGAGCAGAATCCTTGAAGTAAAGACATTTGAGGAAGTTCTGTACTTCTTTTGTAATCTCCTCTCTCTGCTCTTACTGGCTGAAACAGTCCAGTCTAATACAGTGCATGGTGTGAGCAGCATTTCTGCATGGTCTGAACCTATTATATGGTGTGCTTCACCTCAGTCAGAATACTCTGAGCATGGGCGGAAAGCTTTATCAATATTAAATGTAGGTACACAAAGTTCACTTCCTGAAGAGTCTGAAAAGAAGTCGTTGAGTTTTGCTTGAGTGATTTTCAGTTTCAATCTAAAACTGATTTCAAACCAGCACAGAAACCACAGCCAACCAGCCATTTAAATATATACTGCTCAGAATAATTAAACAAACACTTTTTAATCAGAGTATAGCATCAAGTCAGTTGAACTTCTGGCATTTGGATCCTGTGAGTTAAGTAACAGAGGGGTTGTTAATCAGTTTCAGCTGCTTTGGTGTTCATAAAAATAAACAACAGGTGCACATATACTATTATATATTGTACATATATTTATTAGTTTCAGATTTAGCCATTCGTATATTTTGCCTGTTTATGTTATTGTATTTTGCACAACTCTGTTGCTTGTGAAGCTCGCACACAAGAATTTCACTCACATGTACTGTACCAATGTACCTGCACATGTGATGTGACAATAAAAGTGATTTGATTTGATTTGATTTGATTTGATTTGACAACCCCCAAAAGATAAATGGTTTTAGAGATGGAGGCCACTGAAATGTTTTCCTCCTCATGCTTATGACTGTTTTTTTCACTTGTTTTGCAAGTGTCTCTACTTGTAGCATGAGATGACCTGGACCCTACCTAGGTTGCACAGGTAGTCCTACTCCTCCAGGATGGCCCGTCAATATGTGGAAGACAGGCAGTTACTCTAGGAGAGCTGGACATGGCTGTAGAAGGTCCTTAACTCATCAGCAGGATGGGACAAGGATGCAAGGAGGAACAGGCTGAGCACTACCAGACCTCCTGCAGGCCACAGGTATGAATGCCTCTGATCAAACAATCAGAAACAGAATTAGAAACAGCACCCAACACCTTCTACTGGGCCCTGGGCTCACAGCCAGGCACCTTTGAGTCCAATTGCTATAGAATACCAGAATTGGTATGTAGATCACTGTCGTCTTGTGCTTTCCACAGATAAGAGCAGGTTCGCTCTGAGCACATGTGACAGACACGGTCACGTGAAACTGTGGAGAATGTTATGTTGCCTGTAACATTGCTCAGCATGACTGGTTGGGTGGTGGGTTAATGATGCTGTGTGGATTGAGATACAGACCTCTGCAGGCTAGTGAACGGCACCCTGACTGCCTTTAGGTAACAAGATGAAATCTTTGGGCCCATTTCTAGTTATCCTGGTCCGGTGGATCCTTGGTTCCTCCTTGTGAAGTCCCGTCCTCATGTAGCGAGAGTATGCAGGCAGTTCCTGGAGTATGAAGGAATTGATAGCACTGACTGCCTCCCAGGCTTGCCTCGCCTAAATCCAATAGAACACCTCTGGGATGTCATGTTTTGGTCAATCCAACGCCATCAGGTTACACGTTGGACTGTCCAGAAACTCAGTGATGCCCTTCTCTGGATACCATCTGTCGTCTCATTAGGAGCATACACTGATGTTATCAGGCACTTTGAGTTGCTGCAAAATGGACTAGTCTGCCACATAATTTTTTCACTTTGGTTGTCAGCATTCAGCTCCCTGTAGGTTGATCATTTTCATTTCTATCCAGTGATGTGACAATTCTTTTGTTCTTAACACATTACCTGGTTCATATCAGTATCGATATCTGCATGATATTTTTTCTCACATCTGATGTGTTTTCAGAGTGTTCTTTTAAATTTCCTGAGCAGTTCATTAATCTTATTAAAGGTTATCTAAAGTAAGCCGCTGTTGCAAAATGAATAATAAAAATGTAATAATAATAGTTTCATAATTTGGCTTTCTTAGGTGCCTTTTTAAGGAGTTTTACAACATTTTGACATACTTTTTTTCTACAAATATTTGATGTCTTTGTCCCCCGTTTGCAGTGATACTGAGTCATTTTGAAATACACATTCACACATGTCCATGTCACACATTTTGATACCTGCGTGTTACTTTTTGTATCCCAAAACTTTATTAAAAGCTGCAGCACACAGAAAAAGCAAAAGCCACATGTTTTATTGCGGTTTGTGTGTGATATATTGATGCAAAAACAATGCTTTTTTTGCTTTGTTTTTTTCCCCAAGAGCTCGAGCACTTTTTCCAGCAATTGCTTGATTTTCCAAGAGCTGGATAATATTTCACTGTTGATGTGCAAAGTTTAGTGGTTAGTGTATAAAGGTTTGCAAAAATTGCTTATATTTTCAAAGAGATTGCCTAAGCAATCAGAAAAACTATAATGAGAACCTGCACTAAACTTTTCTGCCATTTCTACTAAAGCAAGCTTTTTCCAGCTATTACATGTACCTTCTATTTCTGCATGGTGCTTCCTACTAAAAAATGAGAGAACATGCATCCTCATTACCTCCATAAACCTAAGGCTATTTTTTTTACCAGAAAAAAAAATTAGTGAGTGTCAGCTGCAAAACCACGAGGCAAAATGAGGGACCTTCGGCTTTATGGATAACAGACACATGGGAGAGTTCTGAAATACAATAAGTCTTCTTATCCTTATCACAAGGCCAGAGGGAGATTAGAAAACTCAGCCGCAACTTACAATTTTAATTCCACCTAGTGAAATTAGAGAGTAAAATAACAACCTTATATCAACGAGTAAGTAAACACTGTTTTTAATGAACCTGTTCTGAACATTCTCAGCAGCAACTCTACCATATCTGATGCAAGAGAAATGAAGCACAGCAAATGCTACAGCTACTCCAGTTACAGAGGTAAGCAGTCTTTTCAGTGCTAAGCCTAACAGCCTTCAAACCAACCTTTTATAACCTTTTATATTCCTGATCGCAGTTACAGGAAAGAGCTGATTGTTTCACTGATCACAATACCTCTTTTTCCAGAAGGTTGAGCAGGTCACTTCTTAATAAGCTGAGGATCTACTTAACGTCTCTTTATGCACCCAGCAATGTTTGCATACTGGATCCAAACCAAATTTGAAGTTGATATTAAATGTCACTTCAATCAGATTTTAATTTGTAGATGCCACTAGCAAATCAGATTGTGTGACACACAATGAAATGAAGAGCAAAGGGATGGAAGTAAAGAATCTGACTAGCTAGCTAGTGCTGCTATTAGCTAAGTGCTAATGAAGGAGAACATAGAGAAAATTTCCAAAACCATATGTGAGGTCTTTCTTTATCCTGTTACTTTCCTTGTCAAACCCATTGTCTTTATAATAAACAACGTAACTTGAAGAGAAGTTCTTTTGGAGATTCATTATGTTTATGTTAATAGTGTCTTATTAGAGCTCACGCTCACCTCATGAGGGCTGTTTATCAGCTTCCATTGAGCTTTTTCTTACTCCCTAAGCACCATTGACGATGTAGGATCACTTGAGGAAATTTATCAGTTTGAACAGCTCCCTTTCCAGCCACAAAAGACTTCACTGGTATTCTCCAATTCCTGTATACAGATACAGCTACTGTTTCCCTCCCAGCCATGCAAACTTTAGTGATGCTATGCAAAGAGCCTATCATGGCACATTATGTATTAATCAAACAAATTCCAAGAGCTCCCTAAAGTAGCATGTCATGCAAAGCATCCAACCATTTAAGTCATTAGGAGCTCGTTGAAGTAAGTAATACAGTTCCTCTTTGAATATTAAAGGTTAAGTAATGGTTTTAATATACAGTAGCCTGCATCTGTGAGGGACTAAGGGCCTAGACAGAATGTAAACACAATGCTGATTTTGTTGCTATCAATGAGAAAAATAAGGATGGACACTTGCTGGAAACGAGCTTCATTCTCTTTAGGATAACTTTAGGTGCCAAAAGATTTTTTGTTTTTGCACATTGCATAAATTTGTACAACTATATTGTAGATATATATTGCAACCATAAATTTTATTTGTAATTTTGTTTCTGTTTCAGTTTCTCACCATTAGATGATCTGTGTAAACATACGACGTTGTAAAGTTAATATGAAGATATCAACAGCAATATAAGGCATTAAAAAAGAAAAATGCTTAAGTACAATATTAAAATAAATAAGAAAATTACAGGCTAAAAACTAAAACAATGATGGAACACAGTCTAAAAGCTATTCCCTAAAATGAGTGTTCATTTTCTGAGTTTATCATTATATGCAACTCAATTTACATTACAAGAGCTTGACAGCTTGCTTTCATAAGCTATCATAGGGCTGAATGAAGATGCATGAATTTCTCTCTGTATGCATACTGAAACCATTTAATTTCAGTTAGAATCACCATAATCAAAAGATGGTTATTTGTGTTTGACGATATGGCTCTGTTTTGTTCTGGGTTGTTTACCCCGTGTTATGTATGCACGTGGAAAGTCTAAAGCAGATGAGCAGAAAGGCCTCACAATAAACAGAAGTCGGTTACAAAGTGGCTTGCAGGAGCAACAGCATCTGTAGGCAGGTTAAAGAAGTTTACATAAGACACTGGAACTGATGTACTAGCTTGACTTAAACTATCACTTTACTCAAATAGAGCTAGATTCTAACTTGGTAACATTAGACTTATAAAAAGGTTGTATTATACTTTCAGCAAGATTATGAAACTGAAGCTGCTGTGTGTAGTTTTCTTGTCAATAAACTAAAGTTAAAGTAACTTATTTTGGAGAAATTCAGCCTTGTTTATGTTCTAGCTACATTTTAGCTTGCAATTTTTTTTTTTTTTTTTTACTGCATTTGTGGGTAGAGGACTGCTTTTTTTAAGTTATTGCCACTGACTGTCACAGAAGAGCAGCGGCTATTGTGCTGCTCACTCATTCATATGATGTGGGTACCATGTGAACAAAACAAGAGCTCTTCATACTGCTTGCTCTGTTTTAGTACTGCTGTTCCAAAACTCGGCATGGTACCTTTAAATGCAGAATATCAATGAGTGCCGCATGTTTTCTTGGAAGCCGGTTTAAAGTTTGTGCTTACCAAGCTAAAGTGAAACCTGTGGTTTTGGTGGATCTGATAGCTGCTACTTCTCTATAATCTCTTACTCCAGTTAAGACTCACTGTGTTTGGATTTTATTGCAGCATGCATCAAACTTAACGGTGATTTATGCTGACAAACATATTTTATACCACATCTTTAATGTATCTGGGACGTTAAAGGATAAACATCTTTCTATACTATCAGCCAGTGAATTTGTTTTTCCTTACACGCCCCTCAATCCCAGACGCACCAACCCACAGATTTGTCTTGCTATCATTATTACAGCTGAACACAATCACTCATACGCACTAATTACCCAAACTTTTTTTTTTTTTTTTTTGGAGGAATGCCAGAATCTGATCATTGATTTTCATGAGAGTGCTGCATTCAGACCATCCTTGTGTTGTTTTAAGCTGGAGGCCACAAAGAGAGAGCAATGTGTGATGCAAAGGAAGCTTAAGAGAGCCTGTTTTGCATTTGATCGACCTCTTACTCTTTCATCAGGAGCAATGAGAACTTCTCCTCAGTCACGATTAGAGGGGCATGTAGAGAGATGTAAATTTAGACAAGATCATAGAGAAAGCTGCAAGGCTTAGCCAGCCAGAAGTTAGATAAATCAGGTCAAACAGAACAGGGGACAGAAGCTGCGTTTATATAGATTTCTTATTCAATGCTAAAGGGCTATTCTTCCAAAAGAAATGCATACACCACTGGCTAAATCAAATGCATTCATTCTAACCTTTATTTTAAATATGCAGGTTTTAAAGATGTGATGGTTCACACTGAGCCAACAAGCAAAATGCAGAAAAACACAATCATTAAAATTCACTGACTGTGTTGCACGGTTAGCTTTGTTGTCTCATCTTTGTCTTTTGTGTCGATCTAATCTTTTGTGCTTATGACCTTTGTTTCCTTTGTTATTTCTAGATCGGTTCAGATTTCTAGCATGATTCACAATGATTGGCTGGTTACCAGCTGTGTAGGTATTAACAACCTATCGTAGTTATTCCAGTGCAGCGCAGACTGCCAGTTGCTACTCATATACAGCTCTCTCAAACAGATTTATTCATTTCACACACATAGTTGGAGGAAATCTTGTCTCTACAGAATCCAGTGCAACTCAACATATAACATATCTATAGGCAAACTACAACAAATATAGTATTGTGCAAAAATTGAGTGCTACTCCTCATTTCTTTATAGTTTGCAAGGAAAATGCAAAATAAATGCAGTGATTTATTGAAACGTGTGCTAACCTACATGGAAATACACAGAAGGTAAGGCAAAAACAGAGTTTGTACAATTCTAACGCACTTGAAAGTGAATAGTTGATATAACCAACTTTATTCTTCAGCACAGCCTGAACTCTCTTAGGCAAGCTTCCTTGTAATTTCTTTGAATAGACTTCAGGAATAGTTCTTCAAGTTTCTTGAAGGACATTCAAATCTCTTCTTTGGATGCTGGTAATAAGTGGATCATTTGAGGGACCAGATGCATCTCTCTAGTCTGATGTCAGTTTGTTGCTGGGCTTTTTCTTATTTCTGAAGAACATGACTTTTAGATACTATTCATCTGCTGTAGATGCTGCCACTTCTTCTTTTGTCCTTCACTTGTCCGGTTTCCTTAAATTTTTAAGGATACGCTGTACACCATGCTGAAATATATCAAATTTTCATCTAATATCTCTTTGGGAATCACCTTGCTGGTGCAAAAATACTATTTTTTACCTGTCAAATAATTTTGCAGATGTAACTAAAGTCTATCTATCTATCTATCTATCTATCTATCTATCTATCTATCTATCTATCTATCATCTATCTATCTATATATCTATCTATCTAATGCCTTTTTGCATTTTGAAGAATAGATGGTGCTGGCTGTACTGTGATGAATGGCAGTTGGATTTACACAAGTTCAATTTGGTGTCTCGTAACTGCTTTTACAAACATTCACACCTGGGAGTAGAACCCTTGTCTGCTACCATCAACTGCTGAGCAGCTCCACTGGAGCATGTGAGTGCTAACTGCCTCTCTCATTCTTTTTTTTCCAGAGTGCACTTTTTCGTAAGCTGACCTTGGGAGCTCAACCAGAATTTTTTGTCTCAAATTTTTACCTTAAAGATAGCTGAACAGTAAAAAAAAAATATTTGTGGAATAATAATAAGTTTTTCTAAGATCGCAATTTCCTTTTCAAATGATGGAAGTATATAATAATGAATAGCGCCTCACTTGGATATTACCAGTAAAGTGCCCTCCTGCTTTCCCTGAGAAAGTGGAAATTGACAGATTTGGGTTTCGACTCCGCAGCTAGTTGTGAATATAGTGCAGCGGAAAAAAAATGAGACTAACAAACAGGATTAGCTGCAGCCAAAGTTAATCCCATTTTATTGCGGATACCTCTGTGTGAGAGATCTCTGTGGGTGTATGTGTAAAACGCATGTATGTGGATGCGTGAGCTGGCTGGGTGCGTTCATGTGTTGTTAAGATTTGAGGGCGTAGTGTTGATGAAGGGATTCAGAAGCTCTCGCCATTTTTAGGCTGAATAAATGAATGTGTTGGCAAACATCTGTAGCCATATGTAACTAAATCTTCACATGTGTAAATGTATTCCCTTCAGAATTGCCACCTCTCAGATCTCTTCACATGAGGTTTAACCTCATTTTTAGTTGCCGCATGTAAGCGATGAGACACGGTAAATGCATGTTAAGATCACACTGTATGTAGGTGTATACACTAGAACAGAAAAAAGGAGGAATAACACAACAACAAACAAAGGGAGCTGAATAATGTGTTTGATGAGTGGAAATGTGTAAGTGAGTGACTGTATCTTTGCCTGTTGTTATATGCACTAATTGACTTGATGTTTCTGAGCCATTAGACTCTGTGTTTCCATTGGCCAAGGGGCAATTTCCTTATCAGGCGAGTGCATGCACACTTGAAACAACGCAGACACGCATACGCACACACATAGATACTTGACAGTTTGATCAATGGATGTCTTACTGACCATAATGACTCAGTACACCCCCCTTTCAATTCACCACAGCTTGAGTCCGAGTACAATATCCCTTTATCTCAATCTAACACACAAACACAAAATAAAAGCCACATCAATCATATAAGCAAAGACACCTTTAGAGACAATACTGCTTAGAGACAGTAAATGGCATATCCCTAATTAGCGCCTCACTGTTGTTTGGAAACAATATAAATGCACACATAGGCTGAACTGTACGAGTGCATGACACAGACGTGCATGTAAACACTGGCAGATGAAGATGAAGTTTACGCTTGTTGTAGAAGCAGAAAAAACTCTTATTGTCAAAAATCTCTTCTCTTTCCATCTCTTCAAACAGTGTTTTCTTTCTTTCTTTCACAAACACGTCTCAGCTACTACACTACATGGGAATCTGTAATATTTGCCTGCATCTGAGATTTTACTTTACAATGCTTTTAAGCAACAAAACCTGACAAATTGAATATGCTGTTTACAAAGGCGTCTTTCCTGTCCTACTCCAAATCCAACTCTCTAGCCTGATGTGGGGAAACTACACTGAAGTTCACGGAGTTATAAGAATATCAAATATTCCATCATTGTAAGATAATTGATTTTAGATGACAATTTGGAAAACAAGGAAACCTTTATTAACCTTTATTAACTATTATAATAATTGAATGAATATCTATTATTTGTTAGGCAAGCAGAGACGATATGTGTTTGTGTGCGTTTAATCTCCTCACAAGTGGTTTTGCGTGAGGAGGAATTTGGTCGGTATATTTTGAGAAACAGATAACCTTTTTTTTGTTTGTAGATGGATCCAGAGACTCACCAGACCAGGAAACGTTTTTCCAATCTTCTATTGTCCAGTTTTGGTGAATTGTACCCCAGGTTTCCTGTTAGCTGACAGGAGTGCCGCCGCCCAGTGTGGTCTTCTGCTGCCTTAGCAAACACGCATCAAGGTCCAATGCGTTGCGTATTCAGACGTGCTCTTCTGCTAACATTATTTGTTTCGACTGGATGATTGAGTTGCTCTGACCTCTTGCAACAACCTGGAGAATTGTCGCTGACTGATATTTTCTGTATTTTGAACAAATCTCTGTGAACTGTAGAGATGCCTGTGTATAGAAATTCCAACAAATCAGCATTTTCCAAAATACTCAGTCCAGTCCATCTAGCGCAGCGGTCCCCAACCTTTCTTGCACCACGGACCAGTTTATGTCCGACAATATTTTCACGGACCGGCCTTTAAGGTATCGCGGATAAATACAACAAAATAAAACCAGTACCGGTACCGAAAAAAGGAAGATTTATTCACAACACATGGGAAAAGACCCAGGGAAACCGAGTTAACAATAAAAACGATTAAAAAAATAATGATAAAAACCTTGAAAACCATAAATTTCACACCCGAGACTCAACTCTCACAGCCCAGTACCAAACGACTCAGCCCGGGGGTTGGGGACCGCTGATCTAACAAGCACTAACAAGAGCAGCATGTTCAAAGTCACTTAAATGCCTTTTCTTGCCCATTCTGATGCTCAGTTTGAACTTAAACATGCCGTCTTGTCCATGTCTGCATGACTAAATACACTGGGTATGTGACTGGCTAATTAGATATATATGCGAACGACCAGTTACCCAATGAACTGGCTGATGAGTGTATATCTAACATTACATGGCCTTATGAAATTGGCAAGGAAGTGTGTAGTGTTTACTCTGGCTTGCTTCAGCTGGGGAGGCTCCTACACAATGCTGCAACCACTCTCAAAGGTCAAATACAGAAGAGTTATTTTCCAAAATATGCGCCTTAACATTGATTTATCTACCCGAGGCCAACTTTCAGTCCTAAATTGGAAATTAGCCCTATTTTAAAGTGTGTTCACAAACAACCTTCCAGATGTCTCCATCTTATGTTTTGTTTTACTGCCTCATAGCGCTTTCCTTGTGAAAAATGACACATCAGATTTATCCAAATTATATCTGGGCTTGCTTGAGTTGTAATGCTTAATCTAAATTGTGCCCAAGATTGCAACCCAAAAGCCAGCCAAATCTGGCCGGCATTTGTGAGCCAGGTGCTCTCCGTCTATTGAATTTCCCTCTGAAGCTCAACTGCAATCACCCTGTTTTAAAGAGCTGCACTGAGCCGCCCCACCGCCCCCCGATTGTCCTGAATCTTAATGCGTGAGCTGGTGTTGGTGAGTATGTTGAGTTCAAAGGGACATATTATCAGTACAATCATTTTGTTTTCCCTGTGTGAGCCATTTTTTAATACGTCAGAATCATTAGTTCCTGTTGGTGTAGGTGCTAAAAGTATGATGATGCATCTTTTTTCCCCCAGGAGTTAATGGTGACAGATTTTTTTTTAAATCACATTTTTCACAAACCCATTCAAAGCAGACCACAGAGACCATGTCCAAGTGTGCGAAAGTGGCAGCATGATTAGGATTTAAAGGTGGATTTAGGTTGGGTGAGGTTTAAATCACGAGTCTTTGAGGTTCAGGGGTATTAGTAAACCTCCAGCAAATGAACTGTGAGTCATTTCAGTGTCCTCACAGGTAGATTAAATAACATGTGTGGCAAGTGTGAAACTGCTCATGCAGAGTGGGTCTTTTTTCCTCGGCCTGGGGGACTGTGGCTACAGCCAGCATTGATTTTCTTGGAGGAAGTCAGCTGCTCTAAGTGGAAGGTTCCTACTGGATTTTTGAAGACCTGCTTTTTGTCTTCTTCTTCAATATCCACATCTCTTATTTGTTTTTAAAAACAATCCATCTCCATTTCTTCGGTTGTCTATATCTTTCTGTCTTTTCCTTGACTGCTCTCCACTCCCTTCTTTCTGCTCTCTTTTTTCCATCTTTCTGTGTCTCATTTCCATTTCGCCTCTGCCTCTCTATCTGTTTCTCCTCTCCTGAGTCTTGTGTATTCGTCCTCTGCAGCCAGTGCCGCTAGACAAACAGGACGGTAAATTTGCATTGCAACACAGAGTTCGCCATTACAGTCTGCACTGCGAGTAGATACAGCTGAAATAAGAAGCACCTTCCCGACCGTTCCCCCCTCTCGCTGACGTTTCCTCCGCCGCCTCTTCCTCCCCTCTTCATCTCCTCAAGAGCTGCTGTCGACAAGCTGCAGTAGGATAATTGAGAGTTCTATAGATCGCATGGGGAACATCGATTCCCCTCCACCGCTCTATTCTCTTCTTACTTTCAACTACACCTCCTCCTCCTCGGCTCTTCCTCACCTGTTTTTTTGCTTTTGCTCTTTCTCGTGCTCTACGTCTGTCACTCTTTCTGTCTCCCTTCCTCTCGTTCGTTCTGTGATCACAAGTTGTAACTGCTGTGATTCTCTGCATAGGTAATTCAACCACCTCCTGATCTATCTGTCTGGTAATCTGTCTGAGTAACTCTCTTTCAGTCTGCCTGCCTGCTGTATATAGCACATCATTCTCTATTGTGGCCAAGGGGAGAGAGATGGATGTTAAAATAGCCTCGGAGACTCGCAGAGGAAATGTAGAGTAGAAGGAAGAGAAATAGAAAGCAAAGGTGAAATTACACAAAGGCTAAATTGCACTCCTTTTGCACTTAAGCAGTCGGCTTTAAGAATTTACATTACTTTTACAATTTCAAAGAAGAAATCCTTCTATCCAGTCAGTCAGGATGAGCCTTAAACTTTAAGCGCAAATAAATGCCCGCTTTTATGTTATAATTAATGAAAATCAGTAACAGTAACAGTGGCAGCAAGAACTTGGCAGTTTCTCTGAAATACAAGGACAAAGAGTAATCTCTTTGAGCATTCCCAGGAAAGAAAAGTGCATACTAACCAACATAGAGATGCTTAGAGGAATTCTCACTTTATTATTTATTAGAGACGCATTTTCAGCCCTGACTTAAAATGAGAGTGCACAATAAAATAGTGAAAAGTCCTCTAGCCAGAGTTAACAGTCGTGTTCTCTTGGTTGTTGCGAGGCTGGCTTGTTTGCACATCGATCTGCCTTTCACTACACTGCGTCTCTCCTTCTCTGCTTCTTTGTCTTGGCCTTGACTAGCTCACTTACATTCAGTCATCTTGATCTGCCGATGATGCTAAGCAGCAAACACAAGCAGCCGACCCTCGGCTCAGTTCTCATTTTTCTTTTCAAACTGGCTTCATTTCACCTTCAAGCAATTACCAGCCTCAACTGTTATCCAGTTTTATCTGAAGGTGTGTCATTTAGACATCCACTTCAGTTACAGTATGTAGTATAAAATGTCTTTAAAAATTTAGGTCCAATTTTGGCAGTTCACGCTGTAGTTATGTATTTTATTTTTTCATGTCTCCTCGGCTCACGAATCCTTCTCAGAAACCCACTGGAAAATGTCAAAAATGAATTGTCACACAGCCAAAAGTAAACTAGTTTTTCTTAGTCTGTGAAAAGTTGACATTGTGGAGATAAAGAGTTTTCACTGAGAGCTGGACAGGGGCCCTAGAACATGTCAAGGATTATAGATAATGTGTCAGAGATGCTGCTGAGTTGTTGTCATAGGACCCATAGTTTAAGGCAGTGTCCCTGCCTGTAACAGTGACAAGATGTCTGTCATTTGTACAGGATTCAAGCTGTAATGCATAAAGCATTAGACACGTGAACAGTACAAAAAAAAAAGTAAATTAAAAAAAAGTGAGCACTTTATTCTTTATTCTTTAATGTTGTTGCATCATTTTTATTTCAACATTTATTTATTCAGGTGTCTGTTCTTACTTCATCGTTGCATTTTTCCCTATGCAGTTTTTATTTTATGTCAAACTTTATTTCATAATGTCACTTTTCATGAAAGTGTAGCCTTCCTGTGAATTGTCTGCCATTCACATGTGTTCCCAGTTCTTAGTTGGCTGCCACAAACTGCCACCAGAGTTGTGAGGTAGCAAATCTTTTTACTCTGCACAGAGTTAAATGTCTTTCTCCTAGAACACGACACAGCTAAATCTACTCTGAATTATATCCAGCTAGATGCTGCTCTATGTCTAAGCCCTGCGTGGCACAGTAGTGTGCATGTAGCCTTTGTTTAATAACATGATTTTATTGTGTTTCTTTTCACTCAATTAACTAAATATATTTTATATACATAGGAGCTACCTGGGAATATTTGGCAATCGGTCTTGTGAGATTGGTGATGTATGACTGGCTAAAACCTTAGTTAATTAATGTTGGCATGGTGGTGGTGACAGCATCATACTCTGGGTGTGTTGCTGCAAGTGGTGCTGGTACATTGCACAAAGTGTGAGGAACAGTGAAGAAGTCGAAAAGCCTCCAAATTCTTCAGGCACCTCAAATCAACAGTTAGATGATTAGAACTTGGATACAGTTTTGTCTTTGAGCAGGACAATGATCCTGAACGCATCATAATAGGTTTTGGCATGCTAAAATTAAACTTCAACTTAAACTTGTGGCCTCCACAAAGCTCCAAGCTCAACCCTATTGAAAATTTGTGGATTATTCTTAAAAGCCAGCTCAGTTTAAATAAACTCTACAAATTACGAGTGGGCAAATATCCAGCCAGGATTGTGCCAGGAGCTTGTTGACAGCTAACAAAACTCTAGAGGTGCAACTTGACATTTTGCCAAATTTTAATCTATATGTTTACTTTCTGTGAATTAGAGAGAAACCTAAATAAATTTAGACTTGTGCACTCAATTCCTGTTTTTTAAAGTCCACAAAGATGTACACTCCACAATCACTCTACCCTGGAAAAAGAACAGTCCAAAGAAATCATTGAAAGTCCAAGATGACCAACAGTATGTAAACTTGTGATCACAACTGTAGACAGTAGCATATGGTAATTATGTGACCATCAGAAGGGTAATTATCAAAAATGATGGAATAAGAAAAAATGAACATTTTGTATCAATTTTACATACCAAAAATAAACACATAGTGCCAAAAATTATACTTTGTGTTTCACCAAAAAGTTTAATTATCTTTTAAGAGTTTGCTAAACAGCATCTACGACTTCTTCCTCATGAAAATATTTTTAACCCAGAAAGTAGACATCACCTCATCTGACTTTCAAACTGAATGTAATGTCGCAAAAATCACACAAATACGGTTTCAAGCCCAGAATTGAACTGAGCACTGGAATACAACCCCCCCACCCCCCCCCCCCCCCCAGCTGACGAATGCTGAAACAGACTCTTTTGTCAAATTCTGCACAGTGAAGATGGAACACCTGATTGAAATGACAATAAGTAAAATATTTTTTTTGAGTGTAGAGGGATTTTGGTATCGAACACTCAGGAGTTCCACGGTAACACAGTCACTTTTTACACAAAGCCTCTTTTGTGTGTGCTTTGAATTTTTTATTTTTTTGCTATTGCTATTACCTTTGCTATTTTCAAGCATCCCATTTTCGAGGGCATTCTTAACACAAATTCTTGACTTTGTTTTCTTTTCATGACGGATGCAGGCAAAAATCCTGGGTGGTTTTAAGAATAATTTTTGCTTATTTCCAGTCAAGGTGTTGTTTATCTTTTGCACCTTGCTTTTACAAGTCATTATCACTTAGCGTAGCTAGTCGTGCAGTCTGACCTGTTGCAGAAGCACAACAGCAGTCTGACGATCTGTTTCAACTTGAAACAGAGTTGCAGTTGAAGGCGCACAAGTTTCGAAGCCTCCATCTACAGTTAGAATACAGAACAAAATTTCTCTTTGAAATCGTTCAGAATTTTAACCTTCTCTGTCTTCACAGGGTGTGTGCTGACAAAGGGAATTTACAGTATTGAACAATGGCAATTAACAAAAGGCAGTAAGGAAGGCTGTGGCTGAGGAGGGAACATCTTAAGGAGAGATGAGAGACCCATCAGTAAATCCTTGCTGACGGGCACAGAGGATTGTCTCTCCCAAGCTTTCCCCCCCCCACCCCCACCCCCTTCTCTCTCCCCCTCCCTCCCTCTTTTTCTGTTTTAATGAGCACACACACACACACGTTCACACACCCACACATGCATACACACATACTCTCTAACTCCATTTCTTTCCCCCGTGTTTGTGCCTTTCTTTCTCCTCTGACACACACACACACTAAAGAGCAGAGATTGCCTCATTCTATCATCATTGGCCCTATTTTGAGCGAACCGCACGGAGGCATATACTGCAAAAAAGCCCAAGTCAGGAAGAGAGCAGCGTCTGGTTTCTATCAACAAAGCATCACATAACATTTGAAAGCACCCCCTCAGTTTGCTGCTAATCTAATGGCCCATTACCCCACCTGTCATCGTGAGAAAATGCAGAGGTAAAAAAAAAAGCCCCTACCTGACGCTTGTCTCCCACGCCTGGGTGGTAACGAGCATTTTCTCATCAGTGTGTGTGACTTTATACACGAACATGTGAAGCGTGTGTACAGTATGTGGGGAGTGCATGCATGCGTATCTGTATTAGTGTAGTGCTGTGTGTACAGAAGAGGATTGTTCATTTTCTGGCAGGCAAAACTATCTGAATGGTTTAAACAATGCCACTTTAAAAATCCCCCTGATGCACGCGCACGCGCGCACACACACATGCACACACACACACACACACAGGCTCACGCATTGTTTGTGATCTGGCATGCGATCTGTGAGAACAAGCCCCAGAGTGGACACTGTGAAGGGGGTGATAGCTCTTGTTTATCCTTTGATAGAGCTTGATGTTTACCACAGTAGCACGCAGGTGTGTGTGTGTGCTAATATGCATGTGTGTATGTGTGCAAGCGTACATCTGGATGTACATACACACACAAGCCTTTTTTGGACCAACTCAAGGCTTTTGGTTGCCTGGCAACCAGATGGAGAAACTTGTACCTACAGTAAAATGATTTCTCTGGTTGACAACACCCAAAATAACCAAACCTGAGCAAACACACACACACCTCCACATTAGCACATATAGGTGTGTGTGCACACACACCCGCGGGCGCACGCACACACACAAAAACTGCAAAGCAATGCTATGAAAACTCAGATTAACTACATTGTGACCTTTGTTTTGGTCATCTGTACAGTTTTGTTCACGTTAGCATCCTCGGCAACATCCAAAATAACCAAAGCTGTGCAAACAGAAAGACACATTATACAGAAATGTTAATCAAGACGCCTCCATTAAGTAAGCAAAGTGTGAATAATGCTTTGTTAGGAGCTTTAAATGGACTTAAATATGTGTGGCTGCACACAGAAGCAAGTGCTTCCTCTTTGTGCGTCTGAATCCGTGTCAGTTACACTGTTTTCAGCTTCATACACTTTCTTTAAGATCAAAACATGACAAATTTAACCAAGTATTAGGACTCCGTTTTGCAGCCCTCCTCATGCTGTGTCAGTCGCATCGCCCGCCACCTCTTGATCCCCCGACTTCCATCAGGAAAATACATGCAATCCATTATCATTATAGACAAGAAGAGATACAAGGACAAAGAGAATGAAATGCCTCGCATCACTTCTTTTGACACATTCATTACAGTTGTGATTAGCAGGATAGGGGAGGCAGTGTGCCTCACGTCAGCGGCTAACGCAGGACTGAGTAAGACTCTGGGACCCTAGAGGCTTGAAGTGACGCCCACACTAATGTTCTAATCTTATTCTCGGGCCTATATTTGGAGCCCACCCATGTAAATTTAGCTTCATGGATGCCTCGACACACCCAAGGCGCTCCAGTTTCTATCTCACATTTGAATAAGTCTGTTTTTCCTGAGCAAATCTATTCCACGATTACACAGCGAATAATTACCCACAGCTGAATATGGAGGATGAAATCATTATTCACCGTCAGATTATTAATCACTACTCCAGACCTGATCTGGCTCCTCAGCTGTGAAATTATAGTTCTACTTTAGCAAACAACAATAATGGACTGTACTGAGCTGAACAGGGGGGAAAAATGGAGGGAGAAAAAGAGGGGGAGAAAAAGATGGAGGGACTTAAAGCGAAACAAAGACGGACCGAGATGGAGTACGAGGAAGACACGGAGGGAGGCGATGAGAAATATCTACCTGAGAGGCGGAGAAAATCAGTTGGAAAAGGACAGATAGGCAGGGACAGAGAGAAAAGGGGGAAGAACAGAGGGAAATGAGTTTGCCGTGCAGTGTGCTGGAATCCAGAGTAATAATTACTGCACTGCTCCTTCCATTGTACGTCTTGGAAAGCCAAATCCAGCCACAGCCAATTTCAATTCATCTTTATTGAAGCTATTGTCAGCATCCTGGTTGGCAGAAAGTAAGGAGAGAGAGGCGGAGTGAGATGGGAAATGGGACAGAGAGAACCGTGCTCAGGGAGAGGACAGAGAAAGAGACAGAAGGTGCAGTTTTATCAGACTTACCCTCCTATTGACTAGCAGAGCTCCGCCTCCCTTACTCTTGCAACACCTGCTTTTTGTTCTCACAGGACCCCGTTTATAATGATGAGACTTCAGGAGAGAAACCTAGAATTTAACACTCACTTTTTGAACAGTTGGACTTTCCGTTTCTATGGAAGCAACAAAAATCAGCTACTAAACCAACTTAAGCTATATGAGTTTGTTCAAGAAGCTAAAAAACTGTTAAACTGACTAAATTTTTATATAGCTACAGCTGGAGCAGGAGTTACCCGTGTGACTAACTGTAAGATGACAGTGTTACTGTCATCTTACAGTATATTTATATATATATATATTATATATATATATATATATATTATATATATATATATATATATATATATATATAGGGGTGCAACGATATTCGTATCGATATTGAACCGTTCGATACAGTGCTTTCGGTTCGGTACGCATATGTATCGAACAATACAACATTTGTAATTTATTTTATCAATTTTCCTTCTGACGATGCTGTCTGTGTTGAGCGCTCAGTGAATCTGTGTTCGACTACTCCGCCTAGGCTGCACTGTCGAGCGCAGATCCACTGAGCGCTCAACACAGACAGCATAGTCAGAAGGAAGAGCGCAGGGCAAGCTAGCGAGACAGAAGTTAAGCTCTACTTGCAACATTCAGATCTGGCGTTTGGAATTATTTTGGTTTTCATGTGACGTATGACCGTGAAGGTAAGCGAGTCATGGACTAAAGTAAAACAGTATGTTGGATGTGCCATGCAATGCTCAATTACATTGGTGTGAACTAGTGTGTTAGCGCAGTTAGCTTGTTAACGTGTTTGCCGTGTAGCCCCATGCACGGAGCGATCGGCGGTAGCTCGTTAACGGAGATTTGCCGTGTTGTGGCGTTAAGGTCATTTCAACGAGATTAACCTGAAAGCACTAGTGGGAACACAACGAATATGACTGCACATTTACGCCGACATCATCCTAGTGCAAAGACAAAAACAACAAGCATGCTACTAACTTTAGCCGAGTCATTTAGACAGCTGTTAGCACATGATTCTCCTTATGCTGCTGAGAATATAGCCCAGAAGAAGCGGGTAGTATAGCTTTTACTTTGGAAAGAGCCATTTCTCTGTAATAAACTCTCTTTTCCAAAGATGAGTGATTCCTCAATCAGATACAGGGCTTGCAATATCGCCAGCCCGACGTCCCGGAGCTAGCGATTTTTTCAGTCGGGCTACCAAAATCTATCTCTTCCCTGCCCGTCGGGCTATTGTAGGAAAAATATATGTCAACGCTTTTGCATTCTTTCAGAAATGTAGCTGGGTAATTATGTCATTGGCATCGGTGAGCCACTGTCAATATGTGACATATTGAAGTCGCGTTTGAATTTGCGCTTGTTTTTTTGCTTTCACTTTGCAATCGTGCGAACTGTGTATAGAGAGCGACAGCACTGATCTGTGAGTGATGATAATTTGTGCACCAATTCCTCTGACATCGTCTTATTAATCGTTAGCTTACTATGCAAACATGACAAGTGAAATCTCCCGCAGCAAGCTTAAACATGTGAGAGGTTGATCGCGCAGAGAATCGCTGAGCTTATGTGAGTGAGCGTGTAAAAGCATTTCAGTTCTGCTGAGCCAAATAAGACAGGTCAGGGTGAAGAAGTGACAGCCAAAGAAAAGCTTACCACAAAATATATATATAGATAATATATGATATAGTATATATATATATAAGGCTTAGGACAGAAAACAAGAAGCAGAGCAAGAGGCCATCTCAGAAAGACAGCTGGAGCTTTTTCTGGAGGTGGTCACAGCGTGAAGGGCAGATCACCAGTCCATCACGGGGCACACACATGTAGCCATTCATGCTCACACCTACAGTGCTGTACAAAGATCTTGAGTCACCCCTCATTTCTTCATATTTTGCTTCCAAGGAGCCAGACTTTCTTGTCATTTTTCAAAATAGTTTTGTGCAAAGGTTCTCCGGGCTTTCTGGAGGTCTTTCAAAGACATTAATGGACATTAATCATTTTTTTTCTCCAGTCCTTCTGCGTGGCCATTTTCACTAAAGTATTCTTTTTCTTTTTTCTTACATGTGTATGTGTTGAAGGACTTAACACTGACCTATGAATCATTCAAATATGAAAAGGCAGCTAACTCATGGGATGCAGCCCCGTTGCATCTACTTATACCAGGCAACTTAACAAAGAACCAATTTAAATTGTATCTTTGGGCTCTTTGTTACTAGCAGCCTTTCGCAGAAAAACAAAATTTATTCCCCCTTTATTAGCTGAATCTAGTATCTTGGCACCCACAAGGTGATTCCCAAAGAGCTTTTAACTGAAAACCTGGCATACCTTAGTAATGGTGTCCTTAAAAAAACTTGAGATGAGTGAAGGACCAAAGAAGAAGTGGTAGGCCTAAAAAACTATCTATAGCAGGGGGACTGCATCTAAATTTTAGGCCTAAGAAATACATCTGTCCCTTCAGCTATCCATCTGCTGTTCATTATAGCCTCATC
This sequence comes from Simochromis diagramma, assembly GCF_900408965.1. Lineage (NCBI taxonomy): Eukaryota > Metazoa > Chordata > Actinopteri > Cichliformes > Cichlidae > Simochromis > Simochromis diagramma. The sequence continues at coordinate 7,760,320 of NW_024387030.1, forward strand.
ACAAATGGTTTGGAAGGGTGACTGTCAAGAAGTCATTCATAAAGAAGGTAAACAGGAAGAAAAGGGTGAGTTATTCCAAATTACACAACAATAAGTGACAACAGGTCTTTTGGGGATCTTGTCAAACTTGACGTAATCACAAAAGCAGAAAAGTGCGGTTAGATTCTGATCCACCGTGCTGTAATAAATTTCAGTTTCTAACTTGTTAGACTTTTATAAATACATATATTGTATTTCTACGTAAGTTTACAGATGTCTCCATTAATTATTGATTCTTTTCATATTGGTAAAATATGAAGAAATTAAGGGTGACTCAAGACTTTTGCATGGTATTGTATGGTCCCCTTCACAAAAGATGTGACTGGAGGAAGAGAAATGACACCAAGCAACAAGTATTTAACAAATCAAGACATTTAAAATGACTGCCTTGGCATTTTAAAAGGAATGACTGTTAATAAAATATGATGTAGAACAACTAACTCATAAATGATCTTGTTAAGGCCCAGAAGCAGCTATTCACTCATTTCAAGTGTAAATAATAGTGTAAAGTGTTAATGGCATTTCTTTATTTAGGGCTACTTTTAATTAAATTGTTCCAATGTGACAGATTTGGTACCATTTTGTAATCATGCAAACAGAACACACAGTGCACACAAAATCAGTTTTATCATGCAACTGTTTATCTTAAAAAAACAACTCAATTTATGAATACAAATGGCTAGTTGACACAACACCTCATTTATAAATCGTCAAGGCAAAAAACACTTGCCCGTAGTTTGCACAGAACACGCCGACTTCTCTGCAAACACTCGCCCACTACTCTTGAGCAGTAGTAAAACTGCAAATACTTTAAAAAGTAAACGCTTTACATCATTTTCAAGATTTATTACAGCTCAGCAAGTAGTTGGCAAGTGTTTGCAGACAAGTCGGCAGCTCCAGGAACTACTCGCCTGCCAGCTGGGGACATAATAGCTGGTTGTGTCACATCCAGTATGGTGGACAACTCTCAAGCAATGTGTGCGTGACGTCATGCAAGAAATCTGTAAGGCAAACCCATTCTGGGTAATGTGCAGCATAGGGGAAGCGGATAAGGGAAAGGAAGTAAAACTAAGAGATAAGCAAGAAAACCGAGCCAGAAGGAAACAAGAGAATTAGGAACACAAAGGAACCATCAAATAAAACAAATATAACAAGGATAATTTCTGAACAGGGATATTATACTGTAACCTGACAGCTCAGAAAGCAGTGTAGCTGATATGACCCCATCCCCACTTATGATACTTTCATTTGTGGGCTAGTAAGCTGGCATGCTAATATTAGTTGTTAGAATAGATGAAACCTTTGTGACCTCCACACTTTCAGCCATACTCTCATTTTGTATGAGTTCTTGTTGTTTGTTGTATATTTGCTGCTGTGACAACTCAATTTCCCTCTGGGTTTTTCTGATTCTGACTCTTTAATCCTTAGTTAAACTTTGATAAATTATAGTTGAAAAATCACTGTTCAGGGTAGTATTGACTAATGAGAGCATTTAAGAAGATCCTGTGTGCCCCTGTTTATATATTTGGTTCTGCTTGCTTTTGTGTATACATGCATCTGCCTGTATCTGTGTGTCTGATCGTATTGTTGTTGTTCCTCCTGCTGCACAGAGACAGATCTTTAATACCAGGAGGCTTGCTGGGAACCATGACGAGAGACGTGTCTCCCAAAGCAATAATATTGAGGGGGGGTTGTATTTTGCAACATCCCTTCTCTGTAAGTATTGAAGCCCTTGGAACATTGCTTTGCTCATTTTCATACATATTGCCTCTTCTGTCTTCTTTGGATGCACCTCTACGAAGATCCATCACAGAAAGAAAGTGTTTTCTTTAGGACGTATTTTACAGTAGTCAACGCTGCTGAAATGCCCCTTTGAAGCGATTTTTCACAGCAGCAGGATGTTTTCAGTGCTTTTTTAAACACAAACACATCCAGAGGAACTCAAGAGCAGTCAACCTACAACACTGGCAGCCTTGGGAATCAGCTGTAACCACCTTTGTTCAGGTTTTTTCCCCCCCTTCTTTGCACTTAATATAGATTGTTGCATGAAACAGAAGTAAAAGCATGACTCTTTGTTAGAAATGGCCACACACTGAAGAATTATATGCTATTTTCTGAGTCTAAATTGCCACATTTTTCTGAAATATATGACAGTTTTAAATACTCTTACTTCAAAGGAAAAGCACTTGAGTGCTGTGAATGCCGTTGGTTGGCTGTTCATGACCTCCTGTGGAGATGTGCGTGCTAAAATGTGCAAATGGAAACAATCGGCACTCACTCGCACAAAAATAATTGCTGGCATGAGAGCAAAATTTATTAGCATCAAAATTAAAAGTCACACTTAAGATAAAATATATATATTAAAAAAAATCTTTTAGAGGATAGAGCGCCTGGGTTTTGGAGTTGTTAACTAATAAATTTCAGGTCACAAAGAGCTTTTATAAGTGGATTTGTAGTGTTTTGGAAACGCATGCACTCTAAAAGTAGGAAATGTCTCCATAAAGCTCACACTGTAGAGATTAAGAGCTGCAAGGTTACCAACCTTATTTCTTAGTGTAATCCACTGTAAAGCTTTTAAGTTAAGCATTGTACAAGACACCAGACTTGTGTGAAGGATTATAAGGTGTCATCAGATAATCAAACCAAACAAACCATGAGCTGAACCACACAAGAAGACAACATCCCAGGCGTCGACTCTCAGCCCCTTGGGCTGAATCTGGAACCCCAGATAACAGTGTTGCCTCTGCAATCTCCAGAGGCTAAGGGCAACTTTACTTTCCTTGTATGAATTTGACCAGTAAGGTGACCGAGAGTGAGATTCTTATCCTTGAATGCCCGCTCCACTGTTGGTTGACATTCATCTGATGGCACCGAGCCCGGCATTTCAGTGGCTAGCCTGTGGAGTGGACATCATCGGCCTGACCTGCGGCGACACTTCCGTAATACTATTCTGACTTGAAAAAACACAAGGTGGGTGGAAGTCCTTGTCCAGCTAAACACCACCTTGCAGTCCATTTGACACGCTGGCGGTTTCCAGTGTTTTATTTAGATGCAGCACTTTGTACAGCACAGCTAAAACAGACGAGGCATCACATAGTAGGGAATACGCTAAAATTAGACAGAAATGAAAAGCATAAAAAAGACAAAGTACTTAAGATCACATCTCATAATAGCAAGTGACACGAGGAAATTAACAAAAAGAGGAATTTTCAGATCTTCAGTGTCTTCATATGCATAATTGAATACTACCGACAGTGCTGCTATTGTCAATTTAGTTCTTGTAACAATGAAGCTAAATGTGCTTTTACATATTGTATTTATCTCTTTTTAAAGCAGCAATATATTATACAGGCAATAACAAACTCAAATGACAACGTGTAAAAACTGAACAGGAGACAGGTATAGTCTGCTATTTGGAGCATTTAGCAGCTTGAGAGCCAAATATTTCCCAGAGGACTTGGAGAGAGTGAAAACAGAGCATAATGAGAGTCATACAGTGTAACAACTTAAAAGGTGATGATAGGCCACAACTTTTTTTCCCTCACTTATCCCTAATTGGGGGGAAAAATCAGTGACTGTAGTTTTAAAGTTGAGAAAAAATGTATAGTTCTCCATTAAGAGTTTGCACCATAGCTGGCACGCTTCCTCAGAAATATGTATTCCCTAGGACTATAAAATATATTGTTGACAGTGATCAGGCAAGCAGAAAAAAGACTCATCATTCCTTTACAGTAACACAAATGCAGCGAAGCCTTCACCGCAGGAAACCTTTACCCATTGTGACCGCTGTTCTGTATGACAGGCTGCATGGCAATGCAGTAGTCTCCAGTAGTGAGACAAATAGAAGCTACCTGGATGTAATTCTAGCGCTGTTAGTGTCACTCTCATTATCTCTTCACAGGGCAAAGCTAACAAGACACTGCAAACACCGTTTCTGTGGGTAATATAATTAAGATGGCCATGGCCTCTACGAAATTATGAATCAGTTTGTCTTTGCTGTGTGGCTGTGATCAGTGGCTGAAATCTGCTATTGGACTATGGCTGAGAGGGAAAAATCTCTTTTGCTTGGAAAGGTTCTTAACTAATGAGTGTCTAAGCAGAAGATATGATTAGAGTTGCTTGATTTCTCAAAAATGCAAAAGAAAAGTGCTTTAGTTCATCTTTAGCATCAGATACAATGTACTGTCTTTACAAAAGGAAAGCAGATAATGCTGACACACCTTTCCACCATTCACAAGAAAAAAAAATAACCCTTTCAACATGATTTTATCTTATTCTGAAGCTTTCCAATATGCTGATGTGTTACGAAGTTTGAGCCAATGTTAAACACCAGGACAAACTGACGCACTGCGTAACAGAAAAATTCAGAAAAACACTTCTTCATTAAATATTTGCGTTACTTAAATGATCAAAGTAAAAGTTTACATTGTAGCCTAACTCAGTTTGCATAAGTTATGCCCTAATTTTAAGCTTTGCTGCATTGCCAGTCTTTAGGATTATCATTAATTAATTTACTTAAGGCACAGACGCTGCAAGTCTTAATAAAGACAAAGGTTAAACTGAATCGTCTCTTTAGCAAGAGAGAATATGAGTGGATAGGAGGGCAAGCAACCAGTGTGCTAAGCATTTAGTTTCACTTGTGTGACCAGCAGCCTGTGGTCATTAAAAAAAGAACAAAAAAAAAGGGAAAAAGACCAACCGAACCTTGTTAATTAAGTGAGATTTTTCACAGGGATAACCACATTTATATTGCCTGTGTGAAAAAACAACATCTTAAGAACACAGATCCAATAATATCGATTTCTGTATATTTAAGGAGACTCGTATATAAATGCAGCGTGATTCTCTCAAAGTCCTTATATTTTCTACCCTACATCTTTTCTTGACCTTACAGGATCCATAGGACATCTTTTAACTGATGACTGAAGCTCATAAATCAAAACCTGCTGCTGATAAAAACTTGCTCTCCATCCATCCCAAGCTGTTTTTGGTCACGGTGCCAGCAGGCTCAGCCAAGTCTTTAGACCTCTCTCTCTAGTTTTTCAGTCCCTCTAAGATGTTTCTAGACTGGATTAAATTTGTAATCCCACCAGCAAATTCTGGTGGTGCCCCTGCATCTCCTCACAGGTGGAGGGAAAACCTCTAAGGTTCTAAGGTACGGTAATGCCCATGAAGCATCTTAATTAGATTCCTGAACCACCTAAGCTAAACATTTCTTTAGAAGCAAAGGACCAGCAGCTCTAGATATCAAGCATCTGATCCTGCCTCCAAGAGTTAAACTCAGCCACAGCACAGAGCAAACTCATTTTGAAACTCTTGTAACAGTCACCGTTTCATTCACTACTCAGAGCTCATGACCACTGGCCAGACCTGGAACACAGATAAACTGGTAAATTGTAAGATCTGCCATCCAGCTCTTCACCAGAACTGTCAGGCACAACGGCTCCAATAATGCACCCCTCCGCCTCACACGGCTCACACTAGCTCCTTTGCTTGAGGTTACTCCTAACCCCTTAATCAGAGGGAGCATTTCCACTATTTTCCAGAACTATACTCTCAGACTGAAGTGCTGACCCCATCCTGACTGCTTCACACTTGGCTGAAAAGTGCCACAGTGCATATTAAAGGTCACGTTCTGATGAAGCCAGCAGAACCACGTCATCTGTGAGAGGCGAGAGGGGATTCTGAGGTTCCCAAAACAGGTCAGCCTTCCCCCGGCTGAACCTCCAGAACCGATTGGTGACAAGGACTACCGCTGGTAATGTTCTTGACTTTGTGCCAAGAAACGCACTGATCTCACTTTGATCATAAAAGGACCAGATGGCTTGCAGTCTACACCAAAGCACCTCATACTTTTGGAGGACTCCCATAAGGTTGCACAAGGTTAGTCTTCTTCAAATCCATAAAATCACACATACATAGTCAAACTCCTGTGACCACCTTAGAAACTCTACAAAGGTAAAAAAACAAACAAACTTATTTCATGGGTAGGGTGGAATCCACACTGGGCCTCCTGAATTTGAGGTTTGACAATTAGCCAGAGACAAACAACCTCTAATTCTCTGACTCTGTCATCTTGAAAAAGAAAAGCGATTTAGAAAACTGCCACAGATCTACACGCACAGTTTTGTCTCTAAAGGGCAGGTTTATTCGCCAGTCAATTTAACTCGAATCACTGGTGGTTATAATAGAATGTGAATATAATACCCAAGATTTGAGCTAAACAGTCACACATACATAAACACAAACATCAGTATAAAATCACACTTGATATCTTGTCTCAGACTCTTTTCCCGCTATAATACTCAGATAGCATATCTCCCAGCTCTCATATGAAGCAGTGAAGCAGAAGTAAAAGAAGAATTACAAACTGTGCAGCTGAGATAAAAATGGGACTTCTAAAAACATTTCACCCTCTGTTAGTTTTGACTTCTGGCTTCCTGCTTCCTACGCTCTCCAAAATACACCTTCCTTGCAATCACAACTCTTAAAATCGACGAGTGGACAAAAGCAGATTTTTGGAACGGCAAACATTGGAAAAAAAAAACCCTAATAGCAAAAATCAAACTGAAGACGACAGGTTTTGACAAACTGTACTTCAGGTGAATTAACTCTCATGATATATACTTTAAATGTAGACTTGGACGAGTAAAGGGAAAAAATATGAAAATTATCTTTAATTTTCATGCTATAATTTTCTTTCTTTGTAGGTCAATAGATAGAGTATAGACGTGTGAGGTGGTGAGGGTAGACACAGGATAACATCCTGAAATGATTGGTGAAGAGATTCTACCCTACAAAATCATAGAGGGACAAGGCCTGCTCCTTGTGAGCCCTTTAGATCCACTAAATTGACCTTGCATCAGTTTTAGACTGCAGGGAGCTGTTTCGAAGTTGGCAGCCATCGAGGCTGAAAAATGTCTTGCAGTTCCCCAACAATCAGCTCTGCAGAGCTCTGACCAGAAGCAGAGCGGGAAGATGGGCTCGTCTGGCTGTGCTGCCGCCACCGGGCTGTCAGGCTGTTTGGTAATCACTGAACTGTTTCAAACATTAGGATGCTTTGTCAAGCGGCCTCCGAACATGGGAGAGTAACTCCGGAAATGAAGATGATTTATAATACATGAGAAGAGACATAGCACTAATCCCACCAGGGCAGGAAACATAATGATGACTGTCAGCAAAAATGTACAGAATGAGATAATATTGTTACCAGAAAGACAAAGAAAATCCGATGAACAATTTCTTGGAACTCTGCTCACTAACTATCTGACTTTGTCTGAGTGATTGTGGTTCAGGTGGTAGAAAAGGATCCCCACTAATTGCAGAGTTGGCAATTTGATTCCCTGCCCTTTACATGCTGAAGTGTCCTTGAGCAAGACACTGGCGGGCGAGCAGCTTGCACAGAAGCGGAATGAGTGCAGAGCATTTAAGCTATTATTCAATATGAAAGAAAATAACCATTTAGTTACAATGAACATGTCTCAAATCTAAGTACCTGCACCTAATATTCCTGAACTGTAGTGCATGAACGTTCCAGAGCACCCTGAAATGAATTTGTTTATGCAAGACTGAAGAAAACAATTAATCACCCACAATTCAGGAAGGTAATAGAAAACAAAATTTAAACTAAATGCAAATCTTACCGAGCAGTCTGATTCTTCAACCCTATTCCTATTGTGCGTTGACAAAACTGTAATTACATTTTTATTGTAAACCTGACAGCGCATTAAAATGTGTTATTCTCAAGCTGACAAAATGCTTCATTATGCTGTCTTTATATTGGCAAATCTGCTTGATGAGTGAGTGTTTAAAATAAAGAAAAGACTATTTCACGACGCAACAAAAACAATAACTTCTGTGGCGTGGAAGCTGAAGTGCGAATGACACATGCTTCATCAACATTTATCTTCTATTTAAAATATTACTCACAGATGGCGTTCCTAGGTAGCTCTGACAACATCGAGCTTGATCTGAATTTGTCATCTTTAAAGTGCAGCACTTTGCTTTTTAGCATCGCTCCTGGAAGAGAGGATTTAAATACAGATAATAATACAAAGAATATGTCAGGCAAGGGAAGATGAACCCTAATCTGTAGCTGTGACACGTTTTCTTTCTGCAGTATATGTAATTCAAAATGATCCTTATCATTAGTTTCACTGGCTGCATTCCCTTCTGTTAACTGTTTTGTTTTCATTTCCAACTTTGTCTGTCTTTACTCTTTCCGACTGAGAGAAAAACCACGGATCCTAAAAAGGAGAGGCAGGAGACATGTTTAGCTATGTATCCAGTGACACGACATGTATGTCTTATATTGAAAAGATACACACAGGCAGCAAGACTGGGGGGCACATATGTTTTGCTGCAGAGCAGACACGAACTGATTTATTCTGAAGGCTGACCACTCTGTGGCAAACTCCCCCAATGATAGTGTCCTATAAAGTGCTGTTCTCAAAACTACTATGAATAGCCAGGTTGCAACTCAAATCATTGACTCCTACAAAATGTGACATGATAAAAACAAGAATATAGCCTCAGCATTGTATTGTATTGTTTTTTTTTTCCTGGTGCTACACAGAGCTTTGCAGATGCATGTGGGCAGCATCCAAAACATGTGAAACCAACTGTGTATGCTGGCAGCTCTTGCTCCAATTCGTGCTGTTACTGGTCCTTAGCTTTGCCCCAGCCATGAAGAAAACAAAAGTGAAACTAGTTAGACTGGACTGAATCCGAGTGCTTCTAGTGCACACATAGCGTACAATGCGCTGTTTGCTTGTTGGAGGACTGCACTCAAGTCCGTCTGGCCGCCCTTTGTCTTGGGTAATCCTTTGTATGTTAGTGGAGAGCTATGCAAACTCACGTTCTCTGTGCAGCTACTTGCTAAATGATAAGCAAACTAACGTGTAGAAGATTCTCCATGTTCACCTTCTTAGTTTGGTACTGTGTTAGCAGGTTAACATTGGCTAGTTAATACCAAACACAAATACTACTGAGACTAACTGAACTTAAAATTAATCTTTGGTCTAAGGTGCAACCATGTGGCACGAGAGTAAAAGCTGTGCCATTAAGACTCATTCTCAGGATTTTCCAAACTATCAAATTTCATGGCACTCCATCAAGTAGCTTTCATTGACTACTTTTGATGAAAAAAAATAAAGAGGTAGAGGGGAAACTGACATCTCCAGTGAAATTTCACGACAAGCCATTTATTGATGTTTCAGCCAGTGGCTAAAAGTTTACTCTGTAGGTTGCTATTATAGAAAGTGTTTCTGTTACTTGTAAAAATGAATCCAGCAACCACAGTTAATCAATAGGTCGCCTAAATGAAGAGAATCAATGCTACAAGTTGATTCAGTACACCCAGAATTAACTGACAGTTTCACCGTTGTATTTCTGCGTTCAGCAGAGGAAACTCGCTGCTGATACTGTGAAGGTTTTTGCAACATTCATTGTGGTGGTCTCCCCATGAAATGTCACTGTTTATCAACCAGTCTGCTGTGATCTAAATCAGCTATAGGTCTAGTGGGTGAATCTCCTTAGAAATATGTTTGCTAGAAGGATACTGTAGTTTGAAGCCATATATGAACACCTTAATTAGGATTTTTTTTTATATCCAATATCACTTTAGCCATTTTCACACATTCACTGCAATCCTGATTTTATCTAGGCATTACCTGACTGGATATCGGGAGATTAAACAGTCTTTAACCTTCAAGCTTCCACCCGTGTGAGAATACGGCAGAGCATACATATAGTGAGTCAGTTTCATGTGCATTGCCTTCTGCACACGCTTCCCAGGCAGCTCCATGAGAAGTGTTTTCAGGAGTCTGGACATGGTTGAAGCGACGTATCTCCTGTTGTGTTCTATCTGTGAGAAACAGCAACTTCAGACAATGTGAGAAAAAAGCTTATAAAATGAATAAACTGTGCTCTTCAAAGCTATGGCCTTGCCTTATATTAAATGACAACTGTTTTGTGAGTTGGTTACGTATGTTGGTACACAGTGACACTCACATCCTATGTTTGTGTATCCTTCATTCTCAGTGGCAGTCCCTTCAGACACTAGTCACTGACTTGCTATTGTCTACCACACAGGTTGTCTACCACACACTGCTCCTAACTGCTTCCAGTGCTATGTGATAGTAGCCAGTGTTGGGTGTAACGTGTTCCAAAGTAATACAATAATGTAACGTGTTGCTGTACTACAGCAAAAAGAAGAAAAACATGTCGTTTTCATTCTGTACAGTTTCCTACAATCAGCTGGTATCAGTTTATGAGTAGGAAAGAGGAAAATGGTGGTGCGATCCACAGCTGTTGAGAAGTGGATCTATATAAACATTACATTTGTTTTTATTATACGAAAGGACAAGATGATAAAGGCCCCACGCTGAAGTGGAAATTCCACCCAGGCAAGAAACAACTGCATTATGCTTTCTGCAAATATCTGCACAGGCAGCAGCTGAAACAAAGGTAGTGAAGAACCCAGAATGATGTTAAAGCTGCATGTCTGCCAACACCAGCCCAGGAGCCAGACCAAGAACTTGAACAGGTAACAAAAGCAGTGTTGAACAGTCAGACTTGTAGCACCTCTTCATGTAACTTCAGTAAAATCACCTTGAAGTCTCTTTCCTGTGGATCTCTGCTTTGCATTTTCAGCTTTTCTTTTCAAAATTAAACACTAAAAAAATTATGTGTCTTGATTGTGATTGTGTTAGCATATGGGACTATAATCTCAGGGGTTAACTGGTAATTATGCGATTATGCATTTTAGGCCTTGTTACAGAGCAACACACATGCTGAGCAGTGGAACAAATTATTTTCTTCAGTGACTGATTAAGTAACGTAATGCATCACTTTTGAGGAAAAGCAACGAGTAACGTGCAATAGTTTTTTTTTTTTAGCAACAACACATTGGTGATGGTAAATTTTAGCATCAATAACCACCTGTGCTATTCTCATTTACTTCAGCGTTGCTGATTTTCAATGCTAATAAGCAAACAATAGCATGTTGCTTTGTCAAATTATTTCTAATGATATGTAAATCGGCAGGTTAACATTCTACTGTGTAGCTAGCAGGATGGCAATACAGTAATTTTTTTATGTGGCAGTGTTGCCGCTCTGTCTTCAAAACGCCATTGTAGATTCTGAGAGTTTGTGCACAAGGTTAAATAAAAAAAAATCAAAGGATTGAAAGAGGAAATGAGTGTCAAGCATTCATCCTTGACATTGCTTTAGTTGTGTGTAATTTAATGTCCTCCACTTCTCCAAAAGACTCCTTCACTGTTAGGCATTTCATTGGATCTGTAATTATTAAAACATCAGTTAGAAATCAACATACAAGGCACACCAAAAATTGTGAAGCAGAGAACAACTGTCAGCTTACTGTTAATATTTATTGCTATTAATATTTGTGAATTAAAAAATTGCAAGCGGAATCAAATTTGCCCCCAGGCTCAGGGCAGAAAAATGATTTTAATGAGCACCTCTGACAACTGGATGTTTTTCTTTAATGATGCCATTTGCACTTTTTTCATTAGCCTCGAGTTATCAGACCCGTTGGACGCACAAAAGACAACTTTAGTTTCTTTACATATATAGATTTAAAGATCAAAAACATGGTGACATGTTTCCACATGGGGTTATCTTCTAGCTGCTCAAATCGCAGCACAGTTTTGAGCCCCATTTTCAGTTGCCTTGAGCGAGCAGTAAAGTCACTTCAGACTTCTCTTTTCTGTTTTGGTCTAGTGACAGCCCACCAAGACGCATCCTGGCACTCCAGCTGGCTGTTCAGTTATTGTGCACTAGTAATGGCCACGAGGCTCCTGTTAGATGTGTGCTACACTCTGAGTTTCTTCCCCGATCTGTGGGCTCCCCACGCGGCCACTGAGCCGTTTTAAATCGTGGCCTCTGATACTGGAGAGGTATCAAGGAATATAGAAACAGACTGACGCTGAGGCAGGCGGAGAGCAACAGGGAAAGGCAGATGGACACACACACTGAAAAATACATGCAGACACACACACACAGACTGCACCCACACTGTGAGTGAAAGCGTGACTGTGACAGTTGTGCTGTGGGGTTATCAGTGGCCAACAGAGCATGCCCAGCAAACACACACACACACACACACACACAATCCTGAGGGCTCTCCAGTCACTGTTATGTACAGTCAGAGTCTGATGGGAGCAGACTTTGCCTTTTCCTTGCCTGCCATCATCCCTCCTTAGCCTCTTTATTCACCGTGTTGTACCTCTTCGCCTCCCTCATCCACACCTCTTATCTCTCACCTCCTCCAACTCTCCCCCCCCCGCCCTATATTATCCTCTTAAGTAAATCACCCCAATCACTCTTTCCTCGTCATCTGCAACTATATTGCTGAGGTCACATAGAGACACAGCGTAGGTGCCTGCACAGAGGCAAATACGGGTGTCATCAACTCAGAGATCATACCGCATGAGCAGGAGTGCCTGTCTGGCTCCCTCCCTTAGATTTTTCTCTCACTCTCTGCAATAACAGTTTCACACTCCCTTCCCCTCTCTACTGGGAGACAAACATTAAAGAGCTTTCTCATAATGAGGGAAACTACAGAGAAAAGACTTAAACTACACACATACACACACACACAAACACTCCTGCGTGCACAAACACGTGCACAGATCATGCACACACACGTAGAAATGTGTACACATGTCCCACAGTTACGTAAAGGTTACGTAAAAGATATGAATATTAAAAGGAATGCTGGTGCTTGGCTGTCATTAAAAGTGTACACACACTTTTGCGTGTGTGTGTGTTTGTGTTTGCATACATTTATGCATATGACCATCATTAAAATACCTAATATTTTATGAAAGAGCCGGATGAAGGATTTCCTCATGCTGCTAAAATAGAGCCAGTAGTGCAGGGATGGGAACTCCAGTCAAGTTTATCTTGGCTGTCTAACAGTCAACGTTTAAACTGTGGGATGTGTGGATGTACTGTAAGGTTCAACTTGCACCTTCTCTATATTTTGCTGGGAAAATGGAAAATAAGTGCAGTGAGTTACTGAAACGTCCAAACATAAATGGAAACATGGTATATAGAATAAAGGAAGTCAATACAGTGGAACCCCGACTTACGAAATTAATTCGTTCCCGAGGGTCTTTCGTAAGTCGAAGCACCCATCGCGCCTTTTGAGTGAACGATAGGCTATAGGCTAATTGCTAACTGCAACAACAATACGTTGTTCAAGTGGAACAGCGAAGCGCAAGTACGAAAGTCAAGGGGGTTGTCACATGATTCGGAAGGCATTGTAGGCATTTTGGGCTCAGCCAATCAGAGCCAGCGGATTTCGTTATGCGGGCATTTTGCCGTAACATGGCCAGAAATATTGCCGTTAACTGTTTTTGTAACTTGAATTTTTCGTTAAATGGGGTATTCGTAAGTCAGGGTTCCACTGTATTTGGTATGACTACCTTTGTTCTTCAACACAGCCTGAGCTCTGTTAGGTAAGCTTTATAGTAAATCTTTCAAATAATTTTCAAGAACAGTTCTCCAGACTTCTTGATGGACTTTCCAAAGCTTTTCGTTGGATATTCCTTGCCTTTTTATTCCATTCTCTTTCAAGATATTCCCACTCTCCTTCAATAATGTTGAAGTCCATGTTCTTCAGATAGCTAATCCATATGGAATTGTATGGTGGATCAAAATCTGATGGTACTTATCTGCATTCAGAATTCCATCAATTTTTTTTAACAAGATCACAAACTCTGACTGAAGTGCAGCCCCAAACCACGGCAGAATCTCCGCTGTGTTTTACAGATGGCAGTAGAGAGGTACATGTTGTTGTACCTCTCTACTCTTCTCCACTGTATCTATCGAGGATAATTGTGTACTAGAAAATTCAAAATAGGATTCATCACTCCTTAAGACATGTTGCCACTGATTCCCAGACAAATTCGTGTGTGATTTGGCACACCTAAGCCTTTATACCCTGTCTTCCTTCCTAAAGAATAGCTTCTTGATAGCCACCCTTACACTGAAGCTATTTCTGATGAGGTTTTTGTGAACAGTCAGATCAGCTGAAGGGTCAGATGGATCTCTCAGTTCCTCTGTTGTGTCTTTGCCGGATTTCCTCTATATCTTTCTCTGACTTTTAGATACTGGTCATCTTCTGGAGATAATCTTTCAGCTTACTACTTCTTGTTTTCCTCCACTTATCCAGTTTCCTTAGATTTGCACACCGTGGCAAGATTTGGTAAATGGACTGGTACTCATATAGTGCCTTTATACTCATTTTGAGCACTCAAAGCACTTTCTAATGCAAGTTTCATTCACTCACTCACACACGCACAGTCATAAAGCACTGTTATCTATGCCTAAGTGCTATATCTAACATCCACACACACACACACTGAGTGCATCTGGGGCAACTCAGGGTTCAGTAAATTGCCCAGTGATACTTTGACATATGGACCGGAGAAATCAGGGATCAATCCACAGACCTTCTGATTGGTCGACTTGAGTCACACCCGCCCTGTCAAGCACAATTTTCAGCTAACCCTGTTGGTGCAAAAATGACTAGTGCAATTTTATGTCTCTCTAACTGTGTTATGTTTGGCATTTTTTTTAATCAAATGCAAAAAAGGAATTAAATGATGTGTTGTTATGACAGGCTGCTAATAATAAAATGTCTAAAGTTGCAATCTAAAACCAATTCTTGCAGTAAAAGAAAAACTTCCAGAAAGCTTTGATAGTTAGTGCTCAAGAGCACCCCAAAAAACCCATGTCTGGTCCACTGAAGGTAATGTCAACATCTACAAAGTCACTCATGTTGACTCGGCTGATATATCCTGTGTTACCAGCCTTGCTAAATTGCCATTTAAATAAAACGAAACATCCCTTATTTGGCTTCTTAAAAGTGTGACTCCTGCTAAGTGCTTCTGCATGGCACTTGTGCAAACATTACAGAATCTGTCAAACTAGACAAGAGAAGGCAAGATGTTTTTTTTTTTTCCATTCAGCATGATGTGAGGTGTTTCAGCTGCCGTGTTGGTTGTCTTTCATGGCCACATGACACACTGCTGGGATATCACAAGCAGATGTCATGCTTGATGCTTGTTTCTGTACCTAATGCCTCTCTCAGTCCACATGCGGTTACTGCAGTTATAACAATTTGCTGTACCTTCACACATCTCTGAACATCCCCAGTATGCTCTTATAAAATCTGAAGAAGTCTCAAGGTTTCGAAAAGTAGCAGCTATTTCAGACTGCATTTTCGGGTATAAAAGGGTGTAAAAATTCTGGAAAATATTTCCACTTAAGCGACTGGTGAACAACAAAACAAAAGAACAAAACACTTTTGGAATGACCTCATAGGCAATTGAAGGATATGATTAATAATTCTGAAGCCACATATGTATGGGAACAAAAAGAGAAAAACTCAATGTCGAGAGGATAAAAATATCTTCTTAATAGGAAGGAACCAACCCCGTTCTTGGTATGAATTAATGAGGTAAGTTACATAAAAATAAGGCTGCTGTATACTCTGTGCATTTTGTTTATTCCGTTCCAAATGTTTATGATATTTATGAATTTTTTGCTATAATGAGGATCAAGTGTAAGCAACTTCTCCATTAAATAAAACATGAACCCACAGTATGCCAAAAAGCATGATAATGCATTTACAGTTACGACAGTAGTGCTTGTTCTTTTTAGCAATGCAGAGTGCAGTCGAGAGACAGAGTTGTGTTTGCCTTTTGGGAGCTACGCCGACTTGTAAGACATAATACAAACAGACACTTTGGCTCTAATATAAACAGAAGGTTTTTTTTTCGCTAGGTGCTGTTCCCGCAGCTCATAGTGTTTGCCCGCACCAGACTCCCCTAACTGCTGACACTGACCAAGGGGCTATAAAAAAACAGAGGGTTAATGAGGTTCAGGTGCCGCTCCTCGTCTCTTTCCACCTCTCCTCCTCAGCTCCAGACTGCCCTCGCCTGCTGCTGCTGCCACCTCGGTGCCAGCTATAGTTCAAACTGCACTGCAACAGCAGAGAAAGCGCGCGAGAGAGAGAGAGAGCAGTGTGTGCTTGCAAAAAAATGGAAAAAGAAACCAAAATGAGGAAGAAATAGCAGCATTTCAGTGCTCGAGTTACTCCCCCAGAAGTCCCCCAGAAGTTAGTGAAGCAAACTTCAGATGTGGCCTTTAAGGCTTTTTTTGTTGCTGCTTTTAGCCTTTGTACTTTTGCCATGATTTTATTGACCATACCACTCCTCGCAGTCAGGTTTAGTAGAGTGCAGTCTCGCTTAAGATTTACCAGTTTACTAGATGTGTTTCTAAATCCATTCCAGGATATCATCTAGGTTACAAACCATCCAATAGTTGTGGAGATGAGTTGAGGTGGGTCAACGTTTTGGGTTCACACTTAAAGGAATTTATGGATACAATCTCCCATCAGCAAGAACCAGTTCAAAAAGTCAGGAGATTTAAGAACATGAGACGTCAGAGTCTGTAAAGTGAAGAAATACCTTAGGTTCTGCACTATTTGGGGGTCAGCCACATGACTAAAGCAACTTTGTGGCACTGAGATTTCCGCAAGTTCCATCCTTCTGTTGAAGCAGTATGCAAGTGACACTAAGGTTCACTCACTCATCCAAAACGCTGAATTCAGGTGTTGGAATCACTTCCTTGACCACAGGTGTATAAAATCAAGCCCCTAGGCATGCAGAGTGCTTCTACAAACATTTGTGAAAGAATGGGTCGCTCTCAGGAACTCAGTAAAATTCAGCGTGGTACCATGATAGGACGCCACCCGTGGAACAAATCTAATCGTGAAATTTCCTCGCTACTAAATATTCCACAGTGAACTGTTGGTATTATAACAAACTGGAAACGACTGGCAATGATAACAACTCAGTGCCGGGAGGCACCATCGGGCCTCCAAATTTCATGTGATCTTCAGTTGAACAGTGTGCAGAGAGCTTCATAGAATGGGTTTCCATGGCTAAGCAGCTGCACCCAAGCCTAACATCAAGGCTTGTACAAAACACCATATGCAGTGGTGTAAAGCAGCGGTCCCCAACCTTTTATGCACCATGGACCGGTTTATGTCCGACAATATTTTCACGGACCAGCCTTTAAGGTGTCGCGGATAAATACAGCAAAATAAAACCAGTACCGGTACAAAAAAAGAAGAAGATTTATTCATAACACATGGAAAAAGACCCAAGGAAACCGAGTTAACTATAAAAAGGTTTAAAAAAACATAACGCTAAAAACTGATAAAAGCCCTGGAAACCATGAATTTCACACCCGAGCCTCAGCTCTCGCGGCCCAGTACCAAACGACTCACGGACCGGTACCGGTTGGTCGCCCGGGGGTTGGGGACCACTGGTGTAAAGCACACCACACGGGACTCTAAAGCAGCGGTTTGGGGATGACCCCTTCCTGTTCCAACCTGACTGTGAAACAGTGTGCAAAGCAAGGTCCATAAAGACCTTTCACATCCAACATCAGTGTCTGACCTCACAAATGTGTCTGGAAGAATGACCAAAAATTCTTAACTATTAGGCTAACAACATGACAGTCAAGTCTCTTTGTAATAGGGAAGTACTATATCATTTTGCATTTGTGGGGAAAACATTAGAGTAAAATACAAATTGTGTGTGTGTTAGTTGTAAAGGGCTCTAATTCACATTTAAGGAAGACCCTGGAGGCAAGGAAGCTCCATAGCACGGTGGCAGGGAAAGTATGCTGAAACAGCAACAGCCTCCAGTTTGGTTAAAGCTGTCACTCTAAGGGATACTAATGAGCTTGTTGCTTGCTACATGGCGGCAGTAGGGTGACCAGATGTCCCTATTTATGTGGCACTGCATTGCATTTTTATTCCTCATCCCCACCTCCCACATCTTGAGATAATGTCCCACATTTTGACTATTTCTGCAGAACATGCACTTTCCTAAAGTCTGGCTTTTACCCAATGTATATGAAAGGCAAGGCTTTTTATTACAGTCAGAAGAAGGTTTGCACGTCTAATGCCCTACTCATCAGGGAAGGTTGTAAGTCACCAAAGAGTCACAAGCTTCGCAGATTTTGGTGAATATGATGGAAACTGTGACAAATAAAATGAAGCGGCAGTCTATTCTGTGAAATTGTTATTTTTCAATTTCACACGGAGGAGAATATGATGTAAAGCGACACAGCATATGTATCATGATTGGATAAAAATTGCTAAAATTGTCAGCTATAGCTCAGAAAGGATATAACAATTTGTGGATCCATCCAAGCTGAAACCAAAAAACTGTTACAAGACAGAAAAGCAGCTGAAATAGCAGTGAAATAAAAGAGAAAATGACTATTGCATGAAACCAACTTAAGATTTCTTTTCTCCCTGTTGTATTTAGTTAGGAACAGAGTTGGAAATATATTTGGCCTCTACGTGACAAAAATGCACAATTTATTGTATTTGTATTTTCAGTTAGATATTAATATTTCATAGTACCTTCCAGCATTGTTGAGATACAAACAGTGTTTGCCCCACATTTGTTTTATTAGGATCCGGTCACCCAAGGTGGAACAGAGATCTTTTGCCTATCAACTCACTATGCACTGAGCTGAAACACTAGTAGTTTTACAAAAGGCTAAAAACATCGTAAATAATATAACGAACGTGGGCAAGATGTTGCAAAGGGGTGTTCGTTTTTTGCAAAGCAAACATTTTTTGATAAATTACCTTTCTAAAGAAGCAATAGTGTAACACAACAAGCTACTTTTAACAGTAACTCTACCCAACACTGCTCATGCGAGGCTTGCTCAAATAAATCAACCTGCAGCCACTGTTCACTTTTTAAATACGGCTGTGCTCCTTGTTGCCAGCAGAACGTTGTTTATCAAGTAGCATTTTAATAGTGAGTGAGAAAGTATCTAAAGCCAGATTGTTAAAGCACTGGAGAGTGTTTTTTCTCGGGGTCAAAACACGGCGAGATTGAAGGTTTCTAAGAAGGCAGTGCATGCTTTGTAGAAACTCAGTTTTATCTGAAAAACGATCAGACAGACTAGAAGTGACCACACCATCAGAAGATCAATACATCAAAGTTTGTTTACTTCATTGCAGTAAAAAAAAGGATTTGCTAAGTAAAGGACACACAATTCCAATAAGAAAAAGTCCTGTCAAAAGAAGGCTGTCTGATAGTGGTCTCACAGTATAAGTAGTGGTCTGCAAACCACTTCACTGGAGTGGGACTTGCTGAGACATATTCCGCAGTGGATTACAGAAAAAAATCTATTGATAAGTTCAAGTTTGAGACCTGTGGCAGTAAAAGAAGGATGGGTGTAAAGAGATGAACAGAAAACAGTGGAATAAGATATAGGTGGGGGTGGAGGTGTTTTGCTTACATTGGAATAGGAGAAGTAACACTTTTAGTTTTGCGTTTTTGCAGGGAACCTGATGAACAAAAAAGATAAAGGAGCTCTTCTATTACCTAACCTCTGCCCCATAAAACATTTATGGAGGCGCTTGAAGGCTGAGAAAGCCAAACATTCCCGACTTTACACAAAGCTCTTTGTAACACTGTCAGATCATGCAAAAATGACTGTAGCCACTATGGCTTAAAGTTAGAGTGTGTAAAATATCACTATGCTCTGTCAGGAGATTGCAGATTGCGGGAAACTGCGATCTCCCCTCAAAATTCAAGTGCATAACCCTACCTACATTGGCCTCTTGGGACAAACAATTCTGCCTGTCATTTATCTGTAATGAGTGTAGGGTCTGACTTCAGCCGTCAATATGCCAGTTGTTCACACCTGTTTACTCTGGAGGAGGCTGTATAACTTTTTGAAAAGGGTTAGATACAAATCGATGAGTCAGTGAAGCTCACTTCTGACCGATGACAGCGATACTCGGGTCAGTTCTTGCAGATATCCTGAACTTTTCTGTCGGTAAGCTGTTTTTGCCACTCTTAGCTGCTGTTAGCCAGCACTGCTGATATTTTCTTTGAATAGGATCTAAGATTGTTGAATTTGCACACTTAGTGAATAAACTCTCATATGATGTGAGAATGTAAACAAACTGTTCGGTCTTGAGATGCAGACAGGGATGAAAATCGAGAACCAGTTCTTAGTAGTCGAATTGTTAGCCTGCTTGACTAACCATCGGTTCTTGCACTTGTGCTACAATCAGCTGATTTCAATTATCAGAGGAGAAGAAGAAAAAAATAGGACAGTTTACAGCGTGGGTATGGACATAACTTTTATTTTTATTGCACAAGGATAGGAGCGCGATGGTAAAGTGCAAACCGCATCCAGGACAGAAGCGGCTGCATTGTGACGCTAACACAACTTCCGCTCTTTGCAAGCACCTGCACAGATAGCATGCTAAGTTAGCCAAGAACCTGCAGCGACGCTAAAGCTGAGTGAATGCTGATCCGGTTAAGTGAGCTGTCATTTGTGAACTGCGATTAAGCCAGCTGCCGCTAAACTTCATCAGGTGACAGGCTGTTTCTACCTGTTTTTTATTTATTTATATAGCACCAAATCACAACAACAGTTGCTTCAAGGTGCTTTATATTGTAAGGCCCTACAATAATAGAAAATATGAAAGTAATACCTTTTCATGTTTCTAAAGCAGAATCCCCCCGTGGAGAGACGTGGTTAGCAAGCTGCATGCGTAGACTGCAGTGCACTGAGAAAGTACCTAATCCTTGCTAAGTAACATCTAAATAAAATATTAGAATTTTACTCACCATAACTGAAGAACTGACTTCTTGGACAGTCTGTACCACACAACAGGAAATAATATTTGTCAGATAATTACATTAAAAATCCTCCAAAAAAGCAACAGTACCACACACACAGTTGAAAGGTCTAGTTCAGTGACTCCAATTAGCAGCGGTGAAGGCTAGCAGACAGCCGCCGGCAACAAACTAAGTGGAAAGAGAGGCTGATGAACGAACTAATGGAGTCCATGCCAGCTCCAGTGCATGCTGTCATTAAAGCAAAAGATTGCAAATGCTAAAATTACAATATTTGTTAGGCTGATATTTTTTTAATGCACCATGTTGTATGGCAGTCTAACAAACAAAATACAAATATTCCCAGTCATCACCAGACTTAGGGACCCCACTTTATGTGCAACTCAAACAGATTGGTACACTTAATAAATCACTTAAGGAACCATAGACAAAATCTTTGTATTAACTGACCGTTTTAAATAAATGATGGTTTTAGACTATGGCTACTCTAGATGTGCTTAAATCAGTCTCAAACCTCCACTGTGCAGAAAAAGGACAGCAGTTTTGTTTTCCCTAGGAGCAATTGGTTGTGTTGTCCAGTAGTTAAAATGGTCAAGAGTGAAGAAAGAATGAATCATGAGTCATGCAGAGAGTTCAAAAGTGACATTAAGTTAGACCTTTTAAATATCTGGAAAGTACCAAAGCCTGCCTGCTTGTTAACCTAATGCAATCAACACTTACATATATAAAAGAGGCGCAGGGAAGTTATTTATATCTGCTTTAGGTTTTTCACTTAATTGCCTCCTTATACTTTAGTATTGGCCTTAGTATTTGGATTCAAGTCTCATCTTTGGTCATAAAATCCATCCATGCATCCATTTTCTTCCACTTATCCAATTCAGGGTTGCGATGAAAAACCTATTCATAAAATGGTTTATTAAAAATATCTATTTTTAAATTTTATTATCGACATAATAGATTTGAATTACCATCACCAGTTTGCTTAAGCAAGGCCTGTCTGTCCTTCAAATTTAATGAAAATCCTTTCATGTCTTTTTGAAGACATTCATCCTGGCTGAAAGCATAAAAAATGATTGCATGAGATAGTGAAGTACTTCATGTAATAATTACATTATGTGCTAACAAACCACATTACAATGATAACACACGGGCAGTACGGTGGTGGGGTGGTTAGCTCTGTCACCTCACAGTAAGAAGGTAGCGTGTGTGGGGTTTGCATGTTCTCCCCGTGTCATCGTGCATTCTCTCTGGTTACTCGAAATTCCTCTCCCAATCCGAAGACGTGCATGGGGATTTTAAATGGCCCGTGTCTGTGATAGCCTGAGTTAGAGGGTGCGTCCTGCCTCTCACCTTGGATAGGCTCCAGCACCTCGAGCCCGGAAGTGAGTGGAAGACAGTGGATGGCTGGACAATAATAACACACCTGTGTTCTTTAGGGAGCACTCAAGTTATGTTCAAGTAGTAAATACATTAGCTTTACACCTGGATCTAGTCTATTGCTTTCTTCAAATTTAAACCCAAATATGAATAAGAATTTTCCAGTCTTTCAGAAACTGGTTAGGCTTCCAGCAAAAGAGAGTTTATTTATTCCAAATCTTTCCCCACCCTGTCACAGATCAAGTTGTGAGCCTTTGAGCCACATGTGTCTGGCACTGAATCACAATCTAAAGCGGTGTCTGTTTTTTTTTAGAGTAGCTTCTGCTGGATTTGTCTAAGTCATAACCTTTGCATTCAGTGACTCAAAAAAAGATCTTAGACTGCACAGAAAAATGTGTTATATACACGCCATGTGGGGTGGAAAGAAAAATACCAAAACGACATTCAACTTAAAAGACTTGTAGAGAAAAACACATTCAGACAGGTTGGCGCTTTCAGCTCTTACTTAGCCTTGAGCTAACGTCGTTGTGGTTCTTTCTGTTGTGTCAGACATGTTTGCTGCTTGTTAACACGCTGCATCTTTGACAGGCAACGATTTGTTTAGTTGGCTGCCATTTTCTATAAAAAGTTAGCTTGCACTATCACTGATAAGAAGCAGTGTTGCTGCGATTTCTTCGCCACGTTTGTGCCACTTTAGTCTCCTAAAATGTACTGAAGATACAGCCCTGTGCAAATGTTTTAGGAAAGAAAAGTTAACTTTATTGTCCCTGAAGGGAAATTTGTCGAAGGAAAATGCTTTTAAAATGAACACATTCAATAATTTTAATTTGTCACTTGAATTAACTCCATGCAAAGTGCAGTAAACCAGAATAACTGGTGCCTTTCTT
This sequence comes from Simochromis diagramma, assembly GCF_900408965.1. Lineage (NCBI taxonomy): Eukaryota > Metazoa > Chordata > Actinopteri > Cichliformes > Cichlidae > Simochromis > Simochromis diagramma. The sequence continues at coordinate 7,783,346 of NW_024387030.1, forward strand.
TTTGCATCTTCCGGAGCTTTCTGCAGCTCTTCTGTGGATTTAGAGTTTCTCGGTTACTTCTGTCTCTTCAGATAAACCCCAGACTGACTTCATCATGTTGTGTGGGACTCTTTGCCCATCTTCTTTCTGCACACAGTTCTTGCTGATGCATGTTTGGATTTGTTGTCCTGCTGAAAAATGAATTGGGATCAAGCAGATTTCCTCCCTAATGTTGGCATGCAATGGAAACAAATCCAAACATCAAGATACCCAGATCTTCAGCACTTCTGCTGAAGGTTGCAATTTAATCGTTTAAGCTGGCCGAGACGTGAGAAGCTAAGAAACAATGCACACTAGCGCTCCATCTGAAGTATTAGAATAATTTACAGTAGAATAATAATCACATTACATTATAACAGAAATCTAATAGAAATATAATAGCTCATATAATAGCTCCTGTAATAGCTTCATATTTATAATGCAAATAAAGAACTTTTTACAGAAAACCTACAGTACTCTTCAAAATCTTCAAGCCACCCATCATTTCTTTATGCTTTGCTTCCCAGGAGCAAGACTTTCTTGTATTTTTAAACTGCTTATGAGCAATAGTTCTCCGGGCTTTCTGACATTCTTTCATAAAAGAAGCAGATGAACAGTATCTGAAAGCCATGTAATAAAAAAGTATCAAAACAGCAAAGACCTTGCACAGGACCTTAAATGTACATTTGTGCAGCTGATCCGTCTACTGAAGCCTCACCAGAAATTATAAATGCAAGTGTGGCTGTCAAAAAGAAGCGATTCTTAAGCAAGGGAAACAGAAAGACAAGCCTGAGGTATGCCAAATTAAACAAGATTTGGACTGAAGATCAGTGGCAACAGTGTGCATCATCAGTATGCATGAGTGGGGTCAGGAGAGAGGTACAACAATGAGTATCTACAACCATCTGTAAAAAAAGGGGGGCGGCTCTGTAATTGTTTGGTCGTGCACTTCAGTCAGTGGTGTTGTCAAAGATCTTGTCAAAATTGATGAAATTATGAATGCACAAAAAGTCCTGTCAGATTTTGATCAGCAACAGAATACCATCTGGAAAGCGTCTGATAGACAAAAGCTTCATTTTTCAGCATGATAATGATTCCAGACCCACTGCCAGTGCAGTAAAAGCATACACAGAAAACAGTCAGTGGAGCCATACCAGTTGTGCACTGGCCTCCACAGAGCTTGGACCCCAACATTACCGAAGCAGTGTGTGATCACATTGACAGAGAATGGACTAAAAGGAAGCCAACATCCAAAGCAGAGCCTTGAATGTCCTTCAAGAAGCCTGAAGAACTGTTCCTGAAGACTACTTAAAGTAACTACAAGAAAGCTTGACTAAGAAAGTTCAGGCTGTGTCAAAGAATAAAAGTGGTCAAACCAAATATTGATTTTCTATCTTGTATACTGCACTTATTTCCCGTCTCCTAGCAAAATATAAAGGAATAAGGAGCATCTCAAGACTTTTGCACATACTGTATAATCTCCAGCAAACAAAACTCACAAGTGATGAATACAAGCAGTGAAAAGAATATCAGCCTCTCTTGTCAGTTACTTTTAAATTCTCTATACTGTCTTCGCTGCTCCAACACTCGGGTCCAGAGGTCTTCTCATTTGCCTTCAGTTTTGCAATGAAAAGCCTTTTTAATTTTTTCTATTTCATTTTCAAGTTGTTACAACTGAATTTTCTTTATACTCTTCTTGATTGCATAAATTAAGATAAACCATTATAAAAACTTGACCTGGACCATCTACAGCGAAAAACTGCCTCATTTAGCCTTGTGCACAGTGAAAATGACCTGAGCACCTGTTTGAGCAATAGAAAAAAACTTTTGTGTGCCTCATTTCATATTTACACAAAAACCATCATTTCTGTGGAGTAGAGTGAGAGCTGTTTTAAGGAGTCAAGGACGTCGAGGAGAGGAAAAGTTGTGCTGCTAAGTGGATTACAAGCGTCAGTTAAAGAAAATAAGCCAGTCCAATCTGGAGTGTGAGGATCCTCTCACCTTCAAGATCAATTTTAAACAGGTGCTCAGCAGTGATGTAAATACAGCGAGGCAGATGGAAGGAGGGAGGCGAAGAGCGGGTACCGTTTTGTGTTCCCATGAGGCTGTCAGGTGTAACAAGGTAATAATCAGCTAATGGTTGGATGGGTACAACTGGAACACACAAAAAAAGCCTCTGAAATAAGTGATTTTCTTGCAACAACTGGTAAAACTGATGCTATGCGTATGTATTTGTTGTTTTATACCCAGCCCATTATTTGTATAACAGGCAGGCCCACAGCTGTAGACGTGCTAATGCTGCATTTACATTGCAATATTTAAAAACCCCTTCTGGCCTCGAATAAGTTGAACAGAGCAGCACATTCTGCTCTGCTGAGTCTGCTCAGCTGTGCACTTTTTGGGGGTAGTTTGCTGGGTATTTATTCATTTCAACAATTGGGTATCTGCAGCAGCTTTCCAACGTTTTGCAAACTCGCAGGGTAATCTTACTTACAATTGCAAATTCACAGTCATAAGAAGTTTTGTTGGGGTTGTAAAATGCAGAATAGAGACCGGTGCAGCATTTGGTCGGGATCTGGGCAGCTTAATACATTTTGAAATGATTTACCGCAGCATCTTCAACTGCTGCAGTCGACATCAGCGGCGCCCCAGTCTCCTATCGACTCTCATCATTGTGGGAATGAGTGAAATTCATTTTGCCATCAACTGTCCACATGTGGTTGAAGTTTACAAGAGCTGTTTCCATAGAGGCAGAAACAGTGGGGGAGAGGCAGAAGAAGAATGTCCCGTGGAGTGACAGAATGAAAGAGGAAAATAAAAATGAGGCCAAACACAGCACACTCCACAAAGCTTTTTTTCAAACAGAGGTTTTTGCACCTTACAACAGCACCTTCACTCTAATTGCTCTTTTCTCTTCATAGCGGTGTAATCAAGATGCATGCAATTCATCAAATTCCTAAGTGCCTCAAAGTGCCGAAACAAGAAGTTGATTAAATTATTAGGTATAAGCGTTTTGATAGCTAGTTAATCATTTAATGCAATAATGATGCAAAAATTGCAAGAATTTGTTTCAGTTTCTCAAATGTGACAATTTGAATGAACAGAGTTTGATGTAAAAAGTAGAGTTTTTAAAAGTTTGCTGGATGAACCAAGAAAAATATTATTGCTATATTATTATTATTTTTGACATTTCAAAGACTGAACTTTTGAAAAGATCACAGCCGTGCTTCCACATGAAAAAGAAGAAACCGATATTTAGGATACCGAATGTCATTTTGGTTCACAAAATTACATAAAATGTGTAGGAAATGTGTAAGAGAAAATATATATTAGCAACACGGAATCATATGCTGTTGCATTACTGTTTCTACACTGAGTAGTTAGTTGTAGCTTCCAATCAAGCATTTATGTCCTCAATTTGTGCCAAGGACTGAAAAATAATGGAGTACTGTCTAAAACTTTGAATTACGTTGAATTTATTGTGCAAAACGGCAAACATGTGATGGGGAAGTGCACACTGCACCCTGGGCCAATGTTTCCACTTCTGGAGACACAGCATTAAATCCTTCGACGAATGTGAAAAGGGAAGATGGTAAGTCATAGCTAGTAGGAAAATACTCCCGGGCCCAGAGTGATGGTCAAGCAGAGTGTATGCTGACTTCAGAGAGTCGGTTTCCTGCTGATTAACGGATATGATTTTTACTCTTTTTAACTGATCTACACTTCAGCATTACTCTTGAATTTTGATTAGCCTTGCATGAATTCACAGAGTACAATCAGTGAAAGAATAACTGAACATGGAGTTCTCCCTTGCACTGAATTGAAGCTGCAGTAGCACTGGTGAGTCTTCGCACTCTCTTTTATACTCGCCAGCATAATATTTTGTGTACATGTTTATCCGGGAAGTTTGCTGAAATTACAGAAAACTTAAAGATGCGCTTTGTGTTCTTGTGGCTTTGTATGTGCAGCCACGTGAGAAAATAGGCCATTGATCATCTTGCACCATTGATTATGTTGCATTAGCTCCCAGCAACACTAGTCACACACTCAAAGAAAAGAATGGCTTCCATGCGAGTGGATCCCCACAGAAGGATGACTTGAATCACTCACTCAGTGTGCATCCATGCACGTTTGCTTCCAACTGAGTGAGAACTAAAAGGACCTGAGAACTGAATGGATTCTTTCTAGAAGCAACTGTGTTCAGCTTATTCATCCAAAAGATTAGTTCACCTGTGACACAACACTAATGTGCACAAATTCAGTGCACTGTTAGGATCACAGAGAAGGTCAACTATGTCTAGAAAAAAAATAAAATAAGAGAGTGTTTCTGTTTTTAAGAAAAAAGAATAATAAATGCTGCAAGAAGGAGAGCAATTTTGAAAAAGGTGGGTTTAAACAGTCTTTACTAACCTCATGCAAACCAAAAGGAAACAGCTGTTATCAGGTTATTGATATGTCACTACAAGATTGTTGACGTTCAAGTTGTCATCCTTACATTTTCCCGTGTATTAGCACGTCAGAGTACTTTGTCAGAAACTGAAGAGGAACCTTAACCCTTTGTTACCAGAGCAGCCAAGTGCAGTAACACTGATTTAAAAAGGAAGTCACTCAATAATTTTACAACATTGTGATGCTGCACGCAGTGCAAGTAGTCCTTAACACATCAGCAGGACCCAGAAAATACAGGTATCTCAGTGAGTAAGTGGATGCTTGCAGCATTTCACCTGCAGGTTTTAATCTGATTGATCCAGCAGTGACCGATAGCAGGATAACGTAAGAAATATATATCATACTTTATATGTGGAGAAGGTTTAGGGTAAGTGCACAATCTGCTTTCCTGTTAGGCTGTATCTTGCAGTTGAAGGCTTTCAATGTTGAAATTAGATGTTTTATTAGTATTAGCAGTAACTTACAAAGAGCAAACAGACAGTAGTGTAGCTGTTAATTGTAAAAATCTGTGCAGGATTTTATCGCTGTATCACCATCCTGGGATCCCCCTGTGCTTAGATACACAACCTGAGAGAGACTGAAATAATTACTAAATGTAAATATATTAAAATGACTATAAACACATTTATTACTTAAAATGAGGCTTGAGTTAAAGCCAAACTGCAGCCAAACTATTATGCTTTGTCCTTATTTTCTGTGCAAACAGTGTATGTGGTATCCCCACGGCGCTGTTCTTGCATCGTCATAATAATCAGTGGCGGTCCTAGCCTGTTTGGCGGCCCGGGCGAACACCCCCCCCCCCCCCCACACACACACACACACACAAAACATATTAAGGATTATACATTAACATAAAACTGTTGTTGGAACCATATTGAATTTCGCCAGAGAAACACACACACACACACACACACACACATATGAAGAGAGAGAGAGTATGCATTGTATGCAAACGACTACCAAACAGCCACCATAATACGTCATACAATGAGAACAGGACAAATCAACAATTGACACTGACTAATTAATATTAAAATCTGTAACATAATGTTTGGAGTTTAGTCTGTTACTGTTACTATTTTTACCATTTCTTTTTGGAGCAACTGTAACCCACATTATTTCCTTGGGGATTAATAAAGTATCCTGATTCTGACTCTGATTGTTTCAGGATGACCTGCCATTATCCAATGACACATCTGCTTACCTGCATCTTTTGCTCGTTTCTCCTCCTCTTCTTTTCTAGTTATGGCCCATTATGGGCTTTGAACTTTTCTTGTCCACCTTACATTGGTTTTAATTTTGCACTCCAGTATGAACACAAATCCCCCAACTCGAGGATCGCCACAACATGACCTAATAGACCTACACCTTAGTTCACAGATTCACTTTGTCTAAGGTTTATTTCTGGGATTTCACACAACCCAAGGTTCAAATCATGAATACATAATGGGCTTGGATTTACATCATTATGAATGAAATGTGCTCTATCTGGAAGCAGCAGGTCTCCCTCCCCTTTCGACAGCTTGTGTGTGAGACTTTAAATCATCAAACTGTAAATTATAAATTTTCAATTGTTATTGATCCCTTTACCCCGAGTCCTAAAGTGTATATTTACTTTCTTACTCTTCTTATATATATTGTTTGTTTACTTGCACTGCTGTAACTGGAGCCTCGTCGTCTCGTCTCTCTATATACTGGACTGTAGCGGAGATGACAATAAAGTTTACTTTGACTTCAGCACCGAGCAGGCGCACCGAGGGCTCTCGCGCTCACTTTTCGAGTATAGAATTTCGAAAAAAAAAACATCGGTGCAAATTATAAGTCTGTATCATAATTTGTTTGTTGGTTTGTTTTTATTTTGTTTTATTTTATGAGTTGGTTATTAGATGCTGCTCCAGCCAGCCAGAGAATCCCCCGCCGCCCCGCCCTCTCCTTCCTGTGCCGCAAGCAGCAGGCGCACCTCGCAAATGGAGGGCGCCCTTACTCCCAGCAAATGGGCGATAGAAAACCGATCGGTGCCTATGCCATTCCCAATATGCGCTGGCTGATGTCGTGGCAGCATGAGTACGAGCAATTTTTTATTTTTTATTTTTTTTGCCGATGCCCGTGATGCCACCCCCCACCACGATGCCATCCCGTGGGCAACCGCCCGTATCAAAAACCGGCCGCTACTGATAATAATATTGGTCCAGGATCAACATTAGACCAATCACGCTGTTGTAGCTTTAGAATATGAAGGAAACAGAAAATGAAAAATGACTTTGCTTAAATTAAAGTGTCTTTTGGATTAAATAGCAAGTATTTTCTTTATTAGATTATTCAATATAACAAATATATTGTCAAGTTAGCTTTGCTGTTAGCCAAATTTGGGTTACTTGTGTTGGTTTACTTGCTAACTTCTTGGCTAATGCTAACTGAATACCCAGACAATATTATGATGTTGAAATAACAGCAAAACAGGGATATCAGATCGTGGATGTGCAACTAATCCCTGTGATCTAAATGCTCAGGCGTCATACTGCTGCACACGCTAGGTTTTAAACAGTTTTTCTTCTCTTGGCTCTTTATGATGTCAGTGAGGGCAGTTATTCCTAATATTGGGTTCTGTTTATCATAGGCAGCTGATAAGGAGAAAGTTGGGGTTGGAAAGAAACATATAAAAAGAAAAGAAAAAAGGCTAAAAACCTGGGGTCTGTGCCAAGGCTGGGTGTAGGATAAATAATGATTGTTTTGAATTCTGAATCACGCAAACCTACTTCAGTGAAATCCAAGAATAAAAACATGTAGTTATAGATGAGTATAGGTCCCTTTAGGGATTATAAGGAGCTCTTTTAGATAATAAACTTTTGCATTAATACGTAATGTGATGTGTAATGATTCACATTAATTAGTACAGTGTGTGGCGAGCAGTGTTGGTCAAGTTACTTGAAAAAAGTAATCAGTAACTAATTACTGATTACTTCCCCAAAAAAGTAATCCCGTTACTTTACTGATTACTTATTTTCAAAAGTAATTAATTACTTAGTTACTTAGTTACTTTTTAAAAACACGATTTACAACCTGAAGAGGTGATAAAGCGATAGATCTTTCAGCCCAATTCTACTTTTTCTACATAATCCATCATACAAAATGTAATCAAATGGAAAAGTCTCTTTTTAAAACTTGTTTTATCAGTTTCAATCTTTTAACTTTTAAAAATTTAATTATATGCAACATTCTCTGACTTGAATAAATTAGTTTAACATTTAAACCTATTTTCTACACATTCCAGCACATAAAATAAAATATTTTTTGTGTTTACACTCACTCTTTCAAATAGATGCAAGTAAAACACAGCAGAAAATAAATAAAGTCAAAGACTCAGCGGTCCTGTTGCTCTATTTTCACCTGTAAAGCAGGACTGCGGTAGGCGGAGGTTTACCCTGGTGCAGGTGTGCCGCGGTCAGTTGAAGAATCCGCGAGTTTCTCTGTGAGTTTCCCATTACGTCGTTGCGCACTCGGTGCTTGCTTGGAAGTTTAGGGGTTTTTTTTCGCTGAAAAAGGAGTTTTCTTCCCACGCACAACGGACGCTAATGTTTTTGTCACTTTTTATGGAATCAAACTCAAAGGTCAGTACTTCCACGCTTTAAACGCTGCACGCTCATACTCTCTCCCACAATCGATATGTGATCCATTGTTGATCTGCACACAGCTGTTGTCACTAACGGCGCACTCGCTTACGTCACTGTCGTGAGACATTCTCGCAAAAAACCACGGTTTTAGTAACGCAGTAACGCAGCGTTACTACGGGAAAGTAACGGTAATCTAATTACCGTTTTTGCAATAGTAATCCCTTACTTTACTCGTTACTTGAAAAAAGTAATCAGATTACAGTAACGCGTTACAAGTAACGCATTACTGCCCATCTCTGGTGGCGAGGAATGACTTTTTCACCCTTTAAAGAAAAACATAGCAGTAAAAAGACCCTCACAACAGCAGCAGTAATATGGGATATTAATGAAAAATAATTACCAGAAACATCAATACTAAAAATAGTCATTCGTTCTTAATCATTAGGAGACGACAAACTGAACATTCAACATCACGACTTCAATATTTAGATTCAGCGTGTACTCAATTCATCATGTTAAATCGATCCCATGTTGCAAGTGAATCGACAGCAAAGAGTTAGCAACCTGAGAAGAAAATCTGTCTCAGCAGCAGCAGCAGCACTGGAGCTGCGAAACAACTCGTTCATGAACTATGAACACTCTCAGGCTCTGGGTTGTGTTTGCTATTGTGGCCCCCGATCCCATTGTCCCACCATTGTTAATGATAATGTCAGCGGTGATGGGTTTGCGAGGTGTGTGTGTGCGCGTCTGTTTGCACAGCGTTCCAGCCTCTGTGTGCGCCGTGTGTGTATCACAGCCGCGTGCCTGAGACCAGAGGTGACCCATTGGTGTCCCTGCTGGTCCGGAGCAGGGATAACACCCTCTGGAGGCGATGCTCATTAATCATCCCATTCAAACGCACAGAACGCAATCCATCCTCCCATCCACTCCTCCTCCTGCTCCTCCTTCCCTCGCCTCCTCTTCCTCCGCCGCTCTGCAGCACCGACGCTCCGTAATGGGGTCACTGCTCCCATTTAACAGAGACAGACAGAGGAGAGAGAAAAGGAAAAGGGGAAGGGATAGAGTTGGGGGGGGGGGGGGGGAGCAAAAATGAACTGAGATTAAATAAGAAGGAAGGGGGGAGGCAGAAATAATAAAAAGAGGGGGAGGGCAATGAGGGGAGACAAGAAAGAAATAATTACGGAGGGAGGTGTTTGAAAGTAGGGGTGATTAGGAGGAGAGGGAGGGGTAATAGAGTTAGGGAGAATATGTAAAGATGCAAGAAAAGAGGGGTAAAAAAAAAATGGTCTGAAAAACAGTAAAAGACTTTCCCTCTGATTGATGTTGTGCAAAAAAGAAGCAAAAACATTGTGTTCTTTGGAAATGTGGAGAAGAATCTTTGGAATTTCTCACTGTGGGGACCCAGCACTAATTATGTGACTCCGTGTGTGTGTGATTCATTCCACTGCTGGAGGACAAGCATGTGTACATAACCAGCACACGGAGAAGCACAAAAGCTGGCAGAGGCACATAGGCAGACACACACAAACACACGCGCGCAGACAAACACGCTAGCTAGCGAGCGATGCCAGGGGACCTCGGTAGAACTAGGTTCCTCCTCCTGCTGCATTATTCTCTTTGGAATGTTGTTTTTATTTCCTGGTTCCACACTGCGGTGCATCGCCCCCGGTTATCCAGCATCACACACGCGCGCGCGCGAGTCGGAACGCTTCACTCATCCTCATCGCACCACCACTTTCGAGAAAACAGTCTGACAGATGCCCTAAACAAAAAGAGAATCTGAAGGCCGCAAAAAAAAAAATAGATCTGAGCCTGACAAAGTGTCGCTTTCTCTCCCTTGTGCATGGCCTGAAAATAGCAAGTTCATTCTGTTTCCTGGTGGATGGCGGCCTCCTGTAGATGTCCCTCTATTCTTAAAGCAAAAGTTTGACAATTTGGGAAATTATTCCGTTTATTCCCTTTCTGGCAGAGAGCGCGAGTTGGAAAGATCAATAGCACTCCTCTCTCAGTGCAGAAAATATGGAGCCACAAGTTGGCTTAGACTGGCACCGAGACTGGGAAACAGCAGGAAATAGCTAGCCCCGCTCTGCCCACCAAAATCTGCCTAGCAGCAACTCTAAAGCTCTGTAATTAACTGGTAATATTTCCTTTGTTTAATCATTTGTCTAATCCAGAGGCGGTGGGGTGATTGGAGTGGGGAGAGATGTGAAGCAGAGATACCACATGAGCTGAAAGGGACAGGTGTGTACATGCCGATGTTCCATTAATAACTGGATGTTATTGTGGTTCGGCCTGCTGATTCGGCCTGCTTATCAACACTGTGAGCAGTTGGAGCGGCTGTGACACACAGCTCATGGAGGCAATTAAGGTATTTTGAGAGCTTAGCGTAGGGCTCAGTTGCCGCAGTTTGCATCAGAAACAGCACTACTCTTCACAGAGGTGCAGCTCAAATCTGAAACAGTATTTAGCTTCATTAAGGCTTACACTTGTTATCTCTGATGTGAAATGAACTAAACATAAGGTTAACAAAATGCTCACAGTGTAACTCGTGCAATCCTGTTTACATCCCCGTGGGCCAGGCTAGCTGTTTCCCTCTGCTTCCTGCCTTTGTGCTAGGCAAAGCTAACATAATATGCAATGAGAGTGGTATCCATCTTCTCGTCGAACTCTGTGCCAGAAAGTGAATAAGCATATTTCCCAAAAGGTTTATTCTTTTGCAGAAAAGATCATGGCTGTCTCTTGTAGTCGCAGTGATTTCTCCCAACTGAGTGCAGAGCGGTCTGGGCATTTGGTGTCGACAGAGAGAGCTCTGTCTGCCAGAGACGAAGAAGCTAATTTATATAAGAATGGGATGGAGATTAAGACCTCTGAGAGTATTATGGATTTGGGGAATTAAGCATAATGGATTTCATGTAGGGCTTTCTTTTACGAGTCCGCTGTTGGAGAGAGGTACGCAGTCTTGAGAGCAGATCTGATTCATTCCACGGCTGAAGAACTGGCACATGCACGTACCAGAGGGCTCTCACTCAGCAAAACACATGCACACAACACACGCACACATTTGTTATGCTTGTATTTATTTAAACAGCAGCTCCCCGGGATGAGCTATGGTTCCAAAACTGTCTGAACTAAAATGCCTTTTGTCATCCCCAAGTGTATATTTATGAAGATTTTACACTTCTATTTCACACTGCTCTGGTTTTTGAAACATGGAACCCAGAAAATCATCAAAACCGCAAACAAATACAATGCACGACACAGCAAGTGTTGTGTGAGACAAAGTGGAACCGTCAGAAATAAAATCAGGGGGCTTTTTTTTGTAAAGAGCCTTAAAAATTGTCTGCCTCGGTTACATTTTGAAGACTAACTGTTCAAAGTATGAAGGATGTGCGCATGCTGTAATGCTATCCAGCACAAGAGCAACACCAACACTTGAATTGCAAAAGGAATTAACTGCAAGTTTGAGTCATGCACAGGTTTAACATTTAAGCGTAACTCTTAAACATTAAATGCTTGCATTAATTATTACTTTAAGTGTTAAAATTTCAATGACAGTATATATAATGCATAAGAATGACCGTGTTCATCTCACACACATACGCATACAAATAAAGGAGAAAATTTGTTATGAATATTTTCTTTTTTTTCCTCGTCTTTTTTCCCGACAATCTTTTTAACCTTGCATTTTTTAGTCAAATTCTGTTTACTACATCAAATCAAGGCTAACTCATGAGTTTTTAATGATCTATTAAAATTCTCTATCACTTTCTTGCTTTGATCATTTCATAGTGAGTTTAATCAACAAGGTATTATCACCTGCAGAGCCGGGTGATAATTCTGTAAGTTCTTCACAACCACCAGCTCCTTTCACATTAGTCGGGAGTCATTTGATCCATTGTTAATATAAAAATATTGACTTGCGTGGCTTCAAAGATTTGTTTTTCTCCGTGATGGTTTGCTAACTAATGCTTGGTGAGAGCGTCATAACTCTCACAGAAGTCAATATTGGCCACTGATTCACTTGTTACTACATTATGATGGATAGGTGGATGAAACAGCAGCAGTCTAAACAATGTCCTTATTGCATCATCAGTCTACCTGGTGTGTGTGTGTCTGTCTGTGTTTGCATATCAAAGATTGAGACAAAAGCAGTGTTTGATATTAAAGTATTGCATTTGGGACATCACAACATCCCTCTCTAACTGTATTTCCTGTCAGTCTCTCTGTTGTAATCCCATTTAAAAAAAAACTGGACTTGAGCTTAAATGAATTAAGGTAAGTTTGGTTTCCAGTGAAATTTAAGGCACCAAAAATGTTATAACCTTTACTAAAAGTAATATTATGGCATTTTCCACCATTCATCGGCATAAATTGCAACACTATTGATTTCTTTATGCATTTATGTGCACAGTAATAGTAATTGTTTATTCTCAAGTTTATTCTCGAGAGCTTAAGTTGTTTTCTCACCCACACTGCAGTCCTGAACTTTTGCAGACATGTACTGGCAGAGCTGAACGTAAGAACTAAATGTCCAAACCGAGTGTCAGAATGGTGAAGAAAGGTGATTTATGTGACTTTGAATGCGGCATGGTTCTTAGTACCAGATGAGATGGTCTGAATATTTCAAAAAACGCTAATCTACTGGGATTTACCCACACGGCCATCTCTTGGGTTTACACAGAATGGTCCAAAAAAGAGAAAATATCCAGGGAGCGGCAGTTCTCTTTGGTAAAAATACAGTGCTGATGCCAGAGGTCAGAAGAGAATTGCCATAGAGCTTCAAGCTGATAGGAAAGCAACAGTGACTCAAATAACCCACTCCTTACAACAAAGTATACAGAAGATCAGGAAACTAAAGCTACAATTCACAGCAACACTTGAGAATAGAAGATTAGAAAAATATCGCACGCCTGGTCTGTTGAGTCTTGATTTCTTGCAACATTTAGTAGGGTCAGAATGTGCCATAAAAACATGAAAGCTTGGATCCATCCAGCCGTTTAGGATGGTTGTAATGGTGTAATATGGTTCTTAGCACCAGAGTGACTTAGTATCAATTGAACATCATTTACTTTTTTAGTATATTGTGGCATGTCACGAATGCAGATCAAACTGGTTTCTTGAACATGACAAGTACCCAAATAGTCCCCAGATCTCAATGCAGGAACACATCTGAAAAGGGAGATTTGCATCATGGATGTGTAGCCAACAAATCCACAGCAACTACATGATGCTGACATGTGAAAATAGACCAAAATCTCTGAGGAATGATTCCAGCAAGCTGTTAAATCTATGTAAGAAGAGGGTGTGCCCCAATACTAGCAAGATGCACCTAATGAATTGGTCAGTGAGCGCAGCATGTGACCATGGAAGCCACACCTACATGCTGTTCAAAACTTCTGTTTGCGAAGGGCAGCCAGTGAGAGAAAACCAAACTGAAATTAAAGGTGGCCTTAAAAGGAGTAGAGCTAAACCAGCTTGTTTCAAACAGAGCCGATGTGCACCAATAGCTCAGTATAAGATAAATAAGGATTATTCTGAACAGCGAATCAAACAAATCTATTTTAGTAGAGTCCAGTATTGAAATTATAGAGGTACAATTAAAGGGTAGATCCCCTTTAACAGTCTATAACTTCATTTTCTAGAATGAAGTTGGATAATGTCCAATTAAGCCCATGTGGGAATAGCACAGCTAACTATCTTGAGAGCAGGCAGGTGAGTGGGTATCATGTGTCCTGCCTGCTAAAAGCTCTGCCCAAGTAAAGTCATTGTTGAAACCATCAGAGAGTGCAGGCTTGACTCAAAAATCTTCGGTGTGCTACATGTGATAAACGGCGACTCCGGACAATATCCCCAGTCTGATTCTCCCAACACTGTTGGGGGTTCATGTGTGAAAACAGCTTTGAAGGCATCATTCCCCGAGGATTTTTCTGTAACCGATCGGGAGATCAAAGTGTGCGAACTTTATGTTGTGGCTGGTTGGATTTAGTTGTTTGATGCCATAACTGCAGTGATGAAAAAGTAAAGCCACGGTCCAGAACTCCCCTCTGTGCACAGGACCCATAAATCACTGTTACGGCCCTGCACACAGACACATAAACACAATCGCACTCCCAGTTTCAGAGCCTCACTTGGAGGGAGAGAAGACATTCTGGGTTATCTCTATGAACGGGTGCCTTCCCCTGGCTCCCACTCCACTCGCCTTCCCCGCCAGATAAACATGTTGTTCCAAACACTGGTTCAACACACGGCGACGAGCAGAGATTAAGACCGACTTAAGTTTATCATAAATGAAGTGCAAAGTCGACAGTTGTGTGGCCCACTGCCTCTCAAAACTAAAAACCACCAGCTGGGGTATTTAGGAAGCGTTGGGAGCTGTGCAGTAGCAGCCACCAGGCATTCCAGTGTTGAGGTAGGCTCTAATCCTCTGCTCCTGGCTCGCTTCTGACTACGAAGGAAACAGCAGGGAGACACGTTCACAAATCAGAATTTATGGTGGCGTCAACACTGTTTCAGAGAGAGACAGTGATCCTCAGGCTTTGTAGTTTTTCTCCAAGTCTCAATCCAGCGAATAATTGGTATGTAGTCAATTTTTAAAAATGGAAAATTGGATTTAAAAAATCAATAATGCCAATCTCCAAGTGAAAATCAGACTTCAAAAATGCCATTTCGAGCATAATTACGTTTCTGTTCGCTTTCTATTAGTGGCAGCGTTCTCAGGGAGTTGCTAGGAACCCGAGGCAAGCGGTGTCTTCTTCCAGCAGGAAACTCAAAACCTTGTGGTTGCATGGGGACTTAAAATCCGGGTGCAAATCTGTTCGATGATACCAACTTCCCTTAAAATAGCTTTTCTGTGAAGATCACCCATATTCTCCTTTTTCTGTCTGTTCTTCATCTCCCGCACACAAAAACCTTAAAACTGACAAGACGCAGACCCTGCACGCACACACAAACTCTTCAACACAAGGCCCTGTAAAGCCTGCATGATGTTTTCAACGTCAACCGGGCCGGTCCCTGCCATCTTAGTGTCTCCACATCAGCTTAGCGCAACAGCAGAATGACACAGTAACAGACACATATCAGCTTACTATAATAACACCTAGCCACCACGCCGAGTAATCCGCCATTTTCCTTCACAGGCCTGTAAATAAGTATTGTCATTTCACACTAGAAGACTCAAAAATCTTCATCTTTTAACTGTTTGGCAGACTTGTAATTGAGCTCCAGGTCTTTGCAGAGATCACGTGGGTGGCGTCGCGTGCCAAGGAGCAGACACAAAGCAGAGGCAGCCAGAAATGTGTGCCCCCGTAATGGACAGATACATTATCTGAGTCTGTTTCGCACATCTACTCTAAGTTCCTCTTTCTTCTCACTGCCCTGCTGCCTACAGTAACTCTCCTCTTGCAAGCAAATGACAAGTCCTCCAGCAGCCTTAAGCCTGGAAACACCCGCTTGCTGATCTTTCTCGCCTTCTTTTCATCTTCCCCCATCTGCCCTTAAATCTCTCTGTCTTCTTTAGTCCATCTTTCCCTCCCTACCTTCTCATCATCCCCTTTCTTCCAGCATCCTCCTTACTCTCCCTTCACTGTCCCCCCTTCTCTCTCTCTCTCTCCCCCTTGCACCCTCTCTCTATGTCTCTCGCTCTCTTTGTAGGTATTTCCCTTGCTGATGTTGTCCATTGAGAGCCGGTGATTGTCTGTGGGTGAGAGCAGAGGAGAAGAGCGGAGCCGATTACTGCAATGCAGAGCAACCAAACAACATCACAGCGCTGCAGCAGACGCTGTGTTTGCATATGTGCTTGTATGTACAGTTTATGTACATATATAAATGGACTTTGTTTACTCGTGCTTACTTGTATTTGTATGTAGAAAGTGTGCACACATTTGCAGCGCTGATATATTGATGTAAATGTTTATGAGTGTGTGTGTGTGGCGCGCGTGTGTTTGCGAGCGATGACCAGCTCAACCACAACTATTTGTCATGGCCAAACACCAAAGCTTGTGCAGCTATGCACCATGACTTTTAAATAGATCTCTTTTCAAACCATGCCTAACTGTGCATTTTTAATACTCCGCATGTTTATGCAGAGAAGAATATGTTTTCATGCTTTCGCACATACACACACTCTCACTCAGAAGGATCCGCCTATCGCAGCTCAGGCTAAATCTATTATGCAAAATGACAGTGTTTTAATCAGGCTAATTGTCCAGCTCCGCGCCACGTCTCTGCCATCTCTACTTAACCGATGCCACAGCCGCACTGTTTTTTTTTTTTTTGTATTTTTTAAGAAATAAATGACACGGTGGTGGTGGAAGAGCGAGAGGCAATCTAAGCCACAGAGGCCCACAGGCGTTTGAAGTCTAAAGACTCTTTCATCCTCGACTCTGGGAAATGAATGATTTTTTTCACACAGTGACAGGACAGCTCTGACAGGACCCAAACACATGAACCATGGCAAAGCTGTCAGATAGTCAAACACACATACACAGACACATACACGAGCATACAGGGAAACGCAAGAGCCAAACACACACACGTCGACGCGCTCACACCCACACAAACACACACTCTCTGAAACGGGTCCAGAGCAGAGAGGGCTGCAAAAATTAGACATGCTCATGGTCGAGGAAGTGAGAAGGAAGCATTAAAAGTGAGGGAAAGCGAGCGAACAGGACGGAGAGAATGATGCTATAATTAGTCGTTTGTTGCTCTAACTGGCATTTAGTTTTAACTGGGCTTCTTTGTCTGTAGACACAATGGGGCTGATGTGGCATGAGTGAACTACACAGCTTAGAGGATTAAGGCTGGACTGAGGCTGTGCCGCTGCACTCACCCTCCCCGTCATGCACATGCCAACAGACGAGCCGCACAAACGCCCGGCTTCACACACTTTCTTAAACACACACACACCTACAAACAAAGGCACACCCCTCTGAATGCACAAAGTCGCGACTGTGCGCACACGCACACACAAACGCACCCACAGGGGGATTATCTGTGCAACAGAGTTCTGAACACTGAGAGTGAGGAGGCGTCTGAAGAACTGCACTCATCACCGAAGGATGGAAAGAGCACAGCAGAAAGAAACAAAACACACACACACACACACACTTGAATGTGAGCTACCTGTGTGTTGAGCAGCATATTGAACAGCACCTCTCCGTGTCCGTCCTGCGAGGCTGAGCTGACAGCCAGAGCAATGAGAAGGAAGGGGAAATAGAGGAGAGAAGAAAGAACAAAAGGAAAAGGTGAGGAGGAGAGCAGAGGAATAAAGAGCAGAGGAAAAGGGGAGAAAGGAGCAAATCAGATGGAAAGATGAAAGCAGAAGAGAGAGGGAAGATCATTATGAAAGAAACACTAGCAATTCACGACCTTGGCTACAGTTATGTCCTTATTTCACCCAATGGACTTGTATTTATTTTATACCGTTAATGTGGTAGATTTCACACTATTAGCTTCTATCTCCACCCTTTAGTGTGTGAGGAACCCTGCAGGCAGCCAGCTTTGCTCAACTCTCATCTGATCTCCGCAACACGCTGCATGGACAAGCTTAGAGGCTTAGCATACCTCAAGCCGTCTCTTTCATACACTATTAAAGCAACAGGGAGAGTGAGTGTGCATTTATGGGGGTCAGGGCAAGTGTATGTATGTGTGAAGCGGTTACACAGTAGTTTTTTTTATGTAGCACCCTTTATTGTATTTCGTGGGTCGGCGGTAAGAAGGCTGAACCAGATGCAGAACCATCCTATACATTAATATAACATGATCCCTTACAGGAGAGCTTCAACACGCGAAAACTAAGAATAAATATATTCACAACTGCCTCTACTATTGGTAAGAGATGAAAGCATAAAAAGGTACCTCTGTAAAAGATAATAATCGATAGTTGATAGAAGTGTCTGTCTCTTTTGTTTGTTTTTTAGACAAAAAATGCCTTTTTTACATCTTGTTTTTTTTTTTTTGTCCATTGATCTTTTTTTGCCATTCAATTTTCCTCTGAGAAATACTTAAAAATCAATACAATAACCTCTGTGTCTGAGTCCGATGAAAATGAAAATGTGCAGCAGAGGTCCTCCTGGCCCCATTAAGTCTGGCTGATTAAGAAATCCAAGATGCATCCATTGCCTTAATGTCCTTCTGTAATTTCCTTTGTTTTGTCTTTCAGTCAAACAAACCAAAGAAAAAAAAATCTGTATCCTTTTTTTTTTCTCCATAAAACCAGAACCTTTTTATAATTTCACACAGCAAACGACTATTCCTGGATATGTCCATCATCGTAGCCCTGTAAAAAAAAATCAACCGGTTAAGCAAATTAAGTTAACTGGATGAGATGATGAAAATGAACAGAACTGCATACAAACAACTCCAATATTGACTGGGTATATTATTATTTTTGGCTCATCCAGGGGAATGCAATTACTCGGCGGGTTTTTGATTAGTCTCAGTCGTCCATCAGCGTCCCATCCATTGGTAGTCAAACCTCTTTGTTTAGATAAATAGATCTGTATTCATAGAAAAATAAGCATTGACCACACTGCTGGCTGTTCATTGCTAAGGCACTTGGCTGTTTTCAGTTACTTCTCTTCTTCTTGCTTTTCTCTGTCTGGTCTCCATCCTAACGTGTCCACCCAGCTCGCTCTAAACTTCGAGGCTGTCACAGTTCACGACTCTGTGTTTGATGATGCTTTGAAGAGCTGGTGTGTTTCACCTCCACGCAGGTCTTTTGAGAGCAATATTATGAGCATCAACGCCCACTACCACCACCACCATGCCGTCTCCCGCTAATTGTGGCGCCGAGTAGAAAAGCCGAGCCTCAGTACTTTAAAAAGAAAAAGAAAAGGATACTGTAGTAGCTGCAGCTGAAGTTTTGCCTCCAGGCAGAGATCTGTGATCAGCTACTCCTTGCCAAAAAACCAACCTATATGCCAGTAGTGGGGAAAATACAAAAAGTGACCTCAGCTCGTTATCCAGGAATAAACATAGCGTGTAGTGTAGTCCCGCTCCCCCACAGGCTCCTCTCAAAGCCAACCTCTGTACAGAAGTCATTGTTACTGAATGATTCACCACCAGAGAGAGAGATGATGAAGAGACAAGAGAAGATGGGTAGCAGGAAGAGGAGGATGAGGAGGGGGAGAAAGAGGAGGCCCGTTAAAACTGGTAAGAGCGGTCTAACACCTCCATGTAGTCTGGTGTGGTCCTCAGTCTGGCTCTCTGCTCTCCAGCTCCCTGTTCGCTCTGACTGCTACCACCTGGAGTGGAGCTCGTGGTGGTGGTGACCACGAGCGTTTGGTCGGGTCTCGTGTCCTGTTTGGAGTCTTGGGGGTGGGGGTAGCGGGGCGGGGGCCTCACATACCTATCTGGCAAATCTCTGAACTCAGGAGTTGGGAGTCTGAAGAGACAGTCCACCAGCTCCACTTTAGGAGTGGGGCCCTGGCTGTCGATTACTGTGGGGCACAGGATGCCGTTCCCGTGGAGGCCAGCGAGTGGTCCCATGGCTCCTGTAACAGTGTTGATGGGTGACGAGGACACCTCCAGAGCCCACTCCCTCTCCTTCTCTGCTGCAGAGCAGTAACCCTCCTCGCACTCTTTCGAAGCTGCGAACGTCTGTTGCTGCTGCGGCCGCTGTTTCACCGCTGCGTCCTGCTCATCTTTGTAGATGGGGTTGCTACACATGTGCGATGCCGCCGCAGGGTTAGGGCCTTTGGCAGCGGCCTCTGGGGGCAGAATGGTGTCGTAGACGTGGTTGTGCTCAGGCGGAGGTAGAGGCGGCGTCTCCGGGAGGCCGTGGTGATGATGATGGTGGTGCGTCTGCTCGGTGAAGATCCCGCACTCCATCTGGATGCCGGCCAAATCCACCTCTCCCTGGCGGCGGAACGGCAGCTTGTCTCTCCTCCTCAGGGCGTAGGCGATTAGTGCCGCAGCCGCAAAGAAAGCAGAGACAAACAACACAAGCAGGCTGAGCACTAAGACCGACAGAGGGATTGAATTCTTCTCCGGAAGGGGACCGACGCCTGAGCCGGGGTAGTCAACCGACACGCCTCTGTCTGCAGCCGTGGAGGTGGCCGTCTGCTCCTCCTGGTCCTGGTCCTCTTGAGGCTCCAGCTCAGGGCATAGCAGCTCCATGGAGAGGGATCGCAGGTCTACACCTTTGGTCTTATCCGGGGAATGGCACACCACCTCTCCCATCACAACCACAGCACTGAGCCCCTCCAGCCAACGCTTCAGTGGAGCAGCTTCACAGTTGCACTCCCATGGGTTCTGCTGCAGGTCCACCTGGAGAAATACATTAAAAATACAGTGTGTTGTCATTGTGTAGTTATAGTGTAATTACTGGTCTGCCGTGCAGTAGATAATTTCCCTGACTTTGTGCTGAAGAATGGGCCGATGGCTCCGACTCCTATTTAGATGACAACCAGAAAAATGATATCTCTAACCCTTTCCAAGTAATAAGGTTTGGAAAATGAGTTTTTCAGAATTGATATAATGGCTCTCCACACTGACCAGTAGCTCCAAATTATTTTTAAAATATGCATGTGATGAATGCACAGATTATGTAAATACTCTCATTATAGGGTCATCAAAACATTAAAGTGCTTGCATTTACCAGATGATGGTGCCCAGGCTGGATATATCCTCAATATTCAACTCTTCCCAGCAGCGAGGGCTCTCATAGAAAAAAGTTTTGAATAGACACCGCTCAGAGTTTCTATATTAGTGCTTGTTCATAAAACTCACCGGCAGCTTTTCTGTGACGAGCGTGCAAGAGTATCACAGCACTTTGTTTTTAACAGGATGTGATGCAACTCTCCCCTGTGCTATAATCCAATAGGTATGCGTGCAAATCCATTTTCTCATTGCCAGCTATTGATTGTGCGCCTTAAAACAAACTCAAATATTCACTTTGCCGCGCTCTGAAAAGCTTAAAGCAGATTATGCACGAAGGGAATCACTTACATCACGTTGTATTGTCTACAGAACTCATCTGTTCCATATCTTTAGCAATGACATTGGCAATGAAAGCTGATATTCTCTCTGTCACACTTCCAAGGAGCTCGCACAAATGTTGTCATGCTAATTCGGTTAGGCTATCTCCCTGGCTTGCAGGAATAGATGGATGCGTTCCGAGATGATTCAGCATTGCTGTTGTGGGAGCCATGATACAGCTACCTCCTCATGCCTCACACTGAACAACCGGATGCTCCTTCACTTTATTGAAGTTAGCCCACTGTGGGCTTTTTGTGTGGCTTTCATAATAGCGTAATTGCAACTGGAAGGCGAAGAGAAACTATGCTGCAGTTTTCACTCACTCATATTAAAAGTCCACTGAAAAGCATCCACCGCATTACTGTGACGCATCTAGCCTCTAACGCAGCGCGAATGAGCAAAGTGACATTTTAAAGAAACACTGCATGACCAAAGTGTCAGTTTGTTTTTGCTGTTTCATAACTTTCATAATGACAGTCTTACATCTGGTGGAAATTCTTGAAGCATTTTATTGTTTTCTTTCACGCAAATCCCAAAGGCTTTATCCCCTTCTCTTTTCAAAGCATCTGTCCAACACATCCAACACTGTTTACAATTTATACGCCTGGTCACCTAGTGTGCGATTTGCTGTCAACTTGTCAATCACAGCTTGTGTTGTGACAGGAAATTATAGACCCTCAGTTAGCCCGGCAGGTGCGGGGAAAATATGAGCGCATGATACCATTATGCACGTTCTGTGAACACAAAGGCTTGGAGTAAGTCACGTACACTAAATTGACAATAAAAAGTGGCACACTAACCAAACCGGCATTCATTGCTTTAATCCAGCCTGCAATGATATATTGGGAACCCTCTTTTGTCAGAAAATATATTCAGCCTGACTTAAATAAAGGACTGAAATGGCCCTGCTTTAACCGCAGAAGAGCATATTTGCTCTTGTGGGTTTTTATCATTATGACAGAGAGCAAAGATCAGGCAATAATCATCCAAACTTTATTTGAGAGCTATAAAAAAATTCACATCAGGGGAGAAATTCAGAACGTTCTTAGTGAGCTGTGTGCCTTCTAATTGATCACTTTGCCCAAACATCCTGTCAGTCATTAGAATTGCTCCAGTTAGTTCACAGAAATAGAGTCAATACAAGCAGGTTTTGGAAGTTCTGGCGCAGGGATTCTGCTTTTAGTCTCTGGTGACGAGACGCCCCTGAGCTTCAGCTTGCCAAGCCTTCTCCATACTGATGAATGGGTTTCATTGTCTTTTGAATAACACACACACAGAGCGAACACGAAAAGACTGAAGAAGAATCTGCAGCATATGCAAAATTGTGTTTATTCTGAAAAACGTGTACATTTAAAATCTGTCTTTACGGCTACAGTGGTAGAGTGTGAGATGCTATGCATAGGAAGCCAAAGAATTATGTCAAAGCACTAACGTATCAATGCTCTCCACTTACACTTCTATATTTCATCAGATTGTGGTATTGAGTGCACTCACACAGATTTTGATTTTAGTCTATTTTTTGAAGTGTTGTAATTTATTTTTCATGGTGTGCTCGTGCTCCCTTCATAGACTTCTACCTCAGATAGCGATTTCCTATATTTTCCCGAGCGACTTCAACAACCCCTCGAGAAGGGGCATGAACTTTCTCTATCCAGCTGTTTGTGTTTCATGTAGCTGGAGAGAGAGCGGTAGTAATAGCACAGAGCAAAGAGCAAGAGTTTCTGGTCCACTGAGGCTGGTGTCGGTGAAGAAATTGGCATCTCTGCCTCCGTGTGATTGCTGAACATCAGCGCAACATGGCGAGCCTGGAAAGAAGCCCTTGATCTTTTATTCGGAGGGAAAATAAACACTGTCTTTTAATGCAGCTGTATGAGATATCTTGATTTTGAAATGTGCCGCAAACTGTTATTATGGGGACATGAGGGTCTGAGGAAAAAATAAAATAAAATGAGAAAGAGCACCCAGCGATGGAAGCGGTTCTATCAGCTCTTCCAAACAGACTGTAGACCCTAGAAGAAGAATTTACTTGTCACAGCTGCTAAAGATAGTTATGGCCATTTATTATATCTCCATATGTGAACACATTATGGACAAAAATCCCAGTTTCAAGTGCACAGTCACAGCTTCTGTGTTTAAAAAGAATTATAATGGAATTCAGTTTGTTTCTTTTGAAAACTATTTGACAAAGTATTTAACTTTTTACTACATTAAGTCATTTTAATAGCTCTTTGGTAACACTGCCTATGTGTTTAGCTACCTACACATAATTTAATTTGAGTGGCTATTAACACGACATTACTCTTATCAATCCCACCTTTGTTCTATAAGAAATTTCACCTCACAGCGCACCTGCATGAGTTGGCATTTAATGCTAAATCAGAGTACTTAGCCAGTCAATGAGACCAAAGACGTCTTTTGTGCTGAAACAGAAAACGCATCTTTTCAGAGCACCGTTTAAAATGATTACAGATGCTTTCACTTTTATTTTAAAAAAAGGAAAAAAAAAATGCCTTTGATGTGCAATTTCAGTTGAAATGCTGGCTTGTATTGCAAGAAAATATAACTTGTTTTCACCTTCATAAACATTCTGACTGCTTGTTATTGTGTTGAGAAGATTCCATATTTACATCTGCAGAAGAAAAAACCCTCTAAATATGAAGCTACAGCTAGAAGAGGCCTGGAAGCAGCTAGCATAGCTCTGTCCAGATAAGCAAATCCACCTACCACCACCTCTAAATCTCTCTAACACTTCACATCTTGTTTCTGTAATCCACACAGAACCAAAGTGTAAAAGCAACAAATGGCCATTTTACAGCTGTTATCGTCGGACAGAGACAGACTTGCTGTTTGTGTTTATATAAGTGAAACATGGCCATGGGCAAGTTTCTTCATTACGGCTGGCAATGACAGGGAAGCGCTGCTCTGCTGCACAACACGTCCTTTGCATTTACTGAGAAAGACATATGTGTTTCTGAGCTGTACATATATCATTTCTGGCATCCTCTCAGATACTGAGTCACCTAACTCGAGTTTCTTTTAAGGTTCATCTGCTGTTGAGCTGCTATTCGTTTTCTAGTTAAGAAATCATAAACACCAGAGTGATTTCAATTTTTCTCCCTGGTGTCACGCTAATATTGTTTTTTTGTTTTTTTTAATTACACTGACATCAGCATGGTATTTTCATATCAGTGTATATAAGTGGGTGTAACTGTATAATCCTGCTCTTGATGGTGACAATGACTCTAAGCTATACATGCTGCTGTTTTATGATTAACAAAATGGACTGCTTTTTACTGCAGCTGCGAGCTAAACCCCGTTTCCATCTGCGTTACCCTTTGATTTTTTTTTTTTCTGTGCAAACTCTGGCTCCAAAAGCACACGCCAGCGCCCAGAAATCCCTCATCCCGAGCTTCAAACAGGCCAGCAGTAAGTCAACAGGTGATATCATTGTCACATTATTTTACGTGGTCTATGGGCAGCCTTAATGTGGCTTTGTCAGAGTAATAACAACCCTGGTAAATGAATGTATTCAATTACTGTGGCACAGATTTGAGGGACTACAATGGTCGTACCGCTGAGCTTTATGAATACAGCCCACTGTGTGCTTCCATTTGGTCAATGCTTTAATGCTCTTGGACATCAGAGGTGTATAACAGTGCAAAAGAAAAACCCATAATACACTTTTACATGGCTCCTCCAGCTCCGTGAACTACTGTCGTCCCTTCCTCGAGCAAAGATTTAGAAACAGCCTCTGAACTGCCAGTCTCACCCACACTACCTAGGATCAGGAATTTTGCATGGAGCAAAGAAAAATGGAAATTCACAATGACATTCGGGCTAATCTACACCCACCTTACCTCATTCTACTCAGGCTGTCTAAGAAAAGCCTGGTACACTAAATTTGCTGAAGTGAGAGGAAGCAGGATAAAAAAAAAAAAATGTAACACCTCGCTTTCTGTCCTTATTGGTGCGCTGTGTATAGCAACCAGTCACATAAAGCTGCAGTCAAATGTGCGAGGTAAGCTCTCACAAAAAGCTGGATTTACCACATAACAGCAGTTTATACAGTCTATTTACTGAAATGTACTTTAATTACAAGCATTCACAAAAACTTGAGAGGTTCAGCTTTCTCCAGTTTAGCTCCTGATTTATTAAGACCACTTATGCAAATCAAGTCAATTGCAATTTTCCAATTAGAATACCTGAGGCGCAACCATAGTCCCACAAGCCACAGCAGAGCCTGCAAAACAACAGACGCTACAGATGACAGAGAAAACTGCAGCTGTGCCAGAGGCCAGGAGACCAGGGGCTGCCAGAAGTTTTTAAACGTGGCCATGGCTTGATCCAAGATTTCAGGTTGTTTTGTTTATTTCATCAAGCTGTGATAATATAATGTGTCTTGGCAATCTATTAGTTCTTTTAATCTCACCGGCTGACATTTGAAATAAATACGCTCTGTATAATTATGCACATTTTTGTGTAGCAAATCAACAGGGGTGATCCAATTCAATAATCTCTATTTTTCCACCCGGCAACTGTCAGTCAGCAAAATGCATGTTATTTGGCCTAAATTAGCTGAAAGCCTCATGCCAGGTATCTGACTCATTTGCACACACAGAGGTTAGCAGACCAGAATTGTGTTCTCAAGCATCCACCTGCATCCACACCGCCACAGCCATTCAGTAAACACGGTTAGTAATGTAGTAATTTACACTAACCTGTACCAGTCCGGTGAGGTGTTCAAGCACGCCCTCCATCGGAAGCTGTAGCAGGTGATTGTTTCGAAGGTTTAGGCGGGCTAGATTGACTCTGGAGAATACACCAAGAGGGAGACTCCGCAGCAGGTTGGCATTAAGGAACAATAACTGGAGGGATGGCATGGAGTCGAAAGTGCCGGGATCGACTTCACGGATCTCATTGTACTCAAAATAAAGGTACCTATAGACAGGAGAGAAGATGGCAGTGTCACAGACTTTACAAGCAAAGAGACTATCGGTATGTTGTATCTAAGCTGTATCTCGTAAAGCTGTATCAGGTCATTTTCCTTTCTGCATAAATTAGTCATTCCTTTTGATGCCTTTTCATACATTTAACTTCCAAGTATATGCCGCGGCCGTGCATGGCAAACACATCAATGAATATTCATGTCACAAAGTCACACCAGAAATTGGATTTCATCTTCTCATCCCCTGTTCGCAGCCATAAACTGATCACTATCAAATAAAATTGTGTAATTTTGCACTGATGACTACTAACACTGGCCTTTGCGTATCAGATTATCTTGTTAAATCAAATTAAAAGGACTCTTTTTTTTTTAAATAACAGAAATATGTGCAGAGTACAGCTGGAGAATTCTCTGTGCATGCTAGTCATCCAGTAGTGCAATTGCTAGAATAAGTGATGGATCTGGTTTAAATGACTTGTACAGCTCCCTCACCATTAAGTCGCTAACAAAGGCTAACAAGAGGTTAAGAGGTAGACATTTTGAAAAGTCCAGAGAGGATTTTTATTATTGATTAATAGTCAAATAAATGGCTATGGAAATTTTTTTTCCTGAACCCTGTCTTTAAATATAAAATAGTGGAGCTGAAAGCCAAAAGGCTAAAAGAGGTCTTTGCAGTCTGCTCTGCTGTCTTCCTCACTGTTTAATGACTGACTTTGGATATAGGTTATTAACCAAGGAACTGTCTTATTGTGATGATGACATAAATATACATCACTCTGACAGTGTGCTTTTATTTTAAGCTTTTCTTATTCTTCAAAAAAGAATCCTGGCAAAAAATCCAAATGTCTCACCGCCTTATCGACACCTCTGTATGCAAATACAACAAAAACCCATTAATTTTCACGTTGTCACTCACACCCAAACTGAAGCATGGCATCAGGCAGTGTGACTAACAAATGACACTTCTGGAAGAGACTGGGCACCTTCCATTTCAATCAAACTCTGGCATAATGGTAATCAAAATGTTCTGCTCTGTGCCATTCCAGTATTACAGTGAAATTAATTTCCACATACTTATAAACAAATCTCTAAATACCTAAGCTGATGAGGTTTTAATTAATATGTATGTCTGAAGTGAATAGAAGTAAATGGTGTGACTGATCCAAAAGGTTCTTACCTTAGATTCTGCAATCCTAGAAACATGTGGGGGCTCAGCCTCTCCAGATTGTTTCCGTTCAGGTAGAGGCTCCTCAGGCTCGTCAGGCTGGAAAAAGCACCCTCCTGAAGGTACGAGATGCGGTTGTTCCCCAGGTGAAGCATGTCGAGGCTGGAGAAGTTCCAGAAGTCTGTGCGGTAGATCCTCTGTATTAAATTTCCACTCAGGTAGAGCTTGCGGCCGTTGAGAGGCCGAGGTGTGAGCTGGGACACATTGAGGAAGCCATTCTCTTTGCAGTTGACGGTGAGACCCAGGTCAGTTATGTGCAGGTTGCAAGTGCAGCCCAGGGGACAGATGATGGGAATAGGGGGCCGTGTTTGGTAACCAGCCACCGGGGGATTCTGGTTGGGCATCAGACTGCGTGGCGTGGGGGATGTTCTGGAGGGTCGAGGCCTTTTAGTCGGCCTTGGGTGCCTCTCCCTGTCTTTACGCTCTGCAGAGGAAGAGGATGATGAAGTGGAGGAAGTATGTGTGTTCTGGCGGGAGCCGTGCACCATAGAGGAGGGCTTAGTTGGTCTGACTCGCCCAGGTTGGTGTTTAGAGTTAGGGGGCAAATGCTGGGGTTGTGATCCTGCTGATGGACCACTCCCCACTGCTTGCAGCTCTTTATCTGGCAGGTCGGCACACAGTTCTTTGCGGGGGATTTCCCTCAGGTCTTTACCGTGAAGGTGGAAGGGATACTCGCATGTAACATCCCCGACTACCGCCGTGTAGGGAATCTGACCCAGCCACTGCTGTAACTGCACTGCCTCGCAGCCGCAGTTCCAGGGATTCTCCTCCAGCTGTATCTCCATCAGGGAGCGGCCAACGTACTCCAGGGTCCCAGCATATGCCAGGCTCTTCAGACGGTTTCCCCGCAGGTCCAGATGAGTCAGAGACACGGATCTGGTACAGGAGGAGGAGGGATATAGTTTGCTAGTTCACATGAAAGGACACTGTTATAGTAAAATAAAATTCACACATTCCATCACAGAGGAGCCAGCATTTTATCTGATGATTAATCCATCTCTGATGATATGAAATAGTATGCCACAGGAACATTAATTCAGCAGTACAGCGTGACTAATTGTGTCCGACACTGATATTTCTACAGATCAGTCCTGGCATAATTTAAAAGCTCTGCAGTAAAATAATCAGAATCCAACCTGAACAGATGAGGAGGCAAGTTAGGGATGAGGTTGTCATTCAGGATGAGAACACGGAGCTTGTAGAGGAACCTCAGAGCACCGCTATCAATTCGTTTGATCACGTTGTAGTCGGCCTGCAGGTAAGAAAGAAAAGATGTGACGAATGAGTAATTGCTCGAATTGGAAAGTAAACTCAACTGAGAGCTCTCCGTTTGCAAAAATGCACAGAGATTTTGAGGAGATCCTTTCACACAGGCCACCTGCTAGCCATTGATTATTTCTGTCACAGCTATCTATAGTAATCCTGGACAAATTTGTCAATAATTAAGTCAATCGTGGATAATCAACACGGATTAACTCCTCGGGACTACCTGGAGGTATTCCAGAGCCTCTAAGCCGGCGAAGGTGTCATTTCTGAAAACCTCCAGCTTGTTCTCGTGGAGGTACAGACGTCTCAGTTTGGCGAGCCCGTGGAAGGCTCCCACTCGGATGTCCTGGAGAGCATTGTTGCCAAGGTTTATCGACACTGCGTTGCCAAGGTGCTGAAACCCGTTGCTATAGAGACGCCTTAGAGAGTTCCTCTGGAGGTTGAGTTTGAAAGGGCGGACCCATGACTGTGACACCTGAATGATTAATTAGAGGTCTGATTAGTTATCTTATTAATTACATAAATTTAGCAGTTAGAAACAGCCCTAAGCCACATTAGAGGCAGGATATTAGACTGGGAGATATATTAGATAATAAGATAAGTGACAGCGCAGTAAAGTGCAGCTCCACATGCGTGGCCAGACAAATGATGAAGAAAGCCATACCTGGCTGGCATTTGTGAAGCCCCGCCCATCGCAGTGCACGTGTAGCACACCTTCTTTGACCTCGCACGTGCACGGCTCGAAGCACGGCTCGTCCACTTCTTCCTCGGAGTTGTCCACGAGAGGGGTGTGTGTGGAGGTGGGGGTAGGGGTGGGGGTGTGCGACGCCTGGGAGAGACGCGCACACCCCAGGGCCACCGCCAGAGTGACCCACTGCATCCTCCTGCTTCTCCCTCTCAGCTCAACAGCCTGCGGCTACAGCCCGGCATCAGGCCTTCACCGCACTGCACGGTGAGGCAAACGCACACACAATCACACAAACGCATTGTTAACAGAGGGCAAACAGCCAGGGAGGCAGCAGCAAAAGTCAGTTCAGGATGAATCAGATGGATGATACATCAGAGGCATACTAAAGCAGTCAGAAAATAAATGTTAAATCACACAGAGTGTAGTGTCATGGGGACGGAACAGCATTATAGTGGAATGAAGCCGTACAGGAAGGCCACAGTATGATATGATAGCCGTCAACCATGTATGCATGTGCTTGTATTCATAACAGGAAAACAAGGCTTAGAGGGTTTACAAAACCAGGACAAATTGATTTCAACACAAAACAACAGGCTGAAGAATCTCTCAGCTGCTACAATGTCTCTTTTGAATTAAAAATTCAAATGTTGACATTGAAAATGCAAAACAAAGGCACGCACGTGGGCTAGTTCACCTGTGAATCACGTTTTATCCTTTTTCCGAGTGGCTTTCTGAGTGCTGAGGTAGGGGGTGGGCAAAGCTTGTGATGAATGTATTCATCTGTGTTTTCAAATGCCGGGTGAAGCCGAAATGTCACGCATGTGTTATTTTAATGTATGCAATATGAATATGGGTGAATGCAAATCAGACTCATAACGCTTCTGTCTAATGAACTGCTCCATTTAATAAGATGAATGGCAATCAAGAGAACAGAAGGATGAGGCACAAAATACCCCATATTATCAATCAGAAAAATACGTTGGGTTATCAACAGCCATCGAGTCCTGTCATAATCATTATTGTGATAATGACAGTGGAGTGAAAAGCTTTGCTGCAAAATCAAAACTCTTCAAAAAAATTTCAAAAGGTGGGGGTGGTGTGAATCAGTGCGACGACAGGCAGGAACGTGAACTGACGGCGATAGCGATGATGGTCGTGACGATGATGAGAGCGGCGCGGTAATAACAAGAGAATGAGTTGCAGAACTCCTGGCACAACAACAAAGACAAGAAAAGCGAAAAACAGCTGAGATCGTGAGTGCTGCACGGGGATATTTCCTCTCGAGTCTTAATGAGATCTAAATTGGATAAAGCATCTCGATCTGCTCATACAGTGTTGAACACTGCCATGCGAAATGCAATAATGATCATGATGGTATGGTAGCTGTAATCATACAGCAATAATCTAGCATCAGCGAGTTAGACAAGGAGGCAGGAGTGAAAACATCACCGCCCGGGAGAGGAAGAGCAATCACGGAGATGATTATGACGGGGAAAAGATGAAGGGAGAGGTAGAAATGAGAAGAGGAGGAGGAGGAGGAGGAGGAAAAATGGGAACAAGGGGAAGGGAAGGAGTAAAGGAGAGGCAGACATATAAAGGAGGAGTAATGTGCAGAGAGTAGGTACAAAAGAAGAGGAAATGGGTGAGGTGGGAGAGAAGAGTGGGATTGCATAAGCAGCAAGAAGTCAGTCAAGGCTGCCACTCAGGATGAGAGCTCACAGTGAAACAGCTGAAATCTGATATTGATTACATCAAAGCCCTCCTCTTGCCCTGCACACAATGTACGCCCGCCTCACAGAGAAACTGTGCTGGAGCCAAGTTTCATGCGTGTGTGTTGCACACAATGTGAGAAAGGTCAAACCATATCCAAAAAGTAGGCTTTTATAGCCTGCCAAGTACAGAAACAGGTAGCTAGACACGTGTAGATGAGTGTGAGCTTTCATAACAAACCAGTGTAATGCTGCAATACTTGTTGGAAAACCTCACAATTTTAAAGGAAGAAAGCACAAGGAGAAGTGGAAAAACAGTCATCAGTGTATGAAAGTGTTCAGAGCATCTGTGCTTCACAGGAGAAAACAGGCTTACATGCTCAACAGTTTTGGACAAATTGGAAAACAATACAAAATACTGCCCATTCAGAGTCCCACTGGGTCTTCAGTCTAGATATGTATTGTTTATTATTGGACCGTGGCCCCCCTGTATAGAGGAGATCAATACAGAGTCCAGATAGACCACTGGGATCCATCCTGTTAGAGTCTGCTTTAGTGGATGGGCATCTCTACCTAATGAGAAGAAACACAGTCAAGCCTCTTTCTCCAATCAGCCGAGTGGACTAGTCAGCAGTCGGCATAGCTCTGCATCATTATGGTAACAAGAAACGAAAGGACTTAAGCACTGACTGGTGGCAGCCCAGAACTCTGCCTGTGCTTCTGCGTGCGTCTGTCTCTGTCCTTCTGTCTTCATGTCCATCTGAAAACCGTCCTGACACAGGTGTGGCTTCCCTCCCTGTCTTTCTTTAGTCTCTCTGAGTTTTTTTTTCTTCTTCTCACTCTCCCCTCTCCTCCAGACCTGCACACTGACGCAAGCGAACCAGAGATGACAGTCACTGCTTATTCTTCACCATATTATTCATGTCACATAATTCCAGTCTCTATCTCTCTGTCCTCTCTGTCCGTCAGAATACACACTCACCAAGCTTCACACAGGCTTTTACATGGGCCCCTGCTCTCAGCACAGATCTGCACTATCAGGCAAGCAGCAGCATCACTGATCAAATGTATGGGGATATGAGCCTGGATAGCTCACAGCCTTTCAAGAAAATCAATTAGCCCCTAACATTACGACACACAAATTGTAATAGTTAGAATAATTAAGGCATGACCAATTAAACAGCCTAGTCATTAACAGAACCTATTAAGACATTTACCAGGCTATGTATGAAAATCCTTGGCAGAGCAACGCAATCCAATTGCATTCCTCATTGTCTGTCTCTCCTCACCAGCCTCTCTGATCCACACAGCGACGCTTAGCAGAGCAGGGATGCGGGTAATACTCACTCAGTCCGCCGCCAAAGAATTAGAGAACGACCGAGAAAACACTTTAGAGGCTGACTGTCGACATGTCGTTCACATTCAGCCGCACTCTTCTCCCTCTCTCTCTCGCTCCCTCTCTCCTCTCCTGTAGCGGCTGAGGCGGATGGGGAGGGAGGGGGGACCAGAGCGGGTGGGGGGGGGAGAGACGTGATAAGACTGCAATGAGGTGGAGGATAAAAACCGGGAGAGAGAGAGAGCTAGAGAGAGAGAGGAAAAGAGGAAAAAAACGATTGGCTTTAGGATGCAGGTCCGCTTCTCCACAGTGCAGCCCGTGGGAGCTGCGGCACTGGTCTGCTGAACAGACGTGCAATGCGCGGAGTTGTAACCTGGGCGTAATAATGGAGAATCCTCTCCTCATCTCAAACACAACTAGGTAATTCATAGAAGGGAGGGGAAAAGAGGGGGGCAGGCGCCGGAATTAATCATGCAATAAGGCGGCTGCCCTGCTAGTTTTTATATGAGGCACAAAGCGCGCAGGGTGGGTTCCTCCTCACCAGAGGAGCCAGTTCAGTTCCTCATCATAAACAGATTACAGGAGACACAACAGAGTCACAGACAATGGGCCCCATAAACTTTCTCCTCACGTTGCCCGGTTACGCATCCCGGTAAAAAAAAAAAAAATACCCCGACTGTTCAGCTATACCGACAATAATTTATAATCTCATTAGTTTATTCATCTCTCCTCTCTTGCCCTTAAGCGCCGACGGATTTCGTGAAACCGGTGTGTGTTACCATGGCGACTCGTGCCAGCTGGCTTTCGTCGTGCCTGCGCGCGCGCTCGAGGACGCACACACGCGCACACAAACACGGTACCGGTCGGGAAAACTGTGGTGACTTCTATGAGGGGGGCCGCAGCGGAGATTACAGCGAGACCCAGAAGTTTGTGCGCGGCCTACACCAAAACACCTGTCCTGCCAAACGGGGGTGGTGGGCGCAACAGATGCCGCCCAGATCGAGAGCAATGAAGCCCCCCTACCAACGCTGAATTGAGCTCCCCACATCAGCTAATCACAGCCTGCTAGGTGGCTGATGCTCCATCGATACTTTCTCTAAGTGGCGGCTATGGAGCCCCCGTGAAGCCCGGCGTCTCCAGCGGACCAAGGGGAGGGTCTCAATAAAACACCCCATGGTGCCATGGTTTTGAAAACACGCATTCAAAAGCGTTCAACTATCAGTCAGCCGGTTTCATGGCTATAGGAAAAGATTTAATAACAACATGTCTTCCACATTACTGAGCTGAAAGTTCAATTTTCAGTTCAATTTCACATTGATTTCAGCGTGCATTAAGGTGAATAACCTTGAGGAAATGGAGAGGTGCATTTCTCCCCTAGTGCTCTCTTTCCTCTCTCTCTCTCTTTCTCTCTCTCCTTACAGGAGTAAAGATTTGGGGGGGGGGGGGGGGGGGGGTCTCTGGAGATTCCTATCAGAAACAGTAAGACGGTTCCAGTAATATCAGGGAGATGTAGATGATGGTTATAGATTTCAGGGCTCTCAGGTGCATTAGTCTGTATTACAGCTTCCCCACAAGGCTACTTAACGCTCACTCGCAATGGAAACAGGCTGGCTGATGTGGGGCATGTATGCACAGCCACATGAACACATGCATTCGTGGGGATTGCTTACTGAGGCATGCACACATTTAATTCGCCTACACCATGCAGGGATGCTTGTGTTTATAAATAAGCTTCAATCACACATGGGGTTTTTGTCCTGAGATATTATTGTAATCTCTGTGACAGGGGTAATGTGATGCCAGACCTGGGGTTATTACTGTCCACCTCAGGGCAGAATGCTGCCCGTGATGGAGAATTTGGGAGAAAAACACTCTTTTCTCACAGAGGTGTTGTTGTTGAACCGTGGAGGCTCCCTAAATTAAGAAAACAAACGGAGAGGAACTGAGTGAAGATGGTTATCAGGCACCATCAGATACCTGTGTGTCTGTTCTCTGGGGGCAGGAGCCGCTCTGAGCACATAAAGTACTTTTTTAGAGTGTTGACGGGGCCTCTAAAGTAGGGGATCTATTTATACTGGCCTAGTGCTGTCTATGGAGCTGTCCAGTGTTGAAATGGATGGGGAGTCATGCTGTTTCATTTGAGCCACTTCTCCTTTCTTCCTCCTCCGCTTGCTCCTTCTCCAAAGGCTTTTCCTTCCTCTCATGTGAATTACTTTCTGTCAGAGCATACTTTTCCTTATTCCTTATTTAATACACATCTTTTCTTCCTTCCTTTCCTTCTCTCTCCCCTTCTTTCCTCGTTACTCTCTTACTTTGATTCTCCTGTGGGCTCTTGTCAATTCAGTCTGGTTTACTTGCTTTGATTTCTTCCTCCTTTGTTTTCCTCTCCCTGCTCACTCCATCTTTCTTTCCACCGAGGACACATCACACAAAGTGGTCATCCCAGTTTTTGCAGCTCTTTCCAATTATGCCTTCGCTCACGCGATCTCCGGCGGGACTGGCTTCCGTGCGTGAGGGCACACAAACTCAAGACTTAAGAACGAGCACCAACAAGAATAAGGACGCAGATTATTCCTTGGTCGAAAGAGCTCCTTAAAGCTACATCTTGCTCACATAGCGTTGAGTCGTCCCCAAACACGTGTTTGAGTTTCACTGGGGCCTGCACTGCCCCCTAGTCTCTGCTTACTCAATGCGATGAGGCAATCAGAGATGCAGGCAGAAGTATCATGCACTCTGTGGCAGGATGTGGAAAGCAAGTGAAAGAGAAGAGGGACAGAAGGAGCGAAAAAGGGAATAAAACAAGCTGAGTGTGGGAGGCGGGTGGAAGGGAGACAGTGAGCATTTTGGGTAAGGTTGTGAGGGTTGGCTGAACATGTAAAGGGGGGAGTGCAAGGGGGAGCCAACAGATAGACGGAATAGGTATTTGGAAGGAGGGGGAGGATGGCCAGGAGGGCAGGTGGTTCTGTCATTAGCTCCAGATTAAAGCAGAGGGTAACTCCAAAGGCCTCACCTCTGATTCACACAGTAGTACTGCAGGCAAGGACAAGCCCCCCGGGAGACATAGCACACACACACACACACACACACGCACACATGCTGGAGACACGGCAGTGATTCAAAGGATTACTCACAGGCTCACGAACACACACATAAACACACACATAAACACACACGTATAGGCATATATAACACCACCACCCCTCCCCATCCTCATTTACACACGAGATACACCGTGACTCACGAGAACATGCAGACTCCCACACACATGCAAACAGTCATGCCACACACACATTCTCACACACACACACACACACACACACACATCATTGAACTAATTAATCAAATCTCCTGTTTTAATTAGGATTCAAATCAGTTGCTATGGGAACCTTGCCCTCTCAGAGTCTTAAGGTAAAGGCTGCTGCTGCTGCTTTCCGTGACTCAAGGAAGGTGTCCGAGGGGGACACATTCATATTACCTATGTTGATTCAGCTGGCTGCATTCTACATTCCATTTTCACGCAGACACATTTTGCGGGGGAGGCCTGAGGTGCCCGATGTGAACTTCAATTTGGGCTCAGTCATACAGAGGGACCAAAAAAAGGCGGAAAATTATGATGGCTCACGTTGCAGCCAAACTAATACAATATATTTTACCAGGAAAAGGCCATGTGTGTTAGCGTTAAAGGTGAGGTTCACAGTCTGTGGACGCCCGTCCAATCGATCACCAGCTCAAGCCTGCCATTTTTGCTCTGAAAGTTTTCGCATGGAGACACACATAAAGGCACTTTCACAGAGTTTCTAATACGGTGCTTATCCTTGCTATTACCACGGCCTTGCAATTTTGGGTGAGCAATCGCTTTGTGCTCACATGCCTTGTCCCAGTGACAGTGTTTTCACAGAGGCTCCATTAGTGATCAGTAGGATTTGTTTGTGAAAATCGCTGTCAGAAGAATCAATATTCCTGCATTTGCGTTAATACTATCCAGACAGAGGAAATATTTATTCAGTGACTAATTCCTGAGGTCTAATTAAAGCAGTGTGCATGCTTTAGTGTTAACACTGTTTCATCTCACAAGCTGATAGACTCTTATCTTAAAAGACTGGATGAGAGAGCTCAAAGTGTAGCGGAATCACGGCGCCTTCATCTGTCCAGAGAGCCTTAATATCAACTCAGGTGAAGGCCGGACCTGATGAATTAAAAGAGGAGAGGATGCCAAGTGAAGCCATTAGGATCCAGGAACTCAGGCGTGTGTCTGGCTCGCCGGTTGTCATGGTTGCGGTGTTTATCACCTCTTTCTGCCGACAGAAGCCCAGGGGCAAATCAGATTGGCTTCAGACAGGGAGGAAAAGAGAGAGTTGGTGAGTGAGGGGGAGGACATATTGGCACAGCGGAGGGGGGGAAATGCCAACACGCTGCTGAGTGAAGGCTGAGGAGGAGCGCTGGACAAATGTCAACGTGGCTTATTCATAGGATGATGCTTTTAACTCTTTGACTGTGACATAACGTTTGAAGTAAAGGTATATTAGACTAATTCAGTAAACCCTCACTTTAGGTCTTTTTGTTAACAATCCAAATGCTGTAATGTGGGGAAATAAAACTTTCTTTTTTTCCCCTCTTGTTATCTTCTCATCTGTTGTGGTAAATATCTCCCTGCAAATGTGCTGAATGCATTAATGCACATCCTAAAAGCTCTTGGCATTTGATGAAAACAACACTAAAGGATAGTCCTCTAATGGAAGTCTTAAAGCTAGATAAACCTCAAGGATCTGGAGTAAATCCCCCCCCCCCCGCGCCCCCCTATCCCCCGTGGCCTGTGCCTGCCACCTAGTGGTCCCTAACCCAATGATCCATATGTGAAGACTTCACAAGTGCAACCTGTGTGGTGACGCAGTTTTTCTGAAGTACAGATACTATTATTATGTCACTAGCTGACAAGACAGCATTCACTTCAAAGAGCTCTGAGAGTTCATGTTGCATGAGGAGATGAGAAACTAAGACATTTACCTGTTATGACAAGCGGCCGGTAAGATATATTATCAATCTATTGGTCATAATCATGAACAGATGTCTGTTTGCATCCAGGTGGCTGCCTGTCGTTGCGCGCCCAGGGCCTGAAGCTTGTTACAACGTAACCGCTCCTGACTGCTCAGCGCACACGTGTTGACACCCAAACCACGCCTCCTTGTCTCTAGAGCCAATCATCGGCCGTCATAGTTCAGCGCGTCTTCCTCTCAGCAAATCACAGCACTCGTTGTTGCTGTGGGGGACATTCGCAGGCACCGAGGCCCTTCTGCTGTCGGCAGAGAGAGGTATGGCTTCATTGTTTTTGACCGGCTTCGTGAAGTATTTCTAAAAAGAAAAAAAAAAGAAGTAGAAGTAGATTAAAAAATAAACACTCCGGCTCTATTTCGTTTGTGTCAAATACCATCTAACAGAACCAGACACGGCTTGTTAACATTAAATCCTTCCTCTCTCACTCGTGTTTCCTCTCAAATGTCCACTTGCTCTTGGTGGTCTGTGAGATGATAGGTTCAGGTTTCGCTGCGGGCTGGTGAGACAGGGTCGGATTTTAGCTGACATCCAGCTGAATAGAGCGAAACCACCAGACAGTTGTATGAATAGCTGTATTGTGGGCGCTGGCTAGCCGGTGTTGTGTGTGTCAATATGTGTGTGACAGGTCAGTTTCACATCTATAGGCCCACGTCACATCGAGAGTCTTGGTTAATCTGTGTTGTTTTAGACGCAGAGCGCTGAACTTTAGCTTTGTTTTTTCTCCCCCACACTCGTATGTCAGGTCTTCATCATTGCTCTGTCCAGACTTACACGGTGTGCTGCCGCGCTAAGGAGTAAATTGCCGTTGACAGCGACTTGTCCTGTTGTTTGTGGTCGCCCCTGGCTGTCAGCCTGCAGTGCCAGAGTCTCGTCATCTCTGCCGAGGATGCCGCAAACAAACAAGTCAAGAAACGCCCCGGCGGTTGACTCTCCGGGCTCGGTCCAAGTGGGAGCTTCAGCAGAAGCTACAGAGCCGGCGTCCCGGGAGGAAATTCAGGCTGCCGGGGACTCGGGAAGAGGGGGGGAAGCTGAGGATAATGTCGGTGACAGAGAGATCATCAAATCACCCAGTGACCCCAAACAATACAGGTAAAAAAAACAAAAACTCTTCTACCGCACAGTCAAGCATTCCTACCAGATTCCCATGAGGATTTAAATAATTCATTATACTGTTTAAAAAAAGGAAAAGTTGCATGATTTATCTGTTCTATTATGTATGTTATTCTCACTCGAAGGTATTAATAGGATTTCATGTGTAATGAAATACATCTTGCTAAAGTTCTGCATTCATGACTGTGAAAGTGCTGACAAAACGACCCAGATCCACTAACCCAGATCCAAAAATGATATTGAGCCTCCCATCCAGCTGGTTCAGTGCAATATTATTGTAGTCTGATGGGATGATTTCATGCTTTAAGCACAGACCAGTGCCTCAGGCCTCTGTGGGGCATGGATGGAATATTTGCTGTGAAAAAGCACAGCACAAGACGGGCTGAAAGGGTATAAGATACAATCTGCAAAGGGATAACTGTTAAGCTGTTAAGAAAAAGCAGTGAAGGCTCTAAAACTCAATTGATACCACAGTGCTTCTCCTTGTGTTATCTCACCTTTGACTTTACTCTCCTCAGGTACATTGTGTTAGAAAACGGGCTGCGAGCTCTGCTCATCTCAGATTACAGTGGACCGACAGAAGATGGAGAGTCAGATGAAGGTGAAGAAGAAGAAGAGGAGGAGGACGATGATGAATCTGAAGATGGATCAGAGGATGGGTCTGAGGAAGATGACGAAGATGAGGGCATCGATGATGAAGATGATTACAATGAGGGGAAAAAGAAGAAAGGAAATGCAGAGAAACAGGTACAGGAAACAAGAGAGCATTTCATATATACTTTATTTATGTTTTGTAAAACTACACTGTTTGAAATAATGTAAAAAAAACAAATTGACACCATTACTCCACACACTATTTAAGGTGCATCTTTTATGCTCTTCTATATTTTCTGCAACATGTACAGTGGCTAATACTCTGATGAAATACAGCCAGAGTTTCAAATATTTAGAGTTCAGGGTATGTGCTCAGGCTTGAGACTGCACTAAATGCTTTGTTTCAGACAGCTGTTTTTATATATGATCAGTGGCAGATCTAGAAAATTTTCCATGGTGGGGTAACGCAAAAGAGGTGCAAGAGATCTAGCAGTGTGGCACATACCTCTTCAGTGAAGCTTGTGAAAATCCCCTATAGGTAAATAGAGTCAACAAAATACTTTAAAAAACACACTTTAGTTTTATCATTATCTCTTCTAAGAAAATAAAGACAAGTTTGATTTTTTTACAAGCTTTAAAGTAGAAAGACTTTGCTCACGCCCTGCAGTACTCACTGTCAAAACAATGGCAATATTGCACATTTAAAAAGTATTTTAATAACATAAAAGTTGGAGTGGATATCTCAACGCTCAGAAGCTCCACCCACCTGATGTTCAAACCTCCTTTTGCAGATACGAACCAATGACGAGAAAGTTGGCTTAAAGCTACAATGTTTAAAATCTCACCACTAGATGTCAGTAGATTGCAATCTACAGAATTTTGTTTTGTTTCCACTCCCGATTCAAGTGTATACTCTTAGCTACAGTGGCCGCTGTAAGACAGACAACCCTTGCTGGGGTTCATCTGCAGTGAGTATAGGGTGTCGGTCCTCTGTTTACCTCAGCTGTCAATACGCCAGGTGTCTACATCTATTTACTCTGGAGGAGGCTGTAAAACTTCGTGAAAGGAGTCCGATACAAATCGATGAGTCAGTGAAGCTCCTGTTGGTCTCTGTTAGCTGCTATTAGCTGCTGTTAACTTTCTTTGAAGTGGCTCTAACTTTGTTGGATTGGGGCAGTTGACGAATAAACTGAGAATGTAATCAAAGTCTTTATCAAAGTGTGAGCTTTAGAAAACAAGACTAACGCTAGCTGGATGTTGTTGTTGACAGCATCTCTGTAGATGTGAGGTTCGCATGTCTAATCTGCTGATAATAAGTAATTGCGACAATATCGGAATGAATAAGCATGTTAATGCACTGTGTTAGGTTGGGTGTGTTAAATCCTTGACTTAATTTCAGGAGATGATCGAGGTGTTTCTTTGCTTTGTATTTTCACTTCTTGGTGAAGGCACGCCTTCTCAAATGATAAAAAATAGTTGTGATAGTTTAAATTTTGAGTTTTATGACGTGCAAATCCCTATGATTTCTCAATTCCTCTGCCTTTAGCAAACTACGTATGTGGCTGGTCTCTGAGCCATATACATATATGCGCTTATGCACCTCTCTGCATTTAATCATTAGTTATTATTATTATTATTATTAATCTCTGGCTCTCGTCTACAGCTTGTCGTTGTCTTGTCTTCCTCCCCTCATGCCAACCAGTCGCGGCAGATGGCTGCTCTACCCTGAGCATGATTATGCTGGATGTTTCTTCCTGTTAAAATTGAGTTCTTCCTTCCCACTGTCGCTAAAGCGCTTGCTCATAGGGGGTCATGTGATTGTTGGGGTTTTCTGTTTTCTCTGCATTGTTGTTGCGTCTTTACCTTACCTTATGCATCAGAGGTGTTATATGGGCTTGTTTCAGATGGTGGATGATTGGAGGGTCTCCACTAATGCCTAGTATTAGATAAATCAGAACTACCCCAGTGCAGTAAGCATCAGGAGCTAACACTGCTGTAAACATGTCTGTACCTGAAAGTTCTTTTCATATATTGCTTTTGGCATTTAAAAGATAAGATTAGTTTTCGATATTGTCAGCTAAGGCCATAAAACTATCAAACTCAACAATTTTGTGGCCTGCGTCTCAGTACTTTATTACATTGGTTTCTGTCTTTATGGCCTTTTTTGGCAGCAAGATAAACAGAGTATCATTCAAGTTTTCCCTGAAGTGCAATGCCAGACTCAGATATGCCTCGATATCCTGTGTTTCAGTCTGCGGCAGCGTTGTGTGTTGGTGTGGGCAGCTTCAGTGACCCCAGCGATCTCCCCGGCCTAGCTCACTTTCTGGAACACAGTGAGTAATTAATCCAGTAGACAAGTATTGTCATCTTTTTTTAAAAAAAAGTTTTCATTGTTCTTTAATTCAGTGGTTTCTCCGTCCCCAGATACATCCTCAGATATGTTTTCAATGTTTCCTATCACACATCCTAATTTTAAATGCATCCTTGTGTAGTTTGTTTTAATTATTTAGTGTGCCTCTTAGCCTATTTTGCCTCGTTCAGTATCAGTTAACAATATGTGACATTTCCCAGAATATCCATCTCCAGAGGGACCAGATCCACCCACTGTGGGGCCACAGGGCAAAAAATTAGTTTTCAGGCTCTATTTGACCCACTTTTCTGCCTGCTCTCTGTGCATTATGC
The DNA here is from genome assembly GCF_900408965.1 of Simochromis diagramma. Classification (NCBI taxonomy): domain Eukaryota; kingdom Metazoa; phylum Chordata; class Actinopteri; order Cichliformes; family Cichlidae; genus Simochromis; species Simochromis diagramma. The sequence continues at coordinate 7,825,012 of NW_024387030.1, forward strand.
ATCTAACTCATCACTTACAAATGCCCATTTACTACATAGAATGCATAATAATGTATCCCAAGATACAGTAAACAGCAAACAATCCAGCAAAGATTGTTGTATACCAGTTGCTTTTGAACATTTGCAGCTTTCTCCTACTGAATGTCCCTTTTTTTTAAAACTCCTATACATAATATAAGCAAAAATTAATGTATTCCTGCATAAGGAAAGTCTTAGAATGTGAGGTGCAAATAATTAATTTACTACCAACCAAGTGATGCTACACTGTTCGTGGGGTTTTGGGGCTCCTGGAAATCTGGGGCCTGTGGGTTAATGTCTGCCTTGCCTTGTTGGCAGATTAACTTTACATCACCTACAAGAATGAGGCAAGAAATCACTGCATTCACTATGAGGAAGCAAGCAAGATATTTTTCAGTTGGGGGAAGAAGAAAAAAAGCTAGGCTTGCACAAAATGCCACATAACTTCAGAATTGCAATCCAATCTATTGATGCTACTGTCAGCAGAGAAATTGCTATCTGTCTCCTCTACCAATAGTGATTGTTGAACATTGTTTCCAAATGATCATTCTGAAAGGAAACCTTTTCTCATGCTGTCACCAAATATTCCCGGCACTATTTAGAGTTATGCACGCGGCTTCAGCTGAGACAGAGTTATCAAAATTCTATTAAAGCTGAGCCAGAAATGTGATGTGTTATTGTCTGCATTTGTCTCATTGTCCACATAAATAAGAAAACGACAAAAGACACATCGTGCAAGTAGCTTTAATAGATTATTTTCTTTGGATTCCTTTTTTTTTTGATGATTTGTAATCCCTTCTCTCTTTTCACCCTTACTGTGATTTCGTTGTCGCCTAGTGGTGTTCATGGGCAGTGAGAAGTATCCATCAGAAAACGGCTTTGATGCTTTCCTCAAGAAGCACGGTGGGAGCGACAATGCCTCCACGGACTGTGAGAGGACCATCTTCCAGTTTGACATTCAGAGGAAAAACTTCAAAGAGGCTCTTGACAGGTTAGGAGTCAGTTGGGCTTTTTCATTTTTTGGTTGTTATCTTATTTTTCGAGCAGTCATCCTTACGAGGTGGTGAGGATTTACAGGTAAACACAAGACAGAAACAAGAAAAAGGAGAATATAAACTCATATGAAGCAACGGAGACAAGTTAGAACAATTAACAATTAGTAACTAGGCTGAAACCAAAGACTCATAGAGGCTATAAGGGAAAATCTATGGTCTAATCCAAACAGTAAGGCACTTAACATGCTAAAGCATAATTTACCAAAGGAAAGTTCTAGCAGACCTGATGATTATATTGTGAAAAGGTGTGGCATGTTACAGGCATATTCCCTGTTAGCGCTCGCTTTTACTCTTCAGTCCTAACATTTTTGCTTTGTGGAAATAGCCACCGAGACATCGTCCATGGGTTTGTGGACTCTACATTTTGAAACCTCACTATTGCAGTTTTGACTGCCGTTAAACCATTGTGTCCAAATATTGCCAGAAATGACCTTATTTTGATCAGAGGGTGGTGTGGCAACTGATCAGCTAACCATATCAAATTTGGTTAGCAAGCTGAATTCATAAACTGAACGGGTGAATCAAAGAGACGCATTTACCTGGTAATTATAGTGGCAAGTAGGAGACGAAGGAAATGCTTTTGGACACTGCCAGTTTTAATTTAAATTATGCCTAAATCCTCTTTTAGTAATAACTTCAAACTTTAAAGTTAAATTTAAACCACTGGTATGTCTGATGTCGCTCCATGTTTTAGTTAAATTATGGGTTTAGTTCAATCTAAACAGTGTGGATGTATAAAGTAAGTGATATGAAGTAAGAATAGTGAAAATTGGATGTCATATATTCAGATCTCAGAGGCCGATAGATGTAGTGTGGATCATGGTGTGCACTTGGATATATATTGGATGTTGTTTGTCATGTGCGTCCATCTACATCTAAATGTTTATGTCTGATCTGTGCTCTGTCTGCTTCCAAACATTACCACTTTGTCCTGTTGTTCTCAGGTGGGCACAGTTCTTCATCTGCCCCCTAATGATTCGGGATGCCATTGACAGGGAAGTGGAGGCTGTTGACAGTGGTGGGTCTTGGTGCCTATGTGCATCACTCCTGCATTCTGAGAAATTAATCCTGGTTCATATAAAGTGTTTTAGTGCATTTTCTGCATTTTTTTGTCCCATCTTACCTTTTCGTGTGTCCCTCCGTCTGTCTATCAGAGTACCAGCTGGCTAAGCCATCTGACTCCCACAGGAAGGAGATGCTATTTGGCAGTCTGGCCAAACCTGGACACCCTATGGGCAAGTTCTGCTGGGGTGAGTTAGTAAAAACAACTGCTGGGACAAATAATACACGCAGGGCCTCCTTGGGGTATGTTCAGCAATAACAAACAGGAGAGCTGAAACCTGCACCAGTTTACCTGCCTTCTCATATCCCTGCATGTGTTAGGGCTCCTCTCTGTCATGTATTATGTTTGTCACTTGATTGTTAACTTGTCACAATACCAGGGAATGCGGAGACACTGAAGCAGGAGCCCAAAAGAATGAAGATCAATGTGTATAAGCGGCTGCGTGCCTTCTGGAAGAAATACTACTCTGCCCACTACATGACTCTGGCTGTGCAGTCAAAAGGTCAGGAAAATCATTCCCATTTATTATGCATCAAGAACTAGCCGATTAGTAGATTGACAGAAATGTAATTTGTTTCAATAATTTCATACACCAAACGAACAGATTCATTGAAAAAGCAATCTGTGGATTAATCCAAAATTCAGACGATCATTATCTCAAATGAGGATCCACTTCATCCATGTTCAGCCAACTGTAGATAATCATTCCCGAATCAGCTCGAATTGCTGTATTACTCAAAACAAAGTCACATACAAAGTATCTAATGTATTTTCTTGGTTTCACAGAAAATATCACTCAGCTAATTAACTACAGCATACAAGTAAAATGATGAAGTGTTGACATTTGGTGCTGAGAAATGTCGTCCTCATGAAACACTTACTCGCCCTCAGTAAAATTCATTCTTGTTGCGCCTCTTTTGTTGTCTAAGATTCTGCCAGTGTAGAGGGATGCAAAGGTGTTATAGTAGATCGCTAATTGGAGTAAAACGACCGGAAATATTTATAACCATCATTTCTGTTGGAAAATGATGAAGCATCAAACTGCTGAAGATTGCAAACACCTTTCCTTGCAAGGTTTTATAATATAGGTTTTATAATATTCATAAAATTGCACCTTTTTTTTCTCTTCGCTCGCTTCAATTTTTTGTTCACCTCTAGCGCTTTGACTTGCTTGGTGCAGTAATATATGTCTGCACCTGTGTGCATTAGGTCATTATGATGTCACTACATTGCACTAATCATTCTGGTTGTGTTCAGAGGTGAAATTAACCTCAGGCATCTGACCAGAGAGTGCGGTTAAACTTTTTCAACCTATAGGCTAAAGGATTTTTGCTTATAATATTGATCAGTGTTGCCTGAAAAGGCTGTTTTTAGGAGCTTCCATATCAGCAAGGGGAAACATCTGTTTTGAAGCCCAGCTGAACAGTCCTACCTGGTTTTTACATCATGTTTCATTAAAGAGTCCATCCATGCATCTATTTTCTCGACTGCTTATCTGGTTCAGAGTCACAGGGGAGTTGGTGCTCATCCTAGCTGTCATAGGGCGAGGTTGCCAGCCTGTTGCAGGGCCAACACAGAGAAACAGACGACCATTCATGCTCAAATTCAAACCTACAACCAATTTAGAATCACCAGTTAACAAGCATGTCTTTGGACTGTGTGAGGAAGCCAGAGCACCCGGAGAGAACTCATAGAAGCGTAGAGAGAGCACAGAAAGGCCCCAGCTGGCTGGCAAATTCGAACCAGTAACCATATTGCTGTGAGGCAACAGTGTGAACTGACTGTTGACTTGGCACAAAAGAAGGGATAAAGAATAAAGAAGAGCATTGTAAACAATTTCTCCTTTGTTATTGAATTAAAATTATGTACTGTAGCCTTGAAAAACAACTTTGACTTCCATTTAGTAATTTGAAACATGCATAGGAAAAAGCTGTCACAATTAAATTAACCATGCTATACATTAAAATGTTTGTAAAACAGGCTGCAATGCAAAATACAAAAGCTGCATCTCATTATACAATAATGTAAAAGCTCTAAATGTAGGCTTTTAGTTTGTTTGCATTAGCAATAATTAAAAAGGAAGAAGTCTCTACCTTATTTAGTTGGAAACACAGAAAGTCGTGAATTTTCATTTACATTTTAGCCTTAAATTAAAGCATGTAAAGCCACACTGTAACATAGTTTCTTTTAAAGCAGGCATTTTAGTATGTATCGTTACTGCACTGACTTCTCCCCAAATCTAAGTGGTTGTTTTCAGCCAGAATAATTGAAACACACTCAAACTCTAATTTATCCTCCTTCACTCACTGCGTCCTTTAGAGAAGCTGGACACTCTGGAGGAGTGGGTCAGAGAGATCTTCAGCAAGGTGCCTAACAAGTGAGTATTCAAGAAGAGGCTCTCAGTTGCTGTGATGAGAAGCTGGCGCTATATAGATTGAGTCTCAATATCCTTTGCTCAAATGTAAATGTCAAGCCTTTTTACCATCTCTTTCTCCGCTTTCTTCATCTGAGATGCTTTTTTTCTTCTTCAAAATGATGCACCTGGAAGGGATCTCGCGGAGCTGAGCTGAATTAGTGTCTTTTTTTTTTTTTTTATGTTTGTTTTTTTTTGCTGCACAGCTTCCGTATGCTTTATGAGTCATTGCAGAACCTTTTTTTTAGTGAATCAGAGTCACTGTTACACACATAAAAACCACATAACCTCCAGTTTTTAAGGCTTTCATTTCAATTAAAGGATTACATTTCCACATGCTCACATCTATCCTTGTAAAATTGCCTGAAGTGACTTTAACTTCTTTAGATGAACTAAATTAATTTTCATCAAGCTTTAAATGAATGAAAGGATTTTATAGCTCTGCCTGACAGAAATAATGTGCCATTACTTCCCCGATTGTGTAAACAGTAATTGGAGACATCCATCCTCAATCTTATACTTGAAACCTTTTCCATTAACTGTTTTCTATGTTACTTAAAACATAAGGGTGGGTTGAAGTCGCTTTAATTACGTCTTGGAACTGTTTAAGTGATGGTATTGTTTTTGTGTTTATAGTGGTTTGCCCAAGCCAGATTTCTCTGATATGCTGGATCCTTTTGACACAACGGCTTTCAGCAAGCTCTACAGAGGTACTGATACACCTTACCGGATATCTCTAAGCACATCTGGTGAACTGCAGGTTCCCACATATAAATAAGGCCTAACAGGTTATGTAAGTAGTGGTTCTCAAAGTTGGACCTTTGGGTCCTCCATAGATCAATGACTTGTAGCCCGGGGTCTCCAGAGTAGTTTGTCATCATTAATAAATACATACTATCTCATTTAAAATCTCATATCCAGTTTCAGACCATTTATTTAGAACAAGCACATTGGAACCATTACTGCCTTCTACATTTGGGCCAGTAGAAGCCCTGACATGATCGGGACACATCCTGTGAAATCCTTTGCTTCTCTGCTTATTAGCCAACTGGCTAGTTATTGAGCACAAAGAAATAATTCACTTCACATCTTGAAGTGACACTAATCCCAAAACAGCTTTCACTCAGTCCCTGTGATGATGCATATAAGACATTTATAATGAGTCCGGATGTATTCAAAAGAGCCGCTGAGGACCAGAATGCGTAATATGTCAGCTGAGACGAGTTACTCGAGGCTGTCAAGCTGATTCAAATTGCCGTTTTAAAGGGGACTTGTTGTTCTCATTTCCAGCTCCATATTTTTATTCATGGACTCTACTAAAGTAGTTTTTCACATAGTTAAAACTGAAAATGAGTAGAATGTACAAATATTTTTTATTGTGTACAGGGACTTGTTGCTGATGCTCAGTTTATCCACTTTCTTAGACAAGCAATTTTGATGACATTAATGGGGTTATCATTTATCACTGACATACAGACCCAAGAATAGTGGAAACGGAGTGTTCTAGATGGCTGAACAGTTGGGAGTAATTGGCAGAGTTTAATGTTAGCATACGAAAATAAGAGCATGCAAAATAGGCTGCCTTTATGCAGTTTTATTTAAAATATATGTAACAGAAAGAGGAAAAAGCTCTGAATCAAAAAATCAGTGGTTCCATTTGCTTTTTCTGTTGATGTCAGGTTTACTTCTCCAGGCCAAGTGTCCGTTTGATTCAGGTGCTTGATGGTGTTTCTCCACCTGTTTGCATTCACAGTTGTCCCCGTCGGGAAAGTTCATGCACTGAATATCACCTGGGCTCTTCCTCCTCAGGAGAAATACTACAGGTGAGCGCCATGCAGAACATATACAACAAATATAGAGTCACACAATGCTCTCCATCTCTTGAGAGAAATTTCATCAAATTCTTTTGTTTTTTTTCCCCATGCATGTATTTGATTTGCATTGATGTCTCTTTATATAAATATAGAATTGGGTCAGCCAAAAGATACCATGCTTTTCCCCTGATTGTAGATGGATTGCATCAATGATTTTTGTTTCTACTTTTCATTTTCGTCAGAGTGAAGCCTCTCCACTACATCTCTTGGCTGATTGGCCATGAAGGCACAGGAAGCATCCTCTCAGTGCTTAGGAAGAAGTGAGTGTTATTGCTTCTGTCTGTTTGTTTTTCTGATTTGAGGGCACTCCAAAACCCAATTAAAAGCTCTTCAATTTGCTGGGTATACATGAGCTTTTTTTCCCGCTCAGCGCCAGCCCTGTGTGTTTGAGCCCAATCTTCATACTATACACTTTGCCATCCCACTTGACAATGTGATTCATACGTTCTCATCTCTGGATATGGCTGTACAAGTGCATTTCAGCCTCTTGTTGCTAAGTGGTGAAGTGATTTACCAAACCTTGTGTCATCCCACGTTACCAAGAGCCCATCCAATGCTCCCTTTACCATCAGCACCACTTGGATAGTGTAAAAGAATGCTCCTATTTAGTGTTTATGATCCTTTCAATTGTTGATAAATGACAACAGTGAAATTTGAGTGTACTTTGACTTAATTCCCAAACTGCAAAGGCAGTGGAGTGGTTGTTTTTATTGAATTCAGACAATCCTAGCAAAAAGGGCCAAGAGACGGGTTTGAAAATGGGAACATGTTGTCCTCCTCTGTCAGATTTGGAAATGATCTCTATGTCCGTCTGTAGAACATTACTGATCAGAGGCCTCAAATTATCATACCATGTTCTTGCTGATTATTTACCATTGATAAATCCATTAGAAATACGCCATGTAATAGTACATTTTTGTAAGTGCAGTATAAAGACTGCAGTATGGAAAGGTTTTAGATTCCTCCTAGTAGCCTATTCTGATACAGAGCAGACTTCTCAACCAAACTTGTCCTTTAAGTGCATCATCAGATGAATGAAAGATGTTTTTATACTCTTAAACAACTGAAGTGTTCACCTTGATTTATGGTCCAACAAGTCTCAAATGTGTGTAAGCTGTTCAAATGAATGATTTAATATTACATGTATTTTTGCGACTGTTCACTCACCCAGTAGAAAGTGAAGTGTTTGCAGCCAGGAGTCATCAAGTGACATGTCTTGAATGCCCTCTATTTATTGTTCATTCATTTTACCGCATACAACAGTGAGTAATTCTTTAGTCGAAGGCCTATTTGTGGTAATTTATTGTTATGTTTCTATGTCGCATTTTCAAAGGTGCTGGGCTGTGGCTTTGTTTGGAGGAAACAGTGAAACTGGCTTTGACCAAAACACCACCTACTCCATCTTTTCAATCTCCATCACCCTAACTGATGAGGGTTTCCAAAACTTCTACAAGGTAAAGAAAACTCTTAACATTTGTTATTTCCTCTGCATTTCTTTCAAAATAAAAAGGAAAAAAAACCTTGGGACTGGGCAAATTAAATTAATCAGCGGTTTAAGCATCAATCTCCCACGCAAGGTTTATTATTTATTGTCATATCATAAAGAGTCAGGTTTTCTTCATTATTAAGATACTGGAAGTAGCTGGCATACAACAGTTAAGGTCAAGGAAGCACTGTGCGTCAGTTGCCATGGCAACTCTTGTATTTAACACAAAGGCAGTGCCTGATAATTTGACAAGAGGACCATTTCCTACTCTTAAGTATGCAATGGAAAAATATCCTATTCACCGTTACTGAGGTAATTTCCGTATAAATACTTAAACAACCTCAAGAATATTGTTTATTTGGATCAATAGCAGAATAACCTCTCAATTCACTGACAAACTCACAAGAGTTTTATGGATAATAATATGAAATGAAGTGAAGTGTAAGAGTTAGTGATATATTTCTGGTGGTACACCTGAACAAGTCGATCAACTACACAATCCAGTCAGTTACTGAGGTTCAACAGAAGGTAGTAATGGAAGTACTACACACGACTTTTGTATTTCCTTGCTGTCGGATTAGGTTTAGACATTTTTTAGTCTTCCTGTTTTTTTTGTGGGAAGACTAACAATGGCATTAGGAATATATAATTCCAGTGTACTAAAGTATGTATATAGTTTTGTTAAGGGCCAGTAACTAAGTGCATAATCATGATGATCTGGATCTGGGAACACCTTCAGTTAGTTTGCCCTATGGCGACAAAAGCTTACTTTTGAGGGATATCCAGACAAGACTTTCCTGTTGACTTGTTACTTATTATAAATGGTGAAAAGGCCAATATAAAGCTTTTGTGAAACAATAGTTAATGGTTTCAAGATTTCCTTTTCAGCAGATAAAGTCCTTTTGAACTTCATATGAACTGCTTATCTACAAAGGCTGCTTAAACATTGTTGGTCAATGGAATTTTAACTACAAAGGGAAACCTTACAACCTTCAAAAGTCTTATCACTCACTTGGTTATATACCTATGTGGACTTTGGCTTATATAGATTAGCTTTTTTTTCTCTTCTTTAAAAAATTGTTCTTTAAATAAAATGACTTGATTAGAGGGATCAGCAGACTCGAGGTGGATGACACTAAATAGTGTCAAGCTTGACATCAAAATTACAGTGTGCCATTGGATTACCAGTGACATGTCTCCCACTTCTCCTCCTGTTAGACACACAGCAAGCCAACTTAATATGAAACTGGTGCCGGCAATAAAAACCTCCTGCAGTTCAGAAAAGTGTTCCCTCACAGGTTTAAGGCTGTATTTGTATAAGGGGTTAACTTTGCTTGGAGCTTGCCTTAGGTAGCCCGTAGAGTATTACAGAAAGCATTTAAGTAAGTACAATTTATTTATATAGCACTTTTCACATATAAAAATCACAAAAACATAATAGCAGGCAAAGAGCACCATAAATACAAAAAGGACAATTTCTTTTGTATTTATTATGAGGCTACTGCTGGCTAACTTGACTAGCATAAAAATGGACACTGACAAACAGCTATTCTAGTGCTATTCAAAGATAACAGAATGCACCCTACCTGCATCTCATATGCTCATGAATAAGCATGCTGCTTCTTACTTGTACAGTCTTCACAAGGATTGGGGATTGTGCCACAAACTGTGTACAGACACTAGTGGAAAAAAGATCAGATTTTGCAACAAGACTGAGACCATAAAAATCTGCCTGTATTTTTAAAGTGTCTGCTTCGTAGCTGGTCTTGGCAAGAAACAGTCTGGTGCATAATTCCACTGTAATGAAGATATTATGCATTAATTAGCGAGACTATGAAACCAGTGGACTTTCCAGTCTTTGTGCTAGCTAAGCAAATCAGTTACTGGCAGTAGCTTCATACCTGGTGTACTGCTATGAGAGAGGCATCAATCTTTTTTATAACTCTGGGCAAGGAAGCAAATGCATATTTCAAAATATCAAAAGGCCCCTTTAAAATTGATGGCTGGAGTTAGAAAATACTAATTTTAAGTTATTGTAAGTGATTTTTTTACTTTGTCACAACTGATGAACAATGGTTTTGTTCAATGGTAATAATTATTTTTTACTCTTACTATTACTTTAACAGAGATTTGATATTTTCATTTACATGTCTGATTCTCTAAAAGTGGGATCAAGACATGTATTACTGAGCTGTTTAGTATTCTGAATGAAACCACTTTTTCCAACTCAGTTTTCAGAGCTGTTCTAATGACTATAATCAGGTAACCACAGTTAACATGATTGGCAACTTCTTTTTGGCATCACTGTAATTGTTATGGATCATAAAACTTAACAATACCTCCATATCGATTGATTGCAGAAAGGAAGGAATCATTTTTTGCTGGAATTCTACTAACAATAAATGTGGTTATACACTAATAATTTGCTTGTCTGTGGCTTTTAACAGGTGACTCGCCTCGTGTTCCAGTACCTGAAGATGTTGCAGACACTTGGACCACTGCAAAGGCACTTTCTTTCACTCACTTTCTCTCTCACTCACACACACACACCTTCAAATCAATCTTAACCCTCAAACAGTGCTTTAAATGGGGTCTATAAAAGTGAACACAGGTCCACCGGTCCTCATTTTTCCAAAAATATCCTCACTAAGATAGGTAGACATAAGATAGGTATATTTCTTAGTTTGAAATCAAATATACAACATGGATTTTCTGTCTGTTTGATTGTCTGACTCATTGTGTAGTTGTAGTAAATGCTGCTTTATTTGAGATAGTGACAACATAATATGTGTGGTTGGCTGTTATTTGTATATTTATGGTCTTATTATTTTTGTTATTATTATGTTCCTCATTCTGTCTTAGAGAGTGCTGGTGTTGTGGCATCTAAGCAATTTTATGAGGTGAATAAAAGTTGTAATTCTTTGTTTCTGTCTGTCTGTGCACTCAGGATATATGAAGAGATTCAGAGGATTGAAGCAAATGAGTTTCACTATCAGGAGCAAGTAAGGCTAACAGCCTTCATTAGTCGCTGAGTTGCCGTGTTTTGGACATGTAGCATTGTTATTATCAATGAGATTGTGTGAGTAAAGCCTCTCGATTTTGATTTTCTCTTTGCCAGATTGATCCTATAGAGTACGTGGAGGACATTTGTGAAAACATGCAACTGTTCCCTAAAGAAGACTTCCTGACAGGAGATCAGTTGATGTTTGAGTTCAATCCAGAAGTAAGTAGTTCAGTAGTTCTGGGAGTGAACCACTTTCAGGGCTTTTATTCTAAAATGCAAAATGTCCTTTTTTTAGATAAAGATGTTAATGAAACAGGTCACTCAATAGTAGAAAAATATAGATGTGTTTCTCATCGCTCCTTTAATGATTTTGTTTCTAATATATTTCTTAGAGCTGAGATCCTCTTTTCTGCTGGTGGATGTTATTTTGCATCTAAAGTTACAGTCTAATTGTGGCTTTGCATATTTTTTGTGTTAACGTCTGTTCTCTTTTTTTGTCTCATTGTTTTTGGCTGCTAAAACTGTCTCCCATTAATGTTGATGTTCTTTAGAAAGGGAGGAAATATGATCTCTCTCTGTGCTGCAAACATCTTTTGATTTGATTTTGTGTGTGTGTGTGTGTGTGTGTGTAGGTGATCAGTGCAGCTCTGTCTCTCCTCACCCCTGAGAAAGCCAACCTGATGCTGTTGTCACCAGAACATGAGGGCCAGTGTCCCCTCAGGGAGAAGTGGTTTGGCACACAATACAACGTGGAGGGTGTGTGTGTGTGTGTGTGTGTGTGTTTACTGTGACTGTAGCAGTTCCTTCGTACATTGTAAGCGTTCAGTGAATACATTGTCTTTTTTTCCCTTGTGTGGTGGTATTCAGCCACATATAAAGCAGAGCCAGCAGTAGAAATGCCAGCATTTATCTCTGTCTTTTATATGGCAAACAATGGTGTTGGAAAAGCATTTAAATTAAAATATAAAAGTAGAGAGTTCACTTTATTCAGCAGTTGAATCAAATTGGCAAGTATTTCTTATGTGTTAATAGATGTTTAACCTTCATACAGATATCCAGCAAGAGTGGATGGAGCAGTGGACAGGAAACCTGGAGCTTAACGCTGACCTCCACCTTCCTGCAGAGAATAAGTTCATTGGTAGGTGAAGAAACTTCTTTTTTGCATTATGGGCAAAAAAGTAGGTCTTTCTGGCCTAATCTGCTGCATGCCGTATCTGAAAAGTGTCCAATACGATGATCTGGACAAGATGTGCGCCAGCAGTTTGGACTTTAGCTCTCCATTAATCCATCCACGAAATACTGGTAATCAGATATATTGACCAAACCTGGAGGAACTGAGTGTTTTTGTCAGTGTATTTTGTCATTTGTAATGCTCCCTTGTTAGTCACTGATCTAGCTGAGGTGTATTAATTCAAGCTAAAATTTGTGAAGTCAGGATGGTATTTTTCACTCTGGGGGAGGTTGAGTGATTTGAAACCCCACTCGGAGCATTTGCAGTAAGTTTTCTCCCCCTTACCTCGGCAGTTATTAAAGCAGCAGTTAAATGTTGTTGCACAGCATGTTTATCCTCCTCCTATAATTTAAGTCCAGGGGAGAGAAACTTTGCTTTTTAGAAGTGGAGTGTTAAATTAGCTCAACCCATATTTTGACAACAGCGCAAGATGGAGAAAAATGTTTGAGAGATCACAATAGCTGTGTCGGAGGAAAGATGGTCCTGTTTTTGTTGGCTTGCCCTTGTATAGCTTAACTGATTTCATGTGTGGTAAATTATGTATTTAATACTATTTTATTCCAGGCTTTTCTTGTTGTAGTCTAGCAGAAATTCTTTGTTTTTCTGTCCAAATCAAGCCACAGCTTCTGTTGGAAAATGAAAAACTTAAAGTGCCACAAACTGTAGTTCCTCGAATGGCCACTTGAGGCTGGCTTCAAAAGCAAGTTAGTCCCCATAAACCAGGGTTAGAGAACTCCAGGCCTCGAGAGTCGGTGTCCTGCAGGTTTTAGATCTTACCTTGGGTCAACACACCTGAATCAAATGATTAGCTCATTACTAGGCCTCCGGAGAACTTCAAGACATGTTTAGGAGGTAATTTAGCCATTTAAATCAGCTGTGTTGGATCAAGGACGCATCTAAAACCTGCAGGACATTGGCTCTCGAGGCCTGGAGTTCCATACCCCTGCCATAAACAGTGTTTAGAGCACAAATACACCTGCTTTCAGCCTGGTACAGAACACCACATTGGTCTTTATCGCTAATTTCCCTGTTCATGGCGGGAGTACAGGGAGTACATTTAGTTGAACTTCGATTTTAAGTTGTATTAAGGCTCAAAATATAAGAGGATGCTGTGTCATCCTGTGATTGGTTTTTATTAGAGGACACACTCTGAGAAGTCTCCTGCTTGTTTTGTTTTATAACCTTTTTTTTCCCCAGACATATTTAAATTCCATTTAATATCACATTGAATTATTGATGCATCTTGATAACCAGACTAGTTAAATATTGCTATCCATATCTGATCAAAAATCAGTCAAATCAGTCTGTAGGCGCCTACGTTATCCATGATGCATCTCAACGCCTTGCAGCTTGGTCAGACATGTAAGGCTAATTTGACCATAAGCCTGTGGCTTGTGGTTATGGGGCAAGCATGGGAATTTTTTTTTTTTGACCTGCAACAGCAAAATGCCCCCCAAAAAATACAGTTCTTGAAAACCTAAAGTTGTGGAAAAAAATAAGTATTCAAGATTGAGATTCAGTTTGGGGGATGTTATTAGTTTTACAAATAATTGAAGTTATTTCATCACAGATTACAAGGTAAACTGTATTTTAGAATCCACTAATAAATAAAGGTTAGAATAATACAACACCTAACACCTTAATTATTGTAGCAGAACAAAATTATGGAAAAGTTACAAATCAGTTTTGAACAACTTGTCGTTATAGTTATAAAATTTCACTGTGAAATAGATTAAATCCATCACTGTCTGCATTTTCAAACGTACCACATATTTGGCTACAACAAAATGAATGAATTTTATTAAATGAATTAATTTAAAAGTAGAACGAAAACACATACAGTTTACTAAGTGTATCATCACAGGGCCAGCTCCTGTAATGTACCAGTGGATAAAGTTTGGATTGTAAATTCAGACCGATCGGCACAAAAATGGTTACACAGCACCAGTTATATTTGCTGATTGCATGGTTTGAACGGTGTATGTTAATTAAAGGTCAATATTTTAATTTAAACACAGAAAAACAAAACACCTCTGGCTCACTTCTGGCCAAATGCAAAGGTTGATTCATTCTGTCGTTGCAGTTTGCTTACAAACTTTGTAAAGTGACAGACCCACGCGGCCAGCTTTACTAAAAGCTGGCAGCTTCACTTTCTGGCCCAAGGGTTTCTGAATCATTTATTGTGGGGGTAACATCTTTCTCTGTGTTGACAAGCGACTACATGTTTATCCCTAAACTGTATATAATGAATTGTCGAAAGTCACGCATTATTTATGAGGCTGCACCGAGTGGAATGGTGATTTATTGTGTGTGTGCACTTGTTCAGCCACTGACTTCACCCTGAAGCCCTCTGACTGCCCAGACACCGAGTTCCCAGTCCGGATAGCCGACAGCGACAGGGGCTGCCTGTGGTACAAGAAAGATAACAAATTCAAAATCCCAAGAGGTAGACTGTGTGTTAGTGTGTGTGTGTACTTGTACTGTGTGCATCAATTAGCATGCAAGATGTTACTTTAAAGGTATTTAATGTCATTAGGGAATGGTTGACACCTGCTTGCTCTCTCTTCTTCTTTAGCCTACGTCAGATTCCACTTAATCTCTCCAGTAATCCAGCAATCCGCTAAGAAGTGAGTTTAAGCTCAGATAAGAGTTTGTGAAAATAAGTGTTTGTTTTTTGCTATGACCTTTGTTAATGTCTGCTTTTTAATCGTCTCTCTCTCTCTCCCACTGCCTCCACTTATGTCTTTTTGTCACTTTTACCCTCCCTCCCCCACGTTTCTCCTTCCTCTGTCCTTCCACCTTCTTTTTCTATTTTGCCTGGTTTTTTTTCCTCTTTATCCTCCATCTCATCCTTCTTACCTCCTTCTGTACTATTCCCTGCCCTCTCTCTATTTCACTTTTCTCTTATTCTCTTTATTTGTCGCCTTCCTCTTGCGCTCCAGTGTGGTCTTGTTTGACCTTCTGGTAAACATTCTGGGCCACAACCTGGCAGAGCCAGCCTATGAGGCTGAAGTGGCCCAGTTGGAGTATAAACTGGTTGCTGGTGAGCACGGACTGGTCATCAAAGTTAAAGGATTTAACCACAAGCTTCCTGTGAGTAAGCATAGATACACACATAGATAAACAGTTTGGATAGTGGCATGTTGTATTTTAGGCTCTGTACACCACCACAGGGGATTTTAAATCAAACATTCAATATACAGCTTTAATTCAAGGGGCTTTACAAAAATTTTGCTTAACTGTTTAGGAATTATATCAATTTTTATACATAGTCAACATTTTTAAAGGCTCAAAGTTAATTGGACAAACCGATATAATTTTAAATTCATGCTTGGATAAAAATCCTTTGCAGTCAGTGAGTGCCTGAACTCTACTTGAGATGGTCTGCCAGGCTTTTACTGTACCCGCCTTTAGTTGGGACTCTCTGCCTTCTGTTTCGTCTTCAGTAACTGAAAACCATGCTGTGTTGGGTTGAGATCAGGTGACTTACTTGGCCATTGAAGTACATGCCTATGTCTTTGTCTTGAGAATCTCTTGGGTTGCTTTTGCAGTATGCTTTGGATCATTTTCCCATTTTAACTGTGAAACAGTATCCAATCACTTTTGAAGCTGTTGGCTAAATGTGAGCAGAGAGCATAGCCCTGTACACTTCAGTATCCTCCCTGCTACTTCTATCAGCAGTCACATCATCACTAAACACTACTGACCCAGTTTTACTGGCAGCCATACACGCCAAAACATTGCCGCCACCATGTTTGACAGATAGCGTGATATGCTTCAGATTATGAGCAGTTCCCTTCATTCTCCATACTTTTGGCTCCCCAACATTCTGGTACAAGTCAAACTTGGTTTTATATGTCCAAGAAATTTGGCATATTTTCTGGAAAAGTCGAATCTGGCTTTCCGGTTCTTATGTCTTTGTCACCTTGTCATAAACCCGCTATAATCACATTCACGAAGGTGTTTCTTGATTGTAGATTTTGTCAATGACATGTCTACGTCCTTGTGACTGTGAAAAGGTTTTTCTCAAACAAGGATTGACTTATTCGATGTAGTTGTTCCTGTGATCTCATCAGTGCATTCCTTTTAAAGAATGTACCAGAGTGTTGATTTGGAAGCTCTGATAGGTTTATTGCAGTTTTTCAGTGTAATTATGGACTCCTTCACTTGAATCATCTCTTTGGAGCTCATGTTGACGATTCCAGAGAAAAGACACCAAATGCAAGTCCAACATTTGGAATAAGCTTCAGCTTTTGATCTGCTTAATTGTTATAAAATAACAGGAAATGGGCCTCAGCTGGCCATAAAAATGTCTGTCTGTGATACGTTTATTTTAAAATCCACTGTGTTGGTGTTTAAAGGCTAAATTTAATTTTAATCTCAAAACAGTTACAAACACAACTGTACGTGTAATTGTTTTGCATACATTAAACCACACACTGAATAATAAAGAATCTTATGTAATGTATGTGTGACTTGTTGACCATGTTTTTGTCTGTAGTTGCTGTTTCACCTGATCATTGACCACCTGGCAGATTTCTCGGCCTCCTCTGACGTCTTCAGCATGTTCGCAGAGCAGCTGAAAAAAACCTACTTCAACATCCTCATTAAACCTGAGAAACTCAGCAAGTACGTTGCTTCCCCATTGCTATGCGAGATTATCGAGTGTATGTTGCCTTCTAGTGGTGAAATGTGCGACAGCCCTAAATAGAAGAGCCTCCGGTCGTCACCGTCCTCTTTTATCTTCTCGCTCTCATCCTTTTTTTCTCCTCCAGGGACGTGCGCTTGTTAATCTTGGAGCACTCTCGCTGGTCCATGGTGGACAAATATCAGGCTCTAACAGCTGGTTTGACCACTGAAGAGCTGACGGAGTTCAGCCGGAGCTTCAGAGCTGAGCTCTTTGCAGAGGGACTGGTGCAAGGGAACTTTAGCAGTGCAGTGAGTGGACAGCAGACAGCACACAGACAAGCATACTGATTGACAATAATATTAGCTGATTAGAGTGAATCAGTCAACGTTCACGTCTACTCTTGCCTCAGTTGCTACTGGGTGTACTTGACATTGCCCTCGTGCTTGGCTGATTGCCTCTCCTCACTCTCTTTCTCTCTTATCTCTCACTATTCATTACTCTTTATTGTATTTCCTCCACAGGAGTCTGTGCAGTTTCTGCAATATGTCACAGAGTAAGTCAGTTATTACACTGAATGCACTCCCTAATGAGAACACCAATACTATACAATCAAATAGATTTGTTTGCTATAATACGCCGTGATTCACATCAGCTTCAGTTGTTTAGTCCATGATTCGCCTTTCGCCTTTGCTTTTTTTTTTTCCTCTCTCCTCTTTACCTTCTCACTTATTTTACTCCCTCTCTCCTCGTGTCTTGCCTGGCAGTAAGTTGCAGTTCTCCAAGCTGACAGCGGAGGTACCGGTGATGTTCAGAGTGGTCGAGCTTCCACAGAAGCACCACATCTGTAAGGTCAAATCACTCAATAAAGGAGACGCCAACTCGGAAGTCACTGTTTACTACCAGGTATACACACACAATGTACATGCACGTCTACAGGTCATCAAGTCGTTTTTATCTCTGAAGGTTCTTTTTTTTTTTACGCACACAAATTCATTCCCATTTTCTTTCTGTTTGCGTTTTATTCAGTCTGGCCCCAAGGCTTTAAGGGAGCACACGCTGATGGAGCTGTTGGTGGTGAGCATTACAATATGTTGCTTCTCTGTTTCCACACACTCCCTCTTTGATGCCGTCATCCCTCCATTGTTGACTGAGTTGTTTTGGGGGGGGGGTTCAGATGCACATGGAGGAGCCCTGCTTTGATTTCCTCAGGACCAAAGAGACTCTGGGGTGAGTTTCTGCTGCGTTCGATAATATTTTTCTGTTCATTTAAAACCAAATTTCTGAAACTAAGCGAAACAGTGAGTTTTTCCATTCAAATTAGCATTACACGCTAATATTTTTCTAAAACTAGAAAGCTGCAGTTAATTTGATTTATTTGCATTTGTCCTAAATGTGCTCCATATGGAAATACACAACTTTTCAAAGTAACTTTCTTAATATATCCAGTTCTCTTCCTCTTTTTTTTTTTTTTTTTTTGCCATTTTGAGGGTATTGAAGTTATTTTATGTGAAAATCAAAGGTATGCAGAGAAACTAACCTTCTGTTTCCACCTACACGTCTCTGTCTGTATTGTATTTCATTACTTTGCCTTCTAGAAGGAACAAGTCTGTGCCGACCTTGTTAAGATACTGTCGGATTTCTGTTTGGTGTGTCTGAAATGTGGGAGCTAGTAATATTTAAACCTTTGCCAAGCTGCTCTAGTTCTACTGGGACAAATGCTTTTCGCATTGAAATTCAGTTTTCATACTTGCCAGACTGGTTTTATTACAGAGTGCAAATCAGATGTAATGCAGTTTTTCATCAGCTTATTTCACCCGTATTTTCTCTAATCCTAAAGCGTTCTTTTTGTCTCCGTCTGCAGATACCATGTCTACCCCACCTGCAGAAACACCTCAGGCGTTCTAGGTTTCTCTGTCACAGTGGAGACACAGGCCACGAAGTTCAAGTGAGTCTGCAACACACAATGGAAACCTTTAATTTGCCCAAAGCAAGATACGATTTATCTTAACACCTTTCCCAAAACCAAGGTAAATCTATCTTGCTGTTCATCCAAACCCAAGCTGCAATTTATCCATGTGGCCATGGAAAGTGAAGCAAGTGGAAGTGATAAATGACTAAAGGAATCCAATGCGTTCTATACCCTACAATATATCTCTTACCTCTCATCTCTCTCAGCACCGAGCTGGTGGAGTTAAAGATTGAAGAGTTCTTGACTTCATTCGGAGAGAAGCTCAATGCACTGACTGAGGAGGCCTTTAATACTCAGGTCTGCGTAAATGTGTTTTGTTTTTTCTTATTGTATTCACGAGTTTCCCATTCTTATGGAAAAGGTACAGAAAATGCTGCCTATCCAGAAATGTTCTAAATGTCAAAAGTTGTATCTCATTCCATTAATAACACATTTCTGAGTCATGTAAAACCCGGCTGAATGCCTAAATGTGAAGCTGCACTGTGGAAGAAGTGACTAGAAAGCCTGTGTGCTCGTGTTTTCTGCAGGTGACTGCTTTAGTGAAGCTCAAAGAGTGCGAGGACACACATCTTGGTGAGGAGGTGGACAGGAACTGGGCAGAGGTGGTTACGCAGCAGTATGTGTTCGATAGGCTCAATAGAGAGGTGAGGACAACACGATGTTTAAAATAACGGCTCTGATGTTGTTTAAGACGTGCTCGTGCTGCTAAAGTAGTTCTGAGCCGTGACCTTGATGACCGTGGGACAAATCCTTTGGTTTTGAGGGTTGTGGGTTAGTGCCTTTTTGTTCTGGTGCATTACAGGGTTGCAAAACATTGTTAATATAATATAACAGAATGACCAATGCTATTCACTTGCTCTATGAATGTATTGCTGCTGAATGGGAGTATATTCTCACATAATTGCAGTCGCCTTACTCTTAACAGTTTGCCCCAACTTTGTCATCTAGACTCCACTATGGGCAAATGTATGGTCCTGCCACGGGTCCTCCAATTTAGTGGAAGTCTGGACTTTGTTTGGGACATTGCAACAGCGCATTCTTTTCTTTTTCAGCCATTCTGTTGAAGATTTGCTGCTGTTCTTGGGATCATTGTCCTGTGGCGTGAGCCCAGCTTTTGCTGTTAGCTGACAGATGGGCTCACGTTCGACTGTAGAATATTTTGGTATACAGTGGAGTTCATGGTTGACTCATTGCGGTCCTGTGGCTGCAAAACAATCCCAAATCATCACCCTACCACCAACGTACTTGACAGTTGCTACGAAGTGTTTGTGCTAATGTGCTGTTTGGTTTTCACCGAGTGTGGTGCTGTGGATTATGACCAGATATCTCCACTTGGGCCGTGTCTGGACATTGTTCCAGAAGTTTTGTGGTTTGTTAAGATGCCGTTTTGAAAAGCTAAGGCTTGCAGCCATGGTTTTTTTTATTATTATTATTATATACAGTAAAGGCTTTCTCCTGGCAATCCTTCTAAACAAGCCACACTTTTTCAGTCTTTTTTAAATGGGACAGTCATACGTGTTAACGTTTAATATTATAGCTGAGGCCAGTAGAGTCTGAGATGTAGCTCTTGGGGTTTTTTGCTGCTTTTTTTTTTCTCTGAGCGTTGTGCGATCCACTCTGGGGAAGATTGGCAGCTGTCTTGAGTCCACTGAATAATCTTTCTCACTGTAGAATTAATGGACTGCAAATTGTTTAGAAGTTGTTTCCCTAACATCATTGTCAATGTCTTCTTTCTTGGCACTCTGTTGCACACACCTGAATGCACCAGACCTACAACCTGCCAAAACATCTGCTTTTATAGAGGCGGTCACTCTTTCTGATGATCAGTTTTATCAAGTGCATTTTATCAACAACACCTGGCTGCTACTTACACTCTTAGTTCCTCTGGAAGCATTAAGGATATTTTTAGTTTTTAACACGCTGATTTTACATTTATGCTTTTTTTGTTTTTGATAAGAAAATGACGGTGAAATGTTTGGGTTTTTTCTATCCCAGGTTATTTGAATCCAATTTTAAGATCTGCTAAAGACCATCTTTAATTATGGCCTCATACATAAAACCTTAAGTATAAATAGAGGGTGCGCTTCCTTTCTATGATGGCTATATATGTCTATATGTATATATTCTCAGCTCTCTACAAAATATGAACATAGTTAATGCAAAGTATACAGCAAGCAAGAGAGAAATAACAAGTATTAATGAGAATGTTCACATGACTTGCATTTTCAAGTTCAGTAGCTGAAGTTTGTGTTTTTAGGTCCTCAGATAGACGTTGCCAAAGGAACAGATCACAGAAAAACTTATTACAGAACTACAGAACCTGTTTTATTTGTGCTCTATGAAAGCACAACACTATCTCAAAACTAATTGACCCACTGGGGACAGATAAACTGGCTGTTTGGTACTGTCAACATTGTTACCTCTCTAATTCATAGGAAAAAATGTGGTTTATCTTTTTAAAACATGCTTGGTTCTGACACTGAGAATTAAGCTGTTACATTTCCAGTGAATGGTTCTGTCTTACCATTGGTCTGTGCCACTGTGTGTTCAGATCGAGGCTCTGAAACAGATGACGAGAGATGAACTCGTCTCTTGGTTCAAAGAACATCGTGGACAGAGCAGCAGGAAGCTCAGTGTGCATGTAAGCAATGCCTTTGTGTTTATGTTGCACAGTTCTTCACTTTTCTTTGTGTTTTGGACATGATATACTTTGTATCTGTAATAATTTCGTCTCTCTGTGTCCTTAAGGTGGTGGGATTTGGTGCTGAAGAGAATGATGAGGAGGGCAGTGGTGAAAAGCAGGAAGAAAAAGGCAAAGATGAGGATTTAAGGAGCTCAGCCTACGGTGAAGTGTCTAAGCTTAGTTTCCTTCCCGCCTCTCCCAAAGTGGAAGGTGCCATAGCCATCATGGACATTCCTGCTTTCACTGAAGGCCTGCCCCTCTTTCCCTACCACAAGATACTTAAATAAACTTGTGCTCAGACTGTGAGACAGACTTACTCAGCCACATTCAGGGACTCTGCCTCATTAGAGATGCAGGCACTTAATATGAGGTGAAGGAAGGTTGAAGCAGCTTTGGCTCCTTTCTGGACCTGGATTTCGACTCTGGAGCCCAGCTGTAGGTTTTCCCCACGCTCTGCGCATAAGCAAAAAGACTGAGAGTGATGATAGAGTTTTCTTTTAGCTAACTGATAGTCTGTTCTGCTTTCTCACATTCAATTATTTTATATCCTCAGCAGCTGCGCGAAACTGAAATTCTTTGAATCAGATTCTCATTTATTTGGTTCTCCGAGCTGTAGTGCTGCTACAGAAGTTAAAATCTGTATTTTCCGCTGTCTGCGTCGCACTCCAGACTGAGTATAATTCAATTTAAAAACACAAATCGACTGTGAAAACAGCAGAAATGCTTTGAACTCCATGCGTGTGAATTTGTGTGCTGGATTTCAGGCTCTGGTGTGTGCTGCGGTTATTAGGTGACCTGGATCGTGCTGTGCTGTGAAACTGCAAAGAAATAAATCATCATCAGTCGATGTTGAGTGAATGAATGAAGCCGTTTAAGCTGTCTTCACAGCAAAAATACACTGAAACTTCAAATCATTGTGACTCTTATGTGACTCATGTTAAATTTGAAAGGAGTTTTGATGTTCTGGGTGCAGTTTTCTTGGCATGCAGTCACATTAAATAACACAGATGGCACAGAGAGACGAGTAGTTGCTAGAATCAACTGCGTCATACACTGAGGTTATTTTAAAGTCAGAAATGTTTGCATGCCGGTGACTCAACGTGATGTCATTTCTACAACTTTAAATTATGTGAAAATTATACATTACTCACAGACGCTCTGCCCGAACCATGAAGAAGAGGCTGCCGCAGGTGATTTTGTCTTGGTCTTGTGCTTGGAGATACTTTGCATTATTGAATGTATTTAAAAAAAAAAAAAAATTAAGCCCAGCTCAGTAGAGCATGTTAACAGAATTGACTAATATGCCTCATACTGTAGAAAAGCCTTCACCTGCTGCAGCTCCACACGTGATGATAATTGTTACAGCTTTGTGATGGGAGGCAAAACAGCTCGTTGGCATAAGATTCACATGGTTCCTGTACCACACCACACATGGCTCTTCTTCAGGCTATGCAGAGGCAAATCCACGGCTCATACTCTTACTGCATTGGGAGTGTGTTTGACAATGTAGCTTTGCCAATCAGATGCTTTCCAGATGGTATTACATGATGGATCAGATTTTGATGGTACTTCTCTGTGTTTTATAATTGCATACATTTTGACAAAATCCCCAACACTACTGGCTGAAATATAGCCCCAAACCATGACACCAAACACTGTTGTACCTCCTCCCTGACCACCTCCTCACATGTTGACAATAAACCTCAAATTTGGATTAGTCGTTCTAGAAGACCTGTTGACCTTTTTCATACCTCAGCCTTTTCTCTGAATTTCCCCTTGTAAAGATTTTCTTCTTGGCAGCCACACTTCCACTGAGACCATTTCTGATGAGTGAACAGTAGACGCATCAACTTAAAGGATCAGGATGCATCTCTCGGGTCCTGTTTCAGGTCTTTGCTGGATATCTTAAGGATATGACTATTAGATACTGTTCCTCTGCTCCACTTCTGTCCTCTACTTGTCCAATTTCCTAAGAATTTTTAAGAACACACTGCACTGCTGAGATATGCCAAGTTCACCTTGCTGGTACAAAAATACTCTTTTATTCCTGTCAAACTATGTTATCTTTGGCATTTTTCATAAAGTTAGATAAAAAGGCTAATTATGAAATAACTGATGTGTTTTTACAAGAGGTTGCTAGTAAAGTGCTTAAAGATATAGTTTATAACTAGTTCTGTGCTAAGTTGTCTGTTATGTTTTGTCATGACACTGCTTCATCCATGAGTTAGGTGCCGTTATAAGTTTGATTGATTCGTAGGGCAAACAAAAGAAAAAGTTTTTATTTTAATAATGATGGAAGTACAGTCCCGATCAAAAGTTTAAGACCACTTGAAAAATGGCAAAAAAAAAATTATTTTGCATGGTTGGATCTTAACAAGGTTCCAAGTAGAGCTTCAATGTGCAACAAGAAGAAATGGCAGTGCGACGAAACGTTCTTTTGAGCATGCAATTTATTGAAAACAACACTTAAACTGAAACATGCTGTTTTAGAGCTGATCAAAAGTTTGAGACCACATGCCTTTAAAAGGCCAAATCTGAAAAAATGTGGATTCGTTGTCATTTTCTGTCAGGTAGTCACACTGTCACAACGTTCTAATGAAAAAGGCAAAACACTTTCCCTTTTTGAACGTGGTCGGGTTGTTGAACTGCATAAACCGGGGCTCTCGCAGCGCGCCATCGCAGCTGAGGTGGGATACACTAAGACAGTCATTTGGAATTTCTTAAATGATCCTGAGAGTCATGGAACGAAAAAGTCAAGTGGAAGACCCAAAAAAAATTCACCAGCACTGAGCTGGAGGATCCAATTGGTTGTCCGTCAAGACACTGGACGATCCTCGACCCAAATCTAGGCTGTTACTGGTGCCAACTGCAGCCCCGTAACCATCAGACAGCAACTGAGACTGAAGTTGGGCTTCAAAAACCAAAAATGTCTTCAAAGGCCTCGTCCCCTTGAACGCCACAGAACTGACCATTTGGACTTTGCAAGAGAGCACCAAACATGGGACATTGAAGGGTGGAAGAAAGTTTTATTCTCTGATAAGAACAATTTAACCTTGATGGTCCTGATGGTTTCCAAGGTTACTGGCATGACAAGCCACCTGAGATGTTTTCTACGTGCCACAGTGGTCTGGGGTGCTTTTTCCTTCAGTTGAACAATGGAGCATCAGGAGGTGCAGGGGTGTCAAACAGCCGCTGGCTATGTCCAGAAGTTGCAGATTTGGCCCCCAGATTTGACCCATTTAGTCACTTTTTCACAGATTTGGATTATAATGCATATTGATACAAAATATAATCAACAAATCATAGATTATAATAGGGTGAGATAATAAAAACAACTGCTTCTTGGTAATACCAGAAAATAAGGGGGGATGAAGCCTGGTTAAAAATTAATCAATGCTACCTGTGGGAAGGATCATGTTTCTACACTCCTTTTAATGGTACAATGTGGAATTAATTTGATCGTTCTGGATGTATGGCAGCAAATATGTTCTACTCTACAGCACCGCAGAGCATTGCTAGTGGTGACAAACAGATCTAATTAGCTTTGACTATATTGGTCTAAGCATTGCCTCAGTGGTAGATCAGCTGCATAAATCTCCTCTGTGGAGAATACAGGATATTAAGAACTGGCTACTTGTCCTACATAACACTAAATTCAAGATACTGCAGCTTTGAAGAGGAAAGGGAGGGAGGGGGTGGGGGAGGGCATTTTGAATTTGAACTAATAAGAACAACCGCTAGCTTCAGGAAAGCTTCAGTCCTCTCTGTACTGCTGCTACAGGCCTGCCTCTCCCAAACTGTGTGTACTACACCCAAAAACATCTTTAAGGTTGAAGGAGTTGAAAATCTAGTTTCACACTCTACTTACTCACCCTCCAGGATTTCACATAAAGGTTTATTGATGCCTCAATCTGGTGAGCTCAGAGGCCACTGAAGGCACTTGAGTTTATTTAGGTGTTAAAAAAAAAAAAAAAAAAAAACACTTGTGAAGGCTATTTGGCCTTTGGAAGAGTGGTGCATGTAAGCACTCATTTAAAGTGGGTGCAAGGGAACCAGACTTTCAGCTTAACGTATTCGCTGAGTTTGTCTCAGAGTCTGGTCCCTTTCACGCAATGTTCCTGTTTTGTTATCCTGCTAGTAATGTACTGTATATAAGAGCAGGTCTATTAAAAGTTAATCAGCTTGTGCTTTTACTCGGATAATTTAAACTGTAGCTATATTCTCCTCTTTGACATAAATGGGTTGTGGGACATCATTTTCTTTACTTGGCAAGTTTTCAGGCTTTGTCTGAAGTTTGAAGTGGTGTGTTTTTGATATGTTTTTATTTTAGACAAGGTTCATTGTAATTTCTTGGTTATATATTGTGTTTTCTGCGTCTACAGATATGTTAGTGACTCTGGTTTGGATAGAGAGCACACTCCGGTTAGACAAATGGCATTAAAGTCTCATGATTTCTTATTTGACTGTTCAGACTGAGGAGAGGAAAGAAAGTATCTCTTTTGGGACCACATATAGAAGTGGCCCACTTCAGGACTAAGAAAAGACCAGATTCCATGTGATGTGTTTTGTTCACAGTTGTCATGAAAAACAACTACAACAACAAATAAACACATCTTAGCCTGCAGTGTAGCCTCTGAGACAAACAGCGCTTTGACTTAATATAGACGCTACAAAGCCAGTCTGCTCACAGGAGCAGTGCTAACGTTCTGAGGATAATTTTTACCATGTGCACAGCTTAATTTGCTCTACCAGCATGCAAAAATGACCTAATTAGAAATCAAATCAAAATTCAATTGAGGCTTACAGGAAAGTGTTTTTGGGGGTCTGGAGAAGTTTCTCGGATGAGAGGTGAAACGTCTTCAAGCAACTTAAAGAAGTCCAGACACTTAAAGTGTTTTGTTTTTTTTGTCAATATTAAACTGATTAGCCAAAGTAATCCCATTTTGAACATTCTGTACTTTATAACAAACTAATAGTTCAATCAAATCAATCAATCAATCAAACCTTTATTTGTCACATGCAAGTTTGCACCTGCAGTGAAACACATACATATGGTTGCTGTCATATAATCACTGGGCACTTCATTGAGTACACCTTGCTAGTACTGGGTTGGTCCCTCTTTTACCTTTAGAGCTTTCTTAATTCTTTTAAGGTGCTGGAAACATTCCTCACAGCTTTTGGTCCATATTGACATGGCAGCATCACATAGTCGCTGCAGATTTGTTAGCTGCACATCCAGCATGCGAATCTCCCGTTCCACTACTTCCCAAATGTGCTCTATTGTGTTGTGTTGAGATCTGGTAACTCTGGAGGCTATTTGGTTACACGGTTTCATGTGTAGGAAATCAGATTTGAGCTCTGTGACATGGTGTGTTAAAGAGCTGGGAGCAGCCAACAGGAGATGGGTGTACTGCGGTCAGCCGCAATACTCAGGTACGCTGTGGGACTTAAACGATGTTCAGCTGGTACTAAGGGACCCAAAATATGCCAAAGAAATATCTCACACACCATTACACCACCGCTAGCATCGTTTACACCACCAGTGTTTACACACCCGCCATCTAAATGTGTCACAATGACGCAACCTTCAGACAGATCAGACAAGCCAATGTTTTCCAGGCTTCTAGAGGCCAGTTTTGTTAAAGCCATTGAAACTGTAGCCTCAGTTTCCTGTAGCAGCACCCAGAGTTGTCCTCCGTTGCTGTAGCTCATCTGCTCTAAGATTAGACTTGTTGTGCATTCATAGACACTCTTCTGCATACCTTGGTTGTTATAAATGATTATTTAAGCTACTGTTGCCTCCATTTCGGCTCAAAGCAGGCTGGCCATTCTTCTCTGACCCCTGACATAAACTGTTTTTTTGTTTGTTTGTTTAAACCCTAGACATGGTTGTTTGGAAAAATTCCAGTAGATCAGCAGTTTCTGAAATATTCTGACCAGCCTGTCTTACACTAACAACCAAGTCCCTTAAATCCCCTTTCTTCCCCATTCTGGTGTCTTATTTTACACTCAAAGGAGTCACCCTATGCTTCTGCACCAGCTTCACTTTTCAGGCCAGGAAAATGTGTAAAGTACTGCAAATTTAGACCAAAGTCTAGAGTCTCAATGATACAAAGTAGGCAAACAAATGACAGCCATTCAATACTGCTCGCCTGGGTAAAAATGTATTTGTCTTTATCTTTAAATGCTACACAAATAAAGGATGACATTTCTAACAACTTGTTTCTAGACCAACCATGAAGCTGGGGTAAAATTTGCAGCGGAAACAAGGCATATGTGCAGCATCCAATCTGCTCATTCACTGCTAGTGTCTTTTGCTTTTGAGGAACTGGATAAGTAGCCTTTCCTTGGTGTCTAACCATGGAGACCAGCAGCTTCCC
This sequence comes from Simochromis diagramma, assembly GCF_900408965.1. Lineage (NCBI taxonomy): Eukaryota > Metazoa > Chordata > Actinopteri > Cichliformes > Cichlidae > Simochromis > Simochromis diagramma. Next base: position 7,852,818 of record NW_024387030.1, read on the forward strand.
AGTGCTTCTTTGGTTAAGAAAGTTCTAAATCAGGCTTTGGGCTATGTAACTGTGTCACAAGTTGTACTACCAGCAAATAAACTCAGCCGGCACTGTCAACAGTAGCTGGTGGTCCTGCTGAGAAAGGCTTTGCGACTTTGTCCCAGAGAGTTGTGCTCATACTGTGCTCTCCTGTCAGAAGCCATTCTGTCTCATCCGCTTTCTGTCTCCATCTCCTATACTGGGTACATACGCAAAGAGGAAGTGTATCACAAATGCATGCAGACAAGCTTGCCCATGAATCAGAGACGATTAGATTAGATTTGTTTAACGTGCGCACACGCACACACTCTCTTTCGATTTCACCCTGTGTAAACTTTCCACTGCTACACTCTGTGTCATTCCTGTTGTCATTCTAATTTCATAGGAGGACTCCTGCCAAGGCAGTAATGAACTCAAGTCATGAGGCAGAGGCCACGGCGAGCGGTTGTGAGCCGCGTGTGTGTAGCAGAGAGAAAATGAGAGAAGGTAAATGCAGGAAAAAATGGTGTTAAAGAGGGGGGCTGGCCAGGTTTATGCGCATGGCTTGTGGGCTTTGTGTTTATGTGTGTTTCTGTTTCCCGTGTATAACACTGGGCTTGTTTTGAGTTAATCAGTGCAGTGGGGTGTATCATCTAAGCTGCTGTAATGTGTCGACTCCTTTATTCAATTTGAGCAGTAATCTGAGCGCTCCCCACTGGCCTGCCTTCATCAGCCCCCTGCTACAAAGCTAGCTTAACTTAGCCAGGGAGACGCAGAGAAGCAGAGAAATGCTGAAGAGCCATTTTCTGGATCAAGATTATACTTAGACAAGTTTAGCCAGACTAAATCTCCTCATTATACTGCACACACAATTATTAGGCAAATTGTACTCCTCGGGATGAAATGTATTGTTGAATAAATGCAATGAGCTCGCTGTATCCAAAACTGAATATACACATGCGTAAGTATTAGGTGTTCAGTTATCAATATTAAAGCATCTGTGGAGTCGCTTTTTTCTCTCCATCTGTTTGTGATCAGATTTCACTGAAGCAGCAACCACAACCTTCCAAAGGCTGTTTATAAAACCTTAGATTTTTGATCAATCGTGAGGTATTCCTTGGTCAATAATGATGCCTCAACTTGTAAACATTCTCTCTCTTTTATGTACAATCCTGTTGAATATTTGCAGCAAAACATGGACTATCCACCGAGCATGCCTAAATAATTCAGCTATTTCAAGGGCATTGCATCTATATGAAAGACTTATTTTTATTTATTTTTTACATTTTCTGACTTTTCAGTGTGAATTAAATCTATTTTTCACATGGAAACATGCCAAAGCTCTTTAGTAGCTATACAAACCTTAATAGGATTTCAAAAATAACATAAAGAAAATACAGATTTTAATAAAATTAGATTAGGGGCGACAAATTATGCAGTGCTGGTGGAACAAGGCTAACATCATGGTTGTAAAAAGGTCACTCAGAGAGCTTGACTCCCTATTAAACACTGATGAGAAGAGTGTTCACTGCTTTGTTAAACACCATGTGAGCCAATAGTTTGGAATAACATATTTGTGGATCTAACCTCCTATCGTACGTCTTTTAAAAGATTTTTTTAAATCTCTCTGCGCAGGTGGTAAGACTAGAATACTCAATGCAGAACACTTTCCAAATATTTATGCACACAGTGTATGCTATGTGGATATTACTGTCAAGATGGACCTTGTTTGCTCAAGTCATTTGAGAGAGTTGTCTGCAGCTGCTTGAGGGACTTAAAAGGATGACGATGAGATTTATGGAACAGTCCTTTAGCTGCGTATCACCCTGCCCTCTGTTTTGCTTATAGTCGACTTCAGCACCAAGGACAGCACAAATAGTGGCTCGAGTTTTTTTAGTAGCTGTTTTGTGTAGCCTGTAACCTACTTGTTGCATTTTGTAGTCCTTAACCAGAGAGGAAAGTAAAAGTGGAGCACTGAAGCAAGGTCACCGCTCACCCTTGAGTATGACCTCTATATTTGCTATATAGTTGCTGCACATTAATCAGATCCAGGGGCAGCTTCAATTCAGAAGAGCTTTTTTTACAGTCTTAATTTGTGTGTGTGTGTGTGTGTGTGTGTGTGTGTGTGTGTGTGTGTGTGTGTGTGTGTGTGTGTCACTCAGCCTTTTAACTTCTTCTTTCCCCACAACTTTTCTTTTTTTACTGGGGAGATTTTCCTGTCAAAATATCTCCAATCCTGTGTAGACATGATATGGCGGGTTGGTTTTCTGGATTCTTTCAAGCTTATGACTTACTGAGACAAGTGGCATGACATGTTTTGGATGTCCTTTGGATTCCGCAGAGTCCGTGTGTACCTCTCCCACTGCAGCCGAGTATATCATGCACCCGTTTTACGCTTTCATGTCATACTGGTGACGACCCTCTGCCCCCCTGCCCCCCACCACTACCCCTTCCATCGTCCTGTAAAATGATATCACACGGTACAGCTGACACAGTCTCACTCTTCCCACTGTTCTTTCTACCCCGCCCCACCGGGCACGGCTGTAGCAGGTGCCGAAACGCCCCCAGAGAACCTCGCTGAAAACGCGGCCATGCCGAGCGGTGACACTCTGCAGCCGGACTACCGCCTGGTCTCATCCGTCTTTAGCGCTTCACAGAGCGGTCGGATGCCATGAGATTTCCCACAGGCCCTCACTGGCTCCATGCTGTGAGTAAAACCGTGGTCAAGAGGGGATAACCAACGGCGGATAATGACGTGATGATTCCGGTTGTAGAGCCAGCACAGGGGGGCTCCGGGCACCTTTAATGACCGGTGCTGGAGAGGAAATCACTGGACTTTATTGTCTGTGGAGCCGCGTAACACCGGACCGACAGCGGTGCAAATAAGAAGAAGGGAAGAAAAGAAAAGAAACGTCTCTCTAACAGGTTGCTGAGACATTCAGTCCGAAAAGGTAGGGCATCCCGGATTTACAGTCATCCGCGCGCCACTTAACAGCTGTGCGCATTAATTTATCTGCTTAATTGAGTAAAATGAGGCTAATCAGTGATGTAACAGCTGTTAAATTGACCTCCAGCCGCCAATTCGGTTAAAGCATGAGATGTGTTTATATCGTAAAAGTAAGGATTTTCAATTTTATTTCGCCCCCCCCAAAAAAAGAAAAAAGAAAAATCGCCTCTACTGTAGTAGTAGTTTAGACGTTACTTGAAATGATGTGGACAGTAAGGTGAGTAAAATCGATTTTTATTTTTACAGGGTTTAACATCTATCTCACAGCTCTTTCTAGTAATTTTGCGCACAGTTGTCTGATTGCATTGGACTAGGATGAAAAAGATGTCAGAGGTTATTGTGGCGTGAATGACCAGAAAATGTGCTTTAATTTGCACGATTATGACAACTTCCATATGTCTTATGAGGTAATATGAGCACTGACAGGGGGCAAAATGTGTCAGTGATTGTGTGAGCGATTAATGATGTGAAAATTGATGGATGAGTGGATTTTTGATGGGAATGCAGACAGACCCATCCCCACTTTGAGACAAACTCGTTCATTTACTGTAGCCGCAGTGCTGACCACATCACTGCTGACCACATCACTGCTGGGGCCCTGAGGCATCTCTTGAAATCATTGTTATAACTGATGTCAGGTCTTTTTTGGGGTTTTCCAGGGGGGATTTGCAGCACAGCAGAGAATGCTCTCCCCCAGATGCTGACTTCTAAAGGTAAGGGTGCTTTTGGTACAGCTATGTCTCTGGCACTGTTTGTTACAGGAAGCCAGCACTGTAAACCTTTGGCCACAAGTTCGTGCAGTGCCTCTGATCTCTATTCTGAACCTCTGGGCAAACTGTGCAAAGGAAAGTTGTGTTTCTGCTCTTGCTGTGGATCTTCAATTCTGATCTCAAGAGTGTACTTGGATTTCTGTATAACCCCCCCTCCCTCCTTTTTTTGGCATACTCTGAAAGAAATTCATCCCCAGAACCCCTGAGATGCATTCAGTCATAAGTAATGCAAAAAATAATTGACAATGAGGTAATTAGGACATGCGGTAACCGCATCAAACGCAACAGGAGACCTGATTAAGTTCATGTGCCGTCAGTCATAAGGAAAAAAGTGTATTTCTGAGACTCATTTTCTGAGTATTTCATAATGAAATCTAGCACACACACACACACCACCTTCCTCCCTCTGGCTGCCTTTGTTCCCTTCTGCACCCTTCTGATAGTGGGTGTTTCTATCTTAGATGTGGATGTGTTCCTCTCCTCACACGCTGAGATGAGTGCTTTCAGAGGCAGACAAGGCAGAAAAGTCCCCGATTTTACTACCTGGCTAAATTGTCCTGTGATGGAAAAATATTGTTAAAGGAATGATACCTGAATAATTGAAGCCCCGGGGCTTTAAAATTGCAAGGACCTGCTGTGATTTGCGGCGCAAAGTTGCAGGCCACCTCAACGAAATATTCATATCATTATTTAAGAGTGGGTATATCATTCAGCCACTCAGGCACTGCCACCTTCTCCTGCTTCCCTACTCTCCCCGTTTGATCCCTCCCCGCTTTCCTTCTCTCTTTCTTCCTTTCTCCATTTGTAAACTCATCTCTTTATTTATAAAAAATTAACCACATGCTAACCCTTATCCATATCTTTTAGCTCTTATTAAATAAGAACTTAAAAGGCATATATTGAAAATCTTGCATACCGCCTTTCTGACATAGTAGTAGCTTTAGTAGTTTTTCAATGATATGTATATAAGTTTTGAGCAGTTAGACATCCATTCATCCATCTTCTGATGCTGGATGCATCTCCGGCTCATCTGGAAGGACATCAAGGCGTTCCCAATCCAGTCGAGAGATATAATCTCTACATCATGTCCTGGGTTTGCCCCTGGGCTTCCTTCCAGTAAGACATGCCCGAAGCACCTCACTTAGGAGGGACCAAAGAAATGTCCTGGACAGATGCCCAAACCACCACATCTGGCTCCTTTTGATATTGAATAGTTGCAGCTCTTTGCTTTCAGGCTCAGGTCTTTGTTCACCACAAGAGAGTGACATAGTATTCATTCTTTCATGTAAAAGACCCCCTGATACTTAAACTCATCTAATTTGGGCAGTGCTACCCATGAACTAGCCTAACATTCAAGTCTGTCCTTTCAATGATACATAATTAATATTAATCTTTCACTAATCCACTCAAACGAGCAACCATAAATGGATAGGAGAAATCGACAGTAGTGGACGGATCACGATAGTTGTGTAGTAACATTTCTAGGGAAGTGCACTTCAAGTTTTAGCATACGTTTTCAGAGGTGTGGTTATGACACTTATACTGTATAGATTTAACACAAAGTCCCTGTTAAGCGGTCCTGGTAATACTGGTATGCAGGTTTTGTTATCTTCAAAAATAACTAAGCCACATGCTTTACTCTCTCTCCTGTAGGTTGCCTTTTGTGCTCACGCCCACTCTGCCCCTCCCTGCACCTCGTTCTTCCTCTTAAAAGGGAGTTTTTCCTTCCCACTGTGGCCTACTGCTTGGCTACAGGGGGTTGTGTGATTGTTGGGCTTTCTATCTAATATTGCAGGGTCTTTACCTTACCACATAAAGCAATTGAAATAATGTATACAGTAAGGTGCTGTTGTGATTTGGAACTATATAAATAGACTGAATTGAACTGAACGAATTAAATTTCCTCCCCATTTCCAGCCTTTGCTGCAAACCTAAGCTAATTTTCCTTTTAGCTTCAGATTGACTGAACAGATACGGGATCACTTTTCATCTAATGATCTGCTGTCATCCACTGCTTTACCGTATAGCAGAGAGTTTTCTAATTAAAGTTTCCTGTCATAGCTTCTCTAATTTCCACAGTTCACTCAGGCATCACATGGGAGAAGAACCTCCCAGCTTCACAACACTAATCATCACCACATCGTCCCACATGAAAGTTCTGAGGGAAGCGGTGTTTTTACCTCTTCAGCATTCGATCAGGGGTGTTTTTGGTTGTGGGTGCGTACGTGTTCATTTGCATGCAGCTGTATGCGAGGATCGTTTCATTTCCCGCAGAGAAAACGAATTAAAATATGACACCTCTCTCTTCTGCCTCTCATCTCGTGCTTTTCACTGTGTTAAGAGATGGCAAAACTGCTAAATATAGTTCTGCAAGTGGAGTGTGAAACCTCTTCACCTCTCTCAGCGTTTCTAACATTGCGGAGGTCGAAATGAGAGGATTTTGTGGTAGCTTGAACAAAGGTTTAATCATCTTTTTAATGAACTCTTCATGTGCATGTTGTATGTGAACGAAAAAGGGAGGGAGAGGAGAAAAAAGCAGAACAAGAAGAAGAAGAAGAGTCACTTATCTGTGCTACAGCAAGGCTAATGTGATTTTTAAGTAATACTAATAATAAAGTATATCCTAGAGACGAATATAACATCAGGGTAAATATGGTGTAATGCAGTATAACAGATTTCGTTTTTCTTAGCATGTGTATTTGTGTTAAAGTTGATGATTTATTGTCTTTGCATGCAAGAATTCCCGTTTTTGTGGTCTTTAATGGCTTTTCACAAGTAGAGAAGAAGAGGAGGCCAGTCAGAAACTATAGCAACTCAATGCCTTGTATTTTCTATGAGGAAGGTTCCCAACCTGCGATTGTTGACTTTATCTGCTGTATCATTAACCCAGACTCCAAAATTCAGACAGTTGAGTCAACTTGCTGGCTGTTTCCATACAGATGTGTTCGCTCGAAATATAAGAATAACTTCCCAAAGGATCAATAAAGTTGTGGTATTTTTTTTTTCTTTCAAAGTCAGCTATCTGGTAAAGATTTTTTTTTATTCATGCACACGGACTTTTTGAGACTCGGATGCTCAATAAAGTCATCTCTCTATGTTCTTTCTGCTTAATCAATCAAATCGTCTACAAAAATGTCAGAGAATTCCCAGAAGATGGCAGAAATATCAGAAAACCACCAAGGACAAATTCTTGATGCCTAAGATCATTCATAATAAATGAAATCTAACAGTGTGTCCAATATAAAGCAAAAAGCATGACCTGATTTAAATTTTGTCCCATCGAGGTTTCTCCTTGTGCACCTCTGAACCCTTCCAGCACTGCTGCTATGTTTAGATCATTAATTGGAAGTCCTGTTTTTACCTGTTGTGTGTGCCTATTTGCGGCAGGACTATGAACCTCAAATCAAGCACAAACTTCTCTTTAAAACTCAGCCAACCTGTGAGCCAAGAATCATCACTGCTGATGAGAAGCAGGTGGTCGCCACAGTGAATTCTCTTCCTGTCCCTAGCATCCCCCACTGTCACACCAACCTACTCTGTGTCCTCCTTCACTTCTACACTTTGTGTCAGTCCCACCATCTCCAAACCATACCTCATAGCATGTCTCCGTACTGTTTTGTAAACCTTCCCTTTCACTCTTGCTGCTATCCCTCTGTCACAAATCATCCCTGACACTCATCTCCACACACTCCACCGTGCTTGCACTCTTTTCCCCTCTCCGTTACACTTTTCGCTGGATGGCGGACCCCCAGATATTTAAGCTAATCAACCTTCTCTACATCTACTGCTTGAAGATTCAGTCTTACACCTGTCTCCCTCTCAATCAGACATAATCTTTCATGCTTCTTCCGACTTTCAGTCCTCTTCTCTCCAGTGCATATCGTCACCTCCCCAGGTTCTCCTCCACCTGCTCTCTTCTCTCGGCACAAATTAATTGACAGTGAAAATAATAATGAGCTGAAGCCAAAATTGAATTTTTGCCCAACCCTGCTAGATGCTCAGTGTTTTGAGTCAAGAGTGACAATGTTGCTGACTGCTTAAGAGCCTCCCTGTCTCTCATTTGCACATATACTTTACATCATTTCTTGGCAACTCTCAAAATCCCTGCAAATCTCAGGGATTTACATTTCCTTCAGCGCTGCTTTTTGTACAGTGAGGAAGTGGATCCTTTCTTTCTGTGATTGAAGCTGACTTGACAGATACACTTTGTATAACTAGAGTGTGCAGGTCACCTGGGACTGGTACACATAATGACTTTATGTAGCTTCTGTGTTGTGGAAATCAGATGCCTGTTGGCTCCTCTGAGACAGCTTCATCCCCCTTCTTCAGTGTCACTTGTCCAAGTCAGCCACTGACAGGATTGTGGCAGATCCTTCTTTCAGACCACAGTTAAATCTAAGGGTTTTATGTGGTATTATGAGTGTGTGTGTGTGTGTGTGTGTGTGTGTGTGTGTGTGTGTGTGTGCTTCCCAGCTAAATCAGACAGCTCTGAACCCACTGGGAGTCGTACATGAATTGTGTTGGATAAGATGACAGCATTAAAGTTGAGTCTTCCAACCTCTGTCACTTGGCATGTTTGTCTCTCCAGTCTACTGGAAACTCTCTAATCTGAGGCTTTACCTCAGCGCTCCCTCTCTAGCATAATTTGGTCGCGTGTTAGTCAAAGTGACTTATTTTTCTTTCTAGAAAGATTCCATTGCTGCGCCTTTGTTGATATATTTCAGAGAAGGTTATGAATTTTGCATGCATGTGCCACAGTAGTTGCACACAGGTCTTAAATTTAAGTCGATAGCCTGAGCCCGGAATGATGTATGGCATGTTGGAAAAAGTAGGATATTCTTCAAAGAGTAAATGAGAGACAAAGAGAATGAAGAAAAGATAAGATGCACAAAGAGGAGTAAGGAGACGTGAGATTGTGAGCTAGACGGGGAGGGGATGGAGAAATGGGGAGCAAAAGAGACTTCACATCGCTTTTAACGACATTATCGCGGTCCATGGTGTATATAATTTAGTACGATGACGCAATGGAAGATACTGCAGAAGTGCGCTCTCTGAGAGGGAGGCTCACATACTCATTTCAGGCCGCACACATACTGAAAGAGATCTAGTGCTTTATGTGATTGTACTATCTATTTAAAATAGAGATTCAAGTTTATTCATTGTTCAGGGAGAAGATTGAAGGGTCATTAACCTCATTAATGATACATCGGACAAATAAAGGGACAGAGCAGCAAAACCTCCCGCTGGCAGCTGACCAAGCCACCCAATTATGAACTATTCTTTTTATTTAACCTTCCTGCTGAGATTTACCAGATGTCAAAATATCAAATCCCAAAACAGTTAAATCTATTAATTAGTCAATGAAATGTAAATTAACTGCAAATTACTGCTTTAGAAAGCTCACAGCTTTCACAAACGTGCGTTAATATAAAGGGAAGTTGGGTTTTTTTTGTTTGTTTGAATCCATTTAATTGGCATAATTAAATGCTGTTACTCCAGTGAGAAATATCTGGATGTTTTAGTTAATCAAGTTGAACGGTAGATAAATAGAGTCTTCTGGTGTTGTAATTACTATAATGGCAGTGCCTAAAATGAATATTTCTGCCCGAACGCAGCCATGCAAATTTGTCTAAATTAATGTCAAAATCATGAAATTTAAAAGCTGATATAAGAGGTCACTCTCTGAGCGGATTAATTTGGGTATTCTGTGCCGTGGTTGTTTGTTTATTTAGTATTTTGATGTCACTGCCAGTAAAATGAAATTAAGACATCAACACACACACACACACACACACGGGGTTCTTTATCGCTCGCACGCAGCTAATTTAGTGCTTTCTCTCAGACAGGCTTGTTTAGAAGCAGATCTTTTTGAGGCAAGACAGTAAATTTGCTGTGCGCTTTGGAGATAAATATACGTGCATCTGCATTGATTTATTTCTTTTCTTTTATTTCTTTACACTACTTTGGTTCTTTTGTGTCTCAGTGTCAATCAGATCTGTTTGCTTAAGGTTATTTACCTGCAAAGCAAAGAAAAGGGGAGAGGAATTGGGTTCATGTGACAGTATGCCCTGATAATATCCAGGAGATTTCATGGTGGCAGCTATCAGCGCAGCAGTGAGAGGTGATTTTGAAGCTGTCACAGTAAAAAAAGGACAAGCGACATATCGCTTGAACGTATTATTATTATCCTGAAACTGTGCTGCACATACTTGTATGAAATGCCACACGTATTATTAGTATGCAGAGAATGTGCTGCTGCATTCAGCAGATTAATTCAACCACACATTGAGTGTTATTTTTCAATTCAAAACAGCTCCCAGTTGTTTTAAGTATTCTGGAGTGAGCGTGATTCATTCCTTTGTATGCCTATTTATGGGTTATATAGAAAGAACAGATTCTTTGTCATGAAACAGCGGCTGTAATACAAACCCACCAGCCACTTCATTAGGTACATGTGGCTTTACTCCTTTTTGCATTCAGAGCTGACTTAATTCTTCATGACATAGATTCAACTGGATTCTGGAAACATTCTTCAGAGGCTTTAGTTATTTTTGACGTGATAGCATTATGCATTTCCTGCAGAAATATTGCTTGCACATTCGTGATATCAATCTTCCATTCCACTCCATCCCAAAGTTGCTCTATTGAACTGAAATCAGGTGACTGTGGAGGCCATTTGAGAGCAGTGAACTTACTGTCATTTTCAAGAAAGTAGTTTGAGATGATTTGAGCTTTGTGACATGGCGTGCTATCCTGCTGGAAGCAACCATCAGAGGATGGGTACACTGTGGTCATACTAGGATGGGCATAGTCAGGGACAACACTTGTGTATGGAGTGGTGTTTAAACAATGCTTGACTGGCACTAAGGGCCCCAAAGACTTCCAACCTTTTACATCACCAGCAGCAGCTGGAACTGTTGTGCTTTCATGTTGTTTATACCAAGTTCTCAACCTATTATTCTAATAACTTACAGAAATCAGCAGAGCAGGTAACATTTTCCAGTGTTTTATTGGCTAATTTTGGTGAATTGTAGCCTTAGTTTCCTGTTCTTTAGATAGCAGGAGTGGCAGTGGGTGTGGTCCACTGCTGCTACAACAGAAGACCACACACACTGCTTCAAGGATTTGATGTATTATCCATTCACAGATACTCATTTGCATACCTTTGTCGTTATAAATGTACTTTTCTAAGTTGCCTTCCTATCAACATGAAGCAGTCTGGCCATTCTCCTCTGAGCTCTGAAATCAACTAAGCACTTCTTCAGACTTGAGCTGCAATGCATTGAGCTGCTCCCACCTGAGTGGCTGATTTGTATTAACAAGCAGCTTAAAATGTGGCCTGGGGGTGTATTTTATAAACTACTTTTAGACATTTTAGGCAACCACGTGTGTTATTTAATTTTTAAAAGCCACACATTATATAACTACACTGTATTTATGGGCTAAACAGTTGCTTGGTTGAATATAAATTACATAATTACAGAATCATAGAAATTATCAGCGGCATAGCACAACAGCTGCTATGTAGCGTTTCTCATGCCAAACATTTCCTCCTGACAGAAGCCTCTTTTTCTACCTGCAGGAGTTCCAAAGAGAGGTGATTTTGAGAGTAACAGTCCTCAGGCCTGCTATGGTTTCCTAAAATCTTACATTCTCCCGCTGTCTTCTTATGTGTGTGTTCGGTTGGTTTGTTGGAATTCAGACCTGACGGCGCCTTGAAAAGATTATTTTTGCTCTGAGCACTTAACCTCTGAAAATTAAAAAAACAAAAAAACATTAGCCTGGAGGCTATAGCCTGCAGATGGGTTACAAATGAAAGAAATAGTTCAGTATTGCAGCTCAGCATTCCTCTCATGTTAGTTCACTGAGTGTTGAGCAGAAGCTGGGAGGGGATGAGCTCAGCATTAAGACAGCATGCAGTGCTAAACAGCTACCCTTCATGTGCCAATGCTTAAAAATACAACTACTCTCTTGTTTTATCCCTAAAAAGCAAATGTCAAAATTTGAATTTGTGATATCATATTTATGCACAGTACCCTGCAAAAATATGGTGATATTCAACTGCAGCTCAGCGAAAATATGACTAAAAAAATCTGACTATTTGAACCCAATAACAATGTAAGTAGACCTAGTTTGGGGTATGGACAGACTTCTGGCAAATACAGTTTGTAAAGAGTAAATAGTCTTATAAATGTTTCCTGTTCCAGAGTTTGTCATTTGATTCAATCAGAAACAGAATCGTGTGAATCATATTTGCTCGAAGCAAAGCAGCTTTGCTTTTTTACATCATGAAAACCCAGAAGGACTTTTATTTTGGAAGATTGGCATTTGTGCATTTTTATCAGTTGCAATTGTATAATAATGGCATATAAATACACTAATCCAGCCTATTTTGGTTATTTTTTCAGGCATTAGAAACCTTTGCTGGACGTAAGTATGCTAAATATTCGGCAGAAGTTATTCTAACATTACTGAAATCCAAATGTAATTCTTGACTCATTTTCGCCTCTTTTCTGTCTTTGTTGGTTCTGTCTTTGTTGATTCTGTGTGAAGGGTTTGATGGAGAGCTGGTCGGATGTCAGCGGGAACTATTGTCATAACCGGAGGAATACTTGCCGGAGTGATACTGCTGTGCATTGTAGCAGTTCTCTGTTACTGTAGACTCCAGGTATTACTGTGCACGTTCATGTTTCTTGGTCTTTTAGGCAATTTGCTGTTCACCCAAAAGCTCTTTTTACATTACTGATGTTTACTGGCTTAACAAACTCAACTAACTAATCTAGTTTGTGACCGTGTGCAATGAACTTGCAGTCTTACTGTCTTTGAAATACTTAGCTCAGCTGGCATCTTAAAAGCCAGTGAAAAAATGGCAAATTGACACAGTCTGCTATTAGTCTGCAATTAAGTAGCGTCAAGTTGGCAGTTACTTGCTATCTGTTTGATATAATACTGTGATAAATTAGTGCAAATCTGTTGCCATCTACATGCACAGTAATTCACACTAATTGGAAATTCGCATTAACTTGCAATCAGAGTCCAGACTGAACTTCTCAGGCTTGAAACAGAAAGGTTTCCACACATAGTGTTGTAGTTGCTCCAGGATTTTAATTTACTAGCAAAATATCATAGATGCTAGCAACTTGCTTTTATTAATAAATATAACCACAAGGCAGAGCTGGTTGCCAAACAAACAAGTTGGTAACCAGCTGGATGAAGTCACCTTATCCAAAGAGACCCATTGCAGACTAGTTGCACTTGTTGCCACATATTGATTTAGCTGATTGCAATCTGTGTGCGTTTAAAGATTAAGATATAAAATTCATTTCAATGCAATTTTATTCACATAGTGCCAATTTAAAGCAACAGTCAGTCAGTAAGGTAAAGACAGACAATTATACAGCAAAAAAACAAGAAATTTAAATCACCAGACAACCAACCAAGTTGGCAGACTTCAAAAAGTAGTAACAGGGATGAGTACTCAGCTGTCTGACCGTCCAGCTGTCATTGTCCATGTCCACAACAGAGTATAATCTAGGCTTCAGTCAGATTGCAATAGTTAAAATAGAAGCAATCAAACAAACAATCAGAATCAGAATCAGAATACTTTATTAATCCCGAAGGAAATTAGGGTTACAGCAGGCAGCACGCTAATGGCGCATGCGCACTTACAAAGGAACCTTCTGACCAACTTTACACAAACATCATATTGGGGAGACATGCCAGAAGGTAGGCTGATGGGAAAAAAACAAAGAAAATACATAACATGAGGTAAGAGGAGGAGAAAAAAACTCCACTCAGACTGAGCTCCTAGTGGGAGAACAGTTTGATAACAGAAAAAACACCTCAGCACAAAAAGCACATGACTATCAATACACCATAGAAACACAAGACAAGCAACAGGGGCGGGTAAAGGGTAAGAGAAAGCCGGTGTAGACAGCGCATCCGGTCCTGCAGCATGTCTGCGCTGGTCCAGTCGACTGCCATCTTCCCCAGTAGGGCACAAGCATCGAAGGCGTTTGGAAAGGGAGGGGGGATGAGTGTGTGTACAGGGAGTGCAGAATTATTAGGCAAGTTGTATTTTTGAGGAATAATTTTATTATTGAACAACAACCATGTTCTCAATGAACCCAAAAAAACTCATTAATATTAAAGCTGAATGTTTTTGGAAGTAGTTTTCAGTTTGTTTTTAGTTTTAGCTATTTTAGGGGGATATCTGTGTGTGCAGGTGACTATTACTGTGCATAATTATTAGGCAACTTAACAAAAAACAAATATATACCCATTTCAATTATTTATTTTTACCAGTGAAACCAATATAACATCTCCACATTCACAAATATACATCTCTGACATTCAAAAACAAAACAAAAACAAATCAGCGACCAATATAGCCACCTTTCTTTGCAAGGACACTCAAAAGCCTGCCATCCATGGATTCTGTCAGTGTTTTGATCTGTTCACCATCAACATTGCGTGCAGCAGCAACCACAGCCTCCCAGACACTGTTCAGAGAGGTGTACTGTTTGCCCTCCTTGTAAATCTCACATTTGATAATGGACCACAGGTTCTCAATGGGGTTCAGATCAGGTGAACAAGGTGGCCATGTCATTAGTTTTTCTTCTTTTATACCCTTTCTTGCCAGCCACGCTGTGGAGTACTTGGACGCGTGTGATGGAGCATTGTCCTGCATGAAAATCATATTTTTCTTGAAGGATGCAGACTTCTTCCTGTACCACTGCTTGAAGAAGGTGTCTTCCAGAAACTGGCAGTAGGACTGGGAGTTGAGCTTGACTCCATCCTCAACCCGAAAAGGCCCCACAAGCTCATCTTTGACGATACCAGCCCAAACCAGTACTCCACCTCCACCTTGCTGGCGTCTGAGTCGGACTGGAGCTCTCTGCCCTTTACCAATCCAGCCACGGGCCCATCCATCTGGCCCATCAAGACTCACTCTCATTTCATCAGTCCATAAAACCTTAGAAAAACCAGTCTTGAGATATTTCTTGGCCCAGTCTTGACGTTTCAGCTTGTGTGTCTTGTTCAGTGGTGGTCGTCTTTCAGCCTTTCTTACCTTGGCCATGTCTCTGAGTATTGCACACCTTGTGCTTTTGGGCACTCCAGTGATGTTGCAGCTCTGAAATATGGCCAAACTGGTGGCAAGTGGCATCTTGGCAGCTGCACGCTTGACTTTTCTCAGTTCATGGGCAGTTATTTTGTGCCTTGGTTTTTCCACACGCTTCTTGCGACCCTGTTGACTATTTTGAATGAAACGCTTGATTGTTCGATGATCACGCTTCAGAAGCTTTGCAATTTTGAGACTGCTGCATCCCTCTGCAAGATATCTCACTATTTTTGACTTTTCTGAGCCTGTCAAGTCCTTCTTTTGACCCATTTTGCCAAAGGAAAGGACGTTGCCTAATAATTATGCACACCTGATATAGGGTGTTGATGTCATTAGACCACACCCCTTCTCATTACAGAGATGCACATCACCTAATATGCTTAATTGGTAGTAGGCTTTCGAGCCTATACAGCTTGGAGTAAGACAACATGCATGAAGAGGATGATGTGGACAAAATACTCATTTGCCTAATAATTCTGCACTCCCTGTATATCAGTGTATATGTATGTGTGTGTCCAGAGTTCAGCTGAGACAGTGTCCTTCGCCCCACCAGGCTAAGTAAACAGTCTTCCAGCCAACCCAGGTGGCCTTGCATGGTGTTAAGTCTAATTGTTGAATGTTGCCATTGTGTTTCTTAAATTTGTACAGTCTTAGTTCAAGCAGTAGGATCAAAGACATTCCTTTGATCCTGACCACCTCTCCAACCACTATGTGCTAGGGGAGGTTTTATTGTAGATACATCCTATCTGAAAGATCTGTTTCTTTTGATGTAAGCTTCCTGGGTTTACGACCCTTTGGTCAGCAGGAGGTCTGACACACACACACACACACACACACACACACACACACACACACACACACACACACACACACACACACACACACACACACACATTCTGACATAACACACACACACTCTTACAGAAGTTCACACATATACATAAATGCTTTGTCTTAGAACCAAGGGGGCGTGGCTTTGTTCTGACGTGTTTTGTGTGAACTGTCTCTCAATAAAAGGTAGCAGGAGGAGGTCAGATCTGGGAGTCATTTTCGTGGTGGACACAGACGAGGCCTCCCTTGCGCAAATAATCGATCGATCGATCGACTGTCTTGTTTTCTTCATGATGAATAAGTCTCTAGAATTAGCGGGGTTTGTGGAAACACAGACCCAACACATGGAATGGGAAGGAACAGTCTAAACACAGTCGTTATCAGGGAGTTGTTTGTTCGGCTCCAGCCTTGAGCCCACAGCTGGCGCTGGAGCGGTAGCCGCATTATGATGGCGATTTTCTTTTCCAACAACTCATGAGAATTTTGAGCTGTTTTTTAGTTGGATAGCTGCTAGTTCCTCTATGATGTTATTTGCCTTCAGTTCCATGGTCTAGTCACTCTTTTGCTCACAGAGCAGATTCTGAGACCTCACGACTGCAGCCAACTGATCCGTGATGTATTCCAGCTTCCGCCCATAGATGTTGATTTGAGCGGATTCTTCCCTGATGTATCCCAATATCCGCTCAGAGATGTTGTTCTGAGTATCCACTGCAGCCGCAATCGCCTCAAAGCTCTCAACCATGCTCCCGTCTGTGAGCCCTGTCTGAAAAACCGCACCTCGTCCCGTCAATTCAATCTCAGCGGGCAGCTTTGTGGGGGTTTGAACAGCCGGTTCCGCTTCTATTCTCCGATAAGCAAGGGCCAAGCCAGCTCCGATCAGCAAGAACCCTGTTACCATGGTTCCGAATAGGTAGATATCTGCAGCGTCCTCGACCGACGGTCCCGCCAGGCACACGATCCTCCATTTCCACCCGTCCATCGTGTACCTGGCAGGGAAAGTCCCTCCAGGGCACTCGGGCTCTCCCAAGCCCAGACTTCTCGTTGAGAAAAGGGTGACAATAGCATTCAGAGACCAATTGATCAAATCCATAATTCTCTTTAGGTTTTAGACACAGACTGTGAAAGAGTGTTCCAGGGAAGTGAAAAAAAACATGAGACAAGACAAGGACATAAGCAAGCAAAAGTGGTTG
This sequence comes from Simochromis diagramma, assembly GCF_900408965.1. Classification (NCBI taxonomy): domain Eukaryota; kingdom Metazoa; phylum Chordata; class Actinopteri; order Cichliformes; family Cichlidae; genus Simochromis; species Simochromis diagramma. Next base: position 7,869,738 of record NW_024387030.1, read on the forward strand.
CTGTGAGATTGAGGTTGTCGAGCGCTCAACCTGGAGGCGACCTACTTCCAATCGTTCCCTAAATTTGCCAAAAATTCACTTCAGTCACCAGGCAACTCAAGGATGTTGCAGTCCTATTTTTAATCTAGTGAGACTGAGCCATAACCCAGTCTAATTGTCTGCCACCTTAACATGGTTTTCCACATTCTGTCTCATTTATGTAACATAGCACTCTAGTACCAAGTCACAGCTGGATCTGGTTACAATAAAAGCAGATGTGGTGGCCAGAGCAGTCAGTGGTTCAACATTTGCACAAAGCACAGTGCAGACTGCCCTTCCAAAGCCTAGTGGCAGCTGTCTGAGTACACTGTCAGTCTTTTCACCCTGCGTCTGAAAAAAAACTACTTCTAACTATTCCCACCATGTTAAACTGAATTTTGTTTGTCACTGTTCATATTTTGATTTTGATATCACAACTTTATTTTGCTGTGATAAAGCAATCAGAATCACAGAATGTTTAAGAAGACATCCAAACCCTTGTTCTTCTTGCTCACACCCTGGTGCCTTCTTTGTCATCCTCCTGCAGTATTACTGCTGTAAGAAAAATGATTCTGAGGTGGACGTGGCCTCCATGGCAGGACCGGATCCTCTCGCTCACTTTCCATGCAACGCCTGCAACGCCCTCGCCATGGACGGCACTGCCATCACCCCCGTCTCTCTGGATCAGCTGGATTCGGGTTCTCACCACTGCCCCAGCTGTTCACCGTACACCCTGCGCTCGGGACTCACAGACGACATGCGTAACGGAGGGGAGCGTCTCGGCTTCCATACTTACTATGAGAACCCGTCTGTATCTCTTCCCCTGTCGGTTCACCCTCAGAGCTCCTCCCCTCTGAGCTACTGCAGTCCCTCGGACACGTTTCCTCCCCCGCCGCGCTCCTACAGCACTGACGTCTGACCTTTGCTTCACTGTACAGGCACACACACACACCTACAGCGTCTAGCACATGCCCTTTTGTTTGAGACTAACTTCAGGTAATTGATTAGAGGACAGCACAATTATACACACACATGCCCATATTACTGTACATGCTCACATAATTTGAAGGGAAGTGACCCATAAACTAAGTCTACTGATAGAGCCCCATGGTGGGCGACAAATCTGGGCATGATCTGCAGCAGGGAAATATTACATAAAATTGGCCACATTACTCTTTAAAAAACTCATATTTTAATCTTAGTACGACTTTTACTTAAACAAAAGCTATAAAATGTATAAGTACCATTACAGTTAGCATCTCATTGAGCCCGGTCACACATGATAGTGTTTTTAGTAAATGTCTCAAAGGTTGGAGCTAGTCTACACACTCTATAAATGCATCTGGGGCAATGAAGTCATTCAGGTTACATATGATCAGGGACACATAACAAAGCTTTTAGTACAGAGTAAGCTCAGACAGTCCCCAGGCGGAAAAACAGGCGAGGTTTTGGGGCGTTAAAGTCATTTAGTCATTAAAAAATTGTGACATATAGAATTTGTTTTTTAATTTCTGTGAAGTTTTGTGAATGTAATTATGTAATTTATGGAGAAAAAATGCATTCAGTTAGACAAGAAAAGGCTTAGTACTAAATTACAAACATGTTTTATTAAACTCAGTGGAAAAACAGTAAGGACATTATTTGCAAATTCTGCAACTATAAGTCATTCGGCAGTTATTTATGACTCAGGACCTCAGTTGCATTAGATTAGATGAACACAGAGTTTATGATCTCATGTTCAGCTCATTCTCTGGCAAATGCATCCTGGATGCAGGGATCTAGTAAAAACCACCATTTTTCCAGCAGCAGACAAATGTCAGCCTAATCTGAAGAATGACAAAGTTACATAAACACACATAGATATAGTGCTGCATCTATCATTCACCCTCAATGTGATTAAGATTAACCACATAAATACCTTTCTGTTAGGTGTGAGCACTTTGAATATATTTTTAGCAGCATTTTCCACTCAATAAATCAAAAGTGACTGCTGATGACGAGGAGACAGAGCTGAGACACACGAAGAAGGCATGCGCAACCCCATATCTGAGCATCACTTCAGTTATTCTTATTCTTTTCTCCAGTTTCTCCCTTTTTCCCTGTGTCACAAAGGGTTAATGGTAGTGTGAACCTCTTACCAATGCAGCTTACACTACATGAGGGCTAACAGCTATATAACTAATGGAGCTTAACTGTTTTTATCCAGAAGAAAGACCTGACGAGCGAAGAAGGAACTACAACTTTTTAAGCCTTTCTTTGTTCTTCTTGCAGATTACCAGAAAGTCTGTGAGAAAAGTGTCAGTTTAGTCTGTTTCTGTTTTCACTTCTGACATGAAATTGCCATGAAACTGAAGAGAGTTTGTTCCGCAGTGTCTTCCATAGAAGCTGATGTATTTACCTTTTCTGTGCTTACAGATTGTGACGTGTGAAAGCAGATTTTTAGATGTGCGATAAGCAGAAAAGAGAGATGCTGTACCATATTTAATGATCTTAAAGCTTAGGTTTTATATCTATATATGAGCCATCATATCTGCTACAGTACAGTAATAAGATGCAGTGTTATTGCAGTATATGCCTGAATCTATATATTTTTTAAGGAGTATTGTCATTTTTTTGTGAGGGATGTTCGGGTTTAGATGTATTTCAGTACTTTTCTCTTCAGTTTTGGTTTCTTTCTGTGTTCCTGTGCACTCCTGACAGCTGCAGAGGAACACAACTGTGGAAATGGCAACTCAGTTTAAACATAAATTGTGCTAGAGGTGTGAAAAACACAGGAAAATGTGTGAAACAGTGATGTTGAGTATTATTAAACATAGGCTATTATTTAAGATCTAAACTATATTTATTCACTCTAATGTCACATTGTTTTCACTGAGCTCTAAGCTTCATTATATTTCCTTATTTTCTTGATCTTACAGTCTCTCGTTCAGACGTACGTCTTAAATTTTATGCAGTACTGTGGAAAAGTCTTGAGCCACATGTCATTTCTTTATAGGAAAATGGGAAATGGGTGCAGGGATGTCATGAAACATACACCGACATACACAGAAATACAGTTTATAAGGCAAAGAAAAAAGTTTGTAAAATTCTAGCAAGCCCAAAAGTGAATTTTTGGGTATGACCATTTTTACTCTTCAACACAGCCTGAATGCTCTTAGTCAGCTTTCTTGTAATTTCTTTGAGAAGTCTTCAGGAATAGTTCTCCAGGCTTCTTGAAGAACATTCAAAGCTCTTCTTTGGATGTTGGCTGTTTTTTATTTCATTCTCTGTAGGTATGATCCGTTATAGTAATAGCAGTAAGTCCAGGCTCTCGGTAGTCCAACCCATGACTGATGACCATAGGGTACTTTTCAGCGTTCATAATTCCATCAACTTTAACAAAATCCCCAACACCGTTCACTGAAATACAGCCCGAAACCATGACAGAGCCTTGCTGTGTTTTACAGATCGCTGTAGAAACTCCTGATGACCTGTTTCTGCTGATTTTCAGTCCAGTTCTTGTGTAATTTAGCATATCTCACCCTTTTCTGCCTGTTTGCCTTCCTTTAAAATGACTGTTCATCTGCCATTGAACTGCTACTTCTTCTTTTTGTCCTCCTCTTGTCCTCTTTCCTCTCATTTCTCAAAGACACACTGCACATCATGCTGAGGTATGCAGTTTTCAGGAAGTAGCCCTTTGGTAATCACCTTGTTTGTGCACAAATAGTATTTTAAGCCAGTCAAACTACCTTTGGCATATTTTGTAGTTTCAATAAAATACATGAGAAAATAAATTTTTATGTTTTTGCAGCAGACTTCTAATAACAAAGTGCCTAAAGATACAATTTAATAATTGGTTCTTTGCTAATTTGTCTGGTGCATATAGACATGACACTGGTTCATTACTTGGGTTAGGTGCCTTTTTAATGCTTGTTTAATTCATAGGTCAGTGTTAAAAAACATTCCTCTGAAAATGATCTGGCGCAGGGAGTGGACTATTGCTCAAAACTGGTTTAAAAATACCAACAAGTCTGCCTCCTTAGAAGCTAAATCCAGATAATGGAGTGCTGACTTAAGACTTTTGCACAGTATTGTATGTAAACTGCTTTATTTTTATTTTTAAATGTCTTTGTCAGTTTAGATGTTCACTGAACACTGGCGTTCACTGCCACCTACCCAACAAATATCCCCTTAGTCTGATGACAGTGGCTCAGTGTTTGTGCTCACAGGTTTGTTGCACCATAAAGAACACAACGGTTGTGTCTGAACTTAACTTTCATTTTCAGGTTACTGTTTCTGTATTAAAAAACACACACATTCTGCTATGACCTGAGGAAAATCCACAATGTTTCACATAATGTTCCTTTTTTTTCAGGAGGAATAAATATGTAGATATCTGCATATTCTTATGGTCTGTCTTTTTCACACAGTGACTCAGACAGTAGATACACAGGATTATGAAATCGGTTTCTGTTCATAGAAGAAGAAAAAAACAAAAGAAAAGAAAACCACAGACGTACACGTCAAGAGTCTGGACACAGCTTCTCATTTTATGGTTTTTCTTTATTTTCATGACTATTTATATTGTAGATTCTGACTGAAGGCATCAAAACTATGAATGAACACATATGAAATCATGTAGTAAACAAAAAAAAGTGAAATAACTCAAAATATGTTTTACATTTTAGATTCTTCAAAGTAGCCACCCTTTGCCTTGATTACTGCTTTGCACACTCTTGGCCTTCTCTCAATGAGCTTCATGATGTAGTCAGCTGCAATGGTTTTCACTTCACAGGTGTGCTTTGTCAGGGTTTGTTTGTGGCATTTCTTGCCTTTAAATGGGGTTGGGACCATGTTGTGCAGGAATCAGGTTGGTACACAGCTGACAGGCTTATTTGACAACTGTTAGAATTCATATTAAGGCAAGAACCAATCAGCTACGTAAAGAGAAACGATAATCCACCATTACTTTAAGAACTGAAGGTCAGTCTGGAAACTTTGAAAGTCGCAAAATCCATTAAGCACTACGATGAAACTGGCTCTGACTGTGCAAATCAGGCCTTTATGGTCAAATAGCTGCTAAGAAAACATGACTAAGGAAAAGCAACAAGCAGAAGAAATTTGTTTGGGCCAAGAAACGTAAGGAATGGACATTACACCAGCGGAAATCCAAGCTTTGTTCTGATGAGTCCAAATTTGAGCTCTTTGGTTCCACCTGCTGTGTCTTTTTGCGACGCAGAAAAGGTGAACGAATGGTCTCTACATGCATGGTTCCCACCGTGAGGAGGTGTGATGGTGTGGAGGAGCTTTGCTGGTGACACTGTTGGGCATTTATTCAAAACTGATGGCACACTGAACCAGCATGACTACCGCAAAATCCTGCCATCCCATCCGGTTTGTGTTTAGTTGGACCATCTTTTATTTTTCAACAGGACAGTGACCCCTACGGGCTGTGTAAGGGCTATTTGACCAAGAAGGAGAGTGATGGAGTGCTGCGCCAGATTGCCTGGCCTCCACAGTCACCTGACCTAAACCCAATCAAGGTGGTTTGAGATGAGATGGCAAAAGGGCCAACAAGTGCTCAGCATCTCTGGGAACTCTTCAACACTGTTGGAAAACCATTTCAGGTGACTACCCGATGAAGCTCATCGAGAGAAGGCCAAGAGTGTGCAAAGCAGTAATCAAAGCAAAGGGTGGCTACTTTGAAGAATCTAAAATATACAAAATGTTTTGAGTTATTTCACACTGTTTTGTGTACTGCATAATTCCATATGTGTTCATTCATAGTTTTGATGTCTTCAGTGAGAATCTACAATATAAATAGTCATGAAAATGAAGAAAAAACAGAAAGTCCAAGTTTACTGGTAGTGTACATTAGAGCAGGAAATGCTGATTGAAAAAAAGCCACAGAGGGGGAAACAAAAAAAACGTAACTAAACATATGCAGTAGATATTGGCGTATATTTACATGGTTTGTTGGTCTGTCTTTTCCACATGGTGACTCAGACAGTAGATACAAGATGTTGAAATCAGTTTCTGGTCACAGAAGAGAAAAAAACAGAAAACCACAGACGTACATTAGAGCGGGAATTGTTTTTGTTTTTTTTCTTTAAAGCCACAAAGGGGAAACAAATAAAAATTACAAAATTCAGATAAAGAAAGGTAGTGAAACACTGAAGTTTAAAGAAAGGGAAGTGAAACTTTAAAAAAGAAACCGGTCTGTCATCAAGAAAGAGAAGATAAAAACTGAGAGGTTTATAATGCAAGTTAGGAATTAAGAGAAACCATGCATCATTACATGAAAGTGACACCGAGACCGTGGGGAAAAAGAGGGCGTCGAACGCAGAATCATCTTTGTTATTCTTTGGTATTTGAGTGCTTTACCTGCTCGACCCGTTTCATACCCTGTCAGGCTGCTTCACCCATGACAATAATAGAGCGACAGGTCTCTGTCACGCCAACACCTGCGGATGACAGATCGCAAATACGACATCATTTACTCTTTAAATACATAAGCAGGGTCTGGCAGCTTCACACAGCACCTCTACCTGGCAAAGAAAAGTGTAAAGGGGGAGAAAAAGTAGAAGAAAAGATGACTGGAGTGAATTTTTAAAGAGGTTTGAAAGCCTAAAGTGTGAGAGGAAAAAAAATTTATAGCGTGAGCTTATTTTCACCAGATAAATTAGAGTGAACTAGCTTGTTTGAAAAGTTCAGCTCCAACAACACGTGTTTCTTTTTTTGTTCTTCTATATATGTATACGTGCGTGTGAGAGAGAGCATTGACACATGAGTTGCTAAGAAAGCAGAGCTCTGCTGTGGGTGTGTGTAAGGTTGTCTTGTTGTCACACTCCCTCTCAGGTTGGTTGTAAACCCTGTTGAACCTGTTACCGCCCGAATACCTGTAACACTGTTTTTCCTGAAACAGTAGGCAGTTCTGACTGACTTCTAACAAGGATTTAAGCAGAGCTACATTTTACCTTTGGCGTATTATTCTGTTGCTCACCTTTGGACTATAAACAGACTTTCCTTATCCTCGGATGACTTGGACTTTAACCTGATATTTCCTGTTTATGCTCAAATACTGGACTTGCAACCATCATCACTGCAAGGAAAAAGAAGGTGACTGCATCGCTATGAACCCGCTTCTTTAATTCACTTAAGAGACAGATTGTCCTTCGGGCCTGACGGGATCCCCATTACTTCTCGTGGGTCTGTTTAAAATTGGAGCCTCGACGTGCAAAAGCTCTGACTGTTTACATCTGATTGAGCGGAGGCAGCTCTCGTAGCTGCATATTTGGACAAGATGATGGAAGAGGTGTCCATGGTCAATGCTTACGATGCCCATGCAATCGAGCAGATGAGCGAGGAGGAGATTTTTGCCTGTCTAGAGTCTGAAACGGGACCTAAATTCACAGTAAGTTTCTTTTTCTTTCAGTTTGTGCACTTAGTGACAACAGCTGAGCTATTTTTCTTCATAATTCAGCAGTGAAGTAGTAGAACACGAGTCTACATTTACTCAAGTACTGTCCTTAAGCAGATTTGTACTGCCTGTGTGTATTTCAATTTTTAGATGTCTACATTTTAGAAGAAATATTACACATTTGGCTGATCTATCCAACAAGGCACTACTTTTATACTCTACAGCAACAAAATTCTTCTTACTTGTTAATGCATATTAACAACCTATTAATATAAATGATTATGTCAGTAGATTGTAGCACTCACACAGTCATTTCAAGTTGCAGATTATCCTTATTCGAATGTTGATTAGGAGCAAAGCATTAAATGGGTGTAGTGCTGCTCTTAGCTTGCCTCTACGGGCCTGTTTGGGTTTGATCTTTACAATATTTCTACATCTATTACACGAGCAACTGGCTAAACGGTAGCTGCAAGTACAATCACAACACATAAAACATTCCTTTGGATGTTTTATGGATGGATTTTAACTTCAGAAAAAAAAGGGAATGATTTCTGGTTGTTCATTTTAGATATCTGAGATATGGAAATTGCCATTTCAGACTTCCCTCTACTATTATTCCCTCAGGCATTCTAATTTGATCATTTCCCCATGTGCTTATTTTATCTTATCTTGGTGCTATCTCCTTCTGGATCTCTTTCTTGGGCTCGTTCTTGATTTGTCATGCTCATCCCTCATCCGGCACAATATCTGTGTGGAGGAGATAGCTTTCTTCAGCTCACTCAAATATGACAGTTTTTCTGCGTTGTTATATTTAGTGCATTTTGACTCTCTGCCATTAGGTACCAACAAAGAAAGCTAAACTGAAGGAGTGCCGGCTTCAAATAATGGATGACGAGGAAGACACTTTGGACAAATATGTGGTGGGGGATCTTTGTCTCTAAAGTCAATCCTAACATTCTTCTTTTGCTGTGATAAGTGCTAGGATCAGGTTCAAGTTATTTTCTTATTCTTTATCTAAAATGTCTTTTTTTTAAAAATGCTGAGACTTTGATAGATTGTTTTTGTGGTTTGCAGAAGGAAAACCGTCAGCTTCAGCAGGCCAGCCTTCGTCTGGAGCAGGAAAATGACAATCTGGCCCACAAATTGATCACCAGCAAGGTGGCCCTGAGGAACACTCTAGACAAGGTACAATTAATTACTGCCCTTTTCAAAAGGGTAGCGAAACCCCACAGGAAATGAATAAAGTGTAACCGTAATAGAATAATATATTTGGCGTTCATTTTACATTTCATTAGAATAGCACAGTGATTTTTTCTTATTGTATTATTATTAACTTCTGGTATTGTGCATGGCCCTGCAGTTATATGCAACATCGATATAAAAGTTTCATTCACGATGAAAGCGTAATATCCTGAGCTGACTGCTGCGATTGTCTCTTTGCAGGCGGAGGACAGAGTGGATGAACTAACCAAAGACCTTATGGAAACTAGACAGCAACTGCAGATCACAGAAGAGGAGAAAAGAGGGAAAGAGGAGGAAGCTGCCATGGTGAGATTTAAGTTATTCATGCTTCCTCATAATCATTAGAGATTTTGATATTTAACTGCAGGCATAACTGAGCGAAGGAATGTTATCTTTCATTATAGCTGAAGGAAGTGTTTCGGAGAGAAATAGAAAAGGCCGAGCAGAAACTCAAAAGGTCGTCTGGTATCATTGCAGACTACAAACAGGTACAGAGAGTTTCTAAAATCACTACATTTCTTCTGCTGATGTTTTGCTTAATTATGTTAAAGTCGTGATCTTTGGCTCAGATCTGTTCTCAGCTGACAAACCGCCTTGAAAGCCAGCAAGCCGCCCACAGAGAGGAGATGGATTCACTTAAGGTGAGGGTAGCACTCTTCCTTTGGAGCTTTGCTGTCATCTCTTCTTCTTTTATCTCACCTCTTGCCTCCGCCGTGCTTCATCTCAAATCCTGTTGTTGTATAAAATTCTTTCAACCTTTCTATTAACTCATCAGTTACTCCGATTATCTATTACATATGTCACGTTTGAGAGAAAAAAATCTGTATCATTTAATTTTTGCTACACTTTTTTTTTTTCACATCACAGAGTGCAATAAAAGCTTGCTCCCACTGTCAACACATCGTGAATTCAGATGAAACGTCCGATATAGGTCGGGACTCAGAAACGGCTGCGCAGACGGAAGATCAGAAAGTGACTGAACAGGGCGTGGAGGAGAAGGATGAAGATCCCATGCTGGAGGAGCAGAGGAGGAGGGAGCAGGAAAAGGAGCTCCTCAGGGCTCAGATTGGGGAATTGGAAAAGGAGCTGGTCCAGACCAAACTCCAGATGGTGGAGGCCACGTGCAAAATCCAGGTAAGACCAGTGAATCAGACCAGACTGGACCATTCATAGATACATATCTTGATTAAATCTCTGACCTTCACAAATATCTACAAGCATGTAACCAAAACATGCACAAATTATCAGTGTTTTGCAGATAAGAGGATATCTGGATATATGTCAGCCAATAAATGGCAACAAAATGCAGCAAAGAAATGTTTTTGTCATAACATGGGTTAGTAGTAGTTTACACTATAAAATATCTCTCTCAGTTTGCTTCTTGGTCACAGTTAAGAAATATCAAGGAAGATCTGGATAAATATTGGTTGCCACCCATCCAGCTGTCCATCCATTTATTTTCTTCCGCTTATCCAGAATTTGGGTGAAGTGCTAGCAGGCTAAATAGGGTTTTTCTTTTTTCCCATTTCCTGCTTGGGGATACTGAGCCAGTTACAAATATGATGAGATTCATAATCCTTCCACCATGTTCTGGGGTGTCTCCCTGGATAGATGGATAGACGTGGCCGGAAAACCTGATGGGAAAGTGCCCAGAAGGCATCCTGATTAGCTGCTCAAACGACCTCAACTGGTTTTTTGAGCATAGGGTGGAGAGAGATCAGTGGCATTCAATAAAAAAAAAAAAGATTATTTTATTTTAAAGTGGTCATTAGCATGACTGTGAGCTCTGCTACTCTAGTGCTGCATTAAATTTGGCTTTTTATAGGGAATATGTTGACACCTGACCTCTAATAAAGCTGATATGATATTTTTACTAGCCATAAGCCCCTGAAGACAGACAACAGGACCAGGTTCTGAGATATTGTCGCTGTTCCAGTAAAACAGGTTTGACAACACTGGAAACTGAAAGTTACAAAGGAACATTTTCAGGAAGAAGTAGCAGAAAACAGAGACTTCAAAAGCTGACAGGAATTACCCCGGATCATTTTTGAAGTCATTTGCTTCATAAATAACACAGAAATAACATAATGGGATAATCCTGAAGAATAGTTCAAGATTCATTACTTATTACTTTATTACTTTTAAGTATTAAAGTACTCTAATTACATATCTGGCATGCTTAAAATAGGCATATAAATAAATTGCATTACTTCCACAATACCTTATCATAATTCTACCATATTTAATACGTGTGTTTTTGTGAGCTTTTGAGAGTTCTAAATCATCTGTGCAACTTTTTTTCCTGAAAAATGTAACTAAATTGTGCAAAAAAAAAAGCTTAATGTAGCAAATATGATGCAAATTCAAACTCGCATGTACAAACTTTGGTCAGAAGGTTCGGTAACACTGCAGTTCCAAAAAAATTAAATTTTCTGACAATTGTTTCATGGTTCAGGATTTACAGGGTTGAAGTAATTCATAATGGTGTCCAGTTAGTGAATTATTTAAAACTAATCGTTACAGTTAAATTCAGGTATAACTCTGACCCATAATATATTAAAAACTTGAGTGTTAATTTGCCAATAATCATATGAATTGGCATTGGTTATTTAAAACTATTAAAAGTATTTTGATAATGTAAATAAAAAAAAAACATAAGTGCATATTTAGTAAAAACATAGTAAAATTAATTGCACAATGCAGTATTTGCAGTCATACATCTGCGTATCCTCATGCAGGAGCTGGAGCACCAGAAGGGAATCCTGACCAGTGATCTGCAGGAAGCAAAGAACAGCTGGATCAGCAAGGCCTTCACCTCGCTGCGGACCTCCAGCGAGGGGCTTCACAGTCTTAACATACACAAAGCCGGGACTCACACAATGGGTTGGAACGTCCACAGTGCCTCCCTCTCTGGATGGAGCCCCAAGAAGCTATCGTGGCCTCACAGAGTCAATCGAGAAAATGTCTGAGAGCTTGGACTGTGAATGCGCAGATGACATAAAACTGGACACTAGAGGGGGGTTATACCTCTGCTGAAGTATGACTTTATTGCCTGAGTGATAACCAAAGACTGTATATACAGAATGATTTAAACCTGTACCTGCTGATTCCTAATTTGTGCACTAGATGGCAGTCAAGACACCATGAGCTGAGGAGAGTACCAGAGAGCACTGACAGTTGATATGAAGTAGGGACTTTCTTGGCTTTGCTGATTTTGTCTTTACTGATAAGTTTCTTTGCATATTTGTAAATCTGTGTGAGTCTCCTGGAGACCAGTATTTTCGTTTGTGCCATAAATGCACCATTAAAGAAGTAACCACTTCAAAAAAAATTCTCTTTCATGACGTAAGGAAACCTTAATCAGCATGCAGTAATTCATAACTGTTCAGTTCTTATAAGGAATTTCCTGTGCTGTGACTTCTCTTCCTCTTTCGCAATGACCTCTTTGGCTTTTATACCGCGATCAGCTGCGAGGCGCTCAAATACACAGGGGAGGCGAGACTGTGAAGCAACTTGTTATTGCTGTACTTTGACACAAAGACAGGTGTCGATCTGCAAGGAAAAGGGCAAAGGACAAGGGAATAACAGAAGAGAGTAGTATTTAACTTGGGCCCGGGGTTGGGAGTTGACTGTAACATTTCTAAAACTACTTTGAAAAACTGCTCTTGGCGAATAATCCCTCCTTTGAAGCAATGAGGGCTGCAGTGTTTGGTGGTGGCTATGTCACTGTGATTCTACTAATTAGCATTGTTGAAAGTCAAGCACTGGACCTGCTGAGAGGAGCTGGAACATCACAGAGTGAGTGCTAGTCTGTGCTTGACTACATGTTTCCCACTTCCACTTATTCTTTCTTTCTTTCATGTTATGTTATAATATTATTCTCAAAGTGATACCGATACAGATATTAAATTTTGTATTTTTCTTTATTCTGTATTTCTGTCAGTGTTTATGTTTTGCACTCAGTGACTAAATCCAGTTTTTCCCTGCCAGATCCCCTCTCCGCTCCCAAGGTGCACTGCTGGTGTTCGAGCTATCCGAATGCGACGCTGTGCACCTGGCCTAAACCACCCCACTTCCCTACCACGCATTACATTGCTACATACAGGTAAGTCTGTGAATAGTTTTAGTGGGTGCTGACCCAAACCACTGACCCCTTTTTAGTAAAATGCACTCTACTTAACAAGTGTCATTAAATAGCCTTTTTTTTTTTCTTAAATGTGTTTATGTGTAAATGTTTGTGTTTACCAGTGAGAGACATAATCAGGCAAGCACCAAGGAATGCCATCTCCTTCCACCCGGCTCTTCATCCTCTGAAAAGGTAGCAGTTTATAACCTTAAGAGATCATCTGATATTGGCTGTGCATCTAGGAAGTTTTGGATATATTCTTGTCTGTTATGAGCAAAAATCCCTGGATCCTGAGACTGAAATCATGCATCATGCATAGTGTGGAGGGAATTTTCAGTCATGGGGTGACGTTAACCCTTAGGTTTGCGAACAGCCAAGAGAAAGGAGAAGAGGTGGTTTCCAGAATTCATGCAACAAAATTTAACTCATTTAGATAAGTTGTACTATATATATATACATATGTACACACACACACACACACACACACACACACACACACACACACACACACACACACACACACACATACATACATATACATACTGTACTGGAATGATCCACAAACCTGACGGGACAGGCTGAGTTTTGGAAAATCCCATTTCTTTTCTTTTCTTTTCTTTTCTTTTCTTTTCTTTTCTTTTCTTTTTTGGAATCATTTCAAGTTTATCTTGTGAGTCTGAGGAAACCAGGGTCTCAGTAATTTGTGATCTGTGGTTGATTACTAATTCTGATCATCTCAAGTGCTCGTCATTTTGTGAATTCCCCAAAGTTTTCTTTCATCGTCTCTCTCTTTTTCTGTTTTTTTTTCTCTTTTTTTTCAGTTCTGGATCTGCCAGCTGCCCAACCTGAAGCTTCTTACTGACTACATCATCAACATCACAGCAGTTCATTCTGGGAGAAGCAGCTCCCATCTAACAAGCTTCATGCTGGAAGATATAGGTGAGAAATGAAATTACACAGAATGTGGTCAAACTTCACTTAGCTTCATAACCCAATTCCCGTTTTTATCTAAACAAACAAACAAAAAAACAATTTAAAAAAAAATCTGTTCTATGTGTTCAGTGAAACCAGATCCTCCCGTTGATGTCCGGGTTTCCCCTACTAACAACAGAAAGTTGTTGGTTGAGTGGTCTCCTCCACCTACTTGGACCAACTTGGCAATATTCCCCCTAAAATACCAGATTATCTACCAGTGGGAAAACAAGGGGATCCGAAGGTCTGTTAATGTAAGTATGATTTTCATCACACCATATTTGCATAAAAGTGTTGCAACCACAAGTTTTGTAAGCAGCACGTCACACTTAACGCTTACACGGATATCACATGTGCAAGTTCAAAATTACCCAAACTTTTTTGAAGCAACCTCGAATTACTTTTTTTTGTACTTGTTGTTTTCCTAAAAGAGTTCCCATCGTCTACAGGATCCAGTTTTTAATGTAATCATTTAATCATCAGTAGCTTTTCTGTTTCCTTTTAAATATTACAACACTCATTAACTTGACTTCAAGTGTTCAAAATTGTGTGAAAATATTTTCTCATAAACTGTTTTTAAGATGTTGGTCATGATTTACTGAAATTTTAAAAAAAAAAGTGCATCAGCACATGCTGTAACTGATATGAAAGTATGACTAATGATGGCAAACACATTTGCATTATTACTAAACTCTTCCATCCACTTTCATGAAACGGTTTATGATTCATCAACTATTTATATAAGTCCTTTACTTCTATTTTAATATGTGACTTAAAGTAACCAGTATCTTTTCCCACTGGGCTGACTTGTAGCCTCCTGGTGTTAACTATGTGTGTTTTTACATATGTATCCTATATTTTCTCCTCCAGCTGGGTCCTTATGAGAACACCACGGTTGAACTGAAGGCCCTGACCCCAGGGAGGCCATACCTGTTCCAAGTGTGTGCTAGGGAGCTGCTTGGTCTGGGCAAATGCAGTGACTGGAGTATGCCCGTGAAGATCACAATACCAAGAAAAAGACTGTAGGAAGTTCCACTGACTTCCTTTTTTTGTTTACCCATTTCCTGTTAAGCTTGCACTGAAGTAAACAATTTCATTTTCTGTTATTTTAACTGCACGAAAAATGCAAACACAAACTATTTATATTTTGTTTTATTTATTAAAGAGTATTGTAAATGGATATCATGCGCACAGTTTACATTTCCAGTTTAAGTCAGTATTTTTTGTATTATTGTTATTTTGTAACAGTGTTGGTTTGTCAAGTCAAAAAGAATAAAAACAAGGTGTCTGAAGCAAACCCTCATTGTCAGTCAGTCACATTTACCACAAGTGGGGTGACAAACTCAGAGTGTCTGATGCCCAGAGTGAAGGATGGTGGTCTTGGAAGGTGCAAATGAAATCTCTCCGGGCTGTAGGTGCCAGGGCCAGGAATAGCAGAGGAATAATTGGGCCTTTTAGTCCTCCCCTGCATGGTGAAGGACGGATGGCGATGACGGTAAATGTCCGGGTTGGTGCTGTTGTATTTTCCTGGTCCGGGAGTTGTGGCGAGATCTTCAGAGGGAGCGCCGACCTTCCTCCGGGCTGAGAAACTGTAGCTGGCACTGGAGGGTTTGTGAGGAATATGATGTCCCAGAAGATTAGGAAGACTGTAACTGGAAGATTGATGAAAACAATATAAAGGTTAACAGGAGCACTGAGTGTGATGTAAGATGGTAAATCTGGAGTTATTCTCTGTTTGATTTCTAAATTCCTCATGCTGTCTTGGGCACCTACTCCCAAGCCCATTCTTCTTTCCTAAAAAACAAAGGAAACCATATTTATCAAAGACTGTGGACTTAGTAGGAAATGGCTGGGGTGGATATAGCAGGCTACCCCCTCTAAATTTAGGAAACAAAGGAGCTCAATCAGACGCTATTAAGCAACAACCTCTGAGGCTGGGAATGATATTCAAAGCAGAAGTGCTTAAAAAGTTGAGGTTCCTCAAATAGCCACTTAACCCTTATTCCGTATTAGAGGCAATCTTCCGTCTTGTACTGTCGAACTTTAGAGCAGAAACAAATATAGTTAGAGCCTAGTAACAGTGGCTGCAGGTTTTAATACTCAAGAATGCTCAAGAAATCTGGGCACAATTTTAGATGAATTAAATCCTAGATTAACACTAAACGCTAACTTGAACAGCGTTTATGGATACTAGAAGGCTTAAGCAAAGGGATCCACAAGCCAAAGGGTGATGTCACACCACTTTCATTGACCTCTAATCTACCTCTCCTCCTCGCTTTTACCTGTTAGGTGAGGGTACAGCATCCACAGAGCGGTATCTGGTTCGAGCTCCAATGATGTGTGATGGAGGTCTGCGGTGGCCATTGAGGGGCGGAGCCTTCTCTGGACTGTAGGCTCCGGGCCCGGGAGTCTGGAATAGGTCACCTAACATGAAAGGAAACTAGTTTGAAATTATTCCTTTATTTTAGGGGGAAGATGGATGAATGTGTGGATGGACTGATAAATGGATGGATGACTAATGCTTGTCCAAATATCTGACATCAATCACACAGGTTGAATGGTTTTTCCTTCTTTTTTACCTTTACTTCCTGTGCGCCCTCCTCTGCCCAAAATAGAGTAAGATGGCGTTTCCATGCTGCCAAACCGCGTGACCTTTGATCCAACGTGGTACCTCGGTCCTGGGCTGGAGTCCACAGAGACCACTGCAAACAAGGCCAAAAACCATCAAAGTGCTATTCCTTTACTTTAACTGCTCCAGCTTAGCATTAAGTACTTCTTTGTAGCACTCCTTAGTCAACGATTGGTCCACTGAGGGCAAGTTTACCAGAACATACATAAGTAATTGACAACTTACTGGCACTGCTCATACGACTGTGGAAGGTATATGCTGCACTTCTGGGCTTGGTGAAATCATGGTTGATGTATCCAACTGTAGGGGGCAGGCTGTAGCGTCCAGGGCCTGGGCCTGACAATGAGTAGGTGGAGGAGGAGGAGGATGGTGGTGAAAATGATGCAACAGATTGCACTCCAAGCAGCAGTATAGCACACCCACCGCTCTTTGGCTCCGGCTGCATCGTCTCTGATGATTTCCATATGGAGCTCTTTGACTTATTTTCTATGGTTATGCATTTTAACCTACTTCCTCTGCTTTTTGGGGAATGGATTCTAAACAAAGTAGAAATCTCAAACAAGTGTGGAGCAACGACTGTATAATGCTGTGCAAGATTTCATAGCAAAAACAGTTCAGCTATAATACAGTCCATGTGGATGCAAACACACACACACACATACATAACCACACAGTGCAGGCATACACATTTCTCAAACTGACCTCTTTCTCGAGCAGAGATAATCGGCCGTTTCTTCTCCGCCTCCTCCATAGTCTACCGACCACTTTCTTCCCTCTCCTCGGCTTTTCTTTTTTGAGTCCACTGTTACTTCAGACACATCCTTTTCTTACTCCTTTTCTTGTGTGGCTCTGTCCAGGTAAGTCTCGCAGGCTGAATTATTCATTATCATGAGGTAAAGAAATCCTATCTTGACTGAGGCCCTGATCTGCACAAACTTGTTGTCAACCTTTTTTTCTCCAAGGTTCCTCAGGACAAATAGTTTCTACCAAATAGACACTTAAAGAGCTCAAATAATTGTTTAGCATGTAAATCTAAATGTGAAGTGCTCTGCTGAAACACGATCTTGAAGTGATGTATAATGATCATGTTGGTAACGTGTAATGTAGTTAATTTGTAACACTATTCCAAAGTATTTGGTTACTGTACTGCAGTATTTGTCTTCACTCATGTATGTATGCTCAAGTAACAGCATCTCAGTGGACATGCTATTAAAGTGGAAGGACCTTGAACATTCCTCTGCAGCATATTGATATCTGAACATTAAACACTAAGTTCTTTATTGAACTTGTAAGGATATTCATGTGAGTACAAATGCTTGCAAATTTCATGTCTGCACCTTTAAACAGGGGGTTCTTCTTATTGACGGGTGGACACAATTTTATTTGAAAAGCCTTACAGGCCCTCTGCAGTATTTACGTATATATTTAACAGCAAAAAAATGTGGGACTGACCAAAAACATTGTTCAGATTCAGATCATTCAGATTTCTTGATGTAATTTTTATTAGTACAATAAATTTCACAACGAATTAGGAGTTTTTATCAGCAAAAGGTTAGAGGACCTTTTCTAATTCCCGTTTTCTGCTGCTGTTTTTGTCCTTAAAGTCCATTTCCCCGATTATTTATGCACTTTAAACTAACAGTTTTATTTAAATAAATTACAGTATTTCTTCCAAGACATAAGATTTCTGTCATCGTCCCAGGTTCTAGTGTTGCATTTGTTGAGTTTTCGGTTCCTGTTTTGATTTTGTGATTAATTCGGGTGTTTCTAATATTCTTTTTTTCTAATTTCCCTAAAGTTTCCCTGGCTTGTGTCCATATGTCTTGAGCATTAGTGCCATTGTCCTTCTGTGTTTATCTGTCTTTGTGTTTTTTCATCTATTCATCCATGAAGCATGGAGCCCATCCCAGCTGTTACAGTGCCCTGAACAGGCTGTCAGTCGATCACAGGATTTTTTGCCCAAAAAGCACAAACAAAAACAATGGCATTAAGACTTAAAGTGTCACTGCATGAGTGGCTTCTTGTTTCAGCTTATCTCTTAATCTGGTTCCTGTCTTACTTTGATAAATCACATTCTCATGCGTCCTGATTTTATTTTCTTGCTTTTGTTCCCTTCCTTGGTGTTTGTCAGCCCCTCCATCATGGCAGATTGTGCCTACATGTGTCCTGTCTGTTGTGCTCGCTTGCTCATGCCCTTTGAATTTGCCTGATGATTTGGATCCCAAAAAGTCTTGCCTTGTGTCCAGTATTTGGTCCTCAGTACTGTGCAAGGAGAACCACAGCACATCAATATATTAATATTTATATTGAACTTATAAAAGGTTGTGTCAGTGCACATGAGAACAATGGATTTACAGGCACAATTCCCATATCACTGCGGGCCACTGTGGCTACTGAATTAGCACCTAGACACCATCTGAAAAGAGTCAGCTGTGGCAGAAGTTCGGAGTAGGATTTAGCATCTGGCATACACATATAGAGCTCCCCATTGCTGACATTCAGGACCCTGGACACTGGATGCAGAGGTAACTAAAGGCTTGAGAGCAGAGCCATGACCAAGAAGAACTCCATAGTTAAATATTAAGCACTGCTGACTGACTGCTCACAGGCACAGTAACAAGATACTGCTTGTCAGAGGAAGATGAACTCACAGCATGACAGAAAACACAACCAGCGTCTCAAGTTTCCCAGATAAACACTGACACCATGTAACAAGCAGGGATCAAAGATGTTACTCGCTGTCGAGCTCTAACATGGATTCATTGATTCGATGGAGACATAAGCTTGTTATTGCTTGCTCTGCACTCTTTCACATGTGCTATTTGTAGATTATACAGCCAAGACTCAAAGGAAAAACAATAAGATGTAGTAAGAGACAGGTCCACTACATGCATAGCACTTTTTGTTTTTACTCTCAATCATTGACTGCCATGCTCCATGTACGCCACACCTGTTTCTGCTTGTGAACATTTTTATTTTGTACACCTAGTAATTCGGACTCATTTAAGGTGCCTTTCTTTTGTGCTGCTCGACATACTTCATCATCATTCTTGAACACTTGGCGTTTACAGCCCAGCGTGGTTGATGCACATGTTTAATATGTGAAGAACTGAAGGCATCTGCATGAAGTGTTTCTACACCCAGGCCAAGTTTACTAATTTAAGTTAGGTACTGGATTGTATATATTGTGTACTGTAATTACAGAGTTTTTATTTGTCTTTCAGTAATCAATGTCCCTTTATTTGTAATCTTTTTATACATGTACAGTGGTCCCTCGCTATAACGCGGTTTACCTTTCGCGGATTTTTTTGGTGCGATTTTGCGTGCTTTTTTTTTTTTTTCTTACAGCGCATTGAGTTCTGCGTCCTGATTGGCTGTAGATCATTGTCAGTCAGTCTCGTGCTGTGTCTCCTGTACAGTATGCGTTCAGCTTGTCAAGTTAACATAAATCTTCTATCGCTAGCTGTGTGACTCTGAAGTGCTGTACTGTATGTTTGTAAGTTTTCTCCCCAACAAACACAACAATTTTGACGAAACGTTTTGCACCGTCAAAGGCAACCGCGGGCGCTTTTGGTTTCATTCTATAATACTGGACTTATTTTTCTACGAATCTTTGATCTTTGAGAGAGTTTAAATAAGAGAGAAAAGTGTGAAAATGTTCGTGCCTGTCTGAGAAAAGTGTATAAAGTGTGTAGTGAGGGGTTTTACGGCCTTAAAACATCTATAATAATTGTAAAAAATAAAGTTGGCTACTATCGCGGGTTAATTTTGGAACGTATAATTCCCGCGATAAACAAGGGACCACGTATACCCACTTTTAATTTATTTTTAATTAATTTAAACACCTTTAATAGTTTTTTTCAGTCTGGTTTTGTTCTTACTTGCACCAGATTATATATATTTTTCATATATATATATATATATATTTTTGTGATTTGCTTTGTATAACTTTCCTAATACAATCCACCCATCCATTTTCTTCCACTTATCTAGTTTAGGCCTGTGGGGGCTGGAGCCTATACCAGCAGGGCACATGCAGGGTACACTCTGAATAGGTTGCAGGTTTGTAAAAGAAAACATAGAGAAAGCCCCACATTTATGCACTGCAGTGCATAAATTTAGACTCACCACTTCTAAAATGTATGTCTTTTGGACTTTGGGAAAAAGCTGAGACTACAGGCACTAGGAGAGCATGCAAAAACAGACAAGGGCCCGAGCTGGCTAGTGGATTAGAAACTAGGACCTTTGCACAAGGCGAAGATGACACTGAGCCGCTCTTGGCTAATATTCTGTATTCCCGTCAGTCCATCTGCCTCCGCTTTAAAGTACTTTGGGTCAGCTCCATTTTCACCTCTTATGCACTGTGGAGTCAACATGATATGTTATTAAGAATCCATATGATGTCTATTGCTTTGTTTGTTTTTTATCCACCTAAATTTCCATTTGCATTTTGGTCATCTGATAAGGTGCAGAGTTGTGTTTTTCAGTGCTTGGCGACTCTGGTGTGCAGACAACTATTTTCCAAACCCTGGGTTTCTGACATCATTTTATAGAACAGCATCAGAGTGATAACAACTTCAGTCATTGTACAGTCTTTACTAACTAAACATAATTTAAGAATTAAAACATAGCTTTATACTTTAAATATGCTGGTACAATTTAGTACAAAAATAAAAGGCAGAGAAATGCTTCCGTACACAAACACCATCACGTCATCAGTCACTTACTGACACTCAGAAACAGAAGAATCCTGAGTGAACCAGTTTGGTATAGTATCCAGCTATATAACAAAGAAGAAATTAGAAATACTGTATGATAATTTACTTTTGCCTTTTACATGGGGGCCACGGTGAAGGCTGAGGTGGGAGTATCCATTGAAGCTGAACCGCCACTAGATGGTGCTTTGGATCCACAGGGGAAAAAAAGAAGTCCAAAATGTAACTGAATACTTCTGATCTGATTGCCTTTTTGCACACAAATACAAAAGTCTTTACTATAATCCAGGTTATTCATGCAAATGTGTCATTTTTGAAAGAAGAAGGTATTCCAAATGGTGCCTCTTGTGATACCAGCATGTCTGTGATGAGTTCACCTTCCTTGCGTTGACTCAAAAAGTTACATAAAGGAAGAATATCCCACTTTTTCTTCGGATGTCCTCTTGTGGCCACAGCTGGTAGCCGTACAAAAAATGTCCGGAGCAAACTGTCTTTATAATTCTGATATATGAATACACTCTCTTTATCTCATATACACACATAATAACGAATCACATTCACTCAGTTCTTTTCTTGATTTGTTTTCTGCTCGTAAAGACAGCGTGTGCTATGATTTATCCCCTTGGAGAACCTGCAAAAAAAATCAGCGTTTATAAAAGTTTTAGATTTCCATGTATTTGTGTGAGCAGCATGTGTACGCGTGCATGTTTGTGATTTGATTGGAATGATGATGCTTACCTACCTGGTTGCGAACTTTGTGGGATTTCTGCATCAGCACTCTCCATTGGTCATACAACTTCATGGACATGCTGCTACAACCGTAGGCGTGTTTCCGCACCCAGCCGAAGAACTGCTTCAGCTCCCTGCGCAAGGTGGAGTTGGAGTCTCCGCTGGATTTTGAGTCGCAGGAGCCTGACATCATTCTCTCTGCAGGGAGGAGAAACCAGTAAAAAGGTATTAGGCATAGAAAAGGAGTGTGTGTGTGAATGAAGCTTGTAATAAGAAAGTGCTTTGAGTACTCAAATTGAGTCGAAAAGCCCTATATTAAGTACCAGTCCATTTACCATTTGACAAAACTTTAGTATAGACCAGGGGTGGGCAATCTCAGTCCATGAGGGCCGGTGTCCCTGCAGGATTTAGATGTGTCCTCGAACCAACACAGCTGATTTAAATGGCTAAATTAGCTCCTCAACATGTCCTGAAGTTCTCCAGAGGCCTGGTAACGAACTAATCATGTGATTCAGGTGTGTTGACCCAAGGTGAGCTCTAAAACCTGCAGGGACACCCGCCCTCGTGGACTGAGATTGCCCACCCCTGGTATAAACTCTTATCAGGACATTGCACATTGGATAAAAACCCCTTGGATGTCAAGAGACACTTTACACTCATTGGATAGCAGTTCCTCAGTCACAGGGTTGGCTTGCCCTAAAGTAAGGGATTAAAGTGGGTGGGATTGATCTGGAACAGCATTCTGGCACTTTTAATAAATGAGTAATCAAATCTGAAGATTAGGCTGATACATAATGCCGAGGGAGTTAAATGTCTGTGTTGCAGTCTGGCATTGCTTTCAGCTGCCAGCGTGGACACGAGATCCCACACCCCACTTCACCCTCAAATCAGTTTTTCCTTGTAATTCCTGTGTTATGTTCACCTGAGGTGTCAATGTTGCGTCTGCGGTACTTTAGCATCTAGCTAGCACTGCAGAAGGGGAGCTAGCATAAAGATGTAACTTTTCAGTCAGCGCAGGTGTTTCTGTGCAGCATCTCATGCATGGTGTCTTGGACGCTTAATGTATTTCCCAAGGAGAGGAAGATAAGGACTTTTCAGCAAGTATTATACTTTTAATGTCCTAATTCATTCTTTTTTCATGATGTGAAATCTATTTCTAAACAAAATGAAGCAGGATTTTGTGTTATTCAACATTTGCATTAAAAATATTACGTTAAGAAATTCAGTACAGTTTAATAGAGGCTAAACTGGTTAGTTTTCATGCTATGAAGTTACAGTAACGCAGGGTCAGTGTTAAGTTACATGAAGGGCAGCAGATAACAATTTGAATTCAAGCCGATGATGCCGATGAGACTCATTCACCAAATTTTTACTTTTATACTGGCTTTATCCCGTCTAGACGTCAGAAATCAGCCATACAGTTTATTTAACATCTCCTTATATCAATTTGAATTCAACTGGATGCACCTGGATAAATCAAAAAAGCAGCAGTGATTCAACTTCTCAAGAAGATGACTTATTTAAAAGGGCTTAACTGAACCTCAAATGATCAAAACACATGCAGAAAACATCAAACGTGGAAAGGTCATACTGTGCGTGCAGCAAAGTAAGGAGCTGCTGCTGATTCTGTTATTGTAGCTGTGGTGCTGGTATGGTAAATGGTAAATGGTTTGCACAGTTTGAATTTTGAGGTTATACACTAACAGTCAGTGACTAACTGTATATTCTGGGTTTATGCCATGCAAAACACCAAGGCAGAATTTTCACCTGGCTCAAATTTGGGGCTGAAAGTTTAAAGTAGTTATAATGGCAAAGGGAAATAAGCAAGTAATGCTCCAGTATGTTAAGAATCTGCAGAGCGGTACTCAAGCAAATGCAATTTTTCACTGTCAAAGACTTTTAAAAAAAGACAGATGAGTGACTGAAAAGACTTTGAGGAGAGAAAGGGAGACAGAATTAATCCCCCCCCTCCCCGATTTGTGCTTTTTCAGCTTGCCCTTGCAGAAACCCTTCCAGAAAATGGAAAAAAAAATCAAGGTTTTATGAACTGGGTTTTGTTTTCATAGTTGTGGTCTTTATTCCGATCAGTTATGATAACATTTTACACAGCAGTTATGTCTGGGGAAGAAACAACCACAAGTGCTCACTACTTTGTGAACATGAGTAATGTTTTTTGAATTTTTTGTTGGTCCTGAAATTGTTTATTTTACAACCTATTGCAAGTAAAACATTATCAAAGTCTGGTTTGATTTTGTAATGTCAGGTTGGGCAAAGATTGCATTATGTTACATTGATGGTTAGGTTATTATTTTTTATTGTCTTTGACTGGATTTGTCTAACATAAGTAAAACTGCCAGTGCTATAAAAAACAACCTGGAAGACTGACCAAGAAGTGTATAAAACAGTACCACTGAGACATTGAGGCTGCCAGTTTTCAACAGCAGGAGCGATCTGTGGGATATGCACCCTATGATGCCTTAAAATGCTCTTAAAAACCTCAATAATGGACAAAAAATGACTTCTGAGTGCCCTTCTGACTGTGTACGAGTGTGTGCTCACCACTGTGGGGTGTGGAAGCAGCAGTCGGGTGGCTCCACTCACTCCAGATGCCAGCCTTGCGAGAACCGTAAATGCCCACGGGATTACATCGAACCTGGAGAAAATACATCATTAGAAAGGCTGAAAGCTACTCTGAAGTACTTAATCATTACACATCGAGACATATCCAACGTACCTGGACGAAATATACCGTTCCAGGTCTCAGTCCAGCCAGTCTACAAGAGGTCTGATTCCCAACATCCTCCATCACCTACATGACAAATCAAAGACACAAACACAAAAGCGCTGAGCGCTGGAGGTCTGACCACAGTATTAAATACCAATGGGCAAAAACTAAAACACAGGACCGAATCAAGATGCAGAAAACACAACCGCAAACCATGTACAGACCCAAACATGCATGAACCTCACATTGTTTGGTGGCTGCTGATCAGCATGTTTATGAAACTATTTTAATGTAACCGTGCCTGCTGGGTAAAATCTGTTCTCTATTATTTATTACAGAGCTGGATATGCTGGGACACACACACAGCAGCGCTTACAGGTACTCATGCAAACAGCATAACTGAAGACAGGCAAATAGAGAAGAAGAAAGGCACACATGCTGCAATTAATAATCTTGTCTAATAATCCTCACTTTCTCTCTGGCATCAGTCTATAAACACTTGTTAAAAAGGACTCAAACAAAAAACAGAACATGGAAATTACTGGCATCAAAAGTCTAATGATGTGATGTGGGGGAGCCAAACAGGCAGAAGTTACAGCTGAGCGTCTTACAGACATATTGAAGACATTAACAGCTGAGATGTATCCCTCCATTCCTCAGCATGACCTCATGATTAGGGCTGGTTCAGAGGGAAATGGTGCTTTGTTTTCACTATCGACCCTTTAAAACCACTCTGTGTCGAGTCTCCAGCTCTCCTCCTTCAAAATCATATCATCCCTCCTCCGCCTTGCTCCACTCCCCGCCTTTTCTTTTTCCACTTTGCGAGTCAAGACTTGCTTATATTACATCGGTGTAATTCCCCCTTAATTACAGGAGAATCTTCACTCTTACCCAGAGGAAAATGATTTCTGGGAAGCACCATCTGCGCGTCTTAAGGTTTTACACTGTGTTTTTCATTCATTAAAGGCTCGTGCGGAGTTACACATACAGTGGCTTTGGGCTGTAGCTTCTAGATTTATGACTAATGAAAATTTTTGACCAGCCCAACTATTAACTCATCTGGCAGAGGAGGCCTCAATCAGGCTACATCAGAGGTGATTACAGCACAAGGATGAGAAACAGCTGGGACAGTGCTGCTGTTATACAGAAAGAGACAAAGAGAACAGATTTGCATCCTTATAGCTATGGATTCTTGTCCTCTACCTTCCAGTCTTGGCTGTCCTCCAGCCTGTAGCGGATTTGGTATTTGGCCTGAAACAGGAAGTCTTTGAGAGCAGGCGGGGCCTCCCAGCGAACGCTCAGCTGGTCCTCCAACTGCCCGACGCGACTGACGGTCACACCCGATGGAGGGTCTGTGGTCACTGGAGAAGGAGGAATGGCATCAGGACATTAAGCATCACATGCAGAACTGATAATGAAAAACATAGTGAATATATTTAGGTCCTGTAGTGCAGGTGGAAACTGCTTCAACATCTGCACACAAAACGTCTGATCAGTGGCATGCCACATGATGTTTATCCGTTACTTTGATAGTGGCAAACATACAGAAAGTGCAGGAAGACAGAAACAGAACGCGTGGATGTAATGGTTCCATCTTTTTATGTCTTAACCAACAGTTAATAGCTGTTCATGAGAGATTGCCCGACTCATACATTTGATTCCCTGCTGTAAGCTGTTGCCTGTATTACTAATGTATGTGTTATAAAGAAATCAAGATAGGAAATAGTCTGCTCTGCGAGAGAGGCAAATACTGCCTTGATTTTTATCAAATAGCTCTAACAGATGCTGTGGCTGACTAGAGGTTGATTTGAACCACTAATCTGAATTAAAACATTAATGTCACAAGCATTTTTTCTAGTAAAACAAAGCGTATTACAACAACAAAACTCTTTGCTTAGGGCCTTTTCTCTACTTCTTTATGTTTACACGACCAAGCAATCCATTCAATTTCAATTTTAAGCAGTAGGAGTGATGTCTTTATGTGTAACAACACATTGAAAGATTGCTCAGTGTTGCCGGAGGTTTGAGGTCTCTAGGCGCCTTTTAGTTTTGCAGAGTTGACTTGTGTGAGCTGGAAGAGGCATGTTCATCTGACAACAATTATCTTTTCAGCAAACAAACATGTGGTGACTGAGCATTATATTAACTTTTCTCGTTTTGGGGCTTTTGAGATCATTTCAGTATCTACTTCAGCTCCTTTTTTTCAGAATGCCATCATTGAATAGCTAGTAAATAAACAAGCTGATCAGAGGGAAGAAGAAGAAGATGGGAAAGATTCAGTGCAGGAAAAAATGGGAGTTGACACAAGAGGCTTTTTTCTTGAGAGAGATTATACAGTAAACCTAAGAGTAAAATAATATTACTAATACTTTAGTGGACACACATAGGGCTCAATGCAATTATAGCCAATGACATCTGCAGATGGAAACACAGGTTTTGTTAAAGTACACTGTAAAAAATACTTCCTTTTGTACAGGAAACTTTACTGTTAAAGTCTACCTTCTGTACTCTGCAACAACAGTTTCTTACTGTATATAATATTTTTAAACCTGTATTTCATATAAGCTTCACTGCTTTCTGGCTATCATTACACTGTAAATGTAACTGCATGTGCTACGGACACAAGTCCTGGGCACTTGATTTTATCCACCTTTGGCAAAGGGACTGAAAATACCTGCATGCAAAGATGGCCCAGTGCTTTTTTCCATATATCATTTTTCTTCTGGCTCATATGTCCACAACTATAAGAACGGTTTATAGGCGTATTCAAGACACTGAAGATGCACGCAGGCTATATGCAACTATAGGGGTCTTGACCAAACCATGAAACCACACAGAACATCCACAGCAGTCAGACTAATTGCAGCACAACGGAAATAAACACGAGAACATGTGTAAAATAATGATTTGAATGTAAACATTTATATTCCCATAAGTTCTTGCGCTTGCCAAAGAAAAATATTTCATTATGTGCAGTAGCTTGCTCTTAACTTCTTTTCCTCAAAGGCATCAGAAGTTACAGTATTCGTCCGCATTCACCAAAAAATTTGTTGCAGTGTTTTAACTGAAATAATTGATTTTATGCCACGGTTGATAACAAATGTATCTCTTTCACAATGCAAAACCAACATTCGACATGGGTTTTTGTTTCATTTTCTTGAAATGTGAGATTTCTTTTTTCCAGTTACATAATAATAAGGACCAAGGAGATCATTTTCTTTCTTTTGAATCGTGTTCTTCTATCCACTAAGTCATTTCCTTTTGATTTACTCAATAAAGGTAACAACTTAAAAATCAACAGAGACAATTTCTTTGTCCCGTGTTAAACTTCTAGAAAAGAGTGTTCCTGTTTCCTCACACTGTGATTGTTAGGCATGTGGCAAAAAGCAGGGCTCGCAGGACTCGAGGCTTTAAAATAACAGAATATATATTGAATATGTGAATATATATAATACAGCATCTTTGTTCAAGATGCTAGAATTGAGCATAATTTAAAGTTATGACAGTAAACTATTGTTAATTGAAAAACTCTTTTTAACATCTATTTAAAAAAGAAAGACAAATGTCAGTATTAACAGATAAAACACACTGGGGCAATAACAGAATGATAGAAAAGTGTCAAATTGTTAGAAGAAAATGCTTATATATATATATATATATATATATATATATATATATATATATATATATATAAGTAATACATAGTAATGGTATTGTTCTCAGTCAACAGCAAATGTGTTACCCTGAGCATTATATGCATTTGGCAGTAAAAGTCAATGAGACATGACAGATTACGGATGAATCATTGTTAACATATGCCTTTCCTCAACACGTCATCATTTCAGAGTAAGCGATGCAAGTTTCCTCTAGCCTCTCTGTTCAGAGGATTCCCTGTGAGTAAGAAATGCAGGGGAAACTGTAGGTGTTTCCGCCTCGCCTTCATAGCTGATCGGACATGACCGTATACTCCAGTGAGTCACGGCACCCCGATGCAGGTGTGGTTGGTTGCTGTGTTTCATGACACGCTGCTGCTGTTGTGGTAACTACTTGAATGAAAAAGTGAGGCCAGTGCAGAAACCTCCCACTCTCTCTGCCTCTGTCTCTATACTGTTACCAGGACCTGCCCAGCCCTCAGGGTGTGTAAACAGGTGCGTGCATGCATACATTAGGAAGAAGAAAGGGATTACAACTTGATGGACACTTGTTTCCTTGCCAATGACGTGTTCACCTTCGAAACTCCATATGGGCTTCTTCCAGTATATTGTCAGGAACATGTCAGGAGTAAACCAGGTGAAGAGTTCTTAGCTAATCAGGTTGTATTATTTCCGGCCCATGTCATAAAGCCTCAAAGCCCAAACTTTTAAAGCCTCGGGCGTCTACGGCCGCCTCAGAGACAGGATTAGTCCCAAGGATCAGCCAGGAACATTCCTAGACTAGATAAAAGGGGGTTATAAGGTGGTGTGCATGTGTGTTTTTTCACATTTGTGTATGTGTGTGTGTCCAGTGAACATGAGTAAAAAGAAAACAAGCTCATCAAAAGGGAGGGCGTTTCCAGTCATCACACAACTTTGCCTATCCAGGTGTCAGCATGCATGTGACTGATTGTGTGCATGTGTTTCTGTATGTGTGAGTGAGTGTTGAGGATAATGATGTATGCTCCGTTGGCTTAAACCGCACTAAGCTAGGCATAACAAAGCTTTAAAAGGAATTGCCTCTCAGTTTCTATCAGCGAGAAGCCGGATCAGTGCTTGTGAACAACTTTCTTTAAAAGGCAGAATTCACAGAAGTCAAGCCAATGACCTGTCGGTGGAAATAAAAGTTGTTTCAATCACAGGTACTGACTTGGGGGCCACAAGATAAATCGAAAAGGAGTCTTGAGATGATGAACCTGGCAAGGAATCAGCGGCTTAGTCTCACTGAGGAGCTTTAACATTATTTAATCCCCCCCCCCCAAAGCCATCTGATAGTATCTTCTATACTATGTAGTGTGTATATTGTATAGAGCTGAACCGAGTATAGTGTATATGATATTTACACTTTAAGAAATGCCTTAATAAAAAGTGGCAAAGAAATTTGACATAATGGTAACAAATTAGAGTGAAAATCGCTCTCTACGAAAAATACGGCATTTTATTTTTTTACATCTTTTTTAACTTCCTGTTAGATTAGAAAGCACTCTCATATTCCTCAAATCAGTATGAAGCAACTGAGACTTTCAGCTTAGTTTAAGATAAGACTAGAAACAGACAAATTCATTAGGTATCCTGGCTTTGTGCAGACTTGAAGTAACTGCTGCTGGCTAAGAAAAGTTTTGGCAAATAACCTCCTGTAAAACCACAAATTGGTGTCGTTACACTATGTTTTAAACAAATGCGATGCATTTTAGTGGCGCTTGAAGGTATGTTTTAGATTTAGCATTCTTAATGATAAGGGAAGCTAGCTGCACAGCAAAGAAGGTGGTCTAGATAGTTTCTTGTCACTCTCAGTAAGAAAGATAAAGGCTGTATTTCCATAACTGTGGGAGTGTGACTTTAAACTAGCCTGGACTGGACAAATTGGCGGTACTAGAATTGGCTAATTTTGTTAGAAAACATCATGGCGTCCTGCGTCAGGTACAGTGTTTTCTCAAAGTTTGCTGTTGGTCTTGTTCTATTTGTAAAAATTACAGTGTTTCATCTTTAATGTTTTGAATCAGTTATTTTCTCATGTTTAATCTTGGTTTTGCTGTGAATGTTCAAATAGTGAATTAGCACAAGGAAATTCACTCAGTGGTTGAACTTCCGGCAGATTGGATGAAAGATCAGGTAGACATTTTTTCCTTCTGAAAGCTAACAAGCCTAAAAGGTTGCTGCAAATCCTCCTAGATTACAGCCAGAGGCCTCATCGACACTGAGATCAAGGCTCTCAGAGCAGCAGATGAAGCACAAGGGTCAAAGCGAACTTCTTCTCACACTCACCCACGTCTAGGATGTCAAGGGTGATGACATCAGAGGTAGCCCAGCCTAGCTGGTTTGAGGCCTCCACCCAGATCTCGTAAGGTGTGAAGAGGTGCAGGTCCTGGGTGATGCTGCAGGAGTACGGCTGTGTATGAGTGTAATCTGCACACTCTTTCTCTGTCCCATACCATCTGAAAGAAAAACAAAAAATACTGAACTCCACACAGCATTCAATACTGATCCTTCTAAAACACAATTTATTCCACGACGTGGTACAAGTTGCTAATTTATCAGCTCTAGCATTTCTCTCAAATCTTTATACCAATTGAAATTGAATACAAACTATCTGTAGGTGCAGCATATAGACTTATTTTCCTTTTGGTGTTTTAAAACGGTTGATTTTTCTTATTATTTTTATTTAAAATCTATATATTTTATAGCGCTTATACCCCATATGAAAATCATTTTTAAATGTTTTGCTTCCACACTGAACCATCGTCTCATGACACTACTATTATTGAACAGCGTTCACTCTGGGTATCATGTGTGTTATTGTTCTTGAAAATAAATCCAGTGGTATTTGGATTTGTTTCCACCTCTACTTAGACTTCTTTCATGGGATTTTCTAAGGAATGTCAGTATTGTAAAAGAAAACAAAAAAAAAATGTTATGAATTTTTGATTTTAACTGAAAACATTCGCGGTGGGCTTACTCGTTTAAAACCTTGGCTGCATTTTCATGTTTTATTTTGTTTTTCACTTCATCCATTAAGTTAGGCTACTGAGAAATGTTACTAACTGGCCAAAAGCCCTCTGTGCCAACTGGACAGTCATAGCACAATAGTAGTAAGTAAGCATGAAAGGTCTCGATGCTTGCTTAACAATCCAGTTAAGGAAATCCCAGAGAGTTGATTGTGTTCATCTGGATGCAATGTTTTTAGTGGGATAAATCTTTCATCACTCATCCAAGTGAATTCTTCAGTCTCTAAGACTAAAGAAATCACTTGGATGAGTGAAAATGCTGCATCCAGATGAAAAGAATCAACTTTCTGGGTGAAAGGCTTTCTTTTTTTCCCAGCATGGCGTTGATAGGTCCACTATAAGACCAACTGTACAACTACTGAAAGACTTTTTTAAAAATGGTTTAGGTTTCTCGGACAATGTTGGAAGAATCTATTGCTGTGAAAGTTATTCCTTTTCTGCTTTTGCTTTGTGTGAAAAGTGAAGCTTTGACGGTCTTGTTCAGGTTGCCTCATTCACACTGGTTTGGGGTGTTGCTGTTGTTGCTCTGAGGCTTAGAGGTTTGATGGTGGGTTTGCAGTGGTGGATTCCTGTTTTTCCATGAAGTAGTTTTGCTCTTTCTTGTCCCTTAGTTAATCATTGCCCCTTAGATCATTGATTTTTTTTCTATCCACAAATCGTGCAAACCAAAGTTTGTCAAGTCAAGACAAAATTGTCTGATTAGTAACTGCAATCTGATTACAACATTTAGAACAGTGATGTAATGAACAGTAACTATCTGCTTGTCCAAAGCTGAACATTCTCACATATAGCACACAAGCAGAGATTATCTGTCACAGATGTGTTCTTACTAATGGAACTACTCCCTTTGGTTTAGGAAAATGGGTGTCGGCTTTCTAGAGTGACACATGATAGCCACCAGCTAACTGTTCTCACATGGGTTCATTTGGATACTACACAAACTGTGTATTAGGGAGCTGGCAGGATAAAGTGTGCTTAATTTGCAGTCCGAATGATTCAGATGTTTGCATTCTCGTGCAAAGCTGTGTGTGTGTAGGTAATGTGTAGATAGTAGTGTAATTGATTTAGATCATTTAAAAAACAGTGAATTGAGTCACTTGTAAAAGTTAAGCTGCAGTGCGTGTGTGCATACCTGAGTTTATACTTGAGCTTGTACTGCGTGCTGATATTAGTCTCTCCTTTTCCCCCTGGGGCCCAGCTACAAGTCAGGTCTTTGGTGTTCCTTGACCAACAGGTCAGATTGACTGGCTTCACTGGAGGCACTGGGAGGCAATGGGGTGAAGATGGACAGAGAGTAGGACGAAGACAGAGGGTGGGGGAAATTTGTGAAGAGAAAAGAGAGGAGAAAAAACATGGGAGAAAGGAGAAATGATAAGTGAGGGTACAAAGTGATATTCCTCTGAAATAGCTGTTGTTTTGGGGTTTTTGTTACTGGTGTGTGTATGTGCATGTTCATCTCTCAGAACACAAGGTGCTCAGGTCTAGTGTCACACAGAGATGAAGATCTTGTTGATTGCATCTTTCTGTGTGTGTGTTAGAGAGAGCGTGTTTATGGTTTTGTGTTCTTGCAGTTCTAGTAAGCATTCTCATCACGGTTAATAATAGTAGTAAAAGCTCTTTAAACTTACTGTAATGAAAAAAGACCAAAGAATACAAAAGGTAATGAACACTGATCGCATTTTAAAGACTTAAATGATGTAGAACATTATTATCAACACCAAGTTAAGTGATTTATATAATTTGGCTTCTTCACTTATCTCTCACTATGTTTCTAAATCCAAACATAAAGTACACAGGCTATACTCACTGGACACTTTATTAGGTACACTTTGCTAGTACTGGCTAGGCCCCCTTTTACCTTCAGAACTGTCGTAATGCTTCATGGCACAGATTCAACAAAGTGCTGGAAACATTCCCCAGTTTTTAGCCCCTGTGGACACGAGAGCTTCACCCAGTTGCTGCACATCCCCGATGTGAATCTCCTGTTTCTTTACATCCCAGAAGTGATCTATTGGGTTTAGATTTAGTGACTGTGGAGGTCATTGAAGTACATTATTTAGAGAGATTATTTGAGCTTTGTGACATGGTATGTTATCCTGCTGAGAACATCCATCATCAGAGGACGGTGGTCAGCAACTACACTCGGCGGGGGCTGTGATGTTTAAACGATCCTCGTTTGGTGCTTTGGGATCCGGAGTATTCTAAGAAAATATCCCCCACACAATTACACCACCACTGCCAGCAGACTGAACCACTGATACAAAGCAGGACGGATCCATGCTTTGATGTTCTGAACCTACCATGTGAATCTTGCAGCAGAAACTCATCAGACCAGACAACATTTTTCCAGTTGTTTATGTCCAATTTTAGTGAGCCGTGTGAATTGTTGGTTCAGTTTCCTGTTCTTAGCTGACAAAAGTGGCGCCTGGTGCGGTCTTTTGCCGCTGTAGCCCATCTGCTTTAATGTTGGACATGCTGTGCGATCCAAGATGCTCTTTTTCATACCTCGCTGCAATAAGTTGTTATTTGAGTTACATTGTTACAGTGTGGCCATTCTCCTCTGACATTTGACATCAACAAGGCTTTTTCCCCCCGAGAAATGCCATTCATTTCTCTTTTTCAGACCATTCTCTGTAAACCTAGAGAAGCTTGTGTCCCAGTAGATTAGTAATTTTAAAATGCTCTGCAACCAACAGCCACGTCACATTTAAAGTCACCTTCTTCTCAGCAAGTTGTGCTGACCATGTCTGCATGCCCAATGAGTTGCTGCCATATGATTGGCTGATTAGATGAATGGATATACCTAGCAAAGTGGCAGATGAGCGTATGTTTTTTCCAGGACCCACACCTGCCAGTTCCCTGCCATAATAACATGGATGGCATTACTAAGTTTTGCCACCCTGTTAGTGAGATTATTGCTATTTAACTGTCACTATTCAAGTCCTTATATGTCTACTTGTATTCTGGCTACAAAAATAAGCACATTTTTCATAGTCTCATACTGTTTCAGAGCAAACAGGAATACGCCATATTAGGGTTGTCATAAGCCCCAAATCAGTAAGTTCTATAAAGTTTACTGTACCAATAAAAAAAACAGAAAAACAGTACGTCTCAAAACTGTAGAAGTACAGACATGTGTGTTTGTGCGTGTGTAAAATGTCAGGCCCATACTTTATGAGTGATAGTGCGAGTAATGGACCACACAGGTGGTTAAAGCGTCGGGCAATAGAGGCCTCTCGCTGGGCCTGAAGGCAGGAACACTAAACATAAAATACAGCTACAAATGTGCAGGGACACTTAAAAATCTGCCCACTACTTGGTTGCTGTTTCCTTTTACTCCCATTTCCTTTTCATTCCATTCATCTCTTTGGTGTATTGCTCCTCTAAGTCCTCGCCTGCACTTATACATTTATGTAACATTTCCTCGTAGCGAAAGCAGAGAAGCAAATGCAGAGAATCGTCAGAGGAATAAGATTATTTTAAAGTTATACATTTTATACTTCAACTTACTGCCAACATAGAGACAGGAGCCAGCCAGTATGTGTCCCTTGTGATTGTGACAGACAAGGTTGTCACCAGATGTTTGCTTGGAGGCATTGAGTCCTGCCAGCGTCACACTGAGGTTAGTCGCACTAAGCACTCTGTAGAAGGAGCTGGGCAGCTGTTGACCATTCAGTGTCCAGAAAAGCGAGCTGGCGTGGACGCCAAGTTCGGGGTGGACCCAGCAGCTGGCTGTCAGGTTAGACCCAATGCGAAGTACAGGGTCCTGAGGGTAGATGATTGCTACATCTGGAGGAGGGTGGGAGGACATGGATATTAGAGGGAGTATGTCTTTCGAATGGTTTTAAAGTTTAGGCTAATATTTGAAAAAGTTACTGCCTGTGTTCAAGGGGCACTTCAGATGTACTAAAGTGTAGCTGAAGACAAAATATCCAATTATCTGCTGGAACCTTCATTAACAGTTTCAGTATAGCAAAGCTCTGGACTTGTGCCCTACTTCCCTTTCATTTTTGGAGCCTAGTGACTTCGCTCTCGGCCCCTCAACCTTCTGATAATGCTATGGTGCTTTTCACCACCTCCAGCTGGATAATGTTGCTCTATTTCAAATTCCTGTTCCCTGCTTTCCAGAACCACTCAGTCCTGCACCGTGCTCTCAGGTTTAGTGTTTCTTGGCTCTAGTGGAGCTTTGTTAGCAGGGCAGTGCTTATCTTGTAAGCTGAAGGCATGCTGTTTCTGGTCATAACATGGACATGTCCTAACATATTAGTCAACGTGTTTTTATCATCTTGAGACACTGCTCTGGTTCTTTTACTCGGAATCTGTTTCCAGCATAAAGTCCCTCACCCACAGATGGGTTCTGACTCGTCAGACTCCATCGACAGCTAAACTGGTCCTGCTGCAATGTGGATATGAGGGGCTGCCAGGCATGTTAGCAGAATCCCTGGCAATTTTATTTCACAGCTCCACTCCAACATCTTCCTGAGCCTCTTACTACAAAGCCACGCTGTACACCCTACAAGCCTTTCCCCCCCTCACTGAAACCCCTAACAGAATGCTACACAGTGCCACCGTCAATATATGCTTGATGCCATGCCTGTGCAGGTTTTTACACTCTGTGCTCCCTGAGCTCATGAGCACAGGAGTTCAAGAGTAGCAAAGATAAGTTTCAGTATTTATGGAATGCAATGGCTGAGCGTGAATCAACTTATTGTGAACAGTGAGACCACTGAGGCACACACAAATCCATATGGAATCTCATCAATGGTGGAGTTAGACACTCCCATGGTTGTAGCTTGGTTGATTTTGCATGCCTGTCTCAGCATATGCATTCATGTTTGGCCACCACATGTAGCTGCGGGCCAATGTCTTCATTCTTGAAACCCCTGAATTGGCCTCATGAAGTTGTACTTGTGCTGGAATTATCAAAAGGCTTTCCCACAGTATGAAGCCCTCATCCACACATCTTCTACCTTCAACTCACGTTGTCGCCTTACGTAGCACTGCATGTAAACTCTACAGGGCACCACATCACAGTCAGCCCAGTCCCATGTCTGATTCACCTGTAAAGGTTTGCTGTGCCTGGTTTGCAGTGGAAATCTACTGAGTTGTCAAATTTAAGCCTTCCTTATATTCCATGACGTAAACACAGGCTGCCCAGTGTTTTAGCTGCTGTAAGTTGTGTGATGCCCTATTTTCCTCTAAAAGTCAGATCAGCTCTTTTTGGTATGTCACTATCACCCAGTGTTTTGGTAATTAGGTATTAATTCTTTTGTTCTTATTTTACGTGTAAGCGAAAAACGATGGGCAAAGCCTCATTCCTTAGTTTGTGTTCCAACAGTGCTGCCCTGCCCAGCGCATCACATTTGAAACATCACTGTCATGAAGGTGGTTTGCTGCCCCCTTGCTGTACCGCGACAGTGGGTTTGCTCACTGTCTGCTGCATGGTTGGCTAGCTCAACTCCCTGCTCCAATCTGATTTTGTCCTCTGCCTGTGGTGGCTGATTTCTGCACACCATCCTCAGTGAAGCCACGTTTCAAATTCCCGCACTGAGAAAAAAATGGCTTTTTTTGTACTTTACTTGAAATTTGTTGAAGAAAATTCAGAAGAAAATGAACTCTGAGTCAGTTTTGCTTGTTTTTCTGTAAATCCACCAAATGAAAATAATCCAAATGTTAACAGCATTAATGGGACAACTGGCATTGCACTGATTAGTTAGTGCTATTTGTGAAGAAATGTAGTTAATGTTTGGGATTCACAGGTTTGCCAGCCTGTTATGTAACAATTTACCAGTGAGCAAAAGATAACTGCTTATTTGTGCCATATTTGTTGCCCATTAAGGAACCTTGTCCTGCTGTAGATTATAGCTTTGGTACCTGTTTAGGACTGTTTGTTTTATATAATTGTTGAAGGTTGCGAGACCCACTTCTGCTGAAATATAAGTTTTAATATAGAAAAAGCACAGCCAACATAGCATGACACTGATTACTTTTGTCTTGCCCTCATTTAGACCCCTAACAGAACGTTAGAGTAGCAATAATTAAAATCTTACTGAGAAAAAAACCCTCTAAAGTTTTTCTTTTTTCCAGTGTCCTGTCTAAACCATCTGCTTCATGATTCTGTGACAAAAATCTGCAACTAATAAGGGATGTAATGTCTGAATTGGATTATCTCTCACAATCAAGCAAATGTGCATGCTTGTGCATGCTGAGCTTCATGCTGTAGTATGTAGTGCAAATGCTTCTATGTAAAATTATTTGGGCAATGCAGAGTTTGCGCTATTTTGCGATAAAACATCTGACAGAAAGAGCACAGACATGCGCTAATGCAGTTTCGTAAGATCTTTTAACCCTCCCTCTCTCACTTGCATTAGCTAACACTGACGCAGTTCAGTTTCGTTGCGTTTTTGTATTTTTATTTGTTTTAGCAAAGAAGCTGCTAAATGGTCAGAGAAAGAGTTTAGCTGTTTATCTCTTTATCTTATCTGACAACTGAAAGTCAAACAGTGGAGCTTTGATCTCACTACACGTGAACAAAATGATAAAGGAACAAAAAAAGATGGGGATATGGAAGAGAAGAGAGGAGACAAGAGGAGACGAGAGTTTAAAAAAAAAAGACGCTAAGTCCAACGTATTGAAAAGCGCGGAACTGTGGAAAACCTTTTATGAAGGAATGAGCGAGGAACACTGACTGAGAGCATCAATACTTTGTTAGACCACTGTAAATCTGTGCCCGAGGCCACATCTATTCAGCTGCCAGCCACCTTGCGCTTACAGACAATGTTGTGGGTCTTTTATGGAGGAGTCGCCTTTGAACAAGCGAAATCAACTGTAACTCCGCTCCAATATTAATATGGTAACCCCATCTTGAGCTCTGACACAACACTTGCACACATTTATGCACACACAAATGAACACAAACAAACACTTGCACAGAGGCTGGGTTGTCTTTGTCACCGGATACAGTGAACTGCGATCCATCTGAATAACAATCAGTGTTTATGTATTCCAGGCACTGAGGACATTGCCCCTGAGCAGGGTGCGAAGCCCCTTTAACACTCCTTCAAACACGGCGGTTCTAGACGAAATTACTGCTGTTTATTGCCTCTTGGACACACTCACTGGAGGAAATGGTTTGTAAAATATTATTTGTTTGGAGAGGTTGAGGCAACTCGAAACACAGCTCTCATTGGGGCAGGAGACGAGCTTAAGCCTGCAATGGAGATGGATGAAGTTACGGGGCGAGTTCAGCCGAGGAAAAGTTTTGAACTTTTGTTTGAGAGTGAAAGGTCTCCAGTGGACTTAAGCGGTATTGAGGCTGTCAGTCTTCAAAGGTACATGCCACCTCCTCTTTGTATTAAAAAGCTCCTCTCACTCATTCATGCAACGCTTGAAAGGCAGCCAATACTTTTCTCTGTCTGCTTAATAGAAGTACATGTGGAACTTTTTGAGGGGCCGCTTGGACAAGCCAAGTGAAAGAAGTCACGCAACATTTAGTGACAATGAGCCATGCAACGTCATTGGTAAAGAGACCGAGGAAACAGCAACGGATGTTATTTGTTTCTCTTGAGTTTTTTGTTTTTTTTACAGGTTTACATTTGAGTTATTTAACTGATGGTCTTATCGAGAGAGATTACATTAGCTTATCTTAGTTTAAATAGGGCGCACAAAAGGAAAATATAGGATAGAATAAGTTTGTTTTAAAAGTCTGTTTTGTTTTTAAAAAAAAGTTTTAAAAAAATATGATAATAACCTACATAAACGTCTCATTGTTTG
Organism: Simochromis diagramma; assembly: GCF_900408965.1. Classification (NCBI taxonomy): domain Eukaryota; kingdom Metazoa; phylum Chordata; class Actinopteri; order Cichliformes; family Cichlidae; genus Simochromis; species Simochromis diagramma. The sequence continues at coordinate 7,908,763 of NW_024387030.1, forward strand.
TTCACAGAAAACTAAAAATGTAAAAGTTTATGAGCTGCAATGAAAACTAATTATATGTTAGTGCAAAAAAAAATCCACATTTAAACTGTTTTACTATGGTGGCATTCGTAAACCGCAGCATAGTCAGTGAAAGGGAAGCAAAGTCCATTATTACAATGAATAACATGGTAATGACCGATTATGTCGTATAATAAACAGCAGGGTGGCTTATGATCAGGGCCCATTGTCTCCTTTAAGCCCCTAAAACTGTAGTTTCTTTTATTAGTGCCTTTGAAACAGGATGAATAGCAGGAGATCCTCACAGTGGAGCTGCTGTTTGCCAGCAAGCTCGCCATAAAAACTAATCCAACCACTTAAAGAGTGAAATGGACATAACTTTGATTTATTTAGATTATTGTGCATTAAGCTGGTGGTTAACATTCTCCACAACCCCAGCAGATGATGTCATTGTGTTGATGCGGTTCGTAAAGCCCCCATGCTCTCCATGTGTTTAACGAGTTATGGCCTGACTTGTTGAAAATCAGCCTCATGGGAGATGAGTTCTCTCTGCAGGGAAACGACCAGTTTACTACAGCAGGAGCCCATCTATAACATGAGCTGTCAAGTGGACAAAGTGGCCGTTTTCTTTTTTCGTTTTTTTAAATGTATCCAGAAAGCCAGCAAAGTGGATCCAGAATGTGTCCCAAGGAAGTGACCTGCTGTTATGTAAGGCAACTTAGGAAAGAATCCGTGGAATTGGTGTTATTTTAGATTGGAAACACATTGTAAAACAGTATTATTCAAAAAAAAAAAAAAAGCCCCCTGCAATTCCTGCATGTTCTTATATGGGGTTCATACAATATTTCTTGTATGGAAACTATTTGTGGTCAACTATTTTTACTCTACTTGATATGAGCATAATATTTATTAGATTTATCCTTCTGTGTGTTTTTTCCAATGACTAATATTTCTTCTTAAGTAATTGTGTCCCACGTGGTATCACTAAAACACTGTTGTGCTCAAAAAAACTGCATTTCCCCCTTCAAAATCGTATTACTACAGCGTAATACTCCAATATTAACTTGCCTAATACATTTCTAAAACGTTTTACTGTAGTAGCAGCAAAAGTCTATTTTTACAACATATTTATCGCCAGAATCAAACATACCGGAGCAGGACTTACACTGTCACATGGTGCTGGTGTTTACATTGGGATATTTGAGTGACACTTGGTTTGCATTGATTTCTTTTGAAAACTACATGAATATTAAATTAAAAAATAAAATTAAAAATTAGAATAAAATAAAATAAAACATAACAAACATATATAGCCAAACCCCCCAAAACCTTCCCCAGCACTATCGTAACTTTGCGCATCGATGGACATCTGTGTGCAACTTACGTGTGGACAAGGACAGCACGCCGGGAATGTGCAGCGTGAGGAAAATCAAGCAGAAATCCAAGATGCCTTTCATTTTCCACCAATTACTTTTCTATATGTCTTGACTTCTCGTCCTCGTGTTGTTGCTCTGTCGCCTTTTTTTTCGATCGATCCTGGATACAAATTACGCACAGCAGAAAGAGGAAAAACACCACGGGTTCCAGGACCGGATTTTATTAACTCTCGGGACTGAAGAAGCGCACTAGAAAAAGTGTGACCAAGTGTGGAGGCAAAATAAATCACCCTCTGATAAGTCTTGGAGTAATTTGTCCTCATTAAAGCCAAAAAAAAGCGTGGGCATTACCACGTCCTGTTTGCAGTCTTCTCCCTTCTTAATGCTTCCTGCAGCTAAATCATACACAAGTTCATACTTTTTAAGCCCCTCCCCTCTTTCTCTCTCTCTCTCTTGCTCTCTGTCTCTCTTCCCACACAGTCGCCAGTCATTTCCCCCTCTTTCCGTCCTTTCCCTGCTTTTTTTCTTTCTCTCTCTCTAAGGCTCTCCCCCCGTGAGTGATGGTTAGAGCCATTCACTTTCACTGAATCACTCTGTCTCTGTTACTTTCCATGCCTCGGGTCTCTGCTTTACAATTTTTCACCATATGAGGCTATTGAGTCAGTGAGTGCTACAGGAAAGGTTGCCAAAGCTAAATCTTGTCTCTCCATTTTAATCCTTATGTCAATGAGGAGATTCTTCTTCTTCCTAACAGACTCCCAAGTGAATTATGACATTTCCTCATTAATTCTTGCCGAGTTCTGCTCAGATATTTAACAGTGTTATATTATGACGTAATGATAACTGTATCCCTTAATCCTTTTAAATAAATTCCTAAGATCTTTTAATGTGCAATTTTTGTTTTCTTTTGTTTGGTTTGTTGCAGGGATGTTACCATTGAAACGTGTATCTTTGTTCAGCCTGTGGATAGGGAATATTTTCATTTTATTGTTATTTTTTAATCTGCATTGATCGGTCTTGGAGCAAACATCTAGCCTACAGCTGTTCCACTTTTTGGGCACACTGGCATCAAAAATTAAATTGTTTAGCATTAAAAGGGAAATTAGCTTTAGAGACTCTTTTATGTTGGCCACCAGGGTTTATTCAACGGGAATGCACGTGACGGAAATATGAAAAACTCGTTCCTTAACATTAACAGTTCCAGCTCTATTGTAGTGAAACTGCCAGCCACTATGGCTAGACACTGAATAAGCAATAGTCAAAACACAGAGCTGCCAAACACCCACAGACTGCTTCACTCACTGCTGATTTATTTCATCTTTATTCAGTGTGACCTTTTAGTCTAGATTATCATCATCAAATATGTAAACACAAGAGCCAACAGACTCATAGATGCTGGGAAGATTAACCAGTCTCCTGACCACAAAAATAACAGGCCTTTTTCTCGGCAGTCATTTCGTCTTGTCATAGTCTGGGTCGTTAACATTAACAGTCTCGCCGTTCCCCCTAAATGTCCCACCGAATCAGTGGCTCCCTAAAATACATTTGCACCTGTGCTTTTACTTTAACAAGTTGAAATTTCACACACAACGTTTCTGAAAATGAAGCAGCTAAATGGAATTGGACCATTATTCATTTGAAGTTGTTCTTTGACAAGTCCAAATATCTCCAGTATAAAGGTCAGCTAGGCAAGGAAACGCCTCAAGGAAACTTATGAGTGATTCAGGGAAAAGGCAGTGGTCATAAACATCATGTTGTCATACATCACCGTTCATGTAACTTCAGCTTTCAGAAGACATGCAAGCAATGTAAAATATATGAATATATATAACTGAATATACCAGCAAAAAGCTGCAGACTAATCCAAGCAATAGAAATTCTACTTTTTGTCTTTATGGAAGAATGGATAAAGTAAACAAAGTGCAGTCCTGTGGATACCAGTAACATAATGTGCATAATTTTGAAAATAGGAGCAGACAATGAAGATCTCAAGGCTGATATTAACTGGAAACGTTTCAGAAATATGTTCATGCACGACTGTGCACACATGAAAAACCAGTGCCTGCTTATTTTGGCCAATCAGCATCTAATTTATACTGAAGATAAAATTCCTCAGAAGAAGACGACAAGGGTGACTTTTGTTTCCAGAGAAGAAACTCCATTTCCACAGAGGAAAAGTTGCCCTCCAGCGGAGGTGTGGTATCAGCTCAGTTTAAATTCATCAGGATCTGAGTGGGAGTCCTCTGACACAGGAATCCGGCAACTCGTTGGCTGCTTCAACAGACGCTAGAGGAAATGCAGTGACATGGGGTCACACTGCGATTGAGAACAGTGAGACATGTGGGGCCCAGAGTTTGTCTGGAGAACAGGAACATTTTCATGTTCATGGTCTAAATGGGCGCTGTGACTAATATTTGACTAACATGAGTTAGTCTTGCTTGTCCTTTCCTGGTTGAGTCAGCAGGAGTGCGCCCACAGTGCCAGCCTAACAGCCACAATGACCTTTAGGTCCTGGCCTACAGGGTCCGCCATTATCCTCCCTCAGAGAGGGCTCTTGTTTGTGGGACAGTTCCCGCTCGTGCTCTATAGTTATTTTCCAGGAAGCGTGAAAAGAACTGTGACACTGACGTGACTGTTTGTGTCACTTTTCCGAACATTTCGCTCATTCGCCTATTCGCAGTGTTAGAACAGTTAATTCATGGCAGACCTTTGTCACCATCTTGGCCCTGTGAGTGAAATTGATGTGTCAGTGTCCTGGCTTGTGGGTTTTATGCTGCTATTGTCTCCCATTTTTATTGGCACCCACACATGCACGCCTCTCTCACACTCAACATCCACGAGCTCCCTCTTCCTTCTCTGTTACATGTCGGAAAACACATGCATACAAAGGCAAACACTGCCATCGCAGTGTGGCATAAACAGTCACAGTGCCATGCAAATAAAACCTCTTACAGCCCAGCTGTCCTTAATCCAAAACCCCACGGGCACAGAACGGAAGTGTTGAGAAAGTCAGCGCTGATAGTTACGTGAAGTAAGACACGGAGAATCGGAAAGATCGCGAAAGCAGCAAAGACAATGGTGAACATGACGAGGAAGCCTCCTCTGTAGCAACACCAATCATATAAGGACCACAAGATGAGAGTGCAGGCTCGGTGTAAACAAATGGCAAATGTCTGTCAGTGTCGTGGCATTTCTTATTGTCCTGCCCTGTACAAGAAGACTGGTTTCACATTTATCTGCAAAGTGCTTACCGTAATTCTGAGTACATTGAAGCTTTTGTAACATCACTAGGTTGAAAATCATTCCGCCTTAATTAGAGTTACAAGTGAGACATGGAAGCATTTTAAATGGGCTTTCCAGCAGATCAAGATATGTATGTTGTGCAAAGTCATCTAATTAGTTCAGTGAAACATTTCTAAAAAGAAAACATACAATTGTAACTCAGCTTTTAAGACAGTCAAACTGACTGTCAAGGGGGCAAAGACAGACAGACAAACAGACACACAGACGGAGTGGGAGTAATCAAGGAGAATCAGGACATTTCCCCAATCAGGACTGTTGGAATACCAAATTGTTCAAAAAAAAAAAAAGTCAGCAAAATGTCTAAAATGATTTATTCCAGCCCTTTTTAACCTCTCTGAGACATCTTTCATCAGAGAGATGAGAAATGAAAAATAAATAAAGAAGGATATAAGCAGATATCATCGTCATTTGACAAAATACGGAGCAACAATGTTTCCGCAGAGCAGCAGAGGAAAGCAGTAGCTCTGCAGAGCTGAATACACACGCTCCGTTTGTTGCCTTTTCTTTCCTACGCTGAGTGAAAAAAATGATTAAGAAAAAAATGATGGGATTATCCATCATATCAAATTTATAAAAAAAAACTTGCCAACTAAAGCCGCTGTTATTTCCACAGCTCAGGAGTGCCATTGCAATCAATGGCACTCCAAATCCACCAAAAGCTGCTAAGCTCCAAGAAGTTAAAGAAAAAAAAAAACTACTTAAGTCACTAGATAGCATGCATTGCACTGCTTGGATTAATTAGGAACTGGAATTACAAGTAATATTTTCTTCTTTTCATAGTTTAATGTGGATAAAAGAGGGTGGGGACATTTAAACATGTATATACATGTATTTATGTAAATATGTAGCACATGAGTCGATAGAAATAGTGGTGTAAAAATATTTAAAACATTAGATTACATAATTGTGATTGAACTTTTTAATTTGAGCTAATAGATGCAATCCTTTATCTGTGTAAACTAAAAACAGAACCAAAGAAAAAAAAACTTTACTCTTTGCAGCCTTTTTTTTTTTTTTTTTTTTAACAATGCTGCCAGACTTTTTTTTCAGCTTTTGAAGCCAGGACGGAACAAAGTGTCTTAGGTTCCTGGAACAAGTGTTAAAACTATACCAAAAGGCTTTTCCTTCATTTAAGCATTTTAAATTAAAAATAAAAGGGAAAAAAATATTTAATGTAAAAATCATGACAAAAACATGAAATAGTAAATAAAAACAGATATACATTATTAAAACTGAAAAATACATTACATAAATACAACATTAATTGTTTGTTTTTTTTAAGTGGAAATAGAATAAAAGTTAAAGATTTTAGGATATAAACAAAATCCTGTGGAAATTGACAGATTTACATCTTGCTTGGCAGTCATTAACAGTCAAATACTGTAAGAAGTTCAAAACAATAGTCAGTGGCTCCAGATAATTATATCCTTCAATGAGCGTTAAGTTGCCTTTAGAAATCTTACAAGTCATGCACTAATCTAAACAGACCCATTAAAGTCTTAACTAAAGGATTTGTTGACTTTGTTGTATTCTGCTGAAAACAAAAAAAACGAAAGAAAAGAAAAGACAGAATAAACAATTCATTACCAAGAAACTGGAAAGGCTTTGAAAAGCAAACCAGGGACTAATCAAAGGAATAGAAGCAGAAGAGAAGAGAAGGAAAACACAGTGAGCAGACGGAGACAGCAAAGAAAAGTTCGGGATTGGGTTAAAGACAACAGAAAAAAGAGCAGCCACTGAGACAGACATATTTGAAGAGAGAGCAGGGGCAGGAGTGTGTGTGTGTGTGTGTGTGTGTGTGTGTGTGTGTGTGTGTGTGTGTGTGTGTGTGAGTGTGTGTGTGTGTGTGTGTGTGTCAAGGGGGCAAAGACAGACAGACAGACACACAGACAGACAGACGGAGTGGGAGTAATCAAGGAGAATCAGGACGTTTCCTCTGTAATACCCACAGGCCCCGGCTGAGCCCCAGCTCCGCAATCCTCGCTGATTGGAGGGAAGGGTTTGTTTGAAGAGGAGGTCAAGACCATCAGTACCTTGTTAAGGAAAAGTTGTGTCCAGAGGAATGAAGAAGGCTGACTCCTTCCTGAGGAATTCATAGGGGGATAGTGAGCGGTATGTGTATGTGCGTTTGTGTGCGCATGTCAGAGGAAGGCAAAAAGAAAGCACTGATTTTTGAGACTGCCGTATGTAAGTATTTGTGTGTGTTTGTGCATGTATGTGTAGATGCAGTCACTTAAAAGGAACAACGCAGAGGAGGAGGAATCAGATTGTGATTTAAGGAGGACCCATCAGCCCCCCCCCCACACACACACACACACACGCCTCACATAGTTTCTAAAGCCAGGATAGCAGCACTGGCATTTGCGGCAATAATGCATGACAGATGTACATCAACTCTCTCTCTGTCTTTCTGTCTCAGTGTCTCCCTCTTTGTCCTTCTTCTTCTGCCTCCTCTCATCTGGGGCCAATGTGTTGTTGATGGTGGGCATCGTGCATCAAAGCATAAACGGCTTTTAAATTGAAAAAGGAGGATTACAATCTTGCCTGAGTACTCCTCCGCGTCAGATGGCTAATTACCGACTCGATAATGAACCGAAGGCGAGACTTTTGGCTCCAATATGTCTTTTTGCTTTCATTTTTTTTTAACCTCGAGTTTTATCATTTACATCATTACCTTTGAGGTCTTCGTTGAAAATGAAATCACCCGTAGTTTGTTACTTTGTAGTTAGTAAAAATGTCAGTTTGGTCTCAAATAATCACAGAGGTCACAAGAGTTTAAACTCTACTTAAATTCAAATTAGAGTGTCGTATTTTCTTTCTTCAGTTTGACGGCTGGATTCAGAATGCATTTCAGGTACATAAAATATATTTATTTCCTCATCCAAGCATTTGGATGCATATGATTGCAGAAAAACCTTTGTGTTTTCTGTATTCCTGTCTAAATAAAACTTTATCCAAGTCCTAAAAGTGGATCCAGATAACACAATTAAACAAATGAAATGAAGATTTGATAGTTGTTTATTTAATTATTGAAAAAATATGCTCTGTTAATAAGCTACATTTCTCTGAGGGGCAAAAGTATGTTAACTTTAGGGATAAGCGGTTAATTTGAAGGTGTAATCAGTATCAGGAGTTTTATGACAATTAGTCGTGAGTGGATCTTTTTTTACAGTCAAGGAAGAGCGATCTATTAAAGCTTCACAACATATGTTCGAGGAAGTTAACTGCGGCGCAAACAAAGGAGATTTATGGCATCTTTAGAAAAAGTTGTTGATGCTCATCAGGGCTGGAAAAAATTACAAAACTATCTCTGAAGAGGTTGGACTTCAGACTGTGTACAAATGAAAGGAGTTCAAAAGAGCTGTTACCCTCGAAAGTAGAATTGCAGGTAGAATTGCAGGTTTCTCCAAAACTGGCTATTTTTCATGAGTCCATCAAGAGATCACTGAACAACACTGATGTTCCTGGCATGGCTGCAAGAAGAAAGCACAGCTCTCCAAGAAGTACACTTTTGCACACGAAGACGAAGACAATGATAGAAAATATCAGAATTCCTGTCCCATAAAACAGTGCGGCATTAAATGTTACACTGTACAGATGAGGACTATTTACTGTACACCAGCAAAAACAAACACAGTCTGTCCATTACTCCCTCCTGTGATATCTTTGAGCCAATAGAAACTCTGATATAGATGGTGACCCATCATATCAGTCTGTCTTTGATCATGCGTCCTTTCTCTCAACGTTAAATAAACCTGCATAACATGGATTATTATCCAGCTAGCCAGCTGGCAAGCTTAGAGAGAAATATTTGAGTTAGACTGCATCATTAGGTGATGCTGAGCCCAGAACAGCTAAATTGGTGTTTTGGTAGATTATGAGGGAGTCCTTGGGAAATTCTTTATTCTTTCATTTTATTGTTTTTTGAAAATAAATGTTTAGAAAAATGAGGAAATGTGAATTACTACAACCCAGGATTGCAATAAAGCAGAACTGATTTTTAAAAATACTTTAAAGTGCATTTTTATAAGAGAGTATTAAACAACTGGGTTGGTTAGTTTTATAATATTCAAAGCAGAATGTTAATGTTTCAGTGTAGCCACAGTAGAACAAGAAACCTTCAACCTTTAAACCATCATAAGTTATTTGTTTACTCACTTTCCCTGTAATATATATAAAGACTTCTGTAAGTATGCAGGCTTTCTAGTCATTCTTTTTTACTTCATGTTTTTATGTAAAGAACTGCAATAATGTAAAATACTTTCATGCAAAAACAACAATGATTGTAACTAGGCCTTAATTTATCTTCTATAATTTCTATTTATTTTCATATATCTGTATTCTTGTGCTTCAAGTTGCTCACCATGAGTCAGGGGGAAATGACATTTCCACCCTGTTTGTCCTGCACATATTGCAGAACTGAAAATAAAGATGACTTTGAAAATAATCAAGCCCTCAGAACTGTTCTGATGTGTAATGTACATATAAGCATATATAGCAGCACTACACCATGTGTTATATTGCATTGGAAAATGTTAACATGACGTAAAGTAAGAAGAGGAAGATCAAAGAGAAGCTTGTGAGAGAAGAAGATGTTTAGGATACGGTGAGATGAAGGCAGATGATCTGCTGGGGCGACCCCTAAAGGCAGCAGCCAGAAGAAGAAGAAGAAAGTACTGCAAAACTAAACTTGACTAGAGTGTTTGAGAAAATGTCATGCTGCTTTTTATCATCACAGTGTGGTTTTGTGCTTCTGTGTTCAAGCAGAAGAGGGCAGCACTTTCCCAGTGCATGAAGTCAAGCTCAAACCATCCCCTGTCACAGTAACACTAATGAACAATATCACAGAGGTTCTCCTACCAGACACAACAACAACCTAGCAGCATGGCGTGTGTTTGATATCCAAGAGTTATTTAATGTAAACTGCAAACTGCTGGTGCCAAAAATGCTATAAATTATGGATCTATTACTGAGGAGAGGCGAGGAAGAAAATGTGAAAATGTGAGAAAGATAAAAATTAAAAGAATGCTGAGAGGATGGAGCTAAATTCCAATATGACGTGAAGGTGAAAAGACAAGAAGTGTGTCTTTGCAGAAGTGTTACAGTATGTGGTCAGTGTTGTGCTGTGTCATGATGCTGTTGTACTTTTTACTTCCTTGTAGCAGTAAATAGGACTTGAGTGTGATCCCATGGCAACAGGTCCAAATATCAACAGGTGTTAATAAAGCAAATACTATCTTTTATTGGTACTTTAATATCGCATGGTGTATATCTATTAAAGTACCAATGTAAATATCAAGCGGAAACCCTTTATCAAAACATCAGTGGGTGACTCACCCCAAAAAACAACAAAAAAATTCAAAAGGTTGTGCAAGGGACATGTTGTGACTCATCATTTTTAAGAAACATCTCGAAGCAATGGAAATGTAGCAGTCTCTTTGACAAATGCGCAAATTATATAATGTATGTTTACATTTAAGTGACAACTAGTGCTTCAAGTGCTTCGTTTCTTATTTTCTTTAGCACTGAAGGCACCGGGCGAGCCTTAGCGATTGGATCAGTGTGGGGGAAGCAGCAGGAGGTTTATGGATAGCTGAAGAAGAGCTGATTCAGTCTAGCACCAACTGTCAACAACATCTGTCTTCACCTAATAAGCCTACAGTCAGTACAGTTAAATTCCCTGAACACTGGAGTTGTCTTTTCCTCATTGTTTTTTCCTTAACATGTTCCAAAAAGTGTGGCAGTATGTAATGTATTGACTTCATCTACATCAGTTAACCAGATAAATCATATCAGAGCACTTAAAGTCTTATCTTCCATCGTTATTTGCTTTTGTTGGTTTGTATTTTTTAATTTTATTTATTATTGCTGCATGTATCCAATCAGGAGTCTGTAAAAAAGTGCTTAGTCACTGTGGCTGTGATTTAAAAAATAATAAAAGTTGTACATGTAAATGTTTGGGTTACTGATGTGCTGTTAACTTACAGTAAAACTTATTGTTCAGGCGTTACCGTTGCTTCGCCTCGCTGCTTTGGTTCACACTCATTGCTCTTACGTTATTTGCGTGTGCATGTATGTGTGCATGGGTGTGTGCAACAGCAGGGTAAAATAAAAGACAAGAAAAGAAAAAATGAGAAAAGCAAACAAATGCACATGCTAGTAGCAACCAGGCAAAAAAAAAGATCCAAGTAGATTTTGAACATAGTGGAAAATTTTCCATGTTAAAAGTCTAATATTTGACATAGGAAATGGCTGGACCTAAAGCAAACTGTCTAAGAACCATATCTTCAGATGAATGAATGTTTTGTTGGGCATGCCTTTTTCGTATTGGAAGCTTTTGTTTTTTTGGTACTTGTGCAAAATGTTCACCTAGCTCCAGTATTTTACAGTTGGGTATTCATTCTTGTGTTGATAATTTTACTTCTATAAAGGATCTCAATACAAAAGCAACCCTGGATTTATCTGTATGCTGCTGTGAGAAGACGTGACTTATGGTATTCTTTGTCCTTATAACTGAGGCTCATAGAGCAGGGAGAAAAATGTCAAATATTTGTACATGCCCATGCAGACATTCCTGCCCAAGCTCTTACCCCAACTTTAATTGCATATTATGTGTCACAAAATGAGTCAACAGAGGTGAATCACCCACTATCATGTATTTATAGGCATCTTACTGCGAATGAGAGTGGTGTGGTGTTCGCTTGAATTAAGATAAGACCTTTATAATTTTACTGCATTGTGAATGGACTAAGCCTAGACTTAGTTACCCAACCTGGCAGGTCAAACAACATACTGAAACTAAGATGACGATACAGAAATTCTAGTCAAAACCAGTTTCTTTGTAACACAAATCAGCATGGCTCAGAAAAATAAACTAGGAAATAGTCAACTGAGCTAGACAGAATTTAAAAATCTGCATTGCTCATCAATTACTGGCAAATTCTTTCACGGCATTGTGAATCATTTGTTGTGTCTTTAACTAGAAGCTGAACCTTCAAGTGAACCAGCTGACATCTAGTAACCTGGCTGGTTTGTCACGATATGATGCAACATTTCCAATAGTGGCAATATTTGCAGGTAGATTTTGGATTTGAGCTCTTGGTGTTGTTGGGTGTGGTGTGCCGTGCAAAGATAGTATTGTTACCAAAAGTTACGAGGAGACTTCCTGAATGTCACCTTAAGCTGACTCCATAGGCAATATAAAGCTGAGCGATATTATGTCAAAATTCTAGTGGGCTGAGAATTATTGTATAAAGTTTCAAAGCAACAGGGTGCCGGTTTAGCTCGCTGTGATGAGTTGGCGGCCAACTGGCCTGGGTTCGAATGTGACCCACGGCCCTTTGCTGCATGTCTTTTCATTTCTATCATCATGCAAAATTTTCCCTAAACTCTATACTCGTCTTTAGTTAAACATAAACCAAAACAACAAAACATAAGAAGTTGCTGAACAAGTCTGCTCAAGAGACGCTGGTACCTCATTAATTATTTTGCAGGAGTTCTCGTTTGTTTTTTTGCAAGTCATTCACTTTGCGTGTGCTGAGCTCTGTGTTTATGTTCTTGGAATTAAGTCAAGCACCAAAAGTGTGGCCATTTGCCAAGGATGTGGCATGTCACCTCTGGTGCAGCATTAGATATTCACTGACAGGATATCAATGTATATTTAAGGCCTGATTGTGTTTGATGTGGCTAGGAACATCATGTGTATGTCTGGGACAACAGAGTAAGGACCCAGGTGTGGGAGGAAGAGGAAGTTACTGCAAGTCAATCATGCTGTTTATGTATCTTAGGTACTAGGATATCACACTCAGAAGAGTAACAGAATTAACCCTTTAGCATGTTTTCATTCCAAATAATCATATTAAAATCTTGTATTTTTCAAGACACTTTTATACATACATTAACTGAAGGTGTAATCAGTATCAGGAGTATCAACTATTGAGACTTAGAAATGTGAACCCTGACATTATCCTTTAAATCCTGTTAAGTCCGTGTACCAATGTATCTCCAAAACACCAACTATTCTTTAAATTACAGTAACCAAGTGATTATACGGAGGTTATTAAGAACCTTTTCTGCACGATGCTGTATTGACAAATTGCGCAGATCACCCACGCAATACAAGCTGGAGGATATTGCTAAGTGTCAGTATTACTAACTGCCATCACCAAAGAGGCTTTAACAAATCATCAGACTGATTTTTGAATAAAAGTAGTAACTCAGATCAACTGTTAAACAAGTCAAACATGGCTCTTGTACTTCTAGCTTTAAACTTGCCCATTAGCTGACTCACACCTCACACGCTCACTACATTCACCCCCAAATATTAAAAGGAAAATTCTTTGTGATGGGATAAAACAGACTCATTCCATTTGATGTATGCGCACCGATGATCAGTGTTTCTACACTGAACAACAGTGTGCTGTCACATCTACACTACTGTGCAAGATTTTTGAGACATCCTCCATTTCTTCATAATTTGTTTCTAAGGTGCTAGACTTTTGTTTTTTAAGTGTTGCTGAGCACTAGTTTTCTGAAAGTCTTTCACAGTTTTGGGGGGTTTTTGGACCTTGACTGTCTTTTCACTCATTTTCAGTCTAGTCCTTGTCCCTGAGCATTTTCAGAAGATTAAAGAAGATTTTGCTTGTTGTTGTAGTTTGTTAAAGTTGCTTAACATTGACCTACGAATCATTTAAGCATAAAAAACAAGGGATGTTGTGCCTACACATAACAAACAACTTAACAAAGAATCCACGTTAAAGTGTATCTTTAGGTCCTTTGTTACTAGCAGCCTGTAACAACAAAGCCCAATTTGTTCCTGTTTCTTTAGCTGAATCTATAAAACATGCCAAAGTGATATGATAGTATGCTATTTCATGATAGTGTTTTTCCATCAATAAGGTGATTGCCAAAGAGCTATTAGCCAATAACTTGGCATATCTCAGCATGGTGTACAGCGTTCTTCATTCATTTGAGGAAATGGAGGACAAAATACATGACAGGCCTAAAACAGATGAAAGACATTTCTTAACAAATAGGGGGAAATAACACCAAAAGCCTCAGATATTCAAATTTTTGTACTTGTCACATACACAGTTCAACATGCAGTGAAATGCTTGTGTACGAGCTGTAGATAAGCTGCAGACATAGCCGCGCCATTCCAGGGCTTGGTTTTAGCATTGGGGGTCTAGCCAGATGTCACTCAAGAACTGGACTGAAAATCATTTGCAACAGGTCTTATGGAGTGATGAGTCCAAATTTGAAGTTTTTGGTTCAAATTGCTGTCAATGTCTAGGGAGAAGTTCAGGAGAGAGGTACAACAGTTAGTGGCTGCAGCTGTCTGTAAAAATGGTGGGGCTGTATTTCTTGGAGATCTTGTCAAAACTGATGAAATTATGAATCCAGAAAAATAACATCAGCATTTGATCCACCATGCAAAACCATCTGAAAAGCATTTGATTGGTAATTGCTTCATTTTTCAGCATGACAATGATCCCAAATACACTGCTAATGCAGTAACAGTATACCCAGATAGAAAAAAAACACAATGAAAGTCATGGATTGGCCTCCCCTGAGTCCAGACGACAACATTATTGAAGCAGTGTGAGATCATCTTGATACTGAATGGAACAAAAGGCAGCCAACACCCAAAGAGCTTTGAATGTTCTCGAAGAAGCCTGGAGAACTGAAGACTATAAAGAAGTTACAGCAAAGCTGGAAGTGTGCCTAAGAGTTCAGGCTGAATAAACGTACTGAGAATTGTACAAACTCTTGTTTTTGCCTCATGTCCTGCACTTTCATTTGCATTTCCATGTTTCAATGACCTGTTTCTCAATTTCCTAGAAAATATAATGACATGAGGGATAGTCCAATGACCCGAAAAACCCTGATAAGCCACTTCCAGAATCTCCCCTGTTGTATTTTTTTCTCCTATGATACCATACAAGATACCCAAACAATTTATCATTTTAATGCCTTGTTAGGACTCCAGAGATTGTTTTGTGCTATTTAGAAGAGTCCGATCATGGACTTGCTAAGGGTAAGTCTAATTGTTTGAAGCACATTAAAATATCAATTATTTATTTCTCTATGCAGACTGGTTCTTTTTATCATGGCACACATTCTATTTCTTGAACTAGGCTGAGGTACATTGACCTCTTTCTGTGTTCAAAAGACTCAGAAAACAAAGGAGAGCATTATAAAAACTGGAAAGTCATTTAACAGGCGTCATCACACTTGCTAGAGAATTCTAGAGAATTCTTTTCTTTCTTACTTGTGTCCAAACATATTGTTGTCCTTACACTTCTGTGAAACAATGGTCCTTTCTTCTTGGGACAGCTCTGTCGTCACACATACAGTTGTGGACAGCAGTTTACACACTCATCATGGGCATGAAGGTCAGCTTTGGGCTTTGAATGATTTCTTTGAACTGTTCTTTTTCCAGGGTGGACTGAGTGCATACCACAACAAGTTGCACCTCAACCAAAAACATTTGGGAACTATCAACAAGTTTCTGGTACTTCTGGCCGGATATTTAATCACTCTTCTTGATTCTGAATAGGAATGAGGCTGGGGCTTTGGGAAGGCCATTCAATAACCTTAATATTATCCTTCTGTATCCTTTCCAAAATCAGTTTTGATGTATATTTGGGATCATAGTCCTGCTAGAACACATAATCAAGTATCTCCTTTTCCACAAAGATCGTCTAAAACAGCCCAGACAAAATTATTGTCAACCCTTACATGGGGTGACATGTGGACATTTCATTTCAATCAGACAAGCATGAAAAAGACAAAAGAAATAACCCCAAGCATGGTTAAAGTAAAGGCTTAAATAACCTCTTTCCCTGTGCTGACAGTTAAATTATCAGGAAGTATAAAGTCAACGAGTCCACAGCCACCTCAGCTAGACGGGGAAAATAAGAAGAAAACAGCGGACCATTCTATCATGGGCCCTGATTTTAATCCATCTGAACGAACTGCAGGAAATGTTGTGGATTTCCTCTGCAGCTCACTCTCCTGAGAGAGAGAGAGAGAGAGAGAGAGAGAGAGAGAGTGTGTGTGTGTGTGTGTGAGTTTCGGGTTGTTGGATAAAAGATATGCTGTTGTTATTCTCGCTGAAGCGTGTTTCATCTGCGTAACTATTATCTAATTCCTGAAGCCGCTGTCCTGCCCCAGTCAAAGTTCAGTTTCACTTTGAGGAATGCGGCGTCCGACTAGTTGCCGTGTAGGTCTGAACATGCGTAGTTATTGCCCCGCACAATGTTTGCGGAGTGAAAAGTTGCAGTGTCATGTTGGTGTATATTCCTCCTCCCCCAACACCAGCACCACCAACTACACTACAGCCTTTGGACGTCGGCCCTCAGCGACTCAGAGCACCGACGAAGTTCACAAGTGCACATTTGTCCCTTTGACGTGGAGGACGAGATATCAGCGGGTTTCCTGGTAGGACGGAGAGATCCGTGCAGAGAAACACCGGCGAACACTTATCGTGCTGATTGGGCAAGTCTTGCGTAACTTGTTTGAGTTGGCTTCTGTGTGAATGCGCCCCGTTCTCTTGCGACGAGGAGTTTTAGCGGCTGCCGACCAGGTGTTTTTGTAGGTAAGTGAATCTGCAGCTGTTAGAGAATAAAACCAGCGCGGACGCGCCCTTCGGTTGGGGGGAGAGAGGAAAGGGGGATCGCTGTGATGTGTTTAAAGACGGTTCTCGTGAGTTTGTGATCCTCCAGCAGCACTCGTGACATCACTATTCCGACATTAGCAACGTTCACGGACAGGCTGATCCCTCGGCTCGGGTAGTTTGTACGGTTCTTGTTGAGCAGTGGAGTTTATTTCCTCTCCTGGTGTGCGGACTCTTAAAGGGGAATTGAAACGTTTGCTCTTTGTCGCCTTTGCATGCGGAGCGCTGAATGCTGCTGCTGTTGTGCTTTTTATTTGTTTTTGGTTTTGCAGATAAAATCAAATATATTTTGACTAAATTGCAAAATTCAAATAGAATCCGGTGGAATTTTGTTTAGGCGGTTTGATTTTAAAAAGTTATTGTTCAGGACCAGTCAAACGTAGGGACATTTACTTGATATTAGTTCTCTAAATCCTTCTTTTGACGCAAGAAAATGTTAAAGAGGTCTCTATTGCTGTGCTTCTGCATTTTAAACGCAGATCCGGTGGCCATAGTTCGTTTTCTTGATTAGTTTATTCAGAAAAAAGCTAACAGTCCCCAGACCAGTTTTAAATCGTATAAAAAATAAAAATGTTTTCGACCTTTAAAAAGGAAATTCCATAAAATGAATAAAAGTAGATACAATTTTTAAAGAAATAACTGTAGTTCAATTTCCCGTTGAGTAATTAATTGAATAAGGGAATGATAAATGCAAGTTTGTTGATTAATTTGCGAATCCGCGTAATTTTATAATATTAAGAAGAAGAAGAAGAAGAAGAGAGAGGGGGGGGGGGGGGAGGATACACAAGTCTCAAAAGAGCATGCTTTTTAGGATGACAAGCTATTTTCCTACACGTTCCACAACAGGCTTGATGTGTATTTATTGTTTCTGTCTCTGGTTGACTGGCACACACAAATAAATTGTAGCTCTTTTTCAAATATTTTAGGCTGTGTAGCACTTGGCCAGGGTTTCTGTTTATTGAACGTCCTTACAAGAAGCTTGGGAACTACTTATTTCCTAAATTTCACCACCTCCAGGGTGTCAACTGTTTTTCCTCTAAAGGGAGGGAATGTGATCAGTGCTCTCTGTTCGCCAGCAAGATTGCACAAAATATCTTAGGCTGAATGTCATGACACTCGCTAAAGCGTGGAAGTGCGAGCAAAGGGAGAACCTGTTCAGTGGCATTCCTCTCAAAGGTGAGAAATGAGGCAGTGGTGTTGTCTGATTTTCTAAATTATGTCCATTAGACTCTTTAATAGGTCAAATACACATTAACGCAGATATCCAATCCACCAATCAAATGGCAGAAGCTTGGTGCGTTCGGGCATCTAGACATGGTCAAAATGAAGTTCAAAGCGAGCATCAGATTGGGGGCGAAAAAGGTGATTTAAGTGACTTTGAACGTGGTGTGGTTATTGGTGGAGATAGGTTGGTCTGAGTATTTCAAAAACTGCTGATCTGCTGAGATTTTTCCACTCAACCATCTTTAGGTTTTTCACAGAATGGTCAGGAAAAAAAGATGATGTCCAGTGAGCGCGAGTTTTCTCTGTGAAAATGCCTTGTTGATTCAAGAGGACAGAGGAGAATAGCCAGACTACTTCAAACTGATAGGAAAGCAACAGTAACTCAAATAAAAATAACATAGCAACTGTGTAGAGGTGCTATCTTATCCAGAGAGAGAGAGAGAGTACACATTAAATGAATGATCACATCTGGAAATAAGCCTACTTCCTTTGGTTTAGGTGAGGGTGCTCTGTGCAGAAAGCGGGATGCATGGCATTCACTTCCTTGGACAGTTACCTGCACTGTTCACACATAGGTGCAATCGGACATCGCACGGACATTGGTTAGACTTTGTGTTATCACATGCACTGGTCTACAAAATTCAAGCTTGCACAGCGGAACTTGCTTACGAGTGGGTTTTTTTTTTTTTTTTTTTTTTCCCCTTGTTGGGCTGTTATGGCTGAGTTAACAGATGTTTCAATTTTTTAAAACACTACAATCATCCCGTGGCATTTAACTCCAGTCTTCCTCTTTTTTTCCCTTTTCTTTTTTTTTCAGAAAATGTGCTTTTGTCATCACCAACATTTGACTCGAGAAAAGTCAATGGTGACACGACAGATGACACAGCAGAGGCGCTTTTGTCACTACTGTTACAAAACATTTCGAAGGATGTGCACTCATTACAGCTCAGCAGTTTAGGACGATATTTATTTCAGTTTTAATCTGTTTAAAAAGGTAGTTTTGAAATAAGTAATTCAATAACATTTCTCAACAGGAAATTTGCCATAAGTGCTGACTGCACCAGTTACTCTACTGTTCTGGATGTACGGAAGCAATCTGTAAATGGTTAACTGTCTGCCCCATTTGTTTCCTCTCAGAAATTCTGCACTAAGAATGGCGTGTGATTTATGAAAAGCAAACTCATCTGCAGCCGGAATCAGTGGCTTCAATGCTTCTCTTTGTTTTTAGTGTCAAAAGTATGATATCATCTGACAAAAAACTGCTTTTAAAGAAAAAGGAAGAAAGAAACTCCTTAAATCAAATTGAGGTATTTGATTTAAGGAGTTTCTAAATGCAACTAAATTAAACTGCACTCCCACCTGCGGTGCTACCGGTGAGGACCTCGGTCAAACAGAACCTTCATATCTAGCTAGAATCAATAAACTGGTCAGACCAAGTGTCATATCAGCGTTACTGTTTTACTCCCTCCTCGAGTGGACTTCCCCCTCTTATCTTTTTTTCCCATCATTTTACTGTCATCAGTGTGTGCTTCCCTGAAAATCTCATTTTTTCTGCCCTACCCCCCCTTTGTCTGACACATTGGGTCATATGACCAGCAAGCAGGCTGACTAACTGTAGGCTGAGATGTGAGGTAGCTGGTGGCTGAGTAGATTTAATTGTGCAGCTCTGCAAATCCCCTTATCTCTAAACCACCTTTTGCTTTGACTTAAAATCTTCCAAAATGTGTGTGGCAATAGTATTTTAATTATGCACGCGTGTTGCCAAAAAGCTGCAAATGGTGACATTTTGCATATAATAGTCATAAGGATCTTGCATGGTTTAGCCTTCAGCGGGGCCTTGATTTGTCCGCCTTAATGCTTACATGTTTAATGATTCCAAGGGTTCTCACACAGACAAATGCACTATATCTACCAGGCAAGATAACAAAAGTCCTTTCTTCATCTCCACCTCATGAGCTGATTTGTTTTGCTTCAAGCTGGAGCAGCAGCAACTGACGCTGGCATGCAGGAGATTTTACTGTTTGCTTGACAAGTAGCTGATCAAGGTGTGCTGTTCTGCATAAAGACGTGTGCTACAAAATAATTGTTTTTGTCTTTTATTTACTTGCATTTTTTCATAATTTGACAGCTTAGTGCATTAATTCTTCTAATTATCTTTAAACCTGTTACACAAAACCTTTTGCATATCTCTTACATAAGAGGTAAATAAGTGTGTAAGTTGAGAGGACACCCTGTAGCAAAAACAAAACTTTGGGCAAACAAATTGGCCTCCAGACGAATGGCAGTCACTCACGCTTCCACCATTGCTTGGTCTTTAGTGTCAGTGATTTCAGTGAGGCAAATGCCTGATGTTGGAGCTTACTGACCAGACCTCGTCCAAGTTTCTGATTTTAGATTAATTCTGATAGGGTATGGCCACACCCAAGGCTTTTTCGCTATCTGTTTGATAGGTTTATTTTGGTTTATCAGGCTAATCAAAAAGATAGCGAACTTAAACATTACAACTTAAACATTTAAATCGCATATTGAGAGTTTCAGTGAAAGATGCGAAATACAAGTTTGATTTTTTTTGAGCCTCTCAAACAGGGAGCTATGTGTAAAAATGAACTATTCCTGAATAGTTAATGCAAAATCTTTGGTGAACATCTTGAATTAAAGTCATAAATCTGCACTTCAATCGAAGCTTAATGGTTTGATTTTAAATTCACTTAAATAGTAGATAAAAATTCCAAAACAAAATAAAATAAGCGTCATTCTCTGAACATGTATAGACCAATCTGGCAGGTCAGTATTATGTTAAAATAGCAAGATATACCACATACATCAAAATATGCAAGTTAAAAATTAGCATGTGCCTGATGACTCATTTGGATAGATCAAAGTTGCTTTTTTTTTTTTTTTCTTTTAATAACTATATTTAATTATTATCTCCAGGTAGCATGATAAAAATCTATATATACTATAGGGGAAACTGAAGGACTCTCACTCAGGCTTACTGGTGGTTCTAAACTGGTCATGGGTGTACCCCACCTCCTGCCCTGTGACAACAGTTTAAAAAAAGTTTAAGGACAATGATAACAATAGCTTGAAAGTCATTATCTGGTTGTGTAATTTCACTTCTCTTAAATATCAGTCCTAACAAATCTGTATTTAGCCAGATGTCACTCTATGAGGATAAAATATCACATTTAGTCATATGGAAGCCAAAAATGAAATCAAGCAATAGAAATTAAATAACACAAAAACAAAAAAGTACAAGGATAACTGGTTTATATGCAGACTGTTAACCTGCAGTTATGAAAATCTTAGAAGAAATCACAAACACAGTGATTATTTCCTCAGCTGAAAGCTGTGTCATAAAGCAGTTCGTCACAACACGTTTTTTTCGGATTCATTTGTAAGGAAGTGAAACCCACAGTGTGTCACAGTAACACACCCACATACGCATAAGAAAAAAATGCCATATCCGGAGATCTTGATTATATTTGCTTCTTTTTAAATCACTGAAAAACTCTCAGCTTTCCTAACACCCTCTCTCCCTCTTCTCTCCAGGATAAGCATCACATGAGTTGAAGAAGAATCCCTGCTATGATACAACTGATTGCAGTTGCACACATGTGCCAACCACTTCCTTTTTTCATGTAAAAACGCTAAATGGCAGAAGACGTTGGAAAACGTCAGAATGGACTACTTTGAAAAACCTGAATTCTTTCAAATCCGGACCAAAAGTAATTTCATGATTGTTGCTTTTGCTTTGGGAACTGTGTGACACAAATATTGTCAGTCATGTCAGATGGGGCAGGATACGTGGCTGAGCGAGCCTTATGTGGTTCACCGTCAGTTTACAAATATGGTTCCTTGCTGTATTTCTGCAGAGAAACGCATGACTTGAGCTTAATTTTTGCAGCATCTGGACATCTTACTTCGCCTGCTGGCTGTAGCAGTGATCACCGATGGAATGTACTATTACGCAGGGGGTTGTCGACATGCTAAAAGACTATTTTTGTGTTGAATGTTTTTTGGCAAAATGGAGGAACTGAGGATACTTGCACACTGTAGCCTTTACCTACTGATGAGTTGAAGACCAAAGGAACTTTCTCTGTTGAAAGTTTGAATCCAATGGGATAAGAACTAAAAACGTTTGACTGTAAAAGACTGTATCACTGAAAAACTAGATCTAAAGTGCTTTCTCCCCATAATGCACTGCCCTAAAAAGAAGAAACGTCCAACATGCGACTCAGATTTCTCAGCTATTGTGGTTCCCTCTATGCGTGGGTCTGGGTATCTTGACTACACCGTCGAGAACCATGCTTCAAGGGCCCTGAAGGCCATGGATGAGTTCCGGCAGAACGAACTGCTGTGTGATCTGGTGCTGCATGTCACATACAAGGAGAGGACAGTCGACTTCAAGGTAATGGGTCGTGTTTGAAGTTTTAGAATCATAGTGTAGTTTGTGTTGTTGGGTTATTTTTTTTATGACAATTTAAATTTAATACAAAGGTCAGCATTTAAAAAGTGCTGCTGAAAAACAACACGCAGTGACAACAAGTTTTTCCATTTCCATTTTAGAAACTTGCAAAGTGCACGCCAAATATAATAAAAGGCTCTCGGACAAGTTAAATATATAAGTGAATAATTATTCAAAATGATTCATATTAATGATCCTGTTAATGTGAACCCATTTTTCTTAAAGCGTAAATAAATTAAAAAAACAATTTGCAAATCTTATAAACCGCATTTTACTCACAATAGAACGCAGAAAACATCAAATGCTCAAACTGAGTAATTGGACCATTTGTAAGACGGTATTTTGAATTCGATGGCAGCAACATGTCTCAAAAAAAGGACAGGGCCATGTTTACCACAGTGTAGCATCACCTCATTAAGCCTCGGTGAGCTGAGGAGATCAGCTGCTGAACCTTTGGGAGATACGTTGTTCCATTCTTGTCCGATATAGATTCCACCTGCTCGTCAGTCTTGGGTCGTCTTTGTCATATTATCTCATTTCATGATGCTCCAAATGTTTTCAGCTGGTAAAAGGTTTTCAGTGCAGGCAGACCAGTGTAGCACCCAGACTCTTCTACTATGAAGCCATGCAGTTGGAATAGATTCCATATGCAGTTTCGCGTTGTCTCGCTGAAATATGCAAGCCCTTCCTAAAAAAGACGTCATCAGAATGGGAGCATATGTAACCTCTATACATCTTCCAGCATTGATGGTGCCTTGCCAGATGTTTGATCTGGCTATTTCACAGGCACTAATGCACCCTGATATCATCAGAGATCCATTAAAATGAGCTTTGGTCAAACGGGATGTGTGTGGATCATGTTCACATATGGCTCCTTTGCACCATTTGTGGATGGGACAGTGAATTGTGTTCACTGTCCCATCCATCCAACCCCACACCCCCAATACAAGAAGGTGTGGTACCGCCTCTCTGTTTAAAAATTGTGAGTCTCTGTTCCTATGAGTATTACCCAGTAGGCAGGGGAGGAGACATGCCCAGCTCTACCTGCTTCTCAGTCCTCCAAATGTTGTTCTTATTCCCTTTGAAAGCATCCTTGCCAGGGTGGCCCTCTGGTCAAGCCCTCTACCTTCAGCCATACCTGTTATCAGCAGCTCTCCTCTAAATCCATGCACTTCTTAGCCCAGTTAGTTAACATTTAGTGGTCTGGAAAAGTAGGCCCCGAGGATCTGTTAATTTTTAAGGCTAGAGTAACTTGTAAGAACCCCTTGAGCGATCTTATAATAATGCACAGGTTTTAACCTTTACTTTTTCACAAGGGGTTAAAAAGGAAATGTCCACAATTTAGACTTTTTGAATGCAGGATATTTAATTTACGCAATTTAGCAGTAGCAAAGCAAAAACCAAATTAAATAAATTATACTTAATAATAATTACTTAAGTGATTTAATTAACAACGTTAATTGCATGTTTGACTTGATAATATAACACGGAAAAAATGAGAAGAGGAAAAGCCAAGAAATATAAAACCTATTCATGAGTCCAGAGTGTTCGGGCAGTGGTTGCTCCTCTGGCATTTCTTGCTGTAATTTCTAACTGTGGACTCCCAGGGCCAGATGTTTACTGCCTATCACAAAGAAACTAGAGCAAGAACAGCTTTGAATGTTCCTAGGAGCCCTCTTTTATCCTCTTTTGCTCTTTTTGGTGTCCACAATCTCCTTATTTTAAGTCACACCCTATTGCTTCTCACTCTCTCTGGGACATTTCACATACAAGATTTAAAGCCAAATTCAAACATCAAAACCACGCCATCACAATGGTTTCTTCTTTTCTATGTTGTACTTCAACGTGACCTATCATTAACTCCATCACGAATGACTATTCAGTCACGTATGAATATACTTTCCTTTATGTCTCATGCAGTTTATGCTATTTTACTTCAGTGGGATTTATCATTAGCTCAGTCACTGGAGACACTAATCTGCCAAGGTCGAAGCTGAATTGCACTCACACACACAAAATCCACACATTAGAACAATTGTCATTACTCTAACTACGTTTCATTTTCAGCCTTTTGTTCTCCCAGTTCCAACTTCCTTTTTGTTGCTGCCGTCTAATTCAAAATGAGCTCATAATTTTTCTTGGCTCGCTTGTCATTCAGTTGAGCACATTTCCAGTGTTTCATTATCATCACAACCTTTTTCTTTCAGGTTCACAAAGTTGTGCTGGCCTCCTGTAGCTCCTACTTCAGAGCCATGTTTACCAGCAGCTTCAAGGAGTGTCACGCTTCGGAGGTCACCCTGCGTGATGTCTGCCCTGAGGTGGTCGGGAGACTTATTGACTTTGCCTACACCTCTCACATAACAGTGGGAGAAAAGTGTGTATTGCATGTGCTTTTGGCTGCTATGAGGTAAACATATTTTAGACCCAGACCACTGTGTTAAGTCATATTTTGAGGTGAAGACTATAATGCTCCTCTGCTTCTTTTACATCCTGCAAGGTATCAGATTGAGGATGTGGCAAAGGCATGCTGCGATTATCTGATTAAACACCTAGAGCCAGCTAACGTCATTGGCATCTCCCGCTTCGCTGAGGAGATCGGTTGCACAGAACTGCATCAACAGAGTCGGGAGTACATCAATACACACTTCAGTGAGGTAACAGCACATGCAACAGCTTGGACGTGCAGTTATTATTATGAGAAACGGTGTCTTTTATCTCAAATTATTCTCGCGTAGCTAAAAAGAAGTTGAGCATTAAAAATGCTGAAGTGCAGTACTCGTGGTTGTCTCAGGTTACTCTTATACACAACTGCACCCATGTGGCGGTTTATATGGTATCGGTGGAAGTGAACTTTGAAGATTAGAACCCGATTGTTACCACCTTTGTTGGGGGCAGAACCTTTGTTTTTAAAAATTAGACTAGGGGAACGTCATCTGATCTAGCAACATCACCAAAATGCGTGTCTGGGAATGGATAGGAGCAGAGGGCCTATTTGCACCTGGGCAAATAGATCCACTTCTGTACTTATCAGCTGAGCCTATATCTGAGCTGGGTGCAACAGCCATACTTGGGTGCATTAAAATGCCTCTCTTAACATCTATTTTCTCTCAGAGAGACATCTGAACAAAACGTTGTGAAACAGCACCTTTCCTATCTGTGAGCACTGGCATATCAGGCCAAACTCCACCCAAGGGTGGAGAGCATGCGAACAAGTCCAATCTGGCAGTAACCTGTTCTGAAGACTAACTAGCTGTAGGTAGTTCAGCCAACTCAGTGGGGATGATTTTGTTAAGGCAAAGCACAAGAACTGAGAGATAACTATGGTGATAGGTGGATATATGTGGACAGGCAGACATGGGGCAGTCTTATCCCACAGAATCATCACTGTGTTTTACTTGTCCCCACATAATTATGCACAGTTTAGAGACCCACCTCACTGGCTCGTGTTCTGTTTTGTTTCTGAGCGCTTTACATAACCGAAGAACTTTGACTCAGTGTCAGAGTTTAATGCTTACCCAAAACCGAGCTCCACATATCTGTCTGAGTCGAGAACAAATCGAGCCCCCCTGTCACTGCCAAGCCTTTTATGTTCTTTTTGCCAATACTTATTCTGACTTCTCCTGTTGCCTTTTTCATGAAATGATGGAATCTAGCTTTTTAGTTTCTCCCGCTGCCTCATACCTGTCGACTCACATCAATGGAAGTAATTCTTAAAGTTGAAAAGTAAACTGAATAAAATCCAAATGCTGCATCTGTCTTGAAGGTGACCAAAGAAGAGGAATTCTTCAGTCTTACTCACTGCCAGCTGCTGGAGCTCATCAGTCAGGACAGTCTCAAGGTGCTCTGTGAGTCTGAGGTGTGTGACCCTAAAATAAAAATCTGAAATCTGTTTGAGAGCCATACAACAGGCATTTCATTCACAAATGGTATTCATTCAAAAATATACTTAAATGAATCTCCTGTTAGATTCTCTATTAGACATAAATAACAAATTGTGCATTAATATATTTGAATAAAATCCACATCAGGTGTATAAAGCCTGCACAGACTGGGTACGCTGGGATATGGAGAGCAGAGCCCCCTATTTGCATGCCCTCTTGAATGCAGTTCACATCTATGCGTTGCCGCCTAAGTTCCTGAAGAACCAGCTGCTGTCCTGTCCCATCCTCAGCAAGGTAAACCACAGCTGCACTTATTAAAAACTAGTATGCTATTTTGGTATCAAAGTGTAAAAAAAAAAAAAAAGAAAAGCCATATGACCCATTTTTTTTTCCCATATATATTTTTTTTATATTTTGTGTCCTATCTTAATTTTAGGCTAATTCCTGTAAGGACTTCCTGTCCAAAATCTTCCAGGATATGACCCTGAGGAAGCTTCCTCCTGCTCCTAATCGGGGAACTCAGTTTATCTACGTGGCCGGCGGGTAGTTATCAAACACTGTGTATGCTCAGCAAACATGTGTGACTGGCTGCAGCAAATATTTTGAGGTTCTGATTGTCATATATTAATCATTATTATCAGACAATACACTATCGTGGTAATGAGCTCAGACTGTGTTTTATCAAGAATTCAGAAAGTTACTCGGTGTGCCATCTGGTGACTGTTGAGCAGGTTACACAGTCTGTCTTCCTTGCAGAGTAGCCCTGCTTTTTGGGCTCCTATCCATCATAGAAAAATCTGTTTTTCGACTTGGTGTTATCATAAGAGAAATCATCCTGTCTGCGTAAACTTCTAACTGATGATTGAGCTGTATTGACTTTTTTAATGATCATGTTGTTCTGTTTTCATAGACCTGTTTTATGGGATGATGCTGTTGTGGAAACACAGACACAATCATAGCAATCAGTGCGTATTGACATAAGGAAGAGCAGATAATGACTGGAGTATTATTTTCACATTTCCTACTGATTAAGACTAAATTTTGAGACCAGCCTTGCATGCATACATGAATCACCATATTATGTCTTTGGTATTTGTGCCTCTATATGACAAGATCCTTTATATCCTTTTTAACCTTTATACAAATAACAAACAAAGGATTCAAAGTTATGTCACAAGCTCTCATGAAAAGCTGTTTATTTACTCTGGACATTCATCTTAGTAACTAGCCAGTCACTACTTTCTTTTGTCTGTTCAGATACCGGCAGCATTCTCTGGCATCCATGGAGGCCTACGATCCAAGGAGGAATATGTGGATAAAACTGGCTGACATGGGGACGCCATGCAGTGGTCTGGGAGCCTGCGCACTGTTTGGACTGCTCTACACTGTATGTTGCATCAGTTATCATACGGTCAATGAAATGAGCTTTAATTTGTGAACAACACGCAGAGATCAGATACAATGCAGTAAACTCAGAGTTACTCTTGCTGGACTCTTTATTCACTACACCTGCTCAAGTCCACATAAATTAAAATATGTAATGAGCCAATCACATGTCAGCAGCTCAATGCAGTTATGGAGATAAACATGGTCAAAACCACCTAATGAAATTCATATCAAGCATCAAAAAAGTGTACTTAATGAAGTGGCCAGTGAGTGCGATTTCTGGGTTGTTTTTCTTTTCACTTTTCTCAACATAAACTTTTAAAGTGTTCTTAAACGCAGGTTGGAGGCAGAAACCTGTCGCTTCAAACCAACACAGAGTCCAACGCCCTGAGCTGCTACAACCCCATGACTAACCAGTGGAGCCAGCGAGCCTCCCTCAACATCCCCAGGAACCGGGTCGGGGTGGGCGTGGTGGATGGCTGCGTCTATGCTGTCGGAGGCTCCCAGGGCTCGATACACCACAACACGGTGGAAAAGTGAGACATCTCTGTGCTGTTATTTGAGGATTTATGTCTTTAACTCGACACTCGAGAAGTAATTTGACTTCATTAAAGTTGTGTTTAATAAGCTGAATGTGGAAGCACAGATTTTCTTTTTAAGATGCAGATTTTTAGAAGCGCAGTTACCTCGGCGCACGTATGGGGACTGCCACCAGAGAGATTAAATGAATGGCTGCTATTCAAGCTAAAGAGCAGTCAAGAATTTGCTGGTATTCCTTTTAGCCTAATTAGACATCATAACATCAAAAACATGAGGTCTTTCAAAACATGTACAGACAAACTTCTTAGGAATGTAGATCTGGTTGCGTATACTTTACCTCTCGTTGCCGCGAGAAGGAGATATAATGCTTTCATGTAGGTTAGATTACTAACAGAAAGTCTCAAGAATGGCACTTTCTATTGATATTATTAGCTTTCTACTTCAAATGTGACCTTAAACACTTTTTTAAATAGATTGAAATGTAAAAATGTCTTAAAGATGCTAGTCAGCAGAGAATTATTAGAGCTCATCAGAAACCAGTTGGAAATCTTCTTCTGAGAAGCTGCTAAATATAATGAAAGCTGATAAAAGTATTGAGATGAAAACTGAAAGTGTAACACATCAAAGGAGACGAGAGCATTTATAGTAATCAGTGTTGGCAGTAACGGCTCTTCTCCCGAGGATGCTTCCCAAACCAATGCAAGCAACATGCCGGAGACTCTGCGGGGAGTCGTACCTCCTTGCTCCTAATTTGCCGCTGTTGCGCACCTCGCTGTAGATGCAGAAATTTCAGCGATCATA
Organism: Simochromis diagramma; assembly: GCF_900408965.1. Taxonomy (NCBI): domain Eukaryota; kingdom Metazoa; phylum Chordata; class Actinopteri; order Cichliformes; family Cichlidae; genus Simochromis; species Simochromis diagramma. The sequence continues at coordinate 7,937,416 of NW_024387030.1, forward strand.
GTGCAGGGCCAATGTCAGAGCGAAGAGCGACTTGAATTTAGTGCTGCTTTTTTTTCAAAGGCGCCTTCCGAACATTAAAGGACAGGTGATGCAATATAAGCCACACTCCTATCAGCAGTTTTCAGCTGGAATACGACCACTGCCAGCAACTGTGCCAACACGCTTTTAATCATTAACCAGTCAGAGTACAAGAAGTCCCGTCTGCTCATGTTGATTGTTTCTTGTTGTCATGCCTTCCATTATTTGCCTATGCAAAGAGTCCTGTGGGTTGTTATGCAAGAAATATATAGAAATACATATATTATTTCTGCTGAGAGCTAGACATGAAGATTGATATAAGCTCTTGCATCTTGTTGGTAAATTACTTTAGAGGTGCTGGTAGGCAGGGTTTTTGCTTTCTTTTTTTCCTCCATCCTTGGATTGAGCAGCTGTTTCCTCCTGCTGCCACTCTTTATCCCAAGCTGTTTTTATATTAATTCAGCCGGTTTTCTCCAAGGACACGACTGGACTTTCTTGTCTCTGTACGCTCACTGGTGTTGCGATAGCTTTGGCTTCAAGTACAGCTTCTTCATAGTTGCCAAACATGGTTGCCAGCTTAACCTAATCCACTTAAAGTTGACTGCTCGTGTAGACCGAGAGAGTTGCCGCGCGCAGCCGCTTCGCACCGAATCGGTTTAAAGTTTGCGGCGCTGATACATTAATTTAATTATGTCAATTGACTAATATGTAATATCATTAGGAGTTGTCAACAGATTATCATTGCACTAAGTGCTCTGCACAAATGCTGTTTGGTTTGCAGGTGGGATCCCGAGTCTAATCGCTGGACCTTTGTTTGTCCAATGTCGGTTGCTCGCCTGGGAGCCGGCGTGGCGGTGTGCGGGGGGGCCCTGTATGTAGTGGGGGGCTATGATGGACAGAACCGCTGGAACACAGCTGAGAAATATCAGCCTGACACTAACACCTGGCAACAGCTGGCTCCCATGAATACTATACGCAGCGGACTAGGTGAGTTTGTGGGCATTTCTGGCTCTTATGAGAAGCAGGTTTAGACACATTTAGTGTTTACCATTTTCACGCTTATCTCTAGTACTCTCACATAGTCTTTACTTTTTCTGACCTTTGCCCAAAATAAGGTTTCAGGCAGCTTAGTATAAAACAGTAAACAGAGGGACAGCACTAACTTTGTGCTCTCCCAAGATAATAAAATCTGACCTATCAGCACCTCAAAAAGTCACTAAGTAACATGTTATTTTTTCCACTGCTCTTGCCTAACAAACAGCCCAATGTAAAACTGCAACCTGCTCTTTCTTTCTTTTTTTTTTTTTTTTTTTTTTACACGTCTGCCTTTGTACAGATTAAAATAATTCAGATTTCTGTTAAGATGACTGTAATCATGAGAGTTGTTTCAGTCTTCTCGTCTGATGTTCTCCAAGAAACTCTGGCATGTTTATGTTGCAAATTTCATTTTTTGTGTTGTTTGCGCTTGCAGGTTTGGTGTGTGTGAACTCTTACCTGTATGCTATAGGAGGCTATGATGGGCAGAGCCAGCTGGCCACTATGGAACGCTACAACATAGCCAGGAATACGTGGGAGCCGAGGGCCTCGATGCAGTACTCTCGCAGCGCACATGGAGTCACTGTCCACCAGGGACGCATCTTCGTCTTCGGTCAGTCGGGTTTCTAATGCTTGGTATTAAGCACATTGTATACAACTTCATGAATCTGAAGCGCTGAGTGAAAAATGTTGCTCTTATCAGTGTCATTAATGTTTACAGGATAATATATCTGTAATAAACGCTTCCGAGATTTCTACTGAGTGTTGCAACACACACTTCTAAATACTGAATACTTAAGTAATTAAATCCCTCTCATTGACCGGTAGGCAGATCAGTAGGTGCTGCTCTGTTACCCTAGAGTGAGCTGCACTCTGTTTTCTTCCCAATCTGGCTCATTGACTCAGTGTTATTTAATAAAATGAAGTTAAGCGTGGTTCCGATGCTTATAGTAAACTGATATGCAGCTGGCGAATTAAATATCACATTGGGAGGAACTCATAACTGCAATCTTTTTTTTTTTTTCTTTTTTTTTAAGTTTTAAAAAAAGGAAAAGTTATCTTTAAAAATCTGTTTTGTAAATTAGTTCTGAAATCGCAAATAAACCCCCTAAAGACAGAATAATTAATAATTATTTATTGATGCAAATGTTTGCTAATCATAGTGTGTGTGTGTGTGTGTGTGTGTGTCCCACTTAGGAGGTTTTAACCAACACGGCTTTCTGTCCAGCGTTGAATGCTACTGTCCCGATAGAAATGAATGGACATGTGTCACAGACATGCCCGTTGGACGCAGCGGCATGGGCGTCGCTGTTACCATGGAGCCCTGTCCCGGGAGCCTGCCTGAGGAAGATGAAGAAGAGGGAGACGCCATGGGATGAGGATGGAATCTGTTGAAGTCTCAAGTGCTGAATACACTTCCAAGTGGTGCTGCTTTTCAACAGGGGGCTGTGCATTAAATGACAATATTTCCAAATAAAAACAGCTATCCCCCCACCCGAACTGATCTCGGTTGTACTGTGGAACACTGCAGATATTGACTATATGGGGACTTTGAAGAGGAAGGAATATATTTCTACATCTGCTGGGGATCAAGTGATGCAGTCAGTATATGATAGCGGCCTTGCAATCAACAAGGTGCTACTGAATTAATTACTATTTAATTAAATATTGTTCTTCTTAACTTTTTTTTAACTCCTCAGTGTTTTGTTTAGAAGGCGAACTTATTTCTAGTTCCTCTCTACATTTGACTTCTTCATTTTGTGTCAATGTAGTTTCACCCAAAGCTGCCTTTTTGTTTTTAAAAATTTTTTTTTGCAATTAGTACACTCTGTTTCTAAAAATAAATAAATCAAATGTGTAAATGACCAAAATATTAATCATTTGCATTTCCTCATTTGCCAATTTGTTTCACTTCTTGTGTTCTCATCGGGGACTCGTGCAGCTGCGGTAGGTAACAGCAGATGCACCACCACTAGATGGTGGAATAGGTCCAATAAAAACTGTGCACCGCAACAAAAATGTCTTCTCTGGATGGCCGTGCAAACGAACTCCTGTGACACTGACAGTTTAGATATGACAAAGGCTTTTTGGCTCTAAATCGACACACAGCCACCCGCCCAGGACTAAGGTATGCGAGCACTACGAGGAGTAATATCCCACTTTGATAAAGAGTATGTGTCCATGTTTTATGGCTCACAATAGTTAGAGCTAACCTGCAGAACCCTCACAAAGCCTTTATCCCAGCATTTCACAAGACAAGGCGCTGGAGTCTATACAGCATTAGTCATCGACCACAGACGTCACTTGCGTGTTTACCTATCTCTGCACTACTGTGCTCTATCTCCTCCATGGCTCACCTGCAATTATCCCAGCAGGTTACCAAAAAAAAAAAAGACTATTCCAGACAGAGCTGTTATTCAAAAACAATAATCATGTTTTCTCATGAGATTTATGAAAAACCAACAAAGGGAAGAAATAAAATGTTCACATGTGTATTCTGTTGATTTCCTGAAATAACAAATGGACAGGTGATTATTGTTCTCATGTTTGTCTCCCTTTGAATGGACCTCAGATGTCAAACTCGCACGCGTTCATTATTGACAGAGCAACCTGTTGGGTAATGAACAGAGATGGAGTAGGGGCGGAGGGAAAGTGTTGCGCGTCCGGGCCTCAGTGCGAGCGGAGACATATGAGGGAGAAGAATGGCTCTTACTCACTACTTAAACCCCTGCGCCACACCAAGTGAGTCACATGGCGAACGCATGACGTAGGAGCCTCATACACATTGGATACACACGTGTGTGTCCACACCACAAGCGCAATTCTTTTGCTTTATCTGTCACACACTCACATATGCGTGTGTGTGTGGACACTCATGCAAAACAAAGCTGGCTGTCTCTCATTCACAGGCTGTGGAAACAGATTTGCCTCAATGTGTTCATTGTCTCATGAGGGGAGGGGGAATAAAGAAAGAGATGTAGCACTGTACAGCAGGGAGATTTGTCTCCCATAGAGAGTTAGTGGAGGAAAATTAGTACGCACACAGATACAAGTCCGTCTTTTGCGCGCTCGCTGCACTAACGCCAAACAGTTGCACAACCCCAAGAGGAACTGCTAGGGGAGAGAATCTCAGTCTGATAAAACATGGGTGATGTGCTCACTGAAAAAGGCAGCTGCAAAGTGATAAGAACTGTAAAAACGGTTTTGCTCAATTATTATTTTGTCCTTCCCCACCACTAGCACCCATACCCAGCAAGAGCTGGTGAGGGGTGTCTTTATTATGCCAACAAAATCTGCTTTGGCCATAAAAACACTAGGACCCAAGCCCTTTAAAATAAAGGTCCAGAGTTAAGGAATTTAGCGTTGTGTTGAGAATGCAGATTCATTGTGAAGAACACCTGAACTGATCATCAGTCACTGCATAACATAGCTGGCAACTGCGCAGCATGCTGAAGGTCCGTGTTAGATTAAAGAGTCTACAGGAGCTTAGAAATGCTTCAAGTAATGTAACACGGAGCTGTTTTTTTTTTTTTAAGTCTGTTCAGGGTGAAGGAAGCCTGAAGGGGCCGAAGCAGCCTGTTCCATCACTGAGTATTACAATAAGGCTTATCCTGTTGGATATGGCTTATTCGGCCTTATTCAGATCCGCACGCAGGCAGGAGGTAGAATCAAGGCTCTATAGGATCTGAAGAGGTGGGGGGCTTTAACGGCAGCGGGCCTGCTGCTAGATGTGTGTAGGTGTGACCTTGGGAAGTGATGACCTAATCAACATCCCTGCCTGCAAAGCTAATCTGTTACATTCTGAAGGATGCTCCTACGATGGAGCCATCCATGAAGGTGACATTGGTGAGCGGGCTGGTTGCGTGGAAGCGCACCTCTTAATGAGGCACGCGCAAACACATTCAAATGAGGACTACAAGTGCATGTGAGTGCTGTCCTCGTGCATGCAAACACTGCACGCATATTAGTCGTGCGAGAAAGATTCACGTAGACACACTCATAATGAAAGTTGTGATGTTAAAAAGCATTCGGTTTACATCAGCTGATGGCCCAGATGCGTGCAGCAGGTGTTTTCAGCATGGTGGTGGTTAAAAGGTCATGCTGCTTTCTCTAATCTGACCCCAAATGCTGCAGATTTTCAGCTCTGAAACATGAAATCATCTAGTTCACTACATTTTTTTTTTTTTTTTACCTTTTTTGTCTTCATGAGAGGACTTTTTTATGGATGTGTTGCAGTTTTCCTTATTTTTTTTGGGGGGGGGGCACCGCACCCAACCCCACCTCCAGGAGGTGTTCTGTTGTTGTTGCTGTTGGGCTTTTTTTCCCCAACCTGAGCTGCTGCAGACCTGGATTAAGTGTAAATTTAACAATGAGACCACCAGACACCCTCTGCATTGTCTGCATGAACAGCCTTGCCCTCTTCTCCGCGAAGCAGATGCCCTTAAGCAAGGCACGTCCTGCTGATGCAGTGGGGCTGATCAGTGAAGAACAACAACAGACTGACTGGCAAAGATGTTCGGACCGCTTGTGAACAAAATGAGTGGGAAGCTGAGCATATATACATATGTGCTGAGCCAATAACACACTGCTTTTTGAGCAGTTGCACACTCTTGTTTTAAAACCACAAAGCAAACAGGTCTTTGAGTAGCACCAGCTGAGATTATTCTTCCACATTTACCATGCTGCGTGTTATTTTGCGCTGGCTTGATATGGGTGCACATGACCCCACAGCTACTATAGCTTCACCACCTGGATATTGAGCATCACCTGATGAAGATTAAAGAATCCACTGCATTCGTGACATCTGCAGGTAAAATACCACATGATCAAACCATTAAAAGTGGGGAAACACCATTGTGTATGAGTATTTTCTGATAATCACATGAATTTATTTTTAAGATTTATTTTAACAGGATTAATTAGGTGGTTTCCAAACCAAAGTTGAGCCCATATGCTTTTAAAAACTTTAAAAAACTCATCAACGGGTGGTATATAGTTTCTCTGGATATATATGCATAGTGTTCAGTAAAGTGTTATAATAATTATATGCAGGGGGACTGCTGCTGTTGTTTTTCGTTAGTGATGGGAGCCTGCCTGTTGTGAGCATGTAGTGCGGCCGACTGGTCTGTGTGTTCCCTTCAACTGTGTTTCTCTCAGACTCGGAGGAAAGCATGAGTGGACGGTTTCAAGCTCCCCTCTCGCTGAATTGATTCTACTATGGGTCCTCTAGAAACTCAGCGCCGAAACACAGGGGAGCTTGGCTCCGAGCAAGTCTTTGCGTTTACCTTTTATGACACTTTAAACAGTTCAGTTTGAAAGATTTAGACTTTATAATGTAGAGGTAGTCATTTTTACCCAGGTCAAAACGTACGAACGTGCTCGCGACATCTGCTATCCTGAAAACGGACCTTTCCAGCTCCCCCCTGTACCCAAAGATGGTATATTCCACAATTTATTCCAGGGAAAGACTGACAGTTTTTTGGGTCATGAAGCAGCTGTTCAAGTCAGTGGCTCAGCCTCCCTCCGCAAGAATAAGGAATTAGTACATTTCAAATTAGATAACGACAAACGTTGGTGCAAGAAGAGAAAAAAGTATGACAATGTGTCGGCTGCACAGAAGAAACCATTTAAACCCGAGCAAAAACATGAATATTTTTTTATTTCTAAAGAAATTATTGCTATTATTATTATTATTGTTTTTAAAACAGTTGGTTTCCACCACATTAATATGAACAGTGTTGTATGTATGTGTGTGCGTGTGTACATGTTGTTTATTTTACATTTGTGTTAGTGTAGAAGAACAAAAGAGATCAAATACCATTAAAAATTCTTGTAATATTAAAGGTTGAGAAGTCTCTAACACACACAAACACACACTGTAACAGAGCTACACTAGAAAGTGGAGTTGAACGGTGCTGGAATGACTGTTGACCCCTCTTCAATAAATCCACTCAAGTTGAGCCTTCTATATATGTAGGTTTAAATTAGAGTTTTCCTTCTGGCCCCTCTTATAGAGGCAGAGTATTCAGAGATTTGACCCAACTTGGCTGTAGTTTTTGTGAATTTCTTGATTAAAACATCTCAGCAGGACCCTTGAATCTGAGTATAGGTTAACGTGTAGACTGCGTGTTTCCATTTGTGAAATCACCTCAGTGCCTAACACTATACATGCATGCGTGTGTTTATGAGGAGTGGCTGCATTCTTGTGCTGCTGATTGTTTTTGTGCATGTGTGCGTGCGCATTCATCGTGGGTCAAGCCCCTTGGAAACAGCAGCAGAGGTCCTCTGCTTTTAAGTGGATTAAAAGTCCAGCACAATCCCCAGGGCCAGCAGGCATTGGACAGAACGGGTGTAGTTTAGATGAGGACTTAAGACTGATTATCTATGGTGCAGCTTTTGTTTTTGCTGCTACTATTGCGTATATGGGCAACACTGTACAGTACATGAGAATCTGTGTGCTCGTACATACTAGTGGTGAAACAGGTATTAGCTATAGCAGTGTGCACATCGTTGTGGTTGTATTCTCTCCATCTGTGTTGAATCTTTTGCTGAAAATCAGTCCAGCTGAACATGAGCTGTTACCAAGTTTGCTGTGCTGCCGCAGTGGAAAGATTCCTCAGTTCTGAAAGTATACCTGCAGATTGTTTATGTTTAGTCTGCTGCCATGCAGCCTGTCTTATCTACGCTTTAATATGAGAGCTGCTGTTATGGTTTCCTCTGGATCCAGTGTGTCAGTCCCATGCTTCTTGCAGTGTGTCAGCACCAATTAACCAGGTCAATATTTCTGTGCTCCAGTTGTTGCAACACTGATTCCGATCCTGAGTCCAGTTAAGAGTGAAATGTTTGTGAACCAGCATGTTTCTCTGGAGCTGAGTGTATTCTATAAATAAGAAGTTTCATGCACTCCCTTTCTCATTTAAAAAGGGAAATAAATAAGGTTGAAATGTTTGTGAACCTGCTTACTGCAGTAGTAACCCTATGTTATTTAATTTTGATTGTTAGAGGTCCCTTTTTCTAAATGTTTTGTACAACATAAAGAACACTTCCATTAAGGCATGAATTGAGCAAAGCATTCTTAAGAATTCACTGGCTGCTTTCCTTATAATGACCTAACATGAGCTTCATAACCTTTATAATCCTCTTAGATTGTATTAGTGCTTGAAACTATTGAAAAATACAAAATCATCCAGGTTTTATTTTATTCAGTGGGCGAAAATTAATGACACCGAAAGTGTAAAAAGGAAGTTAGTAGGAATCTGGTTTGTGGATCGGGCTTGTAAAATCACATATGTCCTCCCTCCTCCCCTTTTGATGTCCACATATATGCAGTCAAGCAGAGATGGTATAAAACTAATGTTTATGAAGTAATGACACAGTAATGACTCTTAAACAGTGGTTCTCGCAGCCAAAAAGATAACACGCAGTAGGTGTTGTGCTACAGTTACCTGCCAACTCTGTGAACTTTATTCTCCCTTTGTAGCAGCCTAAATAGCCCTGAAGCTGCACCCATTGTCTGTACCGTGTAGGATAAAGTTTAAGCCGTGTACTTTTATGAGAGTGTTACAACTGAGTTCAAGGTTTTTTTTCTCACAATAAAATTACAAAATATACACTCACCGAACACTTTGTTGGGTACACCCGTTCATCTGCTCTTATTTACAGTTTACAGAGAATGGTCTGATCAAGATGAAATACCCAGAGCAGCAGTTCTCTGGGAGAAAATGTCTTGTTTATGATGTAGGGCAGCGGAGAACAGCCTCAAACTGATAGGTAGACAACAGTAACTCAAATAACTTGAGTTAAAAATAACTATAACTGAGGTATGCAGAAGAGAATCCTCAAACATACAACATCACAATCCCCAAAGCAGCAGAAGACCACGCCAAATGCCTCTCCTGTCACGTATGATCAGGAAATTCAGGCTAGTTTTCAGTTTGCGCAAGGTCAACAAAATTGGAAATACATTTCCTGGTCTCAAGAGTCGATTTCTGCTTTATCATAAAGAACATGCAAGCATGGATCCATCTTGTTTTCTATCGATGGTTCGGGCTGCTGCTGGTGGGGTAATGGTGTGAGTTTCATCATCCTGGCACACTTAGTACCAACTAAACATTGCTTTAATGCCACACCCTACCTAAGTATTGTTACTGACCCTTTATAACCGCGGTGCACCCATCTTCTGATGGCTGTTTCCAGGATAATGCACCATGCCACAAAGCTCAAATAAAACCAACTGGTTTCTTGAACATGACAGTGGGATCATTATACTCAAATGGCCTCCACAGTCACCAGATATCAATCTAGTAGAGTACATTTGGGATGTGGTAGAATGGGAGATTTGCAGCTAGATGTGCAGTTGACAAATGCATGGACCAAAACCTCTGAGGAATGTTTCCAACACCTTGTCCTTGCTGAATCACTGCCACAGAGTTCCAACAGTACCAGGATATACTAGCAAGGTATATCCAATAAAGTCTCCAGCGAGTGTATAATACTGTATAGTACTGACAGCTGTAAGTCTGGATAGTTTTGTATTTGAATTAAGCTTTTATTTATCCGCCTAGTTACACACAGACCAGAAAAGTAAAAAATGGATGGATGAATGGATTTGTAGTTGTCTGATACCAGTGTGTACTGGCAGCACAAAGTTCAGTATCCTATAGCAAACAGAATTACAACATAAGCTGTAAAGAATGAAAAGATGGTTTCAATCACTGTAAAAGTCAGTGACTAATACATTGGATTTCCTGTTTCTATATTTCACTAAATGAATGTTTTTAATGCAAAGCGGTAGCAGTACGAAATGTCAAGTGCTCACTATCTTATTGCAGCACTGATAAGGTATTACAAGAAAGAGTAAATAATGAGGCTGATATCAAAGCAATAAAACTGGAAACAGTAAGTGTGTAGCATGCTGTATCAGCTGCTGTAAATCCGGTATATGTGTGGAGAAGAATTTCAGTCCTGAGCAGGGGTTTTAAACTGCGCCACCAATGGTCGCAGTTACTGTGATACCAAAGCCAACATCTAAATCTCTTCTTTGGATCGTGGCTTCCTCTTATTGTGCTTCAGTAATGTTACCAAAGGTGTCTAGGGAGGCCAATCCATGACTGATGGTGTTCCATTGTGTGTATTTCTATCCAGGTGTGTTTTCACGGCATGGGCAGTGTGTTTTGGAATCACCGTTGTCCTGAAAAATAAAGCCATTGTCAATCAGATGCTTTCCAGATGGTATTGCAGAGTCAAAATCTACTTTTCAGCATTCGTAATTCTATCAGTCACGAATTCCAACACCACTGGCTGAAATGCAGCATCAAACATGACAGAGCCTCCACTGTATTTTTGCAGAGGGCTGTAGACACTCACTGTTGTACCTCTATCCTGACCTTCTCAGTATGTATTGACAATCATTTGAACCAGAAATTTCACATTTGGATTCCTCAGTAAGACCTGTTGCCACTGATTTTCGGTCCACTTCTTGTGTAATTTGGCATACCTCAGCCTTTTCTTCCTGTTTCCTTTCTGTAAGAATGACTTTTTGACGACCACATGAGAATACCACAGCTGGATATTTTGTCCAAAAGATTTCTGAGTCCAAACAGAAAGGTCTACAGTGCATTGTGGTGCAGTGTATGGTAATTTGACACGAAGTCAAGAAATAAAAAAAATTAAAAAACGATCTTACTTAGATTCAAGCAGAAATAAAACCTGTAACACTCATGTAAGGATATGATACAGCATGGCACAAATGTGAAATACCAAAATCTAGACCTGTATTCCTAACAAAGGGTAGATCTGCTTGTATTTCCTGATGACTGCTAAGTCATTGAGAGGAATTTTGGATGCAAACTTGAATAAATATAAAATATATACAACTTCCCCTGCTAAAATATTATGGAGCATATGCAAAATGTAATGAAGTAATAAAATATTAGCAGCATTCTGCTGAAACATGGTGCAAACTTTCACCATACCTGTGATATCACATTATTGACACATCCTATATACTTTGGAGTCACCTTTTTTTTTTTTTTAAATCTACAGTATTAATATAGATTTATAATATAATATAATAATATAAACTGTAAGATTTCCTTAAATAATTTCATATATCCTAGAAAACAAACCCAATATTGAATAGTTCAACAGTGGATACATAATTACAGATTTTAAGTACATTCAGAGGCAACTGCTATTGCCTATAGGGGGTTTAAGGGGGTTTAAAGCCGACACAAGTGCATGCTGTTATTAAGACAGTGATTCTTCTGGCACCGGTAGCACTTCTCAGTTATGAAAACTTAAACCAGTCTCTTACAGTTAGTTCCGTAATTTGTTGGACAAAGACTCAGTTTTTTAGTTTTGCCTCTGTATACCCTCACAGTGGATTTTATATCAAATATTCAAGATGTGACTGAAGTGCAAAATTCCTGCTTTAATTCAAGGGGTTTAAGAAAAGTAGTAGAAGTGATGGACATCACCAAACGCTGTGTTTCCTCCCTTGATGTGCTCATGTCAAATGGTGGAAGTAATTTTAGCTTGTTGTAAGTGATAATTCCTACTCACAATTCCAATTAAGGCAATGAGGCAAAACTACCCTGAAACTCCTTTAAAAAATAGAGACAAGAGGCCAGCACGAGGGTTCAGCATAGCAGGATAGGCATAGAAAAGCAAGGGGAAAGCAACAAAATGGAGTTCACAAACAGACATTAAGGAAACCTGGGAGGCCATGGAGGGCAGATCATGGAGTTGTTTCTTGGAACCAACATCAGACATGAAGGAGACAGCACATCCAGCAACAGGAGACTTACAGTGAGTTACAGCTGACAAAAGATACACGAAAGAGTCTACACCTACAATATGGCTGCAATAATTTTTTAAAGCATTTGTTTTAAAACTCTTGTAGCCATGGATGCCATGTACTGTTGGACTGCTAGTTTGACTTCTGCAGATTTTACTGTTAATGCCCTCGTTTGTTTTCATAGTCTTTTATTGTTGGTTTTAGAGTACAGGAATTTTAGAGATTGGAAAGAAATTAAATTTTCTTAACCACTACCCTGATCCTGTTTACTCCTAGGTTACCATCCCCCTTTTTCAGCTGCTCTCCAGTTCACCTTCAGGTGCATGTTTGTAGGTGTCTTTGCATTTAGTTTTGTCTTCAATAACTGAAAAGCACGTTCCATCAGGCTTAAATCAAGTGACTTGGTCACTGACGAATATCCTATTTCTCTGCTTTGAGACACTCTTGGGTTGCTTTTGTAATATGCTTTAGATCATTATCCATATGCACTGTAAAAACCATACACATAGTCTTGTAGAATTTGGCTGAATCTGAGCAGAGAGTATACCCCTATAGTCTTCTGACTTTATCCTGCTGCTTCTTTCACATTGTGAATAAACACTAGTAATCTGGTTCCACTGGCAGCCATACATGCCCATCTCATAACACTGACTCCACCATGTTTGGCATACGGTGTGGAATGATTTGGACCATGAGCTTTTTCTCTCTTACTCCATAAATTTCTCTTCCCATCATTCTTGTACTAGTTAGTCTTGGTTTCATCTATCCAAAGAATTTTCGCAAACAGTGCAGGTATTTTTATTAATGTTTGCAAAGTCTGGCCTTCTTGTACTTGAGAGTAGCCAGGAGATACTCCCTGTATTTTCATTCATGAAGGCGTCTCCTGATTGTTGACTTTGACAAGATACGCCTATCTCGTCAAGAGTATTCTTGACTTGGCTTGATGTTATGAAGTTGTTTTTCCCATAGACATAATTCTGTCATTACACACTTCAGTCGTCTTATGTGGTCTTTCAGGCCTTGTGTCTTTCATTTTAAGAATGTCCAACATTGTTGATTTGGCCTTTTAAGTTTTTTTCTCTCTCCGAGAGGTTTATTTACTCTTTTTCTTTTTCAGCCCAATGATGGCCTTTCCTCACTTGCTCTGACATCTGTTTGGGCTTCATATTTAAAACTACAGAAAAAAAACTATAAAATACAAATGCAACACTTTAAATCAACTTCAGGTATTGTCTACTTTTTTTGTCATGAAGCAACAAGAGAGCAGGCCTCACTTAGCTATTAAATTGCTTGCCAGTCAATTGTCCAATAAATTTTCAGCCTCTGAAGAAGGGAGCTGTGTATAAAAATTGCTGCAATTCCTAAACAGCTAATAAAAATGTTTTGTAAATCCTTTTGATTTAAAGCTAAAATCATCACTGTGTTGGTGTAGAGAGGGAAATCTACAAAAACTGTCTTTATCCAACAAATTCTGGCCATAGCTGTATGTCTGAAGCTCTGAATTTGTCTTTCGGGCATTTCTCAGAGACCCATGTAAGAATGCAAATGTCCAGTGCAGTTAGATTGGACATTAGGTAGTCTTTAGTCCATGTGATATTGCATTGCAGCCCATGTGCAAATAGCACAGGGAATAAATACCTTGCTGCATTCAAAAGTAGTGAGTGGGCATCATGTGGACTGCCTCCTTCAGCTCTCTTTAAACCACCCGTAATACATTTCCTGTTGTGAGTACAAGTCTGAACCTGATTATCTCCTGTTGCGAGATACATGTGAAAAAGAGTGACTTTGGACATTTCCTAGACCTGATTTTACAAATAACCAAAGTTTGTCTGTGTCAACTGCTGCACATTCAGTCACCAGTCACTGACATAATATCACCATTATTAATTATCATTTGCCACGTTTTCTGATAATAATTAGATTAGAAGGTTTTCTTATCTTTTAACAACAAGATGAAGACAGCGTAGTGGCAGTAAAAGGTGGCGTGGAGTCAAATCAGAATACTTTCTTTGATATATATAAAGACAGGATTTATTCCAGTTCATGGTGGGATTCTTGTTGAAGCAATTTCATTTGTAAGTAGAACCATATTGTGTTCACATAAATACCAATGCCTAGTGTGTCAACTTGTGTGTGTTTTATTATATGTGATTAATAAATCTTGTAGAGCCAACTTGTACCAGAGGAAAATGCTTTCAATATCAATTATGTCAAGTCGAACATGTTAAGTAGCATACGTGTTCTCTTCAAGATGCAACGTTAGTTTCATCTGTTGACTCTTGGTGGGTCTCCAATCATTGTTGTTATTTGAGATAGATAAATCTCCCAGGAGCAAGCTTAGTGTTGCAATCGTTTTAAAACACAGGCTAATCTAATCATAACTGCAGCAGCAAAAGGAATTTTCCCACTCTGAACTTGATAAAGTGCAAATAACCTGACCCTAACCCGACTCCAAATTTCTTTAGGAGCTATTGTAACACATCAACCAAGAAAACACAGTGCACAGTTGTGTTGAAATTTTTGGCAAAAGTACGTAAGAATGAGCTCAGGTAGTCAATAGAAAGATTGTTTCAAATGCAGTGGTTCAGTTCCACTGTCATTTTATCTGCTTGTCTGTCTCACCACAGAAACTAGTGAATAAATACTCACTCTACTGTTATATCTGTGGTCACCTGTTGATTTCTATGTGGCCCCTAGTGATGTATTCTATTGTATTTCTATTGTTCTGGAGAGTCTGGGTTTGTTCTTCGTCATTTTGTGGCTTTTTTGTAAACTTTGTTATGTTGCCACTGAAGCATCAGCCTCGTTAGCAAGCTGGTGAATGGCACTTTTACTATTCATTCTATCATATTTACTAAACCCAAGCCTCAAAACTCTCCTTTATGCGCACAACACATCTGGTTTCCTAGGACACTTGTGGTTGCCTAGGAATGATGTTAGGTTTTACATAGTGATGACATCACCCCCCGGAACAAGGACAGTTTTCATGTTTGAGAACCTGCTTTTATTGCAATGAAAATGCTCACAAAAAATTCAGGAACCGATTCCAACATTGGCCCCTTGTTGGTGGAAAAGCCTCAGGGGTGAAATGGGATCGGGCCCCATAGAACCCCACAGTGCGTGTGTGCGTTCGGATGCACATGTACCTGTATGTGCACGCGAGCATGTGTGTATGTGTGTTTGAATGGAATTGTGTGTGCAGTGCAGATGAAAGTGCGTGTGTGGAGTGTATATGTGTGTATTTGTGTCTATTCCCGCCAGCCTTTAATGGGGATCATGTGTGGAGTCAGCAGCACAGACGTACGAAAACATGCTAACCCCCACCCCCCATGCACGGTCCGCATTAACACCCGTGCACACATGCAGACACACAGACACGTGCACACAAAAATGCACACAGAGCGTGCCTCAGTCAGCGAGTTAAGAACAACTCCTAGGGGAGGTAAAGCACCAGTTTTTGTGTGTGTGCGTCTGTGGGTGTGTGTGAGAGTGGCAGAACACACACTCTGTTTCAGAAGGATGGGGGATGGTGGGGGGGTGGAAGGCTAAGGGGGAGGGGAGAGAATGGGGGGGGCGAGTCGTGCAGAGAGAAAGGAGAAAGATATGGGCAGCGAGCAAAGGCAAAAGGATGGAATGGGTGTGTGTTTATGTGTGTGCGTGTGTGTCTGCGCGCATGTGTGTGTGTGTGTCTGTGTGAGCAAGCAGCAAAAAAGAAGGAAAGGGTGTAGAGAGGGAAAGAAAGCTGAAGATGGACAGGGAGGATAGAGCGAATGGCTGAGAATATTTGAAAAAGAGAAAAGGCGAGAGGTTGAGGGGCCCGTTGCAGGGGGGAGAGGAGGGCCTGTAGTTTTGGCCAAGGGGCAAGACAGTCAACAACATATGCATCCAAACCTCCAGACAAACCTCTTCATCGAGGACAATAGCACAGAACAAGAGCTATGAATCTCATAAACCCGCTCTGCATGTGTGGAACAACTACAGCTTCCTCCAATGCTTATTTGTGTTCATTTGTGAGAGCGCTAATGCTGACTGTTGACCTTAGCAGCTTTGGTGCTGTAGATGCAACCAATGGGAACATGAATACACCTTGAATGACAAGATTTATTTTTTTAATGTATTGCAAGCCTCTTGGAGTAAGAATGTCGATCCCCCCAAAAATGTAAGAAAAATTATTTTTTAAAGTCATGATCAAGCTTACTTCGATTTTGACTGCAAGCACAGGTTTGGGCAATAAAAAGAAACAAAAACACCCTTTCACTTGTTTGCTTTTAATATTTTTACACCTTTTTCTGAGTATTATTGTATATATTTTAGTATTGATTTTTTAAAGATCTCTTATTCAAAAAAGCTCAAAATGCACAATTAAGAACCCACCCATACATTCATCCACCCTCACGGTTTGTGGTGTTTTCTTTTTTGTTTGTTTGTTTAAAGCCCCAAAACAGTCAGATGAAGTTTCAGACACACTACTTTACAACTGCTGTTGTAGTGTTCAGGACTTCAGTAGACATAAAGATTGGGCAACACATATCTCTTGTAGTCTCTATCCTATTTACTGACACTGAGTTCTGAGTTAAAGGTGAGCATATCAGCCATATGATGAGAGAATATTCTTTGTTGTGATGCAACTAATGTTCATTGTTCAGTGCTAACTCATTTTATGGCAGTGTTGTCCAATTCAGGAATAAAACGTACTCTAGCTGGTAAATGCTCAACTGTGTTCACAAGGTAATTGCTCTCATTTTGTCTCCAGTGCTGAACACAAAGTGTATATTTTGTTTATTAGAGCTCTTTTGCCGAAAACCTCAATCTTCCACCACTAAGATGTGAACCACACCCATACAACCCCCCCCCCCCCAAAAAAAATCATAAATGTAAATGTAACTGCAAACACTGACTATATATTAAACACATAATAGCTGTGATTTGATATTTACCTTAAACCTTTTAATACGTGCTGCTGAAGGTTCTACGGTGTCTTTTAGCAAGATCAAGACCTGTTAACTTCTCGTTAGTGATCACCATTAACTACAACTGATAGTTTCTGTTTTCATAAAAATGATCAGTTTGACAGCACTCATTGGATTGAATAATATGCATAACAATAGGAAAGCCCAAGTAACTGAAGGTCTAAGCAGGAGAATTGTAGATTTACACGTTCTAAAATACTGCAGATTCCAGTATCATCAGTTCAAACAACTGTACATAAGTACAAGTTATTCAAATGCATCATCACTTTGCCAGGGTCTGAAAGACGACCCAAACTGTCACCGTCCGAGGAGAGAAAATTGGTTAGGATGTGCAGGAACCACCCAGAAACCATCACTGCTCAAGCCTAGCGGTAATATATCTGTGTTCACCACTTAGAACAAATAGAGTGAAAGAATGTTGTTGGTGGAAAGCTGGTAAAATATTTAGATGTTCAGATTTGTTCATGTTTTAGCTCTGTGTCCACTTTAAATAAATTCTGCAAATATGTCCTGTGTCAGTCAACAAAAATCTATACGTAATTTTATGACTTGGCTTTGCTTCATCTCTAGTGTAACAGCAGCTGTGGTTCATGGTCATCGGTCTTTAGAGCACCAATCCGGTGGAATAAACATGACTTTTAATTTAAAATTCTCCTCTGTTTGTATTGCAGAAAGAAGATGAAAGAAGACAAAATAGCAGCAGTAGACCCGCCTAGCTTATGACTCAATTTGTTTATAAAATGAACAAATATTTGTAGTCATTGACCATAGACTGTATACACAAGATACAACAATGACAGCACCTATTGACTTGTGGGATAGCATTTTAAAAAAAAAGGCCTGAATCAGAGAGCATCTCAGGATCAATGGATACTCTGACTGTAAGCCAGCAGATGAGGACACTGTACTGTACTTGAAGTGTCACAAGGATGCTTAATAAAGTCAGTAAACGGGATATCCTATCTTATGGCAAAAAAAGAAAAGCTGGACATCAATGAAACAACAAATTGTAAAGACAGTCGATTGATCCAGAGACCTGTTGTGATCCAGGGCCTTCTGCGTGGTCAAACTGCAAGGACTACAGCACCGACAGGTTGTTCAGTCAGTGAGAGATGTCCAAACTGTTACAGTATAAAACATGTGAACACCAATCTTACTACATTCAAAAGTGTTAAAAAACGACTATATCAGAAAATCGAGACCGTTCAAATGCCATAACTTGTTTTGATCAGCCATTTATCCGACACAATTTTCTCCTGTGAATTATAATGAACTATTCACTGTATCAGTGTTTATCTTACTCTAAATTATCAGTATCTATATCCGTATTTTGATTTGGGGTCATTGTTCATAAAAGTAATGTATTACATATTACTTGTTGCTGTTCCTACAAGTAATGCAGTATGTTAATTTCTCGCTGGAGAAAGTAATTTGTTATACTACTTGCTGAGTTACAGTTGTGTTACTTCACAAAATGAACTGAATTGCACTGTCACATAATTACAAGTTAACGCCATAAAAACTGGGCTACAGTTCCACATGCAAGCAGAAATCCACAAATCACAAAATTATTTTAGTGTTTACACAAACACAACGACACAAACCAAAGTTGAAAACTAGCTCAGAGAGACATCAAAGCGATTGTCACAGTGATTCTACTAAAAAAAAGGTAAAGGTATAAATGGAGAGTACAATGACGCTGACTTTGTTACCTGCTGATGTTGTGTGGGTTGGGATCGGCATACACTCAACTTCAACAACACTCTGGGTTTTTCGCTATATTTTGCTATAGTTTCATCTAATCTAATCTAATATTTGTGTTAGCATGCTAACACTAAGCTAACGCAAAGCTAGCCAAAGTATTGTTAACACATAGCTGGACAAAAGCTAGTAATGCAAACGTAACTCAGCAAGTAGTATAACATTGTAATGTAGCTGTTTCTATCCTGAATGCAGTTTGCACTTCACTTCACTTCAAAAATAAAAGTCATGTCCATATTCCCATTCCTCAAATGCATTTACTTCCTCAAGCAAACTAGCATGAGTGCGCAAAAAGAAAAGGGTATGTTTGTTTGATTTTTATCAATCTGCCCATGATGCAGGTAACACGAGTTGTGAATGTAAAGTTTTAACATCGGGATCTGTGGAGTTCTTTTAGTGTCGATTTGATGACCTGCTTTTGACTTTTCGTCTTTGTCTTCATTTTTAGCTGTGGAGGTTCCAGCTTGGCTGTGAAAACACAAGCAATTCATAAAAAGTGCTGAGCATCATCATCGTCATCATGAAAACAACATCATACTTTTACAGTTACAGTTGTTAATATGTTAACAGCTTTTAAAGTCTAGCGACATCACAATGGTCAATTTTGAAATGAATGGAGAACACACATCCTCAATCTTAGAAGGTGACAGAGAAACAGTCTTTAGTTACTCTACTAGCTGAAGGAAAATAACATCTGTAGACTGTCTGTGCAGCCAATTATACCACCGCACACTCATGTTTGTCTCTGATAAAAAAAAAAAAGAAGAAGAAGAAAAAAGGTCTTGTAACTGTTCAAACGTTTTTGAGAGGACACACAATCTGGATCCAATTTGACATCCAGGGCAACATATGTTTCTGTCGCAAGCTTTCAGGTCAAATGTAAATAGAAGACTGTGAGCACTTCATGTTGTGAATTCTTCACACAACGGCAAAAGCAAAACAAAAATAGCCAAATCCATACCAAATGTATGACTTATGCTTTTGTGGAATACGGAATGAAGCGATGTCCTCAACTGTAGGTGAAAAAGTTAAATGTTCTATGTTAAGGGAACTTAACATATAGCTCCAAATGCTTTACCAAATTTACAATATGCTCATGTACTATCAGAGAAAAGATACATTTACAGCTGAAATCTTCACAAGTTATGTAAAGGTAATTAAAATGTTCCGCTGACATCATCCACAATACCAGCTGGTTCATCACCACAATATCTGATTATCAGAAAAAACTCACCACACTCTCTGAGGACAATAGGCGCTGTATTTTGGAACATTTGACTCTAGAATAACTGCTGACAGCACAGGAAGGAACAGTTTTTCACACCACTTAAAATAAATCGGGAAAGAAACATACAAAACAATATGCATTTGACATATGTAAATATTTGTTGTTGTTTAAACTGCTCTGATCTTCCTGTTACGTGGTGGCTTTCCTTCAATCAGTGTTGGGGGATTTCTGTGCTTAAGTACAGAGCAGATGGATAAAACCTAGACGGTTTTTTTTTCTTTTCTTTTTAGGTCCCCTGACCTTTTGGGCCGCTGTGTCAGTTCAGTAAGCCAGCTTTGACTATCCGCTGTCAACAAATAGGTTTGACGTATCTTTGAATTTCTTTATAGATACCACAGAATCTTTAACCAGCTCTATCCTTTCAGTTTTACTACACTGGATATTATGAAACACTCAAAAATGACCAAATACTTTCCTTTCCAAAAGGTTATAAGAACTGATTTTAATAGCTGTAAGCATAACTGAACCTAGCATTTTTTTTCTTTTAGAGGAGCAGTAACAGTGGACTCCATTGTGGTAATTACAAAACACTGATCATGCTGCAAGCTGTGCTTGAACTTCAGAAAATGGTTTTATTGTTGGACCAAAGGTTGTGCTGGCATTTGTGATACTTGTCGTACTTGACCAGTTATAGAAATCTGTAAACCCACTCAAAACTGTTTTGAGTGGATTTGCTTATTTCAATGTAGTTTTAATTGTTTGTCAAGCCAAGCATCAGAATGGGGAAGAAAGGTGATTTAAGTGACTTTGAATGTGGTATGGTTATTGGTGCCAGATGGGCTGGTCTGAGCATTTCAGAAACTGCTGATCTGCTGAATTTTTTCCCACACAGCCATCTCAATGGTTTACAGAACCCCCCCCCCCCCCCCCAAAAAAAAAAACAATCCAGTGAGCGTCAGTTCTCCAGTTGAAAATATCTTTTTGATGCCATAAGTATGAAGCAAGTGGCCAAAGTGCTTTGAGCTGATAGGAAGGCGAAAGTTACTTGGAAACCCACTTATTATGGCCAAATATTCAAAAGAGAATCTCTGAATGCCCATCAAACCCTGAAGCAGATGGGCTACACCAGCGGACGACTACACTCGGTACTACTACTGTAAGCTAAGAACTGAAAACAGGGTGGCGTTTGCACAGACTCACCAACATTGGAAGACAAATGGAAAAATGTTGCCTGTTGTGATTCAACGTGCTGATGGCAGGGTCAAAATTTAGCATACACAACATGAAATCATGGATCCAACCTGCCTTCTGTTGAAGGTTCAGGCTACCAGTGGTGGTGTACTGGTGTGGGGGATATTTTCTTGGCACACTTAGCCCCTTATTACAAAGGAATATTATTTAAACACTGCACCCTACTCTACCATGTCCATCTCTTTATGACCACATTGTGCCCGTCTTCTGATGATTCCTTACAGCAGAAAAATGCACAAAACTCAAAATCGCCTCAAACTGGTTTCTTGAACATGACAATGAGTTCACTGTACTTACAATCACCAGATCTCAACCCAAAAGAGCACCTTTGGGATGTGTGATGCCATCATGTCAATATGGATCAAAATCTGAGATGAAAGTTACCTTTTTGAATATATACCAAGAAAAATTAAATCGGTTTTTAAGGACAAAGGGGCTCCAACCAGTGCTTGCAACATGTACATAATAATGTGGTAAAAGTAAATGTTTACAGGCACGTTGATCTAAGTTTTGCTGCTTATCTGAGTCTCATGTAGTTTAAGGTGCACTCAGTGAAAAGAAACCTCAAATTCTCACATTCAAGCCTGGTTGCATAAATGATTCACAAACAGTGCAAAATAATTTGAGGGTAATGGGTCGATTGTTGAACTTTGGGCAGAGCCTAGACTTGGTATTTCCTTCTGCTTTCCCATACTAAGCTAAGCTAAATACTTCCAGACATTAGCTCTACCTCTAGACCAAAGAAATAAGGGACTATAAAATGGCACTGGTCTTCTAGTGCAACATACTTCCCAAAATGTTGCCCTTAAACCTTTGCTGTCGCATAGCAGGCGTTGTGCAGTCTCAGAGATAAAAGCTAACACCGTTTTTCTGAGAACGCTGAGAACAGTTTGACAAAAGCCCCCTGCATCTGAATAAAGTGTAAGGTTATCAGCTTGCATGTTACCGGTTCCAGTGTGACTTTTTCTCTGTGTGCATATTTTCACATGTCACTCCCTGAAGGCATGTTGCTGTCAACCATGGGAACTTGTGTGTCTAACTGTAAGTCCACAGTCCTGCTCTGTCAGAAGTAGGCCGGGTTGGGTTAGAAAATGTTTCATAAGCTTAGACTGACCTCCTTCTTCTCTGTTTCTCCCTCTCTGCCACTCCTCACAGCCCTCCCAGTTTCTCTATCTTCTTCTCACCTAAACATTAAAACAGTCAATGCAAAAATAGTATCGTATACTTTCACCATATGCACCCCAACATCTAAAAAGCCTACTTTTCATAGCGATTTCATTTCACTGCTGCATATTCAAAGTTCTTCCTCTCTTTCTTCATTTTTAATCTCTCACAAAAGTCTCCGTTCTCATTAATATTTCCTGCATTCTGTTTTCTGATAGCTTTGTGCTCCACGAATAATAGTCTTCCTACTAAACTGACTGAGGGAGGTGACTGAAATACTTGAATTTATATGACACTACAGTATGTTCTTGTAAAAGTCTGCACGTTGGTGTGCGAAGGTGCGTGTGCGTCTGTGTGTCTTTACACAGATGTCTGCGAGAGTCTCTATCCATGCGTGCAGTTGCCAGTCTGGATATCCATTTGCGTGTGTGTGTGTGTGTTTGTATGACTGTGTGAGCATGTAATTGCATGCATGTGTCTCCGTGTTTGTCTCCATCTACCATTTGACTGCCATCTGAATCTGTGGCACGTATAGCAGGAGAGCTATGAAACAGCAGAGAGACAGACAGGCGGAAAAGAGAAAGGGAAAAGTGTACTTATATGTGTGTGTGTGTGTGTGTGTGTGTGTGTGTGTGTGTGTGTGTGTGTGTGTGTGTTTCTTTTTTTCGGGGGGGGGGTGAAGGAGACAAGAAGTAGGGAACAAGTGAGGAGGAGAAGGATGAGAGATGAGGACAAGGAGCAGAGGAGAAAGAGAGACAGGGGAAAGATGTGAGCATGAGAGAGTAAGACAAATAGAGATACAGAAAGAGAGAGAGAGAGAGACAGGCTCGGAGCAGGACGGGTGGGGGTGGGGAGTGGGGGGAGTGGGGGGGCATCAGCATACAGAGGCAGTCTGTGGTCTTCCAAGCAGCAGCAGCAGCAGTAAAAATAGGGGAGAGGAAAAACAACGATGGTTTGAAAGATTAAATTCCTGTTGGAATAGGAAGTGCAGAGAGAGGGAAGGGCAGATACCGAGGCAGGCAGTGGGGCTGCTGGGTAAAGGTACTGGTTTTGGCTTTAGTGCAGATATTTTTAAAGGAAAATTCCACTATAAAATACTCGCACAGCCCGATCTAGCATGCTGGATGCATGTTACAAAATGTAATTGCACTTAGTCCTTGGCGAGCACGGCTTAGAAACCCTTATTTGGACTGAAATTCCAGTGATTTTTTTTTTCCATGCAATTTTTACACAATTTAAAAGTCTTTTAGTGTTTACTTTCCCCAAACATCTAATGAACAGAGCTTATATATGTCTACCCTGAGCGTATAGAGGAGAGGCCTTTCAGCCTCAGCTTGAACTCTTTTATTTATTGTGAAGTGATATGACTCTGGGTGGGGTAAAACATTATTACGCAACTTAAAACGCTCAAATTTCACAGTGAATGAATTTGCATTTATTCATGCCCGCTCATGTTGCGGCAGTGCCAGTTAATTTTGGAGCTTGTCACATAAAAATTCAATTCATACGTCACCGAAGAAAACAAGACCACAAACCTTTCCATTTTTTTGTTAACTAAGCATACCACATTTAAACCTGTGTCATGTTTATTTGTTTATCTGTATATTCTAATTCAATAATTCAACTGGTCTAAGAAGCAACTAGCCTTGCCTGTCTCCTCTGGGATTTCAAGTTTTCTTTCTTTCTTTGTTTTCAAACCTGCAGCAGGTGAGCAGTACAAAAAATTATTAAAAGCAAGACCTCAGCAGTGACTTGTTTTTAGCGCAGAGGAAGCATGTGCATGTTTGTCTGTGAAGGGTCTCCGAGAGGAGAGGGGGGAGCTGCAGGAGGAGGGCTGTCTGTCACGTTCTCCATTATTTATTCATTCATTTATTTACTGCCTTTTCCTATATTTATGTGACAGTATCTAAATGAGAGGCACATTTTAAAAAAGGACAACATCTTTGTATGTCTGTGAAGGGAGAAGTCAATTGTAGATGAAAAGCTGCGATAGCATAATTCAATAACACAACTTTCTCTCTCTTTTTTGGTCTTATTTGATTACTGGCGCTCTTTTTTAGCTTGTCACGGGTCATTTATGTCGACATGTTGCGGAAATCGAGTAGAAAGTGTTTTTTTTTTCTGGAATCCTTTGACCAATTTCAGAGGCCTGCAAGTCTTATCTAGTTATTTACTAAAGTAAAAAAAAAAGGAGATAAAAACACACTTTCTGTTCTGTAAATCATCTGAAACCTCAGTCTTGTGCTACGTACATCTATTTCATTCATAAATAACACACTGATGACAGAAATCTGTTGAAAGGTTCAACAAACTGCTTAAATAAGCACCACTACATGGGTAACATAAGGTTTAACTTACCTTCATCTAGTTTAATAGTTAATAGAGTCCCTGAAATGTCGACGGTGTTCTTACGTCTTCTCGTTATTTGCAACAATGGGTTGGATTCGTGACTTAAATTGATATCGCACAAGAAAATCTTTTTTTTTCCTGCATTAACTCACAAAGAAAAAGCCTGTTCTGACAAAAGAAAACGGTGGGGAGGGGGGAGGAAGGAAGTGATTGCTAAGTGTTGGAAGGAGTCCCATATCTCTCTTAGAAGCCAATGAGCTCTGATAGAGAAATTCCAACAAACCGACTGATTGGCACCGCAAAGGATGCCATTCAATTAGAAATGAACATGTGAATGGAATGCTTCTGAGAGGGATCTGGAGTGATGAAAAATACAGGTTTGGCATGATTGAGCTCAAACCTGTTTGGGGATTGCACGTGTGTGTATGTGTGTGTGTGCAATCTCCCTGATAGGATAGGGGCTTCGTTAGGGTAATTACAGCTTTGCTATGTAAATAAGCCTGTCATAGAGGAGAAAGACACACCCACCTCTTTTTCAGACCCAATTAACCTAACTCCCCTGGAGTTTACATACCTAGCGCTCTCCAGAACACACACGCGTATACACACAGATAAAATCCATTCCAACACTACTGCGTGCACACTTGTCTACACTTATGTTAAGGGCGAATATAGTTATCGGCGAAGTCTTCCATGCTCCAAACTTTTCCATTTCACACAGAGCCAGTCCTAGACACCAGGCAACGCAGTATGTGCGTGCGTAAACTTGAGAGCATTTGTGTGTATTCGATCCTGGGCGAAGCAGTAGACTACAGCTAGCCAGGTGATATCTGTATGCATAAGGCATCACCCCAGGCTAACTGGCTGCTGGAGCTGTGGTGAGCAGCATCTATCATCTCAGGCCGCTGATGAATGTCTGTCCTGAATGGCTCTGTGGCGTAGTGAGGGGAGCAGAAAGAGAGAGCACAATATGACTCATGGTGGAAGGAGAAAGGAGGGAGGTGAGGGCTGGTGGTGGTGGGGAAGGGGGGGGGGGGGGACAAGGGGGAAAGATGAGGGAGAAGGGCAGAGGGGGAGGAAAAAGGGGAGGAAGACAAAGACGAGGAAAGAGTGGGAGCGATGAAGAACAAAAAGGCAAAAAACACAAAGACAGAGAGGGAAAAGAAAGTGAAAATGCTCAGTGAGACTGCACAAGAATGTAGAGATGCAGACGCATCGGAGGGGGGGGGGGTGGGGGGGGGGTAGAGGAAGTGGCAGAAGAAGGTGAGGGGCGAGGAAGACGCGGAAGGAAGAAGAAGCAGAAGAAGGAACAGAAATAGGAGATGGAATGGAAGGAGGGTGGAGAAGCATGAACAGGAAGAAGTGAAATGGAGGAAGAACAGGAAGGGGGGAGGAGAATGCGAGAGAGACAGAGATAGAGATGAAGGATGTGGGTGCATGGGGAAGAACAGAGGGAGATAGTGGCAAGAAGGCATTAAAGTGGGTCAGAGGAGAGCAGGATGATGTGGAAGAGAAGGAAAGACAGAGAGGAAGATAAAGAGAGAAAGAGAGCATGTTGGGAGAAGAAAGAAAGTGATGGAGAAAGGATGGAGTGGAAAGAAAGGGAGGATAATGGTAGTTCAGATGACAGCAAACCCAATAATGCACCAAATAAAGATTGACATATGTTGTATGGTGCGTGGACTAAATGCAAAAACACATAAATGAACCTATAATCTCTGCCAAACAGAAGAAAACTAGTCAAACCAGAAAAAAAGTTGTTAAATACAGCTGATCCGTAACAGTAACTGTTTTTATGACATTTCAGCTGCGATGTGATCGGACAATTTATATTTACCATTTTCTGTAAAACATTGCACACCATTGTTGATGCAAGATGTAACATCAGCTTGGTTCCAAATCACCCTGATTTCATTTCATCCAATATTGAATAAAATTATCATATATAGAGGGAAAGCACGACGACAAAAGCCCAACAGCCTTATCTGCATTTGAAACGGAGAGACAGACACACAATACGCAGTGACGCTGCTTGTGTTTATTCTCTGCAAAAGAGGAAGAGCCAGTGTTCCCGGGGATCATTGGGTTCTTGGATCAATATTGGTGCTATGATGAGACAGTGATAGAGTTTGTGGTCTAGAGCTTAAAAGATACCTACACCATCACTTTCTCACTTTCCCCTTCTCTCTCAGAGTTCAGCTGGCTAAATTTGAAAATGCATATTCTTCTTCCTCTTTCGGCTCTCTGTCCACACTTTGACACCCTTCTTTTATAAAGTCATTACCAGAGTAGAAGAATCTGAAAACAACATCTCATTTCAAAGTAGTAGTGCTGAGCAATACAAACTTTGCTATTGATCAGAGTACTGCCAATACCAATACTGATACCGGTACCGATATTTTTAACCTGTTAAGGTAGCTTATGTAGGGGAAAGCAACGTGCTGCGATTCACGAGCTGAATCGTCATCAATTTACTTAATTCGGGACACATTTTAATGACCACCATGATTCTACAATAATTAGTTAAAACAACAAAACACACCTTTTAGCTTTTCTTGTATTTCGAAACTGTTTCTTTTTTGGAGACCTGGAATGTAAATGTTGTTCTGTTGTTTAACGGTGCAATAGGTCATAAATCATATTTGGATGCGACAATTATTTAACACAATTCAGTGGGCTACACGCTGAACGTAGTATCGATGCTATCGTACTAGTATCGATCTGATACCAATACCAGCGTTGGTATCAGTAGTGTCGATATTTGGAATGATCTGCCCAACTCTAGGAGAAGGAAACTTTTTGAAGACCTTCCCGTGTTTGCACATGAAAGCAGTCTTTAGCTGCTTTATTGCAAACATTACACTGCATGCAAATATGAAACCATTAAGCTTAAGACAAATAGCAGTCCACAGCTAAGTGCCCAGTCATATTTGAGTGAGTTTAAATAGGCTGCAAATAAATGTATTCTTATTGTCAGGGTATACTGTATGTCCCTTGGAAAAATCCCAACACTCTTATGTCTGTTGCATCACTCAGTGTTTCTTTGTTGCTATGTTACATTCACTAGTTCACCGAGGAAAAATGTTTTGGTCATCCATAAAAATGATGCTCCTCGCTAGTGTTTTTTATCTGTTGTTCCTCTGTTCTTTCATATAATGTCTGCTCATCATGAGGTACATGCTCATGTAGAAAAAAAAAGGCTTACCACACATACAGAAATATTTCTCTCTCTCTCCCACCCTTTTCTCTCTCTCTCTCTCTAACTCTCACGCACACAGAAATTCGTGCGCCTGCCTCCGCGCATACACACTGCGCCGTGCGCGCAGGCGTGCACGCCCGCAGACAGTCAGCTGTGTCCTTCCCACAGCTAGTAGCACGAAAACAGAACACACTGCCTGTCCCTGCCTTACACACATATACACACACAGACCCATGTGCACACACAAACTCTGAAACAGCCCTCTACACACTCTTAAAGGGACATGACACAAACTAACGCATTATATATCAAGCGCCAGCCCCGTACCTGGATAATCAATTATTTTTTATTAGTATTAATATTATATTAAATTGAAACGAAGCTTGTGTGTCTACAAGCATAAAACAAATATAACTTGGAGCTAGTGAACAGTGATAATTCCTTAATGCTCTCATCCCTGTGTCTTCATAAGATGGTCACTTTTTAATTATTTTATTTTTACTGTATAAACTATAAGCATGTTGATACAAGATCACAGAGATGATCACATTTTACAGTGTGTAAAAAATGTTTCATTAGTGAAATAGTAAGAGTCCTTTGAAATTGAGACAACACGTGTTGCCCCAAATATTCTTTGAATATATAAGAAACTTTTTTTGGCCTTATGATAAGGTTTGTGAATAAAGAGAGATAAAACTGGAAAAAGACTAAACAGATTAGGATAATTTTATCATCTGTATATACAGTGGGTGTATTTGTCTGCTAGTGACGCTAAAACTACTTCTTTATCTTCCAGAACACATAAAATTGATAATATTTTATACCTCGGGACACTTTAGACACACAATGAGTGAATTATGTGCTTTAAGCAGCTGACCGTACTGATTGCACAACAAAACAAAATTAAAAAGATTAAATTATAGCAGAATAAGAGTTTTTTCCAATTACTTGTGTTCCTACTCCTCCTCCTTTAAGGGCCGTTGAGGTCAGAGAACACTAGTTTGGGAGGCAATAGAGAAGTATTGCATGGAAAATAAAATACAATAAAATAAAAACACTAAAGGCTTCTGATTTGCACTTATATGTCAGCATGATAGCATCGATGAGTGGTGTACGCCGACTGTCCGAAGGCTCAGCAGTCAAAGGTAATAACAGACATCTTTTTCTGTGCGCACAGGACTGGGGTGTCTGGTTGCCCTATACGGTGTCACTGCATGACTGGTGCTATGACTGGCCACAGGGGTAATTTAGAGGTACACAGGTCAACAAGGGTGGGTATTTGGGACTATCAAGCCCCCATCTGCTGTGGCAAAATGAAGCCCTGAATCTTTAGCAGGATACATATTGACATATAATTGCTTAGAAAATGTTTCAAAACACCAAAAGCATTCAATCTGAATAATCTTGTGCTGTATATGAACTCACATGTAATGTAAGGCCTGAATTTGAAGGCCATCAAAAAGAACTTGAACTTCAGCGAAGTCGACAAAAACTGAGTCACTGTGCCTTTAAGAAGCCCCCACCGTCTCGCAACAGGGGGGGCGTGAGCTGAATCCAGGAACAGCGATTGAAAAAAAAAAAAAAACGCTCCACCAGCGGACTGTTTCAAGTTCCCCCCGGCTGAAACCCTGCCTGATTTGTGGGCAATGTTGGGGATGTAGAAAAAAAGGAAACCGGAGCAAAGAGAGCGCAAGGGAGAGATAGGGAGACAACACTAACTAGGTAGCTATGGAGATAGTAGGTTTTCCTGGTAGCTTTCTTTGACAGGTGTCGAGTGGGATAAAATAAAGTATCAGAACAGCCTCCAAGATGTACGGCAAAGGAAAAGGAGCTGTTGTCCCCTCCGATAGCCAAGCAAGAGAAAAGTAAGTACAATATTGCACTGTCACAACTGAAATCCAGCAAAGAAGTGTGCTAAGGTGGCTCAACTTGCTAACTGATGTGGAGCAGTTCAGTCACTCCAGCGGAGTCACGCATGTTACTGGAGCTCTTTTCTAAAATTTACCGGCTACTTCAAGTGAAAGCTGTGCTACTTTATTCTTCGTGTTTGCCACTTTGTACTCGTGCCTCTACCTTTCTTCTTATGCATCCTCCCAACTACAGGCATGGCTGCTAAGTTAGCCCAAGTGGCTAGCTGCACTGCCAATTTCACTCTTGTCTTTCTTGTTTTCTCTCAAGTACAAAAAAAGGGAAAAGAGAGAGAAGCGGCAGTTTGAGCAACTAAAGTTGCTCCACTTTTACCTGCAGGGAGTGTTTTCTGCGCGTGCTTCCAGCGATAATGTCTGAACGTGCACTCGGGAGCATTGATGGGGATCCCACGTCCATCTCTTTGCCCCTCGCCCCACAGTGTGAGGAACAATGCATTTGGAGCGACGCCGTGCATTGTAGCTAGCATGCTTTGTGTCGCCTCGCTGAAGCAGCAGGTATAAATAGAATACAGCTGTTTGGGGCTTTGTTACAAACTAGCAGCGGAACGTGCTCGAGAATTGTTCCAGAAACCCAGACTGGTTACATTGTAGCGATGCCCGTGTTCGGCCAGCGAACAGCCGCTTGCGGTCTCCGCGTAAAGGGGAGCTGCGCCTCCTCTTTAACTTTTGTGGCCCGTGGAGATTTTCTGCAGTCATCCCGAGTTGTGCGAAGCGCCGGCGGGGACAAAGTGCTCACAAAAATGCCGCCGCTTTTTTTTTTTTAAACCGTAGGAGTTCCACATGGGCCTTTTATAGTGGTTGGTTTTTGTTTTGTTGGGAAACTTAGATGGCGTTAGCTGTAGCCCTCCAATCCCTTTGTCTGTGTGCCTCTGTCTCGGTGCCTTGTTGTTCGCTCTGAAGATACGTGCCGCACGTTTAGCAACACTCCTGTGAGTTTCGGAGCTTTCACGTTAGTCTCAAAAAGATTTGTAAAAACCCCATGTGCACTGGTTCCGAAATAGAAGACACGCTTCTCTGCAGTGAACTTCCTTTCCTAAAAGTCACAGCTAGCAAAGCGCATTGGGACATTTGTTAAGATTCGTTAAACTTTGGTTAGATTTAACAGTTTGGGAGTGTTGTGCTTTGCAAATGGTCCACAGTGGGGTCGGATTCACTACGGTTAAATATCCTGCTGAAGAAAAAGGAAGAGGGAAGAGCTTTCACACAGGTCAATGCTTATCGATTCGTCCTTAGAGCGGATGAGTTGGACACATCAGCTCTGACTTGCCGGACCGGTCTGAGCTGAAGTGGGACCAAATTGTGAGACTCGTGTGCATGTTTGCATGAAGATCAGCAGGCGCCACGTTACCCCACACCTTCTATTCTGTCATTTGTGAAGCCATCTGCTTTATTCTTTTCCTCTGTGCGTGGCTTTTACACCTCTTTTCTCCATCTGCCTCCCAACTCTCACTTCCCCATCCACTGCTGCTCCTCAGTCTCTTCATCCCTCACTTCAGTGTTGAATTATTGAGACAGACTGAAGCAGCTGCTCTCAGCTTTGCGTCAGAGTTGAGAGAGACAGAAGAGAAAGAAGGAGACAGAAGAGAGGGAGATATGGTGGGCAGGCTCATCCATGTTTAAAGAGGGGGTTTTGTCGGGAGCCTCAGGCAGGATGTCAGGTGTGCCGACCGTGTACATCAGGGAGATTTCTCTCTCTCTGTGGAAGTGAGTTTATGCACGCGCAGATGTCCCATCTTTAAATGTATAAGAGCGTAGTGGGCAGGGAGGTCAAAGGGCACCTCACATGAAGTGGAAGAAGGAAGAAAATTTTTCTTAAAGCAGGAGAGAGAATACCAACCAAGAAGCGTACGAGTCAAGCTATGTGGAGGCCACACAACCTTAACAATTGGCAGAAAAAGGGGTTGCTTCAGTTTTTTAACCTCCCCTGATGAATATAATATCACACACTGCTACTTGACTGCTTCTCTAATCTCCTGTACCACCTGCTGTTCCCTCCACTGTAATACTGGGCATGTTCCCGTTTTTGTTCCAGTCAAAGCCATTTTTTCGTCTCTCCCTTCACTCCACCAACCGCTAGTGGCTCCTCACCTTAAACTTCTCTTTCTTTTTCTATGTGCAAGCTTCTGAGCTTTAATAATGCAGTAGGCCAGGTGCACACACAAGCCGCCCCTTCTTGCAGCCCACATACAAAAAACCCCACACACATACACACCACACATAAAAAATTCATTGAAGGCCTCTTGGGGGGCATCTGCATCGTGAACCTCCCATCCCCAGACGTAACACCAAGTCCTTACCCGTTTCCTTCCAGTCAAAACTCCTGTGTAAGGATGCACATGTATTGAGGAAGCCTGTAAGCCTGCAGTGTGCAGGGACATGCAGACAGTATCAATATTTGAAGCACTTGCTGTATCCTAAAGCTTCCTGTGAGCTTTTGCCAGGCATTTCAAAAATATTTAAAACTGGTTTTAAATCCAAGGAATCTGCAGGTGTTGAGGTGCAGAGGTAGAAAGCTCTGTGATGCATAGCATGTGTGTGTGCGTTGTAGGTGCTTGTGTGTGGCTCAATGCTAGACTGACCTGCAAGTGGCAGTGACTTACACTCTACACCAGCGGTCACAGAGAGCTCTGTGACCTACAAATTGCTAGGAGCCTCAGAAAGTGGTCAGATTCCCCTGGCTAAAGTGGTCAAGTGTTCGCGTGTGTTTGTGTTTCAGCAGAAGTGCAGCCTTTAGCCTCATAAGAGCATTGGTTATTTGTACAACAACTAATCTGCCACGCTGTCTGTTTTGAATTAAGTGGTTGCACTCGGGATGGTTTCTTCCTTTTGAAATATCAGTGCACTATGAGAGATTTATTTATCATGGAATATAATAAAAAAATATGAATTCTTCTGCGAAGAAGTCAAGGCCAGTTGTGCTTGGTTTGTTTGTTCATCGATATGTCTGCCTGTTCATTTATGCGCTCTTATCTCTGTGACTATCTGCAACAGGGAAACACCCTCAGTTATTTATTACCTTCCAAGCAGGTCAGCCCACTGTACATACGCAGAGAAAGCAGCACTTTGAAACTGTTATCTCTTTCCGCATGAAGTGCAGGACTACTAATGACACATGTTCAACCTGGACTGACCCATTGATAGTTTAGTCTTATGTAACACATGTGTCATTATTGTTGACTGAAAACCGTGTCTGCAGCTGGGATGTGTGTTTACAAAGAAACTTTCAGTTTCTGTTCTCTCTTGGTCTCGTTCTCACACTCTTAACTTTTAAGACAAGTTGGGTAGTTGCAAAATGTTTCTTTTATTGAAATTCCCGCCTAGACAGATCACTTAAATCTATTCAAAGTAGCAACCAATAGGAATGTACCAGTTTATTGCCATTGGTTAGACTCCATTTATAGTTTTCTGTACCTGGGATCCAGGTTTATTAGTTACAAACACAATTTGAGCTCATTCAAAATCGGTTGAAAACTTTATGATTAATACGCAGATCTTTGCTTACCTGACACAAAGGGTACAGTGGAAAATTACAAAAACAAATCTGTTTCCACTACTGTCTAAATTATTTCAATCATTAGTTCTGGCCCAGAATTTCCAACTTGTTGCAGCGCTAGTATACAGTGCATATTATATTATTAAGCTCAGGTCAAGAGGACAGAAGGTTGTGCACCTCATGTCGACCCACTTGAATGCCAACGACGCATAGCAGCATGCAGGACCCTAAGGTGGCTTACAGTCTCTATAGGCTTATACATACATTGTGTGAGCAGTCTTGGAAGTTTGCAGGTTTTGAGTCCAACAATGTTGGTGAACGGGTGTATTGATGGTTATATACGTGTGTGTGTGTGTGTGTGTATATGTATGAAATATATTTGCCACCTTCAGTTTGATATCTTGTGTTAAATCATACACATAATGTGTTCTGCTTAACTTTTAAGAAACATGCATTAAAATCCGCTCACTAGCCCCGTAAATGTCTTCTGCCTGTTTTCTCTCGTGAAGGACAAGGTCTGAACATGTAGGGACTAACATCACTGCTGTTACTGTCTATTTGCCTATTCATATCTTTCACAGACTACATTTGCATACTAACAATGCATATTTTAAACATTTGCATACCATTTGT
The DNA here is from genome assembly GCF_900408965.1 of Simochromis diagramma. NCBI lineage: Eukaryota > Metazoa > Chordata > Actinopteri > Cichliformes > Cichlidae > Simochromis > Simochromis diagramma. The sequence goes on from NW_024387030.1 coordinate 7,971,243, forward strand.
AGTAAGTACAGGTCAGTCACAGATCATATCTCTTAACGTAACCCATGGCAGTTTTTTTTTTTTTTCCATTTCTGTTATTAAGCCTTGAACCTCACAGAGAATTTGTTCATTGCTTTACTATCTGGACGTTTATTTTAAGCGCATTTATTTAATTTTTTTCCTTCAGTACAGGCTATTAGTTTAAAGAACAATGCTCTACATGATTGTGTTTATAGCCTGGGATTATTTGCAAAACATACTCCTAAAAGAGACAAGAATAAGGAAACAAGTGCAGTTTAACATCCCCATAGCTAACACTGGATAATTCTCAATACTAGCACAATGGCAGTTGAACGAACTTCATACTTTTATTGAGCTTCTAAACATTTTTTTGAAATCAAGTTGGATGATTTTGATATTTAAAATGGAAAAACTAAATGTAAACAGGGTTGTAAAAACCTACAGTTTTCCGAGGGATGTCCACGAGGGCAGTCGCATGCCCTGGAACGGGACTGGGGCGAGGCCCTCTGTCATCTCCAGACACAAGCAGCTGGAGGCAACTGCTAGTGATCCTTCCACAGGTTCACCTAAGGAAGTCTTGTTACAGCAAGTAATTCTTTTACTTTTAAGTAAGAACAGTAATCTGGGGGTTTGACAAAACATGTACTGGAGCTCAAGTTAGTTGCTTCAAGCTATTTCTAGAAGTCCTTGCTTAAACCTTTTTTGCATGTCTGTCTGCAGCGTCAGACAGCAGGTGAGACACTTGCACACATTTAGACATGAAGTACAGGCAGCTGTGCTACATGTAAATTTATAGTAAATAGTTGGACAGGATCAGTTAGCAAATATTTGTTACTTCACTTAAAACAGGTGAGCTGTCACATAAAATTGACCTTTATCCCAATGACAGAAATTTGGAGTTAATTGTTATACTTGTTTTGACTGTTAATCTAAAGATTTCAGATTGACTTCAATTAAAAAAACAAACAAACAAATTTCATAAAAATAATATTATGTTGATGGAGTGAAGTTTAAAACAAGCCAGCACTTGACTAATGTACAGCATGCACTCATCAGCTTTATTGATTGGTTAATAGAAAATCAGAAAACTGTGATATAAACCCACCATAACTATCCCCAAATCACAGGGTCGCGCCATCAGGCGTCCTGATTAGTCAGAATAAATTTTACATTTACCAGATTGTGACCAAGAGATGACGCGTCAAGCCTAAACATTTGAGAACATTTGACAAATGATTTCTGAGCCTCCAGTCGATGGTCCTAATAATAGTGGTGGATTAATTTTCTTTTTATAGACACACCCCAAGGTTTAATCTTAGTCCATATGCACTTCAGGACCACAGCTATGCACAAACCTAAGGGTAATTTGAGTATTTGCAACCTCGGCGGTTATTAAACTGTCTTTATCTATTTTATTTTCATTGCATGCTGATAGAACTTCCTCTTTAGCATCTTCTTAAGAGACTTAAATGCATTAAATATGTTTTAATAGATATTTCATCTTATGAAGAAGTAACTTTGGAAACGAAGACAGAATTGGGGGAAAAAAAGCTGTCAGTGGTTGAAAACAAACTGAACAACATCCTAATTATCTCAAAATCATGTGTCATTGATCAGTTCATCGACTAATGATAGGGACTATGACACTAAGCTACTGTCCTTCTCATTAGGACCTTATTGGGCTGTCAGAGGACTGTCTGCTCTGGGCACACGGGGCACTGTCATATCCACACTGCTGGTCGATTGATGGTCCATTAACAGCCTATTAAACATGACTAAGTGAAGGAGTTAGGAGTACAATGTTGGGCCAATGGGGGTTTCCCACTCCACAGCATGGATGTCTGTCTGTTAATAGACCCTGGTGGATTGCCATTTTCAAGTGTTGCTGGCCTGTTATAATAGCAGCGATTTTGAAAAGTTTGACAAGAGCTTTTAAAATATTGTTGGAACGATTGGGAATGCCTGTCATGTGCAGCTATTTCTGCTGGTATGTGGTGCTTTGAATAGAAGCGTATTCTTCAAAGAGTCTGACTGTCTTTAGGTTTTGTTGTGATTAAAGGAGTTTGGATAATTAGGCTTAATAAAATGCACAGAAGCAGTAAAGTATAGCAAACTATACAGACCACCTGGAGTCCCAGAATGTTTAAGTGAGATTTATGGTCTAGGAGAACAGAGGCGCTGTAGAGCTTCAGTCACAGGAGCTTTTGTTTTTCTTCAGTGACTTTACAGCCATCCCGAAATAAAGTGAAGATAACAATACGGAGGAGCTCCAAGTCTCCGGAACTTTGAGCTCAAGGAACTAATGTCCAGGAAGTGTTTAAGGAACTGAAGGTTCATTTTGCCCCTTTTGTTTTTACTGTAGTGTAAAGACCCATAAAGACGAATCAAATTAATCACTAAGTGAGGAGGTGATGAGGTTATGACAAAATGTCCAGATGCTTTAGCAAGGCCATATGCATTACTTTAAAAAAAATCACTACTATATGGAAAAAGTTTTTATTATTTATTTAATAATTAAAATAAATCCCAATAGAAGAGTCAAATCCACCTAAGTTAAATTGTAAATGTACAGCAGTGTTATGAGTATGCATGTATGCATAGTATGGAGTGTAATACTGGGATATTTACTTGTATTAATAGAACTATTCACTGTAATGAAAAGAACTATAATAACACAAGCAAAATCTTAGGTTGGTCATTGTAAGTCCAGTCTTCTGTTGCTGCATGATGTTATAGGTTAGCCTGATGGCTGAACGTTTGAACCTTTGTCTGAACTTTCAGAAAGTACTTCCTGTTTAACCCTAACAGTATCTGACTGACATTTAGCTAACCCAACTTCTCTGTTGATTGAGGAAAGTTCTAAATGACTTCACCCTCCCTGACTCTTTTTATTTTTACCTCTCTTGCCACTTCCTGATAATAGTTTGTTCCTTCTTCACAGTTGAACAGTCGTTGATCTGTTGATACATAATCTTCATTCTTTTTGTCTAATTTGTTAAAAATGCAAGACGAAGACAGAGGAGTTTGACATTAATGTTGAAAAATATCACTAATTTTTCTTTTTCTTTTACATTTCAGGTTAGCGTTATATGTGTACGAATACCTGCTACATGTGGGAGCACAGAAATCAGCACAGACCTTCCTGTCTGAGGTAAGACTGCAGCCATGACATCGACTTTTTTATGCTGTACCGAGCCCGGTCGGTTTAGAAATGCCTTCGTTCTTTGCATCTTTCCTGAAAATCACCCTTATAGTTTAACCTTACCAACTCCTGTTCAAGTACATGCTACCAGAAACATTGGCCTTGGTTACTAATGAATGGAAAACGGCTTCCTGCATTACCAAGCTTTACACGATAGATCCCTCCTGTAGCTCGTGTTATAGCAGCTTGTACCCTCTCAGGCATACATCGTCAGTGCAAACATGCTAAACATGATTACAGGGTGCAAGGTGTTGCATAAATTTTTCATAAGGAAATCCTATAACGTTACACCGGATCATGCTCACTGTCCAACCAGGGGATCTTAGTGAACCGGTGAAGTAATGTTATTTCTAGCCGTTTATAGGCAGTGTATTGTAAACTGCATTGTCTCAAGTCTGCTGACAGCCCATTTGGGTGTAAGGAAGTAAATTAATAAGCTATACTCTAGATGATGATGATTGTACTTTACATTAAAAAGAGGAACAGTAGAGGGGCTAATAGAAGAAAGATAGTCGGGAAGAGGGTGATGCACAGAGCCAGAAGGATGCCGATCTTCACATTCGATACCAGTGACAGTTTGAGACTAACTGATTATGTGTTCTTAACCTCGGACCTGCAGACATAATCCTCCCTCTCTAGTGGCCATAAGTGACCTCTTTTCTTCTGGCTTCCTTTTCCTTTCCCTTTTTCTTTTCCTTCTCTCAGATTCGATGGGAGAAGAATATTACATTAGGGGAGCCCCCCGGATTCCTCCATTCATGGTGGTGGTAAGCGATCTATTCAGTTGTTCTATTATTAGCAGAGCCTTTTTGCTTTTTATTCTTGTTTATTTCGAGTGAGTATGTGGATTTTTACTTGCGTAAACACATTTTACAGTGTGCATCTTAAACTGTGTATCCCCCCCCCTCCAATAAATCATTACTGTTATGTGAACAAACAGCTGTAATCCAGGTTTGAGAATAATAAACTCAACACATAAATCAGTACATGCAACCATTCAAAAGTTAAGGTGCTTGGGAAATGCCACTTTTTAATTTAATTAAGGGTACTTGCCCATATTCATGATTTAAAGTGACTCTCAGAGGTGGGAGGTCTGACAGAGTCTCACCCTTGGGGTTGACCAGACTCACCGAGGGCGTGACCCCCCTCCCTTCCTGTCTTCTCGCCTCTCCCCTCCTCCAGCTCTCCAACCTTCACCCCCGATTCTGAAACAATAGATCCAGATGGTTAGGGAATGGACCCCCCCTCCTCCCTTCCCCCTCCTCACCCTCTCGTCAACCTTTGTAGCCCCCCCCCCCCCCCCCACCTCCCACTTTTTTCCCCTTTGTTCACATAGGAGAGGGATTCTTGGTAGATTAACCCTTTGCATTCCAGCTTCCTTTGTGTACAGCCTCCCCCCACCCCTATCTCCACCCCCCAATCATTTCTCCCCAGGGCTAAGATTTAACCTTTAGGGTCAATACCTTACGAACTGATCAGCAGTTTCACTTGTTTTGAGGGATTGCCCTCATCCTGTGGTTCACATTTACGGGTAGAACCATGTTTGTTTTACTGTAAAACCCACATTTAACAGCATTTTTTTTTCTTTCTTTCTACCACATATTTAAACTTGGATGGAAATATTTAAGCCTGTTATTGGTATGTGGGTTTCCTGTGGATGCAGAGTCCCCTCCATTGTGTCCGTTTGTAGTTAAGACTACTGAGAATTGAGTCAAGCCGTTCGAGGCTACACTTAAACAGATCTTAAGCTTATGTAGCTAAAAAGAAATCGTTGAAATTCTAAGCTGAAAATTAAGCTGCTGAATTGTCTTAATACACTGAAACAGTAGCAGACGAGGAGTATTTTATTTTTCTAAAAGTCAGCACACCTAATGACCAAAACCACAGAAGAATACAATTTATTTTCATTTTTTTCATACTTCTTCACATTCTTGGCATATGAAACCATTTAGCTTTCACTTAAGACTTTGAAATCTGTTCAGTATAAGCTTTTAAATGATTCCTGGAAATGACTGGAGAATAGTTAAAATCGTGCGTTTTAATGTGGATTTAAAATATGAGAGGAGTTGACAAGTGTTTGGAGGAGTACTGACTAGTACCTGAATCACGTCTTTTAACGGGAAGATGTTATTTTCTTACCTCCTCTTAATAAAAGTTTAGCTTAGAGAGTGAACAACAGTGTTATAAGAGTGAGTTATTGAGCACTGATGCTATTGAATCAGCTGTAAAAACAGCACACACACAGCTGAGTAGCTGATGCTTTGTTTGGACAGAACCACACCAAGAAGTTGATAAAAAATGATGAGCAATACCTGGTGATGTCACCACTCAGGAAGCTCTTGTATTGACTTCACAGGTGGCCAAAAGTTTATTTGGATGAATGGGAAGATTTATCGTCTCCTTGTGTTTAACAAGGAGAATTCATAGTTGTGGACAGTTCATCCTCATCAAAGGAGGAATTTCAAGAATTGATCAAGGTCACCAGAACAGCTAGCAGTGTCATCCGACATCATGACGACTGTTTACACTCAGTGGTTGTTGTGAGATACAACAAAAATAAATCAGAATATGTGTTCAAAATGACAAACCCCCTATACCCCCCAGGGTGTAGTTTACATATGAAAATGTTGACAATTGTGAACATCCCGAACATTTAAAAAGAAAAACAATATTCAGTGCAGGGCCACACAAAGAACAAAGCAACATATTAAAAAAATTCTGAAAATGTCAAAGTACAGCATTTGCCAACCTTTCATACAAAGGCGACTCTGCTCAGTGAATCTTTGTAGAGCCTATGACGTAACCTACGTGGCCAACGCCATTGCCAGCATTCATGCTTTTGCGCGGTGTTAATTGTGTTGTGTCCCAGCGTTTTATGCGGTGCCAGCCACGATACAAACAAATAAAATCCTGAGGCTTTTCCCCTCCTGCCTACCCGGTCTTTGGTGTGGTCAGTTTTTGTTGTCGTTGGTTTTGTTTGGGTTTTTTCGGAAGCAAACATATTTGCCCCTCAGATTTTTCCACTTCTTTGTACATTCCCTCATGTTCGTTCCGATAGATTCAGCAAGCTCCCTGCCGCAATTTGCTGACTTCTGTGAGTCCTCAAATTGAGGCTATGATCATATTTAGGTGATAATTGTTATTCTCTCACTGATGCATTCAAAAACTGGTACTGATCAGGCCAATCACAATAGCTGCAGACTGCATTTATGTGCCATGTAGTTACATTTCCAGGTGCACATCAGGTTACAGGAGACGTTTGTGGTGCCGTCAACAATAAGAGTCCAAGGACGTGTTGTAATAAGAAGCAAATGAAAGTAGAGAATAATAATTTGAAAGCATGCAAGGCAGTATGAATCTAAAGAAAAAGTTAGATTTGCTATTTAGTTAAAAACTTTGTTTCAGAAGGTTCTGAAAGGTGAAATAAAATAAGCATGATGCTGTGTTATGTAAACATTCAAGAAGTGCATCTTCTTGAGATTTTTTTTTTTTTTTTTTTTTTTTTTTTTTTTTTTTTTTTTTTAAGTTTTATTGCACACTTGAGCTTTCAACTTTGGTCAATAGTGCTGTTAGGTGCGTTTTTTTTTTTTTTTTTTTTTTTTTCCCCCAACTTTTACCGGCACTTGCTTCTTCCACAGTTTGCTGATACAGGTACCGCAATGCCCACAAAAACCCGCCTCCTCTCAGTCAGACTCATGCACTGCAGCTGAATAATACAGGCTTATTTTTATTTTTTAATACAAATCAGACATCTTATGCCCTCAGTGTTGCGGCGACTTGTCCGCCCCTGGTATTGAAAATAGTGTGGAATAATTGTATTTTCTAAGGCATTCAAAGTTATGAATTCCAGTGTAATGGAAGGAATTTCCCCACTTTTAGGATTATTAGAGTATATCTTAAACAAATCAGGGGTTGTTTTTTTTTTTTTGTTTTTTTTTTGTTTTTTTTTTAATATATACAAGAAGAATGTCTCTCCTCCTCGGAGTTCATCTTGTCATTGTTTAAGCTGTTAGTAAAATAATCAGAGCAAATGAAAAAACATATGTGCTGCTTTGTATCTTACGTGATCATTCTGACCTTCTAAAGATAGGCCACTAAGTTAGGATAAGCCAGCTTTTGGGATCAACATAATCTACTCCATTCTACTCATTTTGCTCAAATACAGGAGCTCATTATTGAACAATCCGAAACCTTCATAAATGTCTCATATGAAGGCAAGACTGTATGAAACGCACAAAAAAAATCAGCTTGGAAGTCTTAGTTTAGTCTTAGATGGGTAGCACACAGGCTGTTTGCATTCCCTGTTCTACTTATCATGCCCAAACACATTGACAAAGAAACTTTATGAATAGTTGGGTCCACTCTTGGTACGAGTCAGTGGAACAGTTACAGTGTAGGGACAGGAAATGGATGGAGGTAAAGAGGTCTGCACAAGTATGGTAATGCAAGTGTGTGCGTATGTGTGTATTCTGAGTGAGTGAGAGGTTGATTGAGGAGGCGACACTGGCATTGTGTCCCTCTTCCAATGATGCTCAAGTGTGTAAGAGGTGGTTTAAGAGCGCCAGGGAGATAGTGAGAGTGTGTGAATGGGTTATGAATAGCTGTTACACATTGGCTTGTATTGCTCTGTTTGCTAACCTTTGAACTGCACCCCCCCCCCCCCCCCCCCTCTTTCATTTCAGCGTATTCTGGGATTTGTATTGTGCAGCTCCAGACCGAAGAGAGACGTGTGAACACTCCAGTGAGGCAAAGGCCTTCCACGACTATGTAAGTGACAGACTGGCTTTTCTAACACTTAAAAGGAAACAATTAACAATTACTGTTAATCTTTTTTTTTTTTTTGCCTGTTCTTTTATGTATGTCTGCCAAGACAAACACTATATTACAGTCACAAGTTCAAGTTTCTAGAGGAGTCTTAAAGTGGAAAACAGGGGATATATATATATATATCTTTTTTTTTTTTTTTTTTTTTTTTAAGATTAATTGGACTGAAAATATTATAATTAAGTATAATGAAAATGTTTCTTGAACAACAGCGAATACTGGCTGACTAGATTTAAAAAGAAAAAAAAAAAAACGTGGTCCATATGAGACACTTCTGCTAACCAGAAGTAAAGTTCTAACTAATGGTCGTTTAACAATTCATTGATACATTCTTTTCTTGATTAGTTGATGCTTGGCCTATAAAGTACAAGGACATGGGGAATGTCTGTCCTTATGTTTAAGGTGGAAATCCTCAAATTCCTTTTGTCTGATCTAACACACAAACATTCTGATCATTTCAAAGGCTGAAACTTTTCAATATTTGTCCTTTGGCTTCAAGAACAACTTAAAGATCCACTCACACAAATTGTAAAAAAGTTTAATTGAAAATGCTTTTCCCCCCCTATGTTCTGTCTTGTGTGTGTGTGTGTGTGTGTGTGTGTATGTATACCGTTACAGTGCTAGATACTCATTTAAAGTATTTCAGAGACTTCTTCAAACTTTAAAATTGTTCTTGACTAGTTTCATATGTCGGTTACAGTTGATGTACTTAAAATGGTCATGTCAACAACCCCAACCATGTGCTGTGTAGACCTGTTTACAAGAGGCAGGCATTTTAGACTAAAGTTAGCTGAAAGCGAGAAGGAAAGGTAGCTGCAAAAAGGCACCAGTGTAAGACAAAGGTTATTTTAAACTGAATCATACAAACCAATTTCAGTAGAGCTCAAGAATAAAACCGTGGAGCCAGAAATAAGTTTATAGGTCTCCTTTTAACTGCTTAAAACCATGTAATTAAAATAAAACGAATAAAAAAATGCAGTGTTCAACTCAGAAGTTGTCAAGAAGATCAATTTATGTGCACCAGGCTTCTTGAGTTTTGCTGTCACACATGCTGAATGGCATGCATGGACATGTGTTAGACCCAAGTATGATTGAGTAGGGAACATTTCCATACCAAACCTATGGTTCCTCATTTCTTAAGGTGCATCAATAATTGACAGAAAAGGAAGAAACTTCAGAGGAGCAGAAAAATAAAAACAATTTGAGAAACAGCAAGAGGAAAAAACTGAGGGAATATTATGGAAATCCAAAGGGTCTCATTCTGTGGTGTTGCTGATTGAACGATGAAACTGAAAATGACATTATGTAGGTAGATTGCAAGTCGCTGTTTCTCTTTGTTACAATGTATAGTGTTGTTACAATACACCACTTGAAACGACACCACACAGTGTAATATCCTTGCAGTGCCATGAAAACCCTGCTTCTAAAAGTGTGTTCTTGTTACCAACTTATATTAATCATGTCTTTAGCTTTACTTAACATAGAATCGCAATTCAACAACTCACTTTTTTAAATTGTTTTTCTGAACTTCATAGGTGAGAATGGCTTGAATTCTTTTCAAAGGTCGGGGTCAGCTGTGGTTTCCATAGTTTGTAAGGATTCAGTGTCTCATTTGAAATCAGTTCATTTGGATGGCCTCCTAATTGTTATTCCTGATTTTCCATCTTGCTGAGGAATTCCACAAACAACAACTCCAGATTTCTGCAGCAATAATGCAAAGTGTTGTTTTTATTCCAGCATGAGGAGAAACTGTAACTCTGTTGTCATGTCTGTAAAAGTCATCTGCTCTGATTGACACTGTGTCTGTCTTCAGCGTGTCCGCTTTGGCCAAGACAGTGTGGCATTGTGTGTGCGTGTTTTTGTGTGTGTGTGTGTGCGTGCATGCGCTGTATAGTGTGAGGAGATAATGGAATAGAGTTCTAATCCGGTAATCCCAGCACTGGGCCGAGGCTAAGCCAGGGATTTGTGTGTATGTGTGAGTGTGTATGTGTGTGTTTGGATGGGTGGGGGGCATCTTTGGCAGCCAGCCCATAATAGGAGGGTGGATGGGCTCATACCCTCCTTCCAGTTAACCCTGTGTATAAATGTAGATGGGTGAACTGCATGTCTGCTCCTAGCAGCGATAAAGCAAAGGAGATGGGACTGGTTTAATTTTGGCTCTTGTCCCCCGAGGCTGGTCTCTGAGCACAGGTCCTTTTCTACTGGTTTCAAAAGAACGAGCCAGTTAGAGGCACCGAAGAAAAAGGCATTTCACCTTACGTTAAAACAGTTTCTTACTCTTTTGAGGATTGCAGGAGTGCACGCCAGCGTTTAAGGAACATTATTACACTTCTGTCCGCTGGGTGCAGAGACACAAATGAGGTCTGGCTAGTTTTTGGATGCGGGTTATAAAAGTACTACAGGGGTTATAATATAGTTGATTTGTTTGTGTATTTTTTTTTTCCAATAGAAAATTACCTGTAATATTCATAGAGCTCTTTGTATAGGTTTTTAATTCATGCTTAAATAGCTTTATAAATTTCAAACACATCTTTAAAGTGATGTGTTTAATGTGGCAATATTTAGCTGAAGTGCAGTAAACATGAGAAAAACAGAAGCCAAGGCAAACACTATGTATATGTATGTATAATTTAATCAGGGCTTGTCAATAAGACCAAGACCAGGGATTCTTGTCATGGGCTGTGTTGTATTACTTGGTAATCTTCTATTAAGTGAATTTTTGTCATTCAGCTTTCAGCAACATCTTTTAACTTTTTGCAAGTATTTGCTTATTAGGTAATTTAGCACTGCTAGCTTGATCACTTATGTTAATGAGTGATAGTATAAAGTGTTTCATAAATGAGTATTTCTGCTAAATTATTTTTTTTTTTTAATGGATTTATTTGAAATTATGTTTTGAATGAGCTTGGGGATGTATTCATCTGGGACGAGGGGTCACGAGTGCTCATTGCTCGGCTATAGAGGCCCTTGAGATTTATTTATTTATTTATTTTATTTTTCTGCTTTTGAGGCTTCTGCAGGCAGCTCTTCTGCCATTTTCTGTTACCTTCTCAAACTCCTTCCCCGTCTTCTTCTCATACACTCTGCAGCTCTGTCCTATTCACGTCATATTTTTGCAGCGTTGAGTATCTCTGTAACACCCCCACATCCGCATCTGTCTTCTGTCCCCATTCATTCCAAAAACTTTTTTTAACCTCTCTTCCTTGTTAACTATACCTCTTACTCTTTCTTAGATCTAACAAACCAGTCCACCCCCCTCTCCTCTCACTTCACTTATCACTCGCTCTGCCTCTGAGTCTCCTTCTCTTGTTGCACCCACCACCCCCACCCCTACAACCCCTTTTCTCGAGACAAGATTGATTGGCTAATCTAGCTGTTTACCCACAATGCCTACTAGCACTGAAGAGAAGAGGGCAGTGTTGATAGTATAAAGACACAACCGAGAGACAATTGAGGTATTTGAAAATGGAGTTCAGTGAACATACCAAATGGATAGAGAAGGAAATTAAAGATAGAGCTGCTTTTCTTATTATTTTAAATAGTTGGAAATTACAGTTGCTCTATGTGTAAATCAGCAACACTATTTAAAAAAAAAAAAAAAAAACTACAGGAAATTTGAAAACAGCATGTATTTAAAGTTATAGTATATCTGTACTGGTGTGTGTGTTTTGGTGCTTTTCAGCACTTTCTGATGCCTTGGAGGACAGTAGCAGCGTAATAATATTTGTACCATTTCCTTTAATGCCATAAAGTGTTTAAACCTAATGAAGCATTAGTGACAGAAAGCAGCTCTTTGTTATACAGCAATTTCTCCTGAAAAAAATCCATTAAAACCAGCTGACATTATGCAGCATATTAAACAACCTGCAATATGTTTTCACTGTGAATAGTTTAAGGAGAAAGCCTCTTAGATGCAATTGAATAAAAAAACAAACAAAAAACAAACAAACTATTCTGCCAAATTGCTGCCTGCTGTGTAACTGCTGCCTTCTTCCTCTTTTGACCACATTAAACAGAAATCTCTCTAAATTCCTGAAATTTCATATAAGTTGCATTACCACAGTGATTTTTAAAAATGTCTATAATCCTGTTAAAACAGTATTTTCATGTATGTACAAATTCCTCTATTAAAAGCAAAGAGACATAAAACACAAGTATGTTTTATTTCAATCTATATTTTTGTCACTGGCTGACTCCAGATCAGCTAAATGGAGAACTTTCTGCTTTTTGCATTGCAGAATAAAGTATGTAAGAGAGAAAGAAGTGTGTTTTTATATATATTAGTGATTTATTACTGTATTACTTAGAATACTAGTAATAATACTAAAACATCCATAATAATTTCAGTTCTTCTCCTTGATTTGAATCTATACTGTTATTCACTGCTGTTCTCATTCCACCCATAGTCTTGTCTTTTGGACGCTCTGCCATCTCTCTGGAGCGTTGGCTAAGTGGATGTTGTGTCTGCAGCATGTATTAGTGCTGTCATCCGGTGTGTGCGCACAAGTCCGCCTGTCTGGTTCAGTACTGCTACCTTGGCAGCAGCGTTTGGGGAAGTGCGTGTGTGTTTAGCGTGCACGTTGTGCCAGTTTTGAGGACCAGCTGGGTTTTCAGAGACTGTGTTTGTGCACGCGTGTTTGTCAGACGTGACGGTGAGAGGAGCAGCCATATCCTGTTGCTCCAGAGTGAAACATACTGTTTGGTCTGGGCTGATAAATTAGCCAGATCACCACAGTCAGCTATTTTTTTTTTTTTTCCCTCCCATCTCCATATACTCTCTCGCATCCTCACTCCTTTGCCTTTCTACCCCCGCCACCCTTCTCTCCCTTACTCTGTGCGCTAAGGACAGCAGGTCAAGGAGACAGTGATGAGGTACATATCAGTGTGAACCAGAATGTAGATTAGTACCTCTCCAGGCAGGGACACACATAAATACAGACACAAGCACACACATACAGATGCATCTGCTGTCTCTTCCTACCTCACGCCCTTCTTTCCATCCAGTGTTTATATCTCTGTCTTTATCCCTGTGAAAGGTATCAGGCGGAGGTCAATAATGTGTTGAGCACTATTGATCTGTCCGGTAGGTCCTATGGGTGAGAGTGGGGAGAGGGAAATGGAGAGGGAAGGATCAATGCTATTTTGTATAGGCTATCTACATACTGTACTATACGAGCCAATCAGAATCATTAGTGTCTTGTTCTTTGATAGATTATTCATCAACACTATGAGTTTGTGCTGAAAAGGAAAAGCAGTCTCAACTCTGGATTAAGGTGTCAGAGCTTGAAATATTTTGCCACCCTGGTAGCGAGGCAGAGGGTGGAATATGTCTGAGTTCATCCTGATTTCCACAGGCTAAACTACTTAAACTCATCTCACTTCAACCAGGAGGAAACTGCTTCAATAAAGTGAGGTCATTGAAGAGTTTGGTACAGTCAGCTTACTGAAAGCTGCCTCAAGTGTAAAATTATTTTCATGGAACAAACAAATGCACGTCAAAGGTTTTACAGAGCCCAAGAGACCATCTTCACTCTTTGCTTGGTAACTAATGTCTTCATATGTTAGAAAATTGAATCAGTAGGATTGAATGAATATTATTATTGTTGCTGGTACGTGAGTGGGAGGTATTTTTGCCTCACTGGATAGTGTATAATCCAGAAATAACAGGGAAAAGATGAAGGGTGACTTGTCACAGAAATCATCATCCAGGCTCAAATCAGGAAAGGTGTGATAAGAGTACAAACATCAGTCTATTAAGAAGACTTTTTTTGGCCTTTTGTCCAAGTGTGCAATAGAGAGAAACAGGAAGCATGGGAAGACAGTCGGATGATATGCACCAAGGCTCTCTGACTGTCAGTGTACCCAATTAATGCTTCATTTGAGGTGTCTGTCAGAGTCTTAATAAACTGTGGATGTACTCATCAGAGAGTGGGCTACAGGCGGGCCCACTCTCTGAATGATTCAAATTTATCTTCAGTATATTTTGCTGGCTGTAAATATATTTAGTGCGAATAATGGAGATTTGAATTTCTGAGTAGAATATTATGAATAGAATGGAAACACCTGTGTGGCAATCATAGCCTGTACAGGTTAGGGTGATAAATGTTACTGAAGCCTTTCTTGTTTAATAGTTAAAGAAAGATCAACACTATGTGACTATGTAAGTCCAGAGGTCGCTACACTCTCCTGCCAAGTTGTGAACGAGTATGGAGTGGCTGAGAAATGAAAACCCTAAAAAGGTAAAGATGTTGGTGGAAGGAAAGAATACATAATGTAAGTTTAACGCTAATAATTGAATATTTTTCATTAGGAAAGTGTAAATCCATTATTTTTCAATGTTGATACTTGTGCTGTTGTTTCAGCTGCGACCCTTTGTCAGCTCAGTATGTTGTAAACATAAAACCCAATTGAATTGAATGGATGATCTCCATAAGCCATAGTCCACCTGTTGTCACCAAAATCGTACACACAAAATCATAATTCATGAAGGTGCCCTCAGTTGAATTTGAGTTTTTAAAAGATAATGTTGTGTTTTTTTTTTTTCTTTATATAGCACAGGTACAGATCAGGTCTCTGGCCCAGATTCCGTGTTGTTGATAGCCAGGTAACATAAAAAACTCACCTGATATTGTTTTTGAGCAGATGCTGCACCAGGATGCTTTGACACAGTGTTTGTGCAGCGCTGCCGCGGAAGGCCATTAAAATATAGTTTACAGTTTAAACAGTGTAAATATTCCCAGGCATTTGAAAATGCGTCCCGTGGGTTTTGTTGAACTTTTCTGCCGGCTTCTATAAAAGAGACACATTCTTCTTTCTGCTGCATGTCAGACATTAAAGAGTTTGTGTTGCCACCAGGTGCTTCTTTCATGCACTCCTTATTTTGTAGACTTTTCCATGCTTCTGCCTGGAAATGAATAATTCAACTCAACTCCACGTTGCTATTATATCAGCTAATTAGTGCAGTACTAATATCTGCTGTGGATTATTTATGTCTTCTTGAACTTGCTTCTTTTCATAAGTTTACACACTTGTCGCCCCTGTACACGCATGTTCTTTGTGAATTAGCATTTAACGTTTACCTTCACAAATGTCAACCCGTTCCTGGAGATCTGATTTGTTGTAAATCACGTTATTGTGATAAAATGCGATGGGGGCAGGATTTTCTGACTGTCTTCCACTTCAGAGGTAGAAATGGGGAGGTGGATATAAACACTACTGTACGTGCCACTACAAACACACAGAAAAAAGGCACTGCTGGATTCTTTTGTATTTCCCCAGGCCAGTTGATTTTAATAAAGTCCAACTGCATATTAAATCTACCTTCATTTTTGCTCGTGGCAACCGCGCTCAGTCTACACGCTTTCAGTCTGCATTCATTTTCAATCAGCAAATTAGGGAATGTGTGAGGAGATAACTGGCCATTAATAGTCCATAAAAATAATGTGACTGAGTGATTGATTGTGAGCAGAAACCATTTTTGGTGCATGTTCTTTGTTTTTCTCCCTTCGTGTTTTTTTTTTTTTTTTTTTTTTTTTTTTTTCTTTCTTCTTTTTATCTCCTTCTGTCTCACTCTTGTATCTTCTAACTCACTCTCAAATCTCACTCTCCTGCATCTTCTTATTCTCTCTCTCTCTCTCTCTCTCTCTGTCTCTGTGCTCCTGGAGCGGGGGATGCCAGGGGGACAGAGTGCAGATAGGACCTGTCTCCATAGCAACAGCTTCTGCAAGCTGCTGACACCCTACTGGGGGGACTGAGGGGAGGAGAGGTTGTGGATGGGGAGGGATAGTACAAGGGTTGGGGCACAGGGATATGTGTGTGTCGTATGTGTGTTTGTGCATGTGTGTGCACCAGTGCCAAGACAAATGAGTGTGGGGGTCACGAATAGGAGAAAAGATGGAGAGAAAAGTGCTCTGAAGAAAAAGAGGAAGGATGGAGAAGGAGAGAAAGAGGCAGCCTACCCTGCTTCTTCCCCAGGGACTCGGTGGCCTGCTCATGTTCACTAGCAGAATTAGCATAAAGATGGGGGGAGGTGTGTGTGCGTGCGTTTGTGATATTTCAGTTTGTGTGCTTTGGTTTCAAATGGGAGAAGGAGGACGGCGAGCGTGTTTGTGTACATCTGTGTAACTGGTGGTATGTGTTGTCCATGCATGCAGCGTGTGTCATATGGATATAGTGTGTTTGTCAGTTGTGCGTGCTGGAGGATCTGTAGATGTGCAAAAGTGTGTGTCTGTGTATTTGTTAGAGCAACTCCCTCCCCTGGGTCTTAAACCCCCTCTCTGTTCTGTCCTGTAGCCTGCGGTTCTCCCCTGTCTGCTTTTCTGTACTGAAGGGCTGCACTTTATGAGGCTGTGATGCAAGCCTTTGTGTGTCTGTGCGATTCCGCGTTCATGTGGTTGCGTGCACATGTGTTTGTTCCGGCTTGCTTATGTAAGCACTCTGAACATGCGTCTCCTTCTATGTGTGTTGACAAGAATACAGTTATATCATATTTAACTCCCGGGCTGAATCATTCTGCCCCCCTTTTCCTATTCTAGATTCTAATTTTATTCTCCCATATTGTTTGACTGACGTAAAGGGGACTGGAGACAGTACTGGTGTTACATCTGATTTGTTTTAGTTGAGTGGTATGCTTTCTGTGTTTGTCCTTAAGATAACAATAACATAATTACTCACTGATTTTATAAATTTCTATTAAGCAAGAAATGTAGCATTTGTAATTAAACATCCTTAGAGTTGTAGAGTAAATGGAGTACTATTAAAGACACTGTGTTTGTCCTATAGGGAATGTTAGCCCAAAAATCTATTGGACAATTACTTTGGAGTTAAATGTTATTCAGAAAAACTGAAGAAGAAAAAAAAGATTCAGTGGCCTTCTAACAAAAGAGTCTTTAAGTGTCTCAAATATCTTGATTGCTTCATTTTCTAAAAATTAGCAAGAACTCAGTAAGATGTAGTACAAAATCAACCTATTTGCAGAAGACTTGTTACTATATTTAACCTCTGTCAGTACTCATTAGGTACTTATGAAAGCTTGTAATGAAGATAAGTTTTGAGTAATTTAATTGTTTACAGTAAATTAATGTAAGTTGGTTTGGTGCTGAATTGTATTTCATAACCTTTTTTTTTTTTTTTTTTTATGTAGCTCATGAAACACGAGATGACACTTGTCTCTGTTGTGATCTGACCAGGAAGTAATCACTATACTTCAAATCAATCAAAATGTCTCTTAAGACATGAAATATGAAGATTTTTCCTGAATTCATTAAAATTAGTTGAATTTTGAAATAAATTAAATGTAACAAATTGTGTAGTTTGTGTCAGATTCTTAAACTGCATCCAAATATGCCATTACTGACACTTGGCTTCTTTGTAATGAGAAAGGACCTGTGAAATAGTCGTTGAGAACTTCAAAAAACAAATTGGCAAAATTTTTCAACTTTACTAGCTGACCTATGGAGCATCTGTTAGGATATTGAAATGCAGTTTCAGGGTGATTAGTTCCATATGAGTACATTCAAGCTACAAACTCCTACGTATGCGGTGTTCCTAGATCACTTTGCAAATCAGCTGCACGTTATTATAGAGTCAGTGTTGTTTTCATTTATCTCCAAGAAATGAAAATGAAGGAGTTTGCTAATATTAGCCGTTATATTTCTGTTGTTTGTGACAGAGACAAAAAAGCTTTTTAATGAAAGAAGCATAAAAGTATGTACTCATATGTACTCATTATCACCGGTGCAGATAAATAACTGCTGTGTTGGTCAGGACATTATTCCTGGGTGTATGATAGAATAGATCAGAGTACAGGCACAGGTCTCTTTACAGCTTTGTGTCACTGACATTTTACGATTGTTCCTCTTCTGAAGTGTTTGAATATTTTTGCAATGTTTCTCCCTGAAGTCTTTCTTTTCATTACTGGCCTTGCCTAAAGAAAGAGATGGGGGTTAATGCATCTCTCTTCTATCTAACATTTAAACTTTAAATGGAGTTTTTTTTTGTGGGGGGGGGGGCAAATGCAGGTGCAGCCACTGCTCCCTGTTGTCGTTTGTTGGCCAATGCAGCATCATGCACATATACATTAGGGTAGAGCAGTGAAGGATGCATGTACACGTTGAACACCATATTGAATTCATCTGTTTGTGTTTTCCAGAGCGCAGCGGCAGCGCCAAGCCCAGTGATGGGCAACATGCCACCCAATGATGCCATGCCAGGTGGTCCCATGCCCCCAGGCTTCTTCCAGGTATGACCCCACTCTTGTGTCATCACCAAACCCACTTCTCATTTTATCCCATCTGCCATTCATTCATTTCTGACTTCCCCAAAACAAATAATCTATATTTAGTCTACTCTTTGACTTCCTTCTCCGATGTTCACTTATTTCTGTAGAGCAATAAACTAGCAATTTCTTATTTTATTGTTAGCACATTTTATAGTAGTTGCACTAAACGTGCACATTTCCCAGTTGAGAAATTATTCAGGTTTCTTTTTAAATTTTCATTCATGTTATTATTCTGACAGTAATTACAGTCTTCTCTGTACAGAAGCTGACTTTTATTTTATGAAAACTTTTTTTAAGTAGCAAATAAAAGCAGCCTTGTTTGCACCTTAATTACTGAGCAATATTTGATTAGCCCAGTTGGTGGTTTATTTACACAAGAAGACAGGAACATTTTCTTAACCTAAAGTTTATCTAAAGAAAAAGGCATGGCTTTGCTGCTAATTGAAAATATCTGTTATATTTATAAACAGTAAAAGGAGGGTTTTTCTCAGTTATTAGACTTCTTAAGATACTGATCAGATACTCGTTTTCTTAAGCCTTTAATTTGACTTCCGATATCAGTCAGGTTCTACTAATTAAGACTTTCACAGTAAAATCTATATGGAGTTTAATCAGATGACAGCATAGTTGCAGTTTTTTTTTTTTTTTTTTTCCCCCTCCACATTTTTCCAAATACTGTTTATTCCACTCTAGATATTTACACCCACCAGAGCCTCTGAAGCTCATACTGTTCATTCATCTGTGGCTCTGCGCTCGCTGGGCTGCTGTTCAGCCGATTTGTGATTCAGCCATCCCGTATTCATCCTCTCTCCACTCCTCCATCTCCATCTCGTCTGTCTCTGACCTGTCCCAGGTCTGTGAAGGGAAAGGTTTTAGTGTGGGAGATGGCTGTCTGAAGAGTGACGAGAACGAGACATGCAAACGCGCACACAGTATACAAACACGTGCAAGCATGCGAGCACACATTCACAAACAAAAACACTGTGAGGCAGTGGTGTGATGGACAGCACTGGCATTTGGCAGGAGGCACGATAAGGTGATGGCGAAGAGTAGGAGCGAAAAAGCGAGTGACACATTAAGGGAGAGGGAAGGATGGAGAGGAAGAGGGGTGAGTGGAGGAGTAAGAAGAGAGGGAAATGTGAAAGATCAGTGCCACCAGGATTGTGGCCCACTGTTTGTTTCTGTGGCTACGTCCCACCCTATTGTTTGCTGGCTGAGAGTGAGGGTGGTGGTGCTGATGGTGGTGGGGGGGCTAGTGAGAGTATGACTGTGAATAAGCAAGGGAAAGGGTAGGGGGGAGAGGGGGTGACGAGACATGCATGGAAGTGCTATTTATAACATTGGTGGAGGAGTAAGATTGGACGATGGCTTGTGTGTCTGTGTTTGTGTGCACATTGTGTTCAAGCGACCTTACTGTAACAGAAAGCTTCGGTTGTTCACTGCAAATGTGGCTCACGCAGGCAGAGCGTTGTTTGAAATCCTGTTAAGAACGTCAGACCTGACACCTAAACAATACCTCCTCTGATATTTGACTTTTAAGAAATGTTAAACTCTTGCTTTCACCATATCTTTTTTTTTTTTTTTTTCCCAGCTAAAGCAGTCACAAATTTAAATGCTCTTAACATACAACACAAGCAGCTATGCAGAAATCTGTCAAGGACATACGAGATCCAAGCAGCGGCTGCTGATGACTTTCATAACCAGTCGATATGTTTTTCTTGTTTTTGAGTTGTTATTTTGTCTACTGTATGTCAGATAAGACATGACAGCTTCAAGATATGACTTAAAATTTACGAGCAAGAGTTCAAAATAAAAACAAACAGTTCAATTTTCCATCATTCTGCAAAAAGACAGCAAATCTTCGCAGCTGAGATGTTTGACATTTTTGTGTTTAAAAATAATTCGCTAATAGATTATCATAGTTGTTGGTTGTTCAAATTTTCTTCTGAGATGCTGACCTCATATTAATTGGGTCAAGTGGTTTCTTTTCTTTTTTTATTACAAAGTTTCATGGTTTTTTTTTTTTTTTTTCTCTCTCCATGAATTTCATTCATTAAGAGCTTTTTATCAAGGCCGCCCTTCTGACAGTTCTGCTGCCCCAGACAAATATTGGTCCGTACAATAAAGTAGACCCCATCTAATCTTGTTGTTGTTTGTTGTTAATTAGTACACCTATTTCTTACTCAAGCAAGCAGTTGTGTTTGCTGGACAGACAACAGACCAAGCAGTTGTATGGAATTGATGTCTGTCTCTATGCATTTGAAGAAAAAAGAAGTGACTTTTGGTAGTCAGTTGTACAAAGCGATTGGCTCAGATTCTGTTGGTCAGCTGATTTCTTCATTTCATCTGAAAAATTATAATATTGAACTGACTGTTTAGCACTTATGGACATTTTTTAAATTTAACCCTTACGTTTTAAAGCATTAGAAGTAGTTGGGACATAAACGGCTAAGCAGGTGTAAGGTCTGGAGTTGAATGTGCATTTGGTAGCTGCTCACTGGGACTTTCAGCATGAGGTCCAAAGAGATTTCGATGCAAGTGAAGAAGGCTGTCATTCAGCTGAAAAAACTTTAGGAGTGGTCTAATCAACAATATGGTGCATTCTTAAAAAGAAGGAATGCGCTGGAGAGCTTAGCTACATCAAAAGGCCTGTAAGCCCACACCACATCTAACTTCTGCTAAAATGATGGGAAGCATATGGAGAAGAAAAGGAAACTCTTACGATCTTAAGCATGCCACATCATCCGTCAAACATGGTCGAGGCAATGGTATGGACATATATGGCTGCCAGTGGAACGAGGTCACTTGTGTTTATTGCTGATGTGATTGCTGATAGCAGTAGCAGGATGAGTTGTGAAGTGTACATGGCTATAGCCCCTGCACCGAGGCAGCCTGCTGCTAAACTGGCCAGATGGCTCTTCACAGTGGGACTCTAAAATGACCCAAAATGTACAACAGAAGTAACACAAGAGCTTCCTAATCAAAGAATGTAATGTTGCTAAATGGTTGGGTCAGTCACCGGACATCAACCCAACCCAGCATGTTTCTCATTTAGGGACGACAACTGAAGGCAGACTGACCCACAAACAAGCAGCGACTTAATGAGGCTGCAGTAAAAGGCTGGCAAAGCATTTCATGGGAGGAAACCTAACCTTTGGTCATGTCAATGCATTTGAGACTTTAGGCAGTCACTGACTGCAAGAGTTTTGTGTATCAGGTATTTAAAATCATGCCGTTTGGTATGATTTTTATTTTATTATTTATTTTTTATTTTTTTGAGAGTTTATGTAGTTACTTTTGAGCCGATAATACTGTTTTGTTTTTTGTTTGTTTTTTTAAACAATTGCAATAATTTATTTCGACTGTAGTATTTTTACTGAACTCCCTAGGATTATGCCAAAAGTCTACACTGAATTGCTTTGTTTTAGATCCATTATTGGGTGTGTGCAGAGATAAATTCACAAAAAATGTTGTCACTGTCCAAATACTACCAGACTCACTGAGGTAATCGGTGTGCTGTCTTTGTGTGTGTCCGGATGCCTAGGAGGGATACATGGAAAATTCCATTTATTCCATTTACCATTAAATCAGCCAGCTTTTGTTTTCTTCGGACAACTGGAAAAGGAAAAAAACCAATGCACTGAAAGCACTAACAGTGATGGAGCAGAAACAAGACTGTTGCATAATGACTTCTTTATTAGAGGCCGTTAACTGCGTGTCTCTGGGTGAGAAGTGGGCAATAACGATGCAGTGTTTTAGAGCAGCAGAGGGGTCCCTCACAGGATCACGCGTTTTACTTTGAAGTAGGCTGACGATAAGCAGGGAAAAACTTCCAACCTGTTCTTGTTTTTGCCAGTATCATCTTTCTGGTTTGAAGTTACCTCTTGTGCCTGTCCTGCTGCTGCCTGTCCTGTTGCAGTGAGCCTTGGGCAATACTGCCCCCATGTGGATTTAGGGAATGCATTTAATTCTCCAACAAGAAGGACCAAAGTATCAGAGAGATGGTTATGCTTTAAGATTTCTGTCAGCTTGTTTGAACTCAAACTCACATTGAAACTATTCCTATATGACTTTTCATTTTATGGGTTTTTAAGGAGTAACTCTTAACTCCACGTTAAGATGCAGCTTTTCCCACTTTTGTGCTTCCTTCTACCTCAAATTAAAGACTCCCCACTGACTCCCCACTGCCCCCCCCCCTTCCCAACCCTCCCCATCATCTTCCTCTCATAACTTTGATTGGGTAATTCCTCCAGGTGTAAACCCACATTTTGCCCCTCCCCTTTCTGATATCGCTCTTCTTTCTTAAAGGGACCACCCGGCTCTCAGCAGTCCCCCCATGCACAGCCCCCCCCACACAACCCCAGCAACCCCATGATGGGACCCCATGGCCAGGTAAGAAGCAAATGCTTTCTCTCAAACACCCCTCTTTTTTTCCATTCCCTCTAAATCTCCCCTCTACCCCTCACCCACACACTACCTCTTTCTTCCCATTCACTGCTCACACACCTTCTTCTTCTTCTCCCACCCTTGAGCCCTGTGAGCTCCAGTTTTGTTCAGGGTAACTCCCCGTAGATGTCGGCCCCCTTTTTATGAAAGCCGAGCTTCCAGAGGCAGCAACGCAAGCTCCTCTTCAAGGCCCAGAATCAGCTGTCCCAGTGTGGGATGAATAATTCACTCCTTGCCCCTCCCCTGGAGCAGCTTGTGGGGGGTTGCACACTTATCTTCTCCGTCACTCTTAGCACACACACATGCTCATACCTCTCCCCTCCCCCCCTGCTTACTTGTTTTAACACCTTATAAATAAAACAGGGGAAAGGCATTATAAACGTCACATATACGTACAAAACACATGGGTATACTGATGCACGTAGAACAACCAGAGGCTTGGGTTGCTACAGCCTGCCAGTTGACAAACACATATCCAGTCTTTAAAAACTTCAATCCTCAGTCATTCAGCAGTTATCCAGAACAGTAGCTACAGATGCCACTCTGGAGGTAAAGCTAGCCTTTACCCATTAACTGCGGCAGCTCAGCTCTTCATTCTTGTGGTTTCTGGTTTCCGTCTTATGTGCGAGAGAGTGTGGACACGCTTCCGCTAAGGTTTTGAACGGTGTTGTTGGCCTGAGGTGTCTCTAACTACGCCAGGCAGACCACAGGCCGAATCAGCTTACACCACAGTGAGAGCACGCGGGCTGTGCAGGGAGCTGTGTGAGCGCTGCCGTTAAGCACACACAAATGTGCGTGTTGTTAGTATAAGCGGGAGATTTGAAAAATCAGAAAATAGGCTCTTATGCCAGTGTATTTTGTTGGTTTCCAAGTTATTATGTTGATGAATCTGCACTTTTTTCACTGTCATCTCTCATTCTCCAACACCACTGCGTTCATCTGTGTCCTCACCATCACCCCTGTTTGAGTGCGTTTGAATCTATCAATAATAGAAACTGTGTTTTCTCTGTGTCCTCCTTTGCCCTATAATTCCCACCCTCCTTTCCCTCTGTTTTTCTTTCTTCCCCTGTTTCTTACTGCAGCCTTTCATGTCACCGCGGTATCCAGGTGGACCGCGGCCCTCACTCCGAATGCCAAATCAGGTACTGAGCAGCATTTTGAATTGTGTTTATCTATTTTTTTATTTTTTTAACACCACTGAGAATCTGTGATGCCAACATATGCCAGTGTGTTGATCAATTTGCTCTTTTCTCAGCCTCCTGGTGGTATCCCCGGATCTCAGCCTCTCCTGCCAAACAGTTTGGACCCAACAAGACCGCAAGGTAAGGCCAGTCGTAGTTACAGGTCAGAGCAGATGATGGGTCTGTAACTGAAGTTTTAGTTTGGATTTTCTTGAATCTACTTTAAAAGTAGTGATATTTTAAAATACCTTAAAAGATTTGGTCGGTAATCAAGAAGTTAAAAAAACAAACAAAACTCTGCATTGTCTTCATACTAGGGCTTTGGGGGATTTTGTATAAATTCAGATTGTGTGACTATTTCTTCCTGAATAGATTGAATATGTGGGGGTGTGTCTGGCTCAGGAAGGGGTCTGTGCTGATTTTAAGTGCAGATTATAGCTTCAGAGGCCCGAGTGTTGCTACCAGAGGGCTTAGAAGGAACCATTCTAAGTGGCTGTGGCATTTCTTAATTCCTGTGTTGCTTTCAGTGTGTGACTCTGGGGGTCTTTTCTTGCAGGTCATCCTAACATGGGTGGACCAATGAGAATGAACCCTCCCAGAGGAATGGCCATGGGCCCACAGGTATGACAAATCGGCTGCGCAGAGGGCACGAAACTCTGATGGGAGTTAGTTTCTACATCTAGTAATTGCAATAGTGAATGAGACAGCTGTGCACTTAGGCTTGCTTTTAATGGTTATATAACTGTATGGAAGCGCCTCTTACAGGGTGAAATGTAACTTTTCTTGAATTTGTTGCTATAATTGTCATTACTCACTTATGGTAAAGACTTGTGTCTTTTGTTATCTGCCTTTGACAGTCCAGTCATGTTTTGTGCATGATGTGTGAATATAAAACAAAACACTGAAACCTGTGCACTCAACAAAATCAAATCTTTTTAAAGTTCTTGTAACTTTGCTTCGAAGCTCTAACTGTGTGTTGGATTTTTTTTTTAAACATCTTGTCTCTTAGAATTATGGAGGTATGAGGCCTCCTCCCAACTCAATGGGTGGTCCAATGCCAGGAATGAACATGTAAGTCCCATTTGCTTCATCTTCAAGTAGTTTTAGTAGCAAGCAGAATCCAAAAAAAGGACATCAGTTAAATGTTCTTCATTAATTCCGAGGAGCTGTTGGAAAAAGGTGTCCAGAGTTTATCCTTGGATCTAGTAAACTTAAATAACTCTCATATTTCCTTTATATTCCCAGTTCCCTTTATTGTTGGTTTGCTTTCTAAACTTTTCTTTTTTTTCCCCCTCAGGGGTCCCGGAGGAAGAGGGCCTTGGCCAGGTCCTAATGCTAACTCTGTGAGTTTGAAGCCCTCTGCACATACACAATAGGTGGCAGGCAGACTTATAGCAACAAGAATAGCAATAACTTGGCAATATTCAAACTCAATGCATTGTATAATGAACTCGTCTAGTTTTCCTAAACAGATTTAAAGTGTTTAACATGTTTAAACAATGTTGGAGATCATTTTGAACACGGCTAATGTGTTGCATCAGTCAGTGCCGACAAGTTTGTCCCCTAAAACCAGGTTCATCAAGTACATTTGGAGATGACTAAAGTTTAAGCAACACCAATTAAACCTCTGAGAAGAATGTGCTTTCTCATTGTTGTTCTGTGATGCTAAACCAAAGTCATGCATCTCCTTTGTTAAATACCCAAAGATAATAAACGGGTAGCTCTTGCACAAAAATCGAGGAAATTTCTGACAAAGCATTTTCACCAGCTGAAGAAAATCTCCCTGACAGACTCGCTGTTTACTGCAGGATTGTTGTATTAGTTTTAATTTTCTTGTCTAGATGAACATCTCTATCTTTCAACCTTCAGATCTGACTCTTTATTTCTTCCTCCCCCTTGCAGATAGCCTACTCCTCCTCATCTCCAGGAAACTATGTGGTGAGTTGTTATATAAAAGCATGTCTGCTGACTAGGATGCAGTGTAGGCTTTTTTTTTTTTTTTTGTATTAAAGAATGCTTCATTTATGCTCCAATGAGTATAATTTCACAGTTGTCTTTTTTCCTTCCTCAGGGTCCTCCAGGCGGAGGAGGTCCACCTGGAACTCCCATCATGCCAAGCCCAGGTGGTGCGTCACCTAACTATGTCCCCAGCACTAACACTTGTGCATTAGAAATAGAAGTGTCTCTCATTTTCCCCTTCACCTAAAAAAAAAAAAAAAAAAAAAAAAAAAAAAAGCATGAGTGTGTCCACTCACCGAGTGCTGTCAGTCTGAGTGCTCTCATTATTTCATGTCTGCTTTCCTGTTTTCATATTTGATTCAGAGATTTTATGTCAACCTCCTGTTATACCAAAACTGAACGTTTTGTTCTCTTTTTTCTTAGATTCAACTAATTCCAGTGAAAACATCTATACGATGATGAATCCAATTGGACCTGGAGGCAACAGACCCAATGTGAGTCTCCCATAACTTTTCTTTTTTAACAGTAATACTATACTGTTCTCTTAGAAGTTTAACTTTGCAGCCTCGCTTAATTTTTCAGATATTGCACATTGATTCTTGGCTAAAATAATGGATGCTATTGTAATGATTAAAATTACAGTCTTCACCTCAAAATATAATCCAGTTCTAATAGGGCTTATAACCACATCACTGGGCACCAGTACAATCCAGCTTTAGAGAAACCAAATGCTGCCACAGTGAGCTCAATAAGAATTGACTGGGAATGAAGTGGGGAGAATAAATTAAACAATCTCAACTTCACCTCGGGCTGAAAACATCACAATTATATCAGAGAGGGCACGGATGGAGAATCGTGTTAGTGGTTACTCATTAGATTTGTTCCACACCTTTTCACCAGTTCCCTATGGGACCTGGGCCTGATGGGCCAATGGGAGCTATGGGAGCCATGGAGCCACACCACATGAATGGATCACTAGGTGGGTTTGAACACTGATGGTTTGGTATGTATACAAACAGAAACTGCTTACAAAAACAATTGACCTGTTTATCTCCTTTTACTTCCTCAGGGTCTGGGGATATGGATGGGTTGCCAAAGGTATGTCGACATCAGATTTTCTATAAACGCTTCTTATTTGGGTATTTTTGTGAACTAAAGCACTTTTTTAGAATCTCTGCCTTCTGCACTTCAACTGTGTTGCCAATAAGAAACAGTTTTTCAGTTTAACATTGATTTTTACCCTCCGTTTCTGCCTCTAGAGTTCTCCCAATAACATGGGGGGCATGAACAACCCTCCAGGGACGCCGAGAGATGACGGCGAAATGGGCGGCAACTTTTTGAACCCATTCCAAAGCGAAAGTGTGAGTAGAGCGAATGAATGACATCTCATGACCCCTTAACAGTTCTCCTTGACATCTTGACATGAACCAGTGGAAGAATGCAAGCAGAGGGTGCACCTGGTTTTTTAGAATTAATCTCAGACTGTTGAAAATGTTTTGGTAATATTTATGAAATTTGGTCCCACTTCGGTTTATTAATTCACTTTAGCTGAATTGGTTAGTCTAAACAGATCTTAGTATTGGAGCAGTAAGGTAGCATTGTTGCTTTTCAATGGATGCCATTAAAGAAAGTCTTGTGACACATGCAAGTGTTAGTGATCACAACGAAATGGACACATATGGACGAGAATAGGGTATCGCTAACATGGG
Source organism: Simochromis diagramma (assembly GCF_900408965.1). Lineage (NCBI taxonomy): Eukaryota > Metazoa > Chordata > Actinopteri > Cichliformes > Cichlidae > Simochromis > Simochromis diagramma. Next base: position 7,998,843 of record NW_024387030.1, read on the forward strand.
AGAAGCATGACATAGTAGGAATTAACAATCAGTCACAGACAAAAATAACAGCAGTTCACGCCAAAACTAATTTAATACCGTGACTCTGCTCACACGCAAAGGAGGCCTGTGGCCACACAACAGAGCCTGAAAAGACCCAGCCCAATTTCTAGTTCACGTTTTGGTAACAAGGAAGCAAGCAGACCTTTTGAAATAACTAGTTTTAGGCTTGTTTTTAAGTGCAGCTTTATTTCTTATTTAGTCTTTATACTTTTAAAGAGCTTCTTTTATGCTCTATATTTTCTTCTTAGACTTGAGTAGAGTAGCTTTGCATGTTTCACAAATCAGAATAATCCCAGTTTGTCTAAAACTGGGCTTTTTGCTTCATTTCACCTGCTGTCTGATACATGCTGTTTTAGCTCACTTCCCTCACACTTTAAGCCACCTTTCTTCTGATTGGCTGCCCCTCGCAAACAGTAGGTTTGTGTGTTCACAGCCCAAGCTGTTCAGTTATGATGACTATATCTAACTAATCATAGAGAGGCAAGAATAAAAAATAAAAAAAATGTCTAAAAGTGAGTATTTGGACTCACTATTTGGACTGAACCTTTTTCCTTTAAAAAAAAAAAAAAAAAAAAAAAGTTGTTCTTCCTCTTTAGGTTTAATTATATATTATGATATACTTTGTAATTTGGGACACAGCTTGATAAACCTGAAAAGCAAAACCTGCTACACTGAATACGACTTTCAATGTCCAAAAAAGAGGGAAAAAAGATGTGTAGAATATTTTTTTAAATATATATATATATATACATACATACAGTGGATTAATAACTTGTGTTCTGCTTGCATTGTAGCCGCTTACTAATCACTTAAAAGCTCATACAGTTCCCTCTGTATCAGTGATGTGGTTGCAGTTGATTGACATAAATGTTTGCTGCGCTTGAGTATATTATAAATACCTGGATTTATTTCATTTTAAAAATTTACTAAATGACTAGAAGTGGCAGTATCTGTAAGCCTTGTGTTGCATAAACAAATGTAATGCTCTCTTACCTTTGGCCTGAAGAGCCACCGGGTGCACAGACTAGAACTCGAGCCAAGCCTTAATCACTCGATTCAGCTAATTAGTAGCGGGGCTGGGTATCATCTGAGTTAAACAGCTGCTGGATAAATGATCATTAAAACTGCTAAATATCTGTTTGAAAGCTAGAATTCATTTCAGTCCATACAAATCATATATGTACTATTCCCAGCCCTTATTAGACATACAGCAGAAAGTTCTGATTGCCTGAGTTAAAGCTTGGCTTCAACCATAGTCTGAGCTTCCTCTAGCTTTGCAGGGCGGGGTTTGAGCGCCCTCTGGTGTTTTAAATGTTGTCAGTGACATATCCACTCATCTGTGCCCTCCTCCCCCTTCCCTCTCTCTCTTTTCAGTATTCACCCAACATGACGATGAGTGTGTGATTTTATTTTCCTTTTTTTTGTATTTTCATTTATTTCTTTCCCCCTCTTTACTTTTTGTAACCCTACACCTGATTTTTTTTTTTTTCTTCAACTGAATCCTTACTTCACCTTGGACTGGATCACTTCCCTTCCTCCGCCCACACACACCCTCTGTCCCCTCCTCAAACGGGGACCCACTACTACCCAACCCACCACCCCGTTTTTGTTTTTTTTAATTTTCCCCTCTTCTCACTCGGGAACTCTACGGCCACAGCCTTCTGGGACAGCCCTTGAGCATGCTGGGACTCTAATTAAGACGGGCCCTCCCGGCGCATGTAAGCTGGCTGCGGGTGTGAATAGGAAGCAGTCACAGAGCAACAGGAAGAGCCTCCTCTCTGACTCCGGCCCCAGCCTCCCTGGCTTCCTGTCAGGGTCTAGACAATGAGCGAGGGAAGGAGGACAAATGGAGAGAAAGGGGGAGAAAGGAGACTTGAAACACAGCCCTCCCCCTAATGACACAGTGTCAGGTCTCTCAGCAGCTGCCTGGAAGCGTCTCAACCACGACTTTGGATTTTTTTGTTTTGTTTTTTTTAATCATCGTTTTTTGATTTGTTGCTGTTCCTGATGGGGTTATCGGTGGGTCGGGAAGAAACGACCTTCGTGCCCCCCACATTGTTCTCCTTGTGTGTACATTTGTAACAGAGGTGTTGTGATGATCAGTGAACAGGATTTTCCTTTTTTGTGTATGTATTGTATCATTGCTATTTTTATTATTGTTATTAATGATTATTGGTATGATCATTTTAAGATTAGGTTCTAATTTTCTGTTGTTTGTAAGGGCACATTTATTATGATGAAGACAGTATACGTGCACACAAATTGGTAATTATTTGCTGTGTAACATGAGGCTCCGTGTGAGCACACTGCCCCCTGCAGGTAAGATTTTATTCCTCACGGTACTAATTGGTTCTTTGTTTTCGTTTTGTTTTTTGGGAGGTTGGCAACTTCCTTTTATAAGATCTAAAATTTTAACTTGTTGCTCAGTAACTCACACCCGAAGAAGAGTCTCCTAGGTTCCCTGCAGTAAAATGCACAGCTCTATTTATTTATGTACTTTTAATTTGTCTTATGAATCATTGTTCCTTTTTTTAAGTGTTATCCCTGTTTTTTTATTATTATTATTTCTTTCTCAACTGCAGAACTAGTAGCAACTGTGTAAATATGCAGATCCACTCAGCAGCATCTCCTTATCTCCATCATTAGACCCCCCTCCATCCATCCCGAAAGGTGCTGACGTTAACACGAGTCCACAGTTTGACCACACTCACACCGCTCCCACTAATGCTTCCCACTGTTCACTCTGTCGTGTACATACGTAACATGTTCGTCTGTCTGCTGACCTGTAGTGAACACTTGGATCGTTTTCACTTGCCGATGAGGTCCCCCACACACTGTGATGTCCGTCTGCACTTTGCGGGCGCTTGCTTTCACACACCGCTCATTTTAGCTTGCAGGTGTTTTCGTTCGAATATGTGCTGTTCTTCCTCTTTTTTACGGTTGCTTGTGGTGAAATGGCTTCTGGCCATCTGCTGATCGGATCAACGGTGTTTTTTTTCTTTATTTTGGAGAACGGCAGGTTAGGAAGCAGCAATGGCATTGCTCTGACTGTAGCGAGTGGCCTCCCTTCCATTTGCTTCCCTATTCTCACCTCTCTAATAGGCCAGCATTGACACACAAGACACTCAGTCACACACCACCCCTCTCTGATTTTTTTTTTTTTCTTTTTTTTTTTTTTGGTACAACTCCATGTTTTAATTTTAATTTTTTTTTGTAAATACTGTAAAATGCATTTTGATATCATTGACATGTTTTGATATTTCAAATCACGACTTTAACAGTTGATCCGAAACGAGCTGATTTGGGCAACTGTGTATTTGTTCAGAGAAGGCCTGTCTTTTACTCAGAAATAATATGAATGACGAGAGAAACGGAAACTGGAGCTGCTAAAGACTATTATGCTATTTCACCTCATCACAGACAAACGTGGGGCTTTTACTGTGCATCGGCGCTGTTGTGTCAAGGGGTCCAGCGGGACAAGGGAGGAAAAACCTTTTTGTAGTCGAGCTAATTCACTGTCACACACATGTACCTGGAAAAACTCAGCTTCAGATGAGATATAAGTCTTCTTCCTCTGCCTCTTTTATTGGAAATTTATTGGGGGGGCACAACCTACCTCTGTTTTTGACCATGAATTTGCAAAAACAGAGGTAAAGACATTTTTATAATTAAACTTGTGGTCTCTTGACACAACTGAATCGCAAAGGAGGGGTACAAAGGACACTGGCTCTCAATCCAAAGCACCAGGGACCAGAGTTCATGCTTTACTATGAAGGAATTTTTTTAATCTATTTAAAAATGAGGCAAGAGAAATGTTTGGGAAAGTAAAAATGGGGAAAAACAATAACACGTGGGACAGATTTGTTGCTAAGAAGCGGTGGAGGTGGTGCAGGAAGAGGCGTTTTCCTCCCCTGTACTTTGAAATGCTGTTGTATAAAATGCAGTCCGACTTCTTTCTGTCCTGTAAGTAAAGCCGTCACAACGTTGATCATTTCTGTATTTCTATTGTGCTGATGTATAATACTGTAACATTCAGGGGTGGGGAGGGTTAAGAGAGGACTTTTGGGGGAGGGGGTGGGGAGTAAAGATTTTTTTTTTTTTTTTTGTTTGTTTGTTTGTTTTTTGTTTGTGTTTTTCCTGTTCAGTTCCTCATTTTTCCTCTTGATGACAAAGCAGTATTGAATATGAGGCAGTCTGTCCTTGGGGAGTTGCTTTGTATCTCATGTTAGGGTAGTTTCAGATCCTAAATGTCTTGTGTAGTAAAATAAGAGGTTCCTTCGTATGTTTCTTTATATTGTAAAGTTTCTTTAGACGAAAAAAAATATTGCTTATTGGAAAAAAGGTGGGAATCTGCATTGATGATGTATTTTTTTTTGTTTTGTTTTGTTTTGTTTTAATTTTCATCAAGTTGTCAGTCGTTTTTTGCCTGTGTCCCCCTTGTTGTAGATACATATTAAAAATAAATAAAATGACTTCACTCCTTTTGCCATGAATATAAATTTTTGCCTCCAACATAAATGCAAAAGTTGATGAACAGGAGTCAGTTTTCAAAAGGTTTGTGTGAGTTTTTTCTTTCTAAATATTTGTTTCATACAGTTTATATCTCCATTGTGTTCAATACAGAATCAACAAGAGGGCTGCAGCCAGGGATTAATTTATAATTCATTATTTACGGTTTTGCAGAAATTAAAAGCAGAAACCTTAAGTTACTTAATTCTAAGAGCAATCCACTTTCCCATTGTTAGTGTGTTTGAGTTATTTGTTGACTGACTATTCAATTTCTTACATCTTTTTCATTGCATTTCTTTATGTTCTGCTGGTTCACGTTGTACTTCTCTGACAAAACACTAGTGTTTTAACCCAGATATTTGTGAATGGTTTCCACAGCTAGCTTTGAGTTGATTGATTGCTCATGTTGAATGAGAATTTAAGCAGGTATCCTCTAAAGTTAAATTAGTTAATAAACCGTACTCCATCTCAGAATCACAAGTCTGAGTATACAGTAAGCTCTGTAAGCTTTTGGGCAGCAGTACAATTTTTTTTTCTCCTAACTTGCCTCTGAACACCACCACAGTGTTAAATCAAACAATTAAAATGCGACTCAATTGCTGTTTTTCAGCTTTGAGTCATGGGGTCTAACAAAAGTGTTTCATTAATTGTTTAGGGATTTTTCAGAGGCTGTATCTGTATCTAACTGAAAGTTTTGAGGGGAGGTGGAGCCTGTCCCAGCTGTCATACACCCTGGACAGTTTGTTAAAGGCTTAACACAGAGACCAACAGCCATTCATGCTAACATTCACACCTACAACATACATTTAGAGTCACCACTAGACCTAACATGCATATCTGGATTGTGGGGTGGAAGCTGGAGTATCTGAAGAAAATTAAAGCACTTAAAACATGTCTTATTGGGTTACGATCAGGTAACTGAGTTGGCGATTGAAGAATATCCCAAGTGTTGTAGCCCTGCACACTTCAGAATTTATCCTGTGACTTCTATCAAAAGTCACACCATCAATAAAATCTCCTTGTTCCACTGGCAGACATATGTGTCTATACCATTGCCTTGACCATGTTTGATGGATGATGTGCGGTGCTTAAGATAGATCGTAAGTATTTCCTTTTCTTATCATCATGCAGTATGCTTCAAATCCTCTGTTCTGTTCCTTCTCCAAACTTTTCTCTTCCCATGATTATACAGTAGAGGCTAAAACTAGTCCAAGTACTGGCGAACCTAACTTGTGAAAATGACGCTGGGACCATTATCCTTCAAATATAATATGGTCTCACATGTCTAAATAGTTCATCCGTGTTCCTCTTTTTAGCTGTTCAAGCTGCACCGAGTGACGACGCAGTGACCTCCTGTTTCTCTCGTTGTAGCAGGAGGCAGAAGGAGGAACCAGCGAGGTGACGGAGGAAGCCGAGGGCAGTGGAGGGAGTAGAGCTGGCCTCACTGATGCTCTAGAGGGAGGAGAGGAGCTGGGTGGGTGAGGCAGAAACACCATGGTTCTGCTTTTGGCTGGTGAAACCTGGGTTGGAACCTGGAGGTGAGATGTGGATTGGCTTCCCAAAGGAGGGAGGTGAAGTAGAGGAGGGTCGACTGTGACAGAGGGGAGGGTATTCCTGCGGAGCTGGGAGTGAGGGGGCAGGCAGGTGGGGAGCTTTTCGTCTGAGAGTGACCCTGCAGGAGTGACACATCGTTTGAGGACCACGCTGCCGGGCGTTGCATGAGTAGAGCTCATCTCAGTGAGCGAGACGACAAAATGAGAAGCCTTCAAAGAGAAATCCTCATGGCTGCGGCTGTAATTCTCTCCTCCATATCCGTTATCTCTCCTTTGAACCTTGCCTCTTCTCCTCTCTTCCACTCTGGACTGATCAAAATGGGACTCCTTTTCTTCTTCCTCCTTTTCCTCACCCTTACTCCTTCCTCTCTCCCCTCTCAAATCCTCTCTGTCTCTCTCCTCCTGTGGGCTCCTCTCGCTCCTGCCCTCCTCATAAGCTCTGTTCAGACAGGCCAGGTTGTGAATCGCTAGCCAGGGTTCAGATGATATTCTCTGTCTGAGAGGGGGAGAGCTGCACCGGCTCAGTGGTTCACAGGAGGGACGTCTGCTGCTAACGCTGCTGCTACTTCCTCGTTGGCCTGGTGGAAGAAAAGAAGTCAGTTTTAGGGGTTAAAATCATAGATGTAGAAGCTGTTGAGAAGCGGCATCCTTTCTCTGTTGCTGTAATGTTTCTTCATATTTGTCATAAAGCTGGCTCCCTGTTGGATACATACAAGGCTTTTAATCTACCAATATAGTGTCTTAAAAAAGGTGAACATCTATGATAAAAGTCACTGATAATGTCTTGTTTAGAAGATATAAGCTGCAGCAGTCGTCACATTGTGATATCTCTGTCCCTGTGATTTACATCTGCCCACTTTGAACACCTCTCACAGTGCCACGCAGGAAGCCATGGCAATCCATCCTATTTCAGTCCAGAATAAAGCGAGGCAAAGCTACACATTCGTATAAATATGTTGTGCATAGCGTGTGCTATAAATTCTAAAAATATTCAGCCAGGTTTTCCCCAGTTCATCACTTACCCTCACATGACACATCTTTCCCATAACAACCATCTGTCTTTATTCACTCTGCTTCTATGGTACAAATCGAGTTCATAGTCGGGACCTGTAGCTTCCTTCATTACAAGCTTCACTCACCCTGGCAACACATGTTCATTTTCTCTCCTCGGGAATGAGCGTGCAGCTAATGATTTCAACCACAAGGCATTTATTCTCATCTGTCTAGACTTGTTTTTGTTCAGTGCTGATCTGCTATTATCCAGGAGAGGCAAGTGTCTGCATATAGAGATTGCAGTATTGATCTGTTTTAAGGCGGTATAGCCAGACAACTCTGATAATATTATTCAGAGCCGGTTAGGGAATCCGTTATGCTGTGGGGGAGTGTTTTGTTGACATGGATCGGGTCCGCTAATCCTTTAAAGAGAAGCGTCTCTGAAAATCAGAACTCGTCCTGTGATGAAATGTTTCTGTTCAGATGGAAAATGCCGTGAGGGCTGCAGTAGCAGTTCTGACTGGTTTGGTGTGGTCAGAAGTGCAGCTTTGTTGGAACTTTAACTAAAACCAACAGTCGTGTCAGTGTCTTTAAATACAGTTGTGGTCAGAAGTTTACATGGAGTCATCATGGGCATGGCTGTCGAGATCATTTTCGGCTTTTAATGATTTCCTTTGAATTCTGCTTTTTCCAGGGTGGAATGATTATACAGCAGACATCTTTATTGACTTTAAAAAACAAGAATTGGATGCACAAGTTTTTTTCAAGTATACAAGCAACTCACTGAAGATCTAAGAAATAGAACTGAAGATTCAAACAAACTGGTAATGTCTCTCTGAGCCATTTCTAAACAACTGCATATTCCAATATCATCCGTTCAAACGGTTGTATGTAAGTACAAGTTATTCAGATATGTCTTAATAACTTGGGGATTAGAGAAATTCCAAAATAAATTCAAATGTATGCACCCAGTTCTTTTTATTTAAGACATTGAAGGTGTACAGCCATTTCAGTGGTACAGCCTGCTGGTGTGGGATACACCATAATTCAATTAAACCAAGGCATTTTCCTGTAAACAAAGCTCATTACTCACTTGTTGCTCTGAAGTTGAAGATGTTTTCGCCCTCGGGTGAGTTTGGCGAGCCTGTCTTCAGGACGATGTCAGATGGGGACATGCAGGACACTGGTGAGGTGTTTGGGGATGGGAGAACATTCAGATAGCGTCTGGTCACAGGGCCTCCATGCACACCCACCTCTGTGGCAATGATGATGATGTCACGACCTCTGACCTGACATGCATCCATCAATACCTGAAGTACAAGAATGCTGGTAAAGTAACTTTACAGGTCTTGTGGAGGTGTTGAAATCTCCTTCTTTTGGAGTTCTATTACATCCTGGTAGTTTTAATGATAATCATTTAAAATGAACCAAATGATATCAATTAATTGAAATGAACTCCATCTTAGGATGGTATAGGGTTAAAACCCTAACTTATAAACAATGCAAAACCTCATAATATCCTCTTCCATCCTTTAAATGTATTGATTCACACTTCATTTCATTTTTTCTTTGCTCCTTACTAACCTTCAGAGTAGGCTGATGCTGCACGTTGATGGCGTAGACCAAAGCTGAGGCTCCAGAGTAATCCTCCATGCTTGGGTCGGCTCCTGCAGCAAGGAGTGTGGCTGCGACCTGAGCTCCCGCACGCTCCATACAGGCGTACATCAGCGCAGTACGCCCAGCCCGGTCTTGTGCATTAGGATCTGCCTGATCGGTGCAAAAGATCCAATTGAGTGATTAATTCAGTGATAAATGGTTATCCCAGAAGGGACATGGTCCGGTGTTAGGAGTCACTCGGAAAGCTCAAGTGTATATTTTATAGAAACCAAATTTATCAGAACTCTGTGCAATTTGGCTAATGCTCTCTTAATTAGAACTGATCTGGCACTGTTGCTTTTGTGTTGTGGCTCTCAACTGTGACTCACAGTGTGTTATATTCTGTTCTCTGGTGCCAGCATGTTCAGGAACACCCTTTTAGTTGGATGGGGTACACAAGCAGAGCTGGATAGATCACAAGCCTGTTTACTATGCATTAAAAGTTCTCCTCTCTTAGAGCAAGTACAGTTTTTTATGCATTAAAAATACACCTAAGTCAATAAACTGCTGAACTTGTATGCACATGTTTACATTCAAGTGTCTGTATTTAATGGTGACTATTTGTCACTGCGGACTGACCTTGTTCTGGAGGAGGTATGTGAGGAGCTTAATTGTCTCAGGCCCAGCAGGCTCCCCTCTCAGGGCCTTGCAGGCAGCCAGCAGAGCTGTCTCTCCTTTAGGGTTGCGCCCATTTACCTCTGCTCCACCGTCTACCAGCAGACGGACCAGACGGAGCTTCCCAGAGGATGCTGCACTGATGAGCGGGCTACAGTCTGACAGAGGGTCCAACATCGCCGCTGTAGGGCATTCAGTCATTTATCATTCTGATACTAATAATATCATATCATATATATAGATGCAGAAATGCCTCAATCCTGTAATCAGAGCACTAATTGGATTACTATGACATGCACATGCACTATATTGCCAAAAGTATTCACTCATACGTCCAAATAATTGAATTCAGGTGTTCCAATAACTTCCATGGCCACAGGTGTTTAAAATTAAGTCCCCAACTTTCTGCAGAGTCAATCTCTACAGACCTGCAAACTTCATATGTTCACCTGATTAGTTCAAGAAGCGTGCATAGAGAATGTTTTTCTAGTGATGACCCCTTCCTGTTCCCACATGTCTGTGCACCAGTGCACTAACCAGGTAACATAAAGACACGGATGAGCGAGTTTGGTGTGGAAGAACTAGACTGGCCTGCACAGAGTCCTGACTTCAACCAGACAGAACACATTTGAGATAAATTATAGCAGAGACTGCTAGCCAGGCCTTCTCATCCAACATCAGTGTCTGACCTCACAAATATGCTTCTGCAAGAATTATCACAAATTCCCATAAACACTCCTAAACCTTGTGGAAAGCCTACCCAGAAGAGTTGAAGCTACTTTAGCTACAAAGTGGGCCAGCATCATATTAAATCCTTGGATAAGGATGGGCTGTCATATGTGCATGAAGGCAGATGAGTGAATGCTTTTGGCTATTTAGTGTCTGTGTCAGCAGTCGTCCTCTCATGCACCTGTCGCTCATTCAGATGTGCAGAAATTCTACATCAGAGTTGTGCAAGCAACAGAGATACTTATAAAAAGTAAATTTAAAGAAGACTGGGGAAAGATTTTCGATTTTCTTCCTTATGTCATTTTAAAATTTTCTTCTAATATCAGTGAAATTTTTAATGGATGAGCAGAGTATCTACAAAGTACCTACATTCAACATCATTCTTACCTTAATTTTTCTGTTCAGTCTGTCTTCTTCAACAAAACACAAAGACAGCAGTCATCTTCAAGTTATCCAGATACGATGCAAAAAAAAAAAACCTACTACCCTGCTCCGAATTTTATCCTGATTCTTTACTAGCTTGGTTTTCTTCATGAAGCGTCCTCGTGTCGCTGGCCTGCAGCAATCAGCCGAACATGAAGTGATAGGATACTAACTTTCATGTACTCCCTCGGTCTCTGTCTCCCTCCGTCCTGATCTGTCCTCTCCTTACCTGCTGGGTCAAAGGGAGGTTCAGCCCACGGCTACTGTTCAAAGTCATAAATGGTTTTAAGCCCAAAATGTCACCTGTTGCAAACACTACACTTCAAAAGAGCCAGAGGGCCTTTGATATGAGTCAGCTTTGAACAGTTCTCATCTGCTTTGAGACCATCTGTGTTCAAACACTGGCAGGGAGACATAGATGAGAAACAGAACTAAGGCTAAGCAGGCTCACACATTAAACTCATGGCAGCTCATTTGTATCTGAACATTTTTGACGCACTTCTGTTGTTTGTATTTTAATCTTTTGTTCTTTCAGAGCACTAAGCGGCTGTTAATATACAGTCATGGTAAAAAGAAGTACACCTATACAATTCTTATCGGGATAAATTAGGTAAATATGACCTCAAAAGAACAACACATTAGAATATAATGTGACATTATTCAGACCTACTACAATGACCATTAAGTAGGTCATTGACCTACTTAATGGGTACACCAGTGAACAATTAAGTCAATCATCCTGGTGGAGGACCGTTTTTCAAACCCAAGCCGTGCTGCCATGTTCTTTTTTACAGAAAAGAGGCTTTCGCTTCTTCTAAACAAATCATACCTTTTCAGTCTTTTTTCTAATTGTGCTGTCGTGAACTTCAATATTTAAGATGCTAACTGAGGCCTGTAGAGTCTGAGATGTAGTTCTTTGTATTTTTGCAGTTTCTTTGAGTATTACACAATCTGTCCTCAAGGTCAGTTCGGTCAGGTCGGGACATTCCCTCTCAGGGTGATACAGTTATCTTGAATATTTTGTGAATAATCTTTCAAATTTAAAACTTTGTAACCTTTCCCAGACTGACAGGCAGCAACAACTGCTTCTTCAAAGCAATGACTTCTGCTTTTTTTTTTTAGAGATGCTCACAACCTACCCTCTTAATTCCTGTAGAAGCAGTAAAGTTGTACTATATTTTTATATTTTCCATGTAAAATAAAATGTAATTTGTTGTTCATACGCGATTGTATTTAGCTAATTTTAAGATATGTTGATATATAAAACCTCAAATATGAAGGAGAGTGTATGAAAATGCAGATGAGTGTAATACTGCTTCCAATACTGAACTTTTGATTGAAATACAAATGAATTCAGTTAATCGAACTGTGTCAAATATAACTGGTGAGAGCTAAGACTATAAATCAGAAAGAATCTGGATATAATAGAGGTGCTCACACTTACTGATGATCGGATAATCGAGTGCATTTGATTAGCAGCACCTGGCTGGTGTTTACATTTAGTTTTTGTATACTGCTCCTGCAAAGTGGCTGAATTTTTGTTAAATATATAATTACTTGTGTTATGTAGTTGAGCCGACCTGCCGAAGGTAAAATTGTATTTTTATGTCTCGACATATAAAATGTTATGAATGAAAGTGTGTGTACTTTCATTTTTGTGTACATACTTTTGATTTGAATGAGAGAAAGAAGGAAGAAGAGACAGTAGATAAACATTTCAGAAAACTGCACACCGGTTGTGTACTTGGGCCAAACCACAATTAGGTCAAGCAAACAGATTTAGACCGGAGCAAAAGCAGCATGTATAACATGTTTATAAGGCAGTGTGAAAAAAGCAGCACTGTGTCTTATGGTATTTAAATTATTTTTAGTATTGAGGGCTAAAAGCTTTACTACACAGTAGAGCCTCAAAAAGCAGCAATCATCTCCCTTTTTGAAAAGGTTATCTCAGCATGCAAAATCCTTAAAGATCTTGTCTTCTATCTACAGAGATGTAATAGAGCAACAGGCTGGTTTTGAACTGTATGCAAACGTATTATCTGTCAAAGTTTTTTGGGGTGCTATCTATAGTAAATGTCAGCTGGCTCACTTTCCCAAAGGTGCATATGTTAAATGAAAACTTCATCTGTGTGTGTGACAAGCTGTGTGCAAAACAATGTGAAATATCAGCTTGAGCATTTAATATCCATTTAGATGTTGACATATATATGGATTGCAGTCCAAAATGCAGTGTTATTGAGTCATTGCATCGCCTGACACACCCCATTCCTCCTTCTGGGAATGACTTCAACACTCACTCATGCTGCAGCATTCTGAAGAGACACATTTTGAATGAGTACTGCCCTAGTAACATCATTTTGTCATGGTTACACCAATGTGAAATGACAACCACCTCCTAAATAAGCCCTTCAAAGGAAATTCCAGTGATACATGTCCACCACATCTAACTAAAATAGGCAAAATTAAATCGTTAAGATTGTAATTATTAACACCTAAAAATACAACATTATCTTGTTAAAATTTGCTGGGAAGCATTTGGTTTCTGGCATTGTTTCACTGGGTCTCTCACAGCTGGAAAAAGACAAACACAGAAGACTAAATTATCTCTATATGTGTGACTCAGCAGCGACAAAATCCACCAGGAAAAGCTGAGAATGTAGATTCCCTCAGAGCCACTCTGCATTATATTTCAGCACGTGTTGAACTGTCACATGGTGCCACATTTATATCTTGATGTTACTAGTCAAAAAATTTAAATGCATCACTTAGAGTTGTAATTGTGAGCATTGTAGCAGTGATTCAGCCCAAAAAAATTGCACAAATTCTGTTTTGCAACAGGCGGCTAGAGACACGTGTCTAAAGATATAATGTAAAATTGGTTCTTTGCTAAGATGTCTGTTACGTGTCGTCACAACAGCAGTCCCTCCCTTGAGTTAGGTGCCTTTTTTTTATACTTGAATGATTCGAAGGTCAGTGTTAAGCAGCTTAACAAACAAGAACAAACACAAACATTCATCTGAAAATGATCAGGTGCAAGGAATGGACTGAAAATCAGTGAAAAAGCAGCCAATGTCTGATGAAAACATTTAAAAGACCTACAGAGAGCCTGATGAAATATTGCTCAAGCCAATTTTTTTTAAAAAATTACAAGAAAGTTTGGCTCCTTGGACGCAGACTATTAAGAAATGAGAGATGTCTCAACACTTGTACTGCTGTCACCACTAACCTGAATATACATCACAGATCTCTTAGTCTGTCTGATTCCACAGGTGGATGTAGATTTAAGATTAACTTTTACATGCACAACACAGGCAAAGCACACGTTTTGTTAATGGTCGCCATAAACACATGATATTTTTAATGTTGTAATATATTAGGAATATCATGTAATCCTGACTGTTCTGCTGCCTTACATAAATTTGAATTAATCTCACTTCCCACTCTGAAGCGTATAACTGAGAAATTAAACAATACTAATTGTGTACATGATGTTCTTCCATCTCGTATAGTCAAGGATTGTTTTAATGTAATTGGACCCTGTCTATTGTCTATTGAACCTGTCCTTGCTTTCTGGTTATGTACCTTCAGTTCTTAAACATGCTTTTATTCAACCCGTTTTAAAGAAGAATAACCTGGATCATAGTGATTTTGCCAACTATAGACCGATTTCCAAGCTTCCTTTCTTGGCTAAAATCCTTGAGAAGGTGGTTCTACTTCAACTGCAGACCTACCTGGACGAGAATAATATAAATGATAAATTCCAATCAGCCTTTAAACAACATCATAGCAGTGAATCAGCGCTGCTTCGTGTTTTTAATGATCTTTTATTTATGGCTGATAATGGTCGTCCTTCTGTTTTAGTTCTATTGGATCTCTCATCTGCATTTGATATGGTTGACCATAACATCCTAGTCGCAAGATTAGAGCACTCTGTTGGCATTAAGGGCACTGCCTTGGACTGGTTCAAATCTTACCTCTCCAATCGGCTCTCTTCGGTACATCTGGCCTCATCTTCCTCTCCCCCTGTACCTGTTTGCTGTGGTGTCCCCCAGGGTTCTGTGTTAGGCCCGACCCTTTTCTCACTGTATATGTTTCCTTTAAGTGCTATCTTTGAGAAATACCACATTGCTTTTCACTATTATGCGGATGACATCCAGATTTATTTTGAGTTAAATGATGATCTCGCTTTATCTTTAAATAACTTTCGTGAGTGCATGAGTGAGGTCAAGAAATGGCTGTTGGCAAATACTCTTATTCTCAATGAAAAAAAGACTGAAATCATGATTTTTGGCAGTAATGCCCTTCGCGCCAAACTTCAAGATGCCTTTGGCTTTCTTACTAGTTCTTTCTCTGATACTGTCAGGAATCTGGGTGTCTTGTTTGACAGCTCCTTTAAACTTGATAAACAGGTGTCTGCTGTTGTCAGATCTAGTTTTTATCAGCTTCGTCTTATCTCCAGGGCCAGACACTATATCCCGTATAATGACTTAGAAAAGCTCATTCATGCTTTTGTAACGTCAAGACTAGATTACTGTAACTCACTCTATTCTGGTCTCCATGTTACCCTTCTACACAGATTACAGACAGTTCAGAATGCTGCGGCACATATTCTAACTAAAACCAAGAAGTTTGACCATATTACTCCTGTTCTTGCTGAGCTGCATTGGCTGCCTATCAAATACCGCATTCAATTTAAAATTTTGCTGTTTACTTTTAAAATTATCAATAATACTGCTCCAACCTATCTTAAGGAACTTTTAAACCCTTATGTCCCTGCCAGGGCTTTAAGGTCATCCTCGCAGTTATTGTTAGTTCAGCCCAGATCTCGGTTGAAATCTAGAGGCGATCGATCGTTTGCCTTTGCTGCACCTGAGTTATGGAACAGCCTCCCGATGGCATCCGGGAGTCTGATTCTATTTTTCTTTTAAAGCACGCCTTAAAACTTATCTTTTTGAACTTGCCTTCTCTACCCGTTAAATGCTGACTTGTTAACTGCGACCTATTGCATTAACTTTTTACTACTCCTTCATTCTTGGTGTTCTCTATCATGCGGCACTGGGTCTGCTATAATCTATGTGCTGCAGTCCATTTTATCAGTGGTTTTTTACTGTGAACATTGTCTGCTGTTCTTATTATATTGATATTAATGCTCTTAACTGTATTATTTTATTGTTTTTTTTTGTAAAGCACTTTGGTATGCCTAAGGCTTTTAATATGCTCTATAAATAAAGGTTGTTGTTGTTGTTGTAATGGCTTGTGACCATTTTGCATCCCATTTTTGTTTAATCTAAGTTGAATGTTGTGATTAGATTTGTTTTAATATACTGGAACTTTAATGTGTAGTCCGCTTTTACAACAGAGTAGTTGTCAGTTAGTCAAATTGTACTCAAATTGTAATGTAGTTTAAAAGAAAAGGTGGTTAGAGAAAACCTACTTCCTCTCTATAGCTGTGCACAAACGTGCTAACCAGACTGGTATAACTTCTAGATCACAAATAATGTTGCATAACTTCCTGATTTCTAAACACATTGTTTATTCTGTATGCATAGCAATCATTGCTTAAAATATTAGGTTTGTCTTGCTCACACCCTTTTATTCTTGACATATAAAAAAGTACCCAAAAAATCAGCGTAAATTAATAATACTTGTATCTCAGTATTTCGCTCAGATAAATCTCCATCCAGCCGTTTATAAATCGCTGAAAACGAATCGAAACAAAATCACCTGTGTCCTCGCACTCACTGTGCAAAGTACCCTCAACATGCCAAAGAAAGAGAATTAGCATAGTGAGAGGGGAAGTAGAAAAAACAGTAGAGGTGGTTACGTAAAGCCCTACGTAATGGTTTATTTATGTCGGTGGGCCAATAAAATGTGCTCTGACTTCAGCCGTCATGACGTAATGCGATCTACTCCAGAATAGCGCGCGGCGGAGGAGCAGCCACACGGTGCAGTTCAGCTCTTTCTCTCTCCGGACCGTCTGGCCAATGTTTGTTTATTTATGTCGGATTCGTGCGGTCCGGAATAAGGCTGGCAGGGCGGGATTTGCGGCGGCATGTCGGCGTTAAAGGAGAACCAGTGTTACGGGCTGTCCAGCGGCAAACTGAGCCGCGGCGGTAACATCTCCGTTTTTCACGTAAAACTCACTGACAGCGCGGCAACAGCCATTAATACCTTCCAAAACGGCAAGGTGGGTCATTTTCTAAAGTATTTTCTCTTCAAATAATTACTAGTTAAGTACACTGGCATTTAAATTTAACGTACCACTTTGTCAAAGGAACAATTTTTGGGTTTTTTTAACAAAGGAAAAGACGAAGTGATACTAAACGCGGGTTTGTTTTTTGTGTGTGCTTTAAATTTCGGCCGAAGTTCACCACTACCTTCCCCGGTTGTTGACTCCTACAAGCTCCCCCCTTTTCAAGCTATGAAATGGAAATACATGTTGCATAATACAACGCAGAAGCGTTTCCCTGTGTGCTGATGTTTGTAACGAGCTGCTGGCCCACTGCTCACAAGCTGCTGGCAAAGTACTAGGAATGCTAATCAGTGCCGGGGTCGAGGAGAGGAGAGAGGAAAAAGGAGGACAGGCTGTGTGTGTAGGGGGGAGGAAGGGAGGTTAGTTGTGGGAGGATATTCTGAATTGGATTTAAAGACATGGAGTACTTGTGTGGTTTATTTTTCTTTTTTTAATTTGCTGAATATCATAAAGATCAGAAGACAGATGGACGAACTCAGGCAAACATTTGACCCAGTTAATCATAAATGAATCAGACGCTGCAGGAAGTGTAAAGCAAAGAACAGTCATGTACACTTCCTCAATGCACTAATTCCTCCTAATACAGATAGGAAACTCCTCAGTGAAGAAATGACAGCTACAAGCTTTTCTGATGAAAGGTGGAAACCACGCTGCTCATGTCATGTCCTTTCAGCTAAATACAGCTGTGATGAGATCGAGGGGGGAAAGCACCTGATGAGGAGCAGGCTGTAATATGCATATATCATTGTTTCTGAGCATGCATTTAGGTTCTTTATTTAGCTTTAAGCATGTCTATTCAAATCCTACTTGGCTGGATCACAGATACCAAAAAAGAAAAACCCAAAAAACACCTCCACACCTTACTCTGTACTAGCAGCCACCTCACTTTCTCTGCACTCATCAACAGGTGGACTTATGCAAAGGTCAGAATCGAGTCATCACATACTTTCCATCCCTGCTGCAAACGTGTCACTTTGGCTAGTTCGCTCCCTGTGAGAGATGATACTGTGTTTCATCATATTTTTATCTGTGGAGCTGCTTATTGACCTTAGCCAGTGCAAGGGGATGGAGGAGCAGCAGGACCTGGAGCAGACAATGGTGCATGTACCCATCTGTTTAAATGGGAACTGAGCACTCAAATAATACCTGACATGCTTGTTTAATATCCTGAGTTTATTAATAGGACTGGGTTTGTTCTTGATATGAACGCAATGGGTGTAGGGTTTCTTTTTCTCTTTCGGATTCCTAAGTAGGAGGGGGAAGTAGCTTCTGGGTGGTGAAAGTGAAGCAAGTACAGAGCTTAACAGTGACTTAAACCTGCATTCATTTTAATGGCCAGCAGGAGGTGACTTTTCTAGTTTCAGGAAGAAGTCCAGTTCTTCCTGAAACTAGAAAATGACCCTGCTGCTCACTTGATCTGTACCCTTATTATATGGTTGTCTGATAACTTTATGGTTTCAATTACTAGTTTCACAGCTTATTCAATACAGCACGATTCAATAAGTGTCCAGAGGGACAGTAAAGTGGCATATCTCCCTTGTTTTTCCATCATATCCCTCGCTGTTTACGTGCCGTTTCTAGACAGCAAGAGAGGGATGGGCCTCGCTAACCAATGGATGATGTCACAACAGCATTGTCTTATATCTTTTATATACAGTTTGTGTGCACTATGCAGGTTAAGAGCTAATTAGGAAAGCTCACATCTTTCTAAATTGATAACCCTGTTCAAAAATAAATAAATAAATGAATACATAAATAATCTTCCAACTGTAGCACTTGAGACCTGTAATCAGACCCTTACTGGGCTGCTGCAAAAGAAGGGATACTACCTTCACTTGCAAGCTGGTGTGGGGTTGTGAGAAAAAAAGATGTTGGAAAATTCTCTGAAATGCTGTTCACAATTACGAAGAATAACAGTACACAAAACAAAATGAAAATGGGCTACTAGCAGCCAGAAAACCACAATGAAGGTGGAGCCAGAAGCATTCAGATGAATAGTGCAGACCACAAAACATCCTCTGCTGCCCTGCTCTATATGTATATGTGTGGGCTTGTTTTACTATACTTGTGGCATCTGATAACCTTGTGGAAACTATAACTGGACTCCACAAGTTTAAGGTTAAGCATTTGTTTGACGTTGTCAACGTTAGCAAATGAAGCACTCATACAAAGGGGGTTGTGAGAAAACGAGTCAGTATGTTAATGCTTGTGGGGTTTTAAAGATGCACACATCTAATGTTTTCTCTCTTTCTTTTTTTTTTTTTTTTTTCTCCCCCCACCACAGGGCTGGTCGGCCCAACCCACAATCTGTTTTAGTGGAAATGAAGGGGTAAGAAGGAAAGCTTACTGCTGACACAAAGCGATCCTAACACATTTTTAAAGCTGATAAATCTCAATCTTTCAATCTCAATCTGCTTTTTTTCTTCTTTCCCTATTCATATTACAGAGAATCACCATCCCTTGTTCGGAAAATAGAGATGAAGTCAGGAATTTCACCTTTGGTGTAACTAATGTTGCCCGTGATAATCCCCATGGAAGCTTTGACTGCATCAAACAGCTCAGCACCAGGTAAAGACAGCAAAAAGCATCAGTTTCGATATAGGAAGGGTTTTCAGATTAAAATAGAGTTGTAAGGCTTTAACTGTATTGTTTTGTCTGAGGTGGTTATATGATTATATGTTTACTTAGTATTATAGATGTAGAAATAACTGACTGCCTCAATGAGTATTAATCTTTTCAAATGTATGTCTCTGCCCCCTGCTGCTGTGTGAAAGTTACCCTGCTGCTAACGTTTCTCTGCCTTTAAATGCCAGAGAAAAATTAGGGTTCCTGACTGCATAAGCATAGAAATGCACTGAAGTGGATTTAAATGTCATGTATTGGCGAGGCAGACAAGTAGTCCAGCATGCATCTAACTGAACACTACCTAAAGCAACTGCGTCCTGAGAAACAATCTTTTATTTGACACGGATAACCTTTGCAAGGAGTCGTTAAAGCACTGTCAGGTCGCTGTCTGTACACGGTGTCTTCCCCCCTCCTCTCAGTGCCGCCGAGGAGCTGTCATGTCTCGGGGTGATTCAGAAGAAGATGACAGTCAAAGCCACAGATGAGTCGTACGATAAAGCTCGTCAGAGCATGGCCCAAGCCGAGGAGGAGACGCGCAGCCGAGGGGCCATTGTCATCAAACACGGAAGCCGCTACCAGGGTATGAAGTATAGAAAACACTTGCACGTCCACAGAGCGTACTCGGTTATACAACAGATAACTCCAGCTAAGCGAGAAGATTGGCCTGAAGAAAAATTTGTTCTGTGCTTATAAGCACAGACAGCCATATTGCATTGGTTGCCTTGGCAACATGTGTAGTAACCAGTGACATAGTAACGGCCTGTCTTGTTTTCTCCTGCATGTTTTGTCCTTTTGTGTAGCTATCTGTAAACTTTCTATATGTGATACAGTGGTTTTAAATAATACATGGTCTCTATGCACATACAGAAACTGCGTTCTGCACATGTTCCTCAAACATGAATGTGCACGATGAAACCAATGATTTAGCTTTTTTTTCTTCTTCTTTACAAACCACCAAACCATTTCCGTATGAACTGATATATTATAGCCTGAGTCTCAACTGCTTTCACCCAAAGGGCAGATAAATATACACGTATATATGTAGATGGGTTTTGTTGATTCTGTCATTTCAGAGGAAGCCTTAAAAAGAGAAAAAAACTTCCTTACAACAGGCTTGTGCAACCATGTGGTTACTTCTTAAATTAGACAGCAGGCTTTGCTCACTGAGATGCGTGTGCATGCAGCTTCGTAACCTAAATGTGGGTTTCTGAAAGGTGAAATGAGGTCTTGTCTTTGTGTTTATCCACATCTCTGCTTTTGGAGAAAGTTCAGGAAGAAAGTCCTTTTCCCCCCTCAGTATCTGATTTTGCTTCTCTGTCTGGAAATAGCAATACATGTTAGGAAATGAAGCACAAGGTTATTTTTGATGATTGAAATCACAGGAAGTGCTCCCCTGATGTCATTGATGTAAAAAAATTTCCTGTTTCTTTGAAGGCAAGAAGGTAACCGTGCGAGCCCCAGCCCCTGCTCTGGCCAGACTCACCAAGCCAAAACACTCGTCTCTTCTCAGCAACATTAAGAAGGGAGTCGGTGCGTCCAAGCCGAAGAAAGATGCCTGTGCATCAAACAGGAGAAGCAGTTGTGATTTGCAAGATAAGCCCCTCAGGGAGAGAGTAATGCACCTGCTGGCTCTAAGGCCATACAGGAGGCCCGAGTTGATCCTGAGACTGCAGAAAGACGGGTTGACAGCAGGAGACAAAAACATGCTGGACTCTGTACTAATGGAGGTATTTCTGTTCCGGTTTTATACAAACATAACATGCAAGCATTAGACTGTGTTAAAACTGCCTTTATGCACGTGACTCTTGGTTTCCTTAATATCAAGATTATGTTTTTGCAACCTTTGACAAATCTGTAAAGAATATGAACACACTTGGATCGGTTTGGGAATCAAACTCTTAAGTCAACTCCTCAAAAACAGTTGTCTTAAGTCTTTTCTCCCCTGTTTTTGTGCATGCTTGTGTTCAGGTCGCTCAGCTTAATAGTAGAGACAGCACATATGTTCTGAAGGACAGTCTGTATAAGGAGCTGCAGAAGGACTGGCCCGGCTACACCTCTGGAGACCAGCAGCTCCTCAAGCGCATCCTTGTCAGGTAACTTAGATAAGGATGTACCTGCTGCTGTTTTCATACTTTATGACTACTGCAGAGCTCTCAGGCCCTACGTTTCTTCATTATAATTTGTTAAGCTTAAGGAATGGAAATAACTGGCATTTTAGTTCATTTTCATCACTTTGAAGATTTTGCCACTTTAGTGATTTACAGAGTTCAGTGATTATGTCTAAGTGTTTTTGAGGGTTACAGGTTGCTTTTCTGCAGTGATGTAATTTCTCAAATTTGTGTTTCTGTAAATAGAGTCAGTTTCAAAAAAATGTTTTTGCATGTTTATGTAAAGCAACCGTTACACTGGCAGCAACAGTTCAGACCTGCATATGTAGGTTTTTTTTTTCTTTTCTTTTTTTTTAAGCTGCTGCGATAATTCGAGAGTATGAAATGACATATTTGGACAGGAGATGCAGCGATTGTGAAATTCTGAACCAAAATGAAAGTTTACCGTAACAGTTTGGCTGATGATAACGATCGACATTTAAAAAAAAAAATAATAATAAATCAGTTCCCTTTTTTTGTGCCAAGCCATTCATGATCATCCTTGATGCCAGCTTCATATCATCTTCGTTGAATTGTGCCGAGATGGTGTTCGTATTCAGCAAACATCCCTATTCAACTGTTGTAGTTACTCATAATACAGAAGGAAGCACTCAGGTTGCATAAACCAGTCTTAGTTTGAAATTCTCTTCAAATGCAGTTGCACAGCGATCGAAGGCTCTGATGAAACTTATTCTCACAGCGAGTGCTCTGGTGCTGCGGATAAATTCAGTTAGCAAGAGGCCACATCTTAGAGTTTAATTATCTGATCTGTGTCACCGTCAGCCCTTCGGAGGAGACTGCATGAATTAGGCCTGTATGGTTGAAGCAGAAGGTGAACGGATGGTATTTGCATATGTGGGTCCCACTACGTAGCATGGAGGAGGAGGTGTGATGGTGTTGGCGACTTATTCAGGATTCAGTGCAACATTTAAACAACATATTTGGCAGCAACACGTCATCCCATCTGGTTTGTTTAGTGGGACATTTATTTATTTAAATAACAGGACAATGAGCCACTGGACACCTCCAGGCTCTGTAAAGGCTATTTAACCAAGAAGGAGAGTCAGGGGAATTATGGGATATGCTTGATCACAGAGTGAAATAAAGGCAGCTTCTAAAAGCATAGCATTGTGGTGCTTTTGATTTAGACTTTTTAAACATTTAACACTTGCACACTTGCATCATTTATTTTTTTTACCATATTATTATTATTATTATTATTATGTGTTTATCTGGAGGGCTCTGCTGTTGCATTGCACTGTACAGCACATGCAAGAAAGAAGAATGGATTCCAGGGAAATGCTAATTAAAGCTGATGCCCTGTGTTTTCTGTGCAGGCGACTGTTTCAACCGCAACAGAACCTCCTCGCTGTCCCTGAGGCCCAGGTCAGCCCACTGCGAGACACGCCCAACTCTTCGCCAGCACACCGTCCAAAGCATTCCCTGCCAGAGGAATACACTGACCCTTTGGCCTCCAAGAAGCCCAGGATTTCCCATTTTTCCAGCAAAGCAGCCAGTGACAAGTCAAAAACGAGGCCTTCTAAACAAGCTCACGAGGACGTCACAGCAGATGACAAGCAAAGAGTATCGCTTGATCCTCAGAGACTTATTGACTCCTTGTCAGCAGTCTGTCAGCAGGAAGAAAAGGTGGCTAAAAGGTTAGAACCACCTCACGCTCCCCCGAAAGAACCCGAAATTCCACAAGATCACCCTCAGGATAACTCGGATCGCCCCCCGTCCCTTCTAACGGTGCCAGATCTTACCAAACATGCAATAAAAAAGAAGAAGAGCAAACACAAACACAGAGACCATGTGAGAAACTGCTCCTTATTTGTCTTTTAATAGTTATTCCATTTGACGTGACACATTGCTAATTTGGATTTGTATTCATTTGTCAAGGAGAAGGATAAGAAGAGAGACAGGGTGGAGAAAAGAAAAAGACCCAGCTCAGAGCATCCAAACAGCAAAGCCTCTCTGGACTGCACAGGTGAGGCCTAATGGCTGCTGACTCATCAGCACATGTGCTGCTTGTTTAGTTTTTCACTTAGCTGACATGTTTCTGTTTTTCTTTCAGAGCCGGCTGACATTTTTTTTGACTCTAATGCACTTCGAGTGGACAGTGACACACCAGACTATTTATTGTAAGCATCATTCATTTGAACAAGTATTTGCAATGGTCAAAAGGGTTTGTTTACTTGTCTTAATGCACTTTTATTTAATAATTTCCTTTTCTTCTTTTTTCCCCACCCTCTTCACAGGAAGTACACAGTGATTTGTAGCCACGAGCAGAGACAAAGTTACAAACAGGACTTTAACAAGGAGTACAATGAGTATCGAGATTTACACGCTCGCATTGACAGCGTGACGCAGCAGTTCATGGATTTGGACACACAACTCAAGCAACTCCACCATGAATCACATAAATATAAGGTAGATGTACAGAAAGTCTTTATTTTTCTTTTCTTTTTTTCTTTTTTTTTTTAAATGGAGGAAGTTTGCATAAACATCCTCTCATCTTTCTTTGCTGTCTGTAGTTAGTCATTAGACACATACCGTCCACTTTATTAGGTACACCTTACTTGTACTAGGTTGGACCCCCTTTGGTCTTAAGAACAGCCTTGGTTCTTCATGGCATAGTTTCATTCTTCAGAGATTTTGGTCCGTGTTGGATTGCATCACACGGTTACTGCAGATTTATCGGTTGCACATCCATGATGTCAATCTGCCGTTCCACCATATCCCAAAGGTGCTTCATTGGATTGAAATCTGGTGACCGGAAGCAGAATTAAGTGCAGTGACAACTGAAACCAGTTTGATAATGTTTGAGCTCTGTGACAGTGTGTTATTCTCCAGAAAGCAGCCATCAGAAGATGGTACACTGTGGTCATAAAGGGAGGGACATGGTTAGTAACAATACTCAAATACGCTGTATTGTTTAAATGATGCTCAGTTGTTCCTAGGACGTCCAAAATGTATCAAGAAAATATCCCCCACACCATAATACGACCTGTCGCCTAAATTTGTTTAACTTACGCAAATTGTAGCCTCAGTTTCCTGTAGTGGCAACAAGTTAGGTCTTCTGCTTCTATAATCCATGTGCCTCAAGGCTGGACATGTGCATTCAGCAATGCTCTTCTTTATACTTGTTGGCCCGAAGCAGTTGGGCCTGTAAAGTCATTGCTTTGGGAATCCCCAAAGTAGCAACCTCTAACATCAGTAAGACATTTTCACCTACAGAATTGCCACTATGGGTGAAGGATTTATTTTTGGCTTATTAGACTGAGCAGATGAACAGGTGTACTTATTAAAGTGAGCAGTGACGTGTATATGTGGCAAATTCAGTCATATTTTTCCTATATTAAACGTTCACACACAATGGGGCCCCTGTACCAGCATTTGGGGGGGGGGAATTGTTAGGTCATGGTTCCTGAAGCCTAATAAACAAAACCATGAAGACAAGCAGTGATGTATTATAGTTTTTCTGTGATCTTATAGTCACATAAGGATTATATTGCAACTTTTCACAGACTTGATTTAAATTAATCTTTATTTCTGTATTTTTCCCTGGCAGACGGTTAGAAATCAAATTCTTCAAGAGTATCGGAAAATTAAAAAGGTAATGACTTTCTTAAAACTCCCCACTTTTTTTTTTTTTTAAACCACCGCTTTTAAATAATCAAGTTTTCCTTTCCTCACTACAGTCCAACCCAAACTACAATCAGGACAAGGCTCGCTGTGAATACTTGCACAACAAACTGGCACACATCAAGAAGCTCATATCAGAGTACGACCAGCAGCAGCTCCGTGCGGAGCATGCCGCTCTGAACTGAAGAGCCTAACTCGGAATGACGAGTGAACTTCACAAGTACGACAAAGATCCCCAGCCAAAGGGGATTCATGCTGCTGAGCTCAGTGCCATCATGCTTAGGTCTGTGGTCTTAATGGCTAAATATAGTATCATTAGATCTACTGCGATTGTTGGCGAGGTTAAGTCTTTTGTGAGGAGCTGGAGTGATCGGACGGCAAGATGAGGGATTTTCTTTGAAAGTGGTCAAAGTGATGCTACTGCAGCAACACGGGAGTAACAGTAGTTTTGCTCTAAAACCTAGAGCTAGGGTCTTACTCCTCAAAATGCAAACACACGAGGAAATGAGGTGAAAAGCCTTAAAAACATTTGGAGATTCTCATCCCTATTACACCTTTTAGTCGTTGATTTGGGTTTTTTGTGTGAATTTAATCAATTTGAGTATTTACTAACATGTTCTGTCAAACACATCAGTGTTGAGGTTTAAACTATAAACATGAAAGAATAATAAACTACACGCTGTACCCACCCAGACAGCTCATACAAATGGCAGGTGAAGGTTAATGTCTGATGGCAGCTGGGACGCAGATGTGTCCTGAGAAGAATCCGTCCTGTTCTTCGGGTTTGGTGAGATTACGAGTCTTGCCAGTTGGCTGTGACTGCCGAGTTTTTTGCCTTGCGCTCCAACTGGACTCGATTCATAGTATTCCACTGGTACTGTGCTTCAGGTGATTTTCCTGGATCACTGAAGACTGTTATGTTGAATGTCATGTGAACTTTAAGTTGTAATCAGGGAATGTGTGTTCCGCACGAGCTTCAGTAAAAGTGTAAATTTAAAATAGGTTTTAATTGTCTGGAAGGACGTTATTATACGGTTTCTGGGAAGGAATCGAAATATGAAAAGACGTAGTTGCATGCTGTGTACTTTACAGAATGCATGATGCATTACCCAAGATTTTGTCTGAGATTCAAATAAATCTGTTTGTACTCATTTTGTGTGATACTTCTCCTTATTTACTGTAATTTTACTCTAAATACCAAATAAAAGAGTAATGAATGATGTAAGATGAAAAGGACACTGTATTTGGTAATCATCGTTTTGATGCAGAAATACTACTTTATGCCTGTAAAATGTTGTCTTTGACATCTTTTCAGATCAACTAAAAAGGGGGGGAAACAAATGTGCTTTTGCCATAAGCTTGCAACAAAGATGTGTGGTTCATCCCTTGAGTTGTCTGGGTGTTGTTGTTTTTTTTTTTTTTTGTTTTTTTTTTTTATGCTCCAGAGTTTTATAGATTAGTTTTAGATTCACAAGTATATTCATTTGGTCCTGTTCTAAATTAATCAATAAATGAAAAAGGTCTGTAATTAATTATTTTCTCTCTAAACAGTCTAAACATTCAGTCATCACTCTGTTTAATAATAAAGAAAGGCTCCCACCCATAGGCTAATATCCATTGCGTCAATCTGAAAACATGCTTCTGATTGGTCCGTTTTCCTCTCTGCTTTTTTTTCTTACTGTCAACCTCAGTAAGCAGCTTCATGCACTTGCTAGCAAGCTAAAAACACGGGATGTGCCATGTTTATGTAAATGAACTGCCCTTGAACTTTGTGACTTTCATGACGCGAAAAAAAGACACACATTGCTAAATGAACGCTTCTGGTGAGTAAATGAAGCCGTTATTCGGAAATATCGGAAAGGAGCGTGCTAAGCAAAGTAGCTAAGCTAACTGAAGTTGCAGCTGCTTCAGGTGGTGATATTTGCAAGAAGAAAACATGCAAAGAGGGTAATAAGATGCATTGCTGCTGGGAAGTAAGCGTATTTGCTGCAAAACACATGTAAAAAGACAGCTTTAGTTAGTGCACTTACTAAAGCTGTTCATATCTTAGGTCTCTTATACCTCATATATCTTCTATCTCCTATTGCTGTTTGTGTTTATGAATGGATGCAGAAAGAGATGCAACGAATTGCCACCAATGTAGAGTTTTATCAAGGTTGGCTTTTTATTTCTGCGTCTTTGAAGCAAAGAAAATGCAGTTAACTTCTAGCTAACAATCCTAACATTGCAGATGACTAGAGACAAAATAACTAGAAGCTTTCAACTCCACTACAAGATAAAAATGCTTTTAAAAATATCCAACTCTTCTTCTTGTCCCACCTGTTTTCTGCAGCTTGTGTTGCCGCCTGTCTCTACAGTCATGGCAGGACTTTTGAAAAGAGCACTAAGGCTAAGGACAGCTCTGAGATGTCTGTACGACTACAACACGCTCTCACGATCTACAGCCACTCTTTCACCTGTTGACTTTCACAGTCCTTTTCTGACCTGCAGCTCAGAGCAGGTTTTGGCCTCCACTCGTAAGCTACATGCTGGGGCAGACGGGTCTAAAGTATCTCCTTCTGCAGCACCAGAGAGGTTGCCTTTCTGCAGAGTAACTGAGGAAGATCTGGCCTTTTTCAGGAAGATCCTAGCAGGCAGAACCATTGTTGACCCTGATCTGGTGGAGCCTAGTAATGTGGATTGGCTAAAGTCTGTGAGAGGTGAAGGCTACAATTGAATCCTTAATATAGTTCATAATAATAATCTACTGGTGTTGATGGCTCATTTTTCTGTTGTATGTCCTGCAGGTTCTAGTGAAGTGTTGCTTAGACCTCAGACAACAGAGGAAGTATCACAAATTCTAAGGTAGATGGTAACCAAATCAACAGAAAGGTGTTTATCTAGTCATCAGACTTTTTCACATGTTTTGTTTTTCTCCTATAGCTACTGTAACAGTCGTAATCTGGCGGTGAACCCTCAAGGAGGAAACACTGGGCTGGTTGGTGGCAGCGTGCCAGTTTATGATGAGATAATTCTCTCCACCTCTCTAATGAACAAAATCCTTAACTTTGACAGTATCTCTGGTAAGTTTACAAGTTGAAGTCAAAAGAAGTGCTTCGCCATAGGCTGACAAATACCTGACATGTGTTTTTGATTTATGGTTACTTGTGCTGAAAATTCTCAAAGATCACTTTGTTTCCCTCTCAGGTGTTCTGACCTGTCAGGCAGGTTGTGTCTTAGAGAACTTGTCTTTCTACCTCGAGGAGAGAGACTATATAATGCCACTGGATCTTGGGGCAAAAGGCAGTTGCCAAATTGGCGGCAATGTAGCAACCAATGCAGGTGGTCTCCGGCTGCTGCGGTATGGGTCCCTACACGGGACTGTGTTGGGTCTGGAATTGGTGAGTGCTGGACTTTTGATACTCTCCCCCCCAAAAAAGTAAAGCTTATTTTCAAATCTGTAACACATGCAGGTATTGGCAGATGGGCAGGTGTTGGACTGCTTATCCACCCTGCGGAAAGATAATACAGGATATGACCTCAAACAGCTCTTCATAGGGTCTGAAGGCACTTTAGGAGTCATTACTGCAGTGTCCGTCCTTTGTCCACGGAAACCCAAATCTGTTAATGTTGTTTTCCTGGGTAGGATTTTCTATTTGCTTCTCAGATATACCTTTGTAAAAGATGATAGAGAAAGTTTTGCAAACCATTAAATGCGTTGCTTTTCTTGGAGATTAGCAACAAAACTCATGTGTCTATCTCTGCTGTTAGGTTGTGAGACCTTTGAGCAGCTGCTGAAAACATTTCAGCTCTGCAAAGGCATGCTGGGAGAAATTCTGTCTGCCTTCGAGTTCCTGGACAGTGAATGTATGAGGCTGCTGAATACACATCTCAATCTACCCAATCCTATATCTGGTATAAGCACGTTCTCTCTCTCTCACACACACATCTGTAACGATCCTATAAAACGAGTGAGCACACGCAGACCTGCCCTTTCCGTTTGCTGTGCAGACTGTCCATTCTACATCGTCATTGAAACTTCGGGATCTGACCCGACCCACGATGCGCAGAAACTCCACAACTTTCTTGAGGAGGCAATGACATCATCGCTGGTCAGTGATGGAACGGTAGCAACTGAGGAAGCAAAAATAAAGGTCGGTGGACATGATTGGAAAAAATATGCTTCTGTTGCATACAGTGAAGAAACTTGAGTATTCCAAGATTGATCCAAGATCATTTTATGTAATTGCATAGGTAAATATAATGCCGAATTATAAAAATATTTTCTGCTCCCATTTTCTCAGGCTCTGTGGTCACTGCGTGAACGTGTCACTGAGGCACTGACTCACGATGGCTTCACCTACAAGTATGACATCTCCCTTCCAGTGGAACGGATCTACCAGCTGGTGACAGACATGAGGAAGCATCTGGGAAACCGGGTCAAAAGTGTGGTGGGATACGGACACGTAGGTAAGATGACTTGATAAAATGATCTGCACATGCTCTATACACATACTACTGTCAGCTATCATCCAATTCTCTCTTACTTATCCTGTAGGTGATGGTAACCTCCACCTGAACGTCACTTCTCCGTCTAAAGACCCTGCTCTCCTGGCTGCCATTGAGCCATTTGTTTATGAATGGACAGCCAGCTGTCGTGGGAGCATTAGTGCAGAGCATGGACTGGGCCTGAAAAAGAGGAACTACATTTACTACAGTAAACAGAGCCAGGCTGTGGCACTGATGGGTAACATCAAGGCTATGCTGGACCCCAAAGGCATCCTCAACCCGTACAAGACTTTACCAGACAACCTGAAGCAGTGATGTACGCAGAGGTCATGCTTGAGTTAAACTTTAGTTACCTCACCGCTATATGGCGTGTGTGTGCAGTTAGGGTGCTTTTCACACATTTGGTGCAGAGCTGACAGTTCACTCAAGAAACACTATTTGTCACACAAGCCACAAAACCCAGTCTTGCAAAAAAGAAAAGACAAAGTAGTTTCATTTTCTACAAAGCATTACTTTCAGACAGATATCTTCTTTAGCAAGCTGCGCAAGTGAAGTTCCAGTTTAAATATTTTAACTACCCTTGTTACTTGCACTGATAGAGTAGCCTTAGTCTGATGCACTCCATATTCTATAGAATATTCAGCAGGTTTTAGAGGTTGAAAAGAAAAAAATTCCACTTTCTCAGAGGAAACAAATGAACAATGACTGTCCTTCATATGGTGTTTGAGTGCCACTAGAGGGCAGGTGGGTATAACAGTGTGGGTAAAATGTTGTCTGGATAAACTGATGTTTGATACATTTATGCAGTGAATGCCACAGCTTGTAATTGGTGGCCAGCTGTTTTCCTGTCAAAATCCAGATGTTCTGGATTTGGATGTAGCCATAGTAGGTGTCGGCAGCTGACTGTGTACATGTACTGAATGTATAATCATGCAGTAGCAGATTAAAGCTTTCCAATTTTGTTTGTAGAAATCAGAGCACATACTGCCCCATTCATTAGGCAAGAGTGCAGTAAATATTTTATTACATATAAAAAGGCAAAACAACTTTTCCCCCCCCAAAAAACAAAGCCAGCATTTGAAAACAAAATCCTTCATACACCTGCAATTTTAAATTTAAAGTCTTCAATAAACATTTCCAAATGAAGACCGTGTTTGTTTTTCCATTATTCAGGCAACTTGTACATAACTAGATTTCACCTCCAGTCTCTTAAAATAAAATGCACATTAGAACACAAATAAACCTTTTGTGATTCCTCCTTGCCTGAGCAGAAGACTTTTTCAGAATCAGCCACAGTGAGTTTATAAAGTATGCCACACAGAGGATCAGGTCATTTCCTATTCCTATCACAAGTTACACACTACTTCCTATTGGCAGGTACTTGCTGCTTCTCTAGTCCACAAACCATCAGAATAAACATGTTTGTAGTGTTTTGATCTTCTTCCCTACCCTTGTCCACTATTTCTCAAAAAATCATTTCCTGTCCAAATAATGATGACGTGTAGAGGAAGTCCAGTAGAGTAAATGCCTATATATGTATGCAGTCAGTTTCACACACCCATCGCACATTAATCTGTATCTTCAGTAGTGTGTTAGCAATGGCGATTCAATACATAAATAACATACTAGTGTTTTTTTTTTTTTCTTTAAGAAAAAGGTTTAAAAACAATTTTGATTCGATTGGCTCTTTTTTCCTTTTATAAGTGAACATCGTGTTTCTGTGGTGATGGCTGATAGTAATAAATGGGTGATAGATTTCTGATTGTCTCTGAGCAGAATGCCAAAAGGCTGGAGATCAGAAATTTGAGTAGACACTCAGGCTTGTAGTGTTTGTACTGGAAGGCAAAACCCAGTGTAGTCCCGCATGGGCATTAAAGCATTGGGATGGGGTTCCTATAATATACCAGCCAATCACACTCAGTAACAGTCCACAGTTCAAGTTGGTGGAAACACACTGGCAATTGGTTTGCCTCATATCAAAGGCTGGCTTATTCAGAAACGACAGGTCCAAATGTCTGCGTGGGCTTCAAGTCAAACATGTTGGTGGAAGGCATCCACAGAGAAAGTGAGAGAAGGATGAGGCTGAATGACTCTTGGAACACCTCTTTCCTCTAGTCCTCTTTCCATCTGCCTAATCTCCCTCTCTCTTTTTAACAAAACACTGGGAGTCTTGTTGAAGCCAATCCCTGACACCAGGCAGCTGCCTCTGAAACATGGCACCCTCTCACGACTCCTTGCCCTTTTCCAGAGAGCTGTGAATCTTGTCTAGGGTCTTCTTGATGCGCAGTGCTGTAAGCCTGGCAGAGGGGTTCTGGTACCAACATTCCTTCATTAGTTTCACCAGAGCAGAGAGAGTCTGAGGGAGAAAGAATGAATAAAAACATCATACAGTGATGAATCCATTCTGAAAAGAATCAATGTGACTGCAAGCACTTTCAGATGTTGGCCCATCACCAGATAATGATCACATATGTAGGCACTCATGAGTCATGGATAAAATAAGAGCAAGAGTAGTTGGTTCGTCATCATATACAGGTGCTATTAAGCAATTGCAGAAAAAACAACAACAATATACTTGATGGACTGTTTCACAGCTGTATGCCTCTAGTTAACTATTAGACCCATAATACAAAATGAAGACTGAAGAAATTTAGTATAAGCAAAGTATAATTGTCTGTCTAGTAAAGCTGAGAGTAGACAAAATGTCAGATATTTTGTACAACTGCTTGTTAATGCAATCTGCCAATCTAATCTGCCAATCATGTGGCAGGAACTGAGTGCATCCAGACATGTTCAAGATTTCATGTTGAAGGTCAAACTGAGCGTCAGAATTAGAAGAAAGGTGACTTAGGAGACTCTGAACATGATTACTGGTACCAAATGCACTGGTAACAACAACTTGCATAGCCATCTCTATGGTTTAAAGAAGATGACCTAAAAAGATCAAATATCAACAGTCACTCAAATAACCGGCTGTTAAAACCAAGGTATATAGAAGAGCATGTCAGAACACATCAACATTTGCAGCAGATGGGCTACAGCAGTAGAAGACCGCACCATCAAGACTCGAAAAAGGTTGCCTCATCTGACGAGTCTCAATTTCTGCAGTTCTACTCGTTTCACTGAACTCAAATGGCCTCCACAGACACCAGATCTCAATCCAACTGAGCACATATGGTGTGTGGCGCTATCATTTCAACATGGACCAAAATCTCTGGGCCATTAATCTGTGCTTCAAAGATCTCAGGGAATTCTGTTCAAAGGGGTCCAATTCGATATAAATGGACAGTAAGTGTAGATGTTACTGCAAATAAAGTGTCTCATGTCAGTATTTGTCATAAACATTGCAGAAGGTCTATATAATTACCACATGGCCAAAATCTGCCTTTTTGAACGCCTTCATCCTTTGACAAATATTTTGACACACAGACAAAATATTGCAGACAGACACACAAAAAGATTCTTACTCACAGGATCAGAGAACCATCGATTAGGAATGAAAGGCCTCTGCTGTTCCACACACACCACTTTCCTCATATCCTCAAAGCTGGGATCGTTTGGCACCTGATCGTAAAACGGAGGTTTGTACTCTTCAACAATGCCTGGAAAGTGGAATTTGAATGAGAAAAATTAGTGGAAATTTAAGGACAAATTAAACAACAAGGAATGAAGAGACAACCAGAGGGCCTGGCACAGATCACCACACTGCATCATAGTATTTGACTGTATTACAAGCAGCAGGAATTTTATGTATGAAGCAGTGCATCGTGATCACATTAGCGTACCACTCTCTGTAACGTCCACAGCAGTGCACTATGTGCATGACACTCACCATTGCTGTACGTGCGTCTCGCTATCTCCCACAGCACCAGTCCAAAGGCCCATATGTCCACTCGCTTGTAAGCATCGAAGCAGTCTGTCTGAATGGTTTCTTCCAACACTTCAGGTGCCATGTAGCGCTTGGTGCCAACCTTTGGATTGTTGCCCACATCCAGCAGATTGTCTGCCTGGGAGTGGGTCACGGCCAGCCCTGTAGCATGCAGTTACACACAGTGTTATAACAGGACCTGAAATTGATGTCTCCTGAAATGAGCGTATGATTTTTTAGTACTTTTAGTATCTAATTAATTTATGTTTACTCTTTTGAGCAGGTAGCACTGGTGAATCACATGCCTACAGTTTATCTGAATCCCTGAAATAGGTGAAAATCCCAACAGTTCTGAGGAGACAAAAAGCAGAAAAGTGACTGACCAAGGTCTGCGATGCAGCACCGCAGCTCCTTGGTCACCAAGATATTTTTACTCTTCAGGTCCCGGTGTGCGATGGCCGGTTTTCCCTCTGTGCCAAAGATCTCCGTGTGCAGGTGCACCAGGCCGCACGCTATTGATGCAGCCATTGCCAGACCTTCTGATGTCTCCACTGCGACTCGCTGCAAGTAGTCATAAAGCGAACCATTTTCATGGTAATGGGTGATGAGCCACAGTTGAGTGCTGGAGTTTCGAGAAGTCATATCGGATGCCATGAACCCTAAGGGACAGAAAGGTGAAAGGTAATATCATGAAATTGTGTATTATTGATTCAGACGTAAGTCAAGTTCCTCTGGCATCAATCACACTTATTACTGTTGCATTTTGCTGAATCCTTTTGTATTATCTTTCACAGATCATCTTGTACTTCCTGGTCCCTTTAGGGGGTCACCACAGCGACTCCTCTACCTCCATCTCACTCTGTCCCTAGGATCCTTTTCTGTCATACCAACCCTCTGCATGTCCTCCTCTTCTGCATTAATGAATCTTCGTGGTTTTACACTTTTCCTCAAGCCTGGCAGCTCCATATTCAAGATCCCTTTGTTTAATATATCCACTATCCCAGTAGCTCTAACCTGAGCCGTCCCGCTGACATCATGATTTCCGTGACTTAGTGCTTTAAAATAAACTGAGAGATTCTCCAGTTCAGGGAAGCTGAGGTTAAAATTAGGAGCTGCCATTACTATGCAAGGAAACACACATGTTAGCCTAACCAAATTTGGGGACAGTCAGCAAGACCAAAACATTAAGCGTAACACACTCACCCAGTATGTTTTCATGCCTCAGCAGCACTGTATTGTAGATCTCTGTCTCTCTGAACCAAGACTTCTCATCTCTCGAGGAAAAGATTTTCACAGCCACATTCTCGCCCTGCCACTGTCCTCGCCACACCTCTCCATATCGTCCTTTGCCTGGCGGAAAAAATATATATGTATAATAAAGAGAACACAAGAGGAGAGGAGACAAGAAACAGGAAGTCAGAAAAGAAAAAAATACAGATGCATGCATTTTAAAAAGACAATCACTGTCTACTTTTTAAAATTTGAGGGGTGAATTTTCACTCTATTCCATTGCTACAGCAGTGAGATTCTTTTGGCCCAGATTTGATGTTTCCACATCAAAAGCTCAACTGTGCACAAAGCCACAAACTTGAAAACCAAACTCTTACAAGCTGTAGTTCATGATACTGTGGTATATAAAAAGGACCCCAAGACAAGTAACCTACATACTTTTATTTGAAAGCTACATCAAAATCTGTCAGATTTTATAGTGCTTTTTACAGTGACATTATCTTTATCTTTAACTTCTGACAGGTGACAGTTTTGAACATGGTCAACAACTCACACAAATAAAAAAGGAACTGATAAAATGTTTTGACAGTTTCTTGAAATAAGTCACAGATGATTTGACCTCCCGTCTCTTTGACATCACTCAGATTCCACGGATATGTACAGTCATGACTGTAGTCAGGATCGCCTGTGGCGTTAATTATAAGCATGCTCGCTTCTGGGAAACTAACTAATGTGTGAATATATCCCTTTCCTCCTGATTAATGATAAGAATTTGTTATTTTCGTGATGAATAACTTATGTGTCATGACTTTGGATTTTTTTCATGTCATCTGAACAATTTGCTTTTCAGTAGAACTCTTATCAGATCTGCCAGTCAAACAGATATGAATCTGAAATGTTACGTGTTATACCTACCTACGCACTCCATCAGACTAATCTGTCGGGCCACAGTTCTTTGAACAAGGAAGGGAAGACCTGAACCACTGCCTGACGTACATGAGTGATCCAACAGGTCCTGCAGATAGACAGATTTGATTTTAGCTTTGTTTGCAAAGATTTTTTTTTTTTTTTTAAAAAGAACATAAATCTTTACATGTCAAATGTAACTAGCATGTAGAGTCATATACAGGTGTATGCTTAATATGCTTGCTGAAAGCTACAGTTGTGATCAGAAGTTTACATACACTCATCAGTGTATGTAAATCATGAACTTTATGGCAATTTTGGACTTTTAATGACTTCTTCAAGAATTGGGTTCACAAGTTTCAATTTAATTGGATTTTCTAAAATCTGCATGGGGTGAAAAGTATATCTGTGAAGGTTCTCATTCATCCAGGTCATCGTAGCCTAAGGAGCTTGGAAAGAAAAGGGTCTGGACTTTTTTAAGTTGCTTGAAGATGTTTCACCTCTCATCCGAGAAGCTTCTTCAGTTCTAGGGTCAAATGATGGAGAGCCCCAGATTTAAGCCCCAAGTTACATCTAGACCAGAACCTTTTGGTAGTCATTTACATGTTTCTGGCAATATATCTCACCACTTTTTCTGCAGAACTGGCACAGTTGGCAGGTAGTCATTGTCCTCCATTATTCCATCCACTTTGTGCAATGTACCAATACTATAGGCAACAAGACAGCTCCATGCTGGGCAGTTGTCACAGTGTTTTTAGGTTTGAAAGGCTCACTTTTACTACACTTTTTTACTTTTGACTGTGTAGTTTAGAGAAACTCCCAAAATAAGTTCAGACTTGTGCACCTAGTTCTTGTTCTTTAAAGTCATTAAATGTCTATGTTGTACAATTATTCCACCCTGGAGAAAGAACAGTTCCAAGGAATCATTAAAAGCCAAGATTACCATAAAGTTAATACCCATGGGTGTATGTACACTTCTGACAATAACTGTTAATTCAAGGTGAAAAATATCCCAATACTCAGAGGCTGGAAGAGAACACAAAGCGTGAGATGGGCCTTCTTCTTGCTTTGGCCAAATCCCTTTTCATGGTTATCTCTGTTACTCTTACCGCTAAAGTGCTGTCTCCGACATTGGAAGTGATGAGACCGTCTATGGCTCCCTGCTCAGCGTCAAACTCCTGCAGTCTCTGCAGACGTCCATGATGGAGCCTTCTGCAAGCCAGCACAGATACTACAGACAGCAGAGCCAGAACGACCACTGGGCCAAGTACGAAGAGAGCTAATGTCTCCACACGATATCGAACTGGCTCACCTTCTGGGGCTGTGGGTAAATGTAAAAAAGAGATATGTATAGTTTGAAATTGGGGAAAAACATTTATAGTAAGGAAAAGAGCTACAGGACAGTCCAATTTCCTTGTAGACATAAAGCACCTGATGGTAGCAGAGACATCAGATATTCCCTGGTGGTATTGCTGTTGCACCTGTCCTGGGAGCAGCATTGAATAGCCTGGTGGTAGGACGTAGCTGTGAAGCACTGGAGAAGGATTTGGTCCGCGTCGTCCAAACAGCCACGCTCAAAAAAAACTCCACTCTTACTAACTTTGACTGAAGAGAAGCACTGGGTACCTTGGCACCGGGTGGGGTGGAGGCATTTAGGACCCTCACATGCACACTGCAGCTGTCCATCTGTAAATAACAGGATGCAAGTTCACAATATTAACTTTGAATTAAAGGTAACAGGTTCTAATAAAGCAAAAGACATAATAAAAGACAGGTAATGGACTCTCAGTGTGTTCGAGATAGAAGGTAGGTGGACATCACCAGACACCCCGTGATACAATATTTTCACATTACTTTAAACCCACAATATATTATTGGGTTTTTAATTATTGGGTTGCTGAGTGTTACAGTGATATATATTGCAACTTCTCAAATGTTTTTAACTGCAAATTATGTCATCAAATTTAAACTTTGTCATATCCGTTTTATTCAATAAGATAAAAATGATCTGACGTCACTTATTTTCTCGCTACAAAATGAGTACAACATTGCCACTTAAGTAAATATTGCCTTAAGAGAGTGAGTCTGCTATCAGTCTGTGACAGTTAGCTCCATCCACACATCAGCTTACATCTTAATTTCTTTTTTTTTTTTCCAAATCCAGAGTACATCACTTGTAAAAATTTTATTTATTTATTTATTTTTGTCGTATATCACACATAAAATTAAAGACCATACCTGTTCCGGGTATTATTTTTCTACTACAAATAAACAATCTCCAGCAATTCAATCTTCAGGCTTGAGCACAAAGCAGCGAGAAGCAGTCTCACAAACAATAAATGAAAAAGCACATGAGTACAATACCTGGACCCTCAGCTGATATCGACAGAGTCTGCAGCGAGAGCAGCAGCAGGACATGGACACTGCAACGACCCATGTTTCAGTGCACTAAGAGTGGGGAGAAGATGCAAGATGAGCCTGAGAGTTCAGAGGAGTACACTCATAATTACATTTAGCCTCTTTATGTTATCTGACGAGCCTCATAAGGCTCCATACAGAAATGAAACAACAAATTATAAAGGCTGAATGAGTTCAGTTTGTCTTAGAAAGCATTACTTAGTATACATTAGTGCAATGGATTAAACAGAAGCCTTTTTAAAAAGACAGTCACCATGAATTACTTCCAAATGTATAAATGTCTTCACCTGAACATAATATAATCGTGTGGTTTGTTCTTAAGTGGTTGACTAATAGACTAATTGCTTTATATATAAGACTTGATGTACTATAACTGTTCCTCCGCAGGCTAGCATGCACAAACATACACTAAAGTCAGCCTCTGGTTTTGACCTAACATTCAGAAACAACCAAAGCTATCAGCAAATCCTTCTTTAAAAGGAAAAAAAAGATAGGGGATCTAGTTGTTTGCTGTGGCCATTAACAGGCGACCTCATTGGCCGCTCACAGGCGCCCCGGAGGCGCCAGGATGCCTGGTGCTGCTGCCCTGTAAACTAAGCTAAGCTAAGCTAAATTAAGCTAGCCACACAGCACAAAGCGCAGACTGACAGCCGAACGAGGACAGCCAAAACAGAGCATTAAAACAACACCCACCTACCTGGCGCACACGCAGCACAGTTTCTAACTCATGCTGTTAAGCCTGCACATTCGTACACGAGTATTAAATAATCGTATCGGCGTGATTTTCGATGTAAAACCACTAAAAAAAGGGACCACTGCCCAGCCCACCCACTGGCTGTTTTCGCTTCCAGCTACACTTGACGTCACCAAAACATTAACATCAAGTTGCATTGTGGGGCAGAGAAGTCCGCCAACTTAAAATCAGTGTAACGCCAGTGATATTAATGTGTATTTGAAGTGTTAATAACGTCAGCCATTATTATATGATAATTAAATGAGAAGAGACTATTGTTTGTTAACCTCTGTGGTCAGTAAATGCTGCTCAATGGGTCCTAGGCTGCAATCATTACACGTTTGTGTAAGCACTTATTGAATTTAAGTGCATTTTTTTAGCATTAT
This sequence comes from Simochromis diagramma, assembly GCF_900408965.1. NCBI lineage: Eukaryota > Metazoa > Chordata > Actinopteri > Cichliformes > Cichlidae > Simochromis > Simochromis diagramma. The sequence continues at coordinate 8,038,062 of NW_024387030.1, forward strand.
GCTGGTTTCTAATAGTGAAAGATTCGCTTTTTACTTCACAACATACCCTTGTTAATTCTCATATCATTGTTTAAAATATTATATATGTATTGTTATAGATTAAATGACACAAAGATGCATTGAGCTATTAAAGTTTGCCCCACGGTGACCAGCTACAGTATTAAACCTGCTTAAATCCTCTTACATTGATAAAAAAAAAAATCCAGCAGTGATAATTTTACACTGAAAGAGTGTGCATTGTATTAAATCACTTATTTACGTAAGCTGAATTTCAATAAATACATTTTTAAAAGGTCACATATGCATCTATATCAAATCTGGATCAAATCCAGATACCAGACAGCTGATTTTTGGCTTTATAAAGAAGGCATTTCAACATCTCTTTCTCTATCAACGGGCCGGTTGTTGAGAGGCTACATGTGCCTATACAAGTCGTCATCATGGGACTTAAACACTGTTTCACATTGTTAGTAAAGCGCACCCGGGGCTCTATTTCCTCCAACCAAGGAAATACAGGGTTAGTTGGAAAAGTATAATTCATTTGTATAGAACTGTTATGGATTAATTTCTCCATCCTGACTTGGTATAGTAACACAACCAATCAGGGCAAACAATTGCTTGAAAAAGTAGTAAGTAGAGCCTTCAAGGTCATTGGTTGAGGTCTATCTTCCATAGCTTCACACTGTGGCACCAGAATCACCAGGAAGGCTGGAAGCATCATCACTGACCCCTCCAACCCTGTACATCACCTATTCAATCTTCCCACATCAGGAAAAAGACACATGAGCAGAGCATCACATATTAGGGATAGCACCAACCTCTAAACTATTGAAATAAGCACTGAACCTCCTGTTACCTATATCAGATTGTAATCAAAAAAATCTGAAACCATCGAAACCTATATTTATGTATCATGTCATCATATTCAAGTTAAAGACACTGGCAAATATCTGTTTTTGTCTCACTTGAGTAGACTAAATTTAGACTTAGTAGAGGACTAGTGTCAGAGCACAGGCTTTCCAAATACAAACTATGACTCACAGCAACAACCCAGAGGAGAAGTTATGAACTCACCTTTAATTTTAGTTCAAAAAAAAAAAATCTTACAGTTCGCTTATACTTTGGTCTGTGTGGGGGAGACTTTCTTGCTATTATTACAGCTGTTATTGCTGCTATTATACACAGACATTTAGAAACAAGACTAAAAATAACCAGTGACTTCCATTAGGAGCAGTATTCAGACATGATGCAATCTTTGTTTCCCAGTTAAGAAATTTGTGTAAAAACTGCTGATTATTTTATTTGATAAAAGTTGGTGAACTTCACATTACAACTAAAGACACTGTTATTTTCTAGGGAAAAGTTGGCAATGACTACATTTAGATGAGTTTGATTCTCTTTAATTATGAACCAGTTATCAAATGATTTGCTGCCTAATTATTCAGAGTGATACACTGCAATAAGGTCAGGTCTAACTTCTTGCTGTGACACACTTTTTATGCATGTCAGGGTTTTTGTTTCTGTACCTCTTTAAAACTGATGAAGAAATGCTTCTTAATTAAGATTCAGTAGTGATCCATCCAGGTGGGTCACATTTCTATTTCAGTTTTAAGACATCTGTCTCCTGCAACTCCTGCATATAGTACAGAGCAGGTCACATTCCTCCTGAATGTGCTGAGCAAGATATTGACCTCAAAATTGCTATTGTTCTCAATTGCAAGGCAAATATCATTCCATTTCTAGTAATTATTTTGGCAATGCAGCTTTGATGTGGAAAGGCAAAAGCGGGACGAGGAGCAGCAAGACTCCCTCTTGGAACAGCAGAGACAACAAACATTAAATTAAGTATGAATGGAGCAGCTGGTGTGGAGGTGTATTGCAAAACGACTTGCAGATTGCAGAGGTCCATCTAAACAGGTTATCAGGCTTTATGCAGGCAGAAGCAACATAAATAACATATCCTGTATAAGATTTGCCACAGGCATCGGCTGAGCCTTCAGCAGGTGTTAAGGTCACCTGATCTGCCAGGTTTCTGTTGGCTGAACTTGACTCAGTAGAGCCATTGCTACGCTAGCATTAGCCTTACAAAGCATTTCGAATTGATCTTTCTTTTTGTCTATGTTTTCATGCTGTCTTCATCCTCCAAGGAATAAAACATTTACAGTGATGGTGGTCAATGGTGGTTTTAAAACGCGTCTTAAAACCCTCCTTTTACTCCTTAGCATATGACACTGTGTAACCCTGATTTTATTGATTTTATTGTTTTTAATCTATTGTGCTCATTTTATTGTTTTTAATTCTAATTATCATTTTATACTTTTTTGTGCTATTTGTGCTTATTTTTTTATTTTAAGTTTTTATTTATTTTATTTATTTATTTTGGGTAAATCTTTTTTTTTCTTCATTTTTTTCTTTTTTTTAACTTATTCATGTATCATTTTTGGCATGCCAAGTGTACAGCACTTTGTGTTCAGCTGTGTTGTTCCGAAAGTGCTATACAAATAAATTGCTTGCTTGCAAGGTAAATAAAATTAATAGAAAAAAGGAAAAATAGCACAGTTATTGATATGAACCAAATGATTAAAGATAAAGATCTGAATGTTTCAGAAGTTCATCTAAACAGGTTCTTTTGGGAAAATCCTATTTTCTCTCACTAATTTCTCAAAACTCCACATTTAATCACCAGTATTATGTGAGTGCTAGACTTCAAAAGTCCTTCTGTGCTCCCTGTCCCTTCACTGAAGTGTGCAGAAGATCAGATCTCCCAACTTTCCTCTTCCTGAAAAGTTTCATGAAAACCAATAGGACTCTTCGTGCCCTCAGCTCTCATGCAGATCTATTATTACATAATACTGCACCTAAAATATGGACTCAATGATATATTAATTTCACTTTTCACCTCTGAAGACTGCTTCAATTATTGATTGGCACAGTAGATGTCAAGAAAAATGGCAGTGAGTTTCTGTGTGTGTGTGTTTGTGTGTACGCGTGTGGATGTGTTATTATGTGTGTGCAGAGCAGAGAGCGAAAAGGAGAATTGTATCAAGTATCCAATACGTTTTCCCTCCACAGGGTCCGCTGACCATGAACAATGGCCAGTGCTGTTTGTCCCTGCTTACCTGAGGCTTAGGTCTCCAGTGAGTCAGAGCAAGACCCAGCCAGTATCTATTCTCCAGGAACAGAGCTCCAGCACAGAGACACATTATCCGCAGCTTTCTTTAATTAAAGACCCCCGGTCGACACTCTGTGCCAGGTGACCTGAACTGCTCCGAGCCTGCATGTTTCTACCACTATCCTCTCCACTAGGGATAAGTCTCAGTGGATAATTAGAGAGGGAAATGCTATACTGCTGTCATGAGATGGAGGAAGGATTATCTGCTAAGACTTTCAACTGAAGAGGCGGGGAAAGAGGAATAATGTGATGGTTTCTTCTACAGTCAGCCTACCTATCTCTTTCTCTTACCTTTCACCCTCTCTCTTCCTAAGACCAAATAATAAGCGAGGGAAGGGACACACAAGTGACTTTTCTTAATGTATTCCACCTGTTCCTCATCTCAGCTGTGTTAGCGAGTTAGTCCCAAGCAGGTTTCCATCCAGAGCTGACATGGAGTATCCAGGGAGAAGACTGCTTTCAGCGTTCCTGCTTTTTCTGCCTCTTCTGTATGTCAGATGTCTCTCCAATCAAAAAACTACAGGTATCAATTTAATACTGTTGGATAGTCAGATTAACCTCCTAAGACCCGAACTCTTCCATGGCATGCATTTTTAATTTCTCTTTGCTATTTGGGCTGATTTGGACCTGATGAATGTAAAAACAAAGAATTACGTGATTTTTTTTTTTACCTTATTTTTGTTTCTGAGAAAAATGAGATTCACATATGAGGACATTCACATTAAATTTCGATAGAACAGTGGCAGTGTAACGTTCTCGTAAGTGGATATCAGGCCCTTGTAGAGCAAAATTTGATATTTTGGTCTAGACAACCCAAAATGTGTAGTCAACATGTGTGCACGCCAGGTCCTAGGAGGTTAATGCTAAAAACATCAGTGATCAAATCCTGCTTGTTTGTATATTTAAAAGGAGGCTTTAGTGGCAGAACTGCATGAGTTGTGGAATTTGAGGTCTAACTGTTTAAAGTTTGCACATATGTAATTTGCAACTTGTCCCTACTGTGTTCAAAAAGTCTCCTGGTGTGTGCTGTCTGATGCTGAGGAGCAGAAGTGTCTGGATTTGGCCGGAAACGCTACAGCCCGAAATGTAAAAGGAACACTGCAGTGTGTCCGTGGCTTAAACACCAGGGACTGTATGGAAAAAATCAAGGTACACAAGAAACAACTGATGGGGAAAGTAGATTCTTACCAAAAACTGTCGTACATTTAATTTATTTTATTTAATTAATTTTTATATCAGCTCTCTCAGATGCATGGCAGTTGAAATTTCTTAACATTAATAGGAACTGTTATATCTAAAAAGTGACTACAAAAGAAAATAAAAAGTATCTGTGAGACATAAAATGGGAAATATAAAAATATGAATATATATTTTGCTCAGAATGGAACTGCAGATGCAGCTTCCATGTTTGGAGATGACATCTATGCTGCTGGTTTCTGCCATGGCCTGGAGCTTGCTGCAGGAGAGTCCTACAATGGTGTAGGTAAGTCACGTGTTTAAGGTCTGCAGCAGGTGACACAGGAAGGCACTGAAGTCTCTGCAGCTTATGCCAAAATGCAGATACTGTTCACACAAAATACTTTTTTGCACCCACTGCTTAATCCCAATTTTAAAATTGATTCCTTTTATTTATTTTTCATTTTTGGTCTCATCTGTAGATGGTATCAGCTACTATGTGGTGGCAATGGCACGCCGCTCCTCCTCAGACCTGTCCCTGCTCGAGATGCATGAGCGCAGCTCTTGTCACCCCGGCATTCGAACCACAGTGGGGTGGACTGTTCCCATTGGCTATTTGGTCAACACATCCCAAATCAGTGTAGGAGAGCAGTGCAACTTCCCGAGAGGTGAGTCAGGGGGGACAGGGGTGATATAAGTGTAGGTGTGCTTTGGTGGAAGGTGTATGAAATGTTCAATGCAAGGAGGGGAAATTGGGAAAGCAGTGAAGGGGAACAAAGAGGTGAAGAAATGAGGCAGGCTGGAGATGCAAGGAGAGGAGAAAGTCACACAACGGTGCTTCTTTCTGTAAATGTGAGGTGGATAAGGGGATAAAAGGGGAAACACAATAAAAAATCAGAAGGAAAGATAAACAGGAAAAATGCTGTCTCTTAAAGTTTATTATTATGGTGCTTTGGACACATGGTTCCCAACCATCAAGAATTTAGTGTGGTCTTTCTTTCTATAAAAATCCAGCATCCAAATCTTGTAGAGACTGGTCTTAAAATACATTTTTGGCTGAGCATAACTTGCACGTGTGGTCCCAAACAGTGAAGAGTCTCATACTTATTTAATTTTAAATCAGTAGGTAAATTTAAACTGCACAAAAAAAAGATAAATCTGACTTTTAAAGTCTTGTGATATTGATAGCAAACTATAAAATTCAATAGTGGGAAGATGAAAAAGAAAGACAAGTGGACCTGAGTTATTTACTTTGACAGGGAACCTTTATGGTCATTTCCAGTACTATATTTTTATTCTTGGACTCTCTTAACTCTTGGAATTGACTAGTTGGGCATGACTCACAGTTCATCCTGTCTGAGATTTCTTCTGTGATCACAGTAGTGTGAGCTTAAGATGACCACAATAAGGATATCCCCTCTCAATTACATCATACTAACTGAGTTTAGAGCGTTCTGTAGCCTTGTACAGTCCATATGCTGACCATGCAATAGTTTATAAACAGGACAAAAACCTTAAGCATGAAAGTGCAGAAGACTTTTCAAATGTTCTTTGGTGTCTGTGTCTTTTTATTGTTAGTGGTGGGGAACTTCTTCGGCTATAGCTGCGTGCCAGGCATTAAGGATCCCCAGCACGACCCCAGAGGCAACAATCCAAAGAACCTCTGCGAGGCCTGTATAGGAGACGAGAACGACAGACACATCTGTGCCAACAACCACAGAGAGCGGCATTACGGAGAATCAGGAGCTCTGAGGTACACTGACATTAGTAACATGGGAAATAATACAACAACAGCACCCAGAGGTGAAGTAGATGTTATGACTGCTGCCTTTGTGTCTGCCCTCAATTTATATCCATCCCAGCATGCTGCCTCCATAAAGAAAATAATAGTGGAACTCTAGTGTATGCCTTATCTGAAGGTATGCAGTAGAGATAATAACAATACAGTGACAAATTACTGTGTGTATATATAGTGAACAGATGGAACACACAACCAGATTAAAATAAGAGAACAGAAAATAATAAATCTAACAGTTCCTGTGATTGTGTCGCATAATTTGTTTAGAAAATCATGTATGTATTAAAATATAAATATATAATACTGTTTGTGCTGTGCAGTACTGCCGTCTGTGCAGAACAGTCTTTGGCACAGTACTGAATGTACTTCAGAGGGGAACAAAAGAACTACAGGGGGTGATTTCTTAAAGTGCCACAGTAAGTGGCAGAGGGAGTTTACTTATGGTCTCCAGAGTGTGTTAACAGTAGCACACTGGCAACTGTGCTGATTTCATTCATATTTCAATCTATTTATAGACTGAATGTGTCTTGCTGTTTGTGTGTTTTCGTTCAGGTGCGTGGCTGAGAACCTCGGCGACGTGGCTTTTGTCAAACACACAACAGTCTTTGACAATTTGGATGGTCAGTGTGCAAAATATTGTTTATTTTAGAGACTATGATAGTCGTTGTTGTGTGATATAATTTTTTATAATGTCTCAATTTGTGATTACATTGCTTGGAATATGCAGAGGGTGCAACTCCCTGTCAAGACATAGGATGTCAGTGTTTCATAACCCATTTGTGCTTTTTACAGAAAGTGGAATACAGTGATTGGATTGCACTGTAATTATGATGTCATATGATAATATGTGGGAATGTGAGGCGGAGAGAAAAGTAAGCAATATGAAAACAAGAGAAGATAAGAGCGAGAATGAAAAAGAAACAGATATCACACACAAACGCACACACAGGATAGTCACAGAGTTGCAGACATTTTGTCCAGCAGTGAAGTGCCCTAATTCTCTGTTTGCTGCATCTGCTCCTCTGCTTTGGGCAACATCCAAAATTAATGGCGATCATTATCGCCGTCACGCTACACAGGCTCTGCTGGTATAGCCGAGAAGGAGCAGTTTGACGCCAGCTCCACAAAATGCTGTCGCTGCTTAACGAAGCATGTTTTATCATATGGTTCAGAAATGTCCAGAGTCAGAACGATTAACAGAGGTCAGGAAAACACAGAAGGTCTGGGCTGTTGTCTGGGAACGCAGTAGGCTTCAAGGTGGTTTACCCTTTTTTCACACAGTTGTTTGTTTTGTTAAACGGGGTTTTGTTTCCCTTTTTAAAATTCTCAGGGGACCGATCAAATCTGACAAAAACAGCATATAAAATATTGGTAAATTAGTCATAAATCAGGGTTGCGCTGTTTGATAAATGTGTCATCATAAACAAATTAATGAATGCACAAAAGAAAATAAAAAACTAAAGTAGTTCTTAGTTAATATAAATAGCTTATTCAGTGTATGAGGAATAATCACATACTAAACATTACAGCTTTCAAATGGTTAGATAAGGAGGTCAATGCATATGATGTTACTTTCCTTAGACTTAACTCAGAGGGAGACCGTGCAATTATATGGACAACTATGTCTTGGTATACTTACTGTAAACTTTTTTTAAATATTACTTTCGTGGCATTTTAGCCTTTATCGGACAGAGACAGTGTAGACAGACAGAGAGGGAAAGACATGCAGCAAAGGGCTGCAGGTCAGACTCGAACTCAGGCTGCTACTCTCTTTCACATGCTCGCCTGCTCACCCACTGAGCTAAATTGGCAACCCACAACTTACTGTAATCTTATCATCATGATGAGGACCCAGGATATCTCTACAGCTGGCCAAGAAATACACTAGTTTCTCTAAACCACAGTAAAACCATGTTAAAGAAAGTGCATATTCATTACTGGCTTTTAGAGGCGTTGGCATGTGGACTTTGCTCTGTCATAGTCAGAGATACCTAATCCCTTAATAGTCAGGCTAACTGTTTGCAGTCTTAATGTAGCTGAGCTTTACATTTAACAGACAGATTGGTTTAATTTGTCTTATGTAACGCTGTGAAAGAAATCAAATGTGCATTTCCCAAAATCCCAATCTCCTGTTTATACATCTCCTCTCTTGCCCAGGTAAGAACCAAGAGTCCTGGGCCCTGGATCTGGAGGTGGAGGACCTGAAGCTGCTGTGTCCTGATGGAACGGATGCCGGTCTGGAGGAGTATGAACGATGCCACATTGCCGCAGTCCCTGCCAACGCTGTGGTGGTGCGTATGGAGGACAAGTGCCGTGTCTGGAAGTACCTGGAACGCTTACAGGTGGGTGTGGACATAAGCTGCAGGTGCTTTGCTTTTGTGTGTGTGAGAGTGTGTGTGTGTATGCACGTTTTTCCACAGAGCTGTGTGTGGATCTCTGGAGCCTGTGCTATTTATCTGCACATCTTAGTATGCAGGTATCTGCTAAACTGTCACCCTTCCTCCGTACTCAGTGTGTGGGAGACTCCAGGATGATTGATACGTCCTGTGCTGATCCGCCCAGCCTGCACTTACACACAATCTGAAAGACACTCATGTACACAGAATGCCAACGCACATCCATGCATGCCCTCATGCATTAAGCGCAGTCACACACTTCCTCTCTCCTGCAGAATGTGTTTGGCAATGCCACGGAGGGCTTCAGCCTGTTCAGCTCAGCAGGCTATGGCCAATCCGATCTGCTGTTCAGTGATGCCACCCACCACCTGCAGAGAGTTCTGGGTAGCTACTCCTCTTGGCTGGGCCCCACTTATACCACTGTGCTGCAAGCCTTCGAGTGTGAGGGTAAGAGTGATGACGTGTGCATATTTGCCTGTGTGTAAAAATGTGTTTATGTGGAATTGCTGATGAAGAGTGGGTGGCTAAGTGGCTGGAGGAGTGTTTTTTGCTTTGTGTGTGTGTGTGTATCTGTGAGCGCATCCACTGCAGCTGTTCTCATTATTGCACTCTCCCACCACCAGGCTTCTGCTGATGGAAGAGGAGGAAGACATCCAGCACATCATCTTCCACCCCATCCCGCTTTCTCCATCCTCCCTCCCTGCCATCTGTGTCCCCCGTCTCACCATATTTTCTTCTTTTAGCTTTGCTTTATTAATGTTTTTTTCCCCCTGCATTTCACCACCCAATCTTTAATATTATATCCTTGCCCTCCTCCAAACTTTTATGTCTTTTAATATGCTTGCTGGCAGGTTATGACAAGGTTAAAGAGTGGCTAGTTGGCTGTTAAAACATAACTAAAATTGAACATGTTTTTTAAAGGACGCTGGGGGGGAAAGTGTAGAAAAGAAAGGGATAGGACAAAAAAAGTTAATGATTGTTGTGGTTTTTCTTTTGTGTTTGATTAACACATACCAAAAAAAATCCTCTTAACATTTGCTGCCCTGTATATTTGTTGGGAAACTGCAGCCTTCTTGGCTTGTTTCATTAGACTAAGCTTCGGTACCACCCTTCCACCTCACTCCCACAGGGTCTGTCTCTGGCACTGAACAACTGGGTGCTATTAACTTTTTGCTTAGAAGTCTCAGTTACTGTGTGTGTGTGTGTGTGTGTGTGTGTGTGTGTGTGTGTGTGTGTGTGTGTGTGTGTGTGTGTGTGAGAGAGAGAGAGAGAGAGACAGAGAGAGGGAGAGAAAGAGAGTATACACTTTTGTTTCCCACAGCCATTAATGCCCTAATTGGTGCTCTGGCATACTATACTGTTTGTGCCTGTGTGTGAGTGCATATGTGCATTAGTGTTGATAGCATTCCTGCTTTCCCATGCCTTGTATAGCTTACTCCTTTGGATCACTACTTTCTCACGTCCGGTATGGTGATCCAGGCTGTGTCAGCTCACAGTGTATTTTAACACCTTACGATTAGAAAAGGGGGAGGACTTAAAGTTGAGTTGCCTTCAATGACCCTTGAGGGAGTCTTAAAAAATGATAATTTTCTCATCTGTGACAACATTTGCGTCACCCAGATTCCTCAAGATTTGCAGCCTCTCCCACACTCCTGTCTTTATACACATGTGGGGGTTTTTTCCTATAATATGTCATTTATAATTGAACATTACCACCAGTAGTGAGATGATGATAATGATAATGTGTAAGAGTTACTAACAGCAGGATGTTTAATTAGTCAGTTTTGAATTTAATCTTATTAAAAAACTGTCCTGGGGAATTACTAAAGAAATTGCAACTGCAATTGACAAAAAGAAAAACAAAACAGCATCTATAAGCATTTATAAGGCTCTATAATTAAAGAGACGCAACCAGTTTGACCTTACTTGACCTACTGAATCGTGTACTGTAATTGTGGGCTTTTCACCTCATGTCCACCTCATGTTATTCCACATAGCGCATCACTGAGCTTGGCAATCAACTGATAAGCCGGATGAAGTTCTCCTCATCAAACTGTGGTCTTTAGACCTCGTCATGCATGAAGAATCCACAGCTGGTACAACAGATAATTTGCAGAAATTTGGTGGCAGATTTTTTTGTGTGTGCATTTCTGTTGTATTTCTTCAACTCTGGTTTTGGTGCTGTTTGTTGCTACTTTTGTCCAACAGGCTTAAAAGAGGCTTGATGTAAATACTCGTCTCTTCGTGAATGTGTAGTGCTGCAAACCTTCTTTATTTTCAACCAATTAAACGAATGATGATAAAGAGAATAATCCTCTCTTCTTTTCATGCTGGCTTCTAATTATCCCGAAACAGCTATATATCTGTGTGGAAATGAATTAGATTTGATATCAGCTCTTTTGCTTCATCACCCACTCTCTGGCTGCCTCTTGCACACACATTTACTCAGAAATAGTCACTTTGCTCCCTCTCAGTCATTTGGAGAGGGACACAAGAGGATGAAAAGAAGCAGAAAAGCACAAAGGCTCAGGTGTTCACTCGGTTAGCGAGAAGCACCTCCCAGGTGGACAGGTGAATCAGAGACACACTATCTTCATAGGTGGTCTACATGTGCAAACAGAGCTCCATTCAGGGTAGGCTAAATGCGCCTGCTGGCAAAGCTACCAGATTTACAATGCCAGCGGCTTAGAGAAAGCCCATGTTTTTGATGGAGCAGTATCATTTAGAAGTGAGCAGATACTGTAGATTGAACTGCATTGCAGCAGAGTGCTGCAATCATTCTCAATCCTCAGCTCTCTTGCTGCCCATTTTGCTGCGATGCACAAATAAAAACAACTAATTCAATTCAGTCCTCTGAAACTTGAGTGTGAGTATATAAGAGAAGGGAGCGTGTCAGTGCAAGTGTTGGAAAGTGATAATTAGTCATTTAGAAATGGAGTTTTTTTTGCACTTATACTAAAGCATACTATAGCTGTTTGCATCTATATTTGTATACTGGTGTGTCTGCATTGCTTTGCCAACATAAGAGAAACTTTTGCTGGATTTATTGTCTTGCTTTGGCTTTGTGTGTGTCTTTGATTACAAAGAGAGAGGGATTGTGGGAATTCCACCTACACAGAGGCTTTGTGCACATCTAGAAAGGCCATTACACCTCCAATAAGATTATTGGACTATCTAACAAGAAGCCTTATGTATAACCAGAGGTCCAGATAGCAGGAGATCTTAAGCATTTAGATGTTGTTTTGTGCAGTAGCCCAAAAAGGTCAACAGCAGTTGGGCATGGGCTGAGTGATGAATGTGTATAAAAAGATGCTTGAACAGGAAAAGAAGCGAAAAGTTCACACACAAAAGAACACATAGCAAGCACAAACATTGGCTCCAGTGTGCAGATGTCATTGTTTTTAACACTTTACTACAAAGACGTGTATTATGTAGTTTGTCTATTATGACTGGATTGAGGGTTTGCAGACACATTAACACTTACCATGTGGCATTCGTGTGTCCAACACTTTGAATCTGTGATAATTAATCCTGATAATAAAGTATCAAGAAAACAAGGCACCAGATACACATGCTTACAGGCCAATCCGTAACCATCTGGCAATGACCAGGTGAGGTATTCCCCAGTTGGCAAGCGATTGCTGGAAGTTGACAGCGGTCACCAGAAAATCAGTTGCTAAAGCCCCAGTCATACTGGCCTAGAGACTAATATGTGACACACTGGCAACCACGAGTCACAAGTGGAAAATGTGTATTCCCTGACAGTCTGACATAAAACTCCTTGATTTTATTGCCAGCAGATTGTATGTGATCACCTGTAGTTTGCATGGAACGTGAAGACTTGTCAACAAGCACTCACAAGCTACTTCAGAGAATTACTGAAACTGGGAAATGTGCAGCACAAACTCAGAAAGTCAGAGAAGAGACCCCAAATTCATGATCCAAGATAGCAGAAGTGCACACAAACAGTAGTAAAACTGTAACGTTTTTAATGTGTGTGCACTACTGCGTATTTCTAAGTCGCTAAATAAGTGATATGCAGCACACGGACAAGCTCCTATCCATGAACATGCTGCAGAGGCAAAATGAGTAAACAGCACATTTAACATAGGAAAAATCCTGGCTATTGCATTAACATTGTGAAGAAGCTCGATAAAATGAAAGCTTAATAAATTTAATTTCGGTCACTATACATTCATCAAAATACTGTGTTTACACCTCAAAGTACTAGCAAAGTTGTGGTCTGTCGCTGCAAGTGGTAAGATTTCTGTGAAGGTGTATGTCAGGCCACAGGCTGTAGCTGTAACACAACTATAAATCAGCCTAAACACTTTGGAGCCATTTATAAAAGAACCACTTCAGTTGCTAATGTTATTTTGCTAGCCTTAGCTAACAATACTCGCAGTTTAAACTTTTAACGTAAATGAAACCTCTGGATGTTTTTCCTATTGTTTTTAATACAATAATGCTTACAAAAGTTGTGTTTAGTGTCATCTTGCGTGTTTGTGGGTGTCTTCATCTGCGCTGACACGGGTGATGGCGCGAATGGTTTGACCGGAGGTTGCCAGGCGAGAGCGCCAAAGATGAAGGGGATGACAGTGATGGAGGGGGAGAGGGGAGAGGAGTGACAGGTAATCCATCAGAGGCGTTACTGTCATTATTCAATTACCACCCATCCTTAGCACTCTTGATAACCCTAAAACACACACACAGGCTACAAGTGTGTGCATGCAGTTGGAAGCTGCAATGGGTTAGCAGATCCTCTTACACACAGTGGGTTTGTGCTGTGTGGGTGGTGAGGTGAGTCGGGACACAGAACTTGGCACTAGTTCTTTATATGCTTTTAGTGCAGTAGACCCTTAAATCTCCACCTCTTCCTCTCTAATGTCCTCTGTTCCCTTCTCACAGCTCTCATCGCTCACGTTTTTCTCCCCTCACCTCTCTTTATCGACCTCACCCTCAACCTAACCCTCTTGCTCCTCACTTCTCCCTCTCCATTCCATAGTTCCCACCATACCCCCCGCCTCCTCCTCCTCTTCCGCCTATCTCTCTCCTCTGTTCCGTCTCCTGAGCCCAGAGCTGATAAGGAACACAGAGTATGATTAGACGCCAGTGACACCAGGCTTATCGTTCTGCTTCCACAATGCTCCCAAGATCGCTTGCCCAATAACAGCCAAGCATGGCAAGCATGAGCACACACATGCACACACACATGTTGCATCCATAATACGGCCCAAACTGGGTGAAAAATGACCACAAGCAGCAGATTGTTTAAATGTGAAGTGGTGGGGAGGAGGACATTTATGCAGCGTAGTGTGCATAGGTGTATAGAGCGTGACAGAAGATGCACGCTCAGGGTTTTAAATTTAAAACACTAGATGGCACTGTCCACTCAGCAGTGTTCATGTATTCATTAATGCTTTTTCCAATAAAACCATTATAATGCCATAGGGCATACACATTACTGACGCTCCTCAGGGTGTTTCAGCATCCTCTCTTTTCCAGTTTTCCTCTCACTTTCCTCTTCTCATTTCATTTTCATTTTCTCCCTTCTTTCGCATTTACACTTCTGTTTTTTTGCTCTCTTCTGTCCTTGTGTCTACCTTTCTGTTTGCCCTTTTTCTTCCCTGTGTCCAATCCCTTTCTCTTTTCTCCTCTCTGATGTTCTGCTCATCCGTTTTTGTTTTCGTGTCTTGTGTCCTCTATTTCTTGCCATCTCTCCTCTCTCCCCTTCTTCTAAATCTTCCCTGCACCCCCAAATTTCCTTACCACGCTTACCTCTGCTCCACCTTAGTCTCTTCTCTCTCATCTCTTTTTTCCTTCACCCTTCCTTTTCTGTCATGTTTTTTCACTTCCCCCCTCTGTTTCCAATTTACCCTTTTTCTTTAATTGTTTCACCTCCTTCCTTTTCCCCTTTTCTTCTCCTCCTCCTCTTCTTTCATATATTCTTCTTTTCTGGCACTTCCTGTTCTCTGCCCTTTTTTCTCTTCTTCTCCACTCACACACTTTTTCACTCTCCTCTCTCGTCCATGGGGCAGTAGCTCTGTAATGTTGTTAGGACATGCTCTCATTAATAACCTACACTTTGAGAGTCTTTGCTAGTGGAGCGTGAATCTCCCGTTCGTTTGGGGACGAATAGAGGGTGTTTCACCGTGTGTGCGTGTGTGTGTGTGAGCATAAAAGAGAGAGAGAAGACAGACAACGAGAGAAAAGCCAATGGGTGAGTGTAATGCACAAAAAGCATGTTGTTTCCTCACATTGTTTAATGGTGCTCGATCAGCTTGCAGTCTGCTGGTCCAGTATGTTTTATGTGTGTGCGTACTGTAGGTGGGCGTGTGGAACCGTGCCAGACGTCCTTGAGTCTGACCCTGTTAAGGAACCTTGCCTTTGGGCATCCCATGGCTCAGTGCTCATTACTGCCATAGTCGCACGCATGCACGTACACCTTTTCAAGCTCAACCACATGCCAGTTGATCGACTCGGGAGCCAACACCCACCTCCAATTACAGGTATATTTACAGGTCTGTTCTCCAAGGTGTGTGTGTGTGCATGCACACTACAGTATATTCACTACCTTATAAATTCTAGGTAAAAGACTAATTTGTGACCAGCCCTTTCTCAAACCGCATTACGGAAAGTGTTTTTTAAGTGTCACCATTAAGCATGAAAGTTAAGGTAATGGCGGAACTCAGGCAATTAGCGGTGACAGGAGAAGTTAAAGCAAGTTAGAGAGTGAGTTTGAGTCAAACACAAGTATAACAAGGATGTGTGAAGGTGTGTTTGCGTGCCGTACGTGCGAGTGTGTGTTAGATTTATGTTCCGCATGCCCGTTCCTGTTCCTGCTCTCCATAACGAGCCGACAGGTGTACAAGCCAGCAGGCTGGACACTGACTGATGCAGCACTAATGCTCACAAACTCCTCTCTCCCACCCCTCACCACCTCTCCCACCACACACACACACATGCACACGCACACGAATAACATACTGTACAATAGGTGTTGTCTTACCTCAGCAGTACACTGAGCTTTGGCAGAGAGGCAAAAACAGAGAGGAGCAGGCGGGGGATGAGAGAGAGGGTGATTAAATAGTCTAGTTAGTCCACAGAGTGGTTGAGAACATTAAGAGCTTGGCCATTCATCAGAATAACACACACACAAAACACTACATATACACGCACCCACTCATATTGATTGTACAAGTTAAAAATGTCTCTGCTTGGTGAGCCAGTGAATTCTCATAGGAAAACAGCACTCAGACACAGGGACACACACGCAAAATCCCCCCCAAAACTCCCATATGCACATCCGCACACACACACACTTACTTCCTGTCTCTCTAAAACAGATTAATTTTCCATCACTTACCCCTCCTGTCATAAGTGTGAGCACCGACTCATTAAAACTCTTGAAACTCCCTCCCACACCTCCCCATCAGTCTCTCTCTCATAAATGGACAGGGCTCCTTTACTGCTATGGAGGTGGGGATATAGAGTGAGAAAGAGAAATACACAGACACACACACACATTCATACAATGAGAGTCTGGGAGGATGAGGAGGAAAAGCAGGTGGGCTGTCAGACAAGAGAAGATGAGGAAAGAGAAGAAGGGGGAAAAAAACAGGTGGATTGTCAGAGAATAAGCAGGCAAAATGAGGAAGGAGGAGGGAGGATTTCTACAAATAGGATGAAGAATGAGCAGACGGGGGAAAGGACAAACAGTCCGGAAAAGGGAGGATAAGCTGTTGGGATGTTAAATAAGAAGGACACAGAAATAGAAGGACTGAAGAGGAGGAATTAGGAGGGTTAACGAGGAAAGCAAAAAAATAAATAAATTAAGGACAAAATAGGGAGAAAAACTGTGTGGCATCTCTGCTAAAAGGCTGGGATAAGAAGAATGTGGAGGAAAAAGGAGGAGCATTCACAAAGAAAGCTCAAGATGGTGAATATGGAGAAGAAGAGATAAAGAAATGATGTGAAGCAAACAAAATGAAGCATTTACTTGGTGATTAGTAAACGGGATGAAAGGTAAAGGAGAAGAGGCAAGGACATCATGAGAGAGAGGGAGCAGAGAGGGAGCAGCAGAGCAGCAATTTCTCCTCCTGCTCGCCCAAATATGAAGTCCCTTGTTATCACTGTTAAGTTTTAATCTTCAGCCTAACAGTCGTTTTCATTATCAGGATAATGCCAGTTATTACCTCTTCATTGCCAGGAATATTATGATGGATGTTTTCCAATCAGCCCCAGCATTAATACGATCAGCGCAGACATTAGCACAATCAGTCAGCACGCTGCTGATAATAACTCATGATTGTTGTGATTTAGTCCCAATGCCACGACAGCTGGAGCTGCGTTTAAGCACCATTAATTACAGAGAGATGGGGTGAGTGAAGGAAATAGAAAGGAAGGGAAAAGGGGTGGGAAAGGATGTGACAGAAGATGCAAGGAGCAAGGAAGGAAGGAGGGGAAAAAATGAGGGTGAATGTGAAACAAAGACAACAGCAGGCAGAAAACAGATTTTCCCTGCATTCACAAGCATGTTTGGATTCAGCACGTAAAGTGTTTGTTGCTTTAAAGTGATTCATTCATGTGACAAAATTGAGCACCAAACTCAGGCGGTACCAAACAACTGCAATCAGATGAGATGCAGGTGTAGGCTGTCCACGAGGAAGAGCACCTCTTTGTTTCAGGTGAGAAAAATAATCAAATTTGACTGTTGAACCGTGCCCGTGTGCTTGTGAGCAGCTCCACTTCTGACTGATATGAGAACTCCAGTGTCTTCTGCTGGTCTACTACTTTGTCATTTTTCCTCTTCATCTCAGAACCTTTATAAAGTAGATTCCCAAAGCCCCGGACTGAGTGCGCACTTTAAAAGTTAAAACCTTTAGACTTTGAGCAGAACAAAATCATCACATTTGTTAATACAACCCATTAGAAATCCTCGACCTTGTGCTACTTTTGTAGACAGTGGCGCCACACTGTGAGAAATTTCCCTTTTGTATAGCAGAAAACTACTGGCAGCTAAACTTCCCACCACTATTACTTTACATTGTGTAATTGATTGTGCATTGTATATTTATAAATCTTAAAACGTATCTCCACTACTTGAATGTTGGAAACCACACGCACAGCATAACTGAACTAACTAATCCCAGCACTCCTATATGAACATGTACGTTATACATTATATAGTAATATAGACATTTTTGCTCCCATTTTAGTCCACAGGTCATTATAGCAACTGACTAAAAACAATTGTTGTGAAAATGATTGTCTTCAGTGGTTCAGGGATCTAGATCTGACCTCCATACGTCGTTGTTGCTCAGATTCGGCCCATTTAAGAACCGACCTCTCACTGGTAGCAAGCACTCTTCTGAAACACCCACTGGTCCTCACCTGTTATTAAAAGAAGTCATTCCTCTCACCTGTACTCACCTGCCTGCCCACTCTCCATTGCTCTTGGACTCTCCATACTCTTTGACAGTTTTCCTTCCAAAGAAAACCTCAAACTCTCCTGTAGTTTAATCCTGTCACGTTCCTGAAAAATTTCATTAATTCATTCAATTTCCAAGCAAAACAAACAGTATTTTTCAAAAACAAGGAAACAAGTGTGTAGGCAGAAGTAACAGCTTATATGCGCCTACCTCTCATAAATAATACAATGTTTAGCTAAACACAAACTGAGGCTGCAACAGAAGACAGTATTTCATAATTACAATAATTTCAAAGAAATCAAACATCTATATATTTATTCATTTATGTTTCTTTGACAGAAGTGCCATGTAACGTCAATACATCACTGGCATTCATTTACTCCAGTCAAAGAAAAACTGTTTTTTTTCCCCTTTAACATTAGTTTGTATCTCAGGTTTTTGAAAAAGAAATATTCCTCTTAATTCATAATTGGTTGTTCTCAGCTGGAACAAATCCTGGACACCTGGAGATAACTGGTGTTTTTTTATTTTGTACATAATCTGCATAATGTTGAAACCTCTTAATTCATGAATTTTTAATGTATTCAACAGAATGATCGGTGGGGTAGTGGAACTGTAATAATTTGCTCTGCACACTATTCATATTACTTCCGTTTGTGATAGAAATATATATGAGTTGGTGATATGTATTTGTATGTATTTTCCCATTCTTCCACCTCCATCAGTCCAATATGAAGCTATGAAGGAGCAGTACAGCATGTAGAGAGAATCTGGATTTACAAGTTCTTTGGCTTTGTGTAGTAATGCAATTGTCTAAGATTTTTTTTCTTGTGTTGTTTAATGCGAGGCTTCCAACTGAATTTACAATTAAGAATACGCCTAAGCAATACATCTCCTCTTACAGCTACACTATACCTCTAGAGTTTTTCGAAGTCACCCACAGGCATTCAGGTGGATTTGTGGCTGTGAAGGCTACTGCGTGTGATTGTAATTTGCAAAATCTAATTTGCAAAATCGTTAAACTAAACTCTTTTCTTTTCTTTTTCTTCCTTATTTGTTGGAGACCATGTACAACAAACATTAGGCTCTAAGAAAAAAAAGATGCATTGCTCCTGATTTGGCTCTAGCTAATTTCCATCTGCAGTGCAGATCTGGGCAAGACAAGCCACAAATAGAAATACATAAAACCCACACTGTCAATAAAAAATGTAATAGGCCAAACATCCCAGTTAAACTCACCTTTACACATAAATATCAAATACATCTAAATATTATGTCAAAACTTTGAAATATAAAAGAACAACAGAGGGACAACAGATGGAAATTAGTCCTTGGCTATAATCTGGTATGTTTACATTCATGTAATTTTTACATGTATGTTCATTAACATGCACTGTCCTAAATAAATAAATTAAATTAAATTAACCTGAAGAATTCATACCTGTATGAATCTATCAACATGTATCATATCTTAAGTGATTTAAGTAAGTTATGATTTATTACAACTACATTAGATAGTCACCACTTAAATGCACTTGCGCAGTCTTTGATTTGTGTAGCATAACTACAAAAATCAGTGACATATTGTTTCTTCATGTGAACTTGACTGGTATGAACACCTGAAAATGTCAATTATAACAACTTTATTTCACTAAAACTTTATTTTGACCCTTCTGCATCGCCTAAATCTCCAAACCTGCAGGATGGCAGATTAGCAAAGCAGGTCAATAAAGCTCTGCTCTTTGTCACTCCTGTTTACAAGCCCAGTTACACTTGTAATTGGGCAGTGTGAACATAAAGGGACCAATTAAAAAAATGCAACAAAGCAAACTTTTTTAGACTATGCCTTAAAAAAGTGAACCTTTGCCCTCAGATAACCGCTGCTAAAGTGGGCTTTATTTTTGATGCCAGGCCAATCTATCAGCAGAAAGTTGTGTTTGCGAGAACAAGAAAGTAGCTCCGCAGGAACAGAGCCCAAAAGAAGCACACCCCCAAAAAGCGTTTTCTCTCCCCTATAGCATTACAGCACCCCGTGGTGGGTTTCTACGCTAAACGAGCTCCTATCGAACTTATGTGTTGTAACGTGGGAACTGGTTGTATGTGAGAAATGGAGCAGAATGAACAACAGGGTAGATCCTATCTCACACAACTGCCATTAATATTATATTAGACCACATCACCAAAAGACCAGATCAGTGTTGCTCACGCTCACGCTCGCCAACATCTATCGCAGAGTAAGTGGAGCACTCCTTATGAATATTACACACCTCTCTGTGTTAAAAGCTTTCTATCTGTGTGACATCGCTGGCAAGCTGCTCCACAGCTGTCAAACCGGTGTTGGGGAGTGAGAGAGAAGGTGTGGAGGAACAGAGTGTAAGCGTGAATGAGTGCGTAAGGCCTGTGTGTATGTGTGTGTGTGTGTTTGTACAACATGATGGAGTGGCTGGTTTCTGGATGCATTTTGTCAACATCACACAGCTGTGAGGAACTGTTTGTGTGTGTGTGTGTGTGTGTGTGTGTGTGTGTGTGTGTGTGTGTGTGTGTGTGTGTGTGTGTGTGTATAAAAGAAAAGCAGAAAGGATCTTAACATGTTTATGAATATCTTAAATACCTTCCATTAAAAAAACATGTGTGATTATTAAGTCATTGCTTTGTCCCATATAGTTGACTGCAGTTGTATGTTGGGTGATAATGGGGGATGTGCATTTCTCTACCCTGTCTCCCAGAAAAAAATATGTTTACACGCCAAAAATGTTTTCTCCTAATTGCATTTTGAAACTAATTTTCAACTCAGAGTTGATTGTGTTTCCAGGAAACATTTTGCGTGAAAGCAAGTCATGGGAGATGGTTGGGGTGAATGGTTGGCATGGAAAGCAAAGCACCTGCAGGAATAGTTCAGGGTTTTGGCAGCTATGCTTTTTTGCCTTCTTGCCGAGAGTCATAATGAAACTGAAGCTACCACCAGCAGCCAGCTCACTGGATTAGTACAACGACCGGAAGCAGGAAAACAAGCTAGCCTGTCTCCAAAGCAAACTAAACCCACCATTACCTCTTAAGGTCACTAGTTAATGCATTAATATGTTCAAGCCGTAAGGAAACCAGTGAAGAAAGTAAAGGCTCTTAGCCAACTCATAGCTAAGCCCATAATAAGCCATTAAACTGGGAGATGTCTTTTTTAACAATTTAGTTTTTGTACAATTAAGCAAAAGTGACACAGCATGCACAAGCTATACAGACATGTGGGAGTTTTTGTTACAGCTGCAATTCCAAAAACATCAGGACACTATGTCCTGTAATCCAAAATGCTGCAGCAAGAGTGCTGACAGGGACTAGAAAGAGAGAGCATATTTCTCCTGTTTTGGCTTCCCTTCATTGGCTTCCTGTTAAATACAGAATTGAATTCAAAATCCTGCTCCTCACATACAAGGTCTTAAATAATCAGGCCCCATCTTATCTTAATGACCTTGTAGTACCATATCACCCTATTAGAGCACTTCGCTCTCGCTCTGCAGGCCTACTTGTTGTTCCTAGAGTGTTTAAAAGTAGAATGGGAGGGAGAGCCTTCAGTTTTCAGGCCCCTCTTCTGTGGAACCAGCTTCCAGTTTGGATTCGGGAGACAGACACTATCTCTACTTTGAAGATTAGGCTTAAAACTTTCCTTTTTGCTAAAGCATATAGTTAGGGCTGGACCAGGTGACCCTGAATCCTCCCTTAGTTATGCTGCAATAGATGTAGGCTGCCGGGGATTCCCATGATGCATTGAGTTTTTCCTTTCCAGTCACCTTTCTCACTCACTATGTGTTAATAGACATCTCTGCATCGAATCATATCTGTTATTAACCTCTGTCTCTCTTCCACACACACACATTTACTCTGCTTAGTTCATTTTTAAATCGACGGTAGCAGCCTGTCTCAAAAAAGTTGGGATCACAAGGCTGGAAAACTAAGTGGTATTAAAAAGAAACAGCTGGAGGAACATTTTGTAACTAATGAGGTTAACTGGGAACAGATCAGTAATGTGACTTGGTATAAAAAGAACATTTTCAGGAGACAACTCTGCAGGAGAAAAAGGCCAGGAAGGCATCTGGTCCAGATGGTGTGTCACCCTCCTACCTCAAATGAATTTAATGCATTTACCCTAGCATGAACACAACACAAACAGCTTATCCATTTCAGGGGAGCCTATATATATTTGGCAAACGACAGATTAGATCCTGGACAGGATAACACACATATTGACACCCATGGCATTAGAATATAAGAGTAACCAGTTAAGCTAAATTAACCTGATAAGTATGTCTCGGGATAGGTTTTTGTCTTTTTGTTTTTTTCCCCCCCAAGAAGCAATTATACTGACCTTAACACTGTAAAGTAAATTGACACTGAACCCCGAGCTGAACTGGTGTCCAGTCTCTTAAGCTTCTGTAATAACAAATAAGTGGGTTGTTCCATCCCTCAGTTTAACATCTCTCCGTGTTCTACCTTCACTTTTCTCTGTCACCAAGCACTCCAAGCAAGCTCTTTAAACCACATTAACCCATTCACACAAACATTCATTATTTACTACCGTGCATCACAGATGCATCAGAGGTTTTTTAGAGTTCAGCATCTGCCCAAGCATACTTCAACATATGGACCAGAGGAAGCAGCAACCTTCTGATTAGCATATGAGCCATTCTGAAAGCTGAGAAATTGGTGAGAGAGTGCCAGGAGTCCATGCAGGAGATGTGGCTAATACGACTAATAAAGCACCTATGTCTATCTATATGGTCTATGGGAAGTCTATGGGTCTATGGGTTGGCGTACACACACATACAAACACACACAACAGCAGCCTTGGATATAGTCCTACCCAGTTATAACATTTTACCCTTAACATCAGCTTTTCATTAATGAGGTCTTGATCATAGTCCTCACAGGTGACTATTCATCCAAATATTCATACACACACACACACACTGCTCCTCACCTCTCCTTGGCACCTCTCCTCTGAGGCCTCTCTAAAGGCAGCTGGCTGTGGGAGCAGGTCTCCGCTCTATTAAAATCAGACCTCATCTCATCTGCCATCTATTCCACTGTAAATACACTCTCCATGTTCACACTGTGCTCTGCTCTCCTTGAGTGCTTCGACCCTCCGTCCTCTTTGCACTGGCAGCAAAGCATACATTAGGTTCTTTAAGGCTGAGTGTCCTTGGACCATTATAAAGTGCCTTTTTAGTGCCTCCTGTGCGTATATCCAACGACTTAGGCCACTGAATGAAAATGTGGATATAAAAGACTTTTGGCTCTTTATTAACCCAAGGGTACTCTTTAAAGGAACCAAAAGAAAAAAAAATCTAATTTAGTGTTGAATTGAGTCTCACAATAAAATAGGGGCTAAATCTAATTGCAAAATTAAAAGACACAAAAACACATGCCAGAATAATATTTTCCACCTTCAACAGACAGCTTATTTGTCTTTTTCGTAGATCCTTAAACTCCATTAGCCTTTTTAGAGTTAATAAAATCATATTTCATTACAAGATTATACACGAGGAAGCCATCTCCACAATAATGCCTGCAACAGTGTTAAATCATACCATGTTACACCACATAAATCCATTTAGCACAATGTAAACCAACAAAAGGATGTGTCATTTTTATTGTGGAGGGCTATATAATTAAAGTTCAATTGTGCCCACTGCATAAAGGGAATTTTATGGTAGAGCATCATGAGCAGTTCTCAAGAAAATTGCAACCCACATTCTGACCATTCTGCAAAACCACATTTTAAACAGGCAAACACACTTGTTGACTGCATATGATGTGTTTCAGTGACTTCTGTGAATTAGCAGTTATACAAAAAGAACCTTGGTGACATGCTCTCCCAGCTCCCTAAATGCACTGAGATCACTGATGTTCATCACATCTGATTTAGTAAAAACATGAAGTGCGCAACGCTTACATCACAGCATGTGCTCTCAAAGTGCTGTAAAGCACACATTCTTGCAAAAATATGATAAAAACAAATACATCAACATATAACACAGAATAAGTTGATCATGTTATGTATTTTGTCCAGTGAGAACTCTAAAGTAGACGCAGGCTGGATGGAAACTTACTTACTACAAAGGAGGAAAACTAAAGAATGTTAAAAACAAATGAAGTGTAAAGAAAAGAGCCAAGGACACACAAGGATTCATTCACAAATATGAACAAAACATCTATAAACTCTTAATTTGAACCCAAGAAATCATGGAATTAAAAGCATCACATAAACGCTGAGAAGTGGCTCATTTCAGAAAATTATAATTAAAAAAAATAAAATACTCAGAGACCCTTTACCGCCATTAAATTCTGCATCTGGGTCTGGGTCATGCTCATTGGTCATGCATGAGAAGGAAAATAATTTGCATTTTGTACCTGTTCTTTCGCATAACTGCCAGAATTAAAATTTCCTCTGTGGAACAGAGGAAAGGATTTAAGAACTATTTATGGATGGATCTATATATTTGGATTTATTATAGGCTTAAAATTAGACCAATTGAGGAACATGTATCCTACAAATATTGAGTTATTTTAACAAAACAATATTTTTTTCTGTACATATTTCTGTCTTACTCTGAGGCAATAGTACTAACGACTGTCACCTTGAAATAAACAAGGAAATAGACGCACAGCTACTTTGACAACTAGATCTTTTTTGAAGAAAGCAAAAAATATTTTTTTTTTTTTTTTTTTTTGCCTGTCCCATTTGGTTCTTTAGCCGTCAGAATTGTTGTCTGAAGACCAACAAGGAGACCCAATGGATTTATTTTGCCAAATGGATCATCGTGGCATTGCCGTATTGGTCCATTTGATCGACCTTTTTTTTTATTATTTATTTGATTTTATTTTCAGTTGTTACAGACGGGACAGACATGAGTGAGGGATAGGAAAGGGAGAAAGAAAGAGGAAGGAAAAGAAAAACAGAAGGGGAGAGGGACAGTGAGAAAGGGGGGGAGAAAAAAAAAATCTCCTGGATCACCTGTTGAGAGAAGAAGAATAGAAAACAAGCAAAAAAAACCCAAAGCAACATACTAAACACAACACCATCGCATTAATCTAGCTAAGTGTAAACAGCAGTAAATACTAAATATTCGTTGTGCAGCACGCAGGACAGACAGCGCACAATGTGCTTTGAAGTAGCAGCCAAGAAAGGTGTAATTTAAGTCTACGAGCAGTGAACACCTGTGTGCATACCTGTGTGGATCAGCGCGCTTGTATTCAAATGGTTTCCACATGTAATGGTCTGCAAGAGGATGTAGAGAGCCATAGCCCCGTCCCCCAGGGCATGAAGCAGGCATGGAGGAGATCCAGGCCCCAGACATCCAGAGGCCCCAGAGTGCGAGAGCCCAAGGAGGACCACCGGAGGGGCATCCATGCCACCCTCATGGGAAGGGCTGAGGATCCCCAGACGAGGCATCACCCAGTAGCCACCGAGCAGAAGCTAGAGGGGGCTGCATCGGTGTGCCCGCCGGCTCTGCCGGCAGCCAGCTGTGCCAGAGTGAACCGAGCCGCAGGCCCAGAGGCCGGAGGCCCGAGGGCCCCCCGCACCCCAGAGGAGGCCTGACCGAGCAACAGGCGCCAGGCCCCGCCAGGTAGCCACCAGGAGTGAGCTGGTACATACCTGAGCGCCCAGCCCCGGACACCAAGAACCACCAACGCACCGACCCCTGAGGGCATCAGTCACCGGCAGGGAGTGTGGTGAGGGGAGATAGGCCTTGGAGGGCCTGGGAGTTGCCAGAGAGGTGGAGTCTAAGACCCGACCTGACATATAGACACAGACAAACAGGCACACACAGACACAAACATGCATTCCCACCCTCATGCACACATATACAAACACTCAGCACTCACCCAACGTAAGGATTGACATAAATGGACATGTACACACAATCACACTCCCCAAACCTACTCTATACCCCGGGTCCAGGTACCCTCGCCCCCAGAGGGGGAAACAGAACCCAGACCCAAGAGATGTTACCCTTCCCCCCGGGGTGGAGGCAAGCAGACCGTCCCGGCTCCGCAGCAGCAGGGAGGCCAATCGGACAGCCAACATCTCCTCCCAGCCCCCCCGCCCCGATGGCTAGCAGAGAACGGGGGTGTGTGAAGACCCCATACCTCCCTCCTCCCGCTCATGTGTAGTGTTGCTGCATGTTGTTCTAAAGTGCATTTAAAACAAGGGAGAGCATGGTGCTGCTGCCAGAGAGCAGCAGGTGTTAGCACGGCCCCTCCCGAGAACCCTCAATGTCTACATGGATTTAAAATTGGGAGGTGGGCACCGGCGCCAGAGGTAGGTTTGAGTACACAGACCGTCCACTGGACACCGTTAACGTGCCCACCCTCAAGGCCCTATATATATGTGTGTGTTATGAGAGTGTAAGTAATGTGGATGTCTAAGTTGTGAGAAAAAATTGAGGCACAGGTGGCCAGAAGGGGACGGGGGGGGGGATGTCTCCCCTGCACCCTGGTGACACACCCTGCACCCCAAGGCCCTACCTGTGTGGGTGAGTGTGGTGGAGCGGGAAGAGGGAGGTAGCCGGGGATGGGGAGGAAAAGGAGGGAGGGGAGGATGGAAACTGTACCCACCCCAACATTCAATCATCTCCCAGACTACACAAGATAACAGACACCCAGGTTAAGTTTATTCTCCACCTCTCCTATGTCTCTCCCCCACCTGCAGAGTGGACTCCTGCAAGGATGGAACAACCTCCCCGCCAGTTGAAGAGCCCCCCAGTTAGGCCGATGCACAAGAGGCCCCCTGCGCCAGGGCTGAGCAAAAAATGTTTCAAACTAAAAGCTCCAGTACTTCAGAATAAGATAAGAAAAACAAATGACAGACTGTCTTTGATAAGTAGTTTGCCCAAGATAAGAATCAGCGCCTACTGCAAGAGACATTACTAAGGACAATGTGATAAGTGTTTTTATATACGTTTCAGTTTTGAAAAAACAAAATCACACAGACACGCTGCACTGAATTTGTCAGCAAAAGCGAGACGCATAAGCAGCGTTTCCAAACATCTGCTAAGTGCTGCTACTTGCTAATAAGTGGTTCGCAGATGCTTTAGGGACTCATTTAACAAACAGGTGTTCAGAGGAGGAAGAGGAGCTGGATGTATTTTTAAGAATGTTATATTAACTGACTGAAATGAAATAAAAGGAGATCCTTTGCTCAGTATCTACATATATCTGCCAGTGCGCTGGCTCAAGTCCACATTAAATGAAAAACGCATTTTGTCCACAGCAGGACGATTGGTATAAATTTCCATTTAAACTGTTGTACTAGACAGTTTCTCCTTATTCTTTTCTGCCACCTTTACAAATTACAGCATCATTTTGAACGGATGGGGAGAGTGCCTGAGTTAGGTTGAGACTAATCTTATTTTACTAGGGGATATAAATCCCTGAGGTCTGCGGATGTTCCTGGACTCATTCCCTGCAGTCTTAAAGGTTAAGAGCCGCCTATAAATAAGCAGGGCACCACATTAAGTTTCTGATCAAGATGAGGATACATAAGGCCCTTGAGCGCTGTTAGAATGTGTCATGTTGCATAAATTCCCTGCCTAAATTGACAGCGATTACTCCCTAATTAGTCTGCGGAGACAAAAGAGGTGTGATGAGGGTGAACCATTTCTGTCAGTTATAACGCAGCAGTGTCGTTGTGATGCTGTGAGGTGCAACCCAGTTTTGTCAAAGAGCGAACCATTTGTTTTGGTGCTAATGCATGCAATCCCAAAACAGGTAACATGTTAATGTTTAATTCATTAAAAGCACTTTGCAGAGGCTTTTTGTGTGATTTTGGCATCTTTTAAATGATCCTGTTAATCTGGGGTAAATTAGAGCATTCATCTCATTGTCCTCTAGTCTGATTTGTGGGTGTGGGACTCTTCAGTGTGTAACACCCAGACTCTCCCTGAGTCTGGGTGTTATTTTTTATGTCTCTGTATAAGATTTTTCAATCTTATATAAAGATTGAATGATTAGTTTTATTCGTGGGAGAAATTCACCAACTTTAACAGAGTGGTTTCAGGGCCAGATTTTGTCACTGAGTGTGGTCTTATTGTGTTCATTATTTCCGTTGCAGCTGCAGAATGTCTTTGTGGTTTGACATAATTTGAATTGCCAGCGTTTTTCTATACAGCCAACTTTTTGGTGCACTCACTTTCTGTTTCACCTCCAATTACGAGGCTTTGAAAGTGTGACTCAGCTGCGATTTTATTTCCAGCCTCAGTGATCGTTTGAGTGCTTTTGTCGACCTGCTGGACTCCGCTGCATGCCCACATTTCAGCAAATTACTTTAGTGACTAAAATGTTTTCATAAGAAAAGGACAGGACTGAAAACTGCAAAATAAGACCCATGTTTTAAACTCAACACTCTATGTAACGGTAAATGTGTTCACCATTAGCTAGTTTCTTATTAGAATGCATATTGGCTGTTTATTAGTCATGATAAAGTACTTATTTGGGCATTACATTTTTACACTGAAGACACACAGGTTCTTTCTCCATTCAGGATAAGAAGGTTAAAGTTAGCACAACAAGTATTAGCTTCTTCTTCTTCTTCTTCTTCTTCTCTTCTTTTTTTTTTAAAGAATATTTCATCCATTCATACATTTTCTTCTGATTATCCAATTCAGGAGAGAGACAGCCTTTCCCACTCGCAGTCATGCAGTTCAACCTAACCCCAGTAACTGCATGTCTTTGGACTGTGAGAGTAAGCTGGAGTACTCACACAGACACAGAAAAACTCTTACTTTGAAAGGTTTCCACTCAAGGACACGTGCTGTAAAAGAAGATTTTCAAACATATTTTTTGCATGTTACTTCAAACCCCAAATACAAATTCACTGATCAGACTTGCTGTATAATTTTTAGTTGACAGAGTTGTTTTTGTGTAAGGATCAGACTTTAAACTACATCTCTGTGTATTTATGATTCTGATGATTCTATATCTGTGTGAGCTATTAAGTGTCAGATTCATGTACAGCTTCAAGGCTTGTTATCAAAAAAACAGTAATTATGAGGTTACAGAGGGAAAAGTCAATAATGGCCAAGCAGTAGCAGTTGAGGTAAAATATAGTCATACAGAAAGAGGCATTAATAAGTGCTATATATTTAACTAATAAAGAACTGATATTCTATGAATATCAAAGACGTTATGGGAAGCTTAGCATTAGAAAGTTTAGCACTGCCGCCTCACAACAAGAAAGCCCTGGGTTTAAATCCAAGCTGGATTTTTTGTGCAGAGTTCGCTTATGCTAGCTGAGTAGTCCAGCTTCATGTCACAGTACAAAGACACGCATCGGTTAGATTAAGGGGTGATTTACCTAAGGTGTGAATTTCAATGTGAGCTTTTGTCAGTCTCCAGCCATCCAGCAGAATGGTGACCTGTCCAGAGTGTATTTTTGCTCTCGCTCAGCTAGGATAGGCTCAAGCCATCCCACGATCCTCATGAGTGATTGGATAGATGGGTTTACATCTTTCTAGACTTTTTTTTTTACAGCGTGAAAATTGGCAATGCACCAGTTCAGTGCTCTGGTGGTGTGTTGATCATGCCTCGACTCTAGATCGAGCTGTAAATGAATGAACGCATGGTATGAGACCACAGAAATTAAAGCTATAGCTCTCTTCACATTCATTTAGATAAATGGCCAGTCTTATTAAATGAAAATAACTACCCAGTCGCTGGCTAGACTTGCTAGAAGGACTTTGATGTTATGCATACTAATAAACAACTAGGTGGTGGTGAATGTGTGTAGCTTAGAGAAACTTCTACTGATGACTTTCTTTTAGTTTGGAAGAAATGTGCAACACTCTTCCAAGAAAATTAAATTAAAGCACAAAAGCAAGTTTTTACGGTCTTCTGACATTCATTAGATTATCTCTGATAATGTTCCCACTGAGACGACATTGAAATGTCTGTGTACTTTCTTTCTTTTCCTTTTTTTATTACCTGTTGTTTTCCTATTTAGTAATCTGCCTGGCACTTTTCCAGATATTGCTTTGAGCAGCGTCTTAATTCAGATACCTGCTTTGAAACCAAATGTTATAGATTAATTGAGTTCTAATTTGAAACTCAATTCATTTATTAAGATGAATGTGCACGCACTCAGACACACACTGAAAGGGAAAACCCACACAAACTCCCTCTGTATTTAATTCACCACACTTACACACATACACACACACACTTTGAGCTTCCACTCTCCAATGTTTCCTTCATCTCCCCTGTGGCACTATCAGAGGGGTGAATCTGTATCGTTTCCCTGCAGCATTACATGAGCTCCATCCCCTCGCATTCACTGACTGACATAAAACTTACAACGCACACTGAAGCTTTTACACTCACTCTGTTAGACAGTTAGTCTTGGTCAGACGGAAAATCTATATGAAGAAGTGAAAAAAAATGGGAGATTTCTTTTTTCTTTTTTTTTTAAAAAGCCTTTAAATGCACTGTGGGCCATTTGTTTCGCACACACCAACCAGCAAGGAATCCAGACTCACACTCAGAGGGATAATGATTATTATTACTCCTCTCCTTGTGGAGGTTTGGGATAACCTTCTTTGTCCGTCCCCCAGTGTGGTGCTGCTGCTGGGGCTGCTGGGCTGGAGTAGCTAGAGGGCAACCAGGATCCACTGAGGCCCCATGATGGATGGACCATGCTTATTTATGGGGGGAAAACTCTGCGGTGTGGTGTGTTTGGGGTTTTTTTGTGCGTCTGATATGTATGAGTGTGTGTGTTGGACTAAGAAACAAGTTGAAAAAAAAAAGTGTGCAAGATGAAGTGGGCCAGTGATTTTGAAGTGTGCTCTAACCTTGACCTTGCTTCTGGGCAGTATAAGGCCAAACTCTGCGTGTGTGTGTGTGTGTGTGTGTGTGTGTGTGTGTGTGTGTGTGTGTGTGTGTGTGTGTGTGTGTGAGTGAGACGAAGAGAGAGAGAGCGATAGAGGCTGCATAGCTGACAGGTTTTTAAAGGCCAGAGGATAGTCTAACCTTGGCAGAGAATAGGTTGGACACCAGCCAGCCTCATCTTCACCTTAATCCCCGAGCCTCATATATCCTTCACCAGACCCCGTAGAGACGATGGCATATTTCACTTTATGACCTGATCATATTTCTGGTAAATCTTCACCATTTACACCCCAAAAGAGCTCACTGACTATCACCCCGTTGAATTTTCAGAGCTGTTTAGCGATCGGCAATGCCCCCCTCTATCTGTTGATGGCACTATTGAGCTTCTGTATCCTGGCCTGTAATCTCAAGTCATCAACAGTCAGATGCAAGCATTAACAACCACCAAACCACCGTGCAGCCCCCTCATACCAGGTTCCAGAATCCCCCCAGCTTGCTGCCTCCACCCACCCACCCCTGGAGCTGTGATAGATGAGCATGCCTGCAAAACTACTTATGAAACACTTAACAATAATAATGTTGTTATTTCTCATTCACTATTCCACAGAGCTTCCATTTAGTCTCTCCAGCTGAAGCAGAAGGTAAATGACAAAAACCCACACTTGTCACAAAATGTCATATAACTAATACAAATGGGGAAAACATGCAAAACAATGGTTGCATCCATATTCTAATGGCAGGAGTGGGTGCCATTGGTGCAATGTAAATACAAGCACTGTTGACTGATTGTGTATATGGAGAAAAACTGCACTGAAGACTGGATGAGAAGCAGAGGCATAAACAGAAAAGAGCTGAAGGGCAAAACAGAGCCCACAATATGCAATTTGTCTTTCTTCTTCTTCTTTCCTTTTCAGGCCATACATGTACATATGCCTATCAATATACTTCTGTGCATTAATCAGAGGGCACAATTTTAAATATCAGCAGTCCTCTGGGTTTCAGTAAAAAAAACAGCCAACTTCAGCTCTTCAGTAACCTGTGCATGTTTCCATCATAGTCACATATTTGGATCTTTAACTTATTCAAAAATTATGCTGCATTAGTAAGTATCAGAAGAATGTTTTGTCTGGTGCAATTATATAGATCCGCCCTGGCAGTGGGAACATAGTGCATTATTAATATCTTCATATTACAGTACATTTTGCGGGGGTAACCAGCAGAGATCTGCTTTAGAGAAGAAATCAGAACTGACAAATATCTTGTTTGTCACTGAAGCAAGTTTTCAGCACTGACTAATAAAGGATGGAGGCAGAGCAGGCAGGCTTTCTTTCCAAACAGGCAATTTTCCTTTTGCCTTAACCCTTACCCTGACCCTACCTCTAACCTCCACCCTGTCCAATACCATGGACAAAGAGCACATATTTCATGTGTTCAATCATTGTTGCTGACATTATGGCCATTGGCTGTCCTGTCAGGCGTGACTATATACCGGCTAACCCTCGGGTCCCTGCAAACACAGCGACAGCAGCCTCCCACAGTGATAGCTGCCTGGGAAATAGAAGTACAGCCACCCTGTGATCATTTCAGGAGCCATCCTGCCTAACAGCTCTGGGCTTTATGGCTCTGCTGCTTCTGGTGATTCACACTCTGTCATATAGTGCAAGCACAGCTACATGGACAGACAGATTCATGGGCACGCACACACATGTGCACCTATGCACACATACTGGCAAGGGTGCATCGACAAACGAGGCACATTCCTACACACACACATTGGGAAACACATGTTCATAAACAATACATATACAGACAAACCTGAGGAATAAAACATATGTTCAAAGCACATATTGCACATGGGCACATTGGAGCAAAATTGGTGTTTATCAGTTTTTAAAAATATTTTATTATTATTAAAAAAAAATAGATAAACACACATATTTTCTTTCTTTGAAACCGCTCTGCACTTCCTAATCTTAAACTGGAAGGATTAATGCTCTCTTATTGCAACTTGGGTCTTGTTTAGATGTTTTGGATGCCAAACCAACCTCAGCTAATTGAATGAATATCACTGCAGAGGCTGAAAATTCCCTCCATACTATGCATGAATTAAGTTCCTGCATCTAAAGGAACACCTGCCTTTTGTTTAGCTTGAGATATTTTCATGACAATATATCCCAATTTCTTTTTTGTTATGATATCTATCTGTCAAGGCATGATGTGGAATGTCCATTTTTGATGTATCAATGGTAAAAAAATAAAAAATAAAAAAAGAAGAAGAAGAAGAAGAAGAAGAAATTAAATCTCCAAAATGTAATCATTTCTAATGTAGGAAACAAGAAAGAAATAAAATCATGCAAGGTGCAGACAGACTGAGCCTTGGCAGAAGTAATTATAGAGACTGTCAGTTGTAATTTACACACTCACTTCCTGCTTACTTACTAACTGTTCTCGCACACAAGTTGTCTGCAAAATCAGAAGCCATTAAGGACAACTTTTATGTCCACACTTTACAGCCCACAGTCAAATACACTAGCTTGTGTAATCTGTCTAGCTTTGTGATTCTCTGCTCATATTTTGAGCATATTTTGAACTCCTTTCAGTGTTGGCTGCACAATACAGAGCCCACTTTCTGATGTCTTTCTCTTTCTTTTTTGCACATTTGTCAAGTTTTTACCGGCAGACAAAGATAACCCATGTAAATACAAAATTAATCTTTTTAAATTATGATTTTTTTAAGGGAAAAGGATAAAGTGTTGAAAGTCATTTTAAGATGAGAGCTTAGTTTTTAGATTTTCTGGAGGTTTTAATCAATAAAATAAATATTAACATTTTTTTTGAGTCCTCGGTCATTTTTGCTGTACAGTTTGTTTAGGTCAATCACAAATTCATTCATCTTCTCGGTTTATATATGAATAATGCAAATAGTGGCTCAAACTAGAAGAAAAAAGCCCATATATAAGTAATAAAATTTGCAATACACTTTGAGAAATATGCCCTTTATGCTGAAAATTAAACCATTTTTTAAATAATACAACATCCTAACATGTCTGGTCACACCAGAATGTGGCACAGCAAAATGTATTTGCACATCCACGTTAGATAGGTGGTGCAGAAAGCTTGGTGATGTACTTGTGGGTGATGCAATGCATGTATAATTTTTTTTTCAGCTCTGTTCCTCTCAGTTGCCTCAAAGTTCAGCACTGTGAAGCCTGGTCAACAGTGCAAATTCGTGTATCCGAGCTTAGAAAAGTGTAACTGCACAAATCTTGTTCCACTTCCATGACTGAATTCGCTGCGTAATGTCGTAAAGGGCAGCGAGACGGAGCTCTGAGCGATAAAATCTCTCAAAGAACAAAGAAGGAAAGAACGCACACAATACTAGTGATATCTTCACAACATAAGGGTTTACTAAGGTGTTGTACACACTTCCCACACCGATGAATACTCAAATTCAGCAGCAGACACACAAACAAACATCAGACTTGCGTGGATCTGCACAGCATGGTCTTCTGTCTCTTCCCCAGCACAAATAACAATGTCCTACAACCAGTCCCAGCATCATTTTTTTAGTTACCTAGGTAACCTCACGTAAAACTTTAGGATCCCCATTAAAATCAGTCAGGATGGAATAAAACGCACACACACACACACACACACACACACACACACACACACACACACACACACACACACACACACACACACACACACACACACACACACACACACACCTAACAAAATCCCTCTTAACATTTACCAGCCTCCCTCTCTCACTCTCTCCCACCGTTCCTCCCATTCCCTGTCCAGGCAGACTACTATTCAAATCCACCTGTACCTCTTCACCTTCAACAACCTGCACATTTTTCTCGACATCTCTTCTATTCTGACAGAACATTATACTCCTCCCCTCATTTCTCCTGCCTCCCTAATCCCCCGGCTTTCCCCCTTTCTCTCCTCCATTCATGTTACTCCCTTCGCTCACATTCTCTCTAATACAGTCCCCCTTCTACCTCACGGCTATCTCTCTGCTCCTTTTTCATCCCCTCCCTTTCCCTTCATCTCTATCCCTCCATATACTCAGAGATGGAGTGGATGGACCTTCCCCGTCTATCAACCCCAGCTATGACATTTTATCCCTCTCATCCTCCCTGTATCATCATCTCTTTCTCCCTCTCTACCTCTCCCCGTCTCTCTCCCTCTCCCAGCAGCCTCCCTTTGGCCATTTCCCTTTGAATGCAGATGTGAGCTACTGCATAAATAGCACTCTGTATATTTTCACTGAAGCTTCACTGATTGAAGTCCAGCCATGACCAGTGCATCGCTTATCCCTTGCATCCCTTATCGCATCCTCGCGGCTGTAGATGAACAGTATCCTTCACTTTTGTGTCTCACTGCGGATGTGAATGAATGATGCATTGTGATCTGCAACATCAAAGTTGTGTTGTTTAATTCATACATCTACATTATCTGGCTGCCCTTGGCGGGTGTCAGCAGAGAGTGCAGTTTAGAGTCTGGGAGCGGGCTGACACCGTCCTGCCCCGGCCAGTGTCACACTGATGTATGGCTGCAAATTACTGCGATAAAAGCCTGATGCTGCTACTGTTACCAGCCACTTGAATGCACTTAATGCGGAGCGGGAGGGAGAGAGGAAGAGGAAGCCAGTGTGTATGTGATGCATCGCGCACTTGCTTGTGTTTGTTATTTTGAGTTACGAACTGTTCAGTTGTCGCCGTCCCTTCGGGAGGCCACTACAAGGTAAATTGGATGTATCTACAACTGTCATAGTGTGGGTAGCAATTGTGTGTGTGTCTGGTGGGATAATAGGATGGCTGCTTGAGTGAACTTTTCCTATCTCTCCATGTGTTACTACCGACAATGTCAGTGAACAGCGTTTTGTCAGATGTTACAGCTTTGAGCGATGCGTAATTCTCAGTGCGGTGACAGCAAAGACTGAGATGACTTTGAAGAGATGGAGGAGAGGCGGGAGAAGACGGAAGGGGAAGACAGAGTTATGAAGATATGAGCAGAGAGCAGGAGAGATGACAGGAAGGCAGGGAGATGGGGGGGAAATTGAGGACAGGTAAAGATAGGGTCGAGGGAGACAAGGGAAAGAAGAGGAAGAGATAATGCCAGAAAAAAAGCAAAGCAAAGCAGAGAAACCCAAGGAGGAGGGAGGAAGGAAAGAATGGGAACTTGGAAAAAGGTTTTGTAGGAGTAAAGGGGCTTTCTCAAGGACACAAAGCTTAAGAAATTTCCACAGCAAACAACTCCCATCAAACTGTTGTTTTGTGAGATTATGAGATTTCGGTATGTATAGAGTTAAACTAGTTGTTACTACTTCCAGTTTTTATGCCAAGGAGCTTAGACAAAAGCACAGCAAGCTGGGTCATCCTGTCACAGCCATTATTAATTTATTCTCTAGACTTGAATGAGGCTACCTTCCATTTATGCATTTTAGTTGTAGCAACCTCTGAGGATGAACGATTTGTGGCTCCATACTGTAGAAGTTTACATATTGCCCAACAAGCAAAAATCCCTGGTTTGATTCTGGCAGGAGACATAAAACCCCAGGGAATTGCACCAGGATGGACATTTGATGTAAAAATCTGTGGCACTATCTGCTGTGGCAATTCCTTGTGAATAAGGGATCAGACAAAAGTAGTTCCTTAAATGGCCATTTGAGCCTGGCTTCATAAACAAGTCAATCTCCACATACTCCGATATTTGAATCCCCAACTTGAAAGCAGAAATAAACAGTAAAAATAACAGTTTTGGTCTAAAGTTATTGCAAAATGAGGAAGGTTGACTCTGAGATCTGACTAAGCCACCACACTAATCCTAACCCTAGAGGCAATCAGTATGTAATTTTTGTTTTTATTAAATTGTTCTCCCATGTCTTTGCAATTATAGAACGGAGAATATTTACTCTTACTATCTAACTATCATTTCTGCATTTTTCTCCAAAAAGTCTGTTTTTGCTTTTCTCCAAACAATAAATGGGGGTAGGGTTAGGATAATTGTTGTCACCTGTGCTTATTTAAACCTCAGAGGTTTCTGTGTTCTGGCGTGAGGTTAGCTCTGTTTTTGTGTTGTGATTTCATTCATGTTTGGTATTTATTGTGGCCGCGCCAAAGTCCAGACCTTGACCCAATAGACTCGCTGTGGCAGGATCTTAAGAGAATGCCTGCAAACATCGATGAACTTGTGTCCTTTTGAATCTTCTTTTTGTCTCTGTGCTCTTGCGTTCACTTTTACCCCCCATGTCATGATTAGTTTCCCTCCTATTTGCAATCTCTTGAGCCCTTTACTTCCTATTAGTCTGTTAGTCCCTTCCTCATCTGTTACTGCCTGCTAAGAAATAGTTTGAGTTATTTTACCTTTTCACCTTACAAACCTTGTGTTTTGGGCTACTTACCCAATACCATTTAAGGGGTGTTTTCACTTTACCTTGTCTGTTTTTTGGGGTGTTTTTCTTCTTGCTTTTGAGTCTTTGATCTGCCAAACTATGACAGAAAGTATCTCTCGATGATGTTCGTGCTGTTAACTTAGCCCTCTACCCTCTTGTTCAAATATACTTACCACTGGCTCAAAAACAAAACAAAAAAAGCAACATGAGGATAGCACAGTACTAAACATAAAGGTTTCAAAACAGGACTTCACAAACCAGAAGGCAACTTTGTGGTTGTCTCTCCATACACTATTATCTTCCCCACTGCAAAGTTTACCTCTAGAGAAGTGTGTGTTCTTGGATTTCTGTGATTGTGTTTCAGTGCGTGTGTGTGTAGTTTTTGCTTACCACAGCCTTGACCAGCCAATTGATTTTTCCTGGCAGTCTGTAGAGATCTCATTTGAGTTTCCAAAACGTTCAATTTCTCTGAAATTACAGGAAAATCCCCAAGACAACAAACCAAGAGAACATAATTCTCAGACCAAACCAGAGCCTTTCTCCATGAACACAGCTTCAAAATAAACACTGGAGTCAATTTTCCTGGTGAACAGCTGCAAGTTATGTGACACATTTAGTGCACTGACCACTAGATGACTTTTCTGTTACTAACTTGATATTGAACTTAAAGGATGTAGTAGTTAATTGGCTTACTGTGCGTGGTAATGTTTCATCTGTAGATCTGCTAACGTGTGTGTGCGTTTGTGTGTCTAAGTCCTACAGCAGTGATCACCACTGCTTCTTAATGGTGCTTCTTTTACTTGCTGGATCTATGATGGGTCTGTGTGGCAGACAAGTGCAGAATACCAATGAGGAGAGCAGTTTCTGTAGGAATGGCTCCATCAGTCCAGCATGCTGCAAGCCCACAAATCTAAACCACTATCTCTATGCAATTTCAGCCTAATGAGCTCAATTGGAACAGAGGTTCAGAGACAATATTGCCAGAGCAATTAGGTGCAAATGGTTAGAGTATCATTTGGATAATAATGAGACATAAGAGCAGAGTCGGTTCAGTTTTGTATTTTCTGTCAGTAAAAATATGAGGATTCTGGACATGCTGCTGCATATTCGAGATATTTGGGTCATGCTTGGATATGATGATGAATTACTCAACAAAATCTTAGTAATTTTCTTTGCTTCTTTCAAATGAAAACAGTGTAATTCATATCATTTTTAAATCAGTTAAAAATGAATGAAAACACACATTGACACATTAAATTCGAAAACAGACAAACTTTGTTTTAAATAGTTTTAGATTTAAGCTATTTTTATTAGATGTTTAACCACTTTGTTATTGAATTCAGTTTATGTGTGTGTGTTAATTATAGAATAGATTCTGATTTATACGAATCTTTGACATGGTTTGATTAACCGAGCACTTGCATGTTCCAGTCAAATGTTCAACGTTATTCAGTGAGGCAGGTTTACAGTCATGTCATACATAACCCATTTTTAAAAGCTAAACAACAAAGCATGACATATTACACTGTGAAACAATTTTTTTTAATTAAAGAAAAAAACCAAATGCAAAAGCAGTTTGTGAAAAAAGTAAAATTTTCTTGCTTTCATAGGAGTTAAGAGGAAACTGCGCAACCTGGGGCCATTAATCAAATGCACTTGAATAAGTGATAATCAGTGAGCGTGACCACCTGGATAATAGCAGATAATCTGGCAGTTTGTAGGTCCGGTGCATTTGGAAGTATGTGTTTACACATAACCAATGAGGAAAAACATCAGCAGTGTTTCAAAAGAGGCAATGGTTTCTCCCCATCAATCTGGGAAGGGTTTAAGGACGTTTCCAAATAATATAAAGTCCATCATTGCACAGTGAGAAAGATTATTCACAAGTGGGAAATATTTGAGGCAGCTGCAAGTCTTCACAGGACAGAATGTCCCAGCAAATTCATGCCAAGGTCAGGCCGTGCAATGCTCTGAGAAACTGTAAAAAACCCAAGAGCTACATCTCAGACTCTACAGGTCTCGGCATGTTAAATGTTAAAGTTCATGACAGTTCAGTTAGAGAAGACTGAAAAAACATGGCTTGTTTAGGAATTTTTGCCAGGAAAAAGGCTCTTCTCTCTAAAAAGAACATGGTGGCCTGACTTATCTCCACACAAGACGACTGGAACAATGATAACAAAGTGAAAATATTTGGCCATAATGCACAGCGCTACGTTTGGTGAAAACCAAACCGCATATGAGCACAAAGACCTCATACCAGCTGTCAAGCACGGTGGTGGAGGGGTGATGATTTGGGTTTGTTTTGGGCACCTTGTCATCGAGTCAACCATCAATTTCTCTGCACACCAAAGTATTCTAGAACTCAATGAGGAGGCGTAGACCTCAATGAATTAAGAAACCATTTAATTTTTGATATTTAAAAAAAATCTATTTATAGATATAGATATATAATTTTTAAAATATAATTATTTATGTGTTTTACATTTCACTGTATATTCCAGATTTGTTTTTTACATATTAAAGATGTGACGTGATGTAAACGAACAAATGAGCTCATGGTGGCAAGAAAAACTGTTTTCATCTCCATTTATCTAAAACTTTCACTGCATACGAACTAAAAGCCCAGTACTGACACACAGACGCAATCACACAGACTTTGAGCCACTCTCACAGAACATTATAGTTTTTGCTTTTCACGTATGAGACAGCTTATGTAGAAAGATGCTTTGCCATCTGACAGTCAATGAAACCCCCGACATGGAGGCTTTATTAAAGACCCAACAGGTGAAGGAGGTCCTGGAGAGAAGGGCTCCATCAGCCCGAGACGCATAGGAATAATACACACACATACAGGCATACCATTCTCCATCTCCCTGAATCTCT
The DNA here is from genome assembly GCF_900408965.1 of Simochromis diagramma. NCBI lineage: Eukaryota > Metazoa > Chordata > Actinopteri > Cichliformes > Cichlidae > Simochromis > Simochromis diagramma. The sequence continues at coordinate 8,078,197 of NW_024387030.1, forward strand.
ATTTCTCTTGCCTTTGCACTCATTGATTGCTTTCATCCTGCAATAACCTCTTGGTTCGACCACTTCCATACTCTGTTATTGTCTCTCACTTCATTCATTCTCTGCTGAATTTCCTTTTCCTTCTCTATCTTTTCACATCTCTCCCAGCCGTCTCTGTCTATTCTTCTATCCCACAGCACCTTTCACTCCTCTTTTATCTTGCCTTCCTCCTCTTTATCATTCTCATGGCCTCAGCTCTACCTTTCAACCCTCGAACTTCACACTCTCCCTCGCTCTTCGCTCTTTTCCCTTGCCTTTTCTACTATTCTCCTTTGGTTTTTTTCATCTCTTTCCCTGCCTCTCCCCCTGTTCACGGTGTGGCCATAAAGGTCAGGTTAGCTCCATGAATAAGCTGTAGATTTATGATGCTGCCATCTCCCAGGAATCACCGTGACCAGGGCCAAACAAAAACAACACCGCAATAGACCGCAATAGATCGCCAGAGCCCCGTTCAACAAACGCAAGGGTTATTAATGAAGCTACGGACCGCTGCGCTAGAGGTTGACGGAGTGGTTAAACCTGCGAGTAGTGCACACGCCTGCGCATGCAAACGCACAAAAAGGAACCCATAGAGAGGTTTATGAGCAAGCGCACAGTTGCGAAAAAAAAAAGCAAAAATTCCCAAGAATTGGAATCAAGGTGAACATTTTAGGATTAACCAGAAACCAGCTGCACATTTTAAAAGCTCTGATATAGGGGAGACGGGGGATAGTTGTAACGTGGGTCAGTTGTAACACTTCCAATTTCTCCAATCAGGGCTAAGTTTCAAATGATGTGACTCATCCTGTGCATGCCCAATTCAGCTCTGCTATCACATGTGAAAAATCAGCACATTTTGTCAAACACAGACAATTTAACACGAAAAAAAGTAATTTGTATGCCAAAAAGTAAGTTTTTCTACTTTATTTCAATGTTTAATAGCATTATCTGCTTTGCGGTTAAACTCATCAAACTTAAATTATGTTATTTGTATGTCTATGGGGATATATTCTGTGTAGGTCTTTAGTGCTAATGTTTTAGCCGTTGGCTGTAATGTTAGCTAGTTCATGGCTATAGGAGTCTGGGTCAGTTGTAACAATAATGCAGATGTTACAACTTACCACACTATTACTTTAACTTATATTAAACAAGTTGGGGCAACGACATCAGCAGAGAGAGGTTCACTGGTCGCTTTTGTATATGCGGTTAATGCCATTGGCAACACAATTCCTCCACTGTTTGTGTTCCCACACATACATTATGCAGACCACTGTGTCAGAGATGGACCAGTAGGAAGTACTGGTAGTGGAAATAAATCAGGATGGGTGCAAGAAACAGATTTCCTCATCTTTCTGAAGCACTTTGCAAACCACACCAAGGTAAGCCATGATAAAAAGTAATGGAATTGCGATGCTGGTGAACAACTACATTTTTTCAGCTTCATTGTTATGTTCAAAATTGGTGCAAGAGTTGTAGGTTATAATGCCCACTGAGCCAATGAGGCCAAACTCAAGGAAGACCAACCAAAATTAATTAAATATTCAGTTGCAGAAAATTCCATAATTTGTCTTTTTTGGGGGGGTTGGAATATGTTCAAAAGCTAGATTTCTGCATTCTGTCACACACACACACACAGCTACATAAATGGATGTAAGTGCATTCATGTGTTGAATAAACAAAGATTACATGTTAATGTTTTGTTAGTACCCTTATTTCATTGTGTTACATTTTACCCCAGGATATGTTACAACTAACCCAGACTATGGGGTTAATTGTAACATTTCACTCTTCGTGTTTGAGACCATACCATGCAATGGGTAATTGTGCTGCAGAGAAAATAGCTGCACTATTTAATAGCAGAGACATGTAAATACTTTGCATTACATTTTGAATCCACTACCTTAAAAGAGCTCCAATTTACAGACAGAAATATCAAAAATGTTACAACTATCCCCGGTCTCCCCTACTACTAGTCTAATAAAAAATAACTTTGGTAACATGCATGGATCTCATTGAGATGTATAGTACAAGTAATAAGTACATCGTTGTTTTGCATAATGGCCCTATTTTACGTGACTTAATTAAAACGCGTAAATATTGAATAAAGAAGAAGACCTCTAACTGAGCCAAGCGAACACTCCGCTTAGATGCATTGCATTATTAAATTACGTTAATACTTTGCCTTAAGGTGGAACAAGGTGAATCGAGCTATCTACTCAACGTTTTCTGCAGAAGTCTGTTCAGATTTATTCTCATGCTTATTCCCGGGGTTTAAAATAATGCAGTTTTATCACAGCTGCTGGGCAAATCTCTTGCCGCTGTAAAGCGATGTATTTCAGCCAAACCTAAACAAGTAGATTTTACCAGCTAAACCTTTATAGTGGATAAAAGCAATGACTGCTGTTTGTTGTGACACAAACGGCAATCATCTGGCATCAAACCTCTTTACGTGGACTCTGCAAGCATCTAAAACAGTGCTGCTCTCAGCGGCAAATACTGGAGATACGCAGGCGACATCTAACAAATATCTAAAAAAAAAAATCATAGCATCATAGGACAATCCAGAATGAGAGTGGGATTGCATAAGACTAAGATTAAAACTTAAATGTATCAGTTTGAATTAGTGAAAGGAAATGTAATGTAAATACCACTTGGGATTAAAAATTCACCTTAGCTGCATTTGTGAAATTGCGAGATATATCCAGAATATTCTTTCATCGTCCATTTAGTTAGAGAAACTACCATTTTAAAGTTTTTATCAAATTGAATGCAAAGTTTAATTAAATCAACAAAGATTAAACAGTTTGATTAATAAAGCTGGAAGTAATGAATAATAAAAACAGCTAAAACAGCAGTAGTACTTCGTGATTAGGTGAAATACTGCAATAAACAAGCACTTTACATATTCAGCCTCCTTTATGTGTTGTGTAGTCTTGACAAAATTTTAACAGGTGGTGTCCATGAACAGTGCTTGACCTTATCTGCCAGAACTTTGTGGGTACAACAACAAATAAAGTATATACACCAGTGCTATATAAATATATATCTAAATGCTATTCAGTACGAGTACACCTGAAAATGCTCCTTTTTTTCCTGCAAACACTGAAATATGTTTCTAAAACACAAACAACCAGATAACGGCTGATAATGAATGCCAAGGGAGAAAAAGATTATGAGTTCAACATCAGCAACAACTTGCTGAATAGAAACATTAAAGGCAAATACAAACTAAAAACAGAATTTACATAAGTCAGCCTTATCATCCCGTGCAGTTCAATCAGCCTCTGCAAATATTAACATCTTCCCCCCCCCAACACTAGACACTGTGACAGACTGATGTCCTGGGGATATGGTCAAATGTTCTGCTTACGATATATGCACAAAGGGATAAAGCTTTTTTTCTGTGTGTGTGTGTGCATAAAAGCTTTTTTTTGTAATAACATACAACAGATTAAAGTCTTAGTGCTGTGCTCTGGGAGAAAGCTGTTTGTGTTTCCTTTGAACTATTCTAAAAGAAAAATATGTGTGATTTTCTTCAACACGAGGACTGTGTAGTCATTTCTGTCAACACAATCCTAAACATTTAAGGTATACTTTCTTTTTAGGGAATTGTTTAAAGCTGCAGCACATCTCCTGTTCACATCCCTTAAAAATTGGACTTCATTGTCCCGATCCTTCCCTACCTTCTTGTGTCGTTAAGAGACGCTCAGACACTCAGACAGATCAAATTACCCGTCTACACCTCGGGTGAACCTCATTACTCCTTTCTTCCTCACAATTTCCTCGCCCTGCTCCTGCACCCAGTGTTACCCCTCCAGCCTCCCTCTGTGGATATTTTCACTCCCCCAAGTGTTGGGTCACAACTGGGTCAACCTCCAGTCAACAGTCTGGATTAAAATTTCACGAGATCCCTGATGCATATTTCATCGTTCTATACCCTCTATCCATCACGCTACATCCTCCTGATTGCCCGTCTCTGCTCACCTCTCCTCTCTGTGCTCAGCCTCTAGAGTCCGGGTCTCACAGAAGCTAAATGGACTCATAACGCAGCAGTGAGTGAGATGCAGATAGCTATTATGACACTTTTCCTGTCACAATGATAAATAAAAAGTAGCCCACGCCGCCGCCTATTCTTACTGTTCAAAAAAGGAAATGACAGCTTTAATAGTAAAGGTGATTCAGCAGGCTGTGTCTCATATCTGGAGGTTAGAGGTGTTCGAGTAAAGAAAACAGAAAGGATATCCAAACACACACACACCAAAAAAAGCAAATGCTGCAGCTTTACTGCAGGAGGACAAAAAAAATAAAATCAATAGTGTCAATCAATGGTTTTTAAAAATCTTTATACATTCATAGCTGCACACTACTTAAATATACCAGGCACAGACGCAGTCAGTGAGTACATAAACAGGACAGATATGGAGATGCTTAATACTGTTGTTCTTTTTTCCCCCTTTATTTATTTATTTATTTATTTATTTATAGAGGCATCTCTATGTGGAGCTTGAATGTCATCCCTTTGTGTGCCACTTTCCTCTTAAAGTGAAAGAAATTCATATTACAGTAGGTGATTCTAAATTGGATGTAGGTATGAATGCGAGCCACAATGCCTGTCTCTGTGTTTGCACTATGTGAAGTAACTGTAGTATAGGCTGCCATTTATTCAAAGTCAGCTGGATATTAAACAGGGTATATACAGAAATGGCACAAAGAGAAAACTGTTTACACAATGGCTGCAAATCAAACTTGGGGTGGAGTTTGTTTTTTTTTAGTTTTGTCATACGGCAGTTTCGCTGCTGTCCTGTAAAAAAGAACAAAGAGGTCAGGTTAGTTGTGCCCCGATTATATACAAAGAGCGTTCAGACACTGAAAATATAACAGAATAAACTGCAGATTTTTCTCTTGGTGCATTTTATTTTTTGGTTTGAAAGACAAATCCACCACACAGACATACAGTAAGTGCTGCTAAGCCTGAGAAAAAGTTTTCATTTTGCCTTTTGACTGTGGGTTTATGCATCAGGACTTGATTAAAATGAGTTTGAGCCTTTTTTTTTTTGTTCTTTTGATGTGTAAAATAAATAGATTTCAAAACAAACTGCTGATGTTAAGACAACTTTGGGGGGAAAAAAACTTGGGCAAACAAAACAAAAGTTTTAAATCTTTCTGAAGAATATTTTTTCCTTTCTTTTTGTCAAGTTTAATTGGCAGCAACTTTCAGCACTTGCTTGATTGATGTCTGCCAGCCCAGCACACACCATTTCTTGATATTTAGAAACAGTAAAGCACACTGATTTCTTGGTAAAAACAGTAGGATGCCCAGTATACACATGGTAGACTCTTGGATAATGTGAAATTACGACCCAGCACTGTCCTTAAATTGGCTAACTTTACTCACAGAGTGACTGTGTGACTGCAGGATACATCGGTTATACAGCTTAGAATGGGTGTAGCCCAATCTATTAAAGCTCCATCTGTGAGTTCGTCTGTTACGAGACATGCAGGTTGTAGTATATTTATTATCAGTTCTTAATGTGGCTTATTGTTGTAGATAAGTCAACAGAACATTAAAATAATATTTCCTGTGTAGCGTAAGGCTCTGCAAAGGGTGGGTGAAGATCTGAAAGACAAGATGCAGTTACAATGGACTAAACTATCTGCCAATGGTAAATAAATCACTAGTTGAATGTGTGATGTAGAGTAATGTGTAATGTTACAATGGTGAGGCATCTTCATCACCCACTGGTTTAGGGACTCCTGTTCTGGAGCTTCAGCTAAAGCAGACCCTACTTTATTATTTAACTTAGAAGCAGCAGTTGAGACAACCAAATTATCAGGTACATCAAAGTTTTAGGGTTTTAGATGAAAAACAGATGTAATTCAAAAACAAAGACTTTTTTCAAGTAGCCAAGCTGTTGAGCATCAATGTGAATTTTATTCACTGAACAGGTATTCTTGGTGTTCTAATAGCTGCAATTCCTGCAGTGTAAGAGACTTAACAGCAGATAAAGAATCAACTATAGCAACCTTTATATATTTCTCCATCATATTTCTGCAATGAATTCATGCACATTTCTGTGAGAGTGCAATACTTCATTCAGTGGTTTTAGTAAGGCATGCCTTAACACCTTACACATATAAAACACATTACTCGATCAGAGAAACTATACTGCAGCTTAAGCATAAAAGAATTGGTGAAAATGTAATGTTGGTGATAATGTTTCCAGCTACACCATTAACCTTGCTCTATAGTAAACTCCTCAAGTGCCATAGCAATAACTTATTCGTGGCTGGGAAATTACTACTGACATTGAAAGTAAAAATCTTGGTAGTAGTCCTGCTGTGCTATACTCCAAAGTTTGGTATCAATCGATACAAAGTAACTAATGGGCGAGTACTGCCAATACCAACACTAGTAGTATATTGTCACAAAGTGTGAAGAGCTGCAGGCAATATAAAGATCTTATTGAATTCTTACATTTAGTGTGAACTTGACCTTGACCCAGTTTTCACCCAAACAAAATCAGCTCAAGCTGTTATTGGTATCAACTATCAGACAAAATTTAAATGCAATATCTTGAAAACTGTGGACACAAGACTGCAGACAAACAAACAAATGGAGCCGATTACATACTCCGTCCCATCAGGGGGAATAAAATAAAACAGACAAATAGACACAGAAAGTTTCAGACATTCCACACATTTTTTCTAGAGCATGTTTGCGGTTTATTTTATCATTTCCTAAAGAAATTATTTAACACAGTTCAGTGGGATATGTACTGAAATTTGAAGATATTTTTTAATAGAATAAAGCTAGCATACAGTAAATATACCACGTTTTTGGTTTATAAATTAAAATATGAGAGATTGAGGGAATCTGAGAGACATAAAATAATGGGTTTGAACATATTTTCACACCCAGACTCAGGCACAGGAGCAGTATGAGTCTTCAGTTTTGAGTATTCCCATGGTGAACTCAGAGTAATGCTACACTGTTAAAGCAACATTTTACTATGTTTTCCCAATTCTGATGGGATCTCTTATCTTTAGCTTTCATTTCCAGAGGATTAAGCGTTCTCATGGATTTAATTGCGATCTCCTAAACCTCAGTATCCTCTTGTCTAACACTGTCTCTGTGGGGGAACTCCACCTCGGTGCTCTTGTCTCTCTAAACCACAGCAATCATTCAGTCTACCTGAGCTGTGCTTCTGTCTGCTGCTTTCTAGCCTCTGTGCTGCTGAACTCTGGCTGACCTGACAGTAGACTGGTTTAACCTCGCAGTAACCCCCGCACCCACTTGTCTCTTCACACCCACAAGATCACCCAACCACGCACGCACGCACACACACTCACACACATACATACTTCTTCACACCCAGCCAAAGTGCACAAACAGTCAGCTCTTTCATTTGAACATGACGCCTGACTGGCAGAGTGAACTGCCTCGCACTGAATAAAATTCTCATCCATTTTTAAATACTTACGGAAGAAGCCGAAAAAAGGGGAAGTGGAATGTATGCCAGCTTCAAAATACAGTACGCAAACAAACAAATATAAAAGAGCATGTATAGAAGTAATAGCCTCAAAGCAGCATGAGGAAGCTTCACTCAACAGCACAGTCAGCTGCAGGGAGGCCGTTGGCAAACGCAGCATATGGCTCTTTAGAAACTGTGTAGCTTGTGAATGGAAATCAGGCTGCAGATGTTTGTTGTCTCCGAATGTTCCCATGGAGTGCATTTAGTGGACAAGTTATAATGGTTTTGTCAGGGCAAAAAAAGAAACTTGTGATCGCATGCTCAGTTCTCACCTCTTTGACAAACGGGTCCAAGCATGTGTCAAAACATCCAAACTGATCCAAATCATCCAATCCCAGCTTGGTGAGGTCATCCGTCGGCCACTTATCGCATGTTGGTGGTTTTTCGTCTGTAAACGCGATGAAAGGCTGAAATCTAAATATAATCATTCAGTCAATCACTCAGTCATATCTGTGAAGGGTGTTTCATATCCCTTTGTAGAAGAACACATCGTTTGAGATGTGTTCCTTTCTCCACTCGCTGTCATCAAAAACAGAAATGTCTCAAAGAAGGATGTTGTCAGGGCACTACATCTGAACTTGTCACTGGTTTAAAAAAAAAAAAGACAGCATGGGAACTGAAGCTTTTTGCACCTGATGACAAACAACAGCCTACATTTTTAAAAGGAAAAAAAGGGCACAAGCACAATGCTCTAAAAAGAACATGGAAGGCGGCATAATGACTGCAGAAGCATTAAATAAACATTACGGCGAAATGACTTCTAAGTACAAACGTTAATGTTACACATGGCAGAAAATCTGAATGAATCAACCATTAGTCGAAGGCAAATTTGCCTCCTCGTTGTCAAATAGAGTATGAGGCCTGATAGCAGGGAGATAGGACAAATGACGAGTGTGGTGTAATAGGACTCGAATAATACTCTGTAGTGAGTGTGTCACCGCCACACAGCCCCTGCAGATTTGTTTGTGCGTGCATGAGGAGCATTTGTCAAGTGTGAAAATGCAAACTGTATTTGCAAGCCTGGGTGTATACAGTATGTGTGTGCATATAGTGGGTATGATTGTGTGCATATTTGTTGCCAAAGTGCACTAAGAGCATTACACGGCTGAGCGCTCCGCTGACTCCCAGCAGGGCTTTTAGGCAACTTGGTGTCCATCGTTTTGTCTTGTAACAAACCAAGACACGCGCTCTCACACCTCCTGGTTCATTGTGAAGTTGTATTTGTGTGTGCCGCTGTGTGTTAACGTAGACAATCGCACGCATGAATTAGAGGCTGCGTGAGTGACAGCTCGCCCTGTACTGCACCATAAACTTCTGGTCAATGGCGATCAAAGTAGATCCAGATCTGCAGCCCGCTGTTTCAGTCTTATTGAAGTCAACATAATAAATGAACTGATTTCTAAAATAGTCCGTGAAAAGGATTCCTGTTGTGATCAGTGCGTCGTTTCATCAACATAGTTTTTGCTTCAAGGGCAAAACTGAAGTGACATCTGCACTGCAGTCTGCATAAAATTAGAACAGTGATGGAAAGCACTGACTTTGCTTGACGATTTAATATTTCATGAATATTCCAAACAGGGTCAAAGATTTTACAATTCACATAATAATGTTAATAAGAATGGCAAAAAATAAAATAGACTCCAAAACTTCGTAGTATTGCTTGCTTTTCTCATTTCAGACATTTCACATCAGCGACTTGAGAGGGTTGGGCTATGTGGAGTCTGCAGAGTTTGCTGACATGCAAATTCTGGACCTTTTACTATTTCATCAATAGCACATCTTTCATGTTAGCTTAAAAGTTAAAACTTTTTTAATCAATATCACATTTGATCACCAGCCTCTGCAGCCCCATCTTACTCCCCTTCAACATCCTATTCTAAGCCACCTGACCTCTATGTGTGTGTGTGTGTGTGCTTGCCTGCTTGATTGCAGGACTAGAGACAGGTGCCCTGAGCTGGAGCAGAGCCTCACCAGCTGCACCTTGTCAGTGATCAAGCCTTTTCAAAACACCCAGCTCTTCTACCGCCGTCTTTCAAAAATCATAGTCACCACTAAAGTCAGTGAAATTGCAGTCGAGCCATTTGATTGATTACATCTTGATAGTCGTCATTTGTTTCATAGTTTCCCCTCCGCATTTAACTCTGAGCCCCATTCTTGCAGCACCTCTTTTGGATTTCCTCGCTTCTCTGGAACCTTGCACTTCTCACCAGCCCAAATAGCACTCCAGCTCTCCAGCCTAAGCTTTTCCCCAGCCTCTCACCAGCATACCTGCTCCAAATAAATCACCCTTTACCTGCAACCTGCTTCCCTTTGCTTTAATATCCGCTTTTGGGATCACCAGTTCTGTGGAACACATCAAGTTACAAACTGTAATGGGGAAAAAATGTTGTTTGCAGTGACTGATCCGCAGGAAAAAATATGAACCTCCTCTCTAGTTCATCTAAACTCTGCAGAACAGTTTAGTGCCTTTCAGTAAATGATTTTGGTTTTACTGCCAACAACTTTGAAAAGGGAGTAAATATTGAGCTCATATATAATCACCAGATCGTAAACATTACTCAGAATGAATGCTAATGTTCCCTGTTCTAGCTGTATCTATTAAAAGTTTTGCTAATGTGCCCCCGGTGAGCACTTGCTGTCTTTGCTGCTATTGCAAACTTAGACTGTATGAAAAAGTTGTGAAGTGAAGCCACTGCAGAAGTGCCTTAAACCTGCACTTTATATATCGGCCACCAGGGGGAGATTTGGCTAGTTGCAAAAAGAATGATTGTGAGGAAGTCATTGAGAAAAATAGGCTGGTTTGACCTTATTGGCTCAGGCTGAGTTTCTATAGTGTCAATAAATGCTGAATTCAACTTATTCTTTTTGTAAATTATTGTCTGGTTTTAAATCAAGAAGGTGTTTCAGTCAGATTCATCCTTTGCTCGTGACATCTGACTTCAAAACAACAACATGGTAACTATGAAAACAGTCAGCTCAAGGTCTCAAACAGAACCTTAGTACCCACTGAGTGATGATGGTGGCTAAATCGCTTTGAGTGGTGATTAAAACAAAGCAGCTCTGTCTTTCTTTTCATGGTTTTGCAGCTTCCAAAAATTATACGACTTGCAAGAACCATACACCAAAGAAGGCTGTGCGATTTCACAGTTTATATCCTCAAATGCTCTTAAGCCACTCTATGCTAACATTTATACCAGCATTTGGAAAGCTGTCAATAATTAATACCTCCAACTTCAATTGGGAATCATTGCATCCCTACAACTAAAATTTTTTCCCTGACCTTGCAAACAACTTGGAAGCAACAAAGGGCTGAATTTTATGAATGTGAAAAGCAGAATTTTAATATCTTTTCCATCTCATGTGGCTGCTCTTACCTACTGGAGGCCTGAAATCAAACTGGCTGGTCAGAAAAACCAGTTTCATAAAAGAACCAGCAACATTTTCTCATGAAACCTGTGAACAATGTTTTATTAATCCTGAATTTTTCTCCTGTGCTTCCTGTATACAGCACATTAGAAAAACAGCCAGCCTTTCCAGAGTATTCACATGAACATCTGTTATTTATTTATTTTTTTTTGGGGGGGGGGGGGCGGTTATGTCCTTCGTGATATACATATGCTCTTGAGGCTGGTTTCAGAAGTGTCTCAGTCATAAACTTTCCCATCTTTGTGTGCATCCCATTGTTAATTGATCTGAGATGAAACAGCAGCTCTTCTGTGTCAAATTCATGATTAAATACATTCCCCGCCCTAAAAAAAAAACCATCAACCGGTGCCTGATAAAATGGAATATGCAAGCGTTGCCACTGTCACGCGATGCAGACGGTCCCCAACGGAAAAACACCAATTACAGATGGCAACAAACACAGACCTAAACCCAGGGAGATTGCTCCCTGCTGTGAAAGATGGCACAGAATGCAGTGCAGGTCCAAAGAATGGTTCTTATTAAAATGCTCAAGACAGATTAGAATGAATAGAGAATTTTTGCCCTTTGAAAGATGATTAAAATGAATACAGAATTGCTTCTCTGAACGCTATGCTGCATACGGTCGCACTGCTCAGACTAGCCTTTTAATATTTAAAGGGAGATGTGTGGAATCCAGAGCCGAGGGTGGCGGAGGAAAAAGGGCGAGGGTGAAGTGGGGAAGGAAGACTGGTTTGGGTGGGGGGCAGCAGAAGGGGAAGCAAATGGAGGAAAATGCTTGATCACGACTGCAACAAGAAAGAGAGAGGGCCAGAAAGAAGAAGAAGAAGAAGAGCAATACGTCCAGCCACTGTTATTCGTTTTCATTTGAACCTCTGAACCCTGAATGACTTCCCATGGGTAGAAACGGCTTGTCAGCGCTGCGTGTGCGTTAGTGTGTGTGTGCGTGTGCAAGAGAAAGACAAAGAGAGTGTGTCCACGCTTACATCAGCAGTTCAAACCCCTCATTTCACCGCCTCAGCACCCCTCAGTATTGCACCCTGTTCTCTTTACGCCCCATCTCTTTTCTTCTATTTCGCCTCCACCCGGCCGCCACCCCGCTGTGTCGCCAGGACGGCTATTTACTCTTCCAGGGCGACGATCAAAACACTCATTTTTCTCTGTCTGCCTGAAGCTCTTTTACTGGTCTTTTGTCAGTTAGCCTGCTTTGACTTATCTGACTGGTTTCTTGACAGTCAGGCAGTCATTCAATCAGCGTGTAACTGTCTGGCCTTCCTGTCTGTCCGGATGGACAGGAATATGTTAAAGTTGGATTCCTCCCTCGCATGTTAACAAGAAAAGGCTTTGCCTTTTCTTGTTAACATGCGAAAGACTGTAGCTAAAAGCTCTGTCAATGAGACTTGAATGTAGCCTAACTCAGAAAAACGTGCTATTCTTCTGTCTCCAGTACTGAACAGCTTTGGTGCTATGCAGTGATTTGCAGGTGCACGTCCACATGTGTAGCTGTTTACTGTCCCTTGGGGGCAGCGTCAAACATAGGCAAATTAAATGGGCCACCTACACATTACACATACAGGAGCTGCTCGGCCATGACCTTCTGGCGCCCCGTTTTTGTTCTGATGTTGTTGCCAGAGGAGGTTTGGAACACTGCAGCTACTGAGTCAGCAGAGAATTGGTGACTTTTACACACTATGTGCCTCTGTCACTCTGTAGCTTTACGTGGTCTGCCACTTGGTGGCCGAGTTGCTGTGGATCTTAAATCCTTTCACTTTGCAATACTTACAGATGATAGTGAAATATGTGGGAGAGAAGAAATTTAGAATGGCCCATTCTTTCACAAAGGTTTATAAAGGCAAACTGCATGTTACTGAGACTGAAAACACATAGAAAAGCAAGATGTAACGTCCGGTTTAGATTTTTAACCAATCGCAACATTCCAGTAGTTGCCAGTCCTTCCTCCTTCCCACGAGTTCCTCCAGTGGCCATTTGGCGGTGTTCTCAAAAGGCTCCCGTGCTGAAAGTCAGGGAAAAATTTAACATGTTTACAAAATTCCCCGTTCATAACAACTCCACCAGGACCGGATTTTTTTCCCCCCTTGATGCATCTGTTAAGGTTTTATTATGCTACTTTTATTGAGCAGTGCATCAATACAAGCTGGTGTAGCAGCTGTCTGCTAGTCCACACTTCCTCTAATTTCAGTCATTAAACTGGACCTCTTGAGCGTGTTTGTATGACTGGTAATAAAATCAGACAAAAAACATGATTTTTTTGTATAATACCGACGGTCCAAGAAGGTAGTTGTCCAGTTCTTGTGCAAAGTGCTTGTATTGCTAATGCTAGCAGTCTGTTACTTTGCACCAAACAGCTCATGCATGCAGCCTGCAGACAAAGTTTGATAGAAGCCTACTTCGGTCTCATTTTTCCTCCAGAAAACTGACGTGCAGAAAAGACTGACGCCTTAATGGATCAAGACTGCTTTTCATTTTCTCATCATCAGTTTTCTGTATTCTGTCTTGGTTTTTCTTCTTTTTTTTATGGTGACTGCTGTGGTTATTTCTTCCTGATTATAAATGCAATGACAACAGAGAAAAGTCATATCCAAGCATTTTAGCATGTTTTCCGGTGCTTTGAGGTGCAGGACCGTTGTTAATGGATGTAGGTTTAAAGGTTGAAGCAATCAATGCTGGATGCTGTTCCACACACTAATTTGGGGATAGACGCAGTTGGCAGATGGCATCAGTATGCCTCAAAGTGTTTCTCTAAAGCCGTCTAACTTCAAAATTAGATGAGATTCGACAAACAAATTAAACAAGGTTTGAACTTCTCTTGTCTTGAAACAGTGCAGCTAATATAATATTTATGTAGTTTTTTTGCTTGGTGTAATCAGTCCTCCTGTTCATACTGACAAATAAAAGGTCCCTTCAGTGTTTCAAATAAAAGCGAAGAGGCACAAAATCCTGCCTCCTTTCAAAAATACATCCTTACGTTTGTGGGAAGACGATATGAAGCTTCAAAAGAAAGTTTAAAAGTCAAACAAGGTAACTGTCTTCCACGGTTACAGTATTTTTAGTACAGAGTTTCCACTTTGTCTTAATAATATTAAAAAAAAAAAAGATTGCAGCTCAACTTTGGAAGTCTGGGTCCAATGTATTCCACTTATTAAACTCATTTTAACAAAAATCCAGGTGATTCATGTAAATTTTCATAAGGATGCACAATTGGAAGACTCTGCTAAAGCAGAAATGTTGTTTCTCTTAATCACCATGATAACAGCATTTCAGGGTTGAATCTTAGTATAACCTAGGTCTGACGTAGCAGACACACTTGAATGACCTCCCCTCAACAAAAAATCCATCTTACAGTGTTTTTCCTGAAAATAAGGACTTAATTTCAATAAGATTTCTAGTATTCAACTTCAGCCTGAGCCACCGCACCACCTCTAAACAGCACAGAGTCCTCTTTGTGTTAATCAGTTAACTAATCCCACTTAGACTGAGGAGTCTGAGATCCATTTATTATGCAATATAATATGAGTTATGAAACTGAAAGCTCCCATGCATCTTTATCCAGCTCCTAATGGCATGCTGCGCTTGTGTTTGTGTGGTCCACGTACAATATTACCCATGTTGTGAGGACACAGAGCGAGTCCCCATAAAGTAAATCAGAATATGTTAGGGCCTGGACAGCCTTTAAGGTTACTGTGAGGTTACATACATGTGTTGTAGTATTGTTTGCAAGGTATAGGCTGGTGCTTCAGTGTGAGTGTGTATGTGTAAGTGTGTTTGTGTCTCTTCATAACTCATATGTCTTTATTCTGCTCTCATAATTAACAATCCAGTTTCATAGATGTTCATCCTCTGTGACAAATGAGGTCTGTGTTGGCCATGACCTAACCAAGGTCCGTTGTCTGTTTTAATGCTCCGGGGAGCGAAGCTGAGAAATGGGTCGGGAGAAGGAGAGGGATAGAGGAATCTATGTGTGCTTGTGCTGACCTGCGCGGGTTATTAAGGCCAGGATTCATGTTATTGTAAACCCCACAGAGACGAGACTTGGCTTTGATTCAGAGGACATTCGGTAGAAATAAGGAGGCTCAGATGCTGCTGGCAACACGGCCTCCCTGTTTAATCTTTCCTTGATGTTATAGGTGCACTGTTGACGCCGTGATAAAAAACAAAAATCCAGGCTTCAAAATGGGCTCTCTCAGCTCCTGCGAGATTTCATTTAATCATATCTTTTCATCTTTCTCAATCTTCTAAAGCGAACACCAATTTACACAAGCTGCAGTTTGCAAACAGATCCAGAGGTTTTCTTTTTTTTTTCTTTTGAGGTTTTGCCAAGTTTTCAGTTTTCCTTATAGCTCTACAGTAACTCCCACTGTTACCTAATGAAGAGTCTAATTGTGCTGCTTTTTCCACCCTTTTGAGTGCTACTTAATGCATTGCGGCGATAGCGAATAGATGAGTTTGTTTGTGTTTGAAATAACAATGCACCACCTCACAGCTAAGACAGCTCTCTATTTTATACTTAGCAATGCTTGGATGAGTTCTGAGAGTTGGTGCCCCGGCACTAATGAAAATCAAGATGGAACTGATGATGAAAGGGAAATGTAAGACTGACAACTGTTGAGATGCAGGAGATGGCAGGAAGTGTTGCTCTCCCCTGTCGAGAAACATGTCAGGGCCTGTAATGAGTCTTCCTGTCTCATATGAAATAAAAACGTGCTATTATCACAACTCGATCACTCTCACATTACGAGTGAAATTACAGGGTGCACCAAAAAAAAAAAGAGAGAGAGAGAGAGACTGTAAGCTGAGGACATGAAATCATCGCAAGGATCCCATTCAATTTCCAGAAATGTTTTCTCCTTTATGTACGTGTGCTCACTGAAATCTCCGAGTGGAGGAGGGATGTAATAAATTATATTTCCATTCATATTATGCCAGAATCATTCAGAGAGATTTCTGATCGCACTGCCGACGAAAAACTCGCAGCAAAACTTTTTTTATTGACCCCTGCAAGTGTGAAGATGAAACACTTACCAGGAAATTCAAACTCTGCTTGACTAAATATAGACATGATAAGACTAATTGATATGGATAATTTTTTTGACAGGACCGACTATAAGGGGAGGAAATGCGAGGAACTATTTGTTGAGTTGGACCTTGTTTAGCTCCGATCCTTAACTGTCTCTCCACGGTCACTACATCACAGACGTCAATATGAATTACATTAAAGTAGCGTCAGGCTCACCGGCTTTGATCTCATCCCCACTTTATTTAGCTTATGATGATGAACCTACAAGAAACTCATCAGCGCGGCCAGAATGAACAGCTATAATTGTCTTTACAAGGTCGCGGAGTGATCTTTTTTAATTTGACGGCATTGTTAATTTCTTTCAGCTAATATCGCCGGACTGCCCTCGGGGTTGGGGGGTTGGTGGGGGAGGGGGCTGTTTCTTTCATGGTCTTAAGTCCAAAAAAAGGACAGCATTGGAAAGAAGAGAAGCGGGGCTGGTGACGCACACTGCAAAAAAAGTAGGATTAATTAAGTCTAAAGCACTTTGCCAGCAGTATGTAGATATAAATAAATCTACTTTTGTGAAAATAAATAAATAAACAACTAAAAAAAGCCTCCTGTGAAATGCCCAATGGTAAAATTTGATCAGACTAGGACAAGGCTAAGATTTTTGCTTTTTTTTTTCCCTCAGGATCTGAGATGACACTCAGCTGCCCACTCCCTGACCCCTCCATATATTTCTGCCGCCTCAGTGAAAAGGACAAAAGGTGCAAACTCCCCGATGGCCCTTAAAACTGAAAAAGCAAACAGAAGTAGAAAGCAGCTATAAGCCCAAACCAGCGATGAGCTCAGTACATTAAGGTACATGGAAAACTATCACTCACGTCATTTTATCAGAGTAGCGTGCTGCATGTAGGTACAGCACTCGGCATTAACACTTCTGACCGAATGAATCAATCAAAGATTTCCTTGATGCAACCAGCAGACAAGTTTAAACTGTGAATCACCCATCAGACTGACAATATCTACCTTGATGCTTCAGCTGTTCACCGTACAGAACTGTATTTTTGGCATGCTGTTGCGTCTGCTTTGTGTCATTGAGCTTGCAAGCGTTCTTTCATATATATATATATATATATATATATATATATATATATATATATATATATATATATATATATATATATATATATATATATATATATATATATATATCTATATATATATATATATATATATATATATATATATATAAAAAATAAATCTGCATAAACTGCGTTTCTGCTTGTAATGAGGTTTGTGCCTACGCAAATCTCCAGGCGACTGAGCGGCATTCACTTTGTAGCGTCTCACAGCAGATAGAAATGGAAGATAAAAAGGGTGGAGGCTGGAGGCTCCAGGAGGGGAGATGGTGGTGTTTAATCAGGTCCTTCGTTCTTCTTCCCCTGCTGTGGTGAGCGTTGGGCTTTGACTCTGCCGCTCCCGTCTCCTCTGGCATTCCTCTGTTGCCATGGCAAAGCCACACTTATTCTCATTCCAGTGGCATTCTGCTGAATCTGTGCCCAGCAAACAGCCAAAAGATGCTCGCGCAGGCACACATGCACCACCAAAGACAGACATGAATTTTTGATAGCAAGCATGCAATAATGCTGAGTTACACATATTGAATACCAAGTTTGAAGCATATATATATATATATACAGGTGCATATATTCGCACACAGCCTGTGCACACATTATTGTTTGTCATGTGTGAGCTTGAAGAGCTGTAAGCCTGAAGCCCCTACTGACTTGAATGCAGATTTGTGCTACAACCATCTGTCAGCTAACAGCTCTCTATGTTCACCCTGTGTGTAATTTGGACACTTGCAAGGCAATATGGCATAAAACCGCATCATATCTCACACATGGTATGCCAAACTGTATATCTCAGTCTAAGCAGCACTATCCAGGGATTGAGCCCTGGGCATCTGCCTTTGGCTTCATGACCGCTCTCTGATAACAGCATTAATAGGACATGGTTAAGATGGGGAAGGTGGGGAAGAGGAAAGGTGGCTGCAAATGAAACAGGGAAGTAGAGGATGAGGGCATCTGTGAGAAGTTGGCTTCTTAGGTAAAAATAAATAAAACCCAGAATCTCAGTTTCTTCCTTTTTCTTCATTAGAAATATGAGGACCAGCTCGTCATCATTGCTTAAGGTGGAATTTATTTTCACTGCTTTTTTTTCATGTTGTTTTTTTGCTACACACTCGGTGTTTAATGGCCTTAATGCTGCTGTGGTCCTCGAGGCTATCCTGGACACTGTGCTTGTGTCCCCCAAGTACTTGACAGAATATCCTTCAAGAAGGCTGGAGAACAATTCCTAAAGACAAAGATTGGCTAGGAGAGTTCAGGCTGTACCGAAGAATAAAGGTGGTCATACCAAATACGGATTTCCAAGCTTGTTCAAATCTGTGCTGTTTTTGCCTTTATGTAGGTTTGCATATGTTTCAATAAATCGATGGACTTTTTTCCCATTTCTTAAAAAGAAAATATAAAGAAACTAGACTTCAATTACTGGAGAAACTGAAGTAGGACTGCTGCTACTGGCAGCTTCTTTAATAGGCTACAAATTTACTGTACCTGAGATAGCAGCTACCCTACTGCGTTATAGAATTGCTCCGAGGGGTCATAATGATTTCTGTCAAGTTTTTGTATTCAAAGTGTACTCACCCTCACTGTTCGGGGACATTTACCTTGTTGTGGTAAAATTGTCCCTCTGCAGTATGTAATAATTTTTTACTGCTTAGTTTTCTGACTAAGATTATAAGGAAAAAAAGGATTCCTGAAAAAATTCTGATGTGTGAAATATCCCATGCTGTACTTGAGCTCACAATCTTCAATATAAAGGGGGAAATAACACGTGCCACTAATGGCAAGGTGAGAAATTGGTGGCTCTCCATTCAAAGTCAATGAGACTTTATCACCAGAAAAAGTTGAATATTTCAGAAACGGCACCAAATTTTGAAAATCTAAATAGACGCACGCAGCACACAATCGAGCCAGTCTTTTTAAGGTATGAACAGTCTGTCATGCCTTACTTGTGTTAGAATAATTAGCCTGCAAAGAAGAAAAATGGCAGACAACAATAATGTATACTGTTTTGTAACACCAACATAGGTTGCTTCCATACAGAGGCTGAGATATGGAAGCTAGTTACCACCACAAAAAAGAGAAAATTTTGCCAACCAGCAGTCAAAATATCAGGATTACTTGAAAATTTCAAGTTATTAACTCAAATTTTTTAGAACATAATATGAAAGTTAGTTATTAAGTCAATCCAACTTTAAAATAGCCTCCATGCCATGTCTAAAAAGTATCCACAGATTCAAAATTGTGCGTTTATGTTTGCATTGTTATTGCAGGGTGATCAAAAATATCTTATGATCATTAAACAGATTAAAATGTACCTTGTCAAAGATGTGTAGTAATAGTTATTAAAGGACAGGATTTGGTAATAACTTCTGGAAACAGGGAAAGAATCATTGTTTGGTAAAAGGACTGTATGGGAAGCGACCCCCTCATGGCAGGAAAATAAAGTATAAGGCTTCGGCATTGTCAGTTAGTTATTTTTCAAGTCTTTTTTTTCTTCTTTTGCAGACCCATGATTTCTTAATAACTGCACAAAACCACATGTAGACTTGTTTTTTGTACAAAACACTAGCAATAAAATTACTCACAGCGTGACTTCACGACAGCCTTGACAAACCTATTCTTCTGACAAAACACGGTAACACACTCATACTCCATGAAAGTCTTTTCATCCATTGTCAAGAAATATGTGCCCCTATTTTATAAACCTTTCTCACCAGCATTTACCCAAAACAAAGAATTTCAATTAAAAGATTGCTGCGTCGATGTTCCTGAACCGAGTTAACCTTCCCGACGAGCAGATTGAAAGACAACTGCTAGTGTTTGCAGAGAAATTATTGACTTACCCGTCATTAAGGCTCGAACCATGGTGGGTGCCGCCCCAGTGTAAAGTTGGTTTTGGCCGCTCGGTTTTTATCCAAAATATTCCATCAACAAATATGCACAGTTGGTCCTGAGACATAAACACTGACGTCATAAACAGCGGTATTTAACCGAGTGGATAACCATAAAGGAGGATTTATGTTCCACATTGTTTTTTAGTCAGACTTTTGTGTTTGTGTGTGGTTTATTTTTAATCGAATCAAGATGTCCCTCTTTAAGTGTGCTAAAGTAAAGTTTATCGAATACTTCTTTTTTCTACAAAATCATCCTGCTGCAGTTTTAAATGTTTGATTTTAGAGAGTTATCAAAGCGATCCCAACATGTGCAGTATAATCGTTTTGGTAGCTGATGTTTAAACACTGTAAAGTGTGTTTCAATGACATGCAAACGTGCCCTTAACCTTTATTTCACTTCATCTATTTTTCACACGGCTGACTGGTGACACATCAGTGCTAATTCAATTCTGTTCATCTGCCTGCTGAGTTCACGGAGAAAATTTGCTCACCAAATTAGCATTGATGAATGACTTACGAGCACCGCGGTGGCAGTCAGGTGACTACCATTTATCTATACTCTAAAGACTGGTTGTCAATACAAAAAAGAAGGTCTCAAAACATACTTGATGCATGCCCAGGTGCGCAGAAACAGATCTAATGAGTCAGTGGATGAGTCAGAAGTGATCTCAAGAGAAGTAAAACATGGAGTTGCTTAAAATATAAAGGACACGAATGCCGGGGTACTGGAGGACAAGGACGGAAGATGAGTCATGGGCGAGAGCAGAAGTAGCCCGAGATAGAATGGTGGTCTTCAGAACTACATGAAAAATATCTGTGGAAAGAAGTCATGAAAAGCTGAAAACAGGCGTGAATAAATTCACACATTTTCAAAGGGAACATGTCATTCTCATTTTCAGGTCTGTATTTTTACTCTAAGGCCCTGCTGGCATATCTTTGTATGATTTGCAGTTAGTAAAAAACAAAACAAAGCAGCCCTTTAGTTCAAACAGGCTGCTTCAGCTGCTATTTCTTAAGGCCCCAATCTGATGAGCTCAGTGTTCTTTGACTCGCCGGCTCACCCGACACACTTTGACCGACTCTGGAGGCTACAAAAAATACGGACGTATTAAGGTAAACTAGATTCCTGACTAAAAGATATCACTCACTCACCTGATTGAAAAATTGCTTGTCTGACACATAAGCCAAAAAGAGTTTCTTCATCGTTTTTCAGTCCAATGTACTGTAAATGTGCTGTAGTGTCTCCTTGACTAGGCCACAGACTTCACTTTTTGAAGAAGTCAAGGTAGTAAAACTCACTTTTGTACCTGCTGGGGAGGTTCTACGATTAGAAAAACACCAATTATTAAAAATTCATGGTAGAAATAAAAAAGATGTTTGTTTGCAGTTGGACATATCTTGTCAATAGTTTTTCTTTTTTAAAGCCTGTAAGGCTGAAGAACTTCAAATTTCAGTCAAAATAACACATCAAAACTGAGGAATTCAGTTCAGGCATGTTAAAAGTCAGCTTTAAGCTCAGACTAATGGACAAAGTGCAGTCTTTAAAAGGATAATAAGAGTGATTTCTGGAAACATTTCTGTTTGAGGTGATTTTTGGGAGATCCACCACTGCTTAAAATAATAATCTGACTCCTGAGTTAAAGAGATGGAAAACTCAAACTTAACAATGGATGTTTTAAAATGAGAATCAGTCGATATGCTCACTCCTGGAGCCAGCCTCAAGTGGCATTTCAAGGAGCTTTCGTTTTTTGGCATCCTAATCAGCTTACTTTGTCAACCCCAGAGGGTTTTTTTTTTTTTTAGAGGTTGTGAATTCACTGGGCACTCGACTTGCTTTTTGTCCATGATGAAAACAAATAAGAGGGGTTGGTTTGTTTTCTTACTCAAAAATGTAAATTTTTGAGCCCAAATCAGATCCAAAATACGAACCCACAGACCAACACTGGCAAATACTTTAACCACAAGGTCTATGGAAGGGAGAGCTGTTTGTAAATAAACTGGCATCAGTTTAATGAAGTAGAAGTAGAGGTGCATTTTTTCAACATGAGGTCATCTCACTTTTCAGAGCTTCTCATGTAACGTATAGATTTCTGATATGCTGATGTGTGATCAATAAAACACAGAATATCTCAGAAGTAAACAGTGACTGTTTATGGTGTGATACTTTAAATTTTCAATAATGCATGGCCGCATAGTCGCTCTGGGCATTAAAGAAAGCTGAAAACACGCTGAACTTTGGCTACCGTTTAGACACGCACGCTCGATGTGAGCACATGTTTTGATTCTGTGTCTCATTTAATTCTATGCAGTGATATACAGCTTTCCATAAGCACAGGCTGTTATGTCCAGCGGGCACACCAATACTCATGTGGAGTTATAAATAGCTAATGTCCACGCTCTGTTTGCCTCCTGAAATGGCTATTCCTTAAACAAACAAATACTCCTGACCCGATGGACAGATGAATGCCATAGGGTGTAGTTAGTGGGGAACACACTTTCCTGTAAATGACGGCTTCTGCAGCTTAACAAATATAAGCTTATTCAATAGCTACATTACATAAATAATTCGTGTTGACCTCCGGATGCTGACAGTTTCTGGAGAGTAGTGTGTTTGACGCAGACGCATGCTCGCTTTCCTGTTATAGACTGGTCAATACATCGATTAGCTAAAAAAAACACACAATTTGTACTTGTAAGTACCAGCAGCACGCCCAGAGAGCCGATATTTGGCTGTAACAGGTCCGCCAGCTCATGAATACAACGATAATTTGTATCACTAGAGGCCGGGACTATTGAGCGAGACTCATTTACCTCGCTGTGTTGACAGGGAGGGCACTCAATGGGCTTGTGCAGATGTTTGTGTGTGCATGTGTGTGTGTGTAATCATGCGTGTGTGGGCAATAGGGACACACTCATCTCTGCCAAGGTCAGAGAAGGAAGCTGTATTCATTAACCACAGCAACTGATTGTACATTCAGGGGAAATTTACACTGTGTGACAACAATGAAGACATTACAATGGGCAAAATGCTAGAGATGCAAAGATATTTCCAAAGCTCATCAGCAAGGAACCCTGGAGAGCAGCCAGAATTGTGTTTTTACTGTATAGGATAATTGTTCTCGCTGGATTAAAACACAAAAGATGAAAAGGGGTGATTGTCATGTGTTTTCTTCTTGATTTCACAGGAAACCAAGCCAAAGCTGTGATCTGACTTTCAAGTTGTGTGCCAATATGGCACCGGAGTCTGCACAGGGTACACGTTCAGCTCTCTCGTCAGGGAGAAAATTGACCAATCTAGAAAATAGTGATGTGAAAACTACTTTTGTAGAACAGACTGTGACACAACGCTGTAGAACATGATAGAAAGAGAAAGACAGTATCATTCAGCCTGCGAGGCTTATTGTGTGTAGATGAAGAGAATGAAAGAGAGTGATAAAAGTGGTTTATCTATCTGAAGATGGACACACGTACACTTGTATGCACTTAAAGCAATGATATACACAAAAAAGAGATGTCGAGAACTGAGCTGAATGGGGGGAATGCTGGGATCAGCTGATTAGGAATGAGATGAAAATTGGGGCAGGGCGATAAAGAACGGGTTCTTGTTTTCATCACTCTTGTTCTGAGCTTAATGGGGTCGGGACAGATGGAAGGAGGGAAGAATAGATGGCAGGAAAAAAACGCAAGGTAACAAGAGAAGAAGAGAAACGGGGTGCCTGCGACAGATGGAGAGGTGGAGGAAGAGAGTGAAAGGGAGAAAGACAGATAGATGAAGAGCGACGGAGGGATGGTGCCGACTGCTTCATCTCTACTATCAGATGAGGAGGAGGTCGGGTGCAGTAAAGGCAACTCAAGGTCAGGCTAAAGGAGGGAAATGAGTCAGTGAATTAAGCAACTCAAAATAATCCCATCAAGAGTCAGTATTTAATTAAAGTTCTTTTTACATAGTCACTTGTTTCTCAGCACCAAAGACATTTTTCCCATCGCATATCTGTTTCCCATGGCATAACTCTTTCCCACACTTACATAGGAATGAAAACCTTCTCTTTAAACCAGACTCAATGACTTGTTTCACTCTTATCAGCCTGTCGAGTCTCTGTGGTTTCTCGGCTGTGAAAGCTCGCTGCTGTTCTGCTCCGACGAGGGCGCGGAGTAAGGGAAGGGGGGGAGTTCCCAAGTCCTCGGTGCCTGCCTCCCTTCACTGCCCTGGGGCTCAACACCAGCCGCTCGACCAGCAGACCTCTGAGACTTTTTTGCCACCCAAGCGTCCAAATAATGCCTGCAAACATGCAAGCCGAGAATGGGCCCTGTTTACAGGGCCGCAAAGGCACTCCTTCAAAGAAAAATTCTATCAATTAATCTATTTTTCAAGTGGGAGAAAGAGCAGCGTTTTTTTTGTGGCGTTAGCCTGTGTGATGGACTGATCTTCAGAGAGCTCAAAGGAGTGTCAAATGCACTGTACTGATAAGGCTGGGGGGCAGGAGAGGAAGGAGTGAGGTGGTGGGGACGCTGAAGCTGATTAGCTGATTAGGTGACGAGGGCTTCTTCTGAGCTCTTTAATTTGCTCGACCAGAAAAGAAAAGTAATTAATCTCAAACTTCCAAGACCTCTTGGGGCCTTCAAAAGCACACTGAGAGCGAAAATCAACAAAAACAGCAAGCCTTATTGTGAAAGTCTGTTTATTAGCCAAATTGGCTGATTGTTTTGTTTGCAAAATCCCAGATTTAAGCCTCGCAGACAATCTTGAGGGTGTTGGGGGTTTTTTTTTGTCTCTCTCTCTCTTCTGAAGCTTGTGCTCACATCTGCTTCTGCTTCTGCTGCACCGCCAAAGATGAAGCTATGTGGTAATTTTACAAAAATGCGCTTGGCATTTTCACAAAGGTTGATAACTTGTCCACAAAATAAGTCTTTTGAGCTGCTGAAAGGAGAAAAGAGGCAGCAGAGAACTGCTCGAGATGAACTCAGAGAGATTTTTAAAAGAAAAAACAGGTATTTCTTCTTGGTGTTTATCTTCTGTCTGCATCCCATAATAAGACAGCATCTTTTAAAACGACTGCCAGAAAGAGGGCAAAAAAAAGGAGTGAAGGACAAAGGAGGGGATTTATTCAAATTATACCAGCGATGAAGGGAATAAGTTGAGGAAAGAAGAAAATAAAAAACAAAAGATTGTGATGGAAAAAGGTTAGGAGAAGGGGGGTGATAGACGAGATACATGAAAAAGAGATGGAAAAAAAGAGGAAACGAGGATGAAGAATGATTACAAGACGGAGGGATGCTGTGATAGAACAAGACGAGGACTAAAGAGATGAGAAAAAAGAACGGAGAGATGGAGAGAGGATGTCCCCCATTGTTTCTGGCCAGTAAAGGTTTCATTACACTATGCGATAACGGCAGCTGGAGATCGTCTGTGAAATCTAGACCACTCTGTTATCCCACCACTTCCCGTATAACAATGCTGTTTACTGCTGTATCGCTTTACCCTAACAGTAACCTACCTCTTCAAATTACACCCTCAGTGCACAGGCACAACAGCAGGCCTACAATGAAAGTCGCAGCTGATAAGGAAACGGTACACACCGACAAGCATACACGTGGAAACGGATCCATACAGAAACTTTGGTGCAGAGTTTAGGAATCCTTCAAGCTACATAAATCTCAGGTGACAGCAGTTGTTTGCATGCAGAGTTCTCGGAGTTCAAAATTGTTTTTATATGTAGACAATAGCTTACAGAGTGAAAAACTAGACTGAATTTGAAGTATCCCATTTTTGTCTCTTTCGCATATAAACGTCAAATCCCCCTTACACAAGCCTGAATATGCAAGTTGGAGTAACTCAAAGGGAACTGGGATACTTTTGCACAGGTTTCCAGATTCTGGTGACACACCTGCACATAATGCAAGTTGAGTTTAGCAATAGAAACACAATGGAAACTTGTCACTGTCATGACAACTAAGGCATCGGTCACACAGGCCCAGATACCCGTCTGCCTTGGCAACCTCCAGTGGCTAGGGAAAAATGTGTGTTCTTCCTGATCGTCGCATTCCCTGCTCCTACACTGCAAATGTTGGGACTCTGTGAATTAACAGCATTAAAGCTGCATTTTGAGTCCTTGCTTCCTGAAGAGTGCACGGTCTTCCTTCCACACTGTCATTCTGTGACACTTGCTGCAATCCATCAGGTTGAAATTCCCTAATGCTGCCTCTTATTGATTTTTGGAGGATGACTTGTTTTCCTTTTTAGGATGTTAAAGGCTGGATTGATATGATTTTGTGAAGTACAGTATTTAGCCCATATGTCACACTGACAGAGAGATACTGTATATCTAACAATAAAGTCTGTGTTTTGGGTGAAATCATATTTGTATTAAAACATTTGGCCAGCCACATATAAATTTCCCATACTGCATTACTGTGTACACACAGCACACAAAAGCATGGAAATTACACATTGTGTGTCCTTCAGCACTAACATAGTGACAGACAGCTGCAGACTCTCTCATCCACATCTATGACCGATTTAAAATCTTCTTTCATGTTCTCTCTGTGGTCCTGCAGGAGCACAGGAGGAACATGTAAACCTTAATGGTCAGGGACCAGTTGCGTTGGACTTTTTGAGTTATTACTGAAGAGTTTTCCATTTGTTTTCGCTGTTGTTCTAGTGTTCTAGGTATATGGAGTTTTTGATTTCTGTTAATTTTATGTTATGTTGTGATTTAGTTTATTCCAGTTTCGAGCTCTTCTTGTTTCAGGTAGCTGTTCATTTTCTTGTTTTATTCTAGATTCTTTTTGTGTCTTTTTGCTTTACTTCCAGCTATTGTTGTGATTATGTTCAACTGTACCTGCACCTTTCCAATCACTGTTCTGTGAATAAATAGTCTAGTTTTCCCCTTGTCCTTTATTGTAGTGTCTGTTTATCTTACCCTGCTTGCCCTCTGTGGCCCGGGCTTCCTGCATGCTTTTGGATTTATATTTAAACTTGTTTTGCTTGGTTATTCCGGACTTCACCTTTCAATCTAATAAAATTTTGCCTTTTGTTCATCTGCCTGCTTTGATTTCTGCATTTTGGTCCATTTCTAAACTGAAACGTAACACAAACTCATCACAGGAGATTTGAACCCAGAAGCATTGAGCTCTGAGGAACAATGAGAATTCATAAAACCAAGATCACTGTGAGAATGTGCATACCATAAGCACCACTTTTTAATTTCACTGTGGATTTTAAGGGTACTATATACTGTGTTTCATATAAAGTATATTTACACCCACCATATTCATGCGAGCATTACTGTGTGTTTGAGCTTCACATCCTGAGCTCGGAAGCTTTAGCTTTCACAGATTAACAGCCATCACCTCAGGTCCTATTCACAGCAATGATGATCTCTGCTTAAGACTTCAGTAGACATTTATCTCTTCCTCGTTCAGCACACACACATACACCTGATTCCAGGAAGATTTATATGTGTGGGTGAGAATATCTTCATATAAAATGAATAGTAACCATGTCTGGCAGGCTATTCATGCTGCATGCACATACTGTATGCATGGTGTGTGTGTTTGTGTGTCTTTGTGTGTGTGTGTGTGTGTGTATGTGCCAAGATGAAATGACTTTGACTGCATTTTCCACACAGCAGATAAGGATCAGAGGCTGCCTGATAGTAGGAATTAGGAGCAGGGATCCCATTGATCTCTAATGGACCGCTACAAGCAGTCTGAGAGCCCATCACTGTATCCAAGGAAACACGACCCCACGCTTACACACGCTGACACACGAACGCACACGCTCACACAAAGCAAATAAGACAGACACACCCGCTTGTGTTATGAATGCAAGAAATGTTTCTGCTGGTATTAGGTTACACGGCCAAAACGCCCCCAGAATCAATGATGAAGGCTTAATTACGAAGGGTGAGGGATGAAATTGTGTGTGTGTGTGTGTGTGTGTGTGTGTGTGTGTGTGTCGCATCTGTATATGTACTCACATACCAATATTTTTTTGCTGCAGACAAAGTAAATCTGAGAGGAAGCTAGTGTTTCAAGGCTGGACGTTTGAGTAAAAATAGAAGGTCAGTGGACCATATTGGCTGGTTGGCCCAATCCTTAGCTTTTTAGACAGAGGACACAAAATCAAATTACCCTTTCTCTTTCATGTACACACACAGACAGCAAACCACAAGCCCAGGGTAAAGAGACGGTGAAAGATGGCCTCTCAAACTTCTTGATATTGTGTCTCTTGTCTCTCATCGCAGATGAAATGAATGTATCCCTCCTGCTTCTCTCCTCCTTGCTGCTGCTTGCTTTCTCTTGTTTTCTGCCCTACTGGGCACATCTATTACCCTCTGATGAATGACACCGGGAATCCTATCTGTGCTTACTACTCTCACTGTACGGTGTCAGCAATTCATCCTACATCTAAACCTCAGGGTTGCGTGATCTGCTTCAATAGGGCGCTGTTAATCTCTGCAGGACCAATTATAAAAGCATTATTGGAGAGGCCTTTCACGGGAAGGTTACATTCAGTGTCCAGGTATTCTGCATGGTTTCAATGAGCGCTGCAAGTGCAATTTGAAATAATGAGCAAAGTTTTATGAGGTTAACGTAGAAAAGGTGTCTTTCAATTTTAGATTTAATTGGATTTTCATTTTTATCTTGTTATCTTCCTGAGATTGGGATGTCTAGAAAGAAACATCTTAGAAGAAATACACAAATAACTTAACGTACATTTTCCAGGAAATTAACTTATCTTTCTTATTTCATACTTATTCTCTGTTGTGAGTCAGACTAGACAATTGGAACAGCTCTGATTTGCTAAATCCAGGTGCTATCACCTCTTAAGCTTATACATGCACATTATATCATGTCTGTTTATCCAAAGTGTCCAAGTGGCAAACTGCCTTTTCCGTGGTCTCAATTTCTTTGTCACAGTTGCTCAATTTTGTTGTGAGCTTCGAGTAGGTTTAAGTTGAAGAAAAGAAATTTACTGGCTGATAAATCAACTCGCTGGTTCCTCATTTAAAATTTTAACATCCATGTATATTACCCTGGCATGATATAATAGCTATTGAGACCAGTGGTCGGGGCTCAAAGCTACTGACTGATCCAAGTGGATTCCCAGCTGAGCCACTAAGTGCCACTTTTGAATTCTAACTTCCACTTCTCCTCCACTTCCCTCTTAAATTACATTGACATGACATTGTGATAACCCAATACTACAATAGAAAAGGCTAATTATGAGTGTTTAAGCTCCTTTTGTAATTAACTTGGAGTTTCTTAAATTTCATCCTCCAGAAGTGTTTTTTTTTTTTCCTTTCTCCAGTGACACACGTGGCAATAGTTGATCCCAGATGAACTTACAGTGAGATGTTTTCAAAGGCTGCTTTCAAGTTTGGATATCAGAGCCTTTCTTTTGCATTGAGGCTCATTTAACTGCTCAAACTCTGTGTTCAAATGGTTCTGATGAAGGAATAAAAGGATAGTGACAGTTTATCACAACCTGAGTCTTGTGTAGTTGTGGTCATTCCTCTTGAATAGCTTGCCTGGGAAGATGCCAAAACCATGATAGCATTATTTAGTATTAGCATTATTGTTAAATGATGGTTTATCAACCCTTCAGTGCTGTTTCTGGATCAGAAACAAAATCACATTGGTCACACAGGTGACTCCCTAGCAACCAGGTCACTAGAGAAGAATGTTTATCGCCTAACCGGTTGGTGAAAGGTTGGTTGCTGGCTGTCGATAGGTGACAGCTTTGGTTGTGTGGAAGACACCAACTCATCTGCAAACACTGGCCAACTACTTGCCAAGCTGTAGTGAAACTTAAAAAGTGCAACATGAAATGCTTTCTTCTTTTTCATCTCACCCCCAACCAGTCATAAAGAATTACTGCCCCTCCCTGAGCCTGTTCCTACCTGATGTTTCTTCCTGTTGAAAGGTAGTTTTTCCTTCCCACTGTCACTAAGTGACAATGACATGAGCGGTTAATTACTCACTTGTAATTGTACTCCTAGTTTACCTGTAGGTCAGCTTTACCTCTTTTTAAGAAGCTTATAGACTCACAGCCAGATATTTAACTCTTCAGAAAAGAAGCTCTGACCAGCAAGGATTTCAGTGTAGATGTTATTGCTGATTATACCTATAAATCTGACACGCTGACAGTTACTGGCTAACTGGTGCACATAGTGGAATTGTGAATATTTAATGTACAGTGCTGTGCAAAAGTCTGGCGTCACTCCTCTATCTCTTTATTTTTGCTAAGAAAATGGGAAGTGGGTACAGCAACTGACATGCAGAGGTAAATGGGAATAAAGTATATAGAGCAAAAACAGAGTTTGTGCATTTGCAATAAGCTTGAAAGGCAATATTTGGTATGACCACCTTTATTCTAACACAAGGCAAACGTTTGGCAAACTCTGTTGTAATTTCTTTTAGTATTTATGACTAGTTCTCCAGGCTTCTTGAAGGACATTTAAAGCTTTTCTTTGGATGTTGGCTGTTTTTTGTTCTGTTTTCTGCCAAGATCTGTAAGGAGACAGTGCACACCTTGCTAAAAAATGCCAAGGCTTCAGACAATTGCTCTTTGGGAGTCCCATTGTTGGTGTTAAAAACACAGTTTTATGTCTGTGTAGTTTCAAATGAGGAAAGTTAAGCAGATAATGTGTTTTCGCAACAGGCTGCTAGTAACAAAGTGCCTAAAGGTGCCTTTATATGCTTGAATGATTCATAAGTAAGTGTTTAGTGGCTTTACAAACAACAAAACACTTCTCTGAAAATGGTCAGGTGCAAGGAGTGGCCTGAAAATGAGTGGAAAAGCAGCCAAAGAAAAAGTCCTTGGAAGCAAAATATAAAGAAAAGAGGTGTAGCTCGAGACTTTTGCACATCACCGAACAACCGTCTTGTGCCAAGATGCTACATCCACTTGAAAGGTGCACAGGTTGTTCCTTCTACAGTACATAAGAAGAGAACCAAAAAAACGGTCTTTCCTTTAAGTGAAGTTTAACAGAACCTTTGGTCGGTACAGGGTTATCATAACTGACAGAATTAAGGTTCAGAATTATAAAAATCGCTCCCAAGTCCCACTGAATCATAATTACTTTTCGTGGGTATGATTTTCATGGCATAGCTCTGTTTAATTACCTTGGGTGACGAGCCGCTCAAAGGCAAACCATTACCTGTATATGCGCTCATATATATTTTACCTCTACAAGCTTTATGGCTAACTCGAGTAAGTTCCCATTCCCTGTACTTCTCTGTGATATTACTTATCATTATTACTCTGGGATTCATATAACAAATTATTCTAATTAAGTCTCGGGTATATTCCTCACTTATTGTACATCACCCAACTTCAAGATGACTGTGACTGTTCTGCACTTTGATTGTTATCTCTTCCCATTCATCTGTGCCCTCATCTATGCCTCACTCAGCCTCTGTCTTTCACTTTCAGTCTTTTGCCACCAATTTTCTCTGCGAACGCTGCCCTAATTGAATGCGGCAGTTGTCTCCTTTTAATTTCAGAGCTTGCTAATGTCATTAATAATGTATGGATATTCTAATTAGAATCTGCCCCAGTCGCTTTACAGTGTAAACACTATTGATCATCTGTTAATTAAGTTTTAAATATCATTGACGGGACATGGAATCAGTGGCAGATATGAACACTCTCATCAGGCCTTCCCCATGCAAGTGTTCAAAATCTTACACTAATTAAGAAATACTGCTGATCCATTGTCTCGGTTCAATTTAGCCACATAGCGGTGCTCTCACTGCCACTAATGTCGCTAAACACACCCATGCAGTGTATATGCAAACATTCATTTAAGCACATAACAACTTGCTCTTAATTCAGAGTGCATAACAAAAACTGTGCTTGTCATTTAGTCAGATACGAGCCACCACCCTATAATTTCTATGATGAAACAGATCTAAGAGAATTTACAAACGAAGCCAGGAGACATATGAAGCCGATCTCGCTGCTCTGCACAACAGCTGGTCTTCTAACGCTGAAGGATTAGTCCCTGATGCTACAAGAAAGTCAGTGCTACACGCTAAGATCCATCTTACAGCGCACAAACCAACCAAAGACGCACATGAACACACAGGGTTACAAACATAAATAAAGACAGGAAACGCATGGAAACAGATGTATGTTTGTGCATAAACAAAATAATATGTGATCACACATATGTATAAATATACAGTGATGTCATGGGCCCGACTAAGTGCTGCCAGTTAGAGCCACAAACAGCTAAAAGGGAATCGGCTTCAGTGCGATGGGGGCAGAGCCAACTGCATACCAAACAGGCAGGTACAGATGGCAACCTTAGGGCTAAACATACCCCAAGGGCCTGTCTGAAAGTGTGTGTGTGTGTGTGTGTGTGTGTGTGTGTGTGTGTGTGTGTGTGTGTGTGTGTGTGTGTGTGTGTGTGTGTGTGTGTGCGTGTTCGAGAGGTGGAGCAGCATGTGGTGAAAAACAGGAAAAGGTCAAGTGTTTGTCCAACTGCTGTCAGCCGCTCCCTCCTCCTGTCTGTATCTTCATTCTTCTCACTATTCTTGCCCACAGCTCACGCTTTCTCTCTATTGAGGGCTTCTATTGAGTCTTACAGAAATTGAACAGACACACAAAAACACCTGGATGTCTCCCATTGTGCCTTACACTGGCACACAATTAACAAAATATAATCTCCATGACCACCACAGTGGCAAGTGTAGTCAAATGCCCTGCAGTGTCGAGGGTGCAGCTTCAGATTTAAGCCAAAGCAGGATCATGGAAACTTGACACAGGATGCACTGCTGTGCATGCAACCATGTTTACGGCCTGTTGCCGTTGAAGGTGACCAGTTTTGGAAAGTTACATTAATTACGCATGAACTGGTTAAATTGCTTAAAAGCTCTCAAAAATTGCTGGGTTTTTTTTCTGGCTAACTGCCAGAGCAGTGTCTATGTACTAGTGGGTGCAGAAAGTTGGAAAAAAAGGTTAATATTATCAAGGAAAACCCCACTTTCAACAATTACACACTGGCAAAAATAATCTTAGCTGTGTATATACAATTAAGCTGTAAGGAATGCAGCAGATATATCCTATGGCTGGAATCAATCTCTCTAGTCACCAGTCCATGATGGGGCCAAAACAGACAGAGCTACAGAACATTTAAAATCACCAATTAACCTAATATGGATGTTTCTGGGAGGAAGCTGGAGTACCTGGAGAGAATCCATGCAGGCATATGGAAAACCTGCAAATTCCACTTAGAAAGGCCCCAGCTGGCTAGCAGGTTCAAACCCATGATCATCCTGCTGTGAGGTGACAGTGCTAACCACGGCACCACCTGGCAAAAATCATCAAAAATCACTTTTGTGGGGTGTATGTGGCTCTTGAGCAAGACTGAAACCTCCAAAATGCCTCCAAGATAAGCAACAAATTTTCTGTACAAACAAAGCGTTTGGAAACATTATCTGATTGGACAATGATCACTTTTGATAGAACGCCTAAGAATACAAAGCCTGACATGAAACTATAGCAAACCGGGCTACATCTTTACAGCAGGAGCACTGCTACATTGTTTGCAGGAGTTAACACATTTCGTGTCTTTGTGAAATTTGTTGTGTGCATGAGAGGAGAAAATTGCATCTGAACACGCAGCGAAGCTAACCAAACTGTTGTGTGACATAGGCTGTGTAACTGGTCTCTCACCTATGGGAACAGTGGAGCATCTGCTAGATACCGTTTGTTACAACAGCAGCTCCCTCGCAGATGTGGATAAGTGCCTCCAAATGCTCTCCTGAACTATCCATTGTGTTGCGCTGGAATCCAGCACAGCCCAAATGTTGCCTCTTTACTTGATTCACAGCTGACTTCTGTAAGTGAGTATCATTCTTTATCCTCCATAAGAGGAAGATTAGCTTCCACACAGATATTTTTTTATATTTGTTTCATGACAGCATGTTTCCTCTCAAGGTTGCATCTGAGGGAAGTGAAGTTCAGAACCTGTTTTTAGTTGCCAGGGAGACGAGCCTTGGCGAGGTGAATGGAAACAGTCTGCGTTATGTACTGTACAGCAACTGTCTGATTCAGTTCACAGTGAGGTGCTTTTGATGGAGGAGGCTGTTTCATTATCGTCTCTTGTCTGCTGGAATCCTGTACGGCACAAATGTTCACCTTTTTCTCTGCAGACAATTCTCACCTGAGACGGTGCAAGATTAAGCACAGAACAGATATAGGGCCTGTACCTGAGTTTATTTTTTTATTTATTTAGTGAAAGATATTGTAGCAGGGCAACCCCATGGCAGTCTCCTTCTTTAACTCACAGCATCTCAGGAAAAGGATGGATCCAACTGCTTGTTTACAAAGCTCTGCTGGTTGTAGGAGAATGACAGGCTTTGTTCTGCACTTGCAAACCCCTGCTGATGTATTATGTACATTTTGTAATACAAGGCAGTTAAATGTCACTGATTATTCCTCTAAGAAAGCTGTGGCCTTGGGCACTGAAGACATCAAAGGAGTCAGAACAAGACAGTGATCTGTTGCAGTTGTTATCTGAGGACCACACAGACACTTCAGACTCAAGTTCTAATCTAGTTTCAAACCACAAAACTCTTCCAAATAACAAACTTGCTGTGTGCAGGATGTTGGCACTGGTTGAAGTGAAAAATGTGTCTATAGTTCTCAGTTTGAATCTCAGTTCCTTTTACGGTCGCTAAATTAGGTCCACAACTTTTTGGACAATGACAAATTTTGGTTCTGCACGCCACAGCAGTGAATATAAAATAAAAATATCAAATAAATACTTTGTTTTTTTTAGGAGCTAAAAATGATGGACAGTTAACTGACAAGCAGGTTCGTGTCCAGGTGACGCCTGTTCCCTCACTATTTCATAACAAATTAAGCAGGAACCAGTGGAACCAGGTCACTAGTCTTTATTGATGACGGGACTGATAGTAGAATTAGCAGCATGAATTCTGGAGTATACAGCTCTATGCTCTTTGCTCAGACTCTGCAAAATGCTGGAAAACAAATGTTGCTGCAAAAGCATACTGCAAATGCAAAAGTTTCTCAAAGCAACCAAATGGGATATTCTTCAATGTGTGAGTCACCTGATCTCAACCCCATAGAGCATACTGTTCAGTTACTGGAGATAAAACTGAAGGTAGAGAGACCCACAAACAAGGAGGACCTGCTGTGGCTGAGTGAAGACCCGGCAGAACACTCAAGGGAGCAAACAAAGCATTTTCTGAAGCCCACAACTTCTAGAAAAGTGTGCAAAGGATTTTCTTTCAAGCATTAAAACAATTTTTATGTTTAAAATTGTTTTAGTTTGTGCAATTACTTTATGAGCCCCTAAAAAACAGGGACGTCTATAAGTCCAAAACAGTGAATGCAATATTTTGTTAAACTGCTTGAATTAAAGTTGAACGTCTGCAATTCAATCACAGCTTAACTATTTGATTTAAAATCCACTGTGCTGCTGTACACCAGCAAAACTCTCATTGTTCAGATACTTATGCACCTAACCACATCTCAAACATGAAAGGCTTTACACTGTTTAGCTGTCTGCTCTGCAGCTTTACTGTTTTGGTGGAATCTCACCGCTTTCACAGCAGGCAGACAGAGATAGCCTCGACATATATGCAGTATTTAGTAGCTAAACAAACTCATTGCAGCAGAACCAGTCACAGCATCTGCCTTCAGGTATTTTTCCCAGCACGGAAAACCCAGCTTACCCTCTATGCAGTGCACCTGGCCACCAGCAGTCTGGAGATTTTAGTTTAAGTAGCTGTTCACATAGATTTAAACAATATGCTATCAGCTGAGGTAATTTTACAGGTTCTTTCAGCTCTCTGGGGAGTCACAAAACGCTTTACAACTCTATATATGCAGCAATACTCTCCAATAACCATGAATGGAATCAGCTCGCTTTGAAAGGCAATGATATTAATTCAATGATTACGATTATTCTTAAGGAGCATTATGAAACTATACAGAGTTGATAGTGATTTCTTATGTACAGTGTATGTGCATGTGTAACTGCACACCTGAGGGGGGGGATAAGATAAAAATCTCTCAACCATTTAAAAATGCTCCATAAGAAATCATTGAGACTGAAGATGATCATCAATTAAAGGACGATTGGATTCCCACGTTGCAGTGATTAACAAAAAACAGTTACAATGATATAATAAATTAGTCAATACCTATGAAACCGACCTATAGACATTACAGATGTTTAGGACATTGTTAATGGTATCCCTAGTTTTTCTACTATCACATGTCAAAAAGCAGCCTGGTCTTATGACAGTTCATGAAATACTGACAAAAAAGGCGATCATGTGATTTATTTTGTGTGTGTACAAGGACATGAATTTCCTTTTTTGAGGCTGTCTCCATGACTTTGAAACTAATGCAGCTATTTCAGTGACCATATATTTTTCTCCTGACAGGACTCATCAGAAAATTGGCACAACGGAGCTTTCGAACATGTGGTAACTTTAGTAATTTAACCAAAATCACGTCCTTTTTTAACGCCTTAGCGAGTAGGTGTGCTCCCTTAATCTAACCAAAGGAAAAACAACATTAGACACAAAGGGAAAATGAAACTTAAGTGTAAAAACAAAACTAAAAAGAAGTGGTCATATTTAGGATTCGAACTATAGTCTGTAACTTACCATAAATAAAAAACTGACTATTCCTGCCTGTGGAAACGGAGGATTACAGATTATAATCCCTAAAATAAAACATTAAAAGTATGAAGTGGCTTTTACAGGGTTTTCTGGGCCCTTTCTCTTTGCAGCACAGACATGCTAGATTAAAGTAAATTTCACTCTCTGTGATAGACTTTTATCTCAGCATGCATTTTGGCTGTCATGGCAGGAAAAACACTGGTGTTGGTTTGACACTAAAAATGGCTTCGTTCCATTCACTTGACATGGTTCCAGTATTGTTCATGTTGGCTCACTGCAGCAGCTAACTGGGACACTCGATGGACTGTTAACAAAATTAGCTTCACGTCTATCAGGAATATCACCCTGTGCTGTGCTGTCGCCATTGGAGTGTATTTCTCTGTACTTTTTCTATCCCCAACCCCCTTCCAAGCTAAATGCATCATCTGCTTAACCTGAAAGATTGAAACTTTGCTCGTCCCTGAGTCTGGCCTGTCGGTTGACAAAATCAATAATGGTAAAAGCAGGGAAAGAAACATTATATTGCCAGCTGAAGCGTAAGTGAAGGGATAACAACTTTTCTTCCCTCACAGTTTTCCATGATTACTTTTTGGACTCAGGTGTGAGTGTCTTATTGATTGGTGATGTCATTTAAGCACTGCTGCTTTTCCCTTTGGGCTTGTTTTATTCGTCATATATGTCCACTGATCCCGAGGGTGAGCCTTTTGTTTCATCAGACAGGTGTGTGTAAAATGCTTTTTAGTTCGTCTTTTTATGAGTGATTTTCTGTCTTATAGCTTCACATTCTTCTTCATGAGCTGAGTTATTTCTAGTTAGAGTTTCTCTCCGGTGGTGTTATTTTTACGCGTACCCTTATATTCTTAAACATCAAATAAGAAACATTTAAAATACCTTTTATTCTCACAGCATGGTCATGGTTAAGCTCCACCTGGAGGTAAAGATATTTCACCAGTGATGTTCTACCAATAGACAACCTCACAGTACAGGAATCCAAAAGAGTGTCATCATACAAAGAAATTTCTGAGTATTTATTAAATTAGCAATATACATTCAAAATAAACCATTTATAACTCTACAGGGACCTTTGCATGTGGCATATTTGTGTTTCTGCAAGCCTAGCCTGCACTCTTTTTGTTCTTCCACTGAAAAAAGAACTTGCAGCTTGGACACTCCAGCCTGTGGAGTGAAATGATTACTAATAAACTCATTTTGAAAAGAGAAATCAACAAATGTCTTAGTCTGCGCTACATCTGTGCAGTGATTGCAATGATTGCCCTTGGAGGACCCCCTAGGTTTTAGACTCTGCCATGTTTATTGGATGAAAACAGCTGGATGCCAGTTTATCCTCCTAAAACTGATTAGTTTTTGAGGGAGTATAATATCAAAATTTCTATTAATTATGACTTTGGTAAATGAAGTGTAGGTTTTTCAACTGTTCTGCCCCCTCCTATATGTAAATGGCAGTAGGCGAAAAATAAAAACACATTTGAATTTAATGTATTGCACTCGTGTCGCTTCAGATTAAGCATTAATTCTGATTTCATTTAACTTGCACTTTTTATTAATGTGACTATTTTTGAGTAACAAATATTAATGTGACTGTACTAATTAATATTATTATTGTGACTATTTTTTGAGTATGGCCAAAAGTAAAGATAGAAATGGATGTATACTTGTTTACCTGTGATCAGGGTGGCAGCTTTTTCCTGTGTTTACAGACTTTTACTTTTTTTGCATTTATTTGGACCTCATATGATCTGTAATTGAATTTATGTTGTTTTGTGATGGTATTATTGTTATGTAAGCTCTCTTTTTAGTGTTGAAATGAATACATAATTTGTGCTGTTGTGAAATAAAATTCCCTATAAAAGACAAGAAAACAAGATTAGATGTTTTAGCCGCAGAATTCATTTATGATCAGTGGAATATGTATTTGTGTTAGATTGGTGAACATTAATATTTGAGCGATTTGAGTTTTTTAAAAAATAAATAAATGAATAAAGCTACTTCCAGCTTCTCCCTTATTCACAAGGGGTTGCCACAGCAGGTAGCTCTGCATGTTTTATTTGGCAGATTCTTTTACAGACAGCACAGAATTATTATTAATCCTGTTTTTTAAAGTTTCGGAGTGCAAACATCCTGGTTTTATCTTGGATGCTTACATTTCCTTATTTTGCACACAGGAAAAAAAATAATTTCACTAAAAACACACTTCTGATTGTAATAGTCAATTGTGTATCATTTTTGCTGGATAACAGCCTCCAGTTGTGAATTGTTGTTTTCAAAAAGTCTCACACACATCTCCTAAGTAACCCAGCCCCTTTCTTCT
The DNA here is from genome assembly GCF_900408965.1 of Simochromis diagramma. Lineage (NCBI taxonomy): Eukaryota > Metazoa > Chordata > Actinopteri > Cichliformes > Cichlidae > Simochromis > Simochromis diagramma. Next base: position 8,117,214 of record NW_024387030.1, read on the forward strand.
TCAGCAAATCTCTCAAGCTCTTGCAGATTTGATGGTCGATGACCAAGACCCAGTTTTGATACTGACGGTTTTAAGCTAAGTTTTCACATATCCTTCTCTCTCTTTGATTCCTTGCACCTTCAAGAGATTCCCAGTTCCAGAAGCACTGAGGCATCCCCACAGCATAATACTCCTGCAGCATGTTCCCCTGTGGGGATGGTGTCTCTCTCTGTGGCCAAAGAGTTAGTCTAGTTTTGTCTCATCTGACCAAAGGACACTCTTCAGTCTGGCTAGAAGGTGTCTCTTCTGCAGAAATTGTTTTTCTTGCCCTGCTCCTGTGCAGGGGTCTGGCGATTGTCTTCTTCATGACTATCCTTACTGTTGTAGGATAAAAATTTGTTGTGGACAAAAACAGATGTTGTAAGTCCAACTTTTGATTTTTGACCCAAATCAAATGAGTTCATCCTTGCTGTAACAGACCAGAAGGCTAGGTACAGTCACACCTTCAGTAATTTGAGTCCATTACATGCATAGTTTAAGGGTCTTGTCTCCTGGTCCTCCAGTTTCCTCACACAGTCCAAAGTCATGCATGTCAGGTTAAATTGGGCTTATAAATTAGCTGTAATACACTGCACCTCTTTTAAAATACCTACATTTAATTCTGGTTCATTTAAATGTAAATAAATTTAAATGACATAAATCTTCATTTTCTAAAGCACAGATCCACTTATTAGTGATCTTATCATACGTTCACATTCTTTTTTGTTACCCACCAGATGGGGGGGCTGTTGTTGTGGTAATAACGGTGTCACTTTCGATATGCCCTATGATATACCCCGCTGCATGCAAGAGAGTTTGGTAAACACAGACGACCGTTTTCTATGGGATGCACATACTCAGATTTGTCTTATCTTTCCAGTAAATCTGAATTTCTTTGCACTTTTTCCACAACATAAACACCGCCAGCGAGCAAAACAGGTTTTGCAAAAAGGACTCTTGCTGTGTAAAAGTTGCTTGTGTCACAGCCTTGAATGTGTCTGTTTGCGTGTGAATATGTGTGCAAAAGGGAGTGTGGAGCTGTCAGCGAGTGTTATCCTCCGTGTGAACCAGGTTGTTGGCAGGGGTGGCACAGTGCAGGCTGACATAGGGCTGATTTGCTTGGGAAAGAGAGTGGCTTGCTGTGCTTGTGGGTTCAGACAAGCGTGGGGCAAAGAGGACTCGACAGGAGACATCATAGAAAGAACAACAGTAAGATTAGGAACCACCCATCCTGCTCTTTTACCCACTCTCCAGGGAGACAGCTCTCCGGTTTGAAGGAGAGTTGCAGCCAACACAACCAACTTTCTTTATAGCTTAATTTCACCAACATTACACAAGTCACTTTATATAATAATATCACATATTCTAACTATGTCATTTTCACCCTGTGTGTTTCATATGGGATGTATCCGTTTCATTCTTATTGTGTTAGATACAGCATATGCTCATTCTGAATAAAAGAAATGTAATCAAATATGAATCACTTCAATAAATGAGATAATAATGACTGTTCTAGCAAACCATACAATGGCTACAGCAATCATACACTTGATAGTGTTTCACATAATACATGGCTTGCTTGGCTCTTCAGACTCATTATGATGCAGTTTCTACATTTATCTGCTTCACATCTGATATAAAGTGAGCAACAAACTAGCTTCAGAAAGTTACTTGACTTCTCTTACTTATCACAAATCCGCTGCTACTCTTGGCAACATCTTCAGATCTCGGACCCACTCCTGCAGCTTCTCTCTTCCTCTCTGTTGCTGTCAGTACCACTAAGAGGCACCGCTACTCCTATGGAGGGGCGTCACTCCTCGGCGCTTTTAAGTCTTGTTTCTCACCAAGTTTCTTCTGCCCATCCTTTACTCTCTGCCCTGCAAATTGCAACATATGTCTGAGTCTTTCTTCTGTCCCTACTTCAATTTAATTATTCCGAGCATGTGGTGAAAGGCTAGCAATAATTAGAATCAATATACGATCTTTGTAAATTGAGGGTTTCTGCAGAATATGCACACACAAATGAAAATTACTGGTCTAAGTGTGATGCATTATGAAGCATCTTAGAAGGCTTATTAGGCAGGTAGCATTATAAATTGATACCCCTGCTATTCCTCAGGCAGCCAACGACCCTGTCAGTCTGGATGGTGGACATCTGCTTCAGTTCAGCAGGTCTGAACTTCTATCAGTCGCCTCTGCTTCTTTCCCTTCATCCTTCATCAGCCAGCTGTGCATGAACTGAGCTCTGTACTTCGCCCACTCCCCACCCCATTTTTTCTCTTCACTTCAACTCGCCTCTCATCTTCTCATTCCTCTCCCCTTCTCCAGCTCTGATTCAACGCCACCTCCTGCTTTCTACTTCGCAAACCAATTATCCAACTAACTGACTGTCACTTCGGCTCTCACAGACCCTTCTTAAGTCATTTCGTTTTCACCTCATCGCATTCGCTGTTTACCTAGTATTTATCTGGCATTTTTTGCAAGCAGATGGTTCACCAGTTACGCAACACATTTATCCATGTAAGCGTGAATATGTCAGAAGTGCTCTGCACATGTTGGGGCTGAATTCAGTTTTGTCTCTCTCAAAGGAATCACACTGATCCTCTTTGTAGAGGAGGCGATGTAAAATTTTTATCAGGTGCAAGCAGAATACACCGCTGTTGTCATTCCAATGAGCCATGGGCATCTCACTTTGTTTCGATGAGGATTTTTATTTGAGGGCTATTACAGAGCGAACGTGATCTCACTCGCACACAATGTAGAGAGATCAGAGAGTGAATAGAAATGACAGAATTACAATTGGGGTAAGCACATTTCACCTCACCTGTGGTTCCACTCAAACTCAGTGAAATTCAAAAGTCCTCATAATGAGAAAAATACTTTTGCTTGGCTGGCTTTTGAATTTTCGTTTGTTAGTTATCAAGAGTTTGTATAAAATTCAGTCTACATTTAATCAGAAATGTAAAAATAGCCTTCAAATAGTCAGACAATAGCATGACATTAACTCTTAACCTTGAAAAATCAGCCAAACTGATTAAGAAGCCCTTAAATTCCTCAGGAAAAGTTAAGTTTAAAGATCTGCAATTTCATAGCAAGTGATACATGAACTGCTGATGGAAAAAAGCTGATAAACTAACAAAGTCTCACGTTAAAAATCTATGAATAATTTGGTGTCAAATATTTGTCGACAGTGGGTTTCAGAGGTGAAGACAGTGGATAATGCTCAAGCTCTACTTTTTACTTCAGTGTTTTAAAGAACATCTGAGAGTGACAACCAAACAGTGCTTTCCTTCCTGCCTACTTTTCACCACTCCATCCATCCTCTCTGCTCCGATCCTCTCCAGCAGTGTTCTGTCACATCCTGCTAAGGTTCTCATTTCTTCATCACATTCCTCTTCCTTCTCTTCTATCATCCCTGTGACACCTGCATGGAGGGGGTAAAATGGAGCCATCTGTCTGTTTGTCAGAGTGAAAGGTCATTAGACGATGAGGGTAAGAGGTCAGGACTGGAGGAAGGACACCTGAAGGTGACTATACATATTTTTTGATTACTTTTTTTTCTTTAATAGATTGGCCAAATCAATATATTGGCATATTTCACACTGATGTGTAGACATGGAAGACATTATATTTAAAGAATCATTTAAAAGCGAGGTGATTTTTCAATTTGGTAATTAACCAGTTGTTGTTGTTTTTTTCATATTTATTGCCTATGCACTAATGAGGTCATAAACACTTGTATTGAACATCTGTCTTTAAAGTTGCCTTGATCGATGTCTTTATATGAATCCATTTTACAGTGTGCCGTGTGAAATGGATTACTCGAAGCAATGCCTAGGAAAATGATCGCTTGTTTTGTAATTCCCTCATCTCTATGAAGCACACCAGTCTCTTTCAGCTCCTTTGCTTTTACAACTTGCCGCTTTAAAGTTGTGATTCTGTCTTACAGTTTCCTCCAGCAGCTACAGGCAGCTGTTTTTAGCAAAACCTTATCAAAGCCACTAACTACCACCTGTCTGGCAATAAAGAGAAGACTGCCAAGACCGTCATCCCCCAAACATTTATTTATATTAATTATTTTCAGTTGTATTTAACAATTTAATGCCATCAACCTGCATGAATTAGAACAGTCTTGATGACAAAACAGTTGATTTTTTTTTAATGAAAAAAGAAAAAACCAGTAGAACCAGACCCAGGAAAGGTACAGCCGTTTGGTCGACTTTGGGAGGTGAGGGGAATTAGAAGAGTTAAAAAGGGTTGTGAACATAATTTTAAACCTAATGTTATGCAAAATAAAGTTAAGCAACATACAACAGCTGTGCTTAGATGGAGTTCAGCATCACAGTGACCTAAAAATGGAGCTGTGCAATGTAGATAATGAATCCAAAATGTTTCCCTAATGCTAACCAGGTAGTTTTGATAGCTTAACCGAACCAAACAATTCTCCTGATTGAAAGCTGTGTGTGCTTAGGTCACCACCACCACCACTCCAGCTACCTCATAAAGTGCAACTTTATGCAATTTCAGGAACACTTAGATGAGTTTATCAGCAACAAATTGTGTGTAATTATGTTTTGCAAGTCCTACCACGCAGTGATGCTAATGTAATGTTTCTGTTTAGGTTGTAGAGCGTTGTTTGCTAGCAGGTTTACCATGTCAGCTTTATAAGACTAAAATGTTCATAATAAAACAGTATGGGGGGATACGCACATCACTGGTGGCGTGAATTTGAGACCGTGTATCTTGGGGTCCATCATTTATTGTACTGAACTCATTGCCTTCACATATGGGTAATAGCGTAGTTAATGATAGTGGCATTGTGGACAGAGAGGAGTCCAACATAGTAAGTTCCCCATGCAACAAAGTAAGTCGTAGCATTGTGTGGACATGTGTTCACAACAATTTACTAACCATTTTAGTTATGATTTTTTAAAAATAACAAACACAAATTAATTTAATTCCTTCTTTGCAATGATTTGATTTAGAATAATGGTGACATCTGTTCACCTGTGGTTCTTTTTCTAGCATCACATTGTAACCAGTTAGTCCAGGGAGCAACCCTATCAGGGTTTCCATCAAGCATTTGCTGAAAAACAAATCATCCCTGCATTTCTAAGTTAGACATGATACTTTTATTTTACAGCTTTAATATTTACTATAAAGGTTACAGGTAAGTGGGGTTATTGTATAGCTGTCAGATCAGTTAAGATTAAGTGAAAGGTGCCCTCTGTTCACGATTGTAGAATCAATATCAACATCTCATTTTCTGGTTTCCTATTTCCCAAGATCCCCAGACCTTGATAGAAGCTGCAGCAACTTAATCAGCAGTTTAAGGAAAACACTTTTGCTCCTCTGGCTGACAATGAAGGACAATGAAGACAGCGGCTGTATGTCTAGCTGTGTGACTCGAGCCCAGTGTGAGCCCGTATTTACATTTCAGTCAATAGAGTATTCACTCATCTGTTTGAATGACCTTGTAAAGTCAGTAATCCCTGCTTCACAATGAATAAATACATAAACAATGAAATTTCATCGTCTCACAGTCACTCATTTTGAAAGAAAGTGAGACAAGAGAGACAGAGGGAAAAAGGAGAGAGGTGTGCGACTCTGATGCACAGTAATTCACTGACTGATAAGTAATTGCACTCTCGCAGAGTGCAGTGACTGCTGTTTGTTACTATAGGAAAGTGACTGGGGTAATGGTCCAATCCATATTGGACCTGTGCAGAAAATAGCAAGGTAATCAATGTGTCTGACCAGCTGCTGTGTAGCCCTGCATAGTATGTAATATATAGTACATGTTCTTGACAATGAGTTAGCAGAAAAGCTGAATGCAGTCTGCTTAAGTCCTGTTTCTGTGTGTATTTTTTTTTTTTTTTTGCATCAGTGTTAGCTCCAACTTGGCACAATACAGCAGCAAGCAGTGCACCCATTTGAAAAAGCAAAATTTTCAAAAAAGCTCGAGAGATAAAACTGCTTCCAGTGTGCCCTGTCTGCCACCTGATGTTTTATTCAGAGATGAGTCCAGTTCACATCACTTCACTTCACTATAGTGATTTATATAGGGCCAGCTTGAACAAATGAGGATTTTTTTTTCCGTCTCCTCAACGCAAAGACAAAGACAGAAGGAGGAGAAAGCTATTTGCAATTTGGAGCATCAATAAAAATGCAAATAGAGGGAAACCATTTCTCAGCTGTGACAGTGGAGGCGTTGTCATTGCAGCGCCCAAAGACAGCGAGACGGATGGACCCACCCGTATCCACAACCCAGAATTCTTTATCTTTAAACTGTAACACTCAGAGTTAGAGAAGAAAGGGATGGGGGTTCTTTCTTTCTTTCTGCAAATGCTGCTTTTTGTAAAGATGATGTTTTTTTGTAGTGCATGGCAGGGATTTTTGCTTCACAAGTGCAGATGTATACTTCACATCATGATGGAGGTGTCAGTGCTGGGAAGAGCAGGCCAGGGTCTGTCAATCAATCTTGCTCACAGATATGCTGGAAGAAAAAAAAAGGATATGTGTACTTTGAAGGCAATATTTTTAACGTTATAAAAAGAGGATTGATGTGAAGCCTGTGTTTGCCATTTGGTAAGAGCTCATCCTTAAAACCTTTTCTATTGTGACAATAGAAGAAGAATGCCTTGATACTGCTTAATCATCTAGGTAAGGAAATCCCAGAAACTTGATTCTGTTTATCTGGACATTGTGTTTTCTGTGGGATACATGTTTCATCACTCATCCAAGTGACTTCTTTAGTCTCTCTTTCAGACTGAAGAGTGGAACTCTGTGTGGTCTGCTGGCACAGAAAGAGTTAGATGTAGTTCTGGAGAATGATGTGTTTGATGACTGGCTTTTGTGAGTGTTTGTGGCTGCCTAACGCTGGTTTTATGGTCGAGCAGAGGTAGATCGTTCGATGTCTGCTCCATTGCCTGCAGTGAGCGCTATTGCAAGATGGGGGCAGTGTACAAAGTATGTGCTACAACAGGTATGTGGGAGACTTGCTTGTGTGTTGGTCAGTCAGCCAGCCATGGAGAAGTTGTAACAAACAAAGAGCTGAAGTGAAACACATGAAGTGAAACACATGAAGTGAAACACGTGAAAAACTTTTCATGCCTATTTTTTTTATGTTTGAAGGGGTTTTTTGAGGTTCTTCCATTCCCGGTGAACTGCGCTTTCACTCCCTGCACTATTCAGGGCCAACCAATCAACATTTGGCAGTCCCTTACATCATCCACTTCCAGCAACCTGCAGTGAGGGTCTTGCAGGAATGCACGGGAGCATGTCTGAGTTGGGTGAAAACCCGTCTCTCCATCTGTCTGACCAAAATCGTGGACATCTGCAGGACCGTAAATGTAGCTTTACTTGTTGCGCAGAAGAATCTCGGGGGGGACAGTCGAGCAGAAGAAGCTCAGGAGATAAACCAGAGATGAGTAGGTGGAGAGTGGGCAGAGAGCTGGTTAGACAGGGAAGTCCGTTTCTTTGCAGGAGAGAATTCAATTCATTTTATTTATACAGCAACAAATCACAACAACAGTTGCCTCAAGGTGCTTTAAGGTAAAGACCTTAAGTTAATACAGAGAAAATCCCAACAATCAAACGATCCTTTATGAAAAACCACTTGGCGACAGTGGGAAGGAAAAATTCCCTTTTAACAGGAAGAAACTTCTAGCAGAACCTGGCTCAGGGAAGGACGGCCATCTGTTGAGACCGGTTGAGAAGGATAAAAAATAGCTTGTGGCATCCAAAGTTCTCAATGTGCTGTATTCCATTTTTTTGACTCTGGGCAAACAACTGGGGGGAAACACACAACAGCTCAGTTAGTTAATGAATAGTACTGACGCTTACAGCTAACAAAGGTTGCCTGACTTCCACCAGGTTACCGATGACGACCTGGCAGAGAAATGTGGTACCCTTCAAAGTTAATGTGCTGAACACCTGATTGCACCACTCAAAACAGGTGCGGGAGGAGCAGCTTGAGCAGAGAGTAACACCAAGCCGTCTGATAACTCCACCAGGGAACCAGATGAGGGAAACACAGACAGAAAAAAGAAAAAGCAGCCCCCAAACCAGTCCCACTGAAACAGAACAGTTGCTGCCACGCAATTGGCTGATTAGATTTTTTTTTTTAATGAGCATTTGATATTAAATAAATTCGTATTCACTCCTATCAAATGAGAACGCTCTCTTATGTAATGCACAGTTATTGTTTTAAATTAGTTAGAAAAAATAAAATGTCGTGATTTTTTGTCCATTGTGTGTTAAATAAAGGATTATCTTATCAGTCAGAACTACACACGTCCTCTACATGCTTCAAAATTATCCAAACCCGCTGCTATCAATCAGCGAGTGAGCCCTTTAACTCCTTCTTTTCTATTTTCTGCAAGAACAAAAGTACAGACCGAGATTTCAGGTGAGCATCTACCTGTGGCACAAAAACCTCATTACCTCACAATCCAGACACTTCATCGGCTTCTGCGAACAAAGTAAGCAGCTGCTTGAGAACAGCAGAACCTTGAGGCAGAGGCATTAAGAAGCACGTGAAGTCAATGAGAGTTTTTCTTTTCCCTGACTTGGTGTTTCCATGCTCGCTGATTCTCCCTCTGAGTGGAGTAAGTGCACAGGTAAGCTCCCTGCTTATTGGTCAAGACTGAGATGGGAGAAATTCTTGATCAGCTCTGACGCACAGGCCAATGATTTTTTTTTTTTAATTTATTGTGACTGTGCAAACAGAGAAGCAAACGTGGTTGTTTCTGAGCTGGCTTGCAGATACCGACTCAGGTGTCTAACGCTTCTTACGAAGATCAAACGGTGAATTCTTTCCTTGAGGTGCAAAAGTTCTCCACTTATCCTGTTTTTCCGAACTGCTTGTCTACAAAGTTTTGAATATTTCCTTGAAAATTATATTGCTAAGCAGCTTAATAAACACCACCAACAACAAAGTCACGACTCCTACATCACCTCTGAAAGCTCGCACTGCTCCATAGAGCGAAACCTTCATAAACGTCAGACGTACTGAGGCACTCTTGACCCCCAAGGGAGCTTAGGGATTTAAATCTAATCTGTCCAAACACCTTACTGTCTCTTCCCGTATTTTCCTTCCTCCGCTTGCCACTTTTCACTGTTTGTTCTGTGGCAGTGCATTTGTTTATTTTTGTGATATGTATGCAAAGACTTCCTGCATACATAAACCGCAAACCCTGCTGAAAAAAACCCTACCTTTTTGTTGTCAAAAACTGCAAGTGTGTGTCTGTGTGAGCAAGCACTAGTGTGTGTCCTCGCTGGCTGGCAGTAATGCAGTAGAATTTAGGCAGAGTGAATGATCACTCTGTTTATAGGGATTTGATTGCAACCCAGAAACCAGGCCACATTCTCTGTCTGTCAGCTGCCAGCGAGCAGCCTGGCGTCAACATTTTATTCCCTGAAACTCTGCCTTTCTTCTTCCTTTTCGTTCTCGCTGCATCTCCCCTCGTCTTTCCTAATTCTTCTTCCCACTCCCCACCCTTCCTCAAGAAAATTATTTATTTGCAGCCACCACCCCCTCCTCCAACACACCCCTCTTTCTCCCACCCCCTCGCTGTGCCTTCTGATTTCCCTGGGAACTGAGCAGCAGCAGACGTCTTTCTTCACAAAAAACAGACACACACATACAAAAAAATAAGTCACACTTGCATGAGCACACGCCTAACTATATATATAATATATATATATATATATATATATATATATATATATATATATATATATATTTATTAACACATACAGAGATTTAGACACATACACAGGATTTTTCCATGTGGATTACCTGGGAATTACAACATCTGGATGTAATAATTTCAATATTTGTTTACTCTAAGCTCCCAGTCCCCCAGTATGTGGTAACAGAAGTTTATGAAACCAAATTAATTATGTGTGCCAGTTCCCACAGGACCCTGCTCACAGATTTGTACAGAATATTGGAATGTTAGTCCCCTCTGACCTAAAGCGGTGTTTTCCACTGTCTATCTGCAAATATGCACCAGAAACTGTGTGTGTGCTTGTGTTGAAATGTGCCTTATTTGGCAGTTGTGTGTTTTTCATTTCTATACTCCTGGCAGCTTTAAGAGTCTACATATTTCACATATTTTGCACAGAAAAATTGAGATGGTTATGTAACAGATGATACAGTCATATCTTAGAATACAGTTAGTTTATGGTTAATGCTATTTACATTATACTAACAGATCGTTATGGGGTGCACTGGTGACTCCTAAGGCACCAGTACAAGATCTTGAGCGATCTTATGCTACATCTACTTTAGCTGAACCCAGCCAGAGGGTCTTCGTTCCAAATTATTCCCTGCTTCTCCATTCCCTTGCCTCCTGTTATCTCTCCGCTACTGACTCAAAAATAAATAAAAAATACAATAACATGCCCAATTACTTGATAGAAAAGGATGCTCAAGAAAAAAGCAATCCACTACTGATTTCAGCCCACGCTATGCAACACGTTTCCAAAGAAAGGTTTGATACTGTGCAAAATATTTATAAAAGACAATAATTTGTAAATCATTTAAAGCCTTTGTTTGACAGAAAATGGCTCACAGACAACATATCAGATGTTGAAACTGAGAAATCCTGTTTTGTTTTCTTTTAAATTTCTGATCAGTTTGCATTTTAAACAAACTGAGACATGAGCAACAAAAGACGGGAAAAGCTGGTAAGGACACCATTTACAGCACATCATAAATTAAAAGAAAGAAATCTCTGTATGCAAAGGGCAAGTGTATGAAAGCCTGTTTCCGCCACTAAAAAAAAAAAAAAAAGTATCCATAACTCGAAATTTAGACTTATTAACTTGAAATTTTGAGAAAAATAGCTCGCAATTTTGACTTACTTTATCTAAAAATTTTGAGTTAATAATTCGAAATTTCGAGTTAGCGCTGCCAATCAATAATCTACGTGAATGATGTCGTTTCCTTGTTACCCGGAAGCTGAAGCCCTCAGCTACAAATACTACAGCTAAGCTACCAGTATTACAGCCAGTCATGAATGCTCAAATTGCTGATTATTTTCAGCGTGGCTTTACAAATGATGAAATCCAGCTGAGTCACATGGCGTTACTATCAGAAAACGTACTCTGGAAAGCGCCAATTTGTTGCGATCCGGTTTTGAGCGCGCATTCCATGTAGATGATTGGCAGAGCTAACTCAAAATTTTGAGTTGCTTTTCTCAAAACTTTGAATTAATAAGTTGAAATTTATATTATGGATACTTTTTTCTTTAATGGTGGAAACTGGCTTCCATGCAAGGGCAGCGACAGTACTGAATGGCTGTGATTTACAGACCCAGAGGCAGGCAGCTGTTTCAAAACTAGACATGACTCTGTAGTGGAAATTACTGCATGGGCTCAGTAATACTTAAAAACCACTCTTGGTGAACAATTTGTCAAAACTACCATGCAAAGCAAAATAAATAAATAAATAAAACAGATAGATTCAACATTCAGTATGACATCTTTGTTTCTGCATTAAAATAATTGCAAATGATTGCGTCCTGTTTTTGATTTTACGCAGAGTCCCAAGTTTTTAAAAACAAGGTTGTTCTTTAATATTTTCCTCAATCTCCAGCTTTCATTGTAGGGGGTCTAATAACTTTTGAATGCCAAACAGCAAGACAACAATCCCCTGGTTCTTAAAAAGTGCCTTTCTAACATTCTGTAATTGTGAAAACTGGCAAATTGCTGCAGTGTGGGTGTGATTGTAGTATAATTTTGGCTTTGGAAAGATATAAAAATTGGCAAGCAAACTGAACCCTCAATGCAATTATTGGAAAAGTTTCAGAGCATGTGGCTCAGGTAGTCCTTGACAATCCAAAAGCACTCTGCCTAAAGCATATTGACACCTTTAAATGTCTGAAATTTACATAAAATGTGAAAATTAGAATAAAATCACCCCACATCATCACTTCTCGTTATTGTTGCATCGCATATGCAGCTGCACATACACACTTGAGCTCTGACTTGGCAACAGATGTATTCTCACTGCCAGAAGGCGGTGGTCCAGCTTAAATGACGTAGTTAATAGAAAAAGTCTGCATATGTCGATATTCATTCACACAGAAAAATCTCAAAATATGTTAAACACCAGAACATAATTTTGTTTCTTACTTTAAAAACATACACATTGCAACTTCCCAGTGATTTTGATCTCACTAAATGCATCTTGCCCTTTTGTTGCATTAGGATAGCAACTCAAATCTCACATTTTTTTGAAATGTTCAATAACTAACTGGAGCTTGACCGGTGTATTGGTCTGCAAGAGATATGACCATGTCTGTATCGGTTTTTGTGTAACTTAGAAATGGCATCAACACATAATTCGTCCAGGAGATCGGCTGCAACACCAATGTTTACTACACACTCAGCGTTGTCTGTTGCACATGTGGCGGAGGAGCATCAAAGGGCTGCAGGCAGTGGTGCTTAGTCTAGCGGCATACCACACCATCCGTCAAATATTGTGGAGGCACTGTTATGGCACGGCTATTTATGGTTGCCAGTGGAACCAGGTTACACGGGTTGATGACTGCTGATAGGGGTAGCAGGATGGATTCTGAAGTGTACAGTGCTATACTCTCAGCTCAGCTAAATGCTGCAAAGCCATACTGCAAAAGCAACCCAAGGGTTTCTCAAAGCAAAGGAAAATAATATTCTTCCATGGTCAAGTCATTCACCTAATCTCAACCCAACACTGCCAGCTTTCAGTTGTTGAAGACAAAACTGAACGCAGACAGAGCCGCACAAGCGCAGCAGCTGGAGGTGGCTTCAGTGGCAGCGAATCTCACTGGAGGAAACGCAACATTTGGAGATGTCTGTGGGTTCTAGGCTTCAGGCAGTCATAGAGTGCAACAGATTGTCATCCAAGTATGAAAAAACAATTCTTATGTTTACAATTATGTTAGTTGATGCAGTTAATTGTGAGTTTCTGAAAATGTGGGGCTTTGTTCCATAACAGTGCAATCCAATTCTTTGGGTATACTGCTTGGATTAAAGCTGAATATCTGCACTTTAACTTCATCCTCACCCTTTGATCTAAAATCCCTTGTAGTGGTATACAGAAGCAACATACACTTACCAGCCACTTCATTAGGTACACCTTGTTAGTATCAAGTTGGACCCCACTTTGGAGATCAATATTTTCTTAATTCTTTGTGCCACAGGTTCAACAAAGTGCTGGAACCATTCCTCAGAGATTCCGGTCCATATTGATGTGATAGCATTACACAATTGCTGCAGATTTTTCAGCTGTATAACATGAATCTCCTGTTCCACCAAATCCCAAAGGTGCTCTGTTAGACTGAGATGTGACGACTGTGGAGGCCATCTGAACACAGTGAACTCATTATCATGTTCAAGAAATCAGTTTGAGGTAATATGAGGTTTATGATACGACGCATTATCCTGCCGGAAGCAGCCGTCAGAAGATGTGGTCATAAAGGAATAGAGATGGTCAGCAGTAATACTCAGGTAGGCCGTGGCATTTTAATAACACCCAGTTGGTATTAAAGGGCCCAGAGAATGCCAAGAGAATATCCCTTCACCATTATACCAGCAGCAGCAGCAGCGACGTGAACCGCTGTTACAAGGCAGGGTGGATCCATGCTTTCATTTTATTTTTAAGCCAAATTCTGACACTAAACTATTAATATTATCTGATATATCAATCATATCTTTAGCCATTAGCCCTAGCAATCCAGTAAGAGGCATACTCTACAGCTAACACTTATTCTAACCTTGAATTGTTGGCAGACATGTATGTTATGGTCATATCCATCTCCTTAAAGGATGTTGTCACACTGACACTTGTCATTGTCATTATTTGTTATTGTATGTGTCTGTCTGTGTCTCCATGCTTTAGCGTCAAAGATCTGAATACACAGATAGCACTTCCACAGTGTTCATGAAACATACATCTCCATCACTTTGAGCAACATGCCTCCCTTACACACAGACACACACACACACACACAGGAGCTATCATCTACTCCTACTGAGCCAGAAATAGGCATGCATCACTTCTCTGCTGTCTCAACAAAACATTGATATACGAGTTAGCTGTGATGTGTGAGGTTAAGTACAAAGACAGTTGATGCTGACGGCGGTTCATGGTGGGCGAGGGGGTGCCGGGTGGGCAGGTAGGTAGAGAGGGAGAGGTTAGGAGAGTGGGTGTCTTGAATGATTCATACAAGCGACTCCCAGAACGGCTACTGCTGTACTCAACATCAGCAGTGGGATATGATAGCGCACGCCTATTGATGTAAAGAGTTTCTCACTGCTTTCGTGTTGGAGAGTTCAGAGTTATCGATTCGGCCAAAGAGCTCACTCCGAGTAGGTGTTCCACATACCTGGCCCACCAGCTAATTTTATTTTTACGCAGCGGAGCAGGACTATCCGTCTGCCTGCGCAGTGGGATATCACAAAAGAAAACTCTTTTTCCTTCTAGCTTCGTTTTTATTCATCAGCATTGTTTCCCACCTCTGCTGTCCTTTCCTGCTCTTGTTCACCCCGCTCCCTCCTTCCAAGGCCATGTACATTGTAAGATAAAGAATGTCAGAGTCTGGTACAGAGGGTAGGCTGGAAGGATCACTGTTTATGGACGTTTGAGCCCAGTCTCTGAGAAAGGTAATTTCACGCTCGACGGCACTGACTCCAGTCTCAACGTTGTCCCTGTGATTAATTAGGCTTTTTAAACGAACAAACCAGGAGCCAGGTGAAGATGTTAATTATCCCACAGTTATGCAGATCGAATATAGTCACAGGCCTGCGGCACCCGTTAGTGCGCAGACTCGTGCCCAAAGGCTGACATACATATGATTTCTCATGAGCATTCATATACAAATTACCATGTGAAAGCAAACATTTGAAGCTGAGGACAAAAAAAAGAGAATCGCTGCTTAAATATTTTCCTAAATCAATATGTTTCTAAATCAACTGGGTTCACCCTTTTATTCCCAGCATGCACTCAAAACAAGCAGCAGTTCCCGGACTTGAACAACACCCTTAATGAGCCAGATATACTATAAAGTGCCGCTCCGAGCCCTCAGAAGACACGAACAAGCATACAAAAAGCAGTATTTTATAATAGACTTGAAACCTGAATCATCCACTCGCATTCATCCTCATTATATAACAACCGTTCGATATATAGGTCTGGATTCTTTGTGTCAATGTGGATCCTGTCGGTTGCCTAGAAATGAGTGAAATTCTAAGTTTTGTGCACCATCTTTTATATCAGCTGATCTTTGTTTAGCTTGTTTGTTTAGCTGCTGGACTCCTGAGATTTTATCAGCAGCTCCACAAGCTGTTCACAAACCAAATAACCAAAACAAATGTATTGATTTGTATATAACAAAACAATCCAACTCAGGACTCCTACTTACAAATTGTGTCCAGCTAAAGACGTGACCTAAACCAACAGCTTCAGTAGATACGGGGAAAACATTTCATGAGCGCTAATGCTTATCAGAACAATGATGCACATTGTTATTGAAAACTTAGATAACCACTGAAGCTGCTTTTCTGGCCTGAAATGTAGTCATATATCTGAATAAAGTGTCACGTTTTCATTTACAAATGTCCACATTATTCTTTTAAACTGTGTTTTTAGTTGAAAAGTATTTTCATTCATATGAAAAATTGAAAAGCATTCTATTCTATTCTATCCATGAGCACTACAGATCCAGTGTTTGCTTTGAGAGTGTTGATGGCGAAGTATAGAGAAGGTCAGAATCTGTGACACTGTGTGTTTGTGGATCTAAAGAAAGCAGATGATAAGGTGCCAAGAGAGGAGCTGTGGTTTTGCATGAGAAAGGCAGAAGTGGCAGAGAAGTATGTAAGGGTGCTGCAGGACTTGTTAGTGGACTGCAAGACAGTGGTGAGGTGTGTGGTAGGAATGACAGATGGGTTCAAGGTTGGGGTGGAATTACATCAGGGATCTGCTCTGAGCGCCTTCTTCTTTGTGATGGTGATGGACAGATGAACAGATGAGTTCAGGCAGGAGTCTCCGTGGACTATTATCTTTGCAGGCGACATTGTGATCTGTAGTGAGAGTAGAGAGCAGGTGGAAGAGAGCATGGAGAGGTGGATGTATGCTCTGGAGAAAAGAGGAATGAAAGTCAATAGAAGCAAGACAGAGTATGTGTGTGAGAGAGAGAGACAGGTTTAACAGTGAAGGTGGATGAGTTTGAATACCTGGGGTCAACCATCCAAGCAACAGACAATGCAGAGGAGAGGTGAAGTAGCGAGTGCAGGCAGGGTGGAGTTGTTGGAGACGAGGGACAGGGGTTATTTGTGACAGGATAGTAGGTAGAGTGAAAGGGAAAGTTTAAAAGATGGTAGAGAGACCTGCTATGATATATGGTTTAGAGGCACTGACAAAAAGATGGGCCGAGCTGGAGGTGGCAGAGCTGAAGATGTTAAAATTTCCATTGGTAGTGACCAGGATGGACAGTTTAGAAATGAGTATATCAGATGAACAGCTCAGGTTGAGTGGTTTGGAGACAAAGTTAGTAAAAGGAAAGCTCAAATTTCTGGCATGTGCAGAGGAGGGATAGTAGATGTATTGAAAAAGATTGAATAAGGAGCTGCAAGGGAGGAGGAAAGGACCAAAGAGAAGATTCATGGATGGAGTGAAGAAGGAAATGCAGAGGGTTGGAATGACAGAAGAGGGACAGAGTGAGATAGAGACAGATGATCATCTGTGGTAATCTCAAAAGAACATAAAAAAAAAAACGTGATTGTGCTGTATTCATATGGCTGGTGCCCAAGTTTTACCAGGAAGTACAGGGTTGGCTGCTTACTTGTGACAAATGAATGAGTGGTAATGAATTACTAGTCAATGCTGCTGCCCAGGTAAGTTACAGCCATTCAAACACCTCAGTCGCTTTAGATTGTAAGGTAAAGACCCTACAGACAAAACCACAACAATCAAATGATCAATCTTCACTGAAACTGAGCTGCCAACTTGTCTTTCAGACTCTCATTGACTGTACAGTTGTTCTGAAAGGGCAGCCGGGCTATGGAACATGTCATGTTCTCGGGGTTTGGTTACGTTTTCGAGTTTTAGACTCGTTTTTTAATTCCAGTTTCAAATGATAATTTTTTTTATTGTGACGCTGACCTTTGGGATCGTTACTTTCCTGGTTTCTCTTTGTTTTTTGCTGGTACTCTAGTGTTTGAAGTTTTGATTTTTGTGTTTGTTTTGGGGGATTTGGGGGGTTTATTTATTAGTCTAGTAGACTGTAAGTTTTACCTCTTGTGATATTATTACTAAGTATTTGAGTCATTGTTTTGCTTTATGATAATAAGGGTTGAAGTTAAGCTTGTCCAGGCTTGTGTTTCAGTGACTTCCTGTTTTATTTTAAAGGTTAGCTTTCTTTTGTAATTTTCTGATTCTTTCTCCTGTGTCTCATTCCCCTCATACTGATCTATATATATATATATATATATATATATATATATATACCTATAAATGGTCCTGTCTCCCTCTATCCCCCTTTCTCATTTACCAAATCACACGTTTTCCTCTCCTCGCATTTTAGTCCATTCCACCAGAGAAGTAAGCAGAGTCAATGCAGCAGGCATTTAACAAAATAACACATTCCTCTTTTGGAGCTGTCATTTTAAAACATCAGTTAAATTCAATGTTTGACATAACTGTCAATTCAATGTGTGTCATAAAGTTAGCCCAACTACTGCTGCATTTTCTGATCTCAGATGTGACGTGTTCATGACATCTTTTATATTTAGGGCTGCTTTCAATTAAATGTACGGCGTAATAAAAATACAGATAAAAACATCCTGTTTGAGAGATTTTTGGAAGACAGAGGAGATGAGATAAATCAGTGTCCATGATCCCTGTTGTACAGCCATATATGTTCCTGTATATTATTATTATTAGTAGTAGTAGTAGTTATTTTCTTTGTTCATTTTGGATGTTGTACTTATCTCTCAGTTCCCTGTTAGCTCTTTGGACAGCTAAATAATGTCACGTTGCCTTCATGTCCAGCATTTGGGTCCTTTCTCCATTGCCACTCACATTATATGACAAAAATAAAAGCTTTTTTTATTTGTACCAAGCTTTAAACATGCTTATTTCTTCTGAAAAGTTGGGCATTTTATCACGGGAGTCTGTGGGTAATGACACTCTTTAGGAGCCAGCCTCAATTGGCCATTTTAGAAACTGCAGTTTTTGGCTCTCTTCTGTTGGCTTCTTCTATCACCACTGGAGTCTTTGCTTCCCAAAGTCTAATTTTCCACCCTGTACACACGGCAATATGTCAACAACCTGTTTTCTATTAAGATTATCAGATGGGAGCAAACTTAAATCAGCGAATTGAAAGTTAGGAACTGCACACGGCCCTGATGAGCAGCTTCTTTGATCCACTCTCAACCGTTATGAATGCATCTCCAGAAAAAAAGAAAATAAAAGAACGTGGGTCTTTTTTAGCTAACCCAAAAGTTTACCACAACATTTCCTCTGGACGATAAAAGAAAGAAAATCCTTTAAAGTGTGCATAATTAACAAACAACATGATAGTTCGGTTGATCCAGCCATGTAAGGGTGACCTTTCCAAACGAGTCCAGCTGGCAGTAGTACGTTGTTTGAAGTGTGACTCGGTTCTCTCTCAGTGTGAACCAGCGGCATCAGACATCAGACAGCCTATTAAAGACTCAATTAGACGTTCTGCGTATTGGATTCCTGTGGCTATCTGTCCTATTGAAATACCATTACAGAGAGGCGGAGAGGAGGAAAACGAGATATAAAGAGCAGAAGATAGAGACAAACACACACGGGCAAAGAGAGAAAGAGAGAGACTGATAAAGACAGAGAGGGAGGCTGAACGGAGCGCCTCTGGCATCAAAGAATGATTAGAGCTCGGCCAACATAATGTGATCTCTCGCACACATAAGTTATGGCCTCAGTTTTTCTGGTGTTGCTGTACAAAAGCTGACTTTACAGATAGCTAGCTGGTAATCCAGTAATCCACCATAAGAACTATAGACTTTCAATTCAATAACGGTCTCACTGATGGATTTTGTAGACTAATGAATGACAAACAAGTGTTATATGAAAAACTTGCACATGTGCAGCTAACGTGTAGTCCTTTAACATTTAGATGTGTATTTTCTGCTGTTTTACAAAGTTGAGGTGTGTTTGTGTCTTTGTCACTTGTTCTCGCTGCTTTTCTTTGACTCACTCAGTTTCTATTTCTGCCATCTAATTACCGGCTGTCTGTCACTCCTTCCCAACTCTGTTGTTGAACTGCAAATTACGCTCCCCTGTGGACTTTTCTCATTTTATTATTTTGCAAAACACACTCACTGTAGATGTTTAATGAAGCTTTGTTTTTTTAAGACAGTTGGACACTTGTTTTAGAAATACACTTGAAAAATATTATTTACTGTTAGATTTTTCTTAAATCCTGTCCTGTCTGGCAGCTTTTGTGATCTGAATGAACTGTGGTGCCAAGCACAACTATATAAAATCTCTATAGCCTCCTCTTGTTCATGTTAATCTTTTATATGTTCATTCATTAATTTCTATTTGTGTTATTTCAGTTTTTACATTATATGTGGTATAATATGATAATGTCTAAGGCAGGACAGGCAGGGGGGGTGGGGTAACTGGTACGAGTTGAAAACACAGTCCCGGGGCCCCAGGTGCCCAAAAACCAAAGCGGTCCAAGCCACCCCGAGGCAACAGGGAGGGAGCAGGCCAACAACCACAACAGAGCATCCAGCCACGCATCCCAGATCCAACGAGCACCCGCATTCCAGGGGAGGGGCGTTCAGCATGGAGCTGTGACCATGTCCCACAGGGGTTAAGGCCCAGCAAGCCCAGCCATGCCCACACACACTCTTACAGACCATTCGCTCACTCATTCCCTCTCACCTACTCACCAATGACACAGAGAGACCTAAAGACAAATGCGCACACACTGGCCCAGCACCTGGCAATGCCCAGAAGAGACCAGAAGTTGGGATCAGGACTGATGGAAAGATCTGGCTCCCACTTAGCAGTTGGGAGGAAATTGATTTGTCAATTTTTAACAATAGTTTATCAATTTTTCATAACCATTTTGGGGCACAAATATTTAAAAACTTTGCTTCCCAAGTACATAATTCTACATTCAGTTGACTGGGATTGAATTTTCCGGTATGATGGATTTCAAGAAAATGTATCTTTGCTGATTCTATATTTTGATACAAGTTCTTCAAATGAAATAAACTTTCCATCTTGTATAACATGATCTCCTTCTCATGCCACGATGAAAAACTTAGTGGGGGGGGTTTTCTAATTAAAACAGATTACATTTTAGTAATCTTGTAATACACCAAGTAACTTTTAAAAGTAATATTCCCAAACATTAATCAAGATCATTGTTGAAAGAGTCATTAAAAAGAATGATGTTTCTCACTTTTTAACCTATTTATATTCGAATGCTCTCATTTGACACCCCATTTCCTCATGAGGAAATGGGGTGTCAAACATAATATTCACGCAGGTGTACAGTATGCCCACCATGGCCAGGCTCATTTCAGCATTAATCTGCTGATACACACATTTTTCCCTGTTTAATATGTATGTGTTCAAAGGAGGGATTAGCAGAATCTCCTTTAAAGAGCAAACCCTTTTCCACCAAATCACCCTTTGTACACACAGGGGTCTCTGACTGAGGCTGCATTAGGTGTAATGACCAAGAGGCTCAGTTTCATCTTTGTTTTCTATTTGCATTACACACGCTTCCTCATATTACCCTGGCCATAATTTCAAATGTTTTAACTTGCTGGAAGTTTCCCTTCCTGTCTTTTCCCTTGAAAGGTAATTTTTACCTTCTGTGTCCAGGATCTTTCTCAGATGTTTGTCCTTATCAATTAGTTCTTGGCAGGAAATTTACTTACAAGTGAAGCTTTCTCACATGGGGTAGTTATCTTAAATCAAGTGTGACACTTTAATACACTGTTGACCTTCACTTACCTCAATTAAAACCACTAGTTGCTGTACCAGCAGTGATTAAAGAGGAACTTTGGTGTTTGTTTCCAGCTTCATAATTGTGTTCTTGGACCGTGTAGAGTAGCTTTGCATGATAGTGCTTATGTGTCGGGGTTTGGGTGCTGCCACATAATTCATCCAGTGTACAAAACAAGCTGTTGTAGCTTTTCTCCCTTTAAAGCATTTTTCTTGTGATTGGCTGCCCTTCACAAAAAGAAGATATGAAGGTCTTTTGTACTTACAGCCAGACTACTCTGCCTTAATTGACCACATTAAGGATATTTGCTCTCATTAACATCATAAGCCAATGGTAGAAAAAGCTCTCTCAAACAGAACATTTGCCTCATAGAGATTACGCCTAGGTCTCTATTTAAATGCTGAAATATGTTTAATAAAAACACCCACTATTTTCCAGAATATATATTTGCCATTGTAAGTGGACTGATACTTATATAGCACCTTTCCACTCAATTTGGTCATTCAAAGCGCTTTGTACTACCAGTTTCATTTACCCAGTAAAACACACACACACAACCACACACACACATTCATACAATGCTTTTATCTATTAGGAAGAGTTCAAGGGGATAGACGACCCACTCTGCCACCTTATCCACAGCAGCCCCTGTAAAAGGAGCCCATATTCTCTGATCACTTATCTCCTTTTCCTGTATTTAATTGCACTTTAATGTTATATAAACTGCAATGTAAAGTGATTTATTTTCAAACTGATATTAAGTTGTCTCCTCTGTTGATGAAGTTCAAAGAGGCCTAATTACATCCACTGTGATTCACTTTGGTTAAACAAAAAAGAAAAGTTCAAAGGGGGCCCACACAAGTGCTTGAGTTTATGGTTCTTCGGGTCCTTCAATCTTCTTGTTCCCTCTCATGTTGCTCCACTCCGCTCCTGTCCTCCTACAAAACATTAGGGCTTCCTTGTTCCTATAGCAACCCCTCCTCATCTCTCTATCAGGGTGTATATACATAGCTAGTCTCCAGGGTATTCGTTCTCCAACTCAGCAAAGATATTGGCAATTATGTGCTTGTTAGGAGTGGGCCGGAGATAAGAAAGATGTGTCTTGTGTCTGATTACTCTTGCTCTGTGTTCCTGGGAGAGGCTTGGGAGTTCTCGGGGGGGGGGACTGTGCCAAACCCCGTTTCCTAATCTAGTCGGGGTCCTGGTGGAAATATTGCACTTTTGCATGTATTGGATTATTCATGCATGTAATATTGAGTAAATGGGAATGTGGAAGAGCTCTTATGTGAGGTGATAGTTATGAGCATTAGGCACCACAAGCCCTCTTAATTCCTTTTTTCCCTCTCTTTGGACAGTTTGAACAGGCTTTTCAGGGCATGGACACCTCACACGCTCTATTGTGTTGTAAATGAGACAGAGTTTTGGTTTAATACAGTGTCCAATAAGGGTAAAAGGTGCTGGGTTTCAGCAAAAATTTCAAGGTCGAAACCTCAGTACAAGCTCTTTCAGCAATCACCCACACACACATGTGCAGACACATCAGCACATACATGCACATAAACCATCTCAGCCAGAGCCATGTGTTGATGAGACAGGAGCGTGAGGGTTGTATGTGCGTCGCTAATGTAATTCCATCTCGCCAGATGGCCTGTTTTTTTTTTTGGTTTTTTTTTTCTTCCGAAAACACACTTTTTTTTTCTTCCCCCATCTTTTTTGATCCTCTCTCATTCTTCCTCTTCCTCCTGCACCTCTTGTTCCAGCTCTCTCATCATTCACACTTTCTCCTTCTTCTCACCTCTCCAACTTGTGTTTTTACAGCCTCACCTGTGCTTTTCTTTTTCTGCACTTATTTAACAGTCCGTGGCCTCTCACTTCCCCATTGTGTCATCTTAAGCAGGACTCATTATTATCAGTCAATCAGCGGCGAAGTCTCTTACGTAGCAGTTCCGTCTCCACTCGAGTATTTTGCGATGTTGTTCCGCTCACTCATGTACTCACAAACACACGTCGAAGCCCCTGTTCAGCTGTTATCTCTGTGGCTGTTTGATCAGTCAGATAGCGTGTGTGTCAGATGTTAGACTGACATGTTTCCTATGCTCAGGGCTGTTCTCCAGAGGCACGGCGGTCAGAAAAGCTCATTTGATTGGACTGATGCTGCAGGCTCAGAGCACAGGGCCCAGTCGAGTGATGTCTGAGCTGATTCTAATGCACTGCAGCATGTGTCAAACATAGAGCGACACAGTGGTTGCATTCCAAAACCAAGGATACTGTACACACTCCCTGCTCTCCCCCCATCTTTATCTGCTGCCCTTGAGCAAACCACGTCAAGGCTCATCATCATAGAGCCAGTCGGGAAAATTAACTGCGAGGGTGTTTTCTGTTCTCCAGCTTGTCATGAAAATAGACCATTAGGGCTGTAGCATCAAGGGTACAGTGAAGGAGGTTTTTGTTTTGGATCGCAGCCATGCAGCAAAGTATTTAGGGGAGCTGGGGATTTGAATAGCATTCCATTACAGAGCACCGCAAGGCGGGTGATAAACCCAGGTTTGCCTCTTTTGTTGTTTCTCATTTTCTGCTTCTGAGCGTTATGACTGCAAAGTGTGTTTTCATGGCATAAAACAATTTTTATTTTAAAAAAAATGTGAATAAAAGGGAGACTCTGGTATTTTTTTTATCTAGGAGGTTTCCAAAATAAATGTTGTGCTGTCATATTAAGTTTTGAATGTGAGCTCCTTTCTTCAGTATACCGGCAGAATATACGACTGAGCCAACACCAAATGCAATGATTCACAAGCGCTGATTTATAGTGTTTTCAGTTTCCATCAGCAAAATATATAAGGTGCATAAGCAAGAAATCAGATTTAAAATGTTTACAGATTTCTAAAAAGCTTCAATCTTGAGACTGTCAGCTACGCCAAATGCATTTTTCTCCTAACTACCAAACATTTGTCAGGTTCAGAGGGAATGTCATCGCTGACAGCTGGCTTTCAGTGCTTTTACTTTATCATTTCACCTCAGTCCTTCAATTTCCACCTTTCTTAGAAGCACAAAAAACACTTAAAAATATTTTCAGCCTATTGAAACCGAGCAGAGGGGCAAACAAAATTGTTTTAGGGTCAGTTATAAAAGCTTGGCACAATACCACTCCATGAATCAGTTTTATTACTCGAAGGTTCAAAATCCTACTAATGCAGACCTTCATGAGATGTCTTACCTGTCAGCTCTCATTCTCTTTTCACTTTGAGCTGCTTGCTGGGAAATCTGAGCTCATTTCATACCTTACACATTACTGCCTGTATTTACACCCTGGCTTACTACAAAAATACATTTTTGTACTAGTTACTTGCTTTGCCAAATGGGAGAAAATTGTTTACAATTATAGTAACATTTTTTCTGCATCTTTATAGTGTGTGGGGGTTGAGTGTTTACGTGTACAGTCATGAAAACGAGAGGTTTCACAGGACTCTATGAAGTCCTGTACAAAACTAAATCTGCCCCCATAATTCAGCAGCTTTTATCACCAATAGTTGTTTTCTCTTTTATTTTTTTTCAGCCTCTCATATCATTGTGAAGGAACTTTGCTCCACTCTTCTTTATAACATTGCTTGAGTTCATTGACGTTTGTGTGGATTTGTTTATACACAGCTCTCTTAATCTCAAGAATTGGTTGATGGCTGGACTTTGACTGGATCTTTGTAGACATTTTGTTCTTTTCCTATTCAGCCATTCTGTTGTGGATGTCATGTTGTGCTTTGGATCATTGTATTGCAGTTTCAGCCAAGCTTTAGCTGTTGGACAGATTCACACTTGACCAGAATACTTACAGAGGAGTTTACGTTTGACTTGATGACTGCAAGGTGCTCAGGTGCTGTGACTGCAAAACAAGCTGAAATTATTACCCCTCCAATGTCATGAACATTAACAGTTAACATGCTAATTTCAGACATTTACCACTTGAGTTTTTTGCAATTTCAGAAGAATTGGACGCTCTGTCCTCCTGCTGACTTTCATTGGACGTCCACTTGTGGGAAGACTGTGGAATTGTGAATGCTCCACACCAGCTAACAGCCAAAACCCTGTATTTATAGAGGTGGTCAGACTTGCTTATTATTAATCAATGCTGATAATCAAGTGTGTTTTCTTTTGTTACTTACCCTATGAATTCCTATGGAAGCAGGGAAGGTGTACTCTTTTTTTTTTTTCAGAGGAGTGCATGTGAAAACCTTCTTTGTCATATCACTATGTGTGTTAAAGAAATCAGTAAACATTTTGGGATATAGACCTATCAAGATGTTTGAACAAGACTTAGTTAAGTCTCCTCTGTGCCTGGCTCTCTTTAATCCACACAAAAAAACAAAAGTAGATGATTGACTTGTTTTATGGGAGTTGAGTGCAGGAGGATTTCTTGGAAGGTAACACAGATTTTCTGAAGCTTTTAATTCCTGTGAGGTTGAAAGACTCCAGGTTTCACATATTTGGTTCAAACGAATGCAGACTGTTACATAAACTACACTGTATGCCGGTCTTGCAGTGTTGGGAATCACATCATGACATAATAATATGACATAAAATCAGCAAAGTTAGAAAATGTAGTTTAGTTGCAAGACAAAAAAGTCTTGACAAGATCACTTTTTACATTGAGAGTGAATGAAGATCTGCATTTCACCCGCGGTATCTTGTTCATGTCAGCGCCGACATTCCTTCGTCTTCAGCCAAGTGAGGGGTTTTTTTTACAAAGAACTTGAGCAGTCTTTCTAGAAACTATGTTATTATTACCTATTTTCCAGGATTTCCTATCATTAGTATCACCCAATTTGATCTTATCACCTATTTAATAAGTGACGAAACAAAACAAATTGACAGATTTTAATCCCAAGCAATTTACTTGCTTACTTACTTACTTACTGATTTGCTTGCTTTTACTGGCCAGAAAATAACCAAATAGCCTACGTTTTCTAAACCTAACCACACAGTGGGTCCAAGTGAACGTGAACAGTGAGTAAAACCACAATTATGAAGCCTGTCATAACGAAAGTTATGCCCAAAAGAGCTCCAACTTGCATCATGGTGCAGAGCCGAATGGATTATGCCTCTGCAGCCTTTCTGACTCCTGGAGCAGAATTTTCCCGGCCCTTTTAAACTAGAAACACTCCGCACATCGAAGGGTGTAACAACCACCATTTAACGAGGTAATAACTACAAACAAGTCAGACGAGACTATCAACAAGTAAATGGGCATCAGTGGGGTGATCACATTTGAAAGGGGTGAATACACAGAACAGCTCTGCATTTCCTACAACTTACTTATGTGCATTCTTTGGGGAACAGTTTTATGTAAGAGCAATTTGCACAAGTGCATCAACATATTCATCACCTAAAATGTGCACACCTTTGCAATGCAGACACACACACACACACACACATAGGGTGAATAAAGCAAATCAGGGGAGTCTGTCATGGCTGGCAGTGAAGTACAGAGCCAGTCTCGGCTCTCCCTGAGGCCAGATGAAAATATATAAGATGTACATTCAAAGTTCACTCTGAAATCCTCCTCTCTCTTACTGTCACTCCACATGACTCATCCCATCTCTCTGGTTCTACCTTTTTTCTGTCACACACACGCACACAAAATATAGACTCTCCTTCTCACACACACACACACACACCTGCTCTTGAAGGTAGAATTTCTTAGTAGTCACAGAGGAATCCATTGTGTTTCCTGCACATTTTTCTTACTGTTAACTGGAGATGCTCCAGCGTGCCTGAACCCGTTTTAATTTCTGCTCTTTCTCATTGCTTCTCTCCATCTCCTTCATTTTATCTAATATGATAGGATAATTGTGTCAGTGACCTCGACTGCACAAAGCTCTCAGGTGATTATGAAGACGAAACGAAGTGGTTTACATAATTCGGTTGACCTGTCAGCTTGTGTATGTGACAGAGAGTAAGAGAGACCGTGCTCGCGGGAACTATGCATGTCTGTATTTGCTTTTTAATGCCACATAATGCCTGACCTTGTGTCAAGGAGTTATCAGCATTTTCCGCTTAAGCCAACTCACCTGAATACCAAAGAGGTTTGTTGGACTCAAGAACGTAGCCTCCCCCACGCTCTCGCTCCCTCCCCCTCTGTTTCCATCCTCTCTTTCTCTCTCCTTCTCTCTCTCGCTCATGGAGTGTGTGAGAATTAGCATGGTTGTTTTTCAGTGCAGCACAGTCTCAGGCTATTATAGAAGCAGTACCACCCAGGGGACGGAGGCATTATGAGTGTTGGAAGAGCTAAGAGCCAAGGAACAGATGAGTTCTCCCCTGGCTAACAGTCTATCCGCGCTTCACGCTGGTCCTGTGGGCATTCAGCCTCCATAAACATACATGCTGTGCAGGGCTATTCTAAAATGTGCCCTATCCCCCAGCCCTGCACCTCCAAGACTAACTCTTTTTAATAAAATCTGTGGCTTGGTTGTGCATGCTTGGTTTTTTAAACAGATCTTGAATGTGACCGCCTAAAACTTTAGTTAAATTAATTGTTTAGCAGGCACAGGCTGGGAATCCCAATGGTCCCGTACAGAGAGCAATTTTTAGAATTCTTTATTAGCATTTATTTGTTTTTCTAAAGCAGATGACCATGCAGATAGTTTGACTTTTAAGCCACACATTAAAATTTTTAGCCCTCCCTAATACCAAGAGACACTTCCAGTGCAGCAGACAAAAGCTTATGAATAAATTTCTTGTAAATCAGGGTGTTACTGAACCTTTTGTGAGTTACGAGATGAGCAGACAATTTCAGGTTCTTTTATAGAACTTTTAGTATTCTAACCGCTTAATTTTCATTGCAATCACATCGTTAGTTTTACTAGCCTCCTACTTAAGTTTTAAAAAGTTGAATCCGAGGCTGATGCTCATTTTTTTAAAAGTTTTTAATACTCCATTAGCTTGTTTTTTGTTTTGTTTTTTATTATATCACATTTATCTCACTTCAGAGTTAATGTAGCATTGCAATTACGGCGGTCCGGCTCTTTTTGCATGCTGTTTTACTGTTCTACATTACTGGGCTCACTGAGCCATAAGTCATAAGCACAACAGTAACGGGTGACATTATTTATTCAAGGTTTGATTTACTTAAAAACTACAAGGACAAATTCAATTGGCAAGTGTACCCACCCCGTAAATGACCCACGTTTTACCACCCACAGCAGATACCATGCAGAAGTAACGGAACTACGCACAAACACCTCCTCATCTTACCATATTTTGTCATGTTTCATTTGGCACCGCTTAGCATCAAATACAAATGACAGCTGTAAACAACTGGCTCCCCCTCTCTCTCCACCTACTCTCCCTCTCTCTCTCCCTCTAGAAATCTCTGTAGGCTATGAACTGGAGAGGGTATAATTTATCATGAACATGACAAATTACTTTTGGTCGTGTTGAGGAGCGGATTGGTCGTCCGCACGTTTGCGTATGTGTGTGTGCGAGTAAGAGAGTGTAAAGTGGTACAGGGCCTATAAAATGATATGCAGCATCTTGGCTCTGCAAGGTGGAAGGTGGGAATAGATTAGAATTACTGCTTTGTTCTTGATGCGCTGGCATGTTAAGAGCAGCTCAGGCCACATGCGTCCACAGATCACAATCAGCCCATAGGTATACTGTAAGAGAGGTTGTGCCTTGCATTTTATAGCTGCTGTGAGTACTTGTATTCAACCATCTGTGGAAAAATAAATATAGATTACAGTAGCTGTTGTTTCAGTATGTAATATTTTTCTTAATCAGATGTACAAATATCTTTAGTCATCGCTGATTTCTGCAATTTTGATAAAAAGAAAATGAGAGACACTTGTAGTAATTTATACTGCTTCAATAATGTTGAGGCCCGGGCTCGGGGGAGGCCAGTCCATGACTGATAGTGTTCCTCTGTGTGTGTTTTGTTTTGTTTTTTAAATCTAGGTATGGTTTTACTGTACCAGCAGGGTGTTTGGCACCATGATCATGCCAATCAGAAGCTGTCCAGATGGTATTACATAGTGGATCAAAATCTGACTGTACTTTTCTGCCTTATGAGCTCCTCTCTAGATATTAATGACAATTTGAACATCCAATTTTATTGAGACCATTTCTGATGAGGTTTCAGTGAACAGTAGATGAATCAGCTGAAGGTGGAGCTGCCTTTCTCAGGTCCTGTGTCAGGTCTTTGCTGGATTCTTCTCTGTTTCTTAAGGACATGACTTACAGATACTGTAAAGTACAATTTAAGTGTGGTTATTTTTTATGATATCGAAGCATTAAGCACTTTAATTCAGTAGAACGCATCATTCAGTTCGATGCACTTGTCTAAGTCATCACAGTCTGTTGCTTTATTACCAAATGCAGCCTAGCCGCTGACAGTTTGGGCCTCCAGCAGATCACAGCAGTTCCAAAGGGCTTGTAAGCTCACTTCTTTCTATCTCCACACCTCTAGATTTTTTTTTTTTTTTTCATTTTTAAATTACCTTCCCAGCCCCAACTGGGATTGACTCAAGTGCAATCACTTGGGACTGTGTTCAGCTCCCTTCGGACTTCACACTTTGATGTGAAAAATCAGCAGAGTTCCCCCTAAAGCTAAATAAATCTTTTAAAAAGGGCAGAATTGAGTAAAATAATAACAATACAAGGCAAAAAAAAAAGGTGTTTATTCCCAACTTGTGGAAAGTAAGCATTTGGCAGATGCATGGTTTCAAGAGGCGTGTGTGTGTGTGTGTGTGTGTGTGTGTGTGTGTGTGTGTGTGTGTGTGTGTGTGTGTGTGTGTGCGTGCGTGCGTGCGTGCGTGCGTGCTTGCATGCTTATCTATGCAGTTGTGCCTGTGTTTTCATTTCCACAGCAGTTGTTATCACCCCTCCTCGCCTATCGCGTGCTAATCTTTCCCCATCAGGTGTGTGTTTTTGTTTTGCAGATATCTCTTTCTATCTGGGTGTGTTGAGCTCCACAACAACAAAGAGCCACTTAGAAACTGGCTCTTGTGATTGCCAAAGTAAGCATTACTGACCAGATATGAACATCACAACAGCGACTGGGTCAAAAGGATAATAGGGCTTTTGTGATGATACAAACCGACAGGCTATTTTCACTCAGTCAGTCAATCATAATCTCTGTAATGGGAAGTTACATAAGGCATTCTCCATTTGTGCACAAATTCAACAGACAACACAGAAGAATAATTCATTCTTCATAGAATAATTAATAATAGATTTGTAATTTGTTTGGAAATTATTTTGTGGACAGATGTCTACAGGTTTAATTATGGGTTGTGGCACCTACCTCTGATGTAATTATTTGAAATCCAGATCACGTAAAAGAAATGATAATAGTAGTACTAATTAAATTCTGTCTGCTGCAATTGTAGTGGATAGGATTTAAATCATTAATGTCTGAATGGCAGTGTTTTCCCTTTTTTTTACTGGAGAAATGGTGACTGGCTGCCTGCTTAAACTGTATATAAAAACTGATGTAGTCACCATGACATTGGTTTGGTAACTTGTACTTTGAACCTTCAGTTTAAGCACAAGATACCAAGATAAAGCTGCATCTCACCAGACTCAAGACTCACCGGAAACTTTATTAGGTACAGGCTGCAGGGGCCCCCTTTCGCCTGCAGAACTGCCTTAATTTTTCATGGAGTAGATTCAACAAGAACCGTGGAAACATTCTTCAAAGAGTTTGGTAGCTTGTCACAATAGCATGCCAATATCTATGTGGAGGCCATTTGAGTACAGTGAGGTCTTTGTCACGTTTGAGAAATGTTTTAAATTTATGATATGCTGTGTTATCCTGCCGGAATCAGTCATCAGAAAATGGCTATGGTCCTGAACGGAAAGGCATGGTGATTAACAATACTTCAGTTCATGCTAAATTCTGACCCCGCCATCCAAATTAAGACCCATCATCCCAGACAACACTTTTCTGCTCTTCTGTTGTCCAATTTTAGTGAGCTCGTTTAAGTTGTGCCTTCAGTTTTCTGTTCTCTCCTGGCACCCTGTGTGGTCTTCTGCTGCTGTAGCCAATCTGCCTCACTGTCTAACATGGTGTTCAGAGATGCTCTTGTTTAAACCTTGGCTGTAAAGACTTTGTGTCATGGTCCTGGGTCGTGCGACCCAGTGTTTTGAGTTTTAGCCTATTTTGATGTTTATTGTTTCTTTAGGTTCATTAAGTTATTCTAGCTCATTTGTTATTATATTACCCTTGTGTTAAGTCTCCCTTGCCCTTCATGTGTTTATGTCTGTGTGTCTTATGTTGTCAAGTTCTTGTTGTCGTTTCTGTCATCTCCCTGTACTCAGTCTCCCTGCTTCGTGCGTCTACCTGTCATGCGTCATGTCTGCGTGGTTATGTTTAGTTCATGTCATGTCTAATCTCCATGTTTCCTGTTTTACTTTGAAAGTCTGTATTCAATGTCAGTGTATTTAGTTTCACTTCTCCTGTCCTGTCTTTAGGTTCATGTGTGTCAGCTGTGCTCCCATGTGTGGCCACTTCCCCTGATCATCCCTCATGTGTATTTAGTCTCTGTGTGTCACGTCGTCTGTGTTCCCATTCTTAGCCATAGCTTTCCGTGTCTTCATGATTTATTACAGTTTTAGTTCCCCGGTTTAGTTATAGTTTAGTTCTCTTCACTGTGATTCTGCCTTGTTTGAACCCCATGTCTTCAGTCAAAATGAAGGCTCGCTTTTCGTTCAAAACTTCCTTTCATGTCTTCGCCAGTGTCTGCGCCTGAGTCCTCCACACACTCTCCATACGGTCAGCCACTGCGACCGTGACACTTTAAATTTGAGCCGGACTTCTTGTATGGTTTGTTAGTGCAATTAACCGCACACCAAGCCACTTTATTTGTTAGACAATTCCTTTATAAATGTTTCCAAATGCAAAAACACCACAAACACATTCAAGAGGTTCAGTTCAGTGACTCCAATTAGCTGAGGTGACAAATACCAGACAGCTGTCTGTGCCGGCGCTTAATCATGCATTATTTCTAGCAAGTTATATACCCAACAGTATTTAGTTGTCACGAAGAAAGTTATATAGAGATCAAAATGTTTTTTGTACCAGGCGGTAACCAAGCTTTGTTCTGCTCTAAACTTGGACATTTCAACTGTGGAAGTCTTTGGGGACTGACTCACTTTTGGAGCCTGGCTTGTGCTGCAATTTGAGTAACTGCAGTTTTTACACATATATTTAAAAGTTATCAATCCATCTGTTTTCTTAACCTCATCCTGTTAGGGTTTTGGTACAGCAAGAGGCTATAATAGCTATCAGGTCTCCAGTCCAATATTTTAAAAAACACTGTAGGATTCTCACAACTTTAAAAATAAACGACCACAAAACTCACAGTGAACTACGTCAGTATATTATCTCATGTGTCATTCATGTGTGCACAGAATTGGCAGAGCAAGCAAGAAAAGGCTCAGCTTTAACCAGGATCATCACCCCAACCATCGATGAATCTGTTTTAATCGGTCATCATTTTTATAATGTACTTGTCAAATTGATTCAGAGTCCAGAGAGTCGAGAAGAAAACACAGAACTCATAAAAAAATGTAATCAGATCTACATTCAGTTATTTTTATGGGGGAGAAACAGGCAGTCAAATCATTAGGATCTTTTTAAATTTATTAGATCTATAAGTAAGATGTTATACTGTAACAGGCACCTGACAGACTTTTACAGGTATTAGTGTTACTTGAATAGGCATGAAACTGATATGAATGGTGAGAAGAGCAGAGATAACTGGAACGTGAATACTCATTTAAAGCAACAAACCCTCCCTGCTACGATAAACTGCAGTCATGTTCATGCACAAAAGGTATAAGAAGCAATGGATGGATCCAAAACCCGTTGGCACTAGTCGCTTTATCACAGGCAGGAAGAAAACTCCAGCAAGGAGACAGAGAGAGAGAAAGAGGGAGAGAGGAGGAGGATCGATATTCCAATACTCCCCTGTCTGCTCCACTGACCCCCAACGTTATCCCACATCATTGCAGCGGACACAGAGAAGACAAACGACTCCCATGTCGTGAACATGGGACCGGTGGAGGGGAGGGTGACGAAGGTGGCGTGATGAAGGGCAGTTGCAGGTGCGTGGGACGCGAGATGCGCAGTGAGTCCCTAACATCAGCACTGACAGCGACGACGTCTTTCCAGACTTGGCAGCGCAAATGTGCAGCAAAAAAAAAAAAAAAATCAAAGTGACAGGAAAGAGCCTGAGTCTGCAAGAATAACAGGGAAGAAGATTGCCTGTGAGATGCGACCTAAAAGCATACGACCCAGAAATGAGAAGACAAATAGACAAACAGGATATACTGCATGTCTTTATCAACTGTAGAGACTGTGCAAAGTGGCACAAACCCTCAAGGGATGCGCATATATACATGCACAGGTACATACACACAGGTGGATTCACATCTCTTCCCCTGCGGTAGGTAGATAGCTAGATACTGCAGGTAGGGGAGGCAGGTTGGGGGCCTCTATGTGATTTGTGACAGTTCAGAGTGACAGACTGGTTGCGAAGAAAAGGTGCAGGAATGAGCGAAGATGGATGAAGGGGGAGAACGCTCCCTTTGTACCACAAAGAGCCCTCTGTTGTTTTTGATCTGCTCTGACTTCAAAGTGCAAAAGTCTGTTTTTATTCCCGGCAGAACTCCCTCTGTTGCCTTATCACACATCTCATTTGTGGGGCTCCAGACAAACAGACAGCAGCACGGGGTTGAGGGCCCTGCTAGACTGAGGTTTGACAAATTAGATTTTGCCGTGATTGATGCTGAATCAACAGCTGAAACAAAGTTGAGAGGGAAGGGTGGGTTGAGAGAGAGGAGGGGATGACATGCAGGAGAATTAAGAAAAAAGAAAGAAGGAAGGACAGAAATGCAAGAAAGAAAGACTGCCAAAAACTCGATCAAAGAAAATGTCTCGCAATATTTATTTGCATCTTTCATTTCACGAGAATTCAGCCGGGCAGAGTGGCACCCATATTTATTGACATTGTCAGACTGTGGTTGTAATTTGTGGGCCGGGACTCAGGGGCTTTATGAGTGGAACTTGCAATTAGATTTATCGAAGCTTGTGTGTTGGTGAGAGTGTGTACGTGTGTGTAATTAGAAGTTATTGAAATGTGGGGTCCCTGTAGCCCAATGATTACAGCTAAATCAATATTAATCAAAAATGCAACTGGAAGAGTGACGCATAAAAAATGCAAAGATATAGACAGAAAAATTATGAGAGGCATGCGAGATAGAAAACGAGAAACAGAAGGCACAAAAACTGGGATGATAACGTAAAAACGCAGCCAAAACTTAGTGCAGACTTTCCCTTTTTGCCAGATCGCCCACATTTTCATCATTCCCTGATTTCCTCTGGGTCTCAAAAGGTGCACGCATTTTTACACCCACTTATGAACATTGACATGTAAATTTACCCCTTTGACTAATAGCGAGCTCTCTTGACCTCTGAAGTCAAGAGTCCACAAAATGACACAAGCTGTTATAGCCTATTAGCGGTGCTGCAACCTCCACTTAATTTATTTGCTGCACAAAAGAGGAAGCATTTAACAGTTATGAGCCCAGAGGAGATGGTACAAAAGCATCGTTTGAAAAAGTGGCAACCTCCAGGGTTGAAAAATGAAATGATTGCAGGTGTGCAGAAAAATCAAAATTCCTTGAATGTCCAATTGAGGCTGATTCCAAAAGCCAGTCATTCCCTGCAGACAGCCATATAAAAATGCCCAAATTTACAGCGGACAGAAACACGTTTACATCCTACTACAAAAATCGGCTCTGGTCTCTATAGCTAATGTTGTCATTTATGACAACTCTGTGGGGAAGGGTGGTGTTATATAATTCATCAGTTTAAATTGTATTACACCTTACTTCATTGTACTACAATTACAATAACATTCTCCACTTTATTAGGCACACCCATTAAAATAGCTCATTACTTCAAATGTCAAATCTCCAATCAATTTCTTTCCCATAGCCAGATGACAAAAAGAGAACCATTGGGATGTGGTGGAACGGGACATCATGGAAATGCAGCTGAAAAAACTGAAGTAACTGTGATGCTATCATGTCAATATCGACCAACATCTCTGAGGAATATTTGCAGCACCACGTTGAATCTATAGCAAGAAAAATTAGGACAGTTCTGGAAAGCAAAGTGTACCGAATATGTCAAAAATCCAGAGTACCTGGAAGAAATCCATGCAGTCAGGGGAAAACATGCAAACTCCACACATAGGAGCTCCAAAAAAGCTCCAATATACATAAGCATAAAACAGAATATTCAGAGAGTAACAGTGATGTCCTGTTAATTAGCTAAAAAAGCTAAATACTTAAAGGTAACAGATAAACAAACAGTTTGGGGAAAACAACTAAACCAGGGGTTACTTGAGTTTATCTGACAGGGCCATTGGGAAAATCTAACTTAAAAGAACTGAATGGCACTGGATAAGCTCAGTGAGCTAGCACTGATCCAAAAATGTTGTGCAGAAATTGTGGAGGAAGTAGCCATTTTCTGGTTTTGACAAGGTCTTTAGTCTCAGCTCTTTGACCCTGTTCCCTTTTCCTCTCTTCCTGTCTTCCTAGTTTGTGTGTATGTGTTGTGTTGCATTTGTAAAGGGGCCAGCATTACAGCCTGCTTTATAGGGCAGTGGACAGAATCTCTTTGCCAAGGTCAGGCTGACAGAATGCATTATAGGAAAGTAATTCATGAGTTTACAATAGAGCGCATTTACACGCTCAATGCAGTCTGCGGGCTGAGAATGACTCAGTCATATCTGAAGGATGGTTTTTACATCACATCTATTGAGCTGTTTCCTCTAAGAACACCTGCTGTGTGTGTGGTGTGTGGGTGTGCGTGCATGCACATTTAAATGTTGTGACATTTGCTGCAGTGTCTGATTAATTGTCTTATACAGCTTGTATAGACTGTGACAGGTGTTAGTCGTTTCATTGGGATTAGGAAGGTGGGAGGAAGATGGGAAAAGGTGATGAGGAGGGGGTTTGTCAAAGGTATGTGAGAGAGGGCGATGCAGATGATCATGAATGAGAATATCATAATATCATATGACAAAAACTGTGCGCCTGTGTGTGTCTAGGTGTGTGAGAGAGAGAGATAAAGAGAGGGACCCCTAGCTTGTTTGGAGCAATTATCTCTCTATTCCAATCAGTGTTGATGCCTGCGTATAATCTGTAAACACTAAATGTGCCTAGACCTTGTTTAATGAGTGTGCCTCACACACGCAACACACAGGCGCACACACAAGCCATTAATATTTTCTGATGGCAGTCAGCAGCATTACTCGCCGCAGAGGAGGAAGAGTTAAGGGGGAAGTCAAGGCAGCCTGGATGTCTGGGTGTAATGGGCATCAGCAGCTCAGACAGAAATGACTTCTAATAAGTACAGAAAGCATTGGCAGCGTGATATAAACACACAAGAAGTGAGCTTCACTTTAGCATTGACAATTATTTTCTGCCAGCATGGTTTGATGATTCAGCTCTGTTATGAACTTAGCACAAAGAGTAATGATTGCATTTGGTTGGTTATTTCTCGTTTGCAACAATGCTTCTTGGCAATAAATATTATACAGTTGGAAAGCCTGTTTATTTCCTATTAAATGGTGCCACATTTGTAAGGAAAATGCAGGTGGGTGCTGTTCGTGCCAGAGTAACACAACTACACTGGCTGACTTGGAATAAACGCTGGTTCAAAAATGGGATGCCATCCCACAGCAGTGTGTAACCAACCTGGTGACCAGCATGAGGGGGAGCTGCCAGGATGTTGTGGTTCCACATGCTACTTAAGTCTCTGTTTGTTAAATGAATAAATTCTTTAATGTTGTTTTTTCAGACTTTAATCATCCAATCCAATAAACACCAAACAAGAGTCAACAGCAGAATAAGTTGTTTGGCATTGGCAGAAACGATCTGGAGAATTTTTCATGGGCGCAGACCACATATTCAACTCACAAATGTATTTTCCTCATAAATATGGCACCATTTAAGGGGAAATAAACAAGCATACCAGCAGTATAACATTTATCGCCAAGAAGCATTAGAAATAATCACCCAAACACAAATTTCCTTACTTTTTTTTTTCTGCGTTTATATGTGTGGGAAGTTATGACAACTTTGATAACTGGTGTCTGCGTCAATACTCTAGAAAAACAACATGCATGGATCATGTTGTAATAATCAAATCTAAAAAATCTGACTGAGATTTCACAAAGCTTTCATGCACCGTCACTATTAACGGGTGTGTGACTATGGGGAGGGATGGAGCTGGCTATGACACTGCCTTTCAGGGGTAAAAATAAGATTAAGGACTTGCTAGTACTTGTCTATGATAACACTTCGTTGTACCCTCTACTGCAATAAAAGGAAATGCGTTGTTTAATAAAAGTCAGAAACATGATAGCCTTCTATAAAAGCTGAATTTGTTCAGCTGTCTCTAGTTGATCCCTTGTTGGCAAGCCTCTCAAGATGTACTCAAATATGAGCTAATTTAATACCAGTGACAATTTTTAGCAAGCAAAACTGAGTTTATTACAAAGAGGCTTCAGTCTTTTGATTTCTGGAGGGTTTTTTTTTTTCTTTGTTTGTTTTTTACCCAAAAATAAATTTACTAAATTAAACTGGTAAACTGTTATTTTCTACTTAGATTAAAACATTTTTAATGTTGTCTTGGAGGATAAACATTCACGATAACCCACTTTGTTGTCTGTTTAATTTAGATTTTCATAAGAGACGAACAGCAACTTTTACAGTTGAACATCTGAAATGTTTGACACTTAAATTTCAGGGAAATCGATTAAAAAAAGTTTCCTGATAGTTTGATATTTGGATCATTTAAATGACCAATCAGTTTAGTGTGACACTTAGCAAGAGATTTACAAAAGTTTTAAAAAGCCAGATTGTGTCCCCATAAAATTTAATGACTTACATGTTAACAAAGAAATTATTGCCTGCAACAAAAATCCCACTGGGTATCCCAAAATAGTCACCATGAGCTCACTTTCAATATTTACAGACTTTAAATCTTATGCCTTCTAGAGCTGTTCAAATTAGCAGATGGAAAAAGTGGGCTAATAGAAATATTTTACCTCCCTTTGTTTTCCATTATTGATTAAATTGTGTGATCTCCTTTAAAATCTTCCAACTTCAGCCTTTGACCTTGGACAAAGAAGTGCTTTTAATTTGTACATTTTAATCCCTGAGCCTGGTTCTGCCAGCGGTTCCTTCCTGTTAAGAGTTTGTCCTTCCCACTGTTGCCAAGTGCTTGTTCATAGGCGCTTATCTAATTGTTGGGGTTTTCTTTCTATTGTTGTTGTGTCTTTACTTTACAATATAAAGTGCCTTAAAGTGACTGTGGTTGTCATTTGGTGCTATATAAATAAAACTTAATCAAAGTTTTTTAAAAATTGATTTTTAACTTCACCACATGATCTTCATCAGTGAACTCTGAAGTTTATAAAGAGGTAAAAAAAAAAAAATTAATACTGAGCCGAACCAACTTCAGTTTATTGGTGCGGCCCTCCACAACAAACACAGTTTCTCATGTGTGAAATAAATTGTCCCTGTTCTAAATGGATCAGTATTTCAGTTAAAAGATGTATTTGAGTTCTTTTTTTGTCATTAAAGTGTCTGTGCAGCACAGTGATATTAAGAAATTCAGACTCAGACAGACATAAATAAAAATCCACACTTCCCATCATTATGGATGTCCGTAGCTACCAGGTGCTTTACAATGATGTCATCAACGTCAGATGCAGGTGATGAGAAATCATCATCATCCTGGATGTCAATCTGTTCTGTGACGCATTTTTCACCTGTTTAGGATGCGGTGTTATTGGCTGGTTAACCACCCACTGCCAACTCGTCCCTGTCGGCTCTACTCGCTATCTTTAGACATGCCTACCGAACTGTTTCATGCTCTGTCTCTTCAATGACGCCTGAGAAAGCTTCTCCCCCACTCTCTCTCTCTCTCTCTGTGAGCTCTACTCTAGACAGATATTGCTAGCTCTACCCATTACCTGTTCCTAATGGAAAACTATTTTTCAGCCAAACAATATCCCCAAAACTCTCATTTTCAGCAAATCTGTCTTCCAAACTAAAATGTCTCAGCTCCGGCACCCTTAAAAGCCCAACCATTTTGTCTTTGTGTGCTCAGCACATTTGCAGCTCAAACTCAGGTGGAGCTGTGTTTTTAGTGCTAATTTAGCGCTATGTGTAGCGCTGCCAGCATGTATTGGACCAATTAGAAAGCAGCAAAGGAGACCAAAACAGAGAGCGAAAAGAAAAAAGCTGAGAATATTTTAAAGTCCATGGGAAGTCATCTCTTTATTTTGGTGTCACTGAAGCTGTGTGCCTGTGTGTGCCTCTGTGTGTGTGTGTGTGTCTATGATTGGCTTTGCATTATGATGAGTGTACGGGGGTGGCAGAGTGTTGACATGCAGAGCACAATGCCTCCATAAGCAACAGGATAATGAATGCATTCAGGCTCCTGCGTTCTGACACAAGTCTGTTTACTCTTCTAACACAGAACATTCCTCTTTGGTTTTCTAATTTTCCTCTCTAAGTGGCCAGCTAGGTGTCTGTGGATAAGAGTAAGAGCAGATTCGTGTAGGAGCCTGCACGTGCGACCTTGTGTGTGCTTTTGTAGAGAGCGTGTAACAGTTTCGAATTTTTCTGAGCTGCCAGGCACAGAAACTCATTTAGGCTGCAGCTTCAGTTCAGAAGAGGCCCAAGGCAGCTGTTCCTCTAGGCTGACGCCGAGGATGGCTCACATTTTTACGCTGTTATCAGAGCTCCTCTCTGGGCTGAGCCTGGTGGGAGGCCTGGTTGCCTTGCCGTTCCTCTAGGCAAGACAGATAGCAACCAATCACTGGCACCAAAGAGGCTACCCCATGGCTCTCTCTGCAGACTCACATTTGCATATCCAGGTGTGTGTGTGTGTGTGTGTGTGTGTGTGTGTGTGTGTGTGTGTGTGTGTGTGTGTGTGTGTGTGTGTGTGTGTGTGTGTGTGTGTGTGTGTGTGCGCGTGGTAATCAAAATGCACTAGGGCTGGTTATTGTGTGTGTGGGCTTAGCCTGAGCTTAATTCCCGGTCAAACTGTTTGATCGTGCTTTGTTTACTTTTGTTGGCCTCATCATCTAAAAAACGATGCACACATACACACACAGAAACAGACAGCGCTTAATCACAGCAGCCCATGTGTTCACTGAATTCACTGGTCCTTCTCATCTATCTCATAGCACATGATTTATGTGAAAATTATTTGCCGCTATAAACACTCACAGCAGGATCTACACAGAGACACACACAGTTCCTCATCGTATTTATGACAGCGGGGCCGCTGCACCGAGGGGATATTGGACTTTCTCTTCAGTTATCAATGTTTCAGTTTTGATTGATGACCTTTATTGTAATTATTTATTGAAAGGCAGGAACAGGATAATTAGAAAAGGTCTGGAGGGGAGGAAAGTGCTGATCCAGTGGGAATTCTGAGGAGGAAACTGGAACGCTGAAGGTGATAAAGTTCACAGATCTCCTCAGAATTCCGTGTCAGCGAACGGGAAGGAGGAGGGCAGGATCTGCAGAAGGAATCAATGATCACAGCTAATGGCATACTAATGATGTAACTACTCATCCACACTGCTCAGACACAGAGAGAGAGAGAAGGAGAGGGAGAACAGAGAGGAGTTGAAAAAAGAAAGAAAGAGTGAAAGAAGGAAAGAAAGAAACCAGACATCAGGGACACAGGGGTCATAAATTGATCAGTAATCAAAACAAGGCACAGACACTGTGAACCAGGGACCACGCTGAGAAATTATAAATGTGCTACTTGCACTCCGGTTCCATTTTGCAGGCGGAAATGGAGTAATCATCAAATAAACACGGTTATCAATTCACATTATTTAGCAGCAGTGCCGCCACATCCGAAGTTAAACGGCACTGTATCTTTCATCTTGCACATTCAGTTGTTGTTGGGTGTTCTTTTTACCATAATCATAGACATAATGTATGACTCTCACCATGAATGATTCACATTATTATTAATAGTGAAGCATGCAGTTACGCAGTTGTCAAAGCACCTCTCAGGGCAATCATTTATGGGGGTCAGCTGAACATCGGAACAAGACTTTAGCTCCAGTTTAACGTTGGCAAGTTAATTCATAGCATTTTAAAAGCGCCTTCAAGTACACTGATTTCTTTACACGGCAATCACTATGAAACACGACTTTGAGTCTGCAGTGATGCTAGAAGTTCTGAGGCTGTAAACAGCACCCTAACTCGGTGGCAACATGATGTAAATATGCTGATGTTTAACAAGTATAGCTGCCGTGCTTGTCAAATTGAGACACATGTACAGAGTGAGAAGCAAGACTAGCAGCAACTCTCACTTAAATGCTATAAAAAGGAATGTGTGTTTGCATGTTTAGATGCTCAGGGACCTCGTGGGCAAGCTCATGGTCAGAGAGAAAATAACTGTGCAGAAGTCATTCTTTGATAGAAATAAGCTTTTTATGAAATCCACATGTCTGTTAAGGTAGCTTATTCTGAACCAAAGTCCTGGATTTTCCGATGATTGGCACGGGCATTTACAAAAACACAGGGACTTTTTAAATATTCAACTACCTGTTCCTGTTCAGGTATAATATCTACATCGTGTGTCAAATTTAACATCACTTCATATTATCACACATGATCTTCACTGGACTTGGCCTTTGTTCATGTTTTCTTGATATGAATTCTATACATAGAATAAACTAAACTAAAAAGAGAAAAGCAATTCAGTTCATGATTCACAGGCATGAACTCTTTTTTTCACCATTCTTTCTCAATATCACCTTTATATGGAGCAACTGGTAATTAAAAAGCAATCATAATTCTACCAAATGAGATGATGTCAAATCACATAGGTGACCGGTTAGATGGAAAAAAAAACTCAATTAAATGATTTTTTTTTTCCCCATGTAAATCAATTCATATTCATTCCTTTTCTTTATTTATAAGGACAGCACTAATTACACCAGTGTTAGCCAGCTGGCTAACTTCCAACTGCAATCCTTTGGCAAGCTTTCTGAAAACCAGTGCAGTGACGGATTAAGAAACACACAAGACAATAACACACTGAAATGACAACAACTGTATCAGAATCAACATTCTCAATAGTACACAACATAGTACACATGCAGAGAAGCAGGAAGCAGCAATAATACAGTTATAAACTCCACTGTTAATTCAGAGGAAATATATTCCAGTCCCATCTAAGTGCATATTTACTGATATCGACTTCTTTGGGTGAATCCTTCTCAAGAACTATGCATCAAACTTCTCCTCAGTATTAATTAAATTTGTACTTTACAGTTAGGCCCATTATTTGTTGGAAAAGGACCCCTTTTTTGTTTGTTTCATCTCTGTATGCCATCACAGTGGATTTTGAATCACACAGCCAACATGTGGTTGAAGAGCCGAACTGGAGCTTTAATTCAAGGGCTTTTACAAAAAAGAAAGCTACTTTTGGCTGCTCGCTTTTTTCACAAGGGGTTGCCACAGCGGGTAGTGCCGCATGTTTGATTTGGCAGATTTTTACACTGGATCTCTTTTTTTGATGCATAGCAATAGAGATTTTGTGTTTACTGGGAAAAAAAGACAAGGAACCTATCAGAGAGACGGCAAAAAAGTTTTGGAGTGGCCAAATCAACAATCTGGTAGATTGAAAAGAAGTACTGTACCGCAGCCCAGCAACACCCAAATTGCCTAAAGACAAACTGAAGC
The DNA here is from genome assembly GCF_900408965.1 of Simochromis diagramma. Taxonomy (NCBI): domain Eukaryota; kingdom Metazoa; phylum Chordata; class Actinopteri; order Cichliformes; family Cichlidae; genus Simochromis; species Simochromis diagramma. The sequence continues at coordinate 8,160,026 of NW_024387030.1, forward strand.
GGGTGATGGCAGGATTAGTGAAGAAAAATGACTTCACAACAACTTAACAAGTCTAGAACACTTTAGAGGCAGGCAGGCATATCATTATCAAAGACTACAATAAAGAGATGCCTTCATGAATGAAAACACAGAGGATTTACAACAAGGTGCAACCCACTGCTTATACTCAAGAAAAGGAGACTGGATTAGGCCTTGCAGAGTATCTCAAGGGGGGGAACAAAGCATTTGGTGTTGTTGATAGCTTAACTGACAGGAAGGCCGTAACTGACTGTTTCCATCCATCCATCCAATTTGTCTTCTACTTGTTCAGTTCGGCGTCACAGTAAATTCAGTAATCACATTACAATTACAATTATCTTGTTGCTTATGTTACAAAGATTTTTTCAGTTATCTGCATGATGGGTTGATAGAAAGAAAGAAATAAAATGTCAAACATGCCTTTTTCTTTCTGCCCAACTACTCTAGAATCAGCTAATATTACTTCACATGGTGGAAAATGGTGCAGCGTCTACAACATAAACTTAAACTTAAAGATTACAAATATAAAAGTTACGTTTGGATTTTATTGCATGAAAGGAGAAAGTGCAAACAGAAACAACTTCATTGTATTACTAACACAAAATTGCCTCTTTGCAAGCATCTGCAAAGACAGCATGCAAAGACAAAGCTAACGAAGATCCCAGAATGATGTTACAGCTGAGTTCCTGCAGTCAGCCCGGCAGACTCAGAACTTCAGCAGGTAACAAAAACAGTGCTGAACAATCAAGCTTGTAGCACTGTAGAGTTCATTTCAAGCTCTATATCTTTCTACAGTGGAATCACAGTTGCAATGATTTTGAAGTCTCTTTGGAGCAGTTTTAAATTTTACTTTGCGTTGTTGGCTTTATGTTCAAACTTAAGCTCTAAAAGAACAATCGTATGACCAAACGATTGGGACTATGTATAAAAACGGCTGTAACCCCTAAACAGTTCATGCAAAACTTTTCTGCAAAAGCCTGAAAGTCTGAACTTGAATCACCTTTTGACTTTTTGATTTACAATCCAATTTGTGTCCAACAAATTATGGACCTTAAAAACCTGAATACTTGTAGCATTTGGACAACAGAACAAACAATGACGCAGCTTCAAGAAGCGATATTTCCTTTCATCTTTCCGTACTGCTGCCACAATGACAACATATAAGGTATTTTTCATAATGCCGCTTATGCTTCAGAAGACAAGTTATTCATTTTCTTTCATGTTACTTGTTTGTGGAGTTTGATTTACTTTGATAAGATCCTGGTTAACAAATCTAAAATGTCCTGTAGACTTAATATGTTCTACATACATTACCATACCACCTTTACTTATTACGGTGCACTTATTTACAGTTAAGCTGAAAGACTAAATGAGTCATTTTCCACGGATGAACAGCAGGTTTTTATAAAACTCAACATATGTACACAGTAATGAAAACCTCTCTGACTGCACTCTGCCTTCTCATCCTTGTACTAGACCTGCTTGTTCTCTGTCTGGTGTTTAAGTGTAACTAATCTGATTGCTGCCATGTTTCATATTGACAAAGACATCCATCAGTGCTAATTAACTCTCTAACTGAAGACTTCCTTTTGGATGGTACTATAATGTTGCTGAATATTGATTATTTTTTTCTTCCCCCAGTTTTTATTCTTAAGTTTGTTTGGGGAAAAATGACAAATAAGAAAAAAAAAAGAAAAACTCTCCAGGATCCGATTCACGAGAAGGATAAATGTGAGAAGGACATGGTTTATGGATCAAGCAGTAGACTAATGGACCCAGGATATCACTGGTGCAGTTGCTGAGCCTAAGACTGCACATGTGTGAAGAAGATAAAGGATGGGGTTTAATTTAAAACTGAGGGGCAAAAAGAAAGAAAAAAACAGCTCCCAAACAACTGAAATGGATGAGCAGATAGGATCTGATGTGTTGTAGCGATACAAATAATTTTTGTAACTGCAGACTTTTCTGTGGAATAGTCCAGAGGGCAAGGATATTAAGTCGTTTTACACTTTGTACCTTTAAATTACCAATAAAATCATCCACTTTTAATCTTGAACAATCTTTTTTCTGCTGCGAACTATCTTCAAATAAAACAGCGTGCATGAAGTTTAAAGATGGTCCCAATTCCACACAGATTCATTGTTTTTACCAATGAATCAATGAAAGAAGTTTGTAGGAAACGTCAACTTCTACTTGAATGAGGCCCCAGGACCCTGACTGAACCATGCATTTCATAGCAAACACAAGTTTAATCTAGTCTAAATGAAGTTTACTCCATGGCAATAAAGAGGTTCATTTACTTTATCTACAGGGGCACCACATTTCTGATGATTTCCTTATTGCTTTTATAATGAAAAAACATAGTTTCTTGCTGTTTTATGAATATGACATATTATTTTTCTTAATAATATGATGATTGCATAGACTTTACACACCAAACAGTTGTAAAACACTAAATTAACTGTGGAGTTGAGCACCCTGCCTCACCACTGAAATTGTAAATAAGCAACAAAAATGAGCTCAGACGAAAAGCAAAAGAAAATTATTCATTTCCTTTGAAACACTTATCTCCTGTGGAGTGGAAAGTGAGATAAGGTGAAGACTGCAGCAAAAGAGAACCACAAAGAGGTACAACAATTACAGACACTGCAGAGACACAATCACAACCTTCCACCAGAATTTTCTCACACTCGCCGTTTGAATCCTTACCTCCTGTATCTAGCCCACCTTCCTCCAAAACAAATTTTCGTCTCATCGTTTTTTATTCCTCCCCAGCTTTTATCAGGCTGGCTGTTGAGGAAAGGCGCATGTGGCTCCTTCAGTAATATGACATTTACACAAATTCACCAGACGTACTGGCGGGATTCTGCCCCCACTGTGCACCAACGTGTGCAAATACACCTCAGTGAGTCTTTTTTCTGTCATATGCATATGCGTGTGCTTAAAAATTGGGTTGACAATCTCCATAACTGTGAGAGATAGAGGATTTTTGGGTGGAATTTTGTAGGTGCACGTACTAACACGCATGCTGTTTTGCCGTTTGGCAGACAAGCTGCAATCCTTTTGATGTTGGTGAAACTGAGCTTTCCTCTTTCAAAATCTACAGAACCCAACTGTGCTGCTGAACCAGCAGCCATTATCTCTTTGCAATAACATCAATACTCTGTTTCCTGATTTGCTCCTTCCCCTCACTCCACTCTGTCACCACAAAACTCCATCACCAGATCTGTCTGGCTGTGAGCAGCCTGAGACAGGCGGTCATGGTGAATTGGCATCATGAGTCAGCTGAGCGTCGAAATCATGTCGGGCTTCTGTATTTTTTTCCCCTCACAGAGCTTTTAAGAATCGCTGCAAGGCAGTATTTTTGAAAAAGGTTGGAATACACTGAATGAGATGCAGATACAGATGAAATGAATCAGATTGCATTGTTTAAACTCTCGGGGTGAGAGGGCGTAAAGAGGGTAGACACTGAGCAGATGGAAATGAATTCAGATACATCGGCAGAGGGAAGAAATGATGCAATGAAATTAAGATCGAGAGACAACTAAAGAGGGCACCTCAGCCACACCGAGAAGAGGGAGAAAATCAACAAGAAGAGTGTGTGTGTGAGTGTGCGTGGAGGGGGGCAGCCAAGTGTGCAAAAAAAAAAAAGTGTTTGCACCTCAATCAATGAGAGTTCAGACGCAGGGTGACAGAAAGTGCAGCAAAGGGGATGATGAAGAGAGCGGTTTAAAAAGAGCGAAGGAAATTAGATGAATCAATGGAGGCGTCTCTCAGGTTATTTTTCATCTTTTGGGGTCAGTTCTATTCCATTACTTGAGGACTGTTTGTCCTCAATCACACTGTTTTTGAATCATAGCAAAGCGGAAAGGCCTGGAAAAGAAAAACACGGGGGTGAATTTAATTTCTCAATCTCCAAATTGATTTAGTGGAACCTACCAAAAGGCTACAAACTGACCTCTGAATACAGCTTATTGTGCTTCTGCTGAGCGCTGTCAAACAGACGGGATTTCAGATCAGTGCAGTTATGACCTGACCATGCTAAGATGATAAGATGATTAAATATCTAATTCACTTTAGATCATTAACTTTAATCTGCTTATACTTAGGAGGCAGAAGAGGCAGCCGGGCAGGAGAGGGAGGGGGAGAGGAAGGGAGGGGAGGGGAGAGGCACCGCAATCTGGCTTCCATATTTCAATATCCATCATAGGATCAGTTTTATCTTCTCTGTCCATCTGACAAAATGGAAAGAAAGGCTCTGGGAAAAAAAGGGAAGTAAAATGGTTCACAGGGAAATAAATGCAGAATTTCTTTTTCTAAGTGCAGGATCCATCTGCTGCTGCATTTCATGTTATTGAAGTGACGTCAGCGAGGAGTTATAGACTGCACTTGTTTTAAAGGAACATTTCACAGTTTGCACGTCTTCTCTTTCCACAAGTATATCAAAGTGTGTTTACTATCCAAACTGCATCTACCCTCTGCTCATTCAGTGAAAATCAAAATGCCAAAGCTTGTAAATTGCTGGCAGCAGAGACATTTAGTCAGTACAAGTGAAAATTGCCTTGCAGGTGTGTGAAAATTCAGTCAAAAATGATGGACTGCTTTGAAATATCATATCGTGTGTTAGGATCCTGACAAACGACATTTCAGAGTCAGCTGAGCAACATTGTGTTCATTCTTTTTTGGTTTGTAAGCTTTTACCCTCCATCAGTGGCGGTCCAGATGCGAAGCTGTTCTCAGGCCAGCTCTTATCTTGTGTCAGATGTCAGAATTTCACTTGAGCCTCTAGAAACATCCTCAGAGCTCTGGGAGAAAAAATAACCCTTGCTGTTTACTGAATTTCATGCAACAGTGATGAAACCCTGAGGAAGGTGAAGTGATTCTCTGTTAAAGATCTTTTTCACTTATGACATCTGTGCTGTCAGGAAGTGAAACTAGGGGCTTTCTGAAAGAAAATGCCTATGTATACAGTATTTTACAAAAGTCTCAGCCACCGCTCATTTCTTTATATTTTGCTAGAAAAATTAGAAATCACCGTAGATTTATTGAAACACGCAAATGAAATGAAACTACATTATATAAGGCTAAAACAGAGTTTGTACACTATTAATGAACATTTGGTATAACTACTTTAATTCTTCTGTTTGGCCCAAACTTTCTTCGGTCAAGCTTTAGTTAGGAACAGATCGACAGGCTTCTTGAAGGACTTTCAAAGCTCTTCTTGGGATGCTGACTGCCTTTTGTTTTGCTCTCTGTGGAGGCCAATCCATGACTGATAATCTTTTAATGTGTTTTTCTATCCAGGTATGTGTTTGTTGCATTGGGAGTTCTTTTAGGATCATTTTCATGCAGAAAAACGAAATTATTGCCAGCTGTTTTAGGCCTGCCACGTCTTCTTTTGTCTACCAGTTTCCACAAAGTTTTTTAGGGACAAACATGCTGAGATATGCCAAGTTTTTACCTGACAGATCTTTGGGATTTGCCTTGTTGGCACAAAAACACTATTTTATGCTTGTCAAACTGTGTTATCTTTTGGATTTTTGTAGATTCGACTAAAGAAATGTGAACAGTTATGTGTTTTTGCAACAAGCTGGTAGTAACAAAGTGCCTAAAGATACAATGGCCACTTTTAGAGGTACACAAAGATTTTGCCCCTTGGAAGCAAAGGTGTGGCTCAAAACTTTTGCACAGCTCTGTATATTTATGTATATTTAGTTAATTATCATTTCTTGCATGCAGCAGCGCCTCAATCCCTATAATTAATGTGTCATTTGCAGACAAACACAAATGTTAATCTTATTTCCCAGCATTTGAGTTCCTTTCACTGCTGCAATAAACATGAATTAGAGAAGTTAAATGATTCTCGACTTCCTCTGAACACGGTGCAAACATTCTGGGAACAACCTCAAAATTAAGGTAGTGCATGTTGGCAGTGATCGCAGCTGACCCTCATTAACTCTGAGCACTCTTACTGCACTGCTGCAAATGTTTGTTCCCTTGTCCTGAGAAGACACTCTGGCAGGTTCATTGCACAACTGAAACCAAGCTTCTATTAGAATCTGCAATCTGCTCGTGGCAGGGAGACAACGCCGAAGCCAAACTATGCAGCTATCTTTGGAACAATACTGCATTTGCCAATCAGTCATGCCAATAATGTGCAACTAGCATGAGGCAGAAGTTGAGCTAGCGGGCAGGAGGGAGGGTGAGGATGAGGGGAGGAAACTTGTGATTGTGAGGTGAAAACCACCTACAGCACAGTAATTACTGTCCATTTATTTCAAAGGAGATAAGCGGTGTGACAGGGGATATTGTGGGTTTCTCTGTGCGAGAACCCAATGCCATGTGGCTCACGAAAGGAAGGACAGACGTGGTGAGGGAAGAGTACAAGGGAAAAAAGAAAGATAAAAAGGGGGAGGAGTAGGGAAGAAAGAGAGTGAGACAGTGTGAGGTTACGCAGCTTCCATTAGTCGTCCGTTGTCTTCCAAGAACTGGAGCAGCGGCTAGATCAGGTTGCACCCCACTCAAACAAAGAGCTTTGGTTATTTGAGTCCTCTGCCATTGTGCCGGCTAAATTTCCCAAGGCAAATGTTGACAGAGAAAATTGATATTGAGTGCAATATTATTCTTCACCAATCACAAGGCATTTCCTTCATAAAAGTTGTTATCTGTGATGTCTGCATAGCATTCATCTGCTTTTATACAGGACTGGGAAAAATGCCTTTATTGAGAGTTTTTAGACACACAACTTAGATAAAATGAAACTTTAGTGTAAAACAAAAATTCATAATAAAACTTACTTTGTTAAGTAATACAGCTCAAAAACACACAATTTTACTTTTGAGCCAAAAGCTAATCAATAGTGGACTAGGCGGCAGACGGTAGCTATGCATGGCATTTTAAATAAACCCATAATCGTTAAGAATTGCCTTGTAATGTGAAGCAACCTAGTTCCCTCCAGACACACCGCTTATGGACTTTAATCTGTCATGTCTGTGAGAGAAAATAAAATCGTCACACCCACAGGAAATATATGTCCTCGGGCTAAAAGGTTCAAGGGTCAGCTTGTCACGAAAAAATGTTTGAGCTTGCAGAAGATTAAGCCTGCAGTGCTTTGGAGATCGTTCTAAAGGAGATTGCAATAACCTTTTGTATGAAGATCCAAAATCTCTATACACACAATAATCAATACAAAAGACTTTGTGAGAAAGGTTTGAATACATCACCTTGCACGGTGTGTTAGTATCAAAATGACAGTTTTGGGAAGTTAGGAAAACACATTCAATACTGAAAGTTTAGCAGTGAGAGGGTTCGGCGGCTGAATCAGTGATCTGACTTTGTTTGAACCGTGCTGACATTTTCGGTGAGAAGAGGGAGATCGCTGTCTACTTGAACTGGTAATAATTGTGTTGTGTTTGAGTGAAAAATAAAAAATCAACCCTCAGTTGCACAATAACACACTGCAGCTCCGTCTACTAAAGGTTCAGATTAAATGCTTCTGATTTGCAGTAGCAAAAAAGTTTTAAAAGAAGAATTTAGGGTCAAAATAATAATGTAATGGCCATGCTTGCAAGTGTGAAAAGTTGTCCACCAACGGCTGAGCGAGTGCTGTGAAAACGGTACACATATTTATGGTTGCCAGCAGAGATGGGCGAATCGATCCAAATATCGATAGTATCAATGCCAACGCTGGGTTTGGTATAAAATTGATAATAGAGTGATAAGATCAATACTTTGTATCTTCTATGTTCAGTAGTTTTTGGAGGAGAAATCAAAAAATGTACCTCAAACATGCACAATGAAAAATTTAGGTTAAAAGTATCCATACTGGTATCAGTGTCGGTATCTGCAATACTGGGCCTGTATTTACTTGGTATCGGATAGATACCAACATTTGCAATCTCACGCTTACCACATGATGAATCCTGATGAGTTTCATGATCCTCTGTCTTTTCCTGTAGTGCCAAATCAGATACTGAAGTGATACATCTGTCCTTAAAATCCAGGGATGATCCTGCAAAGTAGCCCTCTCCTGATTAGTGCTTGTCAATGTAGCATTAACCCCAACTCCTACCCTGACCCTCCAATTAAAGCTTGATTATAAAGGGGACCTGCAGCTCATTGTTCAGTCTCTCCTGGCTTTTTGGGTTTCGTCTTAGTTGCAGACAGCAGGGGTGGAAAATGGATTTCATGTGTTCAGCCTAAATGTGAATGTAAATATGGTCAGATCCTGGTGTTGGTGGACCAGATTTCTTTCTCTTGGTGACTGTTTTTGGTTGTCCAGTGCCTACTGGTTATGAGTAGGGTTACAGCATCAAGGTTGTAGTTTGGGATTCCAGTAGGGTGGACCTCAGATAACATTTTTTCTCCTTTTTATAGATCTCCCCTGCTGCTGGCTTCTTTAGGTCTTTTCTTTAATTCGACCTTTTTTGGGGTTTTTTCTTTTTAGTAAGGAGAGGAAACTCTTGTTGGAAGCCTGGGGACATTTGTTGAGGTCCCCTTCCCACACTTGTGCCCCAGTGCCTGTACTTAATTGCATGAGTATAATGGACACTACTTTAGTTTGCAGTGACAGTTGCAGTCAGACAGTCTGTTGGGCTGCTATTTTGCCACTGTGATTGTGCATGTCTTCTGTTAGAAATATATATATATTATATTACAGTAATATTTTTACTAGATTATACTGTTTTTGCCTGTTTAAACTTTCTTGCGTTGCAGTCTTGTTTTTGACTTACTGATTTATTACTGCCTTATTAAAATTAACTTGCCACAGCTGCGCCTTGTCAGTAAATAATTTGTGTGCTTTACAATTAAGGTTAATTAGTGTAATATTGCCTGGGGTGTAATTTCCTAGGTGTCATATACAGTGTTTAATAACTTTATTAGGCCACCGCCCAATGCAAGGTTTGTGCCAGTATTGGTAATTATTAAAATAATTATCTCTACCGAGGAGGATATGTTTGTGGTAGCATGTGCGTGCGTGTCGTTCTGCCTGTAAGCACGAAAGCTGAAAAAGTGTTGAATGAATTCTGATAAAACTTTGTAACAGTGTAGAGTCGGGTCATGTTTACAGTCTGTTAAAATTTGGTATACATCTACTGAGTTCAACCGAATGATTTATTCAAATTTACAAAACGTCTTATAACTTAGAAACTGTGATTCTTACAAGTGTTGTGTGTGTTGTCAACATGTAGAAAGTACCGTAAATATCATGACACATTTGACCTTTGACCTTCAAAGTCAATAGATTGATCTGAAGGTCAAAGTGATAATAATGTTATATTGAGCTAGTTACAATTATCTTACTGCCATTGCTTGTATTGACAACATAAAGGCATATAGGGAATGGTTTATGGGGACGCTAAGTACCATGTTACTTTTGACCTCTGACCTCTACAACGTCAAATAATGCCAGCCTTTCATAAAATTTCGTTTATCTTTCAAGCTGTGTGTCATGGTCGTGGGTCATGCGACCCAGTGTTTCTGAGTTCCATGTTATTTTGTTATTTCATCTGTATTCTAGTTTCTTTTCAGTTATCTAGTTAAATTCATGCCTAGTTTACGGTTTTAGTTCATGGGTTATCAGGTTCCCCTTGTGTCATCATCCCTGAGTTAAATTTCCCCTTGTTGTTGCGTGTGTCTTATTCTGTCATGTTTCAGGTCTGCATGGTTGATGTTGTCAAGTTCGTGTCATGTGTGCTTCTCGTCATGTTTTCCTGTTTACTTTGAAAGTCCGGTTTCCATGTCGTTGTGTTCAGGTTTACGTTTTTCTGTGCATCATGTGTTCGTTCTAGTCAGCTGTTTCCTCATGTGTCTCCAATTCCCCATATCACCTCATGTGTCTATTTAAGTCCTCCGTCTTCCTGTGTTTAGCGTTGCGTCGTCTGTGTTACTTCACTCCATGTTTTTCATAGTCTTCATCGCCATAGTCTTCAGAGTTATCGTAGTTATCTCAGTTTTAATAGTTTTAATAGTTTCTTCCCAGTTTAGGTTCCTGTTTAGTTGTTACTCCTGTTCTGCTCTTGCTCTCGTTTTTGTTCATGATCACCAGCCACAATAAAAGGCTCGATATTTGTTTAGAGTTAATTCCGTCCACACCTGGGCCTCCAAACACCCTCCACACGGTCTCTCCCACAGATCGTGACACTGTGCATGAAATTCTAATGCCTTTAGTTTGAAAACTTCTTAAAGTATGTTCAAAAACAAGAAAGAAACAAAATGAATACATGCAAAATACAATACTATTCCCTTTACAGTAAATGTTACCCAAAGAGCGAGCTGCCTCGGCGAAGGTTTACGTTCTCTGAGTGAGAATGGTTAATCCACCAATATGTGTAATCAATATTACATTACATATATATATCTTTTTATTAAAATATTTTTAAAATATAATTTTTGTTGTTATCCATGAATTTTCAAATTTACAATTTTATTTTGAAAAGCAGAAAAAATATTATTTTTTGAGTAAGATATTAAATCACAGCTATTTACTTGCATTCCTGAACATTTTATTTTAGTGATTGAAGTTTATGCTTGATCAAATTCCGACTTCTCGGAGAAGTCGGAATTTGATTATAAAAACGCAAATTTCGTTAAGTTTTCTTTTTTGTTATATTTGTGCTTCCTTGTTTTTTGCTCTACTACATTTCTTAAGCATTGTATACTTTACTTACTTTAATACAAGGAAAAGTAAAAAGATTTAGCGAGCCTACGCTGCATGAGAAATGCAGGCGTATTTCTAGTTCTATATCTAATTTATCACAACATAATTGTCACTGTGTGGAAAAATCTTGTTGATGAGATGAAAGAGAGGCCGCTGAAGCAAATGCACTGTCAGGAGGTGGTGCACTCCAGCCGGTCGTTGAGAATCGCTGATCTGACACCAAATCCACACACACAATGATTACGCATAGGGGCACAAAGCAGCACATGAAAGCAGCCCATAAGCCATGATAAATATAAACACGCCGCACATGTCCTGATGCATCATTTTGCAGGAATACTGACAGAAGATAAAGTCAGGCATACTCACCGGGGCAGAGCTACCACATACATTAAGAATGACAGAGTCTTGTGTTGCTACCCTCACACAGAACAGAGCCCCTCTTGATACACACACTAGTATTAATGATCACAGTCATATAGAACAAATATAACAGACATTTCAACCCAACCAGCTTTTTTTCTTTGGAGGAGTTCATATCTTTATCCGGGGGGCGCTCAAGAGAACACAGAATGGCTCATTAACATCATACAACATACACATTCCCACAAATGTATACTCGCTTGTTTACAAAAACATGTGCATACGCTCCAGCATATTTGCACGTCTGTATGGCTAACGTACACGCACTTATGTCTAACACACACTCGCATGCATCAAACCTCCTCGGTGTGCCCTCCTCAAACACACACTCAAACAGACTGTGGAATGTAGGAACTACATGGCGCCCAGTTTTGTTTTCTTTCGACAGTGTGCACTTCCCCTTAGGCACAGCCAAAGAAAATATTTGTGTCTGAAACACTCTGAAAGTTCAGGGAATAATTCATTTCTGGGCTTCTTGATGAAAAAAGATTTCTAAATTTTTTTTTATTTATCTTCGGCCTGTTTATTTATAAGGGAGAGCAAACAAATGCGTGATTGCATTCATGACAAAAAAAAAATGAGAGTTTGGTGTGTGCGTTTGTGTAATTTTCTGCGTGCGTGCTTTTAATACCTTCCTGCTCTTGTTTTCATGTTCTTTGCACACAGTGGTATTCGGTCCTGGCCGCTGGCTGGGTAAAAAACAAAAAAAAAGGGGGGGCACGTACAAACAGAAGGAGGGTGTGTGAATATGATGTGTGTGCTTGTTTGTTTGCAGGGAAAAAAATCTTGAAAATCAGGAAATGACAGACATGTAAGCACCGTGAATGAACCCTCTTTAGCTTGTGTCAGCAAGAGAACCAACAATAACTGAGGGTGTTTAATGTCTCTTCTGCACATGTAAATATTTATATGCTTTTATTTTCATGCATTTCTCATATTTGTTTCTCATAGTTTACAGATATAAGAATGTTTATTGGAAGTTTCTTCCTGTTAAAAGGAAGTTTTTGCTTCCCATTGTCGCCAAGTGCTTGCTCATAGGAAGTTAACTGATTGTTGGGGTTTTCTTTAAAGTATTATAGGGTCTTTACCTTACAATATAAAGCTCCTTGAAGCAACTGTTGTTGTGATTTATATAAATAAGATTGGATTGAATTCAATGACTCAGTCTCAGTAGAGTAAAAATAAGACGGCAACCTTCTTGAAAGTAAGAAAAATCGGTGGTTTTGCTGTAGTTACATTTTTTTCACATCTGGGAATCAGTTGCAAGTAGATGTGATGACCAATTGGTCTCCCAGAGATTAAGCAGGCAACCAACCACTTTGAAGGGTCACCTGGTCTGAAGCAGCCTATCTTCAAATAGTCACAGTCTGACTCAGACTGACTGCAGTCACTCTCGGACAGATTGGCAAAGGGTTGCAAATGACTGCCATCTAATTAATAAACACAGACAGACTTTTTGCAAAGTGTTGGCAATTTAAGTCAGTCTTCACCAATGAGCGTAATTCATCTGTCGATTCAACTCAACTGGTTTCCTACTGGTTGTATTCTTGCATAAAACCAAGGTTGCTGAATGAAAATGTCACTTTGATGTGAAATCGCTATCATGCAGCAGCTATTTCACTGTTTGTGGAGGCAGAGTCAATTCTGGACTGGAGTTAATGCAAATTTCTGTTTAATGTGAATTTATACATACGTAGAATTTCCTTTGTACGTCAACATATTTGCAACAGAAGGCAGTTAATTTGCAATTTTTAACCATTCAATTGCTGTAATTTGTGTATTATCACAGGTATATTGCATGGAGTTGCCAACTTGACCCCATTCAATCACAGAATTACTTTTCTTTTTCGTGCCATCTTGACATGTCAAAAATGCTTTGAAAATCACAGCTGACTCCAAGCGCTGGCAGACCTGCTTCCTCTCTTCGAAGTCACAGTTTCAAAAGCACCAATCATTGTTTTTCTTATTGTGATCGTAGCATAACCTAGATAATATATTCTATGCAGATATACATGCTGATGTTGGTTCTGAATATAAAATACTGTAAAATGAAAGTATTTGGATGACTTTTAAGAATACTGTCTAAATATTTATTGACTGGCCGACTTCCCGGCAACATCTCATGATTCATTGAGAATCTTGGTAACATGTGACCAGCATTCAAATTTCAAATCTTACATCTCTAAAGTCACCCAGGCTCGTATTTTCCTAATAAACTGCAACTTTAACTACACACTTTTCCCTCCATCTACAAATTCCCTTTTCATGTTTCTCCAGAGCAGGACAACTATAATGTTAACGAAACTAAGTCCGTGCTCACACATCATCATTCTTGCTTTCCTTCAGCAGCGTCCAGTGATATTTAGAACTCATTTAAAAAATGTACAGCAGATGTGCTAAGACCTTATTCCAGCAATGGATCACCAGTGAACTGATCAGGGCATTTTAACTACTCCATGGTGCTATATCAAAATCCAGGCTTTTGAGGTTGTAGCATCAAAAAATGTGGAACAAGCTGCCTTCTTCTATGGTTCATTTTAAATGTCTGCACCAAAAAGTTTGGGCTAGTATTAAAATTGTTGCTTGTACGTAAGTATGCCTGCACATATGTAACATATGTATATTGCTAAACACATTTATTAGACCACATGTTACAAAAACAAGAAAACACAACTCTGTATAGATAAATAGAATTATTTTAATATATTGGTTCCACAGTAAAACAAAAAACAAAAAAATGCACCCCTGTTTTTTGTATGAATATATCTCAGGGATTCAATGTGTAGTTTAACATCTTTATCCTGACAGATCGGGGAGTTTCACTGGCCTGGCCCACTTAAAGTCAAAGTGGGCTGCATGTGGCCCACAATGTAAAATGAGTTTGACATCCCTGCTCTAGTCCAATCATCTTTCTGCCTGCCTTCTTTAAGTTAATCACTCTGCGTACTTTAAATCTCACTGCTCATTTGTCATTCTCCGTTGCAGACGCCTTCATGGAACGCACCTCCTCCCCCTCTTTATCTTCACCGCCACCAGCGCCTAGACTCTGGAGGGGGGTCCTGCCCTAAATCCTATCACCACTGGGATTCCGTTCTGCTGCGATGGGCCATCGGAGTCTAATTGCCAAGTAGCTAAATTGAATTCTGTATATCAATAAATCACGTTCAGTTCCTTCTAATGACCTCTCCTTATTGAAATAACATTTATTCCAATCAAGACATTTAGCATTAAGCTCACGTCTCCTCATTACTGGATCTAACTAGCAGGCCGGCTAGCAGAGCCTTTAACTTCATCATTACGTCAAGGCTTCCACTAGTGGTATTCTTGGGCTAACTAAACAATAACTACTTGCACACACAAAAAAATAAGGTTTAAGTATCTAAAAGCAACATTGTGTACAAAACAATTAAGACAATTGGAAACAATTTCATGCTTTTAACGCTTTTTAAAATTATGCATTTAAGAGAGTTCATGCTTTTTAAGGATCTGTAGCCACCCTGTAAAATACGTGGCTCTCACTTCATTATCACAAAATAAATCTCATCTATACATTATGGCTTAGACACATTAATATAATGCATTTGTACAAGAGAAATAGAGAGACTCGATGTGTGCATGGACACTGAAGCGGGACATAATCCACAAGTCAAAGCCTCTGGAAACAGCATGGAAATATCCATCTAAACAGCAACATTATGCAAAGGCAACAATAAACTGGTTCTCATGATAAACAGACTGTCATATCTCTATACCCAAGCCAGAGGGCAACACACTCAGTGACATCCATCTTCTTTAAGTAACGCTGCTCGTAATGGCACTGTGCATGGCGGGAGCAGAACACACACACAAGTTAACACTGCCAAACACACAGTATTAATATGCTCACTTGCGCTCTCTCTCTCAGCCAGACACACATATATAGACTCTCCCAGTATTTAATACAACTGGGTAATGCCAGGGGCGAGGCAGAACTCATAATCACGAGTGTGTTTAACAGCGGTGTGACAGGCGGATGCTGCTTCACTGTAAGTAAAGCACATGTAAATAAGCGGGCTGAATTATTCAAGACGGGAGACTGGCTCGCTCGTGCTGGCTCACCCTCACACACTCAGATCCAGACATGCTGGGATAATCTCAGGAAAAAATGCCTTTGCTTGTCAAGGTGCAAACAGTCCAAGACGGAGCCAAGCAGGAGTGCTTATCATGCAGCGGGCGTAGTGAACTCACGTGATGTGCCTGCAGATTCAGGAGTTTGGTGAAGTTGTGAAGAGGCACATGTGGCTTCCACAGGGCTCAGGGGAGATGTCGGGGATGTGTACGGGATGACAGAAGAGTTTTGTGCTGCATATGACCAGATGGGGATGAAAGAAGAAAATAAAAAAATAAATAAACATATTTCTTGCAACTTTATTTTACAGCAGACTTTTCCTGTTTTTTTCCAACTTGATATTCTTGGACTGTACTGGAGTAGCTTTGCTTTCATATACTGGGTTTCGTTGGCTCCCTTTAAGCCAACTTCGCTATGATTGGCTGCCTTTCATAAACAGATGGTTTGAACAGCAGTTGGGTGGGGCTTATGAGCTCATAGCCAGAGCTGCGTGCCTGAGATGACCATATTAGGGATTTCCATACTCACTGACATCCTAGAGATCCAAGAAAAAGTATTTGGAGCAGTCTGAAGACAAGGATTACTTGCACATACCCTGACAACATTAATAATATTATTATTATAGCATTCAAGTTTGTCTTATATATAAGAAAATGAGCAGTAGGACCACTTTAATCAAAAATTTCAGGCTTTAATATTTGATTAACATGGACAATGTGACACTAACACATGTACAGCATCTCTCAGGAACATGCGTCCAAGTGCACATCTATCTGTGATTTGTTTTTCCCCCCATATTTCACGTCTTGATCATAATTTACTCTTCAGGTAAAGGTCAATGTCTCTCTACAGTTTATTTCAGTGATAGACGTGGCACAGTCACTCTTTTTGCTGGCAGTTTTGTCTGCAGCCCTTTCCATATGATGGCTTTCTTGCAGCTTTCCCAAAGTAGCATTTGCTGCCATTCTTTGTCTTATTTAAACATTTTCGTTAGGTGTTTTATCGACCAAATAATCAGCAGTTCAAATTCCTGCTATTTCATTATTTGCTGAGTGAAGTTGATAAGTCGAAATGTTTGCTTTGTTTTGTTTATAATGTCGGCTTTATGTTTCTAAAGCCCAAACTGGCATCATTAAATGCCATTATGATAATAGAAAACATCTAAAAAGAAATGCTTACAAGCTGTAAAGGAAGGCGTATAATTACATGCACAAGGCAAGAAGGTGAAAGGCTCCTGTAAAAGCGCTGCCAATAACAAGAGGAATGCCTGGACGCAGACTTTAAACCACAAATCTATTTACACAGACAACTTTCAGATGTGAGCCAGATTTTCCTCGGGCAAACAAAGGCATTTGTGGTTTGGAGTCTGTTAGCAGTGGTGTCCCTTTATTGAGATAGCTCACACAGCAAATAACTACACTCTAATAAGGGACAATATTGTTAAGGGTTTGTGACTAACACATAGCTTTATTAGGAATCAATCGTTTAATCATTCTACTCATGCTAGATCAATTATAACACATTAGTGCAGTTGCCCTCTGAAGGTTTAAAATGGACTATGTAACCTCTGGAATAACACGTGAAGAGAATCTGTATCAAAACCAATCTGTTAATATCTCTTTGGGGTTCCTGCAGCTTAAGGCGTGTTAGATTTTTAAGCCTTTTTAATATCTTTTTTTTTTCTAAGAAAAACTGAAGGGGAAAAAAACAAGATTAGGTAATGTAAGAGTTGCTTGGGTTTTGTGGTTTGGCTGAGGCTGTTTGTGAACATTGAAGCGACACATCCAAGATAGCTGATCTGAGATCTTCAGGGCTTAAACAAAGTTGCTGATTCCTAATGTGGCGAGTTTTGCACACTTGTTGCACAAAATCCACAGCGCCTCATATACATTGCCTGTTTTCAACCAAACCACAAAACCCTGCCATATTGATTGCATCTGCAGTTCCCTGTGACATTGCTGACAAGCAGCCAGTGCACCTGACCTGAGCTTCCCTGCAGTAAAATAAGCTATAATTGTTGCTGGCTGTGCTTCTGATCTGCCTAACTTAGATCTGAGAGTCATTCGGTTTTGATGTATTTAGTTTATGTGTTACCAGTTAACTGAATGTGAGGAAAAAAAGAGAGTCATAAAAACTGCCCATGTTTCAACATGTTCAAGGGATTTGAACGAACAGTGTAAGACGTGTTAATACCAATCACGGTCTGTTTTGTGCATTTTTTTCATTAATCTGAGGGAACCGTGTTATCAATAACGGTAAAACCCAAGAATATTTAACAATTAAAGCTTTTGTGTGTGGGTGGGGGGGGGGGGGTAGCTTTAAAGTAGCTAAAAAAGAAAGAAAATGAAAGAATATTTATATAAGTGGTTCTCCATAATCAAATCATGGAGAACCACGAGGCCAATTACAGCCTGACTCAACGCGTAACTCAACATCAACCGAAACCTCTCTAAGTGAAAGCATACCCTCATACCTTACTTGCTTACTACCCACAGCCAACAAACTGCTGTTTTCACAACCCCAGTCTGCTGATGAGGCCGATCTTCCTGATTAAGCCTCATTTAAGAGACATGTGGGAATCAGGGCGGGTAGTTTGGTGAGATTAAAGGCACATTCATTTCGCTCTGTCACATTACCACAATAAACATCTGCAATAACAAATGTGTGAGAACCTGCGAGCTAAACCACAGGGAGGGCAAAGAAAACACACCGTCAGCTGTGATGAAGCAGCACCTGGCTGTTAAAACATGCCTCTTTCTTCCACTCGCACATGTGATCAGTCAAAACATGTTCGACATTAATCGCCCCGAGGAATCGCGTAAATATGCCTGACAAGTTGGAAGGCTGTCTCGAAGAAAAGCGGGCAGGAGGACTCTTTACTGACCACCAGCGGGAGCAACGCGAGAAGCAACGTGAAGCACCGGGGGAAGGTTGATCTCATGGTTGTCGGGCATTCGGTGCTTTCTAGTAAATGAGCTAGGGGAGCTTTGCTCAACAGAAACTTGTACCTAATGCTGCTTTTCTGGCTGTGTGAAGTGTGTCTTTGTGATGGAGATTTCGAGGCTATTTTAAATATATTTATATAAATTCTTAATTTATAGAGCAAGAGGAAAAATAACACAATATTGGGTTACCCCAATCTAAAGATGAAAACAGAGAAAAAAAATAACAACAACAAAAGGAAGTTAGAAGATTTTAAATAAAATATGTGCCTATAAAAATGTGGATTTATAAGTAATGTGTTTTTTGAGAAAATGTCTTTAAAAATGTAAGAAGTAGTGTTCTTACAAACACATAAAAAAAGGCTATATTTTCAGAAAATCATCATCTTTTTGCCAGATCTTTTGAAACTCATTAAAAATGCAGGGGCCGTTTAAGGACCAATTCAATTCAATTCAATTTTATTTATATAGCGCCAAATCACAACAAAAGTCGCCTCAAGGCGCTTCATAGATACAGAGAAAAACCCAACAATCATATGAGCCCCTATGAGCAAGCACTTTGGCGACAGTGGGAAGGAAAAACTCCCTTTTAACAGGAAGAAACCTCCGGCAGAACCAGGCTCAGGGAGGGGCGGGGCCATCTGCTGCGACCGGTTGGGGTGAGAGAAGGAAGACAGGATAAAAGACATGCTGTGGAAGAGAGACAGAGGTTAATAACAGATATGATTCAATGCAGAGAGGTCTGTTAACACATAGTGAGTGAGAAAGGTGACTGGAAGGGAAAAACTCAATGCATCATGGGAATCCCCCGGCAGCCTACGTCTATTGCAGCATAACTAAGGGAGGATTCAGGGTCACCTGGTCCAACCCTAACTATATGCTTTAGCAAAAAGGAAAGTTTTAAGCCTAAACTTCAAAGTAGAGATAGTGTCTGTCTCCCGAATCCAAACTGGAAGCTGGTTCCACAGAAGAGGGGCCTGAAAACTGAAGGCTCTCCCTCCCATTCTACTTTTAAACACTCTAGGAACAACAAGTAGGCCTGCAGAGTGAGAGCGAAGTGCTCTAATAGGGTGATATGGTACTACAAGGACATTAAGATAAGATGGGGCCTGATTATTTAAGACCTTGTATGTGAGGAGCAGGATATTGAATTCAATTCTGGATTTAACAGGAAGCCAATGAAGGGAAGCCAAAACAGGAGAAATATGCTCTCTCTTTCTAGTCCCTGTCAGTACTCTTGCTGCAGCATTTTGGATTAGCTGAAGGCTTTTCAGTGAGTTTTTTGGACATCCTGACCATCCACTCCAGCTTTTGTTTTCTGTTAGGGGAAGGTATTAGCAAACAGATCTGTGAATAATCAAATTACTGCAGAGTAAATGCCACACAGACCCACAGGAGCCGGGTCCCCAAAGCCCCTGAGACTGCAGCATTCATAGGCTCATCACAGGTGCTGTACAGACTAATTCAACTCCAGAGATATCGAAACCACTCTGCAGTTACTAAAAATTTACCATTTGTGATGAGTGTGTATAAAAAGGTTTAAAATAAAAATTCTTTTATTTTTATTTGAAGTCCTTTTTCTGAAACAAAACTAAAACTCAGTCCTGGTGAGGTAGGACATTTTCTGTATGGTGTTTTATTGTGTTAGTTTTTGTTGAATGTCTTTCTTAATTATGACATTTTCATGTGACCTGGCATGGAACCACAGACGTAGATTAGCAGTTCTGCTTTAATCTGGCATTACATTACATTACATCTTCTATTCTTTTGTATTTTTATGTACATAAATGTGTGTTGTCCCTGGTGAAACAATAATATGTACTTACAAAACACACTAAGGTCAGTTTGGAACTTTTTCTGAGCACAACTTGACAGATGGATTTTGCTACGTTTGTTTATGGAGTCATGGGTCGGCTACATGCTGTAAGTGTGCTGCCAGCACAAAGTGTCCTATCAGTTAATTTTAGAATTTGGTATTTATAGTTTGGTATTGATTTCTGTTTCGTTTCTGTTTTCAAATCAGTTGAGTTCCAAGTAATTCCCAGAGTTGAGTTCCAGTTCAGTAAAAAAAAAAAAAAAAATGTCTGAAATGTTTTCATTTTCACTTAATATTTTTTTATATATATTTTTTTTTTTTACTTTGAAATTCCTATTACTTTTTTAAACTATAGGTTTTATTTTTATTACCATTTATGTGTTAATGTTTTTTTCCACACCCAGTTTTTAGTTCACTTTCAGTTATCTGTCTGCTCAGAACTCCTTTAAATCTTGGCTTCCACATTAGAATAATTTAAGGAGAAAAAAAGTCTAAAAGCTACGCTGATATTAATGAGAAAAAGCAAAAACTGAAGGATTTAAACAATAAAAGTAAAAGAGCAAATGTATTTTGAAAGTGAAAACATAAACTCAGAATACAACATTATAACCACTATGACTCATTCAAATCCCCCTGTTTGTAAAATAATCCAATACAAAGTATTTAACTACAGCTCGTTACTGTAACGCTCGATCTCGCTGTCTATTGGCTGCTGGCAAATGCCGCGGTCGTTACATGTCAACCAACAAATTAAAGCGATTCTCCTTTCACTAGATTTTCAGAGAAAGAGAGAGGGAGTGAGAGAGGTTGAAAGGTAGGTTTCGCGCTGCATCCTGGGTACATAGCTCCACTGTGATGCAGTGAGCCTGTTGTGTTGACTGGACACCAAAGTAAAGTGAAACGGGAGCGGGTCGGCTCCGAGGGGCTCTCCGAGCGAGTTACGATGCGTCTTTCACGGTGTTGAACGGTCGCGGTGAGCCATGAGCCAACTTCGCCGGTCGCCTCGAAGCGGAATGAGCCACTGTTGAGCCCCGAAAACGATTCCTTCTCGGAGGGGGGAAAGCAAAAATGAAGAAGCCGAGCGCCCTGCTCCCCGTTGCCGGCTTGACTGGGAAATGGTAGCGTGCTGTAGGGACCGCACTGGGAAGGATCATGGTCGAGAGGAGCAGCAAATTCTTGTTGATCGTCGTCGGATCCGTGTGTTTTATGCTGATTCTCTATCAGTACGTGGCCCCCGGGGTGATCAATTTCGGCTCCCCGCACGGTTATTTCACGGAAGAAGACGAGGGGGACATCTTCCCCACTCCGGACCCCCACTACGTTAAGAAATACTACTTCCCCGTTAGGGACCTGGAGAGGACGATTGATTTCCAAATTAAAGGGGAGGACGTGATCGTGTTTTTGCACATCCAGAAGACCGGGGGGACTACCTTCGGTAGGCACCTGGTGCAGAATGTCCGTCTGGAGGTCCCCTGCGACTGCAGACCGGGCCAGAAGAAGTGTACCTGCTACCGGCCGAACCGCAAGGAGACCTGGCTGTTCTCTCGGTTCTCCACCGGCTGGAGCTGCGGTTTGCACGCAGACTGGACGGAGCTCACCAACTGTGTGCCGGGGGTCCTCAACAAGAAGGAGAACAAGCAGAAATCCCTGAGGTGAGACTGGGAGGTGTTTGGTGTAGTCAGGCTACTGTAGACTATGGAAAAGACACAAAGTGTGGTTTAGGTTCTAATCCCCCAAACTGCGGAGGATTTTGTTTGTCTGAAACTTTAGAGCTCTTCTCCACTGGAGGTACAATAAGGTCACTGAAAGCTCGTAAAAACTTACAGTTGATAAATAAACTTATGTCACTCAGTCAAACTGCCTTTCAGTTCTTAGCAGCTTCTTTCTGCTTATGACATATTTTACCTCATTCCCCTGGAGACATTTTAAAAGGCATAATAGTCACTGGTTTAAAGCTCATCTCTCCTCATAAAAATATCAAAAGTCCACCTGGAGCAGGTTTTTTTTTTTTCTTTTTTAATCACAGGATTGTTATTGTGATCCCAGAGAAGATAAAGCACAACAGAGGGTAATATAAAGGTGTTATAGTCTCATAAACGAATGTAACAAACGCATGAAAATCCCCACAGCTTCTTCACGGATGTGTTGTTCTCTGCATGGGACAGCATTACCATATAATTTTCATAAAGTCATCTATCTGCAGGTCGAGAATAGATGCTGAGAGACAAATGTTGATTGACATTTCAACACTACACTGTCACGAAATGCCACAGGAGCTCAGCAGCATCTCTGACAATTGTTGATCGGTGCCAGTATCAGGGTGCCCTCCCACTGAATCGTACACTGAGATTTGGCTGAATTTATTTCAGGAGGGCTGTAATACATCCAGGCAACATTTCCGCTCAGTAATAATCCCTCGCTTTGACTGCGAGGTACCCAGACACAATGCGCATTCTTATTAAGTTATAACCCATTTCTTCTCCACGCCTTCCCCATTGTTGTTGCCCACATATTGCATCCCTCACCCAGACATATTGACGGCTGTATCAACTTCCATTTCACTGCACCCCTGTGGTTAAAGGGTACGCTTGTTGAATGGGTTATGTGTCTTTGTGTTGTCTGAGCTTGTTCAATATTTTATTTTGGCTATGGATGATCAATAGGACAAAGAGGGATTAGAAATTGTGGAAATTTGTCTGTCTGGCATCCAGGCGTGGTGGAGATGTCAGGCCGGCTGCTCTGCTTCCCATGGCTGCTCAGACTGGGGGATCAGTGCTGCAGGCTGGGCTGGGCTTGGCTGGTAGAGGGGGAGGGAGATCGGGGGACCCTGCGGGGGTTTGGCTCCGCTCTAATCCGGGTGATTATTACCACTGGGACGCGCATACACACACACACATACACACACTAGCAGTGGTATTTGCTACTGGCGTCTGTCCTGACTCCTGTGGTTTCCCTGGGGCAGAGGTGATAACGTGTTCGGCCATTCTGCATGGAGGGCTGAGATATCACAGTGGATGCAGGATAAACTGCCTTTCATCACTTTGTGAACAGTTTCTGAGCCCGCGCGCACCTGAAGAGGCCACAGGAAAAGAACGAGACAAGAAGGCAGAGAAGATGAGAGTAAATATGCACGGGTGAGAGCACAGATGACAGACGATCGCTTGGCCCGGGTGTAATCGACTGTCTGAGCACTCGGGGCAGGAAAAACAAGGCACTGCAAGGGTAAAAACAACCTAAAGGAAACCGTGCCGCTCCAAGCTGTGTACAGCGCAACTTTCACAAAGAAGAGAAGTGAATAACTGCAAAGAAACAAGAAGCGCTCTCTGTTTCTCTCTCTGTCACGGCTCTGTTTGTTCCTTTTTCTCCCTCATTGCCTCTTTTTCTGGCCTCTGTCCTCATTGTTCGGTCCTCTTGTGCCACTCTTCTAATGCTGGGAGCATTTATCTTGAGGGCATTGTCGTGCAAAGGCGAGTTAAAGCGTGAATTTAAAGGTGTCAGTGTGGCATTTCTCGGTGTCCCCCCCAACCCGCAGCTTTCCGATCAACTGCGTATATTCGTAGTGCGTTTATGTTTGAGGAAGTGGGTTTGAGTGAATCTATGTCTGTGTGAAACGGAAAATGATTATTTAAAACAAACCTATGTAGCAGGAGCAGTTGTTGTGCTGACAGATCCAGCATCCCTCTCTCCGCAGCTGTGCGCTCATACAGCTGTCGAGTGGATTTTACACAAACGGCTCAAATGCTGCAAAAATAAAATGTGAATTAGGACCATTTCCATCAGCTGGATTGAGGCACATAAATACACCACCTGGCTGTCAACAAAAATATATATCTGCATGAAAACCTGAATAAAGTCCAGACAAACAAACATATTTAAGATTTAATAGTGGACAAGTCACTAAAGATGGCTACCACTACTACTACTGTAAGGGTATGTGAATACATCCCAAACTCATTCAGTTTGGCTTTGCTTGGTATGCTGTGCTCTGTATGATATGGATATTTCCTGAGTTTTAATGTAAGCCAAACATCTATTTCATGTCTATGTCTTTATGTTCACACGCCCTTAATGAAAATCGATGAGCTTTTTCCCACAGTGTTTTGGCAGCACACCAGTCCTTTTCATCCGTGTAGCAGGCTACCAGGGTTAGCCTTGCAGTGTTTCCCCGAGGTTAACTGTCTCCAGAAGTGGATGGGAGGGTTGAGGAAGCTTATCGGTGGGGTTGCAGCTGTAATGACATCAGCAGGAGAGCCACCAGGGTCGTGGTCAGGATTGGCTTCTCTACCAGCAGAGCTTCTTGCAGCGTTGTCTCTTGCTACTAGCTTCATGTGGGATGCATATTAAGAAATAATAATGATGACTAGGAGACTTTAGGGCTGACTTTCGGACGCTGGGGTTGTCTTTGGGTTTAAGTGGAGCTAAAGTGTTTTAAAGCTTTTACTCGTCGCTCAGTCACATGGTGAAACAGAGAGCAGAGGAGAGAAATGACAGTAAAGCAGAGCAGATGCACACACTGAGCTGGAGTGAAATTAAGACTCATATAATATGTAATTATCATTAATGAAATGTTTCATTCTTACATTGTTTTAATTTTTTGATTATTTTTTATCCCATTTTAATTGATTTATGCTTTGATGCAGTGATTCCCAAATTGCGGGCGGGGCCCCCTGGTGGGCCACAAAAGTATTGCATGTGGGGCAAATTACTAATAGAAATTCAGTTTGAGATTACTCAAGTATGTACAGTTCCATATTTATTTAAATTTGTGTATTGATGTCAAACGTTAAATAAAACTGGTAATATGAGGTGGTTAGTCTGTGGTAGTACTCATTACTGCTTTTGTATTGAAGTTTGTGTCAAAGTGGCAGGTGGGTCATTCATTGGGCTCAGCAGTTTGCATATGACTTGGTAGCATTAGCAATTTATAGCCAAGAGCCTGTTTCTGTTTGTTTGTTTTAAATAAAAATTTCAAGGAAACGCATCACAATCACAGATTGGGTGGGTTCCATGGGATTTTCAGGTTTTTAAGTAGGCTGTAGGACTCTTGACTTTGGGAACTTCTTTAACGTGATGATGAAATCAAAGAAATGTGTCTTTGCTTGTTTTGTTCTGCTGATTAAGCATACCAGCAAAAAACCAAAAACTACTTTCAAGCCTTTTGTGAAAGAAGTATCAATACGTTTTTGTCCAAACAAGTGCATCCATTAATAAAATTCTGTGATATTTGACAGTTGCCTAATTTATTAACTGTTTCTAATTATGTTTATATGGGGGCATGTTGCCCTTTTAATAAGGGCTAGAGAGCATCATAATTACCCTTATGAGATTTCCAAAACATTTGTGGATTTGGGAGCTGTTTTGTATTGATGCTGTAACGCTTTCCAAGCCCAGTTGTTATGGCTGGATTAGTTATTGATTGAACAGATGAGTCTGTTGCACCATTTCTTCTGAATATTTCCACTTGAAGAGAGCGTAACAGCAGCTTTATCTACTTTCTTCAGCGTTTTTAAAGTATGGTTTCTTTTTTCTTTTTTTTTTTTTAAATACAGTGAATCCTAATTTTTTTTTTTTGAAGAAAATAAAACAGTTGATTGGACATAGTTTGGTGTGGAGATAAATGTGGCAGCTCCAGAGCAAAGCGCATTAAAAGGAGCAAGCAGCGGCGTGATGAATAGTTGGTAATGGGGGAGACAGGTCTGGCTTTGATTGGTGATTAGATGAGATCGATATGAACAGTGGCATTGTGGGAGAAAGTAACTCACTTACTCAGCAGAGCGCCACTGAGAGTGGATTTGTCATCTTCCCACTCCTTATACCAGTTTTAATGTTCCCCACTGATCCCATGGGACACACTATCTCGCGCTCACACACGTCCACTAATAAGTGTGTGAAACAAACAGTCAAATGCAATGCTTAAGATATGGCGCTTCTAATTGGTTAAGGAGGTTCCTATCACTTTACTCAAATTAAAGCACCACTTTCAAATGGGGGAAACCATCTGTCCTCTAGAAGTGTGTGTGTGTGTGTGTGTGTGTGTGTGTGTGTGTGTGTGTGTGTGTGTGTGTGTGTGTGTGTGTGTGTGTGTGTGTGTGTGTGTGTGTGTGTGTGTGTGTGTATACACACATCTCATAACTGTGTGTGCCTGTTTTTCTTTTTTTTTTTTTTTTTTAATCCTGGCATGTCAAAGAGTGTCTTAGTAAGCAAAGTGATGGGGCTAATTTTACTGCCTTAGTCTCAGTCCTCTTTCAAATCGCTCCCTGTTTCTTTCTCCCCCACCTCCTCTTCAGCCCCCCTTGGCTTGTCTCTAGAACACTTTCCCTCCCTCCCTCTCCTTCCATCCTTTCCTCCCTCCTTCCGTCCACATGACGGTGTCACTCTAATCAAACAGCAGGCTTGCTTTCTGCTTGGTGGCTTTATGGCTGGGGGCTCTCTTGCTGTCTCTCTTTCACTTTTCCATCCATCTCGGGCCCGTTGTCTTTCTTTCCTTCCTTTGCCATCGTTCTCTCGCTCTCCCCCCGAGCGTGACTACTGCATTAGAGGAAATGTCTTTTCATGGAAGATTTGCTGCAATTTCCAAAATGGCTGCTTTGCCTAATGGACAACTGCCTTGGTTCTAATGAATGATTACATGTATGAGGGAGGGGAGGGGACGATGGCAGGGGGGAACAGAAGAAGAGATGGCGGCGATGAAGAGCAGTATGAGGAAGAGGATGGAATGAGTGTGGGACAAGAGGAGAGCTGTCAGGGAATGATTGGAAAGATAAAGGATGGAGGGGTGAAAACGTTTAGTTTCATTGCTGGGGAGGGGGCTAGTCAATTAGCACGGTTGTCAAGCACTGGGCATTACTCTTCTTTCAATAGGTCTGTTTCAGATTCACAGCACAAATCACTGCACCCTAAGATGGGTGTGTGTGTGTGTGTGTGTGTGTGTGTGTGTGTGTGTGGCGTGAGAGCGGATGCATGTGGTAGCCCAGCATGATGCCAGTGCAACCCAGCATCCAGATTAACTTTGCAGAGGCAGCCACGGCTGATTGGCATATCATATGTGTGTGTGTGTGTTTGTCTATGCGAGCACATGCACGCGCTCATGTGTAGTCAGGCAGGTCAGTGTTAATCCAATCAGATTAGCTGGGTTTAAGCGCTGGCGGCCAGGCACACCAAAGCCGGTTACGTCCGTTCATCCTGTGGCTGCGGTTATAGTATTCCCGACAAACATTCCCAGATCAGTCCAGCCAGTTATTCCCTTCATGAACTCAAATCCCCTTTTCTTCTCAGGCAAGCCTGCTTATCTTCCTAGAAACCAGGCTCTGATTGGGTTTATCTCTCATGAATAATACCAGTAGCTGCTTTACTTTACCTGATGAATATCTTGTTTGTACAGTGGACATGCAGTGATAAGTGTCTGGATGGATGTTTACATTTAGTCGTGGGAACATTAGTAGATTAATGGAGTTTTCAAAGGACACACAATTGATCAATGACAGTTGTTATGACCTGTTTGGTAATTAAGTAAAATATCAAACACTTGCTGTAGGAGGCGACAGGAAGGGCATCCAGTGTAAAAATCCATGGCAAATTAAATATGCAGATCCATCCACTACGGCGACCCCTTAGGAATAAAGCAGAATTTGTGGTTCAGCAGGGATAGCACGTTTGCAGTCCATCTTTCGACAGACCGATGCATCATCAACTTCCAGAAATGCACAGTTAGGATTTTAGAGGACTGGGCGAAGACCCTTCTCCATGCACGTTTGCAGGACCATACCGAAAGAAGCTTTGTTATAGGTTGTATATCTGTACAAGCTGCCACCAGGCCGATAATCCAAAGTTCTTGCTGCTCAACCTGTTTTATTTAAAGTTTTCTTTTTAAAGCTTAAAATGCTTTAGTGTGGAGTTGAATAATGAAGCCACCACAGACGTGCCAAAAGCTTCAAATATCAACTCGTTGCTCACAGCCTATTTGAGACTTTGACAGGACAGTGGATAATGTCAGGTGGATCGGTAAACACTGCACTACTAGTTCGTCATTTAGCTTTATCTTGCATTGGGAAAAATGATAATCATTTGTTATCATACAGCAAATAGTTTTGTTTTGGGGATTTTTAAAAGTTAAGTAAAGGTTTTGATTCTTTGTAGTCTGTTTAGTTGAATGCTGTTTCAAGATGTCCTCAAATAAAATGGTTATTTCTCTACTGTTAGAAAAAGTTGAGATGGACTCTGTATCTGTTTTCTCCTTTGGTAACGTAGAATTGACAGGTCTGTGCTTCACTGCTGCTTCGCGTTGACTTCAGGAGTTCAGCTCAGGTTCATTCTCAGGTCATTGCGTCAACGCATAACACAGCTTCAGGATTCAGAGCTGAGACTTTAGCTCAATAGAATATGCCAATACCTCTGTTGGGCCTCATCACTACACACATACGCAGAGTTTTAGTTTGACTCCGTGCCACGGAGACCATCTGCAGACGTTTTGCAGCAAACGAAAGGTTGGCTTTGGTTGATCAGGGATGCAAATGTCTGATTAGAACCAAACTGTTGACGTTGGGTATTACAGAATCGACCTTAAAGTCAACATGAACCGGCACAGAAATCAAACCAGTACAGTGAAGCCGAGTTGAGGCCGTTGCACGTAATTGATTGGCCGCAGCTGTTTCACCTCAGTGGATTGTAAAGGCAGGAGAAGTAGAGGGATTGCTAAACATCGTCTCCATTGATGGTATGTGAAAGGTTATCATTACCCTGCCTGCAAGACTTCATTATTGATTGAGTGCTATGGATTAGATAGGTTGGGTGTTTTTTTGTCATTGATTGATTGAACTTGAATGACAGTAACATAGAGCAGAGTCTTACCAGACCAGTATGGATGTATGCTGAAGACGGACGACAGACACACAGACAGAGAGAGCATGAGCGCGGGACAGAAAAGCAAGAGTGATGTGTTTCTTAATCATTACACAGCCCCTACCGCTCTGTGTGTCACTCCTTTTCTTCCACCCTCTGTTGCCGACTGTCAAATGTCAACCCTCGCCACCGCCACCGAAGTGATTCTGCGGCCCTGTGGACAAATAACCGTGCGGTGAATGATTAGCAGACATTTCTATGGCTGGTAATAAGGGGTGTTACGCTGCAGCAGCTCCGCCAACAGGATTACCGCCTATTGATTATCCTAGCCTAGCATTAGTTTTGCTAGCTAAAAGCGACTGGCTGATTAGTGAGCATTTCTATAGTGGTTAATGAGTGGTGCTGCGGAATGCTATGGTATGCTATCCATGAGAATGGGATTACAGTCTATTAATCAGACAAGAGGCTCGCTGGAGTCATTAGCCAGCCCCGCGGCAAAGTCAGCGCATCTGTGGCTTATTTCTGGTTCCTAAATGAGGTTTGGCCTTGTCTCCGTTGTCTGGTCTCTCGCTACATATCAACACTGAGTTTCTTGTCTTTCTTTTAATACCCAATGATTCCCTATTCTTTGATCGCACCTCTCATCTTTTGCCCTCCCTCACATCTTCTTTCCTTCCTCAGAGATGGAGAAGGACAGAGAGCGAGAGAGGGAAGGAGACATCCCTAGGGGAAGCCTCTCTCTCTGCATCCATTAACGGCACTGTCTTTTCACGTCCCTCAATATGACAAGTCCAGACAGGATGTGAACCCGGAGCTGCTCCTCATCTCTCAGTGTGCATTCCCTCTCCTTTATTTGTTAACAAACAAATAAATGCGACCGTTTTCTGCATGCTAGGATTTATGAATAATCTATTCACGAAGCTGATGTGTGTCTGTGGGTGCGTGCTTGCGTGTGTGCGAGCGAGAGATGGCCAAAGGAGGCATGTGAACGGAGAGGCGAGGCTGACAAGCGTGTTAATTGAATTGTGGGAAAAATGCAAATCCTGCACTGCCTCTTTGAGTTAGGGGGAGGAGTTTCAGCTGACTGTGACCGTCTCTGCTCACACACGCCCATGCACACACACACACTGAGCTAACTTTTACCGATCCCCCAAAAAAACGGTTTTGCCTGCTACTATTTGACGCCTCTTCCCATCATTACCCATCATCCTTCTCAGTTTTTCTGCCCGTCATGCCATCCCAGGACCTCTTTTGTCTGTGTGTGTGTGTGTGTGTGAGTGTGTGTTCATATGTGTTTGCATGTGAGGGTCCCGCCAGAGTGGGGGAAAAATGAAATTCCTCGTTCTGCTACACTTGGTTTGTGTACTTTGCTTTAGGGCAGAGCTGTAGATCACCAGAGTTGCTCCTTGTTTTGTTTTGGTTGTTTTGAAAGTGCAGTGTGTGTCTGTGTGCGAGTGCATGTCCTCTAACTTCATTGGTGCACGTGTGCCGTGTGTGTGCCGTGTGAATGTGTGTCCTGTGGGATCTGTGTTCACAGCACTGTACATTAATTTGATTTGTGGGCCTGCCCGTGACTGCGTGTTTGCCTGGTAAACCACAGATGAAATGTGTTGCTTACATTGCTGCCAAGCGTCACTGAAAATGCATATTTCTGATTATCTTCTAATACAAATAATGAGCTTTGAGCTGTGATTTGTTACAATTCCTAAAAGCCAAGGTGTGTTTGTGAACATTTAGGTGCACCTCACCATTATTTCTGTACAATCTCAGCTTCAGATGATGCAGTTTCTTGTTTCTGAGGCCCTCCCAGGGATGTGACTCCAAAATCACTGCATTTACATGAATAAGATTGACGTTGCATAATAATATCTACATTTTCTGAAGGCTTTAAAAGGCGAAAAAGCTCGACTGTGGTCACTTTAAATATTAACAAGGACAAACCGAACAACAAAAAGTCACTCGCTGCTTTTTCTCCAGTATGAACAGAGCGGTAGTTGTGACGTCACATCTGCACTCGCCTCTGTTCCATTGTTTCCGTAACTCGCTGCCGCCTCTCATCCAAACTGGCATCTCCTGACTCGCCCTTGGATTCTTCTGTCGGATTAGTTCTATGTTACAAATGCCACTGGTGACATTGAGTGTTTTTGTCTTAACTCTGGAAACAAGCCCCCGAACTTCTGGTTTCATTTCAGCCCTCTGTGCACCATCTGTAGCTGGGCATAAATAATAAAAACTTCATCGGGCTGCTCGGAGAGATTTAGGTTTTTATTTTGTGCTGAGCAGAATTAAAGGCGAACCGCAGCTGATTACTTGTACCACAAACAGTCGCATGACGAGCTGTCAGGTGGCAGCTACTAAAAGATGTTTCTTGCACACAAACGCACACAGATTATGCGAGAGGCCTGGTTGAGTTAAGAGTTAAATCCATACGTCTCCTTGTTTGAAAATCGGCACCGACTCTTGTTGATCTGAGCTTTAAATGTAGGGCAGGCCTCTCCTGTAACTGCACTAAAGAGACGAGTGAGAGAGTGACACTGCCAAATAAAGGTCAGCGTTAAAGCTAATCCAGTTATACTATTCTTAGTGCCTCTTCACCTCTTTGTCTCTTGCCGCTCTTCCTTCTCCTCCTCCTCTTCTTCATCTCACTTGGCTCTGTGGATCTGGGCTGCAAGTATGTCAGGTTCACCTTTGTTTTCCCCTTCTCTCTTTCGCTCTGTCAAAAAAAAACTTCTTCATCCTGCGCGCCACCACCGCTGTCATTCCGAGTCCCCAGCGCGTGTCAGCTTCCTCCAGAGAGAGGAAGTGATGTGTCAGGATGCGCCTTTATCCGCCAGTGATCTGATCTGATGTGAGATTGAGATAAACACAGGAGGAGTATAGTGTTCTCTCCCTCTCTCACCCTGGGGAACTGTACGACGGATTTCTTTTCCCCCCCCCACCCTCTGTCTGTGCCTTTTTTCCCCTCATGTGCACAGACAGAAAAATCAGGTGGTCTTGGGGTAATTGCCAAGTTACAAAGGGAATTCTAGGGAGTGGGTCTTTCATGTCTGCTAAGCCCGTCAATTCCTTAAAATATCTCCTTTGATACCTTATACTAGAAGTTTAGGAAGAAGTCTTGTAACAGTGAGATCACTGGTTTGATCCCCCATGATATGTAATATTTCTTCCGACAGCTTTGTGTTGTTACAGTCTTTAAGTAAGATACTAAACTTCCATCAGCTTCTAGTTTTATACCTTTTGTTAGCCTGTCAAATAAATGCAAAAAAATACTAAATTACTTCAGGAGCTCCTACAGATGCATAGTACAGTGTTGTGACACTAAGACTAGTACTTGAAAAGGATACAAAGTGTATCAATATTTCAGATTTTCCCCTGGAGTTGTCCTAACAACCACATAGATTGGTTACTTAGGCTTTAATAGGCAGAGAAAATCCAGTCCCACTGAGGCTGCACTGTTTTCAGCAGACAGTGTAGTGTCTTATATTTAAAACTGCTGTATTTATTAGAGTAGATACACATGGAGAGGCAAGGCTAATACCATAACCAACCACTTGAACATTGCATCCTTCCATCTTCTACCAGTTATAAAATCAGGGTCGTGGGGAGAGGATAGGCCAGTACATCCTAAACAGGTCACCAGTCTATGGCAGGGATAACAGAGAAACAGACAACTGTTGAAAATGACATTCACTCCTATGGCCAGTTTAGAAATCCCAATTAACCTAACCCCATGCACATGTTTGGACTGTGGGAGGAAGCCAGTATACCCAGAGAGAACCCAGTCGAGCACAGGGAGAACATGTAAACTCCATAAAGAAAGGACTCAGCCGACCAGTGTGGATTCCCAGAACCTCCTTCCTGTGAGGCAGCCGTGCTAACCACTGCACCCTGGTGCTGCCCGTTGCGGATATTTTTAGATAACTCCCCAACTAAGCCTGAACATCTGTTTCAAAGTTTATTTTCATACTTAGTCAATGGCATCCACTGCTAATACGCTTTCGAGCATTCCACTCCAGTCTCGGCCTAAACCCCGGAAATTTTGGTATGCTGTAATTATCTCCAAGGTAGTCCTGCTAACTCCTAAAAGAATATTTTATTAGACAACCGAACAGATGACCAAAAAAGGAGCTTTGACGAGTTCAAACGCATGAAAACGCATCACTTAGCTGTGCTTAAGAGGGCTTTGTCATGTCCCGGAAAGTAGAACATAACAGCCCAATTAGAGCTGAGTATGTAAATTAGATGTTTATGAGAGACAAGACTTATCCTGCCTCTTTAAGGCAAACAGTTAATTATGTGCGCTTCCCTTTAATGGAGTCTTCTCCCCATGGTCGAAGGCAAATGGGATCCGAAAGTCCCACCAAATGCTGATAAGACATGCCTTGTTACTACACTGGATATTAAGAGCTCGAGATGTATTGAAATCGTTCAGTCTTTGTTTTTGTGTTTTTCGCTTGTTCTGAAAATTGGACTTGGCTGCACATCCCAGTCTGTAATTACTCGACAAATGAAGCCAAAGCAATAACTATCAAACCGCTTTCCCAATGACTTCTTGTCACTCCGCTGCCGTCTATGAATTTCATATTCTCCTCTAGTGGAAAGCCAGGTAATTTGAGGTGTTAGCTCCAAAGCTTTCAACAAACGTTACCCCACCACCAATGAGCCTTTAAGCACAGAGAAGCTTTCAGAGGTGAGTGTGTCATTGTAAAGCAAGGTGTTCCCAGACAATGAGTAAAACAAGTGAGATTGTTCTGTTTTATTTAAGCTTTTTTTCCTTTTTCCCTGCTAGGAAAGTAATTTAAACACAGTGTTGACTGAAAGGGGCGGCGAGGCAGGGGATTTGGAAAAAAAATGATTCAAATTAAGCAGCTGATACTCAGAAACACTACGCATAAACAAAGACAAATACCGGTTATAGGACTAAAAGGCTATTAATTTGCAGAAGGCAAGATACTAACTGTAATGCAACACTTAAACCACCGAAACAAATTAAAGAGAAGTACCATTAACAGTATTTGAAGAAAAAAAAAAAGACCTAGGCAGTAGCCGTTTTCTCTGCTTCTGAGTGTCTATAGCAATAGATGAAAGAGAGTAGAGGTATTAAAGGTGCATGAAACTCCCTGGAGTCCAGAAAGATGTCACTTCATCACAACTTGGGTTATTTCCCATTTGCGTGATGCTGGCCTTTTGAGCATCACAATGCAAATAGTCCGAGGCACTCATGCAAAAATGCAGACCGTGCTCTCTCTGCCACACACATGCTCCCTCCGTCCCTTACAGACTTTATGATGTTCACTGTTCCCCCCCACATGTGCCTTTTTTTTTCCCCCCCTCCCTCTCTTTTCCTCCCTTCCTTCCCGTTCTCCCCTCGCTCTCTGCCATCTTTTGTCCGGCATCTCTTCACGCTTGACCGGCCTTGCTGTGACTCTTGACTTCAAAGAGCTACTTCATTCATCAGTCACTCATCAGAAAGAGAGGGCCATTCAGCGCTGCGCTAAAAGAGAGGGAGGGGACGAGGAATGAGTGTATAAAAAAAGAAAAAAAAAAAAAGAGTGTGCGTTGGGGGGGCGGGGGATAAGTGTATGAAAAGAGGGCACGAGAGAGAAAGCGGATCTGCTCTTGACCGCAGGAGACCTTGGGAGTCACAAAAGCAAAAAAAGGGACATGCTCCCACACATCCACACACCCATGCAGAGTCCCTGTCAGCACTTAAACAAACTGTCTCACACTTGTTTTCCATCCTGTTGGGTGTGTGCAGATGCCTCGTGCACATTTCCTTCCATCGTTTTCTGTCAATCTCCGTTTTCTCTCTCTCTTTTTTTTTTTTTTTTTTTTTTTTTTTTTTGTCTTCTCATTCTTCTCATTTGAGCCAGCGGTGCAGAGGGGGCGTCGAGTCCCGTTCCTTCTATAGTCCCCTCACTGCACCTGGGTTTTTTTTTTCCTCAAATCTTTTCTACACGACCGCTCGCCACTATTTCTAAATCTGTATTTTCTGTATTTTCACTCCATTGGTGTTCACTGACATTCTCCCTCTTTTTTTTCCCCATTCCTCTGTATTTTGAGGTGGCTGGCAAGCTAGTTTTCAGGTCAGTGGGAATTGCTATTGCCTCCCCTCTCAGTTGGGAGTCTGGCTCACACTCGACTGCATACAAACACACTCACACACACAGATATGCACACTTATTGTTCATCCTGCTCTTTTTTTCCCTTTTATAACCGGTTTATATGGACATGTGGTTCTGTGGCCTTGTACACACGGTTTCTTAACTTGTAAAGATTTCTTGTAGGTGCGCCAGGTGTCTTTCATCCACCTTCATGTCTTTTCACCATCCCGGCTTTTATTTGCGTTTCTCTCTCAAGTAATAAGTCACAACTGAAAGACTGTGACGCTCTGGGTGCTATGATCTGTTTTTGTGGTTTTTCACTCTCTATGGAGAAGCGATTTCTTTATGACTCACCTTGTTTGTGTGTGGGCATGTACCGTATGTATCTAAACTCTTACCGAAGTTAACCTTTCATGCTCAACAAGCAGGTTTTTACAAGAGGTAATTATGGTCTTATGTAAGGATGCCAGTGCCTGTTGAAGGACTTTTAAAAGTTTGAAAAGGCTTTTTGTTGTATAGAAAGTAAAAGTATATGCATACAGTGAACGGTAATATGTTATTGTCATTTTTATTATTATTTTTCGTGCACCCTGCAATTACTGTGTGCTGAGCGTAAGAGCCTAAAATAATATTTGACTGTTAAGATGTTTTGGGTTTTTTTCATATTTATTTAATTTGATTATTATTTTTTTTATTGTTAATATGTTTTTTCCCATACAGCACAATTTAACTGTTTTTCTAAGGTGTTACGTAGGCACCCCTCACTATCTGGTGCTACTTGAGGCTTCACACTTTTTTCTGATGGGAAGTTCAGCGTAAAAGATGGGTGTAGCATCCGTTACTGGTTTCTGAAGCGCTGTTTTGAAGCTTCAAGATGTTTCTGTTCATATGTTGGGGTTTTGAAACCAGATCTGAGGAGCGAGGTGTAGCTCTGACGGTCATCCCGGATAATCTTCCTTTCTGAAACTGAGACTGAGTAAAAAAATGGAGTAAATGTAATGATAGACTGAACCCATGAACTCGGCAAGGAATTGTATACATAGGTCAAAATAGCATTTTAATTCCTCAAGTCCAGTTAGCTTTTTTTTTAAAGTGCAGGTGTGCAATTTTGTTATACGTGTACGATGGCAATAAAGGGCTATTCTACTCTTAAACTAATTCTTAAACTAATTACACAAACTCCGGTCTTTACTTCTTCTTCTTTTTTAGTTCCTGGTGCAGAAACTGTGGCTTTTGCACCAATAAGCTGAATTCGTTCAACAAATTTTTCACAGTCCATTTTTTTTTGTTAAACTGTTAACAGCGCCAAGAACTAGCAGTACTTTGGGCTAAATGTAACAATAAAGGCAGTTTTAGTAAAAGGAAGTCATAGTAACCCAGCATGTAACTACTTATTACACAGTCCTGTAGATGCTAACCTGCTGGGAAGGAAACCGCTAGCCACACCATGCTAACTAGCGTGACATTGTATGCAATTTTAAGCATAGTGGAAAGCACCACACATTTTTAACAAAATTGAAATATATTTTAGTTATTAAGGATTAATAGTTTCAAATAGCTGACAGTTTGTAGGAACAGTGCTTAACCTCAGCCGTTGAGTGTGGGCTTTCTTTTAGACTGAATGGTTAGTCTTGGGGGGGGGGGGGTTGTTTTGTTTTTATAAATCTTGTGTTCATGTCTTGGGTGCACTATTATTGCAAACTGCGTTCTTAATCTATATCATCTTAAATTATGCGTTTGACACGACTCACTCTAAGCAGTGATCCTCTTCCTGTTTCAGCTTGGCTGTTTGTTGCTACATTTAGCAACTTTGCAGACATTTAGTAGCATTTTTCTCACGTCAACCAACTGCTGTTCAGCAACGAAGGTCCTTCTACAGTCAAATGTCTCCTTCTGTGCCATTCAGCAAGTTGGAGAGCAGCATACACTGAGAAGGAAAAAAGAAATTCTGCCTCTTTTGGATCATTTTACTGTCAACGTCTGAAGCCCAACAAACGATATTCAAGACAGCCCTAAGTGTAACTTATGTTTTTTGTTTATATTTTTGTACCAAATTTGATTTCCTTCAAAATATTCAAACATCAAAGTCCTCCTCAATTACATTTTACGTTCATTTTATCAAAGCTCAGGATAGGTAGGTAGCTAGGATATTATTTCATAGAAATGAAAGATTTCAGAGTTTTATTATAATTGAATTCACTTCAAATGTAGTTTTCTTAATGCCGAAAAGAGATTTTAATTGCGATTAGAGGCAAAAATGTGAAATTAGCAGATACATAGTGCTGTTCATGCCAAAGCAGCTCTTTCTGGCATTGTTTTAGCTCTGTTTGGTAGTAGTAACGATGCATTGGGCCGTGTTTTTTAATATTTTACCATTCTTGTGTGTAAATGGGGACAAACAAAACATAAATTTGTAGCTTTAAGCAACACAGAAGCCCCCGTTAAAGGCATTCAACTAATTAACCGCCTGAACGAGCCTGAGAAGCTTCAAAAATATTGACATGTTGTTTTTGTCGCTGCATTTTAAAAAGTGGGGGAATGAAAGCAAAGAAGAGAAATTGCGCCCGCTGAGAATCCGTCAAAAAATTGGCAGGAGAGCTGACGTGTCCGCAGACCGCAGTGTTTGGATTTTAAAGTCAAATACCGTGTCCGTGTGCAGTCTTCATGAGCTGAACTTCACTCTAGCAGACGCACACACAAGCTGCTGGGCGCTGCTCTGCACCAACGGCCACAAAAAGCCCGGAGAGAGCAGGTGTAGAGATGAACATGAGTCACAGGTCTTAATAAAGCAGAAAAGGTGCAGAATAGTTAATGAAACACCTAGTCATTTCCCCCTTTTTGTTACTCTCGCTGCCAGAGTGATAAAATGTGTGTTTCTGCTTTTGTGCCCATATATAAAAATATATCTGTATTTTTAAGTATTCATCTATATAAGTCTGCGTGTAAATTATGTACACAAACTCTGGCCCTGTGGGGCTAGTCGGGCAAGTTCTTGTAAGCCTGGTGGCTGAGAAACAGACCTGCCAGGACATGCCGGCACACATGCACACTCCTGCTAAAACATTAAAACACCCATAGGAGAAAATGGATATGAAGGGAGAAAGAAGCTTAATAAAAGCGCCACGATGAAGGGAATTGGAGGGGTGGGATAATTGTGTTTGAGCAGGCAAACAGAAAGAAAAGCCTGGGAGAGATGATGGAGGTTTTTCTTTAAAATAAATAAATAAATAAAAAGTAAAAGAGAGAAACAGAAAGCAAGAAGGTGAGGTGAAACTATCTCGTCGCCCCTCCTAACATGATGGAATGTTAATCAGTGTAAAGAGGTCAGCCCTTGCGGCGTTTTGTGCGTCTGTGTGAGAGCGTGTGACGAGGTGAAAAGGTCAGACATGGGTGTACTGGCTCTTTGGAGCCTCATCTTAAAGTCCTTGACGTGAACAACTTTACACAGGGGTCCGTTACGACTTTCTTCACAACACAGTCGCAGTCACAAATTGTAAATAAACACCCGATGATGATCCATCAGTTTTGACAGATTTAGAAAAGTGGCCTCAGATATCTGCCGACTGTGTTTTTGTCTATTAAATATTAAAAATCTATCGCACTTACCGTCTTTTCAGCTTCTCTTCCTTCACTCTCTGTTTTGTAAGTGCAGCCGTCAGCCTTTATGAGCAGCTTTTACCTGCCTGCTTTTTTTTTTCATTCCCAGAAAGGGAATTATGCTGCCAGTGCGTTAGATCTACAGGTTGGACCCACAGGATTGTAGATCATTAAACAGCCACAGAGCCATAATGTGTCGTCCACAGTAAAGATTTAAAACATGTTGTGCATTTCCTCTTCTTATTAAAGAAGTCTGTGGAGGATTATTTCAGGGCAGCGATCGCTTTGGGGTGAGAGAAAAGGCTTTTGCGATATTGACAAAAACATCATAGACACCCCCCCCCCCCCTTCTGAATCGTGCACATTGGCGTTTCAACAAAGTGAATGAAAATTCCACTGCTTAAAAATAAACACAATGCATAAATAAAAATTGCAGCTGTGAGACTAAGGTGCTTTTGTTATAAATGAACTAAAGGATTTTCTCCTACGTGAGTCTTTTTTTTTTGGTGGGTAAAAAAAATTCTTCACACCAATAAATTAAGTTGTATGGGAAACTGCCCGAAATAGTCTGTGATGTAAAAAGAAGGAAACACAGTCTTGGATTGGTTAAAAAGGCAGGAGTTAGCATTGTACTAGCTGTACTACATATGATTTATCCTGTGAAGAAACCCATCGAGAGAGATTTGAAGATTGTATGTTCAGTTTTTCATTAAACATACGAAGTAATCAGCATTTTATTTTAACCAGATTTTTTTTTTTTTTTACTTAAATGTACTTAAAGCTCTCGTATTTGTGTTGTTGCAAATTATCTGTAGTAGTTGTTCTTGTGTAAAAGATCCACTTTTAGTCTTCTCTCACTAACTTATTTGACACATCTTAAAGCAATTTGTGTATTTGTTCACTAATTGAATCTGGAGTAGCAGTTTGTGTCTGTATGTCTCAGCTGAGGTCGACTAAATCAGTCGAAGTAGCTGAGAGTGCTTTTCAGTTTAGTGGGTCGTATAAGAAATCGGGCCGTGTAATTTCACTTGGGAACAAAACAATCAGACCAGGAACTCGTTGAGAGGGCGTGCTGCTCGTCGACTCTAAAGAGATTCTGATCTTACTGGCGTCTAACTCTGTTACATGGAAGAAATTGTAAGATTTCCAGAAAAGTGTTCACGACGGTTCAGTCGGTCCTTGTGTTGAGAAACTGAGAATTCCAATGAAATAGGATGACTCGTTTATTCGCAATCTCATTTTGTAAATAGTGATGTGATCCTTTGTTGTACATTGCGACCACATCAGGATACGTTTCTAAGGGGAATTTGGTAATGTAATGTAGTGTAGTGATCCACATCTGCAGCAGATGCTTCATGTTTGTTTAGCTGTTAAGGAAGTCCTCTCCAACTGGAGATTAATGACTAACAAAGAAACAAGGGCCATTGGGGGGGAAAGCGTTTCCTTTTGGGTAGCATATACATCGGAATTAGTTTAATGAGTAACTGTACAAAGTCAAGGTGGTGACATGGATGTGATGAAACCTGATGAGGCAAGAAACACTGGTTTAGTTAAAGTGGTAAAAACTAAATAGGGTAGTTCTTAAACAGTGCTTTTTTTTTTTACTCTACTGATCAGTTTCATGCCCAAAGGATACTTTGGCATGCTGAATGGAGCAGCCATGGATTGAACTACGAACCTTCCAGTTGGATGACCTGCTCTACCTCCTGAGCCCGATAAAGCTATAAAGCAAAGCAAACGTTAATTTTTTTTCTCATAGTGTTTAGCTGCTTTATCCAACCTGTCACCAGTTTTGTGTTGAAAATGGATTTCATAGTGCAGGTTCCATGCACATCTGCATTGGCTTCACTTTTCAAACCCGGAAGCTACGTCGATTTTTCATACGCTCTACACTTGTCACAGTAGGGACAGCACAGATGTATTAATGATGGATCCATACCGCATACAGGAAAGCCTTGTAGACGGATTCACTGTTATGGCTTACTGGGACACTTAACAGACCTGAGCCATCGTTAGTACCTGTGCTTTCCCCACTGTGACAAGTCAAACTATCTGCTGTGCTGCTAAAAAGGTCTATAATAGCGCACTAATAGCGTAGTAATACAAGGCATTACGCTAAAGTCGTCATTATTATCCTAGATGAGATCAGTCATTTTAGCTAAAGAGTCCACTTGCAGACACAGTTGTAAAATAAAGAGCGTACTCAATCGGCAAGAGAGGAATAACAGGATGTATTTTACCAACTTTCTTTGCAAGGATGGATTATACTGGGTGGCCGTGGCGGGAGTTACCTTATGTTAGGTAGGGACTCAGGTGTTTTGTTCTGGTAACTGGTGAATTATTGTTAGCCTGTTGATAGATGCTTGTTAAACAGAGGTGCACATAAGAACATTAGCTCGTCTTTATTCTGCCAGTTCCCCAAATTATGCATCTAACAGAAAATAGGCATCATAGATGAAATTGATTTAATTCCCTGGGGTTCAGTAACTTTTTCTTTCGCTTGTTTGGCGTTCAAGTGCATTTTGCTGTCTGTCATGGAAATGGGAGAATGCTACCAGCGCTTTCATTGCTTTCCCTTTTAGGTGGATTTATTTTAATACATGTTTTTAGATAAGCTATTAGTGTGACCAGAGCTGTTGTTGTATAAATGATAGAAAATTTGGCTGAAAGTATAAAAACATAAAATAAGCCAAGATGGAACAAAAGATGAGGAAAAGGAAATGCCTTATTAGCTCCTTCAAACCCAGCCACTCTCCTCTCTTTGAAGAGTGACAGACTCCGACTGTCACTGTATTGGGGTTCATTCCCCGCTTTTGTACCCAGTGATCTGTGCTTGCGTTAGCGTGGTAGTAACGTGGCATCTCCATCCATTACTACATATGTATGACCACAGACACGAAGGCTGTCAGCTTCGCCACGCTTCGTTTTAATTAACTCAACTCTGAGGCGAAAGTGACTGTCGCGTGTTCGCATGAAGCAAGACGTTCGCATATGGTGTCTGACATGCTGCGGATATGTCGAAAGGAATGGGCGTCTTCTACATCCTGATCTTTCTCCCCTCTCT
The DNA here is from genome assembly GCF_900408965.1 of Simochromis diagramma. Classification (NCBI taxonomy): domain Eukaryota; kingdom Metazoa; phylum Chordata; class Actinopteri; order Cichliformes; family Cichlidae; genus Simochromis; species Simochromis diagramma. The sequence goes on from NW_024387030.1 coordinate 8,201,596, forward strand.
CTTGGTGTGTAATCACATGCTTATCTATCAGGTGATTTTCTCTATTTTTCTTTCTGTCTGTTCTTATCTTAACCGCTCACTCCATCATCTCTTCCTCTCGCCCTGCTTCTCTTCTCCCTCTTCCTTTCCTCAGAAGCCGACAGCTGCCATCAGGCTTATTTCAGGCACTGGCGCACACACACACACACACACGCACACACACACACACGCATCATCGCCTGCTCCCTCTTCTGTTTTCACACTTTCTCTCCATTCGTCACCATCTATCCTAATTTCGCCGTCCTTCTGTTTAACTCTATCTGAACATACCTGCTTGTGAGCGAGCGCCTGTGTCCGAATTGGACCGTCTTCTGAAGCTTTGGCCAACGCCAGCAGAAGAACTGGAGGAAGACCAAAGCAAACTGGCTCCTCTGCTACTACTTCCTTCCTCCCTTCTACCTTCCTCCTCCCCACCACCCGCTTTCTACCTGTCCATCTGGTCGCCAGCTCCAGGGAGGAGATTTCTCACCATGTTTGTGTGTTTGTCCCCCCAGCGTCAGCCTCTTTGGGCACGCATCTCTCATTCATTTATAATGAGGTGTCAAGCCTTCCTGTCCCCGTGGCTGCACAGGCTCCTTGCTTTTGGCACACTCCAAGTCGTGTCTGTATGTCTACTTGTCCATCTCACTCTGTCTCTTTCCAATTTATGCATCTGTCTACCTGTCGGTTTGCCCTCCTGCCTGTCACTCCTTTTGTCAAATAAATAGGTCACCCACCTATCACTTTGTCCCTCCAACTGGCCTTCCTACCTGTCTATCTTTCTGTGCCGCTCTGCCGCTCGGGGTGTTCATTTTTCCCCTCACTTGTCAGCGTGTCAGATTAATTCTTCTGCGTCCTATAAATGAGCCAAGGAGTGGCATTTTGAACTATTGATTTCAGACTGTGTGATTGCTATGGGGATTTTCTGTGGTTCACTCACTGTTGACACAGTGTCACTGTGATAGGACACTTTGTTCCACCTTTATGTCAGCACAAGTCATTATTTACCACTCTCTTTTTTTTTTTTGTGTTTTTCTTCCATGGCTCCTCCTCCTCCACGTGGCCTCTTCCTGAGCAGGTAAGACCTTTTCATCTGACCTCTTTTGTGTGTTTATGTAAATCAGATCAGTTGTCACAAGACTCAAAGTTACATCGCGCGAGTTTGCTAATCAAACAATTTGCACTGCCCTTGTGGCTTTACACACACACACACACACACACACACACACACACACACACACACACACACACACACACACACACACACACACACACGATCTCTTGTCCCCGAGCACGCAGACACAGACCCACTTTGTTCTTCACACATGTGTTTACAATCGCAGGTCACACTCGCACACTCAAGGTCCACGTGTGTTGATTTACTAAACTTGTTAAATGTTAACTCGACTTTGAAGCGCTGAAGGTCTTTGCGTCTGTGTTTGTTCTCCTTCGCGGCGTGTTTGTGCGTGCGCGTCGTCCTCCTGTTGGGACGTTTCAGCTCTCCCAAATGGGATTGGCCCTTTTCCTTTCTTCCATTCACACAGCCTGTGGGACCCGTTTGTATTTGTGTGATTTCTTTATAAGTGTGAACATTGTGTAGTCTGCGCGCGTAAGTGTGCGCGCTGCTGTCTCATCACCTGCAGGATGTTGTTTTCCCTGAGCTGTCTCTTGTGATCTCTCTCGCCTCTGAAGCACCTCTTCTCTAATTTCCCATCGTTCTGTATTCTCCCCATTTTCTTTTCAGTTTTCTTTTTTTCCCCCCTCAGCCCTCCTCTTTCTCCGGTCCCTTATCTCTTCTTTGCAGCCAAACCCAGCCCAGAAACAGCACCTGTGCGGACCTCTGTGAGTGTGTGTGTGTGTGTGTTGCTCTGGTGCACTCTAGTGTAGTCGGCAAAGGTGTTTCTCCACGTTCCACCGCTCACTCGTCTCTTGTGTCCAATTCATTTTCTTTTGTCTCTCTCTCACTCTCTCCCTACCTTTCCCCTGGTCTTCAGTCTTACAACCAAAAGTCTAGCTGAGCACCTCACTTCAGTGTGTGTGTGTGTGTGTGTCCTTGGTCACTGGTGCATCAGGCAGCACTGCAGTATTTTCTTCTTTGGTGAAAAAAAAAATCACCAAGCTTTGCTTCATCCTCTTCTTTTTTTCTATTTCGCAGTTTTTGGGGTATTTTTTTTTAATTTTTTTATAACTAACCAGAAGGCCAACAAAAACAGCCAAAACAAAGTAGCTTCCATCACAAATACGCCAGCCTGTAGAGTCTGTTGCTTCGCTCCCCGGGCTGGCAATCAGAACACAGGCTCAGAGATATTTAATTGTCTCGGCATGTGGAGTTTGTAAAAGAACAGTCGGTGATGGGAGCAGTGGAGACTTTTGGGGAGGGGGTGGTGGTGCTGGACTCTCCTCCGCTGATATTTGTCAGAAGCTTTTTTTCCTCTCTCTCTCTCTCTGTCTTATTTTCTGTTATTTATTTATTTTTCTTCTTGCCTTGTTCTGTACCTACTGTACGCCCGCAGGGAAGCAGAAGAAAGGATGACCCAGATAGGGGGTGGGGAAGAGAAGGATTGAGGAGGAACAGAGGCTGCGCTGAGGTAAAAAAGTGATATTGAGAGAAAAGAAAGGGGAGGGGTGTGACAGTCGAGAAATTAACTGGCGACACCTGCTTCGTGTCATCGCTCCGTCGAAACAGGCGCTTTTATTCGTCTCCCTCGTCTCTCTCCTCAATCTGGTTTTATTTTTCTGTGTTTTCCACATTTCTTTTTTTTTTATTTCTGGCGCCCGTGAACCGAAAAGGCGAGGGAATAGGAGGGGACAGACAGGAACATGTCAAGCTGGGAGGGAGGGTGCGAGGCAGAAGTCCCGTGCGCAGCTGTTTTTCAGTTCGTGTGTGTGCGGGCGCCTCAGCGTGCGTGTGTTCGCGAGCATGTCTGAGAGTGTGTGTTGAAGAGTTACTCTCAAACAGCATTATTAACTCATCCGGGTTTTGCATGAGTCGCCTCCCATTCCCAGACAATGCACACACGCACACACGCACACTGTCTCTCTCACACACACACACACACACACAGTGCAGTGAGTTTTGACAGCTCCCCAGGCTCCTATCCTGGAAAGGCGAGACAGGAGAGCAGTGGAGCATGATGGGATGGTAGAAGACCCGGACGTTCATCTCTGAGCCCCCCAGCCCAGTTAATACTTAATGTCCCAGCATGCACACAAACACACACACACACACACTAACATACTGGCATTTGTAGTATGTAGAGCTAGAAAATCATAAACACATGCACACACACACACACAAGACGTAGGCATGCTTTTACACACATATATAACCTCTCACATACGTGCACACAAACACACACAGGCTCACAGTATATAAAATATTCAAGACCCCATGAAATAATGATGACCATTGATGGAATGAAACTTGCTAATTTAACTGGGACTCTCTCCTCTCTCCTTTGTTCGAAGGACAACAGACAGTAACTTGGGACTTGGATGCACACGCACGCACACCTTCACAGAGTTAATCACAGCAAGAGAGCTGAAGTGACAGGGCATGGGTACCACTGGGACCGTTTCTGAACCAAAGTGCGACGTCTGCGTGCGTGCACGATGGTGCACATGTTCACTCGGCTCATATCATAGTGGATGCATGTGAATTTTACAGTGGTTTGATTGTTAAGTGTGTATACGTGGAGTGTGCAAGTAGGGCAGCTGTCCCTTTTCCTTCGGTGCAACAGCTTCAGCAGTGAGTGGGAAGTGCGACAGTATTGCTATAATGATTAATAATGCTGGCTGCTGTTTGTAGCATTGAGATAGAAGTTTGGTAATCAGTTAATTAAATCAGCTAATTAAATCAGTGTTTGGAGGCGAGCGTGTTTTTCACATTTTGCTTTTCTGAATGGTTGCAAACAGTGGGAGGGAGACGGAGGAGAAGCCCAAACGGAGAGGAGGAGAATATGAGGGCCTGTTGAAAGCTGGACATCTTAGACGATAAGGCCAAGGCGCGGTATGAGTGTGCGTCCGGGGCGGTCAGTCTGGGGGCGTGTGCGTTCGTGCGCAAGTGTGTTCACGTGTGTTTACCGAAGGGAGTTCATGAACGTGTGTGGCCATGAGTATTTACAGCGTGTAAGTAAATACACTCGCTCATTCAGATGTGGGTGTTTTTCAGAGAGCATTATTAGCTCATCTGGATTTCGCTCTCCTCTGTGTGTTTAACTTAAACAGTTTCCAACAGCAACAACTTCACATTCGCCGAGAGGCAAATTATAAGCGTGTGTGCACGGTGCACATTTTCCACTGATGTCAGCACTTGGACGCGGAGTCACCTTATAGTGAAAGTTGTTACAATGAAATGCTTTCCCTTATAACAACCTCCGTTTACGCGGCGTTACCTGCCACCGATTGTGCTCTTTTTCTGGGTTAAGCTGTCAGATAACGGCAGAGGTGAAACGAAATGTTCCCTCTTATATTCATGAATTCTAATTTAGACAGCTGCTTGAGCAGCGGCGCGATTTGAATCACAGTAAACTTCACATTTGCGACTACATTCAAAACACAGTTAAGAGCTTTACAAAGCAGTGAGGAAGCGAAGCCATTAAGAATAATAGTATAATGAGATGGAACTGCTTGACGCGAATTAAAAGCACGACTGCGGGAAAAGAATATGCAAGGACGCAGCCGGAATCAGACTGAAACAAAATAATGTGGAAGATCGCCGCTAAGAGTGCGAAATGGTTCCGAAGTTGGGGTTGATTTTCTTTGCCTCAGCTCCTCAGGCTCTGTGCTTAAAGGCCTCAGAGCCCACTCCACACCCAGGCCCCCACCGTTTATTGCTTGGTGCAGTGCCTGCAACCTGCAGCACATAAAAGCTAAGATAGAATTTGTGTCAGCACTGCTCTGTGATTCTAGTCGTGGTGACGCTGGGGTGTTTGATGTTGCAGAGAAGAGGAGGGAGCATTTGTTTGAGCCTCACTGTGTTGGTGCATAGTTTGGTTCACCAATGTGGACGATCCCCTGCCGCCCAGCAGATTGACACCCCAGATCTCTGTTTGTGGCGCCCTTTAATCTGTCTCCTGCGTCTCACCATAATCCCTCCCCTGCCAACCTGCGCTGACAGGTGGAGGTTGCGTTGGGGTGTCCTTGACCTCCACTGCATGGTGGGTTGGCGAGGGACTGGATTAGACCAGATCAGGCCCTGCTCACTCTGTGCTTACGTGTTTCAGGGAGCCGGAAAGAGCTACAGGTAGCAGAAAGGCTTTTGGGGGATTTTTATTTTTCCAACAGCGAGTGCAATGAATCTCAGTTGAGTCAATATGTACTGTAGTATATTTTGCTGCAGCAAATGTTAACACTGTTAAGGGATAAATGCTGAACTGAGTTTTATCCCGCGTATCGGTCGGTGTGTTGCTTATGTTTTTTTTCCAAACTCTTTTAGCGAGAAGTGAAAATCTGGCAGTTAATAATTGACTGTAAGTAACAGGGATGGGAATCAGTCAGTCAAGAGCAGTGGTATCAAGGTACAGTCCCACAAATGATCACAGTACTAGCACCACTACAAATACCAGTTTCCATGCCACGATCCTCCAATAACAACAATGTTACACATAAAAAGTAACAAAAAATAACAGGACCTATTGGTGTTTAGGCCCTAATAACACATGAGAACACAATAAATAGCAGGCTGGCTGTAATGAACATAAAAGATATACTCAAGTAAAAGAAAGGCGTTCCAGTTCAAATAACTCTATGAGGACATCTGTAATGGCAAAACACTAATCTAATGCTTTGTAAGATCCTATCATGCTCTTTTAAGACTGTTTCCTGGCAGAGGCTTCTGTCTTCCTGTCAGTTTCAGTCTGCTGACAGTAAGCAGAGTAATGTAATGCAGCAGTCGTCTGAGGCCAGGCTCGCTGGAATAACCCAGCGCAGGTAAAAGCAAATTAAAACGTCATGTTTGCTCTCACTGACCACCTCGCTGAGACAAATAAGCTGTTTTTTTTTTTTTTTTTTTTATACTATATGAAAGTGAATGGCGGCTAACAGTTTCTCCTTTAAGGTGAGAAAATGAGCCCATATTTCATTTATGCTGACTGTGTTTATATGCTAGCAGAGACGAGATGGGGGGGAACATGGTGGTGATTTGCTAAACACCAGCATTATCCTTGCTTGGAAAGCCCTGCGGGTCAGAATAGATAAATCTGTAAGGCTCAGGTTTTATCTGTGGAGGCACACTCACTCATATCGAGTGGTTCGTGTTGATGCTGAATAGAAGAGACAACAAAACTGATAAATGGAATAACAAATCTATAAATGGAGGATAATGTGGCAAACATTTTTTTTTTTTTTTTTCTTTTTTTTTTAAACAACACTGCAGCTTTTCATAGAAAATTCCTTTCCTGCCCAACATGAAATTTGATTAGCTGTCCCAGCTGAATGCTGAAAGGATGACCAGTGGAGCAGAGAGAGGAAGCCGACAAATTCCTTTATATACGTTTGGGAGTGTTGCTACGGGGAGGGACGCGGATAAAATAATAAACAACACATTATTACACTATCTTAGACTTCTCTGTCAGTTAAGAGTCTACGGGGATGTTTGTTCGAAGTTACTTGTGTGGAAGAGGAGCAAATGAGTCTGCACATGATGCACAGGAGCAAACCTGCTTTTCATTTTCTGTTTGAAAGCACTCAGCCACAATAGGACACAAGCCTCCCCCCCCCTTCTTACAGATGTAAGTAATAACCATCATTTTCATCGTCAGATAATCGAGCCGGTTGTTTCCTCCAACAATAAAACTTTGGAGCTGTAAATGTGAGAGAAATCCATAGCAATTTACTCAAATTCTAGATATTTAAGTCTTGCGTCATTTGAAAAGTTCCAAACCAAAACGATTAATGAACAGAGAAAAGAAAATAATGATTTTTTTTTTTTATGATAATCTAGTAGCTAATATGTGTAAAATGCTGAATGTGTAAGGTAATGGTTAATAAATTAATTGCCTAATAGTTTGAGGTTGCGGACTAATGAGAGAGGTTTGCACTGGCTCATCAGTTATATCTGTATACTAGCTAGGGCCCTTATTTTCCCAGTCTTTACACACTAAACGGGAATCCAAAACACAGAGGAGATTAATAAATCCTGCCCTGTCCTATACAGAGGCTATCCAGTAAAGCATAAATGCCCACTCACATAATAAATGGGAAGACTGTCCTCCAGCTGGAAGGTCTGTTTCCATATTCCCCCGGGAAAGCAAGCACCGATGTGGATGGAGTGTCCTTGTGTGAAGCACTTGCAGACCCTCCAGGTACCTGTTGGTATCACACATCACAACATTTCTGTGTTAAGGCCGTACCTGGCAGCCCCTCCGTTGCCCCTGGAGAATTGTGAATACCCTAATAATCACATAATGGATGCCGGTGGCTAAAAGGCTCCAGGCTGCGCGATAGTTTTGAGCTTTTTAAAATGTTTCCTGCAGGGGTGATTAGCAATGTGGCCATCCAGTGTAGACAAGCGAGCCGGAATTCTCAGACGAAATGTCGGCTGCTAGAGCCGAGGTGTCCTTGCAGCTCGGTGATTGATTCGAATTTGAATTATGTTGCTCTCTTCCATTTCCCAACAGAGTCCTTGCTGACATCAGCTCCCCATTAATGAAGCAAAAGAAGGTCTCACCAAAATGAATCTCCGAGCAGCTATTTCCTCTCGCCACACTGGGGTTTTTTTTGTTTTTTTTTTCCTTAAATACTCTTCAATAATTTTTTTTCTTTCTAGGACAAGATAAGAATTTAATTTATTTAGTTTAATTCCAATTAGGTCGATTTTTGGGGGCTCGAAAGAGGCCTTAACACTTCTGCACATTTCCCAACACGGGTTCATATCAGAGCGCAGCTGTCCGGCCCAGTCAGGCATAAACTGGTCTTCGGCCTGCCAGCTTCCTATTGCAAAGTCCATGTGATGTTCTGTTGTGCTGATGTGCAAATCGGCAAATATTCCAGTGGATTTACCGCTTGCGAGTAGGCGTCATGTGTGTTCCCTCCTGCACCAGCAGTGTGGGCAGCACTATTTCTTGCTGTGTGCTATATGTGAGAATAGAAACGGACAGAAATATCCCATCCTGATACTCTTGAAATTGTTCCAAGTTCATGTGTGAACATGTCTAAACTGGAATACATCATATTAGGTCTGTTTGTTTTTTTGTTGGGTTTTTTTTCTGTCCACGAACTGGGAAAAACAAAATACTGAATCCTGCCTTGAAAATTGAGTCTGAGGCTTTTTATTGTGCAGGTGATTGAAATCCAGTTTGATCGATTACAATAATCACCACCGAAGCCATTTGGAGCCAAAAAGGTGCTTTTACATCACGGTCACCCATCTATTTTTCCACCTGACCTCTTTCCACTACAGGCCTAGTTCCAGTCAGATGGGTATGGATCTGTTGTCAGTGGCATCCTGTAGTTTTCTGCCTGTGGTCACTTCTTCTTCTCCCCGCAGTCAGACTGTCCACCACACGTACTTCGTGCGCTCACGTGTGACGTTTCGAGGAACAATCAATTCAATCACGTTGAGATTTTCTCAGAATGTGAAGACTTCACACTATGTGAGTATCGATGTGATTTGAGTTTTAAAGAGTTTTCAGCGGCACAGCTTGTTTTTGCAATTGATTAGAAAGATTTGTTTTCGTCGTGTTTTTTAAGCCTTAGTTTGATATTTTATTTTGCCTTGACAGTGACCGTGCAAATGGAGCCTTAACTCAGTAGTGTCTCTATTAAATCTCACATGAAATAAAGTCACAGTCATAACTACCATCTGTACTTCTTGGTAATATATTAGAAGATCTCTTAGCTGTGAGCAGTCGGCGAACAACTCTAAAAGTTGGCAGCAGTTGATAAAGCCGGAGTTTTGTACTAGGGTATTAAAAAATAAAAAAAAAAACATGCTTGAAATAGTCTCAGAAATATCTAAAGGTTGCCCAGTTTTTAACCATATTAGTGTATTTTTAAACTGCTGCTGTATATTCCATGCACCATGAAGTTGATTTGCTTATTTGGAGGTTGAAACGAAATTAGATTTTACTTTACCCGTATCACAAGGAAGTCATAAGCAGACAGTCTTCCCCGTTGTCATTGGATAGGTGCTGATTTTTCTATCCGCGCTGGTTTCAAATTTCACCGACATTATTTTCAAAGACAAAATACACCTTCGGGTCGCTTTTTTTCCCCCTTTTTTTTTTTTCCCCCTCAGTAGCTGCTTCCTTAACCTAAAATGTTTGCATTCCTGCAAATGTCAGTGTGTCAAGCTTCAAAATAATAGAGCACGCTGTGATGTGGTACTGTTTGATATAAGATACAGCTGCGAGTTTGTTTCTTGTGAACAGCTGTGAATGCCTGTGATGTATGTCTTTAACTTCTTTACAGATCTTTTTTTTTTTTTTTTTTTACTGCTGCCAGGAGCTGATTGAACATGGGAGGAGAATAGGAAGGAGGGGGTGAGATTAGAAACCTACAGTAGAATTGTAATTCTCTTCATCTAATGGCCTACAGTAGAGTCAGGGTAATGTGAAAAGGATTAACGCTGGGATGAATGCACGAGAGGAGGGAGAGAGCCTGAGATTACAATGAGAGCTTTGTTTCTCCAACTATCGAGCCGAGGTTCCTGTAAGGATCCATTATTCTTGCTTTAATGCTGCTGTCTCAATGAAAAGTAGTTGGCGGCGATGCATTGTTTCAACAGCAATGGGGATATCACTGCAGTGCTATTCAGCATAATTTAACCCCCCCCCCCCCTCCATGTTCGTCCTTGCCTACGCCCCCCAAGTTACTTCCCGCCTGCTTCGTTGTGACTCTGCAATTACCTGCGGTGCTAAATCAGAGCCTGACAGCAGTGGCTAAATATGGAGCTTCATGCCTACCTTCACCTTATCAAACTTTCAGTGCTTTGCCAAGCAGGATCCTATCCAAGAGGGATGGAGGCCCCTGATAAACGTCCTGGTTACCCTGGACGACGAAAGTCCTGGGTACCGTTTATCAGTTATATGGGCTGGTTGTCAGGGAGCAGATTGTCAGAGAACAAGGAAGTCGGCGACAATTAGAAGATGGGTGATTTATGACACCTGATTTAAAAAAAAAAAAAAAAAAAAAAGGAAAAACAGCCGCTTTAGCGTTTGGTGTGTGTGTAGGCGTGAGCGGCGCAATCCTCAGCTGTGCGTGCTTGTGTGTGGATGCACTTGGGCGCGTTGATATGTCAAAGAGTGACAAATATTCCAAGCTTGGAGCTTGCAACATCATTTCCCATTGCTCCTCTCGGCACAGATGTTCGTCTGCGCACACCCTGTCTCACACATACACACGCACCCCGCTGCACACATACACACACACACATGGGCAGCTCACTGCATGCATCCCAGCTCCAGCTGTTCCAGCAGTTAGTGGGACATGGTAGATGCCTCTATTAGAGAGCCGCAAATCCCTGCAGAGGTGGAGAAAAGAGATGGAGTGAGCGATGGATAAGAAATGAGCAGAGAGGGATGAACAATGACCCCAGTGCTGCAGGGAGGGAGGGCGGGATCGCGCTCTGGCTCTGGCAAATCTCACAGCAGACATTCTGGACATTTCTGGATCCAGCTTCAGGGAACTTTGTGGAAGTGGAGGGAGAGAGGTACACACAGCAGGGGTGTGTGGGGGCTTTGTGAAGAGGTCTTGGAGCGGCTGATGAATGCTAGTGGAATGCTCCAGGAATGTCGGATGAGGCTTTTTAGGGGCGGCCTGCTTAGCGGAGGCAGATGTGGCCTCGGGGGAAATCACAGGATCATCATTCCATCACTGCTTACCTTTTTCTCTGAACGCACGTGCATCAGACACTTCCACACACACAGACACACATTCCAGTGGGAAGGGGAAAGTTTAAGGGATAACTTAACCCCCAGCTGTGGAGCTCGCTTGCCTCCAACCCTTACAGATGGTTTTATTTACTTTTTACAAGGATTTATGTTTGTGAGTTTGACGCTCCTGCCAGCTGCTGCTTGTACACAGGAGGTTAAATGCTACAAAATAAAGTACAGGGTTGGTAGAATCCCTCTGCTACAGCAGCATCTCTCTGGTACGCCGAACCGTGTCTGACCTCTACAGAAGTCTATATTTTACTCCTCCAATCTCTCCTGTTTCGTTCTTATCCCTCTGTCCTGTCACTGCTCTCCCGGGGACAGGTTGTGAAAGCTCCAGATCACCGTCCAAAGCATTGTGTAGGTAGATCGGCCTCACTGTTAGGCGAGACAACACAGTGCAGGCCAGACGAACATACTTATCCAGCGGGCTTTTGGCGTGATTAGTTTTCCCTGTGTGCCTTGAGGTCGATCTCAGCAGTTGGTAATGTTTCCTGTTAGTCTGGGATGAACCATTGTGGGCGGATTAACAGATAATAGTCAGTGGGAAGACACGGGAAAAAGACATGGTGAGCTTTCAGCGTGGTGACCCAGTGTGGGAGGTATGCAGGCAGACTCTGATAAGGGCCAGACTGCTAACTGTTTCCTCCAGTTCCTACTGAATGCTAATCAAGAGCAGCAGAAGACAAGATTGGCTAGTTTTTCCTATTTTCCTCTATTGAGCGTCTGCTGCTTCCCTCCCTATCATCTCTTGTCCTCTCCTCTCATTCTGTGTTCCTCTCGTCTCTTTCGCTTTTCTCCATAGCAGGCTGAGCAGGGATAGCAGTTACAAGGCTTTGCAGATTTAGCATGAAAATGAGGGAAAGCACTTGGCTCGTCAGCGCAGACATGTGTGTTTAGTGCTCAGTTGACTCACCATATGGAGGAGCTTTATTTGCATAGTATATTGTTCCCTTGGCACATGGTCTCTTGCGAGTTTTAATATACTCTCTTGTAACCAGCACATTAACACGGAATCACTAACCGGGACCTCCAGTCGCCTAGTCTGGCTTCTTATTTTTCCTCGTTCCACTTCCCAACACCGTCACCACAACATCTGATCCAAGGATTTGTTTGGGATTCTCTTGGATTCACCCTGATTCTCCCCTTTATCAGTGCGCTCGTGTGCTCGTCTCTACATGTTTCTTCTGGCTGGGCACATGAGGATAATTACATATCAGCCTCCCACACAGTCTCTAATATCTTTCCAACAAGACAAAATCTCGCATTGTTCGTATTGGTGAGGGTAGGATGTGCTGCCGCACATTCGCACACACACTTTCACACACTGATACTATTACTGTTATGTAGACATTCCATTGACTAATATCCGCTCCAAAACACAGGACATAGCTGTTATGAATAAATGCCCAACCCGGTGTACGATGCAGTCTGCAGCTTTTTTCCACATAGATCTGGCCAACTGAATGCTTGTGACTCTATTTACTGTCATGGTCCTAAATTTTTAGTAGATAGCTTGATGAGTTTGATGTTATTACAACATAAAAAAGGTGTTATAAAAGGACCTTCATAAATAGGGTTGCAGACTCAGGGTTAGCTGATTGATTGATTGGTTGGTTGATACGCGCTAATCCAACTCAATACGTATTATTGAGACAGTCAGCGGTGTTACTTTTATATGGTGAAAAGCACAACATCAACAGCTTTTCAAAAACACCCCCGTGCTTTTGGTAACTTTGAGCTCACCCAACCTAATGGAGACCGCTGGGTCTAACTTATTTAATGCTTACTCTGAGTTGGCTCCAAACTAAGTGGCACCATGTCAAACGAGTCAACAGAGTGGCTGTGTTTTGTTAAAGTGGATTGCGAAGAAGCTGAGTGGAAACTCTACAAGCAGCACTTTTCATATAGCAGCAAAAACAACTGCTGTGCGTTATCTGAAACAAAGGGGGCTAACTGGTGTGCGTTATGATATCTTTTGTGTTCAAAGGCTGTGATCTCACGCGGCCAGCACCTGAACACGTGCACCCAGCCAGAGTTCTGTTAACATGAAGCTGGATGTGAAGCCTTCTCTCTCATCAAAACAGGAAAACGGTATCTGAATAGGAATTTAAATTGCAGGATTCAATAGATCATGTGTGTTGTTGTTTAGTTTTTTGAGTTTGGGAAAGTCCGCTCCGAGTGTTTTTCATCTGGCAGAGCTTATGCCGGATGCCTTTCCTGGCACCACCAAAATCAGAACTACTAATAAGAACTAAAAGCGCTGACTTTTATGTTATGTTTTCATAAAAATATGCATGCAGAATTATTTTTTTTCCCCTCTTGTTGAGGGCTCGAGGGGTTAAAGAGTGTGATTTGAGACAATCAAGATTTCCTTTTGCTGATTTCAGACCTGCGCACGATAAGCTACAAACAACCTTTTTTTTTTTTTTTTTTTTTTTTTGGTTCACATGAGACTAAATGGTTTTTCACGGTCTTCCAGTTTTTGCTCTCATTAAACATGTTACACCCTTTACCCAAACTCTCTATTCAGCTGGCTTTTTGTTCTTTTGTTTCTGTACGAGGACTAGTCCCATTACATGACCATTAAAGGAGATATTTATTCACTCTATTTTCATTTTTCTTGCCTCTCTAAAGGGAGCACTCCAGCTTTGACCCTTGGCCTTTGTTTACTTTCATTTTGGAGGATAGAATAAACCCGTCAGCTGTGATGTATATTTTTTCCATCAGCCTTTCACTTGTTGTTTTTCCATGTCATTCGTCTTCTATTGGAAGAAAATCCCAAAGCATGTGGTTGATTCGTGGTGGGAGAACAGCAGCCTTATGCCACTTTAGTTATATAAAGTAAATGAATAGATTTTTATGCCAAATCCAACCAGGTGGCACAAATTCTGAAAGGTGCTGTTGATACCAAAACAGGTCTCTGGGCTTTTGATTTAGCACACTTTTTTTTCCAAATACCAACATTTACAATTGTCCTGCTTTTGAATTCTGACTAAATAATTCCAGGTAGGCTCCTCAGCTGAATGCGTAATAGTTGCTGACAACATGAATGGTTATTTAAGCTGACACACACACACACACATATATACACACACACTGCATGTACCCTGTCCTCTGCTGTGTTGAATGTCGGGGTGTTGATGCTTGGTAAGTTTTTATCCCAGTTGGTTGGCGAGGAGTGTTGCCAGGATAGCAGCTGCTCCAACTCCACATTCCCCTGCATGTGATCCGAGATTGGAAACTCAGGGGAGCGTCTGACTCGGACAGACACACACACATGCGCACACGGTGAAAAACACATGTACTTAGAGCCACACATGCACAGCTTAGAATCACATAGACACATATGCAGGGTGAAGGCTGAAGAGCTAGAGAGGCTAGATGTCACGGGCCTTATAATAGAGGGATGCCCCCTTAAGCTGCTTCACAGCAGAGCCCAGAAAATCAAACTGTCATATCAATGAGCAGCTCAACACCCCCCACCACCACAAAAAATACTCCCCTCTACACTTCACTTTTCTTTTTCAGTCTCTCTTCTATCTCTCTGCCTCCCTCTTTCCATGCTGAGAAGCAGGTTTGAAGTTTTCTGGAGGACGGAGCCGGCTTTTCAATTATTTTCGGTGTCATTCGTAATGGTATAAGACGGATAGAGGAAGAGGGAGTCATGAGAGAAAAGGGGAGACGGAGCTGAGAGCAGAAGAGAACATAGGCACTGGCAGAGCAGAGCTGTTTGTGGCAGGCTAAATGGAGATCTAATTCAATTTTAGCTATGACCAAAGGCCAGGTTCCTTTGCTAAAAGCCTGCTTGCATCAAATGCAAACACAACATCTGTTTTTTTTTTTCTTCTTCTTTTTTCTAAATCCTTTTCTTCCTTTTAACCCAAGACGGAGACATCAAAAGGGCATGGATTTTCATCCCTCTTCAGTCTTACATCTTATCTTCTTTTGCCTTTTCTAATTCCTGTTTAAAGGTTACTTCATAACAGCATTTCCAGGTCTTTCCAGCTACCCTCTGTGTTGGGTTTTGTGCAGAATTAACAGCCTTTTGAATCTCTGAATGCACAGTCAATATGCACCCAACAGATGGTGCCTGGCTCCACTGCTTTTCCTCTTCCTTCTTGTTTTTTTCCTCTCCACTAGCTAGGAACAATTTGCTGCTCGGTGTACGTTAGCTGCATGTTGCTCTGCATTGGTTTATTCTGCTCTTTCTCTTTGTCGCAGATGTAGCCTGAAATCACGTCTGTCACACTGGCCTTAATCTCACTGATAGCAGCTGCCAGTTGATTGTGTGTGTGTGTGTGTGTGTGTGTGTGTGTGTGTGGAGCGCAAACGTGTATGTGTTTGCGTGATCTTGTGTGAAGAATTAAATAAGCAGTTAAAATCCCCCTTAACGCTCTGGTCACTTGAATGTGTAAGTGTGTATTTAAAGCTGTTGGTCAGTGGATAATTAAAGGAATAAACTGATGTTGATCAAGCTGGACAGACACACACATGCGCACACAAACGGTCTTGATTCAAGTTTCACTAGAAAACTTCTGTCTTATCTGAACAACAGCGCACTAGTGCAACGGAATAAGAAAAAAAAAAAACACAATGTGCAAAAGTCTTGAGCCACCCTCATTTCTTTAGATTTTACCAAAATGATAAACATGCAAAAGTAAATGGAAATGC
Source organism: Simochromis diagramma (assembly GCF_900408965.1). Lineage (NCBI taxonomy): Eukaryota > Metazoa > Chordata > Actinopteri > Cichliformes > Cichlidae > Simochromis > Simochromis diagramma. The sequence goes on from NW_024387030.1 coordinate 8,217,162, forward strand.
GCTATGTAAGGCAAAAATAGAGCGAACTCAGTTTAAATAAAATTTCCAACGAGCTTGATAATCAGTATTTGGTATGACTTTTATTCTTCTTGAACTCTGGGGCAAGTTTTTTTTATAATTTCTTTAAAGTTACAGTATGTAAAATTTCACCACTAGATGTCAGTAGGTTGCAAATTCCTGTCAACTGAATTCTGTTTTCCTTCCTCAAAATCCAAGTGCAAAATCCTGGCTACGGTGGCCAATGTAGAACAAACAACTCAGTCTATTGTTCATCTGTAGTGAGTGTAGGATGTCAGTCGGCTGTTTACCTATGCCAGGCTGTAACACTTTGTGAAAGGAGTCCAATACAAGTTTAAGAATCAGGGGACGGTGATACTGAGGTGAGTTATAGAACTTTTCTATTATTAAGCGCTGGTGTTTTTATTGTTGTTAGCTAGATTTAGTGAAGCTTTCTTTAACCTGGATTTTTGGACTCGGACATTTAACATTTGAGAATGTGATCAAACTGTTTATCAGAGAGAAAGTTTGATTTTTACACTCAAGCTTAACATTAGCTGCAATAAAATTAGTCTCTAACCAGCTGTTGTTGTTTAGCTGGCCTGCTGTCAGCCATGGAGACAGGAGGGCCGCATATGTAATCTGACAATAAGTAACTGTGACGATATCAGGAATAAATAAGCATGTTTATGCACAGCTTTGTGTGTTAAAGCCCTGACTTCAGCTTAGGAGGTGAAGCTTGAGGTGAGGAGGAAGATGATGACGTTTTTAATCCACATTCTAGTCATGTTTTGTCTTTCCTGATGATTAAACATAGATCTGATTCACACTAATCGGTTTATATTTATGAGTACAACATTCTTTTTTTTCTATTAAAGTACCTGAAAACCTTTAAGTAGTCTTCAGGAATAGTTCTCCAGGCATCCTGTAAGCCATTCTCTTCTTTGGATGTTGGCTGCCTTTTGTTCCATTTTCTGTCAAGATGATCCCACACTGCTTCAATAATGTTGATGTCTGGGCTCTAGGGAGGCCAATTCATGACTGATGTATTTTTCTATTCAGGTGCGCTTTTACTTCACTGGCAGTGTATTTGGGATTATTATCGTGCCGAAAAATGAAGCCGTTGGCAATCAGATTGTTCCCACATGGTATTGCACGGTGGATTGAAATCTGACTGTACTTTTCAGCGTTTATAATTTTGTCAAGATCCCTAACAGCACTTTGAAAGAGCAACCCTGGAGAACTATTGCAGCCGTTAGGTGAACTCGGCCTCTAATAGCTGTACAGTGCTGCACCAGAAACCTCCTTTAGATTGATTTGGTCACCTGTTAATTGCTGCAGTCACGGAGTGCTAGTGAAACTATTGAATGTGAAATGTAAACTAAAAGGGAGACTATTCACCTTTAAAGTAAAGGTCTTGCCTTTTCTAACATGTTGGTTGGTGTGGCAAGGCACGACCTTTACTTTGAAATTCTCCAATTTCACCTGGTGACAACCAGCAACCACCTGCAAACCAGTCGGGGAATACATTTTTTCCTAGCAACAGGTAGTTGCCATTGGTCAGTGACCAATCTCCTAATCTCTAGGCCTGTGTGGCTCATGGGCCTTACCCTTTCCCCTGTTATGCTCTGTTCTAACAGGAAAATAAGGCTAAGCTCCAAAGTCAGATGTGGCTTTGGTCACATTAAATAAATTTGCCTATTAGTGTCTCTAAAGCTCCAATATCTAATCGTTTTTGTTTAATCAACACAACAATTGTGAGCAAAAAGTGTGAAAGCCACAAATTGTAATTTTCCATGATTGTTTGCCTAAATATTTTTAGACCGTGACAGGTCTTTCCCATTTTACATAATTTCTCTTGTTTGCCTGTCACAGGCTGTTTTTGATAGAGGATTTTTAGCAGACTATAATGCAGTTAGTGTAATAGGGTTATTGTGGGGTTATTTCAAGTAGTGTTTATACCACTTAAGCGGACGAGTCATAACATGTTAATTAGCAAGCTTGTAGGCAGATATAATGACTTTCAGACGAGGGAGGACTTGCTGGGGTTTTTTGTTTTGCTTTTTTTTTTTTTTTTTAAAGGCCTCTTAAGCTACCAGGCTGTTAGCCATAACTATACATCAGCTTCTCATTTAACTTGCACCCCAAAATGTCAAACTGCTCTTTTAGGAATAGATTGAGCCTTATTGAAGAGATTGAAGGTAAGGAGGGAGGGAAGGCGAGGCGGAAGGATGCTATAGCCTCACAGCTTATTCGAGACAAAGCTGGAGCTGTGAGCTCGAGTTATGTTACTAGACAATAGTCTTCTTTCACCCAAACGCACAGACACACACAGCACAGGGGTTCTGTAGAAATCAGTTGTTGCGCCTGTTGCACAATATTTGGCTGTTATTATTTTGCTATGCCCCCTTCTTCCTGTTCTCCTGCCTCTGCTGACCATCTCTGATTGTAATTTCCTTGGCTGCTTGTTTTTGCCTGACTGATTGGAGTGTGTGTGTGTGTGTGTGTGTGTGTGTGTGTGTGTGTGTGTGTGTGTGTGTGTGTGTGTGTGTGTGTGTGTGTGTGTGCGTGTGTGTGTGCGTGTGTGTTGTGCGTTTGGACTTGCCTTGCCCTGTCACATGTATATAGCCTGTGTCGTATGATTGCGCATGATAACAAAGGCCAATTTTAGCTGTGAAATCCCTCTGACATTGTGTCTCCAAGTTGTGGCTGCATAATGAGAGAGTGTATGGGGACACAATCTAGGGAATGCCACCTTTATTCTTTAATTCCCTGGAATTTTCTTTCCCATTTTCCTCCACGCCTTGTTCATGCCAGTCCCTCCCTCCAGGCACTGCTCATTAGCCCCTTGGCCCTCTCTAAACAGGTGGGGCATGTTTGGCACAGCCCTCCGACATGCAGTCAGGCTTAATTGGGCTTAGAGGACCCCTTAAACACACACACACACACACACACACACACACACACACACACACACACACACACACACACACACACACACACACACATCCATACATCCATCACTCATATTCACCCCTCCTCCTCCTCCTCCCTTCACACTTTTCCCTCCATTCTTAAAGAACCAATTGTCCCCGTCCTATTCCCCAGGGTGAGGTTGTGGTTCCTAGGCTGGACCGCGTAAATCCAGCCTCAGGCTTGTCTCCAGGCCTGGCTGACTCACTGACTGACTTCCCCCACATCTCCCTTCTCCCCGTTTTCAGTCAAAAAGATAATAACTACTACCAATACAAGCTCCATTGACATGCAGGAATATATTCCAAATTCACTGGGCTCTCCTGGCCTTTGGCTCCTCAAAGTCTCCGTGCTCACTTTTTTCCTTCCTAACTCCACCTAGTCTTTACCTCTCCACTACCTCTTTTTCCTGACTTGTCTTTCTTTCCATCCCTGACTTGTTTCTAAGTAAACTCTTTGTCTTACTGCCTGAGAATATATTTATTTATATATATGTTTTTTTACCTGAAGAGGATTTTTTTTTTTACTTTTCAAGGATACTGAGATTTATCCTCATGTGACTGCAGTTTTTGTTTTTTGTTTTTCTTTGTGCTGCACGTATGCTCAACTTTCCGGGTAATCGTGAAGCATCAGCGTGCCTATCTATGTCTGCGTAATTACACCCGCATCAGGCTGCTCTTTTAAAAATTTATTTCTTTTTTTACCGTTCTCGGGCAAACGCTTGACACTACCTTAAAAGGATGTTTACTTCAAACGAAAGAAAAATCCCCAGTCTCGCTTTTTTGCCTCCTCGCCTTTTTTGTCTCTCGGTAACGAACACACAAGCGTACACTATCCACCGCTGCTACTGGCTCAGCAATATCTCATTATCCTGTTTATTCACACAGCTGAATGCCTACTTTCTCTACACGCGCATGCATATATACAGATGTAGCGCTGGAGCTGAGAAGTAAAGAGAGCGCCGTGGTGTGTCTGCGCGTGGAAAGGGTTGCGCAAGGCAGGTGGGGAGGTTTGAATGTTAACTGCCTTATCACTCCAATTTCACACTCTCGCCTCCAGTCACGCACGCACACACAAACACAATGCACGCACACAGAAAACACCCTGTTGCCTGCAGTCTCGTATGTGGCGACTGATTAACGGACAAACAGGGGGGTCTCTCTCCCTTTCTGTCTCACACACATGCACACACATAAAGTGCACACACTAATCCCAGCCAGAGGGGAGGTTTTTGTGTGTGTGTGTGTGTGTGTGTGTGTGTGTGTGTTAATGAGTGTGTGTGGCTGCTTCTGTAATGGGGCCACCTGTCTACTCATTAGCCTCGTTATCCAGCCTTTTAATTGCCCCCAAACTCCGCACAGTCTCCTCCTTCGTCTTCTTCTCCTCTTCTTCCTCCCCCCTCCCCTTCATTGGAATAAGTGAACTGTTGGGACATATCAATAATCTAACATCACCGCATATGGCGAGGATTATATCACAACTTGCAGGTGTGTGCTCGAGTGCGTTTGTGCAATAGGAGTGGGTGAGGTTGCGTTGATTGCAGCTTTTCCATATGTCAGCAAATTGATTGCTTTGACCTCGGTATCAGGAGGCATATGAACATGATGCTGGGTGGAGGGGACTTTTGCACGCACGCGCACACACACACAACAGGATATCAGGTTTAGTCTGTTACCTTAAACAGCGTGACGCTCCACCTTCATCCCTCTCATTTCCTGGCTCACATTTCCTCTGCTTAACTGGATGCATGATTATGAAAAAGGACTCTGATTACTGAATTTTTATTACTACTGCGCTCACACTTACAACAACGATTATTTGTCTCAGCTTTGGGAGACTATAGCAGGTTGTTTTATTGGATTTTTTTTGCAGCTTAGCATACATTTCCACTTTATTTCCGTGCACTATTTCTTAAACTTGCTTAGAGTGCTTTATTCCACACTCTGCGATCTTTATACTCTCGTTGTGGTCCTTTTTGCACCCAATTCAGTTAATAATCACTTCTTTATTACTTTGGGACACAGCTGCAGCCCAGAGGCAAACTTAGCACACATTCTGCAGTTATTTGTCATACGGTAATCTCCCTTAAAACTGAAGATAAACTCAGATTTGGGGAGGGGTCTTTTCTTAAGATGAGCCAATTCACTCTGCATCACAAAATTTAACTGCTTTTTTTGGTCACACAGTGATGAGCGTTACATGCTGGAATGAATATGAGGTTATAAGTGCGTATCACGGACGTGAAAGTGGTTGCTAACTACTTTGATAAATATTAAACCGTCCCAGCTTGTCAAAAACAGACATTCATCAACTGTCGTGCTAGCTGCAGGTTAACTTGTCTGGATGGCTGAATAATCAATTAATCATCATTTCCACTCTAAATGTTGAGGGAAACATCGACATTTAAGAATTGTATATCTGCTGCAGATACATCTCATACAGCCACATCTTCCTATCCTAACATGCGCGCATAACATAAAATTGCAAAAACATGAAAAATGATCTGCGATTACTTGTGCAACTTTCCTTGTCCTCCACCCATCTACCTCTCACCATATCCGTCTTACTTTCTCCCGGCTCCCTCTCGCTCTCCCTCCGTCTGTCAGACAGTTCTCTGGGCTGTTGCCAGCCAAGTTACATGAGCGAACAGGCGGCCGAACATTCCTGCCGAACATAGCTTTGCACTCAGGGGATTCCCTCCCCTGTCTCTCTTTTCCTCCTGCCCTCTCTTTGTTTTTGTCCATTCCCGAACTGTAAGTGTAGCTCCGTAAGCCGTGGGCTACACTTCCATACGAGGCATTCTGCTCCCTGTTTGCTGCTCCTCTTTGTCTTGTAATCACGAAGAGGATGCATTTCTGTGCTGAAATGCAGCGAGCCATGAGTTATTTTGCACTCGTGGCAAAAGCCAAGGTTTCACACGCTCTTTTAGTTATGGTCGCACAGCAACTCCCACTTGCATTGCCAACTTGCTTTTTTTTTTTTTTTTTTTTTTTTTTTTTGTGAAGAATACCTTGCTTGTAGAGAAGAGCTCGCCTGAATGCTTTGTTAATGACTGCAGGGGCTCTGAAGCATTCTCGGTGTTGGATCCAAATTTACTGCCCCAGTGGAACAACGATTCAAAATTGTTACTGTACATCATAATAAGACTCCTTTTTGGGGGCGATGCTGGCAAAATGTGCGCCTAATGGCACTGGTTTCATTCTCTTGACAAAATAATGAGTAATAAAGGCTGGTTAATACAACTACAGTAATTGTTGTTTTGCTAATCTTGCAGTCCTACCAAAAACTCTTGAGTCACCCCTCAGTTCTTTATATTTTGCTGGGTGACATAAATGAAATGGGAGCTATTGAAACATGTGCAAACGTAATAGGAAGTGGAGCAGGGCGATATGACCAAAAATATTTATCACGATATACATTTGAAAATTTGCAATAACGATATAACCGACGATATAATTGACACTAGACAAAATACTTTACAACTCCACAACTTTGATGGGGGTTTTTTGCACTAATAATGTATTTTTACTTAAACTAGCAGCTGTTTTATGTGCATTAAAGTTCCTTGCTGACAGTTTAACCAAAAGGCATTTCCAGTGGAAATTGGCCGACATATCCTCAGCATAACCATGTATAATATCCACAAAACTTAAAAAGAGGTTAAACACACACAATACGGTAATATTATGTTGAAGCACAGTACGTATCACTCCGCGAGGCTCCTGCCTACGATAGCCGTAATGCTCCGACAATCCATCAAGCAGTCCGGGTTCGTAGGTTAGCAAAGTCGTACTAAAACATTTGTCAGATTTTCGAGCGCCGTGTACGACATAAAATCGTTTCGAGGTCAGTAAACACAACCAGAATTCATACATAAGGCACACGGGATTATAAGGGGCACTGTTGATTTTCAGAAAAATCAAAGGATTGGTTTTTAAGTGTGCCGTATTTTCCAAAAAACACGGTAATAACGACGGCCTGCTAGCATGCTCTACCAAAAATAGTGCTTTGTTGTGTATCTGACGGACGAAAGCTAAACCAGTTCCACACCACTGAAGTTGCAGCATTTTTACAAACCAATTCTGGTTCATCCGTTTCATTCAACGACCCGCTGTCGCCCTTCTCATTCTCCATCGCCGCCATGCTTTTCCTGCCATGTGCGTATGAAAACAAAGGCACTGCGCATGCGCGGTTTTACCCATATTCTATCGCGATATTTCATTTTCTTATCGTTGCCCAACATTATACCGGTATTACCGTGAACGGTATATGGCCCAGCCCTACAAGGAAGTACAATATACAGTGCATAGTGGCTCAAAATCTTATTCATACTTCCATCAATGACAATTTTGAACCAAAAACTTCACATTTACAACTCCTCACTCTATAACACCTTTTGCCACAAAATTTCGTTCTAGTATTTGCGTACTTTGGGAAACCCCAACCTATTCTACCAGTTTCCCTTTCTTAATAATGGCTTCTTGACAGCCACTGAGACCATTTCTATTGAAGCTTCAGTGAACAGTAGATGGATAAACTGAAGGACCAGATTCATCTTTTAAATCTTTACTGGATTTGTTCCTATTTCTTAAGGGCATAACTTCACTGTTCATCTGCTGTAGATATTTTTCTCTAAACCTGTCACTTATTTTTTGTTCTTCACCTATTTCTTCATAATTTAAAAGAAAAGTCTATATACACATCATGTCAAACTATTCATTTTTTACTAATAGTTCTTTAGGAATCACCTAGTTGGCGCACAAAAACTATTTTATGCCTCTGAAATTGTTTTATCTTTGCTTAGATTTGACTAAAGAAATTGAAACAAATCGTGTTTTCGTGTCAGGCTGCTACTGCCTAAAGATACAACTTAAAATTGGTTCTTTGCTGTGATATTGGTTGTGTGGAGACAGAGCACTGGCTCATCCCTTCAGTTAGATACCTTCACCTACTAAGACTGGATTGACTGTTTTTTCACTCATTTTCAGTGTCTGAAAGAAGAAAGTCCAGAACTCGGAGAGATAAAAAGAAGAGGCAAATCCACACTCTTGATAAGCTGGAGCTAACCAGTGTTCAATATACAGACTGAATAAATGAGCAATTGGATCATTAATAGTGCTAATTAATTTCCTCTTACCTGTTCTGATCAGTTAATCAACGATTTCATTTTGCATCTTAATAGTGGCAGTAATCCTGTCTGTTTGTGAAGCTGAATGATGATGTTAATCGCGTGATAATGTGATTTCTCTAATGGAGAGAAAAAAAGTACAAATCTAAGTTGCTGGTTTTTTGTAACTACTACAAAACCTGCTTGTGAATGTCTTCAATTTACTAGATAAAAACCACCGACTCTCATTTCAACATCAGTTCAAGCAGGGCCCTTTTTTTACTTCTACTCTCAATCACAAATAGACGGCTCAGTAATATTGTCTCATTAAGCAAAATGACATCAGGTTCTCTATTAAATGGTTTGATTTGCTGTTTTTTGGGGGTTTTGGACATTTAGTTGCACAAAGCAATCCCTTAGTGGATGTTCCACATGGTTCGGGACAACTGATTTTTCATTGTTTTGCAAAATAATGATTGCAGTTACAGGTCATAATGTGATATAATTCTGAATTCTGTTGCTCTGAAGGTTGGCCTTAGCCACGTTACCCCAGTCACATTTTCTTTGACACATCAGCACATATCCAGTTGCATCCAAAAATCTAAGTCAGGATGTTTTGATATATAGAAAATGTGGATACGCTAAATGGAAAATATTTAGAAACCATAAATTTCCTCTCTTGCTGTTGAGAGAACAAAGAATTTCTGTTAATGTCCTTAATATTTAACCACAAACGCTCTTGGATGTCTGCTTGATCCCACCGTGCTCCCTCTGCGTCCCCTCACCCCAGCGCTGTCCCCACTGTCTCCTGTTCCTCCCACTTCTCTCCCACTCTGTTTTCTTTCCACTCAGTCTCTCATACGTCTTCTGTGTTTAAAGTCCAAATTACCAAGGCAGGCTGTCTGAGTCCCGAGGCTGTTATTGATCAACTAACAAAGAAAGCGGTACAGGGAGGAAGAGTGAGCTAGGGCAGCCAGAAGAAGAAGACGCCCGGAGAGCTTGTCTGAACCGGAGGGTCTATTTCTGTCTGTCTCGGTGCGTCATTATTGGCTAGAGACACTTGGGACAGGAACAGGAAAACAGAAGTAGGGGGGGAGGCCAAGAGATCACCTTTTAGAGGGACAAACGGGCACTATAAGTCAGCTTTGTGCGGGTGGGACGGTTCTGGAGCTTGAAGCCTGCCAACTCCCAAAAAGACTGACTACTTGATTTATGAAATGAGGTCAACATGTGTCCAACCTGACGATCAATTATTTTAGGCCTGTGTCGAGTGTGCGCGTTCATCCAAATGATGACGTGGAGGAAGTCCTCAGTGGTAGTCTGCTGAGAGTCAAGTCCCGACATGTTGATCCCTGCTTTCACTCCAACATGGCTGATGTCATCTGAATTTACAGCCATGTTATTCCACACACCAGCTCCCTTGCCAGCATTCAAAGTGCCTGTTATTGAGAGTTAAACCACACGCACACATTCAAAATCTGATTCTTATTTTTCGTTTTTGGTGTAGACCTCGTCAAATCTTGATGTTCGTTTGTGGTATTTGGGCGAAGAAATCTAAATGTGACAAGAAAAAAGAGCAAAGCCACACTTGCATATATTGTGCTAAAAGGAGAGGATGTTAAAGTTCGATTTCTGGCATCTTTTGTGGTGGTACTACGGTAATTAAAAACCGTTTATGTATCAAACGTAGCTGCGATGTTAAAAATGATGGCTGTAACTGTGATTTTATGTATATGTATATAGATATATAGAGATATATATATATATCTCTTAACCAGGCTCCTGTTTGACAGGTTTTTATGTTGGATGCATTTTCTGATGCATTTTCTGTGTCTCCTCCCAGGATCAAACTTGAGAGCTTTCGCTTGTTAGCCGAATGTGCAAACCAATACTTATGCATTTATATTATATGGTTTATATTTAAACGTGCTCTGCGTTCCTGATGCATTTCGTTTTAGTCTTCGTTATTGCCACCGTGCAGAAGACCGTAAACTTCTAACTGGACCACATGGTGGATTTTGACAGAAAGAAGTGATGGGATTTGATCACCTCTGGCCAATGTCTGATCACAGTATCCCAGTTTCAATCAATCCTTCCTACTTTGAACACATTAAGTGAAATAAAGTACATTTTAATTTGCTTGTTTTATCTCAAATGAGGTTCATTTTTACACAAGTTATCCTCAGCGTTTCTTCATCATCTTTAAGAAACAAGATGTGCTGCTGGAATTTCAAATCTTTGCATAATTGACCAGCAATCTGAGGATATTCGTGCACGTTTTTCGCCTGCTATTTCCGACCTTTTCGTCTGATTTTTGAAGAGAAATTCACCAGCCTGTGGCGTTGGCATTAAAGCGTAATGGTCAGTTTGGACTCTCCTTGCGGTGGTTTTGCTTCCAATTCCATTTTTAGAGGTGGAAAAAGTTCATTCTTGAGTGGATCTGGTTCCAGACTATTAATAAATCATGGCTGCGACATCATAGGGTGCTGTTGGCGTCACTGTGTTTATAGGGCCGGATGAGCATGATTTACGCATGTAAACACCCTCAGATTTATATTTAAACAAGTTGTCTTAACCCTTTCATGTTCTTAAGGCATTAAAAAACTGTTTGCATCTCTTGTGTACTGAAGCGAACCTCTGGTATTTCTTAAAAAAGAGATTTTAATTGGAGGACAACCTGCAGACCTCCTCACCCTAATTAATGGCAGTCTTGCTTTCTAATATTTTACTAACTAACAGTAAAGTGGTAGAGAAAGATTTGGGTGTCCCACTTTCAGGGTGTTACTCCAAAAGGAAAAAAATAATTTCCTAGATTGGATGGGCTAAAGTAGACGACCCAGAGGGAGGGGAAGATTTAAACAGAAGGAAATAGAGGCTTTAAAAAAAAGGAGGTAGAAGTTGTAGAAATGATGATTTGAGGTCCTCAGGAAACAGGGTTATGTTTTTTTCCGGGCTCTGAGGGACCGTAGCCGGCCCAAGTTCTGTGTGTTTCCTCTTGATAACACTCAGCAACCTCACTTGTTGTCACACTTACTTGCACTGTAGAGAGTCTGGACTGCGTTGTTATAGAGGGATGAGTCTAGCACGTTCTGTGTTTATTCAGTTGTCCTCCAAGTTGTCTACCAAAACCTGCAAGGAATCACAAGCATTCAGTGTTTCCTGACATCGTTGTAGTTTTGGCAAAGTTGGAAATGTGAATAAAATATAAAAATGTGGAAAAATACAGATGCACACGAGAGACAAGGAGGAAAGGAGGGGGAAATTTCTCGAAATGGAAAACTACTGGAATCATTGCATGATGGGCTTGCTTTGTTCTTCGTCCTATCTTTGTTTTTGTCAGCCAGTCAGCTAGTGAGCTTCATAATGATCTTATAGCCTCAATTTTGAATTCAGTTTTACTGATCAGGACAAAGTAAAAAGGGATGAAGTAAAAGAGGTACTAGACAAAGCCCCGCAGTGGCTTCCTCACACCTCTCCCCATCAAGCAGTCGTCTTTTTTTGTCTTTTTTTTTTATCAGTGCTCCACACACCACCAGTCTGACGGGATAAATCTATAAGTGTTCGCCGATTAGTCGACGTGTTTCATAAATGTAATTTTGACTGCTTTTGCAGATAACGCAAAGGCAAACCGGCGAATCTTATGGAAGGAAAACAATGCAATGCATTTAAATGTAGTCTGCAGGAGGGGACCTTTCAAGCTGCAGTGTCATGACTACGAATCCACAGCCGTGCTCAGCCGGAGTATGACGATCTTTAATCTCGCCGGTGAGAGATTGAGCAGTTCATATTACCTTTGAAGCTGATTTGACAAGTGCACATAAGCTTCAGCTACGAGCCATGTCACCTGTGGTGGGGGAGAAAAAACCAGAATACCTGTTGTAATGTTCCGCTCCCTCAGAGCCAAGGGAAAAAAACATGGAAAAGGGAGTGGCCTTGCTGGTGAGTGAGTAAAAATACGTGAGGCTAGGTGTGTGTGTGTGTGGGTTGAACCATCATTACCTTGGGATCCGAGTACACGGCCAGACATCATTAGGCTTTAAGGCGAGAAAGTCTCCGCGGCACTGGTTTCGCAGTCTGCCTGACCCAGCAGACACGACAGGCCGGCATGCCGTTTAAGATCATTTATTTGGCTTTGCGTGTGTGTGTGTGTGTGGGTTCCTATGCGTGTTGCCTCATGTGTGTGTTTGTGTGCGTGTTATTTATTTATTTTGCCTGGTAATATGCCTGAGCCTTCATTATAGCGGGAGCCATAACTTTGATAAATCACTTGGGCTTGGGGCCCTCACTGCTTTCACAGTATTAGAAAACTAATTGAAATTCTCTTCCGCCCCCTCCTAACTCTCTCCCTCGCTCTAGCTTCCCCTTTTTTCTTTTTCCCTCCCGCTCCGTTTTTCACCCTTTCCCTCGTTCTCCCTTCCCGTCTCCTGTATCGAGGGCCAAACAGTACCGTGTTTTTTCAGTGGAATGGAAGCCAAGAGGGGGAAAATGTCATCACTGATTTAATAGGCATATTCTTACTGAGAAACACACACACACACACACACACACACACACACACACACACACACACACACACACACACACACACACACACACACACACACACACACACAGTTCACTCTGGGGAGTGTTAGGAATCTTGATAATGTCATCGCAGGAATCTCTATAATGTACTCAGGTGTCCTGCAGGCTCCAGTTTGACTGTGCCTCTCCTCTGTTTTTGATTAGATGGGTGCGATGGGGTGGGGTGGGGGAGATTTTAGGTTTAGGGTGATGGGATTTAGAGTTTAGATTCTTGTTTCTGTGGCTGTGATTTCCACCTCCCCGCTGTCTTCGAGATTGAAGGTCTGTTTGGTTCGTTGCCTGGGATCTCCCAGCTGCCACTGGATTGAGGGTTTAGTCGTTTCATTGTTCATGATCCCCCCCCCTTGCCGCTACTTGATTTGTTTCATTTGCAGAGATGTCTCTGTGCTGCAGCTACAATCGGGGTGTGGCTGTTTTGTCGTGCAGGGTCTCCCAGATGATTTTTTTTCTTTAGCTGTCCGGGATCGCCTCATAACTGCTGGATTTAGTTTTTTTTGTCTTTATAATGATGCTCTATCTCTCAGCTGTGGCTAGATTTTGGGTTTATTTGTTTTGTTGTCCAGGATCTCCCTCCTCCTGCTGCAGCTGCTAGTGCTGCTGGATTTTCAGGGATGTTGCCACTTTTTAATAGCCAGACACTGCTACTGTTTGTGTGACACTTGGGGCTTTGTGTCCACCCAGCAGTCCCGCTTCTCTCGCCAGGCGAGCTTTGTAGTGTGAAGCCCAAGATTTAGCGATGAAAGCAGAGACTCTGTGTGTATATGAGAGGCGGCTTGTGTGTGAACCAGGCGATTTCGTAGAGTTCTGTCAGCACACAAAATTCCCTCTGCAAACATTCCTCTGATGTGATGCAGGCCCAGGGGAAAAGGGCAGCGTGTGTGCCTCTGCGTGTGTGTGTTTTTGACAGATGACGTGCGTCTGCTGCCCAGACAAATCCATACCGCCACTCTGAGCCACGCTGCAGGCACATAGTCACACATAAGCATACACACGTGGGTTATATGTGTGCGTTTTGGTTAATGAGGATGTGTTGATTGATTAGACTGCAGTAATTAGCTGGAGTGTGAAGGCCTAGAAAGGTCTCCACTCTGGTGGGAGTGTCCCCTCTAGAGAGATGTTGAACTGTGCTATGCACCATTACATCACACACAAACACGCACAGACAAACACCACAGAAATGGTTCCATCCAAATCCAAGATGCGGGATGAGTCATCTCTCAGAGAGACTTGGTGCAAGCGCGAAGGAAGGGGAAAGGATGTTTGCCGCGCGCGTGCGTGCGTCGGAGCCCGAGACAGAAGGATGTTTGCAGCGTGGAGATGTGTGCTGCACATATGAGATGTGCTTGTGCCAGCAGTTTCCTTTCCTGCACAGCATGGCCCCAACACTGACCCGATCCCTCTGCCTTACAAATCAACTCTCTCGCTCACTTCCTCCTCCTCCCGTGCTCATTTGCAGTTTGGCTTCCAGTCTTCCACCCAGATATCTTTTGTGCAACACGGAGCTGCTTCTAGTAAATGCAAATAATGTGGTACTAAATATGACAAGCTCAGTGTGAAGCCCTGAGTTAGGAGCATGCACAATGAACTGCTTCGGGAAACCATTGCACACAGTGCCACCATATGGTCGGCTAAAGAACTGCGTGTTGATTTAGCGTTCTTGTTGGCATACTTGATGCGCGTAAAGAGGCGAATAAAATTCACTTAAAACAACATCACACGAGGCTGATTCTCTTAAATGTCTAACATTAAGGGTTTTTACCTTTTGACTTTAACTGTGCATACACCATTTGAAATGTTCTGTACAACTGAGGTAACCTCTGCTTTTTTTTTTCTCTCCTCCCTTTTGCTCCATCCTTGTCCCCAAATAGAAAGTTCTACTACATCACTCTGCTGAGGGACCCCGTGTCTCGCTACCTCAGCGAGTGGAGGCACGTGCAGCGGGGCGCCACGTGGAAAACCTCCCTGCACATGTGCGATGGACGAACCCCAACGCCCGAGGAGCTGCCCTCCTGCTACGAGGGGTCCGACTGGTCGGGGTGCACCCTGCAACAGTTCATGGACTGTCCCTACAACCTGGCCAATAACAGACAGGTACAGAGGGGGGGGGGAGGTCATAAGCATCAATGTTTATTTTAATCTCAATAACTTTAAGAACATCAGACACCAAATGTCTCAAATCACTGGAAAAGGTTTCTGTACACCATGTTTTTCCCCCTTTTATTTTACCTCATAACACACAAGAAGGTGTACTGGCAAATTCTCATAGAGCTAGATTGTTATTTTACTATCATTTATTCCTGATGTTTAAAACTGTCTGTAGTCTTGCTTTGTCTCCTCTAAGAAGATGTGTGGCCTGTCCTGGCAGTGGTAGCGACTGGTGATCGGGTACCACAGTTTAAAAAAAGCTCAGTTTGCTTTCTTATTAAAAGTAGCGAGGAAGCAAAAATCCATACCATAAACATAATGGAATCACGAAGCTTTGTAATGTATAAAACCAGCCTCAAACGTTGTCTAAAGTCAGCACAAAAGTGTCACCAGGAGTTATTCCTTT
Organism: Simochromis diagramma; assembly: GCF_900408965.1. Classification (NCBI taxonomy): domain Eukaryota; kingdom Metazoa; phylum Chordata; class Actinopteri; order Cichliformes; family Cichlidae; genus Simochromis; species Simochromis diagramma. The sequence continues at coordinate 8,232,374 of NW_024387030.1, forward strand.
GTATCCATTGATTTGGTTCATAATTTAATACTGATGGACTTTTGTGCAGAGTCTTGTGTGCCGTTTCAGTTGAAGTGTGGTTGTTTTTATCCACCTGTCCAGGGATAACAGATGCAAATTAGACGCTGTGCAAATACTTTTAACTGTGTGCTGTCACTTTTTAAAAATAAGCAATAAAATAAGTTAAACCTGTGCACTGTAAGTAGGCCTTGACCGATATAGGATTTTTAAGGCCAATACTGATATTTGAAAAGAAATTGGACATTCATATTATTACAGATACAGATTTTTTTTAACAGTTTTCGCACAAATGGTCAAAAATGGTCCATCAAACTTGCATCACATCACCAGGCCTGACTTCTCTCCTATCAGGTTGCTTTATCACCGTGAGAATTACTGTACAGATGTTGAAAACACCAGCAAAGATGCACTTTGGCTTGAATTAAAGTTAAACAAGTTCTCCTACTACTTTATTTCATTTCTTACATATAAAAAGTGCCTGGTACACTTGTAAGATGAAATCCGCATGAGTGAAAATACACTAGATCTTTCTCCCTCTCTCTCTCTCTCTCACACACACACACACACACACACACACACACACACACACACACACACACACACACACACACACACACACACATTTACTAGTACACGGTCAGGAGTTTGCCTTCTGGTCATAAACACCTCAAATTCGCACCTCCTTTTCTCATGCTATCTCAGTCTCCCACCTCAACGTGTTGGCCAGCTTATCTCATCTGAGCCTCGGGGTGTTATTACTCAGGGTCCTATGACTTATAAATGCGACATGCGCGCACAAACACACACACACATGCATACTTGAGGAATCCTGATAGACCAGCGGGCTATGGTGCATGCAGTGAATCCAAATTTATGTCCAGTCTGTTTGTTTACTGTACTTTAACAGCCCCCCCGTATACCCTTGGTAATGAAGTGATCTCTCACTTTGGAGCAAAATTTTCTTGGCTCTAATCTGCTCCTGCTACTGGAATTTCAGAGGGAAATTTGTTACTGATACCAGCATTTTAAAGATAACATATGATGTGCCGGCAAAATCAAAGATTTCAGGATCAAGGCTGGACGATGAATAGTGAAAATCCAAGTAATATTAGTACCACCTACATAAATTCTGTTGCACATGCAGTGAGTGACAGACACTCCATGGGCTCGCACAGGCGCCTTCACGTCCTTTTCTCCCGTCTTTAGGTTCGTATGTTGGCGGACCTGAGTCTCGTAGGCTGCTACAACATGTCCACAGTTCCAGAGAAGAAGAGGGCCCAGCTTCTCCTGGAGTCTGCCAAGAAGAACTTACGAGACATGGCCTTCTTTGGCTTGACGGAGTACCAGAGGAAAACCCAGTTCCTCTTTGAACGAACCTTCAGGTTGCGCTTCATCAGGCCTTTCATGCAGTACAACAGCACGCGGGCTGCAGGGGTGGACCTGGACAACACTACGGTAAGTGCAACATTGTATTTAACTCTATAATGCCAGATGTATCATCTTTGATATAGGAGTTCTCTTTTCCCCCGAAAAACCTAAATAAATTGCGCAAGAGTAACAAAAGTAGTAGATGTAGCAAAAATTAACTGAAACAAAAGTTAAATAAAAATTAAAAATGTATACACATATTTTATACATTTCTTTCTTTCTTATTTGTTCAAAAATAAGAATTTTCTGGCAATTATTTTAAAGCAGCTTATACTATAATCGCATTCAAATTTGTATTACTTGGCAGATTCTTTTTTTAATAGAAACTGGAAGAAAAAGGAAGAAGTACAATAAGCTGAAACGAAAAATGAAGAAAGGGGGGGAAATGTCAAAAAGAGAGACGGAGAGAAAAGTCTGCAGTCTGATATTGCTGTGAAATGAGTTGGAATGACTGTTGCTGTTGAGAAAACAGCAGCTTTAAACATGTTCTTCACACTTGTGTGGGAGTTTTTAAGCTCAGTTCTCATCTTAAAAAAAAGAAAGAAAGAAAAGAGAAATCCTCCAGTATACAGCAGTCTGGTGATTTATACATCAAAACCAGTTGGAGCAGAGAATATAAAATATGCTTCTGACAGATGCTGTGGAAAGGTGGATCCACTGGTTATTATCACGGAAAGGACGAAATGTCATATTGTGACAGGTTGGAGTCCGACAGATGTGGCGTTTTGTGTCGCATTTTGTTTAAAAAGTAGGTTATAAAATTGGTTTAAATCTTTGCGAAGCCGCTCTGCTAAACTGAATTATTTAAATAAGTTTTTTTTAAAGGAATTCAAATAATTATATCAGCAGGTTTGGCGGAGACTGTTTACTTTAGACTCTCCTCTAAAGCTGCTGAAAGCCCACTCCAACCCTCATCCCTTCAAGATCTCAGTGAGTCATTTTTGTTTGAAACTGGTTTCTAAATAATTCGACGCCTGTTCTCAGATAGCCGTGCGCCTTCTCCCTGGCTTTCTTTTTGCTGGTGTCCCCCCCACGCCGCTGATCAAACGCCTCAGATTTTCTAACATCGACGCATCACATCGCTTCCCCCTGTTATCCCACACATGGCTCGCAAATGATATCCAGCACTCCATCACAGATTTCAAAGGGATTCTCTTAATTAAACACACACCCCCCACCTCCATGTTCAATCTGCACACAGCAGATTACAAAGCCAGCTGCATGGCACAACCAAACAACATGTTTCTGTTGTCTCCACGCTAGTGATGCATTCTCTTTCAGTTCCCTCTCTCTGCAGACACGCTATAAAGCATGTGATCAAATGTCACCATGGGATATTTTCGAAATTCCAACTTTGAAACTTTCCCAGCATCGCATGGAGAAAACTGAGACTATATTTAGTTTCTGGGGTTGTGCCTTGAGTGTTTTGGGAACTTTCTGGGCCTGAGTTAGTAATATTGAGCAGTATTGATGGGTCATTAATCACAGAAATATCCCTGTGTCCCCAGAGTCAGTGTTTGGGTTAGGAGTGGACACAAGTTGATGAAGAAATTAAGGCTTCGACATCAATCCCAAAGCAATCCAATACCATGGCTAAAGTGATAATACATTCAGCTCCATGCATTTCCAAGCATATCGGCCTTACTTGTGATCCATCTCACTTCCCCTGTGAGTTTAGTTGACCAAAAAAGGGAGATGAGCCGCGTGTCAAGTATGATCACTGTGTTCTGACCTTCATCTCTCCACAGAGAGTTTTCTTTTTACTCCCGCCTACATCAACACTCCAGATAAGGGAACACTTTGTGTTTTTTGCATTGTCAGCAAGCGGCCGGGCCGTCCTTGACGCAGAGCACAAGGTAGAGCATGACGCAGTCAGGTCACTGTGCTCCAAAAAGGTCCGCCATGACTGACCCTTTCTGGTTCCTCAAACTAGAGTGAGAGGTCAACTTTAAAAATCTTATGGAGACAATACCGATTAGAAATCAGTGCAATCTAAGAAGAATCCTGGAGCTATTGAAACTTCTAGAAAAGCTAATAAAAGCCTTCCCTGTTCACTCCCCCCCCCCCTCTCCATCTCATCCACCCAGCTAAATTTCTCCTGCTCTCTTCTTAATAGGTCCAGCGTATAGAGGAGCTCAACGAGCTGGACATGGAGCTGTACGACTACGCCAGGGACCTGTTCCAGCAGCGCTACCAGTATACCAGACAGCAGGAGAGGCGGCAGCAGCGCATCAAGAACCACATGCAACAGAGCCACCAGGGCCTGGGCATCAGCCTGTGGCCCTCCCGCAGCCAGCAGAGCTTGGTGTCGACACTGGAGGACGGGGACGGAGAACGGGAGGAGGGCGAGGAGGGAGGTAGAACGGAGGAGGCGGGAAGCAGGCTCCCCACTGAGGACTACATGAACCAGATCATCAACCGCTGGTAGCAGAAGAATGAGAACAAACAACAGACATGCATATGTAATGTGAAATGCAAACACATACACACACACTTACACTCACACACACACTTACACTCACAGAAAGTGGCGCCTGCTTCAAAGACCCGACTGACTGGAAAAAAAAAAAAATACAAAAAAAAAAGAAAACAGACTTTACCAGAGTTGGGCTGCGGGAATCAGAATCCGAGTGGGTTGCTATGGAAACCTGAGCTTGGTCGATTGCATCAGCTCACATTATTGAGGTTTGCCCAGTTGTTATTAGCGCCTGCTTGACCTTTCCTCCCCTGTGCATTTCTTTGTCTCTCCCATCATCATTACTGACTGAGCAGAGGAGAGATATTTTTAAAAGTCGCTGACAGCTGAGTAACCCAACCAGCTCTCCCGCCTCCGCTCCTCCTTCTGTATTCCTCTCCGTCTCTATGGCCTGATATGGAGCATGAGAAAATGAATTTAAGTCTGTGAATTCCCGCTAATCCTTGCAAAAAAAAAAAAGAAAGAAAGAAAGAAAGGGGGAGAAAGGAGAAAATAAAGGACCAGTCTACTTCCTGGATTCTCCAATTTCAAAGGAACTGGGAGAGCAATGAAAATGCACTGATTGCTGGGCCGAACAAAGAAAAAGGTGCATCAGAGACTGCCCCAGAAAGATGGAAAGAAAAGTTGTGTAATAAAAGCTTTCCGCTTTACAAATAAAAAAAAAAAAAAATGTAAAAAAAATCTGTCATCTCACCCATGAACATGCTTTGGCCATGAAATAGTGACATTCTCATTTTAGGATGAATTTATTTGTATTTTTCCTTCTATGTTGATGCTTTTTTTTAAAAAAGCACAATTGTAATAACACTGAGACCAACATTGCTGCCTAAAGAAAAGTAATTCCTTTATGTCTTTATTTTTATTTGTTTTATAAGTCAAAGCAAATGGATTAGATTGATGTACTATGGACCATAGCCATTACTGAAGCCTTGCTTCTTAGGGGTGGGAATTTTTGTTTTTGTTTTTTGTTTTTCTAGTCAAGGTTTCCACAGCCCTTGTCGCTTGATAAGTTCATTATTTCTCTTTTTTTTGGTCTCCATCCTGCAGAGAATGACAGCCAATTACAGCGCCGAATCTCACATAGGTGCGAGGAAATCAAAGGGAGGGGAGAGGAGCGAGTGTGCTGCAGGTTGTTGCCAGGAACTGTGTGAGCGGCAAGCGCTTTGGAAGCCTTAACTCAGACAAATGCTTGAGATGGGAGCCATGGAACTTCTGGTCACCATGGCAATGTGAGCTCTTAATGCAGTGGGTGGCATTTTCAGTTTCACCGTTTATTCCCATTTCTTTCTTTTACCTTCTGACTGCGTTGTAAAAGTCGCAGTCTCAAAGAAGCTTCCGCCCTACCTGCTGAAAGGGCGCCCACAGCGCCGGTGACCCGCGGTTCGTTAGTGGGAGCTGTCTTTTTACCCTGAAGAACGGACAGGGCGAGGTAGCAGTGCCTCTATGTACTGGGAATCATAGTCACCATAATTATTGCTGATACTATGTCTGCATTACACTACAGTAATTTCTCTGACTACTCGTGAGTCTGTGTGGATGAGTGCAATTCTGCAAGAGTGCGTGTGTTTGTGTAAATAGTATGTACAGTATGCCTTTGATTGGCGTATGTGTATGCCTTTGTAAATAGTGTGCCTGACTGACTGACAGAGGATGTGCGATGAGTTTTGCGAGTGAGTGGCTTCATGACCAATTATAATGCCTTTTTTTTTGTTTTTGTGGAGGGCAGCATGTCAGAGCAGTGCGACCCTCACAGTGATGCAAGCCAATAATACTCCCCTCTCCTCCTCCCCCGCGACCTGTCCTTAACCCTTGTTTTTTTTTGTCTGTTACCCATGATGAGGCTACGTATAAAGACTATCAGTGCGACCACTTAAAATCCTAATGTGCATTTTTGTCAATCAGTCATAAGTAAGCTTAGTGGGATTTTTCTCCTTTTGTGACCTTAGTTCCCCTGTATGTTATTCAGTGATTTGATCATGTAGCGTTATGTATGCAAACTGCAGGAGGGAATCCAAACGTGCTATCCAGCAGCTGGCCGTATCTTCAACGGCTTTTCCACGTTCCCACAGGGGTCAGCTTTTTAACCGGAAAGTTAAATATTTGCATGGGGAAGACTGAAAAACTATTTCCACGTAGCGTGCCAGCTACTGGCACAGGTCGAGCAGGAAGCCTGTGGAAAGATCGGATTTAAATGCGTCTTTAGCCCAGGGTCATCATTTTATTGTTTTCTACAGTAAGTAGCTGCTTGAGTTACCACAAAGAGAACTGGAGACACAACTTCTATCCAGATCACAGGTAAAAAGAAAATTAGATTTTGAGTTCAAAGCCCAAGGTTGCGCAGGACCTCTGACGTGGTCACAGATGGGGCTCTAATGGCAGCAGTTTCCAGTCATCTGTAGCTAATCGACTCTAAGTCCATAGCAGCTGAGAGATATCTGCAATTTTCTGTATTCTGCCAATGATTGTTTCCTTTCTATAACTGCTGGGAACTTATCTGGTTAGCTGAACACGTCTCAGGAATATAATCAATACTTTAAGGTCATCAAATTAATAGCGCCCAGCTCACTGAAAAATATGGTGCAAAGCTACATCTGTTCATTATCACTTAATCAAGACTTTGTGCTACAGTGGGATTTCTCTTTAGGCTTGAGTTACAGGCTGGAAACAATAAATGTATTTGTTTCACATGCATGGAAGGAAGCATTTTGAAAGAATTTGGGTTTAAAAGTGGATTGGAGTTGGAAAAAATCCCTCATCGACCCTGCCTGCAAGAAAACACTGTCAGCAATAAAGCGGGAAAACGAAGAGAATGTAAAAGTGGGACGGGAAGAATCTAAACTGAATGTAGTCCGCTGTTTGTGTCCTCAGTCAAAGGATGCAGGCAAACAACCTGCTTTCCTGGTATCCAAATACATAAGATGATTCATCTGGTTGTTAACGTTATTTTATTTTTATTTTTTTTGTAAACAAAGGGAACAATTTAGCTGAAATTTAACAGGCCGGATCCTCCCGTCCTCCTGCAGATCTCTTTATTTGATCAGCTCTGTTTAAATCAGGGATGATTTATGAAGGAGAAAAGAACAAGGGCGAGGGGGGATGATGAAAATGTACTGGGACACATCCAGAGTCAATATACTTCTTTTAAAGTAATGCATTAGGGAGAGGAAAAATGGTTATAGAACGAGAGAGCTCCCTTTTTCATATTTTTCCGTCTCAGTCATTGTATTCTTCAAACCGGAGATTTTTATTTATTTTTTTTCCCCCCTAAGCTCCGGGCGTTTTGCCCACAACTTCTTTTTCAGAGTCACACTCACATTAGTCCATGTTTTGGCTCGAAACCAATAATATCTGGCTCCGCATTAGTGGTTTCGGAACAAATAAGACACCAATTCTGTATCTCAAAAGCGTTTCATTTTCAGCGTCCCAGTTTCAAGTGTAGTAGTCCTCAAAAACACTCCCCGTACCTGAACAGAGTGTGAGAGGAAATCTCAAACCTTTCACCGAAATGATTCCAGTTACCGATGCTCTGAAGCTATGCTCAGATTTTTGTGTCTGATCTCTGTGTATATCTGATGTCTTAACAGCATTTTTCTTTGTGACAATGAAGCAACCCGGGTGTCGCTAGCATCATGCTTTTTATTTTTTTAAAGAGTGTGATAGAGATGTGTGTTGTTTGTTTTTGTTTTTGAGTTGGTGTGCAGTCTGTCTCTGGCTCCTTCTGTATGCATATTTCTGGGATTGTTTCTTATGATTGCAAAAATGAATCATCAAGCCACCAATTAAAATATTTCATTTTTACAGACCGGGCTGTGTTGTGGTTGTCACTGCGTGTCATTTCTGATGTTTCCCATTCTGTCACTTTATTATCAAGCATGAAAAATATCTCCCGTTTTTTTTTTTCTTTTTTTTATAGCTGGAAATTACATCCAAGGTACTGAACTTGAAAACGAGCCACATGTTCAATTACACTCAGTGATTTTTTGACAGCTTGAGTGGGAGCCGAGACCTGCAGGTTTCCACACTCCCATTCACAGGCCAATTTGTAACTAAAGGATTTCTTTCTTTTTTCTTTTTTTTACCTTTCGCCTACACTAACTGCAAAACTGTGACCCCATAAAGATGCCCGTTCCCCCACCTAATGATGGTCCTCAGTCCTGTCGCCAGTGATCTACAGCCTAATTCAATGTGCAGACACTCTGAGCCTGCCTGATGCACTTATATGCACACAAATATGCTTCTTCCTCTGCTGTGGCAGGTGGGTGTTTGCGAGGAAGAGGACAGCCTGTATAAATATAATTCCGTGTCCTTGGCTGAGCTTCCAGAGGAGAGAGGCCTCCACCCTGCCTCATCAACACACCAGTGAGCTTCAACTCTGACCTATCGAGGCAGGCGTAGAAAATAATTTGCCAGGACAGTGACGAGCAGGGCCAATTGGCTGGAGGGAGATCAAAGCTGGCACGGACAAGAGCAAGAGTGTCGAGCAGATGAGGAATCAGAGAGAGTCTTTATGTAGGACATGAGGAAAGAGATGCTGGGGGGTTTTTTTGGTTTTTTTTTTTTTTTTTTTCTGCCTGACATACGAACAGAAGAGCGGGATAGAAAAGGAAGAGCTGCGAAGCCTCTCTGGCAGCTGGCAAATGGTGTATTAGACTGAACGCAGTCTTTAATCCTCCCCCTAGCTCTGGGTCGCTGTCATTCCAAGTGCAGCTGGACTGAACAAACAATAATGGCTCGACCGTTGCAGAGGGGTGGACAGCTTTTGTGCGGCTGAACGTGTGCATGTGAGTGTTTGGGAGAGAAAGCGCTCGCTCGCTTTTGCAGTGGGAATCCAGCTCAGAGTTGATTGTACGGACTCTGGCTGCAGTCCATTATTAGCAGGTCAAACTGGCTACAGCTCCTCAGTGCTGGTCCCATACGTGCGCCGTGCAAACAAAGAAACTCTGGCGTTATTACTGCTTATTTTCAGCGTGGAATTCTGCAGATAAGTTCATACCGAGTTGCTCCCTTACGTGCATCGAGCCAGGCTATTGTAGTTCTGGAGGACTGCCCTGTTGGCGCCGGCAGCTAGTCACGATGGAGTTTGGTCTTTGTGTCCGGGCTTGAGTCATTTCCAGCAGTGGCATGGCTTAGACCCTCATCGTCAGATATACAATGTGGATAAATCTCTCTACACAAACAATTTGCAGAGTTTCAGTACCCTGTTTTGTCAGATTGTGAATGCGGAGGGCGGTGAGGGAGAGACAGCAGTCCAGAGTGGGAGTACACATTTTTCCCTTTAGCAATAAAATAAATATGATTAGATGGACCATCTGGGGCTGTTATCTGACCTTCCACTCCACGTCTGGCTAATCTCCCAGGTCAACACCAAATCACCTCTCGTGATACTGCAGGATTGAACAGAAGAATCTAACCTCCCAGGCAGTGCTCTGCTGACTTACACTGTGGGAGTCCGATCTGAAGGATCTCACAATCCTATTAGGCTTGAAAAATGTGTGTTCATTATGTTTGTTTGCACGCATGTGTGTGTGGAGCTTTGGAGCTGTGGGACAGGAGCTCATAAAGAGCTGATCTGCTGCAAACTTATTAACCTCAACATAAAAGCCTGATAAATGTTGATGTTGGGGAAATGTAACAGGACACAAACCCGCAGGGGCTGGGCCAGCCCATGAGATCTAAAAGGCTGTTTAAAAGGGATAACATATTCACATTAAGTGACATGGATCCTTCAGAGAACACAATCATAAAAAAAATGCTACAGTGCAGGAAAAAAGTGATGCGCCCATTAAGCGTGTGCGTTCTCAAAAGAAGGCACCTGGATGTTGTTTTTTGAACATTTTTAATGGACTAAGCAAATATTTTACGCAAACATATACATTTATCAGGGTGTAATTAAGGCTTCCCAACAAATTAATGCATTCTTATGAACTTTGAATTAATCAATTAAAAATATAGAGGTGCAGGCATCGGTTTGTGAAAGCGCCATGTAAGAGTTTCTGTGCAAGAGTAAATAAACGTGACTATATATTAACAGCTGAGGCGAACAGCGAACTGACAGCCTACACTCACTGCAGATGAATGACCAGAGTTGTCATACTGTAGCCACCAAGCCAGGATTATCCACTTTCAATTTACCCAGCCTGCAATCTACTGACATCTAGTGGTGAGATTCTACATATTGTACCTTTAAGTTGTGGAGACGTTTCACCTCTCGTTCAAGAGGCTTCTTCAGTTCTAAAGCTAAAAGCTGGAGAATCCCAGCTAAAGCCTAGTTGGGGCTGTCCCCTTCAGAGGTGATCGTTGACCCGTTATTGATCATGTGAGGGTGTGGATCATTGCCATCACTGGGGGTTAAGGGTGAAACTACTGTAAGACCTTGGCTGACTTACTCACGTCACCTGAGGTAAATTTGTGAGTGGGGGTTGAAGCATTTGTGAAGTTTCTCCTGCGTAGAGATCCAAGCACTCCTCACTGCCCTGCACAGCATACGCTACATTGTTTAGTTAAGCTGCGGTGATGAAGTCCACTTGCCTTCCTTCTTTTCAAGCTCTCGAGACTACCGTGACCTGAATGACTGAGAACCTGCGCAGATGTTTACGTACGAGTGTAAACAAAACGGTCCTCGTCTCCGGGTGTATTTATAGGAAGCGAGCTCAGATCAGCAAAGAGTTTTTGGTCGCTGTTATGTGGTGAATTAGCTTCATGTTAGTGACCCCAGCTGACCCTCATTATACAGTCAGGGACACATTTAATTAGCAGCAACTCACGTGAAACGACAAAATGTATTAATATTAATGGAGGTTTAATTGAGGTCGTTTTGGTCCCCCGTCGAGGCTTTCAACCTCTAAAATGGCTGACGTGCGATAGTGTGAGGAGAGGGAGCCCACAGCCCGAGCTCGCCATTTCGAATGTGACCCCAGAGAAGATGGCAACCATCTCCCATAATTCATCTGAAGATGTCACCTTCCTGACAGATGAACAGGCCCTGTGGGCAATGTGTGTGTGCATGTGTGAGACGGGTTTTAGCTATACTTATGCGGACTAATGGGATGTTTAGGCCTGTCCTAATAGAGATATGGCTGAGTTTTCTGTGTATGTGTTAGATTTTGCGAGTCTGTCCGCATGGGCACGTCAAAATGAAGGTCAAAACCAGAAGGATAATTAATGTTGCTGCTTTTTATATAATGTTAAATCAAACCCTGGAACTGCTCCCTCTGGAGGATCAACTGTCCAATTTAATTTAGGCTGCTAGAGCGAGTAAATGAAAACGCAAGAGCCATGTCTCTGCACCCTGGGACACTGTCTCCGTACCTTTCATCTTCTTTATCAAGACCACACAACAGGTAGAAAGGCAGTCTGGCACATTTTACCAAATCTGCCCCACAGGGATTGTCTATCCAAAAGATATCACACAAACTCAAGGTAAAGGTTTACAAAATGATCCCAGGTGCTCCTTTCAAAATAAGAGGGTTTTCAGTTTATCTACTTTTTCATTACCACACAACAAATACTTTTAACCAAAGGGACAGGTATGAATGAAGGATTTATTTCCCATGGTTATTACACTGTGCATATAGAATATGTAATTCCAGGAGCTGCATTTCAGAGTAATACCTAGAATCCCAAATACATATAGCTCAACAGCCACTACACACTGAACAATGCTCTCTCTTTTACAGTTCTACAACAGGTGAGTTTTTCAGATTTGGATCAGCACCGGAGACTTGACTTCAGAATATGCATGCTAATCAGTCACAACATTAGGAAGTGAAACATGTTTCTTATCATAGTGAAACGTGTGTAAGGGGTTGGATGTATTGGCACCAATTGAACAATTTTTCCTTGAAGTTGATGGGCAAGTATAGTATCTGAGTGAGATCAGGGTCATGGACTGTAAAGATTGATCCTAATTTGACATAGACAAAGTGCATGGAGAAGGTCATGAGAGAGGTACAACAGTGAGTGTCTATTATGAACATAAAAAAGCATTGTCAGATTTTAATGTACCATGCAATACCATGAGGAGAGCAGCAGGTTGGGAGCAGCTTCATATTTCAACATAGCAATGATCCCAAATACACTGCCAATGTGGTAAAACTATACTTGGATAGAAAACAAACAATGCAACACTGTCAGTCATGGATTGGCCTCCCCAGAGCGTGGGCCTCAATAATATGGAAGCAGTGTGCAATCAACTTGACAGAGAACGGAACAAAAGGCAGCCATCCAATGAAGAGCTTTGAATGCCCTTCAAGAAGCCTGGAGAACTATTCCTGCAGACGACTTAAAGAAATTATTTGAAAGCTGAATAAGACATTTCAGGTCGTGTTGAAGAACAGCGGCAGTAAAGTGAACTGACGAGCCAGGGGGATGCTGGCGGGAGGGGCTCTTGCAAGGCTGAAATGAACTTTTTTGTTTCAAGTAATTAGCATCATAATTAAGCTGCCTGAATAAATAAGTTGGGAGACTGAACCTTGATTTAAAAGGATTGTGTAGGCTTTCTAATGCCCCTTTCACCCTTTACAAAGTACGACAAAATAGTTTAGTCCAGTCCTTTGTATTCCCAGAAAAGCAAAACGTATCAAAAACAAAAGAAAGGGAGGAAAGTAAGCAAACTAAGGGAAGTCAGCTGTGAGCTGAGCACGAGTAACAGGTTAAGTTGGTTGGTTCACCTATCAGCAGCTGGTAAAGAAAGTGAGGCAATGTGGGATGTGACTCTATATCTATCAGAATGACCCAGCACAACTTGAAACTCATGGCCCTTAATTTCAATAACAGACTCCAAATATTCAAGGTGAGACACAAGGTGAGCTCATATAGTGGCAATTGACAGTTTTTCCAAGGAATTATATGTTCTGATAGCAGGTTCAGTTGAAAACTTCGTCATCGTCAGGCAGCATTAAGCTTTATTCTGTGTTAGGCCCACAGTTTTTAATTGGTATGCCATGAGGTAAGCAAGAGATTTTGAGGAAGCCAGTGAATTTCAAGCAGTTGAAAGAGTAGTTTAAAAATACCACAATGACTCTGCTTTTTAATGTAACCTTTTTTTTAAAGTAGGTTGTCAGTTATATGTGGATGAATAGATTTATTTATCTTTTTCTAGTTCTAATAAAACACCATCAGACAGCACACTAACATGTGTACACCCTCGAAAACCATTTAATGTTTTACTTAATCACACAGTATATCCACAAGACTGTTAGAGTGAACACTAACAGAAAATAGCTATTATATATCAAATCATTGCACATATCATAAACCTCATTTAACCTAATGCATTGTAACATAATGCTCTTCTGCCAACTCAGCCAAGGTACTATAATTACACTGATGCAGGTCTATAAACACAAATGGGTTTGGATACTTATTTAAACGGACTATTATCGAGATGATTTCATTATTTACAGTCATTACGATGTCCCTTAGTCTCTGACCTTTGATGTGCCATAGCACCAAAAAGGTTGAAAACAACATCAGGCTGTCTGTGCAGCAGAAGATATAAGTCATAGAAGCTGATGGAAGTGAATATGCAAGAACAATAATGGCCGCCCTGAGGGTGATGGTGAGGATGAGGAGCAGACATAGCGTGTTAGAAACTCAGATTTGACTTTTAAGCTTTGTTTATAAACCATAAGCATCATGAATTCTTATATAAATTAAGAAAATAATACAATCATAAACTTAATACTCGAAGCAAAACTTATTTAACCATACAAACCGTGCATATTTATGAATGTATCAGTGATTTTCTTTTTATGCAATATGGTCTATGAACACAAAATCATAAGATGTGCAAGACACACACGAATCAAGAAAGAAAGGAGGCCCGCAGAGACTGCCTGGAGTTCTGCTCTACAGTCCTGTTGAAGAATAAATATTGTCACACCAAATATTGACTTTCAAGCTTGTTAAAATCTCACAAACTCTGCTTATGCCTGATTTACTGTATTCCTATTTATGTTTCCTCATGTTTCAATAAATATTTATCCAAAATATTAAGAAATTGGGAATAGTTCAAGACCTTTCCGACTGCTCATGCTGACCACTGTCAAAGGCCCATAGTGGACATATGGGTGTCAGAATTCACTCATAGAGCAATGGAAGAAGGTCCTGTTTGGATGGTTTTATGAAGTGCATCTTGTGCATGTGTCAGTTACATCGGTAACAAAAGTCAGAATCTTTATTGTCATTGTGCTTTAAGTAGAACGAAATTGTATGCAAACCCGTTCGGCTCAAGTGAAAAGTGAAAAGAGCGCATTTTTAAAAGAAAAATAAATAAAATATTTATAGTATATACAAGACAAGAGAAACTACTGTATATAAAAAAGAGAATGCACTGTAACAGGAGACAGCAGGGTGCATGATTGGCAGAGGTGGCAAAAGCACAGGCATTCTTCACTTAAAAATGCTTGTGTTAAAAAAATATTCAGATAAAGGTTAAAATACTGATTCAATTTCTTTGCTCAAGTAATAATTAAAAAGTAATGACTCTGAAATGTCCTCAAAGTATAAAAAGTATAAAAGTAAACAGGAGCTCTTTGGAAGACATTTCTACTGGGTATTTTTGTGAAAAGCTATCTGAACCTCATGTCATACTAATATAAAAATACAAGAATTCAAAATGCAAGGAATTACAAACTTACAAAACTACAAAATTTAGCTGGGATAGGCTCCAGCTCTCCCAGGACCCTTATGAGGAGGAGCAGAAGAGAACGGATGGTTCTTCCTCCATCTCTGAGTAAAGTTATCACTCATTCTTTTGTCTTTCTGAGAAACACAGCAGATGCACATTTAACTAGCAGACACACTGCACAGAAAAACTACACAGGGAAATGTTGTAGTTGAAATGATATGCTTTCAAAAGCGACCCCTTTCATTCCTTTTTTGTAGCATAAGCTAGATGCCGTAATACAGCAACCACAACTTCTGTACATCTGCACCAAAAGGATAATAAATAATGCATGAACTATATGCTTTTTTTGGTTCTTTCATCTCATCTCATGTAAATATATTTACCTACAAATACTTAGCATAAACCACTTTTTAAACAAGACAACATTTTACTGTTTTTAAACACATTTTCAACACATAAATACTTCCTTCTAACTGTATGACGTTTTTAATTCTCTTGTAATTTCTTTTTTTTCTTTTTTTTTTATTATTGACATTTTAGAATCACTATACAATACCATCAACTTCAGCTATCTTTCAGTACATTTTTTTTCTTTTTTTCTATATTTAAACAACTAAAATATCCATACAATAAGAATGAAAGAAGAAGAAAAAAAGAAAAAGAAGCAAAACAGGAAACAACAAACAACATAAATAAAAAATACATAAGGAAAAAGAAAAAGGAAAGAAAAATAAATAAATAAATATAGGGAGTGTGTTTTTGTTTCCATTAATATAACTAATATAACTAATATTTCCTCTAGTCTTCTAGTAGTTAACAAAGTCAAAATCTAAAGCAAAAGCAAAAACTGGCCTGCATTTTCTAATGTAGTCCATCCATTTCTTCCATCGTGATACAAACAGGTCCCTCTTGTAGTTCACATCAATTCTCTTGTAATTTCATTCTTACCGTAGACTAGAAATGTCTTGTTATTTCAGCTTGTCTCATTAACAGTTTCAACACTGTTCAGCGAGTAGTTTACAGACATGTCAGCATCTTCCATGCAAACTGCTGAAGACCACAGCAATCACAAGCAGATCGATGCAGCACTGTACGCCTCTTTGCAACCTCCAGTAACCACTTGCCAACTGTTTAAAACTAAGGTCTAAGAACAAAAGAAGAGAGCACAAAAAGCAAAGAAATGACTGAACTGTACAAGTAGAAAAGGCTAAATAACGTTGTCTTTAGCCAATAAGAGCAGTTTATTGTTAACTGTGTTCGAGTTTGCATTACAATTAAAAATTTTAAAAAATATTCTATTGGAGTCTTTCTTCATTTGTGTTAATCCAATTTTTGGAAGTTTTCTCACAGTCCTTTTGAAAGTTCTGATTGATGGTTGATCAGTGTGAAAGAAAGAACTCAAGTTTGACTATCTCCATTAATATAGAGATCAAATGTGCCTATGTCCTGCAGTTTTTGCTGGTGGGTTTATTTTAATTTTTTCTAAGTAGGAAAGGGACAACAGTCTTTAATCACATGTTTTTATGTAATATAGGAGGACAGTTGAATAGTGGAACATCTGTGATGCACAGAAGTATTAGGTAGTATATAGTATAAGTAAGGTTAAGCTACTACATAATACAGTGGCACCCCAAAAAGTACAGTATATTTACACTGTAAGATGTAAAATTAAAAATTAACCATACAAAATGCCTGGAAATTAGGCACTTACTTAAAATGACTTACACTATAATTCTTCTTTCTTGTTAAATCTTGAACTATTACCCCCTTATTGTAGTCTATTTACTACTAAGTATTTGTAGGTAAATATAATTATATTGTAATTCCAAATGATAATACGTGGAAATTCCATTTAATTCTAAGATAATTACACCCTTTGTCAGGCCCGTATTAAAAAGTGTTTGTTACCTGAAGCACTTTGTTACTTCCCACCTCTGACCATTGGGAAACAAGCTAAAAGAGACAATGGTAAGTCCTTGGTTAGTGCTATTGCAAAGAGCTGGCAATACTTGCTTTTTAAATAACATCCAATGAATGTCAGGATCCAAGGTTGGCGAGCACTCTAACAACATTTGTCAGTGGTTTTAATAATACGGATTATTAAATTATGTATTTTCTGCTTCTCACTTCTTACACTTTTAAAAAATAATGTCCTTTCACATAGTTTACTTAAATCAGGAAAATAATTTTAGGCAACAACACTAACAACAACAATAATAATAAATATAAAAAGAAAAAGGATTTTGACAGTCTTTGTTTTTAATTAGTGAATTAATTATCAGTGAAATTTGCAGTTCACCGTCTAAGGCACGTCTTATTAGTTAATCATTTATTGCTGAGAGGTTCAGTAATTTTGAACAGGCAACATTGTGGTTGCCTAATGAGCCTGTCAGGACCCGCCCACTCCACAGCGGATCATGAATTCAGGAAGCTACCAAGCCGGCTTCGGTGAGACTAAATCATTCATTTTCTGTGTTGTGGAGCTTCATACGCTTGTAGCTAAGGCTGTTTATTGTCTTTTCAACAGAATTTGACAATTTGTGCGTGTAAGTAAACAAAAACAGGTGCAATCGGGCAGTTTTGCTTTTGTGCGGGAGGCG
Organism: Simochromis diagramma; assembly: GCF_900408965.1. Classification (NCBI taxonomy): domain Eukaryota; kingdom Metazoa; phylum Chordata; class Actinopteri; order Cichliformes; family Cichlidae; genus Simochromis; species Simochromis diagramma. The sequence continues at coordinate 8,249,529 of NW_024387030.1, forward strand.
TTAGCTAGCATTAATTTCAGGTAGCGCTAGCTCGCCGTGAGTTTTCCGGCTTTGAATGGGCTCTGAAGAGTAAATACAGCAGACATTAGAGCTGGTTAAACCAGTAAAATTTGAACGTGTGAGGTTTTTGTTACAATTAGCAGTTAGCTCGTGATTACAGCTATTATGACAGCTCTGAGGGTTGTCATTGAGACAGCCCGGATGTCCAAACTGTGCACTCATTGGACGGATGAGCCACGCTGAACTCTCCCATTGGATAGAAATGATGGCACGTTTTGTTTACAGCCTCAGCATCCTGCTCTGCTGTAATTAAGCGTAACACTATTAAAGAAATCTGTAACGTTATGATATGGCGATGAAGGGTTCATGCATTTCCTCCTCGTCAGTTTGTCTCTTCTTTTTGTCCTCTCAGACCTTATATCTTAGAGTTATTTAGAGTTTGACTTGCTGGTCACCCAGGTGTCTTTCAATGAAGTGTAGTGTACCCAGCGGATTATACATAACCACTGGTTCACTACCCATTGGTTGTTTTGTGGTAGGGTATTTGAACTCGCCCTTTTGGCCCAGAAAACACACTGGCCCCTTCTACCAGGCAGAGTATCATTATTGACCATAGCAAGATAACTTCCAACTACTGTGATATTGGATTAGTTACAGCAACACCACCAGCCTGAACCACTGACAGGATGCAGAATGGGTCCATTCTTTCACTGTGTACCTTCTGCTGTAGCCAGCCTGCTTTAAAGTTTGATGTTTTGTGCATTCAGGGATGCTCTTCTGCATACATTGGTTACAACCAGTGGTAATTTGTGTCTTATTCCCTTTCTTCCTCATTTCTGCCATCAGAATGGGGAAGAACTTTACATGCCTATATTAATTGAGTTTCTGTCATGTGATTGGCTTATTAGATATTTGTGTTTAAAAGCAGTTGAACAGCTGTAAAGATGAAGTGGCAGGACACATTTACATTTACTGGTGCTGGCTTTTGTCATTATATATTTATAGTCTATTCTTTGGAGATCTCTATCACCAGTTCCTGTAATAATGTCTCTGACTGAAGTAGGCAGCACTCGATTGATCAATTTTGTGTGGAAGAAGAGTGAAATGATACTTGATAGTATCAGGCTATATGTGAACATGCACAGAGCCTGAGGCGAAAGGTCTAGGTTAGTAGACAAAGCTGATAACTGCTGTTTTGATACCTGTTAATTCTGACCAGGTTTTTAGAGTTTATTGAGCCAGGTAACACAAAGAAACAAGGTTACTGGTGCATCCTCTTTAGGCCTTTAAAGGCTCTAAGGCTTTTTTTTAAGCCTTTCTAAATACTGAACTCCTAAAAAAATATTTCTAAAATGCAACAATATGGAAAACCTGGCATCATACCGATGTTTAAATTTGACAGATGATCCTGATACCAGCATTAATTATTTATTTCATTAATTTTTCATTGCTGTTTATTTGTCTTTGTTGAGCTCTGATCCAGGGCAAAAATTGATCAGACACAAAAAAGTAAACCTCAGCCACCACCTTTGGTAAATGTTATTTTGTTTCCACACGGTAATCGGCAAGGTCTGACATTGCTGTGTGGTTAATAGCTGTGCATCCCAAAAGCAAGAAGAAAAATTGTCATATTAACATACGATAAAATATAACTAATATAACTTTTACAATCGTGAATAGGAAGCATTGTGTTATGTTATTTGCAGCTAAACTTGCACAGGTAAATGATTCTGCATAATATGAGGAATAAAATGTTTAAAAATCCAGCTTTGTTTAGATTAATTACAGTTTTTTTTTCCCATGAAGTGATAAATAATGACCAGGTGTTTCTTTTCTTTAATATTTAATTTATGTGTATTCTTGTATAATTGCTAAGTAGTCAAACATGTAGAATCAGTTGCACAGCTTGAGGAGATGATCTGGTACCTTGCTTTAGGTGAACACTTCACAACCGTGTTTGAATTGCTTAGCAAATTAGCAGTATCCTACTGTGCCTGGCAAGCCTTATGTTGTCGGCAGCACTGCTGAAGGCGGTATCACGATGTTAATAAGGAGTCTTAAGGATATTTTCTGACACTACACTTGTTGAAGCAGCGCAATGTGTCCTACTATTAAGATGATTATAAAGTCTAGACCACATAATCATACATATGTGTAAAACAATAATATTAATTTTGTTTATTTTAAATTTAAATGACTACCTTGGAACCATTTATTGTTTGAGCAGACTTTTTATTTAATAACAGGATTTGATCAGATCTCAATATTATTCAGTGGAAAGCTGATAAAAGCCTGTTATGCACACCCTGTGGCACTGAATAATGGATCGTTCAGTGCCGTCAGAAATTAGAGTTCACCCACCATACTGTGGTCTTACAAATACATACAAAGGCAAAAACAACGCTCATTTTGTCCATTAAAATATCAGAATTGTTTTTCCTTGCTAGTGAAACAGTTTTGCGTGTAGGTTAGTTAACAGACTGACATAAAAAGACTGCAAAGGAAGAACTCCTTCCATCTATTTATTTTGTTGTCTGTTTATCGGAGCCGGGTTGCGGGCGCAGCAGCCTGAGCAAAGAAACCCAGACCTCCTCCTATCCAGGCCACCTCCTCCAGCTTATGCGGGAGAACACCGTGGCCTTCCTAGGGCTGCTGAGAGATATAGTTGCTCCAGTGTGTCCCGAGACTACCGCACGGCCTCCTCCTGGTAGGACATACCCACCTCACCCAGGAGGCTTCCTAATCAGATGCCCAACCCATCTCAACTGGCACTTTTCAATGTGGAGGAGCAGTGGCTTTACTCTGAGACCCTCTCAGTTGACTAAAATCTTTACCCTGTCTCTAAGGGCAATCCCAGCCGCCCTTCTGAGGGAGCTCATTTCTCCCGCTTGCATCCACCATCTCATCCTTTTGCTTGTGACCAATAAACGAGTGAGGTGGGGACTTAAATCGACCTTGCTCAGGAAGGCTAACTTTATTTTTGTCATATTGCTGTGCAATATAAATACAATAAAATCAACCAATTATGTTAAAATCAGTGCCCTTACAGTCACTGAATATTTGGTGTTTAATTAAGGTGAAATCCAAATATAAGTTGCTAAAAATAATATCATTTGGAAATGTTGTTTGCAAGAACTCATGAGAGCATAAATGAAATTATATGATAAGCAAAAATGTGTAAAAATGGCAACATGTGTTTTCTATTTAAGCGCTGTTGCTCTTTCTTCAGAGGTCTCTTTGAAACATTTCCTTGTTTCAGGAGCTTTTACTCTGAGTTGAGATGTTGTATCCTACGGAGGGTCTTTTGAAGCAAATTCTAGGTTAAAAAAAAGCACCACGGAACAAAGGTTAGAACTGCACATAGACGGCCTCATTTGATCCCTGTGTTCCCTAAGTCCATATGGCCCCATCCATGAAGAAAACCAAGGTTTAGATATGTTCAATTCAAAGGTCATCTTTAGTATATAAAAGTGTCAGCAAACAGTAGCACCAACGCATTAGGACAGAGTGTAAGCAACTAAATGTTATTAATATACAATTAATAATATATGTTGGTTATACACAGTAGTTGTAGTATGTTATATCTGTATGTTTTTATTTGAGAGATAATTAACTGCATTCTTGGAAATCTGCATAAACAGAGCTGAATTTGTTAAAGGAAATGATTTATTGTTATTAAAGGTTTGACAGTGGCTACATATTGTGTTGTATTTCTTCATCTTTCAATGGCATCTTTGTGGTCACTGAGCTTGTAGTTTGTTAGGATCTGCCTCTGTGTTTTATCTCTGTTGGCAGTGAGATGTTCAGCCAATTCGTACAGAGCCAGATAACATTATAATCTACTTTGGTGGCTGAGTGGGCTCCGTTCTTCACTACCGCATAGCACAATGGGCGGGATGATACTATCATTCACACTGTTTATTTTGAGCTCGACTTTAACAGCAATGTGGAAATCTTTAGCCTCACTTCCCAACTCTTCTGTTCCCTCAGGTGTAGGCTTGAGGATGTGGCTTCTGTGGATCGTGCTGCTCTCGCTGCTCTCTGTAGCATCTGGGGGTGCGGACTCAAAGGCTGTCACAACCACTCTTACAACCAAATGGGCTGATACACCGCTGCTGCTGGAGGCCAGGTATGACACTGCACTGCTCAAAGGGAGCAGCACTTTGGCTGCATTACATATAAATTACATTTCAAAAGGAGATAATAGATAAATCAGTGTTCTGAGGTCATTCCTGTGACTGTCCTCTAAGTGAGTTTAAACTACGCTTCTGTCTCACTGATATGTCCTTGAGGAAGACTGTGAATAATTAAGGGCTTTAGGTGTTGTGCTGTTTGCAGTAGCTGACACTATGCATTTCCAGCTTGTGAGACCGCCACTTTCATATTCTCCTTCCCCAGTGAGTTCATGGCAGAGGAGAGCCAGGAGAAGTTCTGGGACTTTGTAGAGGCCAATCAAAACATAGAAGGAGAGCATGACGGTAAAGTAAAACTTTGGACTCTTTGGACAAGATTTCACTTTTAGTTTCTGCGCTGTGAGCAGCTGAATTTATGATGTGTATGCAGCATCTTGGCAGTAATTGCATTGTCGGTGTTTTAGCCACATACTCGTTGGAGCAATAACACAATAAAAAGTGTATCTCAGTTAGACCAGCACTGCTGTAACACAATTTCAAGGGGACCTATTATGCTTTTCCTTATTCTCTTTATTATATATACTGTACCAGTGGTGGTTACTCATATTAAATTTGGTCAGATTTTCCGATATTGAGGTCAGCGCTTGTGAAAGTAATCCCAGTGAAAACTCAGGCTTCAGATTGCTCTGAACACAGTTTTTTCTCCTTTTTTTTTGATTATGGCACCTTATGTTGTAAGTGAGAACAGATATTCTCTCAGCACAGCAGCCCCGTCCACCTGCTGTTCAGACCTTCCGTTTGTGAGGCCCAGCGAATTAGAAGAAAGTTTTCTTGCAGGGAGCGTGACCCTGAAGCGAGATAAGATGATCTGTGGTTATTGCCTCACAGCCCAGTGTAACATAAAAAAGGATTATTCTAAATTGTGAATTCTGCAAAGCTATTTAATATAGATTACAGTAATTAAATACGAAGGGTAATAGGTCCTCTAGAGAGGGGCGAGACCACACCGAAATCTTACATGTGCACATTTGCTGTCCCCACACAGACACAGATCAGGCCTACTATGATCTGATCATGAAGAGAGCCAGTGCCTTGCTCAGCTCCGTCCAGTTAAACATGCTGAAGTTTGCACTCTCACTGAGAGCTTACTCTGCAACAGTACACTCCTTCCAACAGGTAACAGCAGGGCAATTTAAAGCTGTTTTGAAGGCTTGAGCATACATGTGAGTAGGATGATATTAGTACTGATTATGCTTTTTGGGTGTATATTTTTAGATAGCGTCCACTGAGCCTCCTCCTTCTGGCTGCTCAGCTTTTTTGAGCATCCACGGAGAGAAGACCTGTGATACAGGGAAGTTAGAGGCACTCTTAAAAACTGCACCTCAAAGGTAAAAAAGTCACATACATCTAAAGCAAAAGGATTACGAATTATATTGTTAAGGGCAGCTTTTTTTTTTTCTCTTCCAGGACAAAGCCATATCTTTTTAAAGGTGATCATAAATACCCAGGTTCAAATCCAGATGCTCCTGTTGTGATTCTTTACGCCCAGTTTGGGACGGCAGATTTCCAGAAGCTTCACCAAGTCATTCTATCCAAAGTTAATGAAGGCTCTGTGACCTACGTGCTTCGCCACTACCTGCCTGTAAGAATTGCTTTACTTCTAATATAATTTAAATGAGAAGATCACATTAGATAGTTTGAGCGTATTTAGGTCACTACTTGTATATTACTATGTGAAATTATCAATAAAGAAAATGTTTTCCATGTCAGGAATAGTTTTATAAGTGTAAGTTGGTTTATAGTCATGTGGTGAAATCCCAAAGTTACTTTGGGCTCCCGTGTTTTATCCTCGTCTTACAAAAAAAAATCTGCAGTTTAAGACAGTCCTCATTTACACCTGGGATGAAAAGAGCTTCTCCAGTTCCTCATGCTAGACTGCAAGTTTCTCAAGTTGGATTACTTTCCCCTCACATGCAAATCCATTTGATAGTGTTTTTCTTTTTTTCCTCCCCCTGATTATGCTAAATTATTCTCACCATCTGTCTTTCAGGCAGGAAGTCCTGGGCACTAGAAAGGCTGTAACATTTAACTCTTACTCTGTGCATATAGCTCTGGGGCCAGACCAGGGACAGTTAGTGGCTTAAGTACTTAGCAAGCTGGTTGTCTGCACATGGAAGATAGTCAGCAAGCACATGCATTTATAATGTGAGTGGGATTTATTTTTTTTACAAGTGGGAACACAAGAACGTTCACAGAGCTTTTTACATAAAAAAAAAAAATTGTTTTGTCATCAGGTTAGCATAACTGTGTCTTTTAATCTGTTTGCAAATGCAATTAATTGCAATTACCGGTAAGCGTTTTCTGTGTGTGACACAATTAAAAGCATGTGATGTCCCATCTTTTCTTATTTTTCTTCTTCTTCTGCAGAAGTCAAGAGGAAAGAAGGTGTATCTGTCCGGGTATGGAGTGGAGCTGGCCATCAAAAGCCAGGAGTACAAAGCAAAGGATGACACACAAGTCCAAGGTGTACATACTCACAGGAAGACACACAGTCGATACACACATGCCCACAGTGTTGTAATCCCAGAGGAGTCCTGACTTGGAAAATCGAGTTAATTGATTGTGGTTTCAGGGGCGGAGGTGAATGCTACAATGATCGGAGAGAATGATCCAGTGGATGAGGTTCAGGGATTCCTTTTTGGCAAACTCAAGTGAGTGACTCTGTGTCAGCCTATGATAAAAATTCAAAGCTTGGATTAGGTCCAGGAATTGCACCACACTCTCTCAGCCAAGCCTTTCTTTTTTTTTTCTTTGTTTTTCCTACTGCCTTGAAGCACCGATCTGTGCTCAACTAACCAGAAATAATCAAATCAATCTGCGAATCCAACAACTTTCTCTTAATTAGCACTTAAGTCATTTAACAGATGCATGCATTCTGTCCATCTTTCTCACTAGGACCCTCTACCCGGAGCTCAAGGAACAGCTTAAAGAATTGAGGAAGCATTTAGTTGAAAGCACCAACGAGATGGCACCTCTGAAAGTCTGGCAAATGCAAGGTGGGCCTCTTTCCAAATTTAATTGTCTTATTTCAGACATCAGCAGATTTTTCTGTGTTTGCAGTTTCCTTCTGAGTGATTGGTTTTGACAATATGAACAGGCTCTGTAAGGAAGTATCTGTTTCTGGTATTACACGTGTAAATAAATAATGATACAGCACAATGAAACAAACTTGTCAAAACTGACCGAGTCAGCATCTTGACAGGCTAGCAGAAAATAAACTGTGAGGCCCTCTTAATCTACAGATAACACCTGTGGGCATTGCTCCTGTGACTTAATTTTTCAGAGAATCAATTTTATGATCCTGCAAATATACCTGCAAGACTTGAACTTCGTTCTCTATCTATTACTTCCATAGCTATGGCTGACAAAGACAATTATCCGATGGGAAAAATCCCATGTCCTCATACCCATTAAATTCAAATCAATTGTTAGCTGACCCAGAGCGTCCTCTGACGTTCTTACAATTTCACAGAAATATCTCGTTACACAATCATTTTAAAGATACCCTCCTTACTCCATAAATGGAAAAAAAAGATAATTTCAAGTTTTTTTTCTAGCACAGAATGGGCCTTTGGGGAGTGACTACAGACAGCAGAAAACATAATCGCCGCCTACAGTAAAAGCAGTCAGCCTGTGCTTCCTAGAAGCCCGTGTCTTTTCTGGGATTTCCTAACATGTGTTAAATAGAAAAAATGCCCAATATGCTTAACTATTACCAACTAGTTGGTAGTAGTTTTCATTTTTGGTAGAGGACTGGTTAATGCGAGTCAAACAGGTGGACCAAGAAATGGGTCCACCTCAAAACAGTATTATATGAGAGAAAATAAACTGTATCTGTATTATCACATGCTAGCACCGTACATATACTGTATTTGTTTAAATCATCTGTTAACCATGGGAGTTTCCTGAACTATTAGAAAGTTAAAAACGCTTTCCTATTCTCTGTCTCAACAACCCTTTGATCAGGAATAAATGAAAATAAATTAACATTGGCTTCTCCAGTTGTCTTCTGTTGCTTTAACCATGATGTCATTCCACCTGTGAATCAAACTAGCAGCTGAAAATGTATCTGTATCGATCTCTGATCTACGACTGCGATCGATCACTGTCCTCTTGATGCGTTTGAGCCATAATACCTTGAAGACATGAAAGCTTTGTCTGCAGCAATATAAAAGCATTGATTAAGATGACATCATATATTGATTAACAGTTAAAACTCACTCTCACAGATGCAATCACATATACTTTTTAATTTTGTCATTTTCTTTTTGATGTTATTGAGCAAATAAAAAATTATATTGGCTCCAGCTCATCTGTTATGTTTATGTTTCTTAAAGAAAACGCTTCCATATGTAAAAGGTCAGCCTATCAGTAGGTGTAATCAGGATGTGAGCGTTCGGCTGCTTTTATATTTGGCGAATAAAGGCTCCGAGGAGATGAGGGGGTTGAACTCGGCTGTCAGACTGTCATGTGGGCGTCTGTCTTTATCTCCTAACCCTGTGGGGCTCATTAGCTCAGCCTGTTTACAAAGAGAGGGAGACCTCCAGAGGCTAATAATCACACAGACTACAACACCATTACAGAGATGCTCACTGCATTGAAATAATCCTCACTGCTCTCTTCCCTCCTTGCACACCAAAGCTCCATACACCCCTTTATCTTTTCCACACTTACACATCAAAGAGATGATAAGTATATCTGCGTTTATATCAATTTAAGGTGGCGAACATCATAAACATTATTCCTGCTCAACACGAACATTTCAGCTTCGACACTTTAATGTGAATCGTAATTTGCCCATATGAAATGTCTGTGTTGTACAGAGCTGCAAGCATATAGCCTTAGTCCTTTTAAATAATCAAGAGTAAGTTAACGATCTTTGAAGCAGCCCTTGTCTTTGTTTTATGTCTAAGTGCTCACATGTCTTCTAATTATGATCATTGTTTCTTTTTTCTTCTTTTCCTGTGTTTCCTGTTCTTCTTACTAATTTTTCCACTCATCTCTTTCCCATTCTGACCCTCGTCGCCTGCCTGAACATCCACCCACCTTCTCTTTTACAGATCTGAGTTTCCAGACAGCTGCTCGCATTCTTGCTGCTCCTGCTGTTGATGCCCTCAATGTTATGAAAGACCTCAGTCAGAATTTTCCCACCAAGGCCAGGTAGAGGAGAAACGAAAACACACACACACACACACACACACATGAGCAGTAACTACAATAAGAAGCTTGGTTTGTGTAGATTTTGGATAGTCAGCAGTTTCACAGTTCAGTCTTCCTTTTCTCTCCCAGGTCAATCACTAAAACTGTGGTCAACTCGGAGATCCGTAAAGAGATTGGCGAGAATCAAAAGGTACATGTTTGATCATCTTCTATTTTTTCCCACTTGCCCTTTTGTAACACAATGAAAACATTTCTGCTTTTGGTTAAAGATGAAAATGAACACTTTAGTCTCTTTCACTTTCTTTTAACTTCATGAATGCAGTTAATAGGCCTTCATGTGCTTGTTAGACTAACACTAAATGACTTGATCATTTCAGGTATTTTCAGGTTTAGAAACCACATGTAATTGTTACAACATGAATTAAGCTGACTTAATTTATGCAACATTACCTCCGATCCCAACCTCAACACGATGTGTCAGTGTCTTTAGTCTTTATATTCCCCTCTCTGATGTCATACGTCTTTGCTGTGTGACTTGGGGAAAAAACAATACTGATGTCACATAAAAATCTCATTAGGACACAAGCTTTTCTTGTCTTCTTGCAAAGACCGGATGATGAGGCTGTTACAAGGCTCTTTTTTGTTTTGTTTTGTTTTTTTATTGACTCATCCAATCGAAGGACTGATAGGCTTATGTGATGGCAAAGCATCTATTGTCCATACATATCTCCACAATTCACAAGAATTGGTGCAAGATGAAGGTCATATTCGTTTTCACAAGATCTGCTGCTTCTTTAAAGAATATTAGTGTGATTTTAGTGAAACAAGATTAATTTGTCCCCCTTATGGCTGTTTGTGATCCTCCCTGACTTCTCGGTGGATTTTACCAGTTACAACAAAACCTAGACCTTTCATTAAGAACTTTACATTTTACAATAACCTGTGAATTCTGGTGGATCATAAGCTGCTACATCATTGATATTCTGGTTCCTTCTTTTGTGACTCCAAGACCTTTTCGTTGGCATAAAGTGAGTTCTTTTCATATCCATCAGAAATCTTTTATTCTTTGGGCTTCCCTGGAGTAGCTTTGTATGCTTCACAGTTCAAAATAACCTTTATAAATCTTATAGTGGGCCTTGGTGCAGCTGCTCAGTTCATCCGCTGTCTGAAAGACGTCGCTTTAACTCCTTCCCCTATAGATTTGCTCCCCTTTTAAGCAGTATTTCTTGTGATTGGCTGCCCCTCACAAAGTGAGAGTAAAAAAAACTCTAAAATTGAGTTTTGATCAGCCTGAATCATTAACTTTTAGCTCAGCAGTTCAGTGGCTAAGACTAAATCATCTGCTTTCAAACTGCTCGATTTCATCATCTGTCCTATGTTTGTCTTTCCATTATCGAGGATCCTTATTCTTTTAATCTTGCAGACTGTGTCCTCTAGTGGTTAGGGATAATTTAGCTTTAGCTGTTTATCAATTTAATCCACTAAAGAGGACGAACCGAGACAAACAGCATTATTGCAAACATCCACAATCAAGTAGCTTTTGTCTCTCAAAATGAAACTGCCCCTCCTGGTTTTGTTTTACCTTTTACTTTGTGATCAATTGTAAACATCATCTGATTTGAAAGCATTCAGTTTTTGACAATGTGTGTTTTGCTTCGCCTGTTAGTGGAATAGGCACTCACCCCTTCTTCTTGTCAGTGTTTTCTCTCTCTCCTTTGCTTGGTCTCCTCTCCTGAAGCTGTGCTCACATTATCTTGGTGTGCAGACAGGAGTTCGGGCTGATGGTGGGGCTGAGCAGACAAACGTCCTAATTACTGAATCGGTGATTCATTCAGCAGGCGCGCAGAGTCCTGCAGCGAGAAATGATTATTGATTGAAGTAGTTTGGACACGTGCACTTGCTCGCACACAGACACGTCTTTGTCTTTCTCTCACACACAGGCATGCATCCACACACTCACACAATTTAAGTGGGATGAACAATATTTGTGTTAATCATGTCTTGTTGTAATTGCAATGTCTGGAGTATGATTAATCTGATGTCTTTGTCTTTCTGTAATGAGATTTGACTGCGCCAGAACGACTTTGAGCTTTCCTTTTGCCTGTGCAGACGCACAAACACACATGCGGGTCTCTTCTCATAGACATATTCACACACATTTACACACCCCTTCTTTGATAATTAGATTTGTTTAGTGTGGGGTTTAATTGCTCTAAACAGGCTGATTTTGAACAGAGTTGTCAGTGCTTGTTTAGAGCTGTCAACGTGACTCGTTGTGGCTTTGTGTTGACTGTTGCCTCTAGTTTTACAGTATAATTGACTACATGATGGCTGGTTTTGATGTTGTTTGCCTCACAGCGTGGTGATCTGCTCAGCTGGTGTTGAATGGGGAGCTTGACACAAACAGGATATTTAGTCATATTGACGTTTCTCTTTCCATAGTTTTTCAAAGGAACTCTGGGGTTGCAGCCCGGGGATTCAGCGCTGTTCATCAACGGGCTGCATATAGATTTGGACGCACAGGACATCTTCAGGTACACACAAAAAGCCATATTTTGAGCATCTAATTTGCAGTAATTACAGCACAGAAATGCATCTGTGTTGCTTTAACCTTTTGCAAATGAAAGTATATAATCAGTCAAGACCGTAGCTTGACTGATTATATACTTTAACAATTGTTTAGAACAAAATGTAAAGTAAAATTAAATTAAAGATTTTTGTGTGTGTGCGTGTGTTTGGGCTCTTAAGACCTGGGAATGTTAAGACAACTGGGCCTAAAACGGGGCATGAAAAGATTTGAATGATAGTCACAGAAGCAGCAAATGCTTCCATATGGAAAACTGTACCCAAGTGATATTCTTGGGTTTACTGGAATATTCAAAAATTAGTTCTTGTATTAGGTATTAATAGGTTGTGCTCAACCAATCGATAAAATAAGTTGAGAGTGAGACTGTATAATAACTGAGATTGTTGCTTTTTCTTTGTCATGTTTTTAAAATCTGATTTCACATTCACATCTTACCTGCTGTTTAATGATTTAAATAAGCCAGATCAAAACTGAAAATAATGAGCTCTACTTATACATCTCTTTCAGATAATAAGGCAGTCTAGATGCTACGCTCAAATTCTTGATTACAATACACACACACACACTGCATCACTTAACTCGCCTCTGTCCTTTGCTACCTGCAGTGTGTTTGAAGTGCTGCGCAGCGAGGCCCGGGTGATGGAGGGTCTGCGCTCCCTGCTAATCGAGACACCTTTTATTCACGACATCCTGAAGCTCAATGTCCAGCCCTCCGACTCTGACTACGCCGTCGACATCCGCAGCCCGGCCATCAGTGTAAGAGTGTCCGTGTTCACACACGTCCCTAATAACTAACTGTTGAATGCTGCAGCAAATGAGGGACTTAACCAAAATAAGCTTGGAAAGAAATGTGTTGTGTTTGGAAGATTTTTGTTGCGCAATCAAGTTTCTATTTGAGCAAATTTGGAGGCATTTCAAGCCCTCCAAAATTATCGTCCTGCTTTCCTTCCGCTAGCAATAAAAAGTAATTTCTTGTTGGCTCCTGTCTGCTCATTCTTGTCTTTAAACTTAATTTAAACCATTTCCTCTTCACTGCATTCTCCTTTTTAGTGGATTAACAACTTGGAGACCGACTACAGGTACAGCTCATGGCCCTCCAACGTGCAGGAGCTGCTCAGACCAACTTTCCCTGGAGTCATCAGGCAGATCCGCAAGAACTTTCACAATCTGGTAAGAGCGCAGTTTATTAATCAGACCCCTGTGAATCCAAATAGGTCTGAAACTTTTCTGATGAATGCTAACACGCATCTGTTGCAGGTGATCATTCTGGATCCGACCCAGGAGAACACTGTAGAACTGCTGAGCGTCGCAGAGATGTTTTATGCTAATAATATACCCCTCAGGTTGGTGTTTCTGTCATCAAGATGCATACATTTTTTGGACATTTTCTTGGGAATTAATTATCAGCTTTTATGAATTTGAATACACAACATATCACTTTTTTATTGCTGTACAGTAACCAGAAAACTAAAATAAATAAATAAAATAAGAGGTGCTGCAGAGCATTGGTAGTCAGTAGAAATGTGTAGTTAAAAATCCATTTTTAATTTAGGAGTTTTGTCAGGGATGTTTGGAAGACCTTTGATACCGCGCTGCATGTGGCATCTTGGGATAGTCAGTTTGTTTGAATACTGATGAAGCAGGCAGCACACGCTCTGCATTTTAACTGTTTTTGGAAGCTTACTTGCTCTGTGTTTGTGTTTAGGATCGGGCTGGTGTTTGTGGTGTCGGATGAAGACGACATAGATGGTATGCAAGATGCCGGTGTGGCACTCGTCCGAGCCTACAACTACATCACTGAAGAGGTGGACAGTCAGAATGCATTTGAAGCTGTCATGTCGGTGAGTCCATTGTTCACAGAAACTAGGAAGTGAAAAAGACCTTTGTAAGACTTTATCTAATCTGTGTCTCTGTTACTCTTTGTCTGATCCAAATAGTTAACGCATCCCTCCTATCAGGTGTCTTCCCCAAAAGCCTTAAAAACAGCAGTTATCAAACCCATGTTAAAGAAAAAGAACCTAGACAGCACATTAATGCAAAACTACAGACCAATCTCTAATCTTCCATTTATCGTTAAACAGCTTTCTCACAACGAACAACCGCTTTGATATTTATCAGTCTGGTTTTCGTAGGCACCACAGCACCGAGACAGCCCTTGTCAAAGTGTTTAATGACATCCGTATAAATACTGACCGTGGGAAATCCACAGTATTGGTACTACTGGACCTTAGTGTGGCGTTTGACACCGTTGATCATGATATATTACTGGAACGTCTAGAGAGCTGGGCCGGACTCTCTGGTACAGTACTCGACTAGTTCAAGTCCTACCTTAAGAATAGAAACTTCTATGTGTCAATTAGCCAATTTTCATCACAAAATATAGAAATCACATGCGGGGTCCCCCAGGGTTCCATCCTCGGGCCCCTCTTATTTAGCATTTACATGCTCCCGTTAAGCCAGATTATAACCACCAATAATATTAACTACCACAATTATGCAGACGATACTCAGCTTTATATCTCAATGTCACCAGGTGATGTTGAACCTATCCAAACTCTTAATAAATGCATTGAGCAAATTAACAACTGGATGTCTCATAATTTCCTTCAACTGAACAATAACAAAACTGACTTATCTTTGGACCCAAAAAAGATTGATTAAATATCAGTAACCAGCTCAAACTGGTCCAACTAGAAACTACCGACCAGGCCAGAAATTTAGGTGTAATAATGGACTCAGACCTGAACCTCCAGGGCCACATAAAAGTTATAACAAAGTCAGCCTTCTATCACCTGAGAAGCATTTCTACGAATAAAGGACTGATGACACAAGGAGACCTAGAAAAACTCATCCATGCATTTATCTCTAGCCGCCTTGATTACTGTAACAGTATCTTCACAGGTTTACCCAAAAAATCAATCTGACAACTGCAGCTGATTCAGAACGCTGCTGCTCGTGTTCTCACTAGAACCAAGAAAATAGAGCACATTACTCCAGTTCTGAAGTCATTACACTGGCTCCCTGTAGCTCAGAGAATAGACTTTAAAGTGCTTTTATTAGTTTATAAGTCCTGCTTATGAGTAACTGATCCTATTATGGCTCTCTACTTGTTTGTTTTAATTTTTCATATAAATTATTGTCTTGATTATTGTTTTATTGTAAATGCTTTCTTGTAAATGTTTTCTTGTATTTTACTTTTATAGTGATTTATGCTTTATTTTTTGTTTTATTTTAATCATGTAAAGCACCTTGAATTGCCTTGTGCTGAAAGTGTGCTATACAAATGAAATTGCCTTGCCTTGCCTTTTCCACTTATTCATCCCGTTCTCTTCTCTTCTCCCTCTTATAGATGTTTAACCGTGTGCCAGTTGGTGGTCGGCTGAGTGTTGGGGATGTAGTTAAAGTGCTGGAGAAGAAGTTTCCCTACGTCGAAGTCAGCAGTGTCCTCGGAGCCGACTCCAGCTATGACAGCAACAGGAAGGTGAGTCGAGCAGGATGTTTTTTCTGTTCATATTATTAATCTAAAATTACATTTTTATTAACACAGCAAATCTAAGTGTACAATTACAGTCAAAAGAGCTGTATGTAGCACCAGAATAAAAGGATAACTGAGCAACTCAAGAGTAGTTTGATAATTCATCAGTGGATGAATACTGGTCATTTTATTAGGTACACACATTAAACTGCTCACAAACACAAATATCTGAGCAGACAATCACACGGCACCAACTCAACTGAGCGTCAGAAATGGGAAGAAAGATTATTTTAAGTCACTCTGACTAAGGGATGTTTTTTGGTGGCAGAGGGACTGCTCTGAGTATTTCAGAAACTGCAGATTTATTCCGATTTTCCCCACGCAATCATCTCCGGAGTTTATAGAAAATGGTCTGAAAAAAGAGGAGAGAAAAAAAATCAGTGAGCATCAGGAGAAAAAACCCTTGTTGTAGTCAGAGGAGAATGGCCACACTGCTTCATGCTGATAGGAAGCCAACAGTAATTCAAATAACCACTGGCTGCAACCAAGGTATACAGAAGAGCATTTCTGAATGCACATCATGTTAAACTTTGAAGCAGCAACCACAGAAGACCACACTGCGTCACACTCATGTCAGCTAAGAACAGGAATCTGACGTGGAGTATCTGTCGTCTGATGGCTGCTTCCAGTAGGATAAAATCATCTTAAAGTGGTTTCTTGAACATGAGAATGAGTTCACTGTACTCAGGTGACCTTCAGTCATCAGATCTCAATCCAGTAGAGCACATTTGGGATGTGGTGGAATTGCAGCAACTGTACAATAGTATCATGTATTTAAGAGGTTTTTAGATGCAAGAAAAGAGAAATAGAACAGCCTTTTTAAAGTGGTCACCTAAAACTGACTGCAGAGCCTAATAATTAAGGGTTAACCAGATAACATTTCTTTCTTTCTTCCCTTTCAGGAAGGACGGGCATACTATGAGCAAACAGGAGTAGGCCCGCTGCCTGTGGTCATGTACAACGGGATACCTTACCAGCGTGAACAGCTGGACCCGGATGAACTGGAAACTGTCACCATGCAGAAAATCCTGGAGACCACCTCATTCTACCAAAGGGCCGTCTACCTGGTCAGTTACAATCACATTTACAATAAAAGCTCATTATCTGCCATATCATTATTTTATTAAGGGTTATTCTAAAATACAGGTTTTAGAGCATCAGTCACAGTTTCTAAAAAAAAATCTGTTGCTGGACTTTAATTCAAAACAACCAATAATATATCTCAGTTTCATCTTTTGATATTTTGTATTTGTATTATTTTGAACAATATGCAGAAAACTGCATTTTGCATCTCAGCAAAAATAGTTTGCCTTAATTTCACAAGCAAACTTCAAATCTATTCTAATTTTTATCAATAAAAATGTGTTGTTGTTTTTTTCTCTAAAAAGTACTTCATGAGATATATTTATTTGTCTGTCCTTTTTCTTTTAATTAGGTTTTTCTTTCCTGGACCTGCTACAAAATCTTAGTGTAAAATTAAAGGTATTAAAGGCGGAAGTTAAGCCACCATAAAGTAAACTTGCTAAAGTACACTGTCTGTCTTTGTAGTCATAAAACAAATTCTCTTTTCAGCAGGATCTTTGTGAGCATGCCATCTGTCATTTTTCCTCTTTTAATGTCAGCCCATCACACAGAGGAGCCAAATCTTTGAATTGATTCTTTCAAAGGATTTCTAAGGAATTTAAACACAGCAAGCAGCATTTAATTTGGTGGCTATAGAAGTCTTACTGGTCAGCATAGCATTAGTCATCCTACATACCTTTTCTCTTTTCTTTTTTTTAATGTTTAACTCAAACTTATTCAGAGAAAACTTTCTAAACAAGCACCCGTAACTGCAGTGGAAAGGCCATTAACATTTAAGAAGTGCTTTTTAAACTGTGAGCAGGGAAATCTTGCAGAGAAGGACCTCCTGCATGACTGTCAGCTCTGCAGCTAAAGCGACGACTCTGACTTTTTACTTTAACCTCGCACGTTTCCTCTCATGTCACTCGCAGGGCGAGCTGGCTACAGACCACGATGTCGTCGATTTCATCATGAACCAGCCCAGTGTTGTTCCTCGAATCAACCCCAGAGTGTTGTCCACCAGCAGAACCTACCTGGATCTGTCTGATACCAGTAAGTATGAGGGTTTCTTAAATTTCAAATTTTTTTTAGATCATCCTCAGAAACTAATGTGCTGTCTGTGACATGGATGACCTCAAAGCTTCATGTAGAAGCACAGTTAGTTTTCCAAATATTCTTCAACCATTACTGCTACTATTTATTTCTATTTATTTGATGATGATTATTTTGTTGGTGTTTTTTGCAGTACAGATATGATGTAATCAAAAGTTTGTATATTATAAAAACATTTGCTCCAGAATCGATACTTTACTCCTTTTTTCTCTCTCGTTTTGCAGATAACTATTTCATAGATGACTACGCTCGCTTCTCAACGCTAGACACAGTAGAGAAGAACACAGCTGTGGCCAACAGCATGAACTATATGACAAAGAAAGGTAAGATCACTCTGGCATCTGATCACTGAGTAGAAAAGCATGCCTGTGGATTTTTTTTTATTGTTGTTACTTGTGAAGATAAAAAATTTCAAAGCTAAACTCTCTCCTGGTGTATTCTCCTTCTGTCCCCTCCTCCTCCTCCACTTCCGCCTCTTATTCATGTGTTTTTAAATTCCCTGCATCAGGGATGACCACCACCAACAGGCATGGTAATCACCCTTTTTCTCCACATTATTCCCCCTCCTACTCACTTGCTCTTTTTTTCAGTTTTCTGTTAACGACATTGTTGGCACCGTGTTTGTGAATCCACCACCACTCCTCCATCTGTGTTCAGTTCTCAAAGGACACAAATGACTAATAATTATGCATGTGATAATTGTGCACCAGTCTCCAAGCTTGAGTACTAAAATGTGTTTATGTAACTGCTCACTATAACGTTGTTTGTTCCAGTGGGAGAGCATGATAGTTCACCCAGTATGATTTCAAAGAAACTGCATGAAAAGTTTGAACGGTGTGATAAGGAAGCAAAATTTGGAGCAGAGTGCAGCACTTTAGCACTCAGTGGTCACTTTATTAGGTACAGCGTGATAGTGCTGGTTCCTTCAGAGCTGTCTTAATTGTTTGTACGTGCTGGAAGTGAGTCTCAGAGGTTTTTGGTTCATATCAACACGATGGCATCAAACAGGTGATCTATTGGATTGAGCTCATTTGAGTAGAGCGGTCATGTGATGTTCAAGAAACCAGTTTGAGATGATTTGAGCTGTGCAACATCCTGATTCATTGGGCGTAGCTTCTGTTCTTAGCTGACAGGAGTGGCACTCGGTGTGGTGTTCCACTGCTGTAGCACATATGCTTCAAGGTTCAACATGTTGTGCATTCAGAGAATCTGTTCTGCATAGTGCATACTTGGTTTTTTGAGTTACTGTTACCCTATCTGGCTATTCTCCAACAACGTCTGGCATCAACAAGGCATTTTCACCTAGAAATTTGCAGCTTATTGAGTATTTTCTTTTTCTGACTACATTCTCTAAATCCCAGTAGATCAGCAGATTCTGAAACTCTCATACCAGTATGTCTGACACTACCAACTATCCCATGGCTAAAGTCACTTAAATGACCTTTCTTCTCTATTCCTATGGTCTGTTTGGTAAATGACGCTGTGTGTGTGTGTGTGTGTGTGTGTGTGTGTGTGTGTGTGTGTGTGTGTGTGTGTGTGTGTGTGTGTGTGTGTGTGTGTGTGTGTGTGTGTGTATTTCTGATGAGTTGCTTGCTTGTTTGTTTTTTTTAGATATAAGTGACCTTGATCCTTGATGTTTTTATGTGAAGCTGTTTGAACTTCTATATGTGATATTGGGCTATAAATAAATTTGATCTTAATGAACCGTGAACAGGCGTACCTAACAAAGTGGCCAGTGAGTGTATTATCTTTGTTTGCCAACACCATTAATACCACTGAAGTTGATCTGTAGCACAACTGTGGTTGTTTATTCTTACCTCATGTCTTTCTTCTTCTGTGGTTGTCAGATGATGCCTACATTCGTCCTGTGACTTTCTGGGTAGTGGGAGATTTTGACAAACCCTCAGGACGCCAGCTCCTTTATGACGCCATCAAACACATGGTATGAAATGAGCTGTGTTTAAAATAATTGTTATACAATTTTTGATGTCAAGTAAACTGTATAAAACAAATTCTGATACCTTCCAAAAGTTGCTTTTTCACAAAGGATATGTGACCTAACCACCACATAAAGCTACTACTTGATGTTTTTATTCTGCAGCCTGTGGCTGCTGCAGACTTTTATACACAGCTAGGCTAATGTGCAGCTCGCTATAGCATCGTTGCGTGCAGACACAAGAGTGATGACTTTATTGTTGTAGAACTTGAAGGAGAGAAAAGCAAAAAGGCAGAATGCCAAAAAGTAATTGTGTTCCTTCGCACAAAGACAAACACGGACGCAAAGCAATGAAACGTGGTCTGTGACATTAACCAAATAAATGCACATGCTTGTTAAAAAGAGGTGAACCAGTTTTAAAACTGAGACTGTCCACTCTGTGGATCATAGTTTCCTTTACAGTGATACTCATGTGGAGTTTGGCTTATAGACGGTCAGAACATTAAAGCCTGCAGAAGCTTACCATCTCTCCCCTCTTGTACAACAGAAAACCAGCAACAACGTCCGACTGGGGATGATCAACAACCCGTCAGCTGACGTGTCTGCTGAGACGACCCGCGTCACCAGAGCAATCTGGACCGCCATGCAGACACAAACTGCCAATAATGCCAAGAACTTCATCACAAAGATGGCTAAAGAAGAGACCGCTGCGGCCCTGCAGAAGGGTGTCGACGTCGGCGAGTTCGCTGTCGGGGTGAGAGGGTTACACACAGAATCTAAACAGGATCATGGCTTAGTGCAAAGGCACTAAGCCATCCTAGTTTTTTTACTCCTAATTTGTCCTTTTGTCAGCTGCCTACAAAAATATCTATGTTTTTTTCTTCAGGGTATGGATTTGTCACTGTTTAAAAGTGCGTATGAGGCTCCCAAGTTCAACTTCCTGCTTTCCCACGCTGCTTACTGTCGAGATGTGCTCAAACTGAAGAAAGGACAAAGAGCAGTTATCAGCAACGGAAGAGTGAGTCAGAAATTTTAAACCTGCCCTAGATGTTGTATAGGTTCAAATATAGCTTATATTGATTTCAAAAATGTCCATCTACCCACATTTGCTGTAGTTATTCAGTCAGTATTTTTGTTTTCTTCTTGACAGATCATAGGTCCGCTGGAGGAGGCGGAGGTGTTTAACCAGGACGACTTCCTGCTTTTGGAGAGCATCATCTTAAAGACTTCTGGAGAGCGCATCAAAAGCAAAGTTCAGAATTTTGGAATCGAGGAGGACAGGTATTTTCAGGCTCCTCTAAGAAGAAGTTTACAGATGAACTTTTCTTGTCGCGCTAACACTTCATTTCTCTCAGGGCCAGCGACCTTGTGATGAAGGTGGACGCTTTGCTTTCGTCTCAGCCTAAAGGAGAAGCCCGTGTGGAGTATGGCTTTGCAGATGACCGCTACAGGTACAGCTGTGTATAAATCAGATGAGCAAGATTTCTTTATTGAGTTGAGAGGTTTAAAAAGTGAGTACTTCACAAGGGTGATTTGATGGTTTATTTCAGAAGGGAGACCTTGAAGAGGTCGGTTAAAGTTTTTTTGTTTGCTTTTCTTTCTGGAGAAAGCAGGAGGATCTTAAATATGTTTTGTTTGCTTGATTTTCTCGTTGATTTGCTGTTTGTTGGCAGTGCTGTGAAGATTCGTCCCAAAGAGGGAGATGTATATTTTGATGTTGTTGCCGTGGTAGATCCAGTAACCAGAGAAGCTCAGAAACTTGCTCCTCTTCTTCTGGTAGGTTATCTGTGATAACTCCTTTGAATTTGTGATCCATCATGCTTGCATGTCCAGTTGATTTATTTCCAACGTGGTCTGTTTTTGTTCTGTGTAACACCTTTTCTCTCCGCGCCTCCTGCAGGTTATAAAGCAGCTGGTAAACGTCAACCTGCGTGTCTTCATGAACTGCCAGTCAAAGCTGTCAGAAATGCCCCTGAAGAGGTGAGAAAACAAGCAGTTTCTGTACTCCATGCTGAAATTGTACATCCTGGTAACACCTTGATGGTCTTTCTATTTCCTCTCCCACATCACTTTTCATTTATCCTTTAGTTAAAGTACAGAATCATCAAATATCATATTATTATGCAGGTTTATAATAATATGGACATCTGCTAACAAGTTGTTACCGTTCCTGAATCTTTTGATGTTGCTTCATGTGCATATGGCACTTACTATAAGTCAGGATTGTTCTGTTAAAGCAGGCAGGACGTGGTGTAAAGACTCCTCCACCATATAAAAGTTCACCTGCTTTCTGCTTGTGTGTTTGTCTTCCAGTTTTTATCGTTACGTCCTAGAGCCAGAGGTGGCGTTTCAGGCTGATGGTAGTTTCTCTCCTGGGCCTATAGCAAAGTTCCTGGACATGCCCCAGTCTCCACTCTTCACTCTAAACCTCAACACTCCCGAGAGCTGGATGGTTGAGTCTGTGCACACTCGATATGATCTGGACAACATTTACCTGCAGGAGGTACAGCAGTACATCTGTTTTTAGGCAGGGTCGCTTGTTTGTTTGTTTTTAATTCTTTAATTTTGCTGTTTCAGTAACTCGCCTGGCTGGACAACATATAGATAATATAAGTAGCTTATATATTGAACATTTTGGAGTCCAGTCCTCATGGAGACCTTCAGCTAATTTGGGAACCATTATTAATGTGTGCCTGTGGAGCCCCTGGACGCTGATATCGGGCTGCATGAAGTAAACTTTCCTTGGCTGTGCTTCCGTGTTTGCAGGTGGAGAATATTGTAGCAGCAGAGTATGAGCTGGAGCACCTTTTGTTGGAGGGCCATTGTTTTGACGTCAGTTCGGGTCAGCCTCCACGTGGCCTTCAGTTCACCCTGGGAACAGAGTCTGAGCCCGTCATCGTGGACACTATCGTCATGGCAAACCTGGTAATCGCTTCAAAGCACGACCCTCTCTATAACACAGCTTTGATTTGTTATACTTTAATGCTTTTCTACTTGATAAATAACTTATTTTTTACTTTCCTAGACATTAATATTCTCTCAGCCTGAAATTGTAAATCTCCTTTGTTCTGCTCTGCAGGGTTACTTTCAGCTCAAAGCCAACCCAGGCGCCTGGATCCTGAAGCTAAGGAAAGGGCGCTCTGATGAAATCTACAAGATTTACAGGTAATAATGTGCAGAATTGGCTATATTCTGTCACATAAATGAAATGTCAGCCACTCCTCTTTGCTCCTGGTTTTATAAATTAATCTGAAAATCTCTCTTCTAATGTTTTCATTATCATTTCTTTCTTCTGTTGCAGCCATGACGGCACAGACTCTCCGGCGGACTCGGACGACATTGTAGTCGTGCTGAACAATTTCAAGAGCAGAATCATTAAAGTCAAGGTCGGTTCACTTGCAATGCAGTGTGACGTCTTTCTGGCACAAAAGCACAGAAGCAATGGCAGGAATCTGCCCTTCAGCACTGTTAGCTGGATAAATCCAGGATGGAAAGTTGGTGAGCAGAATATCCAGACTGCTCAATTTCTCAGGTTTCTCATAAATTTTAACGAGAAGCAGAAACTGCAGTCTGAACTGAGCCATTTTGAGCTGAATAAATATGTAATTTGTGCAAAGATGACTAAAGTAAAATCAGACTTTGAAGCGGTATTTGCATATGACAGATGTGCCCACGTGCCAGTGCATTTTTCAACTACAGACAAAAGCACATACACATTAAGCTTCTCTCACCTCTTTGTTTTTCACATTAAAAAGCCCATATTATAAGTTTTGGGCTTTAGTGGGATTTATAGTGTTTTGTTTGTGTTCGTCTTCTCAAAAATTCTGAGAAGTTGCAAAAGTATGCTTTAAAATTGTCTTCCACCATTCATCTACATCACTGTGTAACACATTTCCATAATGCCCACCAAACAGCTTGTTTGGCCCTTCCTCAAAGAAGGAGCAGCTGCCTCACAGTCGACCTTTATTCCCTCACTGTGCTTACTCTAAAGGTTAGCCACAAGCAACGCATGCCAGTTTTTGTAATGTTGGCTGCCAGAGTGAACAATGTCTTCACTCCAGGTCTTGCTTATGCCCCTTGACCCCTGTGTGGTAAATACAGTCTCATCTCCTATGCAAAAATATAGGTAAAATCCAACTATGCTGTCAGCTTTTATTCTCTCAGGTTGTTGACCTGCTGTTGTGTCTATGAGTGGAGGTTTTTGCAGGAGAGAGGTTTTCAACAATAGGTGTGGTTGATGCTTTGTGTAGGTTGAATGCTAATTGGTTGACAAGTGGGCTGGGAGGGGAAGGGAGCGACAGGCACTTCATATTATAATCTAAAGACTCAACAATATTAGACGACTCCCTATGAGCAAGCGCTTGGTGACAGTGGGAATGAAAAAAACCCCTTTAACAGGAAGTAACTTCTGGCAGAAGCAGGCGCTAAACCTGCCGTGACCGAGAGGGAAGATGCAGCATGAAAAGTACAGACAGTGACTATCTTGGAAACTTCATTGTTTATCACTTCAGCTCTTTGTTGTTAGCTCTTCTCTGTGGCTAATTGGTGAACCAACAACAGCACAAACAAGAGACGATACTTGTCTGTTGTCTACTATTCTATTTCCAAAATTTAAGATAAAAAGATGAAAAGCTTTTGTGACTAAACTACTGTGAAAGTCTTTCATAAATATGACATCTGGCCCAGTATCCACCCCATGTCTGTAGCTCTGCTCCCAGAATCTGAGGGTCCTGAGACTCGGTGAATTACTCGTGTTTTTGAAGGCAACATCGCCGCAGCATTAGCTTAGCATTAGCTTTGATAATGTGCCCAAAGAGCAAAGCTGTGTAAGAAAGCAATCACCTGAAGCACTTTGACTTAATATTTAGAGAATTGCACTCTTGAACTCGTGGCAATATGTGAACATGCGCTCTCGTGTGATCTTAAAGCCAATACAAAATTTAAGTCGGAGTAAAAACTCAACCACTAATGTTTTGTGTAAGTTTCAGTCCTGAATCAAAACCACGTCATATGATATTTGATTCATATTTTAAACAGAATAATTGATTTTCTTCTTTTCTCCTCCCACAGTATGTTGTGACTGACTGAGTTATGATTGTGTGTTGATCAGGTTCAAAAGAAGCCAGACAAGTTCAGCGAGGAGCTGCTGAGTGATGGGACGGAGGAGAACGACACTGGTTTCTGGAATTCTCTGACCAGGTGCAGCTCAAAACAGTGATCTCATTTTTAATTTTCAGATGTTCAAAACTGTCAAATAATCACTTTTCATTTTGTCTTTCAGAGGTTTCACGGGTGGAGGCAAGACTGAAGAGCCTAAGCAGGACAAGGAAGATACGATCAACATCTTCTCTGTGGCCTCGGGGCATCTGTACGAGAGGTTCCTCAGGTGGGTGTCAGAGATGTGACCGGGCAAAGAAAGGGGATTGTTGTGTCAGCCAAAAATCCTTGAAAGCGAACATCCCTGCTTCTTCCTTATACTTTTGATTTTAGAGTCTTTTTCTTCCCAGTTCTGTTGCCACCAGTCTTTTTACTTTACTGTCCTCCTTCTCTCTCAGAATCATGATGCTGTCAGTTCTAAAGCACACCAAAACTCCCGTCAAGTTCTGGTTCCTCAAGAACTACTTGTCTCCCACTTTTAAGGTAGGATTTTACTTTATTTTATTTTATTTTTTACTCTGGTGTTACTTTAAAACTCAGCTGGCATCTCGTCACTGATGTGGAAATCTTCTCCAATGGCTGCAGCTTTTTCTCTGTCCAACATCGATGTGAAGCTCAAGCAGAAACGTGCAGCAGGGATCGGATTACTCCCTGATTTTTCTTTTAAATATTCTTTCGTTTTTATGTCTAAAAATAATTTGTGTGGGAGATACTGTTGGCTTCTGAAGGTGCTGCAGTTTAGTGGATAGGATGCTGAATGTATTGCATGTTTTAACACGAGCGTAACAACCTTTGCTTGCAGGAAAACAGAGAAATGTGGGATGTACTTAGTATTTCACTAGAAAACAAGTTATTTGTTTAAAGCACAGTACACCCACGGTACAGTACTCTGACAGAATAGGCCCAAAGGAGCATTTCTCTTATGTTCTCACCATAAAAGCAGACTAAACCTTCCTAACGCTGCCGAGTGCAGCTAGTGTGAAGAAATGTAACAACCACCTCACTGACGCTGTTTTCATACATGACCTCTGGACTATTTCAGGAAAATTGGGTCAGGAAGTTGTCTGAAGTTACTCACATGTGACACACAGCAGTGAACGTTTGAGAAGCACTAACTGGACATTTTTTGTGCCCACAAGGCGTCACACCTGAAACCCATTTGTTAGCGGTGAAACCACCGGAGTGTTATTGAATATCACTCTGAAGCTGACGGCTGATCCCTTGTGGAAGTTCCAGGCTCTGGTTGTCGGGTCATGTGTCAGTCAGCGGTATCCTGCTCTCTCATTGGTTGTTGCTTCAATTGCTCGCCCGGAAGCTTAGAAAAGTTTGTCAGGTCCCGGGCATTGGGCATCGCCAGCGGTTATTTCACCCGTAGACGGTTTAAAATGTGAATTACACTTCTGTGTCCGATCTATCTAATGTGGCTTTGATGTGACTGCACCAAACATTTATACTAGTCTTCAAAGATTTAAGCCCATTCATAAACACTGAATCGAGCAGCTTGTGTTATTTCTGTAGCACGGCACAACAACAGCCTTCTTTCAATAAAAGAACCAAGCAGACGGCTGCAATAGGAAAAGAGATTATTTTTAAGTCAATATTGAGCCAAAAACAGTAACAACAAAGTGTAGAAAACATATTGTCATAATAAATGTGAATTCAACAAAAAGTAATTCAGTGAAAATTAAATACATCACAAATATTAAATTGGTAGATCACTGTTACCATAAATAAGATTTAGTTAAAAATAAACATCAATATATATAAACAATTTAAGAATAATAAAATCTGCTAAAACTGAGTGTAATCATACTTATTTCACTTGAAAATTTCTATGAATGAGTTTCGTTCCTCAGTAGATTACTGCACAATTTTATACAAACATGTGGCATTCACTTTACTTTTGATTTCTGCTGTCCTACAAAATCATCTGTCATGCCACATATTTCACTAATTTCTAGAAATCCTACGTAAACAACACAAAACTCAACATTTAGAGCAACTATTCAACCACAGAATGACTGCGTTTCACTTAGCTTACCACTCTTAGTTTCAATGTTACAGATGTAAGAGTTTTCTGAAGTCCAGAAGAACAGTGAAGTTTGAAATGCTTTAGGCCATTACTGATTGGTCCGTGCAATAATGTCTCTAACCATCACATAGCCTGATCTTTGCCAATTGGCTGGGAGCAGTTTGTGTCCTTCTACGACCTCATAGAGCAGCATAGCAAGGCCAGATTTGCTGTCTGTTGAAGTTACCGTCTTGTTTGTTTTTTTTGGGGGGGGGGGGTTTGGTCTTACATTGTGTTTATTTAATTTTGCATTTTCGATATTTGAGTCCATTTTCATTAAATCTGTCAGGGGTCAGTTGTCGGTCAGCTGTCAGCCTGTTTATGAATTATTTATGGCCCCATATTGTCAAAGGGGAAAATTATGAGGTGGTGCACATGCTGACAGCTCTGTTCCTGTGTGTCACCATCTTTCAGGAGTTTATCCCCCACATGGCGAAGGAATACGGCTTCCAGTACGAGCTGGTCCAGTATAAGTGGCCCCGCTGGTTACACCAGCAGACGGAGAAGCAGAGGATCATCTGGGGCTATAAGATCCTCTTCCTGGACGTGCTGTTCCCTCTGGCCGTCGACAAGATCCTGTTCGTGGATGCTGACCAGGTTTGCTCACATGTAGCTGTGCAAACACAGTCACTCATCCTGCATCTGTCCAAATATTTGTTCTTTTACTATTCAGTAAAGGAGGAAACTGTCAGCTTCAGAGAACCTGTTAAATATAATATTCCTCATGACTGCCATGAAGTACTAAAAGGTTTAGAAGTAGTTTTATAGAAAAGTTTGGAAGTGCACACTCAGTTTTGCTCCACATGAGTTCCTAGACTCCTTTTTTTTATGTGAGATATGTTCTCTACTTTTTATTTTTACTGTTTTGTGCCAGCTAAGCTGTTCACACCTCCTCCTCTGCTTCAGATCGTGCGCACAGACCTGAAGGAGCTGCGTGACTTCGACCTGGAGGGAGCTCCGTACGGATACACTCCATTCTGCGAGAGCCGCAGGGAGATGGACGGATACCGCTTCTGGAAGTCCGGATACTGGGCGAGCCACCTCGCTGGACGCAAATACCACATCAGGTAGACACTGATCGCTCAGCTCCAGTGTCGCAATCAAGTTTCAGCAGCATTTAACATCAACTATCTGCAAACATGCTTTCCTGCAACTTTCATGTGTTACCATCGTTTGCAGCGCGCTGTACGTCGTCGATCTGAAGAAGTTCAGGAAAATAGCTGCAGGAGATCGACTCAGAGGACAGTACCAG
The DNA here is from genome assembly GCF_900408965.1 of Simochromis diagramma. NCBI lineage: Eukaryota > Metazoa > Chordata > Actinopteri > Cichliformes > Cichlidae > Simochromis > Simochromis diagramma. Next base: position 8,277,595 of record NW_024387030.1, read on the forward strand.
GGGCTCAGCCAAGACCCCAACAGCCTTTCCAACCTCGACCAGGTCTGACGCTCTCTTCACTCACTGTCTACATTCGTGTTTTTATGTACACGTGACATCAGAGCCACGTGTTTTATGTAAAACAGCCATATGTTTTTAGATTGATTGAACACTCTTCTCCAGTTTTTCAGTGAAGACTTTAGAGCAGCCTCGCGTTAGCGTGCGTCTGTTCCTTGTCGCCGCTCGTGTTTACTCGTCATGTTCTGCTCTGCTTCTGATTTCACGACAGCGCATCGCTGGTTTTATGATTGCGGCATTGTTCAGCAGCTTTTACATTTCAGGCTCTGATGTCCTTGAGCACAGCGACAGGACAAACTGTAGTCTGTGATTGCAACTTGATTACTACGCAGCTGAAAGAAAACATAAAGACAGCCAACTGTGAAAGTACACAGGGGAAGCAGATGCTGCTTCTAATGCTTGTTTGTACATGATGGTTCAACCTTCCTAACAATAGTTTTCCCTTCTCTGCTTTTAGTTAAGCTCTGCACTTTTTCTCACTAGTTTGTTTGTTTATATGATTTGATTTTTTTCCAGGATCTTCCAAACAACATGATCCACCAGGTGCCCATAAAGTCTCTACCTCAGGAGTGGCTGTGGTGTGAGACCTGGTGTGATGACAGCTCCAAGAAGAGCGCCAAAACAATAGATCTGGTAAAAAATGCTTCTTTTTATTTAACTGTTTTCTGTACAGTTTGTCAGAGTTACAGAGGATTGATGGCAGTTTTCTAAAGATTCACATGTATCCTTACAGCCACTAGAGGGCAGGCAGGCTTAAGAATGAGTTCACATTAAAAATAAGACCACCTTCTTCTTCCACCACAGCAGATCATCTGCTTCCATCTCACCCTGTCCCTAGCATCCTCCTCGGTCACACAAACTCTCTGCCTGTCCTCCTCTACATTCATGAAGCTTTCTCATTTTCCTGCTGCCTGGCAGTTTTATATTTAATATCTTTTGCCCAGAATATTCACTATCCCTCCTCTGCACATGTCCAAACCATCTCAGCCTTGCCATGAAGGTTTTAAATAGTCGTTTTATAGGTGGACATAAATCAGTTTTGATGCTGCATCCTGTTTTTGTACCAAACCACATTATGTGAACTATGATATGAGCTGTTTTGTCTTTTTTCTCATTTTCCCAATATCAGTGCAACAACCCGATGACCAAAGAGCCCAAGCTGCAGGCTGCGGTGAGGATCGTGGCAGAGTGGACCGACTACGACCAGGAGATCAAACGCCTGCAGGCCAGAATCCAAGACAGAGCGAACCACATGGCGAAGCAGCAGGACACAGGTGCGCTTCGCTCGCAGAAACCGATACGCGCAGCTTTCCGCACTAATCACTCAGACTAACGTCTCTCTCCTCTGTCCTCTGCCAGATGCTCACACGGAGCTGTGAGGCGCTCGCTACGATGAGGCGCTGAACTGGACTCTGTTTAAAGAGTCTGCTTCAGAACGACGCTCCTCTCCTGCCTCGGGGACTGCTGACAGACTGACCGACTGGTTGAAACAATGTCCAGTTTTTTGTTCTTTTATAGGTTTCGGTGACTGTGTGGGTGCAAACTGTGAGGATGTGTTTTGTGAAGCGAATCGTGCATTTTTTTTCTCCCTGTAATTGATGTCAGTCTGTTTGCACTGATTGGGATTCTGGTTCTGGCTTTTGTAGAAGCACAAAGGGAGGAGGACTTCAGAGAATGGTATTGCTGGTTCATTTTGGTGTTTATTTGCTGTATGTCAAACATCTGGTGCTGGGAACACTTTGCATTCGCTCATTTGAAGCTTTTTGGTTTTTCTCTGGATTGCATAAAGATACAAGTTCACGTGAAGGCTGTGATTTTAAAGAAAACAAGGAGAAGCACTGTAAACTCTCACCCACAGGTGTTTGACCTGAAAATGAACATCAAAATCAGTAGGATTGTTGTCACTGTGACTCTCAGGTACAGATGTTGCAGCATAAAGTCAGAAGCAGATCAAAGTTATACTCTAAAGGGAAGAGAAGCCTTAAAAATTTGGCTTAAAGCAAAAATGATTTCTGTTCTTTGGTAACATCGATGGATTTGTCATCTTCATCTTGTTTCGGCTGTCAGATATTTTTGTTAAATAAACTCCGATTAATGGGTGGTCCAGTGTATTTTTGTTTACATGTGATTACTTGAACAATATTCTGCTTTAACTATTTACGTCCTAGTGACGTAACCCTGGTGAGAAAGCTAGTTAGCAGCCAGATAAGTACACTGCTGAAAAAGGAAACATTGGATCACATGATAACAGCAAGTTCGTTAAACTTCAGGGATATCATTCTGTCCTGGTAGGAAGCATGAACCACTGTGAGTCCAGATTACCTGCTCTGGTGCAAATCAAAGTGACATCAGAGGCAACAACCAGACTGCCCCCGTAGCCCCCGTGACTGCTTTTTCTCTAGTTTTGGTTTTTGCCTAGTGTCCTTGTCACATCTGGCAGCATGAGGCAGTACCTGCAGCCCATGCTTGCTGTCAAAAGAAGCTTTGCTGTGTCTCCCAGCACAGCCTCAAGAGTGTGGAGGAGCTACAAGGAGGAACAGGAGCACGGCCAGAGCCCTACAACATGACCTCCAGCAAGGTATTCATGTGCAGGCTGTCTGAATCAGAGTCCACGAGGGTGGTGTGAGGACCTGACGTCCCTTTGTGGGACCTTTTCACCCCAGCACTGCGCAGCTTGACAGAACACCAGAACTGGCCGGTCTGCCGCTGGGACTCCGTTCTCCCATGTGGAGAGCAGATTCACTCTGAGCCTGAAAGAGTGTGGAGAAGCTGGGCAAATGTTTCACTGCTTCCAACATCATCCAGCATGACAGGTTTGGCAGTGGGTCAGTGGTGATCTGGGGGATTCATATCCTTCAGTCACACAGACCTCCACAGGCTGTGCTGGCGTTACCAGGATGGCATCATCAGACTGATTATGCAGGCCAATGGCTAGACTGTGTAGGTAGTTCCTGGATGACAAAGTAGTGATGTCACTTCCTTGCACCAATCTGAATCCACATGAGAAACCAGCCTTTCTGAAAAACACCTAGGATTATCAAATTTATCTCTTAGGTGCATTTACTGTGAGACTAAAGTTTCCACTGTGATTATGTCACAGCTAGAAGTGTAATGAAGACAGTATGGATATTAACAGTGTACTTTTTTGCATATAAGACTGGGAAACGACCCCTCACACATGTAGCATGTCGTGATGGTTCTTGTTCTCACATTATGCACAGCTGAGTTTCTTAAAAACAGATCTGATCCTGATGGCAACATCTGGATCTGCCACAATGCCTGTTTAATATTACAGATCTAATTTTTCCAGAGCAGTGATTCATACTGTGATCTCGTTGCACATCACTGCTGGTCTCTTCCTTTCCCCCATTGTTTACTGTCATCTTACCTCTATCAACCATCAGCATCTGCATACTCTCTAAAGTGTAACTCTCTTGGTGCAGGGCGTCCCATTTCTGCCCCCGACACATAAAACCTGTTACTGGAAGGTTTCAGACTTTTATTGTGATCCATTTGAAAAAAGGTTTTACAAAAAGGTAACATTCAATTTTTACACCAATTCTTTAAAAAAAAAAAAAAAAAAAAAAAAAAAATCACTTAAAATAAAGGTTTTGATACAACAAAATTCAGTTAACTAATGGCTTCTATGAACAATGTGAAAATAAGATAATATACATGTAAATGAATGCTACAAAGATGAGGACAAACAAAGGGATTACATCAATTAAAATAAAAAATAAAAACACACAAACAATGGCATTGATTGTTTTGCTTTTTCACTTGAGTGACATCTGGCCAGAATTACCAACAGAGCGGTTATTGCAAAACGAATCCCACAGCGCGTGGCGTGCAACTGGAATGTGATGACACAAAAAGAAGCAGGAAAAAAAAAAAAAAAAGTAGAACCGCCTTTAATGAGGCAGATTTGATGCATCCGTTTTCTTCACATGGCAACACTGGTGTGTGCAGACTCCTCCTGCAGCCAACAAACAATAACCCAGAACGCTTTAAAACCTATGATTCCCATCATCGTGTGGCTTCAACATAGACGACACCCAGACCAGCAAAGAGATGTGGAGAACTGAAACATAATGAGAATTAACCCCCCCCCCCCAAAGGAAAAAAAAAGGATGTGGTGTTTCTTTAAATGTTGACAAGCACAGCGGACGGCGTGCTCATGAAAACTGATGCTGAAAGAAGTTGCTTGCATTTGTTTCCCCCTCCCCTCCCCTCGTCCTTGAGGCAAAAACGCAAACTTCAAACCGGTTAATGGTGGCACTGTCATCTTAACCTGACCAGCCAGCTGCGCCCGTGCTCTGCGTCGAGCAGCGCGCAGCGTGACATCAGCACCGCTGCCCTGACTGGGCTGGAAAATAACCTGATTTGCCGTCTTACTAAAGTCTGTAACGCCAAACGCGAAGCCCCTGTGAGCAGCTGGTTACCTTTAGCACGACGACAGTGAAGGGAAGGGGTGGTACTAGACTGCTGGATTTTTTTCACTCTCAAGAAAAAAGCGAATCAGCACATTTCCAAAAAACATTTAAAAACTACTTTAAAAAAAAACAAAACAAAAAAACAAATCAAGGCAGCGGTGTGGACGCCGCGCCGCTTCAAACAGGGCGCTCAGATTTGTCACGACTCTCCCCGAGAGTTTCCACGGCTTCCTTTTCCCTCGGTCCGATTTCACAAACACATTTACCCCCGTTACAGTTACATCATCTGCAAAGCTTTTTCTTTAAAAACAAACAAAAAAACCAACATGCACCTCCAGCATTTTATACAAGAGTATAATACAAAATAAGGCATTTCATCGTGTTGAGTATTCATGTCGTGTTTTGAGTGTTAATGTGTGTTTTCGTGTGTTTTCGTGTGTGTGTGTGTGTGTGTGTGTGTGCGCGTGTGTACATAGCAAACACATTTTAATGTTATTTCTTTTTGCCCGCCTATAAAAAGACTGCAAAAAACAAACAGAAAGTCAAGATAACTCTTACTTAAAATATATATATTTGTCATATACATTTAGGTATATATTCATATGTAAAAAAACAAAACAAGGAAAAAAAAGAAAGGGGGGGGGAAGAGGGGAAGAGAAAAGCCCAAGAGGTCCCTTTTGATAGGCCAGTTCTCAAAAAGCCACCTCACCACATCAACCCCCACCCACCCCCTCATTCCATGACCTCGCTGGGCGCCACTGTGACCAGCTGCAAGGGGATCTCCTGATTGGCTACAAGGTCGTGAGCGTTGGTGGCCTGGAGGATGAGCGTTGTTCCGTCCGTGTTGATGATGGCGTCGGAGGTGGGCGGAGACGTGGAGGGGGGCACCCCGCCTTTTTTATTCTGGTGAGTCTTTATGTGCTTGGCCAGGTGGTCGCTCCGCATGAACCTCTTGGAGCACTCTGAGCACACAAACTTCTTCTCCCCTGCAGGGTCCAACAAGCACACATCAGTGGCGACGCACATTTTTGTCTGCAACTAACTGAACTGGAGCATGTGGAGACTTTGTCGCTTGTTTCTAGCATCAGATCCTTCACTTAGCAGTGGGGACGGCTCCCTCGAGCCTACTCAGGACCCCATTTTAAGCATTTCCTTTCCAAAACCCTCTTCTTAGTGTAACTGTTAAATAGTTTTCAGCATCACATTAATTTAGAGTCATAACATTTTAGGGCCTTTACCTCACAATATAAAGCATGTTGACATGAATCTTGATTTTGAGCAAATAAAAGAAAGAAAAACATCCCTACAGCATGATGATGACGCTGCACACTGGACAATAGGGATGCCGTTAATGAGTTGCCTTACCTCACTAAGATGCTACGGAGCAACTTTATTGCAACGCGACTTGATTTGCAAGCCCTTGTCGAGGTCATGTGACCTTTCCTCTCTTCCATACATCTTAAAAAATATGTGATGTTGAAACCATAAATCTCTAATCTGATTCTACACTGAACTTCCATCTCCTCAAAGGAAGTGTGGATCTCACTCATCGTGACCACTGGATTCTTGGTGGCCCACGTGAGCAAGAGCCTTCATCACCATCTACTCAGACTCACGACATCACCTGGTTGAGCAGGTGACCATATGACCCAAGACTCAATGCAAAATCTGGGATCAGATCCTAAACTTTGGTTTCCTCCCTCACCGACTTAGAGGGTTTTCAAAATAAAAGCCAAAAAGGAACCCAAAGGCTTTACCAAGATAGCAAGACTGAGCAGCTACACCTCTACATTAATACTGCTGGAAGACTGTTGATGGATCTAATGATTTATTAATGACAGACGGTCACATATTGCATCATTGTGATAGAAATGTGATCGCAGTAATGGGGTCAGATTTCTAAAGAAATCAGAGCCTGACTCTAGTTGTCGTTTAACCCAAAGTATCAATTAAGGACAAGCACACATCACAAGTTTGTCATCACAGCCCCCGTCTACATCTCAGGCTTTATCACAGCAACGGCAGCCTCGTTAAAATGATTTAATAAAAATGCTTCGTGCTGAGTTGATATTATCTGCTACTTAACTGCTCAGATGAACAATGATGTAATTTCAAGTGTTTATTAGCTGATTCAATTCATTTCAACTACAAATAAAATAAAACTGATATCGCTGATGATCTGCTGTGAAGTGTCGGTTTCTCACTTTTTTTTTTTTTCCCCTTCGTGTTTCACACCTCTTTGCTGAACATTGCGTGATCGCAAACCAAAGCTCTGGACAGCAGCAGCAGCAGACATGAAAACATTTTGTAACTGTAACATTGTAACGGCAACGCGATCCCCACATGAGCTCCGACCATAAAACTGTTACTTTGTTGTTATTCTTTCTTCTTTTTTTTTTTCAATTTCAAAACAAAAAGCGTGTCGACGGGTGATCTCACCTGTGTGCGTCCTCCTGTGTCTCTGCAGCTCGTCGCTCCTGGTGAATCTCTTCCCACAGAACATCCAGTTGCAGACGAAGGGTCTCTCGCCGCTGTGCCAGCGCAGGTGAGCTCGGAGGTGGGATGTCTTCCCGTAAACCTTGCCGCAGCCGGCGATGTGGCAGATGTGCTGCTTCTTCTTCCCCATACCTGAACCCCTGTGGAAACGAGGGAGAGTGAAGATAAAAGGGATCAGGGAAGTGAAGTGCTTCCATTTTCCAAACTTTGCATTTACTAGTGTTTCCTTTTTTGTTCTGCTGGTCAAAGGTGAGCTCAGCACCTACACCTCCTGTTATCCATGGCGTGTGTGTGTGTGTGTGTGTGTGTGTGTGTGTGTGTGTGTGTGTGTGTGTGTGTGTGTGTGTGTGTGTTCTCAGAGGCCCACCTTCCTCCAGACTCTTTGCAGTTGGGGCAGGTGCAGGCGACTCTGCGGAGCCTTTTGCCCTCCCCGCTCGGCGTCTCCATGTCCTCGTCTCCCATCTGAACACGCAGGTTGTTCAAGTCGCTGGGGTTCAGCGTGGAATCCCCGCTCAGCTGCCACTCCTCAGAGTCTGGCTCTTCCTTTATCTGGATACCTGAGCAGAGGAAAACAGAATGAAAGAGGGAGATTTAAGAAGCTGTAAGGGATTAACTAAATGAATGAAATGAGGAGTGATATATGCGTGGCTGTACCTGCTGGACTGTTTGCATCCTCTCCCTGTGAGTACTGGACCCCAGTTTGTGTTACAGAGTTAACTGTGACTGTTTGGAGGTTGGGCAGGCTGACCTGGCCTGTCTGGCCCAGGGGAAGGGTCTGGACTGGGGCTAAAGTCAACTGTTGGGCCTGGCCCTGACCCTGGGGCAGCTGAAGTCCTTGGAGTGACTGGACACCCTGAACCTAAGAGAGAAAACTGATGTTTTTGGGAATCTTATGGCAAAGCAAGCTCACCTGAAAGAGCAAAACAGCCCCTTGAACTTACCTGGAAGGTCTGCCACTGGATCTGTCCAGTAGCAGTGACAGTTTGGGCCTGGATGAGAAAGGTCCCAGGGTTGACCAGCTGCACGCTCTGTAGAGTCTGACCTGCTCCTGCAGTCAGGTCCTGACCCTGAGCCACCTGGGCTACCTGGGCCTGACTGTCCCCAGACAGCTGCAAGATGGGCTGTGAGATAGTGGTGGCATTGGAGGATGACACCTGCAGGAATAAATTACACTTTTAAACAAGGGCCAAAAAAGTAGAATTCATATGTTTCCTTTTTTGAATGCAGTACTTTCTGCAGTGGAGAAACTGCACATTACCGCAGTTTCTCCACTGTAAAGGCCCAAATAACACAAGCGCATGAAAAAATTAACCAAACCTATTATCAGCAGTGCACTTTTAGGCCCTTTTGCTTTGTATCATGTGCAGATGCCTTCTTGTCAATCACATCTACTAGAAATTATCCCCCCAAAATTGTAAAAAGACAGATGTGAGATGCACTGCAGCGCTCTGATCTAAAGAAGAACTGATGAAAGTACACAAAGCTACATTTTTATGGCCTGACAAATCAAAGAACTGCATTTTTCGAGTGAAAAGAAAGTGGATATCAGCAACAGACTGAGAGGAACCATCAGCAGGAAGAACAGGAAAAGTGTGATCAGTATGTGTCCATGTGCAGTGATTTAAAAAACAATTTCCAAATATGGGTTGAGGCCACAATATTTTTGTGAATGCATTTGTGTTGCAGTTGGATGTTGATTATTCAGACAGCTGTGAGTAACAGTTTCATAAGTCCTTTAGTTGACTGCTAGCATGACACGCTGTGCTGAAATAATAGAGACATTGTGCAATCAAATGACTTTAGCCAGCTAAATCATTTTTAACATGATTTCAGCCCTCAGTCGAGCCCAGGTTCTTGGTGCGTTTCCATAGGAACCACCAGGTGGTCTTGGCCAAAATATGTTCTGCGATACACATCAGTCACAGTAAAAACTTCAACAAACATAAAGAGGAATTTGTAAACTTTAAATGCACACCTTAAAGCAGTGCCTCACAGACATTATTGGCCTTGGGGTGATTAGAAGAATCTGCTTAACCCCTCATTACTTGGGCTGGGTGGCATTTTTCACATTCTGTTGCCAGTAACGACAAAGTTATTAAATTGTGTTTACTTTACAGGTTATTATTATTACTATTATTATTATAGATTTTCTTTAGTATCTTTTTAATTAACAAATGTTTTCCAAGTGTTGTGGGGTTGTTGTGCAAAACCTTCCCATTAAACTGGCAACAGTATGACTAAAGCTGGGAATCTGTCAACTCTTGCAACAAATAAGTCTTCAAGAATGACGATATTCCAGGGCCTACTTGTCCCCACTTATGGCTTTAGTGCAGACCAAAAACTTTTCCTTTTGAGATTGCTTCATTTTATTAAATTGCTCACTTATAATTTCAATTGTAATCAAATGTCTCCAGAGACCATTGGGCATGACACACATTCACATGACATGCTGCTAAAGCCACACACGCTGACCTGGATTTGCTGCAGGTGGTTATGGGAGTTGTAGTTCTCCGAGGACGACAGATCAGACACGCCTGCGGACACGGCAGTCGCCTGGGTGAGAACTCCTGTGCCGTCGATGGTCTCAGGAAGCTGGGCGGAGTTGGAAGAGGAAGTGGTTGTGGTCGTTGGCACGTAGAGCTCTTGGTTGGCGCTCGGGTCACTCACAGTGACCAGCGACTGTTTGGCTCCGGTGTCCTGGTTCTGGGTGTCGAGAGCCTGGCTGCTCATTATCAACTGGCCTTCAGGTGTGACTCCTGTTGCGATGGGGACCGTCTGAGCTCCGGTCAGCCCCAGCGACTCCAGATCCACACTGTTTATAGGGACGAATGTTATGTTGCCAGGAAGCCCTACAGGCATGGTGCCCGTGTACGCCGAACCTCCAGCTAGCGAAACGCCTTGGATCGACTGAACCTGCCCCGCCTGTGTCAAGAGATCTGTGGTTGCCGTCGTGGCACAGCTGATTCCAATGCTGCCCTGGCTGCCATCTTGGAGTAGCTGAATCTGCCCCGTACCGTCATCCAAACCCTGCGTGGGGAATCCTGCAATTGTCCCATCTGCATTTTGGATTTGAGGGATGACCTGAAAGACAGAGCGGGGGGGAGACAGCTTTGAGCATGCTGATCACCTATGCAGGAGTGCTCTGATCTATATGTTTTTCTTTGTCCATCTTTTTTTTTTTACCTGATACTGAATGCCCGACACTCCATTTGCTGCAGCCTCACTCCCGGTTGCTGTAACATATATGGGCTGGCTGGGAATACTCCCAATAGGAAGCACGTACTGCCCGTTGGACGTGATAATCCCCGAGTTTGGAATGTGAACGACTCCCTGGTCTTCCTTCCCAGCCGATACGGGAGTCAACACCTCCCATCGATCTGAGCCCGTCAGCTGAATGGCTGACATATCTGTCGTCTGGGAGCACAATCAAAAGTCACATTAACAGGGACAGATCACACTTCCAACAGGGAGACAGTGACTCCTCTCAGCTTCAGATTAGATCACAGTCTGGCTATTGTCTACCAATCAGGTTTGGATTCAGAAACTGTGCAGATGCATGAAAGGAACAAGTGGAGCACGGGCAGGAGTAGATCATGCAGCATTTAAAGTCACAAGAAAGATGTGAGCACTACCAGCACACATACACATATACAGAGTGAAGATAGCAGGCTCAGATACAGCCGAGAGCAGGGTGTGGGGGATGGGTGGCCATTACAACACAACTGCAAGCTACTGTTTTGATTATGGACGCTATCCGTGCTACATTATCCCACCCCTGCATCCTTCGAGCCCAAGGTACACCGGCTATCTTCCAGCGAGCCGACCCAAGTGACTGACTTCAGTGTCCTACCCACTATGGGCGGGTTTTACAGGGGTAAAGTGGGTGGCCGTTATTGAGGGGAACACAGGAAGTGTACGGCTTTCTCCCCATGCCATCAAAATGTTAAAACCTGTGAACTTCATGCTCCCAAAACAAAACACAACCGAGAAATCGAAAGCGAGCGAGAAAGACGAGCTAGAAAATGTCGGATACCTGTGTTTCCGCGGCGCCGCCGGGTTGCAGAAACTCGCTTTGACTGCTGTCCACGTCCGCGGACGCCATTTCTCCTTGTTTCAGAGGCTGCTCTGGCGCTAGCAGGGAGAGAGGGGGAAACTCAGCAAAACTCTGTAATCTTCAACTCCTGCCTGCCAGAAAAGCCCGCAAAGCATCCCCACTCTCCGGTCCCAAAAGGAGCCGACTGCGAAATTCTACTTTGCAGCGGAGGTTCTGAAGAAATTTGGGGGGCCGAGCTCGACTGTTTACTTTGTCAACTCCGTGGCTAGCCAGCTAGCTCAGTCAGCTAACCATATCGAGCTCGTTAGCAGCAGAGCTAAAGATAAAAAGACGTAGCTCGCTCGGCTCCAGCTCTCACAAACTCACCGATTAGCTGCACGCTTCGATGTGCTGAACGTTTACGTACCAGTCATAGCGTGAGTGGTAGTAACCCGGGGGATTATCGGATCAACTAAACTCCGAACATGATTATTTTATCAAAGGCGGGCCAGTGTTGATCGGCGAATTCGGGTCGATTTTTTTTCTATTTTGATTGACGGTGCGGGAAACACAAAAAGGTGGGACTAACAAGCTTGACCGTCGAATTTGCATCACATTACAGGACGTTCCGCCCTTCTTCTCTACGTCGATTGGCTGAGCGGAGGTTGTGGTGGAACGTCATTGGTTAAAATCGGGCGCCAGTCATTTTTTTGTAGGACGAGTGTTTCCTGTTTGTTGAAGGAGACAAGAGAAGGAATGCAGTTGTTGAAATTTAAACAGGGCTTAGTTTGAATACGGAGACGCTCCAGTACAAAAAAATAAAGTTATTTATTTATTTTGTATTGCTTTATCTCTTTTGATTTGCTTTCGCTTTAAAGCCGTAGTCGTTTGCGATACGAGGGGATTTTTTAATAAAAAGTTCAAACTACTTATGTTCACTGCAAACGTCATTTAACCTCCATAATTACAACCAGGCAGCTTCACGTGTTATTACAGCTTCACACTGAGAGCTAGCTCGTTGTAATAGTTAATTCCACATCCCAAATGCCACATAATTAAAGAAAGCAGTGCTATCAAACATCGGGAGCTCTTTAATTCACTTAATTCGGGATTAAAACGTCCAAATGTTTCAACCGCTGCAGATCTGTTTGTCTTTTGAGTTTATAAACCCATAAAAAATATGTTAAAATAAACGCTTAAAAATTAAATTCGTTCTATAATAATAATAAATTTTATTTATGAGCGCCTTTCAAGTCACCCAAGGACACTTTACAATAGGATAAAACACTTAGTAAAACAATGGCAGAATAAGAACAATAAAATAAAAGCACAAGATAAAATGAACAAACAGTGGATTCACAGTGAATATGCAGATTTGAACAGATGAGTTTTGAGTTGGGATTTAAACTGGGGGAGAGAACCAATGTTTCTTATTTCTGGGGGCAGAGAGTTCCACAGCCTGGGAGCAGAGCAGCTGAAAGCTCTGCTTCCCATGGTGGTGAGGCGGAAGGAAGGTACAGTAAGCTGGATAGAAGAAGAAGAACGAAGTGAACGGGCAGAACAAGTGGTGGTTAACAGGTCAGAAAGGTAAGAAGGAGCGAGGTTATGAATGGCCTTGAAGGTGAGCAGATTATTTGTTCTGGCTAAATTTCATGTGTGGGTCCACGATGAAAGCTTATCCATATATGAAAATAGGTTAAAAACATTTTTATAACCACAAACTTTGAATTAAGCTGCCACATGACTGTATCACTTAGTGCATGAAGCCCAGTGAAGTAATAAGACCGACCTCCAGAGTGTGTGAAAAGTACAGCAAAGCAGTCTTTTGTGACCGTGTAAAAGTATACAACTGCTCTGGTAGCGTCCTTAGACACTTTGTTACTAGCAGGACAAAAAAAGAAGTGTCAAAGAACAGAGAGATAAGCCACCATTGTTCAATGAAGCTTCATCAGAAATGGTCTCAGTGGAAGGTTGACTATGAAGAAACCACTGTGTGGGAGGAGAAATGGTGAGAAAAGGTTGAGGTATACCAAATTACACAAAGACTGGAAATAAAATCAGTGGCAACAGGCCTTATGGAGCGATGAATTCGTATTTGACATTTTTGGTAATATGTTTTTGTTTTTCAATATGTACAAAGGTAAGGAGAGAGGTACAGCAGTGTCTACAGCCATGTGTAAAACAGATGGAGTCACAGTTTGGATCTCCGTTTCAGCCAATGGTGTTGGAGATCTTGTGAAAATTGCTGGAATTATAAATGCAGAAAATCCCAGGAAGATTTTGATCCTCCATGCAATACCAACTAAAAAGTGCCTGAAGTGCCTTCATTTTTTTAGCATGAGAATAATCCCAAACACACTGCCAATGTAGTAAAAGCAAATCTGGATAGAAAAACACAGTGGAACACCAACAGTCATCGATCGACCTCCTCAAGGCCTGGACCTGATTTTGATCTGGAATGGACCCAAACATCCAAAGAGCTTTTTTTCCTTATATATACTGCATTGCCACAAACAACTACATGTTTCACAAATAATTTCAATAGATGCTGCAACTTTTTCCTATCAAAATATAAAGAGATGAGAGTAGCTTGGGACGACGATCTGTTTTGCCTGGAATGAAAGAAAATAAACATACAAAACCGTAACAGGTTTATCTCCTTTTATTGACACATGCATATTGATGAGGGTGATACTTATTGTACACTGGTTTCCATAGGTCAGAAAGATTTCTATTTTAGTCCACAGTGTGGCAGCATGTTTATGAAAATGAGCATAGTTTGTGGGCAGTGAGAGAGGTGAAACATGATGCGATTTAAAGCTGTACAGTCCAAATGATCCACAATGGTGCATTCTCTCGTTATGCGGGGCGGACTCCTTTACGTCAGGAGTGTAAATCAATAAAAGCAGCTTTCTCTTCAGGAATCTGATGAGGCACTGCCACCGAGGTCCCCGTTCCTCTTTCTAAAATAATATCCCTCATGTTATCAGCACAATACAGTTCAGCCCCACCCTCAATGAAACACCGACCGATGGCTTTCGTTCTCCCAAGAAGAAATGATGATTGATTTTTGGACACAATATATTTTAGCACCTTTTTAATTTAATAGAACTGTGCTGCTCTTTTTAAATTTTAAGGGATGACATCTAAAACTAATTCACCTGCAGCACGTTGTTGCTTTATGCAATTATGAGTATTTTTATGATAGAACAGCCATGCCTGCCCTTACTAATGCACCAAACAACAGGCTCATTAGAATGTGAAAGCTTACAGATTAATCAGCTGTAGCCATGACTGCAATTCATGAAGAGAGAAAAGATGAGCTGCTCGGAGCAATAAAACACTTAAGTCTTAAAAAAAAATCCAAAACAGAAACCTGTCTCAAAAGAAGTCTGAGCTTTTCTTTAAATTAAATTATCAAAAAACAGTCTTTTATGTATTAAAAACACATGAACAACTAAAGCATTGTTACCAAAAACTGATTCGAACAGCTGAAGCCATCAGAATCAAAAAAGAAGTATGAAAACCAGCAGACAGTGTGCTCTGTGGGACTAAACTGTATTCTGAGTTTTGATTCCCCCAACCCAGTGACTCTGTGGTCTTATTTCTTTTTGGGTGCGTTGGGTGTGTTGAATTTGAAAAAGATAATGTCCCCGTCCTCCACAATGTAGTTCCTGCCCTGTTGCCTGTACTTCCCAGCAGCCTGAGAGAGAAAGAAACAAGGGAAAAAAAATTATAGTTGATATATTCTAGAACAATAACAGTTATTGATGGAAATTCAGCACATGCAGCAACTCAGGAATAATTGGGCTGGGGAAAAACAAACAAACAAACAAACAAACAAAAACACCCAAAACAAAACAAAAGCTCACACCTTGGCTGCAGTTTCACTGCCCTCTTCTTTGAAGTCTGTGAACTTCATCACCTCGGCCATGATGAAGCCTTTCTCAAAGTCAGTATGGATCTTTCCAGCAGCCTGAGGAGCTTTTGTACCTTTCTGTGGGACCAAGGCACAACAGGACATGTTATAAATAAAATATGTATTTATTAAATGCATCACATTTAAGAAATTCTGCAAAAGTAACAATCTGTGCTCCTGATGTCATCACAAATTTTGTGATGATAACTGTCAAAAATTTACTTCAGGGCTCTGTTTTGAACAAAGAAACAATAAAATTTCTATCAGTATTCAATTATAGAACTGCTGAAGACACCAAATGGCAAAAGCCAAAGTAATATAATATCACATATATTTAAAAATCTATGTCAGATGTTTCCATCACTCAGTTTTACAAGTCAGATCTTCACTGACTACTTAAATATAATAACGGAAAACAAAAGTGAAGCTGGTTGTCAGAAAAAAAATAACAAAAATGACGCAAAATGTTGGAATTGTAATACAAGCCAAAATTCTAATCACAAATTAGGAAAAAAAAAAAAAAAAAAAACATTGGAAAATTAAGCTTTCCAAAATATTCTTTGAATAAATTATTTTTTTATTTTTTAAACTCAGTGAAGATCTCTAAAATTCAAAACTATCAGAGTGGTTTATCTTCAATCACAAGAGTTGATTATGTATTTTTAAAAAGGTTACACACACACACACACACGTCAAAACACTCACCCTGATGGTCCACGCTCGCACCTCATCTGGTCCTGCTGTGAAGAAGTATTCCAGCTGCAGCGCTGCATAGCCGGTCTTTATTATTTTGGTCAAAACACTAGAAACACACAAACAAAACAAAACAAAAAATGGTTTGCAAATTCAATTTTTGCACAGGGTACGAACGTTTCAAAGCACATTAGTAAATAAGGACCAGTGCAAACTTTAATTAATTACTCAGTACTCAGTATTAAATTGCCTGCAGCCATTTAATATCATTACAGCAGAAAGGTGCAACTACAAAGAGTGATTAAAGGCTTAGTGAGCCATGAACTTAAAATCAAAGTTTTTAGTGTTGTTCAGTTTAAAGTCACCTCAAAGTGCCATGTCTTCCCCAATTATTCCTCTGATTGCAATACAGAGTTTGCCTAAATAAAACCGTTTTATGCATGCAACCTGTTGAGCCGTTCCTTACTACTACCCATGAATAAACCCTGCTGTGAAAGTTACAGCAGCACAAATTGCACCTACAATAACAGAGACTGCTTGCTTCACAGTACACCCATAAAGAAAGTACCCTTCAAGTTTAGCATGATATTAACAACTTAAAGACTAATGAAAAAATACCTCTGTGTCTTCTGTTCCTCGCAGTATTTATTCCTCTCCTCCTCCTCCATGTCCTGCAATTTAAACTCCAAAGCTCCACTTAAAGGAATGACCATAGCGCCAGGATCATGAGCATCTACCCACTCCTTGATTTTTGCCAACCTGATGAACAACAGGCCGCAGGATGAGTTATTTCAAATGGCAAAGAAATGCGATGACGGTAAGATTAATATATGCGACATGTAGACACGCAGGGTGAAAGCAAACATACCACTTGTTCTTTTTCCTGATGTAATCTTTCTCTGAAAGATTAACCAGGTAGATCATGGGCTTGGAAGTCAGAAACAGGTACTTGTTCAGAACTTCAATCTGTGAAGAGTTAGAGATGAAGTTCTTTATGAAAAAGCCGTTTCAAATAGGGTCTAAGGGAGAAAAACTGTTTACACTGGAACACATCAGTACCTCTTTGTCATTCCAGTCATGGTAAAATCTGATGTGCTTCTTCTCTTCTACCACCCAGTTTTTTATTTTCAGCATGATATCCTGAAG
The DNA here is from genome assembly GCF_900408965.1 of Simochromis diagramma. Classification (NCBI taxonomy): domain Eukaryota; kingdom Metazoa; phylum Chordata; class Actinopteri; order Cichliformes; family Cichlidae; genus Simochromis; species Simochromis diagramma. The sequence continues at coordinate 8,294,372 of NW_024387030.1, forward strand.
CAAAAAGAAGCATGTGAAGCAGCATATACAGACCGATTTAATTCAGAATCAACAAAAGACAAAAAGTAAACACTTCTACAAAAAAAACCTTCACTTACATATTCAGGTTTTAGTTTTTTGTCACTTCCTCTGACAGCAGTCTTCTCCAGTTTGTCGATAATTGGACCGATCATTTCTTCGTCTTTTAGCCGCAACTCCTCGTGGATTATCTCGATGTCCCTCACCGGTTCAACGTTGCCCTCCACGTGGATGATATCCTCATCATCAAACGCACCTTAACACAAACAAGCGTCAGCAGACTGTCGATGCAACGACATAGCTTGAAGAAAAAAATGCAAATACTTTCACTGGAGAAGTACAGCAACAGCAAGACTTAATAAATTGTTAATCAATTTAAAACATATTTTAAATTTTCAATTCTGCTAATTTATTTCTAAGCAAACTGATGTCCCCTTTCACTTTTTTGAAAAGTGAAACTAACAAATAAGCCAAGAGCCAATTATTTCGCCTTTTTATTTAATTTGCCTTCATTATTTATTGACTAATTGGTGAGAGGGAAACAAACAAAATTAATTGTTCTTTAGTCTCTCGAGATCTGCCTAACATTACCTTCAAATGACCACAAATTACATTATACCAATTTATGAAACAGAATCATTGAGATATGGACACAAATGCAAAATCAGACAATGCTGGATAACACCTCTGGTCTTGGATATTAAAAAATAAACAAACGCAAACTGCTCAGATTTAATACACAGATTTCACTTCTAATATATATATTAGTCACCCTGATAAAGATTCCTTCTTCTTTTTTTAATTTTAACTTAAATGTCCCCATCATAACCATTCATCCATCTTTATTCTCAACTGCTTATCCAGTTAAGGGGTCAGAATCAGAACACACCTTTAAACTGTAGATGGAAACAGTTTGGAACTAGGCTTCAATTCCCAGTCCTAGTCAAAGCCAAAAGTACACTGAGAAAAGTTCTTAAGATGGACCTATGGTCCCATAAGACCTTTATTTCCAGCATGCCCTGACACCTGTGCTCTCTCATCTGTTACTACACAGCAGCTGCAGTAGTTTGTGCAGCAACTGTAACTCACGAGTCATATGGAAGATCCCATCACAAGCACTGATGTTAGAGAGGAAGGCGTTTCCGAGTCCCTGTCCAGAATGAGCTCCCTTCACCAGACCAGCAATGTCCACAACATTCAGGAAAGCGGGAACCTTACTGAAGTGACAAGGAAGATCATCAGATGATGCAGATGTCCTTACATCTCCTAACCAGCTGTTGCAATACACACCTGGCAGGTTTGTGGTACTGGCAGAGGAAATCAAATCGCTCATCAGGAACGGGTACCCTGCTCTCATTTGGGTCAATTGTGCAGAAGGGGAAGTTTTCCGCAGCAGCTTGGCTTTTAGTCAGCACATTGAAAAATGTGGATTTCCTGCAACAGCATTAAGAGAGAATGGTGACGCTTAACACTTTTTTTCCCACTCATTCAGCTAGGAAAAAATGCTATAAAATTTACATACCCAACATTAGGTAATCCCACTATTCCTATTTTTAGGGATGTTCCAAATCGTCCAATCAATGGAGGTTGCTTCGGAGCTTCTGTCTTCTTTGGAGGCATCTACGAGATTTAAAACAAGCTGGTCAGATTAAGACACTCGTGTTGGGATACTAAAAAAAAAAGCAGAGTGTTTTTTAACCAACTCCTCGGCTCTGCTGCATGTCAGCTGGCTCCACTAAAAACGTGTAGGGTCATATGCTCATTCAAACACAGCATGCTAACGCTAGCTAGTAGCTAACTGGAACCACTCCTAGCTAGCAGATGGGAAAATTTAAACCAGAATACATAGTCCTGTTTGTACCGTCCGAACTTTACAAAGACACCAACATTTATTTGGCTAAGAAAACGTCTCTTTTGCTACCTTAATGGCTGTTCTCAACCTGCAGGCTACGTGTTGTCCACTCCTGATGCGTGTTCACACCGGCCGCTCTACTGGAAAGACAAGCTGGGGAGCAAAGCGGAAGTGTTTTGACGTAAGGGCTCTCTGATTGGTCGGGCGAAGAGCTGGAAATGCCACGGCATAACTCAACTTGGACATATATTTTTTATTTTGCCCCAAATTATTTAATTTAAATGCACTTTTCTGCCTTTCTTTTGTTATACGATACGTGAGTCGTCTCGTGAGTATTTAAAATTACTCCGCGGTCTGTTTCACCGTGACGTGTGCGTAATGCGTTCAAGAACACGAAGTCAGTATTGTCAGTATGGCCAGAACCCATAAAAAAGACTTTACTTCTGAACTAGCTTCGATAGAACTGGATATCTGAGGTAATTTCTTATTAAAATACGCTGGACAACAACAGAAAGGGGTCTACTTTTTCAAAATACAGTGCCCTCAAATTAAGTGAATGTAGGGAGCAGGTAGAAGAGAAGCCTGGAGAGGTTGAAGTATGCACTGGAGAGAAGAGGAATGAAAGACAGCAGAAGCAAGAAATGCTGGAGAGATGTCTCTCAGATATCCTAAGAATGCTTTGGTGTCCCAGTGGCTGGAGAGAGAGAGGTCTGAGCTTCTCTGCTTAGCCTGTTCCCCACATGGATCAACTATCCATAGCAACAGAAAGTGCACAAGAAGTGAAGAAGAGGGCAGGCAAGGTGGAGTGAAGATGAGCGACAGGGGTGTTTTGTGACAAAAGGACAGCAGAAAGATTTTCATGGACAAGATTATGAGTACATTAGATGAGTAGATCAGGTTGAGTGGATTGTAGAGGAATATAATGGACAAAGGACATGGAGCTGACAGGCAGGAGGAAAACAAAACCATCACAGCGAAGATTCACAAATGTTGTGGAGGATTTACAGTGTTGCTGTAACAAAGATTCTAGAGATAGGATGAGATTGAGGCTGATGATCCACTGTGCTGACCCCTAAAGGGAGCAGCAGTGCTTATGACTGCGTGTAGCTGTTGCTGTAATTTATTAAAATAAAACCCAAACGTTTGTTTTTATATTGTTAGTAGTAAGCAAGCAATAGTTTTCTTACTGGTGGAAGACAGTTTAATCAAATAATGTTCAATAATTAATGCTTTAACCAGTAACTCTGACAATTTTGATAATAACACAATTTAGGTGTGAAAAAAATGGAAGCACATCTTAAATACAAAGAGCACAGCATGGTCAAAGTATTTTTTTTTTTTTAATTTCTTATATACAAACAAAAGTGGACGTTCGATCAAGCAAAAACAAACTGAAAAAGAAACATGGCATTTAAAACTTAATGAGGGGCAAACTAGGCTCACGACAGTTTAACAAATCACCTACCAACAAAGAGCAAAATGAGAAAGTGTAAAACTGGCACAGAAAAATCCAGCTATGATACATAAAAACAAAACAAAAACTACTGAGAACATCCTAGCCTTTTTACAACCACTGACTGTGCTTTCAATTCAATTCATTTGATCACACTGAGTCTTCAAAAGCAAAAAAAACAAAAACAAAAAAAACAAACAAAACAATTTTCATTTTTCAGAAAAAATGAAACAAACAAACCAAAAACTGATTCTTTGCACAGACTTGGTGCAGCATGATTCCCTGATGACTTTTGTGCTCAGGGAGAAATTTAGGGGGTTCTTTTGGATCAATTTTGTTAAACTTTTGATACACAAACAGATGCAGAGTTTTTAAATCACATACATAATATTGTCATATTTAAAACAAAAACAGAAAAAGAAAAAAAAAAACTGTCATCCAAACAGTAACACTTCTGTCGCCTCTTCTCTTGTTGCTCAGTAGTGACCTGTTTAAAAATACATAAAGATTAGAGATTGAGTCAAATTGAAGGTTTTCTAAATAAACTAGTCTAATGGCAGAAACATGGTTTAAACATACGTGGTGAGTAGGATCGTGATCGAGAGCGATATCCTCTACTATAGTAAGGAGATGGAGATCTGCGCCTGTAGGATGAGGGGAGGAAAAAAAATTTAGTTACAGTTACTGACTAATTTGAGTCTTTATCAATCATGCATCATTATCAAATCTTCGTGATCAACACTGGGATACAAACGGTGCTGGAAAAAGCACCAACCTGTATGAACGGTACTCGCGGTCATCGTAACGATCGTAGTCACGATCGTAGCCTCTATCATAGCCTCTGTCGTAGCCCCTGTCGTAGTCCCTTGAGACACGACGTGATGAGCCGCCGCCACCGCCACCACCGCCTCCTCCACCACCACCACCACCACCACTTAAAACAAATGATAGTGTGTCAATTTTGCTCAAGTAACCATATAATATCTCAAGCTCCCCAGTGGACAAGCACTCACTATGTGGGGCGTCCCATGTAGATTCCTGGAGTGGGAGTATGGGCTCGTTTGGTAATAGAGAAATCCACTCGGATCCTGCGTCCATCCAGCTCCATTCCATTAGCTCGCTCCTTGGCCTAAAATAAACACACACGCACAGTCAGAAGCAGACTAACTGAAATTGTTTGCATTGCAAATTGTTTCACTCTTGTGTAGACACTAAACAGCAGACTGGACGGACAAGACGAGCTGCATAATCAAACAAGTTTCACTTTCACATCTGTCTTTTATGCCATTTTACTTACTATTGTTCACCCTGTACAAAACCATGGATGTGCTCTTTGAAGTTTAGTTTGAACTAAAATAGCTTTTTAACAGCAAAGAGGTTAACTATATTAGGACGAATAAGCCAACTATTTTAAGTTTTTAAATACATATCCCCATGTTATTCTACTGACCTCCTTGGAGTCCTCGCAGTTCTCAAAGTAGACAAAGGCAAAGCCTCTGGATCGACGTGACTGCTGGTCATACACAATGTTGACGTCTGCCAACGGGCCATACTTAGAGAAAACCTCCCTTAGGTCCCTCTCAGTGGTATAGAGGCTCAAACCAAACACACCCAGACAGTTGTTGGGGTCTGGGTTGGCCTGTGAGCAGAAACGTTGATGTGTGGGGACAAAAAAAAAAAAAAAAATTTAAAATGAGAAATTCATGATTGTGACATATGTCAACATATCTCACAATGTCACACAAACACACACACCTTAAACTATACATCACACAGTCAACATTAAACTGTTTAATCTAAAAATTGATGACTCGCGTCTCCATAAACACCTTGAGTACAAGTTAACAAAGTAGCACCATACCCTGTTGCCAATGTGTCGGCGTCGATTCGACATGGGGGAGCGGCTGTGGCTCCTGCGCCGGCGGTACTCAGAGCTACGAGATCGGCTCCTGGAGCGGCGCCGGCGGGAACGAGAGCGGGAACGGGAGTGGTGTCTGCGTGAGCTTCGATGGGATCGAGACCTGCAGACAAAAATCACAGGTGAGGAAACCAAAATCTCACACGATTATCTTGTTATGTACCTTAAATCAGAAACCTGACTTACCTGGATTTAGATCTTGACCGAGATCTAGATCGGGACTGAGATTTGGATCTGGAATGATGGGAACCACCTCTGGAGCGTGCTGGTGAGCGGCTAGTGGATTTAGGTGAGCCTCCAGGGGATGGGCTCCGCGAGCCGGCCCGAGAGTCCTGAACAAACCAGACTGCAGATGTCAGAAACACTCTAAAGCCAAATGTACCAAAACAACAACACTACAGGGCCTGGAGGTGACACCGCTCACCACCTTCAATGCCCTTTTCAGAAGAAGTTCACCACATTTTCGCATTTAACAGGTTTGAGACTAAATATTGAGGAATTAGGTGAAATACTAAAGATATTTCAAGCAGATATTAAGAAATGTAGCTTAAATATTGACTGCACAAAAAGTTAATTAAAAATAAAGAATGGAGGAATTGACCAGTGATGTGGCTGATACAGAGAGGGAAAATCATGCATGCTATAGAGAAAAATAATAGGATGAAATAGAGTAATAACATAGCAGGCTGTTAGGAAATTACTCATACCCTGGAAAACTTCTCATCTTAACTTCATAACTTCTTTAACTTCATTACTTCATAACAACCCTTCATTTCTTCTTTCTTCCGTTTGAATATATGACTTCTTTTTTTCCTCCTCTTCCCCCTTTTACCATCTGCCATTACAACACTAGACGCGGGGACAGCTCTTGATCGCTTCTTTTTTCAGCATCTCTCCCATACATTAGCATGCATCAACACCATCAGCTTCAAACAACAATAACTTCACATCTGAAACGTCTTCCGCCTTTTTCTTTCTTCCAACCTCAACCTTAACAAAGAACAAACAAGGGTGATAAGGCATGTTGGTGTCTGTTAAAACCAGAAATTTAAAAAAATGAAAAGAAAAGGGAAAAAAACATCAAGAAAAACCAGGAAACATTATTATTAGGACTGAAAAGGTGCACTTTTTACGTTTAACTGGCCTTCATTGGGACTAAACTACAACTTACAAACAGCTGAACGTTGAGGTAGCTAACTATTAACTATACACATATATTTGCTGCTGGCTAGTTATACTTTCAATAAGCAACGTTAGATAACAAGTAAATGAGAAAGTGAAAGCACCCGCGGCCAGGCGGCGGCCTCCTCTACCGACCGCTGCGCTTAGCAGGCCGCACGCTTTAGCTTAGCAAGCAAGCGCTAGCCCTCTTATTTTCACATAAACGCCCCAATAAACTTTAAGAATCTAAGTCTATAATTCACACAACGTGCTTAATATCCTTGTATAAACTCGACTTTTAATAATTTCGAGGCCTGTTTAAAAAGAAAATATAGCCGTTAAACAGATCTGCAAATGCAGCTAACAGCTTATTTCGTCCTAACGCTGATTGTCATGAATCGTGAACTCACCTGCTCCCTGAACTCTTTCTCGTTGTCGCTCATTATAAAATAACACGTTTAGCAAATGCGTTAAAAGATATTTAACGCTAAAATTGCTCTGAAGACTAATCTTACTGCTGCCTCTACCGAAAACGCGTACTGCTTTGACCTGAACAGAAACGGTCTGCGCCTAAGGAGGACGCTTTCCTCTTCCGGTTTGAGTTTCAAGTTAAAAGCGCATAAGTCAAATATGCATAAATAAAGTTTAAAGAAATCATGTATATTTTGAGCGTATTCTTATAATTTTGATTAGATCCCTGAATCAATGGAATGTAGAACTGTATTTGGAAAAACAACTTCTTACAAAAGGGGGCAATAAAATCTAGCTAAATCTAAAAGAGCTAGCTAAATCTAATCTAAAAGAGGTTCCGATATAACGGAGTGACTATATTATATCCAATATATTTATTGTGTGTGGGAATAGATTTTCTATTTAAATTTGACTTGTGTTTCTAAATTACCCTTTAAACTTTCCAGGTTTAATCCGATGATAAGAACAGTTTCAGTCCTCAGTTATCCTGTTTGTACTAACAGATGTATAAAATCCCTTTATTATTGCAACTTGGTGGAGAGAGGTATTTGGATTCAAAGGGGAATTTTCTTGAATATGATGTGTTTATTGAGAATAATTTTTTGAAATGCAGTAATAAAAATAATTTTCAGTGTGTTTGATGATACCACAGAAGCTGTTGTTTTATATAAATGATATAGATTGTATGGAAATTAGATTTTCCACACATACAAACAAATTGATAAGGGGCACATTTACATCCAAGCTCTCTCCTTCACCATTAAAAACGAAAAATCTCTTTAAAGATCAACCTGAGCTCACTCTACCTATTATCACCTAAAGAGAAAGCACTTCAGTCTTAATAAAATAATAATAACACTTGTTATTAAACTTTAAAACACATGTTTTGGGATTGTAATCAAACTCGGACTTTTTGGTTAACAAATCAAAATTGGTTTCCTGAGAAATAATTTTTAATTATATTAAATTTGGTGTTATAATGATGGAAAGGAAAAGAGAATTATTGTACAGCAGCTTTATTATTATGAACAAACAATTTATCAAACCACTGTTCTTAATATTCATGAATGAGATGATTAATTTTCATAAGACTTTAAAAAAAAATTTAAAAACCTAACATGCCTTGGACATTGCAAAAACACTATTTTGCGATTAGATCTCTGTATTTCTTTTTAATACTAACCTCCATTTTCCAGGCTTATATATTTGCAATACTTTTCCTAATATCCCTCAACACCTTTTCTTGTGGCTGATCCAGTCCACAGACACAGATTATTTGCCTTTATCTCACTTAATCTAATGATAAATCAATCAATACACAATTAAAAAAAAAAAGGAGAAATACTTTATTTTAGCAAAAAACAAAAAAGAAAGAAAAAAGACATGAGCACAAACATGCGTGTACAGTAGTTTGTCTTTTAAATGGAGTATACTATAATTCGAGTCTTTGTAACAGCCCTAAATAGCCTGCTGCAGTATACTTATTGAACAGATTCACAGCTCTAACAGCGCTTTATGGTAAATATGGAGAGACAACTATTAATACTCCAGTCATGAAGAAAAAAAAATTATACACAGACACTCCAAAATACACTCATCCAGTCATAAATAATCGGGAATCATACATCTTGTCATTACGACAAGCACTCAATCATGCACGTTTTGTCAGACAAACGTCTGGAGGAGGTATTTTAATTGCCATTGTCTATATTTTTAGAAAAAGATTAAGTTTCACCCCAGTCATCTGCTGTCCACTCTGATCATAGCTGGGAGGGGTAAACTACACCTAGATTGTTGGGTTGTAAATAACAAAATTTCCCAACTGAAGGGAAAAAAACAAAAACAAAAAAACTATGCCGAGCTCAGTGTGAGAAGACTTAAGGCACTTCAGGCAGCACTTCAAACAATAAGGAAACACAATCAATGACAAGTCATTCAGTCAGTAGTGCCAAAGTTTCTTTAAGACACACACTTGTTACAAATACTGTCTCTAATTACAACTCAGAGAATACAAAATGTTTACATGTCCCTGACACGATAAGCAACAATTAACTCTTAAGACTAGTGTTTGTTACTCCAGATCTGGAGTGCGAGACTGGGTTAGATCTCAGTCGGTAAAGTCCACTTCTTTGGCCCATTTATTCTTCTCTTACTTCACATGTAGTCACTGTACACGAGAGGTTGTTCCCACTGACTCAGTCTCTTCTGGTAGGCCATTAACAATGGATGCGACCCTTCCATTCTATAGCAGCTTCTGATGAAGAATTTCCCAAATCATCAACTTCCTGAAGAGAGGCATGTGGCACTGTAAAGTAAGAAGCAGATGTTATTTGTATATCGTTTGTTATCTGTTCATATGTATATTTAAATTGGACTTTCATACATGGTTTCACACCAATTCACTGATATGCTGCAATGTGCCAAGAAAGGCAGGGATTTCAGAATACACACCTGTTTAAAGGTAAGGGGCTGTCCTCTTGCGATATAGTCAGCGTATTTACAGGCAAAAACACCGCAGTCGCTTCCATTTTTCTGCTGGGGAATCTCCTACATGCATAATACAGAGTCATTAATTTCACTGTGAGGAATAACACATTTGAAGTGTTACTTCATTCATCACAGACTTACACTAGCTTTCAAGCTTCCAACAGTCCATTTGGTGCAGTCGAGCTCTCTACCCTTTTTCGCTTTGTGCTCCTCTTTAAGGTAGAGTCTGAAAAATCAGCACAATTACATCATTTATAATGCTTCAGTAAAAACAAATCTATAGTGAAAACATGTCTAACGTAGCCAGTAAAATGGAGCTTAAGAGAAAATTGACGACTCACAGTAAAAGACTCGAGATGTCATCGTGTCTCCGGCCCATCGAGTCATAAGACTTCACTGTCTTTGACCGAAAATCTATCACCTGCAAAGAAAAAGGTGAGCGATTAAAATGTGCACTTCTGCTTCTCTGGAATAAAACTAGTGCAAACATTTGATTTGTGACAATGACTGGCAAAAATACTGATCACAGTTTAGATGTACAGAGTGAGCCTTTGCAATATTACAGGTATTTTTAGGCAGCGCATGTCAAAAACTGGTAGATCCAAAGTGACTCACAGCCAATGCCCAGTGGACGCCTAGATGCAGAGGGACCAGAATGAGGTCAAACGTGAAGAGGTCGACAGCTTTGGTCCAGCGCTTCACAGCAGCGTGTCCTCCAGCCTGCCCGCCTCCTCCACCCCTTAGCTTTGGGAAGAAGAAGGTGCTGAAAGAGTAGACTTTTAATCGCCCTGCTTCACCAGAGCTTCGCTCCATAATCAGGGAAAGGTAGAAGTTCATCACCTTGGTGGAGAACACAAAAATTGTAATATAAAACATGGCATACATAAACACTCATTAAAGACACACATTGAATAATCTGAGTCTACAGCTTTTTTAACAAAACAACATTTACAACAAAATAACATAAATTAGTATTTATACATGCAATTAATGAATAATATGCATACTGGTTGGTTTAACACTCTTTGGCATTAAGATGATGTTCTTTCTCCTACCCTGTGTACAATTTATTTAAAATATTTAGCTCTTAGAATTAAGGAATCCAATTTATATGGATGATTTCGCCCTGGGCATTTGATTGTATGCAGATGATATTACTCTACTGGTTTAGTCTGAAGATAATTTGTAAGACATTAAATGTATTAAACAGCTAGTGCTATAGATGATGGTCAGCTAGAAACATAATTAAATAAGTAAGAATTTTAATTTTAGGGAAAAAGGCACACTAAGAAGCAAGAAACCTCTGGCCTGTAACACTGGATCAGACACAACAACACAAATATCTTGATGCATTTACGAACTATGAAGCTGCTAGATTTAGCTGACATGTTGGGTTTTTCTTAGGACACAAATGCATGATGCATGTGACAACTCTATATTAAATTATGCTGCAAAAAACAGGGATTTAAAGAATGCTGTGGAGCTCTTTGGTGTTTTTGAGGAAGCTGAACCACTACAGTATCTCTACAATGACATTTTAGTAGCAATGTGAATCAAATTTGAAGAAAGATAAACATATTTAAAAGACAAATACTTAAGATATTTTGTTAATGCCAAAATTGTGAAGATGTATTCAAATTATGCCAAACATCACTGTTGAACTCTAGGATGGCAAGAGGCTATGGGGATTATGAGATGTTGAGAATGAATTACACCTTCTTTTGTACTGCCCCTATGATTAATAAAGAATATCTAGTTAGTCCACTGGCTCAGCTCCTTTGTCACTGGTGCCTTATAAGGCTGCCTGGCCTGGGCGTGATAAATAAAATTATGCGTCACACAATAAAAATCAAGCACTCACATTAACTAACAACAATTATCTAACAATTAATTGAAAATTGAAAACAAGAAAATCAAGGTAAATACAGACATGATTGTTTCCTCCATTGTTTTTGTGCAAAACTTGCTCTTGTCCTGTTTTTGACTTTTTGTGCTGTGTACTTTTTTGTGAAGTTTTCAAGAGCTTTTAGATTAAATAACTGTCTAAAATAACCATGAAATTTATTCTATTTAAAAACCTTTCCAGCATTTCTACTTTCTCACCTCATCGTTGAGCCAGCTGCCTTCTTGTAGTGTAGCCAGGTCTCGCTGTGTGATGCGAAGTTTGAAAGCTGCACTCAGGACACGGTTGGGATCACTTTGAGCCAAAGCTCCACTCACCTCTGCTGCCATTTCCTACACACACACACACACACACACACAGACAATATACACATTAAAAATAAATAAATAAATAATCTCAGCATAAAAAGTCCACATTAAACACAGACTCTTACCTTGGTCAGTCTGGGTATGTCTTCCTCACTGTGCCTTGTATGTGCAGAATGTGTGTCAGGCAGACCGACAGCAGAAACGTCTCTGTCCACGAGGTTGAGGCGAGTAGCTACCTCTGTAGAAAGATCCAAATCTGCTGGATGTTTCTGCTGCAACACAGGTCAAGATTATGGACAGGACAGACTCGTATCCATGCTGTGGCATGTCAGAGAAGAGGAGGAGTGACTACCTTTATATATCCAACAGGCTGTGCGTCCTCAAAGGGTCCACTAATTGGCTTACTAAAGGTGAAACTCCCCCTGCTGAAGACGAGTCGCATAAAAGAAGTTAAAGCAATCATTCCTCGTTATGCATGACGCAGTCGTTTAAATAAAAATAGCACCGCACCAACCTGTCGTTAGCCGCAGATGCATTTCTCCATGTAAATAGACTTGCAGCAGCTGTGAAATAAACCATAAACCATGAACAGAAGAGTCACTGCAACATGTTTACTGATCAATATGCATACATGCATTTAAACCTACTTTGGGTGAAGTGACTGTGTGATATGAAAGGCTTTATTTATTCTAATAAAATGTTACAAATAAACCAGAGATCAAACAGTCATGATTTAATCAACATACCATCCCCCCCAACTAAGTATCTGGACAATTCTTTGATTGTTAAAGTTGTTTTTTCAAGTAAAAGCCACTTAGGTAACCTTACAAAAGAATTATATTCATTAATTGATATTTGATCATGTGTTATTGAAAAAATTATTTATAGATTACAAAAAAAGGGTGAAGTTAAACTAATAACAATCTGCAATTAGTTGTAATCGTCAACAATGAATAAAAACAAATCAGCTTTGTCTGTAATGGATAAGCGAGTGCCCCACCTGTCTGTCCCGTCTTCCTGTGTACTGATTCAAAAGTTTTTACTGAAGCAGCAGTTTTGTGATCAACCTGTGACAACGGATCACTGAGGATAAATACAAAATAAGCCACTTATTAGCTCATGGCCAATGGAAATATTAAAATGAAAAGAAAAAAAACCCACATAAAAATCAAAGCTAATACTAACTCTTGTGGTTTTGATTGGTTAAAAGGTAGTGGCTGGCTTTTGCTGTATTTCTCTGTCACCATCTCCAGCAGCCGCCTGTAGTGCTCCTTATTATTCTGCTTTATGGCCTGAAGACACCAAAAATATCAGAAATGAAAGTGCAGAGGTTCATACTTTTAAAGTTTGATTATTGGCACTGTGAGGTGGGGAAAAGTGGAATTTAAGTATATTTTCATATATACAAATAACTGACTAATTTACCTCTTCCACAGTAAGACTGGGCTTGTAGCAGCGGTTGTGTCCAAAGCCATTGCATGTTGGGTCAGGATTAGCATTTCCCACCCTGAGCACAGGCCTTGAGGACAGCAGCTGGAGGGATCCTCTCCTCTCCCTGTCCTTTGCTCTGTCTGGAAGCCCTACAGGGAGCGTTGTCCCACTGGATTAAAATAAAAAGAGGGAGGTAGATTAGCATGGGACCCGTTTTCAATAGGTGGTAACATAAAAGAATAAGAACAGCCTGAAGACTGCAAGCACAAAGGCTAAAAAAAAGGTACTGGATGACTTGTACTTTACATAAATCTCCAGTACTGAATCACTTGCCTGTATTTCCTCATTAAAGGAGGTAAAGAGCTCTGAAAAGGATTCTTTCCCTGACTCTCATTACCTCCAGCTACTGGTTTATCTTTGAAGAAAGAACATCAAAACAAATGACATTGGGTATAAGGATGAGATCATTCTGCACTGACAAGCTTGGTTGAAACACAGTGACGTGAGTATAATCATGAATTGTGCACTAAAAGGTCCATCTTCGCTTACCCATTCTCCATTCAGTACTGTTCAGCCATGAGGTGTGGAGCTCATCTATGCCCATTAGAGCGACAGGCTGGATCAACAGAGGAAATTCAATGGAATTACAGAGAGTTACACGGATAAATAAAGTTAGCTATGAAACTGTATGTATCCACATGGATAAAGCAGCACATGTAGTATGCATCGCATCTCACAAAGAGACTCCCAAAAGACTTAAACTAAGTGTTGTTTTGCCTAAATTAGCCATAATCGCTCCTCCATAAAGGTCCGAATCACTTGATGAGTTTGTTAACTTGTAGCTTTTCCCTGTGATTTGGTTTGTTTTCACATAGAAAGTCTGAGTGAGCTCCAAGTGAACCAATATGCGTGACTACAAACCATGTGAGAATGTTCTGTCCTATTGGCCAGATGTGTCTGGGGTGGGAGCAACAAAAGTAAATACAGGAAGAAGGGCCTGTGTTCTGGATTATTTGACAACATGGAGACTTGACATTCATTTCACAGCTAGTTGCTAGCCTGTACAGACCCTCTGCACATCTATAGTACCTTGCTGCATCCCAGAATGCAAGGCTTATGGGACATTTTTTTTGTCTGTAAAGGTTCTCAGACATCCAGGTCATCATACTTCAAGGAGCTTGGAAAGAAGAGCCACCTCCATGGGACAAGACTCGGCTGTCTATCTACATCTAAAAGAAAAAGGTCACTCTTTCGAGGATGACAATGTTCACATTTTGGACAGAGAAGACAGATGGTTTGAAAGAGGAGTGAAAGAAGCCATTTACGTCCACTGTGAACGACCACCTTTGAACAGAGGCGGTTGCTTACGGCACCAACTGTCTGCCATCTATAATCCAGTTCTGAGATCCCTTCCCAGACGCCTTAACGCCTACTCACATCCTGGGCCATCTAACCTCAGGAAATCACATGACAGGGTGGGGTTAGGTTTCACAATGACCTCACCCGAAACCTTGGCTGATTGTGACCTACACCCATCTTAACACCTTGAGTCGTCTGACTAGGTAGAGGATCGTTGTCCCTCTTGGGGGACACTCCCACAGGGCTTACATCTGGGACTCTCCACCCTTTGACCCTAGAACTGAAGAAGCTTTTCGGATGAGAGGTGAAACACCTTGAAGCAACTTAAAGAAGTGTAGACGCTGTTCTTTCCAAGCTCCTTAGAGTAGCTGTGAAAACGCCCTAAGAAGTGGTGTGTGTCTACCTATCATTACACCTCAGCTTAGAACTCCCAGTCATTACAGTACTTGTCTATTCGATGAACTCTGATACACTGTAGCAAACAATACCAAATGTATGCGTCTGAAGCACAGACGGGGCACTCACCTGTGTTTCTTCATGAGATCTGGGCTTCTCACACCTCGTCAGTGATTTCCGCAGTCTGAGTAAACCTGCTACCCGAGCCACAGTCTTCTTCATGAAGCTGATGACGACATCTGAAAGACAGGACACCACAAATCACGATCACCGAATTCCACGTCAGGAAGCAAAAAATATTAAGCAGTTTTATTTTCTAACAAACCTCTTTTGCGTCTTTTCACTTCGACTTGCTCACTCTGGCAAACACTCTCTGCAACATGCACGCTGTAATAACAGAAAATGGTTCGAAATGAGTGGTTTTCAAAAATACATAATCTTGCAAAGTAAGAGATTAAAAAAAAAAAAAATCTCACGCTACCAGCTGTGGCAACCTTTTGTGAATAAAAGCGCAGGGGAAATGTAGCTATTAATTATGAGGGGATTTCTTTTTGTGTTCTTCTTGAATTCTAACGAGGGTTTAACATCCATTAACCTGGAGGTAATTTGGCAATAGTTCCAAAGGCCATCGCAGATTCGGACAGCCCAAAATGACGAGTTCAAACATCAATATATTTGCACAAAACTCAAAGATATTCACTTTCTATGAGATAAAGACACAATTTGCATCAACAAATGTTTGAGAAATTGAAACAAGGGTTTTGAATTTATTCATTAGCACTTTTATTTATATACCAGTGACCATACATATTAGCAATGATGCATTCATATAAAATGCAACCAATGCTATGTACACAGGAATTCTAGCTACAGCTAATTTGCAGGCATTGGCCCCAGTTAGGTTTTTAAGCCACAACCTGTCAGTACAATCATTAAAAAAAAACATAATGAAGAAAACAGCAAGAAAAGACCCATTTCTGTGAGACAGACCTTTAACTGTAAAAGAGGACTGTATAAATCTTGTTCTACATACTGGTAGCTTGGAGTGATCACTAACTGCTCCCACTGTGGGAGGTGCTTTGCTGCTAAATTTTAAAATACTTTGACTAAATTACGCATTTACGTCCATTCACAAATTACAAAAATACATTTCAAGAAAAAAAATGTATCAAATTCTCAGAGTTTAACATTTTTTCTACCAACAAAATTTACAATGATGCCACTGTATTTGTTTCTTTTCCAGTCTTTCTAGAGCTTGTTTGTATACTGATAGTATATACAAACTGCTGACTGTGCTGCCTGAACCCAAACAAAACCATGCAGATATCATTGGGCGACCTTTACCAGCAGGCTTACAAAATCAGTTAAAATTTCTCTCAAGTCTGCTGTGCTGTGCTACAGTAGCAAGCTACTGGATTTAAATAGGATTTTAAACAAAAATAAGTTAATATTGGACTGGTCATAATAGTTTGTTTTAGACTACTTCCGTTTTCGCTATGAGTGTACTTGATATTAAATGTGATGTGGGTGTCCACTGACACTGTTATAAACATACTGTCAGCAAACTTCAGTTAAATAGTTTTTTAAAATTCACCTGCTGTGAATAAACAAATTCCATCTAAAGTTAACTCAAAACTTAATGTTAGCTAGCTGGAAGGGTGAATGACTGCCCTCAACAATCCAAACAAATGATTAAATGGCCAACGAAGTGTGAACTATTTAGGACTGAAAAAATATAGACCATTTTCAATCACCGACCTCTGGTAGTTCCGTTTAGCGGGTCTGCAGTGACTCTCCTGCCGCCAAGCTGCTGTTTTTACGCCTGGTCGCGTGGGTACCTCTGCGCTAACGCTACCTTTCCCAGGCCACTCCGTGGGGTTTTGCCCCGTAATGGGCTCAAACAGCGACGAGAATCCGCCAAGTATCCATCCATACATCCCAGACAAATACGAGAAAATTGTAACGAGGTTTTCAATGCGGTCCAGGACTATTTCTCCACAGGCAAGATGTCAAACCGCAATCTACGACACACCGCCCACCATTAGCTTAGCTTAGCATTAGCGTCGCTGTGCTGAAACGCCAACAACGTCCGTCATTCCGTGTTGACGTTCTGCGAAGGGCAAACGTTTTACACACCAAAACAAAACGAGTGGGCGGTGTTCTAAAGTGTAAAGTCTAAAGACGACAGATAAAATACTAAACATAAAGCATCGTGGCGGAGATTAATAAACAAACGAACCCCTGATCACGGAGTGGTATCTTTGGCAGCTTTCTCATTAGCCCCTTCTGACTTGTTCAGGAGAGCAAGTGGGAGAAGTTAGAGCATGGATTTCTTTATATTTATTTAAAGATTGTGGTTTCATTTAAATGAAACCACAATTTCAGCGTTATTTACTTCTTACAAAGCTGATAGCAAACCTCTAGCATAGGTCCATTCTTTGTTACATAATACTAAATCAGCATACGGGAAAAAAAAAAAAAAAAAAAAAAAAAACCCAAATACCTCAGTATTCTAACCTCTCTCAAATGTGGCTGTCATTAATAGTTGATTTAGTGGCTGATGTTTCTGTTACTAATGTAATAATGTGTATTTAAAAATCCCTATTTTTGTAGAAAATTTAAAGAGACCAAAAATAAAACTACCCAATTAGAAGTTCCTTACTGACTGGATTTACCTTTGTACAGCTTTAGTATACCAAAATGCTCACTGCTTTACTCTGTGCACTAAAAACTTCCTGTTTTAAATCAACTCTTTATTAAGCCTAACAGTGGACTACAAACAGAACTAAAACACCCCGCCATTGTTCAATATTTATCAGGATACCTGTGTTTTGAGATTTTGCAAGAAACACTCCATCTGGTTC
Source organism: Simochromis diagramma (assembly GCF_900408965.1). Taxonomy (NCBI): domain Eukaryota; kingdom Metazoa; phylum Chordata; class Actinopteri; order Cichliformes; family Cichlidae; genus Simochromis; species Simochromis diagramma. Next base: position 8,311,993 of record NW_024387030.1, read on the forward strand.
ATAGTCGCACTTTATTTACTTTATGATAAAAACAACATGGACGTGGTTTACATTTTATAATGGTACACAAGTTTTGCAGATCTTAGACTTAGAGTATAAAACTAGTGCATTTAGTAACACGTGCGGAGAACATTAACACCATTTACAGAGCACAAAAAAAAGCAAACAGTGTTTGAGAAACAGTGTATAAAGAGTGACTTTCAAAATATTGGCAGTACACAGGATAGAAAAATTACCCCCCAAAAATAATTAAAAAATAATTTAGTATAAAAGTCAGGAAACTTATAATTTCTATACATTTCTACAAGATGTAAGGCATGAGCAGTTTTGAAACAATATGCAGGCAGATTCAGTCTTTAGATTTCAGGCTACTTTGGATCAGGCAGGAGACCAGATGAACCTACAGAAAGGGGAGAAGAAGAAAAATTAGATGCAGCAACAAAACTGGCACCTTACATAAACAGGAACCAAGCTAAAGTTTAAAATGGTCTTGACTAGAAGTTCCTTTCAGTAAACGTAGTAGTTATTTAGTAGTTTTCCAGTAGTTTTCCCACTAGTTAATAAACAAAATACTTGACTTTTAAAATTATGACAATGTACTGAAAAATAGCACTGACATAATTCTTGTTGTCAGAGAACTGCATCTCTAGCTCTAAGACTAAAAGCAGTAAGGCACAGGAGCATTGATGGCGAAAGTTATGAGATAAGTAGATGAACATGTGCCACTATTCCCTCAAAATTTCAGAGTGCACCTCAAAACAGTTCAACATTTACACAAACAAAGTTAAATAAAACAAGACATAAAAACAAATGTAGCTGAAATGGAATAAACTATTCCACTCAGTGACTTCATGCTCTGCAGGGTTTTGCATCCACGTTATGCATCTACTGCACCAGCTTAACCTCTTTACTGGGTTATACACATACAGAGCCACCTGGGCTTCAGACATTGTACTCGATGTAACCATGTGCCTCCTTTGTTCTACTTTTCCAGATGCATTCGACTCGTTCACCGTGTTGACAGGAAGCTCTGCCATGTGCTCAGCCACGATTTAAATCCTGAATCATCACTTATTATGGCATCATCATGCCTCAGTATCACATTTCTGACAGCTTAGCTTCTCACTGCATTGACAGCCAGATCTCACAGCACACCACATGACATGTCTCTCAAAAATTATTATTTAATACGTTTGAATTAAATTTTATAGAACAACCCTGCAGGACATGTACATTTCCAGACCAAAGTTATCCCCTGTAATAGACTGTGCTCGGTGACTAGTGACAAGTCAGTCCCTGAGCACTGTGCTACTTTGTCCTTCAGTGGAGTGAGTGTGTTACACTCACACTCACCTGGCCCATATAGGTAAAGGGGCGACAAGCAGCTCAGGTACAGCCAAGTCCCGTTCTCTTGCAGCCAGTGCTGCCGATAACCAATCATACCAGGGGAACAGGGTGACTGTAGTTTCCTTTCCTCTTTGGGGGGTGGGGATAAATGAGTCTTGTTTACTAGGTTGGAAGATGATAGAGCACAGGTTTTGTGGGATGTGGAAACAATTTTATTTCATTTTTTTTAAACCAGTATGGTCCCAGGGGGGGGGGAATAAATAAAAAAAAAAAAAAAAAAAAAATTATCTGAATGGTTAACTGACTTGCACCAGACTAATGGCTATAAGAATGCATAGCAAACATCTCCCAGAAACAGGGTGATTTATTTAGGAGACATGCATGAAGCACCAGGATCAGCTCACACAACATTTATCTTTTTAGAGGGTTGCTAAGTCACACAGTCAGATTCACAAATTCTTTCAATGGCAGACAAAGCAGACTAGAATGCTCATGCCTGCAATACATTTTAACAGAATTTTCAGGTACCTGGGAGTTTCTTCAACAGCACAAAGTGCATTTATATATGCAAAAAGCCCAACACTGTCTCCTTTATGTAGGGAACCAGCAAGCTTTTGCTTCCCAGGCAAAAGCTCCCCGGCATAACTCCTTCAGGGTTATGTCGGGGAAGGGCATCTGGCGTAAAACCTTGCCAAATCAAACTTGTGGAGCAACCTGCTGTGGTGACCAGGGAGCAGCTGAAAGTCATTTTAAAGAGCCCGATACAATTTAGTCACTTGTCAGTAAAGCTGTCTCGTGGCTGGTTGGTTAATTTGGTATAGGGCACTTCCAAGAGAGATGATTGTGTGACTCTTTCCTCCCTTTTCCATGTTTACAAGTATTGTCTTGTGTTCTTTAGAGTGTACTGAAAGTACACTTGGGCCATTCCTAGGCTACTATTGTGTAGTCTGATGCTGGTACAAGTGCTATATCCCAGTGCCCTGAAACATCTTCCAGTTTGATATTCAAATAAATTAAGTGTTCAGAACCCCTTAAATTGTGCTCAATAAGGCAAACCCAATGCTGTCAGTGTTGAGCTATTTGAAGACCATCACCACAGTGTTTTCTCTCAAGCCTGTGCACTGCTCAATCTGTCATGGTTTGCTATGGCCAAGCAGACATACAGCAACAGTGTTCCCACCTGTAAACCAGTGAACTTACCATTAGGGATACACCCTGTGTTTGCAGTGAATACCTTATAACCCCCCCCTCTCCCCTTTTTCGTATTCTAAATGCTACTCACCTTGCTTGGCTCCCACCAACCGCTGCTGGACTTTCTCTAGATGACGGATATATTCTGTCAGGGATTGTTCTGGATCCTGAGCTGTTCCACCTGATTGTACAGAGGCCAAAGGGGTACTGGAGTGTGACCTGAAGAGTGTAGAAAGCGTATTTAAGAAGACGAAAAAGAAAAAAAAAAAAACAAAACACAAACCTAAAAACTAATTGAATCATATCAGTTTCTAATAAAATCTGCTAAGCGAGGCCAAACCTGTGGCGCAGCCTGAAGGGCGATTTGCTGGGTGGGACGAGCGCTGACAGAGTGTCTATGTAGATGGCGCTGCTGTCTCGGATCTGCGTCGGGTCAGAATTTGATCTTGGCTGCTGCTGCCTTAAAACTTCAGCTTTAGGCCCTGCCAGGAACGATAAAATTAAATTACCTATGCACTCATACTCACTTGGATAATACATGCAAGTCTAAACTATGTAGACAGAGCTGACCTGGAGCATGCCCATTGACAACCCCAGTTGATAATCTTCGGATTGCTTTCTGCCATTTCCTCGTCAGGAACCTCATTCTGAAAAAGTGCATGGAATTAACTAATAATCTCTGCCTTCTAGGGAATACAACTAATATGTATATGATGATACATTTCTTACCTTGAGACCGCAATTATGACTTGCACTGCAGCCCTAAATCGTCCGAGGGGTCTACGCTTGGAGGAGATTGGGGGTGAGGGTCGAGCTCCCATGTGAGCGATAAGACACAGCGTGGCTTGTTCACACTCCTGGAATCCTCCTATCAGCAGCAGCAAGTAACGCTTCTGGTACACCAGAGCTTTCCTGAAGCTCTCAGCTCGCAGGTAGCGCTCATAGTAACGCTGAAGCTGCAAATCAAGCAAACGCTGTCAACATTTCATCCCTATACAACCAACAGTGTACAGTGAAACCAGAAATGGCAATTGGGTCCTTTGGAGTCAATATCTGTTCTTGAAAAGCTGTTGCAAAAATGGTTATTACACCCCTAATTTATCCTGATGTGCTGCCTACTGACCTTGCTCTGGCTGGATATGTCGTAGACAGGCCTATTTTCGGTTTCCGCGGTGACCTTGGCGAGCTCATTCTCTGTGCGGCGCAGTTGTCGCTCCAGGCAGGTGATTTTGTGCTTGAGAGTGGCCCTCTCCTGGCTCAGTGATGTCACACGCTCTGTCAACTCAGAGTTCTCCTTCAGTAACGTCTCCAACAGGTTGGAAGACGACTTGGACGGCGTCTAAGGTGAGAAAAAATTCATTTAGCAATGATTACATGTGCTAAAATGTAATCCTAATGAAAAACTTTGTCACAATAGTTTGGATTCCTCATAGGGATTAAAGCACTTGAATACCTGCTGGTGCTGCTTTAACACTCCTGCCTGGCCACCATCAGTATGGAGGTTGGTGTGGGGGTGCTGGAGAGGTTCAGCTTCGCGTTGTTGTCCCGCTGTTTGTCCAGACAGGCGCTGAGCAGCCATCTCTCTCTCATCTCTTTCCAGCTCTGCCAGAGTGCGCTGCAGCTCCTGCATACGCTGCTGGTCCTGCTGCCTCAACAACTCCAACTCACACTAAAGTCAGAAATGTTCACAATGATGTGTCTGTATGGATTTGCATAGGCAGTGAGTACACTAGAGAAGATTTGGGCTGATGCATCTTACCAGTTTGCTGTTGATCCTCTCCTGTCGCCTCTCTCTTTCCATCTGCTCTTGCATCTCCTTCCTCTTTTCCCTTTCCCACTGCTCCTCCCTCTCCCTCTCTTTGTCCTTCAGCACTCCGAGTCTCTCCTTCAGCTCTGCGAGTTCCACCCCTTGGCGCCTGGACTGCTCTCGCTCCACCTCTAAAGCCCGGTTTGCTTCCTGTTTCTGCTCCTTCAGAGTCTCAATTGTGATACGATTTCGGGTGGCTGCTTCCTGCTCCTTCTGAAGCTCCTCCCTCCTCGTTCTGTCCTCTTCTTCCCATCGCCTCCTGCTCTGTAGTAACTCTGCCCTCAGTCTGTCCGCCACAGCTGCCAACTCCTCCCCTTGCCTTCGCTCTTGCTCTAGCTGGGAGCGCAAGTCCGAGATGAACTTCCTGTCTCTTGCAGCGTCGGCATCATGTCTACGGCTGAGCTCATCCACCTGCCTGGAGCAGCGGTCTTGCTCTTCATCAAGCTTTCTGTGAGAATCTGCAAGCTTCGAGTGAATTTCAGTCAAGCGAGTTTCTGCTTCAGTCAGCAGGACCTCCTGACGAGTCTTTTCTTGCAAGCTGAGCTCTTGTTGGTGGGAAGAACGTTTGCGTTCATCTTCTAGCTCCTTCTGAGTGTCCTCCAGGCGTTTCTCTAGCAGCAAACAGCGGGACTGTTCAATCTGAAGTTCTTGTCTCAGGTTGCTACAGGCCACCCTTTCCTGCTCCACCTGCCCCTTTAGAGACATGACCTCTGACCTCAGCTTCTCAGAAGACACCTGTACATTCTAGACAGAGTGCATCGCGTAAAGACACAAACATTGGGTAGTGATGTTACAAATGTAGCGAACTGAAGTTTTCTGTACAAATAGAAAATTTTAGTAGTGTCCATTTTTAGTGCTCTCTTACCTCTCTCCTTTCCTCCTCCTCCCTTCCTTTACGCAGACTTAGAGCCCTCTCCTGCTCCAGTTCTTGTTGAAGCTCACACACTCTGGCCTGCTCTCTCCTCAAAGCTTCCTCAGCCTCTTCTATCGTCAGCCTGAAGAAAATTGGTCATTTCCAACTTTACCACAGTTACATTTAGACTAAAACATTTTTAAAAAAAAAAGTTTAGGAAAGGGGCCCTTTAACATGCCTCAACAATGAAGTTGAAACCCATCCGATTTGCAAAATGCTGATTCACAGGGGAGGCCTGTTTAAGTGCCTGTATTCTGAGCAGGTAATACATACCTGAGCGACATCGTTTTGTTCTTCTGCTCTTGCTGAGCGTCATGTGCACATTTGAGTTGTTTCTGGCTCTCCTCCAGCTCTGCCCTCAGTTGGGATTCATCCCGTCGTTCAGTCTGCAATTGATCTCTGTGCCAGTTACTGTCAACTCTGTCATCAGTCTGAGAAAGATGGTGGAAAAAAAAAAAAAAAAAAGATTTATACAGATACAAGGTAAGTTAATGCACCATGTTAAGTTAAACTCATCTTACACCTGAATGAAAAAAATAATACCTTCATGCCAATAACCGATTTAAAACAAATTATCCTTTAAATAGGAGAAATTTTGAACCAGCGCTTGAAACTCACTTGTGAGTGTCTTTGTGCCATTCGACAGAGCAGCTCTCTGAGTGCAATCACAGTCTCCTGCAATGCCCTCTTCTCCTGCTGCCAGCTCATGGGAGGATTAGAGGATTTATCTTGGTGGTGCAGTAGAGCAGAGCCATCTTCAGCATGATGCTGCGACAGACTCAGTGAGCAGGCTTTTAAGTCCAACACATGAGACTGTGCTGATGGATTGACACGACGCTGAGACAAGGTCAGAATTCTGCAGCTTTCTTGATAAACTTTTTTCAACAGTCCCTGCATGAAGAAAGACAAAGTGAAGAAAAATCTGGCTTTTTGTTACTTTAACATGTTTATCAATTGTGTGTGAAGCCTACCTGAAGCTCAGGTGACAACAGATCATCACTGTAGCTCATACTGCCCGCAGCACTGTCCGTGTTAGCGGTGGGGTCAACTCCTCTACAGCGGAGGTACTCAATAAACTGAGCATCCAGTCTCTCAGTCTGCTCCAACTCCAGTCTCAGCCTAGCACCCAGTTCTGAACTCACATCTGAATAAGAGGAGTACAGCGACGTTCAGCTGCCTTTATGCAGAATATCCAGATATGCAAGTGACTCAAAATCCTCACAAGTCACAAGTGTCATGGTGTGGAAATACTCACTGCTGCCATATCCGTCACTGGCCCATTCGGGTGCCGACAAGGAAGAGGTGGAGCCAAGTGGTGAGGAAGGAGTCGTTAGGTCAAGTCCTTCCAATTCACGCACCTGTGAACAAGAAAACATAATAATCTGAGTGGAGAACTGAAACCAAAAGAAATGAACACATGGTTTACATATCTGAGCTCGAACTACATACTTTATCGGCATCCAGTGAATCGAGGATGGAGTAGTTCTCAGACACTGACACAGAGCGTGGCGAGTGGGAACTCTGTGTAGCTGGGTCTGGGGTGATCGTCCTGGAGTGTGAAGGAGGCTCCATTACAACCCTGGGAGAGGGTTTGACCTGGGGGAGGTCCAGGCCTGTGTTATTCAAGCCACTGAGCTCAGAGGTGTGGAAACGTTCAGGGATTCGGTCCTCAGAGCACTCGAGTCTTCTTAAAACCTCCGGAGAGCTCAGAGAGTCTTCGTGGTGAGACACAATGTCCTCGAAAGCTCCGACAGAAATATCTGACAGCGAAAGAAAAAATGATCAGTATGAGAACATGTTTCTGTTAAAATGTTCAGGGGGGCTCTATAAATCATGTTTTAAACAAAGTTTGCATTTCTTATTTTAAAACCCAAATTCCACTGTTCCTTGTAAACATAAAAGGCTAGGTCAAATAGATTTCCATTGTCATTGCTTTTTATAGGCTTGCACATAATCATAAATCAATATTTACCCTCACACAATCAGTGCAAAGACTTATTTAGTGCTCACCCTTATGTGGGTATCCCTGAAGTGTGTCCTGTTGGCTCTGCTGTTGGAGCTGCTGCAGCTCTCTCTGCTGATAGGCCAATTCCTCCTCCTGTGCAGCCAAGTCCTCCTGAACGCTTTGAAGTTCTGCCTTCAGTTGTTGGTTGTCCGCTTCAAGGTCAATGAGAGCACGATCTTTGGTCTGCCAGAAAAATTGTGACATTAAAACGCAGCAGTCAAGCTTCAAGCACTCAGACCACCACATTAAAACCACTATACATCTTATCTGATAATGTGTGGTCCACTCTGATTCCCACCTGAACTTCTTCATGCAGTTTTTCAGCCCTTTTTGTACTGGTACTCAGACCCTGTCTCAGTGCAGTCAGCTCTGTCCTCAGAGCCTGATGTTCTTCCTTGAGCTTGGACAGCTCAACCTCCTTTTGTCTCAAGGCAGTGTCTGCTTTAGCCAAGGTCTCCTCAGCATGGGTCTGAAGTGGAAGAAAGACATCCACAGAAACATTAAGTGTCATATCACACCCCTTTTCCTTTAGCCCCCCCAAAAAAAAGAAAACATACACAAACCTTATATAACCAGATTTAAACACTTTCAAATATAACAGCATTTTACTGAGTATAGTCAGTGTATGCATCTGTTGCATAAGCTGTAATCTTTCACTCGCATTACAAACAACTACATCAATGTAACATGAAGAGAGAAATTTGCCAAAAGCAGCTGTGAACTAGTAAAAAACAAAAACAACAAGCTCCGATAAAATGCAGAGACATGCTACAAACTAACCAGTGCATTAAAGAAGTCATGCTCTCTTTTCTTACCACATCCTGCCAAGTTAGAACAAAACACGAAAAATAAAGTGCAACACAGCTTTAAAAGCCAGTGCTACCAAAGATTTTCTTCCTGCTTCCTCTTTTTAATGTCACTTCCTCTGTGCGGGTCAAGATTTTGCTATCTCTCAGTGCTGCGCCACGTCACAACAGCAACGCCCCTAATTATAACCAGATGTGGTCTTGCGGCACAGCTGTATGCTTCGGAGGGGAAAGAAAAAGAAAAGCAGCAGCAAAATATTTCCTGTTTCGTACTGAGGCTTGTTTAATTTTAAAGAGGTTGCTGGATAACTGACATTTTTGAAAAAGAACTCTTTTGGAGTGACAATAAACAGATTTGTTCAGTGAAACTATTACAATTTTAAACACTGAAGATTAGAGCATGTTTTACTGCTCTGTTTAATGAAATACTCAAACAGTTAACACATTTTAATATTATATGGTTATTACAGATTGAATGATAAATTGAGCGATTCTTGTATAGCATTTTTCTACTCTCCTGCAGCACTCAAAGCGGTTTATACAAATGTGCCTCATTCACCCATTCATACAAGCACTTTTTTCCTATGCTGAAATGCTTTTAATCCAACAGTCACACATGTTCATACTCCAATGAATGTGTCAGACTAGAGCAGCCAGGGATCGAACCACCAACCTTCCAATTAGCACATACACATAAAGACAGTAAAGGTTTATGGGAGACAGAAATATGGCCGACGTATCCGCAAATTAGACCATCACTGATGACAGATAGCTGTGTTCAAAGTGAATGAGCCAATAATAAGGTTTGTTCTTTAAAACTAAACCAACACCTACCAGCACTTCCTTTTGAGCCTTTTCTTGACTGGTTTCGTTTTCGTTTAGCTTAACTGTCAGGTCCTGGATGAGGGCTCTCAGTGAAGTCACTTCCTGTTGTAGCTTTTCAATTTCCTCTTGGAGCTGGCCCTCTCTCCTCCTCAGTGCCTCACGTTCAGCAGAAAGCTCCCCCTTCACAGTCTCCAGGGTTTTAATTCTTGCCCTTTCCTGAGCCACCTGTTCCTCCATATCGACCACCTCTGCTCGTAGCTCCTGGACTTGTCTCTCAAGAGTGAGACTGCTTTCTCTGAGGATGTCCATTTCCATTTCCATCTCCGTCTCCTTTGTTTTTAGAGTTTTGATCTCTCGCACTCTCTCCTCTTCATTAGTCTGGAGTTCCAAAACCTGAGAGCTGAGGCGGGCTTTTTCCTCCTGCAGGGTACCTGCCTCTTCTGCTTGAACTTTCCAGCCGTTCCTCTCCTCCTCTGATAGCTTCCTCTTCTCCCTCTCCTCTTCTAGCTGGGCTGTGACCTTTTCCAACTCAGTTTCCTTCAGGGAGAGGAGACTTTGGATTTCATCTGACTTTTCTCTCTCAGCTTTTAGCCTCTTTCCAAATTCTTCCCCGTGCCCTCTGTACTCTTCCTCCTGGGTGAGCAGTAATCGTTCCAGTCCCTCTTTCTCTGCCACTGCAGTCTCAAGTTGACTCTGAAGGGCCTTGATACGAGAACGAAGAGATCGGGAGGCGGTAGAATGAGTCAGGCTGAGTTCATGCTTTAGGCTGTTCGGCCCCGCTTTCTTCTCTTGTTCTTGGATGGTATCGTTTTGAGGTTCGGGGCTGGGGGCGGGTGAAGGATTGATGCTGTCACCGTCCTGAGAGTCACTGACTTCATGCAGGTTGGGTCCCAGGGTGGCGAGTTCTGCCTGCAGCGTACTGATTACCTCGTGAAGGCGCTCCTCTTCTTCCTGTTTGTCTTGGCGCACTCTTGTGATTTCAGATTTAAGATGTTCCACCTGTGAGCGCAGATCTTCAAGCTCAGCTTCCAGAACCTTTTATCAAAAAACAATCAAAACGATTCCATTAAAAATAAATAAATAAATCATGGCCTCACCAGGTATGTGCACTCATATTTAGTTAGTGTTTACACTAACCTTGTTATTGCTGGTATTCTCAAGTTCCTGTTCCAGTCTTTGGATTTCACTGTTGAGGTGGTCGATCTCGTGGTTTTTCTCCTGAAGAAGTGCTGAAGGGAGCGTCTCTTCATCCATTTCATCCTCTTTGCAAAGTTGCTCCTTTTCCTCCTTAAGTATCGTCAGGGCAGACACATTTTCCTGGAATTGGTGGTGCATTATCAGTTATCCTCAGATTCAACTGTTTTTCAACTAACCATAATGAGTAACTGAGGAAATATTAAAATAAATCTGCTGCAAAACCAGAAAAACTGATATTTAAAAAAATAAAAAAATGTTATCGATGCGTTTTAAACTGTAAAAACCTGTGATTCACGGTACAGGGCTAGCTCAGAGCAGCAGATAAAACAGTCTTCCCATCTCCACTGCTTCACTCAGTCACATTTAAAAAAAAAAAAAAAAAAAGTTCAGTCAGGCTTTGTTTGGGTGTAGCAGTCTGACGTAGCAGGCTTGATAGAAGTTGATGTAGCAACAGAAAAGTAAATGCAACAAGTAATCATCTTACTTTTATCAGCCATGAAGTGTGCAAGTAAGCTAAGGCTACAGTAAAGTAACAGCAGGAAGGGAGGAGACTCACAAAAAAAAAAAGCAAGTCTTCAAAAGCTGAGATGACAATATAATTAAGGCACAAGTATTCTTTGCTGCAGTCATGGTTTTACATAAAAGTACAAAATGTTGGACCAACGCAACTTATTGAATTGTATAGTGTAACATATTTTAGGTCAGTTACATTGTTTAGTCATCTGAGAAACACATCCCACTTCTTACCTTCAGGGCAGTAATTTGCTCTTGGAGCTCATTAACATGTGCTGCATTGGAATTAGTCAGCAGCTCCAGCTGTAGTGTGAGGTGTTTTACTTCAGCTTCCTTTATATTCAAGTCTCTCTGCACGGTCTCCAGCTGGCCAAGCAGAACCTCAACCTAAGAAATGAAACGTAACTATTTAAATCAAAACCAAAATACAATTTTCAAGTTCTGCATTTGCTGATAACTAATCAGACTTATGGCTTTAAAAGATTGACTAAGACATCACAAACATTTTTCCAACCAAAAGGTGGCAGCACAGCAAAACGTGTCAAACAGCCACCACCACACATCAGCTCAAATCTTCTTAGCTACCAAAAACTAGCGTTACATAAAACCTAACAGACCTCCTGCTCTTTGCTCTGTAGACTCTGTTGAGCAGTGTCTAGGGCATCCTTAAGCTCCTGGGTGGGGTCACGCATGTTGTCATGGTAACAGTGTCTCGTCTCATCCAATTTGGACTGCAGGGCTGAGATCTGAAGTCTGCTGGACAGCTGCTGCTGCTCTAGTGCCTGTTTATCCTGACAAAGAGAGCGAGAGCATCAGTTAACTCTTGAGCGAGGATGCACACCAACACTTCACCTGAACTCAAAGTGTGCACTTTGCCCTTACTTGTGTAAGCTCCTGCTCTCTCAGCTTCGCTTTTTGAAGTTCTTGTTCCAGTTGACCGACGCATCTGTTACTCTCTACACTGTTGAGCAGCGCTTGCTCCAACTCTCTGATTCGACCGGCCAGCTTGTCTATCTCCTCATTGCGTTCTGCAAGATCGCACTGGGCTTGCTGACAGGTTCCAAGCAAAGAAGAATAGTCCTCGGTCTTATCTTTGATAACACCTTGCAAGCTCTCAACCTGCAGAGGCAGAAAGATTGATTCAGTTTCAGGGTTTTAAGATTGAAAACTGCAAATTTAAAACAAGCAAAAACAAAAACAAGCAAGCAAAAGAACAAAACGCTACATGATAAGATGCTTTAAAAAAAAAAAAAAAAAAAAAAAAAAAAAAAAAAAACCCAAACACAGCCAATCCAGATCTGCAGCCACTGGTTGGGACACTGAATTTAAGCCATTTCAGAGAGCAGCAACATGAAGATGAAAGACAGATGACGTATGAAAAAGATGCAAATGAATATTAGCAAATGGACTACTGAATACTAATGAATGCAGAACCTATAACCAGTACATAAGCACTACAAAAAAGATGATGCAAACCACACACACACCATGCACGACAGAGAGCTAAGACAAGCATGCTACAGTTAGATTTCATACCTGCAGAACCAAGTCCTCAAACTACAGCAATCCATTCAGCACAGGGATAAACACATGGTAATAGTCAGGCTCATTGGCAAACACCACATTCATCACTTCAACACCAGTAACACTATGTACTCCACAGCTGACTTGCAAACAGTAATCACACCAAACAAACACTACAACTGCAACACACTAGAAACAGAAACATTTTGTTTAACAAATTCTGGTTAAATACATCGTGCTTCAGTATTTATGGGTAGATATAAATCAGAGCATTGAAATACTTTAACCTGTGTTTAAATCACAAAACATTGCATACAAAAAAAAGACGTCTGTTGTTGAAGCCAACAAAGCCATTGATCCAAACACGAGAGTTTTAACAGAGACTATGCCTGTGGTAATGAATTTGAAATTTAGGCTGAATTACAGGATAGCGGTAGATCTGATAAGACGATGTTTGAAGGAAAAAAAAAGAAAAAGAAAAGAAGAACAAAAGCTGCTGTTAAGGTACTTCTGTTTTGAGTTTAAGAAATGCTTTGTGACCAAATCACAGGTTGAGAAAAGCTGTAATATTTACAGACACACACAGTTAAGTGCCTCACCTGGTATCCTTTATTATCCACACTAGGAGTCTGTCTGAGCTGGGCCTCAAGCCTGCGGATCTCCTGCTGGAACTCATCCCGCTCGTGTTCACGTTCCACAGCCTGCTCCTATTATGGAAGGCAACAAATTCGGTGAAAGCCTGTCCGCTGCATTAAGCACCAACTTGGAAAATAGTCTATGACACTTTAATAACCTTGGAAAAACAATCAAGAAAGAATCCATGATATCCAAATGCAAACAAACCCAAAGATTACACACCAGTTTAATTTGTCAAGCCTCACCTCGATAAACTGCCTGTCATGTTTAAGCTGCTTCTCCAGTGCTTGGACATGCTGGTTGAGGTCTTCAGTGTGGGTCTTGTGGTGCAGCTCCGTCTCCAGGCCTCTGGTTTCCTGCTCCTCGAGCTCCCTCTCCAGAGTCCGGAGACGAAGGGACAGAGAGCGGTGGTCCTTCTCTGCCTGCCGCTGCAAGTCCAGCCTATCTTGGGACAAACGATCAGTCTCTGCCAACAAAGCTTGAAAAATAAAAAGAGGAATTAAAGTCAGTAAAATTGTTTTCATTCAGTTAAATTCAGATGAATTAAAAAAAAAAAAAAAAAAAAAGCAGAGGCAGAATATGAGTGAGGTTAAATACTGACAATTCAGCATAATCTGCCTTAAGAAATAGAACAGCAAATGACAGCACTCCAAGATGCTTTGCCACACGCTATTGGTAATTGCAATATTACAAAAAGCAACCTCACAGCACTGCAAATATACTGCATATTCATCCCCACTCCCTTCTCACACACTGATACTCCACTCTGACCCACAAACCTGCGTCAGGATCTAAATTGAGCCAATGGCCTATGGAGAGAAGACACGTCTGAGCACAGACATTATATAAGCGCACAGTCAAACTCACTAAAGAGGTCATGTAGCATTTTATGCAGACAAATGATTTCATGTTTTTGTACTCCCTCCACTAACCTTTCTCTCTCTCCCCAAGTCCAGCAGAAAGATGCTCCTTGTGTCGCAGGAGGATGGCATGCTCCTCAGTCAGCTCATGATGCTTCACTCTGAGAGTGTCCAGCTCTGCGGTAAGGCCCTCCATCTGGTGTAGCTTCACCTTCAGGTCCTCTAGCTCCTCCACAAGCCTCTCCTCTTGAGTCTCCTTCTGCTGTAGCGACTCCTCTAGGGCTGCTTTTTCAGCCATGTAGCCTTCAAGAAGACCTGAAGAAATCATGCAAATGGTACAAGTTTATTTAAAAAGGGAACGACCTCAAACACGACTGAGCGTCACAAACGGCAGAGCTGTTAAACTGTGGTGCAAGTGCTAAATGTGCAGCATAATCAGAAGACAGCAGCAGTATGCCAAACAAAGACATAGTGCTCACCTTCTGCTTTGTGAAGCTCCACCTGGAGCTGACTTTTAAGCTTGGCCTCCTGATCAAGCTGCTCCATTAGACGCTTGTGCTGTTCAAGGAGTTGTGCAGAGTCTTCTCTGCCTTGAGAAAACTTTTCCTCCAGAGAAAGATGAACACTGTGAGTCTGCTCCAGCTGGAGAAATGAGCAGCATAAAATGATCAGACACCTGGCAAGGCTGTAAAACAGGGAAAAAAAACCCCAAAAAAAAACCCCCTTATGTGGACTGAGGAGCATCTCTACTTCCTTTACCTGCGTATTGGCTTGGTTGAGCAGCTCTAGCAGTGTGTCCACTGTATGTCGAAGTCTGCTGCAAGCACTTAGAGCTGCTTCTTCTCCACCAGGACTGATCTCACTATCTGAAACCAGGAGACTCTCACAGAGCAGCTGAGTGAGCTCCAATTCCTCTGAAGACAAGTCTGCAACTGAAATACCTACGAAAGAGTATATTAAGTGTTTTTAACCAATTCTCACATGAATTACACTAAGAGTCATCCTTGGTTCCTTTAGAAATAAAGCAATTTTCAGTTAATCCCCAACAAACAAAAATCCTAGCATTCATTGTAAAATTATAGAATACATCAGTCAAACCTGATTCTTGTGCCTCTTTGTTCACGCTTGAGCTCCTTTGGCGAGTCGCCTGCTCGGACGTTTTGGCTCGGGCACTGATCTTTTGTCCAATCAGTTCTTCTGTTGCCACGATGCCGCGGAGCATCTCGATCAGCACCTGCCTCAGCTTCTCATTTGTACGGTGTAATTTGCATCTGGGTTAACAGGTACACAGAAATGAGAACATTCAGGATTTGAGAAAGCTCAGAGCTGCTGCTTAAGATATGATTATAATAAATATTAACTACACAACTACATGCACACCTTTCCTCTTTAGCCGTCTGTAAGTCATCAGTGAGCATCTTAAGAAGGTTCCCTCCCTCCTGTGTCTCTCGCTCCCTTCGTTGAAGGAGCGTGTCCATGGTCTCCATTTCTGCACGTTTTCCTTCCAGCTCTCCCTGCAGGCACCCGACCTCTGCCCGCAGCTGTTAAAAACAACAAAGATATCTTGTTAATTCTCCTTACACTTGTGACCAACCTTTAGTTTCTCACCTATGCCATGGCTTGTTTAAAACCTGTGTGCAGCTGAATCCCAGAGAGGACAGAAGTAACAGACTGAGAAGAGGAAAAAAAAAAAAAAAAGGGCATGGCAGGACCTCTAAACCCAAAACATAATAAAAAGACTGAAACACTGGTTCTGCACCATCCAAGTCTATCTGATTAAAGCCTCTGGGTCTTAACAAGGGAAATGGGAAAACCACAAAAACATCCAGATCCAAAAGCATAACACAGAAGACATTTACAAGGCTGAGAAGGAAATAAATACCAGCTGTTGATTGTAAATATATTGAATACAGACTTTAAAGAGAAAAACACTCCTCATTTTAAAGTATATAATATCAAAGGTGTCTGATGTTAAGTACCAACCCAGTACGGTGACAAAATCCAACTTCAGGGCGTCAAACACTCAAAAGCTGGAAGAGTTTTCTTGCATATCTGTTGTAAGCGTCCTTACCCTTTCTTCCTCAGCCTCTCTGATCTCTCCCTCAGCTTTCACCATGTTTTCCCTCCCTTTTCCCCTCCGCTCCCTCCCACAACTGCATCTCATGCAGTCACCTGCCTCACCAAAACAATGCTGTAGCCATGACAACAGCCCCCTCCCAACCTCTCTTAAGCGCTCCTTTTTAACCTCGTGGGGGACACAAGTGTGGCCGTCTGTTAGTATCTCACTACAAAGAGTCAAGCTAGACAGGTGCCATGGAAACAAATATATGCAAACACCAATCAGTCATGAGACCGATCAGTTTGTGAAATCCAAGAACGGGACTGCAGGTTTTAGGAAATATTAATGCAGGTAATATTGCAACTGCCTTGTTACAACCCTAGAAGATAACCAAGACCAATCCAAAAAAAAAAAAAGTCAGTGAGGATAAATTATAAATCCCAAATACATAACTGAATACAGTTATGTGCCAGGACATGATTATTATTATTATTATTATTGTAACTGCTTTTTGTAACTGTCCAAATGAAGTTACAAAAATGTGAGAGAGAAAAAAGTCATTTTCTGAAGATCAGGATGAAATCAAATACTTGCTTTACTTCGGGGGAGGGGGGGGGGACCAAAAAAAAAAAGAAACAAAAAAGCCAAAGCAAATACAGTAAAACTGTTTTTCTGTTGATCTACTAACCGATTATTCGACTAATGCTTTTAACCTTAATCTGAAAAACAAACAAAAACAAAAACACCAGATTGGTGATTTTATTCATTAATATGTTCATCTTCCACAGGATACCATCTGATATATGGCGAATAAGGAAACTAACCCACAGATCCACAGTCTGTATAACCATCCCTCACTCTTTGCTTTAGTTTCCAAATCATTGCATCTCCTCAGTCCTCTTGTGGACCTTTTCCAGTCCTTCAGTAAAAATACAACATTTTTTTCTGTCCACTTCGCCCAGTTAGTCTTGCCTTCCCCCCCTTAAGTAAAACAGCCATTGTCAACCTATCCAAGTTAAGACTTCATAGATATATTTATATGCATATATGTATGTATGCATGACTGGTACCTGGGCCACCACAGCATCTAGTTGCTGCAGCTGGGCAGTGAGTTGACTCATTTTCTCTGTGTAGCTCCGCTCTTTTTCCTCTTGTTCAGACGTGAAGCTCCGCCTCAGATTTTCAAGCTCCGCCTCCTTCTGCTCTTCAAATTCCGTCTTCAAAGAAAACAGTGATGTGTATAGATTAATTCAAAAACGCAGAGCAACAGCTGAAGTACACAGTAGGTTCATTCATTCCAGAGATCTTTGGACTGACAGGCTTATAGCTGACAACTGGCTTGCACATTTCAGATGGTAAAATGCTAAAAGTCTGGAGGGGGGAAGGGGGAAAAAAAAAAACAACAACTTCAGCCTTAAAACCTTCTGCATCAGGGGATAAAAAGCTTAGATCCATCCCATTTAGCCACTGTTCAGATGGCAGCAACACGAACACGAACACATGCACGACCCATCAGCACACACATTCAGAGAACAGAGGGACAGACGGACACGAACACTTGTACATATATGATGGAGGGATTATGAGAAAACTGGGTTTGGATGAAGCCTCAGTGGGATAGAGTCCAACAGAGAAAAAAAATATCCCTGGGAATGAACTGGTGCAGCTGAAGCTTAGAGAGGCCAATGGCATCACACACACGCTCCAAATAATCTGGAGCTATTGCATAATAATGTTTGAAACGAGTTAAATAAAGAAACAAATATAGGGAATATCAATGTATTTTCACAGAAACTGCTTATATGGAGAAACATGGCTACCTCAAAGGTGTTCAGCATTAATAAAGATCTTAACTGAAAGGATACTTCTAATCCTAACCGTTTCATCTATCCCAAGGAGTTTTTTTTTTTTCCCTCCTCTTACCTTCAGTTGATTAATCCTGTCCTGCAGCCGCTCTTCTGATTGGACTTTGAGGAGCTCCACCTCTTCTAGGAAGTGCTGTCTTTGCCTTGACGACTCCTCTTCAAGCTCCCTGCGACATGCCTCTAGTTCCCGTGCCGAGACTCCCTTCAGCTCCTACAGCAGACACATGTATTTATTTAATACCGCAGTACTCAGTCAGAAGGTCAAATTTTTAGTGCTTCAGAGAAAGCAAAATCCAAATAAGTACTCTGTGCCTCTAATAGACCATTATGAAGGATCAACAATAATTGAGTGTAGTCCATTCACTAATGGGCTTTTAGAGCCACTGAGACAAGAACCAACAGGTCACCGTTAAAACAACCCGCAATTTAGAGAACGGGATGTTAATTCACGTGGTTTAAAAAAAGGAAGAGGATTTATGACAGACTGTGACGCACACACCTGCAGCTGGACTTGGTGCTGTTTGGTTAGTTGCTCTTTTTCAGCGGTGTAGGTTTGCGAGAGCTCCTGCAGAGCAGTGCTGTGTTGCTGCTCAAGCTCTAAAACCTGCAAAAGAAACAGATGCAAATCAAGTCCGATTTAGAGTCTCCTGGTACTTAATGCACAAGACTAAGTTAATCAGATGAAAACAAATCAAATTTGATTATCCAGCCAAACAAACTTTGCTCCAATGCTTTTATTTTGGATTTTAACAAATCAGTTTCATAAAGTTTTAATGGCTTCAAGCTATGAATAACTGCCAACAATCCCATTATATCATGTTTAAGCAGAGACTATCTGTTTGCCATAGTTACACATCTTTTTCAGAGATATTTGCATTAAAAATGAAAGGAAATCTGCAATTATATACTTATTGTTGTGACATTAAACAAGCCTAATAATGAGATGGTACTCAGCTATTTGGCTTTGAGACAGTGGAAAAACAAACATGATGTAGTTATCATGATGACTGCATGTACCTGGTTCTTGAGTGCTTCCAGGGCTTTGCAGTGTTCAGTATCCAAGGCTTCTTTTTGAGCAGCCAGTTGAGACTGTAAAAATAAAACATGAAGTTATTGTTTTGGTAAAAGAAACTTTTGGTATTTTTATTTGACGGGGGGGAGGGGGCCACGATCCCTACTCTTCATTACTCACTTTGTGAACATGGCTGAGCTCGGCTGCCATGGCTTTAAACTTCTCCATGTGCACATGAGCCAGTTCTTTCCTCAGTTCTTCCCTGATGGACAGCTGCTCTGCAGTATGACGCTCTATTACCTGCTTATGTTCTGAATTCAGGAAAATCAGATCTTCGCGATGTTTCTCCTCAAGCTGAGCCATTTCATCACGTAGTGTCTGCAATTGTAAAGGACAAAGACATTAAAATCCACAAACAAACAGAAACTGTCTGTGGCTTCCATCTCCTTACTTGCACTTCTTTCAGGTAGGTGGCCTCCAACGTATCCATGTTACTCAGCATCCTCTTTTCTAGTTCATCTTTCTCCTCCTGGTGTTTAAGAGTCAATTCAGCTTCCAAAGCCTCTAACTTAGCACGATTAGTCTCTTCAAGACGTTCAAGGTCTTCCTTTAGTTTGGAACTGAGGGATACTTCCAAGGCAACACGCTCTGCATTATGCTTACATTCAAGCTCGGCTGTTTTAGCTGAAAGCTGATCTTTGTGAGAGGCACAGAGTGAATCTAGCTCTGCTTTGTGTTTGGCATTGAGTGCATCCATTTCTTTGGAGTGTCTGTTCAGTAGCGTTGCCCTCTCATGTTCCAGCTCAGCTTCATATTTGTCCTTCAGCTCTGCCACAGACACGTCATATTTCTCGATTAAACGCTGCTCTACCGCTGCCTTTTCCTCTTGGAACCTGAATAAAGACATGAAAAAGTAACCAAGAAGCTAACATGTTTGAAGAGTAACTGAGACATTCCAATACCATGTTTCAGTTTTTGATTTACTACCATGTGGCCTGAGTTTGCAGTGCAGACCCTCACAGCAGTACAGCAAGAGAAATTGTAATGAAATGGACACTCAAAAAAAAAAAAAAAAAATTACAGTTTACCTATACAGCTGCAACATCATTGCTATAGCAACCATATGCATTTGTTCCCTCCTGTATAACCCGAGACAAGCCTGGGCACGTCATGTGTCAGCCTCAGATTCAGTTTAGTATCTAAAAGGGAGTCATTTCAACAACATCCAACAAACAACAAGAAAACCCTTCCTGCTCAAGGTGGAAACAGACTTGTTGCATCACTTGAAGCAGAAACACCCTTGAGTGCAGCAAGGCTAGGAAGGAGGAGATATTAGCAGCTGGTGATGTGTGGCCTGGAGATAAATAAATCAGTCCACCATGCGCCGCTGGAGCACTTGGTTGTACTGTGCAAATGGTCAATTTATATTACTGGTGCGGTTACAAAAAGCAGCGCCTTAGGCAGCTTATTAAAAAGCTACAACCAGGTAAAAAACATTTTTCAGTTTATTACGTGACAATTTTGGGCAGCTCCTGAAGAACCCTAGGTTTATATTTTTCCCTTTATGACCAAAAATACTCAATATAATAAAAAAAGTTTCTTGAAATATAGCTTCAAACCATTGTAAGGGGTATTTCTCACTTATTATAATCATTAATTGAGAAAAAAAAAAAAAAAAAAATCATACACAATCAATATGATTACCTATTTAATACACTCTGGATTATACAACTTTAGCTTCAATCAACACTCTTGAGCTCACCTCTCTCTGGCCTGGCACAGCTGCATCTCAACCTGCTCATGAAGCAGCTCTTTGAATTCTACAGACATGCAGTCTTTGGTCTTTTGCAGCTCTGCGTCATTGGCCTCCACTTTCTGTTTCAACAACAGAACCTGTTGGCCTAGAAGGCAGACATTAAAAACTCATGGAGAACCAAAAGGTAGATTCTGTATACAGTTTTCAAAACATGAGATCTGGCTAGAAGATGCAATTCACCAACATTTTTCTATAAATTAAAATTACACGAGTCCTAGAGATTCTTACTCTCATCATTTTCCAGTGCATCCTGAAGAGACTTCAATTTCTCCTTCTCCTCATGAAGTGCTTTTTCAAGCCGTGCCTGCTCCGTTGCCATCTCATCATGGTGTGACCTCAGGACAGAGATCTCAGATTCATACTTCTCCTGCAGCTCTTCTTTCAGCTTGTTCATATTCTCCTGTGCTTGACTCCTCTCTAGTTCAAGAGCTTCCTCAAGACGGGCAAGCCGCTCAGCAAACTCTTGTTTCATCTGCATTATATTGAAGGAACATTAAATAGCTGTTACTAAACCGAAGCTTGTCACTGTATTATGAAATCAGTATTTTCATGCAACTACACCACCTGCTGCTCAGTTTTCTGTTTTTACTGTGTAGGATAGTTTTGAGTATGAAGGATTACAGAAATACCTTCTGCATGTTCTGGATCTCAGCATCATGCTGCTCGGTGAGAGCAGCCACTCTGTTCTCCAGAGTGTAGATGATGGTCGTTGCTGTTTGCAGCTCCTCAGTGTGAGACCATATCCTGTGTTCCACTTCAGCCTAATTATAACAATAGAGACATTCAGATTTTGGGCCAAACAATGTAATCTCATTAATGTAATCTCTTTGTCTCTTTCTATCTATATTATTAAGCCTTCTTCTCACCTCAACTTGCATTGCTGCCTCCAAATGGACTCTGGTGAGCTCTACAACAAAGATATTTAAGTTCATTCATTTTGCAACACACACAGAAAATAAATGAATAAAAATAAAAGTATGTGAAGGACCTTGCAGATGTCTGTCAGAAAGTTTGGCTCTGAGTTGCTCAAGGTCCAGAGCATGACGAGTTTTCATCTCCTGCAGCTCTTTATAGTAATGATCAGTGAGGTCTGCGCGCACCTGATGTACAAGTTACAACATGCAGCAAGTTAACCAAAAACACTTGGTGACAACAAGCAGTCACATATTACGATGATATCACTTTAATAAAAGGCTGAACATATAAGTTGATGTCTGACCTTCTGCACCTCTTCCTCAAAGCAAAGAGTCAAAGAGGATCGCAGATTAGAAAGGTCCATTGTGTGTTTCGCCTCAAGATGAAGTGTCAAACTGTCAAGCATTTCCTGGATGAGGCACAGGAAACAAAGCAGCCTCTCAATCAATTACACTTAATATGTATCGACTTAAAATGTAACTGACAGCAGCACCCATTAAACATCTGCATCTCTTACCCGCTGTTTCTCCAGCTGAACGGTATCAGACAAAACTTCTTTATCCCCTTGAGCTTGACACTGAGACAGAGCACTGAAGCACAGACCAAAGACTTTAATATTCACAAAAACATTTGTGCAAAACTGCAGAGCATGAATCTTATTTTTATATCCAGATAAAGTGAAATACCCATCATCAGTCATTTTAAGCAGAGAGTCCTCCAAGGCACCTTCTACCAGCTTCAGCTGTAGCAGAGCAATTTCCTCTTTGTGACTCTCCTCTGTTGCATGCAACCGCTTCTCAAAATACCTAAAAGCAGGATGAGGGTAAAACATGATAGAGTAGAGAAATTAAGCTCAATTTAAAGAAACCCATAATTCAGATGTCTGTTTACACTAAATGTTAATATTCAGGAATAAATGCATCAAAAAAAAAAAAAATAAAAAAATAAAAAAAAAAAATTGTGTTTTCAGGTGATTCTATGGTACCTCCTCAGGTTTTCTAGCTCGGCCTCATTTTGCTCTTTAATTTCTCGTTTCTGTTCATTAAACTCCATCTTTAGGCGTTCGATGTCATCAACCCGAGATGAGCGTGCAAGCAGCTGCTCCTTAAGCTCTGTAAAACAACAAACAGACATCTATCATTCAATCACTAAGAACAGGCATTGCTAATAATATATCATGTTTGTTAGAATGTAAAGAAATCCAGTGTATGAAAAAAAGAAAGAAAAAAAAAATCCAAGCTTTAGCCTGGTAGGCTTATTCATACCACCCAGCTCCTGACGACTAGTCCTCATGCTCTCCAGCTGAGTCCACAGCTGACTGATTTCCTGATCAGAGCTCTGTTTGAGCAAGTTCTTCGCCTCCTGTAGCTGTGAAACCTGGGTGGAAAAGTTTGGAAAAATGTTTTTATGAAATAAAATAAATAAATTAAAAAAAAAAAAAAAAAAAAAAAAGACCCAACAGGTTTTTAAGATGTCAATATGTTTCAGGAAGTAATTATTATATTAATAAGTTAGTGTGTAAAAATTCTGGATACTGAGAGAAAAAAAAAGAAAAAAAAGAAAAAAAAGAAAAAAAAAAAAGATTATCCTTTTTACTGTGACTTAAGACTTAGAAAGCTGCAGATAAAATGCACATTTAGGGTTGCAGTAGACCAGTAGTTCAAACTGCAGGGCATGCCCCTTTGGTGCTTGGATACATTTTTACCAGACTGTGTGGAACTGACCTGGGACATGCCATATACTAACCTCTTGTTGCAGTTGCCGCTCTTTCTCCTGTAGGTGGAGGACTTGCTGCTCTTTCTCCTGCAGCAGTGTCTTATTAGAAGAAATCTCCTCCTCCAGGGAACCTTTAACAACAACCAGAACAGAGTCAGCTTCACTCATCATTACTATGCATATATTAATGTAATACACAAATTGAAATCATAGATTTAGAGGACTGTGCAGCCTCTTTATGAAAGTGTATACTGTTGAGGAATATGGGAACTGTGGAAGGACTCACAGACAGCAGCATCTCTCTCAGCCAAGGCTCGTTTCAGCTCCTCTAGTTTCTGAGTCTGTTCTTTACTGGAGGTTTGGAGCTCCTCTATCCTGGCTTGCGTCTCCTGTACCTCTAACTGTTTCTGGGACACAGCTTCCTGTGCTTCAGCGAGGGAGGCCTGGGTGCTGGTGAGTTCAGTCTGGGTGGCACTGAGGCTGTTCTGGATCTCCAAAAGGGACGTTTGAAAGTTTGCCTCCATGGCTTCAGCATCTTTCTCCCACTGTGCTCTTGGATCCTGAAACAAAATAAAACCAAAATGGAGTGAAATAGAATAATACACACAATGACAAGACAGTGCATGTTTTTAAAAGCCACAGCAGTTTTTTGAATTATAAAAAGCAGCTTTTGTATAAAAATATAATGAAATTTCACCTGTATTTCTTTGGCCTGCTTTTCATCCATTGAAGCCCTTTCCTGAGCAACACGAGTCTCCCACTGCTCCTTCATCTCTTCTGAACACACGAGAAACGATTCTTTAGAAACCGGACGACTCAAACAAAGACAGCTAAAGAATGAAGATCATTGAGCAGCTGAGATGATCTTGTGTGTAATCACCCATGTCTTGTTGGTGCAGCTCAAGCAGCCTCTCCTGCTGCTCCTGGTTCTTCCTCTTGATCTGGTCCACCTCTGACTGATGGCGAGCCTGCAGGAGTGCAATTTCTTGGTCAAATTTCTCCTGCATAGAGGCCTGGACCTTGATGAGGGCAGACGTCTGCTCCTGTTCCACGTTTTCTTGAGAGCGCTCAAGATGAGACTTGTGGACTGTGGTCAGGCTCAGACGCAAGGATTCAAGCTCAATGGCCTTTTGAGCCTAGAGGAATAAAAGCATAATGAAATGATGAATCTAAGTCAGTATTTAAGAGGACAATAATAATAAAAAATTTGAAGAGGCTGACTGAATGAATAATGTTTTGGCTTGTGCATCTGCATATAATATACCTGAACCTGCTGCAGTTCAGCCTGGTGAGCAGCCTCCATGCTCTCTCTCAGCTCCAAAGAAACCTCTGTCTTCAGCTGACTGACAACCTCATTGTGTTTGGCACTGAGCTCTGAGATCATCCGCTCGTGCTCACGTTCAGTTACCTGTCACGAAAGAAGAGCCAGAAAAAGCTAAAAATGGCGCTCTTGGTGAATGAGTCCTCACAGCAGTGAAGGAGTGAATTGCTCTGATACCTGTTTGATTAGACTGATCTGTTGTTTCTGTTCTTCCTCCATACTGGCCCGCTGCTTCAGCAGCTCTGTCTCCAGGCGAGTATTCAAGTCAGAAATCTAAAGAGTCATGCAGATTATATTTATTATTGCTTGCTACTAAAATTAACATTTAATCTGACTCTATTACAAATCCTACAGCAATTGATGAATCGCACCTCCTGCTGATGTTTCTCCATCAGATCTTTTATCTCCTGCTGATGAGATGCCTTCAGCTTTTCTGTAGCCTCCTCCACAGCCTGTGCCTGCTTCTCCAGGAGAGCCTTCACCTCGTCTACTTTCTCCTTCATTTGCTCCTCCAACAGATGTCTTACATCAAAAATCTCTTTGTCCTTCTCCATCCTCTCCTCCTCCCATTTTTCCTTCACTTCAGCCAACTGTGAATATAACTTTATAGGTTAAATCACTGCACATTAGCATTTCAAACTGCCTTGCATTTAAAGTATGGCGTTACGTAATCTCTCACCTCGACATCCTTGGCTTTTAGCAGCTTCTCAAACTGTTCGAGTTCCTCCTCTAGCACTTGTTCCATTTTTTTGATCTGTTCATCCATCTCTTCTTCTCTTCTGCTGTGCTCATCCCTCTCCTTCACAGCCTGAGCCCGATCCTCCTCCGAACAAGTCAGTTTCTCTCTCAGACAGGAGATCTGAGACTCTAGCTCATGCTTCTCTTTTACAGCACAGTGCAGACTATCGAGGCTCTGCTGCAGCTCCTTCTCCAGCCTCTCCACCTCCGTTTGGACACTTAAAATCTGCACACGTGTCGTTTCAAGCTCCTTTAAAACTGTATCGAGCTCTGTAGTCCTTTGACTCAACAGCGTCGATGCAGTTTCGTGCTCAGTTTTTGTCTCCTCGAGTTGTGACATGAGATGCTCATAGTTGGCCTTGAGAAAAGGAAGCCAGGGAAACCGTTTTAATTATTTATACAATAATTTTCTTATCAAGTCAAAACCTCCAATTTGATGTCTTAGTACTAATATGACTACTGAATCAGCGCCACCATTCCAACTTTGTTAGAAAAAAAAAAATCTAATTGCTCAGAAACCTATTATCATCATATTTGAATGCATTGTAATTATTGCACATTTGTGGTACTGGCATACCTGTAATGTTTGCAGCTGGTTGTCATCTCTGAATTCTGTGCTCTCCAAATCTGCAGTCTGCTTCATCTCCTGCAGAGATGATACGAGCAGCTCCTGCTGTTTTTGATGAGACTGGAGTGCAGTTTCCTCCTCCTTTAGTTCCCCTACCAGTTTTTCATCCTCATCTGATGGAAAGGTACCAGATATGAGGAGGGAAGTTTCAGCAGAGATTTCAGTTTCCTTTACTGTCAACATTACTACATTCTCCTGCTCTCTTTCTTCTGATAAGGCACAGTGTTTGCTCCTAAGGCTGTCTTGTTCATAGACTTTCAAGTTCAGCTCCTCCTCAAATTGTCTCCTCATTTCCTTTTCGTCTTCGAGCTCCTGGAGAGCTTCCCTAAGCTCTTCTGTGACTTGAGCCCACCTAAAAAGACAGATAATAATAATAATAATAAAAAAATATATAAAATTTATATCAATTTACAGTAAGAAATAAATGTAACCACAGCAAACCAGCTTACATTCAAATGTTTATTGTAAACTAGTGATTTATTTCTTAGAAATGCCTTTTTCCAACGTGGACATTTAACAATATTCACCTTGAGATAAATATTTATTATTAATCAAAATTAATAGAGTTATGCAATTTACTTTAGAAGTAAATATTACTGTATTAACACAATAGCAACATCATTGTTAGGTATAGAGCACAGAGTTGTTTTTAAAAGGACTTTGAATTAGTCATTTGATAAATGGCATGAACTTCATTACCTGCTCCTTGCCTCCTCGAGCTCTTCTGCACTCTTGATTACTTCCTCCTTTAGCACATTTAGATCCCTCTCCTTAAGGGCCAGCTCCTCACGGAGCTCCTCACACTGCTGACTCAGCAGTTCTTTTTCCAAGTTAGTGTCCTCAGACTGCTGCTCGGACACGTTACTCCTTTCCATCCTGCCCGAAGCGAAGTTGTGAAGCCACTGAGGGTTGGACTCATCAGCCAGAGAGTCCTGTGGACTAGAGGTGTTTTGGCGGTCGTCGTGTTCTTCAATCAGACGTTTGGAAATTGATAACAGTTCTTCTCCAAACACATCACTATTTAGCTCAAAACTGAGAAGACACAATTACAAAGAAGATTAATATATATAATATAATATCTACAGCTGATAGATAGTGCAACAATAACAGCTGCTCTCACCTGCGGTCTGCAGATATGTCCAGCTGACTGCACTGGTCAAGGTTCTCAGTTATCGCTGAATACTGCAAGTGTGCAAGCGGAGCTGAAGACAAGTAGCGCTCCATCAGAAGATTTCCAGACATTGATTCATTCATACTGCCCTGGTCAGCTCCACTTTCCAGATTAGCCTCGTCGATACTGACAGTCTCATCAGAGCTAACGCCAGCTTTTACCTGGTTCTGCCAATTCTTAGACGCTTTGAAACCCACCACCTCCTCCTCTTTGATTTTTAATTCTTTCTCCCTCTCTTCCAAAAGCTGCCTGACTTGCTCGACCTCCACTGTGTGCTCCTCTTTGAGCCTTTTCATCTCCTCCTCAAGACTCTGAAAACAAAGGGCAGAGCTAGCAAGCTTCTCACTATAACTCTTCCCTGCATCTTCCTCCTCCTGAAGCCTTCTCCTGAGCTCTTGCAGTTCTATGTTGAGGACCTCTTTCTCCTCTCTGTATTGTTGCATCTCAAGGCACTGACTTTGAAGTTGGCTTAACTGGAAATGAAGGTTTTGCAATTCTGCTTCCCTTTCTTTTCGCTCTTCTTCTCTTTCTTGCTTCTCATTCTCCAGCAAAGAAAGCACGTGCTTGTTTTTCTCCATCTCCTCTGCTAGTTCGCTACATATTCGCTGGCTGTTTCTTCTTTCTTCCTCCAGCTCGGCTCTCAGCTTGCACAGAACAGTTTCTACATCAGTTTCGCCTTCAGCATCAGACTGCGAGCCAGAACTTCCTGAGCCCTCTGATGGCGCTTCCTTATGACTGATGTTTGGCTCTTGGGAGGACGGTTCATGGTAAGGCTGCTGAATATTAAGGGCTTCAGTTCCTGACAGATTTTTGATACGTAGAAACTCCACACTGGTCTGTGTGACAGACGAGAAGACATTCAAGCAGCAGTTGTTGTGCATGAGCAACGAAGCACAAATAACAACCACAGCCACATTCGGTTTGATTGGCACTTACCTGCTGGAGCTGCCTCTGCAGTGCCTGAAGCTGTCCAGCAAGAGACTGTGCCTCCACCTGTACCTGGTCTCTGCTGGCCAGTGCCTCCTGCAGGTTGGAGCTCAGTTTGGCAATTATTTCATTACGCTTCTCCACAGCCTGCTGTAGCAGCTGCAAGCAGGACAAAAGTATGTATCAGTTTTACGAGCAAACAAACACTCATAACTTCACACACTTCCATTAGCTTTTGCAGAACATATTATCAAATGTCCAGCATGCATTCCTACTTCCAAATTAATTTTCTATTTTTCCCTCTGTGGCTGGCCAGAAAACAGACTAAATACTTCAAAACAAACAATTTATATGCAAATTACAACAACAAATGAAGCCCACAATCTGGTTGGAAGAATCAAACCATTAACTTACAACACCTTATATACAGAGAAAACACCCCTAATTTGAGATTTAAATACACAGTGAACACGTGAAACACTACGTGCCAAAGACACTAACCAGATTCCTCTGCATACAAAGCTTCACATTAGACCAACTGTGCTGCTTTTTCAGTCCAGAGCACCAAGCAACCATGCAGAAGAGGAGACTTGGTACAATCCCCCATGGGAGGTGATGACACAGAAATCCAAACAAACAGTCCTCCTCACACGCATAGCAATACCATAACAAGACTTTCATTGTCTTAGTGAGCAAACAAAGCATCAGGACAAATTAAACACATCCAATTACAAAGTACACAATGGAACGGATTTAGATAACTGCTCAGTTCTGAGGTTACTGTGTGTCAATACAGAACTTAAAAATGTGAGCCCAAGTAGATTACAGTATTCATGACAAACCCCCATCTTGTTTCTCCATTTCCAGTTATGCTTCAGCCAGCTGAGTTTAACATGATGATGAACTCCAATCAAACGGCTTACTTACGGATTACTGAATTATGCCATACAAGACAAAGACATGCAAATATCCTGACATGCTCCTTGGAACTGCACTAATAGATGCAAACCAGCCAACTTGGAAACTGCTTCAAGAAGTTAACTTGCGCCAAATATGGAGACAAAGCCCTTTATGTAATTAATCCAATCAGCACCAGGACATAGGGGAAAAAAAAAATGTTTGCAGAAGTACGGGTCAATTCTGATAAACCTAAATCACTCACGTTTTTATAAAGCCATTCACACCACTTGTTCAACTTCTACAGCTCAATCCAGGGTACAGATTTGGTCAACGTCTCTGACTCATCTCATGAGAACAAATTTAAATCCCTCTGTCCTCTTTAACAATAATGACCTACGCCCCTTGATTTTATTCTTCTAAACAAAACCAGTTCCACGAGAGAACCCATCTATGGTATTCTTGAGTTTTCCCCCAGACACACTTTAAAAGTTTGACATCCTACAGCAGTGTCCAGATACTGGCTTTGTATACCTTGAGCTGCTCTTTGCCAGTAAGTGCAGCCAACTCCTCTTCTCTCAAGTCATCCACAGGGGACGGGCTATGCTTGGGGGTGAGCGGCTGATCCTTCGCTTCGTTTTGCCGAACCTCTGGTTTCCCTGACATTTGAGGCTCCTAAAGGATTAAAAAGTATTAGAATTAAAGTCTAATCTTACCAGAGTCCACAAAAGAAATGTCAGGAAAAAACGCATGTGCTGCAAATTTGCACATTTAATGTCATTAGTGAACTCTGCCTTAGTAGAAAAAAAAAGAAAAAAAAAAAAAGGCAGTTAATCCTGGCCAGGTTGTCATGACAACATGGCCTACAGGCAATGTGATGGTTAGTGACCCATTTCTGTAATGTATGTTTACAGACAGGGGGCATAGACCACTTGTTGAAGCATACAGTGAATAAACAAAATTAGACAAACAGGGTGGGGGACTGTGAGTATGAATGGAAACATGACCGTCATGAAAATAACCAACAGTTTTAATTAAAACTAATAATCTTATGCTCCCTACATATCAAAATTGCTTCAGTGTTTGTAACTCTATTATTGATGAGCTCTCTTGGCAATTGGCGGCATACCTCATGGTTGGTGCTGTTGTTATGCTCTGTAGCACTGGCTGATGGAAGAGCTGGTTCTACGTGGTGATCTTCCGTCGAGCGGTCATTCTGCGAGTCAACCTGGCCCTTCCTCTTCTGCGTCTTTTTCGCCGCCCCCGCCCCGTCGCTTTTCGCCCGCTTCTGTCTGAAACTAGCAAGCTGCGCAAGAAGGACAGCGAGAGGTAGATGGACACGTACGTCAGCACCAAAGAGCACCACCACACTATCAGCATGGTGAACCTCAGGGGTTGAAGGAGAAATGAGGTCAGAGTCCAGATTTATCTCCTCAAGGTAGGGAAATGTATACAAAATGAATCAAAACCAGACAAAAGTCATCATGTGAAGTGTTAGTGATAGTCCACAGTGTAGAAAGGAAAACCCCTCGTCTTGATGAGTCAGTTGTGCAGCAAAAAAAGCCCAAAAGTAATCCCAAAACTCAAATCCAAAATAGACTACACCATAGCCTGACAAGGTATCCAAGTTCAAAATGAAGTGAGGCAGCTAAATATTCTCAAATCTCCAGAGAACAGGCTGATGAGAAGTGCAGATTTTACATTGACACACAGTGGACAACCTCTCAGCAGAACAGAAACAGAGCAAGGTTTAAAAAAGGACACGCAACTGTCACTTTGTATTTCTCAGCTTATCAAAACCTCAAAAAATAAATAAATAAAATCACAGATGCAGCTTTTTTTTTCCCCTATTTTTTTTGGAAGGGTCTCTTAAAGTCCTCTCTGTAGCTATAAAAGGAAAAGTATATCGAGACTAAACCTGACAAGAAAAAAAAATGCATAATTACATTAAAGCTACAATATTCATCTTAAATTCCAGAGGGAACAATTTGATAGAAATTCACCTCGGTCGGTTTGACTGCAACACACCCTCTCCTCTGTTCACTGCCTCTCTCATGCCCCGTCTCTCTTCCTAAGCAGCTTAAATCAGATCACCGCAGTTCACGTTGTGACAGAGACCCTCATAGAGCTTTCCATCAACATCTGACAGCAATTATTGACTTCCTTTCTTGCTGCCTGTCAGACCTATCCATTCTTCCTCATCGGACAAGTTGCTCTACTATCCAGATATAGATCTTGCAGTCTGCAGGCAACAGCGCAGTCAGCCCAACCTTTCATCCAAAAACTCACTGTCAACAGCCAACATCCGAAGCAGAGGGATCCACAAACTCTGGGTAGAGGATGGCATGTGTCTAGGCTAAAGAAAGAAGGTGGAGACTGGGACATGCATTCACATAGAGAGGAGGAGACAGAACTCTATGTGTGGCAAGCAGCACTGGAGTGTGCATGCTCAATTCAATTTGAGATTACATGGCCCTGGGAGACCTACTTGTTGCTTTATGTGATGACTCACAAGCGTGATCCATAACAACATCGTGTGTGCATGTGCATAAAACCTTGTTCTGATCACATGTTCCTTGACTACACTGCCACATTGTAGGTTCTGCTTTATAAGCAGCTTGAAATGCATCCATCACTGTACAACCTCAGTGTCCCACTCCTGAAAGCAGCCTTTTATCAAGTTAAGCACCCTTAAATGTTTTCCTACCTTAAATTGTCAGCCTTCTTTCCTTACTTGCTTAAAACCGCACCCAGTCTCCATCCATCACCCTATTCACTACCTCCGCTTACCACAAAAAGCCCTCAAAGACAACAGGATGAGCTGTGTTTAGCCCAAGGCCACTTCCGCCCTACTGAGACTGACTAACAAGCTGGCTAAAGCTCACTCTAGTCAAATTAGATGTAATTTGACTGCTGAAAGCTGCTACGGTGTTCTCAACAATGTCATCATTGGTCAGGGGGGGGACTGCTGTCTCCAACAAGGGGTTAATTTGCTGTCCACATTGGTGATTGTGTCAAATTTGTGCCACGCTTTTAATGCCAGAGAGAAATCAGAGCTTACCGATGCCACAAACATAGTAAAGGAAAAAGACAGCACTGCATTACCATAGCAACACCATTCATGTGAGACACACGCGTAACATCCTCCACCTCACCCAATCTCATGGGTGCACTGCACCACCTGATGGCCTGTAACTAACATGACAGCATACGCAAGGTGCATGACTATTTTAGGCATTCAGATCATGACTGCAGGCAGATTCCCTGTCAGATGCTGTATTGTTTGAAGAGCAATATACATTAAAAGATGACAGCGATTACCCCACGGCGCAGAAAAATAAGAAAGTTGTGATTGATCACTCAACAGAAACAAAACAAAAAGAAAAATCAAAGAAGAAACAGCCACAAGCCCACAAGTCATTGATTTGCTCCTTCATCCACCACTTTCTATACTTACATTCTGACTCCGAGGCATGGTGGAAGATTTCTATAAGGAATATAAATGTTGTAGTTGAGTTATTTTTTGTTATTATTATTATTTTTTCCCCCAAAAACGAGTTCCATTACAAATTATAGATGGATTATATCATATGACACATGCAGTGTAAATGGCTTTCCTAAAAAGGTGACTTAGTTTTATACATTGTTTCTAGACTACATGGCTTGTTGTCAATGTGGGACAAGCCATTTTTGACTACTAGGCCATTAATAATATGGCTTCCCATTAAGGTGAAATCAGCTGCTTGCCATTTCTACTTGTAAACACCAGAGGAGCCAATTTCAAAACTCATGAGGGCTGAAATTTTATTTATTTTTTTTGCTACTTTGGGGCTTGCTAGAACTAAATGAAGCATGCATACTGCTCTCTCAGAAAATCCTGGAGAAGAATGTCAGACCATCAGTTTGTGGTCTGAAGGTCTGACTCACTAGTTCTCACCAGCACAATGACCTGAAACACACCAGCAAGTTCACTTCTGAATGGCTCAAACAAAACAAAATGAAGGTTTTAGAGGGACCTAGTCAAAGTCAGGCTTATATCCCATTAAGATGCTTTGGCATGGGATTAAACGGGCTTTTCATGCTGCAAAACCTCTGAATTCACACAATTCCACAAAGAAAAGTGGCACAATATTTCTCCATAGTGATGTGAAGGCCTCATTCCCAGTTATCGCAGATTGCAGTTCTTTCTGCCAAGCTTGGAGCAACCAGTTAATAAATGAAATCATTTAAAAACATTTTGCATTTACTCGGTGGTGGCGGGGGTCTTTGGCTAACATTAAAATTAGTTTGATCTGACATGTATGACAAGTTTACAAAAGAATGAGAAAAAAAATTCTTCTTCCTGATTTTTGAGCACTGTCACTTAGATACAAGTAAACAGTACTTGTTTAGAGAGCTTAGTGGGGGATAGGCTCACATAAAGTTTTGCCACAATTTTGAAACACAGATGACTGACTTAGTGAATAGTTAACTTTGGAATTGAGGCTCTGTTATAACCACTGCACAAGTACACCCTTTCAGTGAGTAAACATATGATGTTGATCCACGTTGTTTAGAGCTGTAATGGCCTGTGAGTAATGTGCAACCTGCATTCTCAATAGCAAAATAAATCAAGCAAGTGCCACAAATCTCCCACCGAATACATCTTCACTGCACACGAGTTAAAGGCAAACTTAACACATATGTCTAAATAAAAATGAAAGCTATTTGCTATGGTCAATGGAACAATCACATATGCGTTTACTGCTGAACTACCAAGTAACTTATATGAAAACTGCCTTCATTTACCAGCTGATTAACCTGCTTCATAAATGATGTTACTCTTCGCTTCTCATATTCTACGCCCAACCGCGGGAAATACATGGCGAGAGCCTGCAATTTAACATTCAAAGGTAATTCAAGCGACAATAAATGTGCAGTCATTTTGGTGGTGAGTGTAGTTAGCAATGGATAAACGCAGGGCTATGACAAAAGAGTTTGCTAAGTGCTAGCATTCAATATTAGCATGCGTTACATGTTAGCAACAAACCTTAGCTCTCCCAGCTTCTACCTTCCTCCGACGTTCATCTTCATCCATGACTCGATCGAAATAAACGCGTTAACGGTTTAGGACATACGTCCTGATTTCACTGAAAATAATGCTAAACCTTCCTTCAAAGAATAAGTTAACCCTTGAACAAATCTTTACATGCAACTGTCAACAGACAACATTGAGTATGGCCGCCAAGTCAACGTAGCTCCGCCCTTATCGAGTTTCCCTTGCCTAACTGCCCAATCAATTAGTTACTTTCCTCACCTTCAGCCAATTAAATTCGTGTTGTTTAAAAATAAGTTAAAAGCACCGCCTACTGTATATAGCAGTCAAAACTAGCACTCAGTTAACCAATCAAAGTGCTGCTTCAAGCCGCCTAGACTGGATTGACGTCTCTTGTAGCCAACCACAGTTAGCTCATACAAATCATACTCCTGTCACAGCTGGATGACGAGTTTCTCATTTAGGGGGCGTTCGCAGTGAAGTACGCAGGTTAAAAACATGAGTACCGTTCACATTATATTTATTAAAAACGCAAAGCAACGATCTACAGTTTATATTAATTAAAGATTGGTGCCTAATGTACTCAAACAGTGCGTTTCCGTTTATTAGGAGTCAATGATTGTGCCACGTTAGAAAGGTTTTGACTATACCCAAATGAGGTGAGCATCAGCAGCAGCCAGCACTTAAGCACTAAATCCATCCAACAAAGCCCAGTAATAATTCAGAACCCAGCTTTAGGCTTTTGTATGTGACAAATCAAAAGAAGAATAGGACACATTTAATGTTTTTATTGTTTGAAGGTTCTCTTCACTGTCCCACCCTTAGTTTTTTTGGCAGCAGAGAAACCAGACCAAGCAGGTAATGCAAGTCATAGTTAAGTCCAGTAGTAATAAACAGGTGTATCCCATGGCAGCTACTCTGTGGCTTTAGTTTGTCTGAAAAAAAAAAGTCTGAGTTACTCCAAATGCCACGACATGAAGTACAGTTTAGCCAAGTCAAGTCAAACTTTATTTCTATAGTACATTCAAAACAACCTCAGCTGTCGAGAGCACTGTACAACTTAAACAAAATAGGCTTAAAATATAAACTCTACATAAAAGTCACAAAATCAAGCTGTAAGTCTGTGTGGTTAGTACTTCATAAAAAAGATATTGGAACAACTTGGATTTGGATTTGGATGGAAGTATTTCTCCATGCATTCTGATGAAAGTAGGACTTGTCTCTTGTATTTCAACCTTTTATTTTTATTTCATATATTAGTCCGACAGAGAACCCATAGCTTTTAATGAAACATGGCACGAGTCGCATTTCATTAGTGGTCCTCACCATCCACCCACAGTACCCACCCATCTCCATCAACCAGCCACTGGTCTGCCCTTCCTGCCCTGATTTAAAATGCTCTGGTAAAATCCCCAAGTAAAGTTATCTTTTCACCTCCCTGCATTATACTATATCCCAAATCCCATATACACCAAAATAAATTGAAAATGTGCAGTTTGATTTAATCTAGTGTTATATAGGTTATTTGAGTTTTAAGACAAGGAAACGGTATATATTTTTTAAATAAATTATTTATCCATGTGCTTCTTGTAGTATTTTTTTTTTTGCGAGATTTGTTAATTTGTAAAATTATTGGTTATATATGAGAAAAAGGACAAACCACACGATACTTTTGACAGGGGTGACGTTTCTTGGCACTGCAACTATCGCAGCACCCCGTGGCAAGGCAACTGCAACTTCCTTGGATTCTTCTCCTTCAGTCCTGCCCTGTAAAACAGTCATCACAAAGGGTGTGTAACAGCACTGCTTATATCATGTATAGCTACAGTATATGTTTGGTACTGTTTGACATAAAAATAAAATAAAATCAAAAAATAAAAAAAATAAAAAAACATGATGTAGCTGATGTTGACACAAAAAGCCCAGATTGATCAGACCATGATGCATGACATCATGCTCCAAGCCATACCTCCCATGTCCGTGGCCGTGTCATCACCTGGTGGGCTCAGTCACTGTGCTTTTCACACTACATTTCTCAAGCATGCAAATAGACACAAACACCTTGACACATAGAGACAAAGTGAAAAAATGGCTACACTGTTTACCAAATTGACATTTTTTCTCTCATTACTTCCAGGCAAGTTACCATGGATATCATGTTTGTAAGACCTGATTTCAAAATAAAGAGTGTGGCTGTGCATCAACATCAGCATCACTGCAGTCTTGCCCCTAGATCACCACAACTGCCTCCAATCAGCAAACCATACATGCTCACCAGCCACCAGGGGTGACGTTTCTCACTGCTCCACATGTAGAGACACTAACCTTCATCTTCCTTTGATAGACCCATGAATCCTCTCGGTGGTCCTCCTCTTTTCTCATCTCAGCCTTGCCTCTCTCTCAAACTTCGTCTTCAAGCCGCTTAACCTGAGCTGTCCCTCTGATATACTCATTTCTGGTCTTGTCCATTGTGGTTACTCCCGCTTAAAATCTTAACATCTTCAACTCTCCCACCAGCTTGTCCTGTCTTTTTGTCAGTGCCACCATCTCCATCACAGCAGGTCCTCAGTTCATGTCCTGCGCCATCTTCACGTACTTCTCTGCCACTCCTGACTTCCTCATGCAGTGCTATAGTTCCTCTCTTGGCACCCCATCGTATCTTGTTTTCTTTAGATCCACAAAGACCTAGTGCAGTCCCTTCTGACCTTCTCTGCACCTTCTCCATCATTACTCTCAAAGTAAACGTCACATCTGCTCTTTCCGAAGCCTGATTGTTGCTTGCCTGAGCGTCATCTCTCTTCTTAACCCAGCTTTAACAACTCATACACTTAAATTTGTGGTAAGGCTCATCAATGAAAAAGTACTTCTTCAAAGTTTTCAACACATTGTCTTCACTCATTCATACCAATTTTGTCTTTATAATTAATCACCCTAACCTGCTGCACATCCCTTCCAGCCAATTAATACAAGTTATTTTCTCCTTTCTCAGTGTCCATGCTCATATAAAACGTCCAACAAGCCTTTTTCCCCTTTGCCACCTCTCTCTTTGTTTTATACATCGCCTCCCAGGACATCTGGCTACTTGGAATGGTGACCATTCCATTTTTTCTTTGTTCTTCCTTTGCATATTTCCTCATTCTACACAGTCTCCTTGTCTTCTTTCATCTGTTCAGCACTGGATCCAAATGACTGATCTTAAGTAGACTTCTTTGAGAGAATAGATTTGCTGCACTTAGGAAAACTATCTTAAACAAAACTAATAAAAGGAGAAAAAACTGAGGCAACTTAGAAAAAACTGCTCAAAGCAGCTTGTAAGAACTATATGACTGAAGGTTTAAAACATACATACAGCTTTAAAATGGGTATGTCTGCTGCAGGGATGAATATCTTTCGTGTGTTCATTTTTGTCGAAGAGCAGAAATTAAACTTTTCGTCATTCTTCGTTCGAAGGGAAAAAAGACTGACGCCCGAACAGGGACTTGAACCCTGGACCCTCAGATTAAAAGTCTGATGCTCTACCGACTGAGCTATCCGGGCTCTGACGACAAGGCGCACAGGACACAATAAGAATTACAACCAGACTGAACGCCGCCAATTTATTTCACCAGTCTCACGAAACTTTTCTTTCAGCTTCCGTGATGTCAAGACGAAACGGCCGTTATGTTAGCAGCGAACTACGCTAGCAAGCTAAACTTAAGCTAGCGCTGCAGACAGCCTTTTGTAACTTCATGTATCCTAGAGCGACGTTAAAATACGAAAGGTTAGTCACCGTCAACCTACTCATCATAACACATTATAAACCGGATCATGTTTGTAGTTTGTTTTTCACTGCACACACAAACTCATTGCATCGTTTTTAATAGACGAATTTTCAGCTGTACAAATTGGTATTTTACAAGATTTATAATATAAACAAACAAAAACGCTAATCGCCTTCAAATTAACATTAATCACTACAGTCTCCATCGACAGTACTTCATCATCACCTTGGCACATCCCTTTGAAAAATAAAAATAATTTAACAATATGTGTACGAAAATATACAGATGCAAAACAATCCAAGTTAAGTGACACTCTGCATTAGCAACTTATTAAAGTGCATCATTCCCAGTGTAAAGACCTGGCTTATTGACATGGGGAACAGAGTGCTTCCATGCTCTGACTGGATATGGTAGAGTTTCTTGCTGTGCCATCAAGTTTGAACTCTCCAGAAGGATGAATATGTGATGTCCATGCACTTTGGGAGATTTTAGTATGGCAGAAGTCAATATTACATGCCTTGACAGCCTTGTTTTCCTACTGAACTATTAGTCTATAAGTCTGTTGACAAATATTTAAATGGGGGGAAAATGGGTGACATCAGATTTTAAAGTGTCTGCAAACACATCAAAATGGATTCAATATTCCCCTGGGCTGCTGTGAAATAACCTGATAACACAGTGCATGTTTGCATGCAGAACTCAAATCAGTACAATTCATTTTTTAAACAAACATCAATTTGTGCAAATGCATCCAGATTCCTGGGCTTTGGGACATTTTTAGAAAAATCTCCTGTAAAGCAATTAATGCAGAAAAGGGTTAAATTAAAAGATGATATGAAAAATATTATGTGAACTTTATAAGAGTTGAGATCTTCATACTTTTTTTCCAAGAGGCAAAATGCAAGCTGAAATGCAGAGTATATGGTATAATCCACACCCTGCTGCTATCAGTACAAGAACAAATATACACAATGAAAGTCTCTGTTTTTAACAGCATCTGTCTAAACACATTTCATTGTTATGGAGACATTCTTCATTTTCTTTATTTCATGTTATCATGTTTGCAAAAGTGGTCGACAGCACAGTCCGGACTGCTGTGGTCTGGTTTGGGCAAACTGTTTACTTTCCAGCAGTGCTTGGTGTTCACAAGCACTGTGTCTCCACAGCATACGCACTTTCATCCCACGTGATGTTAAATATGTGTAGTGTAATCTGATGTGCACAGTGGCTATTAGAAATAACTTGATCCTGAAGGTCCTCTTCTGATAAATATGTTTACTCCAAATGCCTGTTAAATATATCATTGATGTCGCAAAGTCACAAAGTATTCGAATGACCAAAGGCAATAACTATCTAAACCTGTTCAGATGGTTTTACTGCTTTTGCATTATGTCCGATCAGATGTTCAGTCCTGGAAAAGGGTCTGGATGAGGATCAATGTTGTGGGCTCTATAGAAGGACAGATACAGGTATTCACATGGCTTGATTATGTAACCTAAAGTGAGAGAAAGAACAAAATATTCATTTACTTGCAGTGAATACAGACAAATTAACATTCAATAGCACACACAGAAAGAAAGAGCATTCACCTTGTGTATGTGAGGAGGCATTTCATCCTCTAAACTCTCCTCTGGTAGTGGTTCATGGTGTCGTTGCGCTGTTTGACCATCCTCTGCCCATCCCCCCATTGGCACACGTGCTGACCTCACTATCTTTACCCCTGTACCAAACGGGTCTTCAAAACAAACAGACAGGTAGTCAAGATTTAACACACTTCTGTGACTTCTCCACAACTGGCTTCTTTTTTGAGTCGCCTCCTTATGGCCTTTTGAAAGGATGCAGGTTTAAAGCACTTTGCATCAGCTTTCTTTTCAATTCCAGACTCTACATCTATCTTTTTTATACAGTCTATAAGTAGAACTGAAGAATTACAGTATTTCCAGTGCAGGCAAATTTTCACATTAGTCCTGACACAGCTCCCACACCTCTTCCTAAAATGAACACATTTCCTTAAAGTTTATTAATTTATATTTCCATTCATTGTAATAATGCTACTGCAAAAGTAAAGATTTATTATAATAACCTTAAAATTAATAACATTAAAAAGAATACCAAGCAACCAAAAACATAGATACCAGTTGTAGGTCCACTGTGGTGTCTCTGACTGCTGCTCTGTGCTGTTGGCCTCTCCTGGCCCAGAGCGGTGCTGCTGGTGGCTGAAGCTGAAGTGGGAATGGCACTAGGACTGGGAACTGTGGTGGGGAAAGTGTGCGATCGAGGAAAATTTCTTGAATGGGGAATGGGTTCGCTCCTTACTTCATCTGGGATGCTGTCGCTGCTTTCGTCGCTCTCCTGTCTGTGCCAAGTGTGGCGGGACATCTCGCCACGAGACTGCTGTTTATGGAGCTTCGGAATAAAAGCGAGAAAGATGAGGATGGATAAAGATGGATGAGATCTGTGAAATATTCATAATACCTCTGTTATGCACGCACATACCTCATGCATATAAAGTGCATGGATGCTCATCTCAGTGGAGGCATACTCTGATAGGACCAAACTTGTAAGCTGACCTTCCCATGCGCTGCTGCCTGAGCTCACAGTTCGAGCGTCGGTCCTACCGGAGGAGAGAACAAATGTGGAGAAAATTGGACACAAGGAAATGGCAAAGAGAAGGAGAACATGAGTTTAGTATAACTGAAAGAGTATCTTTCCTACCCTGAGCCTGCCATTGTTCTGCTAGTATGGCCAGCAGCCCTGTGAGCTGCACTTAAGCTGCCTCTCAAGTGGAGGCTGCTGCTAATTGGTGAAAGAGAGCGTAAGGCGGACCCCCCATCGTTTATGCCAGCTGCTGCATGATTTGCTAAAGAAATATCCCGGTCAAAATGAACTGAGGCCAGTGTGGAGGGACCTGTCAAGAGGTTTGCAATGAGACTCCGTGGCTAAAAAAGAAAGAAAAGACAACAGAGAAAATCAATTTTTACCAGTGAAAATGTAATTACATTAATTAATCACCACTTTCATACTTGGGTATGCATGGTAGTTGATCAGCCTACCTCAGACTCTGACAGAGACATTGGATGTGTGTCTGAAGGAGCCCCTGTGGCTTCTCTGTGAACTCTTTCTTTCAACTGGCTGATAAAGTGTGTGGTCTCTCGAGGAGGCTGCCATTGGGGGTTAGTGATGGCAAAGTGCATCAGCGATAACTCCGTCTTCCCATCCTCTGCCTGCTGATAGATAGATGCCTCTGTCTTCCCCTCTGACATCCACTACAAAGGGAGGATTAATTATCAATCAATAACACCACATAGTTTATACATAAACACTTTGTGTTTACATCTACATATTTAGTCATAAAATTGGCTGTGTTGTGACAGTCTCTCACCGCAGGGTGTCCATGCTGCCTAATGTCCATCTGAGCAAAGGAGCAGGTGTCTCCCACCCCAACCACCTCCACAGTGAAGTTTCTGAAGAAGTCAATGATCTCCAAAGACTTTCTCCTTAGACAGAAGATGAGGATGATGGGAGTCACCACTGGACTTAACAGCTCCTCTAGAATAAACACCTGGAGGAAAACAAAGCGTAAACTGCACACTGAAAACGAGGAAAGTGTTATGCTAAATTTATTCTTTTTGAACACATTCAAATTTAAACTTCAACGTTGCTTTCAGCACTAAAAATCTTCAAGGGAAGAGTAAATTACTCCTAACAAGCAGTGATAATATGCTCCTCAGCATGGGACTAAAGACCCCCACAGTCAATAGCTAGAATCTGCTAATTTTCCAATCCCTACGAGACATGAATGC
The DNA here is from genome assembly GCF_900408965.1 of Simochromis diagramma. Lineage (NCBI taxonomy): Eukaryota > Metazoa > Chordata > Actinopteri > Cichliformes > Cichlidae > Simochromis > Simochromis diagramma. The sequence goes on from NW_024387030.1 coordinate 8,353,281, forward strand.
AAATGACAGTGATTGTGAAGCTCACTATTAGCGGTGGGTGGTGTGTGTATTCAGGCCATAGTCTCTGGTAATTAACAGCTAAATAGCAGAAAATCTTCAGAAGCCTTTCATGGTAAAAAGAAAGTGCACCTTCTCTCAGTTCTAAGATTTTACATATCAGGAAGTAATAAAAATAATCTGGGCCTCAGCAAGTCTTAAAATGAGGTAACTTTAGATGAGCTACAAAAACACGGGATATTACACCATGTCATTATTTATTTAACATAAACAAAGCTAAAATGCAGGAGGAGTGTATGAATACCCATGTGCTCCCTTATTGCTTCCATATCACTTAAAAGGGTAAGCGGCAGCCAAGTGCTGCTAATCAAATGCACTTGATTGATCATAAGCAAGCGTGAGCGCCTGAATGTTTCTGTATTCCAAAGTATTCTAGCGTCAAATATGAGGTTTCAAGCTAAAGCTCGTCCCTTGTAACAGGCCATAGTTCCCAAACACACCAGCAAATCTACAAAAGAATGGCTGGAAAAAGCATGTGTTAAAAGGCCTTTATCATGGCAGAGGTAAGCAGGAGCAGAACATGTGTACATACCGGTAATTTGTTTTTTTAAAAAACAATGATTGGCTTCCATTAATTGTCCTTCAGTCAGTTTTCAGGTAATGACATGTTCAGTGTATAATTTGAAAAAATAAATGCATTTAGAAAGGTTTATTCATAGTTAAGTTTCTGTACTCACTGCTTTGTACTGGAACAGCTGGGAGAACTGGTCTCGGGTCTCGTATCTGTGTGCATTGCCTTGCCAGTGATCAGGCATGTAGTGGATATGAGCCAGAATGACCCGCAACAGCTGCTCAGGGCAGAACACCATATGTTTATCAGGAATAAATGACCTGTAGAGAAAGAAAGACAAGTGGTGGAGACGGTCTTTTTTCCCCACATTTACTGAGATATGTATGATGACACAAAGCTTTGGAAAACAGATGCATATTAGACAAGAATGAACTGTTTAAGTAAAGTAAAAGTGGATATTTTTAAAAAATTATTAATTTCATTCATAATAAACTACACATATGCATAGTTTTTTTTCAGTGTTTTGGATGGCTGAAAGCGCAAAATAATTAACTGTGTCAAATTAACTTTTGGAATTCAGATGTAAAAGAGCCAGAAGCTGCTTAACGCAAGGAATCCCTCTTCCTTGCATAAGTAGGAAGAAGAACGAGATGCAAAAGAGCATTAAAGGGATTACAACTATGAGTAGCTTTAAAAGGGCAATAAAGAAATGGCTCGGGGTTAATGGTTGATATTCTACATGATGAGATTTGGGTCCTATAGTCTTAGTTTGTAGCAGATGTATGCAATTTAATTTACAATATTGTTAGGTATTTTATATATTTATAAAGTTTCATTTAGTTTTACACAGCTGGACTGATTAGCGGTTTCTTGCTATTCTGCTTTCTACCCTTTATTTTACTTTTCTTCTCCACTGAACACATTTAAATTTAGGTTTTTATCTTATTCAGACTTCCCATTAAATTATTTCACCATCAGTCCTTACCTGCAGATTGTGATACACACTCCAAGGAGTGTGATTGATGAGAGCACATGCTCCACTGCAAGAACGTCCTCATCATAGATGGTCAGGGCGATGAGAACGGCCAAAAGAGACCCGGCGAAAAATGCCACATTTTTGGCAACCACTGTGAGCAGTGGTGAAAGGAAACAGTTCATATACTTGGATGCAGCCTGAATGAAACAGGAACAGAGTACAAAGAAGAGGAAGAAAGGAGGAGGAAATGGGGTTGATTATTAACTCTACAGGCAATGAATGAGAAGCACCAGAAAAATCTTTTTCCTTGCTCTTATCTACAGGAAAAATCCCAATTGGTCTCATATATTTACAGATTTGCCAGATTTACGGATTAGCCTTTATAATCATAGCTTTTACAAAATAAGAAGGTAGGTATGAGCATCAAAGATGTGCAGGAGATGAGTTGGTGCACTGACCTTGTAGCCTTTGCTGAGGCGTGACATGAGCTCGTGGTCCAGCTCATTGAAATGACGCAGATAACATCGACCATACAGAGACCAGCATCTCGCCCCCAGAGAGCCAGGCTCTCGCTTGATCACCTACATACAAACACAGATAAAAAAACAAAACAAAGCACTGTCGTCACTATTAAATGCAAAAGGAAATGGCTTAGTTAATTCATATGTAAACCATTTACCTCAGTATAACTGAAAAAGGCATAAAGGATCTGCCACACAAGAATGACTGGACACAGCAGCAGATTTGCAATGCCGATCCACAGGATACGAGAGGCTAGCCTGTCTGCAAGCTCAAGCCTGTTCCCTCCCCTCTTATACTCCTGTTTCAGACTCCACTCGTTCTCAAACAGGGAGCCTGCAGGAATGAAAACAATCAAAATCAGCAGAGTTTAAATAAAGGTTTCTTCTCATAAACAGATCAATTACTTACACAGGATATAACTCGTATACAAAAGCACACATGCATAACTGATGACAGACCTGGTCCCCAAAAGAAGATGAGCTCAAAGTTGTATTTGAGACCCCGAGTATAAAACACGTACTCCCCAAGTACAGGAAGTCGAAATCGCACAGGAAGGAGTGATTTATTCACCATGGCAACCTAGAGAAGTACAGGAAGAAAGGTTTGGTTTGAGGTTACATCATTTTGTTATGTCTGAAAGGAAGTGTTCATCCACCAAAATCTTTAATAACATTTCACTGCAAATATACAAACCATGTAATTCTTAAAGCGGAGGATGCGGTGGTAAATGTCCAGCTCTGTCAGCTCCTTTTTATGGATGCAGATCTGATGTTCCTTCTGGATCTCAACAATCCTGGCCTGAACCTCCTGCCACGTTGCATAGGGGAGCTCTGACTGAAGCACAAAAGCACTATAAAGCTTAGGAATTGGGCTTTATTCTTGGCAAAAATAACAGACATTGTTAGGGGTTTCTAATGTCAACAGGACAAACTGTCCCACAAAAAACTCACCATGGTCATTTTAAGGGCGTTGATGTAGAAGGATCGGATCTCCCAATAACAGCACACATTGTAGATGAATTTAAAGAGCCGATGTAGCCAAAACACCCCGGAGATTATCAGCACAAAGATCACAAATGCATTGTTTCGGATTCTGTAGACCAAAAGACATGTTATTATTTACCAGTATTGAAGCAGTGCTTCAACAAAATGTCATATTTATCAGAAAAATAAAGAAAACTGGAGGCTTTATTTTACAATATTTTCTGAAGATAATATAGTGAAGATTTAAGGTAGACTTAAAGTGGACCTTTTATGTTTTCCTCATTTTCTGTCTGGATTCTCATATCTAAAATGGTCAAAACATCAGCATGTAAACATAAACCTCAGACTGCTCTAAAAGCTTGATGTCAGATATTCTATTTTAATCTAGTCTCTGTATGACATCATTTAGGGCAGATGTCCTTGACATGGTCATCTCAGCCACACAAAGCCATGGCTGTGAGTATAGATGCCCCACCCACCTGCTGTTAAATCTTCTGTTTGAGGTGTTGCAACCAATCAGAAAAAGTTGTCTCAAAGATAGAGGGACTAAAATGTGTAGTTTAAGGCAGTCAATAAACTAAGGGGCTCCACCAAGCACAGCATACGGTAAATATTATTATTGTTTTGAACTACAGCTGGAGCACTGTCTATGCAAAAAACACCATAAGGACATTTTAACAAATACAGAGTCTTAGACTCACCTTGCACTGCAGACATCCACTGGGAGGAATGCATCTGGCAAGGTGACTTTAGATGAATCGGTGTGATTTACAAACTTGTTGGCAAAGAGGACGTCATAATCCACACAGTTAGCAAGGAATACTGTAAAGCCAACCACAAACAGCAACTGACTGCATAGAGAAAGAAAGCGAGCGGTGCCAGGTAAAGAAGAAAGACAGGAAGAAATAGAAAATATGAAGACAAACATAAGACAAAGTATACTCTACAGATAAAAGTTAATGTTATATTTGCTGAAAAATACAACTTGTGATGAAGAGAATACATACACCAGCTCAAAGATCTCTCCGAGCAGCATACAAGTGAATCCATTCTTTTGATGCAGATTATAGACGTAATAAGTGTTAAGGAATATCCTAAATCCATCTGCGGTAAGAAAGTGCAGCGCAATTCAGAATGTGGTGAGCAAGAAATGTGCCAAAATTATTTCAAAGGATATTCTCTGGAAGAACAGGTCCAGGTTTTCTATGTGGTGCCATTGAGCTGCAAAAGAGTTGTTTCCAGTTAGTGACATTGTTATTCTGAGGCATCACTGTGAATATAAGACAAAAGGGGCATGCGTTTTTGAAAAAGTCTTATATTTGTTTGTGATTTGTGCACATGTATCATACATTTAACTCCTTCAGGCACATGCATCAACAGGTTCTCCTCTCCCGGGGGAGAGTCGCTGTATGATGCCTCCAGGCGCTGGTATTCTGTGTCAAAGTGCGCCATACCGACAGCAGCTTCAGTCTCACCGAGTTGTCAAACTTGCTGCTACAGACTGTAGAAAGGAGGGGAGAGAGTTATGGCTCTAAATTTTAAAGAACGTGACCAGGTTTCACTGCTAAGTTCCATTTTCTGCATAAATATCACTGCATATGTACGACCACACCTCCTATCTTGGTTAAAGATCAACTAAATTTGAGACCCATACATTATAGAAAACACGCTATACAGGTTACAACATCCACAAAGTCCACCAGAATTAACCTCAAGTATAACTCTTTATTGGTTTATTCATTATTGACTGTACAGATAAATGCCATTTTTGCTGACCCTTCGGAAGGAAGGCCAAAGGTCAGGATCACAGACAGAAGATGAATGTAGGTACTTACTCGGGAATTCAAAACTAGGTCTACTGGTCAAAATGCACTCTGTTTACATGATACATGTTGGAAGCAGATAAAATTTGGCCTAAAGTGCATATATAAAATATGTCCATAGAGCAGATAGGGCAATATCTTTATGCATTAGATACCAGCAACAATTTTAGAATGTCTGAATGCGACACAAAGTAATAAATATACCCGAATGACCAAGTAAAACCAAACAAAAGCACAGTCCTCCAAGCTTTGGTCTGACTATTGTGTTACAGCCGTGACACCAACGCCCAAAGCCCCCAGAAAACCCCACAAAAATTACATGAAAAGAAGACCAACACTCCTCATGACGTAAGAAAGACTTATTTTACATGTAAGCTGTTCCTTATCACACGATAAACAACACATTGTGGTGTAATGGCTTTGCTTATAGGTAGCTTATAAGAGGCCCCTAAAAATACACCAAGAAAAAATATAGACATATCTATGACAGGAAATACGAAATATACATACCCCCATTCCAGTACAACACGCCCCGAACTGGTATGGTGTTTGCTGAACATATCCCGCTGTAAAAAAGAAAAAAAAAAAAGGAGGAGCAGTTTTCTGTGAGCCTTTCTCCTGCTTGTCTTATCTAAAACCACAACAAACCGCTTGGACAGAGAATTAAGCAGTATTTCGTCAGAAGGGGTCAACAAACACGTCTGCACATGTTTACACTCGCTTGTAAGTAAACCGTAATTAGCTTGAAGCTAAAATAGGAGAAGCGAATCAGGTGTTGTTGTTGTCGTGGTTTGACAGCAAAGGCCTGACTCCCAAAAAAATGTCCCCCCCCGTCTCTCGCATCATCTTATCCTTACCGTTTGTGTCTTGAGCCTCCGCTGTGTCCGGCCGCAAGAGTGAATCGCCTGAAATTTTTTAAAGAAGCGTTTTATTTTCGTTTTCTCGTCTTTACATATCAAAGTCAGAGGTAAGCCAGTTTCATTTTCGAAACAGCTAGCCGTCTGGAGTCCGTCACCGCGGAGTGAAGGGTATCTTGTCCAATAAGAAACGGAATTCTCTCATGGCATAACGTCAGCCAATCGGATTTCCCTAGAGGCAGGCTCATACTGACACGGCCTATCTAAACGATTCACCATGTAGTCAACGTGCTCTAATTAAATGGCTGATTACTACCACCGTCTGGCCGTTTAAAGTAGAGTCATGCTGTGATATTTTTTTCATTTATTCTTTCAATTGTATATTCTATACAATAAAATTTAATACATAAAAATATACAGTGCCCATATGTATGTGTTTGTGCAGAAAAACAATACACGTACATAAATGAAACCCAATCAATGGTTAACAACTGTATTAGAACAACTGTCATTAAATGTCAATCAAAATTAGTAATAATAAACAAAATCACTACTAGCAGCAGTTCGTTTAAGACAATTCTACCTTTCCTTGAAGTTAACGTTAGCAGGTTGTGGTCAGAGTGTGATTTGATCCTCATAACCTGATAAAGAAATACATAAAGCTGCCCACCTGGTTTTAGCTGCATGCAGTTTTACTAAAGAGAAACGTTTAAGGTATCTTCAAAAATGAAAGCCATAATTCGGGTTTCCGTATGAATTTCCATTTTTAGCAATAATAATATGACTGAGAGCAAATCAGTGCAAGGTTTTCTAACTTTGTTAGTCAAGCAGATTCTGACTCTTATTTTCTTAAATTATTTTTTAGCATTAATTCAGAAGTTATGACATGTTTTGTTAACCATACTAAATTAATAACAGGCTCCTAAAGCTGCTGTTAAAGCTAAATGAGATGAGGTGAAAGAGCTGACTCCACACTGACTTCCACAAAGACCACGCTTTGCAAAGCCAAGCTCACCTTCTGTCGCTCTCGTGGCTGCCATGAATATTCATGCATAATTGTTAAGCCTCTAGAGTGACAGCTGGGCTTTTGTTCAGTGCATGTGTCATTAGTTACACTGTTAACACCAGTGCTTGTGTGCGTGTGTGTTTAACTTAATAATGACAGATTCATTAACCAATGTCCACTCCCTGAATTTGTGAGACAAGGGTCTGTTTAAGTTAGAAAGACCACAAAGAGTTACAATAGAAAGAAATGCTCAAATGCACAAAGTCATCAAAGTCGTCCTATTGCTTTTCAGCCATTTTCAGTCTCGCCAGTTTCACCCAACCCATCTCATCCTATTTTCCCCCCTGATATTTTTAAGAAGAGGAGGGGTGTCTTAAATGAGGGGGAGCCCATGTAATCCAGTTATTATAGCGATCTGGGTAATTTCAAATGCGCTCATTAGGATTAGGCTTCATTTAACTTAATCCAGTAGAAAAAGTCGGTCACAACAAAGCTCAGATGAACTCTAAACATTAACTGAGATACAGATGTAGTATGGACAGTAATTAAAAGCTGCGATAATAATCTTGAGAAAATCTCTACCTACTGAACTCCTTCAATTTCTTTTTATTTATTGGCAGGTGTACAGGAAAAGTTGCCAAAGGCGGGGCTGATGTAGCAAAGAGAAGAAAGTATCTCCCCAGACTCACTTAAAGCATTTGTTTGTGTGGTCACAAGAGACAGATGATAAAATAATTTTTCTCTATTGTATGAATTTGGATGTCTGCATGCGTGCTCTCCTGCAGGCTATAGCCGACTGATTAAATTACCCCCACTGTCTGTTGGGAATTAAGGGGTTGCAATGACAGCTAATTTGGTTCAAAGACGTGCTATCCTACTGCCATGTAATATGAATGGTGCAGGAGTGGGGTGTGGCAGTGGCGGGGTCTGAGTAGGGGGAGGGAGAAAGGAAATCATGATGAAGTCATCCCTCTGAAGCGACTTAATTAGATCGAACCCCTTTCTGTACATGCATGCATGTAAACCCAACACAGCTGGCATAAATCTGCACACATGGGGGTGTTTGCAATTCACACAGGGTGCAACCTTACACTGCAAACATCTCTGCAAAATGTCCAGGAGGCCTAATAGTGCAATGCCTTTTAGGGTTTGTAAAATAATAGATGTACTTACATATTGTTTTAATATAGCTGCGCGTAGCCTAAATATCTACACATAAACTGATGTTGAAACATCTTATATGAAGTCACATATTCAATCACATTAATAAACCTGTCTCCACCCATTTTTATTTCAACAGATGATTTGAAAACTCAAGATCCTAAAACAACATGCACATAAGATCATATTGATATCAATTTCCTGTTCACGTTTTACAAAATTGGAGACATGCTGACAAGCTTAGATTGTTTTATATGCTCGTGTTACATGTGCAACCTGAATAGAAACATTCCTAATCCCTGCCTTTTCTGTTAGTCAGGCCAGATACAATGTAAAAATTAAAATATGTATATCTAAAAATAAATTTATGTATCAATGGAATCACAGCTCATTGGAAGAGACTGCGATCTCTCTATAAGAGCCCACAGCAGCAGGAATCAATGAAATAGTCTGCTGATAGTTTAAACATGTATATTTGTACATTTTACAAGAGGCCAGCCCACCACCCTCAAACCTTAAATGAAATATGAAAACATATTTCTTTCTGGGATTTATGATTTCAGGGCCACAAACATTGTTGCCTGACTCATACAGATCAGGTGACATCACATACATCACTCTGAAAGTGCTCATGAATTCATGATTGCAGCATTCATTCCTCTGTTCACCATCCCCAAGGAGTGAACTCTGACACCAGGATGCACAAATCGTCTCTCAGTAGAACCACAGTGGCTCAGCTTCTTTGTATTTATTATTTCCACTGTACCTTTTCTTTTTCTGATACTACAGGAAAATTGCTTTGTAACTCGTTACTCATTTTTCTGTCTTTGCAGTCTGCACTCTTATCTCTGTTGTCCGTGCATTGTAAATGCTTTAATATTGTGCAGCCAGACATGCAAATGGGCACTAGACAGAAAGCCTTTTACTAAACTAAAAGGTTAATGGTCATCACCAACAGTGCAGCCAATAATCAATACAGATGTGAAGACAAATGGAGGCTGAAAGAAAATGCAAGCAAGAGGCTGTTTTTATAGAGATTTTATAAGACATATACTTTGCAGACTTTCACTTTTGATAAAACTTATAGTTAGGACTGACTCAGGTGCTCCTGAATTGTCTCTAAATTATGCTGCAATATACTTAGGCTACTGGGGGGGCTTCCCAGAATGCACTGAGCATTTCTTCTTCCTTGATCTCTTTTTTCCTTGTGTGTGTTTATGCATTACAACTATATTTAATCATTAGTTATTATGAAACTCTAACTCTCTCTTATAGTTTAGTCATAGCAGATGTTTGCCTCTCCCTTAGCTTCGTCCTTTAGTAGGTTTCTTCCTGTTAAAAGGGAGATTTTCCTTCCTGCTGTTGCCAAGTGCTTGCTCACAGGGGTTTGGGCGATTGTTGGGTTTTCTTTGTCTTTTCTTGTATAAAGCACTTTGAGGTGACTGTTGTTCATATTCTGTTCTCAATCTGAAGTTAAACAATCTGTTGCTAAACAAACCAAAACCTTGTTAGCGCTAACTCAAAGAGGTTTCTGAGTCAAATGAGGCTTTGTATTTCAAGTCTTTGTGTCTGATTTTAACTGGGTTTGTCTTTATGTGTTGGTGAGTATCTCAGTGAGCATTGCTAAAATAAGTATTTGTCCTCTGCTGGCAGAGATTTGGTATTTATGAGTAATTTGAAACAAATCAAATTAGAAAGACTTAATAACTTCAGATTCATTACACCAAGCCTGTGTGTGTATCTCTTATTATTGTAAAAGCATGCAAACCAACATTTAAATGTGAACAAAACTGCTACAGTTGCAGTAATAATACTTTACTGCAACTGCAATAATACTTTTAATAATACTTTGGTGATTTATTGCAAGACAGAGACATGTTTAAATATTTTCATAAAAGAAAAATAGCCAGTGGGCACATTATACGATCTTACAGGGCTCTGGCTAACAACGAGGGCTGCGAGTCTTTTATCCACTTGTTAAATTATTTCTTTAAATATCTACAAGTCAGAGACTGTTTTAATAAAGAGATGAAACCTAATTTGATTAACATATTTGATGACTAAAAGATAAATAAAAGATTGTATATGAAACTCCTAAAAGTTACCCAGCTGCTGATATTTGAGGATGATTGCAGTAATATCTGGAACAAAAAGCCTTCTTCATAATGGGACTGTTGGAGGCAGAGTGGTAAATCAGTCGCAGGCATTTTTCATACATTTTCCTTACTTTACTTTTCCTTTATTTTACCCAAGGGATTGTTAGTGAAGAATATTATGTCTGTGAAATCACTGTCACATCATAAATGGGAAAAATCCAGAATAAACTAAAAAAAACCCCAAAACCTTAGTTTATCCTGGTCACAAGCTTGAATGTTATCATATAGAGGTGGATTCAAAGGATGACCCATCTGCTCCATCAGAGAAAAAATGAATTTTTTCGTAAGAATGCAACCTCATAAATATTTAAAGAAATACAAAACATTGACTAAATACTCCCTGTGATCCCATGTAACCTAAAAACTATTCTGTGATGCATATCTGTCCATGTATCTGACCACACAATGCTTTTTTGTCTTTGTGTGACCATTTATAGAACTTGCTGAGAACTAAATATAGCCCCGAGGCCTTATTTTGGATTGCCCCATTTTACCAGTTAATCACTACAAAGTAAGGTTGATGATCAACTGGGACATTTCACGCTGAGTTTCTCTGGAGCTCTTTCAATCAGCGTGTCCTTTCAGACAACCATAAACACATCCAAAGCCAGAGGGGGAGGTCACAGAAGATCAAAGACTTAAAATGAAAGATGGTAATAAATGTAGAAAGATTTATGGGTGCTCTGCTCATAAAACTGATTGCCTGTATCACCGGGAGTCATGCCTGTTAGCACATGCAACATATGACATGCACACACTCAGTCAACTCAATTGTTAAATTACACAAAAGTCTTGATCCAGTCTTGGAAGGTGGCAAATAGGTGCAGTGGGTGGAAGTACAGTATGTAAGGTAAAAACTGAGTTTTCACAATACAAATGAGCTTGAAAGTCAATATTTGGTATGACCACCTTTAGTATTTAACCAGTTTTCACCCAGAGTACCATCAGACTTATTGATGATCTGTCCACAACACCCACCCACACCCACACAAATATTCAGTTAACAGTAAGAGGAGAAGGAGACATCAAGGGGAAAGAGATGAAGCTGTGGTCAGATGAGTAAGCAGAGTTGCTCCTGACTTGCAGGGAACAAAATCTATCCCACAATTCACTGCTGAGGGTCACTCAGTCCTGGTGTTGTCATGGTAATGAGAATTTAATAGCCCATACTTTCTTGTCTGTGTATTTCAATGCTTGTGTGTGTGTGTGTGTGTGTGTGTTCCTGTACACATGTGAATATTGGATGAGTTAGTCTGCTGGGTCATGAACAGCAACGACTCCTCTGTCTTTCCGCATCAGAGATCTTTCTGGGCAAATTTGTAGCTGTTACTTTTGCTCTATTGACTCCCATGTAAAAATCAAAAATACAGTCAGTGCGTTTGTTTAAAGCACCCTCATGTAGCAGCCAGGAGGGGTTTAGTGCTGACAGATAATCAAAAAGAAGATCAGTGTGTTGTGTAGTTAAAACTTGAACTGGAAACAATAAACAACAGATTTTTTCATCATAGACATTTTTATTTTGCTTAAGAGATCATTTGTGGAAGCCCTTTTGCAACATCTGAGACCTGAGAGTTTCAACTACAGTAAAAAAAAACAGAAGGAAGCAGGAATTTTTTCCCATTTGATGGTCTGGAAGTAGAAAAAATGTTTTAGTAAATTTTAAAGATGATAATTAAAACATTTTCCGGATCAATTTGTGCTGAGCATTTAATCAGTGAATCAATAAATCAACTAATCATTTCCATTTTGCTTAACTTTACCTGAACTGTCTTAGTGTGACAAACCCCAGTCATTAGGTTTAAAATCGATGTTAAAAATCAGGTGAAAGTCCCAGAGTACCAATGTTCCTTTTCCTTCAAAAGTGAGATCAGAGAAATGATCAGTAAGATTGGGTCTCATTTCCTGAGTGTTTGTGTACATGCATGTGTGTATGTGTCTAATCACAAACACAAAACGCGCATGGGGCCCTGCTGGCGGGTCTAGTTTTTGAACTGTTGCTCTGATGAAGATGCAGGGTACAGCTAAATAATACTTCCAAGCATGCACACAGGAGCCTCTCCACCCCTATACCTCCAGGGCTCCGTGGGGAACAGGCTGAGCTTGTGCTTTACCCAAGAGAGGCCTCAGCCTGCTGGGCTCCTAAAAGCTGCACCTGGCCCCTGCAGCCTGGTGCTGTGAAAAGAAGAATAAAAACCTCACACGGTCCACATCACATAAACCAGCTGTCTGTCTATTTATACCAAACTGTGGTCTTTGGAGACTTCATTGGTTTTTCTTTCTGATTTTGGGATGTTTCGCCCTCACTGTTATGGTCGTGTGTGTGTGTGAGTGTGTGCCATGAGATATCATTTTTCAGCCTGGGGGCAGGGGCTCTGACTGATTCTGTAACCAAGCCTATTCCTATACACCAAGCAACATTTTTTTTTTGAAAGAAAGAAAGATTATATAGCAATGCCCCCCACCACCATCACCAATCCCTCTGGCCCCACTTTCTCTTTGTGCACTGGTTTTGGAAAAGCATGAATGCTCTTGACAGCACTTGCCTCATTGCTAATTTAGATATAATTTATTCAGCTTTATAAACTTCCATGTCAGCTTGTCTGTATTCATGGCCTTAATGGTTATAATAACTTTATACTCTTGATACACAAGCAAATTTTTGCACAGAAGGTAACAGCTGTGGTAACAGGTTTTATACAATCTATCTGATGTCTTTATTACTCAAATGCTCACTAATACTCTGGGAGCTACATCAATAGCAACATCTTGTGATTCACTGGTAAATGAAATTACAAGGCAATAAAATTCAAATAATTTTGTTCATGATTTTTTTTGCAGCACATGCATTTTGAAAAAGATCAGACATCAAAAAACTATACATTACAATACATTAACACATTACTTTTTTTTTAAATAAAGTAGTTCTATAACAAAAAGAAACCGTCTACATTGGCTTTGAGTTTTTCATTCTCGAGCATTTTGACAGAACAAATTTTTAAATAAGAGACCTAATCTCTCCAAACAAGGCAACCTGCTTCACCAGCATTTATCATCTTATTTCATTTATAAAAACAAAAATACTCTTTTCTTTCTTTCTTTTTTTCCGGGACTCATTGCTTTATGAACACTGACGTGATGGGATGAAGCCGGATAATCTGGTTCGGGATGATCATCTGTAATTAGACCAAGAGGGACAGAGGTTCTTTCATCTGTCAACAACCACAGAAGCGTCATCTCACCTCTAGGTGGACTGTCTGTGACCGCAAAAGCGCTGGTTAAGGTTTGCTTGCACATCTGTACGTGTGAGCTTATAATGTGTGCTTTATATCGGAGGGGGCTGTGTCTGCACCGCCCCATCGGTGTGTGCGAGTGGACAGCGTCAAGCTCATCCTACCCCCGGACTGGTCCTCTCGCAACCCCACGCAGGATACTCACATCCTCACACGTGCACACATACACACACAAATATCTACACACATACACACGCTGATACACAAACCAGGCAGACCTGGAAAACCGGGGCGCTTCAATTAGCGTTCCTCCGACGGATCCCTGGCGTGGACATTTTTCATTTTTTTCCTCTCAGCCTCCGTGGAATTTTCTCATGTGTGGTTTTCTTTGCGCATAGAGCGTGGACGCAGCTGAGGTGTGTTTGAGAAATTGGGCTATTTCCGAGGTTATAGAATAAACGCTCGTTGAATGGGAAACACCAACACAGAGGCACTGCTACCTTTCCCTCATCTCGACAAACAGGCTCACTCTTCAGTTGGTGAGATTTGCGCACCCGAGACCGGAGCCGGTGTCTGCGCTCTGCCGGGCCGGGCGCGAGTCGTCAGGGAGGAGTAGGCAGGATGGAGGCGTTTTTTGCAGAGGTAAGGCCACTGAGAATCTGTGTCACGGTTACGGAGATAAACATGAATGACATTAATGGCGTGATGATGCCTGGATTTACACCGCTGCATGTCTATACTGCAAGATACGGTTTCATTTTGATTCACATCAATTATGGCAGGTGCCGCTTTGCTTCCGTCGAGCAGAAGCATCCTCACCGTCCGCCCCCCCAAACCCAGAGGAAGGCCTGGTCCCACTATATGTTATAGTCTTCATGTATCTGGGGGAAAAACACCGTTTGTTTCATTATCACTGCAGAGGATCAGGGCCTGACTACCGGCTTGGTGAATTAATTCAGAGCAGAGCCGCAGAAAAATTGGCCAAACGGGAGCTGACATGGGCTTTTGCATCCATAAGGATGACTGCCGGATTAAAGCCAATCTGTTAAGGGAGGGTAAACCGTGTTGGCCTTCAGCAACAGCCCTACCACGGCATGCTGCCGCGAACAGACCCACTCTGTGTGTGTGTGTGTGTGTGTTTTTTTTTTAAAATTGCGCTGTGAATGGGATAGAGATCGGATCCATGGCAGGGTTTGGGCCGGTAGAGGAAGGTAAAAGAGGAGGGAGGAGGAGCAGTGCAAGGGATATGTCTGTGTGTGTGTTTGTGTGTATGTGAGACCGAATAGGTGAAGCAGGAGGGAGATAAATTAACTGCCCTTGTAATTGAAAATTAAGTAAAACATTGGTTATTAATTAATCTCCCACTCTCCCACTAACACTAAGATGACAAAACCAGTCTCATTTTCCTCTAATCTGATCCAGAGTTGTAAGCATTTTAGGCTGTCATTGTCTGTTGCTTTATTTTCTTTCCTTATAGGTCCTTCGACGTACATGTTCACACCCTAATCAGGAGATACAAGCTTCCTACCAGTCCCTGTCTTCATTTGTGTCTTGTTCCTCAGACCCCCCATTTAGTGGCTCAGGCACCCAAACAGTCTCGTCCACTGACTCCGATGCCAGTATCCATCCTCTCCAAGCTACTTATCCTCCCCCCATCTTAAGTTAATCTGATATGGGTTTAAATGCCTCTCACATTGGCAGTGATGTCATGCAATTTATTAGTGTGTGTGTATCCATGTGCTAGTGGTTGTGAGGGTATATGTTTGGGCACCAGAGCTATGAGAATCCCTGCTGATCATACTTCTTCTCAAACTGCATGACATAACCACCATAAGCCCACAGATTACCACACAACTACACCAAAACACAAAAACCAACACTCCCGCTTCATTTCCCATCAGTTTGTCTGTAATATATTGATCATAGCATTGATTCACAGACCACCATAAAGCAGCCCCACACTGCACAGACTATGAAAGGCTGCATTAGATCTGAAAATGGAGTGACTTATTGAGTTACGAGGCCCTGCAGACATGCATAAGCTGCTACCCAGAAACATGACTTCATGCAGTAGTCGGGTGCTGAGTAATCAATCCTTCTGGGAGGTGTCTGTCCAGCATCCACTTAGTTTCTTTCCTCTTCTGCTTTCATTGCTCCATCCTGTACCCCTGCATTCCTCCATTTGGATCGCTGAAAAAAAAAAAAGAGTGAACAACTGACCGCTCTGTCTCTGTCTCTCTCAACCCAGGCAGAAAATGTGATGGCCATCCAGCCAAGCATGAAATATCAGGTGGTATTAGACTACTGTATAATCCCCGCATAATCATACTGGCCTGGTTAGTAGTCAATTATGGCAGTTATGGTGACTTTATGCACTCTTAATATGAAAAGAACCCAATCACTTCCTTGTTATGGTGGCTAAAAAAAAAACAAATTGTTACTCCTGGTGCAGATTCCATCTGGCATTTTGAGTGTTTTTTAAATTTAAAAAGTGCTTCTTAAGTTCTTAGATACTCTTAGCTAGTTTCAAACAAGTTATTTCCTAAACTGGGTTAAAATTTTAAAAACTTTTAAAAATGTCTTAGCTTCAGTTCTGTTGTTTATATGTAAACCTGACTGGGCTTTACAGAAGCTGGAAGTTTTGGAGCACAATCAGCTTTGTCTTTAATAGATTCTATACATACAGTTTTATGCCCCGGTAACCACTGTGATTAAAATGCTTTTAAATAATGCTTCAAAAATAATTTTCCCTGGAGCTGCTTCATGATGACTGCTGAGTACTTTGTTGTCAACACTTGAGTATCTAAATTTGAGTATGTAAATGTGCTTATGAGTGAGTTGGGTGACATTTGTTTTCAGGGGTGATAGTTTGCGTTCGTGCCAGTGCACGTGTAATAGATTTGAATGGGTGTAAAGCTGAAATGAACCAATAACTGTGAGATAGGCATGTGCGAATAGACAAGGAACAGCTTTGGTGCCATTTGTTTTTATCCAGTTTGATATTCACTAAAGACCCTTCTGTTTCTGTCTCGCTTGCTTGTCCGTGTAACTGAATAAACAGTAAATCTTTATTTACTACCTTTCAATTTGTTGAGTGGTCGCTGTATCCTGTACCGAGAGTAGCTGAGGAGCAATAAAAGGTTTCTCACACTATGAGGGTGATTATAAAAATGTAATATTCAGTGTGCATTCTCCATGGCAATTTGCACATATGCAGTGAAACATTCATGGAAGCATTTTTATGCAGCTTGAACAGCATAAAGTGTCTTCTAATTGCAGAAAAAGAAAAATCGGTCCTTTTTCTTTCGTGCAATGGGTGTTCATGGAAAAAACCTTAGGGTAAATTAAGCAGAGCCCATGCCAATCCATTGTGGTACAAATTATGCCGGATTTGGTATGAAGTGCATACTGCAGGAATCTGGTTCAGTGGAGGTAAGGGAACAGTCACTGGAGATGTGTGACCTATATTCAGCAGCTCCAAACACATTTGTTCTGCTTTGGAGCTGCATCAGTTTTGCTTCCCTCTCTCTCTCTCTCTCTCTCTCTCTCTCCTCTTTTCCCTTCCCTCTGATGCTCTCTCTCTCCCTGCGGCCACTCTCTTGGTGCTTCTCCATCTCGCTCAACCAACCGCTTTAAGAGCTGCTCAGTCAGCCTCCCTCCCCCTTCTGGCAGCTCTGTCTTTCTCTATTCTCCCCTCTCTGTTTCCACTTTATCTTTTTTTCTCCTTTAAATCACTTCTTTTTTTTGTTTTTTGTTTTTTTCCCCCAGCATGTGTAGGTGAAACAGCTCTGCCTCATCTAAAATAAAGCTATGTTACAAGATATGAATTTAATTACATTTCCCATGATGCTATGGTAGTATATAACTATCAAATGTCACAATTTTCTGGGTAACAATAAATGAAACATAGCATATTACATAATTTCTATTGTATTTTGTCTTTCCTGATTTAAAAGTCTTTAATTATATTTATGGGCTTCTGGACTAGACTGTGCCCAATTTGATTGATTGGACTAATGGTCCTAAACCAACAGAGCGGTTCGATTTCTAAACCAAATGAATTTGTCTGGTTTGTCCAATGTCAAAAAACATTCTAATGCTATTACGATAAACTCAGATATCAGATATCATACATATTAAGTTGTAATTAAATTGGCAAAAAATCTGAACCATTTCCACAACCATTAATCATTATTAAAACAGCCATGGAGTAAACCATGGAGCCAGTGTACTCTCTGTACTGGACATTTGGTGTTAGATCTTTGCCAAATCAAACATGCGGATCATTGAGAATGAGATTTCTTATGCTGTTGTTGAGTGAAAACAAAGGAAGAGGAGTGGGGGTAGGCACGTTTAGAGGCAGCGACAGAGAAGGGAAGGTAGTATGGTGGCTATAGAGAAGAGTTTTAAATGTAGGGACTGTGACTGGTAATGGCATTGAGGCAGGAGGAAAGAAAAAGGAAGATTACATACAAGGTTTATGGATATAGTGAAGGAGGACATGCAGATCGTTGATGTGTCAGAAGAAGATGCAAGGGAGAGGATAAGATGAAGGAAGATCATCTGTTGTGGTGACCCCTAATGAGCAGAGGAATGAAGAAGAAAAAAAAAAACATTAGGCATGACTTCAATCGTTAAATTTTTTTTTTGTCAGCCCTAGCATTAAAAATCCCCACAGGCCATTGGCAGTGTCTTGCAATTTTTTACTATAGGGATCTAGATATGCAGGGTTCATTCCTCTGACCATGGTTCACCTCTAGAAATGTCATGAAAATTGCTCATTTAGATTTTGCATACTCCTGATGACAAGTTGCAAAAATTCTGCACTGAAAGCAAATTATTCCTTGATAGAGATCTGCACCAAGAGGTCTTCTTTCAACCCTGCTAAGCTTCTTCATTGCTGAAATTTGGTAGTTTTTGTGTAATCATGGTGGCAGATTGACAGACAAACAACAATAAAAATAACAATAAAACACAAGCTTTAGCACAGAGGAAGGATATTTAAGACGAGTTAAAAACAGTTAAAAAAAATTAAACAAAACTGTGAGAACAGTATTAACATTCACTGTGTTCTTTGGTAACAGCCTAGTCCTTCATCAAGTTTTCTAAAATTTGACTTAGTTATTGCTTAACAAACATACAAACTGTGCTGAAAACATTCAAATTAGATCGCAACCCCCTTCACCTGAACATCAACTCCCAGCATCCACCAGTGCCTAGAGGAGAAAGGCTGTTTCCATGGTATCCTGTTTCCACACTGTTGCCGTGGAGTCCTGTTGCCAGGGTGTTAGTGGGGGTGTGACTGTAGTTTAATCCAAGATGTGAGAGAATGTGATAATTAGCACAGAGCTCAAAGAGGATTTTTATACTGTACATACACACACACACTTGCTCCTGGTTTGTAATTTAACAGCAGACCTTGATCCAGTTTACCTTCGGAAAATCATGTTTGTTTTGGAATTAAGCTGTCCAAGGCTTCAGATATTCCTAAAATAACAGCTATGCAGCCAAGCAGGAAATAAAGGGCACTTATGTTCTTAAAACTCTTTGCATTTCTGCTGTCCAGTAGTTATATGGACTGCAGGTTAAATCCATGAAGTAAAGACCTTTCTGCATAAGTGCCTTTGCCATCCTAGTTGGATGGACACAGGGGGATAGAAATCAGGCACTTTGTTAATTGTAAAAAGTTTTGAAAAGGAATCACGTAGAGGTAATTTCTAAACCATACTTTAAAAAATCCCAGGCAACTATGGGAATGTTGGTTTCTTTCTTTTTTCCCTGTAAGATTGTTTGAGATTAGCAGCCACCCATGTGTTCCGATCATCCAAGATCCCCCAGAAAAAAGTAGTTCTATAAAGATACATACATATACACTACATTAAAAACACAGGCATCCTGGTACATACATATAATGGGAAAACACTGAATGATGAAATGTTTTCCATTGGTGGAGGTGATGTTAGTAACCAGGACTGATGTTGTTATACACAGATCTGTCATAGTTAAAATGGTTTCTAATGCCCAAGCGATCTAAGATTTTTAAGACCAATGCTGATACTGATATTTGGTGATTTAAAAATCTGATATTCTGGTATTTTGGCCACTATGTTTTTCTTTCAGCTGCACAAAACCTAAACAGATTTCTGTAACCTTTGTTATGTGTGGTAATTCTTTGAGTTATTTATGCTCTGCTCAGATCAGTTATGTTTGTCAGTTGTTGTCTTTGTGCCGTTCCAAATGCATGTTGGCATCAGGCAAGTGGACAGACTATGCAATGTTAATCCTCTTAACAACATTGAAGGGTGTTTCTCACCTGTCTTATTTATTGTTTGTATTTTCATTTGTTAGCTGTTACAAATGCCAACACTAATAGAGCTAATACACTTATATTAGCTAATATTGTAAAAGTTATCAGTCTTGTGATACATTGACCTGCCTCTAATGGTTTCATTGCTCATTATCCTCAAGGTGCCAACATAGGTATCCAACAATTGCTAAAGAGCACTGGTAACAAAAGATGGCAGAGACTACAGAATGTAGACCGCTGACATATTCTGTTCTCAACTGCATAGAAAATATGGATTTTTCAAGATTTTCATTAAAAAGCAAAAAGAAAGAATCAAGACACAACTTTGTGATCAGAGACTACATTTGAACATACAAGCTTCTAGATAAAGAGGAGGGAATTCTTCAATTCTTTGCAAGAGTAACTATATGTGACCACCCCACATGAGTGGTCACATGGGGTAAAGTTTGACCACTCATGTAACAATTTGTTACCTTATGCTATATGGTTTCCTCCAAGGATCGATTCTTGGACCCTTATTTCATTTGAACATGCTTTCTCAAAGTGAAATCTTTTAAAAGCACCTGGAGACTCATAATATCTATGCAGATGACACCCATATTTCTTTAGCTCTCTTCCAAAACACCTTTGGAGATATTGATTATGTTTGTGTCTTGAAAACTCCCCTAAAAAGAGTTTTTGGCGACAACCGATATCCCAAACTTTCTCATTGAACCTTCCAATTTCAATTTAAAAAGGATCAGTGTTAGTTTTAAGCTTTGTTTCCTACAAATAATAAAAAGGATAAAAAAAAAATTATAATTATAATAATGATGCCCTTGCAACATTTCCAAAAAATGACCTTTCATTTTATAAAACCTAAATTAAAAGACACTCATGGTATATGACTATGGATAAATTAATATGCTCTTAATGTTTTTTGCTGTGATCATGTTTCCATTTACGCTCAGATGTTTATTTATACCTGCAGTGTTGAATCTGCACTGCAATCCCTTTTAACGGCAGATGTACAGGCCAGTGACACCCACTAGCCCACATGCACATAAGCATACACACAGACACACCAACATGCACAGACCGCACGGATAAACACATGCTGTTGCTCTCCTTCCAGCAGCCATAATCTGCTAAAAGCCTCACTGTCCTGATTGTATTATCACCTTTAATGGAATATTACTGACACAGTTTAGGTCTCCAACACAGGCAGCGCTACGCTAAGACGACAGATCAGAATGCTTTTTGCGAGGAAAAAGGCAAAAGAAGGTGTCTCTCCAGTTCACATACAAATTTACTACATATTTGTGATAATCCTACTTTCTAGGATTTTCTGCTGCTCTTTGATTTGTGCTCTCTGCCTCATATTGACAGTTCACTCTCATGGCATTTTCATAACGTTATGGTGGAACTATAACTAACTAACTAATTATATATAGTGATACAGGGTTAATTAATTAACTGTTAATAACTTAAACTACAGTTAACTGAAGATTTGTCACATTATTTAACAAAATCACAGAGGACCAGGCCATAAGTGGTCCCTTCATCCTGGAGCCTAATAAAAATTACTACCTGATGCTTGTGATTAGAAAGGGATTGACAGTTTTTGCAAACACAGATACACAAAAAAACCCAAAAAAACAAAAACCCACGCTGGCCTTTAGTTTTCCTTTTATCTGCTGCTGAGCAGTCATCTGCTCTTGGCATCATTTATTAATTCGTGTCTCGTTTCTGTCATTTTGTGTCTTCTTCAACCTCCTGTACTTGTAACCTTTTGTTACATGCTTTGCTGTTTTCCTGCCCTCGTCTTCATTGTCCTCATTTTCCCCATTTGTCTGCCCTCTCTGTCTGTCTCCTCTCCTCTGTTGTCCTTTTAGTTTACACCGAGTTTGTCAGACGTGACTTTGCCCCACAGTGACTCCTCTCATTCTTTAAGCTGTCATTTATTTATGTGTAGTTTGACTTTTTATCTCACCTTTTTCTGATTGCCATTTTTTAAGTTTTGTAGCTGTTGGTCAAAGTCAAAGTCTGACTGTCAGTGTGTCCAGTTTGAACATCTACAAGAAGCAATGGAACATTTTTCAGTGTCCTGATATTCAGTTTCCTCTGAAGATGGACCAGTCCAATATTATTACAAGTCGCACTTAAACTTTGTATTTTAAATTAGCTAAACATTAAATTGCTAATACCAACATGTGCCATTGTGCATGTGCATTTAGCTTAAAACAGCACAACTTCACAGACCTGATAGGCAGGGCATCAGGACCAAAAGTGTCTGTTGAGAAGGTTAGCGCGGGCTCATTAGTGTATGTAAAACATGCACAGCTCTTGAGTATGCTTACATAAAGAATTTTATGGTGCTTTTACAAGCCAAAATCATGCATGATTTAAAATCCCCTTCCTGTGTCCCTCAGAACGTCTCCCAGCTCTGCAGCTATTTTTAGATCACTCCCTCTAAGTCCTGTTCTGACCACAAAAAATGATATAAAACCAAAACCAAGAAAGCAGCACTAATGATAGAAGAAGTCCAGAAATGCACAAAAACAATCTTTAAAGGGTGGAGTCATGAAACACGTTGTCTACAGTTGACCCTTTGTTGCTACATTGGATTCATATGAACCAGAGGGGTTTATTTCTTCGTCTCTTATCTTTCTTCTCAATGCAGCCATGACAGTCAACAGCTTCTTTTTAAGTTGATCACATATCTCAGCTCGTGTTAACCACAGAGCATAGCTTTATGTCATGACCAGTGAAAAACATTTAAGGTTTATTCAGTGATTCCATTCCTGCAGATGTTGGTCATATGTTTGCACTCAGCATTTGCTTTGGAGAGAGCTCCTCTCAGAAGGAGAGATCCTTCATCAGAGACTATCTCCATGGGAAGAGCCTTAATTATATGGCACAGGGGTCCATGTAATTGCCTGAACAGACAAAAGGGCCTCTATCAAACATACGTATAGCTGAGCGCTCATTGGATATGTCTAAATTTATACCTAAATGTCTGACTTTAATCTCTAAATTGTGACTTTTCTCAGAAGAGGATTAAGGCCAGAATTCTGATAAGAATAATTCACAATTTGAAAAAGTGTTGAGTTCAATCAATCAGTTGTGAATAAAAAAAAAAAAAGAAGATTTGGGGCTCACAGAAGAAAAAAACACACTCATGCATTAGCCATCATCATCATCATCATCATCATCATCATCATCATCATCATACATATCCTAGCTGTACTTGAAATTATGCTGCTGTATTTCTGTCACAGCATTCTACGGGAAAGATGTCTCGCTATTGTTTTAGCGTTTCCTGTTGGTTATAGAGTCGGATGTAAGACTTGAGGTCAGAGGTCATCTCTGAGGGTAAAGTGACAATAGACGCTTAATGGAGCTTGACTAAAAGGTAATGGGGCGGAGCCTGGGGCCTGTTTGACAGTGGTTTGGTTTGAATTTCATGGAGCAGAGAAACAATGCGAAGCATAGTGTTAAAGGCGATGTTACAGCCGTAGATATTAGGCCACAGAAAGGTTTGGTGTTTGTTGTCATGCATGGCTATTTCTGTCTTCCTGGGGCAGTAATAGATGGGAGGAGGGGAGGAGGACACAAACAGGAGGAGGAGAGGATGAGTCTGAGTAGAGGCTTTGGTGCTGGCAGGTCATTTATAACCCTCTGTCTCCCCTTAGTCTGCCCATGAGATTGCATATCGATCTGGGACTGGAGACCAATTTGCTTAAAGAGGAGACAGAGAGAGAGAGTCAGAAAGCAGAAACATTCATCGCTTTCTGGTTCACATAAGGTGAGTTTATGTCTGTATGACATATAAACTCACCTACACAATGACTGTGCTTCAGGGCAGACGCTACAGCACCAGTATTTGAAGATTAAGTCGTCTCAAAGGCCAATTTATTAGCTAAAACATGTGGTGGAGTACCAGTGAACTGTGAGTAGGTCATCAGGTCATAATAATGTCTCAGTGCGGTGGAATCTGACAGGAAAAAAGACAGAGAGGATAAAGAGGAGCAACAAGGCCGCTATATATAGAGAGAGTTGCTGTGCAAAGAACAGTGAAGGAAACCTTTTTGCAGACTAGTGCAGAAGATCAACTATAGATGGGTTTATGTTTTGCAAAAGCCAACAGCCTTAAAGTCTGTTTTCAGATGGATTCAGACATTTTATCCTCTAAGCCTCACCTTAAGCAACCCATTTGTGTGCATAAGTAACACACTGTATTGGTGTGTGACTGGTTTCTGCCTGGTTAGCTTCATAGCCTGAGGCATGACTGGGTTTCTGTTATTATCCGTGTGTGTATGTGTGGCACTGAGGGATTGAAAGAACCCAAAAAGAGAGAGTGGGAGAGAGGGAAGAGGAAACAGAAAGTGATAAAGGTTGTCAGGGGATGCTTGGGGCTGTGGCACCATCTGTTGCTAAAACAATTCTTTTCCATTTGTCTTCTGCTGCTCACGTCATTCATATGCACACATCTGCTGGTCCACCGAGCCTTTTAGGACTCACGCCTCTGCTTAGGATTTAGACTGGAGCACTTATGCCACGAAACTTTGCTCTAACTACAAGAAAATTCATACATTATGGATAACACCATCACTTAAAAGGTGGACTCATCAACAAGAGTGCAGTGAATGTGATTCAAACACCCACAAACATCACCATCATTATGACTAATTTGTCAGAAAAAGTGAAAAAAACCTGTCACACATTCCACATGTGAGAGCACAATGTAGAAAGAAATAGTTTAAATTAATTTCAGTGCACAAAATTCAGCTCTCTAGTGAGATTTTGTCGTTAACAAACTACAGTACTGTGTGTTTTCTCTGTTGACAGTGTAACCTTTTATTTTAACTTCCTCTGTTTTGAATTCAAACAGTTAACAGAGTGCAGAGAATAGTAGTCGTATTCAGCTGTAAGCACATTTTAAGTATTTATTGATGTAAAGTGTTTTTCATTAATAGCTTCTTGTCTGAGGATATATTTTATACTGTAGTAACACGACACCAGCCTCCAGCAGGCGCCCCGTGGTTGGAGTTATAGTCGTTAATAAAATAAGCAACGTTTTTTATTCAAGTATTGTTTTGATTACATTTGACACCACTTCTTGGACCTGTTTTAGAGGCAGTGCTTGGGTAAACTCACAAGCGATTCAGTTTAAGCAAAACTGTACAAGTGGACGTATGGTGTGCCTCCTGTTTTTCCAGCGCTTCAGTCGCTCCATTGACTCATCTGTCCTCTGTTGCACTGTCCTTCTGTTTATGGGTTTCAGGTCAGAGGTCAGTGACTGTGTGAAGGAGGGCTTTGTCTGTTTAGAAATATTTAGGAATAGCACACTTCCTCTGAACATGAATAAACTCCTTGCACAAAAAGATAAAGACACCAACTGCAAGCGCTCCTGCTTCACCATGTTAGAAATTAGGTGTGGATACTAATTGGATGGGATACTAATTCTAGCTTGAAAAACTAGCTTTAAAACAAAATGTACATACTTTATATCTGAGCAAAGCCAAACTATGCTTTGAAGTCACTCAAAGCATAAATAATTATCCACAGCTTACATCAATACAGTTTATCTAGATGAATTTTAGCCTGGCAACAAGATTTAGCGGTTACATATTTTCCTAACAAGTGAAAGATTTCCAGTTTGATTGCAAGATGCAAGAGGAGATATAAATCCTTTTGAGGTTGCATCAAGAAAGGCATCTGCTGGAAAAATCTGCCAAATCAATCATGCAGCTGTGGTGACCCCTTGTGAATAAGGGAGCTGACCAAAGTAGCTAAAAAGATGAATTATTTAAAATCTCACCTGTTTAGGGTTGCAGTTATTGGCTGCTTAACATCTGTGATTTGTGTGCTTGTTACAGGGTGCCCGCGTTTGGGTCAGGGAGAAGGAGCAGCTGCTCCCAGCCACCGTCAACTCCTGTGGAGATGGAACCCTTGTGGTCACAACAGATTATGGGGAGGTATGAAACGCACACTTTGCACGACCGTCTTTCTGATCTCTTTTGCCTTCAACACTGTGATGAGTGAGCAAAAGTCTCATTAGGACCCTCCATATACAACCATGCATTACACCGCTCATCATTGACGTGAAGGTGAAGCAGCCGTGTAGGTACATCCTCTCCTGTGCTGATCAATGCAAACTCCTGGTCATGATGTTCCACTTTCCCTGCCCCAGTTTCTTCCTCCTCCTCTTCCTCCGCCTTCTCCTCCTCATACATATTCAAAATTCATCTCTGGATCGCTGACACACATTCTGCTATCAGAGGAGAGCCAGAATAGATAGAAGGCATTATGGGAGTGTAGATGAAAACGGTCAGATGTAAGGATGGGGTTGCCTGCGGCTGATCTAAAAAAACAAAACAAAAAAAACAACCTCAACCTTTTGATGCCACGCACACTGCCAAAATAATGGAATTGAATGTTTAAATCCCATTATAAATGTGTGTGTTTGTGTGTGTCTGCGCTCATCTAATCTGTGTTAGATCAAGGACAAGCACACATTGCTGTTTGGATTTAATATGTTTACACACACACACACACACACACACACACACACACACACACACACGCTCTCCAATTGCTCTCCATTTAAAGATGGAGGTAATAATAGAATTGTTTATTCCTTCCAAAATCAAGAGTCTTAATCCTCCTTTTCCAGCCCTACAAGAACACAGTAGATGTACAGTAAAGATGTACAATGAATTCATGCTTTTGAAGTTGTTCCACTTCTGATCCAACTACTTCAGTGTTTCTGTTCAGTGGCCCAGGAGAGACAGACAGGGATTTCCCAAAATAGAGGACCAGTTATAGGAGCAGGCATTCTCTTTGCTCTGGATTATGAATGTCCTTAACCTCTCTAAAGCCCCATCCATCTCTCTGCCCCCCTTCTCTGCTAGATGATGGTGTTTAAATGTTGGCTCTGCAGGAGGTGATGAATATTTGATGGAGAATCAGCAGGATGGTGGGGTTATACCCCACAACAACAGGATCTGACCCATGAAAACAGTCCCACGGTCCCTATTCATTCATTCCCACAGCTCTGCACCGTGTTCTCCTGCTCAGAAATAAATGTTTGATTTGAATGACTGCAGAGCACAGTGAATCCTAACCTTGTTTTGAAAGTAAAGAAAATTGCAGCAGTTTGCAGGTTTATGATTTTTTTGCTATGTTATACATGCCATCAAGTTACCCTTTAACAATGAAACACTTGTTAGTTTAGTTAGTGGCATGGAACACAACCCCCCTCCACATGTGAGCCTACAGTATAAAGAAGCCTACAGATGAGTTAGGGTTTATCTTTACACTATATGTATAAAAATATTGGACCACCTACACATTACACCTACAGGAGCAGCTAAGCCATGGAAACTGATGCCATGAAGCTTATGGAGCACAGTTTTTGTGCTGATATTAATGCCTGAGGAGGTTTGGAAGTCAACAGACAGTTGATGGACTTTATGCACTGCGCACCTCAGTGACCTGTAAACTTTATGTGGTCTGCCTGTGGTTCCTTAATGCTTCCATTCTGCAATAACACAGCTTAGAGTTGATCATGGAGGATCTCTGAATATAAAGATTAAAGGGTGTGGCCCACTACTTATGTTCCTGTATATCAGGGGTCCCCAACTCCAGGCTTCGAGGGCCGGCGTCCTGCAGTTTTTAGATCTCACCCTCGAGGCCTGGAGTTGGGGCCCCCTGCTGTATATGGTCAGTGGCACTTCTCAATGCTCTTTGGTGTAAAAACTATAGCAACACTAGGTCTTTTCAACTGTTATGAAAGCTAGAAACCCCACGAAAACAAACTACAGCCGTACACTAAGCTGAAGACATAATAGCTATAAAAATCTCCTAATGCAGTAAACTCAAAGGGCTCAAATAACTCTGATGTAGGTCGACATGAAGTGTTTAATGCGAGCACTCACTGAAGCCTTCTCTCCACGTATTGGCATTATATTGATTTGAGAAAACCACAACCTTTCTCACTTTCTCAGAGGAATACATGAAACAACCTTGAGGGTTATTATTGTTTGTTCACACTTTTGCAGTCTTTAATTACATCATCTTGTTGTGTGTTATTTTTCTGCAGTTACTTAATGGAACAGCGCCTTCAGCTGTTCATCTCAATAAACCGACTCCTCATGTAACTGTGGTGATTAGAAACACCGGCAGCAGGAGATAGCACTTTCATCACAGCTCGAAGAGTTTACACATTCTTCCTGTGGCTGTGTGAGCTTCCTCCCACAGTCTAAAGACATGCAGGTCAGGTGATTCTAAATTGGCGACAGCGTGAATTTGAGACATTTAAGGTGCTGTATCAATGTTTATGTGAGTGAATCTGGATTGGTAAAGCACTATTATTGGTCCAAATAACCGTTTATTCCAATTTCAAAGAGCCAGACTGTTGTAAATTTGTAGAGTGGTCCAGAGCAATAGTTCTCCAGTTTTAAACGGTATATTTGAGCACTTTGTTATTAGCAGCCTGTCACAAAACAAATCATTTGTTCTTATTTCTTTAGTTGAATCTATGTAGACCAAAGACAACACAGTTTAAAACACATAAAATAGTGTTTTAACTCCAACAATGTGGTTCCAAAAGGGGCAAAAAACTTGGCACAGATCGTATCTTGAAGCAATATTAGTCATGGTTTGGCCTCCCCTGAACCTTTGCCTCAAAATTATTGAAGGAGTCTCGGATCATCTTGAAAGAAAACAGAATGAAGGGCGAGATGGCTGTAGCTTAGGCAGTAGAGCACATCATCTACTCATTGCAAGGTTGGTGGTTCGATCCCTGGCTCCTCCAGTCTGAATAGTTTTCTTGGTAGAGAACTTGATAACGTTAGGCTACATAAGGTAAAAAATGAATGAACCTTTGGGGAAACTTGGTAATTTAAAAAATGGGTAGATAAAACATACAGCAAATAGAGCACTTTAACTAGTTGCAATTGATTTCAAAGAGCTCCCATTGGCATCCTGTTAGTTTGTGTTTGATATGATTAAAGGGCTCCTACCTATATATTCTTTAGTGGGGATGTTACATTTTCTGCCTCCACCGGGCACCTTTGCCATACACTTATATAGCACACACACACATGCACGCACACTCAGGTTACGTTTGCGATGATTTATGGACTGTGTGTGCTGTGTGACCTGGATTTCAGTAGCTAGCGTGAAAGCTGCAGCGAGAGCTCACGCGAGCACAGAACATGCTGCAGGGATGCAGCACTCCTTGTCCACACACACAACAATTGCATACTTAGAAACACACACGCACACATGCACTACTACGCACAACTACTCCTCCCTCGTACTCGGTCAAATGTGCCTAATGAAAAGTTCAGAAATGTTTGGGCCGATTCGCCACGGAAGAAAGCTAGTGTAGTTGTGATCTCCTGACCCACTTCCTCTACTCAGATTCACATTTCTAACCCTCTGAGGATCCCCGTAGTTACACACTTGCTCTGTATAACATAATGAGATTAACATAATTTCACACAAAAATACGGATGAACGCACACACATTTTGCTAAAGTATCTGTCTTACTCACTTGCATTTCATCTATTCACACCTTTCCAGGCACTGCAGTGTTCTTTATTAATGCAGGGCGGAGACCCCCTATAGAGTAGTGTGAGTGCTAATTTTTAAAGGAGGATTTTTAGTCCAGTTTTAGTCAGTCCAGTTGATTAGAACACATGTTCAGTGCTAATTCTGGCTCTGTGGAATAAAGTAATGTTTTAAGACAGGGCAAATTTATTCATCAAGTTTATTTGGATTTTATAATAGTCACCTAGTAAAATAATCGTCTCCATGGGTGTTGGCTCTGTTTTATGTTTGATGCCAGTTGCAAAACTGTTCAGATGGCGATCAAGGCAAATTATTATTGAAGCCATGTTAGCATACTGATGCTAATGTTAGCACCGCTGCTCCGTAGTTTCCCTAGTTTGTGAGGGTGGTTCACAAATTACAATCACATGCTTCACACATTTTTAGTGTTTCCTCTTCAAACTCAAATCCTATTTTTCCTTAAAAAGTAATGCAGTACATTATTTAATTACTTGCAGGAGAAAATTACATTTCTCATTACCTTATTTTCTCATTACTACGGTACATAAAATAACCTGAAAAACATTTAACGTTAAACCTTACCCTACAGTCCTATACACCGACACAAATCCTTGTTACAAATCTCACTTATGTGATCTTTCTTTTAGTTTTTATGTATGAACACAAAACCGACATCACAAAACAACGCTGAAAACCAGCACATTGAGACTTCCACTGTGATTCCACTTTAGCAGCATGAGCAGGAAGAAACGAAGGCTCCAAGCCTGACTGATTATCTCTGCTTTTGTTACCTGTTGAACTTCTGGCTGCTGGGCTGTGGTCGGCTTTCACTCAGCTTCATCATCACTCTGTGTTCCTGTTTAGTTTTGTGTTAACATGCTGTCTTTGCAGGGGCTTGCAAAGAACTGAAGTTCTGCTAGCAGCATAATGTGGCTGTTCCTGATATAGCTGCTTTCCTACAATAAAGCTGACTATAGCACAGAAAGAAAAAAGCTTGTTATCCACCTGCTGTGCAGATAACTGAAGAACCTTTGTAAAGCAAGTAACAACGTAATGCAGTTACTGAATTAAGTCCAGTAACGTGTTCCTTAAAAATGCAAAATGTTTACAGTAGTGTGAAAGCAAAACCAGTCATTATAATGTAATGCATTACACCCAATACTGTCTTGACTCATACCCAAGCAAATCAATGTTGTCTGTAGTCAGGAATGCTGATAAATGTTTTAAAAATCCTTCTTCATATTCTGCAGGCTTGATAGTTTTTAGCAAACGAGCACTGCCAAGCACTGCTGGCTGCCGTTGCCCACAGTGTACTTTGATTTCAGTGATCAGATTACACTAAAGACCTCCTCATCCCAACTGCACTCATTTAGATCTGACACTTCAGATCCAAGGTCAGTGAGGAGACCTGCAGGTGCTGTATGGAACTATGTGATACTAAATCTGCACTGGCGAATAGAGGTCTACAGAATATGTAGGTCACTGTGCTCACAGCTCTCTTCCTCTCTGTCTCTCCATCTTTATCTCCTCGCTGTGGTTGCAGCTAATATGTGAAGTCAGATGAAGAGGCTCGTCTCCTCCGGCTCTCCTCCTCAATCATGCAAAGCAGCTTCAGACATCAGAGAGCTTTACAGAAAGACTCTAAGCACTGCATGTATATGTGTGTGAGCTTAAAAATGTCTTTACATGGCAAAGAAAATGATAAAAGGGAAGAAGTGTTCTGAAAAAGTGAATCATACTAACCCGTTTTGTCATTTAACTTTCCATTAACATAAAATAAATATATTTTCAGTTTGAGATCATCCCCATAGGCTTTCTTTGCAATGAATTTGGTGCAAGTTTTCTAAAAACAATACTACTCAGCCACTTTAGGAAAGTAGTTTTATCAGATAACTATCTTTGTGAATCACAATTTTAAGTCTGGCGTCTTCAGCAGAGTGTAGGCCTGAATGTTAGGTGTTGTGAAGTCAGAGAGTACTCAGAGATGCACTAAAACAATTTTTCAAATTTTGTGGTGGGATTTTCTGACCACCTTCTCGCCGAGTATGATCTCCCATTCCTGTCTTAGTGAAGACAGATAAGAGTTAGTTAACCATCCTCTACTTCTACTTCAGCCTGTCTCTGTATTTTCGTCTCGCTGTTCTTCTGCTCCTGTTCTGGATGATGAATTATTGAATATGAACTATCCCATTTTAGACTCTCTGGGTAGTCAGATTTATCGTGCGTACATCTGCATCTGCATCACAGCACAGTTTGAGTGTGTTCGTACCTTTTTCTTTGTGGGTTAATGTGCAGATAGGCTCCATGTAGAGAATGTGTGTTAAAACCTACTGGAGGGCAATGAAAGAAAACAGAGACATCTGCAAAATTCTTTTCCCCCTCTCTCACTTCAGCTGCAGGTTACTTCAGTTACTGACACACTTTCCAAATTTGAAGCATCTCATCTCCCTGAATTACTTGTGAATATCTGCTTTAAATGCTGGGGTTTTTTTTGGCTTCATAACCAGTTATATGTTGCAGAAAAGTATCCCAGGAATTTATTTGTTTAGTTATTGTGTTAAGAAATTCTTCAAATATACATTTTAGCAATCCCCTCCCCCCTTTAATGGTAGTTTGCCATTTGTTTGCCATTTTCTCTTGTATGTTATGAGGACGTGATTGTGGCTTGTTTGAATATTCTTTCAACCCTGTAGGCAGTTTATTCTTTCAGCTCCATACAAATTTAAAATAGATATAAAACAACCAGTCTGAACAAATATAAAAAATAGGTTACCATTTATATACAAGTTGCAGTTTGTGGAAGAGAGTATGCTCAAATAAAAAAAAAAACCTAAAAGGAGATTAGGTGCATGAGTTTAACTCACTGATTTTCCTATTGTAGAGCTTCTTTTCCCAATATTATATGGATATAAGTGTCCTTAGGGTAAACAGTACAATCAGTGAACTCCTTCACTTCAGTTTGACGTAATTCTGCACATTTACAGATAAAACTCAGCCAGTGTAGAGAATAGGTCAGCAGGACTGCCATAATGCATTAATTAAATACACCATTAAATAATTAATTAAATGTGGCAATAATTAATTAAAATTGGAATTAATTAATTAAATAAATAGTTATGACACATGTAATTAATTCATTATTGACACATTTAATTAATTATTTATGTATTTCACATTTTAATTAATTATTGACACATTTAATTAATTATTGACACATTTAATTAATTATTTAATGATATATTTATTTATTTCATTTTGGCAGTCATGGCGCCTGGCTCTCATCATGAAATAATTTTATCTGTCAGCCTCACCCATCAAACTCAGGGGGCGGGGTTAACGCTGCCCATGCAGCTTCTCTAACATTTGATTGGTTGCCGTGCAAAGTAAGTCAAAACAGGTCGATCCTAGATAATCGATTGCTTGTGTAGACTTGGGGCAGCCAGGTATCCCAGAATGCAGATCAAATCACAGGCAGCAATGGTGGTGGTGTAGTTTTAAAATACCCCGTTTTTCTGTCACCAGCTACACTTTTAACAGTGTTTTAGCCGCGAATGTCGCGAAGTATGTCTGGTCAGGTTGTCAACATAGAACATGTTTGCAAAAGTGCTCAGATGTTTTCAGAGATTTCACTAGCTGTGCTAACAATTAGCATGCAGAGTGCACCCAGGGGGTTACGTTAACCGGTTTGTTTACATATTCCACTCTCCGTGTTCCACATGTTGCATTCGCAGATTCTCATTTTCACCGAACGATCGTCTCTTTCCGCCTGGTCTTGTGTCTCTGTGCTTCTGTAACATAAAGAACGAGCTGACATTTTTCTCACGAAACCAGCGATCAGCTCAACAGACCCTCAGTTTACCTGCATGCATCCTCCTCCTCATCTGTCAGCTGTTTAACACCTGCTGCTAATTCAAGAAACACGCCTACGTTACCTGGTGATAGTCACAGTTTAACCGGGCAGCCGGTACTCGATATAAAGCAATGTCAGCGCATTTTTCTGCACAAGATAAGTAAATATAGTGTTTTCCCCGAGCGCAGAGCTGCTGGAGCTTGTTTCCTTACAGAGCACTTTATAGGCGAAGCAGCTTCATCAGCGGCTGATGTCCAATCACCGGCACACAGCTTTGAAACCTCAGCTGAGTTTTAGCTCTCAGTGGTTAAACGCTGGACTTCATTCACTCAGGTTCTGTCTGTCGGGTCACGTTTACTTCGCTGTTTTATTTACAACTGAGCAAATCGGTTTGGCTGAGGTTAAAGTTACGTTTCATAACTGCATAGTTTCACAGACGTTTAATGGTTCACTGGCACATGTGTTAGACTGAACTATCATCTAAATATCATCTGTTTTTTAATAGTTATTCAACTGTATTCTAAGCACCAGCTGTCTGTTAGAATGTGATTTTTTTTCTCTCTGTTGGCAGAGGTATAAAAATGCGCAGGAAAATCTGACGTGCATGGCAAACTTCACCGACGATATTTAGGGAGGAATAAACACACATCAAACATAAATGAACCATTTGCCTGTCTCCATAATTGAGAGCATTTTCTCTTCTTATGTCAACACTCTCTCTCTCTTTTTTTTTTTTTTTTTTTTTTTTTTTGCTTTTTCGGTCATGTTATGTTTACCTGTCAAAGGCTCGTTACAAACTATGAAACACATGGTGCAGACTTCTGGATGTTAGAAGAAAACTAATACTGCTCATGAAGGAGACTAAAGGCAGGAAGGTGTCCTTTAAAACTAAACATGTTAATAGGACCTCCCTATTTATATCATAGTTTATGATATAGCACGTGTATTTCAGTAATAGCCTGCTGATTTCAGGTGAACAGTTGCTCACGTAGGCGTTATCTGTGAAACTCCTTAACTATAATTTATCCAAGTTAACTTCAGTTAACCATTCAGACAGTTCTTTTGCAATGAAAAACATAAACACCCATGCTGCCGGTAGATTTCCTCAGTGCCAGCTGTTAACATTATAGCTGCTTATGCAGTAACCATGGTAACCACGGACTGAGCGGCTGGATCGACGGAGGTCAGACAACAATTTTACATGTATGATCTTAAAACAGGACACAGCCACTATACGTGCTGGCCTCATATCAAATGTGAAGGCAGACTGAGTCTATGTTTGACGTTTTTTATATCTAATCTTCCTTTTCAAACATTTAAACAGCAGCGAGTCTGCAGCTGAGGGAATACAAACTCAAATTGTCGGAACAGGTTTGCTCGTTTCTTGGATTCATTTGGTGATTTATTAAATGTATAACTGTTATTCTAATCTGCTGCTGAGTCTCTTACACTTTTCTTTATGCTGTATATTTTCACGTCTCTGGAATAGTTGGCAGTTAGATAGTCAGCTGGGAAACTTTGTGTTAACTCATGGAGCTGAGGATATCGTGGATATGCTGACCTCGCTCCGTGGTGTACAGGGCCGTTTACCCTCATGATTAATATTCACTATAAAAATATTAGCCGAACATCATGAAGTCTGTATGTGTTTCATAGTGTCGAACAACCTTTGTACAGTTAAAGCCAGCAGTTACTACATGACAGAAACACCAACGTTATCTCTTTTATGCGTTTATACACAGGTCACGCTGATTACTGAACAAAAACCCAAAGATCAGATGTTAAACAGATTTATTTGCTCTCTCTCCTCCTTAAACATGTTTTTAATGTTAGTTATAATTCAGAATTGGCGACTGAAACACGTAGGACACATAAGAACATCAGGAAATAAAACACCGATAAATATAACCTCAGTAAAAGAAGTCAGCGGGGGTTACTACAGCTGTGTACCGGGGCCTGCGCTTTGTCGGTGGGATTGCTTGCGAGGCGAGCGGGTCTATCCCACGCTTTGCCGTGAGACAGGGCAGACATCTCCGAAATCATCGAAGCACTTTTGCAAAGAGGCTGTATCTTGACAAACCGACCAGACACATGAAGATTAAACCACTACCTTCTCGGCTAAAAAAATATTAAAACAGTATTTGGTGACACACAAACAGGGTTTTTCAAAGTTCAGTTCTGTTAGCTTCCACATGCCGGTTGTTGTGTGCTAGAAACAATGGCCACCAGGCCAAAGCAATGGTTTTGACTCGATCAGCGTTAACCCCGCCCCCTGAGTTTGATGGGTGAGGCTGACAGATAAAATTATTTCATGATGAGAGCCAGGCGCCATGACTGCCAAAACGAAATAAATAAATATATCATTAAATAATTAATTAAATGTGTCAATAATTATTTAAATGTGTCAATAATTAATTAAAATGTGAAATACATAAATAATTAATTAAATGTGTCAATAATTAATTAATTAAATGTGTCAATAATTAATTAAATGTGTCAATAATTAATTAAAATGTGAAATACATAAATAATTAATTAAATGTGTCAATAATTAATTAATTACATGTGTCATAACTATTTATTTAATTAATTAATTCCAATTTTAATTAATTATTGCCACATTTAATTAATTATTTAATGGTGTATTTAATTAATGCATTATGGCAGTCCTGGCACTCCATAATCTCAATGACGCACAGTGAAATGTTAAAATAATGTCACAGCAGCTGCTGAAAAATAAATAAAAGAGCAGGAGTGATGTCACAGGTGTTACAGTTTGAATGCATGTCTATGTTTTTTAGTGCTATCCTGCTAACCTGTTATAATGGAAGGTTAGACTTGTATGAGGAAGTTGTTAGAATTTATAGAAATATTCAAAATCCAGAAGAGCAAAATCAAAGATTATTTTAATACATTTCAAGACTACTGCTGGATATTCCTGTTGGTCAGAGTTATGAAGATAAGTTATGCAAATATAGCTATGTAAATACAACATGCAGGCATCCATTTGTGTTTCTTCTCTGTTGACCTGGTGTATTTTTTTTCTTAGTGTTGTGTGTGTGTGAAGTCTTATCTTCCCTTCCACTGTAATTTACTCTGGATTGCACAGGCGTGCTTGACTTTCTGATTGAAAAGGCTCTCGGTGTGCCTTCAATTACAGACAGGGGTCTCAGATTGAGCCATTTAGGCATTAAGTGATTCACTGTGAGGGATACACAGACACAGATAGATAGCAAAGTATACTGGAAAGATTTGAAGTATAAAAAACAAGCTGAAGGAAAACAGTATTGACGACGAGAATAGCAATACAGAGGAGAGGAAAAAGGAAAGGAAAAATGCCGTGTGGGGCAGATAGAAGAGAAGGAGGTAAATTAATGAAGAGTGGAACGATAAGAGAGGCGAGATCGAAGGAACAGAGACACGAGAAATGATGGGGGAGGGATAAAAGACGGGTGACATACAAAGAGAAAGAGAGATGAGAGAGACAGAAGTGATGTTTAAGACATGAAGACATGGAGAACTCCAGAAAAAAAACAGTGGGAGATCATGATTTAATAGGATGAGAAAGTAACAGAAAAAAGTGGAAAGAAAAGCTTTATGGAGTGGAGATCTTTCAAGAGTATTTTCATCTTTCTATTTTTAAAAAAAGGTCTGCCTGTAATATCTGCAATATGGATGTGCACAGCTGTCCACATCATCACAAACAAGCACGATGGTCCATCTCATTTCGTAGACAAGCGTGTGTCTAACTCACACATCAGGCAGTGATGATAGCACAACCACATACACTAACACACTCACACATAGATCAGCTTCAAAGGTTGAAAATAGCAGGACGTAGCATTAATTAAACCAAGAGAAAACAGATACGGTCAGATATGGATCAACATCATCATTCATTCACAGGGAGGATTTAAGTTCAATATTCATCCCTGGTCTCCGATGAGCTTTTAAATGTCTGGCTTTTTAGCTCTTAAATGCTCCACTATGATTAGCAGCTGGTTGCTACCTTTTTTGGTCTGTTTGGTCGTGAGCAGGTAGCATAAAATGAAGCTTTAGAGATTCTTTAGCAGTGCAAAGTGTGAATAGGGAAGAAGTTAGAGCAGTGGGTCCCAAAATCAAAGCAGTGAAGTGAAGACTAATAACTCAGACATTCAGATAAATATATCATAGATGTTTTCCATCTTCTCATGTAACTCTCAGCAAGAAAGTAAATG
This sequence comes from Simochromis diagramma, assembly GCF_900408965.1. Classification (NCBI taxonomy): domain Eukaryota; kingdom Metazoa; phylum Chordata; class Actinopteri; order Cichliformes; family Cichlidae; genus Simochromis; species Simochromis diagramma. The sequence continues at coordinate 8,390,499 of NW_024387030.1, forward strand.
ACGCTGAGTTCTTAAATTATAAAATATTAGTAAGTTATACTACGTTATCTGGTCACAATCCTCTTCATCAGCTTCATGCAGCAAGAGGGTCAACACTCAGGCAGTCTTTTCCATGCATAAAGCATTCTACAGCACGTAACATTAAATTGATCCAATTTAGAACACAGGGCCTTTTAAATGGATGGGGTCACAGTAAAGATGCAGAGCTGTTAGCTGCTCGTGTCATCATACATGAGTCATGCCTTCTATAATGGAGGGTGAGGTACAATTGGGTCATTTCATTTACAGCTCAGTGAGTGCAGAAATGTTACCGACTTCATTAGCATTGCGATACTTTAACTGATGTTTTGGCATTTCAGAGAGAGAAAAGTGGAAACACGGCAGCATATTGCGCACAGGTTTCTTTTGTCAGCCACATGCAACAAACAGTTGGCATGGGATGATTTCTTTTGCCCTGAGAGAGTCGTCGGCACGCAACAGCTCTGTGCAGTGCAAGGCAGCGTCACTGGAGTGAAATAGATTTATTTAAGAACAGGATGTCGGAACGCCTACAGCTCACCCTTCTGCCGCTTTCAACAGACTTCCACCACATCTGTTACAGCAGCAAGCTCACTCAGGGTGGAGGCTGGCTGTGAGACTGAGATGACATATTAACGACCCCGTATCGTAAAGGCCGTGGTTTCTATTCTTGGCCGGGCTGATTTCGCTGGAGTGAATGAGCGACCTTTACGCTGAAGTAGAATGACAGCCTGTGTGCGTCTGTGCACCGTGTGTGAGGAAGACGGATGGGGATTGTGGCAGCAGCATCCATGTGCCTGACCTGAATACACACTGAGCTGCATTCACTTGTCATGTCCTTCCAGATCAGATCCATTGCCCTCTCTCATCTTCTCTGCTTCTGTCCTCACGGTGTTCCTCTCTCGCTTCTTTCTCCTCCCCTCCCACAGCCGGCTTCTCCACCCGTTTTGTCCCCTAATTCTCTAGTTGCCATGGCAATGGATGACATAGATGAGATGGGGGGTCTGAAGGGAGCCGTGAGGCTCTGTATTCTCACCATGTGGATTTTCATCATGTTGCATCACAATTAGCCTGTTAATGCTAAAAATGGAGAGACTTTTTTTTTTTTTTTAGCACATTTGCTTCCTCTATACCCCTATACTGTATGTCTTTATTATCCTGTAAAGGCATCACTTCCAGCTTATAAATGTAATACATCTCTGTAACAATCTGTATTCATGTATTTGTTTGTGTCAGAAACATTGATTAGCCAGTTAGTCAGTTTTGGTCTGTGTTATTTATTAGAATATTTCCTTTTAAATTACAAACAAAAGCCTTTAAAGGAATATTTCTAGTTTTGGGAACTACATTTACTCTAATTTCATTACAGTGAATATGAACCTATTTTACACCAGTGACAGGTTATGTTAGCTCAAAAACAACAATAACAAAAAAAGGTCAAATATAATTAAACTGGCCTAGAAACCTTTAGACTTAAGAAACTTACAAAAACAGCAATAGCAACAAAAAGAACTGCTAAAAGGAATTCCCTTAATAACAGCTGAATAGCACAAATAACCTAGGCAAAAAAGCAGCTCTGGACTCATAACATGTCAAACTGTAAGACGTCGAGGCAGAAGACCACACTGGTTGCCACTCCTGTCAACTAAGAATGGGAAACTGAGGCTGAAATTCACACAGATTCACCACAACTGGACAACAGAAGATTGGAAAAACGTTACCTGGTCTCACGAGTCTCGATTTATCCACATTTGTTGTCTCCAAGTGACTGTCAGTGTTGCACAATCAGCACATATGCTGCTTTGCATTGCTGTTAGATTGCTATTTCACAACACTTGTGAATATTATTGTATTATTTCATGCCAAAGTATGAAGTTAAAAACTGGGTGATGATCTTTACGTCTCCTTGTATACAGGTGTTTTACTTGCAGCAGGCCGAGGTCACCAGGGAGCGAGTGTACGCTATGCACCAGTCAAGCATCGATGGGGTGGAGGACATGTCAGCACTGGCGGAGCTGCACGAAGCCGCTATCATGCACAACCTTTACCAACGCTACCAGAAGGATTGCATCTATGTGAGTGCATTCAGCGAGCCATGTGTGTCTATTAGGGGTGCAACGATACACAAAATTCACGGTTCGGTTCGGTTCGATACTTTGGTGTCACGGTTCGATATTTTTTCGATACAAAAAAATGTTCATGCATTTTTAATTTGTCATTTATTAAAATTATAAATATATATTTTAACTCAAAAGTACAGTTTTTAAATTTAACCCTAACCCTTGTGCATGTTTTTTATTTTGACAGCGAATGCGCACCTGCGGACCGCTTATGTGCAGCCCTGGTTATTTAGCTCATCATATTGCAGCCACAGAAATTCTTTTGTCCATGAAACCATAAAGCTGCACTTTCTTTTTGCCTTATAGTCTGATTTGTCATAACTTCTCCGTTTTGTGGTAAGCTTTTCTTTGGCTGTCACTTCTTCACCCTGACCTGTCTTATTTGGCTCAGCAGAACTGAAATGCTTTTACACGCTCACTCACATAAGCTCAGCGATTCTCTGCGCGATCAACCTCTCACATGTTTAAGCTTGCTGCGGGAGATTTCACTTGTCATGTTTGCATAGTAAGCTAACGATTAATAAGACGATGTCAGAGGAATTGGTGCACAAATTATCATCACTCACAGATCAGTGCTGTCGCTCTCTATACACAGTTCGCACGATTGCAAAGTGAAAGCAAAAAAACAAGCGCAAATTCAAACGCGACTTCAATATGTCACATATTGACAGTGGCTCACCGATGCCAATGACATAATTACCCAGCTACATTTCTGAAAGAATGCAAAAGCATTGACATATATTTTTCCTACAATAGCCCGACGGGCAGGGAAGAGATAGATTTTGGTAGCCCGACTGAAAAAATCGCTAGCTCCGGGACGTCGGGCTAGCGATATTGCAAGCCCTGTATCTGATTGAGGAATCACTCATCTTTGGAAAAGAGAGTTTATTACAGAGAAATGGCTCTTTCCAAAATAAAAGCTATACTATCCGCTTCTTCTGGGCTATATTCTCAGCAGCATAAGGAGAATCATGTGCTAACAGCTGTCTAAATGACTCGGCTAAAGTTAGTAGCATGCTTGCTTTTTTTGTCTGCTTCCACTTGTCTTTGCACTAGGATGATGTCGGCGTAAATGTGCAGTCATATTTGTTGTGTTCCCACTAGTGCTTTCAGGTTAATCTCGTTGAAATGACCTTAACGCCACAACACGGCAAATCTCCGTTAACGAGCGATCACTCCGTGCATGGGGCTAGACGGCAAACACGTTAACGAGCTAACTGTGCTAACACACTAGTTCACACCAATGTAATTGAGCATTGCATGGCACATCCAACATACTGTTTTACTTTAGTCCATGACTCGCTTACCTTCAGGGTCATACTTCACATGAAAACCAAAATAATTCCAAACGCCAGATCTGAATGAGGTTCAATATGCCTGTTGCAAGTAGAGCTTAACTTCTGTCTCGCTAGCTTGCCCTGCTCTCTTCCTTCTGACTATGCTGTCTGTGTTGAGCGCTCAGTGGATCTGCGCTTGACAGTGCAGCCTAGGCGGAGTAGTCGAACACAGATTCACTGAGCGCTCAACACAGACAGCATCGTCAGAAGGAAAATTGATAAAATAAATTACAAATGTTGTATTGTTCGATACATATGCGTACCGAACCGAAAGCACTGTATCGAACGGTTCAATATCGATACGAATATCGTTGCACCCCTAGTGTCTATGTCTATGTCTGTGCAGGGCCATTATGTGTGTTTATATTATCACACACCTCCTTCTCCTTTGCTTACACGAGTGAGGCTTTTAGAAAGAGACACAAATCCACTCATCAGGCCTCCCCGTCTGTAAGTGAAAAAGACGGAGAGAGAAGTGAGTGCTATGAAATGAAATTGTCAGTGGTTAGGACAGGCCAACTTTAGCTCTTTAGGAGGACTGAAAATGGCTTCTTATTGAAACTGTCTAAAACGTTCATGTTTTATTAAATCTGGTGGTCATTTAGTGATTCTGCAGCAAGAGGAACCTAAATCGTCTCACGCCATTGGCAGGATTTATTCTATTTTTTCTTCTTTATGAAACAAATTTATCTGCTTTGTTTCATATGTTGATATTTAAGCCAACTAACTGTAGAAGCATCATATCCGTGCTCACCATTTCACAGCATATATCATTCTCATTGCAAAAAATAACCATATGAATGACTTTATGGTGCGATAGTGCAGTTTAAAATCTGCAACATCACTTGATTTGATGGCCTTGTGGTTTGAATACATGCGCGTTTTACAATGCAGATAGGAAATAAAACGCATAAAAGTTTATTTTTGATCACTAACCCAGGCATCCTTACACATGAATGCCCTCTCCTCCAAACTGTGGGATCAGTATGCATTGCAGTCTTTACATTTTGATCACTTTTATGCTGATACACAGAAATTTTCAAAAGTCTGGAAACCTGGAAGATTACCAGACAGCTAGATTATCTAGACTGCCTAATCTAGATGATGAAATATTGTCCATATACGGATTTACCTTAAGCTGATCAAAAGAATTTCTCTTGTGTGAGTCTGCTTTCTGTATTACTGCGCACTCATGCACTCATGTGTATCTGTGTCCTTTAGCACTATTTTATGTGTGGATAGTCCACTAAATGTGCCAACAAGGTCATATGAATATAGAAAGTGGATAAACGTGGACCAAATATAATCAAATAATAAAAAGAAAGGAAAGATGAGACAGACACTGAACCTGAAATGTCTCTCCTTCGCTGTTTTCAGACTAACATCGGCAGCATCCTGGCAGCTGTCAACCCATACAAGCAGATCCCTGGTCTGTATGACCTAGAGAGGGTGGACTTGTACTCCAAGCACCATCTGGGGGAACTCCCTCCACACATTTTTGCTGTAGCCAATGAATGCTACCGCTGCATCTGGAAACGCCACGACAGCCAGTGCATCCTCATCAGGTAATGATGGAGGACATTCAGGGAATTCTTTACCCATCTATCCCTCTATCTTTCTCTACTAAGCTATCAAAACATGACTTTGTTTCCTAAATCTTGTCTTTCTAGTCTACTATTTCTAGTATGCTTATTCCCAGAAAATCCTGCTGTTCCTATGCCTGTTTGTAGTTGAAGCCTGTGCATAGATAGTGAAACACTGACAGCTATTAGACCTAATGAAAAATCAAGGTAAAGGCTTAAGGAAGTGGAAGTGGTTTGCATCCCAGACATATTGATGTCAGTGGTTGATTGGAAATGCGAGACAGAGCAATATTCAAGACCAAGCTAGAGAACAAATAGATTGTGATTATGACCGTGTCTCCCTTTGTTTTGAAAATAAATAGAATTTCCTCTTCCAAATTAAAGTAGGGTTATTGGTTTGCATGATTAAGTGGCCTGATCTGGTTCTAGTGTCCACCATCCCATCATGCTTTCACTTGTGCTCAGCCTGATTACGATAGGCTGAATATCTCTGAGGTCTATCAACCTGCAACACCAATTAGATAACCGGAGAGGTTCAAGATACGGGAATGTCAGTGAAGGTCATTGTGTGTAGGATTTAATTGGGCTATGTGTGTCTTTGTGTGTATGTGTACTCCAGTGGGGAATCAGGAGCAGGGAAGACTGAAAGCACCAAACTGCTGTTGCAGTTTCTGTCAGTGATGAGCCAGAACTCAGCCGGAACTCCTCCCTCAGAGAAAAGCACGCGTGTGGAGCAAGCCATCGTACAGAGCAGGTATGCGAATCAGTGAAGTAAACATCACAAGCTTCAGGAAATGCCAAGAAACAAGTCAGTGGGTTAGCATCTTTTCCATGGAGCGTGCTACCTGCTAGGCTGTGGTGAAGAAATAATCACTAACGCCAGAAAATATGATGAAGACTTTAAGTTTCTGTAATGACTACTTGTGTAAGTAGTAAAAGGACGGGATTAGGAGTGTGTGTTTTACATATTTTATATATCAGATTAACAGTTTACATGGTAAAGATGGCAGCCATTCAAGGCCTGCTTATGGCCTTTGCCTTTTCTTTGGGATTTTACCAGCTCATTTTACTTGAGACTTTAAAGCCATTTATTTACATCTCTAACAGGGTGTTAAGTTCTCAAAGAATAATGTTTTGTGTAACTGAAATTTCATATCATTTAAATCCAAGTGTCAGGATTACAACTGTAATGTGCAAGTGCTAAGTGTGCATGGTTTGAGCTCATATGGATATTATGTTCTCCTTAAAATGTAGAATTTGTTGAAGTTTTTTCTGGAAAACATATGGTAAAAAAAAAATACTGTAAAAATAATTTTTCCCGCTTTTCAGTCCCATCATGGAAGCTTTTGGTAATGCTAAGACTGTTTACAACAACAACTCCAGTCGCTTTGGGAAGTTCATCCAACTTCACTTCTCTGAGAGCGGCAACATCCAAGGAGGCTGTGTCATAGATTGTATCCTTGCTTTAAAGCACAATACTGCATGACATTTACACCTGTGTATGATTGAACGGGTGCTTGTTTTTGCATACACGCATAAAAAGTTGTGGTAGAAATGTATGTTTCTGATTCTTAGAAGGTGAATTATATGAATGATGAATTTCTTTGACTCACTTCCTGTCAGATTTACTTGAAAAGGTAAGGATGTCTCGGCCTCCTCGTATCAAATTTATTAGGAGTCACGTGTCAGTCTTACATTGTCAATCACAATAAAATGTTCATGGAAACTTTGCTACCCTGATTTTTCTGTAGAACCGCGTGGTACGACAAAACCCCGGAGAGCGAAACTACCACATCTTCTACGCTCTGCTGGCAGGAGCTAGTAAAGAGCAAAAAAGTAAGAAGCTGTGCGAGCGTAAATATCGACAGCGAGCTTTTATTATTTTTATTATTTTTCAATGATCAATTTTACACTTTTGGCTTCATGTGAGAAGTTATTGTAAAAATAGTTTGATTTCAGTTATAATAGAGAAGAATAAATATTGATGGACAAACATTATTAATCTTTAACTTTTACCTCTGAATACATATCGTTTGCTCACATTATACATTTGCTCTTGCAGGCCTCTACTTCCTGGAGGATCCCGCTGAATCTTACCACTACCTCAGCCAATCAGGATGTCTTAAGGACAAGAGTCTAAATGACAAAGAGCTGTTTAACAGTGTTATGGTCAGTATTGATTTTGTCTTCAGTTCTTCAAGTAGATGTACTGAGGTCTGTAAGAACAGTTCTCTATTGTTATCTATTGTTTTTTTTATTCAGTTACAAAAGTAGCAGAGAGATTCCAAAGCTAACAGGATGATAGGAGGCAGGATTGGTGGCCTTAGATTGTAAAGTTTGATGTCCTCACAGCCATAAAACTGTTAATCTTTTTTGTTGAACACTGACATATTGTTGTCTTAAGAGCAGAGCAGGTTAGCCTCAGAGAAATAAAGATCTTTTCCCCTTCATTTATCAAACCTTTTTCTGGGATGTGAATGTTATCAATGAACCTTTGGCTCTGAGCTGAAAAAAGTGCTCACAATCTCTTTCCCCGTGCTCGTCTTTGCACAGGAGGCGCTAAAGGTCTTGGAGTTCACGGAGGAGGAGATCAGAGACATGTTTAAGCTGCTGTCGGGAGTCTTACAACTTGGCAACATTGAGTTCATGACTGCAGGAGGAGCTCAGATCACCACCAAGCAAGGTCAGAGAAGTGCTCATAGAAAATGAGTTAGATGATATAAAAATCGAGGTAGACACAGAAAACGTTCCAGATGTTTAACATGTCTTTGTCCATGTTTCCAGTGGTTACCAATGCCAGTGAGCTGTTGGGGCTGGATGCCTTCCAGCTGTCTGAAGTCATGACTCAGCGCTCCATAATCCTCAGAGGAGAGGAAATCTGTTCCCCACTTACTATTGAGCAGGTCCCTATACACACATGCATATAAACACACTTTAATTTACCCCTTCATGTTTGATTTCTGCCTCTTCCTGACATAGTCCCATTACTCATTTCAACCCTCCCTTGGGTTTCCCCCTCATTGCTGCAGGCTATTGATTCCCGGGACTCTGTCGCCATGGCGTTATACTCCCAGTGTTTCTCCTGGATCATCCTCAAGATTAATCAGAAGATTAAGGGGAAGGAAAACTTCAAATCCATCGGCATCCTTGACATCTTTGGCTTTGAGAACTTTGAGGTGAGGGCTTTGACCTTCCCTCTGTTTGGCAAATTTTTGATTTTGAGGTCATGAATTTTCTCCTCCGCTTCCTAAGCTGCCAGCTGCTACTCATCCTGTTACTAAGCAAGATTAATGAGTTTCTTACTACTGACTAATCACTTCACTGAAACACTGAGTTATCATTCGTACAGGATTCTGACAAAGACAAATGAAAAAGCTTACTAATAAGTTTTTTCTTTTCTATAAAAGAAAGAGCTATACAAAAAACAGAAATTAGAGGCCAGGTGTAACAGAGAATAATTTATTAACAAAACTTAAGAATTTACAAAAGTATTTTTTGAGTCTCTTTAGACCAGGGGGATAAAAAGGCAGAGAGGCAGAAGGGAAATAATATGGAGCTGGCAGGTTGAGTACTGACTGCAGGAGAGCACTGAGATGATCTGAGCCAAGCCAAGGAGAGGACAGAAGGAAAGCCAAATTAGGGAAAGCTGCAGAAGCAGGAAAGCTCGATAGGACCAAAGCAGGACCGCATCTGCCATCTGATTAGTGGACACAAAAAAACCTTATAAACAAACATATTAAACAGCGGTTAAATGAGACTAAATGGCAGTCTAATAGTGGAGTTTTCAAGGCAGAGGAAACCACAGAAGAGGGTATAGGGTTCCTTTCTGCTTGGTTAACTTCTAACAGATTAGCAAATGCATTACTTGTTCATAATGATACAGCAAAGAGCCAGAATTAGGACACTTAAAATAAAGAAGAACTTGAATAAGCATTTTCTCTTTTTTCTGGCAAAACTGGAATACTTTGGAAACGTGCTACTAGCTGGATTCATGAACCCAGAGTTAGCTGAGCCACACGATAACCAGCTTTGTGATTGCCGTTATGCAGGATCGCCATTTTTAGATTCACTGATCCAGATGATCCAGACAAAGTTGAGCTTGTTTCACGACACAGAACCATGACACATCTGTAAGTCAATCCCTGCTTCTGTGCCTGTAGGTCAACCGGTTTGAACAGTTTAACATCAATTATGCCAACGAGAAGCTTCAGGAGTACTTCAACAAGCACATCTTCTCTCTGGAGCAGCTGGAGTACAACCGGTACGGACGTGAATATGGAACCTAAAGACATTCGGATTGTGAAGCGGACTTTAAAGTGTCTAAGGAAAAGAGAATGGAAGAGTAAATTTAAATATGACCTTTTTCTTTTTCCTTGCATAAATATTTTGTTGTACTCTCCACAGGGAAGGTGTTCAGTGGGAAGCAATTGATTGGATGGACAATGCCGAGTGTCTTGACCTCATAGAGAAGGTAAAAAATACATTTGCTATAACTCATAGCATAAATGTAATGAAGATGTTAGTTTTTGAGTGCATGATCTTTTCTCAGTCCGTTGAAGAGAATTGAAATAAAAACTGCAGTACTTCACCATTACTAAAGACCAGCTTGGGTGCCTCCTTCAGATCTGTTTTTGGAAATCTAATAATTTGTGGGGCCGATGTCTTAGAAAGTGGTGCTGATTTCATAATACTGATGCAATAACACCACTTTACCCCTCCCCCCTCCTTCTCTGTCCTAGAAACTGGGCTTGTTGGCACTAGTGAATGAAGAGAGCCGATTCCCCAAAGGAACAGACTTCACTCTGCTGGAGAAGTTGCACAGCCGACACTCTGTGAGTTATTTACACATCTCCTAATGACCTCTATGCGTAATTCACTAAATGCTGAGCTTATGTTAAATGCCATGCTTCTGTTTTTGCAGACAAACCCTTACTATGTCAAGCCCAGACTTGCTGATCATCAGTTTGGTATCAAACATTATGCTGGAGAGGTGAGTTTTATTCAGAACGGACCTGCTGCACGCCATCATTGTGTTGTAAAGTCAGTGTAGTTTATAATATCTGTTTCCGACAGGTCCTCTATGATGTCAGAGGAATCCTGGAGAAGAACAGAGACACATTCAGAGATGACATCCTGAACATGCTCAAGGACAGCAGGTAATATCTGCAGATATGATGGTTAATTAGGACTCAGAGGTCTAATTAACCAGTCATTCAAAGAAAGAAGGATTTTAAAGGTAAATCCATGTTTTGTTTGCCTTGTTTTAAGCTGATATGAATTATTGGGCTGAAGTCCAAACAATAACCAAAATAATGGATATTAGTTTCTGAAAATATGAAAAAAGTGTTTCTAAAAGCTTCTAATGAGCTTTGAAACTGACCATCCAAACACACTGTGGTGTGAAAACTCACCTGAATCTCATCTAGCAATGATGCGAATTACACACAGGATTTTTTGTTTATTTTTTCCAGCTCTGCCAGTTTCCTTGTTGTTATCCCGATGTACCCTGTAATACGTTTTCTGACATGAGTTAGCAGATGCGTGTGTTTCATCCTTTGTATTTCTGTCGATTCATAGACTGGACTTCATCTACGACTTGTTTGAAAAGGTCGGCAGCAGGAACAATGAGGAGAAGATGGGAACAGCCCGGCGTAAACCTACAGTGAGCTCCCAGTTCAGGGTGAGTGATATGATGTTGCTGCTAACTGTTAACCAAGGGTCTTGAACTGAGAGAATAATTAAAATGCATTAAAGAAAATGTTTTTGGGGTTTTTTGGAATGGTAGTTATGATTGTTATGGCGATGTATCGGCATTTATTGTTTTCTTAATCTCTTTAGGACTCTCTTCACGCTCTTATGGCCACTCTGAGTGTTTCCAATCCTTTCTTCATTCGCTGCATTAAGCCCAACATGGAAAAGGTCTGTTTTTTTCTATCCAATGTCTTTATCTACTCACATATTCACGTTAATATCACTATCTGACAGTATTATTCTGTACTATATCAAGGTTACGTGTTAAATCCTTTGTATCATCCTTTCAGACTCCAAATGTGTTTGACCCGGAGGTCGTGCTGAATCAGCTGAGGTATTCTGGGATGTTGGAGACCGTGAAGATCCGTCGTGCTGGCTTCCCAGTTCGCAGAACATTCAAAGATTTCTTCTCTCGGTAAAGATCTCTAAATCTACATTCTTACATATTTTTCTGTATCTGTGATTTGTTTTTTAAAAGTATCAATTCTTTTCTTTAATGTTACATTTTTATGGCAGTTATAAGATCATTCTGAAAGAAAAGGTGCCGGCAGCAGGAGATGATAAGAAGAGAACCACAGACCTTCTGACCAAATATGATAAGACCAAGAAGGAGTGGCAGTTAGGCAAGACTAAGGTGAGGGTTTTTTTTTTTACCTTTTGGAGATCTAAAATGGCAAAGTTTTGTACAGTGTCTCATATCAAGGTTGTTTAACAGGCTGGCTATAAACTGTTGTCACCTCTTTGTTTTGCAGGTGTTCATGAAGGAGTCTTTGGAGCAGCGTTTAGAGAAAGACAGAGATGAAGTCCGCCGCCAAGCCGCCATGATAATCCGAGCCCACCTACTCACTTTTTCTGCTAAGTAAGAATCTTGTGACATGAAGTCATGTTTTTGGGACCAGTTATGTTTGTTGCTTTGAATTTTGTGTTATTCGATCCACAGGAAGCACTTCAAACGTGCACGTGCCAGCGTCGTCACCCTCCAGAAACACTTACGAAGGCACATCCAACGCAAACGGTTTGTGAAGCAGCGCAAGGCAGCGGTGGTGCTGCAGAAACACCGACGAGGTCAGGTGGCGCGTGCTCACGTTCGAAAACTGAGAGGGGAGAAGAAGAAGAAGGAGGAAGAGCAAAAGACGAAGGAGGAAGAGGAGAAGGAGAAAACGCTGGGCGAAGGGGAGACGGAGGAAGCGGAGGGAGCAGATACAAAGGTAAAGCCGTCAGAAGCATCTTCACTGGCATTAATGGGAGTGTTTTAACCCTCTCGTCTGCTCTTTAGGATGAAACTCGCCAAATGGAGGAGATCCTGCAGCTCGAGAGAGAGATTGAGCGCTTGCAGAAGAAGAGGGAGGATGAAGTGTCGCAGCTCTGTGAGTCGTCCAAGCAGGAGCTGCAGCTGCGCCGGGACGCTGAGCTCAAGCGGATGAAAAAGGAGGCATCGCGCAAGGCCACGGAGCTCATCGACCTCCTGAACTTTGGAGGCATTGATCCCTCACTGGGAGCAGTCGGGGCTAAGCCCGCTGCAGAGGTGAAAGCTCCAAAAGGTGCCAGCACCACCAGAGGAGCATCCAAAGAAGAGGATGTAGACGAAGGCTTTCATGCTGAGGAGGAGTGTATCCCCTTGCCTGACTTCCCTCCCCCTGCTGAGACAGATGCTCCTGTGGATCAGGAAATATTTGCCCAACTCCCTCCTCCACCACCTGCCTTTGCAGAGGGAACAGTGCCCCCTGCACCATCTCCTCCGCCCCCCCTTCCCTCAGATGGCATGCTTGCGGGTGGAATTCCTCCTCCTCCTCCCCTCCCTCCACCCGGAGATGGCACCACTGTGCCTCCACCACAGCCTCCACCAGGAGAGGAGGAGAAGAAAGAGCCAGAAAGGAAAGTGAGCATGGTGGAGAGCCTCGTAGATGGCGAGGAGCCGATCTACAGCATGCCGGCCGACACAGAATCAGATTACGACCAAGAAGAGGAAGAGGGGTCAGTCACCGCCGGAGACGACAGCTCCGTGTCGGGAAGCAACCGAGGGAGCGCGGCTGTGGCGGACGAGGAACACCCCAGGAAGTCGACCTGCACCAACGCCAGCATCGAGTCCTACAGAGGCAGCTCTGACTCTGTGAGGACACACACTTACACGCATCCTCACAAGCGTGCACGCAGATATGTATGAGCAGCTAGAGTATACAGTGCATTTTAACTCATTGTAATAAACTGTTAGCGTGCTATCTCATTATGGAATAAAAGTAATTATTATTAAAAGCATAAGCAGGTCACTAACGTTATTGTGTCATGTTGCAGTATGCGGACAGTGATGATGAACATGATGGCATGATGGACACTGATGAAGAAGTGACAAATGGCAGGGTGACTTTGCTCAATGGAAATGGGCCACCATATTTCCACGGCTACCTATACATGAAGGGTATAGATGTTTTTCTTTGTAGAGCTGGTGTTTCTGATCTATTTCTGTAGCACTTGCATTATTAAATAATAGCTAGATAATCATAGCTCCGCACTTTCAGTGTGTGCACCAAATCCTATCCACTAGACCTTTTTTTTAACTGATTATGTCTCCCAATTGTGCTCCCTCAGCTGGTCTCATGATCCCATGGAGGAGGCGCTGGTGCGTGTTAAAGGACGAGACCTTCATGTGGTTCCGGTCCAAACAAGAGTCTCTGAAGTCAGGCTGGCTCTACAAGAAAGGAGGAGGACTGTCCACTCTGTCACGGAGGTTGTTGTAGTTATTACTGAGCGAAGCCTGCATGCTTTGCAAATAAAATTCAGCACTATTACAGCTCAGTGCAATCTGATGATGTGATGATTTTTACAAAGCTGTTCAGAAAATGTCAACAAGATGGGTCTGTGAGATCCTACCACACTGCCAAGCAGAAGATCTTAAAATGTAACTGAATGTTTCATATTTCCTCATAATTCTATAAAAGGTGAAGTATAATACAGTATGACAGCTTCATGTAACACCACAGTGTTTGTTAGCTTGATTTATTTAAATGTAAATAGCTTAAAAGTCACAGATTTATTGAATCCGCATGAATGGGTTAATTTGTCTGTAGTTCTGAATGCTGTTGAGTATTTGTGTAACTATAGGGATTAAACCCCCTGCAGGAGTTCACTACAATACATTAAAGCCAATGTATTAAGCTTTTAGTGGTTCTTCAATTAGTTGGTAATTGATTTAGGAAAAGTATGTGTTCAGAGTAAAAGTTGGTGGTTTTCTTTTTGGGGAAAGAGATGTAGTTGTGATCTTGTTAAATAGAAAGGTTGAGAGGGCAAAATTAAGCTTATGAAGAGTGCTCATGGTGTCTTATTTCCCTGCAGGAATTGGAAGATGCGCTGGTTTGTTCTGAGGGACAGCAAGCTAATGTACTACGACAACGACAGTGAGGAGAAACTCAAGGGAACCATCGACATCCGAGCAGCCAAGTAAGATTTCTGACAAACCCCACCACCAGAAAATCACACAAAGTCTTCTTCACTATTTGTCTAGAGTTGTGTGGCTAGCAAAACTTAAGAAAAAACAAACAGAAAATCACAAGCAAATACAGAAACATGTTTCAAGCAGACCAGATCATAATGGAAATTTTCTGATTTAAAATGTGTTGTATGCAGCTCGGGCATGTTCTTCAGCTTCTCGCTGGATCAATGGAAATTTCCTCTTGATTTCTGGTCCACTGGTCCAGACAGAACCTGAATTTCTCAAACGAGTGTCCTTTTTATGACTTCATAGGGAGATTGTGGATAACCATGAAAAGGAGAACGCTCTGAACATTGTGACAGATGAGAGGACATACCAAGTGTTCGCAGAGTCGCCTGAGGATGCGAGGTATGACGTAGACTTGACCATAGACTGCTAATAATAAAAACAAGCACCTATCCCTGTCTGATTTCATAGCTTTAACATGATGGCATCCTCTTTGTCTGTGCAGTGGGTGGTTCAACGTGCTCAGTAAGGTGCGAGTGTGCACTCCCGAGCAGCTGCTGGAGATGTCCCATGAACAGGCCAACCCCAAAAATGCTGTGGTCAGTCTTTTAAAAACACGAATCAGTAAATTCCTCTGATCTGAAAATATTCTTCACACAAAATGTGCATGTTCGATAGCTTGTAATTGGTTGTAGGTGATTATTGTTTTAATGGTTTTCTTATCGAAAACGATACAGATAAGGTTGTGAACAGTCACGAGTTGGATTGGTTTATTAATACAAATAGTTCAGTTTGAACAATGCTCTCCTTTCTCATTCAGGGAACTCTTGATGTGGGATTGATTGACTCCGTTTGTGCATCAGACAACCCTGATCGGTAAGTTTGATCAGCTAGAAAAGAAGCTGATGTTCTCCTCATATGCAGAAGAAGAAGAAATTCTCTCTCTGGTTGGAGTATGAATGAAGAACTTAGTAGAAAAGAATGACCAGCAACTTTATACAAGACCTGAGACTTACTTTAGTGTCAAGATCAGCACTAAAGAAATGCAATGCAGCCACAGGTGCTTGTTTTGCACCATGTGGCTGCAAAACAACCCCAAATCATCACCCCACCAAAACCATGCTTGACAGTTATTATGAGGTGTTTCTCCTGATTTGCTGTGATTGGTTTTCACCGAGCGTGCCACTGTGCATTATCTACAAACACTCCACTTTAGTCTCATCTGTCCAAAGGACTTTGTTCTTGTTTGTTCAGATGTAACTGTGGAAACCTAAGCCATGCTGCTATGTTCTTTTTAGAAAGAAAGAGGCTTGTTCAGTCTTCTTCTAATTGTGCTGTCATGAAATTTAACATTTAGCATGATAACTGAGGTCTGTAGAGTGTTAATTTTTGCAGTTTATGTGCACATTGCTTTATCTGAGCTTGAGATGAAGTCGCTCGCGGGAAGACTGGCATCGGTCTTGAATGTTTTCCACTTGTAATCTTTCCCACTGTAGCACCATGGTTTCCAAATTGTTTGGAAATCAATGTTTGCCTACTCAGACTGACTGGCAGCAACAGTTCTATCTCTGAGATAAATGCTGATATTTTTCCTCTGTGGCATCATGTCAATACCTGAATGGTCCATATGAGAAACCTGGCAGAATTTCTAATTATATAGAGGTGGTCACGCTTGCTGATCATCAATTGGTCAAGTGCATTTTGTTAGCAACACCTGGCTGCTACTTACCCTCATAGTTCATGTTTTCAGGCCAAACTCTTTCGTCATCATTACGGCCAATCGTGTGATCCACTGCAACAGCGACACACCAGAGGAGATGCATCACTGGATCAGTCTGCTGCAGAAACCCAAAGGAGATGCCAGGATAGATGGACAGGAGTTCCTTGTCAGAGGTGAGGGTTTTGGATATTTTCAAACTTATAGATGCAACTCTGTGCTTTCTATATTTTATTACTTTTTTTTTTTTACTTTTGGGAATATTTTAAGCAAGAAAATATTGGGCCATTTATAGATGTTAGAACTATACACATTATCTGTATTTAATTTTCGCTAAAAACATCATACTGTCATTTTTAAAACAGTATATCTATCTTCAACGTAAAGGTTTAGGTATCACAATATTTTCTACATTCTTTTTCCTCTTGTTGCCTTCCTCCCCTCTCCTCTCCATCTTCAGGGTGGCTCCAAAAGGAGATGAAGACAAATGCCAAGAGCACCTCCCTTAAGCTGAAGAAGCGCTGGTTTGTTTTAACCCACAACTCCCTGGATTACTACAAGAGCTCAGAGAAAAACTCCTCCAAGATGGGAACTCTGGTCCTTAACTCCCTCTGTTCTGTCATTCAGCCGGATGAACGAGTGCACAGGGAGACAGGTGAGCAGAGAGAAATGAAAGGAACGGGAAAGAAGGGCACATTTAATCAGGGATTATACTTACGAGGTTAGGGATATATGCCGGTGTCTCAGTTTACAATTATAGACTTGATAAATGTACCAGTACCCTGGTTTTATTGAATTAGATTTAAAGGATTTATTGCACAACTCTCATAAAACTTAATCACGATGTTAGTAGAAATAATTTTATTGGATTTAACCCACCCTGTTTTTTTTACAGGCTACTGGAACATCATCGTGTACGGGAGGAAGCATTCCTATCGTCTTTATACTAAGATGCTGAATGAAGCCATGAGGTGGACAGCTGCTATACAGGGAGTCATAGACAGCAAGACCCCAATAGAAACACCAACTCTGCAGCTCATCAGAGACATCAAGGTAAGACGCTCACATAGACAGAGTAAGTTCAAATTCATCAGAAGATGTGTGTCTTTAAGATGATTTTTTTTTACACCATTGTGTCTTCTCAGGAAAATAGTGTGAACCCAGAAATAGTGGAGCAGATGTACAGGAGGAACCCCATCCTCAGATACACACAGCATCCTCTGCACGCGCCTCTACTGCCCCTCCCTTACGGAGAGGTCACCAGCTGTGAGTGAAATAGAGAAACCTCTTACGCTCCCAACTTCCTGTTTCATAGGAAATTAAAGAGGCCAAAAAAACCCACTCAAAAAAAGTGTAAAATGGAGTAAAAGTTCTGTCATAGGGTGAAAAACTGGGTATACCCAGGAGGGGTCGCCAGCGGATCACAGGACTAACATAGAGCTAGACAAGGACAAGCTCACAGATCCACAGCCAGAGCTAGTTTAGAGTTGTCATTAAATTTAACAAGCATTTCTCTGGACTGTGATAACAATTGGTGTCCACAAACAGGAGCTTCAGAAGGGAACCTGCACGGGCAGCCACAGGGAGAACATGCAGACAACATGTTTAACACTTTAAAATGCTGACATTGGCACAACAGTCATCCTTTAATGTAATCTTTCTTGATGTTACTGTTCTACGTGTTTTTTTCTCCGTGCAGTACAAAGGCAGCAGGGTTACGCCAGTCTGCAGGATGAGGCCGTGCGAGTTTTCAACTCACTACAGGAGATGGAGACACTGGCAGACACGGTGCCCATCATTCAGGGCATCCTGCAGACCTGTCAGGACCTGCGCCCTCTCAGGGATGAGGTACTTATGTATATTAACTTTCAGAAATATATAAAACTTGAATATTTTATTTCCCATAGAATATTCTTTCAGTTTTCCAGCTGTTTACACTCTGATAAAAATCTTTTCCCCACAGGTTTATTGCCAGGTGATCAAGCAGACCAATCATGTGCCTCAGCCTAACAGTCCAGCCAATCGTGCACACTGGCATCTGCTCACCTGCATGAGCTGCACCTTCCTACCCAGTCGAGCCATCCTCAGATACCTCCGCTTCCACCTCAAGAGGTGAGCGTCTGCATTAGGGATAGCATTTCCCTCACAAAGCATCCATAAAATGCATGCGTGTAAATGTGTTGTGTATATTTGTGCATTTGTAACTCAGGATACGTGAGCGTTATCCAGGCGCGGAGATTGAGCGGTATGCCACCTTCATTGGAGAATCCCTGAAGAAGACCAAAACTCGTGAGTTTGTTCCCTCTCAGGAGGAGATCGCCGCCCTGCTGCTGAGGCAGGAGATGAGCACTACTGTCTACTGCCATGGAGGAGGTTCCTGCAAGATCTCCATCAACTCACACACCACAGCTGGAGAGGTGCATAAACACAATAGATACACAAACATATTTCTCTTTGAAATGCATTATTTAAAATGCACACCTGTAAGATAAAGTTAGAAGTGTGTTCATTTTACACTTGTATTGAGTGTAATGATCCATCACTCACACTTATACCTGGAGACTTGCAGTCGCATTAGCTCATCTTAAACATAAAAGAACAAAAATTAACCTTGAATAGAAGGAGAAAGCTGAGGCTGGGTGCATGTGATTTGCAAGTGATCTTTGAATTATTTGAAAAACCCTTTCAAGATGAAATAAATCAGTTTCAATGGGAATACTAAACGCCGTCTGAATGTTGTTACTGCAGGTTGTAGAGAAGCTGATCAGAGGTCTGGCCATGGAGGAAAGCAAGAATTTGTTTTCTCTGTTTGAGCACAACAGCTTCACAGACCGAGCTCTGGAGAGCAGAGTGATTGTGGCAGATGTTCTGGCCAAGTTCGAGAGGTATCCGAGTCTTTGTGAACAAACACTGCCGTCCATTTAACCGTGTCTTTGTTGTACACTTTGCAGTAATGCATGGCATGTTTTCCTTTATTTTTCAGACTGGCAGGCAGTGAAGAAGAGGAGGAGGAAGGAGAATGGAAACTCTACTTTAAACTGTACTGTTTCTTGGATGTAGAGAGCATGCCCAAAGAGGGAGTGGAGTTTGCTTTCATGTTTGAACAGGTGAGATTTATTCTAATTATTATGTTTAGCTCAAAGTGATCACCTAAATGCTGACACAAGAAGAAGCAGGTGAGACCAAAAAAGGTGAGCTTTAAAAAATATTGCTGAAGAAGAACAGAAGGTAGATCAGGCATGAGTAAAAAACTCTAAAGGATGTCCGAAAGAAAACAAGGAAATCTTATTTGTTTAGCACTTTTAAAAGCCAAAATGCTTTAGAATAAAATTAATGAAATTTTCATAAAGTTTAATCCTACACACATTCACAATATTTCTACATGATAACAAAACAGCAGCCTGTCTTCCAGAGTTCCAGAGATTAGCAGCTTCTAGAAGCTTCTCAAAAGTTATTAAGAAATAAACCTTAATAATCTTGAGTCAGTGTGGGTGTCTCGGGTTGGTGTCAAGGTTGACCCAAATCCACAAGAAGAAGTTCAGCAAGTGACGGACAACAATGTCTATAAATCGAAGCAGGAGGAAACATAAAGAGGCAAAAGAGAACAAACAGAGAACAAAAAGCACAACAGGGCAGAAAAATAAGGCAACCTGAGGCTTCAAATATACTGGTGACTACAGTTAACTAAAAGTGATCTAACAACTAAAACTAACTAAACAAAAATAAAAACTAGACTTTAAAAAAACCAAAACGATCTGAAACAGTTTTGTATCCATCCATCCGCTTCTGTTTATCCTTTTCGGGGTCGCGGGGGGCACTGGAGCCTATCCCAGCTGTCTTAAGGCGAGAAGCAGGGTACACCCTGGACAGGTCACCAGTCTGTCGCGGGGCTAACACATAGAGACAGACAACCAATCGGACTCACATTCACTCCTATGTGTAATTTAGTGTTTCCAATTAACCTAACCCCACTAACTGCATGTCTTTGGACTGTGGGAGGAAGCTGGAGTACCCGGAGAGAACCCACGCAAACACGGGAAACATGCAGACTCCACACAGAAAGACCCCAGCCTGATGGTAGAATTGAACTCAGGAATTCTTGCTGTGACGCAACAGTGCTAACCACCGTGTCACTGTAAAATAAAAATATAGATGAAATATCGCTAATTTTAGTATTTGTTAGCTTAGCAAAATTGTTATTACAGGTTGCCTGATGTATCTGTTTATTCAGACTCTGGATATCAACAAGACTCTAAATCAACTGCTATGAAAAAGTTCTGTGTTTTTATTGTAATATATTTACTGATTTTCCTAAATCTTGCCTTTGACATATGTCCACCATACAATGATAATTAAAAAGACCAAAACTTACACTAAAACTAATAAACCTAACCATTCTCAAACAATAAAAACTAAACCGAAACAAGAAAACCCACTCAGCAAACTAACTGAAAGTACACTGTACTTAAAACAAAAAGTCAAAATGAAATAAGAATAAAAACTAATTAGAAAAAAGTAAACTGCAATAACTCTTCTGGGGATTAATCTGGTCACAGCAACACAGCTGGAGAAAATAAGGAACAGGTGAAACAAATGAATGATACCAAAACATGGGAAATAAAACTTCAAACATCAAACACAGGAGTGAACTAAATACCAGAGTAAAACAGGAAGTGAGTAACAAGCAGGGCACAGAGATGGCCACTTAACATGGGAACACAGGTGAGGCAGGAATAAACTGAAAGCATGAAATGATATGAATCACCAAAAACAGAAACCAGATAGTGAGCAAGAACACGAACAAGAAAACTTAAACAGAAGAAAGAAAAACTGGACTCATGATATAAAAAATCTAAGTTAAAGCAACAACTCTACAGTAGGCAGACATTACTCATAAACCCAAACCATGATATAACTAAAGATTCAGATGAAACAAAAAACATAAAGTGTACTTGATCCAAAAAGAAACTAAGAAAACTCAAAATCCTGCGTCAGGGACCCAGTCATGTATGTAGGTTCAAGACCATTTAGGCCTTTAAACACAAACAGTGCCACTTTATACTGGATGTTTCTGTAAATTTTGGAATAACTAATAGATGATAGATAATTGACTAACTCCAGTGTACAGTGAAGAAAAAGATAATAACATCATCCTCCTAAGATAATAAGATAGTTCTGAGCTGGAAGAAACTGCTCTTGACCCCAACATTTCTTTGTTAAATTTCAAATTAATGTCCCAAGATTATCCCAATGTTTTTAACATGAATGAAAGGAATTAAAAAGCCCTTAAAATGTCTTATTTAACCTCTTAATTAGTAATCGTGCCAAATTATATGACCTCTGTTGTGGTTTAGCTGTAAGAAACTGTGTGACATCAAGTAGTTTTTATTAGGGGTGCAACGATACACAAAATTCACGGTTCGGTTCGGTTCGATACTTTGGTGTCACGGTTCGATATTTTTTCGATACAAAAAAAATGTTCATGCCTTTTTAATTTGTCATTTATTAAAATTATAAATATATATTTTAACTCAAAAGTACAGTTTTTAAATTTAATGTTGCTGAAAGAAAAGTAATTAAAAAAATAAATATATCTGATTGAGGAATCACTCATCTTTGGAAAAGAGAGTTTATTACAGAGAAATGGCTCTTTCCAAAATAAAAGCTATACTATACGCTTCTTCTGGGCTATATTCTCAGCAGCATATTGTAGCGGGTCAGGGCTGTTCGGGGTTCTGTTTGTACAGTTATGTTTTGTTTATGTTGCCATAGTGACGGGTGACGCCCTCTCGCTGCGACGGTGTGTCCTTCCGGGGTCAGAGGGCGCCCTGTGGTGTTGTTGTTGCTGTGCGGTTGCCGCGCTGAGCAGTTAGCTAGCGGCAGTGTTCTTCTGCAGATGTCAATAAACGGCTGTGCTCCCTGGCTAGCTCACGGGAAGCAAGACCAAACGACACCTCCGTCTCCTCGTTGTCTGAGCTCGCCACATTGGTGTCAGAAGTGGGATGATGGTGGCACCCCATGTTCTGACCCGAGTGACTTTTCCCCCGCCAGTCGTGACCGGCTGGTGTGCCAAAAGAAGGCACCTGGACATTTGCAAAGTGAAAGCAAAAAACAAGCGCAAATTCAAACGCGATTTCAATATGTCACATATTGACAGTGGCTCACCGATGCCAATGACATAATTACCCAGCTACATTACCGAAAGAATGCAAAAGCATTGACATATATTTTTCCTTCCTACAATAGCCCGACGGGCAGGGCAGAGATAGATTTTGGTAGCCCGACTGGAAAAGTCCCGGGGCTAGCGATTTTGCAAGCCCTGTGTTACAGGCATGGCCCTTTAAGGATGAAGCCTGATGGGAAATGTATTCGGGATGTGTGTAGCGGGACTGCCTGGTGTGTGTGTGAAGAGAGAGAGCGGAGAAGGGGAAAAAGTAACGGTTAGCTACAGAAGAGACGAAAAGAAAAATAAAAGGAATATAATAACTCCCCTGACAGCCAGAGTTGTGTCGGCGATGCTCGCTGTGAGTAAACTGTTTCAGCCCACTGTACGCGGTGTTCGTGCCTTAGAGAAGAAATAAAGTTCGGTGAAGCAGTTTCCTACGCCTCCTTCGATCTTTTTGCTAGCGGAGTTGACCTGTATAGTAAGCTGTTGCCGGCTACGAGTCAGTTACGGAACCTTCAAGTAACTGTCAGAGGTTTCTTTACTACGGTTCAGGGCCGCGGATCTGGCGCGGTAACACCTGTATCTGATTGAGGAATCACTCATCTTTGGAAAAGAGAGTTTATTACAGAGAAATGGCTCTTTCCAAAATAAAAGCTATACTATACGCTTCTTCTGGGCTATATTCTCAGCAGCATATTGTAGCGGGTCGGGGTTGTTCGGGGTTCTGTTTGTACAGTTATGTTTTGTTTATGTTGCCATAGTGACGGGTGACGCCCTCTCGCTGCGACGGTGTGTCCTTCCGGGGTCAGAGGGCGCCCTGTGTGCTGTTGTTGTTGTTGCTGTGCGGTTGCCGCGCTGAGCAGTTAGCTAGCGGCAGCGTTCTTCTGCAGATGTCAATAAACGGCTGTGCTCCCTGGCTAGCTCACGGGAAGCAAGACCAAACGACACCTCCGTCTCCTCGTTGTCTGAGCTCGCCACATTGGTGTCAGAAGTGGGATGATGGTGGCACCCCATGTTCTGACCCGAGTGACTTTTCCCCCGCCGATCGTGACCGGCCGGTGTGCCAAAAGAAGGCACCTGGACATTTGCAGGACTTTGTGTGGGGTAATGGGGTCGTCGGGGACGACTGACCCCTTAGGTGGGGGCTATGTAGCGGGTCAGGGCTGTTCGGGGTTCTGTTTGTACAGTTATGTTTTGTTTATGTTGCCATAGTGACGGGTGACGCCTTCTCGCTGCAACGGTGTGTCCTTCCGGGGTCAGAGGGCGCCCTGTGTGTTGTTGTTGCTGTGCGGTTGCTGCGCTGAG
The DNA here is from genome assembly GCF_900408965.1 of Simochromis diagramma. Taxonomy (NCBI): domain Eukaryota; kingdom Metazoa; phylum Chordata; class Actinopteri; order Cichliformes; family Cichlidae; genus Simochromis; species Simochromis diagramma. The sequence goes on from NW_024387030.1 coordinate 8,413,929, forward strand.
CAGTTAGCTAGCAGCAGCGTTCTTCTGCAGATGTCAATAATGTGCTGTGCTCCCTGGCTAGCTCACGGGAAGCAAGACCAAACGACACCTCTGTCTCCACTTTGTCTGAGCTCGCCACAATATTAAACATATCAGGTCCCCATAAGGAGAATCATGTGCTAACGGCTGTCTAAATGACTCGGGTAAAGTTTGTAGCATGCGTGCTTGTTGTTTTTGTCTGCTTCCACTTGTCTTTGCACTAGGATGATGTCGGCATAAATGTGCAGTCATATTCATTGTGTTCCCACTAGTGTTGTCAGCGTTAATCTCGTTGAAATGACGTTAACGCCACAACACGGCAAATCTCCATTAACGAGCTACCCCTGATCGCCCAGTGTGTGGGGCTAGACGGCCAACACGTTAACGAGCTAACTGCGCTAACACACTAGTTCCCACCCATGTAATTGAGCATTGCGTGGCACATCCAACATACTGTTTTACTTTAGTCCATGACACCCTTACCTTCAGGGTCATACGTCACATGAAAACCAAAATAATTCCAAACGCCAGATCTGAATGAGGGTGAGGGAGGTTCAATTTGCCATGTTGCAAGGAGAGCTTAACTTCTGTCTCGCTAGTTTGCCCTGCGCTCTTCCTTCTGACGATGCTGTCTGTGTTGAACGCTCAGTGGATCTGCGCTCGACAGTGCAGCCTAGGCGGAGTAGTCGAACGCAGATTCACTGAGCGCTCAACACAGACAGCATCGTCAGAAGGAAAGTTGATAAAATAAATTACAAATTTTGTATTGTTCGATACATATGCGTACCGAACCGAAAGCACTGTATCAAACGGTTCAATATCGATATGAGTATTGTTGCACCCCTAGTTTTTATATCTAAAAGCTCCTTGAATGAAGAACAAAGCCATAATAATCTCAAAGGAGTAAAAACCAGAAACCAAAACTAATTAATGTTGACACCTGACAACAATCAAAATCTAAGTCTGGGTTAAACAAACTGGGGAACGATACACAGATAAATCAAGGAGGACCTAAAGATTGTAAGTAAAACGAGGCTTTCCTACATGAACGATGTAGTGGTGGCTGTTGACTCGCTGGTTCTCTGGCATGAATGTATGACTAAATGTGGCTGAGGTGTATTCATTTTTAGTAAGATTACAAAAGCAGTATTTGAACGCAATTCCAATTGAGCCTGATATTTTCTCTTCCTGCTGAAGATGTGATCCAGTCAGGAAATATAAGTATCAGAAATGCAGACTGTCTTACTCTCTCTCCCAGGCGCACGAATCTTTGATAAGTGGTCACTTCCCGGCCTCGGAGGAAACGCTGCAGCACCTGGCCGCTTTACGTCTTCAGTATCTCCACGGTGATGGGGCAGGTCGAGCCGGGTGGAGCCTGGGGAGCGTCTACCCAATTGGACGTCTGCGCAACCGCATTTTGCACTCCACCAAACCGGGTGTGGGGGTGACAGGTGGAGCTGGAGGGGCTGGAGGTGTTGGAGCTGTAGATGGAAAAGGCGTGGCAGTAGGACAAGGTGGTGTCGGGCCCTGCGTAGAGAAACGAAAGACTCCGAGCTTCCTGGATGGCACCCTTAGGAGAAGTTTCAAGACTGGTTCACTGAAGAAGCAGAAGGTCAGTGATGGAGGAAAAAGAAGTTTTTCATTAAAGTTAAAGAAAATATAGCTACTTGATTTTAAAATTCTACTTTGCAAAAGTGATTTGTACAATTCTGCATCTTAAGTTCACTGAAATCCGTCTCCTGCTATACTAAATAATAAATGAATAAATAAATAAATATACACATGATAGTTCGGAGGATTCGCTGATTGTTTCAGATGGAGGATGAGCAAATGCTTGAGATGTGGGTGAAGGAGGAGACGTCTGCCACACGGACCAGCGTGCTCGAGAAGTGGACTCGTCTGCAGGGCATGCCGCAGCATCAGGCCATGCTGAAATACATGAGCATCATTAAGGAGTGGCCAGGATATGGCTCCACTCTATTTGATGTGGAGGTGAGGAAAAACGCTCAGAAGATCAATTTTGGAGCTTTGTACAAATAAATTTGATCTGCTTCCTTTCCCTTCTCTCCTCTCTTGCTAGTGTAAAGAGGGAGGTTTCCCTCATGATCTGTGGCTGGGTGTGAGCGCTGACAACGTGTCTGTGTATAAACGAGGAGAACCCAAACCGCTCGAGACCTTCCAGTACGAACACATCACCTTCTTCGGAGCGTCACAGCCCTGCACCTACAAGATCATCGTGGATGAGAGGGAGATGTACTTTGAGACTCCACTGGTGAGAGCTCATCATTCGTTGTCTAATCATCCCCCCCCCTTAGCGTATTTTCTCAGCGTAGGATTTGATACCTCTTATCTAGGATGCACTAATCTCCTTTTTCACATTTTAGGTCGGCGAGATCACTAAGATTATGCGGGCCTACATCAACATGATGGTGAAGAAACGCTGCAGCATCATGTCTGTGTCCAGTGTTGCCAGTGCCTGGGTCAGGTGATCTCTCCCAGCCAGTCAAAGCTCTTCGTTCATCCATCTAGTGACACCAGACGCCTTGGCTCCTTGCATTGGTTGGTTGTGTTTTATAAAGGGCAGTCGCACCAACCAGCTCAACCTCCCAAGTTGAATCATGAGCAGGGAATGAGCATCAATTACAAAAATGGGGAAAAAGTGGACACAGAAGCCAAATGCACACTCAACTGGCCTGGAGATCTATTAATAACGTAACATGAAATAGCATGAAAAAAAAACTGTTTTGGGGGGCTGTCCCATCAAATACATAACCCTCAGCAGTAGTCCTGCATGTAGATGTTCAAGCACACACCAAACTCTCCGTTTTTGGACAAATTCAGAAACAACAAGCACAAAGCAGCCACCCAGTCCCAGTCAGCCCCAGGTGGCTCCTCCAACTTCCATTGCACTGCCAGACAGAAGAAAGCCACACTTTCTCAGTTTTGTTAGTTTCTATCTCACTTCTCCTCTAATTTCCGAGTCTCTCTCTTTCTCTTTATATATCCTCACTCTTTGTTTGCGGTCGCTGTTAAGTTAAAATGCTAAATTCTTGTTCTTGCTTGCTTTCTCTGTCTGTTATCGATAATATCAGCTCTGTCACGTCTGAGGAAAAGGACTCGGTGATTCGTCACCAAACAACATAGTGTTCACCTGCTCACTCGTCAGCGCCACTGTGTGGCCACAAGAAGAAAACTCAGCCAAAGGAAGCGGCTTTAAGTATTTAAAAAAAAAAAATCCTATAAATATTCCAGAGAAGAAAGATTTACTTTGGATGCTCTCCAAAGTATGTGCATGGCTACGAGCCTCACTTGGCTCTGCAAGAACAATATCCAGAACAATGGCCAGAAAACCCCCCCAACAAACTTTCCCCTATTTATGTCTACATGTCACACAAGCTGGATAAATGTGTATATTCGCCTACGTGCACACATAAACTGAACAAACATGTATCATTTTGTATCGTATATCACACATTATAATAAGAATTATTGTTACATTTTTGGTGGCCGCTGCACTGTACAGTATATAAATGCCATACTAAATGCAATGTGACACCTGCCATGTAAGATACATGCAAGTGATTGGTGTTAATAATGACCACTGTATGTCTGAATATGATGCCAATACTGTACACTGGCTGTGCCATTAATGTGACTCACAGAGAAGTAAGAGTAAGATAAAAAAAAAAAAAAAAGGAAACAGACTATAGTGAGTCTGGCTGCTATCGTGGTCATATTTCTAACAGCATTTTGATGAATTTATCATTGTTGTTATTTGTTGGACTCACTCTGAAGAATTAATTGGAGCCATGAAATCCTGTCTATCCTCATCTGCTCAAGCTATTCTCATTTTTTTCTTCAGAGATCAGGAGACTTAAGCAAAAATGCACACAACCTTGTTTGTCTGTGTTTTCAGCCTATTTATGAACATGTGATTTTTATTTAAACAATTACTGATAATACTGTTATTATTGTATTCCCCCTATCTTAGCCAACCTAAAGTGCTGTGTCTGCATTGCTGCTGTGTGTGTGAGTGTATTAATGGCGTAAACTGTTGGATACGAGAAGGGAAAAGAGAAGCGATACTAGTGAAGTGATACTAGTGATACTACTGTATTCCTTGGAAAAAAAGAGATGAATTTACATGAGTAACTTTTGCGAAGAATGGTGTTGTAATTGTGAGTTAACGGGAAAAGCATGGAATATCAGGGGAGGGTTGAGGGGTTGTTTATTTCCTATTGTGCTGTATGTGTTGCAAAGTTTGTTCAGGAAGAATGAAAATATGCTTTTGATTATTCTTTTTTTTTTCGGCATCAGTGTACAAGAAGCAGATATGACACTGTGAGGACACGGGCTTGGAAAAAGTTTAATTGTGCACTTGGAATGCTGAAATTCATCACTGCTTTGTGTGTGTGTGTGTGTGTGCATGCGTGCGTGTGTTCTTTGGACTCGAAGTGAGGTCACCTGATGCTGTGCATTGCAGCTAGATGGCACTCATGTCAAACACCTGCAGAGAGCACTGTAAACAAAGTGTTCCCACAAAGCAGATATCCACTGGGAGTGCTCGCATAGCATGGAAAGTTACCGTCCAGCATGACAACATGCTCCAGTTATTTGTCTTATCTGGTTTAGATGAAGTTTCTAAACTCGTTTCTGTGGCAATAAGATTTTCAGGATTTGCCCCAAAGACAGATCTGGTTTGGCTTTTCACACCAGACACTAAAGTGAAGTTCTTCAGGTGAAATATGTTGTTGTTTTTCTAGTTCATCACATACTCTACAGGGTGGCAGCGATGATTTTAGAAAAACTGAGGCTGTGAATCCAAAACCCCTCCAAACCCTCTAAAGTGTTGCCCAGTAACCAAAAATAAATTTATCCACAGATTTAATGGAAAAAAAAACTGAATTGCTTCTTTAAATATAACAATTTAAAGTCTAAGAATATTGAAATCAGTCTCTACGACATGTAAAGTTGTAAGTGTACAATGTATAGATTTGCTAAAATTCTCCAAATTTTAATAACCTCAGTGTCTTTAATCATAGCTACGGCCTGAAAGCATACACACAGCCCACTGGGATCCTGCCTGTAGATTTAGAATAAGCAGAACTCACTCACAGGTTCCACTTTGAACTTTTGGTTAATTTAGTTTAATCTAAAAAAAAAAGAAAAAAGAAAAAGGAGTGAAAAACTGAAAAATTGAAGTTCACAAGCCATAAATCCTGAGGACCCTGGAGCTGTGAGATCTGGTTATTCTACATCTGTGGTTCTGTCTGTCACTGATATTACACTGAGTAAGAAGAACTTGCCCTGTAGTTGCTGAAATGTGATCAGCATGTTTCTTAATGGAAATTCTGATTACAAATCTGTCTTCAAGGGCAACTTCATCACAAAGGGTCCTGTTATCAGCCGCAGGCGGCCAAAGTGGGGCCCACTCTTATCTTGTGTTACGCTTATTATCACCTTTACATAGTAAAACATTGTGCTTGTTTAAACAAAAAAGAACAACAAAAAAAAGAGAGAAAGAGAGAGATATGTGTGGTGTTCTTTTTTTTTTATTTGTAACTGGCTTTACAAAATTATGCTTTAATAAATTATTGAAAATGGTCCTATATTTACCGTGACCTTTGTGCACTTATTTTTGAACAGAGTTGAAGTTTTTCAGGGAGCTGTGCATGTGCTGGCACTAGGGCTCCAAACCTCTTTGCCCTTGGATGTCCTGTTCGTTTCATGAAGTTTATCATCTAATTTGTTGAAACAAAATATGGAAGCTTTAGAAGAGCCGAGGAGCTGGGGAGCTAAGCTGCCCAACAACATCTAGCTCATGAAGTCATCTACAACAATTAGCTGTTATGTGTTAGCATTTGTTATAGTCACTTTCCTACTGTGGGAGGCCAACACAGAGCTTGGGAATGAATGGACTAAACGAAACAGCTGTAAAAAGGTATGATCCATCAGGAAAAAAGCTAATGTTTTAACTGTGACTTTTTAAAAATATACTTTTTGTGTGTGTCAAAGCAGCTATTTTTGTAAACTCCGCTGTTTATTCAGCGCATAGTTTAAATGACGTATATCGAAATGCACTGCGCTCTGCCAACGCCTTTCCCTCTTTTGTCTGTTTGGGTGCGTAAAGAGAGCGTGCGTCAGGATTTTGCGTTTGGTTCCTTCCCAGCAAGTTCACTTCTCAGGTTTCAGACTTCTGTCGGAGCAGCCGAGGCATTTCCTCCTTTTGCGCTTACACTGTCTTCTAAAATCTTCTGAAACATAAAAAATTGGAGGAGAATCTGAGTCTACGCTCTTGGATGATGGGTTTACGGATATTATTGGCTGTTCTTCTCTTTGGTTTCGGTCTGGCGAGCGTTTTCGCCGATTCGTCCACACCTGAGAACGGTAGGAAAGGAATCAGTGAATGTGGGGGCTGAGGAATTAGTTAAGCTGAAAATCTTTTTTTTTTTTTTTTGTTTTTGATCAGATGTAGCTGCTTTCTAATTTATTATTATTATTATTATTATTATTATTATTATTGTTGTTGTTGTTTTTAGTAGTATTGTTGTTTTTATCTTTATAGCTACGCACAGGTTGCTCAAAACCCCGAATGTGAGTCTTTTAGCTGTTCAGTAAAGTCACAACAGTTTTAAGGGCTATTATATTCATAAAGCATTGTTTCATAAGCCTTGAACTGAGGAGAAAAGCACCCAAACATCTAGAATTAAAATGTCATTGTTTGCATTTTCTACACTGGAACTATTTATTATAAAATATATTAGATAACCTTACGTACCGGCCACATTTAAGCTTAAAAGGAATAAAAACACAACTTTGTTGGTAGAATTGTGTCTGTGTAAGATTCCTGTCTCTGAAAACTGTTGAAACCTCTCAACAGGAACAAGGAGTCTCTTTTTCAGCCCCTGGGGTGCTTGATTGTTTCAGAGCAAAGAGACTAAGAGAAACTGTGGCACACAAATATGAGACATTGTTTCTCCATTTTACAGATGCATGGCTTCACTAGCACAAACCCGGCTGTTGTTCTGTGTATGTCTGCTGATAATAACATGACTGGTTCCACAGGCTGTGTAGTTGCTGTACTTAGTCTCCATGGAAAATGTCCCAGGAGGATTACCAGTAGTTACAAAAACCAGAGTGGGCACATGCCAGGCCTTTTTAAATCTGCTCCTCATGGTGCTTTCATTTAAACTCGACAAGTTTTGCAGTCATGTTTGCCTTGACGTTTGAGGCAAAATGTTTCCACCTTGCCCATTATGTCCTTTAACTCGATTGTATTAACTTCTTTGACCTACAGTGTGTGAGTTGAAAAACGGGACAAGCTGTGAGGAATGTCTGAAAAATGTGACGGTAAGTTCGCTGAGAGAGCGTTTTATTTCTGCTTGGCTGATTTCTTTTTTTTTGGGTTAACAGAGTTTCTGTGTGTGTGCATGGTCAGAATAGATGTCTCCTCCTCCAACCCAGACCTGTTTGACTGGTTTGAGAAGTAACTGATCTTATGAATTCTCACCCTGCTCCTTTTTTAGGCTGTGTGTGTCTATCACACACAGCCTAAAAAAAGGTAATTTCCTGTAATTAGCCTGCATACCTCCTTTTTTGTTTTTCTGTTTAACTAATAGGGACATTGTGCACTTTTTTTTTTTTTTTTTTTTTTTTAAACAGTGCTTGTGGTGCATCACAACAAAGTCATGTGTAACATATCCAGTGAGAACCATCCTCCCACCCCATGCGCTCTGCCCTCTGAATGATGCACGATGGGGACTCTGCTGGAGTAAGAAAACACACACACACACACACACAAGCTGATCACATTGATAACGACTTTAATTCAATTAACTAAATGTTAAATATGCTGTCCAGTACACTGTCCGACTGAAGCTTATTTGCTGATCTTCTTTCTTTTTTTTCTCTGTGTGTTAGAGTGATAATTAATAAACGATATTCTTGTATAAGACAAAAATACTTGCATATCCCTGAAGTTGAGAAATTACTGTGTTGCATCAGTCCAATCATGATAAAAAATTGGAAAATTAAAAATTACTCCAAAGAAGGAGCTCAGGTTAAATGAAAAATACAAAAAAGTCAAGTGCTTTATGGATTAAAATCTAAATGTGATACTATACTAGGAGGTTAAACCTAAAATGAAGGCATGTATTGTGGTATGAGGTAGCAAAGAACTTCTGCGTCTGTCCTTGTGGCAGCTGAGCTGAAACAGATGTTAGATGAGGTGTTAAATAAGTGGTGCAGAGAGGATCTATAGCCACAGTCATTTGGCTGACCTCAGCATCAAAATGCAACAGCAACGATTAATTCCCTTTGCGCATAACATGGACTCATTCCCACAGCTAGCACTTCAGTGTTCCAGATACAATAAAATGTCTGGGATTGTGCAATCCCTTCACATACCACATCTTACTAAAGTCCTGAAGCCAGGTACAGTCACACTGTGTGCACAGTGTTTTGCTGCTACTCCAACACTCACTGTGTTCCCTCTGCTCTTAATCAGCTCACTGAACTAATCCATGTTATTGGGCAGCCACATACATTCCCCATGATGCTGGCTGTATCAGCTTTGTCTCCATCATTTTCCTTATAGGTCCCCCAGGTTTACAGGCCTCGCTCCGGGCAGTGGAGCCCCTTTCTGCGACTTGCTGAGATTGTAGTGATACGAAAAACCACTAGTAGGCTTGTTAGGCTATTTCACCTCCACATAAACTACAAGGAGCAAGAAAAATCCACTTTAGTAGGTTATGAAATAATTTCAAAATAAATAAATTGGAACAGGAGCTACTGCAACAGGCTCCCAATCAGCACCGTGCCAAGGATAAATAAAAACTAAATAGTTATATTTAAAGGCTCTTTCTCTTAAAAAAAACTATTTTTTCCTAAAAAAAATAAATACTTACAAATAGAGATTAAAAGAGCCTGCATCTTCATAATTCTTATTTTTTCACGAATGAAGATTGGAACAGTTTATCCTGATTTGCTGTTGATGAAAGTTTCACTAAATCACTAAAGTGGAAAAACAAAAAACCCCTCCATGTTTGTAGATTTTGCGTCTGGGGTTGTTTGTTTTGAATAGGTGCTTCAGCATGTAGATACGTTTTAGACAATAGCGGGATGGGGGAAAGCCCTATCCTGTTTCACCGTGACAGCCTCTCCCTGTACAAAGCGTGCTATCCAATAGTTTGGTAGTAAAATAGGAACCCATTGATGTTAACATTCATTTTGTCCACATGCTTTTGTACTATTAGGGCGACTGTGGCTCAGGGGGTTGGGAATCGCATCTGTAACCGGAAGGTCGCCGGTTCGATCCCTGGGCTCTCTGTTCTGGTCGTTGTGTCCTTGGGCAAGACACTTTACCCTACTTGCCTACTGGTGTTGGCCAGAGGGGCCGATGGCGCAATATGGCAGCCTCGCCTCTGTCAGTCTGCCCCAGGGCAGCTGTGGCTACACCTGTAGCTGCCTCCACCAGTGTATGAATGTGAGAGTGAATGAATAGTGGCATTGTAAAGCGCTTTGGGTGCCTAGAAAAGCGCTATATAAATCCAATCCATTATTATTATTATTATTATTACATCTTTAAAATCTTGATGCAGAACTTTTTACAGAAGCACATTTGCATATTAAACATTAAAATTTTCTTTGATCCTTGTTATTTTTTTTATCAGCGAGTCAAAAAAAAAAAACATTAAAGTTTTATTCAGTACATCTGTAGAATGATTTGGTTTGAGAAGAGGAAATTAAACGCAACCTAATGAAGGAGGAAGAACAAGAATTTTCTATCTGGAAGATAAATCTGCGATTTGTGATTTCTGAATGACGTTGTCACTCTGGTTCTGTCTGCAGTGAACTTCCAGATCTTGATAATCACCTTGTCAGTGGTTGGTGGCATTCTTATCATTGCCTTTTTGGTCTGTCTGTTCTGCTGCTGCAAGTGTGAGAACATCGGGTAAGTGTTGACAAAACCCTCTCATTCCAGCCAGTGTGATGCTGGCAGAATACATTGTAGCAATTATATTATTAGTTGTGTGCAACAGGTTAAGATACGTACTGACTACCCATCAAGTCCTTCAATTAAACGATTATGTTACACGTAAGCAATCCTGAAAATGGGAGTGTTTCCGCTTATGCGTGAGCGTGAAGTAGCACAAAGGCAGTCTGCAGGCAGTCAGGTACTGCCCGTCTACCTGCAGAGTGTTTATTGTGGATTGGGGCTGTGTCAAGAACATGTGACACATCCAGTCTGTGGGCTACTCTTGCTTCTGCTGTTGTTGGGTCATGAGCCAGCCACAGAGAAAAGTGAAATTATAACTACAAAGAGCTGAAGTGAAACTGTTTAAAATCAGTGAAATGTGTCTACTGTGGAGCCTGTCTGTGCTTTTCATGGTGTATTTTTATTCTTTGATTTTCTTGTTTCTCATTCTTCTCCTGTTCTTGCTGGACTCTGTTGTCACTCTTTAACTCGACCCCCTTGTCAAGCAATTGGCAGTTGACTGATTCATAGGTCATCTACATCTGGCACCATTTTTGACTTTCAGATGCTGTTTTATTAAGTTAAGGCTGAACTAAAGTTGATTCAGTTCAGAAAAGTGTGGTAATTTAAAAAAAAAAAGAAGTTTTCTACGTTTGCAGGCTGAGTTCAACCCCATCTTAAACTCACAACACTTGCCCACGTTTATTCACACTAGGAATGCCACTAAATTTTCTTTAAACATACCTTGCGATGGTTGCTTTCTTATGAGTTTGTTAGTAATAATCAGCAATCTTTTCCTTCTACTATGTCTGTGAAGGTTCTCAGTCATCCAGGTCATCGTAGTCAAAGGAGCTTGCAAAGAAAAGCGTCTGGACTTCTTTAAGTTGCTTGAAGACTGTGGGGGGTCACTCCCACTAGGTTTATATCTGGGACTCTCCACCATTTGACCTTAGAACTGAAGAAGCTTCTCGGATGAGAGGTGAAACGTCTTCAAGCAACTTAAAGAAGTCCAGACGCTTTTCTTTGCAAGCTCCTTTGATTTCCTTCTACTACATAAATCTAACACTGGTCTTGTTTTTTCAGATCTAGCAGGTCTGAGGCCAAGATGCAGCGGCAGGCCAATAAGCTGAGAACCAAGCAGGACGAAAGGTGGCAATATTATGTTTTGTTTTGTAATACTGTTTCACCCCCTATGACTGGTTGGTCTCTGTATTTGATACATCCATAGCTATAACTTAACAAAAAGTGGATTTAAAGAGCTGGTGGACTCAAAATTGCTTCCTAAATCTCTAGTTTCTATAATTAAAATTCAAAAATCATGAGAAAAAACAAAACTACAGTTCAGCACCATGTCTTTATGACCAAGTTTCTTCCTATATAACAGCATCTGTCTCAGCCAACATTAAATATTTGCTATAAACGCATACAAATTGGAGTTATTTCTTGATACTTTACATGTATGTCCTCTAAACAACAATTATACATTTTGGGCTTTTATTGGTTCTGTAATAGTTGCACTAGGTGCGACACACCGGCTACCTTTTGCATTGATAGCTATGATTAGCATCGCTTTCTTTCAACACACACGAGGGGGGAAAAATGCAGACGTCATACTGTTATCAGCCCAAACTGGTTTGTTTCCACGAGTCTGACATTCTGAAAAATCATTAGTCGTCGCCCTGTGACTTATGGAAGAATGTTTTGTCTTTACAGGAGGGCGGAGATGAAGCAGAGACACCAGGAAATCAGGCAGAAATATGGTGAGCTTTTCTCTTTGTTAGTCTGTGTGTGTCAGCAATCGGCTACCTATACAGCATCTAAATTATGACTTACTCTACAAAACAAAATGTGGCTCTTTTTACACCTGTAATGTCATTTAGTAGATATGAGAGCGCGTGATTAAGAAAGTTGATTCTGTATTGTGCTACCAGTATGAGGCACTTTGTCCAGTTTAGCATAACTGCTGGGGAGGGGAAAAAAAGAGCTTGTCTGACTGTGTCCATAAGGTCCAGAGAGTTCAGAGCTATACTATTTAAATGTCTCTTTTCTACTAATGAAATTCAGATGTTTGTGGATATGGAACTGGCTACTGCAAGAAATTCAGAGAAAGCATCAGATTATGTCCTCCAGGTTTTCTTTGAGTGGAAATCACCCCAGTGGGCAACACATAACACTATGTTAACTTTGCAGGCCTGCTATAATATGAATGATTTTCAAAAGACACCAATGAGTAATTACTTCTGCACTGGCACTCGCATAGTATCAGGGTTAAGTGAGCAGAAAAGATAGACACAGTCGCAAGACTTGTTCCAGTTCATCCTGCAAGAGCACCTCCTGGAGTCTGATCCATGGAGGCCCAACCTACAACCTAAATGTTCCTGCTAAGGTCCTTGTAATTTTATGGCTGATGGGTGTATACCATAAAGCTAAATATAAAAGTTTAAGAGAAGCTGGTAAGTTTTTATTTAGCTATGATACAATACAGTGCGAGGCTAGCCATTTACTCCTGTCCGTGCTAAACTACGTTCACCGTAATCTGGCACTGACTTCATAGTTACCATTTTGCGTGAATATATCAAACGATTTATTTAAATCAGGGCAACTCTTACTGATTGTTTAATGTTTTCCAGGTCTAAGTGGACAAAACCCATACTCCAGATTTTCTTGAAATGGATTTGTCAACTGAGATTATTAACTGCGGACAGAGGACATCCATGAGCTGTCTTGAAGTGACATGATTGGAGAATTGTTGTAATTGATATAAAAATCAAATGTAAGAAAAGTAGTTTAAATAGATCAGGGTCATTTGGTCAATGAAGCATTCAAAGAATCCTACATTTACTGAAATGACCCAAGAGGCTGTAACCAAATGCTAGAAGAGATATGTAGTGTTGGTATTTTTCCAAACACTTGTCATTTATCCTGTGACTCAAGATACTAATCTGCTAATCTACTATTTATTTGGGTATTTAGTCTAATGGTACTGAATGGAAGGAGTCCAGTCTGGCTGCTGGAATATTCTTTCCTTTAGCTTCTGTTGTAATTGTACATTTTCACATTTTTGCTGCTGAGATTTTTTTTTTTTTTTTACTTTATTTTATCTTGTTTTAAATGTTTTTTTCCCCCCATTCTGAAATCTAATTACTGTGTTACTGCTGCTGTTTCCTACTGTTGACAACGAATTTTAAACCAATCACATTTGCAGAATATATTCTGAATATATGAGGTCAAAATGAACATAATGAAAGAACTTATAAATAAAAGATTTCAGACTGATCCCTAATTCTGATAGTAACACTGTTTATGTTTATTTCCCATTGAGCTTTCATGTTAACCTACCTTTATAAAATACTGTATGTTTTGTACAGTTTATCAATAAATCAAACATTTGATTAAAAGATGTGTTATTCCTTAAAAGAAAAAAAAAATCAATGATCTTCAGTTGTAGTCAGAAGATTACGTATGCTCACCACGAGTTACGACTTTGTACCACGTATACATATGGTATACATAGACCCACACTATTTGTTTAAATCTGCCTTGGTAAGTTGCACGTCAATCAGACACTTTTGGTATCCATCAACAAGCTTCTGGCATATTTCTGGATAGATTTTTTAACACTCATGGCAGAATTCCTTTAACTTGGTTTCAAGACACTCTTAAGCATTGTTGCCCGATTTTCAGTATGATCGAGGTTGAAGCTCTAGGAAGGCCATGGAGCCCCCACTCCAGGGCAATGACCCCCCCAGGTCATTGCCCTGTTGGAGCACGAAGGAGGTCTACCTCAAAACAAACACAAACAAATGCTAAAATAAAACTATATTTCAAAATGTGAAAAACTATGAACTTATCGACTACTTAAATCAAGTGAAATAAAATGTAAAATAAAAAACAACGAAGAGGCACAGAGGACCTGATGTACTGGCAAAGTCTGGATCTTTAATTAGGCTGACCAGGTATTCCACTTTTTAATGGTATCTGCAAAGCACTTGTATCCCTTGCCCCATTATTTTATGTATCTTATACCAAATCTGTTTGTCTGCAAACTCCACCAACATGCAGTCAAACTTGATGGTGATATACCAACAAGCTAAAACCACCAATTTTTAACATTTATGTTATGAATACTGTGTAAAAGTCTCTAGCCACTCCTGCTTTCTTTATATTTTTCTTCCAAGGAAAATGGGTTCACTGTTAGTCTGTTGCTAGGCAATATGATGACCTCATGACATCTGATATAGATAAGAACTTTTGGGGCCCTGAGTCGTGCCTGTGTGTTATCAAACTCCTGATTGAGTAGAAGTTCACAGACGATCACACACACACACACACACAGATTTGTTGCAGGCATGTGCAGTTAAGGTCATTGAGTACATTCTTCTTCACTAGTACGGTTACTTCAACGCCAATGCCTTCTCCTTTGTAGATGAGAGACGCATGGTTTCCATTGACAAACAGCAGACGCATCTAGTAAACGTAGAGCGGGCGCAAAAAATGACGTACCGGCAGAGCGCAGTAGCGGCCAGCGCAAAAATTCGCTCCAGCCAGCGGTCAGTGCAGCGCATGCCGCTCCTTGTGTCAAGGGGCCTTGAGAGGGTCACATCACAATGCCTAGAAAAAGGAAAGGCTCTTGCCGCAGCAGTAAGGATGCCATGCGGAAGAAGAAAATCAGGGCCACTGAATCTCAGCATCAAAGAGAATCTAGACTGGAAAACGCCAGATTAGCAGAAGCTGCACGAAGACAGCGAGAAACCAGCGAAGAGAGACAGCGTCGTTTAGAAAACGCCAGAGTAGCCCAAGCTTCGCGGAGACGGCGCGAGAGCAGCGAAAAAAGACGACTTCGCCTGGAAAACGCCAGACTGGCCCAGGCTTCGCGGAGACAGCGCGAAACCAGCGAAGAAAGGCAGCGTCGATTGTACCATGCCCGGTCGGCTCAAGCTTCGCGCAGACAGCGGGAAACCAGTTTGGAAAGGCTGCAACGTCTGCAAAATGACCGCCTGGCTAAGGCTTCCAGAAGACGGCGTGAAACCAGCTTGGAGAGGGAGCATCGCCTGGAAAATAAGCGGCTGGGGCAAGCTTCACGGAGATTGCACGAAACCAGCGAAGAGAGACAGCATCGCTTAGAAAATGACAGATTGGCTCATGCTTCACGAAGACAGCGAGAAACCAGCGAGGAAAGACGGCTTCGGCTGCAAAATGCCAGACTGGCTCAAGCTTCACGGAGGCAGCGAGAAACCAGCGAGGAAAGGCAGCGTCGACTGGACCATGCCCGGTCCGCTCAAGCTTTGCGCAGACTGAGAGAAACCAGTTCGGAGAGGGAGCATCGCCTGCAAAATAATCGACTGGCTCAGGCTTCACGGAGACTGCGCGAAACCAGTGAGGAAAAGCTGCATCGCTTGGACCATGACCGGTCCGCACAAGCTTTGCGCAGACTGCGAGAAACCAGCGTGGACAGAGAAAGGCCGTCAGAAAACGACAGACCATGGCGCCGTGAACATTATAGACTGCAAGTGCTCAATGCTTCCCGAAAGACAAATGGACTCGGCTTTCCAGCACCTGTGTGGAATTTTCACGAGTCTGCTTTTGAGGAGGGACAGGTGCACTCTGAATTACCATCACTGTACACAGTGAACATCCAGAGTTTTGTCTGCGTCTGATTATGGTGACAGTGTTTATATGTATGCTTCTCCGTCTCCCCAGAAGCCTCTTGATTCTGTGTATCACACTTACTCACCGTTGTATCTTATATAAAGGAGTGGGATTTATTTATTTAGAAGGCTGAAAGACATTTTAGCTGCACCTCCCATTCACACTGGTCTTGGAGAAACTGGATTTGAATACCTTGCTGCCTATGAAATGAGCTACAAAGAAAACAAAAATTGTGAAACTGCATTTTTTGATTTCATGTTAAGTGTCTGTCTGGATTTTTCTCCTGGTGGTGTCATGGTTCTGTTTGTTTGTTTGTCTGTTTGTTAGCAATCTTGACTCCACAGTTTTCAAGGTATCATTTTCATATTTTGTGTGATGGTATGCCAGTAACAGCCGGAGCTGATTTAATTTACAAAAAAATCAGGTCAAGGTCAAGGTCATGCCAAAATCAATAAAATCTTTATATTGCTCTTTATATTACCTTATTTTTTTAACGGGTTGTCTTTACAAAAATATGCAAGCCTAGGTTAGCTAAGCATTTGACCTTGACCTTCATTGCCAGCACCCAAAGGTAACGTTGACCCAGAAAAGTTTTTCAAAAAAACAATATCGAGTAATATATCATATAAAAGGCCATTGAGAGCTGTACAACCTACCACCCCACCCCGGCCCTCCCCCAAATAGCATGCCCTACAGTGTTACAGTGACAGCATAAAGTTTTGCAAAATCACGCACTGAAAATGAAAATATTTTTAAATCTCAAGGTTTTTTAGCTTATAGAAGCCAGAAATTTTAGTCAGTTGTGTTGCAATCATATAGGTAAAGATAATAAAACAGACTATTTTAGTATTCAATGCTTCAAGGGCATAGGTCAAAGGTCAGACATTAGGATGTCTTTATAAAAGCAGGCTGAGGTTGCTGCACTGTAATAAAAGCAGGCTGATGTCAGCATGTTATAATAAAAACATCATAAAACATCTATTTTTTTTAGTATAGTAAAACAAAGTATAGTCCTTGCCCTTCAGGGTGAGTTGCACTCTCCGAATGCTCTTGTTTTTTCAATTCGACATCACAATGACACCATAAAGTCACAAAGTCACAGACTGCACGAATTTAACTTAAACTTAACTTTGACTTAAAATCTCTTTTTCTGCTTATAGAAGCCAAAGATTTCAGTCAATTCTGCTCCAGTCATATGGGTAAAAGTAATCAAATACACCACTGTAATGTGGTATTTATGTTTGGTATATATTTTAGAATATCTTCAAGGCCATAGGTTAAAGTTCAGGGTCACACAAATTAGGAAAAAGCTTTAGTTTCCATTGGATCATCTCCTTAAAGTGATATATTAGTCATTGGGGGATATAAGCACTTTCTTTGTTTGAGCTCTTTAAAACATTATTTTTTCAGTACAACATTATATAACTTCAAAACGCAAAAACACAAAAAGATTAATATACTACACTAGATTTATTACACTAGATTTTGTGAGCGCTCTTGTATGTTTTAGGGGATTTTTTTGGTACTCCTTTCCCTCTTGAAAAAGATCTCCATCGCAGTGAGACTACCTGTAACTAAAGGACTTATTAGTAACACATATATACCAAGTAAGTGGGTTAAAGTAAGGCCATGATTTTGCTGTCAAAAGGGACAATTACACTGTAGCATGGGCATGCACTAGTTGACTCAATGTCCCACATATTAGTCAGCACAGCTCATAAAGAAATGTGAACTATGGATGCATCAGTACTGATGCCAAACAAGATAAGCAGAGAAAATCAGATGAAATGAGAGTTAAAGGTTAGACCATAAAATAAACTTCAGTTTCTATTTATCTGTGTTGTATTTACTTTGCCAGGAAGCTGGGAACCAATGCCAAACCAGTGAGGGACTTGCATAGTTTTTATGTTTTTAATGTTAAACATATAAAAATGTGCTATACCAACGTTACCAGTACTTCCCACATTGCCCCACACATTGCCCCTTTCTTTATGTAGTTTGCTACAATCTGACTACCCTAATTGTAATAGAATTGTCGTCAGAAGTTTATGTCTACTCATCCTGGGGAGTAATAGCATGGCAATCTGTTCGTTTTTCATGGTGGAGTGATTGTACAGCATACATCTTTAATAACTTCAAAAAAACAAGTTTGAATTTATTTTAGATTTTATCTAATCCACGCAGTGTCAAAAGTACACATACAGGCTCAAGTGTATACACTATATTGCTAATAGTCTTCACTTGCTGCCTTCACACATATGAACACAAGTTACATTCTTAATCCATAGGGTTTAATATGATGTCTGCTCACCTTTTGGAAAGAAGAAACTACCAGTTGCATTCAAACATGATCACTAACAAAAAGTAAACAGGCCTTCACCTTGTTAAACTGATAGATATTGTAGAACATTGAATAGCACTTATTAAGGGAATTAAGTGATTTGATGTCTATATTTGAGTCTGTATTTCTGCTTTTGACCCTGTGTGGATTGAAGAAAATCCCAAATAAATTCAAAGCTGTGCATCAGATTGATGCATATTGTAAATTAATCATTCCTGACTGGAAAAAGAACAGTTCAAAGAAATTATTAAAAGCCCCAAATTATCATGACTTTCATGCCCATAATGAGTGTATAAGAACTTCTGACCACTACTGTATTTCTGAACTTCTTAAAACATATAATTAAATTAAAAGAGTCAAAGTATTATTAAAAATGACAATAATAATACACTAGGATATTTAAACATTAAAGAGCTTAACCAATTCTGAAGTCTGGTCTAAACTAAACTAAGATGGAAACAAAACATTTTAAATGAATGGAAATTAAACTACAGAACTTCAATAGCTACCACTTACAGGTGGCTCGTTATTTGGTTTAATTTGTGCGCACAATAAGAGATTTTTATATAGATTCCTCGCGTGATCGAGTTTTTTTGCATAGACGCGCGCTCCCGCGATTTGGCAACCACGTGGTGTTTTAAGGGCCAATGGCTTATTTGCAGCAACGGTCTGAAGCGCGCACCCGTTAGCAGGGCAGAGGAGAGGACAGAAGGCGGCAGAAAGACAAATAAAGCCGAACTAGCAGATTATTCTGTAAACTGCAACGCGAAATCCTGCCGAGATGTCAGAGGAAAAGCCAAAGGTAATATATAGAGGTTTATATAACTGCTTGCTTGTTATGATGGCTGAGGCGAGCTCCTGCGAAACCGTCGCTTATATGTGCAATCTAAAAATGGCCTGGTTTGCACGTTTCTCTAAATCGGCGCAGTGTTTGTTTCGCAAATGAATGAGTACCCGCACATTCATATGTGCGTCTATATGCGCTCACACAGCTCGCTGTAGGTGAGTTTGGGAGGGATGTTGTCCCGCTAATTGGGGTCTAAAAGGTTGGGAGCAGGAATGTCAATTACACCATGATTGTTATTTGCGGATTTTTTTCTTTGTCGAAACGGGACCACGCTATGTCCGCAACGCCGCAAATGCCGCAACTGCAGCAGTGGCAGAAGAGCGCAAATGGAGGTGACGCACCACCTTAAAAACTGATGTGACTATGGTATTCTGGTAGTTTTTATTTTATTTGTTTTAATTTTTTCGTTGTGCTGCTTGTTGTACCACAATACTTCATAACAAAACTGCTAGCAGCGTTAGCCGGTAGCTAAACTCGCCAGTGGTTCTGAGCCTAGCCCGGAGCTAATGATGCTAACGTTAGCGCCTGTGAGTGCCTTGTGTGAACGCATATGGTAGCATGTCTGTGTTATTGAGCTCCAATGTACGTTTTGTTTTAATCAAAGCATCAATTGAATAGTATGGCAGTAATTCAACACAAGTCACATCTGTGTTTTGTGACACGGCTGTTAAAATTGTGGGATTATATGCCTATTAGTTTACTTTCTGTATGTCTGAGCTAGCAAGGCTAACAGTATTGTGGCTGTCGCTTTAAAGAAAACGTATACGTACTATGCATTACTGTGGTTGCTAATCCATTTGTTTATCAAGTGTTAAACCATTGTGTTTCTACAGGAAGGAGTAAAGACTGAGAATGACCACATCAACCTCAAGGTTGCAGGGCAGGATGGGTCGGTGGTTCAGTTTAAAATAAAAAGGCACACACCTCTCAGTAAACTAATGAAGGCATACTGTGAACGACAGGTAAGCTGCTGTAAGTTCTTAAGCAGCATGATTACTTGCACACTTAACTTTGCTGTTCTTTTAACGGAAAGGCGGCATCTTCATCTGCAGGGTCTCTCAATAAGGCAGATCAGGTTCAGGTTTGATGGCCAGCCGATCAATGAGACGGATACGCCTGCACAGGTATGATTATTATGCACTTGTAACCATTATTGAAACACATTCAGTTTCTTTAAGATTACAGCGCACTTGTCCCCTAAATAAATTGAATATGTTTGCAATACTGTAAAATAATTAATATATGGAACATCTTTTTCTCAGCTGGAAATGGAAGATGAAGACACCATAGATGTTTTCCAGCAGCAGACAGGCGGCCATTGCTAAGCCCTACCCACCTCATTGACGGCCACCCTCAGACAACGCCCTCAACCATCTCACTGTCCATCCCTTCCCCACCACTCCCCTCATATTATTATTATTATTATTATTATTATTATTATTATTCTTTCAGTTTAAAGATGTCTGTCATGGTTTTCGTCAGGTGTGGGCGGGGGGCCTCGTTGGCTGTTTATGTGCTGTCTCAGTCAGGACTGAACTTTTGTGTGTCAACAGTCTCTCTGCTGGCCAATCAGGACACCGATTTCCTTCTGGCACCGCCGGCTGTGATTGGACCAACAACTCATCACAGCTGTTCCTGGTTTGTCACTGCTTTTGGTTCACTGTGCAGTGAAAGCTTAGTATCCAGTAGTTTGTCACTGTTTTCATCCATCAGGGTTGAATGCGAGGCTCTGCAAGTGTTTTGTCCAGGGGTCACTGTCAGTGGGCATAAAAATGGTTTGAAGTGGAAGCACTATCTGAACATAATACACACATGCTTCCCATTTCACATTGCTTTTCTGTGTGTTTGTTGTCTGAATGGTGACTCCTTTTTTTGTTTGTTTTTGTTTTGTTAAATGAATTTTAATTCTTTGCCATTTTAGGTGCTTCTGCAATGTTTCTTTTCTTTTGTAAATGTTAGTTTTTGTTTTTTCGTCTGTTATTTTAAACATTAACACCCATGGGGCATATGGTCGACATTTTTTCCCCCTCCTGTACAGCAGTATCAGAATGGGTGTTAGATAAATGTTGTGGGACTTGGACCAATACTCCAAAAACAGAACGTCTGCTTCATATTTGACGTGCTTCTCTTTAAAAAGCCAACTTCAAGGTGAAAACTGTCACATTTAAAGGCATTTATATTGCATCAGTGTTTGCTTCCTCTTAGATGGCTACTCAGTGAGTGACTGTGGGTGTCTGCGGTACAGATGGATATATGCTTATGCAGAAATGCTTGTTTCAGGGGAAAGAATTCATCTATATCACAGAAGTGCATCCACGGTGTAAGCTGGTCGGCGTTTGATTGTGTAAAGAGTCTCTTGGTGCAAAATACATAACATTTTTCTTTTTGGTTCTGTTTTTTTCCAAAGTGGGCTAGTGACCGGTCCTTGTGATGATCTCAAAAGCAGGTCTGCTTGTTGTAGAGGGTGGACTGTGAGTGGGAATAACTGAAAGGTTCCTGAATGTTTTGTTTTTTTTAGGTCAGGTGTCTCATCCCCTGTATTGCCCTAGCACAAGTAGGCCGACGGGAACACTGAGTTTTAGATGTGCTTTGAAGAGGAGCAGGTTCAAGTTTGAGCAAGGGTATCCAACAAAAGTTGAACTGTCTTTGCTAAAAGACACCAACGACACTTTTCACTGCTGTGCCAGCTGCTGAGATGCTGTCTGCTTGTGTGTTGTTACAGTGGCAGTCTTTCAAGTGGTGATGAGCGTCTTTCACTATTTTTACATTCTGGAGAGTGAAGCATGCAGTTCGTTTCATATCAGGAGGTCAGCCATTGGAGTTTGGGAGACAAGTGTTCTGTACCTACAGGGCCCCGTTCTTCGTATGTGGGTAACCAAATTATCTTTGAATGTAAATAGTCTGAAATGAGCTAGGATTTCTTTTTTTCCCCTTTCCTCCCCCCAGTTCAGCCACGGTTCATTAAGCTCAAATCCTGAAAAGAAAAACCCAGCTTTTTTGAAGTTAGTTGGATTCAAGTTATTAGAAAAGGTTGCACCTTTCAAAGTTAAAAACACACTGCAACAAAATGAAATGTAGGTTTTAATACGTGCTTTAAAAACTGTCTGAACATTTTCAGCTACTACAGTAAATGTTTTTCATCTTTTATATGAATAGTTAAGAGTTGGTGCCAGTACTGAGAAATGAAACCTTATTTCCTTGCACAGCCATCAGTAAGCATCTGTCAATATTGTATTGCACAGAGAAATGTTGAGTGTTTGTGCGACATGCAACTGCACAAGTCAGTCAGCGATCATGATTCCAGCTTTCGTCACACAAAGTAAGAGCACACTTTACGATGCCAACAAGCAGCCTTCCGCTTGCATTTCAAGAACCCAGTGAGCTGGACAAAGGTCAGCTGAGCTAAACTGTAAAGTACGAAGAACGGGGACCAGGTCTTGTCATGTTATGTTTTCTCTACTGATTTGTACATTATTTGTGGTCTTTTACTACTGTATACAATAAATATAGTTTGGTACTCAGATTTGATGTCAAGTTTTTGTGTTTGACCAGCTAATCTGTTTGTTTTAAAGAACATAACTTAAAGCCCCTTTTCTGTCTCCAGGGAAGGGAGGGATGAAATTTGGGTACCCAGATGCACACAGATGGGAGCTAAGGATCCAAAAGCACCGAAAACCTGCTTTCTAATGTGCAAAAGTAACCATTAGGTGGCACCACTGGTCCATACCAATACCATGTCTTGGGTTTGCTAAAGCTTTGCTTTCATAAAAACATGAAAGTAGTGGGAAAAACTGTAAACTTAGCTGAAGTGTGTTTCAGAAAATGAGGTTCTGAAGTGGTCCTCAAGCACACTTCTTCCTGTAGTAGACAAAAGATGACTAAATTTAGATAAATGAGTTAAAAAAAGAACAAACACTGATTATCATCTAAAACTTCACCATAATCTTTATTACCCAGGTCCAAATTTAGAACGCGGCATCTCATCTGATAGTCTGTGTGAATACTTGCATTCAGTATAACCGGAACAGTGATAAGATTAATCATAGCGGCCGATGAGTCAAACCAGGAATAAGGAAAATCAGGCACCGGTGGACAATCTGCATCTGCTTTTCTTCATCTAAACAGGTTCAGGGGTGTAACTGCTGTTCCTGGCAGTAAGAGAGATTGATGAATGGATAAAGGAAAATATACTGGTATGTATTTTGCATCCTTGATATTTGTGGCGTCCATAATCTTAATGTGGGTAGAAGAAGAAAGACTGTGTCATTTGCCTTGTAAATGTGCCGGATGGTTCTGAGAGATCTGACACAAGCTGACATGCCGCTGTTCCTCATGAGCACCTGGTGACCATCAAAATAAGATTAAACAGACTTGAGAAAATCAATGAATGTCGAGTTTGAGTGGCACTGAACATCCTCTGTAGGAGACTGTACACTTTCAGGTACTCCACTGTGACTGACTTGGCCCAGCCAGGTTGACATACATGCAAATATGTATTAATTGCAAAAACTATCTGACCAAGCTGCTCTTAGTACTTTGTCCATTACAGTCTTTGCTTATGTTAATACTATTTTGCTAATTCAAAACATATATTTGGTTCAGCATACTATTTAGCTTTACTATCTTGAAACATAATTACCTTTTCAATACTTGCAGAGCTTTCAGGAAGCATCCAGATGTCCTGAACATACACTAAAGTGTGATCACAACTAATATAGTAAAAGCTCGGCTTGTATGCACTGCTTGACCAAAGCTCGTGCAAGTGTTGTTGTTTTCTTTTGATTGCCTTTTAATAATAACAATAAAAAAGCCCTTTAATCAATCATTTTTCATGTGATCACATTCAGATATTGTGCCTGTCTGCTTGTCTGTGAGCGTACACATATACATTCACAAAGTGGTGCAGCTCACCCCTCTGGCAGGTCTGTGTCATCAGATTTGTGGTTGAGTGCAGATGACTGACAGGGTGCTTAGTGATTTGCATGACTCCGGAGTTTAAAAGGAGCTGCAGGTGCAGGTTTTTCCACACTTATGAATGGATCTCTCCAAGCGCGGATGCTCTGGGACTTCCTACTCCTAACATCAATCTTAGGTTACCAGTGTAACTTTAAAGATTTTCACCCGAGTTTCTTCATAGACATTTTTTTGTTTGGAGCTGGAATTCTTCGCAGGCTCAATATGAAGAGTACACAGCTTTCTGGTGTGTGTTGTCATTTAGGATAGGCAAATAAATACCTTCAGTATGGAGACATTCCTACCAACTGGAAACTGAAACAAACCGATTTTCTGCAATGTCAACGCTGATATTTATGCCGTTCCTTCTCCTGGGGTTAAGAGTAACTGAGACAGCCACAGAAACATGGAGGCAATGTACAGGTATTATTCCATTTTTATTCTATTTTATCTCTTCCAGTCTCAGCTGAGTTCAGCACATGTAATGTTTAGTTAATTATTATACAGCGAATGGCTTACTGTTTCATCTAAAACCCAGGAAGCCCCTCTAGCTAAAATACTTTTTGGTAATTCCAGCTGTCTGCATCTGCCTACAGTACAGTAGGAGTGCTTCTCTGTGTGGACGTGCATGCCACTTTAACCTAAATTAACATCCATAAACAAGTACAGACATTGGGTGTGGTTGGGATTCCACAACAATCCCGTACACATTGAAATATTAGGACGTACACAGCGCATGTTTACGTGATGTCTCATCAGTGTGGGAGTATTATTATTTTTCTGTTATCGTTGCTTAGGAAAGAGTATCTTTTTTAAAAAAACAATTAGATAACAAACCCACTGAAGTCTCATAAAACCCCACCACTACCTAGGGCTGTTTCTCACACTCCGGGGTGTGGTGGTGGCAGTAGTACTGGGGCATTGAGGAATTTATTAGTTTCCTGTGGATCCTGACCTTTTTGACTCGTGTCCCTTTAAAACAAACCTATGGTTTGAAGATGCTCTACCACACTCAGCACTTAAGGTATATAGAGTAAGTAATCCTGCTGGTGCACTAATCATTTCAGCTCAAACTTTATATGCTCTTAGGTATTTTTCTTTCTTCTTCTTTTTTTTTTTTTTTTTACAATAAAGCATCAAATCACACTTTTCATTGCAAAACCTAAAGTTATTAAATTATTCTAATGTACTGAAGTTGAGTGAAAGTGTGAAGCACGGTGAATAGATTACTTCTACTGCAGCCTGAGAGCGATTTTGTTTAAATCCACTTTAAAAACTTTCAGCTTTTATTCTTTTCTAACCCATTAATCATCCCAGGAATTCTGCAGTTTTACTTTCGCAACACGAGGAAGTTTAAAGTTTGGCCATAAAAGTCACTGCCATAGTCTTTATTTGCATATTTTGTTCAGGTTCGCTTCCCCTGGATCTTCTATCTTTTGTCCTTGAGAGGGACCCATCCAAACTTGTGCCGGGGGTGCACATAAAGCAGGCCGGCGGGGTGAGGGGGATTCATTTCTCAAGCCCTGATACCGCACTGAGCTTTCCCTCCTCCCAGATACTGGTGAACTGTGACCTCTTCCCCAAGGAATTCTCCATCGTTCTGACATTAAAAGTCTCCGACGGTGCACCCAAGGTGAGCATCTGACTGAAACGCCTCGGTACTAATGACTGCAGGGGTGTAAAAATAGGAATATGTTGCAAGTAATAACAGTTGATTACTTAAGTAAAATAATAGATGCCACCACTCCACCCTGCTTTGCTTGAGGAGATGTTGTGTGTTACATAAATAGAAAGACTGTGTCTCTGCAAACCCAAAACACAGAATAGATTTGACAGAAATTCCTGTTACAGTGCCATATTAACCCTGACAGAAAGATGAATGCATACGCTGCTAAACTTGACACAGATGTCGGTATTGCTCATATTTACTGCCTATTGATTTATTTGCAATTAAACTTACATGCAAGTCTGTTCTTCTAGTGCAATTTAGTGTTTCAAATTGCAACATAGTTCATTACCCATCACCTAAAAAACTCCATTCTTGATTAAAAAGCGTATGCACTTTGTTAGCATCGTCCGCTGCCAAATTCAGTGTGTCTGAGCTTCTTTCTTGTTTTTCCAAACAGGGGAATGAATATGTTTTTTCTCTGATGGGGCCGAAAGGACGACCAGTGGATCAGAACAAAGAGGAGAACGATGGAGGCAGCAGCTTGAAAAGCAATAAAGAGTCAAGTATCACCGGAGAAGAGCAACACAGTCAGAAGACGAGAGTCAAAAGTGATGGGCGCCTCATTCTTGGACTTAAATTCTCGGGAAAGCGTCTGCACTTCCTTTATAAAGGTCACAGAGGGGTTGTAGAGCACTGGGTGTTTCGAGGCACCCAGCTGGCTGACAGCCAGTGGCACACTCTTGTTTTAGCCATTGGTAGTCATCATGTGAAGCTCACAGTGGATTGCAGCTCACCAGTGGAAATGTAAGCTCAGTTTCTCTCTCCTCTTTCTCTTCTCTGTTCTCTGGGTGGATACGTCTGTTTCCCACTTTACTCTGTTCCCTCCGATTTTGCCTTGAGGCGCAGTAGATCCTTCACCACAATAAAACGGTCCTGCTCAAAATCTGCGTATGCCCAGCAGCCATATCACAGTAGCCTGACAGTGTGTGATAGATGGTTTTTTAGTGGAAACTCCCTCTGGCACGCCGAAAGGAGGAATATCAACACCCACACAGCACTTGTACATGTAATACAGTTCATGTCTCACACTGAGTCCTAGAATGAGAAGAACAGAGTGAACTACTTTAATTATAGAGAATTTAGTTCATTTACAGAAGAAAAACAACTTACTCCACCTATTAGAAATAATTATATATATCTTTTATGGCAAACAGCATTCCCTCCAGGCCTTTCCCTTCAGACCTCAACATTCAGGGATCCAGATTCCACATTGGTAGTCGGGGGCTGTGGAAGGGCTTGTTTTCAGTAAGATGCCTTTCTTTATTTCAGACTATAATAAGATTTGTAAAGGATATGCCATGAACTCGGAAATGATTGCCTCTTCTGTGACCACATATCCAGGGTCTACTGCGACAGCTGGTTTTGGTGCCAGGTTCAGATGCTACCCATCAGATCTGCCCCTCTTCTGACCCCCAGCTAGCAGCTCTGTCAGTACCACCACTGTTTTTAGACCTGCCAGCCACAGGAGCAGAAGATGATAGACATGGGAATACCTATGGTAATTTGCATATGCATGTATTTTTACTCAGTATAAATAAGACATTGCATGTTTGCTTGCCTCTTTGATTGCTTTCTGGTTTTTAATATGTCAGAAACTGAAGCTAGAGTGTCTGTGGGCTTGGAGAAGTCATGCTCGGAGCAGCTACAGGGCCAGCTGTGGTTTAATCCCCTCAAAAAGGGCCTCTACCTCTGTGACGGTACAGTTTGGATCACTGTGTTAGAAGGTGAGACTCCAACTACCACTGTTTCTGTTCTTGTTTCTATGAAATAAAATCACATAAACCATTCATTTTCATTAACACAGATCGCAAAAGGCTGGACTATGTGCTGGAACATCAGGTGCTCACCACCAGCTCAGAGACCCACGACATAGAGGTATTTATCCACCATTTGCTGTGAAACTTACTTAGGTCTTATTGTCTGATACTTTATTGTCTGATACTTTTGTTTCACTTTCATTTGGGATTTCCTGTACATAAACCTGCTGTGAAAAAAAAATCCAATCTCCAGCTGTTCCAGGTACCTGGTATGGGTCTGATGGCTGCTATGGCTCATCGGTCGGCATCTGGCTCTGCTGTGTATCTCTGGACTAAAACAGGTTTCCAACTCTATCAGAATATCAGCACCAACGGAGCCCTGGCTTGGAGGCATTTCAGCATGGGCAATAAGGTGTGACAAGTTAGTGGAAAAATCACACTTTAATCCTACTAAAAGCTTTAAACCTATACTCTTTCTCTTTTGTTGTTTTTAATGTAGATATATCTGGTGGTGTCTAATTCTGGGGGAGACAGGCGATTTAACAAAGACTCACAGGCGGACTTTTCTGTGATTTACAAGTGGAGCAAAAGGAGAAAAAGATTTGTGCAGTTCCAGACTCTGCAGACGCACTGTGCCCGAGACTGGGAGGCATTTAATATAGATGGACATACATATCTTGCTGTCGCTAATCATAGACAAGGTAATATAAATATATACCTATACTACCTGTTAACTTCCACAGTGTCTGGCATGGCATCTTTTGCTTGTTTGGCTTTTAGGTGACAAGAATCACACTATAGACAGTGTGATATACAGGTGGAACAGATTATCAAAGTCTTTTGAGGTCCACCAGATGCTCCAGACTTCAGGGGCGTACGACTGGGAGTTCTTCACTGTCGGACCTTACTATTTCCTGGTGGTCGCCAATGCTTTTGATGGCGTGACCACTTCTTTAGACTCCGTCATCTACGTTTGGGTGAATGGAAACTTCCAGGTGTTCCAGAAAATTAAGGTTTGTGATAAGAATAATGTAAAATGGTAAATGGCCTGCATTTGTATAGCGCTTTTACTAGTCCCTAAGGACCCCAAAGCGCTCTACACAACCAGTCATCCACCCATTCAAACACACATTCACACACTGGTGATGGCAAGCTACATTGTAGCCACAGCCACCCTGGGGCGCACTGAAAGTAGCTCAAATAGACTAAAAATATTTTCCTATCAGCTGTTTGCTGCTTCGCTACAAACCCCTCAAAACTCTGAGTGGGTTTGAGGACGGCATGGTTTCCACTCCATGGCAGGAAGTCATCTTCTGACCATTTGGGCTTTGGTTTCTCCTGATGAGATCTGTATCTGATGATTATGAAAAACAACCTTAAAAAATAGAGTATGTGGTTTGCTATGATTTGCTTGAGCGATAACGGTGCTTTGACGTGTAACTGATAGTGAATGGTATATTTGAATCAAACCACATCTGATGTGAGAGTGTTGACACATTAATAGTCTCGAGAGAAAACAGGAGGAATTGTGTAATTAAGGGGAACGCCCCATGCGAGATGTGAGGATGTACATGAACACCTCAGGGCTGCTGGTAATTAATTAACTGAAATAATAAAGAAAATGGGGCAGAAAACATATTTATCACATACTTTTAGTCATGTTGGCTCTTTGATTTCACAGAGGCAAAGTGAGTCTGTTAGCTTATGCCCAGGATCTCAAAATAATTTTAGCCCATTGGCTACATTTAATATTATCAATTTGGATCTCACCTATCCAAATCTTTCCTTTACGTTGAATTAAAAGAAGGACACATTCACTCTGAAAATGCTCACATTTAATGAACCATCTATCTACAAACTGATGAAAGGCTTGACATGTCTTCAGAAAAAAGGCGGACCATATATCTTTGCTTTTTTTTGTTTATTGGCATATGCTTTAATTATAGAGAGTTGTAAATCCAAAAGCATCAGCACGCCTCCTTAAGTATCTTCAGTTTTGGATGGCGAGCCATAGGTAATGTCTTCGTGACTCTGGCTTGGATAAATCTATCATGGGGTGAGCCATTTTTAATGGCTTATAATATTTCCTGGAACAAAGTAAATGAAAAGTCCAAGTCATATTTTAAGCTGTCCAGTGGATGTCAAAAGAATGTCCCAACAAATTCACCCCGAGATTGGACTGTGCAATGTTCAGAGAAATTAAAAAAAAAACAACCCAAGAGTTACATTTCTGATTCAGACACAGCACAACTAGAAAAAGACTGAACAAGTATGGCTTGAGTGGAAACGTTGCTAGGAAAGACTCTTCTCTTAAAAAAGAACATGGCAGCACGGATTAGGTTTGCAAAGTCGCATTTGAACAAACCACAAGATCTCTTGAAGAATATCCGTTGGAAAGATGAGACCAAAGTGCAGATATCTGACCATAGTGCACAAAATCAGACACAGGTTATCAGCACAAACGCCTCATACCAGCTGTCAAGCACAGTGGTTGAGGAGGGATGATTTGGGCTTGTTTTGCAGCCAGAAGGTCTGAGTAACTCCTCTGTATACCAAAGTATTGTAGCCACAAATGCGAGGTCATCTGTTTTGGCTGAAACTGGATCCTGCATGTATCAGCAGTTTCATCTAGCACTGTAAAATATAATACCAGCAGAACTCTTCCCATCAGCAGCAATATGCAACTTACTTAACTTCTGTGTGCCACGAGTTTCCCATTTGAAGGCTAAAGTATTTGATTTATTGATTGTTTCTTTTAGACGTTCTGTGCCACAGACTGGGAAATGTTCCAGATTGACAGCAGAGTTTTTTTGGTTGTTGCCAATGGACACAGACTCCATGGTAATGGACCGAGTCAGTACACCATTAACTCCACTATCTATGAACTGGACATGAGTGCACAGCTGTTTGTCCGCTTCCAGGACATTGTCACCTACAGGTATAGATGTTCAATCACCAGATAATACTTACCAGGTGTACGCACGCTCAGAAACATTTTCTTGATGCGTCTGCTGTTATTTTATTTGTTCATTATCTCCACATACCTTCCTCTTTCTTTCCAGTGCAGTGGATTGGGAGTTCTTCAGCCTCGGGCAGGAATATTTTCTGGTTGTTGCTAACTCCTTCAATGGAGAATCCTACTCTCTCAACAGCATTCTCTACAGGTATTCAACTTGTCAGCAGCACCCCTCCCAATGTGAAATAAGTCCACCTTATTGCCTTTTGGTATCCGCCTTGAAACCATCTCAAACATCACACACACACAATTCTAATATTGATTTATTATCTTACTGTGAGAGCAGATGGAAATACTGCACTAATGGGATTCATCTTTTCTGTTTTGCTTTTAGGTGGCAGGGATATGAAGGATTCGTTCCTGTTCATTGGCTGCCAACGATCGGGTGCAGTGACTGGGAATTTTTCAGCACTAAAGGAGAATCATATTTAATCTACTCCAGTGCCAAGGCACCGCTCTCCAAAGTGTTCATGCTGAAAACCTACTAGACAAACAAACAAAAAAGTGTGGCTTTGTGTCCTGCATCTGTGTAATTGTACACAATCTATCATGTATGAAAATAATTTGCAAAAGGTCATTTAAAAAGGTCATTTAATGGTTACATTAATTATTGAAATTTTATTGACTTTTTAAATTATTGTCTGCTCAGAAATTCCCTCAGGGTGTTGGCTGGGGTACCTTTGCAGTGATCAGCCCTGCATACAGTCACCCTCCGCACAGTGATATGTTAACAACTGATGTACCTCATTTTAACACAAACAAAATCACATGGACCAAAGAAAGTCTGTTTTTAATATCTATTTGTGTGTATCTTGTGACAAAACCTAATACAAATTTCTATATACTCTCTCTCTCTGTAAGAGCTTGTGTTTTAATATTATTTTGTTTACTAACTGTAATATGTTTTCTTAAATAGAATGTTTTGAATCGTATTGTTTGTTGTTATATTTTGCCTCTGACTGCATGAATTGTATATGAAAAGTGATAGTAAATTATTGAAATTTAAATAAACTTTAATTATTGTGTTTATGTATGGAATAAGAGTTGTTTATACCAACAGATAATGTTGTTTAATATTTGAATGATGATTTATTGCAGTTTTTTTTGTAGCTAATCATTTATTTGGTACAGTTTTCCTTAGACAAATAATTACCCATTGAGCTCTGACACTCACAAGATGTTGGTCTATAAAAGACTACAAATCACATAATACATTCTTAACCTCAAAGCATAGACTTGCCGGAATTGTAGTTTTTACACAAAATTATTTTGCTGTAATCAAAACGTAGGTATGAAACGTGGGCTTTATCCATACCTGTATCATAAAATTACATAAAATCGCAGAAATTAAACTGGTTAATTATGGAAAAGAGCTTCAGTTACTTTCACTGTTGTGTGCGCATTAGCCAAGCTTGGTACTACAAGAACCATAATGCATCATTGCATTCTCGGTCAGGAAGAAACATGGCTGCTCACTGTTCAACGACGGTATTTTTATTTACGTTTCGTTTGTTTTCTGCTTTACGACAAACAGAAGAAGAAATGGCTTGTTTTGGTAGGGATACTGAGTAAAAGTTAAATAATAAAAACTGTTAGAGTTTCATTAAGGCGACGTTGTTTTCCCAGTCGCTGTGACACAGTTCCCGACAGTGTGATTTTTTTTTTTCTTTTCAATTTTCGCTGAGCTGTCAGCTGCTCGTTGGTGTCGGTGCTTTGCTAGCGTGCTGAGCTACCCAAACGACTGCAAATTTCATCCGGTACTAGCCGCAATGTTTAGTCCCGTAAAGTCTTCTTACTTCAGAGTCAGTCCGGCCATTGTCAACAGAGAACTCGGCAAAACCAAGATGAGATAGCAAGAGGGCACGTCGGAGTGCTAACACACGATTTACTGCAAGGCTGAACCCCAGCATAAGCGAGACACAACGGAGTAATAACCAAACAAACCCCCTAACGCAGCATGTTTGGGAATCTATTTGAGGAGGAGGAAGAGGAAGGCTTCTCTTCGACTTCCTCCAAGGGAAGAGTTTCAAAGATGGGAGATGAGCCACCTCCACCTCGAGGAAGAAGCAATCTGTGCGGCATCAAAAACCAGGGAGGGACCTGCTATCTCAACTCTCTGCTCCAGACCCTGCTCTTCACCCCCGAGTTCAGAGGTGAGGACAAGTGATCCTCCCTCCAGTACAGCTCATAATAATAAGGGGACAATTTAACATAGTTTGTTTAACATATTTGTTTTGTGGTGTGTGTTTGCAGAGGAGCTGTTCAGTTTGGTACCAGACGAATTAGGATCCCTGGAAGACAAAGACAAACCAGAGGCAAAAGTATGTGTATGCATGGTTAATGTAGGTGCAGTCTCCATGGGTCTTTTTTTTTTAAAAGTTAATGAGGTTTGCTTTCCTTCTCCTCAGGTCAGAGTGATCCCATTGGAGCTTCAGAGGCTCTTTGCCCATCTGTTGCTAGTGGACCAGCAGAGTGCTTCCACTGCCGGCCTTACTGACAGCTTTGGCTGGAACAGCAGTGAGGTATGTGCACTTTATTTGCTTCATGGAGGAGGAGAAAGCAAGGCTTGATTTACATGTCTAATTTAAGTGATGGATTTACCCACCAGTAATGTCAATTACTAGAGAACAGGCAACCACAGTTGTAAGAGAGTAAACCTATAACAGACCAAAGCTTGTACTTTTCATGTCTTTATTGAACACACTGAATGATTCCTCACAGTCGAGGCAAGACGTGTTTTTCCAACACATTTCTGGGACTCATTGTTTGGGGCTGCTGTGCTACTTCAAGGCCCGGATGCCTTGCAGTAAGTTGAGGAAACAATGGTAGATCAATACCTTTTACAGGAGACTGTCAGGATAGGGCGGTGCATGATCTCAGGAGATGTTGGTTGATGCACCAGGACAATGAGTCATCAAAACATATAAACTGACAAAAGAATGCTTTGGCACAGTTTTTTTTCTTTGATCCAAAATTCTTCTTCAGTGTCTCTACAGTTACAGGAAGTGGGCTGTTTTTCATACTTATTACTTGGTACGGTCAGTAAAGACATGATAACTATTTGTAGGTTATTAGTTTAGTCAGGTAGTGTCTGTCCATAATTACACAATCCAAATTTACGTAGCTCATGGCACATAGTTACCTCTTTGTTTACATAAATCCTACCTGGAACCACCACGAGTACACGGAACAGGGAAACTTAACAAGGAACCAAAGGCCTGTTTGAGAATATAACGAAAGTTTCCGGGCATCACCCATGCAAACAATAAAAGTAGTTATGTGATCTCAAAAGGATCTTCTAATCAGCTAAAAACATCTGTTATAGCGTTGTTTATTTACTACCTAATTGTTTATGTCACACTTTGGGTTAGCTCGAAGTACTGTTAAAAGTAATAACTGTCCTTTAGTGTCGTGTATCAATGGTTCAGGCTTCTGGTGGTGTGGGGGATACTTGACACACTTTTGATCCTTTTTGGTTCCTTAGTACCAACTGAGCGTTGTTTAAACACCACAGCCTATCTGAGTATTGTTAATAATCATGTCCATATCTTTATGACAGCAGTGTACCCATCGTCTAATGGCTGCTTCTGGCAGGATTACGTGCCATGTCAATAAGCTAAAATCATTTCAAACTGTTTTTTTGAACATGGTAGTGAGTGCACTGTACTCAAATGACCCCCACAGTCACCAGATCTATAGATCAAATAGATCACCTTTGGGATGTGGTGGAATAGGAGATTTTTATCATGGATGCACAGCCAGCATATCTGCAGGAACTA
Source organism: Simochromis diagramma (assembly GCF_900408965.1). Lineage (NCBI taxonomy): Eukaryota > Metazoa > Chordata > Actinopteri > Cichliformes > Cichlidae > Simochromis > Simochromis diagramma. Next base: position 8,447,994 of record NW_024387030.1, read on the forward strand.
TGTGTCGCCATCATCTCAATGTGGTCCAGAATGTCGGAGGAATATTTCCAGCAACTCATTGAATCAGTGGCGTGAAGAATTAAGGCAGTTCTTAAGGCAAAAGTAGGTCCAACCTGGTACTAAAAACATGTACCTAATAAAGTGGTATATATTTACTGGAAGGGAAGCTGTGGATCTTAATTGAATGCAGATTTTACTTAACCCTAACCCTGTCTGTAGTTGCTGGGCAGCTAGCTGTCTGACATCAGTCTGAAATACTTACTGAAGTTAAACTCCAGAATCAATTGCAAATGTAAGGATAATCTTATATCAATATTTCATAATTGGACAATATAAACACCACCATTTGCCTCCATAAAAATACTACTCAGTTTGTGCTGTAGCTTCGCTGTCCTCAGATTCAACTTTGCCTCTTGTTTTTCCACTTTTGTGGACCTAACAATCTAATTCTGTGTACGTGTGACAGTTAACAGAAACTAGATTTTAGACACACTAACTTTTATCAGCCCACGCCTGGAATTACATTTTGTCTGGAACCTGTTCAGCTGCCTACAAGCAAAATTAATACAATAAGAAAGAACAGAAAGAAACAGAACTTGCCACAGGGCATGCAAACCACATGTTCAAGTGAAAACTGTACATTCTGTGATATGTTTAAACTTGAAGCAGTGCTCTAAAACCTTTGAAATATGACGTGCTGGAGAGATCATTCACGTATTCGGGTAAAATGTTGGAACAAAAAAGTTGCTGTGTGTTATTTACTGATTTAAAATAAAGAGTGACTTGCTATCGTCTTTACTTACTACAGTTTTAGTGCAGTTTAAAATATACTGTATATTTTGAAGTCATAAAGATTTAAAGATTTAAATGTACCTGTAGGGTCCAACAGACATATAAATTAACATTATTATTCTTTTATTGTCACTGATGTTTTGGTATTTTTTCAATTTACAAACCATAGTGCAGAAATAATTTAGAAATGATGTCATCCATAGTTTTTACACAGAAACTTATGATATTAGTGTTTACAGCACTGGTCACTGTCTGCAGCACATGCAGCAGAGTAGCATTACAGCTGAGGACGCTGCAGAGACAAGCAACAGTATTTATGTTGTGTTGAAAACGACATGAAACAGATTGCCTTAAAACTTAATGAGCAAGCATCCCATTGTTTTTCTTTTCATTTCTCAGCATCATCTCACAAAAACCCAGGGTTACTTGTGCCACATTATATTGAAAAAAATTAATTAGCATCAACAATAATACAAGTAAATGTAATAAATATATAAGGCAGGGGGCAGAAGTGTAAACACTGAATCTGATAAGAGTTTTTACTAAGGCTGGATTGAATCTTATTTATTTATTTATGGGTAGTATTGGTTCTGTGGCACATTTTTTTTTTGTTTGTTCCTAAATTGATTCTTTTTCTGTTGTCACGTTGTTGTTTTTTTTTTTTTTTTTAAGGGAACAAATCAGCATGATGTGCAGGAGCTGAACAGGATTTTGTTCAGTGCATTGGAGCACTCTCTTGTGGGCACCAGTGGCAGTACATTTATTCACCGTCTCTACCATGGAACCATTGTCAACAGTATCGTCTGCAAGGAGTGTGGAAATGTCAGCCAGAGACAGGTGTGTGCAAACCCAAACTCATGACATTACAGAACACGATGCAATAAAATGCGTCTTAAATGCAAAGAGATCAATAATCAATGAACCTAATTTGTTTGTCTTCTTCAGGAGGACTTCCTGGACCTGACAGTGTGTGTTTGTGGTCTGCTTAGTCTGGAAGACGCTTTGTGGAACATGTTTGTGGCAGAAGAGCTGTTTGAGGGCAATAACCTATACCGCTGTGCACAGTGTGACAGACTGGTCACCGCTGCCAAGGTCAGTGCCAATTTTCAGACAGCGTAAATACAGCAGTGAAGAATACAATGCAGTAAACATTTGTACTTTTTTACCATGCTCGACATTGCAATGATTTCTTCCACTTTATTTACATTAACAATATGTAATTTGTTCTTTCTCACCATTCTTATTATCCAGTCTGCTAAACTAAGGAAACTCCCTCCATTCATGACTATGTCTTTACTGAGATTCAGCTTTGACTTTGCTAAATGTGAGCGATACAAGGAAACAGGACGTTACAGCTTCCCCCTCACCATCAACCTACGACCCTTTTGTGAACAGGTACTTGGGAAATTTAAAATTTAGCTTATGAAACACACTTTGCTGCATTAAAATGGCTTTTACTGTTATATTTCCCCCCTCCCACAGGCTGATGGAGATGACTCTGATTACTCCTATGAGCTCTTCTCTGTCATCATCCATAAGGGTGGCTGCTATGGTGGCCACTACCATGTTTACATCAAGGATGTGGATAAACTTGGTCGATGGGAGCCACCGGTGAGAAAAAGAGATGAGCCAAAAGAAAGTACACCCTCTGTTAATTCAAAGGTTTTTACATATCAGAACATGATCAAAATGATCTGGTCCTTAACAAGTCTGCGGTAACAACCTTAGATGAACAGCAACACATGATATATTATTAATGTGTCATTATTTATTTAACAGCAAGTAAGCCAAAATGCATACTAAGTACACCCCATGATTCAGTGGCTTGTAGAACAACATTTAGAAGCAATTGACTTTATCAGTCTCTCACATCATTGTGGAGGAATTTTGGCCCACTCATGTTGGCAGTCATTATGGCACAGCTCTCTTGAAATCCTATCACAACATTTCAGTCAGGTTGAGGTCTGTATTTTGATAGGGTCATTGCAACACTTTGATTTCTTTCTTTTGTTCAAATGCATTTTTGCAAACCTAACCTGTGTTGTTCTTTTTAGAAACAAGCGTCTTTTTCTTGGCAACCCTTCCAAAACAAGCTGTACTTGCTCAGTCTTTTTTTAAAATTCTACTGGGATGAGCTTAAGCATTTAACACACTAACTGAGGTCTTTAGAGTCTGAGATGTAACTCTTGGGTTTTCTGCAGTTTCTCTCTCTGAGCTTTGCAGGGTCTGACCCTGAGGTAAGTTTGCTGGGGTGTCCATTCCTGGGAAGGCAGCTGTTTTGAATGTTTTCCACTCGAGAATAATCTTTCTCACTGTAGAATTATGGGCTTCAGATTGTCTGTCTGGAAATTGTTTAGGCACCAATTGTCAAAACTTCTGCTTTTATAGAGGTGGTTACATTTCTGTAATCATTTAATCAGGTGCATTTGATTATGAGGACCTTGCTGCTACTTACCCTCTTAATAATGACACCGATAACATGTCACATGTTATTATTCATCTCAGGTTGCCTAATTTTAAGATCTGGAGATCAGGGTGTACTTTCTTTTTCCACTGACAGTATACTAACCGCCCGTACTTGGAATAATATTTTAGAATATGATACACATTGATTTTCTTTGTGTACTATTATCAGCAAATTAATAAAAGTTTCTCATTGTCAGGAGGAAGACTGCAAACCTAAAACTCAAAAGAAAGCTAAAGTGGAGTTTAAGGAAGTGTTGGAGCCAAAACTTCAAGAAGATGACCCTTTGTCCATCGTCACCACTATTATTGCCCAGGTACTGCATGAAAAATCGTAATTCTCATTTTCATTTTTTGAGTTTTGACCAGCATTGAGATGCTGATGAATAATGAATAAAATGCTGTGTCTTTGCTGTCCACTAGGAGTCATCAAAGAGTGTCCTGCTGGACCAGTTGGGCCAGAAACTCTTGGATAAGATTGGTTCATCATGGAACAAAAAGTTCAGAAAACAGTATGGACCCATTTGCAAGGTATCATTAGTTTCAGGTTTTGACTATGTAACTAAGCTTTTGTCATTTTGTGTGCATGCAAATCCTGAATCCTGTTGCAATGCTTGGTCTTTTATAATTTAGTTCCTGCAGTCGCACAATGATGTTTTCATGATGGTGTCCAATGGCACTCGAGTGGCGCTTAAGGCAAACCCACCAAGCCCAGCGACTGAGCTCCCCAGCCCCGCAGAGCTTACCTCAAACTCTGATCCTTCACCAGCTCCAGTCTCGGGAGCTTCTGAGCCACAGCTTGCACTAAACCAGAAGCCAGAACCGGAACCAGAGGTACTAAAGCAACAAGCTTTGTATCAGGAATGCAGGGTTTAAATTACAGTCCAGTCTCAAGTCTTTTGAAGCCTCAAGTTTGTTTTTCTTCAGATTCCTGGTAGACATCTTGTGATTACTTTGATGCCTGTTTTCTCACGGAGCATCCTCCTGTCTGTCAGCAGGGTAGCCACTGGTTTGACCTCAATGACTCAACTGTGACCTCCATCAGGGAGTCGGACATAGAGAAGCAGTTCCAGGGCAAAGAGAGCGCCTACATGCTGTTTTACAGAAAAACACAGCTGCACAGGCCCAGTGAAGGTAATGAATACCATGTTTTGCATTTGTAATGGAAAGATTATATCCGCTTAGTTCGACAGGGGAAGGAAATAGGGGAGAGGTGAAGTTAGAGTTCAGAGGGTTCTTGTTAATATAAGGATCAGTTAATTGTTGATTTAATCTAAATGACTAGATACAAGTAGTAATAAAAGTCATAATAAAAAGACTAGCTAATTGTTTTATACTTTCTTTTCCAGCTCTAAACAATCCCCAATATAAAGTTCCTTCTCACCTCATCCAGATGGCTCAGGAGGAGAATATCAGACTGCAGCTGATGCGGTATAGAAATGAATAAATTTATACATGATGCTCTCATCAGTTCACCTGAAGCTGTTTAGTATCTGACTCACAATCATGACAGTCCAGCTGTATCTTAAATTTAAACCAAACAACAAATAGAAAAAATGAGAAATCTGAGCTACTTATGCAAGCTATTCATAGGAGTTTCTTTGCTTTTGTTGCAGTGAAGAGTTTGAAGCCACTAATAACACACTGGAGCTGCGTCTGCACCTGGCTCCCTCTTATAGGCTAGAAAATGGAGCTCTGCAACCAGTCAGGAACAAACCAAGCGGCAGCACTGCTCTGAGTTTTGACCGTAGAAAGACTGTGGGAGACCTGCGATTAGCTATCTATCAGGTATTGTACCTCTGAAATCAACAGCTGTTCTATGTTGAAGTCCTGAAGGTGACAATAACAATAAATTGTTTGTTTAGATGCAGGAATTCTGGGAGGGAGATATGGCTCTGACTGTGGCCAAGAGTCTTCCAGCAGGTTTACACCTCTACAATACTCTCACAGGTTAGAACCTTAAATAAAGGCTTAAATAGATAGAAGGTAGTGATTTATTTATTTTGTAACTACACTGTTTTCTTTCTGTACAGATGACAGTGTTTCCCTGTACAGTGCAGGCATCTGCACAAACACAGAGTTGTTTGTGTGGAATGGCAGAGAGGTGAGGAGAGGCATGATTCATCACCTGCTTTGTTGGTCGATAACTGGCATCTAAAATGTTTTTATGATCTTTTCAGGTGTGTGGTGCATCTGTCTTGACTGGGGCTGAGTGGGAGCCTGTCCTGCTGACTGTGGTGCGTCCCTTTTTAGGTGATGATGTGGATAAAGAGGTGGAGGAAGATGTGGAGAGTGAGGAGAACAGAAAAGGTTTTGAAAATGGTGGTCCAGGGCTCAAGAGGGAGGCAAGAGGGTTTGCTGGTGGTGTGACTCTTGGGGAGGTGAGGGACTCACTCGGGGAACCTAAGGAAAGCCTGCTGTGCCAAGAACATAAGGGAGGCAAAAAAAGGGAAGAGGAGGCAGGAGAAGGTGGAGGGTCAAGTGGATGGAGAGTTTTCCCCCCTGACGACATGCAGCGGACACTGAAGGAGCTGTCACTGAAAGATGGAGATGCACTGTTGGTGCTGGAGCCACAGTCATTTGACAGCAGGTAAGTTTCCTATCATGTGCTAAGCATTATGGAGGTTTTCTTTATGTGTTTGTTTTAAAACCTTCTTCCCAACTGTCTTTAGCATCTTCACTCGAAATGGAGATGTTGTCACTGTGACTACACCGTCTGACTGCCGCTGGCTCCAGGTGGAGTTCCGGCCTATTGCGAAAGGAGGTGAAGGGAACAAGGAAGAGGAGAATTTTAAGAAAATCAAGGTTCCAGCCACAGGAAATATGGTCAGCAGTTTGTTTGTGGCTCTCTCTACTTCCTTTATATCTTTTTATTTAAGAGATATCTAAAATTACTTGATTTTTCTTTCCCACAGCTGCTGTCTGAGGTGAAACTGAGGGCCATAGAGGAGCTGCAGTTAGGGGATCAAACCCCAGGCAAGATGCATACTTATGGAAAACTGCAGCACTACACAAGCACATCAATACTTCATATTAAAAATACAGGGTTTATCAAAAAGAATGCTCAAATTTCAAATAGCCATATTTTTGTTAAAAGTAATGGAGTTAGAAGTTTGCAGGAACCTGTAAAATACATGCCTGAATATAGTTTTAGATACAAAACTTATGTTTACAAGTGCTCAATATGTCCCCCTCCAGACTCATGGCAAATGTCCATACAATATTCAAACTGGGCCCATACTTTTGCGAGCATGTCTGGAGTCATTGCACCTGATGCTGTTATTATCCTATGTAGTGGCACTTTGAAGTCAAATCGAGTCTTTTTGTTACACAGTTAGAAACTTAACACAGGTTTTTATGTTGTTGTTGTTGTGGTTGTTGTTGTTGTGTTTTTTTGTTTTTTTTTTTAACCTTTTTATATCTTTAATTTACCAGCTATGTAACCAACATAGCAGTTTTGGGATTTTTTTCAAAGGAGGAAAAGCACAGGTGTAATTATTAGCATTAATGTTGGATATATTACATATAGCTGAGTTAGAGCTGCTGGTTTTTTTGTTTGTTTGTTTTTTTTTAGTACACAAAATGTAACACATGTTTTTTTTCCTCCAAGTTTCTATTCAGGCAGCTACAGAGTGTATTTTTGTGTAAGGTTTTTAAATGTACGCTCCTAAGCTGGCCATTTTTCCTGCTTCACTGACCAGGTGCAGAGTACTGTTTGAGGCAGTCTGACTGCACAGGGAAACTCCTTCCTCCAGGTACTGTGTCATTTGTTACCTCAGGGTAATTTTAATAGTGCAGATCACTTAGAGTTGGAAATCCCCCTCATTTTGCCAAAATATTTAGATTTGCTTTCCTTTACAGTTTTCCCTTATTAAAAAGTTGAAGCGGTACTCCCCCCTGCTTTTAATTTTCTTCTCTTCATGTGCCTTTGAAATCTTAAAACACGTTTATGAATCGCACTTGTGTCGTCCTATTCTCGTTTGCCTGACAGTGTGTGAAGAGTCGAGCGTTCGGGATGCAGGGGTGCGACTCATGACCACACTGACTCTCTGTCCGGGTACTAGCCCCAAGGCATCGCAGGTGTGTCTTTTATTTGAAGTCTTCAATGACGTCTCTTTTACTTGCAGCTGCACTGAACAAAGTTGCAGAACCTTTAATCAAGACCTGCAATTTAAAACGACAAAAACAAATCATGGCACATTTAAAAAGCTTGTTTGAAGTTTAGAAATTTACACTTTGCTTTGCAGCTTTTCTTGCACTTTACTGTGGGTGCAGCTCCCTCTGCTGGCATGGAGATGGACATAATTGTGGAGAAGACTAGCACTGTTAAAGAGGTAAGGAAATAAAACTGCACATCATGGTCATAAAATTTTCTGCACTGAATAAAAATGTGTAATATTTTCTTTGCAGTGTCTAAAAACAATGCTGGACGCAGTTGGACTTGATGGTAAAACACTTTTTTACTTTACTGGTTTTCCTAATGTATGTTTGTATTTGCTTTAGCCTCAGCATTTGTGAATTTGGCATTCCTTCTCACAAAGATGATCTCATTATTTATAAATGTGTTTTTAGGCACATGTTGGCACTTGAGGAGGCTTGATTGGTGTGAGGAGGTCGGAGAGCCACTTATGGATGAGGTAAATAAGTGGAGAACTATTGTAATAAGTCAATACAATACAATACTGCTTACCTTTTGTTTTTGTTTACATAGTTTCCAAGTACCGAATTAAAGAATGTAGGTCTGTGATCAACAAGTGGCATTTCATTTTCATTTTCCTAGTTTCCCCCGAGTTTTTTTTTTTTTTATTTGTTTGTTTTTGAGGGTTAATTGACTAATTCTTATTTGTTTGTTTTTTTGTTTGTTTTTTTCTCTTTTTCTCTTCTTTTTTTCTTCCTTTTCTTCTAATTCTTATTTGTGATCATGGTGGACAGGAAGTCTCCATGGTCTGTGATGTTTGCAGATAACATTGTGATCTGTAGTGAGGGTAGGGAACTGGTCAGGTGGAGGCATGCACTTGATAGAAGAGGAATGGAAGTTAGTAGAAGCAAGATAGAGAATACATGCGTGTGAATGAAAGGGAGACATGTTTAACAGTGAATATGCACATATTTTAAATACTTGAGGTCAACAATCCAAATGCAGGGGGTTGGTGTGACAGAGAAAGATGCTAGAGATAGGTAGAGCACCAAGAAGAAGACAATTTCTTAATTAATTCACTGTTTAAATGTTGCAATTAGTTTAAGTGACAGTAAAATAGTTTCATTATTACTCTGATATCATCTACTCAGTAGAAGTTACCCACATATGTTCCAGTGCACATGACTAATAAATCTTTATGGCCTTTGATTCTCAGGATGCTTCTCTGTCAGAGCTGAAAATCAGCAATGGAGAGACATTAGTTGTCACAGAAGGAAATTTGCCTTCGAAGGTACTTCAGTGTTTTGAATGTAATTGTGGATTAATGATGTGTTATAGCTTTATGTAGTGCTTTAGCATTTTTATGTCTTGTTTTTTCCATCAGGGTTTCCTAAAGATATCTATATGGCTGTACTGGCATCCAAAAAACATGGAAAGAGATTTTAATCACACAGAGAACGGGCCTGCTGATGGGCAGATGCCTGCAGGAACAACACACAATCAGTTACCTCCTTTATGTAATGGAAACGCTGCAGAGCTCAGACGTGTGGGGCAGATAGAGATATCAGATGAGGCCACTCTGGATGACCTCAAAACTCAGGTGAACTGTTTTGGTTGTGTATGTGCTGACTGTCTCTTGTAGCCGTTAGTTAGCTATTTTCAGATGAAATACATGCTCACTTTGCTTTTAGGTTTTGACGCTGCCTGCCCTTCAGGAAGTGTGTGTGCCCACCACTGGATTCATGCGTGTTTGGCAGCTGGAGGGACGGAAGCTAGCCCGAATCCTCAGAGGACCGCAAGCCACACTCAGGTCTGAATGCTGTGCTCTCATTCGTACATTAATGGTCAGAGGATTGTTTTTTGTTATTGACAGATGAAGGTCACTGAGTGATTCCTTCTTATTATCCTTTTGGTTTCTCCTTCTTCAGGAAGATGAAGCTGACCAGTGGTGCAGACCTTTGTGTGCAGACACTACTGAAAGAGGAAGATCTTGGGTAAGTATTGTGTTACAGCTCTTTTCTTATAAAACCTAACCCAATGTAATATCTAAATACTTCATTATGAAGTGTGTCTATTGCGCACATTTTTGATTTTTAGTAACATTTTTAAATCCCTTTCCTTCTTTAACTGTTTCCTATTCACAAGGCCAAAAGACGTGCTGCTCTATGTTAAAATGGGAATACCAGGAGAGAGGTCTTACTACCCTTCAGAGGAACTGGTTTGGAATGCGACCCACGATTCCTCGCCTCGCTCTTTACGCACTTGTCTGGCTACACGCTATGGCCTCTCTCCAGACTCTCTGCTGTTGGCCAAACACCAGCCAGACAAACACATCTGGGAGGAAATCTCCAACTGGGTACGATTAGATGAGGGAAGGTTCTTGAGTAGGAACCTGGTTGGGGGTGATACTGTATATACTTGCACTCTCTTGCATGCACTATTTTGTGCATGAAATTAGATTTGGCCTTCACTAAGTAGTTTGTCTTTAACTCTTAGACCCAACAGGTCTCCAAAAAGAAGAAGAAGAAAAAAACAGAATCACTCCTGGGAACACCGTTCCACCTCAAAGATGGTGACACAATTGGCGTCAAGGTAAATGCCTGTTTAATAAACTCTGTTCTGCTGTGGTTTCAGAGACACTCAGTCTGTTTTCCATACTTTTTTCAGAATCTTTTGATTGACAACAACAGGAACTTTATCACTCTGGAAGACGAGCAGGGCCAGCAGAGGCTCAGAGAGGAGGCTGAGGAACGCAGGAAAGGGTGAGAGCCCTTGGATACATGTAACAGCAGGGAAAATGCTTCTTATTTAATGAGAAATTAATATTAGTGTTTTCACTCAGTCATTTTACAGCAATGATGCAATCCATAAAGACTGTGTCCATTGGTGTTTGTTATGTTTTATGTTATTTGTGACTCTTGCTTACTTTCAGAGGGCAGGCTGCAGGCGCTGGTGAATCACTCAAGAAAGCTGGACAGACCAAATCCAGGAAACCAGAGGTGGCACTCTCAATCAGTGTTGGGGAATTCAGATAGCGTCCTTCTTCCATTTGTATAGATCACAATGAACTGTGACACTACATGCACACACTGTGAGATGCCACATTGCAATTCGGACATCTGACATCAGTCTTGTGCCATTTGTTTTTCGAGTACTGTTTGCATACTGACTTTCTCCACAAGTCTCTTAAATCAAACCCTAAACCGCTTCCTACTTCTCAACTTTCTGACGGACAAAGAGAAGGAATTTATTTTTGGCACTTTGATTTGCTGTTTTGTTATAACTGACTTTGATTTGCATCGTTCCTATGCAACATTTCTGTTTTGAATGGATTATCCATATTTGTCTCGATTCCTCCCTCTACAGACTTTCAAAATATGATAAATCAGTCTGCTTTCTGGTTTGTTTGTTTTTTGGTGTGCGGATCATATTTTATATTCTGACACTCTTAGTTTCTCAAAGGCAAATTGTTGAGTGTTTTGTCCACTCAGGACTGGCAGTTATGAACTGACACATGTGCTTACTGGAACTCCTGTTAATTATGAGCCAGTACAGGTCAAAATTTATACCCAAGCCACATGCCAGTGATCAATATTCTGGTATTCTTCAATAAATTGTTCTGAGTGACCAGCCAGTGCAGTAGGCAATTGCCTTTAATATGTCCTAATGTTCTTTTAATAGGGAACCTGTTGTATAGAAAGTGACTACTTTTTATAACTAACCTGTCACTGTGCAGCACGAGCAAAAATGTTTCTCTGGATCAGCCGCTGTATTGATTTTAGGTTGATAAGGGAGAGGAGAGACAGGCCTTAATGTGGAGAAGCCTTAATGCTGCTCTGTCCTCCCTACCTCACGCTGCCTCTCTCTCTCTACCTCTTCTGCCCTGTCATTTCTTTTTCTGGTTTTCATAGTTTTATTTCCTTTTATTTCCTCCATTACTGTAAAGTACCATTAAGTATTTAGGCAATAATGCATTGGTAAAATTTTTGACTCTGTGCCCTTAACACTGAGTGTGACATGATGCATCTAATTAAGTATAATGGGAAAATAAATAATAATTGAAACATTATCCAGACTTTTGTAGGTGAAGATTAAAGTAGGATGATCTTCCTTTTACCTTTTTATTTCACATTCAGATTAGCTGTATAGAGCAGAAACACATACTGCTGAACTGTTCTTCTTGAGTGTGTAGAAGTAAAGACCCATGAAGCGTGTTTGTGGAACATTAATTGTTTTAGTTGCATGCACTATTTGTGAACTTCAGGGAATTTAAAAAATGACTCTTTAGATAAGTTATTCGAAAGAAGCGACAAATAATTACATTGTTGAATGAAATATGATGGGGATTTAATTTTCATACAAAAGATTTTCTAAGCTGCTTCGTTCATTTATCTGGCCTTGACCGGTGCCAAGATTTTTCAAGTAGAAATGTTTTTGTTCTTTTTTTTAAAATAAATTATTTGAAGCAGATACATAAAACTGTTCTACAATATACTCAGCAATAGATGGACTTCTTTTTGTATAATGTGGTATCGTTTACTAGTGTTAATGATTACATCTTTGGTGTCATTGATAAGGACCGATCTACTGTATTGTAACAGTGGACAACTGTTTGTACTCATGTCGGACTGTATTTGCAGAAAGTATTTTATGAACAATAAAGGTATACAATCATAATTACCAGTCATGTCATGTTAATGACAAATAACTACTATTACATCAGTAATCTGTTAGTTTAAAACTGATTCTTATGGATTCCTTTTCTAAAAATATTTAGTAAATCTTACATCTGGCGCAAACATTAAAGGGCCACTGAGTATAATTAGGATTTCATACTAATTAATTAGGATTAACCAGATAATTCTCCATTTTTTGAAACATGGTATAAATAATATTTATTAAATACACTTTGGTTTTTATCCATTATGTCCCAAAATGAGTGACAGACTTGATAAAATTAGCGGGAAAGTGTTTACAGACGTTAAGTAAATGGTAAATGGCCTGCATTTGTATAGCGCTTTTCTAGTCCCTAAGGACCCCAAAGCGCTTCACACTACATTCAGTCATCCACCCGTTCACACACACATTCACACACTGGCGATCGCAAGCTACATTGTAGCCACAGCTGCCCTGGGGCACACTTAAGTCAGAAAGCTGGTTTCCCAAAAACTTCTATAGGACCGAAAGTCTTTTTACAAGCAAATCTATCACCATCTGGTGGCCTTCAGATAGAAGGGCAGGTTTAAGGTACATTGACATTAGCTTCTTTTTTCCGATTTGGATGCTAAGTCCATGCTTTACACTGTAGGTATGTGTCCTGCAGAATAGTTCCTATGGATTTATCCAGTGGGATAACAAAGGATAAACCCTAGTGCTTTGAGGATCCTGTGACTTTTACAACAAGTAGCTATTGCAGGGTCATCATCACCACAGGCTGTGGGAGATTATGTCTAATTGTTTTTAAACTAAATTTAGTTATAAACCAAAATCTAAAAAGTTGAGGTATTTAAATACCTGCAGCCTCAGCCGCTAGGCACAAAAAGACAGATATGAACAACAACCAAAGTACTCATTCACAGTTTACTACAAAACCGCTGATGCCGGTCTGGTTCTTTATTTCTGTCCATGCAATATCTACAGTTTGTCTTTATGTAATAACATTTTTCTACATGTTCTCACATTTTACGACATATTTACATAAATAGTGCATATTCTGGACAGAGGATGCAGACTATAAAGAGGGTTGGTATGATAAAGGAGGATAGGGATGGAGGTAGATGATCTGCTATGACAAAAGGGAGCAGCTGAAATGGGAAATTATTATATTTATATATATTTCAACATCTGAGAGTCCCTGGTTCAAATCTCTTTGTAGTTTATGTAAAAATCCGCTATATTAGCTCAACTACCCGCTGTGGCAACCCTGCCGCCCTTCCAAGATTTTTTGAGCGTCCCACCTTTAACACCGAGACATTAAGAGCGCGTTCCATTTTGACCAATCACAGTCTTCAAGTGTTCGGGAAGATCCAATCAGGATTTCGCGCCACTGCTTACGTAACCACTCTCCGTTATCGTATTCATAAGAGGGGCGGGCCCGTTTCTGCGGCTCCAGGATTTAATCCACGGAAATTAGAGACACTCTGACAGTGTGACACAGAAGTGGACCAACAACATCTGCAAAAATGGTTGAGGCTTTCTGCGCTACATGGAAACTGGTCGACAGCCAGAACTTTGATGACTACATGAAGGCACTCGGTGAGCAAAAAAACGCCTGTTGTACAGTTACCGTGATTTTTTTAAAAATTTTTTTTACATTTATTAAATATTTAAACTTTTATTTTAAACTTTTACTTTATTTAAACTTTTAAACTTTTTTTTTGACAGGCGTTGGCTTTGCCACGAGACAAGTGGGTAATGTCACCAAACCAACTGTAGTGATCAGCCAGGATGGAGACAAGGTGGTGGTGAAAACTCAGAGCACCTTCAGGAACACTGAGCTCTCTGCCAAGCTGGGAGAGGAGTTTGATGAGACCACGCCTGATGACCGACATGTCAAAGTAAGATGAGTAAAACTTGAGGGTGTGATCATTGATGATTTCCTTCTGCTGGTCCTAAATAAAAAATAAAAAAAAGTTCTTTTTTTTCTGCTCGTAGTCGACCTTCTCCATGGATGGAGATAAATTTGTGCATGTGCATGTGTGGGATGGCAAAGAGACCAAGTTTGTCAGAGAAATCAAGGATGGGAAGATGGTGATGGTAAGACCGCCTGTTCTGCTGGGATTACATCAGTTTTTAAGAGGCCTTTGAAAGCATCTTGTTCTGCAGGGAGGCTGGTTTATTTGTAAACCAGCCTCACCTTGTCTTTGCATATATGCAGCAACTCATAACATATGACCGCAACAGACTGAAATACTTGCTGAATAATCAGATGCTAATGTTAACTGCCAGTCTGTCTAAAACAGATTTTCTTTTTTCTTCTGCCTCCAGACGTTAACCTTTGAAGGAGTCCAGGCTGTCCGCACGTATGAGAAAGCTTAATTTTACAACATCTACTTGAAATAGAAAATCATTCCAGCTATCAGGAAATGTTGTTTTCCTTATTATTATTATTATTTTTTAAGTAAAAAAAGTGTTTTGACATTTTGCTGTGATTTGCACTTGTTTGAACATGAGATAAATATTTTGTAAGATCTTTTGTGAAGGCCTCAACAAAAGGGAAAATAAACTTCTGGGCTAAACTTTCTCAATGTCTCAAAGGTTCATCAGAAACAGGACAGACTACTCACTTTTATTTACGGCATTTTTCCTTTGAATGCAATTCCACATTTCTGCTCATATATGTCTGCTTCAATCGTGGGAACAGTCCCCGTCAGAGTCTGTTACAGGTGACAGCTGCAGGGTGACGGTGCAGGCTGGAGCCGACCATGCAGCACCAGCAGCCAGTCTGACCATTGAACTTGCTGTGTGAATGCCCTTTAGTAACCCCCAGATGGTCAGAGATGGCGAGAAGCTAGGGGGAGGGTGGGGGTGGTGATGTCACTCGCCTCAAGATAATCCGGTTAAAGTTGTGGTGTCATTACGTAGAAGCATCATTCGATGCTGTGCGGACCAACCGTGACTAAATGCTGCCACTGGTGTGATGATAAGACAGGACACCACGCAGGATGTAGACAGTTTGGATGCAATAGTCACTCTAGTGTTAGAGTTTGCCAGCAAACCTTTGTCCAGCTGTGGGTTTTTATATCTCTAATATAAATATTATTTAACACTGTTTTAGTTCCTACATTTTAAGATGCTAAAGCCTCCCCTTTTCAGCTCTGTGCTGTGTCCAGCCTACTGAACACTGACTACAAGTGGCCATTCTTCTCATCTCAACACACACGCTGTTCAGTTTCTGGCCACCTTTGAATAGGCCGTAACACAAAGAAGCTGTGGTAACTGGAGTGGAACTCATTTAGCAGTGGCCAGATGAATTCATTTAAAGTCTGTCTTTATGCTCCAGTTATACAACACTGAAAAGCATTTAGGCTGCATGCAGTGAGAAGACAAGCTCACGGGGAGTTACTTTCTCAATATTTCACAGTGGCATAATCACATAGAAAAGGGAGCTTATCGCATTCTGTGTAGCAGAAACAAAGACAGATAATAGTTAAGCGTCTTCTGTCTGCAGTGTTTGCTGTACTCTGGGAGAGCAGCGGGAGTTTCCTCTTTGTGAGGAATCTGTGTCAGTGGTGTAAGCTGACCTGTAGTAACCCCTCCCTGGCCTTATTAGGGAAATAGAGTATAAAGACCTGACCATCTACTGTATATCCTCTTTGGTTCAGTTGTCTAACTGCTACAATCTTTCACTTAAACACACTGATCAGGAGTGTAGCTACCATTGAGAACACAGGCAAGACCCTGAGGTAATAAATATAATTTGTGAGGCTTAATAACATAAAGGTTAGCCTTGTATTAATGGGTTTTAATCAAATTTCACAACATTTAATATTAATAATCATTGAAATTCAGGTGAAAAGTCAGTTTTTATTAATAAGTTCAAGTAGATTAACACTTGTTTTATGCAAATGGCTTAAAACTACACTTTTTCTTTACTGCTGATGCTAAAAACGTCTATAATCAGGTTAGAGGTTAGGTTGGGGATTAGCCGGATGACAATGTTTTGCCATCAACTCTCTGAAATCACATGGTCAGTCCTGCAGGGAATTCATCACGCCGGGATCAGTGGGTTTAACAGGGAAGTACATGTGAGTATCAGCAGCACAACAATGAAAAGAAACACCACGATGTCCCGTCTCGCTAATGCTTTTCATTGCTCGTGCGTTTAGTCTCCCGGTGAATTTGATCTCTGCTTGGTTGTTTTTCTGGACCTTTCCTTTCTCTCCTACATGTCAGATACAGTTGCCCGATCCTGAAATGACTCCTAGTTTCTTACACGAAAAAATAAAATTGCTCCCTGAGATGACCCCTACTGCACAACAGACACCTTTCTTTATACTTATCTCGATTTGAGGTGAAATACTGAAATACTTTCACATTTAGATAGTTAAAAAAAAACTTCATGCATTAAACATAAAGTATACAGTATAAAAACGACGTCAGCCCATTTTTGTGTTAGAAATGTTGGTATGTTTAAAGAAAAGTCAAAACACTTGCATTGCTATGTTTTAATGCCTAATTGTTCTGTTCACAAGGGATTAAGTGACAAATGGTACACGTTGTGGTTTTTACTGAAGATGAAGAGCCGCTTCAGGAATAATGAATCAGGGATAAAACAATCAGTTTTTCTGTATATTTAACTATTTACATCAAGAGCATTTTAACACAGTGTGTATGATGTCAGCGACACCATACAGTGACACTGGCACACATCATCAAATTCACTGATTCCTGTCTTCAAGTGTTCACGCTATTAGGGAACCACATAAAAATATAAGAGCATAAAACAAAGGCACACACATCATGCATACTTCATTAAAAGACTATTAGACTAACATAATGCGCTTTGATCGCTGATCTAAGTATTGCACATGTTCGCCTGGTAAACGTGAGTCATTAATATACAGTTTAAACAAGTTTATTTATCTTTTGGTACCATAAATAATAATAATGACAATAATCTAAATTGTTTTGTAAAAAGTGTCCAAAACTTCATCAGTTCATGAATCGCTATTAAACTCTGAGCTCACTGAGAGCTGCAGAGTGTGAGCTTTCATTATTCTTAGACTGACAAAGTGTGCACTGGTATCATTTTAAAAGATAAGCAGATTTATATATAAGCTTCAGGATTAGCGACACAGGATGTAGAAAACTGCTCTCTGTGCAACATATGGAGCAAATGCAACAATGTAGCCATACGTAGCTGCTAAAAGCAGACTGAGAAATGTTTTACATCTGAGATCACCTGTCCAAACATGTGACACCTTCTGCAGCGACTTATAATGTGATCACACGGTGTGCCGGTGCAATCAACAATGTAAAATTTGACATTAGACTCAGCCAACATTGCTTTTGTGTTCATCAGACATTATCAAGTAAAGGATATTCAGATAACAGAAATCCTGTTTGTATTATGCTGCATTTTAGCAGCATGAATCTGAGATATCATTATACAGTTGTCATTAATATTATCTTAATGTTGCCATAGCATATTTAGGCAATATTGATTGCATTCTTGTTTAAAGGAACCTGCTCATTAGGTTTCTACAGTACGTTAGCTTCTACTGTGTGCACACAGTGCAATAGCAGTGACCAAAGTCAGCTACAGTGTGATTTTGGTCAATCAAGGAATTTGCAGAATAAATCTGACACTTGATTTGCTGATGTTTTTGATAGATTGAAAGGAACAAAAAAAAAAAAACTGAACTCAATCCTCATTCTGAGATTTTAGGCAATGCCTTTTACTAGCACCAATATAATAACGAGGAGCTGGTGCAGATATCCAGATGGTACAGTTTGATAAGACTTTAAATGTTTCAGGTAGCAAGATTGGGAGCTCTCATATACAGTGCATGGTCATTCCTTTTGATGCATAAAACAAAAATAAAAGGTAAAAAAGTCATTCAGTAATGATATGATATCTGTTGTGTCCCCATTTGGGAAGAACAATAGGAAACTGAGAATGAATCATGAACAAGTGCTATAAAGGGTGGGATGAGCAACATGATCAAGAAAGACGCCACAGAGATGTACAATTACAACGCAAACCACTGTTCAAGTAAATGTGGGCTAAGAAGGTCTGTCTTGGAGTAGCAACTGTGGCAGTTTTGTACCCTGTTAACCTCACAGTGTAAACTACTCTACACTTTGTAGCTACTTTAAAAATACTGCACCATTTTCTGGACCTTTTATGAGAAAATAAAGTAAGCTGTAAATATATTAAAGGATTTGAATCCATAGAAGTGAAATAGTAAATTGCTCTATTTAAAATATCCAAAAGAAGTTATTACTTAAAAAAATATTAAAAAAAGAAAAGAAAAGAAAAGAAAAGGAATGACACTGACTGCATGTATTTGGTATGAGAGCTCAACCAATTCTGGAAAGAGAAAAATAACGGTCCATCTCATAACCTGTCGTCTTCTGCTGTGCAGAGATTTCTGCTGAAGGCGAACAACATCACCCGTGTTTCAACAGTACAGGGTGTGAAGTGACCTCGTCCTTATCGGTAATTTGACTAAATTGTAAATGTCAGACCACAGACTGACGTGTCAAATCTGCAGCGGCGAGAAGGCGTAAAACGGAAACTGGGCCTCGTCCTCATCCACAAAGAAACACTGGAAGTAGGGCAGCTCATCTGTAAAGAGGTAAAACAGTGAAGAACAGTATGTTCCTTCCCTTTCCTTTAGCATTTGGAGAGAAAAGTGCCTGAAATTTGCGCGCTCTGCAACATTTTGTTCTAAAAATCTGCACGTACCTTCCATGAGAAAGCTGTCCGATAGAGACGGCTCCACTGTTAAAATGTGAACATAATGTTAACTACAAATCAATAAAGTGTTATATGACTCTAAATTACAGGATCAACGTGATACCTTTAACTTTCTCCTCCTTATCAGCTTTCTTCTCAGCAGTTTTTCCTGCAAACGTTTTGCATACAGTCAAAAAAAGCTATAATGTAGTTTTTTTTGAATACTCAGAAATGAAGGGCGTCACAAACAAACCTTTCTTTGCAGGCTCTTGTATCTCTTTGAGAACCCTGTCCTCTGTAAAAGGCAGCAAGACATAAAAAAGTCAAACAGTTTTTCTCAAGTGTTTAATTTGAATGTATTTGACATAACAATTTATTATTACATGAATAATTTAAATGTGTTTTCTCTCAAAAAAGAAAACACAAGATGTTTCTTTTTTAAAAGGAAAATGTTTGTGAATTTTTTGTAAAAATATTTCGCTTGAGAAACATCTGAATATTAAGATAGTCGCGGATTATTTTCACCCTGTTCACTAATTAATCAAACAGCAGTTTCAACTCAGTAATAGTGACTGCATGTTCTACATTTATGTTAGTTTCTCCAAGCTGACTGCATACCTTTCTTTGTTGCAATGGGCTTTATCTTTTCTTTTAAAACACGAGGCTCTGTTTCACAAATGTGAAACAAACACAAACAGGCATGAAATACACAACAGTTATGCATAAAAATTACTGGAGGGAAGAAAAAGGTGAAGCTTTAAAATAAGTGATTTGAAAATTTCAGTAAAGGGTAGAGGGTTCTTTTTTTGCAGATGTAATGCAACTGAATGACTTAAAAACGCTTATGAAAAGCAAATGTGCAGAATGAAAAGTGATGCCCAGTAAGCTCAGAGAAAAATGTTAAATGAAGAACCACTTTCTAATAAAGTAACCTTTAAGATTTATAATGTGCTACTGCTTGGTATATACACTCTCACTTCATTAGGTACATCCGTCCAGCTGCTCATTAAAGCAAATATCTAATCATCCAATCACAAGGCAGCAATTTAGACATGTAGGCAGATAAGCTTCTGGAGTTCAAACCAGGACCAGAATGGAGAAGAATGGGCTGCTGCTTGTGTAATCGTATTGGAGATATTTTCACTTTAGTACCAACTGGACATTGCCTAAATGGCACAGCCTACCTAAGTATTGTTACTGACCATGTCTATCTCTTTATGACCACCGTCTGCCCATCTTCTTATGGCTACTTCCAGCAGGTCAACTTGCCATGTTACAAAGCTCAGATCTTGACAATGAGTTCACTGTACTCAAACGGCCGCCATAACCACCAGATCTCAATCCAATAAACAACTTTCAGGATGTAGTGGAATGGGAGATTTAAATCATGGATGTACAGCTGACAAAACTGCAGCAACTGTTATGCTAACACGTCAACCAAAATCTTTGAGGAGTGTTTCCAGCACCTTACTGAGTCTGGGGCTGCACTTAAGTGGAGCTTAATATGGTACTGGCAAAGTGTATCTAATAAAGTGTCTGGTGACAGCATACATTTAAAAAAAAAAACAACAACTTGGGAGCGCTAGGTTGTGAAAACGTGGCTTTTTAAATTCGCAATTAATAAAAAAAAGAGCCACGTGTGATATAGATGAAAATCTGCTTGGTTTTATAGTTTAACTACAGAGTTGATAACGTTTCGTCAACTTTCATAACAGAATTATAACGAAATACATCAACAGCCAGATTTCTCAGTCTCTGTGTTCTCCAAGCATAGCTCATAAATCATTTTTAAAGAAATTATTTAGAAAATATTTATTCATGATTAAGTTAGTAGTTACAACCTATAAATCCTTTATGTATGAGGCCTTATTAGAAAGTGGCAGTACATTCTCAGATTTGTGCTAATTACCTGCATGCATGCTTTGTGTAAAAATTACTGTGAAGCATTTTTTTTTTTTACATCAACCTATAAATATTTTATTGTTGGCAGATTAACTAACTTTGAGATCATTTCCTTGCTGGCCATTCAGTTGCCTATAATCTTTGCTAATTTAGGATTTCCATTTGAAGCTCTTTACTTAGATGTCTGGTTGACTATTTCACACCCAGCAAAGAAAATCTTCTCAACTATCAGCAGCAGCGTGTTTAACGGTTACTTAATTTTTATAAGCAAACTAGCTGTTTCCCCTCTAAGTTACTTATCTACATTTAGAGGGGCCTTCATGTTGTAATCAGATTACCACTGATGGTTACATGAAGTATGAAGTGCTGCCTGCACTGAAACACCACATGTACCTTTCTTCACGTGGGCTGGTTTGGTCTTTTCCCTCAACATGGCTGTGCCATCAGGGACAAAAATGCAATCGATAAAACATACAGTTGGAAGTATTTCAGTGTATTTAAGACATCAGAAAATCTCAAATTTGTGACAGTATCCTGACATTACACATACTCGTAAAGCCCTGTACCCACAGTGTCATAAATAAAGTGTAAAACTTTGCACTGTACCTTTCTTTACTGCAGCAGGCCTGGCCTTTTCTTTAGGTGTTTCCAGTTCTGTAAAAGAACAACTTTGGTCAGACTTTAGCAATCAACCTGAAGAATTTTACTGCAGAAGCCACAATTAGCTTACTTTTAAACAATACTTATAGCAGCTCAAACCACTTTCTGCAGTGTGAAAGCTTCAATTATTTTTTTTAAATTACTGATTTAGTCCATTCTACAAACAGCCAGAACACATTTTTAGTTTGTTTTGTCATCTTTTCAGATATGAAATAGGCGTATTATGTAATTTTAACTATACAAAACATTCCTTTTCCTTAGTAGAAACTACTTTTCTTTGGTTTGCTTCTGACTTTGTGCAGTATTTGGGGGTCCATGTGGCTGCGATAGAGCCAACGATCTGTTTTTGCACATTAAATCAAATCCACTGGTAGATTTCTTCTATAGAGGATTCCTAGATAAGTCTTTGCTCAGTCTTTAAAGAACAAAACAATGATTCTACTTGTTGCCCATAACACCAAAGAGTTTTATAAATTACCTTTTTTTACAGCTGGTTTTGCTTTTACCTCTGGTACTTTTGGCTCTGAGTAATAAAACAAAAAGCTATGATATGTAAAGATAATCAGTGTTTATCTACACCATTATCATTATTTTGTGATAGTTTTCTAATGGTACTACATAATAAAAAGCATCTACATGCAGATGACAATGGCAGTCTACCTTTTGTCTTTAGAAGGGATTTAATCTTTTCCTTCTTTGCTTCGACCTCTGCTTTAGGAGCTGTAAAACAGGGAAGAATAACATTTTCAACTTTTTTTTAAAGAACTACTTAAACAGTATAGAGTGTATATGATCTATAACAGAAATAGAATATGAATAAAAAAAAGTATAGATTGCCTATCTTATGACTATTTAAAGAGTTTAAATCGAACATATACCTTTCTTTTCAAGAGCTGGTTTCAGTTTTTCCTTTGTAACCTCTGGCTCTGATAAAAAAAAAAGCATGAAAGTGTTGATAATAATTCACTTTAATAAATAATAACCATGGATTGTAAGCAATTCACCTTTCTTAGCAGGAACTGGCTTAGCCTCAGCTTCTAAAGAGAAAGGGAAGAAAAGAGGTCATATGAGAAGAGTGATGACTGTTATGACTGATAGCTAATTGCAAAACTAAAGCAACACAGTGCATAAACTCAATCTATTGATTAAGCATGTATTGAGGAATGCTGAACTATTCTGAACTTAGAAAGTTGGTATAAAAACACACAAGAACAGCTGCTTAAACAAAGAGATGCACCTTTCTTCAGTGGCACCACCTTCACCTTCTCCTTTGTTAGAGTAACATTTTTGTGTGGTGCTTCTGTCAAAGATAAATGAGTATGAAAATCAAAAGCCTGAGTACATTTTAAAATTATGATTAACAAAGTTAAGTCTGCTCTTACCTTTAGCTGGGGCTGGTTTTGTCTTAATGGGAGCTGGCTCTAAGTAAAGACATTTTAGGTTCAGTCTTGCAGAAAATAAGACACTGTGACACAGCATTCATACTTAGTTTGTCAATCAAGCATGTATTGAGGAATGCTGAAACATGAAAATGACCAACTTGAAAAGGACAAAACTCAGCGGTAACATAATAATTTAAGCATAATAAAAGCAGATTATGATACTTTGAGCATTTTTAGTTGGGTCATTATCATGTGTCAGCGAAGCATATCGTCAGCAGCTACATGTCAGCGAATCAGTCGTGATGTGACGTGGGTTGAACATGACTGAATTAATATCAGCACAGTGCTGCGTGTGATGTTTCTACAGCAAAACAACACACGATTCTGCTGTATACCTTTCTTCTTTGTAGCAGGTGATGGTTTTGTCTTGGTAACAGCTGCTAGAATAATAAATGCTACAATTAACTTGAATTATATTTATAAAAAGGCGAGAAACCACTGAAATACTGCTGTTATACCTGTTAGATAATTAAAGGAAAAATAAGACCTGTGAAAGAGGTGAAAAGGTAAAAGGATACCTTTTTTGGGAGTCACTGGCTCAGCTTTCTTCTTCTTAAGAACCTCAGCTTCTAAACAATAGCAACAGAACTTCACATTCAGAAAAATATAGACATGACGTCCGTATAAAGTAGAATTAGTATTAATATCGGTAGATAGTATCGTTATTGGCACCGCCTTCACCTTCTCCTTTGTTAGAGTAACATTTTTGTGTGGTGCTTCTGCCTCTGTAACAGAGGCAGAAGCACCACACAAAAATGTGTGAAAATCAAAAGCTTGAGCACATTTTTGGCTTTGCTGTAACTCGTTCTAAGTAAAGAAAATTTAAGTTCAGTGTTACAGAGACACAATGAAACTCAATGATAACTATTTCTTACCTTTCTTGATTGGAACTGGCTTGAGCTTCTGTTTTGAAACCTCAGCTGATGTTAAAAACACAGAACGTCATGTTCAGTATAAAATTCAAATTCTCTTTCATGTTATTAAAAGTCTGACTATTAAAATCTAGAGTACTGTGCTGTGTTATTTTTGGCACTTTTTGTAGAGCATATGATTTGATTTACAACAGACTAGTAATAAAGTTTCCAGCACCTCTACAGGTCTCTTGGTTGATCAAAAGCAAAGGATTTAGAGATGTTTTGCCAAGTTGTCTGTTATGTGAAGCCACAACGCCTTTTTATTCAATTCAGTTTAATTATTCGTATAGCACCAAATCACAACCACAGATCCGTCAAGGCTCTTTATATTGACTTTTATTAGATTTTGGGCATTGATTTCAACTCCATCATCATATTTACCTTACCTGGTTTTACAGGTGTAGGCTTTACTTTTAGCGTTGTCTCCTTCTTAGGCTCCTTGGGAGCTGCTTCTGGTGGAAAATAAGATATTGATTTCTAAAGATTGTTGCTTATGAATTAAAAATTTATTTTGATTTTTTTATATCCCACATGAAAGTCTTTAGGCTCATTCGGCATTACATTGTCATTGTCAGCAAACAAAGTGTGTATTAGCACATGCTTAAATGTATTTCTTGAATGACATGAAAAATCAATGAGACACTATATCGTCAACCATCAGAATAGCTTTAACTTACACATTGCAGAGAAAACGAGACAATGTGGTGTCTCATGCCTTACATTAAACAGTATTCCAGCATAGTCTCACCTGCTTTTGTAACATTGAGCTGTTCCTTTTTAAGAACAGATGCAACCTCCTTCTTGACAATTTTTATTCCTCTTACAGGCTTTTTGGGCATCTGAAGTAAAAAGGAAAAGCTGCTTCAAACATTTTTATCCTCCACAAAACAAATAAAGCCTATAAGTCCATTTCCCTTTTAGGCTCAATGTAGGTTTCCTTCTGTGTGAGTACAGCTAATGCTAATGAATTTTCCTTACGGGTCCACATCAGTCATCCAAAACAACAACCAAAAACTGTTTTAAAGACAACAAAATGCTGTTTAAAGTCTGACTGTTAAAATCTAGAGTACTGTGCTTTTATTTTTTTTAACTTTTTTTTTGTAGATTTAACTAAAAAAATTAGAACAAATGATTTGTTTTTACACCAGACCATTAATAAAGTTTCCAGCACCTATACAGGTGTTCTGGTTGTTCGAAAGCAAAGGATCTAAAGATAATTTGCCAAGTTGTCTGATATGTGTAGCCGTAACATTGAGTCAACCCTGGAGTTAAGTTGAGTAAGGTGCCTTTTTATTCATTTCAATGTATTTATTCATATAGCGCCAAATCACAACCACAGTTGTGTCAAGGCTCTTTATATTGTAAGGTAAAGACCCTACAATGATACAGAGAAAACCCCAACAATCAGATGACCCCCTATGAGCAAGCACTTTGGTGACAGTGGGAAGGAAAAACCCCCTTTTAACAGGAAGAAACCTCCAGCAGAACCAGGCTCGGGGAGGGGTGGTCATCCCCTTTGACCGGTTGCGGGTGAGGGGAAAAGACACGGGACTTTAAAAAGTTCCATAATAGTCTGGTTCTTTGGAAGCAAAATATATAGAAATGAGTGGTGGCTTGACACTTTTGCACAGTACTGTAGATAAATAATTAAAATTGAATACAAAATGTTCTCATATATGACTGTTTCTACCTTTTTTAGATGGTTCTGGTTTAACTCTCTCTTTCAGTGTCAAAGGCACTAACAGAGGGGAAAAAATGTTTGAGTTTGGAAACATTGAGAAAGTATTCTGAACTTAGAAAGTTGGTATAAAAACACACAAGAACAGCTGCTTAAACAAAGAGATGCACCTTTCTTCAGTGGCACCACCTTCACCTTCTCCTTTGTTAGAGTAACATTTTTGTGTGGTGCTTCTGTCAAAGATAAATGAGTATGAAAATCAAAAGCCTGAGTACATTTTAAAATTATGATTAACAAAGTTAAGTCTGCTCTTACCTTTAGCTGGGGCTGGTTTTGTCTTAATGGGAGCTGGCTCTAAGTAAAGACATTTTAGGTTCAGTCTTGCAGAAAATAAGACACTGTGACACAGCATTCATACTTAGTTTGTCAATCAAGCATGTATTGAGGAATGCTGAAACATGAAAATGACCAACTTGAAAAGGACAAAACTCAGCGGTAACATAATAATTTAAGCATAATAAAAGCAAATTATGATACTTTGAGCATTTTTAGTTGGGTCATTATCATGTGTCAGCGAAGCATATCGTCAGCAGCTACATGTCAGCGAATCAGTCGTGATGTGACGTGGGTTGAACATGACTGAATTAATATCAGCACAGTGCTGCGTGTGATGTTTCTACAGCAAAACAACACACGATTCTGCTGTGTACCTTTCTTCTTTGTAGCAGGTGATGGTTTTGTCTTGGTAACAGCTGCTAGAATAATAAATGCTCCAATTAACTTGAATTATATTTATAAAAAGGTGAGAAACCACTGAAATACTGCTGTTATACATGTTAGATAATTAAAGGAAAAATAAGACCTGTGAAAGAGGTGAAAAGCTAAAAGGATACCTTTTTTGGGAGTCACTGGCTCAGCTTTCTTCTTCTTAAGAACCTCAGCTTCTAAACAATAGCAACAGAAAACATAAGGTCCAGTTTACTGCAGAGGACAATAATCTGGTTTCTATTATTATAGTCACAGGTGATTATTCCAAACTACGATGCTGTATAAAAAAATACAAAAACGTGCACAGAAATACAAAAACTTCACATTCAAAAACATTGTTAAGTTCTAAATCTATGTATTGGAATTAGTATTAGTATTGGTAGATACTATTTGACTAGTAAAATGTTCAGTCACTATTTTTACCTTTTTTGGTTGGTTCTGGTTTGGCTCTTACTTTCGGAGTTACAGGCACTAACAGAGAGGAAAAAAGTTGCCAGGTTATGTTTGGAAACATTCAGAAAGTATTCAATAATTGTAAAAATATATATATAAAAACAACAACAACATAATAACAGTGCATGGTGGTAATCACACAAGAACAGCTGCTTAAACAAAGAGATGCACCTTTCTTCAGTGGCACCACCTTCACCCTCTCCTTTGTTAGAGTAACATTTTTGTGTGGTGCTTCTGCCTCTGTGACAAAGAAAAGAGTGTGAAAATCAAAAGCTTGATTACTTTCAAAAAACTATTTAAAGGAAAGGTTAGCATCAGCTTACCTTTAGCTGGGGCTGGTTTTGTCTTAACTGGAGCTGGCTCTAAGTAAAGAAATTTTAGGTTCAGCGCTACACAATAATTCAGTTCAGTTTAATTAATACAGCCCCAAATCACAATAACAGCTGGATCAGAGTGCTTTATACTGTAAGGTAAAGACCCAACAATAATACAAAGAAAACAAACCCTAACAATCCGATGACCCCCTATTAGCAAGTGCTTTGGCGACAGTGGGAAGGAAAAACTTGCTTTTGAGAGGATGAAATATCCAGCAGGACCAGGCTCAGGGGAGGAAGACAGGACAATACTGAAACTCAATGATAACTGTTTCTTACCTTTCTTGGTTACAACTGGTTTGAGCTTCTGTTTTGAAACCTCAGCTGATGTTAAAAACACAGAACGTGATGCTCAGTATGACATCCAGACCTCTTTCATGTTATTAAAATTTTGATCTTTGACATTGACATGATATACTGTACGTACTTGTCTTTGCAGAGACAGCTCTGACTTTCTCTTTTGGCATCTTGACCACTGATGAACAAAGAACAGACATCAGGTTACGGAGAATATCATTAGGAACAGTGGGATGCAAAAATCTGAAATCAGTGTAACATAAAATAAAAGTAGATTACCTTTCTTCATAGGCACAATTTTAACCCTCTCTTTCACCAGTGAGGCATTTCTAGCAGTACCTTGTTGTTCTGTCAAGAAAAAAACAACTATTTGTGAGATTTGCATGCAGCCTGTATAGTTAAGTTGGTGTTTCTTTGTGCATCAAAATATGCACCACACGTACCTTTAGCCAAGATCGCTGGTTTGGGCTTTTCTTTTGGAGCAACAGCTTCTGTATATGAAAAATACATTTTTTTAACAGCAGGATAATGCAATCATTTTGTCTTTTGGTGATCAGAAGATTATCAATGTAATATGTGAACGTTACCTTTCTTTGCAGGATGTGCTTTAGCCTTTTTCTTTGGTGCTTCTGTGACACAACACAAGTGCATAAACTTACCATAACTCTGGCTTTGATTGGTTATTTTTACAGTTCAGATTTTAAAACATCTGGAACGTAATCGTTAGTGATATTCATAAAACGGATGCACAGGAACATTCTCCATAAGAGTTAGCAGGTGTCAGTAGTAGTGTCCACTTAATTCCATAGACCTGTGACGCTTCTGCCTTTAAGTCTTGACACTGTCATAAAGGTAAGTATATTTACCCTTCTCTGAAGGAGCTCGTTTTACTCTTTCTTTTGTAACCTCAGCATCTAAAAACAGAAAATAACACAGGAATTGATAAGAATATGTAATTTGCTAGTAATTAAGTATACTGCTCCATATAATTTATTAAACTGAGCAACAGACAAATAAAAGATCAGTAAAGTGCTGCAGAGACTGTAATAGCTTAGCAGCATTACCTCTTTTATTTACTAGTGCTACCTTTATGCTCTAATATGAGAATATGTTTAGATTTGGCGCGTTGTTTGAGTTTAATTTTCAGTGTTTCAACTCCATCATCATATTTACCTTACCTGGTTTTACAGGTGTAGGCTTTACTTTTAGCGCTGGCTCCTTCT
This sequence comes from Simochromis diagramma, assembly GCF_900408965.1. Taxonomy (NCBI): domain Eukaryota; kingdom Metazoa; phylum Chordata; class Actinopteri; order Cichliformes; family Cichlidae; genus Simochromis; species Simochromis diagramma. The sequence goes on from NW_024387030.1 coordinate 8,476,502, forward strand.
TAGGCTCCTTGGGAGCTGCTTCTAGTGGAAAATAAGACATTGATTTCTAAAGATTGTTGCTTATGCATTAAAATTTTCTTTTAATTTTTTTATATTCCACATGAAAATCTTTTCTCATTAGGCATTACACTGTCAGTGTCAGCAAACAAAGTACGAATTAGAACATGCTTAAATGTATTTCTTGAATGACTTGAAAAATCAATGAGGCATTATATCTTTAACCCTCAGAATAGCTTTAACTTACACATTGCAGAGAAAACAAGAAAATGCGGTGATTCATGCCTTACATATATTAACCAATAGTCCAGCATAGTCTCACCTGCTTTTGTAACATTGAGATGTTCCTTCTTAAGAACAGATGCAACCTCCTTCTTGACAATTTTAATTCCTCTTACAGGCTTTTTGGGCTCTAAAGTAAAAAGGAAAAGCTGCTTCAAACATTTTTAGAAAACGGATTAATTATATTCCCCACAAAATAAATGCATCTAAATATTATATTGTTATGAAAACTATACATCACTATTCTTCTTACGGGTCAACAACATTCATCCAAAAGAACAAACAACGTTTTAAAGATATTTATTGTAATGAGTCAAATGAGTTTTTTCTTTTTCTTCGATAGAGACATGATATCCTTAATATCCTCTTTCTCGCTGTTCAAATCTTTTGTTTCTGAGGGGCAGCCAATCAGAGGAAATAGTGTTGTTGATCTTTACATTATGAAAATAAAACCTCTGTACTGTACATGTACCTGTCTTTGTGATTCTTTTTTTCACAGGTTCTTTGTCTTCTTTGGGAGTCTTGATTTCTTTCTCCTCTTTGGAAGGCTTTTTAACTTTTTCTATTTTGTGAATCTCCTCTTTCTTTTCTTTGGAAGGTTTCTTTTCGACAGGTTCTTTGGGGAGCTTCTTCAGTTCTCTTTCTTCTTTGATAGGCTTCTTTGGTTCTTTTTCATCCTCTCTAGAAGGTTTTGTTGGTTCTTTAACTACTTGTTTTTCCTTTGCTGACTCCTTTGGTACTGCCCTTTCTTTAGAAGGTCTCTCTTTCTTTATGTCCTCTTTCACCTCTTTAGAAATTTCTGCTGTTGGTTTCTTCTCTTTGATGATCTTTTCTGGCTCTTCTGAAATCTTCTTTACTTGCTCAGCATCTTTGGGTGGTTTTTCTTGATCTTTTGTTTCTTTCAAAGGCTTTCTTGATTCCTTTTCTTTCCTTGGATGAAGTATTTCTCCCCTTGCTTCCTTGGATGGAACCTCATCTTTAGATTGTTCCTTAACTTCTTTTTCCTTTTGTTCTCTTATAGGTTTAATTTCTTTCTCCTCCATGGATGGTTTTATTTCTTCTTTGTCATCCTTTGAGGGTTTTTTCACTTCTTTCTTTTCCTTTGGAGGTTTTGTTACTTCTTTTGGTTCTGTGGTCTTCACCTCCTTCTCTACTTTCTCAACCATCTCTTCCTTAGATGTTTTTAAGACTGCCTTTTCTTTGTGTAATTTTTTCTCTGCTTTCTCATCTTTAAGGGATTTCTTTTGTTCTTTGACATGTTTCTCCTCTCTTGGTTGTTTCTTCTCCTTCTCATCTTCGGAAGGTACTTCCTTAGATTTCTTAACTTCTCTCTCTTCTTTAAGAGTTTTTGTCTCTTCTTCTTTTAGAGGTGGTTCCTTTTCCTCTTTTTCTACTTTTGGAGGGTGGGTGACTTTTTTCTCCTCTATATGTGGTGTTTTAGCCTTAGAGGGTTTCGTCACTTCTTTCTCTTTTTTGGGAGGCACCTCTACTTTTTCTTCTTTAGGAGATTTCCCAATTTCTATCGCTTCTTTAGGAGGTTCCTTGTCCTCTTTGAATGGTTTCTTAATGTCTTTGGGCAGTCTCGTGACTCCTTTCTCAGGTAGTTTCTTCTCTTTTGAAGGATGGCTAATTTCTTTTTCTTCAATGGGTTTTATTAAAGGTTTCTTCTTTTCTTCTTCCTTAGGAGGTTTCTTCTCTTCCTTCTCTTTTTTAAGATGTTCTATCTCAGGTTTGTCTTCCTTAAGAGGTTTCTTCTCTTCCTTCTCTTTTCTGAGAGGTTTCTTCTCTTCCTTTTCTTCTTTAAGAGGTTTCTTCTCTTCCTTCTCTTTCTGAGGTTTTCTTTCTCTTCCTTAAGTTTCTTCTCTCCTTCTTCTTATGTAGATGTTCCTTCTCAGGTTTCTCTTCTTTAAGAGGTTTCTTCTCTTCTTTCTCTTTTCTGAGAGGTTTCTTCTCTTCCTTTTCTTCCTTAAGAGGTTTCTTCTCTTCCTTCTCTTTTCTGAGATGTTCCTTCTCAGGTTTCTCTTCTTTAAGAGGTTTCTTCTCTTCTTTCTCTTTTCTGAGAGGTTTCTTCTCTTCCTTTTCTTCCTTAAGAGGTTTCTTCTCTTCCTTCTCTTTTCTGAGAGGTTTCTTCTCAGGTTTCTCTTCCTTAAGAGGTTTCTTCTCTTCCTTCTCCCTTTTGAGAGGTTTCTTCTCTTCCTTTTCTTCTTTAAGAGGTTTCTCCTCGTCCTTCTCTTTTCTGAGAGGTTTCGTCTCTTCCTTTTCTTCCTTAAGAGGTTTCTTCTCTTCCTTCTCTTTTTTAAGATGTTCCTTCTCAGGTTTCTCTTCTTTGAGAGGTTTCTTCTCTTCCTTCTCCCTTTTGAGAGGTTTCTTCTCTTCCTTTTCTTCTTTAAGAGGTTTCTTCTCTTCCTTCTCTTTTCTGAGAGGTTTCTTCTCTTCCTTTTCTTCCTTAAGAGGTTTCTTCTCTTCCTTCTCTTTTTTAAGATGTTCCTTCTCAGGTTTCTCTTCTTTAAGAGGTTTCTTCTCTTCCTTTTCTTCCTTAAGAGGTTTCTTCTCTTCCTTCTCTTTTCTGAGAGGTTTCTTCTCTTCCTTTTCTTCCTTAAGATGTTTCTTCTCTTTCTTCTCTTTTTTAAGATGTTCCTTCTCAGGTTTCTCTTCTTTAAGAGGTTTCTTCTCTTCCTTCTCCTTTTCTGAGATGTTTCTTCTCGGGTTTCTCTTCCTTAAGAGGTTTCTTCTCTTCCTTCTCCTTTTCTGAGATGTTCCTTCTCGGGTTTCTCTTCCTTAAGAGGTTTCTTCTCTTCCTTCTCTTTTCTGAGATGTTCCTTCTCAGGTTTCTCTTCCTTAAGAGGTTTCTTCTCTTCCTTCCCTTTTCCGAGATGTTCCTTCTCAGGTTTCTCTTCTTTAAGAGGTTTCTTCTCTTCCTTCTCTTTTCTGAGAGGTTTCTTCTCTTCCTTCTCTTTTCTGAGATGTTCCTTCTCAGGTTTCTCTTCCTTAAGAGGTTTCTTCTCTTCCTTCTCTTTTTTGGGAGGTTTCTTCTCTTCCTTTTCTTCCTTAAGAAGTTTCTCCTCTTCCTTCTCTTTTTTGAGAGGTTTCTTCTCTTCCTTTTTGAGAGGTTTGTCCTCTTTCTTCTCTTTTTTGAGAGGTTTCGTCTCTTCCTTTTCTTCCTTAAGAGGTTTCTTCTCTTCCTTCTCTTTTCTGAGAGGTTTCCTTCTCAGGTTTCTCTTCCTTAAGAGGTTTCTTCCCTTCCTTCTCTTTTCTGAGAGGTTTCTTCTCAGGTTTCTCTTCCTTAAGAGGTTTCTTCTCTTCCTTCTCTTTTCTGAGATGTTCCTTCTCAGGTTTCTCTTCCTTAAGAGGTTTCTTCCCTTCCTTCTCTTTTTTGAGAGGTTTCTTCTCTTCCTTTTCTTCCTTAAGATGTTTCTTCTCTTCTTTCTCTTTTCTGAGATGTTCCTTCTCAGGTTTCTCTTCTTTAAGAGGTTTCTTCTCTTCCTTCTCCCTTTTGAGAGGTTTCTTCTCTTCCTTTTCTTCTTTAAGAGGTTTCTTCTCCTCCTTCTCTTTTCTGAGATGTTCCTTCTCAGGTTTCTCTTCCTTAAGAGGTTTCTTCTCTTCCTTTTCTTCCTTAAGAGGTTTCTTCTCTTCCTTCTCTTTTCTGAGATGTTCCTTCTCAGGTTTCTCTTCCTTAAGAGGTTTCTTCTCTTCCTTTTCTTTTTTGGGAGTTTTCTTCTCTTCCTTTTCTTCTTTGAGAGGTTTCTCCTCCTTTTTGAGATGTTTGTCCTCTTTCTTCTCTTTTTTGAGAGGTTTCTTCTCTTCCTTTTCTTCCTTAAGAGGTTTCTTCTCTTCCTTCTCTTTTCTGAGAGGTTTCTTCTCAGGTTTCTCTTCCTTAAGAGGTTTCTTCTCTTCCTTCTCCCTTTTGAGAGGTTTCTTCTCTTCCTTTTCTTCTTTAAGAGGTTTCTTCTCTTCCTTCTCTTTTTTGAGAGGTTTCTTCTCGTCCTTCTCTTTTCTGAGATGTTCCTTCTCAGGTTTCTCTTCTTTAAGAGGTTTCTCCTCTTTCTTCTCTTCTTTGACAGGTTTCTTAACTTTTTTCTCTTGTTTGGGAGATTTTTCCTCTTCTTTAAGACGTTTTCTCTCCTTCTCTTCTTTGGGAGATTTCTTCAAGTCTTTGTCTTGTTCAGGAAGTTTCTTAAGTTCTGTCTTTACTGTAGGTGGTTTCTTCTTATCTTTAGGATGTTGGGTTACTTCTGTCTCTATTTTTTCTAGTATTCTGATCTTTTTCTCTTCTTTGGGTGATTTCTTGAGTTCCTTTATTTGTCTTATTGGTTCCTTTTCCTCTTTAACTTCTCTGGTAGCTTTAATTAATTCTTTCTCTTTTTTAGGTGTTTTCTTGATTTCCTTTTCTTCTTTTGGAGGTTTTTTGACTTGTTCCTCTTCTGTCGCTGGTTTCATTACCCTCTTCCTTTCTTTGGAAATCTTCTTGAGATCTGTTTCCTTCTTAGGTGGTTTTGTTGCTTTGACCTCTGCGTGAATTGGTTTTTTCGCCTCGTCCTTTCCTTTGGGAGGTTCTTTCACTTCCCTCTCATCTTTAGGTTTGACATCTTTTTTCTTTTCTTTGGGCAGTTCTTTTACATCTTTTCTGAGCAGCTTCTTTACTGGCTCTTCTTCTAAAAGCAACAATTTAGGTGTCAGTTTAATATATTCTGTAGGGAATAAAAGGATATCATGTACCCTTTGTGTGGAGAAGTTACTGGTATACATTTGTACTGGTTGTATATATTTTGTATTTATTTTTCATATTTTGTAAGTCTATTTATACTTCTGAACAGTATTTTGTAATTTCAAAATATAACGTTATTACCTTTGGGCTTCTTTTCTTTCAGTTTAAGAGGTTTTGTGTCAACTTCGGGCTTCTCCTTTAGTTTTACTTCTTTTGGTTTTATCGCTACTGTTTCAAACTCTTTGGCTTCCTTATCTTTTTTCTTCTCCATCACAGGGGCTGCAGCTTTGAGATCTGTAAGCAGCAATGCATCCTCACAAGATTATCCGTGGCAAATTGGCACAAATATTTCCAATTTAATATTAGAAAAAAATAAGCTGAGAAAAATCAAAAACATGCACAGTTTCAAAAAAATGTACCTTTAATAATGCCATCTTTAACTTCTTCTATTGCATGTCTTTCCTTTGCTTCTTTCAGAACTAAAGTATATCAGATATACAGAAATACAGCATACAGAAATATTCAAAAATATTCAACATACAATAATTAATTTCTGGACTTGTAATATAGTTAACATGACAAATAATCATGCTTGCAAAAGCACTAGAAGCATCACAGTGTTAAAAAAAAAACTATGATTACAAACACGCCACAATATCGTCGTCATACTGTTAAAAGTAATCAGCCTGGTGTTTTGGAAATGTACAACTTTATCACTGTGTGTCTGCCTGAAAATTGATTGGGCACACAAAATACTTCTATGGGATCTTAATGAAACCCACTCTAGGACATATGCTCATATACAGAAGATTACCTGTACATATTAGTGCTGTCAAAATTAACGAGTTAATTTTTTGAGATTAATGTGAAATGTTTAACGCGTTAAAAAAAATAACGCAGTTTCCCCCCTGTAATACAAGACCTTTTAACTCATCGGCAGCTCTGAAGGAGGGGGCAGCATTGTGCTATTCTGGCGTTTTGCCTGCCGGAAATAATTAGACGAAGAAGAAGTGTTACCATGCTATTATAAGCAAACACGCAACAATGGGTAAGGACGGGCTTTTGGGGGGGAAGTTTTACTTTAAGAAGTTGCCTAACGGCTTGTTGGACAAAACGAAAGTAACGTGCACAATTTGCAAAGCTGAATTCAGGTACCACAGAAGCAATTCGTCTCTGTGCTATCACCTGAGAGCAAAACACCCAGAATCCACCTCTACGGGATCTTGCCAATCTACGCCTCAGGATTATGGTGCTCGTGGACGGATAACAAAACATGTGAGTGAAAAGCTAACCAATTCTTTGCTTGTTTGGATAGCTAAAAACTGCCGACCAGTTAGCATAGTAGAAGATGATGGACTGAGAGAAGTCATTCGCGTTGCATCAGGAGACGTGCGTTATAATCTTCCCTCGAGAGGAACCATTGTGTCGAGACTGCACACTTTGTATGAGGACCAGAGGGATCAGCGGTCCAGCAAGCTTGTGCAAGTAAGGAATGTCGCTCTCACAGGAGATCGCTGGACTTCGGTGAACAACGATAACTACTTGGGCGTCACGGCGCATTTTATTGATAACGACTGGACACTACAATCGTTTGCACTAACAGTGAGTAAAACTGAAGAGCGACAGTGTGCTGACCATTTTCTGAGTGTTGCAAATGAATGGAAAATTAAGGACAAGTTAACCACGTTTGGCACCGACAGTGCTCGTAACATGGTTGCAGCCGCCAGACTACTTCCATTTGAACACATGCCCTGCACGGCCCACATTCTGCAAAGAACGATCACAGTTTCTCTTAACGACAGTGAATTTGAAAGGGTTCTGGCCAAATGTCGCAAGGTTGTTGGACATTTTAAGCAGAGTCCAGCGAACGCTCAGGAATTAAAGGAACAGCAAGTTGCACATGGACAAAAAACAGAACCACTTGTTCGGGACGTTCCAACAAGATGGAACTCCACCCTAGAGATGATCAAGCGGATCCAGAGAAACAAATCTGTGCTGACCACCATCCTGGCTCAGCAAAACAGCATGGTGACTATGTTGACCGACCAGGAGTTTGACATACTGCAAAAGCTGGAGGAACTACTTGAACCTTGCAGGTAAATCATTTTGTTTATCATGTGTGTGTGGGCGTCTACCTTTGTGTTCTGTGTTCTAGCTCCGTCTTCAAGTATGTTCTCCCCCTCCACCTCTGTGAGTTTGTCTCTCTGTGATTAATATAAAAATACAGGCTTGTTTACAACTTTTGTTCTTTCTATTGCAGATATGTGACCGAACTGCTGGGGGGGAAGCAGTATGTCTCCTGCTCCGTGGTGTTGCCAGCCTTGTGTTATTTGTTCAGGGTTATGGAGCTCTCAGATGATGACCCAGTCTACGTTTTGAGGTTTAAGAAGGTTTTTACCACAGACCTAGTTCAGCGGAGGGACAGCATCAATCTGACATGGCTGAAGATCGCTACTGCCCTTGATCCCAGGTTTAAAGACCTTAAGTGTGTTTCCAAAGATGAAAGAAGAGAGGTGTGGGCTTCATTACATGACCTTGTGATGGCAGAGACACATGCACACCAACCATCTGCTCAGACAACAGAGGAACCATCACCAAAAAAGAGAAAGATCGCCATCTGCTTGCTGGGTTCTTCAGATTCAGATTCAGAGGAAGAGGAAGACTCTATAGATCGCTGTCTGGATCGGTACAAAGCAGAGCCCAAAATAGACATAGAGGAGTGTCCACTACAGTGGTGGTTAAAGAGAGAAGGAGCACATGCCAGGCTGGCACCTATTGCATGCAAATACCTGTCAACCCCTGCAACCACAGTGCCTTGTGAGAGATTATTCTCACTCTCAGGTCACATCATTCAAAAGAGGAGTGCTTCTTTGTCCTCAGATGATGTCAGCAAAATAGTCTGCCTCAATAACTGGCTGAGTGTAAAGGACTAAGCCAAATTGCTGCTTTGGAGAGAATAATGTTCACCACTCTGGGTTTTCAGCTGTCTTTTTGTGTTTTAAATATTGATTTTTGTGCACCCTTTTGAAATTCAGCATTAAAGTGTTACATTTTGTTATTTACATTTCTATTGTTAGATTCTATAAGAAATTACTATTATTAAAGCTATTAAAGCTAAGGCATTTATTGTTATGGTATTGTGCTAGCACTTTAACCTTTAGGCCTGGGTTCAGTATTATTTCCTATCAGCAGATACTAGAAAGACTTCTTTAATGTGATTCACTGTTGATGACTTTGAAGATTTTTTTTTATTTTTTTTTAGTTGTATTTCACAGGAGAGAATCTGTGTTAGATTGACAATGACTATTAAAAATCTCTTTGAATTTAAGCATACATTCTTTGTGTTTATTCTGCATTTACTTCATTATGTTACTTATATTGGCTTAAATATCTGTTACATATCTGTTACATATCTGAGGTCCTTACACTGGCTGCCTGTCCGTCAGAGGATAGACTTTAAAGTTCTGATGCTGGCCTATAAAGCTCTGAATGGTTTAGGACCAAAATACATCAATGACCTCCTGACCCAGTATGAACCATCCAGATCCCTCAGGTCATCTGGATCCGGTCTTTTATCAGTTCCCAGAGTCAGAACCAGACACGGAGAAGCTGCATTCAGCTTTTATGCTCCTTATATCTGGAACAAACTCCCAGAAAGCCTCAGATCAGCTGAAACACTCAGTTTATTTAAATCCAGGTTGAAGACTCACCTGTTCTCAGCTGCATTTGAATAAAGCACCAAATCCACACTTTAAGCTTAAATTTCAAAACTTACATTTAACTACTGATTTTATCTACTGTTCTGATTTTATCTGTTTTGATTTTATATACTGTTGTTTGTTTGTTTGTTTGTTAATTAGTTAGTTAGTTTATTTGCTTGTTTTAATCAATTTTAAATCATGCTTTTTATTTGTTCTTGTTTCTAATGTCTCTGTAAAGCACTTTGAATCACCTTGTTGTTGAATTGTGCTATACAAATAAACTTGCCTTGCCTTGCCTTACAAGCTTAAATATAAAGTTGAACAAATGTAATTGCAGGCAGGGTATTTTTTCAAATAATTGCAGACAAATTACAAATTTGTGCCAAATACTTATTTTTTTTAAAATATATATGGTATGTAACATTGGGTATGTTTGTGGTGTATTTTTAAATATCTATTATTACCATATCTTCATTAGTAATACTACTAATAGTGCTTTTCTAAGACAATTATAAAAAGAAAAATACGTGGCATAAAATACTGTTCCAATACTTGATGTTTCAAAAAGTTAGAAAAAACATTCACACATTTTTAGCCCAAAGAAGAAAAACTGTGACATAAAATATTAAACATTAAAAATTTAAAAAAGTTAAATGAATCATTCAGCAGATTACATGTTAGGTCCGAATAACTTTAGTCCTGTCATTACCAACTATTCAAAGAGCATGTAAATTAACACTGCCATTCCACATAAAACACAACATTACTTAATACATGCATCATGTATTTTCATAGCCTCATAATGAAAAACATGATGACAAATATGTGAGGGGAAGAGTTTAGTACCTTTTTCATATTTGTTGTGGCCTTCCGCTTTGTGAGACAATTTGAGTCCTCCAAATCTCTCAAGGGTAACATCGGCCTTCCTCTTTCGTTTAGGTTCAGTCTTTCTGCTTTCGCTGTTGTTGTTATTTTCATCATGATCATCAATGATGTTGGAGTATTTATCTTCCTCGTAAACAGGAAAAAAAGTTTCTTTCTCTTCCTCCTCACCATCAGCAGATTCAGGTACAGTGCTGTCATTACTGATTTTCTCAGATAACAGTATTTTAAGGTGTGTCATTGATGGCTCTTCAGTGTTGGTCTCTTCCTGTTCTACTACAATAGGTTCTTCTGGCCCCTTCTCCCCACTATCCTCATATTCTACTACATCTTCATTTTTCTCCTCCTCTTCCTCCTCCTCCTCCTCATCACTGTCTCTGATTTTAGTCTCTTCTTGATCTTCAAAAATGTATTCAGTTTTAATTTCCTCTGCCTCCTTCTCAGCTTCTACCAAAATACTGGGAAGCTCACTATCTTCCTCTTCATATCCTGCCAAAATATCACGAGTCTTGGATTCCTCTTCCTCATGTTCTACCAAATAATCTTCAGTTTTGGATTCTTCTTCCTCTTCCTCATGTTCTACCAAATAATCTTCAGTTTTGGCTTCTTCCTCTTCCTCATGTTCTACCAAATCATCTTCAGTTTTGGCTTCTTCTTCCTCCTCATGCTCTATTAAATCATCTTCAGTTTTGGCTTCTTCTTCCTCATGCTCTATTAAATAATCTCCAGTTTGGCTGCTCTTCTTCCTCCTCAAGTTCCTAACCACTCATCTTCAGTTTTGGCTTCTTCTTCCTCCTCATGCTCTATTAAATAATCTCCAGTTTTGGCTTCTTCTTCCTCCTCATGTTCTACCAAATAATCTTCAGTTTTGGCTTCTTCCTCTTCCTCATGTTCTACCAAATAATCTCCAGTTTTGGCTTCTCTCTTCCTCCTCATTAGTTCTACCAAATAATCTTCAGTTTTGGCTTCTTCCTCTTCCTCATGTTCTACCAAATAATCTCCAGTTTTGGCTTCTTCTTCCTCCTCATGTTCTACCAAATAATCTTCAGTTTTGGCTTCTTCCTCTTCCTCATGTTCTACCAAATAATCTTCCAGTTTGGCTTCTTCCTCTTCCTCCTCTATGTTCTACCAAATAATCTTCAGTTTTGGCTTCTTCCTCTTCCTCATATTCTACCAAATAATCTTCAGTTTTGGCTTCTTCCTCCTCATGTTCTACCAAATAATCTTCAGTTTTGGCTTCTTCCTCTTCCTCATGTTCTACCAAATAATCTTCAGTTTTGGCTTCTTCCTCTTCCTCATGTTCTACCAAATAATCTTCAGTTTTGGCTTCTTCCTCTTCCTCATGCTCTATTAAATAATCTTCAGTTTTGGCTTCTTCTTCTTCCTCCTCATGTTCTACCAAATAATCTTCAGTTTTGGCTTCTTCCTCTTCCTCATGTTCTACCAAATAATCTTCAGTTTTGGCTTCTTCTTCTTCCTCCTCATGTTCTACCAAATAATCTTCAGTTTTGGCTTCTTCTTCTTCCTCCTCATGTTCTACCAAATAATCTTCAGTTTTGGCCTCTTCCTCTTCCTCGTGTTCTACCAAATAATCTCCAGTTTTGGCTTCCTCTTCTTCCTCCTCATGTTCTACCAAATAATCTTCAGTTTTGGCCTCTTCCTCGTGTTCTACCAAATAATCTCCAGTTTTGGCCTCTTCTTCCTCCTCATGTTCTACCAAATCATCTTCAGTTTTGGCTTCCTCTTCTTCCTCATGCTCTATTAAATAATCCTCAGTTTTGGCTTCCTCTTCTTCCTCCTCATGTTCTACCAAATCATCTTCAGTTTTGGCTTCCTCTTCCTCCTCATGCTCTATTAAATAATCCTCAGTTTTGGCTTCCTCTTCTTCCTTCTCATGCTCTACCAAATCATCTTCAGTTTTGGCTTCCTCTTCCTCCTCATGCTCTATTAAATAATCCTCAGTTTTGGCTTCCTCTTCTTCCTCCTCATGTTCTACCAAATCATCTTCAGTTTTGGCTTCCTCTTCCTCCTCATGCTCTATTAAATAATCTCCAGTTTTGGCTTCCTCTTCCTCCTCATGCTCTATTAAATAATCTCCAGTTTTGGCTTCTTCTTCTTCCTCCTCATGTTCTACCAAATCATCTTCAGTTTTGGCTTCCTCTTCTTCCTTCTCATGCTCTACCAAATCATCTTCAGTTTTGGCTTCTTCTTCCTCATGCTCTATTAAATAATCCTCAGTTTTGGCTTCCTCTCCTTCCTTCTCATGCTCTACCAAATCATCTTCAGTTTTGGCTTCTTCTTCCTCATGTTCTACCAAATAATCTCCAGTTTTGGCTTCTTCTTCTTCCTCCTCATGCTCTACCAAATCATCTTCAGTTTTGGCTTCTTCTTCCTCATGCTCTATTAAATAATCCTCAGTTTTGGCTTCCTCTTCTTCCTCCTCATGTTCTACCAAATAATCTTCAGTTTTGGCTTCTTCTTCCTCTTCCTCATGTTTTGCCAAATCATCTTCAGTTTTGGCTTCTTCTTCTACCTCCTCATGTTCTACTGAAGCATCGTCAGTTCTGGCCTGGCCAAAAATGTCTTCAGTTTTTGTTTTCTCATGTTTATCCACAATAGTTTCTTCAGTTTTGCTCTCCTCATCATCTTCTACCAAAATGTCTTTGGTTTTGGTCTCCTGCACCTCTTCATCTTCTACCACCCCTTCTGCTAACTGTATCACTTCATCATTTACAATTATCGCAAATTCATCTGTCTCTGTGTCTCTCTTTTCTTGGTCTTCACCTCTACCATCACCTCCTCCTTCTATCACCTCTTTATTCTCTTTTTCTTTTATTAATTGTTCTGCATTATCCTTTATTTGAACTTCGTCATCATCACCCTCTCCAATTTCCTCTTCCTCCTCCTTGGTGTCATCATCAAGCTTTTCCTCTTCCTCCTTCAGTGATGGTCTCAGTTCTGGTTCTTCAGTGTGTCTTGCTAGTGATGTGATAGCAATAAATTTAGTGTCTGTTTTTAACTTAATTAATGTGACTTAAAAAAAAGAAAGAAACAAAAATCATGTGAATACCATCATCTTCCTCTGTCACATCTGCTTCAGTGGGTGCCATCTCGGAGTCTTCTTTTATCTCTGCAGCAGGAGCAGCTTCATCTTTGGCAGCACGCATGATCTCTGTAACTGTATTACGAACCTTGTCATCCCTCTTATGTGATCTTCATTTCTTTATAGGGTGATTTTAATGGTGCAAAATCATAGCAACATTACAGCATGATATACACCACAGATTGCAGTTAGTGGATTTTTAAAATTGCTTCATAAATTGAAGCAGGAATTATTTTATATCTCGTTTCTTTTCTATTTAGCTTCTTTTAAAGTGTTTTTTAAATGCCTTGTAACTTCCTGAAGTAGCTGGTAAACTGCAGCTGAGCTATATGTTTAGCCACTCATTACAGCAGAGTACTTGATCAAATTAGGCTACAGTGCCGTGATGATCTTAATGAAGGAGCTGGCTGGATCAAATAGTTTATATAAAACCACAGGACCAAAGGAACATGATGTATCAAAACTGGCTACAATGGTAAATACAGTGTAAAAGTATTGTGAATGCTATCTTTGCAACATGTGGTGTGTTTAATAGTTACATGCGCAGGTAAAAAGTATACAAAAACACATGTAATCCAGTCCGGACAATCCAAGGATATACATATGACGACAGTGTAAATGGTCAAAAACAGGAGGCAACCAGTCAGTGGCACAAAAAATGCGAGAAAGAGCAACAAAGGAATGCAAGTCTGAAGGACACACATGGTCATGCATAATGTTACACAGAAAAACATGATGACTGAGTCAAGACATATCACTGCGAAGTTCTGTAAAATATTACAACAAATGGTCAGTGTGACAAAGAAAGGGAGGAATGAAGTAAACCAATCCATAACAATGTAGCAGCTTAATGACAATTAGAATAACAGAATGAAGAACAGATATGATGCATGTTTGTCCATGCTATAATGTAATGAGTACAAATCGAGTATTTTTCAAACACAGTGGCACGCAGTTTCATAGATCTTCAGGGTTACACTGAACAGTGAGGCATACCATGAGGCAGACTTGAAAACAGATTGAATAATGTCCCATGAAAAACACAAGTCTGTACAAACATGCAAGAAACAAACAAAACAAACAAAAATCAAATAATCTATGCAGTCTAGTTGCTTGCAACACACATTGCGCAAGTTTAAAAGCACATTTTAAATGTCTTTAACGAAGATATTTTCTTACCTTTTTCAAATGGAGGCAGAAATTTCCCTGTATTAACACATGGAAAAAGACACTTAGCTTCTTTTTTTTAATGTAATATTTCCTTTTCTGTATTACTGCAATGGAAAACAGAAGAAATGCTGTCATTACCTTTCCTTCTTACTAAATTGATATCAGATGGGGAAGGTACAGCTTCATCTAAAAGAAACAAAGACGTTTTGTGAAAACCTGCCAATCATAAATGTTTATCAGAATATTTCTGAGTGGATTAAAGCAGAAACCTTTTTCTGTTACTACATTTACACCTGGGGTGGTGACAGGTTCCCCTGAAACATAGAAAATATTTAGCAGATGGATTTTTAATATTTCCTAATTAATAGTACTGAACATCTAATACTAATAGCCATACCCTGATCACCAACAATCATGCTTGACATGTAAGCTAAGAGCAAATCCTTCTTGTCTGTGAGCTCTGACACAGCATCTTCAACAACTTTCATTGGGTCAATGGACACTTCAGGCATGATTCCTGAAAATGAAAAACACCAGACAGTGAATAAAAGCTGCTTTGTCTTTATTTAGAAAATCAGCTTAGCTGCCGTAAGGATAAGATGTAACCAATTTTCTGATAATGACGTAGGCTAAAACAGACCTTGTTCACCAATCAGTGTTGAGGAGATGTAGCTCGCAAGCAGGTTTGTCTGCTCTTTGGTGATTTCTGCTGCTGACTTAAAAACTGACACGGGGCTAAATCCCAAGGTATGCTGGATATCTAACCAACAGAGAAAATAAAACAATCCTTCGTGAAGTCTGGGAAACCTGCAGTGTGTGCATTGTATCAGGTGATGGCTTGGCAGACTGTGTACCTTTTAGCGTGTCCAGTATGACATCCAAGACTGCGCAGAGCACGCCCTGGATGTAGCCAAATAGTCCACTCACAAAGTCATTAGTAACACTGAAGGCATTTCTGCCAATAACCACGGGGTCAATGAAGCTAATGTCAGTGGTTCCTGAGGACAACACACACTCAGGTCAAAGGTGCAGTAAAGTACTTCATTAAGCATACGTGTACTTGTCAGTTACACAGACATTAGAAAAATGTGTTTAAGGCCAACATTTTCCTTATAAAAGCATGCATTGTCAAAGTTAGATAAGTTATATAAGTTCTTGTTTAGTGGACAACATCCATAACAAGATAAAAATAGTTACTGTTGATCTAAAAATACATTCCTAATAAAGTCTGTAAAATGCATAAGCAGTATATACAGAATATAAGATGTACTGTAAATATTAAGCCACAAACATCACAAATGAGACAATATGGAGGCACTGAATACCTTTAAATACATCCAGTATCATGTCTACGATGGCACAGAGCACGTCCTGGATGTAGCCAAATATTCCACTCACTGTGTCATTTGTGACGTGGAATATATTTCTTCCTATTACCACAGGGTCCATGGCGCTAATGTCGACGGTTCCTGAGAAACACAAACAGGAAATGAATACGGACAGAAGGTACGCAAAGCAAACTCTCTAAATTGTGTTAGATAGATATTCTTTTATGTCGTTTTTAAGAGGTTATGGGTTAAACGAGAGAGCGCAAATACCTTTCACTACATTCAGTGTAGTGTCCAGTATGGAACAGAGCACATCCTGGATGTAGCTCGCCACTCCACACATGAACTCATTAGTAGCATTAAAGACACCTCTGCCTATCATTACAGGGTCAATATAGCCAAGATCAGTTTTTCCTGAATGGAAAAGAAATAGAAAAATAAGTGCATTTGTAAGTACATTCTGCATTAATTAATTAATGATTCAACCAGGCAGTTACAAACCAGCAAGGGAGTTAAAGTTTAGCTCACGTATTTAAAAATAAGACAGATTTATTCATTCATTAACTGTGTGTGAAACAAGAGAAAAACAGTCTTGAGTCAGAAAAAAGGATTCAAGTATAAATTACATACCTTTTTTAATATCTTCTATGGTTTCCAGTGATGTATCCACAACAGCACACAGTGTGTCCCTGAAGGAACCCAGTGCTCCACCTATGAAGTCATTCGTTGAATGGAAAGCTTGTCTACCAATGACCACAGGGTCAATGTAGCTGAGGTAGAAGTTCCCTGTGGTTTCAGAAGATTATTCTGTACTTATTAAGCAGTCTTTGTTTTTTTGTTTTTTTGCTTGTGTTGGTAGGAGATGTGGTCATACCTTCTTCATCTGACAAATATCGAACAAACCCATCTTTTGCTTCTGATATTTCCTCGGCTGCGTATCTGGCAGCTGACATGGGGTCACTTAAATCCGGTGCGCATTCTGTAAAAGTACAGCAAGTCATGCATTAGAGAGCTTACACAAATAAAAACTGTGCCAAGATAAATTCCCCACTACCTTGAAACTTATTGAGCAGACTGGATAACTCATCAGTGGCGTCGTTCACGGCCTGGACAGGGTCCGTTATGATCTGCTGGATGTCTAACGATGATAGCAAACATGTTGGTCAGATTCTGCATAACTGATGGCTTAAAAGACTTGGGGACATACACTTTTAGATTTTGTGGCTTACCGGGGACTGCTTTGTACTCAACAAAGTCAAACATCACCACACCTACAACCAGCCAGGACAGGAGAGCAGCAAGGGCAATCAGCAGCTCAACAGACATTTTCACCTTGTTGAGCAGCCCCAGACCTTTGGATCTGAGAGAGCTCGTCTGTGGCGCTGCTGCTCCGTCACTGGACCCAGTGGCTGCAGCGTGGGAGGCTGATTTGGCTACTATATGTGGAAGACATAAAGAGACAAAAGTTAGTCTGACAAATTCTTTCTGCTTTTGTTCTTGTGCTTGTAATGTTTGATATTCTTGCACTGCTAAAGTAACCACAAGGGTTTCAGTTCTTTATAAATATCCACTGCAGATCATGTGCAAAACCTATATGGATCAGAACTGATAAAACAATTAAATGTCTGCTTGTACACATATTTATTGTTGTCTATAATGAGTGATTGGTAGCAAGAACTTGCACACTTGCATAGTTTGTCCACCAGAGGGAGCTGACATTACACTTTTAGCTGTGAAATCTCTGTATGTCTCCTTCTAACAACAGTGAAAGTGTTTCTCCGTGTTTTGTTCCTCTGTTACAAAGTGTGCAAACTCTGTATGTTTTATCAGATCTGTCAATTGTTGTGTAAGCCTTTTTCGGTCATATTATCGCCCTTCTTTCAGTAATTTCACTATCGTAACAATGATTTTGCCCTGGCGTCAAAATAAAAGCCCATTTTCTTAAACCTTTCAAGTCTTATCATCTACACAATGAAGACAAACCCTGACAGGAAGACATTTTGTGCACAGATAGTGCATTATTAGTTGTATATATATAATTTTTCATCTTTACCATGACCCTATACTGTCTCTTTATTTCCTTATTATTTATATTAATCGGAAATGTTAAACGTACGTCATCAGAAAAGTCATGGTGTGATAGGGCACTCCAATTTTAGCAGTGACATTTTCCAAATGTACTGACACACTTTAGACTGGCTTAGCACAGTGAAAAATGCCCAAGGCAGCATTTAGTAACAGTGTTATCATCATTAAATGCTGTGCACAGAGTGTAAGATTATCTGTACTGATTTACTGTAATGTCAGGCGTCAGGGAGACCTTCACACAAGGTCCAAGTTGAATGAACTCTGAAAATGTTCGATGCATGACGACTTGCTTCCAGCATGTAGGACACGGGGAAAAAAACCTCTCAAACTCAAACTCAACTCTTCAATCAACAGCATCGTTTAGAGCTGTGCAATTTTTCTAAGTAACCAGCGTGTTATTACATTGTTCACTCGCTGTTAAAAAACCCCAAACCCAAAAACATTAGATCTTAAAATGTGCTTTTTAAAACTGGTGATAACTGAAGTAATAACATTAAGTAATTATGAGCATTGGCTTTGTTTACAGAGTAGCCAATATGCACTATACACTTCATAAGAAAAGACTATGTGCTGGAGCGCATTATAAAGCTTTACAGGTTATTTATTGTTATCAGCTTTCTACAGTGCTTTTGATGCCTTTAAAATAACCGCGAACGATTCAAAGAGTAGCACAAAGGCATACAGAATAGGGAACACTTGTCTAAACTTGCTGACTGCAATAAGAAACTGTAGCACATATAAGTGAAAAGCAGGTCTATAGTGTCACAAGGAAATGCTCTTTATAGACACTGGTGGATCAGTAGCAGCAGTCTTCTGCATTAATATATCAGACGAAGACGATTTTTTTCCTCCACTAACACCACTTTTGCACATTTAAGCATGATCTAAGAGTGTCTTACATTTACACAGTACTGTGAATGCAGGACTTGCAGGTGTTTTTTCACACTTTTATTTATTTATGTATATTCCCTTTTGACGTGCTTGAGGTCTACCACCCTGGCTGAGGTCAGCTGCAGCTGCAGTCTGTCACAGGAGAGCAATGCGAATACTCTGGTGACTTGATAGCTTGTATTTATAGCAACCAACTTTCAACACATCATCGTCAGAGGACACAACTTATCAAAATACTGCCATTTATTTGTTATGCAGAATTTATTACTGTGGATTTTTGTGCTGTAGTAAAGGTTTTATTTGAACAGTTGTGCTTGAAGATCCAGGTGTAACAACCCTACCTTCAGCCATTGTGACGTGTAGACTATCTCAGGTAGGATACTTTAAATTGGACACAAAGCCTCCTCATGAAGAATTAACTGGTGACGGCTCCAGTAAATCCAGTTTGAATCCACTTTCTCAGGAAAAAAAAAAGCGTCCCAGGTAGTAAATTATTCCATTGTCACTTGGACCGTCACAACCTTGTCTTCTTACTCATAACATCCACAGGTGGAACTTGTCCAAGGTTTTAAAAAGTAGAAAATGGAAAATTAAGCATGAATTGAAAGCCTACATATGTTGGGGAATTTGGAGCTGCCTGTGAGGCAGCATTAAAAAGGGGGGCCTGGGGACAGTGGGGCAAAGTAAAGCGACACAGGGGAAGAATCAGCCAAGCTAAGCACAGGGCTGGGCAGGGTGAGGGGAAATGCACAATATCTCACCCAGTGTTTCTGGGGGCTCACATGGGTATAGGCCAGTGCAGAGAGCAGGAAGGCTGCAAGGTAACTCTATCCCCCCAGAAAATATAGGTTATTCTTAGCTGGAGCTCTGCTCACCAGCCGCTCTGGCAGACCTTTTTTGGACGTTCAAGGGTGTGCAAGATCAGCTGGCTGAATTGAGCACCCCTACTGGCTGCTGCAGCACTCTGTCCACTAAAAACAAATCACAGGCCCACGATTAATGGCAATTCAGATGAAAACTACCTTCAAATCCCCCCCTTCTACCTCCAAGTTAGGTTAAAACAGCTTCTTTTGAGTAATTTCAGAACTAGTACTAGTTGATTAAAAAAAAGTCCATAAAAAGGTCCATAAGTGCATGTTTTTCTGCAAGAGGTCATTAATAGGAATCATGGATAAATGTAGCCTGATCCTGGTTTGACAAAAGTTAACAGGAGCCAAAACTGCAACTGCTTATGGAAAAGGATTAGGGCCATCGAAAGAAAAAAGAAGTCAGAATTGTTTCCCCCCCGGTGGCCTAAATCTTTTCCATAACTGCTTCTTCCAGTTGTTCAGGTTTTTATTTTAATTTATTTTAATACCTGCAACGCGGGATCCATGGTTTGTGTCTTCAAGGCAACAGAGCTTAAAGTTCATTTCTTATTTAAAATCCCTATTTCCAGTATTGTTTTTTTTTCACATGAACATAATAAATTAATCATCGGTAGTTACTTAAATTCAGTGGTCTCTGCTAGCATTGACATTTTGTATAAAATACTGACAAAATGATTGATATGACTTTAAGTATGTTTTCCATCTGAGAAAAAACCACCACAATGAAAATCCCACTGACATTGGACATCTGAAAAACCTGAGTAGCAGCTAAAGTGATGGTGGGTGACTGATTTGCACCCCAAAGTTCTGGATAAAGTCTGTTCTGTTTTATTCAAATATATTTTAGATTGGTCGGTTTGGCCAGTCTTAATATAATTTCATTAAAGTTAGATAGTTTCACACAGTAAAAAGAGCAATCCAATCCAAACAACAACAACAACAAAAAGGCCACCCTCTTAATCCTGATGCTAAACTAAGAACATTGCTTTCATGATAAACAACCATGAAAATATTAAAAATAATAGCAACAAAAGCGCTGTGTATAACACTGTGATTAGCAAACACTGCTGTGGAGTGAATAATGAGAAGGAGGGGGAGGGGGGGATGCTGCAAAGAGAGAGAAGGTAATCTGGACATTTACAAGTATGTGGGTGGTTCCAAGAAAGTCTCCCACAGGCCAATACCTCCAAAAGGTGACACCTGTGCTAATAAGCCACACCATTGGTAGGAATGCCATTCAGAGTTATTATATAATATATTCTGCGTATGTTTACATAGTAAATGTACCAGAGAAATGTGTCTAAGTACATTGAAAAAACTTTATTGAGTAATCTGAAAAACAGCACTTAACATAAAATAGAACTTGGAACATGAGCTTATATCTCAACTTAAACTGGATCAAACTGTGGATTTGTAAAATAAACTTACTGCAAAATGTAGCTTTTAAAGCAGAAACATTAAACCCAGACACATGCCCGAACACCAGTCTGTTTGTTTACAGTGTAGCTGCGTCACCCATGGTAACAGGCCTGATGAATAAGCTGAGCTCCACAGGTACAGGAGGAGCCACGTATCTCTCCTCCCTCAGCAGTCGCAGTAACAAATCCTCAGTGTCCTGCGGCCAGCGGTACACGCGAGTATTCTGGAGCCAGCTTGGGACATGTTTCTGTCGAGAGTTTCCACAGTTTTTAAAAAAATATATATATAATAAAGATGAGATTAATACAAAGGGATAAATATGGTAAATGTTTTCTGACCTGGGCTGCACAAAGGAAGAGAACCGGGATGAATCTAAAATTCAAGCTCCCCTGCTGGATGAACTCATTCTGCATCTGGCAAAATTAAATATACAATAAAATACTCTAAGTTTACCTGTCAGCATTATTGCATATTATTTATGCAAAGAAATATGACATTATTTTTTGTGTTTAAAGTGTCTAAAGATACAATTTTAAATTGTTTCTTTGCTAAGCTCTCTGTCGTATGTAGACATAACGCTGGTTCATCCTTTAAGTTAAATGCATTTTTATGCTTGAATGTCCAAAGAAAAAAGCCATTCAGAAAGCCTGGAGAATTATTGCTCAAGGCCCTCTAAAGAAATTAAATTAAATAATTTAAGGGTGGCTCAAGACTTTTGCACAGTATCACAACTGTAATATTTTAATAGCATTTTCTAATTCAGTGTAGAATTAACTCCTCTGCTAAAATACAGTATTTGAGTATTTCCTCCATTGCTGATTTATCCTCACTATTGAGTGGATATATCTGGTGTGTAGACCATGGCTGTCAACTGCAGGTCCTTCAATATCCTCCTTGTACTTTGGACTGATGGCGATAATAATAAGGGTTAACGGCTGTTAAAAAAAAAAAAAAAAACAGACAGAAATTTCAGACACTGAATAAAAAGACAGTGTTCATACAAAAGTAACTTGAAATAAACACAGATACAGCAAAAACATGGAATATGAAATATTATTTTATCTATTATAGAGGGTAACACACTTGCTGATCTTGATGATGGCTACTTTATTAATCCCAGGGGGAATCTGAGATTCTCTGAGCTCACACAACCACATAACTACATAAACACTAACAGAAAGCAGACTGACTATCAAGCTAGAATCATAGTTTAAAAATAAGATAGAAAAACATATGTTACAAGACCTGTGCAAATAATAGTGTAGCCTAGTAAGGAGTATTAAAAAGGTAGACTTGTAGAGATACTTGCAGCAATTTATGATAACAATATAACTTCGCACACAGTTCTCATAATTACTTACATCTTTAAGGTAACTGTCTGTCCACTTGTTGACGTCCATACATCTAATGGAGCTGTCATATAAGTCAATCTGTGAAATTTAGGTTAGTGCTGTGAGCAAAGTGTTTAATGATATTACAGAATGATAGTGTACACAGGGTGGAAGCTTACAGCCGGTCGAAAACCTTGCTTTGTGAGGAAATCCACAAAGGGGACCATCTCTGAGGACACGTCGGAAGAGTAAGTGATGAAAACATTTCCTGAGAAGAGGCAAAATAATAAAACCCAAACAATCAGAATCTTAAAGCTTTATGCTCAGTGTCAGCTTAATATAAGCGTACTTGTATTTTCTGCTATACTGTTACATACTGGTTTGGCTGTTGATGCTTCATTTAGTGCAAGTGTTCAAAGCCAAACTGTGACTTAAAACGTTTCAAAAAAGAAGAAACAGCAGCAAATAAAAATGATCAGATAGGTGAAGTACCTTTATCCTGACTGCCTTTGGTATCAAATTACATTTTGAGAAAATAATTAAGCTACCACTGGGTTTGGGTCACCGATTTCTAAAAATAAACGAAAAAAAATGTATATAAAAAAATGTGGTCAGCAAAAATATCTTCATCATTATTCTAAGTAACTCATTCCTATATTATAAATTTGAAAAATTTATCAAAAATATAGGCTAAAGCTAGCTTTCTTACAATATTTTGAGCTTGCTTTTTATTTTAAATGTGAATCTATAAAGACAATACAAATAAATATTACTTCAGTTTACCTGCTAAGTAGATAGTTTCTGCGCTAGCGACGAAATGTCTCTAAGATACTAATTAATCTGTTCCGTTAACACTTAAATGTGCATTCCTTGTTACAGAGACAATAAAGTGCCAAAAAAAAGTGACTCACGGCACTCATCGGGCAAACGGATGCTCTTCCTTTTCCCGTGTGGATGTGAAGCGGACTCCTCTCCTCCTGCTGAGCCCACATTCAGCATGCTGACCCGTGAAACATCCTCCACAGTGGGAAGTGAGAACTGAGGGACGTTAACTGAGACACTTCCCATGATGTTATTCTTAAAGTGGTCATGAAACTGGAGCCTGAAGCAGCAAGAAAGAAAAATATACGAAGACCAACATCTTTCACATAATCTTGCCATTGCAAATTTATCAATATACCATACATGTAAAAAATGTTGTTTTCTGAATACATCGTCAGCTGTGTTTACCCATTTTGGGGTTGATTCCAAGGTGTCCAGTGCTGGAAAGGAGCAGAGAGGTGACGTGACTGAGGATGGTATCGGTTGAGATTACACAGCCATTCTCCTGCAGAGTATTAAGTTCATAATATGACGAAGGTCCTTGTGTACAGTTTAAACATTTCTATGGGAGTGTCTGTTGAAAGTGTTTCAGTAAAAGCAGTTTTTTCAAAATCAAGAGTAAATCAGCACCATTTTTTCTTCTTTTTTACCTCAAACACAGTAAATACTAATTATTATGCTGACCCTTAAATTTACAACAGGTTTCATCCTAATATTTAAAACTTCTTTTACATTTTTCTGTTTTTTCTATTTTTCAGTTGCCTTACTTTACCTGCATTGTACTTAAAATTACTTACTGCATAAAGTTTGACACCTTTCCTGTAAAGTTCTCAGAAGTTAGGCAAGGTTAAGTCATTCCATAATACAGCCACATGCCCCGAAGTACAGCATACTTGCTAGCCCCTTATTCTAGTGTACTTACCTTTAAGTATATGTTGGTAATTTGAAATTAAATACATTAAAACTCCATTTCATTACAGGGGAACAGTGCTCTTAGTCGCAGGCCACATTATGAAGTGTTACCCTACAGGTGTGTCATAGCTATATGTATTACAAACATACAGAGTATTCACAGCCTCTTTCAAAGGTTTCTTTTATCTAATTACACAAATAAAAGAATCACAACAGATCACAGAACTGCTTTCCTTACCGCAGCTATGCACGTCGTGGTGGGGAAGTAAAAAGGGAGTACAGTGTTGCCACTCGTTGTCATCTTTCAGCGGCAAAGGAGCCTCGAGTTCCTCTTCTAAATCACTCTGAGGTTGAGCGTCGCATTCATCCTCCCCTCTGAAAATGAATGCTTTAACTAATCAAATGTGTGCTGGTATTTTACTCCCTAAAAGTGTAACATGGTTACCTCGCTGTGTTTCCATTTGCAGGCTCAGTTGTTCCACAACGCTTTGCTCCACATTCCCAGCAGCCGCACTCTCTTTTTGTGCCATTCGGCATCGCTCCTTGAGAAAAGCAGTCATCAGAAGACTGATGATGTAGATTCATCCTGGAAGATGTTTCTCTTCCATCGTCTGGTACTCTGGGTTGGATCATCTCCACATGCTGCATAAAATGAAGTTTCTGCTCGCAAAACTCTTGATTCATTTCTCTGCATCTGTTTGGGCTTCGGTAGAAATAATCTGCATTCATGCAGCATCTCGGTCGATCTATTTCATTTTCTCTTACTCCAGCGTTCATAAGTTGAAAGCTGTTTTCTAGCTTTGGCTCCTTTCCAGATTTCTCCATTTTATCTCAGCTTGAGACACATCCTGTACCACATCAAATTAGATGTGTAAAACAAACATTTCCGTATGTTAAAATCAATAGATCGAGCTTAATTTACTTGCAGGTATTAAAAACAACAACACGAAAGTTCATGCTCATAAACACGTCTATGGTTAAGTACCAGAAAGATGCATCACCCTCCTGTTAAAAGTCTGGTTTCAGGACTCCTGTGGATGCACAGACTTGCACTGGAACCTACTATATGCAAATATCTTTGCGCGTCCAATCAGAGCCAAGAATGCAGTTTGTATGCCTGTGCCAGATTGGACAGGAAAGCCTGCATGAGTAAGGAATTTAGTTGTTTTTAAACTCTTTGTTTAATTGTGAAACTGTTTTTTTTTTTTTTTTAAATAAGTAGTCCACATTAGAACTTTAAAAAAACAAAAAAGCGTGGGATAAAACAGGCTTAGGTTATGCATCTGATTGATATCTGGCTTCAGGGCATACATGTATCCGACGATTTGCATATTCAGCCTTGTCATCTGCATGAAATTCACCCTGAGGGAAAAAAACAAAACCACAGGCTCATTTGTACTCTGTCATTTTCAATAGTCATGTCTGTTTATTCACCATGCCTGTTGCTGAGAACCTGAAATTTCTTGAGAATGGGAGCAGTCAGACGAGCTTCACAAACAGTGTTAAATAGTGCGTCGTAATGGCAGGATTCTTTATTTCAAAAACAGCTGTGCACGCAGAACAGACAGAGACAATAAATAGAGACCAAAAGTTTTGAATACCTACTAAACTCAGGGCAAACGGAGTGATACAAAAGTTTCTGCTGACTTTTACACCCGTGGAGAGCAACGTAAATACACATAAATGGCACATTGTCATGTGATTACACACTAAGAGTGAGAGGAGATTGATAGTAAAGGAAGATGAAATGCTATCCATTTCAATGCCTGGAAATAATCAATTATTCGCTTCTCTTAACTGGCTGAAATGTTCTTAAAATGAAATTAAAAGGTATTTGGTCTCACAAACTGTTATATTCAAATACACATTATGGAGGGACAAACACAGGTACACATCCTTCATTCATATCATGTAAGTGGCAGTTTGTTTGGCTGTTGAAGCATAAAGACAGTGTGGAAGTCTTACACAGCCTGCTGCCATCTGCAACATACATTTAAAAATACTGTCAGTATACTAAGCAGTCAGCTGAACGAAGATTGCAGTTAGAGAGGAGTTCAGTCCTCATTTGAACTACGTAAAGCTCAACTTAAAAGTCACTTTAAGCCAGTCCTAAAAAAAAAAGATCACTGGCAGAAGCTGGAATGCAATGAATGCACAATATTAGTGCAGATGGCATACAGTTTTGGGAGGAAGAGTCCATGATGCACTGAGTTAGTGTGTGTAAAGCATGAAGGCATTCCCTTACATTATAAGAATATTACTAAACAAGAAAAGGCAAGAACAGGTGTTATAGTACATCTAAAGTCCTTGAGAAGAGGAGAAAAGTATTGTTACATTAACCTTATAAAAAAAGAAAAAAGAAAAAAAGTCAGTGGACTCCCAGAAAAAGGAAAAAACTAATTTTCAGATACACTTTGGTCCACAGTGTCTAACTATTCCCAACAATTATTATTCCTACATCTGTAACCAGCTTGTGAGCCTCACACACTTCTCTACGAGCCATAACAAATGTAACCTTGCATTTAAAAATGGAAAAAAAAGAAGAAAAAAAAAAAATCACACATTTCCAAATTATCAAAAGGAATACAAAACAGAAAAAAGACAATAAGTAAACAAGCAATTTGTATTTACATTACATACACGTTACGCAACAGAACTCATGTCGTTCATCCATGACAGTCACTTCTAATTCTGATAGTCACGTTGCTGTGTTTGCACCCCTCTGTCCTGTTTGTATGACGTCTGAAGGTTGGAAAGCGAGTCTGCCAGCTTTTAAAACCATTAGAGCCGCAGAATGAGAAAGAACGCGTGGTGTCTGGCTCCCTCTGGTGGAATTTTGGTGAAACGACATGAGACGAGGGCCGCGGCGCTCAGAGGTTATCCCCTGGCTGATACTGAGGCTCAGTGGCAGTGAAGTAGTCCTCCAAAAAGGCTTGCAAGTACTCAAAGGTGGGCCTCTCCTCTGGGTCTTTCTTCCAGCACTGTAGCATTAGCTCATGCAGGGACGAGGGGCAGTCCTGGGGGCACGGCATCCGGTAGCCTCGCTCCACTTGCTCCAGCACCTCACGGTTGTTCATGCCTGAACAAAGGTGCACATAGAGTGAGAGTTTAGGGCTGTGCTGCCATCAAATCACCAAGTTTGTAAGCAGTCTTTCTGTGCCGTTTCCATAAGTTGCATTACTCTAGACTTTGCTTTTGAGTTTCAGTATCGTGGAACAGATTAGTAGATGACTTCCTGCACCTACTATTGGTTGCAATGTGACATTAAGATGGGGGTAATAGTCGATTAGCATAAAAATGTGAACAGTCAAGGCGGGAAAGAGCCTTCCGTTTTGATCTGAACTGAAGAAATAGTGCTTTGCATAGAAGTGGTGTCGCCTTAAGCCTTACACTAGAAACTGAAAACATCGCAGCAATCATCGCATAGACACTAGACAGCTTATATAAAGGTTAAAATGGAATTATAATGTCAGTGAAACTGGAACAATTCACATTCATTAGCTTGGAACATTTCTATGTATAATGCAAAATGCAATGTGCATTATGCAACTAACTACTGCTTTTTTTTCCTTTTAAATCATGCAAAGTCTCGTGTCACAGCCTGCATTAACTGAATGCAGCCATTTGATTGGTTTTGAGAGGTGATTACATAACCCTCAAGCTCAGCACTCTCACCTGGATAGGGCACTCTGCCCTTGGTCACCAGCTCTGTCAGCAGGATACCAAATGACCACACGTCTGACTTGATGGTGAATTTCCCGTAGAGGGCAGCCTCAGGAGCGGTCCACTTTATGGGAAACTTCGCACCTAAAATAAATTCAGGTGATATTAATTTCACAAACATTCTCAAACTTTTATTATTTTGCTTCTGCATCCCTCCAGATATACACAAAGATACACAGCAGCGGCTTCCACCAAAACCTAGACTAAAGTAGGTCAGTCTTCACTGTACTGATTTTTTTCCCTTCACTGATTTGATTAGTGCAGGCACATAAGGACATCATTACATCCCACCAGGGAAATAACGGAACCATTCCATTATCCATCTCCGTGTCAGTTTGCACTTGGCCCGAGTCGAGCAAGTAAACATTTCATTTCTACCAAATGAGTGACTGAACATGTTGACAGAGTGACTAACAGAGCTTGAAGTCCTCCTGGTGTGGTTCACGTCTGACTCAGGGGGGAAACAACACTGGAGTGAATCAGGTTTTGGCTGCTTCCTCGTCATCCCTCAAACAATAATCGCAGCGGCATATTTTCGTGTAAAACAAGTGCCCTTTTAGGAGGTCTCAAGTCTGGCACCGTACCCCTGTATAAACACATCTTTGGTTGTCTTTGCGCTAACCACACGTGCATCTGCTTTCCAGTGGTTCCATCAAGACAAATTCTTGCTCAAAAAGAAAAGCAGCATGCTCCAAGTGCTCATGTTGTGACATGAGTCTGTCAGTAACAACATTTTAAGGTGAAGAGGTCAGGGGTCAACATCAGGAAAGTTTAAGTTTTGTATCCATGAAATTCATTTTGGTTAAAGCAATGTCCTCTGAAGTTACGGAAACACAAATGTGTGTGTGTTCGTGTGTGAAACTGGATGGAATAAGCCCTTTTGCCAAGCCACCAACATTTTTCCTCTGATGGCAGTTTACAGGGAACTTAATGAATCCTACAGAAACAGAGTTAAACAAAACATGTGCAAGCTTCTAATCTTTTTCCCAGTAGTAGTCAATAATTGACCTGACTCACTGAAACATAAGAAATCTAGTAGAAAACCACCACTGGACAACTTTGCTACTGAACAGACATTTCTCAAGCACGGTCTGTAGTCATATATTGTCTTTATTACAACGTCTAAGCAACATAAACACAAAGAAAGTTTAAGAGTGTACTCACACCAGGTGATCCATAGATCTCATCTTAGTTCATCAGCACATAGATCACAGGTGTGTGTGCCATGTCAGCATTTTCAAATGTGACTGAATTATTACTCAATTCTGACACAAAATCTGCTGCTCATCTTTGAAAGTACGCACAAATACAATAAAGTCTACATTTACAGGGACTGGAAGTTTTTTCAGTTTGGAAGTTTGGAACCTATGTTGCAGTTTCTGTACTGTGCGTTGTTGCAACGTCATTTTAATTCATTTGTGGTTTAAACAAGCAGGAAGGCATTAGCGATGGATTCATGAAAATGCGTTGGAGTGAAGCCTACCTTGTCTTGCTGTGTATTCGTTGTCCTCGATGAGTCTAGCCAGACCAAAGTCAGCAATCTTGCACACCAGGCTGTCTCCGACTAGGATGTTGGCAGATCTTAGGTCTCTGTGGATGTAGTTCATCCTCTCGATATAAGCCATGCCCGCCGCCACCTGGGAAATTGAGGGGTTTTTTTTCCTACTGAGCATCATCTCAATGTATAGCTTCAAGGTCATTAAATCTGTGCTAAGCAAGATTTACACAAATGTTATCACCCTAAAAAAAAAGTGGGACAGCAAAAGTGAAGCATCTCTCTAAACTGAAAGCCCACAGATTTGCTTTATATACATTTACTTTCTCAGTAAACAACATGAATCACGTGGAATTTGTGCAAAGTGTGTGAAAAATTGGGAAATCACCAAAACAAAAGACTTTAAATGAGCAGTGCTGAGATTAAATGACTAAACTGGGAACAGTTGGAGATGATTAAAGTCAGTTAAGCTCTTAAAGGAAACATCTTTCCCTGGGAACATGTTTTCTGAGCATCAAGATTTTCACACCTGAGCCGCCATGTCCACTAGATTTGGCAGTTTGAGGCCTCGACCTTCGCCGTCCTTCAGGAAATCAAGCAAACTCCCTGAAAAGATAAGAAAAAAAAAATACAGTCAGGATATCAGGTTTTTGTTTTCTTGGGCTGCCACATCATTACAAGCATCACGTTGTGCTAATGTTGCATCAGTTCTGGGATTTCTGCCTAGAATGTTACATCTTAGTGAGATGTTTGTTAGGTATTGCTGTGGTAACTGAAAATCTGTTTTTCCAATCGCAAATGCATCCTGCCCAACAGTCACAAGGTGAAATAAACTTCATTTGCTATACAGCAAACTGGGAGACATACTCTACATCCTATGCAGATAGATCGAGATTATATATAATAAAATGCAACATTATTTAGGTACATGCATGAATGCATGTATGCAATGATGACACTGTTAAAGCAGCCTCTACCTTTGCTCATGTACTCTGTGACTATATAGATGGGTTCCTCGGACACCACAGCATAGAGCTGCACCAGCTTATCGTGTCGGAGCTTCTTCATTATCTGAGCTTCCTCCAGGAAGGACTCAGGTGACATCGTGCCGGGCTTAAGAGTCTTCACTGCCACCTTGGTGGTGCCATTCCACGTACCTGAGAAGAAAACCCCCAAAATGTGACATTCAGTCTAATTAAAAGAAAAAAACGAACAGGCCATGCTTCTTTTAACTTAATCTGTAGAACACATAACTAGAAACAAATACTCCCTGAAAGTTGCATTAAGTGTATCAGAGTATGACATAACAGGTTGTAATTAAAACTGAGGTTTGCATGTATTTTCTGGGTTTGCTTCAGGCGCTCCAACAGTCCAAATACATGCATTGGCTGTCTCTCTCTGTACCAAGAGTGCACACCACCTATCACCCAGTCACAGCTGGGACAGACTCCAAGCTTCCCCGTTAACCTGAGTTGGTTAAGCGGTTAAGAGCGTGCACAGATGGATACATTTTTTTTTAATGGGAGAAATGAATCAAAATGTTATTTTAATGCTGATGAATTAGATAAAGCTAGAAATATTCTAATAACTTGCTTTTGTTTTTCCCAGGGTTCAACAACCCAAGCCCTCCCCAAAATCTTAAATCCACTCAGAAATCACAACAAGTTCAAAAATGGCGTTCTAGTCAAAATGGAATTTTTGGAATTTGAGGAATAAGATACACACCCATCCAGACTTCTCCAAACTGGCCATTGCCGAGACGTTTAATAAGCTGCAGCGACTCCCGCGGGATCTCCCACACGTCTTTGGTTTTGACAGACAGGTCGGTCAGACGAGGCATGCCTTTGTGGCACGGCACGATCAGTCTGCAGCACAGGCCTGCAGCCCTGGCTGAAATGACCGTGCAATTTGGGGTCACATGAGAAATGTGGAAGTGTAAAAGAAGAAGAAAAAAAAAAAAATCCCACACACAATATACCATTAAGATGTTTTTGTACACACTGAGTCTCACCCGAGTAGTGCTGCACTAGCTGCTGGAGTGTCTCAAACTGGGCTCTGGTGGTGATGTAGTAGCCTCCATTATCCAGTTTGCGGATTTTATAGTGTTTAACGTGATCTCCCTTCACGTCATCCCAGTCCTGGATGGAGAGAGAGTAGGCTCCTAGAACAGATTGGTTGTGATGTTATTTTAAGTTATTCAATCTTTAGTCTGACGGCTTATTCTAGGTTTATCCATAAATAATTTGCTTCTACTTACTTTCACTTTAATGTGCTCCTTTACTTATGTACAAACACCTGTCAGTTTTCCTAAAGTTTAAAAGCGTTCAAACAGTCACCATCTCGTTTTGAGTACCTTTAGTTGTTTCGCTCTCACGGATCAGGAAAGTGCCTCTGGCGTTGCTGTTGGAGAGCAGTTGCCTCTCTGCGTCCTTTCGACCCAATTTACCAAAATACCAGCTGAAGGAAGGAGGAGAAATGGAAAAAAAGATGTGGGAAATTTGTTTTCAGTGCTTTCCTAAATATTCTATTTGTACTGTGCGTGCAACCATGTCACATCTAACAAAGGCAATGAGCTGACTTCTGAAATATTTATGCTCTCTGGTGATGAAGCTGCCGTGCCTCGGAGACCCGTGGAGGCTGTGCGTGAGAGCGTGTGCTCAAATGAAAAAGTTTCACTCACTCCTCGGCTTGGATGGAGTCCACAGGAGCTACGTAATTGCTGGGAATGTATCCAGTTCCACCTGTAGTGAGAGAACGAGCCTCCCACCAGTCTCCCTCGCTGAAAAATGAGAGGGTGGATTTAACAGAGAGCTAGATCACCATTTACTCATCGTGTAAACAGAGTGGATGCACTACATTTAAGGAAATAAACGCACTGTTCTTAATACTCTGAATGCTGTTGTTTTAGTGAAAATCTAAGACAAAGCAGTTGTAATGTAGAGACCCCCGTGCATGACCACCCTTATGTGATTCAACCATTCTGAAATTAAAATTATAAACTCAATTTTTGAATTCATAAATTTGACTACAGCTGAAGCTCTTCATTCGCAACTATGATTTGAGTGCTTTATAATTTTCAGGACAACATTCGGACAGTCTGCTCATTTGTCGCCACAAATGCGCTTCTTATATCCCAAATAATATCCAGTGGGAATCACCTCCAACCTTGTGCAAATATATATTAATATTATTTATATATAAATATGTAAATGTTCTAGCAATAGCTTGTTGGTTCCCCTTTGTTATAGACCATTTCCTGGTTTAAAAAAAAAGAATTACACTCATTGCCACTTTATTAGATACACCTTTCAACTGCTTTCTATCACACATATTTAATCAGCGAATCACGTTGCAGCAACTCGGTGCATTTAGGCATGTAGACGTGGTCTAGACGACCTGCTGAAGCTCAAACTGAGCATCAGAACGGGGAGGAAAGGGGATTTAAGTGACGCTGAACGAGGCATGGTTGTTGGTGTCAGTTTCCCGCACAACCAGGATTTACAGAGAATGGTTTGAACGGGAAAATGCCTTGTTGATGCCAGAGGTCAGAAGAGAAGGGACAGACATCTGGTGTAAACAACGCGGATCTACTTTAGGTTAGTGGTGGGCTAGTGTTTAGGCTCCTAAATACTAAATGCGCATTGTTTAAGCGCCATATTTGACATGCTGCTTTTAGCAGGATAATGTCTGGTGTCACAAAGCTCATATTACCTCAAACTGGCTCTTGAACACGAGTTCACTGTACTCAAATGGCCTCCACGGTCACCACATCTCAGTCCAATATAGCACCTTTGGGATGTGGTATAATGGGAAATTCACATCATGGATGTGCAGCCAACAAATCTGCAAGAACTGTGTCGTGCTGTCATGTAAATATGGACCAAAGTCTCTGCAGCACTTTGATGAATCTATGTCACAATGAATTAAGGCAGTTCTGAAGCTGTACCTAATGAAGTGGCTGGTGAGTGTATGTTTCCAGCAGGACCTCCCATTCTGTTTGGAGTTAGGGACTGAGGTTTGACTGTCATGAGTAGCTGAGATAACTGGTTGGATTTAGGGGAAATGCTTGGTTTGGATTCAGCGAAAGAGAAAACACAAAATGACAGGGAGACAGAACAGAGGCTCTCAGATGTCAGTCAGCATTTACCATGGGAAACGCCCACTGACAGCCCGCAAGTATGTCTGACTGTTTAATTCTCCTATAAAGATGCGATAAAGCAACAAAAATCACTGTAGTTACACAAAAAGTGAGGAGAATCCAAGAACCTCACAGACCCGGTTAAGTCTGTCAGATTGGTGCCGGTGTAACATTTGTTACAGCCGGACCAGAGAAGGAAAACACAACCACCACCCTTTTGGTGCTGTCATGCAGATGTTTTCACACTTACGTGCTGTTGAGGATCTGGAACCTCTCCCCTTTTCTGAAGCTGAGGTCATCCTCGGTCCTGGCTTCATAATCATAAAGGGCCACAAAGAGAGTCACCCCTGCCGCAAAACAAAAATGTTGCATGTGGCGGTTATGTGGCTGAAATATTATGGCGGTGGGTTTTTCATTCCATTTTTACTATAGGGTTCGTTCATCTGTCTAACACATGGGGCTTATGTAACGGCAATAAATATTACTGCCTTCTTTGTTTATTCTTTACACCCCATCTGCTGCATTATTTTCACCTTAGAAACAAAACAAATTAAAAAAATATATTCCAGATCATTTCATGTCCAAATACACACAATCTACTCTTTTATCTTTCCAAACATCTCACTAGCAGCGCTAACTTAAGAAGAATTGTGGGAGTTTTTCGCTTATAGAAATTTTAAATAAAAAGCAACAATTTGGAGACTCTTGAGATGTTTTAGCGCAGTTTGTGATTTAGGGTGATGTTTTACTTTTAAGGAGTTGTGTGGGACATTTTATTTTTTCAAATAAAGTAAAACATTCACATTAAAAAGCTAATTGCTACAGGTGTGACACAAAGCTTAGTTTACAGAAGCAAACTTTGCCACTAACTGATTTGGATTTATGTCCTGATACCTAAATTACAGATGTATGATCTCAGTTTAACAAGAAAGGAGCACTTAGACTCTAAAAAGGCAAAAAATATAATAAACAAAGTTGATGGGGTAAAAAAGATTTCACAAAAACAACTTTTGTTATTAACTGGCTTGTGATACCTACTTAACTAACTTAAAACTGCAGACCTAACGAGCAAATATAGAAACTACTTGGTGCTATCATGGTCTAGATGAGGGAAGCCAATCAAAAATCTGCCAGTATCTGTTAATAAGCCTAAAACTGTAAGTGTTCATTTTCTGATTTGATCTAAATCCTCCAAGCTGCAATCCTAATGTCGACCAAATCTGCACACTGTCCGTTGAGGTCATTGCAGATCGGATCAAGTTTCTGCTCTACATCTGTTATAGTTTCAGTTTCTTACCCCTCAAGTCTTCACTGTACAAATTAGACATGCATTTTATTTCACATTCCCCCTCTTAGAGTAGTTTCTTGTTCATGCGAGCTGGTGACGGCAATTTCAAAGATGTTGGTTTTATTCAACCGCAAAAAGGGTTCAAAGTGCGTCACAGACATCAAAGCAAGGATGGTGGCGATTTATAAATCGGATGATACGAAGCTTTCAAATTTCGAGCAAAAGAGCGTAAAGCTCATTTCTCCCCATTTGAAGCGCTCTTCAGCAAAAAGTCTGCTCTCTGTCATTGTTCTTCACAGAGACTGGTCATAATTTAGGGCATTTCTATTCATTTTGAGGCTCTACTACACACAAGAGGAGGCTCACTTATTCATTTAGTAAACGCCACACAAGCCACGAACTTCACCCGTTATTTAAGTTGAGCCTGTAATTCTGAGAACAGAAAGCTGACAAGCCAACATAAGCTGTTTTTTTTGTTAAACATCTATATTCACAGGCCATACACTTGTTAATGCAAATCTCTAATCAGCCAGTCACATGGCAGTAACTCTGTGCATTTAGGCATGTACGCATGGTCAAGATGACCTGCTGAAGTTCAAACTGAAGGGTCATTTAAGTGACTTTGACTTTAAGTGACTTTGAATACGACACGGTGGTTGGCGCCAGATGGGCTGGTCACAGTGTTTCAGAAACAGCTGACCTGATGGGATTTTCCCCACACAACCATCTCTAGGGTTTGCAGAGAATGGCCCGGAAAAGAGAAAATATACAGTGAGTGTCAGTTCTCGAGGGGGGAAAATGTCTTGATGATGCCAGAGGTCAGAGGAGAACAGCCAGACTGCTTTGAGCTGACGAGAAAACAACAGTAACTCATAAAGCCACCTGGCTCTGTGAGCACACAACAACATGAAAGAATGGATCCATCCTACCAGGTAGCTAGCAGCCTTCAGAGACATTTTTAGACAGTTTAAATTAGACATTTGATTTCTCCTTTAATTACTCTATTTGTAATTTGACCCATTACTTAACAGCATGTAAGTTTATCTTCCAACAGGGTACTCAGTGAATTTATTCCGGGCAACCAAATTCATATCATTTTTAAAATGTGATATTTTCTATTCATGTATTTTTCAGGTTCAAATTATTTTCAAATTATGCAAATGTTCCGTTTATTTGCAGTTTTTATGCACATTAGCCCTTTCAAAGGTGACAAATATCTTTAAGACATGTAAAGTAGCTCACATGCATTCACAGTCTAATATTACCTGTGCCTCCCCGAGACCGCAGGGTCCCAGACTGCGAGGACGTGTGGACTCCTCCGAACACAGTGACTCCCTGCGAGGCTGCGCTGTGGAAGTTGTTGTAGTTGGGAATGGTGGTGACCCCAAAGCTGGGGTAGTGCTGCGGAGTGGGGTCGGACCCATAGCGGTAGCCCGAGTTGTGCGAAAGGCTGGTCTCCCGGTCATCAGTGAGTTTTGCTGCTTCTTTATCCTTACATTGGACACAGCCCATTCTCTACTGTCTGTGGGTGGAGAGAGAAAGAGAGCGAGATGGAATTAGCACTTAGGTAAAATAATAGCTCAAAAGCCGTCTCCACTGGGGAAATTATGATTCAATATTCCCATTATTTCAGAGCTTCCTTTGAGAGCTCCACAGAGTCTTCTGAAAAATCTTTCAATTAGGCTGAAATTAAACACAACGCTTTAAAAGATGCATTACTAATTAAATGGAGGAACACAATGCACCACAGCTGTATGTGCTCGGTAAATATGACCGCTGCATATGTACGCTCGCATTAATGCTTTATGCTGAGAATATCCAGTTAAACTGGCCGTAAAACAATTTAATGGCCCTACTTATCACAGTTTACTTTTCCATCTGATTGCATGACCACACTGAGGAGAAGAGTCTACACCGAGCCACTGACTTTACAAGAGAGCATTTACTTTATTTTTGTTTGCTTTACAAGGAGCCACGCACACGCGCGCTGATGGAACATTTGTCCTCACTAAAGCAAAGATAAACCAGTTTTTGAAACGAGGGACACAGCCTGCTTTCTGCTTTGTCAATTAAAAAGAGCCTTACCGTCTTTGCAGACCCAGTTAAGTTAATGAACATTTCGGCTCGCCGTGTCCCACTCCCCAACCCCCCCTTTAAGCCCTGGAAGCTCGCGAAACCGGTTCAGCACGTTTAAGAAGAGGGCCCCGGCAGCAGCGCTGTCTTTCAATGGCATAAGCAGGCAGCTGACTTCAGAGGCAGCTAATTGGAAACATACTTGTTTACAGTGTCGGTGAATGGAGAGAGGTGGTGTTCGGAACAAAAGTCAACACTGCAACAGATCGAGGACAAGGGAAATCATCCCAGTGCTCTTTACCCCAGCTGTATAACCCCCCAAAAAGCACAATCTGCCTTTATACACTAGGTAATGTTGCTAATATTGGAAAATAAGCACGTCTTTCTAAGGAAACTATTTTCCAAGCAGAAAACAAGCAGGAACCACAGGCTTGTTTTTGAAGGACTGGTGCTTAATGCTTACAAGCAAAGCTACACAGTATAAGATCAAACCCTTCAGGCCTGTTTTGCATTTACTAGCAAGAAACTTTAATGCCTGCACAGGCAAAAAGTGCAAACAGATGTGTCACTTGCTGCACAGTGGGAGAAAATGCTGCAGAATGTAACAAGTCAAGCACTATATGTAGATGAGGAGAAAATGCATGAACGTATCAGATGAACGGGAAATAATGCCCTCTTTGAGAAGAGGTCACATGATGGTGCAGTGTCAAAATCTTGAAATGATTATTGTTGTTGCAAAGTTGCAAAACACCAAAAGTGGTTTTCAAGTGTAAGTTGTTGTAAACCCATCAATGCTTATCTATTATACTTCAGAGAGAGCAGTTTGGTCCAGAAGAAGCTAAGCCTGAGGTCAGATTTCTCTGAAAGATCACGTTACATCTGATGATTAACCAGCTAGAAAAACTAATTCTGCTGCATAAAATTGTATTCATTCATTCATTCATTCATTCATTCATTCGACAAGAAAAATCCTTGCTGTGTTGCCTGTATGGAAAAAGTACCAAGAGGGACTCTGACACCAAAAACGGTGTATACAGGATTTCATTATTGCCACACTATACAGCTTAGCTCCAGTTTGCTTAAGTAACAAAAGGACGTAACTGCTGCAGAGAGACCGACATCACTGTGATTCATTACTGCCAATAAAACCCCATAAAATACGCAGAAGAAGAAACGAGCCCAGCAGCATTACAGTATAAGCTCTGACCGAAGCAGAGACCGCAGACAGAAATACAAGAAGCACGGCTGCTGTTGCGTCTCCAATAATCCTTCAGATATAAAATAATCTGTTTTGACATCTATATTTATATCTCCAATCTTCTGGTATTTACAGCACGTTGCTCTAAAGTACAGCTGATATATTTAAATGTAAAAATCCTATATATGAATGGCTCGCTATTTCTAATAAGCAAATGCATAAGATTAGTCAAAAGAGAACTTAGCCAACCTTGAACAAATCAAAGCAATATTCAAAGCGAATACGTGGACTTTTCAGTGCTTCCACACTTGGTTTTGCTGTTTGTTTTATCTTTTTTTGCTGGACAAAGCAAGTAAATGAAGACTTCAGGATGTTGTGATGGGTATTTTCTGACTTTTTAATCGACATCTGAGAACTGATATAAAACAAAAAGGGGATCCGCTCTAACAATTCACTGAGGAGAAGAAGCAGCAGTACTACAAACACAGCAGAATGAATTGATTTTCCACAGTTGAGTTCAAAACGTGTCTTTTCAACATGTTGCAGTGATTTCATTAGTATCGGGACAGCTGACAGTAACCAAAGACGGCCTCCAAACCAAGTTAACACTGGGTGGCGATGAGTGTGAATTCATCAGGGCTCAAAATTGTATGGAGAAAGAAAAAAGGAACACTGGGACACGTCGTGATTTCAGTCCAATTCAAATAATTTAAAAAAAACAAAAAAAACAAAGAAAACCACATATCCAGTACTGTCACTCGGCTTGGGACATCACAGTATTTATTTGGCCAGGAAAGCTATGAATGTACAGTTATGTGAAAACGTTTTGTCCATATAACTGAAGCATTCAGGTGTGTGGGTAATGCAATGCCACAGTGGACGTCCCAGTAAATTCAGCCCAAGGTCAGACTCTTCAATGGTCGGAGAAACTGCAAAAAAAAACCCAAAAGACTCTGCAGGCCTCAGTTAGCTATTAAATATTAAAGTTCATGACTGTAAAGTTAGAAAAAGACTGAATGAGTATGGCTTGTTTGGAAGGGTTGCCAGGAAAAAGCCTCTTCTCTCTAAAAAGGACATGACAGCACAGCTTACGTTTGCAAAGTTGAATCTGAACAAACTACAAAATGTCTAGAACAGAAGTGGCCTCAGAAGTGGTCTCATCTGTCTAAAGGACAGTAGAGATGTTTGGCTATAACACACAGAGCCATGTTTGGAGATACGAGGCGTACCAGCACAAACACCAACTGTCAAGCACGGTGGGGGAGGGGGGGTGATTTGGGCTTGTTTTGCAGCCAGAGGACCTGGGCACCTTGCAGTCACTGACTCGACCATGAACTTCTCTGCATATCAAAGTATTCTAAAGTTAAATGTGAGGCCATCTGTCTGACAGCTAAAGCTTGGCCATTTGGGTCAAAGTGTTGTAACGGCCCAGTCGAAGTCCAGACCTCAGTCGGACTGAAATGCCGTGGTGGGACCTTAAGGCAGCTGAGCATAAACAAATGTCTAAAAACCTCAATGAACTGAACCATCTTTGAAAAGAAAATTGAGCAAAAGTTCCACCGCAATGATGTAAGAAAGTGAGTCATACAGAAAACGTCTGCTTCAAGTTATAACTTCTAAAGGTTGTTCTACAAACTACTGAATCATGAGGGTACTTCGTTTTAGAACTATCACATGACTGTATTTAACAAGAACGTGCCCGAAGTCCACGCGTGTGAGGACTGGGATTGAGTTCTCAGCTGTGGGCTGGCAATGCCCTCGAATGACAGAGGTGACCTGAGGTAGTCAGGCATTGAAAATAAAAATAAATTCTTATGAATACACAACAGAGAGAAAAACAATATCAAGGCCACGAATGTTAACTTCCCATAGTTACTGCATTTCTTTACTCACCTTCCCTGTCGATACAAAAACCTCTAAACGTGGGGTTAATAAGACTAACGTGTTTGACATCATTGGCGGAGAACTGCAATAGCACCAGAATATATTAACTGAGCAGGTGAAGTCTGATTTCTGGTGGATTTTCTCTTCAACTCAAGTGATTGAAATAGCACTGCCTCCACTCCTGCAGGGATCAGAGTAAATGAGGGGAAATCTCATGTCGTTGTGCTGCCTGTGGGGATTATGAAAATCTTGCTCTTCAAGTTAAAAAGACTAGGGACTACTGTAGCTTTAGCATACATTTACCATTCAGCTGCACAGAATCTATAACATTTTGCCTTAATATAGTATTCATACATGTTCCCTGTGTGGTCTTTTTATTGCACAGTGTGTATTTGTAAACATTAAATCATGTCTGTGTTGCGATTCCAATTAATAATCTCATATTTACAAGATAAAGAATCCTTTAGATGAGTCGGTGAATCAGCAGCTTTTCACATTTACACGGTAATTTAATAAGAGTTTCACGAGCGTTCATCATAGATACATTTCTGCTCTCCGGTTACACACGAGTCAACACTACGTATGAGATCACAACAGAAGTTTTAGATTGGTGCTCTCGCTGCATTTCATCATGGTGGAGATGGACACAGACACACGCAAGTCTACTCAAACCCCCCACACCAAACCAGCAGATGATGGCGTCAAAGCCTCGGGGCTTGTTCCCTTTCATGGCACAGCCTGGGTATTGCATGACCACCTCAGCCTCTGCAATAGCAATCACCACGCTATTTTCAGACCCAAATGAGCAGCTTGCTGTAGAGAGAGTGACAATGGCGTGATCAGGAAGGTCCTTCGGGGACAAGATTGCAATGTGTTGTAAGAGTTAATTCAAAAGCCAAAGAGAAGGAAAAGGTGAGAGGCCTCAAGTTTTTCACCAAAAACGTGTTAAAACTCTGTGTTTCATTTGCTACATACCATTTACAATCAGCTGTAAATTGGACTGAAACCAACTCCTTTTGGAGCAAGCCTCAAGTGGACAATGTATAAATCGCAGTTTTCTGCTGTTGGTGTTTTTGGTTTAATTTTCACAAAATCTGTGTTAAAATGTTGAGTTTTTTTTTTTTTAAAGAAACTGACCATAAATGAGGTGTTCATGGAACATATGTAAACTGAAACATCAAAAAATGTGAGGAATTTTAGGAATATCTGTGAATATCGCTGCAGGACACCCTCTGCAGTGACTTCCATCACGCCTACCACCACAGGTAAATCCACAACCTGTTTTTGCTTACTAAACCTAAACTGTGTCCCATCTTTAGTAACTATCGGCTTTCACACTATTTTATCAAATGCACCACTGAACAAGCAGGTTTTTTTTTTTTTTGAATGGTTACCGAACACACAGCAACGGGGTCAGCTTTACTTTATCTGTCACAACCGCTCGGCTCAACTGGAAATTAATTTACCCAAATGAAAGCCTTTATTTTGATGCTGCACAAGCTCGAGTGTTAATCATCCATAACAACAGTCATAGCGCTGGAGGCCATAATGAGATAGTGGGTCATTTGGAGTAAAGCTGCAATCAATATACTATATTAAAAGGACAGACATGTCAGGGTCGCACAGTCTAACTGATGGATTTACCAGGAGAGACTCAGTCAGGCCTGAAAAACAAATATATCTGCAGTCTGATTTGTGTTACGAGCAAGAAAAAAAGATAATTGGATGCGTAAGACTAAAGAAAGACTGAAATTCCCTAAACAGGAACAATTATTTCATTAAGAATTACGTAAGAATGAGTGTAACATCTGCAGCTTCTAAAAAGGGAACATCTGACGATTTCCTAAGTGTTACAAGATTATGAAATATGTATCTATCTGTGCATAACTTTGAGCTCAGGGAAAGTATGTAACATTACATGCAACTGACTGACTTCAACAAGTCCTTCAATCATTTCATCATTTTAAGTAATTTTTATGTTTTTAGATTTTTCTTAAAATGCTGTAACCTTATTAATCTCTCTCTCTCCGGAGATCAATAAAGTCTTAATGCTACAATATAATATAATCATACAAGTCTGCAGACTAATTGCTACATGTGAACCTAATGGTAACAAGTTTACAATATATTATTTCAGCTTAGAAAAACAAATTGAAACGTGGCTTTGACTAATAAACTGTGGAAATTATGGTCAATTGAGCATTACATCTGGCAATGTTGTGATAATTTAACCTCTACGAACTTACAAATCCCTCCAGAATACAGTCTTTCCTCAGTCTATTTTGCAATTCAACACATCTTCTTAAAAGGTATCCTGTTTAATTTGAAGTGTGGGGGTCCTTTTACACTCAGATCACTGACAAGGCACAAAACAAGGTCAAACTTCCCACATGCCTCCCACTGGCATCGCACTCACTGCGACCTTATTCAACTCCATAATTCAACGTTCTGATCATGGAACAAAGACGAGACCAACAAACCAACAGAGGATCTTTTTTTTCTTTTTAAAAAAAAGCTGTGTGACATTTGAATGCACGTGAAACCCACTGTT
This sequence comes from Simochromis diagramma, assembly GCF_900408965.1. NCBI lineage: Eukaryota > Metazoa > Chordata > Actinopteri > Cichliformes > Cichlidae > Simochromis > Simochromis diagramma. The sequence goes on from NW_024387030.1 coordinate 8,518,352, forward strand.
ATGTTTGCTGGATTTGGTACAACGCTGACAATCTCCTCCTTATGGCTGCCATTCTCTGAATAGTTACAACATTTGCTTGTGTCAGACAACAGAGTTCATTCAGTGTATCAACAACGAGACAATGGCCACTTTTCACTCTGCTACAAGATTATGAGCACAATGAAACACTGTTAAAGCTTTCAAAGCATTCTTCGTGTGCTGAATGAACAGACCTAGTTAGAAAACACGCAGCTGAGATTCATACAGTACGTGCGTGTGGGTTTAAGCCTAGCTGTGTTTTAGTGTCACAGTGTCTATACTTGAGCTTCTTGAGTCATGTTGTTAAATCACCGATCCCATTGTGTATGTCTATTCAGTCAGCGAGACCAGTGCAGACTAGGTGAACACTTTCCAAACAGGAAAAAAGTGTTATCCAGATACCAGAGCAGATTCTTGCTGCTTCTGCCTGACAGTCTGAACTGAGGGTTTAAATGATTCTTTCCAAATCTTGTGCCAGTGGAGGGTAATGGTCGATGCAAGAATCCAGTGGAAATCATGATGAGGTGGGTTTACAGGAACGGAGGATGGAAGGTTTCTGGCAGAACTAAAAATCGCACTTGAGTTGATGGAAAGTGTAAAACACTGGCACGAGCCACATGGCGCACAAGTGCTGGACGCAGATCTACAACGATAAGCCACCAATTAGCAGATGCAACCCCCCCCCCCCCAAAAAAAAGAAATAAATTGCAACTTGTTTGATTTATTTATATTATTAATTTTAAAAAAAATGCTAAAAATGTGTGGCTGTTTTACACTTTTCATTAGTTTAGTTCCCAAAACATCAGAATACAATAAAATATACCCACTGCAATTTCCATCTATGAAACCTGATTTTTTTCCAGACCCCCAAACAACTAAGTCTTCCTAAATATTTAGAATAATGGAAAATGCTCACATTTTAGAAACTAGAAAAATATCTTCAAATGTGGCTTAATGATGATTTTACAGTTAAGTGCTAATTTATTTTCTGCTGCTTGACAGATTAATTTTACAATGATAATCATCACAGTAGATGTCAAAACAAACCAACACCTTCCAAAAATCTTAAAAACCAGCAAAATGGTCTTAAACCAAAGTTATCAACTGAGCCTTATTTTGAAAAGCATCTGCATTTCTTTATAACTTATTTCAGGTTTGGCAGATTATGCGCCAGCAGGTTGAACTGTATAAGGGAGAGAGAGCCTGAAGGGGGAAAAGTGCACGGTCCACGAAGCACAACATCCAACTCCTTTCATTCAAATTGAATACATACCATGCACACCAATTGTGCACTCATTCATAGGCAGGCTGAACTCAGGCCTTCAGGGAACTGACTGAACAATTTAACAACCAAAACAATAACTGCTGACTAACTTATTGCACATGGGTAACAGTGAGGTTAGCTCACACATATCATCCCCAGTGTTTGCTCACAAGATGGATGGCTGCACCTCCAGACACATGAGATAACCCGACTGGAACAGCTTTAATTGGATGTTTAGCAGCGTGGCAATGCAATTAACTCAAAGCATATGATAATTCCTGTGGAGGTAAACAATTAAGAGGCTGTCCGAAGGCCAGCCTGGCGTTTATTAGGTGTGTGTGTGTGCATGGCCTCAGTGGTCAGCTCTGTTCTGCAGCGCATCCATCCCTGCTGCAACACAAGAGCCCCCTCTCCAGAATCACTGCAAAACATCATCCACAGTCACCATCACCGCTCTCCCAGTCTTTTCCTCAGCGAGGGCAATGTTTACGCAAACCACACAAAGCCAGCCCTCCGAGGAAGACTCGGAGTAAAGACTGGCGTGACTGCAGCCACTCAAAATGTGTTATTTATCTCATCTGCTCTCTCTGCCTCTCTCCCTCTCGAGATGAATTCAACTCGCTTTCCACAGCGCAAAATAGGGGACAAGGCTGGCGCACCAATTGAAATTCAACAGAAGAAAAAGAAAAGCGTGCTCACCGCAGACAAATCAAATTAATCCATCGGAGTTTCCAGAGGGAGCTTCGTGGAGGAAATTCGCGGTCGTCTTTCTTCTCTGTCAGTGTTTTTCCTCCGCACAGACAGAGAATAGCGGTGGGAGACCCGTCCCTGCCGATACAGGCGCTCCTGTCGCCGCCGTGTGTACGGATGATGACGAAGGCGCAAGGGGTCAAGTTCACCACAGTAAAACTGCAGCTTCCGCCAAGTACTATCAAAATAAATCTCCTGGTTGGCAAAGCTTTTTGTAAAAATCTATATTGCACGAAAGCAACGTTAAAAGGCATGTTTGTGGAACCAAAATTAATTCAAGGTATTTCAAGATTTAGTAGTTCCACTACTTCTTATCACTTTCAAACAATAATAAGCCACTAAAATACTTATTTAGAAAAGTAACCTGCTAGGGTGGTTTTATTTTGGACAGCATATGGTGTTTTATTGTTGGGTCTGTCTCTGGTTGTCTTGACGCAGATGTTATTGCGTACGCTTGATGCGGATCCACACCGACCAGTAGCTTCGACTGACACCGCTTTCCTCCAATGAGAGATTACAATGTGTGGCCGGGCACCTCCTCCTCTCTGGAGTATGACTGAAAAACAGGGCAAGGTTGGCAAATTCTCTGTTTTTGTTCAAGTAACGTAGAGCTCTGTTTAGTGGCTTATTTCGCCTTTTAGTGCGAGTAAAACACAGATGCACAGATATGATGCAAAATGAAATTCAACACATATGTAGCGTTTTTATTTGTTGAAATAATTAAAGGGATCAGTGCAATTATATTATATAAATACAATTATATATAGTTTGCATGAGTTTTTTGTTTGAAAGACTTAAAAATATTTTAAATAATTGTTGATTTTTTTTAAAAAATTATTTTGATGAATATCAGACAGAGAGCATACAGTACACACGTAAAAATGTGTTTCTCTTCTGTTGCGATAATGACACACCAGCAAAATTTCAGCATTGATTGGGAATGTTTTGTGAAAATTAAACATGCAATGAAGACAGTAGTCATTCAGAATTGACCACTTATGCTTTAGTAATGAATCCCAATGCTGACCTCTAACCTCCATTTACTTTGCATTCCTTCATTTTCAGACTTGTTAACCCATTCAGTCCCAACACTCTATGAGGAAGCACTTGGCGAGAGTGGGAAGGAAAACTCCCTTTTAACAGAAAGAAACCTCCAGCAGAACCAGGCTCAGAGAGGAGCAGCCGTCTGTCATGACCAATTGGGGTTGAGAAGAAGAGACAGGACAAAAGAAACACAGTGATAATGTATAGTTTCACATGCTTAGCTGCGTCAAACATTTCAGAACAGAAAAGGTTAATGAAGCATACAAATATAAAAATTAAAGATTCAAGAGTGCTTTTTTCGTTACTGTGAAAAAACATTCTTTACGCTACCTAAAAATGGAAATTAGGTCTATACAAAAGACAGATTAAAACACTTATTCATCCAAAACACACACATACAAACAACTGTATGTCCAGATGAACAGAATGAGCTTTTTGGGAAATCAGATATTCATCCACTGGGTTGTGAAACTTCAGGCTATCTTCAGGCTACCTCTGCCGTAAGTTTTACCCTTATATACAATCTAATCAAGATGTGTGAAATTCCTTTTAGTTCCTTGTCCAAATACAATCCAATCTGTACAATCCAAGTGGATGATAACAGAAAAACGATTCCCCTAACTAATTTTATCTACACATACACCATGCTCCCTTTTCTTTAAGTACAAGTGCTGTTCAGCCCTTTGCCAAGGCGGGTCTGGCCAACAGGTCCTATGTTTGACACCTATAGTCTAAATCAATCCCATGACCTCTATAAGAGGTTTTAAAATGATCACAGTGACAATGTTACACTGAATATTGCACTTGAAGGGAAGTCCAATAAAGTTACAGTACTTTTGTTTCCATGCGTACTGCACTAAAGTAAGAGTGTTTCAGTGTGCATCCATCAATCATCTGTGTAAGTCCCCTTGTGCTTTCAAGCCCTGACCCGCTGAGGTACAGAATCCACAAGAGCTCTGAAGTTGTCCTGTGGTCTGTGAACTTGACTACAGACTGGACTTCTGGGGATTTTGGAGGCCAAATCAACACCTTGAACTCTTTTCCATAGCCTTCAAACCACTGTGTGGGTGCACTGCTATCAAGAAATGCTGCTGCTGTGAAGAGAAGGTGGGCGGTACATGTCAAAGCAACGTCCACATGAAAGTCAGATCGCAGGATTTCCCAGTACAACATTGGCAGGAGCACAAAACTGCCTCCATTTTCTTGCCTTCTCCTCATCCTGTTACCATCGTTTGCCCAGGTAAGCAATGTATAAGCACCCTCATGTCACTCTTACTAATGACAAATGATTTGGACATTTGCATAAATAAATTTCATAAATTTCCTCCATTCACTTAACATTCATTTAGTTTTTCAGCTGTTAGTATTTATCAGCTATCTATAAAAATGATAACATTTTTATTCACAGTAGTCACAAATAATGACTTGCTCATATACACTCTGACATAAAGACAGGAGCTAAAAACCAAACTGGCCACTGCCAAATGAATAAAAATAAAAGACAATAAAATTAAGAAAATAAAGAAAAAACAAAAGAACAGCTCGCCGTAATTATACAGACTTCAAATTTCATCCATATTTTGTGGCAGCTGGCTAATTGGTTCAGCTCTTCAGCTTTAATAGGATATGAAGAAACTCACATTTTGTCTGTTATATGTGTCTGACCAGAAATATTCATTAAAAAAAAAACTCAGGATAGCAATAGTTGTTACTGGAAATGAGCTTAAAATGCTTCATGGTTCTGTATGTGAGCTGTACTCCCTTGGGTTTTAGCATGGCTATTAACAATAAAAAGAAATAAGTGCTTTTATACTAAAACTCAACATTTTCTATTTATTTTTATTTAACTAGGATAGTGTAACTACTCTATGAATTTGACAAAAGCAAACAAATGATCACAATAAACTGTGATACTGATAAATGTAGATGCTGACTTACAAATGTGGCCTGTTAAAAAGAATGAAAGTTAAACAAACATCTTTATGCTTTCTCCCCATGTTGTCATATTTATGGCAGCTCATCATAATTATGCTACAGCTTTGCATTTAATCAAAATATAACAACAATGAGTGTGGCCTAGTTAGGCTGCTGAGGGTGGTTTAAAGAAGGCACCCTAATCCACAAACTGCTGAGTGCTTTGCCAGGCCGTCTTCATTCCACTCTCACCCTGCTTCTCCACCTCCCAGAGTCACCATCTCTAAAGCCCTATTCAGCAAATGCACTGCCTCTTCCTTGCAGCCATTTTGGACTAACAGTAACCATGGAGATGTGGGTCATGCAGCTCTAGCAGAGAGAGGAGACTTGTGGCTGCTGGTGGAGTTAGAGCACTGCAGGCTGCTGGAGCAGACAGCAGCAGAGAGCCATAAACTCTCATTATATCTGGGTCACTGGGATGCTCCCGCTGCAAGGAGCAGACAAGACACTATTATGCAAGAAGAGGGATAAGAGAAGTTTTGGGCACATGGGCTTATAGTAACAGGGGATGTCTGTTTACTGAGTGGGGCGTATGTCAGTAGGGTGCCATGATGACATAAGGTGAGACCAGCTGAGTGATGCTTAGTCAACCCAGCCTTCAGAACATACTATTGTTTGGAGGGCTTGCATTCATTTACAAGCTGTGATGAACATTTTTAGGGCTCTTTGTTGCAGCCAAATTAGGTTAAAGTGTAAGTTTTCTATAAAATATTACACATATGTAAAAAATATACATGATTGCTGTGTTGCACACAATCGCCGTTATCATGCACTTAGAAATTAGACAAAACAAAATATTTACCGGTACAGAGAACAGACGTTTTTCAGTGCAAATCAGTGGCCATCTTTATGTGCAAGCAAATATTTTGCACTTTTCCAGGGGAGAATCATCAGATATGTCTAATCTAAACCTTATGCTCAATATAAACCAAAACATGGAACATCAAGTTTCTGGGAAAAGAAAAGAAAAGAAAAAACAAGTTGTAAGCCATGTTGTTGTGTCTCTCCTATTGTCCGTGTCCCCCCCTCCCAGCCACTCCATGACCTCCCCACTCTTTGGGATTTCGGACTTTTGATTGGTGGAGACCGGATGGCTTTGTCGTCATAGCCCCATTGCCCATTCATCAGCGGACTTGGGCGTTGTACTCCGCATCTCATTTGCGGCGGGGCCAATTTCTCCATTAAGGAACTCCGTTCGGGGAAAAAATCGAAAAAATTCGCGTCTTTCGCACCTTAGCTACTTTTTCCTTGTGCAAGCGCTCGCACGTCCCTTTGTGGTCATCGTGATTCCGTGCTGATTCCTCGGTTTCGGTTGCAGAAGGGGGAGTCGGCGTTTGACTTGATTTTTCTGGGGAGGAAGCTTGCGGTCTTTGTTCATTCATTTCATCGGTTGGGTCCCTTTGTTGGAACAAAAGCATGGGAGCACAAATCTCCAAAACCGCTGGAAAAGAGGAAGCCGCCGTGGAACAGCCAGCAGAAGGTGCAGCCGTTGCAGCAAAGACGAACGGACAGGTAGTTTTGTGGGGTTTTTGTTGCTGAAAAGAATGATTCAGATCTTAATTGCGCACGCGGAATTTTGCCTCAATTTAGCAATGTGTTGCGTCAATGGTGTGCTCAATGTTCCCTGTAGCGCATCTCCACGCTCACCGGCTTTCAGGGAAAGTGGCCACATGTAGGCCTGCACGTTTTTCACCGGCAAATGCACAGTTTCAGGTTATTTTCTCCAACGCATTTAAACTATATATTAAAACTTTTAAGTGAAATCATTTAAATTGATACACAAATGTATTTTTTTAATTCATCCTACAAAAAAAATGCCTGAATGTTGCTGCACAACTATTCCAGTGAGTGATGATCGCAGAATTATTTAAAAATCGTTTTTTTTTTTTTTTTAATTGTTTGTAAAATAATCGCAGCTGTTCTGCGGCTCCTGTGTCTAAACATTGCGCCTGTGCTTATTCATTTGGTTGAAATGTGTGCAGCAGGGGTTTGTGGCCGCTCTCAATGTGGCATGGCCATTTTAAAAAACGGTACCACGCCTTTGTTGCCAGATTGACGAAATGAGCCACGGTTTTTTTTTTGTTTTCTTTCCTTTTTTTTTGTGCAGACACGGGCCGCAGAATCCGCAAACTATAAAAAGCAGAAAAGAATAGGATGAGCTAAGTGCATGAAAATTTAAAAATGGTGCACATTGGTGGACTACACGGGGCATTTAAAGGAAGGGATGAGATTGGGGGGGGGGTTGCGAATTCCTATGTTGTTTCCACTGGCTTCAATCTGAACGCCACCTCGTGGATCCCGGTTGTACTACCGTCTAAGCAACTAGCCTACTGCTGTAAGGCACAGATCTGTCGTCACTCTCCTGGTAACAGATGTTGTTGCAGTTTAAGGAGCTTTTTCTTATTGGTTACTGCTAGTCTGTGATTATAATTAAATATCACAGGACACCAGGCTTTGCAGGGGATAGCCCTGCACACACTTATGAGTGTGTTTGATCTAATGAACTTAAATAAGTGCATGTTCAGTAATTTCATTTTTATTCTGTTTTCTTCCAGGAAAATGGCCATGCCAAGACCAACGGGGATACCTCTCCTGCTACAGAGGAAGTCAACAAAGCCGAAGTGCAGGCCAATGGAAGCACTCCTACTGAGGAGGCACCAAAAGAAGAAGAAGGTGAAAAGGTAGAGGGTGCCGAAGCCAATGGAGAAAAGGAGCCTGCCGCCACAAATGGAGAAGCTTCTGCCAAACCTGAAGAAGGCACTCCGTCTACTAGCGAGGATGGCAAGCAGAAGAAAAAGCGTTTCTCTTTCAAGAAACCGTCCTTCAAGCTCAGTGGCTTCTCTTTCAAGAAGACCAAGAAAGAGTCCGAAGAGGCGACAGAGGACGGTGCGGCGGCGGGAGCAGCAGCAGAACCAGCCGAAGGGGAGAAGGCGACATCTGAGGCACCTACTGAAGAGGCCAAGCCAGATGAGGCCGGCGAGGAAGCCAAGGAAGCTGCAGCTGCAGCTGAGGAGCCAAAGGCCGAGGAGGGGAAGGCAGAGGAAGCCGCAGGAGAGGAAAAGCCAGCTGAAGCTTCAGCTACTGAGCCAGAAACAGCAGCCAGTCCAGAAGCCACGGCTGCTGCCGCCGAGTAATCCTGCTGAACCAGACAACAGAATGAAGGAGACAATGTAGCCCATCTGAAGGAATGCGAGGACTTTGTCTAAAACCAGGGATTTTTTTTTTTCTTTTTTTTTGCTTTAGTGTTTGTTTACTACTCTGCAACCATCTCATCCATAACTGCAATGTCCCTGGCAGTGATGGACAGGAGGTGTAATGGAGAGTGTGCTGCTTCCTCACTGCTTATTGGTGCTTGCATTTGTGATATGGGTGAGTGTGAGAGTGCAAATGTGAGTGGGAATTTTTACTTTTTTTTTTTTTCCCCTATTTTTTTTTTCTTCTTTTTCTTTTTCTACATGAAACCGTGACTGTCAACACGTTGCTGAATTTGACACATATTTAATCAAAAGTGTTTGGTGCTGGGCAATTGGATGTAGCAGCTAAAGCTGTGTCTGCAAGATCTGACACATTGTGGTATTTAAAGGGAAAGTCCAAGTCTTAAATGTTGTCATTGCAGTGCACAGTTGTTTACAACTCTTGAAGCTCAACGCTCCTGTGAACACAAACCATTCCTGAATGAACTAGATTTAGTCAACTGTTAAAACAGTAGGTGCTCATCACTTTCCATTAGATTCCACTGTTTCCAAACTCTGTAGTAATGCACGTTGTATAGACTTTGATATTACTGGTTTTATGACTGAGATGTACCTAAATGACTGAAGTTTTTAACAGATTACCCATTGTAAATGAAGTTTTCTTGTTTTTTCACCATTTGTAAGATTGAATAAAATTGGGAGATGTTTTAAGCAAGTTTCGCATCAAGCTGTGATGACTACAATGCCTACAATACCTAAAAAATCTACACAAGAAAGCACATAAACCTGTGGTTGGGGGTACTGTCTTTAAACAGCATTGGGGTTTTTTTTTTTTTTTCTCTTTTTGTTTTGTATATGAAACTCACCTTATTCAACATGAAATGTAACAATATCTGCAAACTGGTATTAAGGTGTTCAGTTTATTATATGTGAGTACTGCTGAAGAATAAAGCAACAAAATGTGGATTGGCACTCTTGAGCTCCTTTATTTATGTTTAGAAAGCATAAAAACACCACTGCTGCCCTTTTATAATACCCATCATAAATCTGGAGAGGGAGTGGGAGAGTTTAGACTGGTATTCAGAGCTGAGGTCGGCTGCTGTAGCCACAGATATACAGATTCTTTGTTTCACAGCACCATCGTGTGGTGCACTGAAAGATTTCACACATACAGAAGCCTTTTTTTTTTTTTTTTTTTTTTTTTTTTTGTTTGTTTGTTTGTTAATGCAACGAGTTGTATTTAGGATTCTAAGTGTTGCCTCAAGGCTCGATAAGACAATACACGAATAGAAAACTGAAGTACTTTGTGACAGCGGGAATATAAAACTCCATTTTGACCTCTGGCACAGTCTCAGGAAGTGGAAGCCATCTGCTGTGACCAGTTGGGATTGAGGAGAAACGGGGCACATAGGGAGACGGGACACAACACAGACTGCAAGCGTGAAGACAACAATGTAATGACACATTGCAACAGTGTATAAACACATGGGAAGCGCTTTGTGTATCTCACAAAAGTCCTGAGCCTACTGCAGCATTGCTAAGGGATGGTGCAGGGTCACCTCATCCATCCTTAACTTTAAGTTTTCATCAAAAAGAAAGCTTTGAGTCTAACCTTAATAGTAAAGGGAGTATTTGTCTGCTAAATCCAAACTGTAAGCTAGTTCCTCAGGAGAGGGGTCTAGATCTGCCCCCTATCCTACTTTTAGAAGCCTTGAGGGGAAGGATTTTCAATTCAACTCAGTTCAATAAAACTTTATTGATCCTGAAGGTTGACCCGAAGGAAATTAGGTTAAGGCTGCCGACCTTTTGCCAGCGCCATCTTACCCTTCCGACCATACATACATTACACAACATCAACATAAACTAAATTTGACAAATGTCTTGGAGGTAATACTCCAAGATGTTAGAAGAAAACTGCAGTCCTTGTAATGAAGATGCTACGGTCACTTATTTAAATATTCACCTCATTTACTAAATTTGAGCAACAGTAATGATAAATTAGCTGGTGAAGTTGGCCTTTGAGGACCTTGTTGCGTTTAAGACAGGCACATTTCTTTCCCTAAAACAAACTTAATCCGGAGTGAACCTAAAGTGAGATATGATTGCTGCCCAATAGTATTTTTAGTGATTTACCAATGAAGGAACTACACAACATAATTGTGCCACATGATTCAGGGTCAGTTGCGTTGCATCCGAACTCAGAGTTTCTGGTTTTGGACCATAAATGATAGTGTTTGAAACAAACATTTTTACAACGTCTGGAGGTTTAGTGTCTTTCGCAAACAGCATAGACTGAATTGATGCCTGTGTGAGATTCCTTCCATGAAACCCCATAAACACCAGAATGTTTTTAAGAGTGGAGGAGAAAGCAAAACACTCCTGCAGGGTGTTTTTTTGGCAGCACACAGCTCTACCCGTGCACATTTCAAACCCTCTATTTCCTTTGCACCCACTCTAACCTTGGGCACCGTAGCTCTGGCCACCGCAAAAAGGGTGTGTTTTACACATAATACTTCTATTTCTACTTCTTAAACTGCTTGTCCATTTTGGTCAGGTTGTTGAGAGACGTGCTGCTTCTTGTAGCACCCAGTGTTCCTCACATGCTGCCATACACACATCTCTCTGCATCCTACTCAAGAACATCTGGTTCCTCTTTGCGTTGCTTCTTTCTTTCCAAACAGATGCACAACTGTATAGATAGACATACAAGGTGAGCCTACTAACAAAAATATATCAAAGTAAATTATTCTTCGTAGTCTCAGCAGATAATTTTAGAGTGCGGCTTGTGGAGTCAGCCAGAGGCAGCTCTCCATCTGCGCTGTCCCACCTCATTGCAACAACCACAGGCCATCTCCAAATGGAAGTACCCTCAGATGGCAATCCCCAGCAGTTTACTTCAGCCAGCTTCCTCTCTTTTCTGTCCCTTGGGCCCCTCACCTAACCACTGTCACGCTCTTTCCCCCAAGCGAGATCAAACAGCTGCCTCCCTGCCAAAGGACCATCCCTCTCCCTCATTCCACACCCAAACTATATTCAGCACTCTCATATTGAGGCTTGCATGGTGGAATAGCCTTTGTAAACTTTGGCTGCCAAGCAGGCAACTGGTAGCCATCATGTGGAGAGAGATTTTTTATTTAATCTATTTTAGCCTCTGTTTAGGACCATGTACGTGTGAATGAAGTATGTGTAAATTTTAAGCACTTTTTAAACACATATACTGACTGCAAGCTGGTTAAATTGATATGATCAATGGCAAATTTGTGAGAGAATCTCAACTTCAAGGGTAGACTAAATTAGCAATGGTTGGTCTTACATAATAATAATTACTATTATTGCCTAAGAGTTAAGACTGTGTTGAAGAATAAAGGTGGTCATACCATATATAGACTTTTAAGCTTGTTAGAAATGTTCAAACTCTGTTTTTCCCTTATAAACTGTATATCCATGTATGTTTGCACATGTCTGCTGCACCTATTTCCCATTTTCTCAGCAAAATATAGAGAAATGAGGGGCGGCTTTTGCACAGTGCTGCATGTAGTTAATACTGTGCACAGGATACCAATTTATGGTGATACATTTAACATAATGACCACAAATGAATAGAAATACATCATGTACATTATATATAATTATATAAGTTACATTACACTGAGGACAGTAAGTCCAACAGTAACGTTGGTAGGAAGATCCATTTTATAGTACCTGATACTTCCACTTCACATTTGTCAGCCAAAATTTTGCTTACAAAACCCATATGAGTGCTTAAAATTAAAACGTCTTGTTACTAACAAATAATGGCATGGTAGTCCAGTGCTTGGTTTGAACCTGCCGGGTGATTAGAGCCTCGCTGTGGATTGTTCATCTTTTCCCTGCGTCTCTGTGGGCATACCTGTCCACGGTACACCCCGCCTTTCTGTGGAAGTCAGCTGGAAAAAGCTTCCATTAAGTAGATGAATGGATGTTGCTGACTTAAGATGTTTCATCTTAGGTAACTTTAGTATTAATAATATTTATATTATATTACTTTTGTATATTTTTACAATAACTTAATCTTGTGTTGAACCTGTCACAGATTACAATTATAACTTGATTTCTTGTTTTAATTTATGAATCTGCAGGAAAACTAAATTGGTTTAGGTTTTATTTTTTACAGAACTTGACCAGTGTTCACAAAATACTCAAAGTGAGTTGACTCATATGACTGTGTGTCTTCTTAAGCAGTTTTTGTGTTGTTTTATGTGCCTCTGAGTTCTTTTTTAGTTTTCAAATTAAATGAGCTGCTAAATAAAAAAAACTTCTGATACAGAGCATTCATTAAGACATCATTTATTTTGGTCATTATGGTTTACATGACACAATGTATGTCCAGGGATACAACGATGTTGCTGTTAAAACAGTTTGTGTTTCCATGACAGCATTTTGGTGACTTATTTCGTCATAACGGTCAATTTGACCATTACCATTTCACAATATATTCAAGTCACATTTAGTACAACAGGTTGCACAGAAAAAAGTATTAGGGTACTTTTAATAAGACTATTGGTAACCCAAACAAAAAAACTGAAAGAAAAAAAAAAAAAAACAAGGTTGTATAAAAACAAACAAAAGCAGACAAACACTAAATTAAGAGTCACCAGTTGAAGTCAGTAAAAGGAACAGAATGGAAAAGAAAAAGTCAGGACACAACACAGTTTAACATCTCAATTTCACATGCTGTCTCCATTAAAATCTCACTGGTAACATTGTGGATTGCTTACCCCACCCCTGATCACCTGTGTTCATAAATTAGTTTTCCTTCTTCTAAGCACCTATTTCTTGTAGTTTTCAAGTCGAGATGCAACTATTTCTCAAAAATGGTGAACTGCCTGTCTGTTAGGTTGAGGAAAAACGAACAGGGAGTTTAGTTTGAGAAATGGCAAATTTAGTTGGTTGGCTTTCGGAAACTACTGAATCAACGTATCACGTTGAAGCGATGAGGAACCCAGAGAAAGAGCAGTGGACATTGTCTGCAGCAAAGACACCATTGGCCTCATCATCAGGGATCTGGACGTAAACTGTATCCTGCTCATCAAGCAAGAGGACAGCGCTACCAGACATCTGGTCAAGGAAACCCTTGTTGTACTCATCATAAGTGAACATAACAGGCTGGCCATTCTTGTACAGAGCCACCAGAGCATGAGCTCCATTGACATGGATGCTATAAGAGAAGAAGTACACTCCAGGAACCTGGCAAGTGAAAATGCCTGACTCAGGGTCATAGTGATTCTCAGCATTATACACTATGTGGTCAAATTTAATGGGGCTGCCAGCAGGAGGGTAGGGGGTGGTCAGAGCTGCAGTGAAAGCAGACATGGGGGACTTCACCATAATCTCGCTCACACCCATGTCCTTGCCCTTCTCAAATACAACCTCACCTGGAGGGCCAGGGGGACCAGGAGGGCCAGCTGGGCCAGGTTCTCCATCAGAGCCGGGCTCACCAGGTTGACCAGGAGGACCCTCAGGTCCACTGAGACCCTTAGCAGCCAAACCAGCGGGGCCAGGAGCACCAGGGAGACCTGGGTGTCCCTTGAGGCCTGGAGCACCAGCGGGACCTTGAGGCCCAGTAGGTCCTCTTGAACCTGGTGCACCATCTGATCCAGAGGGACCTTGCTCACCTGGGCGACCAGGATGACCTTTGGGTCCAGCAGGGCCTGGGATACCTGGGGCTCCTGGGGTACCTGGAGCACCTCCATTTCCTTTTTCACCTGTGGGTCCAGTTTCCCCTCTGGCCCCAGCAGGACCAGCTGGTCCTGGGTAACCCTGCTTACCTTGGAAACCCTGTGCTCCCTGATCTCCCTTGTTTCCCTTAGATCCCTGAGGACCAGTTGCTCCTGTGTCACCTTTAGGGCCAACAGCACCAGGTGCACCTGTGAAACCTCTTTCACCCTGAGGTCCAGTAGGACCAGTTGGGCCAGTTGCACCAGTAGCACCAGTATATCCAGTTGGACCTTGCTCACCCTTTGGGCCTGTAGCACCAGTGCTACCTGTAGCTCCCCTTTCTCCTTTCTCTCCATTTGCACCTGGCTTTCCATATCCAGGCACTCCAGGGGCACCAGTGGATCCAGCAGGTCCCTGGTTGCCTTTATGGCCACTTGGACCAGGCAGACCGGGGGCACCATTCTCACCTGGTTTACCTGGAATACCAACACCTGGGGCACCGGTGTGTCCTTTAGGTCCCTGAGGTCCCATGGGACCAGGGGAACCATCGCTACCTGGGCTACCTGATTTTCCTGGCTCACCTGGGGAACCTGGTTTTCCTGGCTTTCCAAATCCAGATGAACCTGTAGCTCCAGGTGGACCCATAGGCCCTTCAGGTCCTGTCTCACCCTGAGGTCCAGGTGCTCCCACCCCTCTATCACCCTTAGAACCTGGCAGTCCAGGGATACCTGGATGTCCTTTCAGACCAGGCTCTCCTCTAGGTCCCATTGCTCCAGGAAGACCTGATGGTCCAGGCTTGCCAGTAGCAGAGAGGCCAGCAGGTCCAGGGCTTCCTGGTGATCCAGGAACTCCCCTAGGTCCTTGAGGGCCAGTGGCTCCAGTATCTCCCTTCTCACCAGAGTCTCCAGGCCTGCCAGGTTTGCCAGGACCACCTGGAGATCCAGGTTTACCAGCAATGGAGCGGCCAGGAGATCCAGGGGGTCCAGGAGGTCCTTGAGGTCCAGCATAGCCTACACCATTTTCACCTGGTGGGCCAGGAGGGCCAGAAGGTCCCTCGGGGCCTGGCTCACCTGGAGCACCAGGCTCACCTGCCACTGACACCACTGTGAAGAGTTAAAGAGAAACCATCATTAGTTCCATTAGCAAACAAAAAAAACAAAACAAAAAAAACAACAAAAATAGACAGAAAGTAACAAAGTGAAAGAAATCTGTGTGTATGTTCAGGATACCTTAAGTCTGTGCATAAAATTCAACCACTTATTTCTAATTAGGGTCTGTTTAGGATGTTCAGTAACTCTGACTGCATCCCATTCAAGGGACAAGTGCTGGGTCATGGATGTACTGGCCAGCTCTCAGTGCTTAGTGTGTTTGAGTGTGCATCAGTTTTGCAGCGTTCACAAGCAATATGACTTTCAGCAATCAAATATGAGCTGAATTTTAGCTTTTAAGAAAACCTCTCTACATAATGTTCTTCATTTTTTAAAATGGCTGAAACATGATCGACTAATTGATCCAGAAGGCGGGGCATGTTTAACTCTAATGAAGCAATGGTCTAACTTGTGAGATACGCCCACATACAGCTCACCTATTGATGTACAGATATTATAAGATGTTACATGCATATTTTATTTTGAAGAAACCCCTTATAAACAGATGCATGTTTAGTATTATTCTAATAATTAATTTTAATACAGAAAAAGCATAATGTAAAGAAATATGGCTGCATGTAACCTGCTGAATGGCTATTTTTAATACAAAGTACAGGTTTCAGATTTTAATGAGAGCTTTATGATTTGTTTAGGAGCTACTCAAGCAAAATAAGAGGGAGCTCTTTTTTATTTGCTGCCTTAATGTGGTCACATGGGTTTGCGTGTAAAAGGCTCACTCCTTGGCTTATTCTGATTTAGTTTGGATCAAGCCAAACAGATGTTTCTACTTTTGTGTTAAACAGGCGCACCCAAACAAACCACACTGCTGGGTGACTGGACTTTAATTGTCAGTGTGAAACTAAAAATAACCCCATAACAGCTACTTTCTCAAATAGAAACAGCAATGAGCTGATGACACAAAAGCGACACTTCATATTTTGCACTGCGTTTGGGAAACACACAACCTCTCTTTTTGTGTTTGGCAAAATAATAAAAAGAAAAGAAAATCAAAACGTAACTCATGTTAACAATTAAATAAATCGTTTGATTAACAAATAGAGCGAATAACTCTGCCAGATTGTAAACAGAATTAAAGTGCCTTCCTGTGAAACATGTGCGCAAGATAGAATGAAATAAAGTAATAAAACTGTTGCTAATGTGAGTAACTCGGCTCACTTAGTCATAAGGGGTCGCCACAGAGAAAAGCTCCGCCTGTTCGATTCCCTTCTTCACGGGATTTTTTATCTCCTCCAGGGATCTTTTGCTTGTTTGGGAAATGTTTAAACCACTACACTACGGAGCTAGCGCTTTGGGTGAATAAAAGGATACAAATATACAGGAAATGCTACAAAAACTACAGAGGGAGATTTAATCTGGTGATTTAGAGGAAAACAAAAACCTGCAAGCTCTGCTTCGTGCAAATAACCTGCAATTTCCGGCCTCACTGCGTGATTGGAGAGGCATGCAACCTGTTGTAGCCAATCAGAGAGCAACACTGGCCCAGAGCAAGGTGGAGTTCAGCTTTCAAAGTAAAGTGCAGCTGTGCCTATCATCTGCCAGGCTGCTTACGGTACCTCTATTGGTCAAAACAGCTATCCCCCTCACTGAAGGTAAGGAAATCCTGCCATACAGTGTTGCTCAAATAAGACCAACTTTATGGAAGAAGATCTCCCATAAAGTTGATAGGCTGTTCGTAAAGCTCACAAACTGATTGAACACAGGGCGAAATGATGCATATTCTTACCATGGCTCTTCACAGGCATCACCTTCCTCACTACGTAACCCTTTCCGTGGGCTGCTGCAGAGGCCACCACAAGGAGGAGGATGGTCGCTACACGTATGTCCATCTTGCAAATTCAAACCTGCAATGGAGGAGGAGAAGAAGAAGAAAGTCAGTACATCTGTTTTCAAGGTATAAAAAGTGCCATCAAGCTTTAGTGTTTGTATTAGTGTGAATTTTAGAGAGCCTGAAAACTTTTTTGGTACAAGAACATGCTTTAATCTTTCTTACAGAAACAATACTAGACAACAAATAAGAACAGAAAGCACAATTTTCTATTTCCACACTTCAGGCTCATGTATTATAAATGAAGGTAAAAGTCAGCAGAAGTTGCTCTATTTTTCTCTAACCAGTCACAGGAATGACTGAAGGCCCACACAAAGCCTAGATGTTGACAACACTCCCCTAGAGATAGAGAGGAAATTTCACATACCGGCATCCAACGAGAAGAACCAAACTCAGCACCAGTGAGCTCCTGGTGCTGCTGTATATCCTTAGGGTAGGAGCACAACTGAGGATATGCTGCCCTCCAGTACAATGATGTGGGTATTTATACCATATCTACCCTGCGCATCATTTAAAAAAAAAAAAAAGCCCCCACCACTCAAGTACCTCCCTCCTCCAGCTAGGCTGTAATTAGCAGACAGATCTGCCCAAAGCGGGCATGTCACATCAGGGTTCCTCCATGTCTTGAATATCCAGACACATGATTATCACTTATTTCTGTCTTCTCCTGAACTATAAAACAATAAAAAAAAGTATACTTTTGCAATGGACAAAAACAATCTCAACGAGAGCAACAAGGACACCTTTCATTTTCATCTTGTTAACATGCACATGGCATTTTACAGGAGGCATTTAAAATCTGCTCTGGACATGTTTATGTTAAAATTCCTCTTTCTAAATATGAAAATATCTTAAGGTAGTCAAAACAGACAGCTACTGTAGGTCTGTAACGGCACCTGTATAGCTTCACAAAGCGTGCTTTGAGGATGTATAGTGCACTATATGTCTCATCTCCAAATTTACATCTTGTCCAGCCGACTGGTGAAACTTGTCTTTACCTGTGCCGTCTGTCTGGACACCTCTATGCCTGCATGATAACATAAACAAGAGAAGTGGTGGGGAAAGCTTGCCTTCATGAAAGGTACAGTAGCTTTAGTGGAGTTTGACTGAAATGAACTAAAAAAATTTTCACTGATGTGAAGGCGTCATTTAAGAGATTCGTATATTTAGTTCAGTACATTTCCTGGGTATTATTATTTGGTCAGCTTGTTATGTGACTAATAGAGGACAAAGTAGCTCTCATTTGAGCCTCTATTTAAAGATGAACACTTTTTCTTAACTTGGATATTTTTGTATGTGTTTCACCCTCAAAACAGCGAATAAATCTATATAAAGAGCCACTGGGAAAGGCATTTGGGCTTGTTTCTGTGCAGTCTTGTAAATGCACTCTAGTGTAGCAGTGTTTGCTACACTAGAGTGCACTACTCCTGTTTAAACACCAGAGGGCAGGTTTTACTGAGGTACAGCACCTATCCCTGGAGTGAGATACCGCTGCTGTAGAGAAGGGGCCATGCTCCTGTGGTCACTTGTTATTTTTGGCCGCCTCAGTGCATCATCAGAGGTTTCAGTCCTATCCCTACAATAAAAGCTAGTTCCTGTCAAAATGTTGTATTTCCTCACTCCTGTCCTCCAGTATTATCCTCCCTCGCCCTCACCCTCCACCTTGTGTTGCTTACTTTGAGATGTTCCAACTGTAATTTCTCAGTTTCACCCCAGCCACATAGGAAATGCATACACCCAAATAATCACATGTTCTCAAACACACAAGTAGCCATAAACGATGTGTAGGGTAGTCCATGGCCCATCCCAAAATCTCCTTGGTGAATGGCGCAGCCAGTTATGGCACATGTTCTTCCTGTGTTCTTATAATGTATATACATACTGCTGACAACATGTGTATATTTGCAGAAATGATGATGAACTGCGTGATTGAGGGCTTCAAAATGTTTCTACATAAGGCGTCTATACTACATGTGACCGTGACTGGCATCTTCCACCACATATATAATTAAAGATTCTACAACATGGGTTGTTGGAACCCCCTTTTTAGTAAATTAGACCAAATTATCTGCAATTTTCCAAAGTGCTACCTTCACCCGGCTCATATCACTTAATCACTTAATCACGTTTGGCAAGTATTGTTTAAGTTCACTCTTGCTGTCAAATAAAACGTAATATAATTTGCGATCTTCATTTTCAAATATTTGAAATTTTGCTCATGAAAGAGTTGGGAGTGATAGCTCGCGGCAAAGGTGTAGACTGACTACCAGAGGCAGTAAAATGATAGAGAGAAGTCACATTGCATTTACTTGAAGTGTGTCTCAGTTGGAAGGAGCAGAGCACTTAAGCCAGTTATCACTACTGGAAGTTTTCCTTTTGAATGTGCATGTTTAGTCTTGCTTCATCGGCTTTGGAAAATCAGGTTTCTCCTGCAAATATACAGCAGAAGGTTTCTATTTTGATGAAATTACTGGTGAATGCCACACCAACGCCACATCAGTGTGCCACCAGTTTTGTTCTATGTATTTTTTTAAGTTATGCTCTATTATTTTAAAATCTCTTTATGCTTGTGCCCTAGGAGGAGGCCGAGGCTTTCCGGCTTTAGTCAGATTTAGATGAAAGAACAGAGCAAAGGAGGGTGGAGTTAGGATTTTGTATGTTTAGGTTCAGATCATTTCAGTTTATGTTTTTTCAAACAAGGCAAAGCCAATGCGAAAGAGGCTCTCTGTTTTTAGTCTGTTGTTCTGAAAACAATGATTCATCTCTTTATGCATGAAAAAAAAACTCCCATCATGCATCTGCATGTGAAGCGACAGGAAGGCTCATGCTGCGCTTTGGAACCAGAGCTCATTTTGGCTTGAGGAAGACTTGAATTGACAGTGCAATTTTGATGTTGTTTATAACCTTGCAGCATATATTTTTTTTGCTTTTCTTAACACGCCACTGCACTTATTCGAGAAGGACGCAGTGTCCTTGTGCCTTCCAGCAGCTGAATTGAAGGCTGTGAAAAGTACATGGCAGAGCTCTATCTGCTCTTCTCATTACTTCGCCGCAGCAGCTTGATGTGGCTGGCAAGCCTCATTGTAATAACCATTAGGAATTAGGTTAACGGCCTTCAAACTTGAGGTAGTGACGTCGCTTCGTGCTTATATTCCTTGTGAGCCCCCCACTGTAAAACACACACATGCTTTCAGTTTTGTGTCACTTTGTACCCTTGATATGTGACATCAAATATTTTTTTTACTGAATTTAGTAAACAGAGAAAACAGCTAATTATGCACACGCCCAAAGTCACTGGGAGCAAGTGAAAGCTGAATCGCTCCTTGTTTTAAGATCGCACAGATTTTATGGCTGTTTTTCATGTAGTTTAGTGACAGCAGTCATTTAAGGAGTCATTTGAGGTACTTCTTGAGTATTTGCTTTTTTGGTACTTCACTATCCAATAATTATTGCAGTATTTATTTCACTATATTTGTCTCACAACTCTTGTTAGTAGCTTTGCAGTTTCAGATTATTAATGGAGTCATATGTCAATGCTTTTTTATTGCATAACACAGGGATTCATATATACTTTTTTTTATTGCTGCTAGTGTCCAATCAGAAACTCTTATTTTGGAGCATAACTCTTTGCAGATTCTTCATATGCCCCACAAAACAAACATGGGCTGAAATAAGGATAAAAACAAGCATGGGAAGCCATGACAGGGCAAAGTTTCTTGCCTGACCCTTCTGCAGAGGACATGAACTGGCATTTTGAGGCCTTGCATGTTCTTCAGGCCTTCATCCGTATCTAACAACAGCCTGTGGATTTCACTAAAATCCCCAGAGAGTAGCTGGACAGCATTACTGGCAATGCTGGTGATGTTTGTGCCTGTACTCTGCAATGATAACAGTATTTGAGGGAAAGCTTTTCGCATTTTGTTTCTGTTTCTGTGCGCTCCACTGCCTAGGAATCGATGTTTTTGGTTTCTTCGACATTCTGGCCGAGGCTCAACCCACACCCAGCAGAGGCACATAATTGGCGGTTGATGTAAGGGGGCCCGGGCCGAGCACGTGAGTTAAAGGCTAAAGATACACCATCACTGCTGGGATACAAATTTAATGTTTCAATAAACTCAAGGGACCACTAAAAACTACTTTAAACTTTATGAATGGCAGCCTTGACAGGGGCCTATGTGAGTGATTGGTGGGGAAATTATAGGGTCCTGAAAACAAACAGGGACCCAAATGGTGCCGGAAGCGTAAAAGTAACTGAAAAATGGCAGCGGTAGCTTTAGAGACGAGAGCTGGTGTCTGGGAGGTCACCAGTTTGAAATCCAGAAAGGCAGAAAAACTGGGGGGATGAAAGAGAAAGCGCCTGTTGGGTGTTCTTTGACAGATGCCAGGTGTAAACGCATGTAGCTGCGTGTTAACATGAAAGCTTTCCTCAGCCAGACACCGCATGGTAATCTAACGTAAATTCTTTTGACTTTAGGGTGTTTTACCCCCGTAAACACACTACATTTGCTGTGTAATTAAGCCGATAAGTTGGAAATAGTTTGAAATTTGTGCTCACTGCCTGCTTGTGAAGTTATCGCCGTTCTGGCTGTTGAAGCTGGTGCTAGACGCACTTCTGAAAATGAGGACTTGCTTATTGCCAGTGAAGCGAGTCGAATGCTACTTGATTTGATTGCTTCTGTTTCCATAGTTCAGTATGCTGTATGTTTATTTATAGAAAGGTCTGACTCAGCTGTCATTTTCGGGCAGCTTTCTTTAGTTTTGCAGAGGAAATCAGGCCTTCAGAAGTGCAGCAGCCAGAAACTAATTGAATGAGAAGTACTCAGCCAGACAGTTTATGGGGTGCTACAGGGCACCCAATTTACTTCAAAGGTAAAAAGGTCATAAGAACATACAGATATTTTTCGCATGCTTGTTGTGTCCTCAAGCGAGGAGGCGATCTTTGCTCGTTATCGTTTTTATCATGAGGTTGTTTTTTGAGGGATTGAAACAAACAAACGGTGAAACAGAGGACAGACTGCTGAGACTATCTGTTTACTGTGGGATCATTTAAAGATATCAAAGCGAAATAAAACGACCTTAATGGGATTTTCAGCGCTTAAGCATAGGTGGCAGAGTCCTGTATTTAAGGATAATGACTAATCCGCTACATCGTGCCTGTGAAAATTTAGGGTTTCACTGTCTGTATCAGTGAATGCAAGAGAATCTGTTAGAGTGTGTGTGTGTAGGAAAGTGCTTGTGAAAGGCAGGAGGAGCAGAGGTGGATTTATTATTTATTTGTCTTGTCTGTTCATAATCACATCTGAGTCGAACGTGTGGTGGGGGAATGACACTTTGTGTGCTTCAAATCCAGAGTGACAACCAAGAACCATGTTTACACAACACAATGTCACCTCACTTGCTGGAGCAGATTGTTAGCACTGCGCCATAATGACCGCTGGAGAGACAAGACAAGTGTTGTTTCTGTACACTATATTTGGGAAGAGCCATGTCTGTCTCAAAATAAGTGTTGGGGCTAACCTGTGAGTTAGCACCCACACAATTCACAAACCTTATATAAAGACACGGCCACAGGAAGTTAGCTAGAGTTTAATGTACAGCGTGTCCAGAACAATGCCGGGGCCGTGGCTCCATCGCTGTGGTTTTGAGGTTTGTTTTGCTGGCTGATGAACCTTGTGTGGGTTGATACTTTGACTGGGCCCGAAACAGTAACCCTAACTGTGTCTAAATGGGAACGAGTCCACATTATAAAACACCAACAAACAATAGTGTGCTGTCTACTTTCTATAAAATATAGTTGCAGTAAAAATAATAGTGCACACAGAGTTTTCTCCTTATAAGGTTTAAGTTTGTTATTTGGTTTGGTTGATTCGTGATGAAGTATTGACCTGACACAGTGTCTGCAGGGATAGGTTTCAGCCTCATGGTGAACCTGAGTGATGTATGGATGGATTCGACTGTTCCCTTTAGAGGTCGCCACAGCAGGTCATCTGCTTCCATCTCACCCTATCCCAGCATCCTCCTCTGTCACACAAGCTTCTCCTGTTCCTTCACCACATCCTTGAATGTTCTCTGTTCTTCCTCTTTTCCTTCTGTCCGGCAGCTCTATCGTCCCAACATTTAAAGTTTCTATTCTCACTAACATACTCCTACCTTTCCTTCCCTCATGCTGCCTTACAACATGCCTTCCCTTCTTCTCCTCCTCTGTATTCGGCCAACAGTAGCATAGTTTCCACCATCACCGTCTTGGCCAGCAGCACCATTTATCCTTGCTTGAGACCAGGACTAGGGGCACACTGGATAGTGATTTGCAAATGAGTTTTATATCGTTTTGTACTGTAGGCTCAAACTTATTAAACTGGTTATTCCAGTTTTTTTATACACAGTCTTTTGTAACGGCTTCACCCCCTCAGTTGCTCTGAGTCAGTGCAGCATTGGATCCGAGTTATGTCATTGTGCTTTGTTTATTTTATTGAGTTTTATTGTTTGTAATTGGAAAAGAAAAAAATAAAGTCCAATCACCAAACGGAAACTGACACATCAGAAAAACCAGTAATGAAAGACACACACTAACCTCTGCAAAATATTATAAAAACGACAAATATGCAGCTGGTTTGTAAACTGAACTCAGATGTGACCAAAAATCTGAAGCGTTGCCATAAAAAACCAATGTGAAAGTATTCAGTTGGCTGGCTATTTGAAAAACAGTTATTCAGACGAATGGCTCGCTGCAGATGTTTTGGAGTTTGTTGTTGGTAATCCACAAACACAAGAACATCCCAGAATAAGTCAGGAGGAGAACACACAAGCTGGCAGTTGGCGTCTCATTGTGTTTGTTTAAGGGGTTTTTGGGACCAGACTTTATATTTGCAGAATATTTCGAAGAGACGGGCCAAAGGTGGATCCAAAAACATTTGTGTTGAGTGAGTTTGTCATGAGCTTTACATGGGCCGGGACTGTGGAAATGGAAAGCTGTCTGACACAGCATGGGTCCGAGGTATTTCTTCTTCAGTGTATCGTTTGATCGCCTACTATAAAGGAAAATATAGTGCATTAAACTTGCCTAACCACAGGTCATGTGAGACCGTCCCTGACATTTAGACAAAACAAATCTGTAGTGAAACTGTAAGAGAACTTGTAGCCTAAAATAGACAATTCTGACTAAATGTCCACATTTAGTCAGAATTGTATGATGTAGTGCCCGTGTCTGCATTTCTGCATGATGCTGTGAAATTACAAGCAATTTAAACTTTTTTTTCCTGACAAAAAACATGGTTTAGCACATCTTTAAAGGAGCTATTAGACCCAAATTTACATGAAATGAGCTGTTGAAACACCAAATGCTTTGCAGGTAACTTGGAGTTCAAGATGCTGTACAAGGAATATGCACGCTTAGAACTTAGAGGCATATAACATTTTTTTGTGCGCTTGTACATAAAATTCTTACTTGCGTGACTAAACCTTAGGTGCCTGCTGGGAGGACTTGTAGCCGAGCTTCTGTGACATCCAGCGGATTGAAGCTAAGGAAACAGGATTTTATAATCTTCTTGGAGGGTCTAGATGATTTATTTTTCCTACAGCCAGTAATACATCCAGCATTGCAAAGCAGAACAAGGAGTTTGTCATTTTGTTGAACCATCAGTTTCGCTTTGGAGAGTCGAGTTCAATGTGAGGGCTTGTCCCCTCGCGAGCAGAGCCAAGTGGTCTTAAACACAGAAAGAGTGTGAGTCATTGTGCTCTGTAATTTAGGCACACTGCAGCTGTCTTAAGTGACCACGACTGGAGACCTGTTAACCGGCCCGATCCACATGTAAGACTTTCCTTTCCTGTTAACGTAATAATTATAATGTCACTTCCAGCTCTCTCCCTCAATTGCAGCATGTATAGCTTTAACTGCAATGACAGCTTGCTGCAGGATCTTTCTAGGACAGGCCTGATGACTATTTTGGGTTTCTGACCTTCTTTCCCGACAAAGAGCCTCTGTTAATCTCTTCTATAATTCCTGCACTGATTTTTTTTTTTCTGGATAATGCATCTACTGTAAATACTATTTTCCAAGGTTATGGGCTTTTCTCTTAAACCCTGTAAATATATGTCTTCCTCTATGGCAGTGAGTTGGAGCTGGACAGTCAAGTGGCATAAGGTGAACTGCTAACTCGGCTGAATGGGACACATAAGACTTAAAAGACTTTCCAATTTGTCTTTTTCTCAGCTATTTACGGTTCTGTATTTCAAACAAAATCTCCAAATGTGGAAGTCTGAGGTCCTGTGGTGAAGGAAGAGAGAATTACAGTCCTAATACTGCTGTGCTTTTTCTGCTACAGTGTTTACATTGGTCTAGTCACTTTCTGGTTTGCAACAGCATGTGGTTGAGTAAAACTGTGGTTGTTGCTGCCGCTGCTGTTTGAAACCCATCTTATTCCAGACAGACAGGTGGACTCTGTCTGGAAACTCTTGCAGTCGCATTTAGATGGCAACAGCTTTCTCAAGTGGCTTTCTAATAAAGGGATAGAACATTTGATCAGACATGTTTTCCCGTAAATGGAAAACCTCCTCACTAGCAGATTGTGCTGCCACGTGCATGTCACTCAGTGTGCCAAAACTGGCCATTTTTAGGTGGTAAGTACTCAGGCAGTGAATGTTTATTTTATTTTCAGCCATCTGACTGGTTTTTATAAGGTAAATTTGTGCATTTATATAAACACAGATTACTTTCTAATAATTTGGGGTATATTGGTATATACTGTACTTAATTTCACAGGATCACCAAAGAAAGCTAGTCGCAGCGTGCATCTGTGCTGTGCTCAAGCACAGACTTTAAACATATCCTAAATAAATTAATGCCAGTAATGATTAGTAAACGTTTGCATTTTTGCATAATATACAGTGTAATATTAGCATTTTATTTAGTGCAGTATTTCTGGCCTTACTGCTAACTCCTAAAAACTAACAGTATTTCTGCTCAATACTTTCCTGTGCTCAGGAGTTATTAGATGTCGTTTTCTGTCTGATGCAGAACAACAGTGTGAACGGCTTTTTCCAAGTTTTTACAGCGTTTGTTGAAACTGGAAACAAGTCGATAAGAGTGATGTCGTCATAAAAGATGAACAAAGGCATCATGAGATCATTTGTTTGTTGGGCTTGTTGTTTTGAAGCCTTTAATTTGGCATTTTGGCCTTCACCGTTTTGATTATTTTGCATCTCGATGCCATGAGTAGGTGGTGGGTGGTGGATTTGACTGACAACCTGAGACCACTGCACGCTCATTTGGTAGTGATTTGTCAGTCATCGAGGAGCCACACCATAAAGCCTGTCCTGCTTTATTGTCTGGTTTGCTCTCAGTGGCACAATAATTTACGTATGATGCTGTATTGAAGGAGTCTTAAAACTAACAGCTGGGACCACTTTCCTGTAGACTTCTATACAATCAGAATTCTTTTTAACAACTGAGGTCAATCCCTGCTGGCCATTCGGTTCATGATGATAGTATCACACACTGTTGTTGCCGATTTGTCAGCTACTCAACCATAATGAGAACATTCTACCACATCCCAAAGGTGCTCTATTGGATTGAGAACTCGTGACTGTGGAGGCCATTTAAACACACTGAGCTCATTGTTAAATTCAAGAACCCACTCTGAGATGATTTGAGCTTTGTGGCAGGCTCCAGCAGCCATCAGAAGATGGCACACTGGTCACAAAGGGATGGGCATGGTCAGCAACAATGCTCAGGTAGACCATGGTGTTTAAATGCTCATCATTTGCCAACAATATATCCCCCACTCACACCACTGAAACTCCATTATGCTTTTGTTTTGCATTCAGAGATGCTCTTCTGCATACCTTGGTTGTAACAAGTCGTTATTTGAGTTACTGCCTTCCTGTCAGCTTGAAGCAGTGTGGCCGCCCTCCTTTCATCTCTCCCATCAACATTTTTCCCGAGAACTGCAGCTCACTGGATAATTTCCTTTCTGTGGACCATTCTCTGTAAACCCTTAAGATGGTTGCATGGTCAAATCCCAGTAGATTAGTTGCTAAAAACCAGCCTGTCTAGCACCACCAACCATCCAGCATTCAAAGTCACTTAAATCACCTTTCCTCCCCGTGCTGATGCTCAGTTTGAACTTCAGTATGCCTAAATACATTATATGTTTGACATAAAAGTGAGGGGTGATTTATGAGTGACTGGAAAACGTCTGTTATCGGTGATTACATTGCATTTCTCATGACTGGATTGGCCTCTTTTGTCGCCTTGTCACACAAAAATTGCATACATTTGCTCTTTTCCTTGCTGAAATGACAGATTAAAAGCCTAAATGAGATAAGTTTCATGTTTGTGTTCTTATTTCAAAGCCCTTCACTTTCACTTTATCACAGTGCGAAGCCCCTCTGTTGAGTTTGATCCCCTCTGTAACCTCACAGACAAGCGGTTTGCTTCATTGAAATTAGACTAATTATATTCCACACCTCTACACACGCATTTACTCTAAGCTGTACTTTCACTAGCCATTATCTCTTTAGTGTTTCATGACTGTGAAACACCCTCTTCCAAATTAAAGGTCGGAAATGTGCCAGAACCTTACATTATAAGCAGGTTTTTTTTGAGAATTAAAAGCTGCCCAGTCGCTCCAGTCTGTCAGTCTGCACCAGTTTGACATCAGCCGCCAACTGAGAGCTTAGCTTAAGCTGCAGACTATGAAAATCTGTCTTTTCCCTTCAGCTTGTGCAGAGAGAGCGGGAGAGCTGAAATGTGCTTCCACAGACATTTTGGGATTTCTGCCCTGTGATGAAATGCAGCGATAGACTCTAAATGTCAGTAATCACCTGGGGATAAAGAAAAGAGACTGTTATGTGTAGTCATACAGAGGTGCACAGACTATTTGTCAAAAATATTTTCAAATCAGGTCCTAGCTGGAAGGTGTGCTCAGCTTTTTCAAATCACAGCCACTACAGAAAACTCAGTTTGTTCATCATTCACACAAAGTATTCTTTTTAAAAGTTGGCGGTTTCTGGTTTTATTCATGATTTGAGATTTAAAAAAAGATGTATCTATTACTTTGTAATAATGTAAGCAGTGTCTTTAATTCATAATTCAATTATTAATCAGAGTTGGCACTCTGTGCATGTGCTCTATGTAAGATTAGGCGACTCAACATAAGCCATAAGAAGGAAGCTGAGACGATACAACACAGACCAGTCTGTCTTTTTTCTCGTCTAATCTAACATTCACTAAAGTTTCAAGACAAAGGGTTGAAAATATATAAAGCAGTTTTTGCCACAGGTTATAAACACAGCGTGCAAATGCACTACCCTAGATTTTATGGGCTTTAACAACAAGCCCGCTCTGGTTTACTCATACATATAATAGTGGTTGTTGCCATGGTTTTGTTGCTTCGTTAAGCAACATGTTAAGCATACACAATGTTATGTTATAGAGCTGAAAGTTGGTTTTGGTGTTTAGACAAAGGAAAGCTAGAGAGCTTTATTTAGGATGCTGTGATTCACTGTGCTTTTCCCGCAATGACGGCCACTCTTTGATTTACATCTGGACCCACGGAGTTTTTTGGGTTTTTTTGCCTATCCCGTTTGGCTCTTTTGCCATCAGAATTATTGTCTAAAGGCAAAGAAAGATGCCCAACGGATTTACTTTACCAAATTGACCATCCCAGCCTTGCCGTAATGGTCCATTTGATTCACCTTTTATTGTTTATTTTATTTTCACTTGCTGAATACGGGACAGACTTGACTGGAGGAAAGAAGGGGAGAAAAAAAGAGGGAAAGAGAAACAGCTGAGAAGAGGGACGGGGGAGAAGGGCAAAAAACAAAAACCAACAGAATGGGAAGAAAAAAAAAATGCATCTATCGATCACCTGGATCACCTGTTGAGAAAGAAAAAAGAAAACAAGCAGAAGAGAACAAGAGTAATAGAATAAACAACATCACAATGATATATGGGAATATGACAGTAAATACTAAATATTAAACATTATTGTGCAGCACATAAGATCAACAGAACACAGTGTGCTTTGAGGTAGGAGCCAAAAAGGGTGTAGTTTGTGGGTGTGATCACCCGTGTGTACACCTGTGAGCATGGACGCGGTTGTTTTTTTAAAAGGTTCCTTCATGTAATGATCTGCTAGAGGGTGTGGGGGGGCCACAGCCCCGTCCTCCAGGGCATGAAGCAGGTATGGGGAGATCAAAACTCCAGACATCCAGAGGCCCCCAGAACACAAGAGACCAAGGAAGACCAACAGAGGGGCAGCTGCGCCACTGTCCCAGGAAGAGCTGAGGAGAGTCCCAGATGAGGGCTCACTCAGCAGCCGCGGAGCAGAAGCCAGGGGGGGTTGCAGTGACGCGCCCGTAAGCTCCGCCGGCAGCCAGCTGTGCCTGAGTGACCGAGCCCCAGGCCGATAGGCCGGGGGCACCCCACCTCCGAAGTGGCCCGAGCGAGCCCCAGGCTCCAGGCCCCGATAAGCGGCCGCCAAGGAGTGAGCCGGTGTGTACCTGGACGCTCATCCCCAGACACAAAGAACCACCAACGCACCGATGTCTGAGGGAGTCCGCCACTGGCAGGGGAAGTGGTGGTGGGGGGAGATAGACCTCCAAACCTTGGAGGGCCTGAGATGTCCCCAGAGAGGTGGCGTCTGATACCCAACCTGACATATAGACACAGACATACAGGCACACACAGACACAAACATCCATTCCCACCCTCATGCTCTCATATGCACTTACTCCACACTCAACCAACGTGGAGACAGACATAAAGAGACGCTGTATACACGATCACACTCCCCAAGCGTACTCTACAAACCGGGTCTAGGTACCCTTGCCCCTGGAGGGGGGAACTGCACCCAGACCCAGGTGGTGTTACCCTTTTCCCTGCGGTGGGGAGAGGCAGACCGCCCCGACTCCGCAGCAGCAGGGAGGCCCCACACTCCAGACCGCAGTCGGACGGCCAACTCCTCCTCCTAGCCCCCCGCTCCAGCAGGCCGCAGAGAACGGGGGTGAGAGAAGACTCCAAACCTCCCTCCACCCGCTCATTGTAGTGTTGATGCATGTGTGTTCTAAGGTGCATTTAAAACCCAGGAGGGCATGGAGCATGGAACCACGGAGTTTGAGCAGATGCTGAAAGCTATAGTGGATACATCATTCACCAAATAATCCATCACTGACAGAGTACATCAATGACCAGACCAGAAAAAGCTGAAGGAAGTAATTAAGTAGTCCTATACTCGAGTAACTAAATCTACAAACCTTTTAAAAAGTTCACCTAAAAATGTAGTAATGAAATAAGGCATCAGTTAAGATAATTTAGCGTGTTTGCTTTTTTGAGAAAATCAAATCCCTAATCTAAAAAAATTAGGGATAAATACATTTCTGGTATTCAAATTAATAGTTTTCCAGTTAGTTTTTGCATTTTGTGAAGTAATAGATAAAATCATGGCGAAAAGAAAGGTTTTACTTGTCAGTACAGTACGTCATTTTTAAAAAATTACCTGGTCTTTACTGAGTTTTAAAATTAGGCAAATAAACATCCCAAAAGGTCCATCTCAATTTCATATCGTGTAAGGTGAAGTTATTATGTAGAAAAGTTGGCACTTCTGTAATATTTCTTTTAATTATCAGGCTGAACTATCTTTATTTAACACATTGGCTTTAGACTGAAATAAAACTGCTCAAGTGAAATTTGAAATTTATCTGATTTATACCACATTTTAAAAAGCATATTGCTTTCCAAGACCAATAAGCAGACTTTGATAACACAATACAAGCTACTGTTTGCAGAAAACGTCAAGTTAACAACTAATTGAAAAGGAAAATTCGACACTACAACCCAAATTAATGATTTAAAAAAAACACTTTTTACGTGTGCGTTTTGTTTTGTTTTTTTGTCTGAGTACATGTTGTACTCTTTGAGAATTCTTTGCGTTTTTTTAGATGCAAAGTGATGCTTGGTCACTCTTGAAATACTCTCAAGTATGGGTATGTGTTGGTGCATGCGACCACAAACTGCAGAGATTTTGTGCTGTTTCACATCAGCAGAGAATTGGGTCGTGAAAGACTTAATGAAAGCCTTGAAATAACCTTCTCTCGATGCCTGCGGAGATGTTCGATCTGTAGAAATAGAATTGTAATTCTATGCTTAAGTACAATATACCCCTAATTTGTCAGTGCTCTGATTGGAGCTTTGATTGCTAAATATAAGTTTATGATAGGTCACTGGATTTTTTTTCTGCTGTAGCGCTGTGGAGACTTTTCAGTCGATTAAATGAGGTCTTTTGGGGTGAGTATTGTATTTCATTCTCCCCTTGGGATTTTATTGTTTGGGTTACAGTAAGTTCAGTCCTTGATAGCACAGGCAGAGTGTTTCAGACTCCAAGAGACGATATTGGGGCTGTTGGGACAATTTTAACTGCTTGGCCTATCTGTTGTGGTGAAGGGAGTGTTTATATGTAGGGGAGGATTGGTGCTAACTGTCTAATTATGTATGGCCTTACGTTTCAGCGTTCCCAGGGTACAGTAACAGTAATTGATGTAGCATGTGCTCTGTAATCAGTAATGTCAAAGACCACATAAGGCACACTCTCACAGATAAATCTTTAATTTGGTGCAGTACGCACGTCCCCTCTTTTGTTGGAGCTTTAATTATGTTTCTTTCACACAGAAAAGGCCATTTTTGTGGGACTAAATTGATCACCTCCAGCTTGTTCAGCTTATATGTGATAAAGTTTATTTATATGAATCAGTTTTTAACAATAAAGCAGTTGGCCCAAACTGCAGTTTCTCGCCAGCTTTTAGAGTACTCAGCAGATCCTTTTGCCTCTGTTCCCAGAGAGCCAAATTGGCCACACATGAAAGTTGATAGACCTGGATGTGAGACACGAGCTTCTAAATTCCACAAACCAGGTGGAAGGCCACAGTTTGACCCCATGAGCTGAGTACTTAACTCTCCACCTGAAGTTCTCTCATTAGAAAAGAGCAGTGTAAACACATGCAGCTGCCAAACAGCTTACACTTTCCAAACCCAACTCTCATTCTTCATCCAAAATTGAGCCATTAGGCTCGCAAAGTGCACATCATTAAGTTAATGCCAATTAAGTTGTTTCGGAATTTATCTATTTATGGCTGACTTCAGGTTAATGAAAGAAGTGTTTGAAAAGGCTTTCTGTTTATTTGAAAGTGGGGTGGGAAGGTGGATTGAAAGATATCTTTATGTTTTTATCTTGTCTTTGTTGATTTACATTTATGTTATAGGGGCAAAGCAGTTTAAAGCAGACCATGAAACTGATTTGCTGAAGTGTTTAACTAAATGTTTTACTCGTTTATATGTTATTTTTTATTTGCAGCAATATCCACAAGCAAGGCTTCAAAGTATTATTAATAGTTTTGATGCATGAAATGACAGTTTGCACCATGAGAGCCAGACCATCCCCTCAGCAGCTGGTGGAGACCAAAACGAGAGCTTAAAGAAATTCTGGAGAATTACTTATCTCCAAGCTCTTCTTTTGATCTTATCAGTTTTCTGTCAGGATAATCCCACAGTGCTTCCATATTATTGAGGTCCAGGCCCTGGGGAGGCCAGTCCTGACTGATAATGTTCCACTGTGTGTTTTCTGTCCAAGTATGTTTGTACTGCATTGGCAGTGTGCTTGGGAGCGTTGTCTGTAGAAGCTGTTGCCAATCAGACGCTTTCCACACGGTATTACATTGTGGAAGAAAGCCTGATGCTCCTTTTCTGCATTAATTTTCCCATCTATCTGTCAAGAAACTGGCTGAATGCAGTGCTAAACCATGACAGAGTCTCCACTGTGTTTTACAGATGGCTGTGATGCTCACTATTGCACGT
This sequence comes from Simochromis diagramma, assembly GCF_900408965.1. NCBI lineage: Eukaryota > Metazoa > Chordata > Actinopteri > Cichliformes > Cichlidae > Simochromis > Simochromis diagramma. Next base: position 8,551,134 of record NW_024387030.1, read on the forward strand.
GTCTGACCTCATCCGTAGATGTCGATGACAATTTGAAACAAAAATGTCAAATTTCAATTCGTCACTGCATAAGACTTGTTTCGCCCTGATTTTCAGTCCAGTTCTTATTAAATTTGTAATACCTCGGCCTTTTCACCCTCTTTCCATTCGTTAAAAATGGCTTCTTGACAGCCACTCTCCAGACCATTTCTGATGAAGCTTCAGTAGGTGGATCAATTGAAAAGCCAGATGTATCTCTCACATCCCGTGTCAAGAAAAAGCCTATTTCTAAGAGATGACTTTCAGACACTGTTCAGTGTCTTGAGATTTTTTAAAGTCACACTGCATTCAATGCTGAGATAAGTTTTCGGCTAATAGCTCTTTTGGAATCACCTTGTTGCTGCAAAAACTGTTTTATGTCTATCAAACTATATTATCATTGGGATTTTTCAGACTCAACTAGAGAAATGGGAATAAAAACAAAAGAAAACAACAACAACAAAAGAAACAAAAAAAATATAAAATAAAAACATTCATCTGAAAATGGTCATTGGAAACAAAATAAGAAGAAATGAGGAATGGTTCAAGACATAGTACTGCATATTTGCTCTGTATCACCTGGTTGTATAAAGAACAAAATATTTGTTTACATTATACATGGTGGTTTGCTTCAGTTAATGGTGGGAGTATAAAAGTGGGTGAGCTTAAATTGCTTATGGACTCAAAAGTATGCATGCAGAATGCAGGTGTTTGATATATAAAACACATTCAGTTCTTCCCCATTTCCCCTAAAATAATAATTATAATGATGATAATAAACTCACTGTTCCCTCTCAATTTTTGTACCCCTGCAAAATATTGGTGCAGTCCCTTTACCAGTTGCTTATATTTTTATTTAGTTCTTAGATAAACTAATTATCTTGAGGCAAATAGCTCAGAGTTTAGCAGCAAACATGATTATTATGAAAGTTATTAACAAAATTGAGATATATCATAGCTCCCTTATAAAAATACTTAAATGCTGAGTGAGGTAAAGAGAAACAGCATGGGCCTTGTAAACTCTCTATATGACACAGTATGATGCATATAACCCATGCCTTGGAGCAGCAGGGCAGGGTGGGTGCTTGTGGTCACTGTCTCTGCTCTCAGTGTCTCCAGTGGGCCCCCCTGCACATTTAACCCAGTGGCTTTCTGCCAAACCCCAAGGTAGCACGCAATGAAAATGAGAGTGTTGCCTTAGGAGTTAAAAAAAGTTATGCTTTGATCATCCTCTTTGGCTGTTTATTCCCATGCTTGTTCAGCTATATCTACAGAATTAGTATTGCTGGTTAAAATGGGACTTTAAGTGCAATCGTTTAGGTTTTCTGCTACCTTACCATTATTGCTACCAAAAAGGTTGCAAATTGAGATTCTCCTTGTCTCTTGTCAACCACCAAGCCTGAAAAATACGTCATAAGGGACATGATACAGTAATTTGTGGTTTTGGCTATAAATATGATGCATGATACATAGAGAAACACAGTATATTCATTTTCCCCAGAGGCTTTGTTAAGTGAGGTACCTGCTGCAATTTTCATAACTTTAAATATATAATGTTCCACAGAGTCTTTTTTTTTTTTTTAGAGGTGTTGCCAAAATGAGGAGTACACAGAGATATCGTCATAACTTTTAAGGTAATTAACAACTAATTTTCTTAAATACTGAAGTAATTAAGAAAATAGATAGCTGGATAAACAATTCACTTCATTTCAGCTTTTCATTATATAGCAACATATTACAACAACAGTTGTTTCCATCAATCCATCCATTTTATTCCACTTATCCTTCAGGGATCAACCTGTCCCAGCTGCCATTTCAATCATATATATTTAGTTGTATTATTTAATTTAGTTTAGTTACTGTTCTTACTTTCTTGGAGCAACTGTGGCCACATAATTTCCTCAGGGATTAATAAAGTATTCTGATTTTGGTTCATAGGGTGCGAGACAGGGTGCACCCTAGACAGGAGGCCAATCTGACAAAGGGCTCAGTTGCCTCAAGGCGCTTTAAAGTGTAAGGTAAATGTATAACCCTACAATAATACAGAGAAATCCCCGGCAATCAGAAGACCCCCCCTATGAGCAAGCACTTGGCAACAGTAGGAAGGAAAAACCCCTTAAAAGTAAGAGACCCCCAGCAGAACCAGGCTCAGCGTAGGGCAGCCAACTGCCATGACTGGTTTGGGGTGAGGGGCGGACAAGTAACTAATTTAGTATTAAGACAACAGCTTAATCTTTTTATTGTCATTTATGTAAGTTTCTACCGAGATCACTCAAAGAAATTATTAGTCTTAGGAAGCAAATACAGAACTTATCAAATAAATAGATCAGCATTTATCACGGCATACAGAGATAAATGCAGAAGTAATGCTCCTATGTTCCAATGCCAAACTGCAATGCAGTTCAGCACGATAAAAGGCTAAACTCTTTTCTAGTCATGTTAGCAGAGCTTAAAACTGATCATGTGTTTGGCTAGTTGAGTGTCTGGAGCATCAGCCTAGTGGATAATCAAAACGCCCCCCAAAAAGTACTTTATTCTGAAACGATGGATTTCATACTCCTACAAGGTTACACAGCAGCAAAGTTTGGCTCCTACCAAAAAAGAACAAAGTGGGAGGCCCCGCTGCACAAATGAGACAGAGGGTAAGTAAATCAGTCTCTAGGTCGAGACAGAGATGCCTCACAGGTCCTTAACTGGCAGTTTCATTAAATGGTACCCATTATGGCACAATTGTGTTGGTGTGCAGAGTGGTTGATATTGTTGTGTGAAAACCTTTGGCAGTTTCCCCTTCTTTTGAGGTACATTGAGACTATGATTAAACTCAAACAGAATGGTGCACCAGACGCTCCGCTAGCAGAATTTATTGCGTCTTTAATCAGCAGTTTTCGGCGTGACGACTTCTGAAAATGGGCCTGTGTATGTCTGCGCAAATTCTTAAATGGTTTATGAAGAACGATCTCTTTAATTACTGTCAGTTTCAACATTTCTGATGAATGTTTATGTCATATGCTACATTTTTTGCATGACCTCAAACTTTGTGTGTGAGGACAGACATTTTTTAAAGGGGTTTTTTGTCACCTTAACATAGGATTCTCATATAGCAAGGGGACAAAACAATGTCAAGTATATTTTTAATTTGCTAAAAACAGTGTTGGAGAGAAAAAGTCCAAAACAATGTACACAGCTACATGCAAAAATCCAGACATCAGACAGTTCTTTTCCTCCTTAAATTTAGAAAAGCAAAAGCAGAAAATGTTCCTGTTTTCCTCTCTCGTGCTGACTTTGTGGTGACATAGATATTTATAATGGGAGACCAACGTCTGGATGCCTACCACTCTTTCCTCCATAACTGCTGATGTTTGCATCCAATCCATTCCTCTTTTATGTAAAATAATCATCAGTGCCATCCTGGATGATCCAGGCTTGCACCAAATTGGAAATATTACAATAATTTAACTCATTTTAATGCACAAAATGTTCTTTCTGCAGCCTTAGTTTATGTGGAAGAAGACGTATTCATACTTGTACCTGTGTATTTTTACCTTGTGGTTACTTATGGCTATTGGTCAACACAATCAAAGTGGGAAAAACATTTTTTGAGGTATAGCATCACCACAAGTGCTCAAAACAGCATTAACGGTCCCTGAGGATATCCGTGAGAAGGAAAGAAGTGGATGTAATCACGGGCCCAGGTCCACCCAGTGGTTACTGGTCATCAGCACAACCCAAAGATCAGCCAATGACATGGAAGCAGCCCTCCCTGTCTGTCTATATAAGCTGAGAGGAACAAGTAAGAATCAAGGGAGGGGGGACACTCATATCTTTCAGCTGTCCATCCAAGATTGCTTATGATATAAAACTAAATGCGTAGATTGTTAAAATTATAAGGAGCCGATATGAAGGAGGAGATGTGGCAATTTTCCTGCATCCACATGAAAGCAAGAAGTTAAAAATACAGTTTTTTGGGGTCTTGTGAGTCACGTCATTTTTATAAGAGCCTGAAGTTAAATATATCCATCCAGGGTGACACTTTTCAAGTTAAAGTTTAAGTCAAGTGTATTATTCGTGTAGCCTTTAATCCTAGCTACGCTCCCAAAACGCTTCTTAAGACCAACATTGTGGAACATCAAATGAACTTTAAGACCTGCAGTGAGAACAACGAAATCCCCCCCCCCCCTCCCCATTTATCTGTACTACAATTAGTCACTCAGCTCCAGCTGAAACCTTAAGCAGTCCAACCACATGCCCGAGTTAGTGCTGCTGCTTTAGGCGTCTCCTGAGCGCTTATCTCAAAATGCATCAGAATAAAGAAATTGCTATGGTTAGCCTTAATGACAAAATTACAGCACAAACAGACAAATACTTTATGACTTTAATGATATATGTTTAAGTGTTCAGATGATTTCCATGCTGTACATGTGGACGCACTGGAGTTTGTGTGATAGTTTTTGGAAGCTCTCTAATGATACAGGAATGATGCTGGGGAAAAAAATATTCTATAGATGGTGCAGACATGTCATTTGCTTGCTCGTAAAATTAGTTTATTAAATTAAAGTGACTCAAAACTTTGACCACAGTGTTTACGTTCCAGTTTTAAACCTGCAATTGTGATTTCTATTTCAGGGTGTAATAAACGTTTATTAATGCTTGTGCTGAATAAAAAAAAGTCTCTCACGTGCAGCCTCTCGGTTGTTGACTGTCTATTTCCAGCTCTGTGTACACAAATATACACAGTGGAAACCATGATGGCAGGGATGTATATATACAGCAGTGGAGGACGGCCATATTCCTTCTGGTCATCAGGGTGACCACAGGTGGTTTCCATGTAAAATACCACTGTCTGATCAGTGAATATACACCCCTGAGGGTTTTTCTCAACTGACTTTATTGCTCTTGCTGTCTACAATCTGTCTAAAAATGGTTGCCTGCAAAAACTGCATTGCTTGTTCTTTTCCAGTTTGAATCCCTTTGTTTAAACATTTTTTTTTTGAAATCTTAGTAGCAAAGTTGTCCTTGACTTTGATTCTGGTAGAGTCTGGCTCTATGATCAGACCAATCATCAGGTTGGAAGCAGAAATGTAAAAAATGAAGGAGATTCTTAAAAGTCCAGTGAGAAAAAAAAAAGTCTGTTGTTATAATGCAGAGTAGCCCATGCAGCTTATGTGCACCACCTCACCTCGCAGGTTACGGACAAAGTGTGGTTCTGTAAGTTCTCCCTGGCAAACTCTACATTTCTGCTGCTTGTCCACTCTGAACTTTGTTTTTGAGACCTGCATCTGCAGACGAGAGAGTAAAAGTGCAACAGGGCTCATAAAGAAAAAGGAGAAATTCAGTGTTCACTGCAGTAAAAATGTGAACTGTATCATTAAACTCACCCAAGTGACCTTGTGCCTCAGGAGCTCCGCCTGGGCCAAAGCCTGTTGCAATCTCACCATCTGCCTCTGGTGGAAGGTTTCCCTGAGGGATACGACTAAAAACTGAGAGACCAGTTGAACAGACCAGGACTCAGGAAGGAGCTGGAGTACCTTCTCCAGTGCAAAAACCTGAGGTTGGCTGTTAAGAAGATCCACAGCTGCGCCTGTGAGATCCTTGGAGCTCAGGTAGATTTGGAGAAGAGTGAGCAGGAGGACCTCCCTGAATTGTGAGTCCTGGTCCTGGGCTGCCCTGCAGCAGTAGGCCTCTGCAGCCTGGAGGTCTTTCTCCTCATGTACAAGCATCTGCAGTGCTTGGTAGTGTTCACCAGACCTACCAAGGAGAATGGCCTTTTCTGGGTGTAGGGTTGTTGACTTTACTCTGTCTGCAATGAGTTAAAAATCATGACGTTTACTTTAACTTGCTGCTAATTCCACAATGATTTATTTTAATACGCACACTAATTCACACACCATGCACTGTGGAGATGTTATAAAATTTGGACTCCCATAGCAGCTGCTGCAGCTTCCCTCTGGTCACCCTCACTCTTTCATCTTCCTTTTGCAGCATCTGAGTAACATATGCCAGGGCCAGACGGTTGTGATGGCTCTCTTCCTGGGGGGCAGATTACATCAATCATGTCTGCGCATTTAATTTAGGTTATTAGATTAAGGAGCTGTTGGTGTACCCACCTCGCTATTTAAATCATGGATTAAGTACTCAAGATAGAAAATCAATGCCAGTGGAAACGTCTCCAAGAATGTGAGGACATCTTGTGTTTCAAATTGACCATCTGGTGGGCGCTTGATGAAAATCTGCACACCTGTCTTTATCAAATAAAGTAAAATGTATTTAATCACTACAAATTGGTTTATAAGGCAATTTCTACAAAAAAGGTGGTGCCATTTAGAGCTGTTGACGTATACAGTCGCAGATACATTTATATTCCAATAATCTTATGGGATTTATCGGCATTTAAAACAAGAATTTAAACATAAAAAAACCTCTGGCTCTGCCACTGACTTTATGTTTGACAAATTGCTGCCATATGAGCACAAAGTGGCCCTTGGTTTTTCAATCATATCTGCCACACCCTCATCAACTTCAGTTTCATTAAAACAAGACGATGACAGCCAAAATGATCAGCTCAAGGCTTCAAAACAGGAGTACATAAATCACTGGTTGATGTCCACATATACAGTATATGGTTTATGTAGACCAGAGACAGATTAAAGGAAAAAAAACACCTCACTGTTTCTTAGTAAAGCATGGGAGTGGGACCATGAATCACTTTAGCAGCTTTAATGCACTTTACCATTTATTTATTTAGCATTTCTCAGACTCTGATGGAGGGATGGAATATGATTCTTTCTAAAGATAACCCCTCATTTGGTGTTTTGATGATAGTGGTTCAATGCACTACCAAACCTTAAAGGTCACTGCAGGTGATTCAGACAGTTTCATATGTATTTAACCATTGAGTGACTCTACTGCAGATGAGGGTATCAACGCCCTGGAAGAAGCCATTCCACCAATCAGACAAAGCAATTCAGATTTTCCTTTAATTTGTCACTTTTCTATGTCTGCAATACATAGTTGTATTGTACAACTCTGCCCTCTGCAGTTTGGTAGTGAGCGTGAAAAATGAAAAAGGCACCTCTTGGTTTCTTTGTAAAGTCCAATCTGCAAATGCCCACACGGTGTCTTTGTCTCTGAGCTGACTGAGAGTCGCCACGATGTGTCCATATACATCTGAGCAGGAAGAATCTTTACACAAGCCATCTGTAATCTTCACCCAAGTCTGGAAGAATACAACCAGTTAAAATACACTGCTTTCATACATCAAGTTTGTGTGAACATATGTGATGTTTTTTTGGATGGGGGGGGTGTACCTTTACTGCATCAGTGTGCAGCCCGTGGCTTTCGTAGAGGGAACCTAAAGCAAAAAATCTGTAAAAGAAAAAAAGAAAAGAAGTCAAAATGATTCTCAAAAAGTAAATTATCTGAAATAAATAATCTAAAATCAAAAGCATGGTTGTGTCCTAAGCAAAATATTCATATTTATAGGTGTGATTTCAGATCATTTGTATAACTAATAATGATTCATTTTCACCTGTGGTGTTGCTCCAGAACAGGGACACAGAGGTCCAGACTGCACTTACTGGGAAAAGCAACAAGCTGTTGGAGTTTTTCATCATCGTTCATTTCTACATACAGCCTCAGGAGGGTGCTGTCCACTTCCTTACTGCACTTCAGGCCTCTCTCTGTCCCCCTTACTGCTCTGAGAAAATCTCCCAGGAAGGCCAGGTAATGATGAAATTTGTTTCTGTCCTCCTTCTTGAGCACCTGGAGATCTCTGCCCTTGTTTATTTGATCAAGATGAGATTGAAAGTCCTCGCTGAGACACATATCCGGGTACAGGCGGATGATTTCTCTCGGGTCCAGCTCACCTTTACTGTTCAAGTGGGTAATAAGTATACATTTTTACATATGGAAGAAGCAGAAAGTACACATCTTTAAAGCAGTGTTCTGAGATTTATTTAGCATGTATTTTGGAGTGTTTTGTTATGGGAGAGGGAGTTTGGTCTCACATGAATAGATCTTTGGCTTGGGAAAAACCCTCCTGGTAAAAATGAGCAAATCCAGCCAGGCAAGTGATGGCCTTCTGTAGCTCCTGCGAGGGGAAAATAGTCTTATTTTTAAACCAGGCACATATTGTATGAGCATATTTAACGCACCAATATGTGAACTGAAATAACTGAGGCAGAAGACACTGTGACTCTCTTGAGGCTAAAATGTTACACTTCAAGAAAAACAAGTAGCAGAAAAATGGGAAATGTCTATGATTCATGATTGTGTTAATTAGCCTCTTCATCTTTAACCTGTAAGCTGAGACGTGGCACAGATTACGCTAAAAGTCAAACGCCATCTGCTGCCTTCAGTTGCATTCATCGATATCGAATATACCTGCGTATACTCTCTGTAAGGTAACAAGTCTATGCTTTGACAGTCTGATCAATGGTAAATTCAAACCATATTATGCATTGCTAGTTGGGTTTGTAATGCATGAATCTGAAAGTCAATATGATTGTACAAAGCAGCCGGAGCTACAGCAGCACACAAGCAGGCAGCAAAAGTAAAAGATTTGGAGGCTACCTGATAACGCCAAAGCTATATTTTAAAATCAGTGTGATGTGAGTTTGCATCCTTCAGTGTGCCTATAAATTCTGTTTCACCTTGTATGAGTCAAGTGGATGACGGCTTTGAGCCCCTTCCAGCAGCAATAAGGCCTCCTCAACCCTTTGGTGCCTTACAAGTGCCTGGATCTGCTCTTCGAATGCCACCAGGCTCAGGCTGAAAATGTCTCTCTCTGTGAACACTAACACACCATCTGAGGGGACATTTGCTTTTGGTTTTTAGAAACTCTCAGAAGGCGCAAGAACGACTGACTATATTTGAGCAAACTGAGACAAACATGACTACGTCTTTTAAAAACAAAAGCAGGCTCTTTGCGATTAATCTGACCTGGATCAGATGAGAAACTGATGTCGCTGGATTTACCTGAAGTGGAAAGTAGACCCCTTGCTCCAGTGAGACTCACAGTCTGTTTGCGTTGCTGATCCAACATGCTGTAAACAGACAACAGTTCGGGCTGCAGGCTTAGGACGTAAGGGAAACATGCCCCGGCTGCCAGCACCTCCTGAGGCCACTGCAGGGGAGGGCGCTGGCATATCCCTGTCTTCATCACAAACATGCCTGAGGGATGAGAATGGAGAAATGATATCTTGGCAAAATAAATATCCTCTGGCTAGATGGATTAATGACTTATGAGTGATATGAAATGAGCTGTTTTAGAAGCTAAGAATAATGGCACATGAATGTAAAGCCTGTTGGATATTTTGGCAGCTCTTACCTAAAAATTCTGGCCCATTCAAGAGGAATTCTCCTTCTCCCAGTGAGGTAACGATAACATGCTGCCTGCTGTGATTATGAGGAAAGAGCTCCTCACAGCTCCCAGTCTGAATATCACAGAGGAGGTACCTGTCACTGGTGGCAAGACACAGAGTTGCACCATCCACCGCCAAGGCCACAGGGTCTTGGAGCACAGAGACTTCCTTTACAACCTCCCACCTGTCCACTCCCACCACATGGATCCGGAGCACTTTCCTGCGGCTGGAAGACGTCACCATCTGCACACACGTCCCCTCCGATGCGAGCAATGAGTCGCACACCTCGAACAAAGACACATGCTGGATCTTCTTCAGAGCAGGAACAGGCTCTAAGGAAAACATGTTGAGGGCAGTAACGCTCCGGTCCCACAGGACCAGCAGATGGTTGAAAAGTGGGACTGCCCTCAGTTGATTTACAGAGTTGCTTGAGCCTAGTTTTCTTGCCCTACCTTCTCTGATTTTGGTCAGGCCAGGGCTCTTGTCTCCATTTGTGCTGCTTGTCAGAATGAGGTGTTGGACTGTTGCATCTTTAGTCCCTATGTAAACATTTTGGTCATAGCACTCAAGGCACTGGATGCAGGATTTGTCCTCTTTCGAGACTGCTCGTTTTTCATATATGTGAGCTTGTCTGAAGGCACTAAAAGCCATTGCAAAAAAGTATTAATGTTGAATAATGGGATGCAGTTCAAGCAGAAGAAAAAGGAGTTCTTTCAAAACTCACTGATATATGCTTAAATCAAAGCTAAACACAGTAAGATGTTCCTACCTTTCTGTTGTCCAACCTTCCTCTAATTCCTCTACAAGTTTATGAAGTGTAAAAAAGTTACAACTCCCCCCATGTGACTATATCCTGACAGGAAATCTATGTCAGCATTTTTTACCGCTCATCCTGCCATGTGAGGACACTTACACAACTCATCCAACAGCCTCACCAAGAAAACCAACTTTTACAAGTTCATGGTGAAGAAGATGGATATTTTTGAGGTGGCCACATTTACGGCTTCTTGTGTTCTTGGTATGCGCGTAGGGCTGAAGCGGTCACTTTGGTCAGTGGATAATGGACAGGCAGAAGCGATCTGCTGATCGTGGTTTGTTTGAGTTTGTTTACAATGTCCGTGAGATGGGTGTGATGAGGTCAAGAGGCAACAGAAACACAGCAAGGGGGATTGTTTTATAGCGATGATTGCCCCAAGGATGACTGAGAGAAGACACTGTGGTCATAAAAACAGAAAAAACCTACCACCGCAGCTATATCTGTTACAGTGAACTTTGTGCCCTCTGTCCTCACTATGGAATTTGAGTTAAATATACAAAAGGCCCGGAGCAGATTAAGTTATGATGAGATGAACAAAAGCAGTACTAAAAAAGATTTATATGGCAAGACATATTTCACCTGAGGCAAATCCAAAAATCATGCATCATTTATTGTTTCTTTAGTGTGGATACGTTTATATCTAGGCACAACAGATGTACAATAAACTGCATCAGACAGCTAATGATTGCTTTGTCATCAAGAAAAACATACATGCCAGATTGACTTTAAAATCTGTGTGTGGGTGTGTGTGAGTGACATACAAGAGATAATGTCTTCTTTTTAAAAAAAAAAACAAACACACCAAAATAATGACACTTGAAGGCTTTTTATGTGCAAGGCATTCTTGTGCGAGACTTTCGTAGATCCACAGTATTTCTATCAGACAGCAGGCGTTGTTGTCATTTGGGTAGAGCTGTGATCCTGGCATGTAAAGGTCATTTGTCCCTCCCGCAGTCAGTGCACAAAATGTTGTCACGCTGGGTGAGGAAGCCACGCCCCACCAGTGACACAGAGCACTGCATACAGGTGAAACACTCACTGTGCCACTGGCGTTCCTCAAAGGAGATGTACTTGGCTCCTGCCAGACCTGCACGCATCAGAGAGCCATGCATTCATGTCAATGTAAAATCATCACCTTGTGTTGCCAACACTCCCTCGACAACACAAACTTAAAAGCTTAAATGTGAGTAGAATGAAAACTCACTAGTAATGGGCTTGGTGCAGCCCACACACTTCTTTGCGTATAGGTTGCTGAAGCACTCCAGGCAGTAGGGGTAATTTTCTCTGGTGGTGAAGCGCTGGCCTGACAGCTGCTTTCTGCATCCAATGCACAGAAAACACTCGCGGTGCCAGGGCTTCTCTTGGTAGGTCACCCCACCTGTTGTGATGGCCTAGAAGAAGCACAAGCAAGAGAAATAGAGCTCTTAGCAAATAGAGACATACAGTGCTATTCCCATTTCTTCTCTTTATTCTCCTCCCTGCAGTGTGACTAACACAAAAATGCCAGAGTCAGGGGGATTTACTGTAGCACTCAATACACGTAATCCACTCAGCTGTAACCCTACCTTCTTACAAGCGGAGCACTGGTATGCAAACTGCTTCTCGAAGCAGGCCACACAGAAGTAACCGGTGTCTTTAGGGATGAAGGACTTGGTTCCTATTGGCTGCTGGCAGCGGTGACACAGGAAGCAGGTCTCATGCCAGCTGTTCCCCTTGTATTCCATTTTGCGGGAACCTGGCACACGGGACGAGAGCAGCTTAGTCAGCATATGGTCCCTCTATGACAGAAACACACCGCGGCCCAAAGCTGGCCTGCTTTGTCTGCAGGGAGGGGATGATGCAACTGAAATAATCTTGGAAAGAATTTTAGGCAAAGGAAGAAATTCTAGTCTTTTGAACTCTTTTTTTTTTCCCCAATAAGAAATAAATGTGTGTAATAAAAAGAAATAAATGTGTGTAATAAATGTGTGTAATAAAAACTTGTTGAATTTAGATTTTCCCAGGCATATCTTTTTGTTCATTGTAGCTTCAAAGTCGATACTTTAAGAGGTTTCACCAATTCATTGCTGCCTTATCCTTAAATTTTAGCCATAACCTCTGAATATATATTTAACACTATATTATGATCTAGCTTTCAGGTGACATTATCCAGTACCATCATCACTGCATGTACCTGGCATGATGGTTTTCTTGCAGGTGGTACACTTGGAGGAGTAATCCTGTGCATGGCACTCAATGCAGAGCAACAAATCATCCTTGGCGGCAAAGGCCTTTTCCACTAGAGAGCGGCTGCACTTGCCACACTTGAAGCACTGCTCGTGCCAGTGACGATCCTTATAGGAGAGATCCTGCAAATATTTTGCATGTGATTATTATTGATGTTCTGTAAGGCTAATGGTTCATTTAACAGCTCTAAAACTGAAATCCTTCCACATTTCTCATCTACAGACTCAAACCACTAACCTCACATTCTCATCTCGCACTACACTATTCTCACTGTCTACACTGTTGCTTCCTTACCTTGCAGTTACAGCCGATTGGTAAGGAGCATGCCTCGCAGTTGTTAGCGAACAAGTTCTCGTAGCACTTAGTGCAGTACTGCGTGTCATCTTTCATTATGTACTTCTTCCCCAGCAGGGAGTCTTTGCAGTAATGGCAGTCTAAACGCTCGCTGGTGGGCATCTTATTTGCTTTTCTTAGCTGCAGGTCAAAGAGAGCAGAAGGAGAAAAAAATGAACAATAAGGAAGAACAGGAGAGATAGGGAAAAGTAATAATAGTCCAGGCAATTTATCCTCTTTCTCATCAAGCAAGTAAAGAGGACAAGCAATTTCCCCTTCTTTCAAAAATAATTTAAAGGGAAAAAAAAACAACAGTGTTGTATTAAAGAGTTCTCTACCTCAGTTGATTCAGGGTGAGGATGAGACTGAAGCCAGAGACTGCAGAGGCACAGGGATGGGGCAGGGATGAAAAGGGGTCAGGCAGGATTATGGGGTATCCACTAGGGGGGCTCTTCTATAAATACAGGCCCTCTTATTAGCAGTGATCTCCGGGGAGAATGGACATACTTCACTGCATCGTTCTGCACCTTTTAAGGGAGTTGATGGTGTGCTGATCTCTAAGCCTTTGGACTGATTTATTCTTTGTTGTCTCATCCCCCGAATGCAAAAAAGCAGAGAGATTTGCAACTTTAGCACAAGAAGATTACTGTTGGGAAACATGACTGACCACCATATAAATAATGTAAGGCTTCCAAATCAGTTCCATATGTATACAGACAGTACATTAAAAGAGAAGATTTGAGCTTGAAAATGCTAAATCTTTTCAACACACTATTATCAGCTTGGACAGTGGTACCACAGCAGAGATGGTTAGTCATTTGGATACTGTAACATGTCTGGACACACTTGTGGCCTTTGTCAGTGCCTCCTACACACACAAGCAGTTGCAGATGGCTTATGAGAAGTAGGTGCCAGCAGCTTTGTGACTGCCAGGTACTGAACTATATTGCCAGGACCTCTCAGTGGCTATTGAGAGCACCTTGGCAGCACTTCAGAAGGGTGAAGCTGCGTGCTTGTGGGCCTTCAATCCATCCCCAGCAAAATAAGAGAGGAGGAGCAGTAATGACAGTTTAAATGGTGACCATCCTGCTAATAGCGATACTCTTGTTACTCCTCTCGTTCTTTCCTACCCGTTTAAACATTTAAATTCACCTACGTCTTTGATTGACGGTTGACTAATTGCATTTGAATCATTGAACATATGCTCCGATCAGTTTTCCAAAGGATCAGGGGAGCAGACATCTTCATAAAAATAGCCTGGGAAGACCACCAGCCCGACCCACTGGTTTAATCCCTCACACACACACACACACACACACACACACACACACAGGAAGGTCAGTGATAGTGATGAGGCTGACAGGAATGCAGTTTTGTGTAGATGAACTCTATTCCCCTTTGTCTTCTCCCTACATTAACTCCAGTAGCACTCCTTGTGAAGAAATTCATCTAGAATTACACTCTGGTACTAAATCCATTTTGGGATCAGCAGATGATGCTGGTACATGGTTTTGCAGTGTATGTAGGCGGTATCTACAAACCTCTGAGGGATAATGTAACACCATGCTATTTTTTTTTTACCTACGCTATATGTGTTATCTTAGGCTTTAAGCACAAAATAACAATTTCATGTCAGTAATTCAGGCAGGTTATTTGTAATACATTTAAATATGTATATATATTTCTGATTTCAAGTCATAGCATCCTTCAGGTTCTTCTTAATTCTAAGCAGATCCACTGGATTACACCAAATTGTCTGGTGCTCTGGATTAAGTTATCACTGTATTGAATCCTTGTCTCCCGCTGCTCTTCATAGCAGTGGCTGCAAATCAAAAAGCCACACAAAATGTAAACAAACCAAGCAACCCAACTGTAGGACCAGTGCGGCCACTGCCTTGCGAAAGCTTCTAATCTTTGTTGCATTGCTTCTCTGTATGTCTGTCGTCATGTGACACGCAGGCAGGGAGGAGGTGACCTATATTCTCCACCAAACAAAAACTCTTACTCCTCTCCCTGAGTGTGTTGCCATAATACGAAAACCATGAGAAATAAATTGCATGTCAACCGCCAGTGTTATTCATTGGATATTAAAGCGGAGATTATTGTTTATTGCAGCTCTATCTGATAATCTGTGCAGGCATGGTTGTGATTTTATTATCGCGGCTTTGATTTGTATCTGATGGGAAGCAGGTGCTGGTTGTTGTCTCTTGGATTATTAACTTCTAGAGCAGACAGCGCCAACTCTGCCAAGCAAAGAGCTTGCTGATCTTGCATATTCCTTTTTGCCCGCATAATCCTCTGAAGTCAGCAAGTGGGCAACTGCCAACAGATTTCTTATGTGGCCTGTCAAGCCCCAATAAATAGGCCTTTATTTGACCTGGACTCAGGTGTCCTCTTATCTTAATGTATTCAGGCTTTACAATAATCAAATGATCGCAGAGAAGAAGAGAAGCATTTACTTTGGTGGCTCCTTTGAGGTGGTGACTTGTTGTAGACTGAGACAGATCAACACGACACAGTTGCATCTCTCTGAAGCACAAAAGCCTCACTGCACCAAAGCTGACAGCTGGTTGGCATGGTGATGACAGCATAAGTGGGATCCATTAGATTGAGATGAGGAGCTGCCCCAGTAGTTAATAAGTGGACTCACAGAAAGCTGCCCTTTGAGCAGGCCTCTGTGCTTTTCTGCCATGTGGAGAGTCTGCTTTCAACACAATATTTCTAACTGAACAGGATAGCCACACTGGGGGGGTCGCCGGGGGGAGGAAAATACAATCTACTAAGTCTACAATCTCACAAAACATTACACCCCTTCAGGGAGGCCTCCGTGAATGCCAGGGTTATGCCTTCACCAACTCTGCTCCTCAATCCCCACTCTAGTTCTCACCAAAGTGAGTCATGGTATGAGCAAGTGACAAGATGTGCTACAGAGCCAGAAATCTGATCACATTACTAAAGAGGAGACAGAATTGTCACCTCTTAGGCATGTAGAGCCGGAGACTTTGTAGAAGAAGGACTTTGCTACAACCCACTGAAATGTTCTCTGGTGACTTGCCTTATTTTGTGGTATTTGGATCAGCTGTAGGTAAAGTTAGCGTTTCACTTCGAATGACAGTGTAGCGCTGAATGTTAGAATTTTTGTAGGCATTTGGAAGTATTTAAATTCTAACATGCCTTCTAGAAAGCTTCTCTTCTTTCTTCTGTGTTCGGCAACACCATCCTGTAATGGTAGCTTCATGCTTACTGAAAGACAAGCAGTGAAGCATAAATAAACAAGTGTAATGTAAACATGCTTCAGATTTTTAGACAATTATAAAAAAAAAACAACCCACACACTCATTAGTGTGGTAGGAATTTAAATGTTTAAAAAAATAGCTGGTGGGAAATTTTGGAACTAATTAGGTTAATTGGCAACACATCAGTGTTGGTTTTGGGTGTTGGTATTGGGTATCTTAGAGAGGCATAGTTTTTCAAAAGTGGGCAGAGGTTCACCAGTCTACAAAAAACTGCATCTAACATAACAGTTATCGTCTAGACTGCATAATATCATCAAAATATTCTGGGAGAATCTTATGGAGAAATTCTCAGATTAAACATTTTCAGTTTTCTGTGTTTTATACAGTGAAAAATGTGGATTTGTGAGATTTCCTAATCACTATATTCTGTTTTTATTTATAGTTTACGCAGCTTCCTTTTTTGGAAATGGGGTTGTTAAAAAAAAAAAAACTAGGATAGAGGCTAGAAGGAAGATGAAAGGAAATGCAAAGTGCAAAGTGAGTGATAATTACCTCCAGGTTCATCGGTACAAGTCATCTCTGATATGACCATTGTGAAATGTTCTGTATTGTGTGCAACAGAGCAAATGTGAAATCTACAGTTAGGGACAGTGACCCTTGTCTGTGGCATGGACAATCTCCCCACCACCGTCTGAACTTTCACATTAATCCCCAATTGACATGGATGGATTATTTCTGCCACTGATCTCAGCAACACCCATGTTGACCTGTGGCGTTGAGTGGAGGTACTTGACAAAACTGTGTCATCTCTGCGTGGTGTATTGGATGACTGGAAATACCAAAGTACCAGTGAGGATATGGGGTAACTAACAACAGCCGGAAGATTGATTTGTAACCACCACAACACTCTCTCGTCCCTCTCATCAATCAGTTATCAAGGCTTTTGGATGGCTATTTATACTGCCGCCTGCATTACATGGCAATGTAGAACAGTGTGGGCATTGAGTGTGGAAATGACATTTGATATAGATGCAAGAATGCACATTAGGTATCATCCTGCAAAATATTTCAAGCCAATTCTCATTTTTAACTTGAAAAATGAGAATGTTGACATAATATTTATAAGACAAATTTAAAGGAATAGTTAGGAAATAAGCTTATTTGCTTTCCTGCCAAGATGCAACTGATACAAATGTCATGTCTGTGTAAACGCTATGACACTACGGCAGCAGCTGTTTAGCCTAGCTTAGCTTAACATAGTTACAGGGGAAACAGCTGTATGGGGATTAAACAGGTATTTGTTTAACCCCATTTAAAATGGTTGTGCTGCTTTTATAGAGCTCAGCTTCACTACAAGAGTTTGTTTGTTTTCAATTTTTATGCTAAGTTATGCTGGCTAGCCGGGTTTATAACAATAATAATAATAATAATGATAATAATAATAATGTATACTTTATTAATCCCTTAGGGAAATTATTCCTCTGCATTTAACCCATTCACTCAGTGAAGCAGTGGGCAGCCACCAATCCAGCGCCCAGGGAGCAGTGTGTAGGTACCTTGCTCATATAGAAGTGAATTTCCAAATGTGTAAAAGCAAGCATTATGTTTTTTCCAGATAGTTTTAGCATAATCCAGCCATCCTTTGTCATGTAATACATTATGAACGGGCATCATTGGAAAAAAGAAGAAAAAATCATTAGTTTGTCCAAATCTTTATTTTCTTTTTGACACTGTCAGACATATACAGTAAAACACAGCAGCTGGCAAGATACAACGATGGCGAAAAAAAATTAACTGACTTCTAACGGATTATTTCAGTGAACTGGCCTCAAATGGTACCTTCTGGAGAAACAACATCCCACCTAACCCCTAAAACTACAGCGTTTTTTTTTTAGGGAAACCAGGTCATATATCATCTAGAGAATTACTCTCCGGTGCAGCAGCGATCCACGAACAAATTTAAACAGGAGGATAGACAAGCTAAAGCTCCTTTTCTTTGTTTTTGTGCAAAAAAAAAAAAAAAAAAAAAGCAAAGAGAGAGAACATGAAGGAGACAGAAGACACCCAAAAAACAGATTAAAAAAACCCAATTCCTGTTTCAGTTCACTACATTGTTTGAATGCAGGGTCCACTATGACATTTGGAACCATACTCCATAAGAAAATAACTCTTTTTATTCTATTTTGTATCAGTGGACACATCAAGGATGAGGTGTAACGCTATATTTAAAATAAATAAATAAATAAAATAATCGAGAATCACATTTTCCATATGCAGACACTTACTCCCAAACAACACTGTGGTATGATGATTATACAACAACATAGATAACCTTGCAGCAAGCATGAAAACAGATCACATCTTTCACTGTTTTCTTCACATGGGAGCCAATTTCATTAGATCTTAGTTAATACTTACTTTACCCATATGTCAAAGTCTGCCCGAAACCATGAAACAATATCAGTCTATATATCTGAAGACATAAAGTGGGATGAGAGTGCATCACTCAAATAAATAGCCTAATCAAGTCGATATACTATGTGCTCATTAAATGCTCTTTCTGCTTAATGCAGTCAGTCAGAAATGACAAATTTGTGTGGGAGTTTCATATTGCAGTACAATGGCTCTGTGCTGTGCTATCAATCATCATCCACATGGTATCCAAAACACTGTGACAAAAATACAAGAGACAATAAACAATTCACAGCAATATTAATTAGCAACCTCCCTCTCACATAACAGTGACACCTTCTGTCGGATACCACCAGGGTAAAGATCTCCAATTCAAATCTACAAATGCATAATGACCATCTGTCTGATGGTGCGTGCCTGGAGACGTTGGAAATCCGAATTTTAGAGTTCCCAGTCGGAATTTGAATCTGGAACACCTCCTCAAGTGGAATTTCCCTCTCAGATAGTTAGAGCAGCCCATGTAGACCGAAACTAAGGGTCCATGATGGCTGCATTAAATGTACACAGTAGTAAAATTTTAAACTTTTAATCTGTACTGCCACTATTGTATATTTGCGACTTACTAAATAAGCCATGAATGTCTTTTTTAAGCACAAAAAGCACTTATTATGTTATATTGCCTGTGATACCTGAATGACTCTACCTTGCTATGGACAAAAACAAATGCTGTTTTTCGTACACACTAACTTGGGAGTGAAGTCACTCCTGATTTCGCATTAGTGTAAGTATGTAAAGATAAATAACAGTTTGATTAGCATTGCAAATGAAAACTACATAATTTCAAAAAGACTCAATAAGTACATGACCCTGTTAAACCCCTTTCAGATTGGACTTTTGTAAACAATGCATAGGTGAATTCATCACTAGTACACACTAGCTCTGCCTTCAACAATATAACAAGGTCCACGTAGACCTTCAAATCTCTAGTTACCCCAGTACCACTTATCAAGGTTATCAAATGCCTTGTATTCTTTGTGCCTTCGCAAGTAATCACAAGCCAGGCATGTGTGCTCTGCCTAAAAATAGGCCTTCTTTACTTTAAAGTGTCGCCGCCGCTCAAAGTACCTGAGGTACATTTCCTCATTTTTGTCCAGGAGCAGCAGGTAATCAGCCAATTCCTTGGGCGAGCTGAAGTCATTAACATGAATGAAGGAGTCTCCCTGGATAAAGTTCTCATAGTTCTTCCTGGGTGGGCCAAAAACCACTGGCACTGTCCCCAAATTGAGTGGGTTGTAAAGTTTCTCTGTAATATAATCTTTGTGGATGGAGTTCTCAAATGCCAGATAGAATTTGCAGCTGGTGATGGTGGGGAAGTAGTCTTGGTCAGAGATGTACTCCCCAAAGGCCTGTCCATATGCATGAACCTCAATGTGTTTGTAGAGTTCATTATAATATTTCACCCGTATGTGGTGCTGGTTCCAGTTGCTTACAATCCAGCACATCAGCTTGTTTTTGCTGGGTGGTACAAAATCCTATTCCCCTTCTGCTGCTACGATGGACCCATAAGGCACAAAGCATCCCAGTATAAAAGTACCAAGCAGAAGGGGTCGCAGGATTCTGTAAAAAGTTGTAGATGCCATATTATGTCCTAAAAAGAGCAAACCAAAGAGAAAGAACATAATCTCATGGACAGTAGGACACAACATCAAGATTAACCATCATATCATATTAAGGTTTTACATATTACCAACATGTAATAACATCTGCTGGACCTCTGACTCTGAACAGAATCGATGGCTTTAAACACTTCGAGGTATGAATATCATAAATAAAAATGTGAAGCCTTTTACGCACTATCACAATACAAACCTGGTGGACACTCATAACAATGGCTGAGCATAATTGGAGTAATGTGCAGACGTATTTTACCTCCACAAACAGCTGAGACGTGGTTTGCGATACATGTGGCAAAAAAGTGAGGTGTTGCCGCAACACCACTGACCTTGTCAAACACCTCAGAGTAAATCATATCACAGAATATGACGAGCGTATGTTGAGGCGAACTGAAGAGGAGGAGAAGGACAGGTGATGCTAGGGCGAGACAGACGTCTCTCACGGAGTTCTTTAGTGCTGCAAGCAGGCAACGTGTTCAGATAGCGCACAACTTCAGGTTTTTTATTTCTATATGATGAACTCTGCATTATTAAGTGATAAGAACAAGTAATCTGATGTCCTGTAATCATTATGATGCTATAATTTGAGATACAATAAATAAAAGTTTTTGTACAGAGTATCGGTATCGGATCAGTATCGTCGATACCACCCTGAATTTTACTTGGTATCGAATCGGAAAGGAAATCAGTGGTATCGCACATCACTACTTTTCATTCATTCATTTCATTCAAAGGTAATTCCTCAATAATATAGCTGATGGTTGATTCAAACTCAAAATAATTGCAATCACACTTTAACTTTTCCCCACTGGATTAATTATACATGATTTTTCTGATCTTTTTATGATTTCTGAACTGTCAGAATTAGTGTCAAGACAACTACTGTTTGTGATACTTTTTATGAATTGTATGAGTAATGTGTTTATTTATTAATTTATTTATCGTCAATCTTAGGAAAGCAGGGAAGGGCCTCAGCCAGTTGTTGCATTTTAAAATGCAATGTGTTAACTGTCTAAACTGTCAGAATGTGTTAATTTAGTGACTGAAAGATTGGGCACTTTTTGTGCAGCAAATATATGTTGTTGTGTTTGGAGTATACCTTTTAAAGCATATAAGTATTAAAATGTATCACACTGAGGTGATATACTAATATTAGTGGCAGACAACTGCATCAAATCTCTAAAGCAAGCATGTTGACTGTGACTGATGCTGCTAGGACTTTTAATATATTTGGAAAGCCAGTGTGTAATTGGCATGAGAGGATTGCCTTTAGTTGCAAGTGCAAAGCTCTGGTTCTCTCTACTATAATGCCTCACCTCACCCCGGATTTATTTTTAGACTTTAGAGGTTTTATTTGATTTGGTGCTTAGTTCTGATAAAATAATTATAGTGTGTGATTTTAATATCCATTTAGATGCTGAAAATGACAGCCTCAACTCTGCATTTAATCTGTTATTAGATGAATTGGCTTGTCTTTATCCGATCATTTTTATTAACATCTAAATTTTACAATAATAGATTACACTAAGGTGAGAAATAAATTTCATTACAGTAGATGTCGTTCTGAAAGTGCTGTGACTAAGTTGAAGGATATAATTCCTCCACTTTTATCTTCTTCAGTGCCATGTGCCAACACAGTGCAGAGCAGCTACCTAAACTCTTGAAAGTCACTGTACTCCCTGGTTTAACTCTCAAAGGTTCACCTTAAAGTAGATAAGCTGGAGTCAAATTGGCATCTCAGTAGTTTAGAAGACCTCCAGCCTGGAAAAGAGCTTTTTGCTCCTTTTTTTTTAAAAAAAAGAAAAAAAAACAACTCTAGTTTTCTTTTCAGCACTGACAAAAATTCAGAGCTCTATGAATTTATTCACAAATAAAAATTCAACCATTAGAGAAAAATTACTAGTAACCATCTCACAGACTCATCATTACGTACAGCTGCTTTAAACACTATTAATATTTTTTGGACTCTTGCACTCTGATTAATTCTTCTGAGTTAATTTCAATAACTACAAATGCTTTAATCCCAAATGTCACCTATCTCTAATAATAGGCTACATCCATTAAGGTGCCAGTAATTAAACCATTACTTAAAAAGCCATCACTTAACTACGGAGCCCTGCAGGGGACATGGGAGGAAAAAAAATTAAGACGGACTTTTGCGAGATCTTGCAAAACTAACTCGGGATCTCGCAAAACAAACTCGGGATCTCGCAAAAGTTTTGTGAGATCTCGCAAAACAAACTCGGGCTCTCGCAAAAGTTTTGTGAGATCTTGCAAAAGTTTTAGCTGCATTCTTCCCGTTAGCTCGAGACCTACTACAGCCGGGAGGAACACCGCTTTCCCGGCACATCGTGCCTCGACCTCCCGATCGGCTTCGAGCCGGCGTCCGAAGAATGCGGCTAAAACTTTTGCGAGATCCCTAGTTTTGCGAGATCTCACAAAACTTTTGCGAGATCTCGCAAAAGTCCGTCTTAATTTTTTTTTCCCCCATGTCCCCTGCGGGGCTCCGTACTTAACCCACCTGCATGGACTGCTCCTTAAACTTCCCTTTTCTCTAAAACATTTTCAGAGGAACGGTTTATTTGTTTTCTCTGTAATATTGGAGGATCTTTACATCACAATAAAAAGCCCCTTGAGGCACCTCCTTGTGGTTGTGTTTTGACGCTGTATGAATTGAAATCTTATTAAAATTTTAGAACAGACCCCCCACATATTTCTTTTATATTTATTTAGAACAGGATACAAACACATACATTATTGGTGCACAGTTTGAGTGCTCTTTTTCTCACTTGCCCTTGTGTCACATCTAAAATACACCTGTCACTGACAATTCAAGTTTAAATTTTGACTACACTTTTTGTATAGAAACATGTGACAGTGAAGTTAAATAGTGGGCATTAAGGCCAGTTTTGAGATCCTTTCCCAGGCCCCTTAACGCCCACTCACATCCTGGGCCATTTGACCTCAGGAAATCACATGATAGGGTGGGGCTAGGTTTCACTGCGGGTTCACCCGAAACCTTGGCTGTATCCCAATTCAGGGTCTGCAGCCTTAAAGTACGCAGCCTCAACGATCCTCAAGGGCCGCGTACTCAAAGACCGCTAAGGCCGGAAGTGCGAGGCTTGTGAAATGGGACGGTCCAGCCTCCGTTGCGCTGCCCAGGTTGCCTAGCAACCATGATACTAACAGCTGGAAACGTGTCATACAGCTTTGTTTGACAGAAATGAAGGAGAAAATCTTTTGTTCATTTGTTTGTTTGTTTCTACATGAGCTTTGATCATTCTCTGTAAGATTAAGGTCAGCTACTGAACGGCGTATATTTTAAAGTAAAGGCTTTAAAATCAAGTTAGTACAAATGTCACTAATGTCACATAACTTTGCCGACATGTGGCCAACAGTAATGTTTAATGTTCTTCGTTATTAAACATTTGCACATAAATAAGTGACATAATATTCAGTACTTACTTAAAGTTTACTCTTTGGCCGCCCCTCATCCGCCGTTTTTTTTCAGCAAAATTATCCACACCCACCGCCGTGCTATGCATTCTGGGATATGTTGGGCCACGAAGTCTACACTGCCACAGCCTTAAAATTCAGGGAAATGTAGGACACATTTCAGGGCCGCATTTCGAGCAGGCTTTGAATTGGGACAGCCTTCGGCGCGCCGCTGTGACATAATCGGCCTTGAAATGCGTACTTTAAGGCTGCAGACCCTGAATTGGGATACAGCCATAGGCTGATTGTGGCCTACACCTGTTTTCACACCTGGGCTCGTCTGATTAGGTAGAGGATCAACAGGGGGTTCTTGACTGACTTGGGGGACACTCCCCTAGGACTTAAATCTGGGACTGTCCGCCATTTGACCTTAGAACTGAAGAAGCTTTTTGGATGAGAGGTGAAACGTCTTCAAGCAACTTAAAGAAGTCCAGATGCTTTTCTTTCCAAAAACTCTTTAGACATCACTTTTTGTCTTCTGCTGTATGTCGCTTGTTCAGTGTGTACAACCTCTAAATTGTATGCTGCCAATTAGCCTATATCAGTGTTTTGAATTATAGAACCCTTTAACATAGAATGGATTAATAAGCAGTGTAGAAAGATGTAAATGAATGAGCTTCCATTGTCACTACCTCTACTGGTGTATACATAAGATATTAGCACTGGTTTTCCTCAGTGCTGTTTAGGGGCATTAACACTTGTGGTGGCTTTATACATATCACAGGCAGGGGATCTCATTGGTCAAGAACCAGCCGAGGATCCGCCAAGGATCCACCATGGTGTTGTCAAGATCAGCTCACCATTTTAAGTAACTGTATTTGTATGTCAATCAGAGATATCCTGTGTTCTCACTGGTAGTCAAAAAATTTTATCTCGGATCCCACACAGTGATCATTTCACTCATAGTCACTGAATATCCTTGACTTTCTGTGGGTTCTGGTTGCCACATTGCAGTAAATTGCTTCCAGTGTGGACATACGCTCCTAGAAATATCAAGTGTGCAGAAAGGATAACTGACAGTACTAGTAGAGGTAAGATAAAAACTTTTTAATAAGTCTACTGTGTCTTTCAATCTACAAGGTTTAATGTGACCCTTTTTGATATTTTGGCTGTTTCATTATTTGGCTAAAACTGGAACTTTTAGTAGATTACAAAATAATATATGTATATGTGGGAGGTTTAGCTGCAGTGATCAGATCAAGCCTGTTAAGTTATAATGTGTGTCTCCACTGTGATTATCATAAGAGGGAGCACTTTTTTTGCATTTTATTTTGATCTGCCTTTTTATCTCTAAACCACCAAACTGTGACTACATGTAGCTCATTAACATTTTAGAATTAAAATATTGAATGCATTGTGATGTATTTTGGACACAGAAAGAGCGATGCATGAATAGTCTTCCATTTCACTCCATCTCTGGTAAGAATTACTTTCCAGCTACTGAAGGTCATTTCAAAATGTGATGCTATAGTAGAGCCACTCATTAAAATGGTTGCCTTTGACACTGCATTGAAGTTGATCTAAAGGAACCCCTTTATTGCCCCTTTACTGTAATAGGAAATAAAATATTTTTGCTATCCTGCAATTAAAGAATTATGCAACTGATACCAATGTGATTTCTGTCCAAAGAAATTGAACCTGCGGTCAGCAGCTGTTTAGCTTACATTAGCTTAGCTTAGTTTAGCTTAGCTTAGCTTAGCTTAGTTTAGTTTAGCTCAGCTTAGCATAGCATAGTTACAGGGGAAACCAATGTATGGTTATTAAACAGCCATTTGTTTAACCCCATGTTAAAATGGCTGTTCTGCTTTTTGTACAGCTCAGCTCAGAATTGTCCTGTTTTCAGCCATTATGCTAAGCTATGTTGGCTAGCCAAGTTTATATATAAATCCACTTATATATAAACTTGTTTAAAATGTTTAAAAGCAAGCATCATACATGTTTTTTCCAGACAGTTTCAGCATAATCCAGCCTATGTCATGTAATACACATCAGGCATCTCTTTAAAAAACAAAAATAAAGAAATACTACAGTACACTTTACAAATGTTTGCTCATTTGTCCATATCTTTATTTTCATTTTGACACTATCAGACATATACAGTAAAACACAACATTTGGCAAAATACAATGATTTGGCAAAAAAAAGTATTGATTGACTAACAGATTATTTCAGTGAACTGGCATCAAAATCAAATTTTTTTTGGGATACCCGGTCATATAGCATCCAGAGAATCACTTCTGGGTGCATCAGTGAACCTCTCACAGATTCAAACTGGACAACAGAGAAGCCGCAGCTCCTTTTCTTTGTTTTTGTGCAAAAAAAAAAACAGAGAAGATAAAGAAGACTTATGCTGCCCAAAAAGATAAAATGAAGAAAACTTTTTTTTCTTAAAGTCACCAACCACATTGGACAAGAAAGCTTTGTTTTCATACATGAGATTGGACTGTACAATATGAAACCATGACTGGCAGCTTCATAGTTATCCTGTGGGACGTGCCAAGGTCTTGGAGGACAGTTTATAAACTCACAATAGCTTCATCTAAGACGACAACTGGCACAGTGAGTCACACTACTCGAAATGAATAAAAGTGCTGTATTTCTGCTGCATTTTGGCACAACTTTTTCAATTAGGTCATGCCAACAGGATTGCCACCAAATACAAACAAAGAAGAAAAAAAAAATCACTCCTCAAATGTAAAAGTGCCTCCCTTGATGAAAATGTCCACCTCAAAACCGTTAAAAGCATCATTTCAGATGCTCTTAATTCTTTTTCAAGTGTCTCTCCCTTTAACTTAATTCACAGCCACTCAAAGCACCGGGCATTACTTACAAATGTACAGCGCAGTCACAGTCACTTCCAGACAACAACTGCATGATATAAAGAGATTTACCATGAAAAATATATACAATGCTGCTGGAGTTCCCACTGTCTGCTAGACATAAAGGAATGATCTGTGTTTTGGGCTGGTTTGATCCAATTCCTGCTTCAGTTCACTACAGTGTTTATATACAGAGTCCACTATGGCATTTGGAACCATACTCCATAAGAAAAATAATTGGTTTCATCCTATTTTACATCAATGGTCCCTTTGAAATTGAAGAAATGTTAACCTCACTGTTTTTATACTTTGACACAGAAGCTCATCTTGCATAAAATGTTGACAAGAATTTGTACAGTACTTTCTGTAAAAAACATAAATCTCTGTTAATAGCTGCTGAGTGCTGTTGCAATGCATTGTTCAGTGAATTAGCCGTTCCGACAACATCTGAATGAGATGCAATATCTGCGATATATGCAGATACCGAGCTGTCTTTTTGTAGTGTGGTCTCAAGGGTGTGGTGCAGTGCTAAAAGAATCAGAATCACATGGAAACACTCGCTCCCAGACAACACTGAGGTATGATGATTCATACAAAAATATGGGTAACCTTGCAGCAGCCATGAAGATCACATCTTTCACATCTTAAGTTATAATGTGTGATGAGAGTACAGCACCTAAGTGAAGAGCTTAAGCAAATGCTTGTACTACGTGCTCATTTTGTGCTCTTTCTGCTTAACGCAGTCAGTCAAAAATGACAGACTTTCCAAATTAAGATGCAATGTGAGGAGGTGTGTGTGGGAGTTTCATATTGCAGTACAATGGCTCTGTGCTGTTCTATCATCATCATCCACATGGAATCCAAAACACCGTGACAAAATTACAAAAGACAATGAACAATTCACAGCAATATTAATTAGCAACCTCCCTCTCACATAACAGTGACATCTTCTGTCGGATACCAAGGTAAAGATCGCCAAATCCAATCTACAAATACATTGACCATCTGCCTTAGTGTAGGTATGTGAAAATAACAGTTTGATTAGCAGTGCAAATGCAAACTTAGAAAAATATGGGAAAAAAATTACAGCTACATAATTCCAAAAATACACAATATGTACATGACCCTATTGAACCATTTTCACATTGGAGTTTAGTAAACAATGCATAGGTGAATTCATCACTAGCACAGATGAGATTGTTTTTTATCATATAATGCCTCATTTGAATAAATATTACATAAATATTTTCACTTTTATGTCAGCCCCTCTTCTCCAGCTAACACTTTCCCCAATGTCAGCTTGTGCCACTTCATAAGCAGGGGATAATAAAAAACAAAAACAAAACTTGCATCATGAATGTTATCAAAACGTTTATACAATCATGCAATCACACTAAAAAATAGGACAAAATCATTTAAAAAAAATAGCAGCAGATGAGGTTATGTTAAGTAAAACATGGTC
Organism: Simochromis diagramma; assembly: GCF_900408965.1. Classification (NCBI taxonomy): domain Eukaryota; kingdom Metazoa; phylum Chordata; class Actinopteri; order Cichliformes; family Cichlidae; genus Simochromis; species Simochromis diagramma. Next base: position 8,578,984 of record NW_024387030.1, read on the forward strand.
AGAAATAATTACAAAAAAACCTGTGCACTTGTAAATCATAAAAAATAAATAAAAAATTATAAATTAATAACTCAAAAGGCAAAGTAAGGCTTAACTAAAATTCAAAGGACAAAAAAAGAACAAGCTAGATGTGTCACTGGGCCTCTGAACCAATAGAAAGACACCATTCAGCTGCTCACGACAGAACAGCAACGAACCTTTGTGTTAACTGAAGGACAAAAATCTTGCAGTACTGCCTTCAACAACATAACAAAAATCACACAGTGTGATGGCATCAGCCACACATGGGTAAATCAGTCCATTTGTTCACTTTATTAGTTTGTTTTGCAGTTTTCTTCATTAATATAACCTAACACTGATCTTATGAGGCGCGCACATAATAGCGTTGTGTGGTTTTTCTAAAAATGTTTTCTGTTATATTAATTATGTTTTTGTCTTTTTGAGTTACCTGGGTTTGGGCGGTGGCTGTTTCCTGTCTGGGAAAAAGGGATCTTCTTCTTCTAAATTTTTATTGGTGGTTGGCAAACAACTGAAAGGTGCATTACCGTCACCAACTGGTATGGAGTGTGGGGGGCAAAAGGCATGGCTGAGGACTCTGAGACCAATAGGCCTGCTCAGAAGGACCAACCATGTGCTCATCAGGAACAGGGATGTTTTAGGTTTACTTAGGTTATTCTGTGCTTAGTTAATATTAGAGTGTGTTTTTGTTTTCCCCCTATTGTGTGTAAACGGCCAAACCACTATAAAAGCTACTCTCTTGTGTCTTTGTAATTAGGGTGGTTTGTGAGTTAAGTTATGTCCACTTTGTTTGTTTAAGCTTCTGAAAATTACTTTTTGTAGAGTTACATTTAGTTGACCTCTTTTATGGGCTTGCTACTTATGTTTTTGAATTTAGTCTTTTTTGAACTTTTTGAGGGTTAAAATAAAGACAACCCTTTTTGAAGAAATTTTTTACCTGTGTACTTGGCTGCTTAGCCCCTCACACACAGCCCTTCAAATCTCTAACCGCCCCAGTACCACTTATCAAGGCTATTGAATGCCTTGTATTCCTTGTGCCTTCGCAAGTAATCACAAGCCAGGCATGTGTGCTCTGCCCAAAAATAGGCCTTCTTTACTTTAAAGTGTCGCCGCCACTCAAAGTACCTGAGGTACATTTCCTCATTTTTGTCCAGGAGCAGCAGGTAATCAGCCAATTCCTTGGGCGAGCTAAAGTCGTCAACATGAATGAAGGAGTCTCCCTGGATAAAGTTCTCGTAATTCTGCCTGGGTGGGCCGAGAACCACTGGCACTGTCCCCACTGAGAGTGGGTTGTACAGTTTCTCTGTAATGTAATCTTTGTGGATGGAGTTCTCAAACGCCAGATAGAACTTGCAGCTGGCGATGGTGGGGAAGTAGTCTTGGTCAGAGATGTACTCCCCAAAGGCCTGTCCATATGCATGAACCTCAATGTGTTTGTAGAGTTCATTATAATATTTCACCCGCACGTGATCCTGGTTCCAGTTGCTTACAATCCAGCAAATCAGCTTGTTTTTGCTGGGTGGTACAAAATCCTCTTCCCCTTCTGCTGCTACGATGGACCCATAAGGCACTTCAATGTCAGCATCCTGACGGTAATTGAGAGTCAGGTTGAACAGGTTCTCTATCCCAGGCAGCTGGGACGAATGTGATGGCGACTCAAAGTTCATCCATATCCACTTCTGGAACGACGGTCGCTGCAGCGGCGGCAGATTGGACAGGTCAGTGCTGATGTCCCGGTGATGGATGACGACTCCATCAGACTTATTGTAGAAGTTCCTGTCTGCTGTGATGAAGCAGCCATCAATGTTAAAGAGAGAGCTGCAGACGCTCAGGTCGTACGTTTGTCCGAAGGGCCAGAGCCAGATCAGCAGAGTGGTCACGTTTTTATCGCTCTTGGTGGAGAAGAGGTTCTTGACCCGGTCTGTGGATACTGTTGACTCTACAGGACCTGATAACCAGCTTGTAGATGGTTTAAAATACATCAAAAACAGAGTCACAAAGCATCCCAGTATAAAAGTACCAAGCAGAAGGGGTCGCAGAATTCTGTGAAAAGGTGCAGATGGCATACTCTGTCCTAAAAAGGGCAAACCAAAGAGAAAAATACCACACAGTCAGCAGGACACAACATCAGGACTGATCATCTTATCGGGCTTTACATACTACCAACATGTAATAATGTCTACTGGATCATTGACTCTGAACAGAATCTGTGCCTTTAAATACTTAGTGGTATGAATATATACTGTGTGGTGTGTAAGGCAATAGTTTGCATCGGTGCTCAAATAAAACTGCTAAATAAAACTGTGATGCCTCCTACAACATATTGCAATACAAACCTGGCGGATTTTACTGAATGCTGAAATCCAAGCAAGAGTAGAGGTTGTGGGAATTTGAGGGAACAGCTCCTACATCGGATCGAAGCTTGGATTAACCTCCTCTGTGATTCGGTGCTCATAGGAAAACAAATTGCAGGTTGGAGCTAGAAGATGCTTCTTTGCTCTTAGGCTGAATAATAACGATCCTTAATGACTGAATGAAGTGTGTTTGATCTTGAATTTACTGGTCTTCTTAATGATGCCTCCTTTATACAAGCAAAAAGAGAAAATGAGAGAGAATCTATTAAGCCAGAAAAAGAGACAAAAAGCAAGCACTTTGATGACCCCTCCCATTTTGCCTACTCTCTCCATACTTGACCACAGGTATGCTATAATCAGTCTTGGCATAACAAATTAGTTTAGTGGCTTTTTTCCTAGTTAGTAGTGATATGAATTTATTTTGGACTTTCCTGTTAGTTGGCTCCTATGAAAGTTTATTTTTTATCAGTAGTGTAAAAAAATCTTTCTCGGGGATACACACAGGTTTTAAGCTTGGACAGAGAGAGCTTCGTTAGCCAATTCTTGTTAGCTCATGAACTTTGAGTTCATTAGTGCAGTGGTGGTTCTTGAACTCACTTACTAGGTTTAAGACACTAGGTTATGTGTAGGGAATCCACTGAGTCACCTGTTACATTAATGTGGGTAGAGATATATGCTTGGGAACACCTCAGTGGTTTTGATGGGATCACTGGTTTAACCAGTTGCCACTCACTTAACCCCTACTTTTAACTGCCTAAAGGCTAGGGTTAAGTTAGATGGTTTTGGTTGCGAGAGTAGGAGGACTGTTCTCCAGCTTCCTTGGCTTGTCCCTGACTTGTAATCGGCTCCTTCATTAGAGTCACTGAATCAGTGCCCAAAGGCTTTTGTCTTATAAACTGTAGAACACTTTGTTAGTAACTTGTTATGGTGTAGGACCTTAATATTGCGACAACATATCACGTTTGGTTAGGATTATTTGTTGCTGCTTTTGGTTGTAACTTGGGTTTTGGCTGTTATGCTCTTTTGTACTGGATATCTTACTATCGTCTGTGTCCAGTATAGAAACTTTGTAATCCTTAAGCTGTGTACACACTGGAACTGATTCTCCTGTTGCGTGTCGCTTTAAAGCTGGCAGCTGGTGGCTTGCGGATGTTTCAAATTCTGGTTGCCATATTTACCACCAGATCATATGTTAATTAGTGATATCCTGCATTCTCATTAGTAGTCACTTCAGTCAGTTGCCTGGGATTTGAAAAATGTTTACCCCAGGCTCCACTAACTTCATGCAGTGATAATTTCACCCATAGTCACTGAATGTCCTTGACTTTTCGCCATGTTGCACTTCCGGTTTGAAAATAGCTTTTTTCACATGTGGAACCATATGGAGGTTTGGGATATGACTGTCCAGTTAAGCTACCTAGCATGTCACTGTTTGCTTTTCTGTCTTGGTCTGTTCTGTTCTCTTAAAAATGCTCCTAGAAGTATCAAGACTGTAGAAAGAGTAGCTGACAGTACTAGCAGAGTTGATATAAAACTTTTTAATAGGCCTATAGTATTTGTCAGTCTATAATCTTTAACATGACAAGTGCCAGAGCAATGGCTTTTTGTAAAAAAGAAGCATATCTGTCATCACTTGGCTAACTGTCAAATACCTGCATCCACACACTCACCATGACTGAGCTAGGCATTGTACATTTCTTAATTCAATTGTGGTTCTTTCAAACTCCATTACTTTGTGGGTTTCCCTATGTTCTGTGCCCACTGAGCTACTTCATAGCGCCACAGAGAAAGCTTGTATTTCCAGCCTGCATGCAGAGATTAGCTTAATCTCTACAAACAAGTGTATAAGGCAAAACAAAAGTTCTCACACAAATAGTCAGGTAGTCCTAGATAGTCCTAGATATCTTCTAAAAGTTTCCAGTTAGGCATGGATGTAGGTTGTTATTTTGGGTATCCACTGTGTGTTGTAAGAGAATGCTGCCATCTTAAGGCTGAGAAGAATAGAAGAGCTCTCTGGGGCTCAGCACACCTGCATTTGGCACAGAGGCCACACAAGCCTGACATGCCAAGTGCAGAATCAAAGCTTGAGAGACAATTTTTCTTCCATGCATCCCTGAAGCATATCTGAATCAGTAAAATCAAAGGAAAGGGTAACATGCATCCATGCTTCATCCAAATCTTTGACTTTGTTACACAGATATGCACCCAGCGGACACACAAGTCAGAGATGGATTGAGATAAGAGCCAAATGAGTGCCACTCGTTTTAAAGGCTTATGGTATCAATACATTTTCATGTAGGGACAATCCTCTTACAGCACTCAACCATGCCTCCTGTGAGCTGCAGTGATAAGCTCTGTGGTTAACAGAGGATGCATCCCATGCATGCCATGATGTGCTGGTGTCAATTATATAAAACACCCCATAGGATGGAGGTTGACCTGTATTGCAGTGATCGGGTCAGGCCTTTGAAGTTCCAGTGTCTCCAATGTGATTATTTAAAGAAGGTGCACAATGTTTTATTTATTTATTTAGATATGTCTTTCTATCTCTAAACCACCAAAATGAGACTAAGGGGAGACTCCTGCAGCTCATTCACATTTTAAAAAAAGCATAGCTGTGATTTTGTTAAATGCATTGTGATGTATTTGGGACACAGAAAGAGCACCGCATGGGTGAGTAGTCTGCAGCGAGGCCACGTTTGAAGTGGCTGGAGAACAGTAAGGGGAGGGAAAAATCGCAGTCACACATTTTCTGTGGCAATATCAGTCACAGAAATCTCAAATCCCAAACAGCGTTTTGTAACGGGTATGCAAAGGCTAAAGCTGCACATGTACACCAAAATTGTTGTCTTTAGATTGCAACTCATAATTTCTGGAAGGAGCCCCGCACTAGCTGAAAACGGACACTCCATCTCAGGTGAGAATTAATTTCCAGCCACCGAGCACTGAAGGTCATTTCAAAACGTGACGCTGTAGTGGAGCCACTCTTTAAAATGGTTGTCTTTTGGCGTGACACTGCATTGAAGTTGATGGGAATAATAAAGATACACTGGAATATTTTCCAGTGCTGACTAACAGAACCTAGATAATAGCGCGCGGTGGGTATAATATTTGCAGCTATGAGGGCAAGGTTTGAAATACAAGTCACATTCACGGGAGAAAAACATCCATGTCCCCTGCAGTGTGTGAACTGTCTAGTGCATTAAACATTTAAGAATGCAGTGTACAATCAAACACCCCGGGGAAAACGAGAAGCGGTCTATATTTGTGACATTTGTTTTGCGCATTTTCTTTTTGGCGTTTGCAATTAGCTACAGATGATTTGCCTTTAAAATCAGGTAGAAGATCATACATAGGATGCAAGAATGGGGGGGAGAAAGACTCAGCCAAGCATTTTACTCACCATCGCGACAGGCGTGAGTCAAAATAAAGCTTTCTTCTCATTTCCTCCTCCTCACTTTCAAAGACACATAGGAACATACGGAAGATGTGGATGCGTTTGGAATAAAAAATCGAGCCCGCACGCCGTGTTTGCAGCAATAGAGCCCGCATCCATCGTCTTGATCCCGAAAAAATGATGATACCTACTGTAGCAATGTGCGCTGAATCTTCTCCGCTGCTGCACACCGACGCAGAGAATGATGGCTGCAAGTGAAAAAAAGGGGGGAAGAAAGAAAGAAAGAAAGAGGGGGAAATCGCGACTACCTCGTTCGCTTGCACACTAAATTCATATCTCGGTGTGCGAGGGCGCCATGTATGCTCAGGGATGTGATGCGATGTGGAATAATTCCCTGCTGGCTGCCCATGCGCTACCTTGCTCTGTTTACCGTGGATGCAGCTGCAGGCTGTGGCGGAGCGCTAGTTTGAGTGGGATGCTGCGATTCCGCTTTAGTACCATATTACACTTTAATCGTCTGTTTAAGGTTCTCATTTGAATAAACAGGTCAGTCATCTCTGCTGAGAGGAAGCACGGGATCAAAAGGATTCACCTCAATTGGTCTGTACAAATTAATCTTTCAGTGATGTAAAAGCTGAAGTCTGATTGCCAGTTAGCGAGGATAATGCACCACAGCCACCTTCAGAGGCCCAAAAACACAATTCTGTTAATTTTCAGCGAGTTTATTTAATATTTTTCGCATTCTTAAATCACATGCAAAAACAACTTACAAAAAAAGTAGGTTCAATTATCTATACAGAGGCTCACAGATGCAGTTTGCCCCATTAAACCTTGAGCATGCCCCGTGATTTCTTTTAGCCAGTCAATTAATCATTTACGGGGTTGCTCTAGTGGTTTAATGTTGTAATTCAAAACAGTTGGAGTCATCATCACAGGGTTCATTTCAAAATTAACGACTAAATTTCAGAAGTGCATCAACACGATTTTGCATGGGTCAAACTCCAAAAAACTTTTCTTACACAGCGTCGGATTAAAGGCAGCCTTGCACAACAGCAAGGCAAGAGGACATGAAGACGAGATCTTTGAGTTTGACTTCAGTAGGCAAAGCAACACCTGGATGAGCCAGAGCCAATTGGAAAACAAGTGCTGTGTGCAGGTGAAGCTCATTTGGCTTTTTTGGCCACAATCACCAAAGGTACCGTTTAAGAAAAACTAGTAAAAAGCATTTAATTGAAAAATAAAGCAAACACACACACACATAACTTGCCAACTTTTAAGCATGAAAGCTGTTGCAGTAATATTCTGATTTGGGAGCGTCGGGAAAATTGCCTGGATCGAGGCAAAAATAAATTCCAATAAAAGTCAGCAAATTCTGGATGCAAATGTTCCGCAGCCAGCCAAGGACGTACAACTGAGAAGATGCTGGGTTGTACAATTAGACAGTGATCTATAGCAGTCCTTAAAACTTGCTGTGAACTGCTCCAGGAATCCAAGCTGAAGCTGAATGGCTTTCACAGCCATGCTTGCTTATAAACCTGTGGGTAAACATGCTGTATGGCTGCGGAAGCCGAAACACCACCAACAAAAATTCTCACAAGTTCAAGTGATCTGGAAGAAGGACTGGGCTGAAAATTAAGAGGCAAGAATAAAAAGACCACTGTATGTTTTCAGTGGAGAGATGGCTTTGCTGCGGGGGCAGTTTTAACATAATGTGTGATTTGTGCAGATGCAGCCAAACAGCTGTGGCCACGCAGCTGTATGCACTGATAGCACGTCTAGTAAGAGAAGTATCTGTTAGACTTATACTGTACCATGGCAACAGCTCATAAATAAGAAGGCAATCTACTGCACAGATAAAAACCAATCTTGATTTTGCCCTCAGCTACAAATCTGTTTCAACAACTGAACTGCTATCCTTCCATCCCGCCGCTGTTTGCATCATTATGACTCATCTCAGATTTTAAACTGACATGTCTTTGAAATGTCAAAATGTATGTTGCAGGGTTTTTTTATTTTCTTGTACTGTATTTTGGGCTGAAGCCGAGTTGAAAGCAGAATGAGGCAACAGCTTTATTCCACCAGACTGCTTTGTTTACTCGTGTCTCTGCCTCGTTCCAGAGTGCACTTTATTTCTGTTCGGGTCTAATATAGTCACAGATCACAGAACTGCAAAACATGCCTATGCTGTTTCGGCTGGTGAAAATCCAGGAATAGCAAAAATGCACAAGGGTGTGCAAACAAGCGTTAATAAGACATCAGTTAAATTCACAATAATTCGTTCAAGTGCAACAAAACGACATACATCAGCGCAGCCAAAATTAGGATAATTAAGTGGTTCACTTGCCTACGGCTTTGCAAATCATTTGGCTTTTCTCATAAAGTTGGTCTTCATTTGCATTTTGCTCTGCATTCAGCAAGCAGAACTCCATTTAGTTTTCATTTTGTTTATACCCCCATGAATAAACATCTGCTATGGCTTTTAGTCATTTTCATTCCTGCCACTTTCGTCTCTCACCACCAAATATCGCCGCCCATTTGCGAGTTATTTCCAGGTAGATTGATGGTTTGTTGGGCAGATAGTCCAGATACACCGTCTGGCTTGTTTTTGGAATTGCCATTTCAATCTGAGTCCCCTCGTGCCACTCGTTAAAGGATGTTATAGAGATAAAATCAGGCCTGGCTTCCAGTGCTGCACTCAGCGAGGTTTCGTAGTATTTGCCATTGATGCGGTTTCGAGTGTTTTGGAAATTCCAGGGTCGAATGCTCGTGTCGATATATCCCGGGCCTACACTTGGAATGAACATCAGGTTGTTATCTTCACAGAAAGCTTTTATAGAGGCCCAGTTACGCTGCGTGGAACCGTAGGAAAAACCATTAGTGGCAAAGTAGGTGTAAACGCCGTCGAACCCTGCTGTCAGGATATCTCTCTTGTCTTTCTCCTCCACCAGCAGCGCGATGAAGATGGCATCATACGGGGTATCCCTGATGCTGTTGGTCTCCGTGTGCTTTAGCAGCTTGGCCCACTGCTCCGAGTTCAACAGATATGAGTCATACACATAGAAGAGCGGAAGAAGTTTTCCAGTGTTTGTCAAGTACTTGAAAAAAGCCGGGTGCTCTCCGTATCTGTGGAGGACGGGATCGGAAAAACAACCAGATGTCAAAGGAATAGAAAGATGAATCTAAATATGCAGATAACATTAATGATAACATCTGAATGACTCTGTGGACGAAATCACTACTCACTTCTCAATGATGTATTTAACATTAGTGAACATGTTGACTTCATCCCTTCCTTTGTATGGCTCAATGTGAAAAGCTACCTATAACACACAAATAATGACAAAGATAACACACACACACAGGGGATCACAATCACAAATCCTTTCATTAGGAATATAATGACGTTTCATTCAAGCAACTGCTGCAATCTCTACACACACACCTTAATGTGGTATTTATGAGCCACCTCAAACAGCAAAGGCACAATGTCGTCTGTTGAGTCCCCGTTGTCATCCTTCATATTGGGAGGATACCAGGAAACAGCAATGACACCTTAAAATAAACAGTTACAGTATCAATATGAAATCTAAAAGAAAAACACCCAGATGGACATTCATAAAGATAACTGGATTCATTTAATGTAAATGTGTAATAAATCTGTATTAAATGTGTGCCTGGAGCAATATTATTAGGCTTTCCTTGTATCAGTGTGTCACTATTATCATAGCTGCCGACAATTCAATTAGAAGAGTTTTTGTTTGATAGTTGGGAACAATATGTTTATTTTGTGTGAAAAACTAAACACTAACCTATAAATTTCTGTAGCTCACTACATAGATTCAGAATGATCCAAAGAATAGGCAACATGTCATTCCTGTTTGAGCTTAACTGCATTGATTTATTTGGCCTCCTGGTCTCTGAGGTCATCCTCCATCAGCTTATCTCAGCGCCACCTTTTCGCCTAAAAGCCAAAGGCGAACAGGCTTTTCCAGCTGTTACTGCCACCAGGGCAACAACAGCTGGAATTTTCCGTGAACCCACATAAGCACATGTCTAACTGACAATAAACCACTTCTAAAGATAAAGACATACAGTGTGGCGAAAAAGTATTGGCTCCCTTATATGCTTCAGACTTCAAATACATTTCCACACCAGGATAAATGCAAAAATCAGTTTTTTTAAAAATGATTTCATTTATTAAAAGGGTGAAATAATAATAAAAAAAAAGCTATCCAAACCTAACTGGCCCTGTGTGAAAAATGTCATTATCTCCTAATTCTAATAACTGGTTGTGCCAACCTTGGCAGCAATAACTGCAATCAAGCTTTTGCAATAACTAGGAATGAGTCTTTCACATCCCTGTGGAGGAATTTGGCCCACTCTTCTTTGCATTTTTTTTTTTTAAATTCAGACACATTAGAGGGTTTTCCCGCATGGACGGCCTGTTTAAGGATTTGACTAGACCACTTCAAAACCTTCATTTTGTTTTTGTTTCATTCAGAGGTGGACTTGCTGATGTGTTTAAGATTATTTTCCAGCTGCAAAACCCAAGGTTCTTTGAGCTTCAGGGAAAAAAAAGGATGGCCGGGCATTTTGCTTTAGGATTTAATAGTAGAGAGCAGAGTTCATGGTTTCGACAATTACAGCAAATCATCCAGCCGCCCAAGACCACCACACTACCACCGCCGTGTTTGACTGTTGGCATGATTTTTTAAAATAAAATAATGTGTTAGTTTCATGCCAGATGTAACTGGACTCAAACCTTCCAAAAAGTTCAGTCCACAGAATATTTTCCTGAAGGTTTTGGGGATCAAGATGTTTTCTAAGAAATGTGTACAGTGTGAAAAAATTAAGACATCAGGAAGGGAGCAATATTTTTTATACAGCACTGTATATATTTTCACTAGCTTTTAGTCAAGTACGCGTTTAAATTTTTCTTACTGGTCTTTTATTTCTAGTGTTATTTCTATTGTTATACTTTATTTATGACTTCTTTTTATTCATATTTTGCCATCATTGCATTGCCTGCCTGGAAAGCACTCTGGCTCAGCTCCCGTTGTTTTAAATGTGGTATATAATTAAAAGTGACTTGATGTCTTACCGATGGCTGCTGTACGCAGCTGCTGCATATGAGCCTCTATAACAGAGGGGTCTCTAGAACTGTAAACCCCTAAAGCAGGGTAAAAGTTGGCTCCAATGTCATCAGGTGGGCTGTGTCTCCCTTGTGGATATCCCTGAGCTACCTTAACGTCCCAGTGTGGCAGCTGTGGATGGTCCCAGTGTATGTATTTTCCATCAATCTTTGGGTTTCCATACCACGTGTAGTAGAAGGCATGGAGGTAGTAATTTGGAGGAGGGAACTTCCTCAGTGTCGCTTCCAGTTCTGCATCCTTGTCTGACTGAGCTGCGCTGCTCATTTTGATTTCCTCTGGTTTTTTGTTGCGGTTTTCCCGGCTCTCTGGTTTGGGAAACCCCTTTATATCGGCTGGGCTGCTGAATGGAGAGTCCCGTGATATTAGCTCACTTAAGAACACAGTTATGGCGAGTATAAGCAACACCAGAGCAATTAATGTGATGCAAGGCTTGCGCTTAAATCTTGCCATTCTTCAGTTAGTGCTTGAGGCTTTCCATAGTTCATTGTTGAGACACCAGTGAGTGACTGTGGTTGGATGGGGAGCCAGTAAAGCTCAGCCGGAGAGTGTTTACCCAGCCTAGAAATTGAATGATATAAGAGATGTGAGTACGTCTGTTGATCTTCCCAGAAGTGCCCAGTCATTAAATAATAGACAGTAATTTCCCATCTATCAATTAATAAAGCAAATAAAAAAGTGGAAATACCAAGTTTTATTTACACTATAAATACAATAGCTGGTTACAGTACGTCCATTACTGCAGCTTAGCACCACACAGTTAAAAAGCTAGCAGCATTAGCCACATGAACTCTACCTGCACTGAACTTCAGACTTGTCAACATCACACAGGCACCACAGGGCTGACACGACATCCGTTTTATTCGTCTACAGCCTAACAGTTAGCTTCTTCTTGCACTAAAACTATAACATTTTCATATCTCACATGAAACACACCCAGTCCAATGGCTCGACCCAGTCCTCATAAATTATTTTCGCTGCTGGGATGCAGAGGACGAGACACAACCTGCACTTCTGGTTTATTGCCTGTCCTGGAAAACGTCACAGATCTACAAACACACTGACCTGCGACTGCTACTGCACTGTTACCCATCCATGCGGTATAGGAAGCTGCCTCCTCTGTAGCTAACAACAGCCATAGAGGCGGTTTAACTGAATGACACTGAGTGACAGCGCCCCCATCGCCGTGGAGGGTTCATTACAGAAAAGAATAAAATTAATACCACAGGAATGAATGATGATTCATGATTTCATATTTACTCTACAGCATTTATTTGCAAAGGAAACAGTACTGCAGCACAAGTACGTAAACTACACATAGATCAAACATTAGCAAATGTAATTGCATGCATTGTCTTTTTTTTTATATTATTATGTCCTCTTCTTTTTTTGTTCTTCTTCTTCTTGATCTTCTTCTTTCAACTGCTGCCTTTAGGGGCTGCTCTACATAACTTCCTTCTGTGCACCTTGTTTGAGGTCTTTCTCTTTTCCTCCTGCCTGGTTGCTCCAGTTTTAATGTCCTATCCACTCCAATATCCACTATCCCTCCTCTTCACATGTCTAAACCATCTCAACCTTTTTTTGTCTCTCTACTCAACCCGAGCTGTCCCTCTGACATACTTGTTTCTAATCTTGTCCATTCTGGTGACTCCCGATTAAAATCTTTGCATCTTCAACTCTAACTCATCCAAATCCATCTCCTGTTTTTTGTCATTGCTGCTGTCTACAAACCAAACATCACAGCAGGTCTATCGTCTTGTCTTCATCCACACTGCGCTGCCTGCACTCCCTTAGTCCTCATGTGTACTGTCCATTGCTTTAGATGGTTGACAGGTTTAAACTCATTTACCTTCACTGACTCCACTCCTTGCATATTCATTGTTAATTATATATCATATTGTAATGTTGTGTAAGCATTTCTGTGAATGCAACATCACTATTCAAACCAACAAACCTAATTTGAAACAGTGGTTTAACTTCAAAGATCCGATTTGTTTCAGTGAATAATCTTAACATTTAATATGTACAACAATTAGTTTGGAGTGATTATTCAATCAAATGTTATTCCAGAATTATCTGGGTAGTGACATTTTGAATGGAAAAACCAGTGACACAACCAAAGGAGAAACAGAGGACTCCTCCTTATCTGACCTTCTCCTATGTGAAGTCTGTGGACAGTGAATATATCCAGTGATGATGATAGCCTCCAGCAGTGTTTCCACAGGTTATGAAAGAAGATTATTTTGTGCACATGTTTACAAATAAATAAAAACCCCATTGCTATTTCTTTATTGTTCTGAAAGTGGTACTATGGCTCATTGTTGCTTGGCTCTCATCTCATCTCCACTTGGACCCTCACTGTTTTCTCTGTCACTGACCTCATTGTGTTCAGGCCTTTTTTTTCCAGAGGGCTCTGAAATGGGCTTAGAGTTGTTTGGCATTTTTAGCTGCTTAAACTGCCACACTGGTTCACTTCTGCTGCATACAAAAGGATGGAGATGGAAATGTATGAATGAGTGAAGAGGGTGTGTTGAAAATATGAAAGGAATAGAGCACTTTGAAGAGCTGTTGAACGAGGGAAATGAGAGTGAGAGGAGGACAAATTAAGGAAAGTTAGTTAGTGCATAGGATGAGTGAAGGGAAGCGAGGCCAGCTATGAAGAAGATGAAGAGTAGGAATGATGGTTGATTCAGATGACATACTTGTGGAGGTATGAAGATGTCTTGGAGAGACTTGGAGAGAGAGCCGTGGACTTTTTTTCCAGATTGTTTTTTGTTTGGGATGGAGAAGTGTGTTAGCACTGACTTTCAAGAAGAAGCACAATGTTCAGACCTGTAGTAACTACAGAGGGATGATAAGCTATATCATGAAGCCATGGGAAAGAGTTGATGAAGCTTTGTTAAGCAGAGGTGGTGATCAATGAGCAGCAGCCTGGCTTCATGCTGAGAAAGAGCACCACAGATGTGATGTTTACTATGACAGTGCTGATGGAGAAATACAGAGAAGCTCAGAAGGAGTTGCACTGTGTATTTTTGTAGATCTAGAGAAAGCATTTGATAGGGTGCCAATAGGAATTCGGGAGTGGCAGTGAAGTATCTGAGGGTGGTGGAGAAGATGTATGAGCACAGTGAGACAGGGGTGAGGTATGTGGAAGGCGTGACCTTTGAGTTCAAAGCAGGGTTGGGATGACATCTGGGATTGGCTCTGGAGGTTTTCTGGTTTGCAGCAGTGATGGATAGACTGAAAGATGAGGTCAGGCAGGAGTGGACAAATATTAATGTTTGCAGACAACATTGTGATCTGTAGTGAGAGGAGAGAGTAGGTCTAAGAGAGACTAGAGAGGTGGAGGTATGCTCTGGAGAAGAGAAAGGAAAGTCAGTAGATGCAAAACAGACTACGTGTGTGAATGACAAGGAGGCAGGTGTAACAATATAGATACAAAGAGCAGAGGTAGTGAAGGTGGACGAGTTTAAATACTTGGGGGTCAAATGTCCAAAGCAATAGATATTAGACCAGAGAAGTGAAAAACAGTGCAGCTAAGGTGGAGTGGGTAGAGATGAGTGCCAGGGGTGATTGGTGACAGAAGGATAGCAGCAGGAGTAAGAGGAAAGGTTTACAAGAGGGTAGTGAGGCCTGCTATGATGCATGGTTTGGAAACAGTGCCCTTGACAAAAAAAAAAAGATACTGCACAAAGGATGTTGAATATTGACCTGCCAGGCAGGAGGAGTAAAAGAGGAAGGGCACAGACAAGATTCATGGATGTAGTAAAGGAGGGCATGAGAGGGTTGGTGTGACAGAGGATATTAGATATAGGGTGATGGAGGAGGAGACAAAATGACCACGCAAATGTGGACCTTCTCTTATTTAAGCCAGGAAAATATAAAACGTTAACTATATATTGTGACAAATAAGTGTACAGTGTGTAAAAGCTGCCCACACATTACAGTCAATAATTTAAAAACAGCCTTTAGGTTCCATCCATTTTATTGAATTTAAAGACTTTCAAACAAACTTGTACAAATTGCAAAACAGATTTTGGTAACACCTCATTTTATTCTTATTATCATTATTAGGAAATAAATTAAGTGAAATGAAAGTAAACAATGTGAACAGACAACATAAAAATACAACAAAGAGCAAAACAAAGTAGAAAGAATGAAAGAAAAGAGGCAACTGTTTTTCACAAAATTTCAACTGCACCTCATATGCAGCACACTAAAGCTGATTCACCAACCAAGCTTATTGCTGGCCAGTGTCTAAGTACCTTCTTGTAGCAAAGGACACCCCATGTGTGGACTGCTAATATGATGAAGCTCCATCCTGAAGTGTCTAATTTGAAATCATATCATTTTTTTAACTGTAGTACTGTATTTACACACCAGGTGGCAACACAATCGTACAGTGATGCTAAAACTGCCTGCTCCGCCACCCACTCCCAACTCTATCAGTTTATCCTGGACGGCTGGCATTTTCCCACAAAGCTTCTAAAAAGCTTTGTGTTTGTTTTCACTGTGCTACATGCACGTTGAACTAAACACTTGTAATACTGTGGGGCATTTTGTCAAGCTTTTTTTTTTTTTAAACAATGTAAGAGCTTATTTAGAATCCTGTGAAATTGCAGCCAGTGGTTTAACATTTCTTATCTTTATTCTCTCCATACAAAGATCCAGCTTTGCAGAGCACAATCTCCTTATATTAGCTGCTCCCATTTAAAACCCACCACTGTCACAAATGCTTCTGCAAGAACTTAACCCACCACAGACATTCAAACATTCAAAAAGTCTCTCTCGCTCACCTTTCACTATAGATCAAGATCTTTTTTCTTTTTTTTTAAAATGAAGGCAAATGATCCTAATCAGAACAAATATTAAATACACCAAAGAAAAGGTTAATGCCAGCTTTCTGTGGAGAGCGGCATGTTTTTGTGTGGGAGTGGAGCTGTGGCGCAGGGAGGCAATAACAGAGTGGAGAAATCGATGCCCAGAGGGCGTTGTTTTCGGGTAGAGCGTGTCACTGCCAGCAGCATCTGATTTAGCCTCTATATTTCATTCAAGTCGGTCTGTTCACATTCTCTGCTACTCATTGGGAGTTGCGCTTTCTCATTGGTTAAATATATAAAATGGGCTTGTGCACAACAACCACAAAGTGCACTGCACATGCTGTAACGAGTTTAAGATGTTAAACTGGATTAAAAGAAATGTTATTTGTGTCTAGGGAACTATCATTGCACAGAAACCGCAGTCTGAACTGAAACACACGGAAAAGATTCTCTCGGCTTTTTCAGAGGTCAAGGCAAAATAACGTTGAACCTTCATTTTGTTTTGAAAAAGATTTATGGTGACTTGGTCATGTTGCCGCTCTAAACAGAGTAGCCATTCCTTTACACAACACAGAAGCCCAGAAAACCAGAGAAGAAAGAAAACAAAAGAAAAAGCATTAGAAATAAAACCACCAAAAAAGATTATTTGTTAATAATATCAAAAATACCAACAAACAGGCAAAAAAAGACAAAAAGATTGGTCACAGCAAATTTATGTACACGTACACATTAAGAAAAGAGCTGTCAGTGGAGTTGACGAGGGGTTGGTTGAGTGGGGAAGGAGGAGAAAAAAGATTCGGGCAATTAGATAAGCCCTGTATCTTCACTATACAGGGGAGTTACAGAGGGGTGCCATGATGGCAGACGGGGGTTGTATGAGGTGAGAAGGAGGAGGGAGAGCCACGGTTGTATGTTCACCTCTTCTTGGGGGCTTGGGTGGTGCGGGGTGGGGTGACGGGCCGGCCAGAATTTACACCACCGTACTGATACTTGGCCTTCTTCTCCGAGGGCTTTAGGATCTTTAAAACACAAACACAGAGAAATGTGTCACTGTCAGTTCACACACACACACACACACACACCCACACACACACACAAACAAACACACGAAAAAGGCAAATGGTTTTCACACTACCTGGAAGGAGCACATGAGGGATTCATCAACACTCATCATACCGCCTGCATTATCAAACTCCCCGCAGTAGTTTGGAGCAGAGAAAAGTGTGACCAGTTGGCGTTTGGCAAAGAACTCGTATCCATCCTCCACAACCTGTTAAAAGAAAGATGACATTATTCCAGCGCCTACAAAAAATCAATACCAAGAAACAGGTCTTCAGCTAGTTTCACAATCCAAGTTTGCTATCAAGGTTGAGTGTATGTAACCACCTACATCTGAAATCAATAAGAAAAACCAAATGCAGAGCTGAAATAACCGTGGGTAACTTAGGAACCAGTCTCCTGATTGTTCAGTTGTATGATCAGTACTTTGAGAAAGTCTTATTTGTGACAATCAACAGACAAGAGTGTCATAAGTGGATGACTCTTTATACTACAAGCGTTGCTCCTGTTTACCTTTCTCCATGCACTCCACTCCACTGGTAGGAGATCAAGTTAAGCAAGAGACATCTATTCTATCTCCAGGCCGTAAATGAATAAAGTGCCTCGTCATAGTTTGCATAATAATATTTTAAACAAGAAAAAAATATTATAAACTGAGTGCCTGTATGTACAATACATGGGAGGAATACAGAGAACGAATGGGAGCAGGAAATTAGAAAGCTTCTATTAATAGATGTTTTCTGCTCTGTTTTCTGTGTCCTCTCATCAACAACATTAATTAAAATTGAGGATGGACATAACTGAAGCAAATGGATAAACAATTTTAAATCACAGAAAAAAAAGAAAAAAAAAGGCTAATCAATATCCTAGCTTTGTGCCTACAGGAACTTTCACTTCACAATCAGACTCATACCCAATTCCACTCCCAATTACCTGGTGGGCTCTGCAGATGAGGTCCAGGTCATGCCGGTTTAGGAACTTACTGACCACATCTGCTCCGAAGGTGAAGGAGACCCCGCGGTCGTTCTCTCCCCAACCTTGTACATCCTTGTCTGGATCTGACCACAACAGGTCACACAGCAGACCTGGGATACCCACAGGTAGAAGATAGATGGACCCGAGGAACACAAAGCGGGGAAAAAAGTGGAAAGGAGAGAATAAACAGACAAATGGAAAAATCTGCTAAAACCTTGGCTGATGTAACAAAGATGATCTACTGATGAAACAGTCATACACTCAGGAAGGGAGAGGCTGTTTTTTTCCATTTAAAAATAAACTTAAATTCCTCGGAGGAATCCAGAGGAAGTGAACATGTTCAGTGTCAAGTACGAGCATACATCTAAGAACATGCAGGTACACACAGTACCTGTGTCGGGCACGTCTGTGGGCCTCATGATCCTGCGGATTTGCTCCATTGACTGCAAGTCCGGTGACAGCCCTGGAACAAAAAGGCAAAAAGATTGCTTTTGATTAAAGACACTATAGAGCTATTTCAAACACGGGTTAATAAAAAGCTGCAGTTCAGATTCAGGGCAGCGAGTGTCGACGGTAGCTCCCTCACCTCCATGGCAGCAGAAGATTTTCTCATCAATAATAGCAGCAATGGGGAGACAGTTAAAGCAGTCAGTGAAAGTCTTCCACAACTTGATGTTGAACCTGCGCTTGCCTGGTGAAAGAAATCAAAAGATATTCTCAGAACTGAACTGCGCCTGTGTAAAGCCTCAGTTTATTAGTACTTACACTCGTCGTAGAACCCATAGATGCGGTTGATGGAAGCACACTCATGGTTGCCCCTGAGCAGGAAAAAGTTCTCTGGGTATTTGATCTTGTAGGCAAGCAGAAGGCAAATGGTTTCCAGGGATTGTTTCCCTCTGTCCACATAATCACCCAGGAAAAGGTAATTTGCCTCTGGAGGGAAGCCACCATATTCAAACAGCCTCAATAGGTCTGTGTACTGCCCATGAATATCACCTGAAACAGAGGTAAAAGAGATGAGGGGACAGGCAAGTAAGGGTGTTAATTTGACAGTTTAAAGGCAGGATGTTGTAGTCAAACAGAGACAGGCAGGAGGAGAATTCTGCCTAGAGGGAAAAAAAGTGTAGAAATATTTTTAATGCTGTGTTTTTCTACCTCCTGGCTCCTACATGCACAACTCACTGAAGTCGTTTGGATTTTAAGATAAGATCTGCAAGACAGTAGTTTGGTTGGGACATAAGACTGAGCCTATATTAGGACTGCGTGAGCGAGCCAAACAACACACACACACACACACACAAAACCATTAAAACTGTCACCAGAGCACGCAAAGTAAGCTACTGAGGCAAAGAACGCTCGCAATCCACATTAATTACAAAAGGACATCCATCCAAAAATCCACACACACACACATCTACACAAACTTGCTTTAATTTTAACCACTCTCTGAGGATTAACGCTCAATCTCCTTCCTCTTTGACATTTAGACAGGCGGTGATGAGCGGTAGTCGCTCTCACCAGAGCACAGGGTCTCTGCAGAGGAGACTCACTTCATCACCTAGCCAAGACCTGCTTCCTTTTATATCCTCTTGCACCAGCTAAAGAGATCCTCTAATTTGGGCTAAGTGCTCCAGACACAGATGACTACAGAGAGGCCTACCAGAAAAGCGTTGCAATAATAACAGGCTTTATTATGACCAAAACGGAAAGCCAATTCATGCACCACACTCATTACAACATGGCACAAATTACAATGAAATGACAGCCCTTGTTAAGCAGTCCAGCTGTCTGGCCTTAAAATAAAATGACCAATGAAAAAGTAAATTTTATATTGAAGTCATATTGAGGTTGGCTGGCATGATTTTTTCCCCTATCAGGCATCCATGCACCAAAACCCAAACCAAGGCTGGCACCAAAATTGTATATGGCTACAGGCCTACACTTAGGACAGCATGCAAAGGCACATTCTTCCATGCAAATAAATAATTTATGGAATAGCTTTAAGTCTGGCTGTATGTTATTTTCTGTTTTTGGTGTTCTTAGCTGGCTGGCTTGTGTTTCACAGCCTCCTACTTTATCTATTTATTTAAAGTTTTGCTCCAGACATGCAGCCCACTGGTCAAGATCTAAGGCATTTACACTGTAGTAACAACTTCATAATCCTTCACATTAATATTACAATATTGAAACATGAGCGAATTACATATTAATGCAGACATTAATGCACAAAATCCAGGTCACAAGCTGTCAGTATGAAATCAACAAAGCTTCTTAAAAGTCCAAACTACCACTTTAATTGCTGTTTTTAAAGTGATATCTGGAGTTTAACCTGCTCATCAGAGAGACATGAGGAGTTGGTGGGTGGGGGTGGGGGGTAAGAGAGGGATCAGCATTTTTTTTGTTTGTTATTTTCCCATTTTGAGTTGTGGACGGTGGCATAGTGACATGGTGGTTAGCACTGCCTTTCTGGATGGAAATTGCATGTTCTCCCTGTGCCTGCATGGTTTATAACTGAGTTTTCTGAAGTTCCCAAACACATGCATCCTAGGTTAACTGCTGATTCTAAATTGGCCATAGGCATGAACGGCTGTTTGTCTCTGTTGTGTCTGTTTAGGGTGTTACCTCTTTCTTGCCCTATGACAGGGATAGGCTCATGACCTTGGACTGGATAAGAAGAAGAAAAATGGATGGATGTCTGATGGAGGTCAACTATAGCTTACTATTATGTTAACTTTAGCTGAGGTGTGATACTATGGCAACTTTTTATTTCTCCCTTCTCCACTGATGATGCTGAATATCCAGATTTCACCTGTACAAGTTTAATATATTTTAAATTACTATTAGTACAAGTCACAGCCAGTATTTGTTTTGCTCACAAAGGTCTGCCAGGTTCATTTTACACTCGTTATGATCAATTCCACACTAAGAGCTACTGTATGACTAACATACTGATATGAATGTGAATTTGCAGGATTTTTTTTGGTTTGTTTGTTTTTTTTAAAAAGGGCAGCCTCTGCCTGCACTCTTACAAGAAACTGTAGGATGTCAGTGAGTGAATTATTTACTTGGCCTGTTTCTGTTCCGTCAAAACAAACAGACAGCAGAAGCACAGAGATTATGGGTTCAAAACCAGTGCAGAAAATGGAAAGCTAAAAACAAAACAAAACAAAACACAATGCAGAACCACAAATTAGCAGGATTTATCTTCCAAGAGGACGCAATATAAAAGTTCATAAAACATTTTTAGAAAAACAACAGTGCACAACAGCATGGGCTATGTTGTCCATTTGTGGTACAAGCATTAGAGTACAGGTGTTTTAGGAATACTGAATAATACCGCTCAGAGTATATTTGTAAACACTAAGCTAACAGGGTTATTGTCTCGAACGATAGTATAGTGTGTTCAGGTAAGAATATCACCTTGGGGATCATGACGCACACGTCAAATTTAAAGAAAAACAACAAATGTAAATAAAACAGGTTCAGTACACAGATCAAGTTTTCGTGATCTTTAAAATATTACAGCAGCCTAATACAGCAATGTTTCCTCCTGCTTCTAGAAACACTCTTGCTCCACTGGCTGAGGCCTGAGTCCCTGTCACATGTTTTTTTTCCCTTCTTCCTTAAGTTTGTCCTTTACCACTTTCCTTCAACAAAAACAAAATAAACAGCTGTCTGGTTAAAGACTGACCTTGCCGAATTCTGTGATTTAACAATAATGATGGTAAATGCAAGAAAAGAATCTATTTTAGCGTCGCAGACAGACTTGCAATCAACTTACTCCAGGGTCTTTAATCAAGAAAACTAGAGACGTCTTAATTAAAGGAAAAAGTCTACAATTGAAACTGATTTGTGGTGCAATCTTGTGGTCTGTTCTAACTAACTATCA
The DNA here is from genome assembly GCF_900408965.1 of Simochromis diagramma. Taxonomy (NCBI): domain Eukaryota; kingdom Metazoa; phylum Chordata; class Actinopteri; order Cichliformes; family Cichlidae; genus Simochromis; species Simochromis diagramma. The sequence goes on from NW_024387030.1 coordinate 8,600,646, forward strand.
ACACACACCCGCCTAATGTGCTCCCTACTGGGGACAAACACCACAGTCTCGTTAAGAGCAAAATTGCACCAAATTAAAGTGAAGTTTATATTGCACCTTGGCAGAATTTGTAAAATCTTAGTGATGTTTTGCAGTTCCAATAGCTTTAGGTCCTCTTTATGTTTCCATGGATAGTGTGTGAGTTTATTCTAGCTGCAGCAAAAGGACAATAAACTTACTCTATAACTAAACTAAACAGGGGCTCAAGTATCCTCTATCACTCTCATTAAAAACACACAAGGATAGCATGTCTTTGGGCAAGTATGGAAAAGAGAGATAATTATCGTAAGCAATTTCTGTTTCATAGTTCATATCATTATACTTTCATATTATTCTCTTCAATTTGTGAACTGTTTGTGCTGCTTCTCAATCACTCCTTGTAGTCAAGAAGTAATAAAAGGTATCTTATTTGCTAGGGGTATAATAATTCTGAAACTGAGGCTCATAATATAAACCAAGGATTTGGAGAATTGTTTCACATTTACGATTTATCTCAGGCCTGCTCATACACAGAGCACACAGCATTGATGTTTGTGGTCTTTCTTCAACTAATTCAACTGATTAACAAATCTAACCCTTTGGTTATTTTGCAGACAACTCTAATTACAAGATGGTGGATTTTTGTTTTTTTTTTAAATCATAGATTATTTTTTTGTAGCAAAAAAAAAAAAAAAAAAAAAAAAAATCCTCATCCTCATAATGATGGTTATTAGAAGTCTGTGTTTAAGTTTACACAGTGGCAAAGCTGCAAGCTTGGGAAACATTCACTAGTAGAATTACGATTAGCAGATGAGATCGTGTGCAAGTAAGTTCAGAACCTGATCCATGTGACCTAAGTAAATAATTGAAGACATTCACTGTTTGGTCTTTATAGTCAGCGCTTGCCTGCCATCACAGCTGTGAGTTAAAGGCAGCTAATTAGCCTGAGGTTATAGGTTCAAGAACTAAACATATAAAGTTACAATTACAAACAGCACCATCTAGAACTCATCAAAGTTAGACCTGTATGGAGAAAGGCAGACATGGCCTTTGTAAAGCTAGCTGTACTGATCACTGAGATGTTAGACATATAGACACCACTAATGTCAGCATTCAATTAAAATTCCTTACTGCTTCACTTACAATATAAATAGCGCTATCTGAGGCTGAGTGTTTAGGTGGTATACAGTATTACTTTCAAGGACAGACACATGTAATAGACAGTTCAGAGTTGTTTGAAGTTGCTGCAATACACTGGAGGAATGAGATAAAGCATGTGGGAGTGTGCAGAGAGCCAGTTAGACACAGCAACAGTGATGGCTATTTCAAACGCAGAAAGAAGAAGCTCACTTGTAAAAGTGTATTTCTCTGCTTGTTTTTCATTTATCTATAGTATGTGTGTAATCTGTGCATATGTGTGAGTGTATTCTCTGTTACATACATGGAGCAGCTGAGTCAAGAGAGTAACAGTGACTTACTATATGACCCAGGATAAGACAGTGTTACCCGGTCTGGTTACATAAGTCTGAGCTGCATCAAAGAAATAGATTGCTGCTGTGGGCTATGCAGAGTTTGTGGTCTGTGCTTTGCAGAGTGGGAGTTTGCCATCAGTGCACCCAACCCTTTGCAGCCAGACTATAGCATTAAAAATTCAGATTATGTTGTTGTTTGACATTTCAAAAGGCCACAGAAAAATAATCAAAACCTATAGAGTACATGTTAAACCAATTATTGGACCAAAGGGAAAACAAACAGAGAAAATATCAATGGTGCCCATGTTTTTAGGTTCCTTTAATTTTCTGTGTTCGTAAACAATTTAATTGAGAGTTAGGTCAGGGCAGAAAACACTGACCACAGATCTTCAGGGGCGCTTCCAGCTCCAGCAGGATGGGTTGGCTGAGGAAGATCTCCCTGGATTTGATGCAAAGACCCCGCACCTCCGCCTCTGTCATCTGGACTATCTTCCCCGGGCGACATCCCCGCACTAAGGAGGAGACAAACTACACAGTCAGTGCTATTGTCGAGTGAGTGAGTTATCAACAATCAGTGTGTAAAAAAACTCCCAAAAAACAAAACAACACCAGCAACACAAACTTCATCAAAATTAGGCCATGACAGAATAATGCTTCACCTAAGGGAAAAATACTTATGGCAGTATCACAAAAGCCAATAAACTGAGGGCGTAATGATTCTGTAGCCTATAGCTGCTTAGTCTCAGCCATACTTTAGAAACACGCTGCTTATTCTGTGAGAGCAGCTTGCATCTGAGCACTGGTGTGGGTTTATTGGCTGTGTAGCTGCAGTAGCTTAAGCCTACTTTCTGGCGTTCCGCCACAGCTCTGGGTGAAGATTTATCTTATAACGATAAAAAAGGGGAGTGAGAAATGCAAACGCTGGTTATAGTCAGCAGCTGAAACAGACAAAGATATGAAAAGTGAGATTATAACTTAAGAACTACTTGCTTGCCATCTTATCTGGAGGCTGGAATAGACAAAAGTTAAGTTTTATATTGTTTGGAATAGTCTGTGCCTGATATATTTGACATTTTCAATTTCAGGTCTGGAAAACTTGTAATATTTCTGAATATTTCTTAAAGATGGTCTATAAAGAGCACATTATCAGTCACACAGCATTATAGCTATGCAAAATCATACCAGTAATCAGAGTCATCCCTGGCTTAGAATCAGCCTTTGGGAGATGACTACGCACGACAGTAAGCGTGACTAGTCTATGTAAAGTAAAGGCAATGGGACTGTAATGTCCTATTTGACAGAAATCTATGCATTTTCTTATTATTACTGACAATCTGATAAAAATGAAACTTAATTTAACAAAAGTAGTTAAAATTATTTAATTGCAACAGTGGAAGAGAGCATAAGAATGAGTTTGAGGGAGGCAGCTATGGTTAAATGAGAGTTGATGAAAGTCAAGATACAAAGTATTTAAGTGTACGTTCTGCTTGTTAAATGGTAATTTGCTGAACTGCTATACAGCTCATGCAAAGAGGGTTTGAACTGCTATTTTTATTCTCAGTTCTTATCATTCTGGCGCTAGTCATGTTCCTTTGGCACTGGCTAAAAACCCTGTAGGCGAGGCAAACATTTCTTTACGCAGGAAAAACCACTTGTTATGGTAGTAACTGTGAACAAAAGCTGAAATGAATATAAATGGATAACAGACTCAATAATGATCTCATAATACTCGCTTTTAACTCCTAGGTTGACATTACAAAAAGCAAATCAAAGCAAGGCATGAAAATATTCTCTGCATGGAAACAAAAGTGATGAACAAATCCACAACTGAGGAATTATGCAATAACTAACCATTTTGTTATTGCCTTTAAGCTAGACGCCCACAAAAGAGCCCAATAAAGGGTAGCTGAGCCTAGTGAAGCGAATGCATGTTAGTCAGAGAATGAGTTTCTATACCCTTTTTCAATGTAGCTTTTTCAGTTGTATTTAATGGATACCATTACAGAATGACCACAGAATGACCCCATAAGGGAGCAGTTCAAATTGATGTGTTTGTGTGGAATTCCTAAAGCTTAGTGCCTGATGTTTCTGTACATATATAAACATTTATACGCATTCTGCTTACACTGAGAGTCAAACTCCCTGACTCTCAGTGTTTCATTAGCTAAGAAATCCAACCAAATCTGAGTTTAAGCGAGTGAATCACAGGAATATAAACCAAATCCACAGTGTCAAAAACTGTTCAACGGCTCCTCCGTTAATATTTCTTATCCTCCATCTACTGAATCAGCACTGCTACATTTCCCATCTGCTTCTCAGCGTGCGGAGCATGAAATCGCAGAAGTAGGGCTCTTTACTCAACAGCCCAGCCTCATCAGAGCAGAGCAAGTTAAGCTTGGATGTTTAGCCTGCTCAGCTTTAACAGTGAACCTTTTACTGTTCGCACTTGCACTCTGCAGGCTGGCACTTTTAAAAGAGATTATGTACTTAATACTACTGAGGGGGCAAAGGCCAAACTGAAGCAATGACAAGGATTTTGCAACAATCATAAACAGAATCATTGTTTGTTTGTCTTGCTAAACTGTGCGAGCGTTCACATGTTTTATAAGAATGAATAAGCAGTCTCAATGACACTTTTTCTCACACAGAAAAACAAACAGTAAGCTACTTTGTTATGCTGGAATGCAGAATAAAGGCATTTCAAAGGGCTTTCTTCAGAAACTTGACACAAGACCATTATGAGTCTCTTGATATATAACTGGGAATCTGTGGTAAACACTGAGAAAACAGAGTTTGTGTTTTGTATTACTCTAGTATTCTAATCAGCTCTGAGGCAAAACCTTTGATTAAAGAAGATGTGTCATGTATTTATTGCTTAATTAATACTCAGTTATAACAATTTATGATGCTCACATCAGTAACTGAAAGGGTAACCAAATACTTATCTATGAGACAATAACATAATAATAAAATAAAAAACTTTTGTAGACCGCAAAGATTATTACCAAACTAATCACTTACGAAAGACGTCAAATGCCAAGTTCAACTGGCATTACAAATATGAGCAATGTAATCAACAAGTCACAGTTGGAGCTGAGTGCCAAGGAAAAGTGCGTCAGTGGAGGACTTTTGAGCAGGAATAAATGGTTGGCCAAAAGTCACACACACAGCTGTCTCAAAGTCACCTTTCTGTATTCAAAACAACTCTTTAAATCTGAAATGGTAAGAAACCCAGGGAGATGCAGTTACCACCAAGAATTATCCTAGCATCCTCCACCAGAGTCAAAGATAGCAGTGGAAAGTATGCCAAGGACAGCTGAATTCGCTGTAGTGGTCTGCTATGACTCAAAGGATATCTCAGGGGAACAGAAAACTCACGGTCTTCTATGAAGCAGCTGGTCAGCCATCATCCTTCTTTCTGCTTGGCCCAAATATCCTCATCCTCAGACATCACCAAAATTCCCCAAAGTATAAAAGCAAACAACGTCATTGTGAACACAGCGTGACTTAAACATCCCTGTGGATGAGCCCAAAGAAACACATATTTCACTAATATTCTTTTATCACATGTGTGTTTCTTAATTCTGATGTACCTTTAGTGCGAAAAAAGATATATAAAGGTAATATGTGAGCATGAGTGTCCTGAATCACACCAACATACCCACTAAAAAAGACACCTCCAAACCAAGTCACTCCAAAAAAGGTAACTTTATTTAAAAAAACAACCCAATAGTTAACCAGCTATGATTCATTCAGGATCTAGTGATAAACGACACTCATTAAAGCTATTTGTGTTTTATTATTATTATTATTCTTTTCCACTTATTTATAGAGCACACCTAATAACCAGGTCACTAATACACAAAAATTTGTGGGGGCAGCAAATAAAATAATGACAACCGTCAGCACCGCGGATGTGGGGCAAACGTGTTTAAACCAAAGGGAGCTGCAATACTACTGCGTAACAGTACAACGATTCAACCTACAACAGTAACAATGACTTTATACTATGCACGCAGGACGAGGAGGAAAGAAAACGTCCCCGCCCCTCCTTCTTGACATCAGCCCCACATAATTTGGCAAATGGGGTAAAACGAAAAATGCCGCAAACACAGCAGACCGAAAGTTTAATTACACGCTAAAGTAAAGGCCACGACACGATACGTTATCTGCCAAACGTAACCGCAGATTATTGCTGCGCAAACACACGCTAGGCTTTCAGCGCTTGCAGTGTTTATAAACACGACCAGCTAACGGTAACGTTGGCCGAAGCTAGCCGGGCATAGGGTTAAAATGGACCGACGTTAGCCCTACCAGCTAACACTTTCCTGCATTTTGCGAGGCAACCGCGACAGTTACCGGATATTATTTAAACCCCATTTTTTAAACACCGAACCCTTCACCTGTTCCCCACAAAACACACAGTAAATATAACTCAAATTGTTCACCTTCCAACAGCCGAGAGATGAGGCTATCCACGTTCAATTCACCCTCCGCCATCTTCACACTGCTGTTTTACGTACAGTGTTGGCCGCTTCAGTTCCCCCAGCCGACACCAGGGGGGGTTGTTGCTCACAAACCGGTTGCCAAAGACCTTGACCAGGGAGCAGATTAGTGAATAATCCACTTTATTTTTTATTTTTACCTCCTTTATATACACCCACCATCTACTATGACTATACAAAAATATTAATAAAATTACAATTGTTTAAATAGGAATTGGGATGAAATCTAAAAACGTACGAAAAGTATGAAAGGTACAGTAGCATGTTCAAGGTTCAAGGTTCAAGGTTCTTTATTTGTCACATGCATAGTTATACAAGTATAACACACAGTGAAATGTAGCCTGACACGCTCCTCGACATGTGCAAAAATGGGGGGGGGGGGGGGGTAGAGGAAGAACATTATATATATATATAGTATATACATTGGGTGAATGTGCAGTAGTAGCAGCAAGCAGGTGAATTCTGTACATTAATATGAATAGACATCTGACTATTTTACAGGATAGACAATATAAACATATTTAAAATTAAAGGAATTTGAAATGTACATTGTGCCTTGGTTTAGAGTGTCTGGAAGAGAGTCCTGTCTCAGTCAATTATAGATGATGTGAGAGGGCGGGTGTGCGTATTTAGGGCCCGGATGGCTTGGGGATAGAAGCTCCTCTTGAGTCTCTCTGTCCTTGCCCGGATGATGCGGAACCTTCTACCAAATTGCAGAAGTTGGAACAGTTTGTTGCCAGGATGGGACGGGTCCTTCAGTATCTGCGCTGCTCTAGTCCGGCATCTCCTGGTGTAGGTGTCCTGAAGCGGGGGGAGAACAATCCTGCAGCAGTGTTCTGCTGTACGGATCACTCTCTGGAGAGCTTTTTGGTCCTTCACACAGCTGTTCCCAAACCACGATGTCATGTTCTGTGTGAGGATGCTCTCCACAGCACCTGTATAGAAAATCCTGAGGATCTTTGGAGAGACCCTGAACTTCCTCAGTTGTCGTAGGTGATACAGGCGCTGCCTAGCCTTTTTGGTCTGGACCTGAATGTGGGCAGCCCATGTCAAGTCTGAGGAGACGTGCAGTCCTTCAAGATGCTTGAAGGACTGCACCCTCTCCACTGGAGCTCCATTGATGATAATGGGCTTGTAGTCTCTGTGCTGACCCCTTCTGAAGTCCACCACCAGCTCCTTGGTCTTGCAGACGTTCAGCTGGAGGTGGTTGTCCTGGCACCATGATGCCAGATTCTTCACTTCATCCATGTAGGCCGCCTCATCGTTGTTGGAGATGGCACCCAACACCACTGTGTCGTCAGCAAACTTCCCAATGGTGTTGGAGCCATGGGTGGCCACACAGTCTGAAGTGTAGAGGGAGTAGAGCAGTGGCGAGAGGACACATCCCTGAGGTGCTCCTGTGTTGATGGTGATGCTGTTAGAGACGCATCTACCCAATGTAGATGTGTAAGCAGCCACCCCTGTATAGACCTGCTACATTATTACTGATTCAAAAAACAAACAAAGTAAAGGTTACATCAGGTTACATATAGTAAACTGATCTGGTTTGTAATTATGTCTGCAATGTGTCAAAATAAATACGTATGTAAGTGGCGTAAAGTATAGTATTTCAGCTTGTGCTGAATGAAGGGGGAAACCGCAGAAAATGTTTCTCAATGCTTGAGTAAATGTACTTTTCACCCTGTCACAAGTTTGTGACATAATCAACAGAAGCTGTCGGCATATTTCATCACTCTAAAGGGATCATAAACCATTCCTGTGTATATTTTATCAGCAGGCTCGGCCTTTGGAGGTAATAATCAACCTAACCAACTGGAGCATTAGTAGTTTGTGTTTTGCAGTGCTTTTTCTGCACAAACAAGTGTATTAAGCTGGGTCAGGATTGAGCAGTCACACTACAGTACACCGTTTCATGAATTATTGCCAATTAACCCTCCATTTCCCACCACCCACACCATACAATCCCACTAGTATTTGTCTCAAAATGAAAACACATTACAAGTATACACAAAATTACCACAGAAACTTAATTCAGTGTTTATTTTACTGCATATATTTATATATACATAGACATATGTATTTAAGTTACAATATTAATTTATCAAAGCAAACAGGATCATATATAACATTGTACAGTTTTGAAAAACAGCCTCATTGTCAATGTTTGAGTAGCTCTTTATCCCCCCCCCCCCACCCCCTAAATAGTCCCATGAAAAAACATAACAAAGTTAAAATTCTGTGCCCTTCATCTGCCCCGAAGTCATCATCTTCTTCTTGTTCTTCCTGGCTTTGTAGGAGAAGAAGAGCCAGGTGACAGCTGAACCAATCAGAAGGCCAACAACAGCCAGCACAGCAGCGAGCCATGCTTGCACAGTGTTAGGGCACTTTGGATTGCCCGAGGCTTGTGGTGTGGTGTCAGTTATGGGTGGTGTGGCTGTGACTGCAGGAGCCACACTGTTTATCTTTGTGAAGATGTAAGGATGTTCCTGGAACATATAAATAGGATGTCAAAGTTCAATTCCACAAACCTGTAAGAAAGCTGCAATAAGAAGTGCTTCTGCAGCTGATTCCTTACCTCAGTGGGACACTTGATTCTGTCTCTGCCATTTGAAAAGGCGTTATACGTCTGTTTTTCCCCCACTGGTTCCATCTAGAGACAAAACCACAAATGCATATCTGTTCAGCATAAATTGCAGGGAGATGTTGTAATTATAAAGGCAAACAGTTATCCCTTTACTACCCACATTAAAAGACTCACCATGTTATTCCACACAGCTACAGCCATGTCAGCATGTCCCCGTTCACTGAAGTGGAAACAGTCCTGGGAGAAGTATGTGACATCAGGTTGGCCTTCCTGCACGAGGGAAAACACACAATCATCCCTGTTTGTGGGTAAAATGCATCCTGAGGACTGACAGACGTGTTACTGTCCGCAAACTAAATGTTTACATATAAATACATGTAGAGCGTAGTGGAGGGTGATGCGCACACGGAAGACTTACAGCATTGAAAGGTAAGATGGTGCTTTTAAAAAAAGGCTGGAGAACCACAGCAAAATCCTCTTTGTCGTCATAGCGACCTCCATCCAACAATTTTTCGGTTTCAGTCTGGCAGTAACAGATGGCTGATGTTATTAAGGTAATGTAACAATCCTGATTCATCAACACTTGTTCAGAATCAATCATTTTACTATCAAGGTTCCAGCCTGCTAACCTGGTATTCCCGATTGATTCGTTTTGCTTCTGCCAGCTCTGGTGAATTCTCTCCCGGGTCCAAGAAGCATCGGCAGACAAACCTGGGGATACACAGGGAAAAATCACTGATTTGTTATTCATTCTGGTATGAGGCAGTTGTGTCATACGATACAAATTATATCTGATATTCTAGTTTTTCTCAATAGACAGTGCACTGAAGAGGAGGGGATCTACAGGAAAGGGCCTCAGGTCGGAGAACCTCGGCTGTTGTATTTAGCCTTACAGCATATAGTCGCTTGCTCAATCTATCACCTAGACCTGATGTCTTATGACAGATTCCCTAGATATAGACGAGAAGTGATTTAGACTGCCTTGTAATCAATGGTCTTATTCATGAAAAGTTGCTTAGATTGATGAACATACTGTTGCACCACACTGCACCCTAGGGTGTCCTTATTGATCTTGCGAAGACCTTCAATTTCCAGGATCCCCAGCACGTTCACAATCGTCCTGGGAACCTACAATTAAAAAAAAAAAAAATCATAGAAGAGTGGAGCTAAAAAACTGGATGAACCCAAATATTTTTTTGGTTCAGAATCTCTTAAAGGTATCTTCACTTATGAGCTTACTATATAATATTATTCTTTTTACATCAATAAAAATAGTCTCACCTCATTGTACAGTATGTCCAAGCTTGTCATCATATGATAGCTGTAGTTCTTAGGTGAGTGCATGGCCTGTAGTTTGGAGAGATGCAATCAATAAGGCTATTTATTAACACATGAACTTAGTTCAGTTCAGCCACGACTTTTTGCCCCCCCCCACCACACCCCATTAGTGTTTTTTTTTTCTTTTTGTTGTAGCCAGCAGCATAATTAAGGCAGATATGAGGGGAATGTGGCCAAGTTTGAATCCACCAAGAGAGAGCCATGCAACATGTAAGAGCGCACTAGCAACAACTAACCCTAAGCTGTCACTACAGTCTCAGAGCTCATCTTAAATTGATGCTGCACTTTGATATTCTGCTTCAAAGCACAAACATTAAAAGAGAGACTACCCTGACAGTGGAGCTTGAGGGGTGTAATGGGAGAGGGGGTGTGGGGTGGGTTTAAAATGAGAAAGGAAAAAGCGGGAGCGAGCAAGACAGAGACAGGAAGAAGAGAGTCTCGGTTGACTTCTGTGTTGTTTATGCCTCTTAGAGAACAAGGCCTGTCACTGTGTTCTGTGTGCTTGTTCAACGCAGACATAGGCAGGGGTAGAGGAGGGAGGGGGTGATCTGTGTTGCAGGGCTAAAGCGACAGAATGTGCTTATTGAAAACAAACCATGTCTGCTCTCATCCCTGTCTGACACAATAAAACAATAAACGGGGGGTGGGGGGGGGTGCTCACAAGGCTTAATTATTCTGCTCCAGTGCTTAGTTCCATTTGGGGAGTGATGATATCTCGAGAGGGCGTTTAACACCACTGGATGTTTAAGCACTACACTTGCAGAGGGAAATAATTTTTTCCCTTCAAAAATGCCCTTCAAACCACATTTCCTGTGACGACTTCTTAAAGCAACTCACCCGATCGTTGCAGTATTGACACAGGTCATTCCCTCCGATGAAGAGGGTCACAAGCTTCCAGTCGTTCTCAAAATCCACGGCCTAGTTTGATTGGTGGTGACAGATTCAGAGAGACAGATTTAATTACATGTGTTTTCCCGCAGAAAACGTGGCAAGGCTTGAGACAAGGCTACATTAAAAATCACTTGGTAATGCATGTTAAACTCACTGGGTCCTCTTTCATGGCATCAATAAGGCTTCTGACCTGTGCAGGGATTTGTCTGCATGGAATTGCACATAATTAGCCCATGCAATGCTTCCAAGATAGCATAGTAATAAAGCCGTTTATATATCTGATAACACGTCAACGTCAGAACTCACGATATTTTAGCGCCTGATACGGCCACATTGAAACCAGCCTCCTTTTTTCCTATCCCCTTTGACATTCCTTGGACATCAGGATTAAACTTCTTAAGGATATCTAAAGTATACATTAAAAAAAAAGTTAGGGTACAGAGTTTACTCAGTTAAAGACAAAATACAGTTTTTTGTCAGACTATTTCTGCCATCTAGTGGTGCTTATGTGCACTACAGTTCAACACAGGAGGTTTCTGACTTACTGGGTAATGTTGTGACAGTCTCAAGAGTATCATCACCTCCAATGCTAATAAAAAAAATAGGCAAACAAAGAATGTGTGTTTAGAATGCAACGTTTATACTTTATAATGTGCAAAGTCTTGTTTTGGTCTCTCACCTCCACGACACTCCTCTGTACTCAGTACTTAGCTCCACCAGACTTTGTGATTTAGCACCAAAGGCGGCCTACATTTGGGAAAAGGTGATTTTACAGATGAATCATTAACAGACTTCCCCCGTTTCAACCTCTCTCTCATTAAGTTTATATTACTCTATCTGTTTATACATTAACTGATTTATAGGTACCTAGAAAAGGTGTGATGTGTAACACTGTTATTACCATTATAAATTATTACAGATTAATCTACTCGCTATGGGTCCCAGAGACCAAAAAATGTGCCAGTGAGTAATTTTCAGCTCTTAAGAACTTGAAAACAAAGAAAATCCATCCTTTAGACAGTAACTCTGTTACTTTGTCTATTAGTGACGTGATTTATGAAATATTACAGTATTAATGGCTTTTTCTGGCATTCAGTTTTTATTGTAGAAGCAAGTACGTTTGATTTATTTAGAAAATTTGATATAAATTAGATTTGCAAGAACTGAGAACAAACAGAGAAGAAAAAACAAGACGCATAAACCACAGGAAGATAACTGCATAGCTGCCAAATAGTTGACTAAGGCTGTGAGAGGCAAATGAAGGATTTGGATGAAAAACAGTGAGCGGAAAATTTTGGGAGTTATTTAGAGGATTTATTCAGTTATGACAAAATACCAGTCACGCTCTTGAGCTTACCGTTAAAGAGTCTCCTAGAGCAGCCACTACCTTGATGTCTGCTGGTCGCACCTTGTGAGCTATTAAAAAAGTCAACATGAGTATATTTGACATGTAATCACTGTATTTCAGAACTGAATTATAACACAGGATGAGCACCTGAAGTGGGCACAGAGTTGGACGGTGCCGTGTTTGAACAGGAGAAGTCACTCCCCCAGTTCTGTAATATGATAAAGATATATTTCATAATTAAGACTCAATCATTTTCCATTGTGCATAATGTAAATAATAAATGTTTGCCACAAGTGTTTGGGGGGTATGAAACACCTAAATTATAACCTACCTGGACTGGAGCAGGAGTGGGTGGTGGGCCTGGAAAGGTGTAGTCGCTATTAACAGCCGTCCTAATGAATGGGGCTGTCTGTATTTGGAAAGAAAAATGGAAATTTTAAAAAAAAAAGCTAATGAAAGCATAAAAGTAATAACATAATAATGCAGAATGTTGAGATTTAGATTCATTTTTACCTCAGAGGGACAAATCAAATCAACACCAGCTGTGAAGTTTTGCGTAGAAGTCTTGTTGCCCAGTGGCTCAAGCTAAAAGAGCATGAAAGTCGGTTACTTAGTATCAGAGAAGTTAAATAACAAAACAAAACAAAAAAACCCGCATGGAGCAAAATATTGATGTCATAATGGCCGTAGAAACTCCTACCATATTGTTCCACAGACCACGGGCCATGAGTGTGTGAGCTTTCTGGCTGAGATGAAAACAGTCAGGGGCAAAGTAAGAGCGATCGGGCCGGCCGTCCTTTAATAAAGAAGCCAAAGAAAGGAAGACTTTTTTTTTTCAAGTTAAACAAATTCCTAAATGAAAACAAAAATATTGTAAAAGTGTGGTGTTTCACATTTGTAAGACATTACCTGTAACTTTGGAAGAGAAAGCCCTCTAAGGAAGGGCTGCAGTATCACAGTGAAGTTACCATGCGTGTCATACCGCCCAGAGTCAACGAGCTGTTGCATGCCAACCTGAGAGGACAGACAGTCATAAGATGACCTCACAAGAATAAAAAGCAAATAAAGGTTTTGACTTTGCAGTGACAGTTATATTCAGTGGACAACGACATCATAATATCGCCCTCTTTAGCCTTTAAAAAGTCCACTTATTTGTTGTAGCAAGCTTTTAAACCTCAAGATAAATTCATTATGACCTCATGAAATTGTTTAAAATACACAGGTGTCTTTCATTTTTAGTCATAATTATTCAGTTACTATACAATGCAGCTATTAAACCAAAGAAACAAAGAATCTGTTATTATAATTGAAATCTACTTTCATTCCTTAATAGACTGACTGTAGAGTCAGTCTATTTATGCCTTTGAAAATGCTGCTGTCAGGTTTAGTAAGCTTGAGAAATGTGTAATGCACATAAGAAAGCGCAGGTTCATGAGAGAATTGTAATTATTTAGTTTATTTATTTTCTTTCTGTATTCATCTCTTATTTTATCACTTTACTCCAGAGCCATTATTGTAAGCAGTGGAGGAGTAAATTTTGTTTTTTTCTTCAATTTTTTAAAATTGTATAATGACAAATAAAGGAACCCTGAACCTTGACATGTGAAAATTATGGAAAATCCTTCTTTTTAACTTCTTTCTCTTTCACACCTGGTAGCCTGTGTTGTAGGTCTCAAGCATCTCGAGTTCAGCTGATCCGTCTTTAGGACTCAGGACACAGGAGCAAAACATACTGGAACATAAATGCAGAGAGTGTCAATTAGTGGTTTATGATTTTTGGTCAAACTGTTTGTCCAACATAAGAAAATATTGCTTACTTTGCAAGCCAAGTTGGACACCCCAAAGTCGAATCACTGTGCAGATCACGTAGCTGTTTGACGCTAAACAGCTCTACCAGATTGACAACGGCACGAGGCACCTGGAAAGATTTCAACATTGAAAACATTCAGGGATACTGAATGGCTGTGGCAGCAAGGTGCAAGAAGATGAGAACATACTTCACGGTGGAGTATGTCTAGACCTTCACTGATCCGACGGACCACGTTCCTGGGTGAGTAATAGATCTGTAGGGGGGAAACAAAATCTCTTATTACAAAAGATCCCAAGCATAAATGTGAAAAACAAATATCTGGTAAATTATTGAATTAGTTATTCCACTGAAACGTACAATTAAACTATTTTGATTATAATTTGAATGCCGAATAATTTTTTCTAGCTTCACTAATGCAGGAGTTGACTATGATTACTTGTCTTTAATGATTATTTTGGACTGTTAATCAAGTAAAGCAAGCAACTTTTGAGGCTTTTGTCTCTGAAAGATTGTTATGATAATGAGGATAATTTTAAGTTGTCATTAAAATAATAAAATATTTTGGATGAACAACATGAAAAATATCTCTAAATTTGATTTCGACCAAAAATTGACATTTGAAATTTAAACTATATTTCTAACAGCTTTTTTTCTTCTAATTCAGCAGTTTATGGCAGTTCAATGGTATGAAACCGCCTGATTATGATGGCAAAGTAAGTAAGTACAATATATAAAACAACAAAGACAACATGTGGAGCGCTTACAGTGTCCTTGCAGTAGGCGCATATGTCATTTCCACCAATGAACATGGTGATAACTTTCCAGTCATTGTTGAAATCGATACGCTGGAGGACATAAGAGGTAAAGTTCTGTGTTTAATTTGTTCATTATTAACTTAAAGCTGTGACAAAATACACATGACACTGTGTTTGAATGTACACCCACCGGCCACTCTATTAGGTACACCTGTTCAACTGCTTGTTAAGACAAATATGTAATCTGCCAATCACATGGCAACAAATCAACATGTGGACAAGGTGATCTAACTGAGTGTCAGAATGAGAAAGAAAGGTGATTTAAGTGGCTTTGAATGTGGTATAGTTGTTGGTGCCAGTTGGGCTGGTATGAGTATTTCAGAAGCTGCTGATCTACAGAGATTTTTACACACATCCACTACTAGTGTTAACAGAGAATGGTCCAATGAAGAGAAAATATGCCATGTTGATGCCAGAGATCAGAGGATAATGGCCGGACTGCTTTGAGATGATAGAAAAAGGAACTATAGCCACTCGTTACAGCCAAGGTCTGCAGAAGAGCATCTCTGAATATACAACAAATCAAACCTTGAAGAAAAAAGGGCTACAGCAGCATCAAAAGATCTCACAAAGTGCCACTCTTGTCAGCTAAGAACAGGAAACGAATGCTAATGCTTTATGAAAACATGGATCCATTCTGCCTGGTATCGACAGTCTTGGCATTTTCTTGGGTCGGCTTGTGCTCCAATCCAATAAACCATCTTTGTGATGTGGTCGAGCAAGAGATCATGGATCATGGATGTAAACCAGACAACTCATGATGCTGTCAATATGGAGCAAAATCTCTGAGGAGTGTTTCCAGCATCTTGTTGAATTCATGCCACACAGAAATAAGACAGCTCTGTTGGGAAAAAGAGGTCCAACCTGTACTAGGAAGGTGTACCTAATAAAGTGCCCAGTATGCATATTTCTCCTGCAGTTATTGCTGACTTACCGAATCGCTTTTCATTTTGTCCACTAGGATGCGCGCCTGTCCTGCCATGTCACTAGAAATAGCAACAAATGTTATCTTTAAAACTTGCTGATTATGTTTTTTTCGTATAGCATGCTGCAAATCCTGCTAAGGTTGAAAGTAAGTACAAATGTGACTTACTCGCTCTTTGCTCCTGGAACAGCCTGATTGAGAAAGGCTTTAGCATCATTCTGTCCACTGATTCCTGTAGAGAATCCAGTCAGGGAGGGGGAAAACGCCCTCAGGATGTCTGAAAAAATGATTAGAAGTTAAAAAAAAACAACCCTCAAATAATGATTTAATTGTTATACTCTTATATTGTAATTTAGTCATTGTGACAGCATTTAGATTTCTTAAGTATACAAAAGTGCCCTTTCATTTTAGCAACCAAACTCATTTTGTTGATTCAGGTCATTAGATTGCATAAAAGATAGGCCTGTTCAAGCCTATATCCTTTAGTGATGGTGATGAGAACCACAATTTAGTTTAATAAGTAAAATACAACTACCATTTTTTCAACTTCAAAAACATGAGTGCAAAATAGAGACATACTGGCCAGAGTTGTCACAGTGGTTATGTTTTGGTCACCACCAACGCTGAAAGTTGCAGAAATTTAGTTAGTTTTATAAAGTAACTCTTCCAAAATGTAAACAAATTTGTATTTTAACTTGTCTTACCTCCATGACAATCCTCTGTACTGATTAAGCAGTAACAACAAGTTATCTGATTTTGCACCTACGCCATTGGCCGCCTGCAGGAAACATCAGATGCAAGACAATAAAAAGCCGGGCTAATAAAACCAAAAGGAATGAATTGGTTGGTCCTGCAAGGTACTATGCCATAGGTGTTAAACATATGGCTCCTGGGCCACAACTGGCCTGCTTTGCATCCTATTCTACCCCAAATGTATAAAGATTGCAGAGAAGTCATTAATAACTGCAATTTTTCAAGAAAATCCAACGTGATTACAAAAAATTGTAAAAGTATGACAGTAAAAAAGTTAAAAACATAAAATCATAAAATACTTTTATGATTGTTTACTTCTAAAATATTTTTTTAATGAAGGTTTTATGCCTTTTTA
Organism: Simochromis diagramma; assembly: GCF_900408965.1. Taxonomy (NCBI): domain Eukaryota; kingdom Metazoa; phylum Chordata; class Actinopteri; order Cichliformes; family Cichlidae; genus Simochromis; species Simochromis diagramma. Next base: position 8,617,460 of record NW_024387030.1, read on the forward strand.
GATCTAGTGGGTCTGTAAATTAAGTGCATATGAGAGACAGAGTTAATTATTTTTCTTAAGAATCAGACTGCTCACCCTTTCCTACCTTTGAAATTATTTGTTTATTAAATTTTAATGTTTTTGAAAATTATTAGTATTATCATTATTATCATTACCAGTAGTAGTAGCAGTAGTAGTATTGATTTTACTGTTTGGACTCCCATTAGATGAAATTGGGCTGTAGGAGAAGGGAAACACTCACTGTTAGAGAGTCACCAAGCGCTGCCACCACCTTGATGTCTCCAGGTCTGAGCTCATTAACTGTACAGTGGAAAGAACAATGTGACTGAGCATGACTGGACTGAGAAACATTTCCCTCAGTGTAGTAGTGGAATTTAAAAATAATTTCTCACCTGATGTGGGTTCTGTGTTAGACGGGTTACGGTCTGTGCAAGGTATCTCGGTACCCATCTCCTAAAAAAATATACTCAGGTCAGTTTATCTACAGATTTAAATTATCTTCTTTACTTTCTTTCTTTTCTTTCTTCTTCTTCTTTTTTTTTTTTTACATATCTGACTCTTACTTGAACTGCTTCTTTGTTGTAAAATTCCCCCACTGTTTCAGGAGGGGAATTAATCTGTGTACGCAGGAAAGGATGCTCCTGGGATGAGAACAGAAAATTCACAGTTTTAACAGTTTAACATTGAATTTTATAACTTAAAAAGTCTACTCTCTGAGATGAAAGCATAACACATTAACACTTCAAAGGCATTTTTCAATAGACTGCAGTGACTCACCTGGTTAGGGCAAGGAAAAGTTATGGCATTTCTGTCTGTAACCTTGGGCTCACTTGTCAGTGGCTGAAGCTGGAGAAGAAAAGGTCAATGAGTGGTTAAGATTTGGGGTTATATGTGCAGCTATTTTGCATCCAGCAGCCTACAAAGTACAATCCACTCATCTGTGCATTCAGAGTGAACAACATTGAGAGGAATCATCCTGTAGGTAATCCCGTGAAGTAAATCATTAAATCTTTTGTCAGGCATATTAACACTTTAATCTGTGTTTAATCTGACACTTGTTATTTCTGGCCTTTAAATTGAAGGGATGATTTTAATGTCAGAATAAAATGAATTTCTAGAAGTCTGCTGCTCTTTCACACTGCCTATTTTCATTTTATACATTTTCCTTTTTGCATCTAAGTGTGGTTTAAGAACTTACCAGGTTTGTCCAGAGTTGAATAGTCAACTGGTCAAGGCTAGACTGTGTGGAAGCACATTACATATGCAAGGTACACATTAGTCAGCAATATTTGATGAGTTGTTAATAAAGGAAAGATTATGCAACGTAGCTGATAGGAACAATGTTACTTACAGAGTCTGATTGGGGCTCAAGGATAGCGGGGGCTGAATGCAACATAACAGTGAAGTCTGCACCGTTGTTATTCCACTTTGGATTTTTGAAGACATGGCTCAGAGTATCCTGAAAACACATCCCAAATAAAATAGTGAGTTAGGCAGGAAAATATGTCAGAGAGAAAAAACAAAGGATGCACAGAAAATGAATTTATTTACAAGTAGTTTACCTGCAGTGCTTTCAGGAGAGTTGCTTTATATAGGCGTTTGGCGTTACACTCACACGTGCTACAAAATTAAAAACAATCCTATAACTGTACATGCATAACACAGAACAGACTTGAAACATGTTTTACATGAGTTTTTAACACGTTGCTTTTGGTAGATTTTTATGGGAAACACTCACTTATCTTGCTGATGATATCCACTCCAGGTGACCACATGAACTAAAGTACGATGCAGCTGTAAGCATACACCCAGAGTGTTATTTTTGATTGCCAATCCATATGTTCATGGAAAAACTGAATCCAAAAAAAAGGACCATACCCGTTTCTGCAGTATCTGCAGAGCTGCTTCCACTTCTTGCACTGCAGCCTCAATATCGTCTTCAACCTGAAGAACAAAGAAATGGCAACATTTTGTATTTTTTCCTTTTCGTCACATGCGGCACCAAAAATAGAGCCTCAGCGGAAATTAAACAAGAGATCTTACATGTGACGAACAGGCACATATGAAATCTGCGGGCACAAACAGCAGCACAAGCTTCCATTCTTCCACCTGAAAGGACATGCAGTATAATGTATGAGTGTCTAAGTTATTTCTTTTTCATGCACACTTTGTTAGATTTGATTTTCTTGGATAACACAGTGCGCCTCAGTTGGGCGAATGCTTGCAGTTTATGAACTTAACCTGTCATTGTTCACGTCTACCCAGAGAAAACGTAACAGTTTCCATCAATCTCACGTTGACTTTCTGTTTCTGTTTGATGCTTTTGTTCATTCCTCTCATTGTGCTTCATAGGATTTTATGTATGACTGATTTTCACTCATGCGTTAAAATGTCTTAAATTAAAGTGGCCTCATTTATCAATACGTTTTTATGCCTGTGAAGCTCTTTGAACCTCTGTGTGTGATATTGGTTATAAAAATGAAACTTAAAATTAATTAATAACTGTGGCATTTCACCACCAGAGACATTCCTGAATAACCGTGACTGGGGGATTTAAATTAGTTAGTGATTATGGGAGTACCCAAGCACACCATGTCTCCTTGTTGAGATATCAAGCTGAGATTGAGGTTTTAGTGAAAGTATCCTGTCATCTGTTTCATTTGTATTTATGTATATGCCATTGTTTTAATAGTGGATAAGCTCATTCACTGTAAAGGTCACAGAAACATTCAGATGTTTAAAATGCATAAATTAATATGACAGGGGTTAATTCTACCTGATGTGAAAGGGAGAGTGAAAGATCCTCGGCTTCTTCCAGTAAACTCCTGCAAACACAGAAACTCTCATGTAAAGAACCCTGCAGCAGTCTTCTTAAACAGTATTTATCTGTAAAATGGGCATAATGTGTTTTACCTGGACTGCGATGAGCTCTGAGCTGATTGTTGAGCAATCGCCGTGGGGTTAAACATGGACAGCAACTCTATTCAAACCACAAAGACATTACAGTGAACACTCTGGTAGGCGTTAACACACAATAATAATGTACAGACAATGTACATTATGACATAGATGATAACTGCTGATAAAAAGAAAGCTTGCTTTCTTTTATGTTCATGTGAAATCAGGGTCACTAATCAATGTTTATGGCCCTTATCTTATCCTTACAGATAAAGGAAACTATATGTTTATTAACCCTGACCTTGAACTGAACTATTAACTGTAAAAGTACATAATACATAATCACAAAGGCCTTAATGATTTGATAAGCATTTTTTTAAAAAAAAGCTTTAATCCACTTGAAGTTGGCAGTGAAAGGTGAAATGATAAAGCAGGTTTATAGTGGTTAACTAAAACAAGATTAATGGTCAAGTTCTAGGCCTGATAACATAATAGGAGATTTAAATGATATAATAATAATTAGTTGGGAAATTATTAACTTTGAAACCATGAAACCGAAGTTCAGTCATAAAGTAACAAAGTATTTTGGGAAAACAGTTTGGTGATTACAAATACTACATGTAAAAGTAATTTCAAAGGTTAACAGTTGATAACCAATGTGATTATTTATATTAGATTGCATTGTACATTTTTAATTTCATACATTCATCTCTTGATATTTGAAAATAGTACAACTGGCTGGAAATGAGACTTACCAGCTAGTCTACTGATAATTCTGGAGGCTTCATCCCTAAAAATGAAGACATACACATTGTATAAGACGGTGGTTGTGTTCAGTTAGGTTTACTTTTAAAGCCACAGTACGTGCTGACCCATTCAGTGTTCATTCTTCAGTATTACTTACATAGATTTGTGCTTTTTTTTTTGTTTTTTTTGTTTTGCAATATACCTGTTTGAATCTGGTATTCCCAAGGTATAAACAGTGGCGATATCAGTAGGTGTCAGAGCATGAACTGGTGTTGGAAAAGCAAGGAAAGGAAATGTCAGCAATCTCATAATGCAACACTAGAAAATATATTTTAAAGAAGACTTATTGTAGAAGGATGAAAGTAGTGACTAAGCGCCTTCAGGCAACTGTTGTTGTGATTTGATGCTATAGAAATAAAATTGAATTTTAACTCAGTGCAGTCACTGATTATGCCTGCAGGGAGCATTACCTGAAGAAGATGGAGACAAGTGCGGTGGTAATGGTGAGCAAAGTATGGACATGTACATTTCCGTCTGAATCACATAAAAAAGTCTGTACATTAGTACATTACAAGAGCAATATACAGAGGATAGTATAAAATATGAATGTGCAGACAAAAAGGTGTGATAACTGGCAAAAAGTACCTCTTCTGTTTTTACTTTTGTCTGGTCGCCACCTTCAACGCCATCTAGATGGGACGTAAGTCAAAATTAACACGTTTAAATTTCTAAAATACTGAAATTAAACCAACCCCATGAAATTAATCAGTAGAAGTTAGGCCGTTTATAAAAGTTGAAAATCTTTAATTAAAAAGAGTTAATTAGGTTAAAAAATATTAGCAGGTAACAATAAAAAAAGTTGCATTTTTCTTATTTTAATTTTGTAAAACTCTTTGAGATTTTTAGTGAATAATCAACTTTGCGCACTCCAAATGTAAGCCAGGTGGAGAGATGACTGATTGGCAAAAAAACTCATTATATTTATTTGAGTTCTACTTTATTTAAAACAGAAAGATAAAGCATTAGCTTTGCTGGGATAGCTAATATACTCTCTCTGAGTGCCCTCATAGATACTTCTCAGATTTTAAAATTGCAACTTAACAAGACTTCTGTGTAATTTACTACATTTGCATTTTCAACCCAAAGTTCCTGAACATTTATATCTAACGTTTTATACTCAGTGTATAAAGTGTACATCAGCAAACATGAGATAATTCTAGTATAAAACACAGCTTAAATACAAGGCACTCTGTAAAGGAAACAATGCTGTCAAACTGGTCAAATTAGGTAAATCATGCATGAGCCAGCAGTGACCGCTCAGTCAAAAGATCATTCTGATTTCAGCTCATGCTGTGCCTTCTTGCCCTTAAAATTCGCTACATAACTGAGCACATTAAAGTAGTCCAACCTGTTCAGTACTTACCTGAATATGTCATGCATAATCCAACAAGGATAGCCACAATCAGGAGCGCAGCTCGAGCCATGATGTGGTCAGAGTGTTTTCCACACTGGGGAATTTGTGCAGTTCTTCCTTATTTACCTTTGAGACTCAGAGAACGAAACTCTCACTCGCTGTAAAAGTGCAGCATATCAATAAAGAGTGTGGAAAAGACCGGGATTCCAGAGAGAGCAAAGTTTTAAAAGGCAAAGAAGGGAGCCAGAGAGGAAACCCTGTCAAACAGAAAAGAAAAGAGTCCTCCCTGCTATGTTTGTCCTTTACACATCTGCTCTTATTCTCTTTTATAACCCCTTCTTATCACTTTATCCAAATGACAATCGATCGCATCCCTTTCTCTATCTCTACAGCTATAATTGTGCTGTGTCACCTATTGGGACACATAAATCAAAGGACCATGAAATGAGTATCAGTTTTTGGACTTCTAAGTTAGAGATTAAATACCTTTATATAACAATGATTGGCATATTAGTGAATCAACTGAATGAATAAAATCCATATGTCATGATTTTAGGTAATTTTTTGTGTGTAATCTGCTTATTTTAAACCAAATAACTATTCTGAAGTTAAAATTTTACCAGTTTCTGTTCCATTATGTCATGGAAGGGGTTTGTGGACACAATGACACATCGTAAGGATCACATTAGAACAGAATAGAATAGAATAGAATTCAACTTTATTGTCATTGCACATGCACAGGTACAGGGCAACGAAATGCAGTTTGCATCCATCCAGAAGTGCTTTAGTGATATAGATATATTACAATATATATTAGCAATAATATAGATATGTGAGTATATTACAGAAATGGGTCTATTATGGTATGTTATAATGTACACGGTATGAAGTATGTTGTGAATATTCTATAACTATAAGTATGTACAGGCTGTAGTGAGTACAAGCTATGTACAGGATATGAACAGGATATAAACATGAAAAACTATACAGAATATGAAATAAATAACTTTACAGAAATCTGAGATATACAGCTATACAGAAATGGGAACTATGCAAGTTGTAAACAGTTGTAGGGTTAAAAATTATCGAATGTACAGAATGATTATTTACACAGAGCTATGCAGTAGTGCAGTTAAGATAAGTGAGATATAATTCCTACAGAGGCTATATAAAGTGCTAGTGGTTGTGAGTGATTAGTGATTCACAGTAAAACTCACGTGGGTGTAAAGACACAACTAAGAAAATTATTTGCAGGTTTATAGTTTTCTAGCTTTCAGGGATGATTTCTGTGTATTTTAAATATGCTGCCCCACAATTTATAGTTGGACTAATGCTTCACTTTGTCGGAAGACGGTTCTTAACCAATAATGAGTTCCTGGTGTTACATGTGTTTCACCCAGGTTATATAATTTTATGCTAACAACCAGCAAGTTCGCTTTTGGAGATGTTTTGAGATATGATTAGATTGCTAAATACTTTATGAGTTGTGTCCTTTGAGATGGCTGTGCAGATAGACCCGACCCTTGGAATCAGTGCAGGATAATCAATCAAGATATCTTGATGTTTTCGAGTTGTCAGGAGTTTTCCATCAAGCAAAACATTTTAGGTTTATAATGTTATGACATGTTGTATCAAAACAGGCATAAACAGCCAGGTTATAAATAAGGACAAACTGAATAACTAAGCAGAAAAAGATAAGAAACAGCTTCACTAGTGATCGGGACTTTTTTGATCTATGAAAAATGGAGCTAGTCCAGTTGACTGATATCTTACTTACACACACTACACGTGTGTTACAACTGCTGATTTAAGGGTGTTGCATTTTGGAGAGCCTGAAGGTGTATTGGGAAGGAGCTGAAAGAGCTAAGGTCTACAACTTCAACACAACTGCCTTCTTTTTTCATGTTCACCCAGTTCCCTCGCTGCTGCAGCTTCTCATATTCCATATCAGTGGAATATGGTAGCTATTGGATCTGCAGAAAAGTGTGACAAAGAAGGTGCTTAAGAAGTACAGCCTTGGAAAGACTCACAGCTTTGGCCAGCCGCTTGAAGAGATACACCAGAGAGATTGAAGGCATGAGAATAAACCAGCTGTTCTCCACAGAATACTAAAAGAGCATATGGGAGAAGGACACAACCCAATACTCAGGTTGGTGGATCTGAGAGCAGACCACAGCAACCACCCTGAACAGGGTCCAGTAGCCATCACAGTGGCAGACATCCAAGAAAGGGTCTCCAGTATGAAGAGTTGGACAGCACCAGGCGCCGACGTGGTTCACGCCTACTGGCTGAAGAAGCTGACTGCACTCCATGAGCGTATGGTAGCACAAATGAACCAGCTGCTAATTGACGAGAGACCCCGGAATGGCTAACTGAAGGCGGGACAGTCCTGATGCTCAAGGACCCCAGTACGGTCCGGTCCCATCCAAATACCGGCCAATAACCTGCCTCAGTACTACATGGAAGCTCCTGTTGGCTAAAATGAACAGGCACATGGGTCAATACTAGGGGTGCAACGATACTCGTATCGATATTGAACCGTTTGATACAGTGCTTTCGGTTCGGTACGCATATGTATCGAACAATACAAAATTTGTAATTTATTTTATCAACTTTCCTTCTGACGATGCTGTCTGTGTTGAGCGCTCAGTGGATCTGCGTTCGACTACTCCGCCTAGGCTGCACTGTCGAGCGCAGATCCACTGAGCGTTCAACACAGACAGCATCATCAGAAGGAAGAGCGCAGGGCAAGCTAGCGAGACAGAAGTTAAGCTCTCCTTGCAACATGGCAAATTGAACCTCCCCCACCCTCATTCAGATCTGGCGTTTGGAATTATTTTGGTTTTCATGTGACGTATGACCCTGAAGGTAAGCGCGTCATGGACTAAAGTAAAACAGTATGTTGGATGTGCCACGCAATGCTCAATTACATGGGTGGGAACTAGTGTGTTAGCGCAGTTAGCTCGTTAACGTGTTGGCCGTCTAGCCCCATGCAGGGGTAGCTCGTTAACAGAGATTTGCTGTGTTGTGGCATTAACGTCATTTCAACGAGATTGACGCTGACAGCACTAGTGGGAACACAACGAATATGACTGCACATTTATGCCGACATCATCCTAGTGCAAAGACAAGTGGAAGCAGACAAAAACAACAAGCATGCATGCTACAAACTTTACCCGAGTCATTTAGACAGCCGTTAGCACATGATTCTCCTTATGGGGACCTGATATGTTTAATATTGTGGCGAGATCAGACAAGGAGGAGACAGAGGTATTGTTTGGTCTTGCTTCCCGTGAGCTAGCCAGGGAGCACAGCCGTTTATTGACATCTGCAGAAGAACACTGCCGCTAGCTAACTGCTCAGCGCTGCAACCGCACAGCAACAACAACAACAACACACAGGGCGCCCTCTGACCCCGGAAGGACACACCGTCGCAGCGAGAGGGCGTCACCCGTCACTATGGCAACATAAACAAAACATAACTGTACAAACAGAACCCCGAACAGCCCTGACCCGCTACATAGCCCCCCACCTAAGGGGTCAGTCGTCCCCGACGACCCCATTGCCCCACACAAAGTCCTGCAAATGTCCAGGTGCCTTCTTTTGGCGCACCGGCCGGTCACGACCGGCGGGGGGAAAAGTCACTCGGGTCAGAACATGGGGTGCCACCATCATCCCACTTCTGACACCAATGTGGCGAGCTCAGACAACGAGGAGACTGAGGTGTCGTTTGGTCTTGCTTCCCGTGAGCTAGCCAGGGAGCACAGCCGTTTATTGACATCTGCAGAAGAACACTGCCACTAGCTAACTGCTCAGCGCGGCAACCGCACAGCAACAACAACACACAGGGCGCCCTCTGACCCCGGAAGGACACACCGTCGCAGCGAGAGGGCGTCACCCGTCACTATGGCAACATAAACAAAACATAACTGTACAAACAGAACCCCGAACAGCCCTGACCCGCTACAATATGCTGCTGAGAATATAGCCCAGAAGAAGCGTATAGTATAGCTTTTATTTTGGAAAGAGCCATTTCTCTGTAATAAACTCTCTTTTCCAAAGATGAGTGATTCCTCAATCAGATACAGGTGTTACCGCGCCAGCTCCGCGGCCCCGAACCGTAGTAAGGAAACCTCTGGCAGTTACTTGAAGGTTCCGTAACTGACTCGTAGCCGGCAACAGCTTACTATACAGGTCAACTCCGCTAGCAAAAAGATCGAAGGAGGCGTAGGAAACTGCTTCACCGAACTTTATTTCTTCTCTAAGGCACGAACACCGCGTACAGTGGGCTGAAACAGTTTACTCACAGCGAGCATCGCCGACACAACTCTGGCTGTCGAGGGAGTTATTATATTCCTTTTATTTCTTTTCGTCTCTTCTGTAGCTAACCGTTACTTTTTCCCCTTCTCCGCTCTCTCTCTTCACACGCACACCAGGCAGTCCCGCTACACACATCCCGAATACATTTCCCATCAGGCTTCATCCTTAAAGGGCCATGCCTGTAACACAGGGCTTGCGAAATCGCTAGCCCGACGTCCTGGGCTAGCGATTTTTCCAGTCGGGCTATCTATCTCTGCCCTGCCCGTCGGGCTATCATAGGAAGGAAAAATATATGTCAATGCTTTTGCATTCTTTCGGAAATCTAGCTGGGTAATTATGTCATTGGCATCGGTGAGCCACTGTCAATATGTGACATATTGAAATCGCATTTGAATTTGCGCTTGTTTTTTGCTTTCACTTTGCAAATGTCCAGGTGCCTTCTTTTGGCGCACCGGCCGGTCACGACCGGCGGGGGGAAAAGTCACTCGGGTCAGAACATGGGGTGCCACCATCATCCCACTTCTGACACCAATGTGGCGAGCTCAGACAACGAGGAGACGGAGGTGTTGTTTGGTCTTGCTTCCCGTGAGCTAGCCAGGGAGCACAGCCGTTTATTGACATCTGCAGAAGAACACTGCCACTAGCTAACTGCTCAGCACGGCAACCGCACAGCAACAACAACACACAGGGCGCCCTCTGACCCCGGAAGGACACACCGTCGCAGCGAGAGGGCGTCACCCGTCACTATGGCAACATAAACAAAACATAACTGTACAAACAGAACCCCGAACAGCCCTGACCCTCTACAATATGCTGCTGAGAATATAGCCCAGAAGAAGCGTATAGTATAGCTTTTATTTTGGAAAGAGCCATTTCTCTGTAATAAACTCTCTTTTCCAAAGATGAGTGATTCCTCAATCAGATTATTTTTTTAATTACTTTTGTTTCAGCAACATTAAATTTAAAAACTGTACTTTTGAGTTAAAATATATATTTATAATTTTAATAAATGACAAATTAAAAAGGCATGAACATTTTTTTTTGTATCGAAAAAATATCGAACCGTGACACCAAAGTATCGAACCGAACCGAACCATGAATTTTGTGTATCGTTGCACCCCTAGTCAATACGTAAGCAGGGCACAGAAAGGAATTGTCAAGAAAACCAGAGGCGCGAAACCTAGCAGTCAGCCAAGACTGCAAGACTAGGCTGACCAACCTGTGCACTGCCTGGATTGATTACAAGAAGGCCTATGACTCAATGCCCCACACCTGGAACCTGGAATGCCTACACCTATACAAGATCAACAGGACCCTAAGAGGCTTCATCAGGAACTGATGCACAATCCAGCACATAACAGCAGGGTGCAAGATGCAAGCAGGCAGGGCATACATTGAACGCCATTACCAAGTGGCCGGCATAGTGTACAGAAACATGTGTGCCGAATATAGCTTGGAAGTCCCGAGGTCAAAATGGGAGACGCCCCCAAGGGTGGTGGAGAATGGCTGAGCTAAGATCCTGTGGGACTTCCAGATACAGACGGACAAAATGGTAGTGGATAACCAACCGGACATAGTGGTGGTAGACAAATAGAAGAAGACAGCCATATTGATAGATGTAGCGATTCTGAGTGATAGAGACATCAGGAAGAAGGAGCACAAGAAGCCTGAGAAGTACCAAGTGCTCAGAGAAGAGCTCAAGAAGATGTGGAGGGTGAAGGTAACAGTGGTCCCCATGGTAATAAGAGCACTAGGTCCGGCGACTCCCAAGCTAGGCGAGCGCAGTCCTAGGAACAGCTAAGATACAGTGCACGACCCTCAACCTTCCAGGCCTCTGGTAGAGGAACCGAGCTTGAAGGATAGACTGCCCGCAGATCAGAGTTACTGTAGTTTAGCTTTTCTTTATTTATTTGGTATATTAAATTTTTTGTTATATCCAGATATTATGTGTGTTTTTTTTTAAATAAGCTTCAGTATTATTTTTTAACGATTTTAATGGGAACGGAGCATATTTTTCAGAAGTTGAGTATAGATGTTATATGCTGACACCTGGCGGAAAACCCGTATGTCGCTGCTGCAGAGGGAGCTACGTCACAAACCGGATGTTGATACTAGTTTGGAGCTCAGCTCAGAGGACAGGAACAGCTGAAAAAGAAAAACAAAGCCACGACGACGACGACGGTATAAACAGCAGATGTGCGACTGAAATTTACTTTAAAAAGTCGGTGACACCATCGCTGGGCACGACATTTTGTGTCACCAGACCGAATTTGAAAAGGTAGGCAGCCGTCATTTGGAGTTTAGTAGAATTATCTGTTTTGCGGTCGCTTGTTGACTCTGTTAGCTGAACGGCTAACCTGGCGTTAGCTTCCATTCACACGCTGGCTCGGTGCATTTTTACGAAACCAGTCGGTTAGGTTATCTAAAATTCCAATGAAAATCCTCTGAAGTATTCTCTTTAGGTAGCTGGGAAAATCTCTGCTTCGTTTGTTTTCCATTATTCATAATTGCATCGACACCATGCAAAGCCCAGCTGCCATCTACAGTCAGTATTACTCATAACAAGGCATCCAGGAACAAGAAGTACTTCTGTGGTTGTAACGACTAAAGTGTTGAAACAGGGAGAAACTGTGCCAAGGCGACTGGAGTGCTCTTTGTTAAGATTATTTACACCTTAGTTTCCACATGTTCCACTGAAAAACAAACAAAAGAAACCAAATTTTATACAAAACAATGGGAATTGATGAGCATTTTTCAGAGGGCTGGGATGATGTGGCACTGATCCCTGTTCTTACAAAGCCTGACCTGAGATGAGAATGGAAAAGATGAATGAAAAATTAATGAAATGAAAATGTTTTTATCCTATTTATAGGAATTTTTTTAAAACATAGACGGATGTATTAAGCTTCTGTAAGCAGTTATATAAAGGACAGTATTTTTGATAATAAATTAGAAAAATGGGCAAAGGCAGCTGTTTGTAATCAAAGTAACAATAAGCAAGTTGAAAAAGCCATTTGATTCTATTTTTTGTGGCTTTTTGTCTCTTTGCTCCTTCTTTTTGTTTATCTCGATTATTATTATTAAGGATTATATTTGTGTTTTAAGGGAACTGAGAAAACAGTACTTTTTCTCAGTATCAGTAGAAACATTCATGTTTTTACTGATACTCTTTCAGTGGCTGTGCTATCAATTTTACCAAAGTATTGTATTATGTGTACAATTCAAAACATAGTTAAGAATCGTAAGCTAGTGCATTCATCTTCCCCAGTCCAGATAGAGAGAACGCATAATAGATTTTTGAGATAATAACAGAAACTGTTTTTTTTTTTGTTTGTTTTTACATAATCATGCTTAAATTATGCTTATGCCTTAATATCTCTGAGAACAACCCTCTTTTTTATTGGGTACAATTATTTTGGATATTTCAAGTTTCTTTCTTTCTTAACTTGTAAAACAGCTATGATAAGTGAGTGACTGAGCTCAGATAGTTTTCCACATATTCCTAAAAAAACAAATCTTTAAAAAACCCAAGTTTTAATGTATTTATTTTTATTTGATGAACAGAGATTGAATGACTCCTTTATATATGTGTATTCAACTTGTATTGTTAATGATTGATTAAAAAACAATTCTGTGTTGTGGAACATGCCAGAAAAAAGTTTGAGACTGATATGCATTATTACTTTGGCCAGCTAAAGGGTATTATTTTATAAGGGGTCACTTTCTTCATACTGTTTACAATCAGTCCAGAATACAGTCTTAGAATACATAGCGTACTATTTAATTTTCTCATGTTTTAGCCTTAATTTAGTCAATCTCGGTGATCAGACAATGGGGCGCATCTTCTTGGACCACATCGGCGGAACACGTCTCTTCTCTTGTGCCAACTGTGACACAATCCTGACTAATAGGTCTGAGCTAATCTCCACACGATTCACAGGAGCCACAGGCAGAGCTTTCCTCTTCAATAAGGTACAGTGAAATTAGCCATGAACACACCATCTGTGACATGTTTCTCTAAACCAAATGAAATACAGGCATTCATTAGTTATACTTTAACTTAAACTCCTCCCTATAGGTGGTGAACCTCCAGTACAGTGAGGTGCAGGACAGAGTGATGCTCACCGGCAGACACATGGTGAGGGACGTCAGCTGCAAGAATTGCAACAGCAAGCTGGGTTGGATCTATGAGTTTGCTACTGAGGACAGTCAGCGGTACAAGGAGGGCCGGGTCATCCTGGAGAGGGCACTGGTTAGGGAGAGTGAGGGCTTTGAAGAGCATGTCCCCTCAGATAACTCCTGAGTCCTTGAAGTGGTATTAGGTTGAGTGGGAAGGCTCAGTCCTGTGCCCTCCTTTCCTTCTCCTTTGCCCCCTTTGCCTCTGTGCTGCACACCACCACCTGCAGACTTAGTGGTCAGTGAAGTTCTGGCTTCACCCTCCCACTCCCCTTCTCTCTCTGGCCAATGATCTTAGATCTTTGCTGACTAAAAGATTGGTGTGCTTGATCTATTCTTGCTGAATAGACTTCCCCAAAATACCTTTTGATTGATGTATCACAGGGCAGTCAATTGAAACAGCTGGAAATGCTCTTAGAGAGTTCGCTAAAGCATTTAAGCACTGTCTCACACACAGTTGTCATCACTGATCCACAAGGCATGTGCCACACTTTCATGGTAATTAAAATACATTCATGATAATACGCAGATCAGTCACATTTTAAAGAATATTTGCTAGCTGTTTTATTTGTTTGTGTAACAGGAGCTAGTGGAGCTTATTATGATCATTATCCAGGCATGGGCAAAGCGACCAGCCAGTGCTCCATACCACTGTTAAATGAGCCAAACATACTGGTTTAGTGGTATTTGTGTTTCCGTATTGTGAATGTTGACCCAATGTATCTGTCACTGGTTGCACTGAATGCATTCAATATCATGATAGTTGATTATGTGTCAGTTACCTTTTCTTCGCTTGCAGTGTAGTGGATGTAATTGTGTTCTCATCCCACTGATACAGTGAGGACTGCACAGATTGATGTCATATTTAAGTATTCATTGTTGTGCCTGAACAGTAGTTTTCTTTAGATTAGGCTCATTATTTTAAACACATGACGTATTTCAAATGAACAGAGTAGACAACCTGTTTACTTCAGTTCCACCTGTGTTTAGCTTACCATGGATTCTGTGCCTCTGCGTGTGAAGAGCAGCATGCCACTTTAGTGACTTGTCAGGAGCATGTTCCTTTCAGCCGTTCGCCTTCAGTGTGACACAGTGCGTCTGAAAAATGATGGAGACATTCTCTGACTGCGTGGCAGCTTAAAGGAAAGGATTTTTAGAGAATAGGTCATATTTGAAAGTCGCTCAGTGATTGTGTGGGACAAGTGTACAGGTTTTGAAGGAATAACTAAAAACACAATGCAGTGGGCATTCATCAAACAGCATTTTCTTGAATCTAAAAATATGTTCAGTACTGTATTTGACCATCGTACATGTATTTAAACCGTTAAACACATCAATGCAAATGCTGCTGAGCTACTTTCAGGTTTGTGACACATCCTCTTTCTAATTCTAGGCTTGGGGCATGTTTGGTCATAAGATGAATCGCTTCTTAGAACACAAAGCCAGGCAAGCTTTGAGTATTTATCTTCAAAGTCAAGCCCTTGCTGTTGGAGTAGGCCAGAGCCTGCATTTTATATTGTCAAACTGTAAAATAAAAATAGATAATTTACTTGACATTTGAGGTTAATTTGGGACTGGGTTGGAGCACAGCCACCCAGCCCTGATGTTACCTTATTTATGCTTTGGGCGTTACCAGAATGGTCCAGCCTTCACTAATGACACTTAATGTTTTGCTTGTTTTTTGCAAGGTCATGCTTGATGGTGCAAGTTTTAATTTCCAGAAGACAAAAAAAAAATATCCAGGACACTGAAACCATTCATGTTCCAAAGTCAGTGCAGTGTACAGCTAGTGGCCACAATCGAATATCATCATTTTGTTGTTCACGTTTAGCATTTTATTGATAGCAATTGTTTTTACTTTATATTATCTGATTATTGTTTTATTGATCGATTATGTTTATGTTATGACATATTTTCTTGTTTGGGGGATTAATATGATACTTGTTTTCCTCTATGGCTATGGCTAGATTTTCTCTGATGTGATTTCTAAATAAAGATGTAGTACCTGGGTTTAAACCTTATGACAGTATTCACTGAATATTTTAATGTATTAATGCTCTTAATAGAAGGCAGGTGTGGTTGTAGTTGCTATCAATTGGCAAAACCTTCTTACGTTAACATTTCTGAAAATGAAAGACACATTGGGACATGAAAATACCAGGATTTGGTAGGTGCCATCATGATCAAAACCTAAGCATTTCTCCGCTAGGTGGCAGCAGAATACAGAGAACCAGGTTAAAGATGTTTTCCTTGGTAGGGTGATGCTGAATCCCTTGCCTGCCTCTGACGTAAACCTGCTTGGCAAGATCTGTAGAGCTTCACTGCAGTCTGGCAAGACATATTAGAGATGTTATTCCCTGAAGCAGATAAAAACAAATAAGAGAACTCAAAAATGATATATATTTGATTAGATGTCTGACACTTGAAAATATTTACTTAACCGTTAGAGAAAATGTCATTTAAAAAGGAAATCAAGAATGGACCACATCGAAACAAGTCCCATTTTAATCCCAGCTATTCACCACTCAGTATGAATCACCCACGATGTAAAATTTGACTGCATTTGCTTTATAAATAGGAAGTGACGACTAACTTCTGATCCACCCCCTAATATTGCATCTCCGCTGTAGAGTTATTTATAGCTCAGCTCCTGTAGGAGGGCTTCTTTGTTGGTGTGTCTGTAATGGTCTGTGTCACTGTGGTGGAATCAACAACAGGTCTGCTTTTCTGCAGTCACTCCTGCAGGCACAATGCACTAAACCCAGCTCAAACAAATATTAAGTTAGCTGAACACAATATATTCTTCTGATCACAGCTATTTTCGTACCCATCGTAGTTGCTTGTTCTCCATTTTTTGATGGATGTGCGAGGCTTTATGGTTTCCACAGCTATTTACACCCATTTAAAAGCTGGATAGAACCAGAGGCAAAAGTGAGACTCCTAGCTCCAGAGAAGTCACGGTGCTACTTTATAATTCAGTAGTCTCTGACTTCGGCTGTGCCTAACCTCTGGATTGTCTGCTGCAGTCGTTATTGAAAAAGCTATCCGGCTAGATAAGGATAATTACACTGTCTTGATCCTATTAGCCTGCATGCAACTAGATTGTCACATCTAGACTATCTTTATGTAAGATGGCTGTATTTCTATTTGTACAAGTGCTCTAGGGGAGAAATTTGTGATACTGAGTTTCCTGAAAACTTTGACCCCAGATGCCTCCTACATATCCATCAAAGTACTGTTCTAATAAAAGAGTCCGACTTTTGGAAGCTAATCTAATTGAGAGAAAAAAGGTAGATGATAGCCTATGCGAATCATCCATCTTCCTTCCACCCACTGTCAAACCCATCAGGGCAATTTTGAAGTTATATTCAGATACAGACGAAGATACATTCAGATGAAGAGGTGGAAAAGCGAGGGGTGAGGGGGTGGGGCAAGAGAAAAAGTGGGTGGATAAATGCATCTGTAATTGTCCAATGATTCATCATCTGCGGACAGCTAATTTAGTATGTCCTCACTTTTTGTCTTTAATTCGACTGGATGTGTCTGCCCGCTCTCCCGTGCCCACAGGAGAGCAGAGATGTATAATATAGAAATAAACTTTACTTTCCAGCTCTCTCTTCACACACACAAAAGGAGTGACATCATTCTGTCACTGGGAGAAAATGGCATGCTTTCCACTGACATCACTCCACATACTGTTGCCAGGAGACAAGGGAGTCAACATTAGTTACTATGGCGACTGCACTTCACCTTCAAAGCTCCTGACCTTTTTGGTTGTCTATGGTAGACTAGAATGTGTGTGACATGTATATTTGTGACATGTATATGTGTTTGTGTGAGTTTTGTGTATGCGCACAAAACACACGAGGCAGGACGGTCTTCCATCCTTAGTGTTGTGCAACATGAGCATTCAAGGTCTTGTTGAGTCATCCACTGCAATACAGTAGTTGTTACAGGACATGCAAGATTAAAGGACTGCAGTGGAAAAAAAATGCAATGAATGAAACTGCCGATCACATGACACTGGGGCACCAAAAGCTCCGTTACTACTTAAGTTGGGAGTCAACATTTCCTAAACTTAAAAAAAACAAAAGATGACGGGAGACATCAGTGAGTTGATACAGCATATTTATTTAGATATATATCTCTTCATTTAAAAGACTGACTCATAACAGTGTCCACTGCGTTTACCTGAGGACAGTGATTTTTAAAGAGGTCCAGCATCGACAAGTAAATGTAAAAATGAGCAACACAAAATGGCACAGGTGAAAGAGACAGGGATTTCCAGCTAGTTTGGGAGTTTTAAGTGGTTTGAAAAAACAAAACATTTATATAGTACCATATTTGGTAAACAAACATGCTGATGATCGAGTTGTTAAAACTATATCACAGTGACTAGAAACAGCCCCTTTTGACATAAACTCGAGGAGCTTTGGATTTGCATAAACCAAACAAACCAAAAGACCCCATTGTCGACTCTGTTGTGTGCCAGACAATTAGTACTTCAAAAGTGGATTGAAGTCGTCAGCTAGATCACACATTTCACAGTGTTACAGAAACTGCTGTAGACCTCCAAACACAAAATGCTTCTTTACTCACTCAAGTAAAAATGTAATTGAGTTTGAACAGAGAGCAAAGGCAAAGAGAACAAGAGGTGAAACATGCGGCTGAAGAACTGCTTCAATCTTTTTTCAATTTCACTCCTTTTTTGGCACAACTGGAGTCGCTTTCTCAGCTGTCATTTGCTAATTGAGTTTAGCCGGCGCATCGATGCCAGTCCTCTGGAGAGGGACACCAGCAGTGGTGGACATTACAGGGCTTTTTTGGATTAGGTTGAGTTCAGGGCCAGTTTTCCACTCCAAGTCTGGTTCTCTGTGCCACCCTGCACATTGAGGGGTAACGTTGTCCCAACAGGACATTCTTCCACCCCAGCACCACACACATCCCGTCTCTACAAGGTGTCTCTTCATCCCCAGAAAGGGCACAAAGCCCATCTGCTTCTACAGTAAGCCAGACTTATCAGTCAGCTCTTTAATTTTGATAATAATACAAGTGCTGCCTCAATATAGCTACAGGCAACCCTGCCACTGACATGTGGATCTACCGCTTCCTCACATGACAGACTACTTGCTTTTGATTGCTTTTTGTTTTTAAAGTTGACGTTTGCTTTTCTCACTGCTGGGTTTACATGGAAAAGCTGCATTGTCATATTGACTTGAGCAATTGAGACATATACAGTGAAACCACCATATAGGCTAAGGATCAAGGGCTAAAAGGGTAATTATACCCACTAAAAGTAAACAGTTTTACTCATGTGCCTTAATAACTCTCTGGGAATTACATCTGTCCTTTTTTCCCCCCCCTTGCTGAACACTTCTAACAGAAGCTGATTTAAAAAAATCCAGCTTATACTGCTAATATGAATATTAGCAGAAGTCAAATCATCATACATACGTTCTGTACTATGGCTCTGCTCCATTCATGATTAAAAAAAATTATTACAGCATACAATAAAATACATTTCAAAAATATGAATATCTAACAAGTATGACAAATACCAACAGCAGTATTTTCTGACACAGGTCCATACCGAGGTCCCAAACAACAAACCATGATAAACACCTACTACATGAAACTGATAAAAATGGACAGACGGCAAGCTAAATAACAGTGATTACACAAGAAAAGTCACAGAAAGGGCAAGTGATACATCATTTACGATGAATTCCCTAAACCCAACACAGTTTAATATGGTTAACATTCCTTTCCCCCCCCCCAGAAAGCTAAACTCTTTCCACTGAAGCCATGCATACCATCGTGGGTGCACTTATTTTTGTCTTTCTAAGGCATGTAGCACTAGGTTCCACCATGGGATCCTTTAGCTCACTGGACTGAACAAGTGTAGACAAATGAGTCCTCAGTCTTTGCTGAGTACAGGTGGTAACACGTCATTGTTCATTCGCAACTGTATTTCCTCACTTCATTTTTCCATCTAGCAATTTATTGTTCTCACTGACGTCAGCAGACATAGACTTCCAGTATCGATGGCAGGCCATCTCCAGCATCTCAAGCCCTCCAAAGCGCTTGTGCTGAGCTATGTACACTCCAACCATGATCAGGAAGTAAAGCCTGAAAGGAGCCCAGAGCCACAGGCCAGTGAAACACAGAGCAATGAAGCTGCTCCAATACAGCAGCGAGGCCGCTTTGATCAGAGTAACTCGCAGCTCTGACTTACAGGGTGGTACACGTGCAACGCCATCCCTGTCAAAGGCGCGGGGCTGCCCTGAGTAAAAGTCCCGCAACCGGACCTCCTTCTCGGCCCAGCGCTCCCGACACCAAGATTCTAAGTCAGAGGAAGAGGTGGGAAGTGCAGACACTGGATAGCGCCGGACATGGAAATGGATCTCACGTGGGAAATGGCCGGATACAAGGTGGCGTTCTGTCTGTGGGATGTTCTTAGGGTAGGCGACTGTAATGTCATGGACGGCATCCAAATTATCACCTAGGAAAAAAGTAAAAAACAAGTACAATTTAAAATGATGAATGGGAGAATAACACGACTTACTATTTTAAAAAGATGAAAGCAAATTCATTTAGAAGTGTGAAAAACTCAACTTCCGATCCAGAACCACAAACAGTAAATCTTTTAGACATGAAGACAAGCCACTGCAGGGAGAATTATTATCTCTCTTACAAAACCACACTAGTTCACTGGCCCCGTTACTCAGACACCTCCAATTATCCAGTAACTCGCTGTTTTAAAAACTACCGTCATCACTGATCTACAGTGCCCTTGTATACACAGGGGGAACAAAATAGATTACCAAAAGCACAGGATGACACCCTGCAAGCGCCTGCTCTCACAGTAAAAATAGAGCTTAGAGGGGCACAGTGGATATGGACAGGGAGAACATGATCAGCATGAGTATGTCAGTCAGTGGCATAAAGAAAGGGAGATGAAAATTGGCTTAGTCTGACGATATCACAGTGTTTCACAACACCTGCTTGGAGAGTCTGTGTCACTGCTGAGCATGCAGGGTTGGTGGGGGTGAGGGGGGTGAGACAGCAGGACCAGAGATGGTATTTAAGAGCTTTGGAAGACTGCCAGGTTGAGCTCACACAGAAATATGAGAATATCGGGTAGCTGTAATGACTGGCATTGGGATGAAGCATATGTCTGAGACTCTGAAGAATAACAGGTATAATCCCTCCTTGTATGAACAGCGTCAGTGGAATAAGTACAGTCATCGTAGCAGCGTGTCATTTTCAGTTGGTTTTAGAGATAAAATATTTCCGTCCTCATGACAGGCTTTGTGTCCTGGTTATTTTCATGTGAACACATTACACTGTCTGGCTGCCAACTATCCTTAACGTGTCTATTACAAGTAAATCGGTCACGTGTTTAATGTAGATGATTTCAGAAGCTGTTAATGTCCTTCAAAGCTGACCTTTTCGTAGTCGGTCCACAATGAAGGTGAATCCTGTGGTGCGGGGATGAAGAACATACTCAAACTTCGGCAGGCTGTTCTGTGCAGCAAACGCGTCGCTCTTTGCCCTTGTATTTTCTGCAGAAGACACACACCATAAAACTTGAGTAAAAACATATCATGTTACTCATTCTCTCCAGGATAAATGTTTTTACTGGGATGCAATCAAGACTCTAAGTTTGTATCATATGACTGCTTTAAGAAGAGTGCATAAACCTTTATGTAGGCACAAAAAATAAGGTAAATAAACCAAGAATTGTTTTAAGATGCTAGGAGTATTAGCCGTCTGTATTCATTTTGACTTTGTACTTTAAAACTATTAAACTTAGAGTACCTTTACGATGAAATTTATACTGTCAAACCAAAATACCATGGACAAGATTAACTGTTGCATATTAGATAGCCTTAATAATAACAACAGCCGAACTCATGGGGATACATAATCAAAAAATTCCAGTGTACTATTATAAAAATAGAAGTAACAATAACAACATGGGTTACGGGATATGATTAGATTCATTAATACACCCACTAAAGATAAACATTTATCCATTTATAAAAATCCATGGGGGGTGAGGACATAAACACAGGAAAGGTGACTATTTATTAGCCAAACATTCCTCGGGAACTTGTTGCTGGAACATGTAAACTATATCATGACTCATAAGTTATATTATGCAACAAGAAGCAAATTCAGACAGAGTACTCAGACAACAGACAGCTCTGTTGATCACACCTGTTCTCTTAAACAAAGCTGTTTGTCATTCCTACTCAGTCTCTTATTTAACTCAGTTTTAAAAGCTTTATTAAAAAGTTTGCTCTGACCTTGATCCTTTAGTCTGTATGCCTCTAGGATAAGCAGTGCGGGACTAATGAACTTCCACGTAAGAAGTCAACATACCGTGTATATATCCCCTTGTTTCTTGCGTCAAATCAAGCCTTGAAGTCTAAGAGGCTTACTTGCAAACACACTCGCAAGGGTGCAAACATAACACCAACTGTAAAGTAATACTTAGACCCTACTGGCTAATTATGATGTAACTACATTCAGCTCAACATGACATCATGATATGTAAATGGGAGTTAAGCTTCTCCCAGTAATGCTACTCAGGACTTTGACTGGCTCAAATGGGATCTGAAGGGCCTTTAGGCACAAGTGTCACTCTTGCTTAGACCGAGAGATCAGAGCATTCTTGCAGAAATGGCAGTGACAAGAGATTTAGATATGTCTTATCACTCTGAAATTGTGTTTGCATAACAGTGTCGAGCGCAAAGGCATGCAACAGGTGGAGCGCTACGCTGAGCTCTGGAAGCCGACTGGTGGGTAACACATTTTGAGAGTAATAACTGAAATATGGACAGACTGCCCCATGAATGAATTAAACACTGCAAGGTTTACACTTCACCGGTAAGGTCGGTGCCTTCTGGGAAGAGCAGCAACTGCAAGGGCTCTCTGATGTCACAAAAGTAGTCCAGCATGTTCTCCAAATGCTTCTTGTCCTCCTCCCAACGACGCTGAATGAAGACAAAGCAGGCAACCTGCATTGCCCAACCTGCAAAGCAAATATTAAGTTGTCACATGTCTACTTATCAAGGTAAACTGGCTAACATCTTAAAGTAGGAGCTGAACTTGTATAACACATTAGTGCTCTAACTTTACATCATAATGTTCCTCTTTTATATTTACATTCAGCCAAGTCAGTCTTAATGGTTTTATCTCCTCTTTCAGCATATATTACATTATAGTTTGTGTAAGTGTACACGAGTGTCTTTGTGTGTAGGAAAGGGCAGGGCACCCACTGTATACCCACCAAAGCCAGGAACAGCCTTAAGCGCAGCCTTGAGGCAGATCTTTTCCAGACGAAGGTAGCTGTACCTGAGCAGACAACACCAAAGGAACATCCAGTCCAGGCGGGTACGGTGGTTCATGATGATCACGCTCCGCTCTCCGGGAATGAAACCATCACCTGTTATTACCACCTTCACTCCAAATACTAGCTCCAGCAAGGACTAGAAAAGAGAGACAAGGATGGAGGGAGCATAAAAGAACCGAAAGGGAAGTGAGGGTGACAGATAGGAAGGTGGTCAAGGATGATGACAGGAAAATCATAGAAAGGGAGGAGGCGGAACTAGGAAGAGGTAAGGTAGGAAGAAAAACAGAAAAGAGAGCCGAAAGAATGAGAAGATAATAAGATACTGGTACTGGTTGGATATTATTGCCATTGTTCATGGTCATATAACCAATCACAGGTGATTTTACATGGCACCACCTTGTGTTTCATCTGATAACGAGCAGGTATACGAGCATCAATTGTTGCAGTCATGATACACAAGACCTTTGCCTTGTTCTCAGGCATAATTGGAATAAATGAAGTGTCGTTTTGACAAATTAAGAGAAAAGGCACATTTTCATCAGCCTACGCACAGGTAACTTAAGACCATCTGTCGCACACAGAAGTAGGTTAAGAAAAGGGTAAGCTGGTGTACGCACCACAGGTAGGGTGAGCCAGGTAGCCACAATTCGATCAGTGAGCCAGCGGTACCAAGCAGGAGACAACAACATGAGGGGTAAAACTGGCCCCAGCATGAAGACGCTCCCGAAGAAACTACCCAAAAACAGGGTCACCACAAAGTACAGGCCCCGCACTGACACAGCCATCTGCAAGAGATGAACAAGACAAGATTAGCAGAGTACAAGTCCATGCAGAATAAACATAACAGTTTTAAAGAAACACTGTTTTATTAAGTGGGTGGATGATGACAGTCACTGTATTCCAGACTTGGATCTCTGCTATGGAAAGAAGCTAAGAAGGAGAACATTGATAATATGAAACAAATGTGGTTTTTAGCGGTCTCGCCAAAAGCAAAGATTGCAGTTCTGTTGCTCTTTTAATATATTTACCCACAAACAGTGGAAAATCCAGGGCAGACATTCCTAGGGTGGAATGTAAATGGGGGAACCTTTTGGTCTGTGGGTGACAGATTGTGGGTGCACAGTCACTAAATCACGTTTTGTTGTGGTTTTGGAATTATTCACTGAATGTACTGCTGGAGAAACTTTCTGTTATTCTTAATAAAATGGCTTTGTTGAATGAAGATCTTAAACTATCACTCAAGTATAATCAGGAACAGAACAGAAGAATTAAAATATTGTAACAGGAACTTGGATGCAATCAATATGGCAATATATGGAGTGTTAAGCCACTGAAAGCAAAAAAAGCCTGGAAAATGATACTCTTACATTGAAAGTCTCAACTGATTAGGAATGCTAGGTATGTTTTTACTGCATTGGGTGTGTGCTTAGGATCACTGTCATGCTTAATAATGAAGCTATTGCTAGTCAGATGCTTTCCAGATGGTACTGTATGATGGATGATGGAAAACCTGACAGTCCTTTTCAGTGTTCATAATCCCATCAGTTTTGTCAACATACCCAAATCATGACAAAGCCTCCACTATGTTTAACAGATTGCTGTAGCTGCTTGCTGTTGTACCTCTCTCCTTAACCTCCAAACTGATGACTATTTGAATGAAGGTGCTATAAGATCGATTGCCACCGATTTTTCCAGTGATTGCTAGTGATCTTTGGTTCAGTCCACTGAGACCATTTCTGATGGGGCAAACAGTGGATGGACTGGTTCATATATTGTACTTTTCTGCTCTTTTCTACTCACTCAAAACGCTTTATACAACACGCCTTATTCAATTCACACAAGCACTTTTTTTCTACAGCTATGTGCCTTTCTATCTAACATTCCTACTCCGATGGGGCAATTTAGGGTTCCGCATCTTGCCCAAGCGTACTTAAGCCCCTTTCACATAGAAAGCAACATGTGCTGCGCTGACCGCTAGCTGGAGAAAATGGCCCAAAAATTGTGTTACACTCCACTTTTACTTGTTTCTTCATCCCTTGCATTAGGAACCTTTTTTATGCTTGAATTATTTTATAAGTTAGTGTTAACTGGTCTACCAAGGAATAGAATGGAATGAAATGAGTGAAAAAGTAGCCAGTGTACAAAGTAAAGAACCTAAAGACTACTTTTAAAGGTTAGAAGTAATGAGTACAAATACTTACTTACTTAGAATTTTCTGTAATTTACTTGAGTAGTTATTTTTCTGACAACTTTTTACTTTTACTCCCTACATTTTTAAACAAATATCTTTACTTTCTACTCCTTACATTTTCAAAACAGGCTCCTGGTTTTTGGTTTAACATTTAAGGGGAGTTATTATTTCACGTCACTGCAGGTCTTCAAACAGCAAACTGATTTGAGCCTAAACAACACATGAAAGCCAGTCCTATTTGTATATTAATCACCAGGGGACATTGCATAAAAAGGGATCAAAGAGGCAAAACGGTGTGCCAGAGTTAGGGGTTAAAGTGGGCCTGGAACAAGTGCAGAGGTCCATAATTTGCAGTTGTGGTACTTCAGTATTTAGCTAGCTCTAAGAAAGAGGAGTGAGTATAAAGGGAATACCTTTTTTTACGTGGCAGGTAAAAAAATGCAAAATTTCTATCACCTTAACAAACATCAGCAAACCCACAAACTGTTTCTGTGCAGTTTGTCACAATATGCCTTCTACCTAAAAGCTACAGCTGCTATATTTCACAGGGGAGAGAATGAGAACTAAAACCACTCAAGATAGAGAAAGACGGGACCGGAGAGGAAGAAGAGAGAATTCTATTTAAAGGTAATAACTGCTCATGATAGTTGATCAACTGGAACTTGAAAGCTTACATGCAAGTCCTGATTTTTTTTATGTCAGATGTTATCTGTATATGTGAAGCAATGATTTTTCATATTGTGAAGCGTTCTGCAAAACAAACTGAGATATGCCAAGTTTGTGTTATTCAAAAGCGGCATGAAAATACTCTGCAGCTTAGTGCAGCATAAACAATTTAGATTTGCCGTACTGTGATGGATTTAAAGCAAAGAACTGTGTGTGACTAGTGCACAGTGGCTGTGGTGCTCAAGGTGAGAGTTAGGTTACATCAAGTGTAGCACAGTTGAATTTGAAGTTAAGCTGATGAATCTTAGATTCATTCACTCAATTCCACCTTCATACCAACCTTATACAGCCTAGTATAAAAATAACATGCACAATATACTGTCATCACAGAGGATGCCAAGACAACTCATGAGACATGTGCTTATATCTTGTTGAATTCAGTTGTGCAAATCCACAAAGACGAGTAAACCTCAGAGCTGCAGTGGCCCAGATCACCTAATCATAGCCTGTACCATTAAGAGTTATTACTCATTTCCCCACATTGAGCCACTACAACCGATTTTAGGGTTTCCCCACGCGTTGAATCCCACTTTAACCCCTAACTGTACTCATTTTTCAGTTTAAAGGTAAAGTCATCCTCTGTTCTGTAAGCAACAGAAAACAGAGGAATTTCTTTATTTTCTCCAATTGTTTGTTCATATTCTACATAACTGATTCAAACTGAGTGCATTCAGTAGAATTAAAATTTAGACTGAAATAAAGTTTCATCTACCAATATTATTTTATTATTGCATTAATATAGCACAAGGTTCAGTTAACTTTGCACAAAGATAGATGGTAGAATATCCTCCCAGAGAGCTACTTTTTACTTTCTTGCTTTGAGTACATTTCAGAACTTATACCTTTTCACTCGTTGAATAAGTACTTCAGCTTTTACTAGAGTATATTTTAATACTAATATCTGTATTTCCACATAAGTACAGAATGTCTGTACTTTTGCCACATCTGACTACTTTAAAAATTACAAGGAGGACTGGTTACTTGGAAACAAACTATCAAGAAATGACAAGTGGCTGCAAATTTTCCACAATACTGTACATGTACTTCCATACTGGAAGAATGATTCAGTATGGTGAAAGACTGGGACACAGAGACTCACTCATTTGTGTAATTTCCAGGTAGTGGTTATTATTCATGAGATATACACATTTTTTTTTAAATGTGCTTTTATGAAGCGGTAGTTAAAAAAAGCAAGACTAAAAACTTCACAATGGAAATGACAAAAACAACTACACCTTAAACTTTGGCTGTTATTGAACCTTTGAGCCACTGACTCTGCTACTTAGAGGCACTAAAAACATCACATGGTGATAAACTCGTGGAAAAAATTGGTTGAACCACACTTAAACTTTATTGTATTGTAAAGTTTTTCCTCTGCTTATCAGATTCAGGGTCTCAGGTGTAGGTGGGGTCAGGAGTGTGGGTAGAACCTATCCTAGTTACCATAAGACAAGAGGTGGGGTACACCATAGATAGCTCTCCAGTCTGCTGCATGGCTTCCAAAGAAAGACACACAATCATTCACCATTGTCTTTGGATTGTCAGGGGAAGTTGGAGTACCCGGTGAGAGCCCATGCAGGCACGAGGAGAACATTTGTAGGCCGCTAATGAACCTTTGACCCACTAACCCTGCTACCAAGAAGCATTAAAACATTACATGATAATGAACCAATGGAAAATTTGATAAACCACACTTACATTTTATTGTGTTAGGAAAATTATCCTTTGAAGTCATTATAAGCCCACGTACAAACTGTCATTGACATGGTTGCAAACAAAACTGAAACCTGATGCTGTATGTACTTTGTAATGGTGTCAAATCACAACAAAACGCTCAAGAACAATCGCATCACTCTAACAAAAGGTAAAAGGGACTTAATTCAGCCCTTGTCTTTTCAGAGATATGAGAGGTAAACATTTCAACTTCCAATGGTAATTGAAAGTCGAATGTTAATTTGTGCTTCGCAAACTTTCACACAGGTGTTTTCACTTAGTTTGCCTGATTACACCCCTTCTCAAGATCAGATGCTTGACTGCCATCTTCCTCCCTCTCCTGTTCATTTTGTTCCACCTAATTTGTTGCACCTTCTTATGCTGCATTAATGGCACATCAGAAGTGGAAGGTTGGAAAATCTAATCAGGAATCTCATTGGATTTAACTGATTTATGTAATTTCTTGGCTGCCTCCTGGTTTGCTTTTTAGCCATTTTATGAATAACAACCCCCATCACTTAACTGAAGAAACAGATGAGCTAATAAGGCTTGTTTGTTTGATTTTTTTCCCTGGGGAGAGATAAGAGTGGATTCCCCGTGTCCACTGAATGCAGCATTAGTACCAAGACTGGAGACCTCCATGTATTTCTTAGTATGGTTCCACCAAAGCCTGGGAAAAGGCTGAATTAGCCTGAAAAATGTTAAACACCTGTTATTGCACAAGGCATTGACATAAAAATTCAATATTTATGAAAAAAAAAAATCACCTTTCGAAAAAAAACGACAAAGTGTAGACCAATGTCTTTTGATCAATCAAATACAAAATAGTTGGTTAATTTAAGATGAACTAAACCTGTCTTACAAAAGTTTCTAGGGTGATCTAGTCACACAGCCAGTGTGATCACGATGAAAGCAAGCATTATACCAGTTTGCTGCTAAAAATAAATGTCATGGCCAAGCTGGTACTATCCCTTCTGATACTAAACACAAAACAAGAGTTCATTATTGATCTGTCAGGCAGTCATAGTGAAGG
Source organism: Simochromis diagramma (assembly GCF_900408965.1). Taxonomy (NCBI): domain Eukaryota; kingdom Metazoa; phylum Chordata; class Actinopteri; order Cichliformes; family Cichlidae; genus Simochromis; species Simochromis diagramma. The sequence continues at coordinate 8,646,039 of NW_024387030.1, forward strand.
AGCAACACTGTGTCATGCCAGTCCTTAAGTATACAGTTTACATATTGTTGTGACTTGTGAGGCTCATTCTCCTTATCTTGCAGACAGAGATGCAGAGATTACATTTACAAAACAGCTGGCCTGAAAAGAAATTCTACACAGTGATCTGAGGTCTCTGCATATTTTTTTTTTTCAGGAGATAAACAACAAGATATCAAGCCTCAAAACAGTGTGCTTTCTATTTTTTCAGAGTAGCTGGCACTAGCTGTCAGCCTATTGTTTTGTTGTAAATGCATCAAAAAATGTAAAAAAACAAAACACCAGCAAAGTAGAAGCTATACAATCTTGTACACAGTCTAGGGCTGTGCGATATGACCAAAATCTCATATCCCAATATAAGAAATTCTATCGTCCTGATAACGATATAAATCACAAAAATGTAACATTTTCTGTAAATTCTGTGAATCTCGGGCAGCTCGTCTTGCGGGAAGTGTTTCCAGCTGCGCGTCATGTGGCTGGAATCGAGTGTTTTAACCGATGCATGAAACTATACATTTTTAGACATAAGTTGTAAAGGCCGCCGTTTTCTTTGTATTTATTACACGGCGTGATGCAGGGAAAAGCCCATTCGAACGTTTGAGTCTAAGGTTTATTTTTTAGCACCTGGCGGCTCTTTTTTTAATTCTCATCTGTAAATAATCTGCTCTTTCATGTGATTCAGTTTATTTTGAAAAGTCTCAACAGGATCTTGAGCTTTATTGTGAAAGGTTTATGTGGAACATATACAAGCGGACACGCGATGCTGTTACCGTCGTTGTTGCTAACGACAACGCATAAAAACAGGTGCTTGTCCGTCCATAGTGTGGTTATATTAAATATAAGAGAAAAGAGAGAACTTTAAGAAATTAATATAGCCACTACAGTGACCATCAAAACGATGAAAAAATATTGCCGTAAACAGTTTATTTTGCGACACAACGAAACAAACGATAGCGTAAAATGAAACGATAGACGTTTTTATATCGTCATCCGATATATATCGCTATGTCGAACAGCCCTAACACAGTCCATGCGTATCTTAACAGTAGGGCTGTGCAATTAATAAAATGTTAATCTCAATCATGATGCTGGCTTCTCACCTGCACTCATGTATATATCTTTCAACATAGCACTCTTAATTCTTATTCTCATGTATATATCTCATGTATATCTCATGCACATATCTTTCTACGTAGCACTTTTAATTCTTATCCCTACTTTTATTTTTTCATGTCTATTTAAGTGCTATTTATGACACTATGTTTGCACTGAAGCACCGCAGCAATTTCCTAATGTTGTAAACCTGCTCAACATTTGGCAATAAACCCCTTTCTGATTCTGATTCACAATTAAAGGAACATGATTGAGTGCCACTGAAAATGTATGCTCTGCCAATAGAAAGTAAAAGCAAATCAAGTGGTCGCTAGATTAACATGCCTCCATGAGCCAATCACAGCTGTTCCCTGCACTGTGCAGCTTCAGGTTTCCTGGACTAGACGGGCTTAGTAAAAGTGCGTTAAAAGAGAGATACATAACCAAATTCAAATGTGTGGCACGGCAGGAGGTAAAGAGCTTTTCCCTTGAATTGAATCGTCATTTGCTGTTCGGAAATATTGCAAATTTAGGTCAAGTGATGTTAACCAGGAACAAATTATATGCAAAGAGTGCTGTAGAGTTGTGTCTGCACCGCAAAACCACACAGGTAACTTATTCAGCCACCTGAAAACAAAGCACAAACTGCAGGCAGGTCAAGAAAATCACTGTTCAGCTCGGACTTCCATAAAAGTGAGCAATGATGCAGTGAAATCACCAACGCAGTCGCATTTGGGCAAAGATGCAAGGGTCAACCAAACACGGAGCATAACGGTGGCTTCAGGAAAAGGTTTAACATACTGGTCAAAAGATGCTGGCCATCTTTTGATTGAAAGTGTCTTGCGTAGCTGTGGGAAGACCATATTACACTCCATGGCAGGGTGCACACACAATTATTTTTCTAAAGTGGAAATACCAGTGCCGTATGTAAAACACTACTGGGGAAATAAAGAGGGATCTCACAGCTGTCAAGCACTTTGCTATTAGTTTTATTCAGATCAGGTACAATGAATGAAGGGAAAGACTATTTTATGCACTTCACTTGGTGCAATTTTTAAAAAGATACATTTTTTCTTCTAACACATGTGCTGAATTTGGGTATATAAGGAAAAGCTATTTTACTTTACTGAAAAAAAAAGCTTTTGTGCCAATAAATAAAAAAATAATTACATTTATAATATTTATTCTGTAGACGAGAACTATCAGACTGCAAAGAAGATAACATAAACAAGTCTGACTAATTTAACGAAAGGAGTTAGAAATGTTTTTGTATTGCTGATCAGACGGAGCCTGTCATTTTCCACCACACCCCGAGGTTTTGGTGGAAAGCAATACAGGGTACAGTCACCTAGATACTGTGAGGTTATCTTTACTGATATCTGCATGATTTCAGACTGAGTCACTAGACAGAAATCTCAACCAGAAAACATTCCAAGGGATCGCTTGTGATCATCTCCACGCAAGCCTTGCTCATCTCAAACAAGCCTATTGAAGTTGGGCAAGTTGAGACATTACACACTTTCCTGTATTAGTAGTTTTTAACCTACTAAAACCGCACGTAAGCAAGTAACCTAAGTGTCAAATATTTTGATGTAATGCACCTTTGCATGCTTGGCAAACCTGATTTGATGCTCGATGAGAAAAAGCCATGCCAAATGATTTGTGTACATTACAGAGAAGGGCGTGGAAACCCTTATAATCTGTAAGACTTACTAGTTTTAAAGTTAAGCCCTAAAGCTGGTCAATTACTATTAAGAAGATGAAGGTTTAAACGGAGAGGCACAGCAAGTCCCTTGCTGACGCTGGCATCTCTGAGCTCGTGCTACTGGGAGCAATTTTCTCCAGCAGGTGTTTTCCTCTCTTACGTGAACTTCAGCTCTCACCTTACACCTCAATTACTGTTATGACTGTACAGGCTTCTGGTTCAGACTACCTTCCCCAACACTTTCATCATCCTGCCCTTGTTGACACCTTCTGCGGCATCATGACACAGCAGGTCTCATGGCACCAATCAAAGTGGCAGAAGTTGCATTTAAGCAATCCAAGAGTGTTTGTGCATGATTATGTTGGCATTTAGGGTTTAAGGGTTGCTGGTTTTAACAACGGAAAATGTGAAGCATGAGAGGGCTGAGGACAACAAGCTTGCTCAGCACAATTGCCACAATTAGGCTACGTCCCTTTCCACTCACACACACACACACAAATAAAACACACACCCTTGGGTGGCTGCTGAAACAACTAGACAAGGCTATTCATACATGCAGTAAAAAGGCCTGACACACCTGGAGCCAGTGATGTGAGAACTGAGTGGAATTATGAAAATTAAATTGTTATATAAACATGTTTTTCTTCCGCTTGGCATATACACATGGGGCCTGGTAACACTATTTGTGCAAGACATCCAGGGAAACTTGTTTTCATACTCCAGGGCCAGCATTGCTTGTGAGTTTGATTTATTCCCGTCTACTTGGTTGGTTTAACATTTATTTAATCACCATAGTAATGATCCTGAAATAATTTCCCCAAACACACACACACACACACACACACACAAAGCACAACATACTCTTCAAGTTTGAAATTCCTAGCATCGAGCTAAGACCAGACATCCCAACAGAGCAAAGCAGAGTGAACAGGTCAAGCATGTCGAGGCTAAACAATGAGCTTAAGTGGTGTGTGTTTGTGTTAAGAGACAGAAAGAGGAGGAATGAAAGGGGTAATAGTAACGATTTCAGTGCAGGTCCTGATTTAGAAAACTCAATGAGTAACTTGCCAAGATTAAACATGTCAAGAAGTTAAGAAACTGATTTAATTTCTTTACCTTGCAATTTCAGAAACCAGTTTCTCAGCGTTTCACTGACTTCTACTGAAATCCATTTGCATCATTGTGAAATTTGGACCAAAATATTCATTCTAAGGGCAGAAAAAGAAAGCAGCGAGGGAAGATAATAAACATAAAATCAATACACAGGATACATTTGTTGTATCAGAAATGTGACAAAAGCTCCTGGAAAAACACAATTGACTACAGAAGGCTTAATAGAGGAAGCTGGTGGCTGTTGTCAAAGAGGATGTGATGGAAAATCTGGTCTAAACTTTAGTGACAAAACCATTTTTTGTCAATCAACTTCCACATTCTTTGCAAGCATACTTCCTGCACACAGGTGAGGAAGACATATTAAGTAGTCCTGCTCGCTTCTCTTTTTTTGTGCCCACTTGGCTCCTGTCCTCCCCATCTTTCTTTGGCACCACATTTAAGAGGTGTGGCAAGCAGCTTGCAACATTATGCCACATTGTAAATTAATTAATTAATCGCACTATTTTGTACATGCAAAAAAAACCAAAACAACAACTGAAATAAATTAAAAATGCAAGGCTACAAAAGCACCTTCCAAACAGGTAATCAAAGAAAACAGAGTTGCTTCCACACAAACTAAACTATTCAGGCTGAAGTATAAATCTGTTTAATCACAACTCTGGTCGAGCGGATTTGAGAGAAAGTTAGAAAGGCGAGGCTGAGATGGTTTGGGCTTGTGCAGAGAAGGGATAGTGGATATATTGGACAAAGGACTTTGAATAAGGAGCTGCCTAAGTCTGGTCCCAAGAAAAATGTAGCCAGAATTAAGGAAGGTGTTTTTGTTGGTCCTGAAATCGGTGAAATGATGCTTGACAATGAGTTCAGAAGCCAAATGGATCAGCAGCATGGGAAGCCTTCGTGCAGGTTGTCCAGAATTTTCTTGGAAATCACAGAATTGTGCTCAGCTTATGGATAACATGCTAAAGGCATTTCAACTAATGACTGCAGAACTTCACTTTAGATGCACTTCTTACGTTCTCATCTCGACTTTTCCCCCCCACCAAACCAGCCATGAGCATGGAAGAAAGTCTTCATCAAGAATAAACTGATATCAGGGAAAATTCAATCCTAGCATAATGGGTGACTACTGTTGGTTCTTGCTAAGTCAAGCGCAAAAGCAAATGTATTAAACATTTTTTAACATGTTTAATTTTGAGCTAAATTGACAGGAATTTGCTTTAGCGTCTTTGTCTGGTGTTGTGTTCTGGTTTATTATCAGAATACACACATTAAAACTATTTTGTAGGGGAAATGCTTGAAATTCCAGATATTGTGTTGCTATATTGATATTCAAAAGTGATGTGTATCTCAAAAACCTGACGCAAGTTGGTTGTACTTCTGAAATCAGTGTAAAAAAACAAGAACAAAAAAAAACAGATAAAAAGCAGGTGTGAGGTGCCCAATAGCAAACAAAAAAAAGTTTTTTGTAGAGCAGTGTTATCAATAACTATAACAATCTCATGTTAAGCAAGTCTTTATTTTAGATAAGGGGAAAGCTCAATCGCCTCAGATAAAATCTATATGCTGGTTTGTTTTGAAATTATAGAAATTTATTAACCCCTAAGGCTGCCTGAAAAGGAAACTGATATGCAGTTGCTTTGGGTACCTGTGTTTCCAAACTACGATATCTTTTAACTAATATCATACAAGGGCAACTGACAGCAACTTACGCCACCTTTAAAGCAACAATAAAAGTAGCTAATGGACCATCGATCGTACCATACTTTTTCCACTATCCCAGGGTGGGGCGAGTAAGGAAGGAGGACTTTAGCCAGAAAGAAAGCCTCGATTAGCCTAGATTTAAGTTTAAGCTAAGAATTGTGCCATATTTTATCTGTAAATAATAATGTTGCTACGTAAATATTGACCTAGCAGCAGCCTTTAATGCAAATAAACCACGAGGAGATACTGCAGAGTCAAATGGATTGGCTAATGGAGACGCTAATGTTTACATTCTGACAGTGTGTGCTCTATTACGGTGAACACATTGTGAGGTAGGGGTAACCATACAAGCACCACTTTGCCTTTCCACACTTTCCACAAACTGCCTTTAAAATCACTTGGCTACAGAACAGCTCATCTCCCAACGTACACGCTAACTGCTACATTTATTAAACGAGAAGCTACCTTAAGGTAAACTACTAGACTTTCAATGGTGATGGCTAATGCATCGAGTTTTGTGAAACACATACAATTTAAACATACCCACCTTTCGTGCTTATCCTTCACAATCAACGATCGGTGCGGGTGTGCTAGTCACGTTAGCTCCGGTAAGTCCAAACGCTGGGTTGCGACATACTAGCAGCTAGCTAACTAGCAAACATTAGCAAGAGGAGCTCCGCCAGAACACGAGAGCTGGCGTCGGTAGAACACCGGCTGAAACTGCCTCGCACCCGCTTTGTTTCGTGAAGTATTTGCTGCTCTAACTACGGAGCCGAGGCAGCTTCGCTTTATACGAAAGCATTTACTTACTATTAAAACACAAACTTGCAGCATCAGCCTTAACGTTTAGCTAGCTGAAGCCGACCTCTCAACTTGTTACCTTTCACCTGTCTTTACAGACAGGAGTCGACAGGGGGTGCTGTTTGCACAGGATAGCTTCATTAAGGAAAATGACGGTCTCAAAACCGCAGACCTGTGCCATGTGGAGCAGGTTTTGCCAAGGAGAGCCCTCATAGAGAACGCAGCGTAGATTTCGCAAGCTGATAGTGACTTTCACTGACACATTTCTTATATTTTTAGCAGCAGTCGAACTAGTTTGCACCTTTGAAGTCGTAGGTTGTGCAAAAAGAAAGTAGTTGACAATAGAGAAAAATCCAGCAAAGAAGTACTTAAGTACTTTTTGTGCACAGTATGGTTTTATGCATTTTACGCTTATTCATCATATATAATTTCAGCAGTATTATGGTTTAATTAATAAAAAGGTCTGAAATGCTTTTTATTGCTGCTTGCCCAGGGTGAGCTGCTTCAACTATTTTATAGAAAAGCATGCAATGCATATTTAAACATTTTGCTCATTATCTATTGTACAAGTCCTCATCATAACGCATTGAGAGGTCAGTGCATCATTAACAAAGCAGCAGTCACAGGCGACAAAGGGTAAGAACAGATCATTTGAAAAGTAAACAGTTATGCAGAAATAACCAACGGAAAACATAAAAAAAAAACCCTGTGTTTTGATTTCACTAATCAAAACACAATTCCTTTAAACATTAAAACTGGTTAGCATTAAACAGGGAAAGTACAGAGTACACTCAGAAGTTCAATCATTTCAGGCTCTTGGTTGAAGCTGGATCAGGCTTTCTTTCAAGATATGCAGCCTTTGCAGTGGCCTAAATTTCTTTAAATTCAAACAATGTTCAGATATGAACAGATATGTTTCCATAGGTAACTGCCTTTGTGCACATTAAATCTCTCTCTCTTCAGAGCTTAAAATCTTTTTACTTATGTTAAATTGTTCTTCAGTAGGATTCTTGTTAGTCATATATCAGACGTCATTCAGGTACTGATGATATACATCTCAAGTCCTCCAACGCAGCCTTTTAAAGTAGTGTAAATCTTTGCATATGTCATTTGTTTCTTTTACCCACAGTTATGGGCTGTTCTACTAATACAAATTACCTCAGCATTGAGGGATGTGTGTGCACAGAGCGGTCGATGCGTCTTAGTGTGTCAGAGCATGCACACGGCAGCCTACTCTGTGTGCACGCATGGGGAGTGAGGTGGAGATGGACTGACAGACAGCGTAAAAGAGAGAGTGCACCTAGTTAAACTCAAGACTTTTCCATGACTTGCTCCCTGTGGCATGCACTCTATCTGAGAGACTAATTGAACTGCATGGCTTTATCAGTATAAACTTTTCAAGGGTCAGCTCCATCACTTCAGAGGACGATGGAAAAACGTTGTGTTTTTTCAGACTGGTGGCAGCTCACCTTCGAATAAAAAGCAGCAGCTCCACAAGATTGATGACGGTTGTTTAAGAAAATTTAGCAAAAGAGTTTTGCTCATTTTCTCCCAAACATATTCCCTAAGAGAATTCCCCTTATCTGAGAGCTCAAGTAATTTTAATCCACGGAAAAGTTAAAACACAAACACTTGTTTGCTGATAAAAGACAACTTGGGAGGTAAGTGTAGTTAGTGTAATTCACCTTTGTTTTCCTTTTTACAGCGAAAGTTATGACCAAACTGACTGATAGCGCTCGACATGAGCAACAACACTGATTTAAGTTAAACATGCCTTTCCGCTTACATAAGTCCATGTGGGAGAGAGAGTGACTTTTTAGGCATAGTACGCTGTGTTTTGGTTTATTTTGAATAGAATCTATTCATAGCCCTTTAATGAGGTTTTACTGGAAAGAAAAAAAAAACCATTTGGTTTGTTTTTTTATATAACATTCTTGCCTCTGATGACCTATTGCGCTTTTTTGGTTTTTCAAAGAGGGTTAGATCTAAATCCTCTTCCCTTTCACTTCTCTTCCTCTACAAACTTACATGTCTCAGCTCTACATCTGTAACAAGGCACACACAACGCTGTCACTCAATTTTTATTTTCTGTCTGTTTAATTCCATGTCCCCGTCTCTCTGTCCTCACTTTTTCCACTCTGATCTCTACGGAATAGCAGCAGCCTGTGGCTTAGCACATTAATGCACAAAACTCCGACACAAAGTGGACGCCAGCGGTCTTGTATTGATCAAAGCTTTAAAAGCTTTAAACTGAGATGCACCTTGCATCACTGTTAAACAGAGAGCTCAGTCCTGGGGTGCTCTGACTCATCAGTCCTCTGGGCTTTTAGCTGTGTATCCAACTGTTGCATTATGTCTTGTCTGATGAGTTTCAGAGAGCGGATTTGCAGAGTTGCGCATGTTTGAGTCCGGTTATCTTTGCAGGGATGCAGGATTTGTTTCAAATAGCAATTTATGGTGTTTTGTTCTCGATTGGTTTATCACATGTATCAGTGCTGTAGTGTAATTTGGAAAGTACATTGGTTACATTTTATTGGGCAATAATGGCGCTAAACAAAATCACAGGTGTCACTTTTACTATGGTTGCCTTTTACCTTATCTCACTGAACCTTATTTAGATTGGCCACCAAGAGAGATGAAAGGTCTTTGACCTATGATTTAGCAATGTCAAGGCGCAGGTGTCATTATGCTCTCCCTCCTCATCATCCTTCATTTTACCCCCTGACTCCTTAACCTTTTAATCCCCCCTTCTTGTTTGCATCCCTCTCCATGTATCTTATTCTAACTCTTCCCTCGCAAACAGTGCCAGATATGTGTCTACGCTTGGTAGGCCGACTCCAGACAGGTTATAAATAACTATCTGAGTTTTTGCTTCATGTCCTGAGAGCTCTACTTTCTTCTCACACTTGAGGAACCATGGGAAAAGAATCTTTCCCTTACGCACATGGTGCTCATAATAACAGACACAGTTGTACATAAAACCTTCAAGCCCCTGCACCCCTTTGCAAGCTTCGCACAAACACAGAGGCACAGTTATGCATGAACACAAAGAATAAAACTCAGTGGCTTACAGAGTAAGGTTGTAGCACTAAAATAGCAAGGGAACTGTTTATAATGAAACAAAACCTGAAGTGTGGGAATGCAGAGAGCATTTCTACTGTTGTGTAAGTATGGGAATGTTGTTGGAACAACAGAATAGATTAAAAGTATGGGATAGCGAAAGAACAAGAAAACAATCAAAGTGGAGCAAAAAGGGAAAAATCTAAAGTTGCATCAAGGGTAAGCGTTTTGTTTAATGATATGTTTTAGGAAATAAAAAGGGGTTCTTGTGAGTTTATGCGCAGAGGAGTGATAGTGAAACAGTGTTAATGTGGACTATAGCTGGGAGTCGAGGCGAATTCAGGGGTTGGCAGGTCAGACTCTGCTGACACACCGGGATCAGCGATGGGATTGTTTCCATTGGAAAGAATTCCAAGAATGAGCTAGAAGAGCTATCAGTGACTTCACTCGGAGGACTCTGACAGCAGTTTTAATACACAGCCAGGCGCACACGCTCTCACACACTTTTAAAGATACTGCATCTCATGCCAACAATGGTGTGCGAGACACACTCCCCCCCCCCATGTCACAGGGTTCTCAGTGACTCTGACCAAGCAGTCATCTTACAAAATGAATGCTGTCACCTCTGACCACAAACGCTTCAGTTAGCAAAAAAGATTTACAGTTTGAAGAAACTTTGACTGAATATAAGATGAATGTAGTTAAATTCATACAGGCCACAGTTAAATTTAATAGAAAAGTATGCTTAGAAATGATGCACATTTTGGGAAACATTTACTTTAATTTACCTAAAAACAACATAACTGAGTAAGTTAGAGCTGAGTTTTCACAGTTTTTTCAGATAGCAAAATGTTGGCGTGCTGTAGAAGTCCTTAGTGATAGGTTTAATTCACAGTGGCTTTGCAACACAACAAAAAAATCTGATGCAAATGGTGTTAAGTCCTGTCTTTTCACTTTCTTACTTTTCAGCATTATTAAAAAAAAAAAAAAACACGAATGAGGAAACAGCTTGAACTTGTTTCAAGGAACATTTTAGGGTGTTACAGGTAAACATTCCTGCAGTCAGATCTTAACTTGTCCTGATGAGGGTATTATAACTTTATTGTTCTGCCATTTGCTTGTCTCAGTTTGGTTTTCAGAGTTAGGTTTGAAGGGGAAAAAACAAATACAGTTTGCAGGGTTGCAAAAAGTCTAACTTCAAAGGTTCTTTACTGAGTTAATCAGCTACAAAGTGACTGAAGAAAAAGAGCTGAAAATAAGAACTGCTTAAAATGTCAAAGTTCCATGGAAAGATGCTGGAGGGCCCACTTTCATATCTCCCTTAACCTCGGAAACACAGGACCTTTCTTTATTAAACCTGAAGTATATTGCTTTCTTCAGCAATATTTGACGGACGTCGTGGAGTTCAGAGGTCTCTGGCTGACGTCATATGATTGCGTAGCTGGATGCAAGTTCAGTCAGCTTCCCCAAGGGCTGTAGTTATCCTTTTCTAACTTCTTGTAATTTCTTCTTTCCATGATCTCATGACTTTTTCCACTGAGATCAAGAAACAGCTATTAAGAATGTCACAAAGGACATTCATTTTCTAGTCTATTCAAAACCAGACGCGGCGGCTTCCTGGGCCAGACACACACATTCTGCAGCCGACCACCATTATCAGCTGGGGGGTATTAATAACTCTTTATGTTCCATTTTTTTCCAGGAAGAAGGAAGCGGGACAGAATGACCTTTCATTGTTCCATTTCCAGGAAGTGACCCTAAGGCCCCAAGAGTACCACCTTGGCCAGTATATGAGGCCCTTGGCCCCCAAAGGGCCTACTGCAGCAACTCTTATGAACTATTCCCAGTACCAGGCAATCCAAGCTGACCTCGAGGGTCACAAATAGAGCACATGGCAGCAAATCACCTGAGAAGTTTCCATTGTAACAGTGATCAGAAAGCTTTTTGCTTAGTCCCTTAACTCCCCCCAGTTCCCGGTTACAGCTTTTCCACTCAACCACATTTTATTAGTCTCGTTTCATTCTGGAGAGTGTTTATGAGTAGTACTTGAGGAGCTGCTTCCTCGGGGTAAGACAGCGTTCTATCCTTAATTTTGCAGAAAATGAAGTCTTTCAAAAAAAAAACTGGCAGGGAAACCCATCGTTCTTTATACTGCTGGATAGCACCACCTTATTTTAAACGTACCATTTAAAAAATAAATACATTTTTAAAGAACTTAAAATGAAGTCTGTTCAGTGTTCAGGAATGAGGTTTTGCTTATACTAGGTGTAACACTGTGTGCAAGCTGTAGACAGGAAGTAACATGCGGCCTGCTCTCGCTTCTATATATACACACACACATATATTTGATACATGCATCTGTTTTCGTAGAGAGAGAGAAAGAGATTCTGTATGCGAAAGATGCGAAGCAGGAAGTAATACCGCTTTTCTCTAACCATTGCAGGTGAAGTGAATGGAGAGAAGGGGGGTAGGGGTTAAGATAGAGAATGTAAGTAAACACTGAAGTAAAGTCTCTTGGAAGATACTTCAAATGTGCTGGAGGACTACCCCTCTAAAAACAGCCATTAACTTGTACTGTAAACATGGAAGTCAGACTCACAGCTGGATAGCAAATTCAAATGTTTATTTACAGCCTTTGTAATAGTCACTGAGAAGAGTGGTCTAAATACAAAAATAACAGGAAAAAAAAACAAAACAAAACAAGAGAAAGATGGCGGCTTATCTCCCTGAGCTTTACAAAAAACAATGTGGGACCTGCAGGTGACAGGAGAGAGATGTTCTGTACACAGCCCTAATGCCACAAAATGAGAAAATACAAAGACAATATCTCAGACATGCTTCTACAACAGTTAGAAACTGACCCCACATACACCAAGTCATGATGACTGAGTGGAGAAGAACACAGAAACACTGTAGGCAAATAAACTGACACATTACTACCAGAGAACCAGTAACAATATTAACAGCGTTTGGCAAACATCAAGAGTTCCAAGAGCGACGTGAACACAGATTACTTCTGCAAACTGTGGCCCACGGTGCGAATTCTCTACAACCTGTACTTCATGGTGTTGCTTCAAAAGTATGGCTGTTTTATAAAAAAAAAAAAAAAAAAAAAAAAAAAAAAAAAAAAAGGAAGACTGGGAAAGACAATCAAATGTGTACAGCTCAGAGTGAATCTCAGACTTAGTCTTTCTAAAAAGTTACAAAGAAATCAAGAAAAAAAAAGAAAAAAAAAGACGATCAGTGCACTACAAGGCCTCGGGAGTCGGCTCACTAGGAATAAGTATTTACATATCCTTCATTGGGTCTGTACATTGCTTTATTAAGTGCTTTTCAAAATTTAACATTTCCCATCCTTATTCAGCTTTTCTCTTTGAACAGCAGCCTGTCGGTGACACTTTGTTCTCAGTCAGATCATTTTACTGCATCATCAAAATACTGTCCATCATAAGGCTTTCAGGAGGCCAGTGTCATGAGGGGGATCATAGCATAACTTGACTTTGGTACATAACGGGGAAAAAGGAACTCGTCCCACATATATTTATCATGCATACCATTTCTCACCTCTTTGATTTTCACAACACTTCTATTTTTCCCCCTCCATTTTTTTTTTTTTTTTTTTTTTTTAAATGCGAGTGGCTGACAGTGAAGGACACCCCCCCCCACCCCCAAAACTAAAACATTCCCAACAACATTTTGCACAAAACCCATTCAACAGACAAGTCACAAAGTTTCAGCTTCTCCAGAACAGACAAGTCTACAGCAGTGGCAATTACAATAATAATAACATAGCAAACCAGATTCTGAACACAAACATTGACAGTGTACTGTACAATAATTCCCACGGGTACCACAATAGTTCTGCATACAAGTAGGAAGCCTCTGGGGTCATGACGCCAGCCATTTTGAAGTTAGGTACAGAGCAGTAGTAGCATCCTGCAGTGCGAGACCTGTCCATGGAGCACTGAGCTGCCGCTGTCCAACAGGACATCCGGTCTGGGCCGAGACACACACGGTGGTAAGAAGTAGGTGAAGGTTAGAGGTGTGCATTGTCTGATCTCTTCCAAGTCTGTTTTTGATTGGATTTGCAGTCCAGGAGGATACGTTACGATGTCATAAAAGTGTGTTTATGTGTGCATATTGCTTCTCGCGTGGAGTGATTTGTATTTCTTTTTTGGTGTCATGGGAAACGAGACGGCATCTGTCAGTTGAGTGAACTGGAGTGCTGATGTGAAGTATAACCAGTGTATGAAACGGGACAGTCCATCAGAAAGAAGAAAGAGTGTATGGGTGCTATAACACAGCCTCTAGTGCTGCGAGTTCTGTGCTGGCTGTCCATTTTGAATGTTGCTATTCTGTTCCTCTTCTTCTTCCTCTTCGTCCTCCTCCTCCTCACTGACCAAAAACTCCTCTGGAGGCCAGCGAAGCTCCCCGCTCTCAACTTCTCCTTCTGTCGGCTCAACCACAATGGATGGGAGGCGATCTTTGAGCTTACAGCAGCGGTCAAAATCCGAGGGGTCTGGGAATATCTGTAGAGAAAATACACAAATGGTTATTCATCTGTCATTAGCTGAACGGGGATACTAGTTGGGCTCTGAAATGTAGAGGAGCGTCAGCTATCCCCCCCCAAAAAGTTATTTGTAAGCAAGGCTTTTGGATTCCTACAACTTAACTTGAATCTTGTGCAAGTGTTGCAGGCACCACTATAGGGCTGCAACGAAGGAGGAAGTGATGCGAAGACTAAACATCTGCGATAGGAACGGGTTGATTAAAATCCCAGTGGCATACCTGTGCTTGCCCAACCCACATTCCTTCAGTTATACCAGCTTTCTGCATAGATGCTGCACAAGGGTCTGTATGGGTAAATGAGGCATCTCTAGCAGGACTTAGGATAAATGCTGCCTCATGTTTAATCTCAATGTCTTGGAAGGAATTGTGCCAAGCAGCTCATAGCCGCTTATGAACGTCACCCGCAACTCGGAGGATTATACAATAGCATAATCATAACATTTTAAACCAAGAGTTAAAAAAAGTAAAATATCACTGCGACATGATTTGTGCATAATTAGGAAACCTATCCCTGTAACAGTCAGCTTTTGAATATTGTACACTTCTGTGGATGTAAAGTCAAAAATCTCCTCGGAAAGAACACGAAATCTGTTGCGATATCTGCAAATCCATGTATGCTGATAAATGTGGAGTGTCACACTAAAATATTTGGATCTGAACTGAAGGGCATGAGAGACAGACTGACAACAGAGATTACACGCATTCCCTGTCCTGGCAAGATTTGACATCAACCTCCGACTTTCTCTGTTCTCAGGAACAGGAGGAATGGCCCAGGGGGAAAAAGCCTGCCACTCCTGGTCCAAGAACAGCAGTTTTTCTCCCCCCCTCTTTTTTGCTGTTGTTTGGATAAAGTGGATGAATATTTTTAGACCTGCATATTTCATTCCTAGACATTTGGGGGTGGGGTAAAGGGGGCGATGTCGCTGTCTGGGCATAGAGCCGAGTGGAAAGAAAGCATTAGATGGGGCAGGAGAGAAAGTGAGACAAGAGATAGAGGAGACCCAGCTGTGTCCAAGTCTTCATGAATTCCATAGGAGACAGATGAGAAGGGAGGAAAGAGAGGAAAAAAAGCAAACCAGGAAAATCTCTCAGGTTATAAAAGGTTGTACGTGTCCATTAGTCGTTTTTGTTTTACATTCTTCAAACCCAGGTGCATAACAAACTGTGCCAAGTAAATGCCATGTAATTATGTGTGCACGCAGATCTGTATTTATGTGTAATGCTTGAGTCGATCTGCATTTCTGGCCAGCATCGCTAATCCTCACTGTGCGTCAGCACCAAGGGGAGTTGGGCAGTGAGTGACCTTGCCTTCGGACCCCTAGCTAACACATGTAATCACTTTCACTTCCAATGACAGGAAGTGAAGACACATCACCCAGGCACAATGTAGGCTATTTTAAGCTCTTCTAGCGTGGTTAGTTGTGGGGGGGGGGGGGGCACTGCACTGTATGCCTGAATCATGACATTGCCTTGTGATAATTCAGAAAGTCAACATCTACTCAGTTTTCACCATCTAGTATCATAGCTCATATTTATTTTAGTAGCTTTTGTAATAGCATCTGGGATTTCATGGCCATGGTTACTAGAGTCAAAGTCCTAGGAACTCATAATAGAGGAAGCTACTGATGGAGCATCACCAGTTCATACAGGGCTTCTCTAAGGAGATCCTGGGACATTGGGCAGGATAAGGATAGAAAGAGTGAGGGAGTGACACACTGGCACCCTCCTTTTCTCTTGGCCCCTCTCAGACAGACTCACAGCTGTGGTGTGAATTGAGTGGAGAGGAAGTGGGCCTTTTCCTCTAGGTCAGTCTACATCCTCTCTGAGTCATAGTCTTCACATACAGCTCTATAAGGTTTATAAATGCACCAAACACACAGTTTGACACTATAATGAAGTTTTAAATGATCAAAATGAACTTAACAGGAGACGACCTCTTTGATAAGTATTCCATCTTCATGTTAATTTCCCTCCCGTAGAGTATTGACAGAAAGCCTTTTAATTTTTAGACAGTAAAATAATGAAGCAGCTGCATATTCAAATAATTTCATTTCTAAGATGACCCTGCTCAGCTGACAGCAAAACAAAGCCGTTGGCTACAACTTGTCAAGACCACCTGATAGCCGCTTTTAAAAACACTAATCTGTTGAGGGTTTATTTTTGTGACGGACCTCGGATAATTTGAATGTGCAGACCTCTGATAAGTCAGTCGGATAGACAGACTTTGAAGCTGTAACAACTATAATCTGCAATGTCCTTTCCATTACATATTAGAATTTTAAAGAAAGAAACAGCACAAGGGCTGTGCAATTTAGCTATAATGCTTTCTTATCATTGTAATCTCAGTATCTAGGTGGGCATTCTTGCTTTATCTTAAAACACAGATTTTTATCTGTAAAAATTCAAATATTTGCTTCGCTTGTAATGATGGAAGAAAGAAAATAATCACTATATCATTAGATGATACTCAGATTCAAGATAATAAATGGATAAAAGCAGGTATGAAATGACAATGCTGCATAAAAATGCACAGGCTGGGAATTTGGAAGGAAGTGCTGTTTATCTGTCATGCATGCACGTGTGTCCTACCTGGAAGGAGAGTCTGTCCTTGCTGGGGCTGAGCCTCATGTCCTCCATGGGGGTGCTGTTGATCATCACCTCAGTCATATCTCGGCTGGGCACAAACACTGGGCTGTAGGGTTGAAAGAAGAAGACAGGCAATGTGATTAGACACAGTGATGATCATAGCACAGTTGCCCGGCATCTGCAGATAAAATAAAAACACTAAGATTTATAGTGTTGAATTATCCAAATGTTTCTAATCAATAATAATGTAATCCCCGTGTATTTTGTATGGCATACTACTGCGCAGACTGTATACAGTGAAGATAAACTGATAAAAGTTCAAAGGCTATAATAACTAACACAAGCATGCCAATGAGAGAGAGAGAGAAACACTTATCAAACCATCTATTTGTAGCCCAGGTCTGAAAGTTATGGTTGATCCATTTCCCTGCTGATGTTTGACAGTTTTGTTTATACTCTGCACATCTCCACCACAACACAACACGCATCCAGTCCGTCTGCTTTGCTAATGCACTGCAAAGCTGCAGAGCTCATGATGCGGCTTGCATAAGGTGGCCGTTTCTCAATACAGAGTGATGTGCTCTTGCGCTAGCAACCAGAGAACAGTCATTGTGAGAGTGTGCTGGGGGCGTGCTGTGGTATTTGACTGGGGAGGAACTTGATGCACTCAGTTCCATCAAAGCTTGGCCAAACTTTCCATTTTAGATGAAAGTAGCAAGAGGTTGTTTATCCAAGCTCAGTGCATTCACTATCCAGCATTGTCGCAGTAACGCTTAAAGCAGGTCCCAAGACTCGCATAGATGCTGTCTTGAGACAAGATGCTGAGCGGCCTTCTCACGCTCTCTATTTAAAGCCTGGTGCCTAGTGGTCAGTGGCCACAGGCTTGTGGTTTGTGTGGTCACTGGCTAAAAAGGACAAAGAAAATAGAGCATGCCAAGAAGCTCACTCACATGCTCACATTATCCAGTTTGATGGGCTTGCTTATTTATTTATTTTTTGGGACAAGATGTGTGGGCTTCACTTAACCTACTTTAAATCAGAAATTCAGACGGAGGGTTTATTTTTAGATGCATCAGAAGCATGAAACTTATATATTTTTTAAAAGGTAGGCTTTGGTGAAAATGGTATTATGGTATAACTTTTCTTTTTTAAGGATCTGATGAATTCTCTGACAGAGACATATTTTATTAAAGAAATAAATATATATTGATAAGGGGAAAAAAAAACTGAAGTCTCTCTACAAACAAATCTGTCAAACCCTTACTTTCACTTCATCTGCCATTACATGGAATATATTATGTGGAATTTCTGCGTAAAGTACTGTTCTGCCTTATTATCTCCATGCATGACTCATTCAAAGCGCAGCGTCCTGACAATCCCCTCTGCATTGCTTCAACCTCGATGTTTGAATGGAAGATTTTTATTGTTGACCTTTGTTTTTGTTTGGGAAATTGTCAAGATGACACCAACCCACAAGAACTTTATTACATTTTGTACTGAGAACACCTAACATTAAAAAGTTAAGAGAGCCACAGGCTAGAACAGCACTCAGATCATTCACTGACCCCTGGTACAACCCAGGATTTCTAGGTCTCCGCTTTGTGTATCTGAACCTTTAATCAGTACCGTCAACTTTTGAATGTAACACATGTACCTATACACATACTGCAGTTTCTATGTAGCCTAAATTAAGATGGGATTATTAACAAGGGGGACTGAATCATGAGATATAAGACAGTCAGAGATCTTTAACCCCTGGGGCATAGAAATAATCAATTTTTCCATCCCTAAATATACACAACCTCTTGTTGTTTCAGGAAGAAAGACTGCCATCATAGCAGGGTGTACAATGGCTCTGAAAATGTTAAAATTAAAAAGCTTCCGTCTGAATCACTGTTAAGTAACCTTTTCTGCGCCAGTGAGACGACTGGCCAGAAACAATAGCCGGATATCCAGAAATAAACCGAGGAGGCTTGAGGGATATGCAAGGTTTAGGATGGGAAAAAAAAAGTCAGCTCAGGTTATTCTTTAACTAATATCATCGCTGAGTGGGGTTCAGAGGAGCGTGAGGCAGACATGCAAAAACAGCAGAGGTGGAGACAGAAGGATGACAGTGAAGACCTGAGCAGGAGAAGAGGGGAAAGGGAGGGAGAGAAGGAAAAGAAAGATAAACACTTAGGACTTGCCAGTCATATTTCTGTTCGGGGATCTATAAACATCCTGCTCAGCTAAGAATAACAGAACATCAGCCTAATAAAACACAAAGGGGCACAATGAGGAGGAAGTAGGGGTGCATGAGTAACAAGTCAACCTGGGAGGAAACAAACATGCACCAATAGTCCTGGAATTACTGCTTCAGGTGTCAGGGAGGGATCGACGACATGCCCCTCTCAAAGAGGACGCAGGAGTTATCCAAGCAACCAAGTGGTATAGATTAGATGCATTCAGCATGACCGCAACTCGCACGCTTACATGTGACCTTAACAGAGTTAAGGAACAGACCGCCTATTTCTGTAAGCAAGAAACACATTAAAGATACATGACCTCAATGATTAATCGATGAGGCTGGTGGTGCAGATGGCACTTAATCTCTTACCTCTTGACCCAGTCAGCCTAATGCATACCTGGTCCTGCCAGCTTCCTAATGCCTCAGCGAGCCAGGCCACAGATAGATAGCCAGTACCATCACGAGGCCACTACGGTCCAATATGTTCTTGACCATGTGTCCAAAGTTTAGAGCAATTCAGTTAATTAGTTGATTGCTGGGTTCAAGCATAGCTCTTTAAAGCACTTGCTGTACCAAATCTGCTCTACTTATTCCTAACAACGCTGACCTTACGCTGGAGCCTTTTCACATACAAACGACATGAACTTCTTTGGGTTTCTACAGGAAAGCCTTTCCAACTGCTGTCAAAAATCTTCCTTTTCAAAACGTGAACAAAAACTGAGTCTGCTTGTTAAACAAATGTGACGGTTGTTTTATTCACCTGTCCCTGAACTACAAAGAGGCTAGCTCCATGCTAGTTCCTTGCTTCTCTGTAGTGACGCTGACTGGAGCCCAAATGGTCTTTGCAACAATCCCACGCCACAAGAGGAATGTGAAACTTGCATTATTAACATTGTTTCCCCTCTGAACACCCCTGCTAGTCCTTACTACTACTACGACGATCATAAATCTAATGCAATGTGGCAAACACAGAGCGAAGCTGATGACGTTCAGTGCCAAGTGCTGTGCTTTCCACCACCCAAGTCACCCAGCTCTGCAGGTATGCGGGGCTCAATGAGTAGGACCCTCAGAAGTGAGCAGGAACAAATGAGTTGAATCCAGATTCCTGTGGGCTGACCATCACTGAAAACACATATATCAGTGTCCTCTGCGATGTATGTGGAAAATTATCTCTTTACACTGTTGCCAAGTGCTTACTCATATTGAATAGTTTGAGAAACCCAACCAATGGAAGACATTTTTCTCTTTATATGTGATGTAGTATTTTATAAAAGATGATGGCATTTTGGGAGAGAAATGTCTTCTTGTTGGCACAGAGAAAGGCAAAGACTTCAGTGCAGCATAACAATCTTGTTTCGCACTCCGAAACAGTTACACCACTCTGATAAAACTAAAGAAGTGAAGGTTTCTGACAGCAGTAACATACAAAAGACAGAAGCGCAAGCCTACTGTAAGTAAGCTCAGGCGAGAAAGCAACGTGTGGTTAAAACAAAGAGGTCGATTTTGAACTTCCTGGTAGAGACAAACAGAGGCCTACTGAGGTTTTACCAGTGCTTGCAAAACCATTTTTTTCAAAGCAGCTTGCATAGCCTCTGTAAAGAAAGGAAAATATTTGACAGAAGAGAATTAAAAATGCCCGAACAAACAAAGACACATTCTTTATTCCTCCATCAAAGAGTGAATTATGGAGTCATGGTAGGCTACTGATTGTCGGCTATGGAAAATGTAACACTGATAACAGATATTAGTAATAGATAGGGCACACTTCTCTTTTTGCACGTTCAGTATTTAAGACCAAAAACTGAAAGCAAAGGTCATATTACATTCACATACAGCAAAGTAAGCCTATATGTTCCGAGCTTTCAAAAATGGCATGAAAGTGAGAAGAGATCAACTTACATTTATTGTCAAATGGACTGAAATAAGCTGAAAATGATGACAGCACAGTGAGACTAATGCACCTTTCTAAACTGGCGCATGGAGCAGTACCTAAACCTACCGAATATCCTGGTAACTATTTGATTTTTTTCTTTTAAGACCGAGACCTAGAATATTCTCGTTTTCCAATCTGAGTGCTGTGACATTTCCAATTTCAGGGGCAACACCCCACAGAAAATCTTAAAGGAAACATGAGTGGGTGTAGCAACAAAAATAGGGTGGCTGATTTTAAGGGAAATCACCAATCTAAATGAAACAACTAAATCCTTCATTGTTCTTGTCTGTCAGGTGCAATGCCGAGAAATCCAGCGCCTGACATATAATTAGTTACGATTTTTAAAATGCATAAACAAAAGCACACACATAAACAGGTACGAACGGAAAACAGAGTACTCACCAGTATATCTGCGGTGAAAATACAGACATGAATTCACACCTGCTGTCACTTCTGCTGGGGGGGATCTAATTGCTGCCGCTTACTTCTCTTTACTTTTATTTATTTATGTATTTATTTATTTTTTTCTCTTTGTCTACCACAAAAGCAAAACGGGATGCTCACGCAAAGCGAAAGTCACTGTTCAGCGAAGTCTCGAAAGCCTGCCCTTCAAATTGGTGCGTCTGATCAGATCCACAGCTGTGGCGGAGCATTTATGCGAGAGGCGTGTACTCGAGCAGCCAGAGACACACCTCTCCTCAGCACGAGCCAAAAATCCTCAATGGCAGCTCATTAACGACAAGAGCCAATCAGAGCACAGGCTGTCTGGAGCTCATCCAGCCTCCAGCCCTGATGACGGCAAACGCGGCTGAACCCGCTCATTGGGGACAGGCGAAGAGATGCTGCGCGATGATTTGCAGTCTCTAAGGCAACTAAATGACAGCCTTACCTCCCCTTGAATGACAAAAGCACTCCAATTCGCCCGCTAGTTTATTCGTGACATTTATCCAAATGAGGAGGAAAGAAAGGCTCATTCATAAATATATTCCAAGGGCAAGTCAATGTCTGTAGACTTCGGCAACAACGCAGGATGGTATTTATTTATTTATTTTGCAAGCCTTTACTGTGTTATATCATAGAATGCAAGCACAAGATGACCACAGATTATTATCAAATTATTGTCAGCGGATTTTGTTTTCCATGACCTCACCATGCTTATTCTGTGTTTTTGGTCAATATCACACAGTCGACCTTCACACCTCACAGAATGCCTATTTGCGTTTTCCGAGCACGCCATGTACTGTACATTTATTTCAGAAAGAGCAGGTGCACTCTTCAGGGGCTGGTGATATAATGCAGGTATACTCCACTGCCCCCTTGTGACCAACTAAAAACAAGTTTGATTTGTTGCCCCACTCATTCAAAACACTTTGAAATAAACGCCTTTATGATACAGCAATTAGTATCTACAATATTTCTTATACAGTTCTCCTATTTAAAAACATCTTCAGTATGCCATTGACACAACATCTTGTTTCAGGCAAATTCATGTCAAACAGGCATGGCTTAGTTACTAAAAAAGAATTTGGATTGCAAAGTCTATATGCTATATTTGGCACTTGCCAGCTCTTTGAGACTTGGGTAAAAGGTAATGCCTCAGCAACAGATAGAAAGCTGAGCATTACAATATAGCTCCTCTGGGTATGAACTCCTGTGGTGCATGCAAAGCTGTTCAACAATGTGTCCATGTAGTTTTAAGCGCCTGCACTGTGGGCACTGTGTGGGTGTTGGAAGGGCTGCATATCTCACCGCAGTTATATTTTATTTAAAGCCCCTGCATAGTATAGGACTTTAACATTCACACCCTTGAATAGGCTGGAGCTAAAGTTAGCAGCATTTGCCACTGATGTCATTGCAGCATATTGTTACAAATATAAACAGGTATTTTCACTTGGTTTTTTGCCATCCTATATATTTATATACCATTAGCAGCTACCTTGGGTATGAGTGACTCAGCCAGTTACATCATCACATCACTGTCACATGATGTCATGGGCAGCACTGAGTTTGGCATCCCCTAACAAGACATCAAGAAACAACATATGCAAGATTTAAGATTCACTGACACCAAATGCCCACATGATGTCACCAGTGTCAAAGAAGTTTCCGAGAAGGGACTGAACAAGATGGGTGGCAGCCAACAGGAAAATGCTGCTAGCCAGGTTAAACTCATATTTAGTAATTGCATGAACTAATTTAAACTAAAGTGATTTGTTTTACAGCCCTCTCAATAACTGCATGAAACTATAACTGTAAGATGTTACCGCATTCACAAGTAAAACTGGATGCTGTGCTGTAAAACAAACATAATCAGTTTATAGTTACTTTTTTAGGATAACACATTTAATTTGAGTTTATAAAATAGAAATATAAAAAATATTATTTATGTTAATTGTCCTCAAAGTTTAGCACTCAATACCTCTTTTTTTCCCTTTATTACAGCCCTTATGCCTTTTTTCTGTAAAAAAAAAAATTGATTTCTAAATATAGAAATAAAAAACCTGACCTATCAAAGTAACTGTGACAAAAAAGGTTAAGGAAAATATTTATGATGCTGCAAATGAATAGGTTAGAAATGATGTGTCTGTGAAGTGAGCTTTGCACTGTTTGTCAGCATAAAGCACAGTGTTTGAATACATGATTTATTTGGCAACCACACTGCATGAAACAAAAAGACCTGCTTCTATTTGTGCATCAATGCCTCTCCTAGCCCTGATACTGGTTAATTATAATTGATGACTAGTTAATTGTAAATGATTTTAGGATTAATTACATTAACTTATCTCACAACCATGAAAAGTTAAATCTAATAATGTGAACAGTCCAAATACACAGTAGAATGGATAGTGTGTCTAAAGCAATCCTTTCCCTCACTGAAAAAGCACAGAATCAAGAGAATGGCGACCCCCACTGTTCAATTTGCAAATGTGCTCACCAGCTGCTTTTTTTTTGGCTTCACAAAAACAGTTGCACATCTGGCCAGGCATGGATGTCTCGGTGGAGCAGAGGGGAGGCCGTGGACCAACTGCACAATGTGTAAATGAACGAGGCCCTGAAGGGGACGGCAGTCAACAAGCACCCGTTGTGTTCCTGGCTGCTTTTCAAAGTAGGCTTAGGTTTCTTCTTGGACTATGATCATACCAAGTAATGCTGCATCTGTCATGGTCTTCTTTTATTTATTTTCGTTCTCTTTTTCATCATCACGGTTCTCTGCCTTTGCTGACATTGAGCACAGCTTTGAACAGAAACCTACTGGAGAAGCACAGTAAAGACATATTTCTCAGTCTCAAGAATGCGCAGCAGTTCTGTGTGTTACAGCCAGGAAACATGTTTTTGCAGAATAAATCTCTCCTCCATACATCAGCCTGACAGTTTCCATTTTCACATTGCTTTTTTTCCCCCTTTCTTTTTTAAAAAATATGTGTTTACGTCCATTAGTGTAAGCATGTGCATTCCTGTATGTTGTACCCTGTTTGGGAATATGAGTGCTTGTAATTTTTTCTTATTCATTCATGTGTGTTTGTGCATGTGTGTTGCTTAGGGACATCTGATCACCGGGCTTGCCGCACGCCACACCGCTTGCAGGTGGTCTGTCTGCACTTAGGGGCCGAGAATATTTAATATTTCATAGGAGCAGAGTACACCCCTGGACGCCGTCATTGAGTCCACATGTCCTGCAAAAAGAAAGCTGGTCTGTGAACACTCGGCTGAAATATGCGGCCTGCCGGCCCCCTCTCCACCATGCTGCTCGCTCACTTGCTGGGCCTCACAATTAAAAGCTAGCCACAGCTACAGATGTTGGCAGCTGTCTTTAACCCTTGATGTGCCACTCTGTTATTACAATCTGCTATTTTATCCTGTGTGAAATGTAGATAAAGGTCAGGTAACTTACCAGAACGTGTGTTGGTTTACAGAAAAGAAGAAGCCGTGCGCTGGAGAAAGAAAAGCAGAAGCCAAGAAAAAGCCAGACAAAGAAAAAAAAGGAGAGAGAGAGAGAGAAGAGAAAACAGCAAGAGTTTCCCAAAGCATTTCATTTTGAGAGGTTCCAGACTGAGTGTGCGAGCATGCAAGCTAAACCCTCAGCTCCAACAGTTTTAGTGCCCCCTCCAACCTCTATTCACCATATAAACAGGAAACCAAAACCAAAAGTGTTTATAACCACCTTGCAAAATCCAGTGTTAGGAATTTCAAGCTCAGGTCAGAATTTCTTTCACCATTCGTCACATTCCAGCGAGGCCAAACCTTGCTCTGTATTTGCCGTCATGTACGCTGTGGAATTGGACTTCGGCCAAAGAGAACAGAAGGAACTTCACCGGCACCATTATTCAGCAAGGTCAAACCCGATTTAGGTTTGAAACCAAAGCCAAAACAGGGCATCTTGAAACTGTTAGGAAACTATTCCAGATCTTAAACAGACCAGGGGGACTGTGTACATCTCCCTAATTGCACATGTCAATTTATGTACAAGCACTTGGTTTAGTCAAGCTCCATTACCCCCCCACCCCCCACCCTCCATCCCATCCCACCTCACTTCTCTTTCACAAACTGAGCTCGGTGGATGTATATGAAAATTATAACACATGATTATGTGTGTCGCTCACACCATTAAGGCGTGTATTCTTTAGTGGGGTAAACGGTGAGGTAAAGAAACACACACACGCACATGGGCGCTCAAAACAAGTCGCTGAGACAAACCATTTCAATTCACAGCTTGACAGCTTGTTAATGTTGTGTGACATGTCTGGGAACAAAAGATGCATTGCAGAAACTCAAGATTGCATGTAATTAATCCAATCCCAGCAATAACTCTCTCAGATGTTTACTGTATTCCGCTATCAGTGCTTAGGGAGACAAATGAAGACCTCACACATCCATGGGAGTCTGCTGCTTCCAGATAGAGTGGATAGCAGGGCAGGTGAAAGAGCTGTTGCTCACTTCTTAAGCCGCCGAGCACTATATAATGTTTTAACACACTTATTATAACCCTTTAGGGATCTAACTACCATAATGCTGTCATCACCTGGTCTCAGAGCTGTGGCGCGTTTGTGTGACACAATCGTCCGTGAGAGAGAACCATGGGAGAGCGACCAAAGCAAACACAAAGCAGAGATTATGTAGGCTTTCCCCCATGAGATTTGGTCTTTAATAGATCTTTAATTCACATTGATTGCTGACATAAATATTTATATATATATATTTTACCCAGTTTCATCTTTACATGGCAGGGCTGGAGCGCATATTATTTCAGACACCAGTCCTAAGCGATACTAAGCGAACACAGGGCCAGTATTGACTATACCAATATTGATACCAATACTTTTAAGCTTTAAATGCAGCTTTTGTAGGGCAGAGCAGTGTCTCATGATTTACGAGATGAATCATAATCCAATTTGCAAATTCTGAACACAATAACCACTAAATCACTGTGATTTTTACTTTCTATAATAATAAGGAAGTTAACAAAAGAAGAAACACCTTTCAGCTTGTCATATATTTTGAAATTGTTTTATTTTTAGACCTTAAATGTAAATGTGCCTGGCTCTTTCTATAGACCACAAAAATGCATGCGACAGTAAGAACAAAAAGGTTTTGATATTTTTTAATAGTCCTTTAAGATATATTTTTAAGGTCAATTTGATATCAGTCTGATACCAATACCAGCGTCAGTATCAATGCTATCAATATTTAGATAGATCTGCTCACCTCTAGCAATGGTTCATTATATGGTGCCCCTGCAGGTGGTGGATTACTAGTGGGAAAATTAAGGAGCTAAATAAAAATGGATTTTTATTAAATAAAGTTTACCGATGCGATCATGCAGACCTTTTCTCCAAAAAAGTTCAACTGGATTCTTTAAAAAAAAAAAATCCTAATAAATGTAAAGAAAAAAAAAACATTAAAATTGTGGCGTATGGCTTGTGAAATTGTTCCTGCTTCCGAGGTGGAGCTTGCCAGGAAAAGTTCAAGAACTGCTGCATTTGGGGAAAGGAAAAAAAATCTGTCAATTAAAAAGAAATCTTTTCACAACAACTTCACAGTGTCTGTACCCTGGCTATTTTGGATTTTCGAGTAAATAGCCATGTTTGCAAAGCAATCTTCTGGTGGACACTTTTAAATCTAGATGTAGGATGAAAGTGAGGCAAGGCTCCGGCACGGTGACCTCAAAAACAAAAACAAGAAAGCTGTAAAAGTCAAATCATCTTTCTCTGCATCTGGATCTGTAGGACAATAAGACAAAAAAAACTAAACTAAATTTTAAAACTGTAAAAGCTGTATGCTTATTATGCAGGAGAGAACAACCATCCAGAAGCATAGCGTTGTTACAGTCCTATCTGTGATTCAGCTTTGGTGTGGTTCTTGATTTGTGGCACTACATGATTAATCCTGGTTGGTGTGGAGGACGGTGACTTTCATTGCCCTGTTGCGAGCCATAATGACTTCAAACACTAGGGTAGCCTATTCAAACAGGATTAGCTGTTTTCCCCACTTCACACAGGCAAAATTACCCTGCCCCACCAAATATTTCAATAGTGGGTACATTGGGTTGTTAAAATACCTTTAAAAGGTCACCCAAAGCCATCATCAAGGTTTGTTGTCTCACAAGTTCTGAGTTACACTGAGAGGCGGTCAGGATGTCTTCTGGGCTTTGCAAAGAGGGGAGTCACTCTCCCGGTTCACAGGAAAGATGGCCAAACATGTTTGCTCATGCCATGGGACACAGTGTTTTCAGGGGAACAGCAGGAGCAGCACAGGGTGGGGAGGAGTGAAAGAAAGAGCGAAGGAGTCTGGTGGCCACATGTCGCTGGTGCTGCTCAGTGCTTGGATATTGCAGTCTTTCGTGTTAAACATCGACACATAGGCTGAAAATAAACCAAATACAGGGTTAGAGTTGTGGACTGACGTAGACAGGCCTCAGCTAGGATTTCTTCACAGTTCAGGGCTGAAAACCAACCCTGATCTTCAAAGTTTCACCTCAAAACACTCTGAATGACTTAAATGCTTCAATATTTCTATTCATCTCCAGATTTCACTATAATACCAATGACTTAGTTCAGGTGATGTTGCAGCCTGATGTTTATGAATTCGGATATAAATACTTACATGACCGTAATTCTGCTTCAGATCTAAACATCTAAACACTCTTAAAGTGCTGCAAAACACAGTTATTGATTCCACTATAGCTGAAAAATTATATGCTGGTACAATGCCAGCCCTGTTGCCATATTAAGAGCAGACATGCCTATATTAGTGTCAGCGACACAGAGAGGTACGTCTCATTACCACACAGTAAAACCGGTAAAAGAAGACTTTAATTGCTTGGTTGCTGTCCTTTGAAAAGCCAAGTTTTCCTTGAAAAAAAAAAAAGCTTCCAAAAGCAGACAAACAGAGGTTAAAGCAGGAGGAGAGAGCCACATCAAACGAGGGGAGTACATGAATCTGTCAACAATGAAGGGCTATTACTGTAGGAGCAGCACCCAGCCTTTGGGAATATGCTGTCAGCTTTGTCATTAAAGGACTGACCTGCACAGGAGAATCCTCAGGCTAGCTCGCACACTGCTGCTGATTTGCTGTTACTTAGCAAAATTTTGTGATCACAGTCATGCAAAGAAGGTTTCAAAATCGCACTCTTTTTTCCAGGTCTAGAAGAATGCGTGTGCGTGGTAAAGGGAGAGAGAACAACAACGCGATTAACAGCATATGTGTGTGTTTGCATCCTGTCTGTGAAATTAGAAACACAAACACATCCGATCTTAAACAAGCTTACACCATCCAACTTCTGTGAGCAATTACAAAAGTATCGACAACATTACACACCGACTTTGACATGCTAGGCTTAAACCCTTCACCTTTCCCAATGAGTAAACACACAGATCGGTGATAAAGCTAATGGGGCTCCTGCAAACGAGCCACACGGGGAGCAAAGAGAGAGAGAGTGATCTATCTCCATTGTAGGTAACCTTCTCCTCAGTCCAGCCCGGGGACAGGGGAACCACCGCAGAGCTTGTGCGGTAGTTCATGAACCTGTCTGTCTGCTGTCAGACTGCTGTCACACACACATCAGGGAAAGCATCAATACACGCTGGCCTTTCCCCTCGTTTTTCCAGGTCTATGTGTGCGTGTTTTGATTGCTGACGGCCATGTCAGGAGTCAAGTAGAGCCTCTTAAAATGTGGCCTAGGGGCAAGGGTCATCCGCTAATGAGTAAAAGCTTTTTTCCCCCTTTGTTGGCAGGGAGGGAGTAAGGAAATGTGCTCACTAGGTGGTAGCGAGGTGAAGAGGGGGAGAGAGGGGAGGAGAGAATGTGTGAAGAGATGGGTAGTGGCAGGGGAGAGAAAGGGTGAAAGGGCCCAAAGGGGTGGACGGTGGTGGGGGGTGTCAGGAAGTAGAGCGAAATGGGGAGACAAGAGGTGAGGTCTCAGGTGAGAGGGGGTGATAATGATAAACTGTGCTTCTCTGCCGTGTCTCACAGACAGATGGAAAAAATGGGACGAGAAAATAAGATGATTAAAGTGAGTTTAGGTTTAGAAAGCACTTGATTGAATTACTTTTAAAAGTCCAATTCTACAGCACAGGCAGCAACCATGTGGCTGTGGTGGTTAAAGTGAAAGCTTAAGTCTGTTTGTCTGGTTCTCAATCCCTATGACAAGTCAGACTTTAAATGACCAAAATAACTACACTTGACTAGCTCACTAGCAGCTCAGGTTTTACTGTATCAATGGGAAATTTTGGCAACTGATGAGGATTTTTAGAACTTTAAGCCACAGACATTTACAGAAACTGTTTAAATGTCTAGTGTCACACTGAACATGCTTGCTTTTTACTCATTGCTTGTCTGTTTTTTACATTTTATCCTTGGTGTTTGGCGAGCTGAAGAAAAATTTCCAGAACAAACGGAGAGTAAACGTATATTGTAATCTACTCCATGCTGTATGTGGATGCGTGATAAACAGCTACTATTATCAGGGATCCACATGCAGCACAACGGTTATCCCTCCCCGCTACACACGAGGTGTCGTATAGGAGCTTGTCAGAGGCCAGACTGACTGACCCTGACATACTCATAGTGTTTCACAAGAAGCTCCTCATACCTCACGGTTTTGTCTGTATCCTATTGGGTCTGAGACCCTGACAGAGAAGCATGCATGAGGATGTGTATATGGGACCCTGGTGGAGAAGAAAGCTAGCCCTTGTGCTTGGAGAGTTAACCTAAAGTGCTGCAATATCACACAGTGCAAAGAGATGCTTTTTGTTCCCTTGGTTCATCTGATATGACCTTTACCTCGGCAGCCAAGAGGTGTATGTGTGTGTGTGTAGCTTTGTGAGCGTGTTTGTGTTAGCAGCGGCGGGCCGTTTGAAGACGCCTTGATGGTTCTTTTGGTGCTCTCCAGGAAACGTTTGTCTGTGCATTGGATGAGCTCCTCCAGATGTTCCCATAACTCCACCGGTTGTGTGTGCGCGCATGGTGCAGCGTATATCTAGATGAGTGAATGCATGTGCGCGTGTGCTTATTCGTGTACATGTCTATGTGTTTAGATAGAAAGAAGAGGAAGGTGGGCCATGTTCCAATTAGAGATGGGTAAATTGTTGATGTAAAAGAAACTAAAGCTAACATTTACAGGCCGTGACTCTGTGATGTCTCCCATTGTGCCTTCGCTCTGCACTGTGGCATTGAGCCTAAAGTACCGTTCAGATGAGAGACGGGCCTGAAGGACTGTTTTTAAATTCCACATTATAGTTTCCAAAGTGCACTTCGGTGCTCTAAACACATTTTAACATACAATCACCACAGAAAACACTTAAGAGTACTCTTTTTTTCTTGTCTGAACTTTAAATGCCCTGCTGAAGTGTCAATGAGCAAGACACAAACTCCTATTCAGCTCCAGGCAAGCTGATCTGTGGCTGATCTGGGACTTTGACCCCTCTGTGGACAAGGGAGCAAGTTAATATATGATTTTCCTTTGTGAAAACAGAGAACTACAGAAGAGCCATAAAATCACTCACAACTTAATGGCCAGTAAGAGACAAACCTGAATGCACCAAAGGTGCATATACGCTGCCACAGTGTGATGGTGAGAAAAAAAACACACACAGTCTTTTTGGAGCAGTGAAGTAGTTTAACCAGGAAAAGTTGAAAACATTTCTCACAGATGCCACTTTTGTGCAACACTAAACTATTAACAAAGTAAACATGCTGCCTGTGACATTGCCAGTTCATTGCAGACCATTAAAACAACAGCAAAACAATCTCTCCTTAAGACCCATTTATCATATGGTCTTCGTCAGCAGTTTGAATTACCTCGTTATTCTGAACATATTTAGGACTTGAGTAGTTCATTTTGGCTTTGGAATTATCAATTAATAATGCAATAATTCATTCTGGAAAGTTCCAACGCTATTGAGCAACATTCATCTGCTGATCAAAACCATGTGATGCAGCTGAAAGCTTCAGACAAAAACGAAGTCACTTCCCTTTTCTCCCTTTTGCTTGCCCTTCTGTTTTAATCGCTTATATTTAGGAGACTACCTATCTTAGCGGGTTCCCCACCAAAACTTCCCGTATTTGAATGCAATTAGAAATCGAGTGGTTAAAATGTTTATTCACTTCACTGCATGCAGTCATGCTCGCTAGCAATGGCCATATGGTGTCACACCACAGACAGTCCTCCATTTTTAAACACGTGAATGACTTATAAAGTCATGCAGAAAATAAGTTCTCAGTGGCAAAGGATGTTTTACAAGCTATTGAATCATGGAATGTACTTAGTTGTTTTTTAAGCTTCTTCTTGTACATGATTACATATAGGAAATGTCTGTTTGCTTCTTCTCACTGAGGTACAGCAGTGTGTCTTAGAAATTATAACAGATACAGGATTTCTAAAGACAAATTCTAGCAGAAGTATATAAAAAAATAAAAGAGGGCATCGGATTGAGGCATGGGGTGCACCACTGTGATGACTAATCTTGAGTGTTTACCACATCCTTGAGATTTTTTCAAAAGCAGGCCAAGTGAAATTAAAATGGCTTGGTTTCTGGCACTAAGAAACATCCAAAGCCATTTGGCTTCTTAAGAAAAAACATTTTCTTGACTTTTGAACTGGTTTAAACTGGAGGTGTAATATTAAAAAGAGCTTTGATAGTTTTTTTTTTTCTTCAAGACTCAGTATAGTGGTACAGGAAACATGAAGAAAATACTTGCATGTGATCATCAAAGGTACTGAACAATAACATTGAACAAACAAAAACACAATGCAATGATTTACAAATCTCATAAACCCATATTTTATTTACAAGAGATCTGTCAAGGTACGGCTGTGTGGCAGGCAGGATGTGGGACCCAAACGCAAAACACTCAACAGAGGAATAAACTTAAAGAGGCTTCTTTATTGCAGTAGTATATTTTACAAAACAAAAACTTGCAAAAACAATACCAAAACTAGAAACTGGGAACGAATAACAAAAACACTGGGAAACCTGGAAACTAGGGATGGCGCTCTCAGGGAGCACAGAAGGAGACAGACACACACAATATGGAGAGGGGATGACACAACACTGACTGAGAGAAACACAGGGCTAAAATACACAGAGGGATAACGAGGGAATGGGACACAGGAGGTGAGCACACCTGGGAGTAATCAAACACGATGCGAACAGGGGAAGCCAAACTAGACACACTGACATGAAACACAGACTTACAAAGTAAAACAGGAAACATAACACATAGACGTGGACTTGACAAGGGGATACAGAGCAACCATGGAACACAGAGACATAAACCAGAATATTGAGAACGCTAACATTGAAACCAAAAGACTAGAAATGATAAATACTGACAAAATCAAAATTCAATAAGAATGCACAACTCAAAACACTGGGTCACCGACCCAGGACCGTGACAAGAATATAGAAAACATCAAATGTTTAAACTCAGAACATGATTGCAGGAACACATCTCTAAAAAGTTGACAAAGGCTCATGTGAAGGGAATGTGAAGAGTAGTGTCACGATCCTGGGCCATTTTGCCCCAGTGTTTTGACTTTTAGTTTATGTTTAAGTCCTTTAGGTTTCCTAAGTTTATTTCTATCATGCCTAGGTTGTCATTATAGTTCTTTGTTATTAGCTTCCCCTTGTGTCTTCCTACCCCTGTGTTAAGTCTCCCTTGCCCTTCATGTGTTTCATGTCTTGTGTTGTCAAGTTCATGTTGTCATATCTGTGTCTCATTATGTTTCCTGTTTTATTTTGAAGAGGTCTTGTGATCCTATGTTCATTGTGTTTAGTTTTACTCTTCCACTGTGACATTGTTATGTTCATTTGTGTCAGCTGTTTCCCCGTGTGTTTCCACTTCCCCTGATCACCTCCTGTGTGCTTTTAGTCTGTGTGTGTTCATTCATTCCTTGTCAGTGTGTCTGTTATGCTATCTTGTCTCCATCATTATGAATTTATGCCAGGTGTCCATGTTTCAGGGTTCTGTTATGTTTAGTTCACCCAGTTTAGGTTATGATTTAGTTTTGCCTTTGCCTTTGTTTTGTATCTCTTAGTCCAGCCTCTAATAAATGTCTCGTTTTCAGTTAATATTAAGTTTTGTTATTTTGTGTGTCTGCATTTGGGTCCACCTTCTTCATTTCTTACAGTCTGCCTCACCCAGACTGTGGCAAGTAGTTGCAGGAGGTTTGAAAGAATGGGAACGTTGTTTTGTTCTCGGCCGATATAAGTAAAGGTACAGGATATATTGCTAAAATATGCAGGGCATTCCATGACTTCACCAATGAAGGTACCTTTCCAAAAAAAAAAGCTGACAATTCCATAGGCACAGATGGACCCCTATACCATCAGTGATGCAGGCTTTTGAACTGAGCCCTGATTACAAGTTGGATAGATCATCTGCTCTTTAGTTCAGAGGATACAGCATCCAAGTTTACCCCAAAGAATTTCAATCCCTATTCATCTGACCAGAGTTTCCTTAGTCCATTTTCAACGAGCTTAGGCCAGAGAAGACAGCAGTGTTTCTGGACCATATTCTTTGCATGACTTTGTCTTTGCATGATAGTTTTAACCTGCAAAGAACTGGAAGTGTTCCTGAACCCATGCAATGATTTGCATGACAGAATCAGGACTGTTTTTAAAGCAGCACCATCCATAGTTCTGACGATCACGGGCTTGTCTTTTATACACAAAAAATCTCTCCAGATTTGAGGAATCTCTTGATGATTGAATGTACTGTAGAAGATGGAATATTCAGTCTTTACAATTTTACATTAATGAACATTATTCTGAAAATGTTCCACAACTTCTAGAGTCATTTGTTTTGCTAATCCGTGAACCTCTGCCCATCTTCATTTCTGAGAAACTGTCTAAGATGCTCTTTTGTACCCAGATATGTTACAGACCTGTTGCAATGAACCTAATTAGTTGTAAAATGTTCCACCAGGTGTTTCCTTTTAGTACTACTTACTTTTTCAGCCTTGTGGAAAGTAAGTAGAACTAAACTGTTTTCAGACATGTTGCTTCAAAATGAGCTAATATTTTTTCACAAGTTATACAATTTCTCTAATCAAACAATTCAATTCAATTTTATTTATATAGCGCCAAATCACAACAAAAGTCGCCTCAAGGCGCTTCATAGATACAGAGAAAAACCCAACAATCATATGACCCCCTATGAGCAAGCACTTTGGCGACAGTGGGAAGGAAAAACTCCCTTTTAACAGGAAGAAACCTCCGGCAGAACCAGGCTCAGGGAGGGGCGGCCATCTGCTGCGACCGGTTGGGGTGAGAGAAGGAAGACAGGATAAAGACATGCTGTGGAAGAGAGACAGAGGTTAATAACAGATATGATTCAATGCAGAGAGGTCTGTTAATACATAGTGAGTGAGAAAGGTGGCTGGAAAGGAAAAATGTATATAATGTTTCATGTATATACTGTAAATAAAATATGTACTTATGAGATTTGCAAATCATTGCTTTTGGTTTTTATTTACAATTTACTTGGCATCCTAAGATTTTTGGTATAAATTTGAGGCGCTAGCCTGTAGGACAAGCACCACATCACTGACTTATTTAAAGCACATACTGTAAATGGATCGACGATAAGTTAACTCAGTGTTACATTTTCCTCTGTTAGGCTGTCTTCCCAACCCACTAAAAACATCTCCTGCCTGCCAATTTTTAGCCAAAAATTTTAATCCTTCCATACTACTGAAAAGCCACATTTGAGTGTGGACCATGAGCATCTGTGGAGTACAAACAATTAATCCATTAGTATTAAGAACTGCTCTTGCTCACCTAAAGGAGCCCATATCCTTGCCCACACCTTCTGTACTAGCCTCCGCTCCCCAGCACACACACACACATACAAAACACCTCCATCCTCCAGACAATCTTGGGTTTTGCATGCTCCCACGTCTGAGGCTGCATGGGAGCATCTTGGTATCTTGAGGTGTGGTAGTTCTCTGCAGGGGAGGGGGTCATGGGGATCAATGGTCCTCTCCTGCTTGACAAAGCACAGACAAAAAGGGCCTTCTCTGACTGAGACAGGCGGGCCAACCCACACACACCTGGATAGCCAGGAAAATCATAAGAAGGCTCATAGTGCTTCAAAGCCACTCTGCCACCTGGCTGTGTGTGTGTGCGTGTGTGTGTGTGTGTGTGTGTGTGAGGATATGACACACACCCACACCAAAGAGGTTTAAATGTTAAGTCTCAGCGAGTGAAGGCCTACTTATCTCAAAGTGGTACATACACACAGCCACCAACACAAGCAGCTATACATCTACATGTACAGACCAAACAAACACTTAACCACCAACGCACACACGCTCAGGCACATAACCATCCGCACACACACACAGATACAAATGCGGCTGGGAACCTGGGTGCAGGGCTGCTGTAGGAGCTGTTTGAAGCCAGCTGTCACAACCTGACAGCCTGTTGTTTTAGAGGCCTTTGGTATGGCCGAGGGGCCGAGGGGAGAAAAACAACACCAGGAATGTGTACAAGTCAGGACCCAACAGTAAATCCTTCGTCCGTTTCCTTTCTCTCAGCGCAGACAGAGGTGAGCAGGGTCGTCCGAGGGAGAGACCAGAGGGACGTGGGAGCACCTCAAGTCTCCCAGATGCGCCACCAAAGTAATTTTCTCACACCTTTTAGTCTTTTCGTCTTGTTTTGATTTCTTTTTTGTATCTCATATTTCCCCCCCAGCCTCTTGCTATCTGTGTTATACTTCACATAAAGTATTTGCTTACGTATAGAACTCTTTCATTATGTGACTGTATCCATTTAGATTAGACACACAAGCAAGTGCTTAGAGGGAGAAAAAGAAAAAAAAAGAAGATAACAGACATTCAACACATGCACATTCTCCGATGATGCAAATGGGCTGCGCTAATCCAGCTAACGTAACACAAATGCACAAACAAACATTAATATACACGTTCCTCTGACACGAGCACGTACAAGAGCTCACAGATGTGAACTCTCGCTCTTGTGGGAAAACAGGTCCTGCTGTAACAATATGCAAATAGGTCAAGAATATGCATGGTCACAGAATATGAGAACATGCAGACACAAGACTCTAAACAGGAAGGTGGAGACCACAGTCTCATGAAAGCACCCGGGAATTGGGTGTGATGTTGCATTGAGTGGTCACTTCACTGCTGAGTTTTTGTAACATTGTCAAAGAAAATAGACAGATTAAAACAACTAATATCAATATTTATGTAAATAGAGGGTGGCACAGTGGGACAGTTTGCCTATTACTGATGCCTCACAGTGAACAGGTCCTGACTTCATATCCATCAACAGTCTGGGGCCTGTCTGTGTGGAGTTTGCATATTCTGTGCCTTTGTGGGTTTGCTCCACAGTCCAAAGACATGCTTATTTGGTTAACTGGGGATTCTAAATTGCCAGTAGTTGTGAGTGCAAGCATGAATGACTGTCTGGTTCTCTATGATAGACTGGCACCCTGTCCTGGGTGTACTCTATTCACCCTATGAGAGCTAGAATAGGCTCCAGCACTCTCATGAGTGAAGATGGAAGCTACAGTGGGGGAGATAATTATTTGAAGACCTTCAGAATTAGTTTGGTTTGCTCACTTACGAAGAAATGAACCATTTCTAATATGTTAGTCAGTTTGTCATTGAGTAAATTAAGTATTTGATCACCAAGTGATACATGAATTTGTACTTGGTGGAGAAGCCCTTGTTGTGTCTTGCTTGCTACTCCATAGTAAAGCATCCCTGTCCTTCAAGTTACTCATCTCATTGTTTTTCTCTCAGTTTGTTCCAGTTTCCATTTTTTCCAGTACATCACTGTTTCCTTTTAAACCCTATGGGTGTATATTCCAAGTAAAGGAACAAAACAAGTATAAAGTATTACATCACATTAAACTACATTTTCCTAAGTGGGGAATCACCACAAGAACACATGAAATTCAGTTTGTAACATATGAAAACAACAAAATTACCCCTAGTTCCAGCTCAGCCTGAAATATAATGATGTTCAAATGATTTTATACAGTACATGAGATTATCTTTATTTTTTATATGTCTGACAGCATCCAACCATTTAATTTAGAGAATTAAAAAGTCTGATGGCTGATGAATGATTTTCTGTATTTCTGTTTTACAGTGAAGAGAGGAGTATTGGTGTGTGTTTGGTTCATAAATGTGTTATAAAGTAGTGTCTTCTAACATCGCTAGTATACATCTTTCCACCCACTCCAACCCAATTATATAAAAAAATGCATTTAATGATAGTCTCAGATGTTGATCCAATACAGTTGAACACATTCTGCAACAGGTTCCTGGATATGTTTAATGTTTATATGAACAACATAATGTAACTCTCCGCCCTAAATTGGATTCTGTTTAGCTGCCTCTAATCTTCGCCAGATTATAAAATTTCTCGAACGACAATTAAAGTATAAAAATGCCGCTGCAATAATGAGCAGGTTGTTATAGAGGCTAATTCATCTTCTATAGTGGATGTTTAGGATGTTTAAGCAAGAGTATTAATTATTATTGTATGCGTGTTTGCATGTGTGTGTCATGGGAGAAGGTGTATTTGCAGACGTAGACACACAAGTTCACAGGCACAGAAGGGTTACACTAAAGCAGTAGGCCTGGTGGTCCACTTTGCAATACATCATCTTCCTCTACACTCCTCAAGCTCCTCTCTGTGCTTTGAACTGAGCTCAGTTCACTGAGCAAGCTGCCGCCTCCCTATTGGGATACATAGAAAAACCCGGAAAAATCACCATAACACTCGGTGGTGAAATTTTATGGGGCTCTCAAAGGAAAGCTGGACAGATGTTTAAGGCAGGCCTTAACTTTCTCTAGTGTATATGCAGCCCCACAGTAAAATAGGAAACAGCTTTTACTTCTACAAATTATTGTTGTTGTTGTGACTGGCATTCATCATATAACAAAGGAAATGATTCAGATTTAGACTCATGAAATGGTAAATCCCATTTCCAAGCTGTGCCTGCTCCACGTCTCTCAATGACTAATTAAGTTCCTTGGTAATTACATCATGGTCATGAGAGAAAGCAGAGAGGAGGTAGTGTGGAAGGTCTGAGAATAATATTGCCGTATGCACAATTACAGTGACAAATCTTGGTTAAGTGTGAGTATGCTGTGCCGTGCCTGCGTGTGTGGTCAGTGAACATTTGTTTCCACCTTACCCTCCACATAAATACAGCGTAAGTGAGAGCTCTGACAATCAA
Organism: Simochromis diagramma; assembly: GCF_900408965.1. NCBI lineage: Eukaryota > Metazoa > Chordata > Actinopteri > Cichliformes > Cichlidae > Simochromis > Simochromis diagramma. The sequence continues at coordinate 8,684,562 of NW_024387030.1, forward strand.
GCACCTGAGCTAACATGACTCCCTTTTCCCTTCGTTCGCCGACGGGATGGAATGAGATATTCAGGCAAAGACAGAGGGAGGGTGCAAAGATGGAAAAGGGAACATAAAAACTGATATAGAGAAACAGAGGACGAAGAGGCAGTAGGGGAATTTCTTTTTTCTTACAGAAGGTCCCATATGTGAAAGAAAAATCTGGCAAGAAAAGAGGTTTTAGCCTCCCCTGGTTATAGCAGAATCAATACCATCCGCCACAACTTTTAAAAGACCCTGGTTTTGAACATAAATCAATGACTTTGTCTTCAGGCATCAATTTAAAATGTGGTAGAACGCAAATGTCTGACATAGCTGATTAAACCATTGAGCTCAGACTTATCTCTGTATTGTACAGCTGAGCCTATGGCATGGCTTACTGTCCTGTGACTCTGACTGGATCTGTGTGTCCTACCTCCTGCACAGAATACCCTCACCCCAGTGAATTAGACGAGTAGGGTTATTTTAGGGCTTAACAGATAAAATTTGGATAAAAATGTATAAGGGTGCATTATTTGAGAATCTTAAGCTAGTTGTATGCTAGACATATATATTGTTTCCATTGCTATATTTAAGTCTAAAATTATCTTGACCACACAAAACACAATATTTCCCATTGTGAAAATGTATCTGAAACAGACTATCTCCTGCTGCGCGCTGCTCTGTGTATGTAAGTCTGGACTGCTTCAGCTTGATTCTTCTAACACTGTCTGGAGTTCATTTGTGAAAATATTTTTGACTCTCTTGAAATTTGACTTGGTAAACCATAGGCCAGGAAATAACATCGTAAAATCAATTTACAGCATGCTAGTAGTGTGTATTAATGAAGTCGTTTTTGTTCCAGGGCATAATCACATACCATTGGTTTGGGTGGCGTACCAATCATAGGTTCGATCTTTGTCTCCTCCTATCTGCATGTCAAAGATATTACACCACAAGCCATAGGTCAATTAACATAACTCTGCTTTATACTACAAATGTTGCTGGAGCTTTGACTTTTTCACATCCTTGTTCCTCTCTGTGTGCCTTGGAAGTAGGCGAAAATGTGTAAGAAACTTCTCTTCTGTTTTCAAAGATACTAAACCCCAGTGCATCTATCGTGGTGTACAAAGTACCCCACATTACTCGCAGGGCATCTTTTGTCACCAGTGCTTTGAGGCATCTGCTGCATCGACGTGGGTTGTAATACTGATGCAGGTAAGATAATGACATCATTTTAGAGATCTACAAAATCAGCATTAGGAGGCTGGGTGATGGTTGCATAAGTTGCAAATTTATGAAGACTTTGGTTTGCATCCCATTTGGATTTGTGTTTTGTGCCACCTTTTTTGGTTTAATTTCATTATAATTCACTCATCAGGTTTGTTGCATCCAGCTACCTACGCTAGGGTGAGGAAAATATTGTGTTTGAGTAGAAATGGAATTTTTACAACATTAACACTTTGTGTTTGATATATGCCAGTTTCTGAGCCCAGTATCACTAATGCCATGATCAGATTGCATTAATGGGACTGCTTCATCTAGCATTGAAGCGCTTAAAAAAAGGAGATAGATTGACATATAAACTTTTCAATGTCCCTTTAATCCCTTAAAATTTTTCACTAAACAATGTGCTTGCAAAAGTCCACTAAGCTTAGCAAAACACTTAACTTTAGGCAAAAGTGTCATGCCAATGCACTTCCTTCATGACAGAATACAGTCACTAATGATTAATTAAACGACAGGATATTGTTGTACAAATTCATTTATGTCCTTGAGCAGGAACTAATACAGAGCGCTTACTGGTTAATATTTATGAATATATGTAATGCAGAGCCTTCCATTAGAACTCTAATGACCTGTCTACAATCTGACCTACATACAAATATGTTTATTTAGAAAGTAACACTAGCCAACTGTTTCACAGCCGCATTCTTAATCATGATGTGAAGCCGTCTATAGGGACACTGACAATAAATACGTACCATGAGGATACTGCACACTCTCGCGACAGCATCTCTCAGTTGTTTATACGCAGCTTGTACATAAATGCTAACATGGGGGTCTCCAGATTTTACAGTCTCATATCGAAGCCTGACACTAAGACTAAACCTTCTTTCCAGACTGCTGCACTGGTCTCAGTCCTGGGGGATGATTGCTGGCCTCGACTGCTGCGCCCCGGCCCACCCCTCTGCGGGCTCATGTATTGCCTCGAGTAGCCTCAGTCCTCGGGGAGCCATGTTAAGCAACCCCCCTTGTCTGTGGCTCTCTCACCACCAGGAAACAGGGGCCTTCTCGCGCACCTCTTGGCTGCAACATTTGACAGCTAATATTTTTCTGCCAAATCTGCGTCTGTAATCCGCACTTCCATGTAGGGATCCCGTTACGACCTGTCTTGAGGAGGCCAGCTGTTCAAACAGGGTGATTAATTAAAGGAATTCTGTTTGTAAAACAATCCCCGACCTCTCTCTCTTGCCATCCCATACTATCCCTTCCTGCACTCTCTCTCTCGCTTCATCAACACTCATTTTCTCTCTCCTCTCTCTCTCTGGTTCTCTCCCCTCGGACTCCCTTTCCAGTTCTGGCCAAGCTCGGCGAGTGGTTAGTCTTTATTAAGACCACAGAGCGCAGAGTTTGTGGTCTCCTTGCATTAACTCTGATTCTCCCAGAGGTACTGCACATTAGCAAGACAAACATCTCAAATAAAGCGGGTTGAGCTGGTGTGTGTTTGTCTGTGTGTATGTGTGTGTGTGTGTGAGCGTGTGTTTCGTCCATCTGTGCGCATGATAGCGAGGGTGGACCCGAGCTCTCAGGGAGGCAGGAGGGGAGGTTTGCAGGGAGGCTGTTTTTTATTGCTCCATGCCTTATAGCAGGTGAGGTCTCTTGTTGCCAATTTCAGAGCTGAACATTTACTTTCTTTCCTCCCTTCATCTCCAGCTCTCAGTCTTTCTGCTTTCCGTGAGTAGTGCAGGTGCTTGCTATTCATCACTGCAGACAGATGCCTCAATTCCCATCAGCCTGTAGCGCACGATGACCTTGCTCGTTCACACCGCAATTCTGTGTCAGAGCAAAGGGTCACATGGACGATGAGCAGGACCAGGGCGTCGTGCTCACACGATCACATTTTTTATAAATGTCGCACACTCCATTGCACAGCTGACTCATCACAGGAACACTGAAGCGCACAAACCCCTGCCTGAAGTGCTTAGAGAAACTAGACGCTGGAGTGCTCACAGTACATGAACCACTCTGGGGAGAACACAGCACAGATCCAAGATGTAAACAGCTTTGGCCACACCTAGCACACACGAGACATGCATACACCCGGTGCTCTCAGCTGTAGTCTGTCCACAAATCGGCACAGATGTTTCATCACAAGACACAAAAGAGGTCATAAAACCAATTGGACCAAAACCCATAGCACACACGACCTTACACATGCCTCACAGTCGGTTCTCTCCCTAAAAAGCCAACGGGGAGTTTTTGAAACTATTTCTATTAGGAGTCTGGGTTTTGTCTCTGTAACAACATCTGTTGTGAAAACAGACTTGGTGAAAGAATTAAGGCAAGGTCCCGGATGAGGGGCCTCGCTACCAGGGTTACTGAACAATGCTGCTTATGAGCAGCAACTACACCACCTGGTCAGCTCAGGGCTCACACACATCAAACACATCACGTCACCTGGGTTGTGGCTGAGACTGTGCACCTGACCTCGTTCACACCAGTGTAATTAGGGAGATTGTGCCAAGTGCCTGTCATGGAGTTTATTAGCAAAATGCCCAAACTTGTTACAAATAAGAATCCAGCCTTGAGAAAAGCACAAATTAAAAAAAAAAAAAGCTGGGAAGTCATAAGCTTTGTGCTTTTGTTCCTTTATAAAACTCGAGAATTTACTTTATCTTTGTATTCTTGTCAGTGAAATCCACTGTTATTTCCTTCATCTGAGTTAAGCTGCCAGACAGGGAGATGTTGAGCCTGATGCTAAGCCTAGTTTAATGCGGAAAGGAGAAACTTAAAAGTGGAATTATATTGCTGCTTTGTGGCTTACAGCAGCCTGGCTCTTCCACAACTCTGGATTCCAACCCTCTGAAATTCCAGGGAGGTATTAGGTGACTCTAACCGGAAATCCCCTTTCTGTGACCGCTGGCGTTTGTTTTCCTTTGCTGAGCTCCGAGATGGGTGGCATTGTGGGTCTAGGCCTCACTCGTTCTCTCTCTCCCACTTCCAGATGCATAGGAGGGAATCGTTAGAGCTGCCTTCATGCCCGGTTGGCATCGTGTGGATCAGGTCCAGCTTCTTACATGCTGGGCTGCTTGGTTACATTTTGCACCCCTCCCTACCTCACTCCCTCCCTTCTTCCTTTCCTCCATCCCTCCCTTTTCCATCTGGCCTTGTAGCCAAGGCTATACCACCAAAAAGGAGGCTCGCTATTCTCAGTGTCTCAGAAGCTGCAAGACCTTCGTGGATAATTACAAACACGCACATATTCATGATTTTGGCAAATTGGTGATATTACGCCTCTGCTCTGTTGGCTGCCTGACTGTTCATGAGGAGTTAGCCAAGGGGCACACACTGATGACTGGTGCAGGAGTTTATTCCCGACTTGACAGGGTAGTTGGAGGGGACTGAATCCTGTTTTAATCAGGGTGAATAAAGGCAAACATTGAGGGTTTAAAACAAACAAACAAACAAACAAACAAACAAAAAGGCAAAAAAATAAGCAAAAACCCCCCACTATGCTTGGAAAGAAAACAAGATAGAGATATGTATTAGGAAGCAATGGGCCAGTTTGGGCAATCCTTTATTTGTGAAAAGTCACAACAAACATGAATAATAGAAAAAACCGCAGGATACCAGAAATGAGAAAACAAGAAAGGGAAGGGAAGGAGCTGGTTGAGGAAAAAAGAAAAAGAGGGGGAAAAACATCTTGAGCTGGAAACATTCCTTTATCCTGGCCAATCTCGGCTGCACCTGTGATGACAACCCCTTGTGTGCAGTGCAATGATTGTGTAACCTGGAATAAAAGGAAGGGGGACTGTGGATGGTGCAAGGGGCTACAGAGAAGGAGAAAATGACATAAAGCGTTCCCCTGACTTGTAAATCTGTGACAAGACCCAAACAGTCACCCTGAAACACCCACCCAGTCTCCCCCTGAAGGGCATAGATGGGAGAAAAAAGGGAGGGTGTCCAGGCACACATCCAATGCATTCCTTCTTTATTCTTGTTACCCATATTTCTCCCCTTGCAGACCCTCTCTTAACCGCCAACACACACACACACACACACACACACACACACACACACACACACACACACACACACACTATGGGGCAGTGCGTTTCTTCCATTCCACACAAGCTGTTGTTTTAAATCATAATAGTAACCAGACTGTAATCACATTATTGCACACATGGTGATTTTGACAAGTGGTGGGAGTCATGTGCTGAGGCTTTGGCAAGGTTAGCACACCATTCTCCCAGCTGTGATCTCAGCCCCAACCCACCCCCCTACACACACACACACACACACACACACACACACACACACACACACACACACACACACACACACACACACACACACACTACCTCCATCACTCTCTACCCCCCTCCCAGGCAATATGTTGCTCCACTGTGTTCCGCTGCAACCTGCATGCATTAGTGCAGCCTCATCGAAATCACATTTCTGTAAATTGTACTTACACATGTGCCTGTCCTCTCCTGAAGACAAAAGCGTCAGTTGTTTTGCTCAAACACTTAAAGTAAGATGTTTTACGTATTACTGTGACGCGTCCTCTTGTGGTCAGGCAAATAATGATGGAAGAAAGACAGAAATGTTATAACATTTCTACAAAAACACAAAACCTTACAAAAACGGAAAAATCTGATTTATTAGAACTTGGGCTTTTTTTCATAGCTGATTCCCTGAGCACTTATTGATACATTATATCATGAGAGATTTCATTTACTGGTCACCTTAAAAATCCAATTACAGCTAAACTGTTTAAGCTGTTTCCCCATACAATATTCTTGTGCTTCTTATTCAATTCAATGTATTTTTAGCAGTGTCATTTGGACTGTCAGCAGTTACTTCTTTGACTACAATATCATCATAACCAATAAGGCTGATGGCCCAAGCTGTGAAAACGAAACCCCTGCAATAGACAAAAGTACACAAGTGTTATGCTGGAAGAGTGTCGTTGCATGTGACACACAGATAAGAAGAACTCAGTACGTGGGCTGTACGAGCATGTTTAGACATGTTGGCAAAGACTGCAAAGAGCTGCAAAGAGTTGCAAAGATTTGTAAAGATGCGACTGGTGCGTAGGCTTGCATAAAAGGTGCTGTGTTTTGACAAGCATGAAGCCAGTGTATTAACATGTAGAGCACAAAGTATTAATTGTGATGACGGCAGAGTGCATCATCTTGTATTAACTGTGAAAGACAGTGTCTTCTAGTTGTGATTACCATCTTCCTCTAACGTCATCCAAGCAGTTTAATACAATTATTTAAATCTAAAATGCATGAGTCATCTTTCAGAACTTGTCTCCGGTAATGGTGAAACTAAACGGTTGTGTTAGTGACTTTCTTGATTCGTGGGAATAAGTTCAGAGCACTTAAGGTAAATCTTTGGCAGTTCTCTGTTTTCCTCTCATTATAGCCTCTTATTTTCATTTACAGAGCTGTTACCATTAAAATTGTATATAATCAAAGGAAATGCTGAATGAAATCTAGAATGTAATTAATTACTTTCACATGGATAATGTGGTGTTGTAACAATAAGTCAGTTAAACACACTTGTATACCATTGTTTCTGGCATTTGATGAGATGTTTGGTTGCTATGGTAATCCAGGTTCTCCGAAAACTGCGCATGCATCTAACTTTCTAACTTTCTAACATAATGAATAATTAAAGTCTACTACCGTCACATCTGCCAATCAGTCCACGGGGTCCCTGAACCCGTTAATAATAGCCGCTGGTCCCACCCCAGGCATCCGTGTATTTTTTCCACATTTATATGCAGTGCAGTGAGACACCAAACCCAGTTTTCAGAGAACCGGAGTTATCCCGGTAACCGAACATTCTCTCTCTCTCTCTCTCTCGGTATCTCATTATGGGTGAGACAGCCCAGTCCAGCCTTATGCTTCCAGGCCTGTAACACCTTGACACAGGCAGGTCAATGCCTCACACACAACCCAAAGATCAGGGTACAGCTAAGAGCTCACACTGTGGACTAAGTGTGCCAAATGAAGGCACAGTCACAGGGATGCACTAAGACCTGCCCAGATAGCAGCTGCACAGATTTTCCCCACCAAAACACCTTTAAAAAGGGCCCTTGGGTTAGCCATTCCTCTGATGGAATGTGCACAGGAGGACGCACTACCTGTAACTCTATTACAATAACTTCTGATAGGACATAGGCGTCACTGTATGGGAAAGAGACCAGAAAACTGAAAGCGGGTTGCATTTCCTAATCTGCTTAGACCTGTATAAGTAAATGCATAATGCTCAAACAGGGCAAAGTAAAGCCTCTTCTGGCAAACTACATTCTACAATTCTACAAATTACACAGGGTCAAAAGCTAACAGCTCCCGTACTTGGCAGCTATTTGGGGTTTTGCAGATACATGACCACTAACCATGTGACATTAACTTGTCTTTACTTCAGATGTGTGACAATCACAGTGACAATGTAGAATCAAGTGAAAAATATTCCAGTCACACAGGCCTATCTGGCAATCACCCGTCACTAAAAAATTAGTGTTCACTGACTGATTGTGAGTGATTGTCAGATGTTGATGGGAGGCACTATGAAAATTATTGTTAATGCCTCAATGTCCTCGTAACCACATGTCGATAGGGAAACATTTCTATTCCTCAACCAACTGGCAAAAACCTTCTTGTGTTTGTTTTGTATTATTAATAATTAAGACTTGTCTGCAAACACTGTCGAGCTATTCTCGAAGCTGTAGTGAAAGTGTAAAAAGTGTGACACAAACAGAAGGCTTGTTTAACTTCAGAGTCAAATTTCCAACTTTTGAAATGTTGTCTGTATCATTGAGCTACTTTTGCTTAAAAGGCAAAACTACAAAACTCCATTTGCTCTTTCTGAAGTTTTACTGCTGGGTTAGTAGTTAGCAAATATTTTCAGAAGAATGGGAAAAACTGAAAAACTGCAGGTTACTGTCACTATCTGCTAACAACCAAAGCAATCACCAATAGGCTTTTGGTGCGTCATCCTCTTTGCAACTGATTAAACCCACTGATAGCAGCAACCTCCATGATCTGCTGGTCAGTTGTGGAAAACACATTTTTTCCCTAGCAACCAATTGTTGTGCCTTGTCTAATATGCTAGGCAACTCTTGAGCAGTGTGCCCACGATCTCATGTGAGAAAGCTCAATTGCCTAAACTTAGGTATGAAGGCAAAGTTTTGGGGGAAAAAAATCACATTTCCAAAGTTATTTCTTAGCGAATAAAACAGAAGACGTGCATTTTTGCACAGTGCAAACAGATCTATTCCAATATGTCCCATAAAGTAGACTCCCTCCTATGCTTTTGTTGTACTGTTTCTTGATGATTTTTCAGCACAGCAAGAAGTGCCTCAAAGTCAGAAACACTGCCATGAACTCCAAGTAATTTTAATATATGCTCCAGAGCCTTTGGCGAGGGAAGGTAGATGTGAAAAGTCTCATCGTGTCTTCCTCAGGTCACTAGTCTGCAGCCTCCTCACTCAACCCCCTGGCCGTGATAGCTGATTATCCTGGCCAGGACATTTGGAGAGACTGAACCAAATCAATCCCTGCCATCGCCAGGCCCATGACACAGCCACAGCCATGCACTGCATCCCTAGAGAACCAAAGAATAAGATGGATATCTCCTCTCAAATCATAGCAGGTGGCCCATGCCTTGAAACAGCCAGGTAAACTGGGATTATGTGGTTATAGTAACAGGTGGAAGCCATTAGCTTTGACGGCTAGCAAATAGCTAAACAAACAGAAGCTTAGTTGATGTGCTAGCTTGATAAGATGCAACTCTCCAATAATACAACAACTTATCAGAAAAATATATTCTTGTAATGAAACTATAATTACAGTGTAATAACAATTAATCCTGAAACCAGTAAAACCCACATTAAAAAACTACATTAACAGCTGCGTGTTTGTTAACAATTAAACTCGTGGTCCAGACCTCTTGAGGAGCTTTCATAGGGTAGAAAACGAAAAAGCAATACTATCTCGTGTCGAGCCAGTGGCTATTATAATAAAGGGGTCGAGGAAAGCCGTGTCCTTGAACTCACTGGTCTATCTTGGGCTTCTGTGATTGGTCACATCAGAATCCCAAAATAAGATACGGAGTGAGGTTTGAAAGAGAACAACAATAACACAATACTGTCACCATGAGGTCAAACTGAAAATTAAATTATTGGTTCACATTTTTTTTTCCAAAAGTTACACTTACTGAGATAACTTGTGTATTTTAGGTTGCAGTAGCCATTCAGTTTGATCACTGCCACATGTATTGGTGTACATTTGCTCAGTAAAGAGGCTCACGAGAAATACAGAAAATTAGCAGTCTTTTTGACTAGTGAACACATTAATCTAATGTTGACCTAAATCTCAGCAGATCCATTCAATACCAGAGTGAAGAACTCTAATAACAGGGGGATATTCTGAGTACAACAATCCAACTGAGAAACAACCCACAGTCTCAGTTCACACATCGGGATAATGTGAGAACGTCAAGGGCTCGAACCCGCCGCACCGCTTTCTTTCTGTCCCATCTTTTCTCTTATTTCTTCAGTGGTGTGGTTGTACTCTCCACTGCACCGCTAAAAAGATCAGACTGTGGAGTGGGCCTCATCCAGCTGGCTCTTTATAAGTGTGTGTTTGGAACAGACTTGGATATTGAAAATAGTTGTAAGAGAAATTATACTGAAAACAGCTTTGTGCTAGCGAGACAAAGAAGAGAATAACTACCAAAACAATGGCTTACCAGATCTTTCCACAAGCTTAATGCCAATCAGACAGCGGGCATACAGTTCAAAGTCAGAAAGGAAAAATGACGGAGGGCAAATTGATGATATCCGCCACAATTTCCCTAAAACATTTAGTTAACAAGGAGAATGAATTTAATCATCTAAACTAACAAAGGCATGCCAGTCCACTTCACCCCACTGCAGTGTTTACTTCCTGAAACAAGCATGCCAAGTGTTTTTAAAATGAAGATATTTTAAAAGATGGATAGACGAGGCTGACAGACAGACAAGGAGTCAGCGCAAACAAATGTATGAAAGCATAAACAGACTTTGCTTTTGCGAGTGAGATGTACAACAGAGCTGTGCTGTCCCTGACTTTTATTCACTGCGCCATTGTGGTCTCTGATTTATAGCGGAAGAAAGAGATGAGAGAGAACATTTCCGTCCAAACAAAGAAAGCAGATGTACTTTATAAACTCACCGCACTAAAAAACATACAGTCCCCCTGGTTGTTAAAGGTTTTCGCTTGACACGTCAAAAACATTTTATGCAACTCCAAATGCTTAGATGTTCATCTTTAAAAGGTTGCCTCCTTTTTTGCACTCTTGCTGCAAACAGCAGATAATACTCAGAGCCCAGGAATCCCTGGAATGGTTTTGTTAAACTTTGTCTGCAGGGAGAAATATATTGTGACGATCCCTGGAAATATGATGCCTATATTTGCCTTCTGTCTGAGAAGATGCAAAGTGAGACCATCAGTCTATCAGATTTGAAGAACCGTAACGAGATAGTAACGGTTTTTAGCACGCTAAGAGTGTAGTTGTTAACATTTTGAACCCTCACAGGCTGTTATCTGGTCTCCAGCATGCAGGATTGGCACTGTGCATGCCACTAATCTCAAGCAGTAAAGCAAAGGGGAAAAAGGTGTCAAGATAACTCAACACATGTGGGTATCCTAGCATTAATCGAGAGAAACATTAATGTATAGCAATGAAATGTCTGGAAAGTTTTTTGCCACAGATTACGTTTGCTGCTATCACATCAAGAAATCACCTGAAATAAAATAAAATAAAAAAAGCCCATATCCTTTTGAAATGAAAGGAAAAACAATGTCTTTGGGCTGCAAGAAACAAAAACAACAAAAAAAAACAAAACATGTGTTTCACTGGTTTTGTATTTGCCTGTTTTATATTTGTGGGTGTATTTATTTCAGATGAAGGAAAGCCAAGGAGAAAGCCAAGGAGAGTATGCCAGGCCCCAGTTAGTATGCAGGCTATAATTTCTGTTTCCTTTGAAGTCTCTGTATGTGTGTGTTGAGCGCGTATGTGTGCCAGTCCATTGTGGTGTTGGGTTATGTGGTGTGGTTTTTCTGAAATACACTTTCCTTACATTAGAGTAAAGGTATTCGGTGAGGGTATCCTTAAGATCGCTTGTGTGTAGGAAACTGTGTGCACTTAAGTTGTAGCAAGAGTATCGATCGAGTAAAGCGCGCATACGATACAGTGCTTTACGACATAAGAAGTGAAGAACAAAAGTTTCCATGGAGACAGAATATCAACATTATAACCTTTACAAAGAGGGCTGTAGCGGAGTCTTTTATACAGTTGCACAGGTGGTTATAGTTTCGTGTACACCTTGTATATGCATATTGTCTATTTTATCGCGTCGAAGCAAACACTGGACAGAACTGAATTGAAACCTAGTCTGTTATTAATGTTAAATAAGAAAAACAACAAGAAAAAAACAGTTAGCAGCAACAGCGCAACTACTTCAGCAGATGGGCCGATTCTTCCTGTCTGCAGCCACTCAGGCTGTGATGATAGAGCCAAAATCTCTCCTCTCAGCACCCCAGAGATAGAGGTGCATAAAGGGGATGAAGTGTGCGAGGGTGCAAATATAGGTGACTTGGGTCATGTCAGGAAAGCTGACTAAACTCATGTTTTCCTCTCTGTTTTGGCTTTCCATCCACATTGGGCAACCATTATTCACACCCAATAAATTGGTTAGTAGATGTTTATATGGATGCAGTCAGATCAAATTACTGTTGTGTACTCATTTAGGTTAAAAAAAAGGTTTTTGGAAACAGGCACATACCAAGGAGAGGTAATTAGATGGTTTGCGTGATCACACTTGAGTCTACATAGAAAATGATATTTTACATAAGCTAATGATTGTCTCAGCAGCCTTGATTGTTTCTGGTATAAAGATGAGAGCAACAGCAGTTTGAGATATATTGTGTAAATGCGTCTAGCTGTTTGTCTTATGAGTTGATAATGGCTGTACTCTTTTCAGTTCGCAGCTTAGACTCGCCATGTGACAACGGCAGCTGCAGAAACATCACGGAGCCTGATCAAAGTCAGATACACAGAAACATTTCAATCAAATAAATATCCGAGCAGTTTACAAGACAGAAGTTTAGTTCAGCAGGTCTTATGAAGCAGCTTCCTATCTATTTCATATCATCAATATAGTAATGATAGTAAGATAATATTAGTAAGATATTCTTTATGATTTATGCAAAAACATGTTTTTTTCATGTATACATGTGGTTTAACACAGGAAAGGTTCACAGTGACTTGAGGCATATTTTTTTTCCTTTGGTAACATTTAACCGTGCTGTGTTCATTAATGAGACGATATAGAGGTCACCAAAGTGCAATCTTAGACTAGCACTGCCATTTGGCTCTTGTTTCATCTTTTAAATTTGGGTAGAAAACTCAGGAAACAACTTGAAATTCTGTTTCCATTAAAAGCAATATTCTCTGACAAATAAGGTTTCCAGATGTATCCACCTTAGTGTGGATGTGGCTTCAGTGACTGTTTACTTACTCACTTGGCTTACTAACTTACAACAACCCATGGAGTATTCATCTAATTAATGTTGCAGTTTTGTGGCTGTGGCTTTAGGGTCTCCTAAGAAAATACTTTAAAAATACCCCCACCACACCGTACCATTCAGAAGTGAGAGGCAGAGACTGTCATTAGTTCATGTTGCCTGCTGAGTGACACAACACAGACAAAGCCTTTAACTGGGAACATCAAAGGCGAGTCAATTAAGGCAGCTATTGTGTCCCGGCTGTGGGTACCTGGAAGGAACAAGAAAGTCTTTTTGTGTTGCGGGAACAGCTATGGCTTGTTTAGGTGACTCAAAGAAAATGGACCCAAAACTGAGTCACAAACACTAATTGACACTTAGAATAGAAATTGACTCACCTTCTAAATGAACTCTACGTGACCCTGAGAGGGAAACTACTGCTTCATGCCAATGCGGTAACTCATGTCAGTAGAAAGGTGTTATTGAATAAAGACAGGAGATTAGAAATATATTGTAACCATGACACACATCACGTTTTAAAAAACATTATAGCAGCCTTCAGTAGCATGGAAGATGGAATTATGATACCCTACTGCAAATATGTGGAACAACAAAAATGTGGATTAGTGTAACACATCTGTGTTTGTGCGATTTTTGCTTTGTAAATGCTTCTTTTTAGGTATCCATAGTGATCGATACAAAAAAAGATAAAAACATGCATTATAAAATATATACATTTTCCACTGGAGCAATTGCCTGTGCATAAAGTTGCCTCAACATTGTTGGAATACCCATAATCTATCTCTCTGTATAAAGGCAGAGCTAGACAAACAAACACCAACATAGTGATTATGATTTTTAAAAAAGTATAAACAATAATTGGAAACTTACATACAATGACAGATCCTATTTTAATTATATACGCATGCTCTCAGACAGATTTAATGATCAACTTCAACTTTGCTTATTAAGTACATTTCTATAATTAGCTCGGTGTATTTGAATGATTTTATCTGGCCATGTTTGGTCTTCGTGGGATTTTTTAAATTCCAGCTTTGGAACTTTAATCGGAGCATTAAGCAAAACGATCTTTTCTCAGTTACTCAGAAAAAAAACAATGTGTCAGATAACCCAAATAATGTTCGACTTCACAACCTAACATGTCGTTATTATTTTGGAACCCTTGCCTATCTCAGAGTAACACCAACCTGCCTCATCACATGCTTGATATCGTGAATCTGCTTATCTGTGAGGTTTGCAACATCGCCTTAGAGGAGGCATATCAGGGCACGGCTTAGTTCTGTGTCTGATCTTGTGAGCTGTGGATATGTCCGCCCTCTGGCCCACATGTGAACACAGTTGTTTAGCACGAGTCCAGATAGTGGCCCCTGAGCTGTGAAACCCCACGCTTGGCAGGATGCAGGACTGCAGCGATAACACACCTGTGTACTGATGGAAGGGGAGACAATGTCCCAAACAGATTAAACGCAAACTGATTGCAAAACAAGATGCATAGTTTTACTAAAGGGATAAACACGAGATGGAAAAATTATAAAAGAAACCAGATGAAAGACGCTGCTGGATGTTTTTATCTTACTGCCTTTGAGTCATTTCTGTATGTGACCATGAGTACATGTGTATGCCTGTCATTCATATAGAATATCAGGGTCTATTCAGCTTTCGAAATCCTAAACAGCCGATAAAGCGAGACACATTCAAATCGATTTTCCACAGCTAAACCTCAGAACCACAGTGTCAGTGGCATATTTTCAACAACCACATTCTGACATGATATAAAACACTCTAAAATGTCAACACTGATGGACGATGGGAGCGGAGAAGCTGAGAGTCTGATCTCAATCTTCTCTTTTCTCTCCTCACCTCCTCTGCAGCCTTCAGGAGATGCTCTGTTGTCACGTAAAAGTCTTTACAGTCTGCTGGCAAAAATGCCATTTTCAAAGACGTATCTCTTGAATCCTGTCAGAGCAGGCAAGAGATAGCCCGACTAATCTCTAACAACAAGGGGTGTATGATGTGTTTAGGAGTTTTGCGCAGAATGATGTGTGAATATTTGTGTTTATCTCGGCAGTAGATAAACTGCAGGTGATATGATACAGATGGTGTCCCTGAATTTCTCTGACATTCCTCTGTCACGATCAAGTCCAAGTTAATGTCTACAGCTGTTAGGGTGATGTTTCGCATGAAAGATTTCATCTGCTCATGCAAAAATAGTTTGACAATTTAGGGAAAAACAATTTAGTTTTCTTGCCAACAGTTCGATTAAAAAAGTATACTACTTTCATGACTGTCAAATATAAAGCTTCTTCCCATCAGCTTAACGTAACATAAAGATTTAAAACAGTGGAAACAGCTGCCTTCCATTGCTATTTAACTCATTAAAATCCATTTATTTAATAGTTTTACATTTAACATGTGTGCAAGGATCTTTACTTTTTATTTTCTTTGTCAGGGCGAGTGCCCTCCTGGCATCTCTGCACTTTGGCTTAGTCCAGAACTGTTAACGAATTCATTTACTGTGGAAAAACAGCAGCATCAGTTCACTTCCCCTCAAGGTCTGGTCCTTGTGCACCTCTGGTTCTCTTTTTACCACTAGTTCTAGACTTGCATCTGGGATTTCATCAAAAACCTAATATTTTCAGAGATTTCTAACATTAACTGTTTCAAGCTGACCTGGCTTGCATGTAATGGATGATCACTAGCGATGAGATTGTGGGCTATTCACTCAAAAGAAATGATTATTTCCCCTCATACACATGAAGCTGTAATTTTAGGTGAAGTTCAACTGGAATATATAAAATGTAAAAAAAAAAATAGAGTAAAAAGGTTTTATTTAAATAATTTAGTTGAATTATTTGAATTTGTTCACGTAATAAATCGTTATGGTGAATATGATTGAATATATACCAATCAAGTACATTTCATTTGACCTGATTCCATAAACTTTCACATTACACATTTTAACTATGTAACAAAATTATCTGGAATTTGCATGTAACTACTTATTCTAACTGGCAGATTCATGGAACTATGATAACAACTCTAGTGGTTGCAATAGAAATTGCCTGTGATGTCATTAAAGAATGTCATTAAGGATCTGGAAGTACGAATATTCAACAGTCTTAAGTTACAGACACAACGATACCTCTTCATAAATTTCACCTCACCCTGAAATAGACTGGTGACCTGTTAAGTGCATACCCTGCCTCTCACCCTATGACAGCTGGAATAAGCTCCAGCCCCAAGCAGTTAAGAAAATGGATGGGTGCACATTGCCAGTTTTGGGTTGCACACCCTTTTAGCTTCAGAACTGCCTTAATTCTTCATGGCATGGATTCAACAAAGTACTGGAAACATTCCTCAGAGATTCTGGTCCACACTGACATGATAGCTTAGCACAGTCGCTGCAAATTTATCAATGATGTGAATTTCCTGATCCACCACATCCCACAGGTGCTCTATTGGGACCTGGTGACTGCGGAGTCCTTTTGAGTACAGAAACCACTTTTAGGTGATTCGAGTGTGGTCATAAAGGGTTGGACATGGTCAGCAGCAATAGCCTATGTCACTGAAATTATACTCATTTGGTACTAAGGAGTTCAAAATGTGCCAAGAAAATACCCTCCATACCGTAACACCACCGCCAGCTCCCTGAACCATCGATACAAAGCAGGATGGACGCCAGTTTCTGAAGATACCATCTAAATGTTGCAGCAGAAGTTGGGTCAGACCAGACAACAATTTTCTTCTGTTGTTCCATTTTGGTGAGCCTGTTCTAATCATAGCACCAGTTTCCTGTCATTACTGACAAGCAGACACCTGGTGTGCTCTTCGGGTCATGTAGCCCATCTGCTTCAGGTTTCGGTGTGCTCTGCATTCACAGATATTCTTCTGCATACCTTGGTCTTAACAAGTGGTTGTTTGGGTTACTATTACCATCTTGTCAGTTTGAAGTAGTCTAGCCATTTTTCTCTGATGACATCAACAGGATTTTTTACCAAGAGGACTACCGCTCACTGGGTGTTTCCTCTTTTTTGAACCATTCTCATTCTGCATTTTCTGAAATACCTAGACCACCGTTCTTCCCAAATCTGATGCTCAGCTTGAACTTCAGCATGTCGTCTTGCTGCCATGCGACTGGCTGATTTGAATTAAAGAGAAGGTGTAAGGAACAAGTGCCACTAATGAATTTGATACTTATCAAATAATTCAGTTGTGTGTGACATATCTGAATATAAGCTATGGATAACATGCATTACGGCTGAAGTAGAGGATAAATGTTGATCACATAACTCGCATAACTGTCAGACTGTTTTTGTCATTTTATTACTTCTGTATCACTTTGTTGCTTTCTTGGATTAAAAGTGACATCCATGGGAACACAAACAAATAACGGCAACAAAAACTGACATTTGAAATCACACATCATCCTCTTCGCTATGCTGCTAAACCTATCATGGCACTGCATTGCAGTTAAAATGGTTTGAGGTCATTCAATGAGTTAAAGGAATATGTCAGACCGCACCCTTGCAGTGTACATGAATTTTATGGCATTTAACATAATGCAAAACTAAATTACACAACGCGGCGTGACATCATTTCACACAGGCGTGGACTGCAGCTTTGGGGATTGTACAAAGTCATGAAGCCATGCTGACGACCAAAGATTCGTGGAGGTAGCTTCACCGCAGGTTTAACCACTGCCGGAAAACTCAACGGGTTACAGTAAAAACCCTTAAGTTTAATATGTGAATGCTGCCACACACACACACGAGGTTAGGACAGCTCTTAGGGTGGCTCAAAAGACATTTGGTAAATCTCATAAAACAGGCAACCAAATAAACAGCACTGAACCAATACACACACAAACAAACAAACAGATTCCTATTAAGAAAGGAATTAAGGAAACTAAGTGACTGCAGCCTCTGCGGAGGAGAACATCACGCTGCGGGCCTGCCTGAGTCCTCAGAGTGTGTCTCTGTGCATCTGAGAGTGTTTATGGACTGGCTCTAAGTGGAAGTCATTATGAGATGTTTGAGTACGCTTGCGCTGATAGCAATGGTTCTGGGTCCACCCAAGGCTCAGAGCGTAGGTGGTCTGAGCTGGGGAGGAAGATGAGCGACAGAGCGAGGGGGCGGGGTGGTTCAGTTTTAACGAGTGCAGAGACAGAAACAGAGAGAAGAGAAAGACAGAGCAGAGCTAAAAAGTTTGGCCTCCACCCTTTTCTACTATTTGCCTCTGCTGCAGATGTGGTTGTAAGAAAGGGAGGGGAAAAAAATCAACATAAAGTTATAATTATCCACATGAATGCAGACTGAATTTTGGGAAACTGCAAACACACACAAACACATACACACACTTTTACTTGTGCCAAGAGTGGCTGTACCTTTGTGCATACTTTAAACACACAAACGGAGCTCTTATTTCCATAAGACATATATAATACGACATTGTGAACCACAAAAAGTAAAAGCTCCGATCCCAGGCTGTTGATGCATCATGAGAAAAAATCTGCTATTTTTGATGATGGAAGGTTTGAAGCAGACAATGTGCAGCACGCTATTCCAGTGCAGGCAGCAACCATTTCATGAGCGGTTACAATCTGTTAACTATTGCATGCCTACAACTGGTTTGTATCAGCTAAGTTTACTTAACAGTATATTTCACCTCAGGACATTTGGAGAGATAACCAAATAAACCTTTCAAAGCAGGAATGTTCCCTGGAGCTGCCAGGTTCAAAGTGAAGCCCTTGAAGGCCCCAGAGCAGCTCAGGGTAGGTGCCTATACTCAAGGTGGACACGTTTTACTGAGGTCTCACTGATCACTAAGACATGGCAGTGTAATGGGGAACAGGAAGTACACTTAGCATTGAAAAGAAGAGTGTAGCAGCACTGAGGGTGATTTGGCTTGAGGGAATTGTGGTGGTGATGCTGGATTGTCGGGGAGGGGATGGGGGGGGGGGGCATTACCAGCAGCAACCACCCCAGCTTTGACACTTTGCCCACAAGAGCGCACTGAGAATTCAAACATAGTCTCTCAGATGTCCCACTTCCTCTTGTAAATTTCAGGAATTCTTTCATGTTACAAGTGCTTTTGTTTTATGGCCACAGCACTGGAGAAGTGGCTGTGCAGAGCCCCACAGCTCGCAAATTTCTCCTTTCTCCCCAGGTTTCAAGACGGGTGTGTATATGTATGTGTGTGTGTGTGTGTGTGTGTGTGCGCATGGATTAATTGTGGGCGTAAAGGGGAAGAGAAAGAGGGAGGAGGTGAGTTTGTGGGCATATCCCTTCCTCACTAGCCACTCTATTCATCACTTTGTTGTCGCAGCTGCAGAAGAAACCGCAATGTGGTGCATCCCTTTTGAAAAGTCAACATGATAAGAATTCCTGGATTGAAGTGGCACAGCCCACACTTCCTTGGCATATGGGCTATTTCCTCCTAACACTGGTCTGCACGGTGGAGTGGACTGTGACAGGACTCTGTGGTCGTCTTTGTCACTCCCTAAACACATCATGTCCTGCCTGATCACGCCAATGATAGGGTGTCCTGCATCAGACTATGATGTCATCTTGCACAGAGGAAAGGGAAGAACCCCGTCTGGCCTTGGCAAACAGTCGTCTGGGTCCCCCAACCATCTAATTAGGAAAATGTATACATGCGTCAGCATGACGACAGCCGCCAACCACCAGAAAGGGCGGAGCTGATACTAGCCAGTCAAACTGCAATCAGAAAATAGAGAATATGTAAACCTCTTTAAAAACAAAAACATGTTGTACTTCTGGTTTAACATAAAATAGCAGCTCTCAAACCATCCAAATCCACATGAGGAGAACATTTAAACAACTAAGATCTACAGTTGTCTCCCACTTTTGGGATTTCCTCAACTTACTGACCTCAGCCGTTCTGTGTTTGGCCTTTTTTCCAGATAGAATCCATCATTTTTCCCACAGACAGTTAAGGCCAGACAACGGCCAGATGGCGTATCTATTTGCTTCTCTTTAACTCTAGTCTGTACACCAGCAAGATAGACGCAGGTCAGCCGAAAGAAGAACTCTGGCGCAGCACCAAAAAGCCTGTGCAGTACAGTTTAGAGAAAAGGGGGCTTAATTCAGGTCCATGCTGACAGGTGGGACTGCGTCAAAGGTAATCTCAGGGCAGACTGACGTATGGTCCGCTCTCTTCGACTACTCTCTTCTTTGTTGGACCGTGCTGTTCTCTCCCTCCCGTTCTTGCTCTCTTGTTTCTTCTTCTGTGTGCCAGTGCACCTGTGCTCAGCAGGGGGACGTTCAGAAACGAAAGGCATTAACAGAGACTTCCAGAAAGTCTGTTCTCATGACTGATCTTTCACCCAAGTCATTTGTAAAACTTGTACAGAGGATGGTGTGCAAGAGTGTGTGTCTATCGGGGGTGTACAAATATGTACTCTTGATGTTTATTTGATGTGTTGTGTATGTGTGCGGGTGAATTTGTACTTTTGTGTAAGCGATCGAGCATAGCTGAGTTGTGGATGTGTGTGTGTTCTTTGCCGTCCATGTGCAAGAAGCCGGGTGCTGGAATCTATCCAGTACCAACTACCCAAACACAATAAATCAAAACAGGTGTTTCAATATGTCGACTGCTGTAACATGAAGGCCAGATGCTTTCCAGACAATTCTTTTCCTCTCCTGCTGCTAAATCATAAAAACAGAGTCTCAGGATGCCTCATAGGTTCTAACCACAAAGCAGAAATTCTAAAATTACCTTAATAAATCAACAATCAACTACTCTTTGCTACAATTAAATCTGACAGTTTGCTGCTGTTCTTCAAATTTTCGACTGTCTGGATATCGGCACACCGCCTCCTTGGTGAACTTACCAAAATCTGTTTGAATTTTTGCGGCTGAATGATGAACAGCAATGACTCACATGCTTTTTTGTTCAACCCAAAAGCAATACTATTTTAAACGTGGAGACTAAAGGGCACACATGTTTACTAGGAAAAAAAAGCTTTTGTCTGGTGAAATGGCCATTGTTGTAAACAGCAGCATCCCAGCTGTGAATTTTACGGCTGGCGCTAGATGAATAAGTATATTTGTGGCGATATCATGCAGTTTTTTCTGCTTGAGATGACTTGGCGCAGCGCGAATCAGCTCGACTCGTTTTCCATTACAATTGAGTACCACCTAATGTGCGTGGGGTCATTATAGCGGCTGAACGTCCCGTGACGTGATTTGCATGTGACACAAACGCCACATCAAAGGTGGACCTAGAGGCAATGATATACTTGCTGCTCGGTCTGTGGCTTTTCATCAGACTCGGGGACCACGGTGTTGGTTTTTGTGCCTCCATTTCCCTCGTTGCCATGTTTCAAAAATTGTGTTTTTGTTTTTCGTGAAAGAAATGCTCTCATAATTCATTGTGTGACGCCATTGAGTGGGCAATTGGTGGCACACAATCTGTTGACATCACATTTTCAGATCGCCTTGATGGCTTGGAACCCCAGCCAAGTAGTACCTGGTACCAGGTATTATCACTTAATGAGGAACTCTAAAAACCATGTCAATCCATGTTGCACCAACCCAAGCAGGTAAAAATGGAAAAGGGCTATTTGAGATCTCATATTATTGTTACTGAAGTACATTATTACAGTGAATAGTTAACCCTGTTTGGCAGTGGTGGTGAGTGCAGACGTCTAGGCACCAAACACTTCTTGGTTGGAAGAGTTTGTAGTTTTGTTTTAAACACAACACCTCTCAGGATTGATCCTGCTAGTTGAGAAATGATGCTTATAGACTATAACCAAGATTATTGCAACCATGTGAAATGAACCTGTGTTATTGTTGCCTATGAAGTGGTTACTTCACAGATAGGGACCAGGTCTGCGAACACTCACAGTCTGTTGCTGTCTTCAAAGTGGTTTCAGTCATCAAGACGGTAATAAAATGGCAATAAAACGGAGTCAGGCTGCTATCAGGTTGTCATTGAATTGGTAGGCAATTACATGCAATTTGTCTGTAATAATATGGCAATTAACAGTGAAATCTGTTGCTGTCTCTATATTTAAAATGTAAGTGTGAGTGTAAGTCCAACTACAACCTCACAGGTTTGAGAAAAAAGATCAGAAAAATGATCACAAAGTTGCTGTACGATGGTGACTTTACTGTAAACTGTTAACTCCTTCTTGGCTGTAGCTCAGATGGTAGACCAAGTCACCTGCTAATCGCAAATGTTGGTGGTTCAATCCCCCGTCTGTTCAAGGAGGAAACCACTACTGACCAAAACCAGAACACGGGGCTCGTTTCACATTTCCCCCCCCAAAATCTAGATGATCCCCAAGATTTTTGTGAAAATATTCTGTGGACTGATGGAACAAAAGTTGACCTTTTTGGAAGGTTTAAGTCCCGTTACATCTTGAATAAAACTAACAAAGCATTTTATGAAAAGAACCTCATTCTAACATGGAATCAGTCAAAGAATGACAAAAAATTCAATGCAATCACTGGCCGACCCCCAATTTCTTCTCAGAGGTTGCTGTCCTACGTTTACTCTAGAGTCACTGAGATGCCAACATTGACAAGCATCCATATCTGACAAGTTAGGTGTGAAACCTGTCGCACAGACTACTTACAGCAATTTATTTGTTCATTAATTATCTCATAGATATGCATCACTTCAAGAAAGTTGTGGCTCAGGAGGTAGAGTAGGTCGTCTACCAACCCAAACACTAGTGGTTCAATCTCTGGCTACTACAACCTGCATGTTGAAGCGTTCTTAGTCAAGATACTAAATCCTTGCGTGAATGTGTGCATTACTGGGTAAATGAGGCTTGTATGATCTAGAAAGTTCCACCAATCGGCTATTTCACTTACGGCAAACACACCATAGGCTGCTGACTTGATCATGATCATGCACTGTGCGTATCTGCCCACAACCTTGAGGAAAGAATGCACTGCTTAAAGATAATCCAGCCTAGATCTGTGCAGATGTTTGCTGCTCGTCTTATGGAGTGCTGTATTAAAGTCTAAAAGGTGAACAACAAAGCACAGCAACCAGCTGTTCCAGTGTTACATAAGGCTTTCTGTTAGAACTCATTTGGAGGTACTCACCAAATACCATTCATATTTTTCCCCCTGTCCACTGAACACTCTCTCTTTTCTTTTTGTTCATCCCAAAGTCTTTTGCCTGTATGCTACACTGCACATCTTTTTCCTTTTCTCTCAGTTTGAGTTTCTACTTATGTTCTGGGCTGAATCATGTCCATTTGATGTTATGTCCAAACCTAAACAGAGGTAATATAAACACTTATTTGACACGGAGGACCAAAACATGCCAAATTGTTGAGAGCTGCAGTCAAAACTTCCGTTGTGGTTTGCATTGCAGCACTGATTCAGCTGGGGCTTTATCCCGCTGTTGGTCTATAAGCAGCATTGCATCATATAGCCACACACTTACCCTTCCATCAAAGCTTATGCGAGTGTTTTCCATCATTACCTGAACAACACTGTTGTTTTGTGCTCTGTGCATTCCTTATTCTCCGGTGTTAAAATGTGTCTACCTGTGTTTTATCCCAAATTTGTTGGGTTTTCTGTTTGTTTTCAATTTCACACTTTTTCCCAGTAACTGTTTTCGATAGGTGTGCTGAAAAATACCTGTAAAGTTCTCTAAATCACAGATATCTGACACAGATATGATATTTTTTTCCCTTCAACCTCTTTCTTGTTCTCATCATCCTGATTTGAGAGCATCCTCTGCTTGTAAGAGTTACTGTACCCAAGCTATAATGCACACCAGACAGCCTGACTTCCTAATGACTGGTTGTGCTCCAAGCCTTTCCGGGCACAGCTATGGCCGGGAGCCTCACACAAACTCCCACAGAAAAAGAAATGCAGCCACACACACACACATCATAGTGACATGTTGCTAAATAGCTTTAAGTTATGTGTCGTCTTACCATATCACTGTATTGACTCCCATAATTTGTGCTTTTCTCTTTAAGAGCAAATTCTTTATACCATTTCAAAAACATCGATCGTTCATCTCCGAGTTGTTTCATCTGTTATTAGATGTTGGATCGCAGGTAGCATAAGGTTAGCATGTGCCAGGAGCACATGTGAATACCAGGTGACGTGAGTAAGTATGTACATCCTTTCCCAAACGTAAAGGACAAATAACTGGAAGTATTTTGTAAATCCCCTGGCTGTGTCCAATAGAACAGACCATCCGCTGTGATAGCCTGGACTTAATTAGTATGGTATTCTTCTCTACCTTCCCTCAGATTTTTGCAGGACCTCAGAACCACAAGAAAAATTTTGTTTCTCTCTCTCATTCCACGTCTGTCAGCCATTACAACTCTTTCCTGTAGCGATCTTTTACTTTTTAGATATAACTCATTTTGATAGCACACGTGCACCACCTCAGCAGGAGCTTTGCTCATTACCAAGGCAACATGTCTGTTTGTTTGGTGTGACTGTTCCTCTGCCTTTTTATTACTGGCTCAAATGTTTAATTGTATGTTTTCAGTGTTTTCCTCTTTTCCACGTCTTCACAGTCAGTCAATCCTGGGGAAACAAAATCCTGCAAGAAAGGTAATTTTGTGAAGACTTCAAAGGGCAAATGTTCAGTTTCATAACATTCATCTTAGACGGGGGTTAAAGTGGGATCTGGCAGGTGGGGGAAACCAAAGATTGGGTGTAGCAGTGCACCACAGGGAAAAGAATTACTTAGAAATAAGTCATATAATAACTTGTTTTGTGAGCTCCAGTGCATTTTTCTTTCTGTAGGCTGTGATCACAGGACATGTGAAGCTACTCCAGTATTCACGGCTCTTTGTGGATTTAGTCAGCTGAATTCAACAAAATATAAGCAGATGTCTCACGAGCTGTATGGCTGTTTTCCAACCCCTAGACACTATAAAGCTGCTATAAAAGTGTAAAATTAAGTGAGTGAGTCTAATCAGCGTCATCAGCTTAAACATGACTTGATGTCTGCTACCAGTTGTGACCGCATGCTGCATTGCTGCAGAGCAGTGGCACAGATTTGAGTCTGACCTGTGGTCCATCGCTGCGTGTCTTTTCCATCTCCTTCCTTTGACTGTCTAAAAAATTATGTATATTTTTTTGAATTTTTTAAACTATATTTTTTGATCCAGCTATTCACATCAATCACATAATTTCATTGAACAAATTTGCATTTTTGGATCAAGTTTGATTTTTCTGATTTTAGCATGCAAATAAAAAGGTTTAACCAATCAGATCCCTGCATTTGGCAACAAGTGCACTCATAACTCATAGGACGTGGCACTTGTTGCGGTGACGGCTTTCCCAAAATTTGTGTTGTGCTACCTGTTGTGCTCTGCTGTACATAATTTTGTGTGTGTGTGTGTGCCAGCTCATTGTGTGTACTGGATGCACCCTTTACCTAAACTACACATATTGCATACCTAAATACATCAAGCTACTTTATTGGCCAATTTAGTGGAAAGTCAAAACTGAAAGGAAACTTAAAAAGTTGCATCAGGCCATCAGGCAGGATGTGATATAAAAACCTGCAGCAATGCAGATCCTGTCCTGTGGTGAACCCTTGTGAATAAGGGAGCAACTGAAAGAAGTTTATAGGTGTTATGAGGAGATATATTAGCTTGAGAACAAAACCATTTTATACAAGGCCGTAAACATGTTTATTTCTGTTGTAAGGTTGGGCATTTTAATGTGGGATTCTATGGGACTGACTCATATTTGGAGCCAGGAACTGTAGTTTTTGGGTTTCTGACTTCATTTCTCAGCACTGGAGGTCGAGACTTGGTGGCACATTATTGTAGGAACCTCTTCAAACTTTTACAAATCACTGCTGGACAAATGAAAATCAATTTTATCACATGACATTTCTTTTTGTCATGGAAACCAACATGGTTGAGCTTCAATATTTTCTTGTTGAGGTTTGCTGTCATAAGATGTGGAGACTTCACCTTAAGCTTATCAAGTTTGTCCATCATTTGTAAGGATGTTAATGGGTTTTGTCTCTTTAATATAAACATATGTTTGAGTAGCACAGTGTCACTAGTTTGAAAGAATAATAATTCTTTGAGCAGGAAAGAAGTACTGGTCATTCACATAAAACCTGAACCCTTTCTACTTTCCCAAGAAAAACTCATAATAATCCAAATGCATGTTGGATACCCTTGTTTGTCTCTCACTAGCTCGTCGTAGGTTTAAGAACTTAGTGCGCACGATTTTTCCACAAATGTCAGGGGATTAATATCTGAAGCATATGATCAGTGTTCACTTACAAAGCCATGGTGTCCCTCAGGGCTCACGCCTGCACGCTTTTACTGCTTAGACCATATGTTCATGATCTCACTTACACATGCCCCAAAATCCATGCTTAAAAATATACAGTTGTGTACATTAATGCCAAGATCAACAAACAGCCTTGCGACGGTCACTTGCAATGAAGGGAGCTTAGAAATGGTGGCTTATGTTCTCTTTATACTTGTATGGATGTGCAAACATTCATATATTGTTGGTCGTTTTGTAGAAATCCATCCATGATTAAGCTACAATATATTATAAGTTGTTAAATAATGTGATGACATTTTCTCCCTGATCCTATTGAACTCTCCAGGTGGCTCTGGACCCAGTGAAGGCCGTGCTCTTTCACTAAAATGAATCATGTTTTGGGCTGAAGCAAAAACCTCTAATTGTAAGCCAGGTCTCCTATCTTTGTCAGGATATGTAACTTATGCTGGGTGGCCTCCCCACACAAACACAGAGTATTGTACTTTCATCTGAGGAAGCAAGTTCTTCTGCTGTCTCCAGATTAACACGCAGACGAACAAACACCCTTTCAGAGCGTGCGCACACAAAGGGCAGGTTGTGCTGTTGCATCCTGCCACCAGAGGGTGCAGACAATATGCCCCCATCACCCCTGGCTTCAACCCAAGATTCCTTTAGGACCAAAAAATGAAGCTCCGGATGTCGGATGGGCAAAATGAGCCCACCAGACAACAATGAGCTATGATAGGATACACACATACATTTTCCACCCATACACAATCAAATGTTCAAAGACGTGCCTACATATTTGAAGATGTGTTCGATGATACAAGCCTTTTCGAAGAAGCTGTCCTCTCTCTGTCTCTGTCTCTTTTTCTCACATGTTCCAATACAATGAAAATTATTTGATAACCCTGATGCAATCCCCCATATGAAGTCTCTCTTTGCCTGATGTTTTCTGTTTCATTCCAAAGCATTTTTACATTAAAAGCACAAAGGAACGTTGTTGAGGACAGTGAAATAACAGAAAATGTGTATGATCTTAGTATAAAACCCTAAATGAAGAAAAAAGATTAAAAAGGAGAAAAAAGCACTGAGAGTGCTTCAGATATTTGACGTTAAAAGTTGTTTCTTTTGTCAGATGACTGAGCTGTTGCATACGTCTTTTATTACAGGCCTTACTTTGTTCTGTTTATCAGTGTTTTCCTTTACCTCCTCCTTTCTACAACACCCCTGAGAGGTTAAATGGACTGCAACCTAAGGTAGCACCAGCAAATAGGAAAATGCTGGTAAAACACACAAAAACACAACGGAAGTAGTAAAGAACCAAAAACTAATAAACAGAACACAACAGAAGTGATTTAGGGGAGACAATAGTCTGATGGAACAACTGTGGAAGATACAGAAACCAAAACATGCAAAGAATTGCACTGAGACACACTGAGACACACTGAAAAGAAGCTTTTGGAGCTTTGCTTTTTCTACATCTATTATATTTTGTTCAACTTCACTTCCATTGTATTTTGCAAGTTAGTTTTGTGCAAAGCTAACTGAACCTTGCGTCTTATTATTGTATTATAACAATAAAATATTATTTAGGATCCTGTGCACTCTTTCTTATGCCTTTCTCCATCTCTGAGGGTGAATGTATCACACATTACCCTTTATTTTCTCCTTGTGGTAAATACAGCAACTGCATCTTTAGCTAGCAGGCACATTGTATGACAAACTGCACAGAAACAGTTAATTTGTTTGCTAATAATTGATGAGCTGTTAGAAATGTTGTATTTGAAATTATCTTTGAAATGATCCCCCACTTAAAAATGTTACTCTGTGTACGCTTGCTTCTCTTCTGTAGTATCGGGCCACAACCTTGAATGCTGTTCTTTAACTTGCTAAAATATTGCATTAAATAATTAATAAATTATATGTTTTTTCGTCTTTACGTCATATACGTCACACCAATAGGATTTTCTTTCTAATAATGTCTCCACCAACTGGGTTAGAATCAGTTTGAACATAACAGTGACAAGAAAATAAAAGTCCATAACTCTCCTCAGATGCCTTAAACCTAAAATTCTACCTATGAACAGAAATCAAGCGAAATTAACACTAAAATGATCATTTGAGCTTGTTTCGAATGTAATTCTTTAGATAAAAACTTAATATGAAAACGTGTTCAGTTCACTGAATGAAAACTTTTTCATCTAGGAGCACTAAACAAGAGATCTATTTTGTCACATAGGTGTCTAGATTACAATGGTAACATGTAAATATAAAGTGGGAAAACAATTCAGAGGTTAGACCAGGTCCACACCTCCATTACTACAGCATGAAAAAGTGTGCCAAGCATCACCCAGCAGCTGAGGCTGTAGACTGCAGAGCTTTGAGTTAAAACAAAATATCGGTATGATAACATGCTAAGATATAAAATGTATGGGTTTATAAGCACGCTAACGTCTGTAAAATTAATGCTAAGCACCTGTAAATCAGCACAGTTGGAGCAGCATTTGTTGCTGCTCTCACGAAAAACCAGCAAAAAAAACCCCAAAAAGTGCTGGTGGCTCAAGATGAAAATTAGGATTTGTCATCTGAGGACCATGACCACCATTCAGTTCAGTCCAGAGTGGCAGACACGCATACCAACAGACCGCTGTTAGTGCTAAAAATGGTTCAAATAACTGGTTAGAGATATACCACTTGTGCTCATTTTAGTTCCAAGATGTAAATAATCTATGATAGAAACATCACAACTTTCCCAGACTAAACTGTTAAAACTAGGGTTTTAACAGGGTTTTGGTATTGGCTCTATCAACGTAGTGTGTGTGTGTTTTTATTTATTTATTTTATTATTCTTTATTCACTCGGGCTGTGGTGTTACCAACATTTGTTTCACATTTGACTGTCTGTGACCCATACAGCACAAACATCTGCTTGTAGACCTGGAGAAAGTTTTGGGGCTCATGTGTCATCAGATTAGCATTTCACCCTGTGTGGAGTCATACAGACGCACATGTGCACCCAGACATACTCACACACATCACTGTTACACATTACTCTTGCCCTACAGCACACGCAAATATTCTGAACATCCATATGTACGCAGGCTAGCACACACATGCCATCTTTTTGCATTTAGCTGCAGGAGCACCAGCGCAGCACAACAGCAGCCATCTCTAGTGGTCTCCTTCACCACAGAATCTTGATAACCTCTGGGGCTTTTGTTAGCTCAGAGCAGAACCAGACCGCCACTTTAAAACACACATGCATGCACACACCACAAATATCCCACCCCCAGCGTCCCTAACTGTGGCTGACACATCAAAGGCCAGAGTCCGAGGAGCCAAGTTAGGGAGGGTCGGAGGAATCATGGGAGACAAAGGAAGCGATTAAGAGATAAGGATCAGTCTAAGATATGACATTTCATCCTGGGCAGATCCGGTAGACACACTCCATTCAAGGAAGGGTATATAGCAACTAAAAGGGAGGAGGGAGAGAGGGCGGAGGGAAGGAGCTGCAGGGTCTCTTGCTTCTCTCCCTCATTGCACCTTTCTCAACACCAAAGTCAGTTTCTGAACAGCTTATGTGCACGCTTCAAAAAAGTGCAGGACAACAAGGTAGGGCAGCTTCAAAGGTGAGCTCTATTGATTTTCCTCGCTTGTGTACAACAAGCAGCCATTGCTCAGGAACAAAAACTGTTGCTGATTTACCACCTGGTTGTACATTTTCCTCAGTCTCACTGCCAAAGCACCCAAGGTTCCTCATTTTATTTCCTCTTAAATACTATTTAGCAACACAAAAGGAGCGAATGCGAAAAAAACGTCCTCATTGTGGGCCTAATTGCCTCAGGGTCATGTTACATCTCCAGTTTCACGTTGTTGCTTTCAAACTGTAGCCCGCAAGCCCGAGGCACAATCCACCTGCCTCCCAGAGTGCCACACAAAAGGGTCAGCGTATGAACACAGAGGGAGTCTGTTAGCAAATAAACACTGAGATCGAACTCCAGCCGTGCCTCACTCAAACACCGGTTCTCTTTTCAGATATATATTAACCTGAAAGGGAGACATTGCCTGTGGCCAAAATAAGGCTTCTGTAACTAACCTGAGCAAAACAATGAGAAGTCATCAGATGACGCCATACTGTATATCAACTATTGTCGTGGTGAAAGCCAATTTGGTGTTTCATAGAGAAGGGAATGAGAGAATGAGATGGAGCAGTTGTGCATAAACAGCTTTATCTAATTACAGGCGGCTTTAAACAAATTTCTGAGCTTGCCAAAGCTTTCAGAGTGGTGGAGATCCATACATGAACTATGCTTCTGTTTAACTCACGGTCTTTAATTTACTGCCTTACATACTTAGGAATATAGAGCTAACACATAATGTAATATGATGCACAAGAGAACAAAGTTGTTTTAAGGCAATATCTGAACGAAAGTCCTAAAATCCACTCAGGCACTGAATCTATGAAGATGCACCTATATTGTAATTTGAATGAATCTATGAAAAATGCCAAAAATAATGTTTGAATGGCATAAAATAGCATTTCAATCTGACACAGGACCTGAGAGATGTCTCAGTGGAAGAGGGGCTGTTAAGAAGCAAAACAGGAAAGAAAATACAAATGGATAACAGATTTCAAATAACAAAAATACATTTTTATTTTATACTCTTGGTTTGGCCCTCTTAGCGCTGTGAAGAGGAAGTAAGTATCTTTGCTCTAACAGAAAATAAAGGGAGGCCTCTTTCTTCTGTTTTTGGAAAAAGGGAATAAAGTCCTGAACAAGTTGCTTTAAATTAAAATAATGTTGTGAAATGAGCTTGTGAAAATAACTTTCCAAAGCCTCAAGCAGATGAGGATGAAACGTGTTTTTGGCGCATTGGTGTAGCGCTGCAGGGCCAGCCAGCACACCTGTTCAGTTGGAGATGCAAGGCAGGAGCTCTAAATACAGGCCAGAAGAGTGTCAGGGGGCCAGGCTGCGGGGCCAGCCATCTTTTCATTAGCCGTATCTAATGAAACTGCACAGGGCCAGAGGAAGAAAGACCTACTGCCGGGACACCCTGCCCTGCCCGAAATTACACCAGAGACTCGCCCACAAAAGAAGCATTCCGTCCGCACAGCGACACTGGCACTTGACACCAAATTTTAAACCTGCGTGTTGTTTCTTCGACAAATGGAAATTTCCACTGTGGGCCCTTCCCAGGCCGAGAGGCTGGTGAGAGAAACGACTGCTGAGGGGTCAGTGTGTAACTCAGAGAACCCATGCCCCCCCACCGGCCCACAATTCCTGTGTGCTTTGTTTGGCAACAGTTGTCAAGATGCAAAAATCCAACTCTCTTTCTAATCACACAGTCAGCAGATAGTATTAAGCTTTATTTGAGAAGGCTCCATTGTTTTCTTTCTGCTCATAACACACCTGACAGACACCAAGGGCATTAACAGCCTCAATGGAGTGATCACATGAATTTTGGAGTTGCCAAATCTGCAAAAGAAGGTATGCTTACATGTATGTATTTACTTTACATCTTTTCATAGCAAAAGATGTCCTTTCTTTATCCTAAATGTTCTTACTCACCTGAGTCTGATCCCTAACAAGTAAAATATCCCTCTGCTGTTACCTGTTAGTACCTCCAGCGTACTCATCATGCGTCTGTGCATGCATGCGTTTGTGCCAGTGACCCGAGGTCAAACTGTTCCACCGATGACAGCCTTATCCCCTTTAATGCACCATGGAGTGTCCCAGCTGCCATGTGCCAGCACAGAGGTGTGCGTGATGAGTGGAGATGAGTCACAGACAGGGTGAGAGGAGGTGTCACACAGATAACCCCTACAGATGGACAGCGGGAAGGGTCTAAAGTTTCAAACCTGAATGTGTGTTTGTGTGCCCTTTTGTGTAAAAATGATATATCCTGAAGAGAGTATAAAGAATATGTGTGCATTTCCATGCACGTGTGTGGAAGTATGAGTGAGAGGGTGTAACAAGAGGCCCTGACCTCGAGCAGCACTGACATGAGCTGTCACCATGATAGCCCCTCTTGATTCAGGACAACAGAATAAGCACACACAGTAAATGAGTCCCTTAATATGTGGACTCATTTAATATTTCCAGTCCAACATTTCATTTTATAGAGCACCCAAGCTGTTTTTTTTCTTTATATACAAAGCCTTTTTGTGCAGTACTTTTCATAAAAATAATTTTATAACTGTATATTGTGTCCCTAGTGTTAGTAGTCTGGCTCACCCTGCAGATAGTTGTGGTTTTAGATGCTGTTTGGAGATCTCCGCTGTTCAAACATCTGCCAATACCTCAATAAAGCAGAGGTGAGCAAGCTAAACGGACTTCTAGAAATCTTTGTTTCTTAGTTCATTCTGCAACATGAGCCAGTGTAGTGCAAATTGATCTTAGCTGTGGTGCGAAGAGAATAAATCTTTTGGGGTTTTTCTATCGTATTTTCTTCACGGTGGTTACATTTCTGCCACACTTGCTTATAGCTTTAGTGTGAATGGAAGATTTTTAATTGAATCTGAAACAGTAAATTTTAATCGGTTTTGTAGAGTATTTGTAGCTCTTTAAATGCATGTTTTATGTAATTTGACAGTGAATATTGAATTTTTGAGCACTACCTGTATCACAGCTATTTTGGTGTCACACACAATTGATATTAATCACCTTAATGAAGGCTCAGCCTAAATATAGCATTTACTACTGCTGCGGTTAAATCAGTATGGCCACAGTAAACTAGGCCTACTGGACTGTTAGCGGTGAAATAATAAATATATAAGTGAAATAACAGTAAAATAGAATACTGTGGCACTGAAACATTTGATAAAAAGAAAGGTAGTATAGATGTATCATTGTATGAGACTGCAAGTCAAACAGGCCAGACTAGATTCTGCGTTAGAACTCTGTGGGGTAGTTCTGACTTTTTTTGACATGACATGTTATTTAGCATCAATTTCCCAGCCAGCATGGGGACTCAAGACAAATATAAACTGTAAAATACTTCTAGCTTTCTGCCTCTCCACCAATGGACAGAAGTTAATGTTCTAGTAATTTTATGTCCTTTCCTAGTCCTCTCAAAGGGAGGTGATTGTTAAAAGCAGAGTCACATGACTTGTCTAAAAGATGCAGTCAAACACATTGAAGTCTCTAAAATCTTGTAACTGGGGGGGACGGGGGAGGGGGGGTTTAGAGATAGGGGTATGGAGTGCTCCCACTACAGCAAGGCAATGTAAGCAAGGATCATCTTCCTTTGTTCCTGCGGGAGGGCTCGCTGTCTGTAAACACACGGTTCACTTTACGGTGGAATGTCCAAATAAAAAGCTTTTTGAAGACTTCACCCAGTCAATTAGTCGCGCAGTGTCAATAGACCTCCTGCATAATGACTCACCTGTAATTGCGTGAGAATGAGTACTTACAGGAAGCGGCGGGGTACGTCACATAGGAATGACAAAAGCCTCAATCTGTTTTTAAGGACTTGTTCTTTAATTGACCCCCACACCCTCCACCTCCATTCATGCTAACACACACTCATGAAGTCCTCACTGCTATGTGGCTGACTGCACTCAGTGAAGCTTCTTGGACTTGATGCTGCTGAAGGTTCTGTAAAGGTTGAATCACCTCCACCAAATACACATTTTAAGGGCCTGCTTGACGTTAACCAAAATGCTAGCCTCACTAAGTTTGTCGAGCTTACATAAATGCAACTCGCTCTGGGCTTTTTAATAGACACGCATGCTCTTTGTGTAGGGTAGGGAGATAATGAACAGGCAAGGTGATTACCGTAACTAGCAGATGTTATCTCAACTTTAGGGGGGAGATCAGTTGAAATGTTGTAATTGTACTGTCAAGCTGCTAAAAACAACCCCAGCCCCCTTCTTTGCCAAGTCACACACACACACATGCACACGCACACATACATACCTCCCGTCCTCCTGCAGACACTTCAAAATTAAATTCTTCAACATCCTCCACTCCTTTAGGAGTCACCCCTTTTTGAGGCAGATATGCAAGCATCAAAGAGACATCCAGCAGCAATTGGAGTGCCTCAGGGCTTGCACGTGCTCCAGTAGTAAAAACTAACAAACTTGTCTTTTATCATTAAATAAAACTGAATTAACGTCATACCTAATTTAGTTTATTCATCTTTTGTTTGTTTTTTTTGTGTTTTCTGTCAATCGTTTAGTGGCTTAAGTTGCTTTTAAAGGTTATTTCAGAAAAAAACACCCATCAAATTAAAAACCCTTTAAATGTAATTATACTGTTCTTTAGGCATTTAAACAATGCGCAGTGGTTTGCCGGAGACGAATATGTACAGGACGCTGTCTAGGCAACAATGCACAGCCAACGTCCCCCCAGCAGTTCAAAGGAGACGCTCTCCCTAAACATTATCACATAATTTGGGACAGCTGTCAGCTTGTAAATAAGTGATGTAGAAGCCTTTTGTGTGATGGGGCACAGGTTGGAGACAGCCGTCTTTGCTCTGCCGGCATGAGCCGCTGAAGACAAAGGCAGGAGACAGAGTGTCTAACCTTTGATTCTTCTGAGGACTCAGCCGCCTTGTATGAGGGCAGGACGCATCAGCCACAATCATGCCCCCAATGTGGGGATGTCAGGAACAATAGAATCACTCTCACGCAGTTGGTCTGAACAACCCATCTCGACTGCAATTGGATTAGCAAGTATCCAACCACCACATGTTAGCCTAATTGACATTAAAGTGAAATTTGAGAACAATAAGGCCCTAACCCTAATCTCCTATGTCCTGTGAAATGGCATACTGCTTCTCAGAAAACAAAACAACAACAAAAAACTTCCTATGTTGTTTTAAAAAGATGCAGAAGCAGTTTTTCTGCTGGTTTCTTCTCTTCCTTTGATGAGCTGCAATCCATTGAAAGCTGGCGAGATACCAGATAACAAGCCAAACATTCTTTTATTTGGCAAAGACAAAACAGAGAGATTTCTGTGCTCGTCTCTTTTGTTTTAGTAAAAAGTGATTACACCGCAATTAACGTGCCACGGGGAGAAATTTCAGCCTCATGTTTAAATCCAAATTACAAAAGTAATGGGAGATTTAAGGTCAGATTGTAGTTTTTATTAACTCCTTTTTGTTTCTATTACATATACTTTACAATGACGTTTTTACCTTTATGATTTTGTTTTGAGGGCCTTTTCAAAATAATCAGATTGATGTCGAACGTCTTAATTAAAGCCAATACAATTCACCATTGTAACAAATTCACTCAGTGCTCTAATTTATGCAAATACACAAAGGATGCATCATTTGATATTACTGAATGTGTTACTGGAAGCAATTCATATTTTTATTTATTTTTTTCTATATATAATATGAAAGCAATAAATATTACCAGTAAATAAACTTTACTTTTTAGAGTTTTTACTATTTTTCAACAAAACAAAACAAACAAACAAAAAAACCTTATACAATCTAATGTACATTATGAAAAGTTGTACAGCTTTTTTATGTTTAAAATAAGGATTTATTTTTATTTATTTATTTTTAATATGTAGATATAAATATATATTTTGTCAAAATATATGATATAGTCAAAGAAAAAAAGTGAGACAAACATACACCTCATAAAAGTTATAAATAAGGGTCCAAGTGAACATTTTTGGGAGTAAAGACCTTCCGATTTGTTAGCGCCCGTGTTGCTTTTTTCAGTGCCGCAGTCCAAGCCCACACTTTAGTACGTCTGTGCGTTAGCGGCAGCCGCAGCCCTCCACTACCATTTCCTGGTAGTTTTTAAGGACCACCTTGTCATGTTCATCTAGGTAGAGCATGGAGATCGCGCTGAGCTCTGTTGGCACACAGCAGGCCTTGGGAATATTGTTGTTCACAGAGTTCACCAGTGTCTGAACAATGGCGTGGTTGGTTGAATTCAGATGATCTGCCAGAGGAAAGGGGCATTCCCCGTGGCAGTAATAGGCCTGGTAACCAGGAGGCGCCACTATCCAGTCATTCCAGCCTACATCGCTGAAGTCCACGTACAGCGCATGGCGCCGGCAGTTGCGGTTGCGTTTACGGCCCCGCTGTCTCGGGCTGCGCTTGGTCCGGCGAGTCAGCGGATGACCCTTTCCGTCATGACCAAAGGTTACCAGGAGGGGGCGTAGCTGCTCCCAGTCTTCACCGGGTTCTTGGTGCAGCGAGCGGCTAATGCGAACGTGTCGGCCCTGGTGGCGTGGAGTCTGGTTGAGGTGCAGAACCTCCACAGCCAGCCCGTAATTGGGAAGTCGTTCACGAGTCCAGCGCAGCACGGCGGGGCTGACGTCAAAGCTCTCCCAGCGCGACGCGTTGTGGCGCACGAGCCGCGTATCCAGTAGCTGTGTGATAAGCTGCCCGGGTCGGGGGGCTTTGAGCACCTCGTACACGTTTATTCGGTGAAGTGCCTGGTCGTCTGAGATGGCATCAGCAATGGCCTCATCAATCTGATGACGGTAGAGCCTCAGTTCTGCGGAAGACAGAAGCTCGTCCTCTGGGATGCTGCTGAGGTTAAACATAAAACGAATGGGCATGGGTCCTCCGTCATCCAGCTCATGTAGCTGCTCCATGTGCTCTGAAATACAGCAAATAAAATATTTATTGCAAGCTTAACTAAGAAACTCAATAATTTTGAGACTATGTAAAATAGACTTATACATCCTGAGCAAGGGCAAAAATAGCAAGGGTACAAAATATGTGCAATATCTTGATTCAAAATTGCACAAGTTTACAGTCATTTCCTCAGTTAAACAGCAGAATGTTTACTTTTATATGTTATCAAAAGTCACTACATGTTTGACTACCAAGATTTACATTTTATACTTTTTCTGTAATATTTATATCAGTATCAGTGAGTTCTAGCATAATCCTGTTATTACCAGTTGCCAGTGACAGGGTGAAATGAATGTTACTAGGTTTTGAAGCTAGGGTAGGCAGCAATTTTCCAGCATCTTTCTGCAAAGTAACCACAATAAGCAGACAGAATGCGATTTTTCTTCAGACAAATGCAGGTTCTTCAACAAAATGCGAAGTTGTAAAGTTAAAGAGTGAGGCACCTTGACAGCTCTTTGAAAAGCGCATGTGGCATCAAAGTGTCACTTTAGGGTGCAAAGATTTCCGAGTTTGGTTCCCACCACATCAGTCTTTTGGTTGTTTGGTGGATCTTTGTTGTTTAGTGTCACTACTAAACCTACGAGGAATCCCTGCGAGTCAAAGGATGTGATAGCAGAGTTTGGCGAGTCACTGGATCTTTCTGACCTGCTCAGGTAAGGTAACGTTGTATGAAGACAGCAGTGATAACAGTGGTAGTATGTCGGAGATGAATGGGTTAGAAAAGGCTTTCACGTTTAACAAAAGGGTTTGACGTGTCAGTTAAATATTACTCAGCGGAAAGTGCTGTGCTTATCTGTTGGGAACGCACTTAGGATGGAGAGTGAGACCTGCAGGATAGCAGTGCATTGTAGTTTTTTTGTCTTTGCTTTTTCAGGTTTATGCCGACTGCAGTTTAAATGACTGATCAATATTAGTATGCCTTAAGCATCTTATGTGTTTTTCTTTTAATGGCACTCTGTGCAGCAAACTCAGAGAAAGTTAAACATGAAGAACTCTGGTGAATATCTTTGTGGCTGCCATGGCTCAGGCGGTAAAGTAAGATTGTCCACTAACCACAGGGTTGAACGGTTTGTTCTGATCCCAGCCTGTTGCTGGATGCGTGTGCAGAAGGGCTGCAGCAACTTTCAGCAATTACAATGCAATTTCTCCAGGAATTGTTTATCCTGGATTTATCTAACCAAATAATATGCTCCCAAAATCATCACTGCGATATGCACCAAGTTCAGTCTTGCAGATCTGTGCTGGAGAGCCAGCAAGGTTGTTGTTTTGTTCTTTTTTTGTTTTTTACTGGCATGCATAATTTCTCTGGACAAGTCTGATGCTAGATTGTGCAAGCAGCTCTCTGTCCCTGGTGTCATTTTAGGAGGTGGGTACTGTGGCTCTAGCGGTGGGTTATAGCCCCTAATTACGAACGTTTAAGTGTGTTTGTGAAGTCTCACAATCATATTTTTTTCAATTCTTCTGGCAATTCTTTTTTCATATAGAGGCTCAAACAGACAGTAAATACATGCAGCCTAATTGGAAATCACAAGTATACTCATTTTTTGTTTCGGGTATTAGGTTTATCAGTGATCACAGGTGTGTATTGTACTTCAGCTGTATTATTTAGGATTTTTTGGAATTATTTTGACTCATCACATTTAAAGGATTTTGAACAGGGGTGCACTCAGTTTTTTTTTGTATACTGTGCAAGCATTGTATGCTTTCTTAAAAATGATTAGATATAAAATCATTTCTTTGTATAAAGATATCATTTTTTACACTGGAAATATGTTTACTTTGAAAGGCCTCCAGGGTATTCAAGAATATAAATGTATATCGTCCGTGTTTTCTTATCTATCTTTAAGGATTATCCTGCCCTTCTTTCAATGCCTTTCTCTGAGCACTTTGCTGAAACATGCATTACAAGGAGGGTGGTGATTAACGTACCACAGCTACAGTATAAACACAGTGGAGGCTCCCTATTCCACGCACAGTCTGCAGATTTCTGGCAAGATCATCATTGTTGGGGAAAGGAATGTTGTGTCTACTATTTTCCTGCTCAATCCACCCCTGTTATTTCACACCCAGGCCCTAATCTTACCCAGGTGGTTCTCATTATTAAAACCTGCTGTGTTTTTGATTAGCTCTGCAGTTTATTCACTTAAGACATTTATCATTTTCATCATGAATAATCATTAAGGAGTCAGACAGTACAGGAGA
Organism: Simochromis diagramma; assembly: GCF_900408965.1. Lineage (NCBI taxonomy): Eukaryota > Metazoa > Chordata > Actinopteri > Cichliformes > Cichlidae > Simochromis > Simochromis diagramma. Next base: position 8,723,448 of record NW_024387030.1, read on the forward strand.
ATCTCATTTATCTGAAGCCGGTGGGAAAGGAGGTGTTGCGAGAAGACGCGGTGCGTATTCAAATCCTCAACCAAATCAGATTTGAAGTGGGCGCTAACACACTTCGTAACTTATGTAAAACAAAGAGACGCCATCAATTAGACCCAGTCAATAAACGTGCCATCTGAATTCAAGGTTAGAGGTTACACAGTTTAACCTGCCTATAAACATGTCTCTTCACATAATCATCCATCTGCTGCAGGCTGCAGTGCCTCCCTATGTTTTGGACAGATCATTTAACTGAGTCATACCATCACACAATGGCGCTGCCATGAAAGCAAGAACTGCCACTCTTAAGGCTTCAGAGCATATTATTAACATAGTTTAGTAAATCAGAAGAAGGGTAAATGCTTGTAGAGGAGTAGAAACCGATGCACAAGCACACATGTGCGCGTGTTCACATTGCATCATATGCAGAAGTTCCTGTACTAGCGGTGGTGCGCTTCCTTTTCTTGCTAGCCTTGCTACGCTACCATTTGAGTTCATGTGGCCGTGCGCTACCTTAGCAACACGTCTGGCAAGGCTGACTCATCCCTCCTTCCTCACTCCCCTCTCTATCCATAAATTATTCCCAGTTTTCTCAGTTATCCATGGTACAATTGAATTCCTTGCTGACTAACGGTGATACATCACTTTCTTTCTTTTCCAAACACATTATCTTTTCAAACTCAGCTTACGTTTCACAGATCACTCAAACTGGACTTTCTCCAAGCCCAGAGAAACCTCTGCATTTGATGCTAAAACGGATCAGTCACAATAAACAGAAACCCTTCTAATGTTCCACTCTGTCTATCACACCAGCTTTTTGAGGCCATTTTTCCATCTCGCCAAAGAGTTGCGAGCATCTGCTCTCAGCACCCACATTGTTGGCAGTAGGGGCTTTATTTAGAAGTCTGCAGAGTAGCATTAAAGATAATTGTACGTTGAAGAAGGTCCTTCTAAAAGAGCCCTCCATATAAACTGGAGACATGAGAGAGGAGCACACTACAATTCCCGTCCAAGAACGGGCTTTTTAAAGCCGTGTTCTCCTGGGTGGGGTGAGAAGTGTAAGTCAGTAATATGGAGGTATGCTTTTACTTCAGCTGCTAACCAAACACACAGAGCTTTGTCAAATTAGGCTCTTGAGAGCTTGTCTAGCAGATTTTTTTTTTGCCCCTCTGTAGACAGTGTTTGGTGACCACATCCTTAGATTCCTTGGTTATGGTGAGATGGGTGGAGCACTCTTACAATCATGTTTCAAGGGATGTCGGAAATGTGCTTTTTTTAAAACCCCGAATACTAAGCAAACCTCACCCATGCCAGCGCACTGCATTACCACCAAAACTATTGGAATGCTTGGCAACAGCGACCTTGCTGTAAGAGTGGTGTAATGTTTTGTGTGCTGACACTTGTATTTATCATCTCTCCTCCTACTAATGACATTCCTTCTTTCAGTTTTGTGCTCCTTAAAATTGTTTTTCTGGAGTTCATGTGATGCGAAAACCCCCTATTTTTTTGCTTACCTTCATGGTGGAAGCCCCTCACAGTGTTGGCCCGACTGGCTGACCTTTCTGGGTACTCAAAAGCAATGTCGTGCGCTCCGGCCTCCTCAGCCTCACCCGACTGTAGCCGATAAAGGTCCAGCAGGTAGCGGGGCACAGTGGCTGAACGACTGGGCCGCGGCCGCCTTTTGAGGCCGAACATATGCAGCAGCGTGGCCTCAAAGTCCCGCAACAGTTCATGGCTTTGAGCGGCCGAACGACCCTGCAGGCCAGGTACTTTCTTTTTTCCTTCTTCAGGTATCAGACTAGCATGGTTGCTCTCTCCCAGCAGGACTTGGCATATTAAAATGACCATCAGCATTCGATTACCAGGAATCATGATGTCTCTGGTGAGAGCAGCAGATGGAACAGGAAGATAAATGATTAAAAAAGGGCTAAATAGAGCAGATATAAAGGCAGCTATAAGATTTGTCTTACCCTCCATCCAAAACACCATTATTTTCTCTTGTATAAATGTTCCCACTAAAGGCAGACTAATTAGTTTCAATAGTCCAGTCTGCCTTGTTTACAGTAAAGTAGTCTCCGATCAGATAGACCATTTAGAGTTTATCTTTATCCTCCAAAGGTAAACAGCTAGCTCAAGAACCCATCTTTTTTTTTTTTTTTGAATGGAATCTCAGGGCCATTCCTCCCCACTATCTCCCTTCCTCCTTGTCTCCTCCACTATAATTAGACAAATAAAAGAGGCAGCCCTGGGGTCTAAGCAAATTCTTAACTTGATAAAAAGTCTCGGTCTTACACATTCTGCTCAAACAAACCATGGCCCAAACCTGGGACATTGTGCCACACACTTATAAGAAAAAGCTCTTCCTCAGGCACGTGGCTCGCCCAACACCCCTTAGGGACCTTCAGTCCAAGTCTGGATAGACGCCACATAAATGAGTGAGTCAGCAGACAGAGAGAAGGGAGATGCAAGATTTAGCAGCGTGTCACATGCCGCAAATTGAAATGGCATGGCCCACTTACTTACCGACAGAAAATAAAGCATGGGGAAACAGTCCATGTTTGTTGGGAGCAGGCAATGGACCCGTTCTTCTAGGAAATGTCAGGTGGCGTTGGGTGGCTGCAGGAGAACTTTGAAGTGACCCTGTTCCTGAAAGATGAAGGCAAAAAACACAGGGATATTGTGAACTGACACTTGCAAACACTTGAGGTTGTTACATGGCATTTCTTCAAAGAGTACCACAGGAGCTTGTGTATGTGTGTGTTTATTGGTGAGAGAGAGACCCAGTGTCTCTTTAAGGCTTATCATTTTGGCTGGTGGGTAAGCTAGCTATTTGCTGTAAGTGGAATGTAAGTAGGCATGTGCTACAACACAGACAGCAGATACCTAATGCTTGACACCCACCTTGGTAAGAAAATACAACTTATTCAACACTTACATCTATTTCAGAGACACACATTTGAAAAGCAGCTTCCTACTTTACATTAATGACAAGCTAAAAATCTGATTAGCGCCAGGTTCAACAGAAAAACGTCAGAACCCACAGAGCACAAAACAAGTCTGATCACAATTAGCAAACTCTTTATTCAAGATAAGAGGGCTGTTGGTTTACTAAAACAGAAAACCCACTCAGCCTTTACCCCTCCAAGCGACTGAGTTGACCTATTTTAGACAAGGAACTAAACAGATTCTTCTTAGAAGAGCTTCTCTTCCATTTTAGAGCTCACATGGGTTGTGACTCTGATGGCAGGACTTCTCTACTTTGATAACACTGTACATACAGTAGTACATTCACCACTGATGTGTGCATGATATACTGAGCAGAATGTGCTTCTAGAAGACTAATTTAAAAAATATATATATAACACTTCCACACACAAAAAAGAACCACTTTCCAAAAAGGGAAAAGTCAGAGCTTTAACAGGCAGGTTTAACAAGAACAACATGGATCAAATGATTCAGTTTGTACACCTCATTTGAAGTGTTAAGTGCTGCTGAATCGCACTAACAAGGTTACTGAATTTTAAGTGACCACAACAACAGCATCATGGAACAAACACTCCAAAGTGACACAAGGCTTCGGTCATCATTTGGATCTTGTTCCACTGGAGCACAACCAAGAATTACTGCACAGTGAGGATGCATATTAGCTCACACTCTATCTGCGTGTGTGTGCGCGTGTCACATACAGTTTGCGTTTTTCAGCTTGCTAGCATGCCTGGCTTCATATCTATGTGATTAACTTGCCTCCTGCATGCCTCACTATACATGCAATCTAGGATCTATTTCCCTAACGGTATTAGACTTTGACCTCCGGTTGACCCTCCTTTTCTCGGTCATGACACAAGATCCACTGTGCAAGAAGAGAGGGTGACATGCAGTGTGCACGCGCACGACTGCAAAACGCAGCGCATGCATTGACGTGCGTGTCCGCATAAGTGTGTGCCACCATTTGCATGTTCGTGAGAACTGCAGCAAAAAGAGTGAGGAGGATTCAGAACATGATCAGCTCTATTACCCATGGGGTGAGGGGATAAATGTGTGTGTGTGAGAGAGTCTGTGTGTGTACATCTCTGACAACAAACGTTCATTGTACAGAGAGGGCCTCTCCCATGATTACAGGGATTCATAGCACTCAAAAACACTGACCATACAGAACATCTTGTAACTGTAACCAGCCACTGACAAAGCTGCAGGCTAAAACAGACAGACACTCAAAATGGTGTGATGATGATGAAAGAAGATGTAAGGCAGACAGGGAGTAACGCTCAGCTCTGTGTCTCTCAAGCCAGTGTGCTCGTGTTTACTGGCCTGTTTTCACCAAGAGTGATAAGAAATAATTTTACACCAAATTCTTAAAAAAACAACAACAGCAGCAACAAAATCGCCGCCCACACCTCTGCACTCATCATAAACGTGCAGTCATTTATTGCCCTCTCAATCAAACAAACAAAAACAACATGAGATTATAAAACAAAGCTGGACACACAGAAAAGCTTTCCACTAAGTGACAGAAATACATTTTGCAGCAACCGTTGCAGACCAGGCTGCAATTAGGCTGCAGCAGTCAAACTGCCCTTGGCTTTGCTTGATCCCTCTTGGCCTCTCTCATTCGTTCTCTCTCTCTCTGTCTCTCTCTGACCAGAGATAATGTGATCAGACTATGCACATGGCTCTTCAGATGTGTTTCCTGAGGAATTTGACAGTGATGGTGGGAGGGAGGATGGGAATGAGGGAGGGAGAGAGGGAGGAGAGCAACAGGTCACTGTGGAACAGTGATTTTATCATTTTAGTCACAGGGTTCTACTTATTGATTGATCAGTGGCAATGTCTATGCTTAATTCCGGTCGCTGCCTGTATAATTAGAAGACATTTATGTCTTTGAATGGTAGTCCCAAAATAATGCCATGCTCTTGGAATGAGCAATAGGTAAAGAAAACACACACACACACACACACAACCCCAAATGTCAAACACTTTCTTTTTTTTTCTTGTCTTTTTTTTTTTTTTTTTTGCTTTGTAGTAACCAAATTAACAAAGCTAAATAATAATATTTAACCAGTCAGCCTAACAAAATTCTATATTTTATGTGCAGGTTGGGATATTTTTTTTAATTTCTCAAGCTCGAAATTAGAACATACAATGATGTTTCTCTGGCATTATAAACGAAAGGCAAAAAGTCTGAGGGAAAAGATGAGGTGTGTGGGATTTTTTTGATGTATCCTGTCGGTTTTTTTCCTTTTAATGAAAAATAAAAGGAAAAGTGTCAATGGCACGTTTTTTCTTTTAAATTAAAAAAAAAAGTGTGTTGTTAATTGTGCGTTAATAACGGAAAACCCAGAACAATCAGACGGAGGCTGACAAGGAAAATGACCGAAAAAAATTAAAGCCATCACCAGAAGTGACATGTGACTTCTTTATATATAATATATATGTGTGTGTGTGTGTGTGTGTGTGTGTAAAAGTAATTCTGAAATTAATTTATTTGGCCATTCTGCTCCTCTGCAGTTCACGAGATGAATTTGAGTTGCAAACTAAACTGAGTGCCAAGGAGACCGGGCGTCCGCAGGCCGCAATTTTCCCTGCTGCAGTTTTACCGGATTAAATGACAGGATTTATCTTTACAACGACTTGTTGCAAACAGGTGAAAAACACGTGAGTGGACAACAAACCGGACTCACATCTGCAAGACTCTGCAGCTGTAATGTATTAGCATTTCATGTTTTCGCAAGCATTATGTCATTACTGGACATCAGCTCAGTCAACTGGCGCAATTATGCGTCAATTATTGTTCAAAACCCGTGCGGTAAAATGAAATGAACTTCATCTTTTGCGAGAAACCCCCCAACTTATTTTCATTATCGCTCATCTCTGATCTGTCAACCTCCATCGTTCATACGAGCCTTCATACTTGGATGACAAGAAGCAGTTACAGATGTTTAATCAGTGTTAAACTGAATTATAAAATGCATACACGTGCGCAACGCTGGCGATTTCAATGAAAGACATAAAAAAACAAAACAGCAAAATCTGACGCTGTGTTTGGACATGACCTCATCTTGATTTGTCATCGGCTCAAGTCTCGGGCACAATAACCTGTTACTTGTTTGGCCATGATCACAGCGCCATTCGTTCCAAAATGCACTTTTATATCGGTTTTTGAATGAGTTCCGCACGCTGTGAGTGTTTTTTATGCCCATTTATTCTCGCGCATTTATCCCGGAACGGTGTTTAAACTCTCAGCGGAGTCGCTTAAATGCGCACAAAGGAGAGACCCAAACTTAAAGTAACAACACTTCAGCGAGAGCCTCTCTTGCTCAAAGATGTGTGTGTCTGTATGTTGTTGCTGTTGTTTTTTTTTTTTTTAAAGTTTCGCTGTTGACTCTTTGATGTGTGTAGTCTAAATGTGTCGTTTGGTGAGCGCTTACCATCAGTAGAGGTACAGGTATCCTCGAATGAAGTGAATATGAAAGGGAAGGTGTAAGGCAGTCCAGGCGTAACGCCGAAAAAATGCCGAAATGTGCCTTAAAGGAGAAATTATGCGCCTTTTTGGCTCATTAATCCTTTAGCGACACCTCAGAACGGACAAGAGGAGTGAAGGCCGGCGCTCGGGCTCTGCAGCGGGGCTTCTTATTCGTCTCCAGTGCGGCTCACTAGGGCGATCGGCGCGCAGGACGGCAGGCTTTCAAATGATCCAGCATCTATGGCCCCTTGCAGTTTTTATGTGTCCGCCCAATTTACCCTCTCTGCCTCCTCCTTCCTCCTTCCTCCACGACCCCCACCTCCCTCATCTGTCTCAAACACCTTGGATAACCCCCCCCCTTCTCTCCTCCTCCTCCTCCACTTTAAATAAAGACAACTCACTGCGCTTTTTTTCCCCCTTTTCACTATGTGAAACTTTGCATTTTGTCTTTAAATAATGCCCAGCGGGTCAAATGCCCGGTAAGTCTCCATATGCAACATGTTAGTGACCTAACCTAAAATAAATAAATAAATAAACGCCTTGCGTACCTGCAGATGTAAACAACTGGTCTACTTTAAAAATGCTATGCATATTTAATTATTAAAAATATATATATATACACGTGGCCACGTGCGTACATTTTTATTGGTTAAAGGCTTTTTCTTTAATCCTTCATCAAAATTTATGAAATGTATTCAAAGTGATTGGCTTCCCCGATATAAGCGATGTGTTCCCACTAATGTACAACTTTACAAAATAGCTTTTCTGCCTCTTGCACTTCTTATTGTTATCGTCATTTGAAATTATTCCACGATCGCATGCCGTGGATCCATGTTTCGATAGTGCTTTTGATGAGGGGTTCCACGGAACTTCATGACTGCTCTTTAAACTTAGTAGAGGGTTCATTTAACATATAGACATTTTATATGACTGGTATCACCGTGTTATGTACTTGTGTAACATTTCAATCACTGCCTAACCCCACAGTGGGCCATCTGTGTGAATGATTTTAAAATGACTGTCATTTTAGAACTACGGATGTGGAACGGTGATAAAGAAAATGATATTAATAAAGCAGATAATCACAATTAATACCACGTACTAAAAAAGATGTAAATTCAGCCATCATGTTCTTTTCAGTCCTGTTTTTTTTTAAAGTATGACTGAAATTATTCCTTGAAGGATTCCGTTTGGCGAACCGCTGCTTAAAAAGATAAAAATCCGTTTCCCCGTGTTATGACTAAAACGTTTCTGCTCCTGTATATGTTTAAAAAGCATTTAAAATGTGCCAGAAACATTACAGATTTGTTTTAGTTTGTTTGCAGTCTTAATAAATATTATCTCCACTTGTTCTTTCCCAGATTTTAGTCTTCTATGCACTGTATACATGTGCATTTTGTCTTTTTGATGAGACCTTGCTCATTTATTTTTCGTCAGACTTAGAGCTTTTTTTTCTTTCCTGTTTTTTTTTTCTTTTTTTCTTTTTTGATCCATATTTAACCACTTTTAACTGAAGATTTAACAGCTTGAATAATCACACCAGTGCCCAAGAGTCTATATTTAATATTACAGGTTTGTAGGGTTGGCAAGAGTTAGAATGCATAGATGAGTGTCAGATAGGTCGTGCAGTTTCAGTTTTACTACAGTACTACAGTTACTGTATTATTCTTTGTATAATGTAACTTAAAACTTCCTGTTGTAAAAAAAAAAAAAAAAGATTCACCTGCATTCATTTGGTTGTGGTTCCCCACTGAGTTGCAGTATTGTTAAAATTGCATGTGATGTACTGTGTATCACACATTGGTGCAGGATGAGTTTTAGACTGTAAAACTGCTTTGTAAAGCTGTGCATGGTAGAATTAGGAAGGGGTTGTTGTATTGTTTTACAAAAAAATCCACGGCGGTCACTCTGGATATTTAGGAGTGCTATTCTGCCTCCTTATTTTCAATTTCTTTGATTTCTAAGGTGCATGGAGAGCATCCAGTCTTCTATCAACAAGTACTACTACAGCATAGAAATCAGAATTACGTGAGCAAGCTTGTGTGCAGTAAGTGGTGCTAGGCTAAAACAGACTTTATAGCTAGATGGCTTTCATATTAATCCAGTTTTCTGATTCACTTCCTGTCTTACATTAAGATTGACAGTATGTCAGAATAATACACACTAATAATTCCCTCTCTCATGATAAACTAAGTAAATACTGGATGGTATATTATATCACATCTTGAGTTAAAAGTTGCATTGTGGAATGATATGAGTCTGTGCTGATACAATGTCTGTAATGCAATACAAACATCTTTTCCATATTGTTAATAGCTTTAAATTCTTTACTTTTTTTTATTAGTTTTTAAACAAATAATCTTACAGATTGCCCTTTTAGAGATGTTTTTGCTATAAACTGGTTCCTCTCAAGTCCTTAAGCCCTCTTCATTATGTTGATTGCCATTCAGAGATTCAGTCCTATTTGACTTTAGGTTTTATGATTAATTAAAGCAAAAAAAAAAAAAAAAAAAGACAAACCAACAAAAAGAGTCTGTTTCCTTCTCGACAGTTTATTTAATGTGCGGGTGGAAATTCCAACATAATAATCCTCTCGGTGTTTTTAGGTGAATTAACAATGGACAGGATGTTTCTGTGAGGTCACAAAGATACAAAGACGTATAAGGCTGCATCAGGGTGATGTACGTAACCTGTGGTTGTCTCATCCATCAAAACAAGATTACACCAGCATGACTTTGTATTGCAAGTTTTAAACTGAAGATAGGCTTCAAACTAGTGAAGTGAACACAAACAAGCGGGAAAAAAATAAAAACAAAACCTGAATTATGGCGCAATTTATTTTGGACAGATAAGATAAAACTCAATCCATCCTGTACCAGTGAAAAAAGAAAAGTTAAACAGTTCAAGCACACGTCACCTGTCAGATATGATAGATGTAAAGTATGTTATTTGCCTGCATGAGAGTGGATTTCATTTTTTTTAGATGATTAAAAAACAGTTGTCTCAGTAAAGCTCTAAGATTATTATTATTATTATTATTATTATTACTATGTAGAATATTTTTTACTCATACTCATCGTATGGGTATGAACACACATATATTCACACTTTAAAAAATATTCTACTATATTCTTTGTGATCCTTTTACATTAAAGGTGGGATTTTTTAAAATCCAAAATACACCACAAGTCACCCGAAAGTGGACTGAAAGGTTAACTTTCAAAACTGTCTTGAGTGCAAGTAATGTGGTGGATGCCCATTCCAAGCTGTAGACTGGGTTTAGCCTCTTTGAGCTCTTTGAGCTCCTCAGTTACGAAGGAGATTATCAAATGCGGGCGGCTTAGAACCGCAGGTAGTCAGTGAGGCGCTTTCCCACTGCTTGCACCTCTGAGTACAGTTTTCTATACAGGGAGTGCAGAATTATTAGGCAAGTTGTATTTTTGAGGAATAATTTTATTATTGAACAACAACCATGTTCTCAATGAACCCAAAAAACTCATTAATATCAAAGCTGAATGTTTTTGGAAGTAGTTTTCAGTTTGTTTTTAGTTTTAGCTATTTTAGGGGGATATCTGTGTGTGCAGGTGACTATTACTGTGCATAATTATTAGGCAACTTAACAAAAAACAAATATATACCCATTTCAATTATTTATTTTTACCAGTGAAACCAATATAACATCTCCACATTCACAAATATACATTTCTGACATTCAAAAACAAAACAAAAACAAATCAGCGACCAATATAGCCACCTTTCTTTGCAAGGACACTCAAAAGCCTGCCATCCATGGATTCTGTCAGTGTTTTGATCTGTTCACCATCAACATTGCGTGCAGCAGCAACCACAGCCTCCCAGACACTGTTCAGAGAGGTGTACTGTTTGCCCTCCTTGTAAATCTCACATTTGATGATGGACCACAGGTTCTCAATGGGGTTCAGATCAGGTGAACAAGGTGGCCATGTCATTAGTTTTTCTTCTTTTATACCCTTTCTTGCCAGCCACGCTGTGGAGTACTTGGACGCGTGTGATGGAGCATTGTCCTGCATGAAAATCATGTTTTTCTTGAAGGATGCAGACTTCTTCCTGTACCACTGCTTGAAGAAGGTGTCTTCCAGAAACTGGCAGTAGGACTGGGAGTTGAGCTTGACTCCATCCTCAACCCGAAAAGGCCCCACAAGCTCATCTTTGATGATACCAGCCCAAACCAGTACTCCACCTCCACCTTGCTGGCGTCTGAGTCGGACTGGAGCTCTCTGCCCATTACCAATCCAGCCACGGGCCCATCCATCTGGCCCATCAAGACTCACTCTCATTTCATCAGTCCATAAAACCTTAGAAAAATCAGTCTTGAGATATTTCTTGGCCCAGTCTTGACGTTTCAGCTTGTGTGTCTTGTTCAGTGGTGGTCGTCTTTCAGCCTTTCTTACCTTGGCCATGTCTCTGAGTATTGCACACCTTGTGCTTTTGGGCACTCCAGTGATGTTGCAGCTCTGAAATATGGCCAAACTGGTGGCAAGTGGCATCTTGGCAGCTGCACGCTTGACTTTTCTCAGTTCATGGGCAGTTATTTTGTGCCTTGGTTTTTCCACACGCTTCTTGCGACCCTGTTGACTATTTTGAATGAAATGCTTGATTGTTCGATGATCACGCTTCAGAAGCTTTGCAATTTTGAGACTGCTGCATCCCTCTGCAAGATATCTCACTATTTTTGACTTTTCTGAGCCTGTCAAGTCCTTCTTTTGACCCATTTTGCCAAAGGAAAGGACGTTGCCTAATAATTATGCACACCTGATATAGGGTGTTGATGTCATTAGACCACACCCCTTCTCATTACAGAGATGCACATCACCTAATATGTTTAATTGGTAGTAGGCTTTCGAGCCTATACAGCTTGGAGTAAGACAACATGCATGAAGAGGATGATGTGGACAAAATACTCATTTGCCTAATAATTCTGCACTCCCTGTAGATGGCAAAAATGTCCCGAAATGTCAAATTCAGGCATGTAAAAACATCAGCATTCTGGTAGCGCGAACATCTACTGAGGAAGGTAGAAGTTGCATGGAAAGTTCACCCTGTTTTTCTTTTCTTTGACTAAACTGAGCAGGTCAAAGAGCTCACTTATCTTCTGACATTTGCCTGCAGCTATTTGTGGGGAAAGGTCAGCAGCTTTGCTGTTTTAACGTAAGATGGGAGAGTGGAGTGATTTCACCTACCTGTGTCACTAAATCCTGCTCGGAGCTGCTCACCTGTGAACACCAGCCCTTAATCAGCAGCGGCTCAAAGGTGACCCGAGCACCTAGACCTCCAGCCTGATGTCATAACACACCTTAATTTTCTCTTTTTTTCTACCTCAGAGGCTCTGCAAAGTGCTCACTAGTGCAGACACGCGCCACAGCCATTGATCAAACCTCAGCTTTCACTGCTAATGCTTGGATTTCTCACTGGAACATTCTTCAGCACAGCTGCCTCGTGTTTCTTTGGGTTCTCGGGCTGAGGGTTGCTTGTCCTGTAATCCCCTAACCCAGCCTTGAGACCTAAAAGTCTGTAAGTGGTGTGGGGGGTTCAGGGAGGGAGACAGACAAGGGAAGCAAAGTCTGTGGATAGATTGGACAAACTATTTTAATCCCTGTAATGGAATTGGCATGTAAACTCATGAACCTAGAAGTAAACAAAAAGAAAATGGAGAAGGATGGATGTTGAACTGATCTGAGCCTCTCTGGGATAACTGTGTTGAAACTCTTCTTTCCCCCACCAAACTGCTTCCAGTCTCTTTCACGAGAACAAAGGTGGCCCAGCGTCTTTTCCAGCCCACCCCGTTCAACAGATGTCATGCTTAAATAAACCCTATAACTCCCCTTTTACAAAGAATGTTTAAGCAAAAAGTTGCCGACCCACTTGGGGTTTTGTTCTTCTGTAGTCAAAGAAACACACAAAAACTTTAGCAAAGACAGTATCAGTGACCTTTTGAGTTCACAATAAAAATAAGCCATGCCAAGTCACCTCTTATTGGCACTCTTGCTGGAAAATATCATCAGACCCGTAACAAAGAGAGATCATCAGTGACACTCGGGCATATGAGATTGAGGCTCTGTGTGTCAAATGATGTGGAGCTGTGAGTGAGAGGACTTTAATGTCTGTCCATCTCATGCTGTCACTGGTGCAATCCTGACCCTGCCAGATGTTATCAAAGAGACCTGGTCAAGTGAGCTGCAGAGGGGGGGGGGCTTTTTGAGCCTTTCCCTCTCTCTGTCAGGGTGCAGGAAGATACACTTGGGCTTCAACACTGTCCAGACACAGCCTGAGTGCAGCAACGCCTGATGCCGGGACTCTGGGGGGTAACGCTGGGAAACTTTCTCAATGGATTAAAAAGCTTTTTTTATCACCATTTGGATTGGCACTTGAAGATACTCCTTTAATCTGAGAGGGGGAATTGACTTTGGCCACACCGCAGCCCCTAAGAGGCCAAGCAAAGAGGTAGCAGAATAAATTCTCCAGTGGTGAGAACTTCACAAGTGTCATGTTCTGGAGCTTGAGAGAAAAATAGATTAGGCTTGAATAGATGGAAATCAACCAGGAATAGAACATAATTAAATAACATGGATGCAGAAGGCTGATACAGTGCCCTGAGAGATCCTGTGACCAGTGTTTCAAAACTGAATATCTCGGATTCTTTTTGGATAAGAACGACTGTGTAATATTCTCCAAATCAAGTTATGAGGTCACCGTACAAAGTTGCCATTCAGCAAGAAAACTGCTGCCATATTTTACTTTCTCAAGCCATAATAAAAAGAAAGGCAGATCTTTCCAAAACTTTCCTAATCCATTTTTCAGAAAGTTACGTACCACCTTCAGTGACCCCGGCTGAAAGCAGAAAGCTGTATCAAAATGAGAGACACAAATCAGACTGCCTATCTACTCTTTAATTCTATCAGTGACAAAGAGCCTAACCTCATAAATCATAAATGGGCCACAGAAGAGCCGCAGCTCCCCCAAATGAACCAACACAAAATTCAAAACTTACCAGAAGTGAAGTACATTCAAAGCTTCTGCTCTAATTTAAAATGTTTCCACTTTGTTATCTTTTCGCTCCAAAAACACACGAGTGTTAACAGTATCTTTTCGAAACTTGACATTTAATGTAGTGCGTAAATCACTCCGGCGACCTGTTGTCCTTTTAAGAATGCAATTACATACTTTCAAATAAAACTTAAAAGGATCTGACAAGTTTTAAAATGCAGTGTGTGCTCTCAAGACGGAGGGAAGGAATTCCAAGCAGTTGGGATATGCTAACATCCCTGTGTGGGCGAAGAAGACATGATAGTGTTGAAATGAAAGAAGGAAAAAATGAAAGAAATATAAAATTAAAGGTAATCAATGCGGCATTCACCCATATTATCGTGAATCTGGGTTCTATTTTTCATCATAGATGTCAAATACTACTATTGAGGGTTTACTATAGTTGTGAAATAGTGAAGATCACAGTGGTAGGAGAGACCCTCAGACATCAATCCCACCACCTCATTTAATTATTTATAATCTACGAATGATACAGTACTGTGCAAAAGTCTTAAGTTACAGTCATTTCTTTATCTTTTAATAGGCAAGTGGTTGATAGAAATTTATTGAAACATGTGTAAACATAACACGCTTGTAATTATTTCTAACAATTGGTGTGGCCACCTTTACTCATCAGGCTGAGACATGTCAAAGCTTCCCTTTATTTGTTGCCTTTTCTTCCATTCTCTGTCAAGATGGTCTCACATTGTTTTAATAATTTTGAGGTCCGAGCTCTGGAGAGGGCAATCCATGACCGATAGTGTTTTGTTGTGTGTTTTTCCACCGAGCTATGCTTTTACTGCATTGGCAGTAAAAGAGATCACTTGTAAAAGAGATCACTTGTATTTCAGATCACTGTCATGCTGAAAAAAGAAGCCTTTCAGATGATTTTGCACAGTGGATCAAAATCTGGCCATAATTTTCTGCGTTCATAATTCTCTTGATAAGATCTCCAACACCACTGGCTGAAATGAAGCCCTGAACCATAACAGAGCCTTCACCGTGTTTTACAGATGGCTGTAGACACTCACTTATTGATGATTGACAACGTTGTGATGATGTAATGTGACAATAAAAGTGATTTGATTTGATTTTGATTATTTGAACCTAAATTACACATTTGGATTCATCTCTCCATGAGAACTGGTACTACTGATTTGTGTAATTTCTCACACCCCAGCTTTTCCTGTCTGTTTGTCTTTGTCTTGTCTTCTTAAGGATAACTTCTTGACAGGCACTGAGACAATTTTATATGAGGCTTTTTCAAACAGTAGATGGATCAACTAAAGGGCCAGATGCATCTCGCAGGTCCTGTGCCAAATCTTTGCTGGGTATCTATTTCACAAGTACATGATTTTCAGATGCTTTTCATCTGCTGTAGATAGTTTTTAGGCCCCACGCTTTTTCTGTTGTCCTCCACTTGTCCAGTTTCCTCAAATTTTTTGGGACGCACACCCTTTTTTTTTTTTTTTTTTTTGCCAATAACTCTTTGGGAATTACCTTGGTGGTGCTAAAATACTATTTTAAGCCTGTCAAACTGTGCTACCTAAAAAAGATTCAGTTGAAGAAATTGAACAAATGCCCTATCTCTAAGCTGCATTCTCTTTCAAAAGTTTTGGGAAATATAGTTTATACTCAGTTGAAGACTTTTGTTTTTTGGAAAAGCATGATCTCCTGAGGTTTGAAATCCTTCCTAGCACAGAGTTACACTGTTACAGGTCTTTAATGATATTTTCCTGGTATCTGATTCTGGTGACTACGTGATTTTTCTTCTGCTTGATCTAACTGTGATACATGGACCTGGTATTTCATTTACAGCATCTTGAGAGTATCCGTGGGCGTGCTTTGGAAGGATTTCTGTCAGCCTTGCTGCCTCTGATTCCTCCTCCACTCCCCTGCTACACGGGGTTCCACAGGGCTCAATTTAAGGGCCACTGCTTTTTGTACTTTACCTACTTCTACTTGTATCCATTCTTAGAAAGCATAGAATCACCTTTCACTGCTATGCTGATGACAATCAGATCAATGTGTCATTAAAGCAGAGGGATGTTTCTCTCTCTTAAATACTGCATGAATAAGTCTAGCTTCTTTCATTTAATTCTAGGCAGCATTTTCAGAAAGTAATATATGCCTTTATTAGGTCTCAGCTATATTACTGCAACACACATTATGTTGGACTTAGTAAATCTCATCTTCAAACACATTTGTACTCTGTAGTCTTCAACTCAGGAAGACGCATTGTTTTTATTGGTGTTGTTTTTACTTTTTAGTGTATTTATTTATTCATTCTTGTGCACAGCACTTTTTTTATTATCTTAAAGAGCTTTATAAATGAAGCTCGTATGGTAAGATGTGTTTCTGCAACAGGCTGCTCATAAAAAAGTGCCATAAGATACAGAATAAACTGGTTGTTTGCTAATCGTCTGTTCTGTGTAGACACAACACTGGTTTATCCCTTGAGTTAGGTGCCTTTTTAATGTTTAGATGATTCATAGGTCAATTTTAAGTGACATACCAAAAACAAAAAAAAGGGAGAGGGAAGAAAAGAAACTATTGCTCAAGACCACTTTAAAAATACTTTTAAGTAAGTAAGTAAGTAAAAGTCTGGCTCCTTTGATCCAGAGTGTAAATAAATGAGGAGTGGTTTATGAATTTTGCACAGCATTGTATGTTTCTTAATACTAGGGTAAAAACCTTCTACTAATGTAGGCTGTTGCTGTAAGTTAAATAGCTAGACTTACTCATTATTACAGCTTACTCTGGGCAAATAAACACACTGTCCAAGTCATTTCCTGAACTTTTTCTGGTTTGTTTTGGTTAAAAAAGAGACTAAATGTCAACTTTTGTTCTTACTAGAGATCAGTATTCACCTCTTTGTCTGTGAAGAAATCTAAATCTTAACAGTTTGGGGCATTTTTGCCAAATATTAAGCTGTGATTAATGTTCTTAGTTTAGCAAATAATCATTTCTGATCCATGTTAATATTAACAGACTATTGGACTCACAAAATCTTTCTTCTAAATGTGGACAAAATATTTAAAGCTTCTTTTCGGTTTGCCCTACAGGCCTGTTCATGCCATCAGTTAAGAAATTCTTTTGTAATATTTCGTCTGTTTACATGATTTTTATCTGTGTATTTTAGTGTCTTGTTCCAAAAAAATAGTTCCTGATTATATGTTTCACAGGTCAAAGTGTTTAGTGGACTACTGGTTGCTAGCCACGGCTTTACTTTCCAAGTAATCTGCAGATGTTGGGTAGTCAGCTCACTGACTGATTATGTGCTTGACTGATATGTCAAAACACTAATAAAAGCACCATCAATTGATTTATTAGGAGAGACCGATCTGTTTATCAAACTTGGATATTTGTCAAAGTGAATTTGTTTGCAATGTCAACAGTGCACAAAAGCTGGATGTTGAATCATAGTGCAGCATGTCAAAGAAATGTATTTGCGATCGGCTTATTCACTCATATAACGTGATGCTGGATGTTTACACCGCTTATTTTGGACCTTATCTGAAAAGTGTGGAAGCTAGAAATGATACATTTCCTTTCAGTGATACAGTATATTCACCAGTTTAATCTAGTCTGAGCAAAGCCCCTGTGTTTGTGAGTTTATAAGGCTGAGTGAGGCTCAGTCTCCAATGACTCACTCCTGACGTAATATTTCATGGTGCAGTCAGATGTTACTCTCAGGGGTGTCTGGCTTGCTGCTTGGGATTTGGAAGTAGGTGGTGAGGCGATTAGGTCACCGCACTGCTTAGAGATCCAGGAATGCTGTAACCCAGGTTTTGGGATCTGCTCCATTTATGATCTCTCTGTGAGAACCAGTATGTTGCATGCTCGTGCCACACGCTTGTGTTAGAGCAGAGTAGCCTCCAGGTTCCACCCAGCACCATATTTCTAAACCAAAAGGGATTTTTACACACTTTAAAGAGAGAACCTTTCAACTTTACTTTGGGGGCAGCAGCATGTAATTGCTTTTGCTGGAATTGCTGACGTTTTAGGAGCGGTCGGAATATCTTGGCGAAGCCAGTGGCAACAAAGCTCTGATGCTTGGAAGCATCAGCCTGTTGTGGTTGCTTTGGGAGGAAATTCTACAAATATCACCATAAAGTGACATAAACATTCTCAAACATCATGTCAGTGTGAAGTGAAGCTATATAAACCCTTTTGCAAATACACAGAAACATAAAAAGCACGTTATTTAAGCAGTCATAGGATATGGAATTTTAGGAAAAAAGGTACAAGGAGAAGGGGAGGACTACTGAAGAATTCTCTTTTGTAGGATATCCTATGATCTTTTTCTGGATGGCTGACTGAAAACTTAATTTCTAGCTGGGCCTGTAATTGTAGGTCATTTTGCTCTATGAGTGCAATTGCAGATTTGATAAACAAGATCCCCTGGCAGTGCAGTGTTTACTTTCAGGGCCTTGATTTGAGAGCTGAAGTTCAGGGGTGGGATACAGTTTGCCCCACATACACTCACACAGACTGGCTAACATAGCATACTGCACAGTATGAACGCAAAGACACATGATCCTGTGGCAGGGCTCATTCCACTTTCTTAGCCTGCTGTTGTGCTCACTCCCAGCACATTTTTCTACTGTAAAGATTCAATCTTTAAATGCAGACTACAAATTTAAAAAGCAAATAACACTGTATGTTTTAGCAAACATTATCCAATCATGAGTAAATAGTAAATCTGCAGGGGAGCTATTTTCAGACACAAATTAGTTGTGCTACTGACTATTTATGGCAACAGGACGATTCACTCACAGGAAAATAACTGCACCCATACTCATGATACTGAATTAACATTTCATTTAGTACTAAAAAAAAAAAAGCATCAAGCCTACAGAATAGGAATGCCACATCTGTGATGATGATGAACTGAATCCCAGCTGGGAATTAAGCATAAGGTGATGTTTGAATTTCCTGATTTAAATTTACGGTTTGCACTTCTAGCATCCTTTTGTGTAGCGCGAGTCAGAAATTTATGAGGCCGGATGTAAGCTGAGTTGTTGAGTGCTGGGAAGCTCTTAAATACGTGCTTAGTCATATTACTTGTTTTCACGTCAAATCAAGCTTTAGGGTGAAAGCAAGCTTCTGAGGAGCCTGTAACGCAAGCGCGATGGAACATGAGAGGGAGTTTGGTTATGTAGTAAAGAGATGCTCCAATCTCTGCAAACAAACATAACTGAAACAAAAATAAAGCTAAAGAGAGGAGGACAAAGCGGGCAGATTTATTCGCTGGAGTTTCGGAGACATCTTAATGGATCCAGTTAACTGAAGCCACATTTTTCTCCTCTCTGTGCTTAACCACTGGGGCTGGTTGACATGACACAAATTTTCCGTGGACAGTAAAATAAATAAATAAATAAACAATGGGTCGGTGATTCTAAAATGAGTCAGGAGCATTAAGAGTAGTAGTACGTTTTTGTGTACTCCATCTACATTAGGGCTGCCGCTGATGATCTCAAAAATACAGCGACTTAGGCAGAGATGGTCCATCCTCTCACCTCAACTCAATCCAGTTATCTTCATATTATACCAGGTACAGTTGCTATATAATGTAAGGTAAAGAGCCTACAATATTAGTGCAAGAATCCCCACAATTAGACCACCGGATCCAGCTGTAAACATAAGTTTCATTAAAATGAAAGTTTAATCTTAAAATTAGGATCAGTGTCTGTCTCTCAATCCCAAACTGGGAGCTTTGTGAGTTAAAGAAAATGTTCTCCAAGATTTTCCAAGTTAATGGAATTTGTATTAATTCAATTCAGTTGTATTCATGTAGCACCAAATCACAACAACAGTCACCTCAATACTCTATATTGTAAGATAAAGACTACAATAACCCCCATGTATGTGGTGAGCTTTTTTTATGTGTAAGAAACTAGCTTCCCCAGGGTGTAATTCTTTTAATTGAAAGCCTTACTTTTATAAGGAATAACGTCGATTTGTGAATCGGATGTTCTTTTCCAGGATCTCAAAGAAAAAAAAACTTCTGCAAAGTCCCTTTTCTTGGAAAATCTAACTTATAAAGATTGTGTGTTTGTGTGCACATCAATAACCCTTTATCATCCAGGAAACACAAATATGCCACTTCTGTATTGACGCATGCAAACATCGTATTCCTTTAACAAAAGGCCAAATGTGCTCACATCCAAGCCACAAAATAAAAGCTTGCTGGAAAAAAGTTAAATAAAAGCACCACAGTTTTAGTGATATTAGCCAGAGTAATGATACATGTGTCCGTGTTATTCCATGTGTTGTTGTCTTTAGTGGTTTGGCTCACTTTAATTGTACATGAGGGCTCATTTGAAATGTTTTGTTTATTTATGTGTGTGTGGATATCCGGGAGCAGGATCTAAAAAAGATATGTATAAACATCTTCTCCAAAATTTGATCTTAACCAGAACACAACTACAAATCTGAAAAACAGTGAATGCAAGTGAAACTTCCTCCCTCCCTTCCTCATTGTTGTGCAACCGACACCTTTTAAACCAAGTTGCTTTTACTCTTCTGGAGCTGTAGGTGCAAAAAAAGAAAAGAAAAAAGAAATCTATTGTGGGATAACACTGGTTACCATGGCAGCTACCTAAACATGCTAGTGGTTGGTTTGGGGTTTGCTGCCAAATTTGTTGCCTTACTCCTCCAGTTTCCTCTCCAGGAACCTGAATCATACCATGGGGTGGGGGGATTGTGTGCTAAGAACCATCTTCTGCTGCAGGACTATCAACACAAACTGCTTCTGTAATGACTGCAGCAGAAAATAAGCAGAAATGTTATGCGTTTCATCATCTCATCAACATGCACGCTTACACTATGCTGAAAATGCAGGATTTTCTTTTCTTTTTTCTTTTTTTTTTTGTCCACACCAGTACCTCATCCTCTTACCTAAATGAAATTCAGCTTAAAAGGGAAGGAGTTGTAGACACACAATTTCAGGTAATCTGAATTTAACTTCAATAAAGCTAAAAACTAAAAACAGAATAAGTGGCGGAAGTGGTGCGCTGAAGGTGATGACCCATAAGAGGAAATTTAATTGGAGATTATGTATCGGAATTTCAGGAGCGGGACCACGCCTCCAAACACGCTCCTTCCGGCTGTCATCTATATAGATTCCCCCAGTTCTGCAAGCTGTTCATTCTCATTTACGTGCCCCACCCTCCCTCCCTCCTTGTTCTCAATTCTTTAACTTCTTCACTCCTATTTAGTACATGGGGATCTGCCAGGCCCAGCAGCCATCCCCAGTCCCCTTCGAGGCCTTCCCCAAACCGCAGCTCAGTTCATGTCCAATCATTCACCTTTACCTACTAAAATGCTGTCAAACCTAAAATGAGGACGTGGGCCCAGCTAGTGAAATAAGGTATGATTTATTTTAATTGTCCAATCACACTTTGTACTTCTCTCTGGTACAAAAAGACTGCTGGATTATGTGTCTTTGTCATTGTTCCTTTAGTCAAAAATTTAGCACAATCACAATTCCAAATCAAGTTGCCACACTGTGTGAAATTTAAATAAAAATGGAATGATCTGCAAATTGCAAAAACATATTGTATTCACAATAGAACACAGAAAACATATAATAAATGTATTGGAGAAATTTTTCAATTTTAAGAAAAATATTAGCTCATTTTGAATCTGATGGCAGGAAATATGTCTAAAAAAAAGTTGGGACAGGGACAACAAAAGGCTGGAAAACATCTTGTAACTAATTAGGTTCACTGGGAGCGGGTGACTGGGTATAAAAGGGCATCCTAGAGAGCCAGATGGCAAAGGTTCATGAATCTGTACAAAATAAAACAAAACATCTACATCTAAAAATTGTGGAACAATGTAGAATAAAGTTCCGCAACAAAGACTTTGAATATCTCATCATCTACAGTACATAACATCATCAAAAGATCAGACATCAGGGACGAAGCCAAAAATCAATATTGGATGATCACGATCTTTGGGCCCCCTCAGGTGGCACTGCATTAAAACCAGTCCTGATTCTGTCATGGAAATCCCTGCACGGGCTGAGGAACACTTTCAGAAATTGTCTGTAAACAAGGTTCAATCTGCCAAGAAACAAGACCTAAACATGATCCAGAAACATAATTATCTACAAAACTTTGGGCAAAGTTGTCCCATTACATTGGATAACATGCCCCCCCCATCTTATAGATGGAGGGACTATCTGGCTTGTTATCAGCACTTAGTTCAAAAGCCTGCATCTCTGATGGTATGATGGTGCATTAGCACCTATGAAATTGGAAGCTTGCACATGTGGAAATCCACGATCAGTGATTAATGATATACTCAGATTCTAGAGCATCAAATACTCCCATCCAGAGGGAATCATTTTCAGGGAATGCATTTCATATTTCAGCACCGCACATTGCATGCATTACAACAGCATAGCTTCATAGTAGAAGAGTCTGGTTGCTGAACTGCCCTGCCTACAGTTCAGAACTTTTACAATCTGAAAGCATTTGGTGCATCGCAAAACTTATTTGCATTTTAGTAAGCATCCTATCTTTTTTTTTTTTTTTTTTTATTGTGGCTGTAAAGTGTTTAGAATATCAGATGTTTTCTTTTCAGTTTTTGCCCCCTGCAGGCTCAAAGACACTTCAGCGGGGTTGCTAAAGGATGGCAGAGAAGAACAAAATTGTCATTTTTTTCCAGTAAAGATTAAATCTCCTTCCATTGTGTAATCAGTATTACATACACTTGGCTGACTCATGCTTAAATTTAGTTGATCCACCTTCGTGTCACTTCGGCACGATACCAAATTAGCAAACATATTTGAATGCAAGGTCCTCAAGAGGGGTTGTTGACAAAAGAACAACAAACATTTACAGAAGCTGCTGCACCCTCCTTGGCAAGAAGAGCAGGAGATGACATCAGGGGGGAAAAAAACACAGAAATTCACTGTTTATGTGGTGTATTTTTGGGGCTTGATTATGTGGGACTCCACAACGTTTTAGAGGCTTTAAGAAAACTTTAACCATTGGAGCCTCGGCAGATCTTATTATTGCCTGCATCTGTTGAAAACCAAATAATGGCGGGTGGTCACCTTTCATCATGGAATGATGAGAATGGGTTCTGTAAGGTAAAACCACACAATGCAGGCATGGCTGTGACATCACTGCTTTTAAATGTGTTTTGTGTCCACTGGCTAGTAGAGACAGGAACCATCTGGGCTAGTTAGAGAAGGCTGGATGATAAATTGAGTAGCACTGTGACCGTGTGCATGTGTTTGTGCCTCTGCACTTGTGATAATGCATGGAGAGCAATATGGAATGTTTGAGGCTCACTTTTCCTCAACACTTGCATTTTTATTCCTTTCTAACCAATATTTAACTACGAGCTTTAAAGGTGCAATACATACTTTTCTTAACAGCGCATGAAGAAGCAACAGCTGAGACTTTATCTTACTGACATATATGTATTGCAGTAATAGCTGCTGAGTTTAGGGCTACATGGTTGTGGCCAAAAGGATTATAACGATTAATTTAAATTGCGATCACAACTATTGTAATGACTATTCATTGATTTTAGTGACAAAAGTTAAGAAAAAAGTTTTTACTTTACCTTCACATAAACACAACATTGCATCCATGTTGTGCTGCATTTGTGCTAAAGTACAAATCTTTGCAATAAAATAAAACTGGTCCACCTTAAGCATCTAAAATCATTGGATCTGTTAGAAAAGAAATATAAATACAATTTTTAAAAAAAACTTTAAGTACTTAGTAAATTACTTGACAGCTGTGAAATCCCTCTCTGTTTCCTATGGAGCATTTTGCATACAGTACATGTACTGACACTATCAAAGTTTTTATAAAGGTTCGCTTTTATGGACCAGTTGTGCTGTATTGATTAGCTTTAATACATTATTATACTGCAGATTGCAGCGTTTTCAGGCAGCTAAATAAGTCTTGGTTAACTTTCCCTTTTGCTAATTCCAAAATATTTCCAAACAGCAGATTAATGATCTGTTCCAAGTGACAAGTTGGTTCAAGATACTGTGCCAGATATTGATTGAGATCCAAATTGGATTACTTGTGCAGCTCTAACTGAGGTTAGCATGCTTACCAGCACACAGGCCTGCACCCAGTTGTTACATTTTTTTTCTTTTATGCATCAGTAGCTGGTTCCATACATGAATTCTGGAAAATGTTCTAGGGAGCAGGCATTTTGAAGACTAAGGTTAATGGTTGCTCACACACGTACCCCAAAAACCCATGGCCGCAGTGCACGTGTTAAAAAACACTCAGTATTCAAATATGCTAATGGACAGGCAACAAATGAAATGGTAAATATATCTATTATTCGTGATGTGAAGTTAATAGAAACACTGATCAGCTAGGGTTAGATTTTGGTAAAGGTCCAATTAGTTCACTTATCTTTCATCACACCTCTTTCAATTATCAGACAGAGGACTCAATGGCAGGACTCAGAGAGGTCAAGTTTAGAGCATTTATTTACAATGAAAAACCAGGGAGATATATACAGGTTGTGATTCAGGAAGCAGGGGATCCAGGGAAAGGGACGCCTAAACAATCCAAACTCTCCTCACTCAGCTCAGGCAGTTTCTCCAAGCACTCCAGGGCGAAATCCAGGGAAGGTCTGTACACGAAGGAAAGAACAATGAGATTAGTCACAAGGGGGAAAAAGGCAGGGAAACCACACTAGACTAAAGAGCTGAGGTTTTACTAACAGCACAGTTCAATGCTCCAACAAAGAATGAACCTCAACCGCCCCGTTAAGTAGTACCTGCTGACGAGATCATCGGCAACAGGTGATTGATTATTGCAGGTGTGTTCAGCCAGAGGCGGGAACCTGCGATGAGTCCTGCCCATGAATCCAGATACAGACACACAAGCACAGAGAGAGGAGAGCGAGACACAGAGAGAAAATAAAGGTCAGGAGGACTGAGGGACCGTGACAGCAATGGCTTCTCTCTAGCTACCAGCATCAAGAGTAGTCTGGAAGCCTGTGAGCATGAACATGCTGTTGAACTGGTGCCCATGTGAGACAAAAATAGAACTAAAGAGTTCTATTACAAAACAATAGCAATCTCTTCTTGAAATAATGTATTCTACACATTGCACCTTTAATGTATTTGCAGGACTATGATTTATAGGACTGTCAGGGATGTCAGGTTTTGGGTGAATTTCAAAAACACTGGTGTTTGTGATAACACAGGTCTGGAATCGCTAAGAGATGATCCACCTTAAAACTCTCTGACACTCTTCCGGCCTCTTCAACTAGGCTCATGCTATTTATGCAACCCTGCCTACATTAAATACACATATAACTGCACACACACAACCACAGAGACACAATCACAAGCACACACATAGCTACCCACTACCGCCACCCTGCCCACACTCTATTTCAGTCTGGACTTTACCGTTCCAGAGACCACAGGCCCCACCACATAGAGAGGACTGTGTTGGGCTCTCTAAACCCAGTCAGACCAGGCGAGCTGCTGGGGTGGGGCGGGGCGGTGGTGGTGATGGGGGTGAAGGTGGTGGTGTAGGTGGGTGGTGGTTGTGGGGGTGTAGTGCTATCTCGCAGCTGTTTCGCTAAGGACGGCGAGGTCTCTCAGCATAAATTTCACTGATATCACCTCCATCAGAGGGCCATAAAGCTGATTTATTATAAATACAGCTCTCATGTGTTTACTGCGCGCATTCTTGAGCCTGCAACATCTTTCAAAGTGAGCACTTGCAGGTGCTCTGGCTCGGTCTCCATGGGGCAGACTGGAGGAAATCAAGAAAAAAACAACAACTGAGAGACACACCGCGAGGGGGGCCGATAGACAAGAGGGAGAGAAAGAGAGGGATGAAGCCGGTGAACTGGGAAAACATGGCAGCCATTATGGCAGTGATTTAAGTGTCTCTGTGATGATACATATGTGTGCTAAAGGATTGAGTTACTTTGCATCACCTTGCATTACGCTCTGAGAAAATAAATCTGGAGGTGAGATTACAGCTAATCAGCCTCTGCTGCAGCTCATACATTCCTCCAGTTGAGAAAGAACTAACAACTGTGGCAGATGATGGATCATGGCATAGTTTATGCCAAGTAGGCTTTAATTGTTTTTAGAGATAAATGAGAATTAGGCACGGTGCTTGAATTTTAAATTTGTATGTGCCTTATTACACCTTAGGCTGTTTGATAAAATGGTAATGAGCTGTGCTAGAGTTGTGCTTGTTGTTGTTGTTGTTTAACACTGACAGAGATGGGCTGTAACGCGTTACTGTAATCCGATTACTTTTTTCAAGTAACGAGTAAAGTAAGGGATTACTATTGCAAAAACGGTAATTAGATTACCGTTACCTTCCGTAGTAACGCTGCGTTACTGCTTGATTTTTTGCCAGAATGTCTCATGACAGTGATGTAAGCGAGTGCGCCGTTAGTGACAACAGCTGTGTGCAGATCAACAGTGGATCATATATCGATTGTGGGAGAGAGTATGAGCGTGCAGCGTTTAAAGCGTGGAAGTACTGACCTTACTTTGAGTTTGATTCCATAAAAAGTGACAAAAACATTAGTGTCCGTTGTGCGTGGGAAGAAAACTTCTTTTTACAGCGAAAAAAAAAAACCCTAAACAAGCGCAATGACGTAATGGGAAACTCACAGAGAAACTCGTGGATTCTTCCACTGACCGCGGCACACCTGCACCAGGGTAAACCTCCGCCTACCTCACTCCTGCTTTACAGGTGAAAATAGAGCAACAGGACCGCTAGTCTTTGACTTTATTTATTTTCTGCTGTGTTTTACTTGCATCTATTTGAAAGAGTGAGTGTAAACACAAAAAATATTTTATTTTATGTGCTGGAATGTGTAGAAAATAGGTTTAAATGTTAAACAAATTTCTTCCAGTCAGAGAATGTTGCATATAATTAAATTTTTGCTTGATGCATAAAGTTAAAAGATTAAAACTGATAAAACAAGTTAAAAAAAAGAGACTTTTCCATTTGATTACATTTTGTATGATGGATTATGTAGAAAAAGTAGAATTGGGCTGAAAGATCTATCGCTTTATCACCTCTTCAGGTTGTAAATCGTGTTTTTAAAAAGTAACTAAGTAACTAAGTAATTAATTACTTTTGAAAATAAGTAATCAGTAAAGTAACGGGATTACTTTTTTGGGGAAGATTACTTTTTTCAAGTAACTTGACCAACACTGAACACTGATATTAAAACTTAGCAGATGTAAACAGTACGGCGATGGATCCCTGCACTCTAACCACATTACTGTTGGTATCATTAGCTTTTACGTCTCAATTAACAACTGCATCTTTGCTTAAACGAGCAGCATTTTAGGATAAAATCTTATGTGTCTGTTTCTTGTGTACCAGCAGTGCTGACAAGGAGCATGGGAAAAAAGAAAACATGTTTCAGTGATGACATGAAGTGGCATTTAATCTTGTTTATGAAATAAAGATTTGGCGCTGCGTTTTAGTGTTGAGAAAATGAGCACTTCTCATCTTACAACCCCTGTTTATTTTAAGCTGTTTAATCCACTCACATAACAGGGTTTCTCTCCCTTAATCTTGTCACTTTATTGTTTGATTGCAAAGCAGCATGACATGAGGATAACATCTAAAGGAAACAAAATGGAGTCCAGATGACCAAGAAGGGAGTCTCCTTCACCGCAGCTTGGTGGATTTACTTTCTCTTGATCTCACCTCAGTTTCCGACAGTGACACAACGGTGAAAGGACAAGTCAGAAGGGAGAAAGGAAAGAAGGAGGGAGGGGGGGGGATCTCCAAAACATCTTGGCTCTATTTTGGAGATCGGCAATAATGAAAAAGATGACAGAGGGGGAGAGAAGAAATGTGAGCCATTCCAGAAATGCGAGGGAGCTGCTTGCTTTGTGGATACAACAGGAGACTGAGTAAACCTAACACCAGGAACTGTGAACACACCGCTGCACCACTGAACTGCATCATTGTGTCTGTCTGACCTCACACTCATATATTTTCTTTTCCAAAACATATGTGATGCGAAGATAATGCCAACAGTGGAAAGAGAAAAAAAGATTTGGGCATAGGAAACACTGAAGGGCTGAGATTAGTCTGAGGATCTGCAGTCAATAGACAAAAAAGTAAAGGAGCAGTGGGAGCACTGGATTTTTTGGCATGCGAAGAGACAGAGAAGATTATGAAGAAATCCTTCACTTTGATGGAAGCCTTTTAGCAAACCTGTCAGCGATGAATGTGTTCAATTCGGACTCAAACAATCCGCTGCAGCTCTTCACTTTTGGCCTTCGTCCCTCTTCTCTTTTATTTGCCCAACACTTCAGAGTAAAAGCAGGGGAAGCGGCTTTGGTAAACAGTAACATTAGGTTACAATTGTTTCAGAAGCACCTGCTATGCCAATTTAGGGTGGTTAGACTTGGTATTTATGCATACACACACACAGGCAGACACACATGCACACAGAGAGACATGTAAACAAATACCCACAATCGTCCTACCACTAGTCCACAATCTGGCTTGTGTTTGCTTTCCGGCATTTTTTTTACAGGGTGGAAATATTTAGCCCTGATGAAACGTGCATTTATCTAGTGTTTTTTTTTTTTCCTTCCCAACCACAGGCCCTAAAATCAAATAAACGAAGGAACTCTATTCTTTTTTTTCCTCCATAAAACCCCATCAAGAGGAATGCTGGTAATCCATGTCTACTCCTCCATCGTGCCCTGTTCCTCTCATTACCAGCCATGTTGTTCCTATTACGCCTCAACATCCTCTGCTCTTATCGAGATAAATGTGCTGAGATATCATTTCATGTTCCCTCATTTTGCTTATTGCCTGCCCAAACAGAGAACGCAGGTTCACTTCACTGAACCAATTTACTGCATGGCTGTGGTGTAGGATATTTTTCTTCTTCTATTCTTCTCTTTCTTTTTCTCAGGAAAAGCATTTCCACTGACTTTGTGGGCTGTACCGTTTGCATTTTTTTTCTAACTTTAACATGAGGAGTTGTTTACTTGGATCCCATTAAACAGGGAACACAAGCCTCCGAGACTTGAGTTAGTTAAAGTGATGCAGGGGGAAAAAATGGTATAAACATGTACATGGAAGCCGTCCACACAGAGGAAGGGCAGTGAGCAGAAAAAGGGACTAAGCTGACATAAGATGTGTTGTGTCTCTTCCCAAACCATAGTTTGAAATTCTTCCTCATTTACACAGGAGAAAACAGCTCAAGACCCCGAGGTATTACGTCCACGTTGGGCGATTCCACATCTCAAAGTGTAAGTCCCATGCCAACATCCGTTGCTAGTGAAGGGAGAAATGTATCCATGTTAAGTTTTCATACATATATCTGCATTTTTAACAACTGCCACCACCACTGCACAGTGTTTTTGCCTCCTGGGTTCAAATATGCGATCTGGCTGGGCCTTTCCATGTGGAGTTTGTTCTCTTCATGTGTGCATGGGATCTCTGAACACTCTGGCCTCCTCCACCCATCCAAGAACATGCTGTTAAGGGAGTTAGGTTAACTGGTGATTCTAAATTGAATGATTCTTAAAGACTGCTATTATACCAATAAATAATTAGATTACCAAGCAAATCAATTGAATGTGAGTGTCTGTCTTCCTGTACTAGCCATGTGACAGACTGGTCCCCTGTCCATTGTGTACCCTACCTTTCACCCTATGGCAGCTGGAATGGTCTACAGTCCTGGACTGGGCCATTTGAACACCTTGATTCTTTTCTTTTTCAGTCATTCTGTTATAGAGTTCCTGCTTCGCTCAGCATTGTCCTGTTTCAGCCAAGTTTTAGCTGTTAGACAGATGGCTCACATTTGACTCTGGCCTTGTAAAGCCAAGTGTATCATATTTGATACTTGAGTTTTTGTGGGTTTTTAAGACTTCCACATCATCAGTGTGATGTTCCCTCCCCTCAAAAAACAAAATTAATTCAGCAATACATGTGTAAGCATTAAATTCCAAAAATAAATCTTTTTTATTTCATCAGAAGGTTCAACATATACTCCTTTTTTTTTTTAATGATTTTTTTTGGTAATTATTTCATGGTTCAGGCTTTAAAGGGCTAAAATACTTTGGTATGCTTAGTTTTTCACACGACTACATCTTGACCAAAGTCAGATTAAGCAACTAAAACAATTCCCAAAAAGAAACATAGCAGGTGTATGATGTGACCCAAATGTATTACATGGCTACCCACAACTTGCGTCTAAAATGACTTGTTGCTGTGAATGGCATCAGACAGCTGCTTCCTTTCTGGGAACACTAGAATATTGACTAAAACCAAAGCCAGGAACTGTGACCACACCGTAGGTCATCACTGTCTGCCTTGTTCGTTCTAATTCACACGTACAACCTCCAACACTTTTAGCCCCATTTGAAAACCTTATGACAACGATAAAGATGATGATGCAAAAGTGACGCTGAAACTTACAGTAAAAGAGCAGCACAAAAGCTGCAGTCAGTACTGTGGTGTTTAACCTAAAACAGTCTGGGACTTGTGCTTCTTAAAGACTGCTATTATGCATATAAAAATAAATGATAATATCATTACTAAGCAAATCAAGTGAAACGTGTTAAGGAAATTATATCACAGGTGTATAATTTTAAATGGGGTTTTCCTACATCTGGGATAAAAGCTCAAAGATCCAGTTTTATATCACGTCCTTCACTTTTTTCTTGTCTGTCCTCTTAGCACACGCTGGAAATTTGGAAAGGGACCATGGCAAAGAGAGAGAGAGCGAGAGAGCGAGAGAGGAAGGACAAGAATGAGTACAATTAGCCAGTGTGTGAACAAGCTCTTGTTTATTGACTTTCAGGGGGAAACTTTATTAACCTGCCCAGCCTTGAATGGAAGACACCTGCTGTTGGCACTTAGGCCGTTATTACTGAAATAGCCACAGGGAGGGTCCTTACTATGCCCAGCACTGCCTGCTGTTCCATTGTACAGCGCTCCATCGTCCAGCAATTGAGTGCTACAACGTTTATAATGAGATTGCCCTTTGTTAGATATCGTCACTAGGCTGACAGACCTTTTTCCCCTCACTTGTCAGCAATCAAATTATAGTGGGCAAACCCACCGACTTCGGTTTTGTTCCTATTGTCCGTCAGTAAAAATAGACTCTGCCCGTGATTGACTTTTTTTGTTGAGGTTGCCACTGGTGAAGTGAATGAGTGCAAAAGAATTAAATTCACGACAATGCAAACACAAAACAGCAAGTTTGGAAGGATAAAGAGCCAAAAAGAGAGATACTGAGTCACTGTAGGCTACAAGCGAATCAGTGTGGACACCATAGATATGGCTGGTCTTTCTGATTTGACACAGTTCCATGTCAGCCAGGAATTCAATTGTCTGATATTTGCTTAAAAAACAGGTTTATGGTAATTTACTACAGTTTGGGTCTCATTTTTCATGTTGATCACCGTAACATTAAATGGACTGAAGATATTTGAGAACACATCATCATCAAAAAGGACACACTCAGAGATTCAGGTGGGCTGTAAAACAAAGTTTGTGATCACACTGATTACTGATAGAATGTAAAAAAAAAAAGTTAAAAAAGTATTTTCTCAGTAAAGCCTCAGTCTGCAGCAACAATTCTTGTAATTTCTTTGGTCACTACCAGTTCGTCACAGCTATTCGCAGTTTGCATGGAAAACACCAACTTGTCTGCAAAGACTCGTCCATTACCTTCCGGACTATAGTGACAATTAGAAAAAAATGCAGTGCAAGCTGAAAGAAAAGGGCAAAGTGACTGGAGCCTTACCGCTGCAACTAACACACTTCAAAAGGTGCAACTATTACTTTGAAGCGAATGGGCTCGATGTCCAGTTTGCATCGCACCTAGTCTCGCTACTGTTTGGTGAGCAGCTTTCAAGTGTTTGCAGACAGGTTAGCTTGTTCTATGCAAACTACAGAAAACCATGCTAGCATCTGCTAGCATCCAAAGCAAATGCAAGAAGACATTTGCATAGATTCACATGCTATTATGTGAATCTTTCTGATGAATTTCAACTAGCTAATGCCAGGAATCTTCCCTAACCAGCCAAAAAATATACACTTAGTGACTAGTGGAACTTTAGCGATCAATTTCACAGTAACTGGCAGCAACCACTCACAACTGGTCAGAGAATATTCACATCTCCTTTGCTGACTGGTGGTTGCCAGATAGTCCTTGACAGATCTCCAGACCTGTGTGACTATGGCTTTATGAGCCTCATTGATAGATGGAAAAATAAGGAAACCTTTGTATAATTGCATGAAGAAATTTTACAGGTAAATTTCAGGGTCGATGACTGAAACCTCACAAGTAAGTTAAGAACAAAGAGGCTGAAAACTAAGAATTTTCATGTTTGGGTATTGCAAAGATCCAAGTGATCCCAAGTAGACTCCTGAGATAGTCTACAGGAGTCTACTTATCTTCATTCTGTACTTCATTCTGCAAAAAAATGTAAATTAGATGAGGTGTCAGACAAGACTTTATAACCAATAAATG
This sequence comes from Simochromis diagramma, assembly GCF_900408965.1. Classification (NCBI taxonomy): domain Eukaryota; kingdom Metazoa; phylum Chordata; class Actinopteri; order Cichliformes; family Cichlidae; genus Simochromis; species Simochromis diagramma. The sequence goes on from NW_024387030.1 coordinate 8,755,498, forward strand.
TATAAATCATCTACATGATCATGGAATAAACATGCTAAGTTAATTCTGATCTATGCCCAGAAAGGGGACGTGTCACTGAGGAGATGAGAGGATTGATGGGTCTTCCTACTGAGTGATACTTCCTCTAAAGTGCATAGTGTCAATAGCTGACTTTCAGCAGAACCGATAAAACGCAGCTACTCTGGCTTTTATCGTCCTTCCTGAGCTCAGGGAGCGCTGATACCAGCCATTACAAGGACAGCACTGAAGGCGAGCCTGGATGCGTGGGCTTCAGCATGTCTGCAGCTAAAAGTAGTATCTCTGTGTAGACTTGTGTGAGTTCTTGCCTACTCATTGATGATAGTCTACTTAAAAAGATGGAAGGGGAAGGAAAATTATGGCCATAAAACCAGAGTATACTTAACCGTCTAAAGTCTCTTTATGTAAGTGTGTATTTATTTATTTGTTCTTATTCAGGAAATTAGGTAACTGGAAACCAAAAGCAGTTTAGAACCAAATATCCACAAATATACAAGCTGTGCACATCCAACTTTTAACCTTACTGGGGCCAACATGTACTCTGTAGACCCCTCAGGCAAACACAATGTTGTGGATCACAGCTCAATAAAAATAATGTTGCAAAGTCAGCCACTGGCTTGTCCTTCCGTCCTCCCGGTGCCCAGCAACAAACTATTCATTTGTTTATACACTGTTGGAAATTATTTGATAGCAGACACTTAATTTCCTGCTTTTGCTTCTTTGTGTGTAACTTTTGTTCTCATTCCTATCAGATGGACCCACAGTTCTGAGCATGTATAAGAGCTGAAATGATTAACTGTAGCAAATTCCCAAGGATTACCAGTCAACTAACAGCTACAGGTCAGCTATGCCTGCCTTCAGAAATGCCAAACTATAAACAAGTCAAAGAATGAGATAAGTGTGCATTTTAGTCCAGCTTTTCTGCAGAGCTGGGTTCTAGTAGACCCTCGAACATGCTGCTGTATGATTGCATTTAAAGAAAATCACTATAGTGCAAATGAGCTGTGAGTCTCTGTGCCTGCATATGCTGTGTGAGGAGTGTTAATTAGGTGTGGAATGATGACCTTTGCCTGGCCTAAAGGGACCCTTATGCATAGCAGCCATGGAGAGATTAATAGCTATTGCTAAGCAACATGAATGTGGGGTCTGAAAATTCTGCCTCAAGTCATTACAAACACTTAATTTGGCCATGCAAACACCAAAAAACTGCACAGAGGGTTTAGATGTGGATCTTAAAGCTATGATTTAATCCATATAAATTATCGGCATGAATTCTGTTAATTCTAGGTTATCCAAAATAAGTGACATGTAAGGCTCCAATAGTTTGTGCTTGTGGCTTCTTTTTGCCTACAAAAAGTAACTGCATGTTAAACAAGATAACAGAGTGTATTTGGGCAAATGAGGAATGAAAGGTATTGTTAGAGCCTTAGCTCATTGTTGTCTCTCATAGCCTCATCCTAACAATAACATGTATCTTCCAGCAGAAGCCACGTTAGACGGATTGATGTCTGTATAAATATAAATGCATTGTTACCTTCTAAAGGCATTCATTTGGTGCCTCTTAAAACCTCCCTTCAACCATTTGTCTGCTGCTTGCTGGCCAGACACTGCTAACCAGCCCTCTCAAGAGAAAAGGCAGAGGAGCTAGGGTACTGAATATGCCTGTTTAAATAGATATTTTAACACAAAGGCACCGCCACTCTCTCTCTCTTTCTCACTGTAGCTTCTTGTCTTTCTGGAGTCTTTCGATCTTCTGCATTACGTGTTCGACCGGCGCTGAAGCCACTTCTGTGGTGCTTTTCAAGAGGAACCCCTTTGAGAGGCAGCTCCTCAGGGACTGGGGACAGGCAGTCGGCCAGCTTCCAGAGTAAACATATAATCATCCCTCGGACAGCTATAATTATATCTGGGACGTGAAGGAACAGAAGCAAGCAAGAGCCAGGCAGATACACAGTAGCAGAGGTAATGCAGAAAGCCATGCACTTAATATTTGTTTTCTGCTGGAATATAAAGCTCGGGTTGTGTTCGTGCAAACAGTGAGGGAAGAGCGGCTGATGGAAAAGCAAGTCAGCGCTCAGCCTGTTGTGGCGGGTTTGGGGCAGTGGCAGTGTTTTGCGCTCATGTGCACACACCGGCTTTGAATGTTAGGACACGTCTGCGTCGATATGAGCGCTGAAAAACACACAGGCGCACACACACACACAAACACACACACACCTTGCATGCACATCTCCACCCTCATGCAGTTGAACCACACATGAAACAGTGGGTGGTTTCAGGGGCAGTATGGAGAGTTCCCCTTAGCCCTGTTCTTTAATCCAGCATCTCTCAACAGTGCGACTTTAATGCGGTTAACTAACTAGCAGGCTTTGTGGTCAACTACCATTCCAACAGTCCATGCTGAAGAGCAATTGATTATAGTGCCTGGCTGGAAAAAATCTAATGACTTCCAGGGTGCTTTTTTTTTCTATAATTAAAAATGAATTTGTCACAACGGAGCAGCAAAAAAATGAACCCAGCCTGTGAATGCCTGTTTTCCTTTACATCACCTGACTCTCTTCTAAACCGGCCAAGCCTTGGTCTTTTATGTGAAAGTTCCCCTCTAATTTTCCTTGTCTGCGGTGCCCTCGAGCCAGGTTGGATGGGGGTGGGAGGGGTGGGGGGGGAAGGGTGACATCACAGCATTTAGGCAAATTCCATATGTAAGAAAAAAAGAAGCTATTCTCTATAAAGCAGTGGAAACACTATAAAGTTATAGGAAGCGATTACCTGATAATTAAGCAGCCTAAACAAACCCCCACCGTTCTCACACATCATTACTGCCTCCCAAACAGACAAAGCAGCACACATGTGCACACAAACACATGTTGCGGAGGCTGAGAAAGGGCTGTCTCTAGGGCTGCAGGTTGAGGCATCGGGAGCAGCAGGGACCAGGGAGGGAGGGCTGAGGGACCAGGCTGCAGCTGGGGTCAGGAGAAGGCACGTTAATCACTGCTATCCTGTCAACAACAAAGAGTGGGCCTCACCCAAATGCTCTGCTCAGTAGCCATAATAACGCCATGTTAGTCAGGCAGAGGTGTCACTAGAGAACCAAGAAGAAGGAAGAGGAGACATGGTGTGATGATGCAATTACAGGAGTAAACCTGGACAGGGGAAACAGAGTAAGATGAGAAAAATTCTCAAGTGGTTCCTTCTCTTGCTTGACTATCACTTGTTAAAACCACAGGGGTTTTTTTAGAAAGAACCCCCCACCCCCACCCCCCTCCCAAAAAAACAAACAAAAAAAACCCCAACACACACATACACACCCCAATGAAAATGCAATAAATTATCGTCATTGGCTGGTATCTGACATGACTTATTACTTGCATGCCCCACCCATCCCAGTAATCACAGCTAGTTGTTTCATCTGCACCAGACATGCAGACACGCTGGAACTGAGTGTCGGACGCAGAACTTGGACACATGCACTGATCCGTTGTCTTATTTCTTTTCTGATAGCTTTATGGCTTTGCTTCAAATGATTTAACAGGACGTCTACATGCTGAAGATGCTTCCTTACCTTTTATTTTTCTTTATGTTTCCCCAAGAAAAATGTGTTGTTTCAAGCTCCGGTAAGTGAAATGCAAACCCTTTCCTGCAGTGACCAAACCGTGACCCCACATCAGGTCACATTACTGAGCAATGGACATGTTTAGATGTTTTACTCCAAAGGAAAACATCATTAGGATCTGGGAGCGTATTTCACTTTTCCCTCATGTCCGCAGCTCAGAGGTAATGGCCACCCAACCCCAACCCCCATCCCTCGCAGAAAGTTCGGCCTTAGACCTGACCTTCAGCCTGCCGGGCTTCCGCAATACACACACATGCACGCGCACAGACACACACAAACACGCATTATACATTTCGTCATTTGAATTTTGAAAACGCATTTACACAAGTGCAAACTATTTTGAAATGGTCTTTCTTTTCTCACTGTTCCATCTGGACTGTCTCTGCTTCAACAGTTGTCTGATCTGACACGGCCTGATAATAGGGTCGGGCCCAAGTGAAACCAGAAACAATTTGTTTTGGTCTGAGCTATCATTCCATTTCCCATAAGCCATGCCTCTCCCTTCTCTCCTCTCAGCCCCTCTTTGTATCTCTTGCCAAGAATTAAAAGGCATGACTTTAGACACAGTTACAAAAAGCAGCTGCTGAGTAACTTTCCTCTCAGAAACATACTAAAAGACCATTCCAGATTTACATATCTTATTCCAAATCACAAACTGCATGCCTTTTAAAGAGCCCCAAGGCCCACTGCTCGCTCAAATGGAGCAGCATTTCATAGCCCACCTCTGGAATGAATAAGGGAGGAAGTGGAGAGGCCACACTGACCCTAAGGCAGGAAGTGACATACTCATGATGCTAAGCAGCAGTTGTTTTGAATCTTGTAAGACAAAAAGAAAGTTCTTAAAAGGAATAGCAGATTGAAAGAGAGGGCATCAGGAAAGGAATAAAGTAATCTGATTAAAGTCGTTGCCTACAGCAGCATTTCCAATTCTAAACATGTCCATCCTAAACCTGCTGATGTAAACACGGCATGCTCTTTGACCTTAGTGGTAAACATCTGCTCAAGGATAGGCTTTCACTCTTGTTCAAGCACTGCCTGAGTTGACATTGACGAACTTACTTTTAATCACCCAAAGTTACACATAAAATGAATCTTGATTATCTCTTTATGTTAAAAAAAAAAAAGAAAAGAAAATGAGAGGCCTGCTGTAATACGAGTATCCACTGCAAAAGAAACTGAGGTTTCAAGCTTATGATTTGTTTACTGTTACGTCTCTGATCTGTAAGAGCTCCAAATATCAGCTCAGAGGAAAAGGGATGCCACCATCTGTATAACTACTTTTACATGTGCAAATTATTCAAATCTTATTTTGTCTTTATTTCAGAAGACACAACTGCAACTACTGTGCTTTATACAGAGTACTGAAAACAAATATACCACCAATACTCCTGTTTAACAGTGCACGCTCAGGTTAATGTGCATTCTTGGCTTTCTTTAATAGGAAATGAGGTCCTGATGTTTTGCTTATCGCATCAAAATACTAAAAAGTAGAGTGAATGGAGACTCTTGTGCTATTTTGGATTTTATGTCAAAAAATGATACTTTTCCCACATTCCACCACTGAAGGATTTGTCTGACTGTGCGAACACAGCCTGCCCTCTTTTATGTCTTCAACTGCCTTCTTGAAAAGGACAGTGTTGCAATATTTGCATGTATCCAAAACCTGTTGCTATCCAGGTCTTTCATGATGTTTAAAAATAGATCACTCTCCTTTTAATCTGAAATGTGGGTTATTCTTGTCGGCATGAATCTCTACCACAGCTTTGGAAAGTGTTGGTTTTGTGCATGCTCAGAGCTGACTGTAAACAAGAATCCATGAGCTAAAAGCTGTGGTAAAACCCCCATTTGAGACGCATATCCAAAATGTGCTAAATACATCCAAAAAACCTCCTAAAAGTTCTAAAAACAGAATGAAAAAAAAAAAGATAAATCAAACATCCAAATGGAATATGCTGTTTGCTTGAAATTCAGACTATTGTCATATTTAGAATGACAGTGGAATTGTTCATTCATAGCTATCTATCGTTTGAAAATGAAGACATGCTTTAGGAGACATGCCTTGGGGGAGAAGGAAGACCCTTGAAAGGGTGAGCAGCAGCCGGTGGGTCCGGGGCCCTGGGGCTCATAAAATTGCCGCCACCAGTGAGGAAGGAGGGGGAGGAAGGAGGCAATTAAAAGAACTCCAAGTGGTCTGAATGCTGTGCACCAGCTGACTTTCTTTCTGCTGTGATATGAGTAGATGCAGAGGTGGAGGAAAACGAAGTGAGAGAAAGAAATGGGGAATAGCGGTACAGTTGATAAGTGCTGTGACTCCGCTCTGGATTGAGGCTAGACCTGGCCAGACCACCACTGAGAAAGGAGCAGACTATCAAGACAGACGACTTCCTACTACCACTGCAGTCTGATTATCCCCTCGAGGCCCAGAGAGAGAGGCCTATAAAAGCCTCCTCATTAAGACTAGACCATTTATAGATGGCTTAATGAGTCTAGGTCTCTAAAAGAATAGAGGGAATGAGGGACTGATAGAGTGTCCATATACTACTTTGAGGTTCCCGTCTCCGCACCTCCCTGCCCTCGGAGGTCTCGTCGAAGAAATCACAAACATGAGTGAAAATCAGACACAGCAAAGGTTAGTTTTCCTGTAATCTTTGTCTATCTCAGTTAGGATCGTTACCTCAGAATGGAGGTAGGCTGTTTTTGTTATGTTCAGTAAGACACCCTTACCCAATTCGTACCCTTTAGAGGTTCTCATCAAAGTGTGTGAGCCTAACCTCTCTCAGAAATGCCCTGAGCATGTGCATTATATGCTTGAATGAGCACCCGTTCTAGATAAGTTGCGATAGCGATCTAACTAGGTTGGACTTAACATTTCTGTATCACTTTTAATGCTGCATAATTCAAAACTGGATTTAGTCAGAGTAGCAGATAGGCACCTGCAGGATTACACATAGCTGTATCTCATGTCTGATCAACTGTGTCTTGTAAAGAAAATAATAAAACATTCCTCTATGATGGATTTTCAGCACTGTCTCTCGGAGCCTGTGAGAGAGCAACGTGTAACTAGTTAGAACGAACATGATCCAAATGACAGAATAGCATAACTTTAACAGAACTGCTGTATGTGCCATATTTAAAAAAGGATGAACATGGCCACAGCACTAGTTGTTATTTAATGGCTTATAACACAATAGACCGTAAAAACTTGTTATGTGGGTGACAAACTGTTCTTGATGACAAATCAAAACCACTAATTGCTCTGTTAAGTTCTCCAACACGTAATCTTCACAGGTTCAATCATCAAAATTCGCTGGAAGCCATCAGACGTTACTTTTAATTAATCATTCTTGGAAAACTCTACACAACAATTTACATTTTTTCCCACAGAGACACAAAGAAAAAAAATAATCTCAACCGAGCGACTGGATTGGTTCTCAACATCTGATAAATTCAACAGTACAAACACAGCGATAAGCTCCTGTAGGTCATTCATCATACCACTCCCCCCTAAGCTCCATGCATCCTGGTCACCGCCCTCCATGACTTGATAACCCACATTGATTCTATCTGTCCCCCCAAGAACAACAAAAGCTACATATTGATACCATGTCCCATCAAGTTACCCCATGTGCGTGGGCATGCGTACACACCTGTTGTAAGCACGCACAAGTACTTAGATGCTTAAACGCAGGCAATTACAAAGCACGTACAGCTGTGATCTTTATGAGAACAAAATGCTATTTAGCGAGATGTTTTAAGAATAGCTTTAATTTGTTTAATAAGCGAAGAAAGCGAGACAAACGAACAAAGTTGTCCTCTTTTAAACTTAATCCAGCACTATTGTTGAGACCACATTGTAAAATCCCTGTCAGACTAATCAAGCAATACTTATAATAATGTAATGCCTATAAATGGTGCAATAAAACTGCTGGCAGTAGTCCTGGAATCCTTTCACAGAACACTTGTAATGAGCGCAGATGGATAGGTCTCTGCCTCCTCACTTTCTTGGTGGCACGGTGGGTGTTATTCTCTTCCCCACAAAATAACGAGGTGTTTTGTTCTGTGAGAGAATGGATTAGGGATGGTATCAGTGCGCCACTTTGTGCCAAAGCAGAGAAAAAGAAAGTGAAAGCAAGTGAGACAGGCTGAAGAAGAGCCTGAGAGGAGTTAAGGATTAATGATTGTCCTGCAAGCAGAGACCTGTCAGGTGGGAATGAGCTGCCAAAATAACACAGTGTGATTAAACTCTTACACATTTAATTAGATAGTTCCCCTCCTACAGATCTCTTTAGCATATGAATCCAGGTTTCAGCGTAATGCTGCGGAACCCCAATGTGACAGGAATATCATAAAGAAAAGTAGTGTCTGACAATCGAATAATAGCTGGACCTAGGAGAACTTTTTTTTTCTTTCAACCAAAATGGGAAGCACCTTGGAGCATGAAATGTGGCTCCAATTGTTTCTCTGTGTGTGTATCCACCCATAGCGCTGGAGAAGGGTTATTGGCAGGCAGGAGGAGGGGAGTTTGGGGAGGGGATGCTGAGCTGAGAATGCCAGGAATGTCCAACCCTGTTTACAGCTCGGGCCGGTTCACACCTGCAGGTCAGGGTGCTATCACCAGCCCCGGCCCCTCCTCTCCCTTTGCCCCCCCCCCCCCCCCACCCCCCTCATTACAAGGGGGTCAAACTCAGAGGTGACCTAATTAGAAGCTCATTACATCACAGACAATCTCCATTAGCATGCCAAGCCGGCCTGTTAATCCATTAGCACCACAGAGGCCCCCAGTGCAGTCTTTACATTCCTACCCCTGTGGCCCTCACTCAGAGCCCCTGCCACACACAAACACACACTTCTATTGCTCCTATGGGAGATGCTGAAATAGCCCAAACATTCTTATCAAGGACACAAACAATAACAAGAACATTAATAAACTGCTACCTATCCTCATAAGCAAAAATTAAGATCATACATTCCTTCAAGTGAAAATCTAGTTTGTTGGTTGCACCTGTCACCTTCTATTCTTTCGTCGTCCTTGAGCTAAGTGTGTATCTTTTTACGAAACACATTAGTTAAAATTGAAGCCGCTCATTGAGCAAATTTGTTTCAGGGTTTTTGTGAAATCACACATAAATCACTTTTTATTTATTCAAAACACAGGAGATTCATTCTGATGAGGCAGTGACGTCCTGACACGTCAAGGTGTTATAGGCGCACTGGGACAGGTAGGAGAGGACGACTGAACTTTTATACCACAGTGGTCTCTGAGCGGGTCTACACCTGCGGGTTTTGGCTGCCGAAATACGCTGTTAGATCCAGTGTGTCTTTCTACATCTGCTGATGCTGCTGCTCCAAGATAAATCCTTTCTTCTCCCATTTTGACCATTAGAGAGAAATGAGAAAAAATGAAAGTCATATTTCAGTGAGCTGCTTTTGGCATTGAGCTCTCAGCATTACAACCCTCTAAATACTTTTGTCCTTGGTCTGCTTGTCATTATTGTACAAAGTTTTTTAAAAGTTTTTAAAAAATTACAACTCGTCTCACAGCGAGAAGCTGAGCTGCAGTCAAGCATGTGTCAACAAATTTCCCTGCTTCTCTTTTCAACTGTTCAACCCCATAAATGAACTTCCCTCACTGAGTCTTTGTTGGATGAGGCCTCTAAAGTGCTGGATGCAGCTGTGGGGTTGTGGCCCAATACAGGAGACTGAATGAATCAGTTTCTATCTCGTCACTGGGGACCTGGGAGACACTGAGCCCCACTACCTTCCCTTTGAAACCTCTCCTCTCTGGTGACTGGCAGACCATACAACGCACAGGGCTTTGTAAGTGACTCCATTGTTAGGGGCGGATTGAGAGGAAAAAAGGGGACTAGCCCTAGGGATAGAAAAGCAAGGTGAAATAAAAAGGTCTGGCTCTGCGGTCTGAAGAGGGCAGGAATGGATCAAAGGACTGGGTACTGACCTGCGGCCTTTGTCCATCAGACAGCCATGGCTTCATTTAACCTCTCTCTGGAGGTCGACAAAGTCCATTGGGATATCGAGCTTCACAGGAGCTGTGCCCTATGGGCACATCTCAGTGCCTCCTCTCCAACCCCTCCACCTGGGACAATATCACAGGTGAAAGTGGATGGGAGGGGTTGGCCTGTGCATCGCCCTAACCTGTCAGGGATCCACCACAAAGGGAGCTGAGCCCTCTCCCCGGATGCCCGGCGGCCAAGTCTTACCTTACTATACGGTATTCACATGGTCTTGCTGCCTCCCTGCCCTGGCTCCACTGGGAAAGCCACAGCATGGAGGGAATCAGAACAGAGAGGAGCTCTCAGCTGCTCACCTGGGGATGGTAAACCTCAGCTATGTGGCAAACAAAGGTGAACTTAGAGGCTCTCTGCTGCATTGTTTAGTTGTGGAAACTTAAATCTTCTAGCCTTAATGAACTGTTGAATAGAGAGGATTTTCCATGGTTCAAGGGGCCATGTGTGACTTTCAAAAGCCCGTCTATCCTGCTTTCTACAGAGCCAGACCTAACAAACAGGCTGTGTGCAATACATACAGGACATATTCTGAAATAGCCAATAGCAATTACACAAAATGTTCACAGTTTTCCATGATACCATAAAGCTCATTGCCAGACGAGCTGATGCTGAGTAAAATATTCACATGCAGAAATAATGAAATTATTAAATTGTTAAGTGTCCATGTTGCTTTTCATTACATTCACAAGTTACTGTTTTATAGGAAATGCTTAACTGTTGTAATACGGCAACTGTTAAGCATTTCCAAACATTTGCTCAATTTGTGGGATTACCAGGTCACTGTGCCCCAAAAGGAGAGGAGAAGGAGAGGGAACCAGAATAGAAGATGTGGAGCAGATGAACAGGAAAAAGCAACACTGCGGACGGGAGGCAAGTAGAAGCAGGAGTACCTGCACTCAAATGAGGATGGGGGTCTAACTATGTTGGGAACGAAAGCGGCCAAATTGTCCTGCTTTCATTAGTGCGCTGAGTGAAGCCTCTGCCGAGGCCTCGATTCCCAAGACTCTCAGATAACAAGTGGCTTCCCACACTGAGGCTTTCTGTTTTCTGTTTCCTCTCCAATAAAACCAGCCACAGAAAGAGAGCGAGAGAGACGGGGAGCAAGAGTGATAGACGGGTGGGGAAAGGGGAGAGGGGACCCCCGTGGTCTACGGTTATCTGGGGCAGTTTGGTTTATTTTCCCCAACCCCAATGAATGGCTGCCGACAAGGCATTTCTGATGGCCATGATAAGATATCCCACCCCCGGTGTCCTACCTCTGTAGCCTTGACCAGACCTCCAGCTCCATCCTTTCAAGTAAACAGGTTAAGCATCCCATCAGGAGGTGGAGGTACTGACAGACAAAGTAAGGTGGTCTTGTGCTGAAATGCACAAATGTAACAGACTGAGTGAAAGCGGAAGGCAACGAGTGGAGGTCACTAATATGACCTCCCACACACAGTAATGCACAGACTACGACAAAAGCATTCCATTGGCATCCTGTTAGTGATAGGTCTAGATAGGAACCACTGAGCACTCCAGTGTATGCAGCTGGCTAGTGGATCGGGAAAATGTTACGTTTCTCTGAGGCCTAACAACAATCAACTTGATGCAAGCGATTTAAATGTCTGGAGGCCGGCGCTGCTGTATGCTAAAATCAATGGCTGTGTCTTGAATCATCTACTGCCATACTTATCCATTTGCTGTTTTGAGAGAATAAGAGTGAATATTTTTCAGGTAGGCTACAGCTTTATGAAGTGTACCCAGAAGGTATACACAAAACAGTCAAACACTTCAGTATGAAACACTGTAAACTTTTCACAGTCAGCAGCTGCCATCTTCGCCACACATGGAAAGGGAGGGTCCACCAAAAAATATGTACCGGTATCCATCAGAAGTAGAATATATTGTCAGCATGAATGATGTCAACAGGTATCGAGCTAACAATGGCAGATTTTATATCACATTAAATGGGCTGTGACATATTTTAGTATTTACGTGTGTTAAACTGTCATCTAAATGTTAGAGGAAAAATTGTATTATGTGCGATCTGAGGCATGTTTTTGATAAGTTCATAACTTGTACATAGAGTATAGTACACAACATGGACATATAGCAACTAAACTATCTTAACTGAGGTAGTAAATATGACTTCTATACAGTCATTAGTCACTTTGTTAGGTACACTTGTTCACCTTCTGGTTAATGCAAATATTTAATCAGCCAATCACATTGCAGCAACTCAAAAGACAATAGCCAGGCTGCATTGAGCTGATATAGAAGAGCAACAAAAAGCTCAAATGGCCAGTCGTCACAACCAAGGTATGCAAAAGAGCATCTCCAGAACACAGACGTGCTACAGAAGCAGAAGGCCATATTGGGTAACACTCCTGCCGAGTAAGAACAGGAAACTGAGGCTCAATTTGCCCAACAAAATTGGACAATACAAGAAAATGTTTCCTGGTCTAATGAGTTTTGACTTACATTGCAACATCAACTTTTGTTAAACACAAAGTCAAAAATTATAGTTGTATAAAATCTGTATATAAGCATTAATCATTATAACATTAATCTAATCTAGAACATGAATGGACAGTTTCCTCTAGTCTTTAAAAATGACTTGTTTAATACCACATAAAATGAAGTAAGAAGGCGGGCATTTAGGGAAGGCAGAGATAAAATCCACCTCGGGTTACCTTATTACTTCCTGTCATAACAGCTGTCCCTCCGTCCTCACAGACACATATTTGTGTATTGCCATAAATGTGAACTAAAATGTATGTAACTGCACATCACATCGCAAAACACCACACATAAACATCCAACGTAACTGGATGAATGTAAGATTTTTAGTACTTTTTTGTCCACACTGAGAATACAGCAAAAGGGATTGTGAGCATTCATGGTTGTAGAAGCTAAACACAAGTATACAGCCACAGCATACTGACGCAACTGGATTCAAATTTAAAGGTTCCACTCTCACATCTGCACCAAATGGTCTTCACCAAACCTTCCTGCTCTCCCTTCACCTCTGCTGATAGCAACTCAAGGACTCTCAGCCAGCTGGCGGAACCGATGGAGGAAGAGACGGAGAAAATACCAAGAGGGTGTCTGTGTTGGAGAGGTAGGGTGGCAGGAATGATAAACTGCGACCTTCTCCTCATACTTGCAACATGCCTAATGGCTGTTCTGAGTGCCACAGCTCAAGGTGTCTGAGCCTCTAAATGGAGGGGTATTTTTATCCTCATCACACACTCACTCACATATTAACAAACACTGTGAATTGTGTGCATATCCATGGCTGATGTCCGGGTGCACCACAGGGTGAACGAGGACTGGCGAGTTGGCACGCAGTGCTGGCAGTACTCAAGTTCCTGATAGCTTTCAGGGGCCTTTGATGTTCTTTGCATCCCCCTTAACCGCTCCATCCCCTGGGCCTCCCCCTTGCAGGAAATTGCATTCTGTCCACTGCCATAGCAGATAAATGAGGCAGGAGAGGGTGCTGCACACTGTCACCAGCCGACCTGGCCTGTCTCACACCACACCGCAACCTGTGTGTTAGCCGCGTGTGCTCTTATTCAGCACCCATGGCAGTCCTTGGGGAAAGAGAATGTATTTAGACACATAAATGCAGTCCTGCACCTACACACTGAAACATACAAACTGCAGGCAAGCATGGCGGTGTATACAATACAAAACATTGTGAGTTTAACGTTTATGCTAGCAAGTGGATCTTTGCAGGCTTAAAACATACAGTATATTATTATTTTTACAGTACAAGGTCCCGATCACACCACAAGCACATGCTCACTTTGACTCTGTAAGATTAGCTTTAGCATCCAACAAGGATAACAATGCATTTCACACTTCAATCAAAAGTCAGTGATATGTGATTACATCATTGTTAGAGTCCTGTAATCCCCCCATTGACATTGTCTGGGAATGTCAAGAAATAATACAGCTAAAAAGGAGTGCTCACGCAATGGGGACCCCAGTGGTACTTAGAGGGATGGAGGCGGCTAGAAATTTATGACAGGTTGAACGTACTTGGATGTGTGAGATCATGCTTTTTGTTGTATGCAATGACGTGTAAGTGTGCACTTGCGAATATAGGTGCATGTCATGGGCGTATGTGCAAATATGTTTGATTAGTGTTTCACTACATACAGCACAGTTAGTGGTAACAGAATGAGTTAGAGCTATAAAATGATGTCAGTCCTATTGGTACCCAATGGTACAACCCCACCCTAAATCCTGTAGGTTTAGATTCCCTACACTTAACAACCACTATGTCAGAACGAAGAAAAAAACAAACTGCTGCACTGACATGCTTAAGCTGAACATGTACAGTGTTCATAGATGTGCATAGATTTCGCAACAGCTTTAGCCACCAAAATGATGTAAGAATCCTTTCAGAAATTGTGCCACAAATATTTTTATTTTTTGCACAGAGAACAGTACATAAAAAGGGGAAAATGGTATGACCATGATTAGCTGCGACACAGCACCAGTTATTTGAGGTGAACTTGAGTACAATGGCCAGTTATATGAGCACTTTGCTGAGTTTCTTCTGTGGATTTAGCCTGTCTCAGTTGCCTCTGTCCCTTGACTTATCTACAACCAAGTTAGGGCTCAGGACATCTGTGTTTTGGACTGCTTTGTATGTTGTTTCAGGAGACAATTCTTTATATTTCCTGATGTACAGTTTGGGATTTTGACATGGTTGCTGTGAAACCAACCAGATGCCTTCTGTATGGTGCTGTATATCCATCAGATACTTCACTGAAATTCCATTTTTAGGCCAGTTTCTAATTACTCTTATCTTCCTGAGGTTTTATCACAGTGTTTCAGGGTGAGTCGTTGTTATTACACTCTCCCACATCACACATTGTGCACATCAGTATTTACAGAATTACTTATATATTGTAGTTCATTTGTAACTTATAAAAAGTGAAGATCTCAAATACGTTTGGCTTATGTTCCCAACCATGTGTGGCCTAAAGCAAAACAGGAGGCTCCAGAGTTTTCAGTCATTCTACTCTCTGTGTTGTTTTCCTTTGATTGATCTCTGCCCACCATGTCAGCATTAAATAAACAGGAATGCGAAGTAGACCTCTGATCAAAGGTAGAGTTTTTCTTTCATTCTAAAACCCTATGCTGTACCCCACCCTGTTGTGTTTCTTTTCCATTTAACATGACAGTAAAAGCAACACCAAAATGTATTATACTACATGTCAGTTACAGTAAGAGTTACAATAAGCCTTACAGTAAGCCTTTTTTCTTCCCTACGTGTAGCTTCTGGTGTTTCTCAGGTTTTATGTTTGTAAGAAAGCAGGTGTCCGAATGACACAAGCACAAGTCATCTAACCTAAAAGAGCTGTGAGTAAGATAATGTAGATTTCATTGCTCATTTTTCAATGATTTGTGATCTTTTCAGTCCAGGTTAATTTGAAATTTTATTTTAAAATCTGAAAAAGAGCAACAAAGTCAAGATAGGTTAAGTCTATTCAACCAACATCTTTCCCTTTTTCCATGCCAGCAGCACGCTACTGTTGATGTGAGCGATCCTGCGTGTGGTGAGTGAGGAGAGCAAGGACACCATGTGGTTCTCTGCTGTGTAACACACATACCACATGCACACGCACACATTTATGTACACATCCACCCCATTACCCACCACCATCTCCACAAGTGCCCCATGTGACCCTTCATCCTATCCTGAGCTGTAGCAGAGCCCCCCTACACATCAGCAGGCTTCTGATTGACAGGCCGTGAAGATACACCAACATGGTCTCCATTTAGCTCAAGTACCACGCCACCATCACCTCAGACACCCCCACCCTGTCCTCCTCTTTGAGTCCCAGGAGAAAACACACTTGAGCCAAAGTGTTTCAGAGCAGGATGTTTCCTGGGGAGAAAAGGTTTCGTCTCAGGTCAGTGTGCACTGCTGTGATGGAGGGTGCTTTTTCACGAGGGTGTGGGGGAGCGGGGGAGGCGGCGCGTTGGGGGGGGGGGTCAGCTTACGATGAGAGGGAAACGAGGAAGAGGAGGCGCGGTGAGAATTAGAGACAAAACTTGTGGATGTTTGAAGAAGCAAACTGCAGCACAGGCAGGGTGGCAGAAGTTTGTGTGTGTTTGGAAAGGGCCAGAAGTGGAAGTTGGGTGATTGTGTGATGAAGTAGTGGGGTGTATGGAGGGGGGGTTACAGAGTTTGGAGAGGCGAGGTGGTGGCGAGGGGTGCTGAGGGTGTTCAGTCCTGAGAGGAAACATTAGCAAAGCGAAGAGGAAAAGCTGCCAAATTAACTTCTCACCCTTTCAATCACACCCCTGAGAATTCTTGCCCCACTTTACCTCTGCTGATCTGGCTCCACTTTTTGGATGAAGGAGTTTCTTTTTTACTCTTTTCCTTTTTCCTTTTTCTTTTTTTCCCCCCAGCTGCACACTGTGGAGAAACATCACACCCTCACACCAACCCAAGCGCAAACTTACCCCTCCCCATGCATCTTGTCTTGTTCCCTCAGTTGCAACCCTGTTTCATCCATTGGCCAAAACTACAAACATGAGTACCGCAGCCAATGAGTTCGCAGGACCTCCCTCTGCCTCCGTTCCCAATTCGGCAGCAGCAGAAGGGCTTCAAACATGTCCCCCCGGAATAAGACTAATGTATTAAGAATCAAACCCGTACCTTGTTAAGTATGTCCACTCCCAAACACCGGCCAATAGAATGAATCAAGCCCCAGAGAAAATCTTTAAAAAAATCACTCAGTGTATTGCATCATTCTGTGAAGAAAGAAAAAAAACTGCCTTTATGTAGGTTTAAAAGATCACCAGAGAAGTGGAGCAGATGGTCTGTCATGACTGGTGCTTTTGTAAAGCTATCCATGTACATTCAGCTCAACTAGCTCCAGCCTGTAGAGCAAGATCTGGAGTGCGGTAATAAAGTTCAGACCTCGGTCCTCCTCTCTGTCATTCCCTCCCACCCTCCCTGGCATTCCTACATAGAGCCATTCTGCTCTAATTTGTTTGTATTTGTGCATTTTCCCCCCCAATCATCTCCACTTTCTGTTTTGCCTCTTTCCTTTTCTCTCTCCCCCTCTATCATTTTGCATATTATGTGGTTGGTTCCTCCTCTTCAGGTCCTTTCAATCTAAAATAGATGATTAGAGTCATTCTGCAAGACAAATGTAACTTTTCTGGACGCTCTAAATCTGTTTAGGCACATTTAATAGTGTCAATTATTGTGGGGCCAGACAGGGGACTTGGGCCTTTCTGTAGTCAGGGCCCTTAATAACATTGGCTACAATGAGAAGCAGATGCTGACCCTCTTGGTCCCTTTGAAAAAAGACATTTGAGTAGCTCTGCTTCTAATTTATGAGCCCCCCTCCACATCTGGAATTCTTTATAATTAAAACATAAACCCCAAAGTTCTACTTCCACCTGTCAAATGTTGAGAAGATGAACATAGTAATAGGCTTCTCCTGCACTGGTTGAGAGATGGAAAGACTGGTTTTGCTTGTTCTTTCTTAAGGGAGGGGATTGGGCTGAAAAGGTGGTGCAAAGAGAGGCCTTCTTATGTGATTGTTTTGCTTTAAGCCCAGGTCTGGTGTGCCACATGACTTTTAACTCTACGAGTTTAACCCAAAGCAGCTACATATGCATTCAAAAGTGAGCTAGCAGTTAGCATATTAAATTACACTCTGGTTGCGGGAGTGCATAAAATCATATTAGTCAAATAATTTCCGGGTCAACAATGGGCAAAAAGAAACAACAACAAATGTTGAGCCATTTTTCTTCTACAGTCTTTTCCTCTGAAAGGTTCAAAGTGATGTGGGACAGACGTATTACAGCCAGACGGAAACACAGATTTCCGATCTCACACCCAAAGTGAACAGGAAGCATCACGTTCAAGCTTAATAGAGTTCCTTTCCATGTATTTGCAAGTAATAAAAGCAAAGGAATGGATTTGCCACGGCTTGCGAATAACATAATTGCCCATAATAGGTTTGTTCCAACAGATCAATAAGACCTACATGAGTGAGCGTTGAGTGTGTGTGTGTGCATGCGTACGTGTCCGAGGAAGTGTGTGAGCATAAAGCCTCTCAGACTTCAAGCTCCCTTCATTAAATCGAATTAAGATCTTGCACCCAGCAGATTAATTTTCTTTGTCTTTTTCTTCTTTCCTCTCCTCCCACCTCCTCACACCCTCCTTCTTTTGAGAGCAAGACAAAAGCAGCTGTGAGAGGGGCCGTCAAGCTTGTGGAGGTTGGAGAGTGCAGCTCGTGCAGTTAATCCTGCTGTGGGTACAGCCATGAGGACAGCATTCCTTCTGTTTTCTCCTCTATTGCCAGATCACCGTAATAAGGTTTTTGGTGTTAAAGGTGGAACACGCCCTGAAAACACAGCTGATCAACACCAGCCTCTTGTGCCTGCACACCTGTAACACCTACAGTAGATATAAAAGGCTGCATAGATAACACTTTCAATTCCCAAAGAGGGGTTTAGCATACTGCCGATTTTGTGCTCTTACAAGGGGTCCCTACAAATCTTCTTCAACACTCACTGAAATAAACTACTCTCTGTTTCTGCAGGTAACTCATGCCATCAGCTGTGATGAAGAGAGTCAACGTTATCTGCAGGTGTAAGGCAGTTAAAGTACTTCCCAACAACAAGCATAAAACGGAGAAGGAGGCGGGTGTTTTTAAAAAAAGAAGGAGGTTACGCTGCTGTCCTGAGGAAATGAAATGAGCACAGTGTGTGACAGGTTTGGGAAAACAGCAGGGCAGCAGGGAGGGGAAAATGAGCTAAACAAGGCAAACTTAGAGGAGAGGGTAGACTGCACCAGAAAAAAAAAAAGGGGGGGGGGGGTAAGTGGCAGAAAAATAGGGTGAGAGGAGAGCATGAGAGGGCAAGCTACTACACAGAGAGGAAGAGGGAGAGGGAGTAAGTGAGAGGAGGGCCTCTTTGTGGATCATTGGCAGATAATGGGCTCATTAGGCCAAACGTAGCTTTAAAAGGCTCTGGCTCTCTAAACAAACAGAGCAGGCGCTGAGGAGACGGACTTAAGGGCCCGACATGGAGAGAGATATAATGAGGCCCTCCGCCCCCATCCTGCAGAGCTTACCAACTGGCTGCCTGCTCAAATTCTCCAATGATCAGGCAACCTGCATCAACCCAAGTAGTCTTTACCTTCCACCTTCAGAAATTACCCTCTCCTGATTTAAGCTTGTCTGTACTTATTTCTTTCTCTGTTTCGGGTTTTAAAATGAGCATATTTTTCCTCTTCCTTTGGTTTTGGCATTCTGTCTACACTAAACTTTCCGTAATTAAGAAGTCTGGTGCATGTTTCCTGTAACATTGCTCTTTCTGGCTATGTTAGTCTATTGAAAAGGTTATGACTGAGCGCTGCGGAGATAACTGGTTTAGATTAAGGGTAGGCTGGATTGAGTACATGCATTACAGTAAATGACTGGTTTTGGTTAGGAAATAATTTGGGCTCAGGTTGAAGTAGAGGAAAACAGAAGTCTGTGTCGGAGCAGATTCCAACACAACAAAAACTGTGCTTTATTGGGCATGGGACAGTTTTGGAAAACTATGGCATCCACCAGCAGCCATGTGGCATTACACAAAAACTGGTTAATGGTTTTGCTTTGTTTTTTCACTTTTACACCCACCTCTGATCCTCTGTGTGATCACTTATTGTAAGCTAATGACACATCGTTATTGTTTACTTTACATTATTTCCATTTGTGTTTGTTCAAGTTAAGACGCATTTATGATGATAAACTGTTCACCTGGTTAACAGAGGTTAAATCAAATCAAATCAAATTTCAATAACTCTGTCACACAGAGAAAACCCGGATGAGTGGGAAAATTATTACGTGCTTTGACTGTGTTAAAAGAGGTGATCACATATATAAGTAGGTACTCATATCTGTATGGACAGAAGAAGAGACCGCCTATTAAAGTAGAGGTTGTTTCTAAAAATCAGAAAACACTAGTGTGGCTCATTTAGTGTGCCAGATCACCTGATCGCACTAACAGTCGACATACAGTAGTCTAAGGGTTTAGCTGATATGCTTTGACACATCTATTAGAGAATGTCATCTAGTGTGGACTCCGAAAGCCCCTTTGCAACCCGTCTCTTCCTTTTTCCACTATGTTTGACTTAGTTGTTAGTTGTAATTTCTGTCATCACCAATGCCTGTCCTTTTCTCAGACTTTCCATTATAAAAATGGAAGGGGGAAGAGTTTTCAAACCAGAGCCCTACCTCCAAATATAAATTGCTGCAGATGGAAATAACAGTTTTCTTTTGACCATGCTGGTCCTTACTGAAATAAACACTTTTCATCTCCTTTCACACCACTTAGCGGTTTGGCCCATGCACCATCCCCCCACTTGGTTTTACTCACCGTAAGCAGTTCGGTTTGTTGATGAGTGAGAACTACTCATATTGACTCATTGGTACTCAATTGCAAAACACATAGTTTCAGTCACCTTATAAAATGCAACAAACACCCCATGCTGTATTTTTCCCTCATTTAGCTTAGCAGTCCAGCACTATCCTCAAGCCCTCCCCGAGGACAATGCTGCAAAGAAAGAAAAAAAAACTCAAGCGATACAAATAAAAAGTTACTGAGAAGTCACAAGAAATGTGAGCTGGAGTGTTTAATGCTTGTGGTAAAAGAGTGCTGTTCCAACAAAGAGGTCTGTGGGAAAGTTGAATTCTTATTAAGCAATTGGGATGTGAGCTCCATTGCCGGGAGGGGATGGCCTTTAGTTGAGCTCATTTGGATGCCACTCATAGCAAAAACAAAAAAAACAACCTCTCTTCAGGAGTAGCTTTGGTGAATAACATATTCCCGTAGAGGTCCAAATTGATATTGTATGAGAGTGCATGCGATTGAAGTGCTTCACTGTAGCATATTATTAGGTACTGTGGCTGTAAGCAATAACAGAGCAGTTTTCCTTGAACTCCTTTGTAATCAACTGAGGGAAACAGTGCATGGCTATCCAACCATTGAAACTGCCACAAGATTTATAGTGAGAAAAACTAAAGAGACTGCCGTCTGGTTCTCCAGGAAACCAAAATATCTTCCTCTCCCATTACAGAATGTTTGCCTTTGTTTGCCTTTATTAATGCCAATATATTACAGTGTGAAAAGCAGGAGAACATTACTTGGAAGGACTGAAGTAGGGATTAAAAATGGAGGTATTGTTGGGGGCGAGAGGCGGTTTCTGTTCATCTCCAGCTGCTTCCCTGCTCATCATGCTGAGAACTAACATGAAACACACTCACGCTATGGCCTCCTCTCACACACATCTGACATCCATTAAAAATACTGTGATGGAGGACCAAGCCTCTGAGGGGACTTGCGGTCCCATCTCTCAGCTCTTCTCATAGAAAAGTAAAGAAAGGAAGGGGGAAGACGAAGGAGATTGAAAGAAGGGGGTATTTCTGACAACTGGAAACCAATCCAAACTTGGACTGTGTATGGGGTTTTTTTTCTGTCTCTCTCTCCTCTGAACAGGAATCCAACCAATTCAACATGTGCATATGTTTCCAAACCATGCTTAGATACCAAGATATGTACAATTCACATTCTTTGTATTGAAAACACCATTACTTACCATTAAGATAAACACTTTATCATATCATCATAAGCACAGACCATGAGACTAGGGGAAACGAATATTGTTTTGGCATGTCTTTTCAGCTTTACCAGCCATCACGCCAAGATTTGGTGGTCTGACTCTACTTGAGATTATCAGGTTAAATATTTAAATTGACAATTTAAAAAAAATGCCTGATAACTGAGAAAACGTGTGTAACACTTAAGAAACATCTTCTGGACAACACAACTCTTGCCCTGATTGTGATCCCCGTGCCATAGTAAAAACATTCCAAACCTTTCCAGAGGATATGTCTATTCCCTGGTTCTTTTTCCCTACTCAGATAAGTTAACCCTGACAGTGTGAAACATCATTTAAAAACACAGAGGTTGGTCAAACACATGTAGGTCTCCATGTAGGTCCACAGAGGTCCTAAGGGCAAAGTACTCACCTTGTAAATGACAGCCAGAGAAATTTTACTCATGGACTGTGTAATAGGCATCATTTTCTGCACTCATAGAGTCATAATCAGGGCTGGAGAAGAAAACAACAGGCACTTTCTTGGAAGTAACAAACCCTAAACTTTAATGCAGGTACAGACAGTAACAAAGAAAAAAAATGTGTTTGTGTTTGTAGCGATACACCCTGAAGTGTGCATTAGGGTGTATCGCTACAAGCACAAGTGAATTTGGAATACATATTCAATATATTCAATAAAGTATCATAGCAAAATATGAAATAATCACAAAAAAGCAGTATCGTGAAGAGGGTTTCAAAAAAAATTTTTCTTCAAACCTAACACAGTAGTTTTATTGCCTAATCCTAACCAGATTATTTCTAATTCTCAAACTAGAACTGCATTTGTGATTAATAATGTATTAAAAATAAATACATATGTAATATGAAGATCTGTTACATGTATGAACTGAATTGCCTGGTGTGAGTGATTAAATAATTCACTCCACCACCACTTCTTCACCCTCCAAATGTGACCTTTTTCACTCCATGTAAGTGGAAAATATAAATTTTGTGTGCACAGAGACAAATTGGTGCACATGAGACTGAAAAGATGAGCAATCACAAAAGAACACAAAAATAATAAACTATAGGTTGAGTATTTCATGATCTGCCACAATATTCTGTTGCCGCAGATTAATTACTGTGCTTTATTAAATGTACTTTATACAAAAAAGAGAGAAAAAAACATACATTGAAGCTGTAAATATATCAATATTTCACTGTTTCTATTGGACTGGCTGCTTGCTGTGGTATTTTGATTAACAGACATGTGCTACACCTGTTAGCAAGAGTAAAAATTAGCCCATTTTTGTCACGGTCCTTGGTCTTCGACCCTGTTTTTGAGTTTGTTCTGGACTCCTACTCACTTCTTTGGATTTATGAAAAGTTTACAATCATGTTTTGTATTACCTAGTCTTGAGTTTTGTGTTCTCTAGTGCATCTGAGTTTTGTTATCTCTAGTTCCTGGTTCCTTTTTATTACATTAGTTCGCCTTCGTGTCCAGTCTGTTCCTTGTCTCGTCTCTGTATCTTGTCATCTGTGTCTCCTGTTGTAGTCTGTCTGTTCTCCGTGTTTTGTTATCCTTTCTGTCTCCCCGGTCAGTCCCCTGTGTCTGTCTGGTCTCTCCCTGTCCTGTCTCTGTGGTTGTCTGGTTTGCCTGTCTTGTCATGTATATAGGTCTGTTGTCCTGGTCCCCGTCTTTCTCCCTTCCTGTTTCTGTAATCATCTATGTTTTATCCTTTTCTCACTCGTGTCTTCATGTCTGTTTATCTCCAACCGCCATATGAAGTTCACGTGTCTTAGTCCGGTCTCAGTGTGTGTTATTTCCTGTTTTGATTGTCTGTCTCCTGCATGTGCTGTTCAGATTTTGCTTCCCCTGTCTTATCAGTCAGATTCTGTTTAGCTGTCTTCCACAGGTGTGTCCACTCTGCCCTATTCTCCTCTTGTACATATATTGTGTGTGTGTGTGTTCTTTTGTTGTATTCTTCCTCATGGTGTGAGAGTTTTAGTCCGGCAGTCTTTTTATCTCTCAGTCTATTTGGCTTTCTTTCTTTTTTTTAAAGTCTGTTACAATCCTTCTCAGTTACTGTTACTGTTTGTTTTCTCTGCCTTTTTGCCAGCATAAATAAAGCTGTGATTTTAAGTATGCTTCCATCTGTTGAGTCCTGCCTGCCACACACCCAACTCAAGACAATTTTCCAAAATATTAAATTATTAATGTGCTAATTATTTAATTTGGGGAATAAATGTATTTGTCTGGTGAATACTAAACAGTTTTGTTATTGTTAGTCCAATAAATTAATGCATTACATCACTTACATTTCTACCCAACATTTTAATGACGTCAACTTTCTCCATTTAAATCTTCTTCACTTAACTAAACCTACACTAAGTGTGTAATAAGGTAGAATAGCGAGGGTGCAGATTGAAGATGCTACCACTTGGAAAAAATAAGCTAGAAAAGATGTCTAAACAAGGAAACACAAGCTTCTTGTTTGATGTGCATAGAGCTAAGTGAGAGAAACATCACCCTGCTGTCTTCGCTGCCTGTTTACTTCAGCACGTTACCCCTTACGGCCACCCTACATGGACCCCCACACACATCGACCCATGGCCTGCGCACTTAAACAGAGCGAATGAGCGAAAGGCACACCTCATTAATCTTCCTGGCACTTTCCTCTCTAAGGCTGTCTATTTTACCAGTAAGTTTACTTTTACATGGAGGTGAAAGTGACAGATACTCAAACGGCGGCCTTAAAACGCGAAATGTCCAACGTCACCCACAAGTAATAACTTACACGGTTTGTAATTTACCCGGCGTTCTTTTTTTCTGAATGCTTCCATTTCCTCTGCATTGTGCTTGTATCTTAAAATGGAATAAGGAATTCCAATATGTTTGGACACATAATCTATATTCTCTTGGCTTGGTAAGGAGTGAGGCTAGTCTCATGACATGCTTAAGAGAGTATATCCAAACTTTTCTTGATAAGTTTCATCGTCTAAAGACAGCCTCGGTGAAGTATGCTGACTCACCCACACCAAAAGGGTTCTGTCTGCAGACACAAACCAGGCAGGCTTGGACGTTCAAATATGTAAAAAGGTGCTTTCTGTAAAAGGAAAATGTTTAAGGAAGTGGTGGTCACTCGACATTTAAGGTAATATGTTCACTCTGTTTCTTAGCAATAGAATCCCTGCCCTTTATACATGTTAAGAGCCAGATTTCTTAACCTTTGTGTAGAACCAGGGTAGCTGTTTCCCCTCTTTCCTGCCTTTATAGAGAGCTAAGTTTTCCCTCTTTTTAAGCCACTTTGTTTCGGTTCCAACATAAATAATTTTGACTAGAGAGGAAGAAAGTATTTCTCAAATTGTCACACTGTTTCTTTAACGTTGCTTGCATTAAACTTACTTAAAGTTAAGCTTTGAACTAAGTTTTCCAAGTCAGATAACAAAAGTGACACCAGCACTGACACAACAACAAACAAGAGGCTTGAATATTAAAAGGTGTCACTGCTCTGTCATTGTAATTAAAATCACACATGATGTAAAGACGTCTTATTCTCGACAAGCTCACTTTGACTCACACAAGCAAACACAATGACAGAAGTCAGGTGACAGTGAACTGAGGCATCAGACTTATAAACTGCAGCAGGGAATTTGAATGACAGTGGACCCTAAAGAACCCCAGAGGAGAGAGATGTGCCTGCCGTGTGCTGGTCCTGAAACCTTGAGCCCAGACAACTGGGGGAAAGGTGGAGCCGCTGGCCTGACCTCATCTACAGGCTGCTTGGATGGAGAATCCCTGCCCAGAGAAAACAGCCTGTAGTATAATATGCAGCATCTCTGGCACAGATCTATTCCCAATAAATCATATTAGCACTAAGAGAGACCTCGAAGTTCTTTACCCATGAAAAGAATGATAAATGTAATGAAAAACAAAAACATCTTTGTTTAAAATAATACCTAAAAGAGGCTAACTACTCATTCCACGACTGTAATTGTTGCAGCACAGCATTAGCCTAACCTCCCTATTTGCAACCCTATTCAAATGTTAATTATGGTTCATGCTGTTAATAGAGGAGGAACCGTCATGCCAGAGAAAATCTCTTTTGTTTCAGGGTGTGGAAAGCAATTACCTGACCTGTGAACTCCCTTTGCATATGCAGTCTAAAAGACCATCACCACACCCATTCCCAGCTCATGATCCCAAATCTGCATGAATATGCATTTTTAGAAGAAATTCCAATTCACAGCAGAGAAAATTAATGTGTTTGAACTTTAACAGAACTACCTACCATTTTTTTTCTAATGCAAAAACTTAAGATACTGCTTAAATAACATTCTAGTTGAACTTGGGCTGAATTCCAAGAAGCATTTCGCCAAGACTGCTCGTATTTGTTTAAATTGACAGCAACTAGTGCAGCACCCAGTGTCACAGATGTCATTATGAGCTGACATTCTTGATAATGCACTACTTACTTTGATTCCTGCAATATGTCCGCCAGGTATGAAACGGATCAAATGAATAGTTCTTAAGACAAGCAAAGCACTTTGCAGTTTTTTAGGCAGATATCAGAGGATGCCAACTTTCTCAGAATTTCTGAAAATACTCTCAAACTGAGCCCAGGTCCTGCACTGTTGGTGACCTGCATGAGCCCACCTTTTCCATTATATTTACCCCAAATCAGCCCAGTTAAATTCCCTTCCATTTTGCTCATCTACTGCCAGCTCCACCTCAAACTGCTGGGCTCCAGTTTAATCACCTCTGTATGTGTGTGTGGAGGATGGTGGGGGTGGAGGCAAAAACCACACATTACATCATGTATTTACTTATCCAGGTTAGCTAGCGAGTGACATGGAGAGTGGAGCTGGGGGTGAAAGGTGAAGGATTCAGGAGTAAATGAGTCATGACCAAAACCAAAGGGTTGGATTCTGGGGACAAGGTTGCTTAAACACCAAAAGGCGCACAACACCGACACAAAGACTCTGGCGTATCTGCGGTTTGAGCGTAAGAGCGCTAAAACTTTTCACTTGAGCTTCATGTGATTGTTGCAGACAAATTTCTAAACTAATCCTCTGAGACTTCCCAGATGTACACATTTTCAACATAACCCCATAATGTTTCCCAGAATACAGAGTAAGCACTTTGAGATTATTTGCTATTAATGAGAACAATTAGGGGCTCAGGCTTTTGGTAGGATGCCAACTACTGTTTCAACATTTTTTCCTTCCTTGCAAGTGGAATTTGAGCTCTCCAAATTGCTTCCCTTTAGTAACAATGCAGTAAACACCCTCCAATCCTCTCTCAACCATCTGTGCATGGTCAACATCACCTCAGTAACTGCTCGTGACATGTGCTGAAGCTTGGCCTTGTAGCGCATCCAACTGCTCCGCTTTAGCGAGGTGGTGCAACTCAGAGAAACCGAGCAGATCCGGGGAGGGCAATCTGCAGACCGTTCCATTTAGTGTGAGTGTGGGAGTTCTTTATTTCAGTGGGGGGATCCATCATTATGATGCAGTTGGTGGCTAACAGTGTGAAACAGAGTTTAAAAGAAAGAGGGACGGGATGAAAAAAGTAAAAGAAAGAAAAAAAAATTAGGTCAAAAGTAGAGATCAGTGGACGAGCTTCCACTCATTTGTCTGCTATGTCCCAGAAACCTTTCCCTGTCTGTTGGAGTGGCGGTGTCCCCGCGCGGGAAACATCAAGCACATTCCAAGAGTAGGCCCAATTACGGGCAGATGAGGGGCAGTTCTCTTTGTTTAAGAACAAAGCCAGAAGTGACACAACTGATCTTTAAAGGGAGCTCTCGCAGCCATGGCTGGAGGGTTGTTGGGGGTGTGTGTGTGGGGGGGACATCAGTGGGTAGAGGAGGTGACCAGGTGGTTATAAATATCTATTTGGTCAGTTACTGGAAGGGAAAATGTGCAGTTTGTTTGTCATCCACTCATCCAGGTGGTGGGCCTGGTGGTTGCAAAACATCAAGACAGGGGGAGAGAGAGCAAGAGAGAGAGAGAGAAAGAGCAACCTGTTTAGACTAATTCTTATATGAAAGCCACATGTCATCCTCTAGTGTAAACCTGCAGTAAGAGAAAGCTCTTGGCAAGATCTGGTTGCATATTTAACCTGGTAATTATTCTGGTCATACACATTACCACAAAGGGAATTATCCTTGCACTTATGATTACGCAATGTTTGAGCAATTTTTAATGATTATTACCAATATGAGAATGCTCATGTGGAGTTGACTAGAATTTGGAAGGGGGGGGGGGGGGGGGCAATTTTCCATAATGCAATGTATAAGTAAGCAACAAAAATGACAGAAAGAAGTAAAACACATTTATGGTTTTATAAGACAATGTGTCGTGGCTCAAATAGTCTTCATATGCTCCTTTTATATGTCTCTATTGCACTCGGGAAATCCACAGTTCCTCCGGAAGCTGATTCTGTGCGGATGCCCCCCCTTTTACAACCACCTCTCAAGCCTATAGGGGTTGTTAATTTGATACTAAAAAGACAGGATTTGGGTGGAGTAACACTTTAATAACTCACATTGTGCAAGTAGTTGTTGATGGCCAGAAGAAAAGAGTGCAGAGGGGCGGGACGAGCTTAAAGTTTAATTCCCACTCTGCAGTAAATTAGAACACAGCAGGGTAATGTCTGTTTATTCCAAATACAGCTGCCTGGGCCTCTCTCCTATCTCTCTCTGTCTCTCTCTCTCTCTCTCGCTCGCTTCTCTCCCCACAAACCGCACCACGGCCCCAGGATCACCTGGACCAGCAGTATACACACACAAGTATTGCTAAACAAAACACACATTGTGCAAACACGCGCACTCTGCCTAAATAAACAGGCACATGCATACATGCACGCATAGGCAGATACAAACTCACACTGCACTGATGCACTCTCATACAAACACACCAGTTAGCACTATAACAGATATATTATAATCCATGTTGAGAAGTAGCCAGCAGTCCAAATAGTTCAACTCCTTTTTCTTTTTTTCTTTTTTTTGCTGTTTTCATGTAGTTAACCACTGAAATGAAAAGCTATTGTGGGCCATAAAATTATTATTATTATTTTTTATTTGCTTTAGCATTAATTCTCTGATGTAATCTAACTGTCTTTGACAACCCCCGCCCTCTCCGCCTGTTATGATACTGACCATAAAGGCATGAAGACATGCCCAGGCAGTGCATCTTGGCAGACACCACCACCCTATGTAGAACATGTGCAAAAGGGCAGGCACTAAACGTTCACATAGTGAAGATGTGGATGAATGGGTAAACTCCTCAAAAGTATTGCTTACTGCTGGGCTATTCATTAGCAAATGTTCAGAGAAGCCATTGAAGAGAAGTTACCTGGCTAGAAGGACATGCTTGCCTGATGGACATAGTACAGAAAACTAAAACTAGGATTCCTTTCGTGTTCCTATAAATAAATAGGTGTTTGATTTTATTTCTTTTGCATTTATTTCCCTGCAACATGGCCAGGGTGTGCCCCATCCCTTGGCTGGTGAAAGCAGGGATCCAGCCCACCAATTCCCCTGAATTGCATAAGCATTTTTAAAAAATGGATGAATTTATTTCAGGTTGTAATTTTGTTTGCCTCCACTCTGGTAACAGATGTGGCCAGAGGCCTTGTGCATTCATCTCATTCTCATCAGTGTGATATCTGTTTGTTTGTTTTTTTAAAGAAAAAGAATGCAGCTAAATTTAAAAAAAAACAAAAAAACAAAAAACTAAACTAACAGCATGGTACCAAGATTTCTGATTAGATACATTTAGCTTTAAGACTGACTTGAACTCAGGGATGAAGTGATTAGAACTGATGGTCAAAGGTCAGGATCACTGATACTTTATATTATTAAAAAGAGATATGAACACCATACCTCTAAAAGATATTCCCACATGCATTATTTTGAAGATGGTGGTGGAGATAGCTGTGGACACATTGATGCAAAAAAAAAAAAAAAAAAAAAATCATATATAGGTGTTCAAATGACTAGAGATCTGATGACTGAAAGGCAGTCAGCAGGCACCATTTTTGTTGTAATTACTTTATTAACCTATATTTTGCACAGACAACAAATAAGGCAACATCTGAACTCAGAGTCAGTGTAAATTAGCATAGACTTGTTCAGAGTGATGACCCGATGGTCCTCTTTCAGGATAACAATGGCCCCATCCACAAGGCACGAGGGGGGTACAGAATAGTCTGATGGATCTTAAAATTAGGTGACCTGCTATGTCCTTTTCAGTCACCAGATCTCAAGTCATTTGAACATCTATATATGATTTTTTTTTTTTTGCATTAATGTGTCATATGTGTCAGACATATGCTTTTAAAGGGCCTTCAACACTGTCAACTGTTTCTATTAATATGTCCCTATAATAGTTAATTGTGTATAGAAATGTGTTTTGAAAGTGTAAACTTGCAGTTCCTTAAACAGTTCCTAAAGCGGTGATATTAGGAATCTCTTTAAAATGAACAAGTCTTTACTGTCATCTAGTGGGAATTAGAGCATTGTCACGATCATTGCAATAGACTCGTGCCCAACGGCTATTATAGGTTTCTATCTCCATCTAGTGCACGATAAGAACAATTCAGTTTTTAAACAGAGGGCGGAGTGACGTAATGTTGTCACAGTTTCTACGTGCGCGTTCATGAATCTCGTGACCTGCTGTCAAGCACACGCATGCTAGCGCACTATGCGAGATTTGTTTGTCAACGAATGAATCGGAAATTCCACAGTGACCCGGAACACTCAAAGTATAGTGACGGTAATATTTACTCTTGTCAAGCAGCCTTACAGCAAGTCGATAACAGGAAAGTGGTTTGACATGTTTTTATTTCACTTAAAGGACAAGAAAACTAGTTTCTCGTTTTATCGCTGCAGATTCGCTAATACGCAATTCTCCGAGTTCTCCAGCCGGTATTAGCTTAGCCAGCTAGCAAGCTGGGCTAACAAGGTGATGTAGCGACAGCTGTGGTGCGCTCAGGAAATGTGATGGAAGTTGGTCTAGGCGTGTTTCTTTATGAAAGTTTCATTTTTGGACTAATATGAAGCCTGACGATAGCTGCCGCGGAGCAGTAACCGCTTTCTGAAGGTGCAGTGAGCACAGCGCTGAGGTCGGGTTTCTTGGATAGTTATGAGCAGCATCAACATTACAACCAAAATCCCTCAATTAAGCTCTTTTTATACTAAAAGGTCAGCGCTGACACTACCGGCAACAAAGAGTGGGTTTTGAGAAGCGATGTGTTTTCGTGCTGTCACGAGATGAGTCTCGACGATGAAACACTGCAGGCTGGGATGTCCTCAGTCCAGTCGGGACTGGAAGGGCAGCTGCCGCTTTTACACGCCAGACATCACAGCGCTCAAGGCGGTCTGGTGTTGGATCTGAACTCCCAGGAAGACTACCTCAGCAGCAGCTCTCCTGAGTATGACAACTATGGGAATAACACCGGTCCTCTGTTCGAGAGAAGAAAGAGATCTAGATCCAACAGCTCCAGACATAGATTCAACGAGGTGGTCACGGAGCTCGGTCCGGAGGAAGTGCGGTGGTTTTACAAAGAGGACAAAAAAACTTGGAAGCCCTTTTTGGGCCACGATTCACTTAATATTGAGCTAATGTTTCGGAAATACTGCGAGCTGAACCCCGGTGCAGCATGCCCCCAGGCCAGTGGAGGAGAGGAGGAGAGCGGCTCTAGAGAGCTGGAGAGCACAGGGATGAACGGTGCAGTGCCAGCAGAAACGAGGACCAGCAGTGTGCACGGAGGCCGCGGGTCCTTGGACACATCCACCGTGTCCTCTGATGAGAGGGACGCTGAAAGCATTGAACTCAATGTAGAGTCAGTGTGTGTGCGAGGAGGACTCTATCAGGTTGATATAATACAGAGACAATGCTATCCTGTCTACTGGAAACGTAAGTATAATCACCCCAATGCAACCCAAATTAAATCACCTCTGCATCAGTCACATGTAAAGTAGCTCCTGGTAGAGAATAAGAAACACAACTTCTATTAGTCAAACCTCACGTAGATGTTATGAAAACTACAGAGATCTGCAATATATTAGCTGCCAAAACACTTCATACTGTTCTGTAAAATGTTCTAGTTTAAATGTTAAACCTGTAGCTGAGTATACATTTTCTGTAGACTTTTACTGTAGACTGTATAGTTGTCTTTTTTTTTTTTTTTCTTGCAAGCTAAGTACTTCATCTGGCCTTTTTTTCTGGATGTCAGTGTATTGAGCTCAGCTGATCTGCATTAACTAATTCATGGATATTTCCAGGAAAAAGCAGGGAACAAAGGAAGGCAGTTGCTATAGAGCTTCGGAAAACCTGACCTGAATGAATAGGGTTCATGGCTAACTGGGTCTTTTGAAGCTTAATTTCAAATGACATTTACAGAAGAGGTTATTTTCACAGTTGTTGATGCTGTGGATGTATTGAGACCCTCTCTGTACTCTTTCAGTGTGGTCTGACGGCTACGTTAACAGTTAAGAATGTGAAATAGATACTAAAGGAGGACGTTTGAATAGTCATCCAAAGCATATCAGTTCACAAGTGAGAGATTAGTTTACACAACGGAACATGTATAAAGGTCATTGATATACTATAAGATAGAAAACATCAGAATATTTAGAAAATAAAAAAATAAAAATCAAGGTTGTGTTAAATAGTTCTTAGCTTTAGTTTGGCATATTGCCAACAAGCCTAACAAACTTACTTGACTGAACTGTACCTACTGTCAGTCTATGTGTCTACATTAGCTTTAGAACACTTTGTCTTTAAATAGAAATAGACAGACTTTGAACAGGCTCACTCTGTAGAGAGAGAGAGAAGTTCTCTTTCTAAGGCAGCCTAATTTAAGATCCTACACTCTTATTCACCACCAGAGAATTACTTAATGATGTCACTCAAGACTGTAATCAAACATGGCCTCTCTGCATTAACCACTGAGACTTTGCCCCCCAGGATTTGTCAGACTTGTTGAGTTACAACGAAAGGATTCAGTTTCCAGAAACCGACTTACTTTCATTTCTACTTGCTAAATAAAACAATACATTTATTCCTTGCCAAAAATTGAAATTCCATGATTCCCATCCATGCAGGAGCTATTTGTTTTGTTTTGGATTTGATACTAGATAATGGCTGTTGTCCTACAGAACAAGACCATATCCCAGTGATGAGAGGCCAGTGGTTTATCGATGGTACTTGGTTGCCATTAGATGAAGACGAAAGCGACCTCATCGAACGGGAGCACCTTAACCATTTCCGTGGGCAACACGTGCAGGATACCTTTGAGATGGATTTGGTTCCCAGGACCATTGATAGTAAAGATGGTGAGCTCTGGGGAAGGGCAAGGGCAGGACAGCCTTAACCTTGGTGCAGTAAATTCTGTAATATAAAGCGTTTAAAGACAAAAATGCGTTAAAGAACACAGCACTGAAGCATCCATTCTTATAACTAACACAGTAAATGAACTTATTAACTAGATCATAGCTTAATCTGATGCTGATTGTTGCAATAGCCAGAATGTCGTTGAGTAATAACCTTCCAATGCATCTACTGATGACTGCGAATGCAAGTGAGAAGATTAAATGCTCTCATAGCCATTGCTGGTTATAAATTCCTTTAAAAAGTAAGTCAGTGAAAAACGCACCAAATCTGTGAAACAGTGAAACTAGAATAAAAGTAACCAGAGTCATAAATGAGCAATTTTGAGACAGCTCAAAATTGCTAGTGTAGATGCACGTTCAGTTGAAATGAATGAGGCAGGTGTGTCCATTCATGTGGGTGTAGGTTTTGTCATGTCACCCTTCTAGTATATAGCAGGTGCAACTCGTACGTTCTGGCTGGTCCTCCTCTGAGGGCTGGCTCAAGCAAAATGTAGCAGCATTTAGCTGTGAAAGGCAATAAGAAAGGGGTTCTTTGATTCAGCAGTCTCCTTTACGCAGCCAGATCTACAGGACCTTCACTGGTGATAAGTGTGTGGGTGTGTGATAAATAGAGCAAAAGGCAGAGAGAAAAGCATGCAGCAGCTGATAAAGATGGTGGGAAAAGTTTAGTCTTTATTGTAAAAACAAGACTCACAATATCACCAAGGTAATCTGGGACTTGTGTACTACATTGCATACCTTGCTTCAATCTTAGTGACATTACATGTCACTATTTTTCTTCAATTTTTATTTAATCTCAAGACATATAAGAGAAAACGATATAAAGTCGCTCATGTTTGACACGCATTGTGTATACGGACGCTAAGAGATTTAGAAGTATATGGATGCAAGTGTATAAAGTCTTAGTGGAAAGAAGGCTCAAAGTCCAGTTATTTGCAAGGTGAGAGAAATAATGTACAAGGCCACACAAATTGGTTTTGTGACACTTGGCAGACTCTCCATTACTCAATGCGCAGATCATAAGACTTTAACTTGTCTAATGTACTATTGCAAGGGAGAATAACCTACTCACCCTTTGAAAGCCATACGTAAGATATATATGTTAATAAAACCTAAAGAACCATCATTTGCATGTGCATTCATGTAGTGCGTATCTTGGCAACGTTCAAGATCTGCATGGGGGGAAAAAAAAAGTATTTTCCTCTTATATTTGTAAAAGCATGAAGGGAAAGTGAATGGTAGCTCCTGATAATTCACCTTGTTTGAGTTCCTCCTTCAGGCAGCTTTTAAAGAAATATGTTTTATCTTGAAACTAATCATTTGAAGCCCTGACAACATTAAGGGCTAGCACCACGATCTATAAATGCGTCATTCAATAAGGCAGCAATCCCTGACAGTACTGCAGTAAATACATTCCCCAAGATATCACTGTCTCCTTTACCTATTGCTACTATTTTATTGTGTTCCCTAGCCTAGACTAAAGGTTAGTGCAGCAGAAGACATGGTAGGCATACCAGTATGCTCTGCAGGTACATTGTCATCAGTGTGGTGCAAGTGCAAAATATGGGCTGATATACTGCTTCTGCTGGTTCTTCTTAAATAATAAACAAGGAAGAGTTAAATCTGATGTGTCACCCATGCGTGATATGGTGTGTTTTATGAAGTGAAGATTCATTGTGATTTTTACTGTTATAGAAAATTAAACAATGGCGTCACCCCCTATTATTATTTTTTTTTATTGTTACCGTTTGACACTTTCTTCAAAGAGTGCCTGCTGTCATTTGAGTCTTAAGCTGACAGGAATCG
Source organism: Simochromis diagramma (assembly GCF_900408965.1). Taxonomy (NCBI): domain Eukaryota; kingdom Metazoa; phylum Chordata; class Actinopteri; order Cichliformes; family Cichlidae; genus Simochromis; species Simochromis diagramma. Next base: position 8,789,971 of record NW_024387030.1, read on the forward strand.
CAGATGGTGATCACTGGTGTAAGCCAGTAGTAAAAACTATAGGGCGTGTCCAGTATGTCAGCCTTAAAAGACGTCAGGGAAAAAACAAAGCGTGCAGGCTGGACACTGTGTCATCTTTGAGCAATGCAGTGTGTGTCGTTTGACGTAGGCAAGCCTCATAAGTTAGTTTGTGTGCTGCATATTCTGCTACATTTTATTAAACACCAGAGTGTAGGAACACCATGGGATAATTGATGACTGATACATACTTAAAAGAAACAGAAAATTCACACTTAATAACATAGCGTACATTTGACAGATGTATGGTACTGACTTGTGCTTAGGATACAAACAAAGAAGTCATTTGGCAGGAAGAGTCAGTTTTACAGTGTTTACATTCACAGCCTACTGTAACAAAGAGTTGGTAAAGGGATTTGTTTTATCTTATCTGCAAAGATAGTTTTATATTATATGATGCAGAACAGATGAAGGTTATCAGTTCACTGTGACCTGTTTGGACTGCTTCCTCTCATACTCGGTATCTCAATCATAAGGAACCACTTAGTTATGAATGGATCCATCAGTGCTGTAATGCCCAAATGCACATTACTGGTAGCTTTTATAACAAAACCCTCCCATACACTCAGCAGTTCTGTCCTCCACAGCTTTTCACCTCTACCAGTATTTGCAAGTCTGATGTCTGTGTTGTCTTTGATTGAATGTTTTAGTGAGACATGTCTTGTGCACTTGCTGATTTGATTAACAAATTTGAGAAAGCCTACATGTTTGTGGAACTGATTTTGTCACGTAGCATTTTTCTTACTAATTAAAATACTAGCATAAATTTAGTAATAAAATCAATAGAGAAAAAATTACCCAGTCATGATAAAATATTATGAATAACCAAGTTTTCGTTTCTATCGAACAGTTGACATATGTGTGTGGTTTTACATGGTTGTTTTCACAAGCTGACACTCATTTATTGAAGGAGAAAATGAAATTAGATCAGTCGTCCAATAAGATATGGCAGTAAATTATCCTCATTCTCACCACTTCTAAGCGCTTGCAATTAAACTAAAACACCTACTTATCTCTAACTAATTAAATCATATAGAAAGCAATTAGATTATTCACAGTGGAAAGAAATACATCTTCTAATCTGTGCTCCTCCAGGTAAGAGAGGCATTGGAGATAATCTTCCAGATACTTATTCAGAGCTCTTTGTAAAAATGTAGTCAGTAGGTTGGTTTCAGCATCACCTCCTCAAAATGGTTATAAATAGGAACGTATGAATTATTCATTAAGTGAAATGGAAAAATAAGTACTGTTAATGCTGTTAGACATGAACTTATGTAGTACACGTAAACAAAAAGAAATAATGGGGATTTGTAGCCTGTATAGTCAGAGTCATGCCATGTGTAGATATTCTCTGTACTTCTTTGATAAGTGTAAAAATGTCGTCTATAGCACATGTCAAACAGTGCTGCATTTTCGGCCTGAAGACTCACAATAAGTTCGCGTTGTATCAGGACATTTCCTATAGCCACCAGGTCACTGCGGTAACCAGCGCAGACTCTTAGTCTGTCCTGGTTAAAGTGGTAACCTGACTGCAGCACTACTTGATAGAGCTACTTGTTCAAGAGTGATGACAGCAGTAGTCTGTGTGACACCAGGGTAATGGCCATTACTCACTCACTGTTGGTTGTTAGTTCTCTCCCACCTGCCCCCTTTCTACCTCCCTTTTCTGTTCAAATGGAGTGGATATCAGACGAGTACTAAACCTACATGTCACAAGCGCAAACGCTGCCAAGGTACTGTAAAATACAATTTTATTTTTTCTTCCCCCTAAAAAAATCTGGTGTATTAGATCTAGCTTGTATCCCCTTCTTATAGCAGCTTGGTCTCTTTGAAACTTGAGTTTTCTTTCTTGTGTGGTTCAAACTTTTGAAATAATTTGACTATTTAAAAACTAGACCTAGGCTCAGTTAGCAGTTGTTTTAAAGGGAATTTAGGCTGCTTTCTGTGCTGCAGCCTTAACTGGGCCTAGTTGCTAGAACATCTTCCTTTGTGCATATACTTAGAGTTTTGTGCTATAGTTGTTAGCATTGCTGCTTTTTGGGGAATCCTGCATATGTGTCTTTCATCTCCTTGCTGGAATAGTGAGTAGACAACAGGGTTCACTCAACTACCAGAGCAAGATCCCTAATGCCAGTAGACATGGAATAAATAAGCTAGTCTTCAAAAAAGCCTTTTGAAGGCTTCTGCTGTCTTTAAAAAACAAAACAAAAACAAAAACGAAAAAACTCCTTTCCTCTCCATTTCTTACTCACTCTTTCTTTGCTCTCTTTATCTCAGTCCTCTGGCAGTATGACTGTACCATTAATGAACCACCATCATAAGCTCCCACTTTAAGGGCCATGAACAAAGCTCTTTGTTGAGAGCCAAGCACAATTGATGAGCCAAACAGAGAAGCCATTTATGAACAGTTACTATTATAACCCTTAACAGCTTCTTTCAAGTCCATCACTGTCCTAGTTCTGGATTTATAGAGAAGTCCAGGGGTCTGTGTCCTCATCTTCTAGTAAATCCGAAGCAGCCGATCTAAAGCCTAGCTGCTATATTACATGAAAATTGGATTGTCTTTGCTGCTCTGAGGTGGCCCTGGATGAAAGGAATGTTATTTTTGTCAAGACATAGTCAAGAAAAAAGTTGAAACTTTTCGTCAGGAACAAATGTCACAGTCCCAGGCCAGTTTATTTCATTTTATTTCAATTTTGCCTTTTATTCTTATTCCCATTATTTATTTTTTACCTCTCTCCAGATTTGAGATTCTTGCATACATGAAGTTTCTTTCTTCAAGAGTTTCCCCAGTTCCTTCACTCCTTGCCCATCCCTGTATAACAAATACTCTCATCCTGTGTTTCTTGGTAATTCTTGACAGGCTGTTAGAGATCTAGCTCAGTGAGTTCTTTTTTTTGGGTTGTCTGTCTGTCCCTGTGTACATTTTGATCCCCTCCTCTTTTACCTTCATTTCCTTACCTGCTGCCTTTCACTGTAAAACAGGAAGTGTTATTTTACAGCACTAAACATCAGTCAACAATTTTCACTCAAACTTTTGATATTAATAAAACCAGTAAAGTGGAGAAGTTAGGCATACTTCCTAGTTTTTTCCTGTTATTATCTCCTGTTTTACTGTGGATTTGGCTACAGATAAGTCTCAACAGTTTGAGTTGGCCTCAAACTAGTTTGTTTAGAACTGTGCAGCTCTTATAGCAAATGCCACCCTCCTTTTCACCTGTATGGTGTCTTCTGAGTACAGAGATATGAGGTAAGGAGTCTGTTTGAGATGAAACCAGCCTGGTTGGCAAAAGGCGCTCTTCTAAGAAGAACTGCTCGTTTCCCTTTCATGTTGATTACTGTCAGTATTTGGTGATGCAGTTTTAAAATGACCGGAAATATATGTGACAGAGAAAACTTTCTAAGAATTGCCTCAAATGGAAAGAATGTCACAACAAACTATTTTTTATCTGCCAAATAAAAGTGACAACCTGTCACTTTGCCTGTTCTTTTCAACAAACATTTCTTTTTTCAATCTCTACAAGTTATCCTCATTTCTTAGAGGCATTCATTCAGCTTGGGACTGGTTACATTCAAAGTGAACAGGTCTTTAGTACAGTTTAATAAGGGCTTGTCATCACATTACCCATAAAGCAAACCTACCCACAGTGAAAGTATCCTGCCAAGCAACAGTAGACGAGTTTAACAGATGCATCAGCACATTTTAAATTCAGGTGTATTAGAAGGAGCTGATAAATTCTCAAATTTATTGACAGATGTCTTATTTACTATTTATCTTTCCATTTTGTTAGGAATGTTTAATTAATAAAAATATGGAAATGATGCATAGTTGTGACACATGTTCATTTTTTTCAGTACTCTGTTATTAAGTAAAAACTGCATTTAAACTTTAAGAAATTAGATTCTCTGCGTAATAGTAATTCAGTTCCATTTTTTCCCCAGGGTTTGTGTGACCATATTAAAGAGTTTGAAACTAGAGAACACAATCTGGAAAATGGCATTTTTCCAAGTACTATACTTTTTTGTTCTTAAGGGTTTTAATTCCCAGTTTGGTTCCGAGCAATGTGAAGAAATGTGACCTTCAGCTGCTGTACAATAGTGTGTGAACCAGACAATAGACTGTGCACTGGACCAGTGCATGAGTTTTCCACCAGTCTTGTTCAAATTAATTTGATTGCACAATGCACTTAAAGGACAGAGACATAAATAACTGTTGAGTGAACCAGTCTCACCTATTGCTCTTAGCTTCTGTAGCAAATGGTGCCTGCTCTCTAGTCTACCTCTGCTCTTACTTGCTCTAGTCACTGCATTACACTTTGAATTGAGAACCAGGAGGGAAAAAAAATAACAGTAAGAGAACTAAATGTAGATATCAGTACCAAATATATCTTCAGCTGATGATGCACAAGGAGGGCAACAAGCCAGAGCTGAAATCTGCAAACATAATTTGTGTTGGTTTGATGTGTTTTTCTGTCTGCAGATCAATGCTCTGTGCTGCATTTTATCAAGCCGTTAGACTAGTTTGTTCCTACTTTTGCTAATTTGCACCACATTCCTAATTACTGCTTTGTAAATTTGATTTATTTTGATTTTTCCTGTTACCTAAGTTTTCCTTCTATCCCCCCCCCCCCCCCCCCCCAAAAAAGAAAAAAAAAAAAACAATCTCCTTGTGTCCTGTCTTTCCTCTAACTGTTCATGCTGTTCATGTACTCACTCCTCTCTCTCACTGCCCCCTGCAGCCATCCATAGTCTAAAGCTGAGTCGATCACATGTGGATTGGCACAGCGTGGACGAGATCTACCTCTACAGCGATGCCACAACTTCCAAAATTGCAAGAACAGTCACCCAGAAACTGGGCTTCTCCAAAGGTCTGTAACCACTTAAGGTTTCCTTTATTTATTTACTAGCATTTCTGATGAAAGCACGGTACAGAAACCCATCATATCTGCTTAAATGATTTCAAACTACAATTACTAGGATCCCTTGACTTTACTTGCATGTGTTCTACTGTGTGGTATTCAGCCGACACTAGCTTGCTAACACATTGTTATGGTAAGCATATCTGCTAAAGGTTAGCATGAAGTAACTGACTCAAGCCTTACAGATTTCGACATGCACACTTGCATAGGTGGAGAAAAAATTTATTTCAATAAAGTTTATCCTCTTTGCTAAGGATATGCCTATAAAATGTGTGAAGCCAAGTGTTTAGTCAGAAAATCGAATTGATTTCCTATTTCGTGAGCTTGAACAAGCGTCCAGTGCACACAACGACCTGTATATTAATGCATTTGTAGTTTGCATCAGGTATTTAAACGCAGTGTCCTAACTGGATTAGCCCAGGAGGTCACTCTGTGTCCATCTGCCAAGTGCTTAAAGGGCCCATGTGCTACTGAAAAGATAACAAAAAGCAATTGATGTTTGATCCGGATGGATGACTCTATTCTGATCTACAGTCTTCAAGCCCTACAGCACATTAATGTCTCCTGCTTTCAGGTTATTGGACAAAATGGACCTGGTTATTTCAATTTTACCTGAGATGTTCATTTAGTGCTAACCAGGCAGCAGTCCAGTAGATTCTATTACCCTGCTGTGTAACACATGACTAGACTAGATTATAGATTCTAAATAAGGTGACACACTTGGCCCCATTGACACATTGGCAGCCACAATCACAGCAGGGTTCCCAGGTTTCACCTACTGGCCTCTTTGGACTCCATCACTGCAGCTTTTTATAGCTTTCTGGTGAACATAGTTGTAATGTGTTTTTAAATAATGTTCTACAGAAAACACTAAGTTTAAATAGCTGGGGGGTTTTTTCTTTTTAAAGCTTGCTTTTGTAAAATGAAACTCCAACCCCGTCCTTACTTGTCTTTTAGCCTCAAGCAGCGGTACGCGGCTCCATCGGGGTTATGTTGAGGAGGCCTCACCCGAGGACAGACCCCCTCAGACTACGCACATTGTCTTTGTGGTTCATGGCATTGGACAGAAGATGGACCAGGGGCGCATTATTAAAAACACTGGAATGTGAGTTGATACCTGTATGTTTGTTCTTTTTATGATAGCAGTACTTTCAATTTCATTCCAATGGAATCCGGAATAAAATTAAAACCTAGTATAGATGAAGTCAAAGGCATTGTAAGAAAAGTCTTCCTGGGACATACTGTGGTGTAATGTTGGAACTGTCACAGTTCATGTTCTCTCTGCTAAACACAAACAGTCTCACTTCTTGTTCCTCTTTCATAGATTCATAGTTTCTCTGTGTGTTAACGTTTCTGTGCTCCTAACTAAGCTTACATCGTTTTGTTGTGGTTTTTTTGTAATGTGATATGATGGATTTGACATAAACCTGACACATACCTGTCTGTCTTCTTTTGTTGCCAATTATGTAGCTAGTGCATTTCTGAAGTGTCAGAGTGCATAACTGAAGCACTGCTCATGCAACAGTATCCACTAAATCATTCAGTTTTCCCCCCTCCACTCCTGCAGACTCTGTTTTCTTCTCCTGCCTGATTTTCTCTACCCATCTTTCTCACTCTTGGTCTGCTCATGCCGTTCTGTTAATTTACACTTGCGTTGTTAATGTGTGATCACACAGTGTACCAAACCTTAAAAATAACACACATAGACACAACAGAACAGGGAAATGCAGTTCTATAAAAGTAAGTAAAGAAAAATGACAGGATTCATGTTGCAGAATAAAACCAGCTGTTTCCAGGACTGGAAACATAGGCAAAAATGTGGTTACAGTTTTTGCCCATGTTTCCAGTCCTAATCAGTTCCTAATCAAGTCGTGCCATTCTGTCTCAGTGTTTTATATACTCATTGGTTATATAACCTTCATCTGTCCAGATTTCATGCCAGTGGGAAGATGTATCTCTTTTATTTGGATCTTCTATAGAGCACTCGACACATAAAAACAAAACAGTCAGCTTGATGCTGTGTTGATACTTTACTTGAATAAACCTACTGAGTTTCTTTTGTCTTTCAAAAGTTACATCTTGTTATGAGGAACTTAGAAAATTGTAAATTATGTAGAGCTTAAAATGACAGTGCACAATAGACACTTCTGTCTATAGAAATCTGATAAAGTAAGTTATCACAGCATCAGTTTCTCTTTTAAACTTACTGGAGTTCAGCTGTGTATACAGTATTGATCATATGTTGCTTAAGCTAGATGCAGTCCTTTCATATGTCTGTTTTTATCTAAAGGAATAACTGAAATAGCCCTGGACCATAGGTGTGGAAGCTTTAATTACACTTGTGCAGAACTGTCACTGTGTCACAAACTAAGGAGTTAAAGCAGATAAAGTACACAGAGTCAAGCTGCAATGTAAATGTTTACTGTAAAGATACTGTAAACATTTCTTCTATCTTCATGTAGATTATAGCGCACACACTTTCTCAGCCAAGAGAAACAATCATCCTGAAAACTTGATGTATTTGTTTGATTTTTGGTTGCTTCTTTTTACCTGAAGTAATATTAGGTATTTGTCTTTTCAGTCTCTTACGTGTACAGTGGGGCAAAAAAGTATTTAGTCAGCCACCGATTGTGCAAGTTCCCCCACCTAAAATGATGACAGAGGTCAGTAATTTGCACCAGAGGTACACTTCAACTGTGAGAGACAGAATGTGAAAAAAAAATCCATGAATCCACATGGTAGGATTTGTAAAGAATTTATTCGTAAATTAGGGTGGAAAATAAGTATTTGGTCAATAACAAAAATACAACTCAATACTTTGTAACATAACCTTTGTTGGCAATAACAGAGGTCAAACGTTTACTATAGGTCTTTACCAGGTTTGCACACACAGTAGCTGGTATTTTGGCCCATTCCTCCATGCAGATCTTCTCGAGAGCAGTGATGTCTTGGGGCTGTCGCCGAGCAACACGGACTTTCAACTCCCGCCACAGATTTTCTATGGGGTTGAGGTTTGGAGACTGGCTAGGCCACTCCAGGACTTTCAAATGCTTCTTACGGAGCCACTCCTTTGTTGCCCGGGCGGTGTGTTTTGGATCATTGTCATGTTGGAAGACCCAGCCTCGTTTCATCTTCAAAGTTCTCACTGATGGAAGGAGGTTTTGGCTCAAAATCTCACGATACATGGCCCCATTCATTCTGTCCTTAACACGGATCAGTCGTCCTGTCCCCTTGGCAGAAAAACAGCCCCATAGCATGATGTTTCCACCCCCATGCTTCACAGTAGGTATGGTGTTCTTGGAATGCAACTCAGTATTCTTCTTCCTCCAAACACGACGAGTTGAGTTTATACCAAAAAGTTCTACTTTGGTTTCATCTGACCACATGACATTCTCCCAATCCTCTGCTGTATCATCCATGTGCTCTCTGGCAAACTTCAGACGGGCCTGGACATGCACTGGCTTCAGCAGCGGAACACGTCTGGCACTGCGGGATTTGATTCCCTGCCGTTGTAGTGTGTTACTGATGGTGACCTTTGTTACTTTGGTCCCAGCTCTCTGCAGGTCATTCACCAGGTCCCCCCGTGTGGTTCTGGGATCTTTGCTCACCGTTCTCATGATCATTTTGACCCCACGGGATGAGATCTTGCGTGGAGCCCCAGATCGAGGGAGATTATCAGTGGTCTTGTATGTCTTCCATTTTCTGATGATTGCTCCCACAGTTGATTTTTTCACACCAAGCTGTTTGCCTATTGTAGATTCACTCTTCCCAGTCTGGTGCAGGTCTACAATACTTTTCCTGGTGTCCTTCGAAAGCTCTTTGGTCTTGGCCATGGCGGAGTTTGGAGTCTGACTGTTTGAGGCTGTGGACAGGTGTCTTTTATACAGATGAGTTCAAACAGGTGGCATTCATACAGGTAACGAGTGGGGGACAGAAAAGCTTCTTACAGAAGACGTTACAGGTCTGTGAGAGCCAGAGATTTTCCTTGTTTGAGGTGACCAAATACTTATTTTCCACCCTAATTTACGAATAAATTCTTTACAAATCCTACCATGTGAATTCATGGATTTTTTTTTTTTTCACATTCTGTCTCTCACAGTTGAAGTGTACCTCTGGTGCAAATTACTGACCTCTGTCATCATTTTGAGTGGGGGAACTTGCACAATCGGTGGCTGACTAAATACTTTTTTGCCCCACTGTATATTGATGAAGCAAATTGTGGTGAGATGTTCCAGTTACAATGTCCTAAAACAAAATCAGACAGTGTAAACCTGCTAATCCTCAAATGCCAAACCTGACTGTCTTCATTAAAGCCAATCTAAAAGCAAGGAAAACCTTACAAAACTTGGGAAAGCTGTAAAGCAGCACTCAGACCTTTGAGCATTTCCCCTACACTGAAAGTCCTGTCAAAACCTGCATTAGGTGCTCTATTCACAGTGCAGTCATTTAAAAGCCTCTCCCAACCTCCATTTATCCATGTCAACAACTGCCTCACCCCTCTCTCTTTGTGTATTTAGTGTATCCTGCAAGCTAATGGTGTCCCATATAGGGCTAATAGCAGTGTAGCCTTTGTATGCATGCTGCACAAGGGAAGCAGCTGCATCAGTAAAATGGGCATCATTCTTTTCTGTCTGACAGTCGTATGACTAAGACTATATAGATTTAGACTTCGAATCTGTCGTTATAATAAACTGCTCCTGAGACAAAGTGACAATGACATGGTTACTAAACAGCATATTCCCAAATGCACTCTTAAGTCCTTCAGTTGTATATCTGCAATATTGTTGTTAAATACATTATATGCTGTTTTGGTATTGTATGTTTAGGCTGCGGGAAGGTGTGAGGAAGATGGAGGAGAAACATTTCTCAGAGCACAATGAGGAACATGTGGAGTTCCTGCCTGTCGAGTGGCGCTCCAAACTCACACTGGACGGAGGTGTGCATGCATGTTGTTGTCTTTTGTGGAAGAAATACATTTTTGATGACTGCATATATGAACAATAGTCTGTTGTCGTTAGCTCTTTTTTTTGTGCTCAGATGTGGGTATGTTTCTGCAGATACGGTAGACTCGATCACACCAGACAAAGTGAGAGGACTGAGAGACCTTCTCAACAGCAGTGCCATGGATATCATGTATTACAACAGCCCTCTTTACCGGGATGAAGTAAGAGTCATACAGATTCAGTAATTAGAGTCCCTTGTGCTCTCTCCTTCGTCTCTTCTCATTATTTCACATTCTCTCCCTCTCCAGATTACCAAGGGTCTAACAGAGGAGCTGAACAAGCTCTACTCACTTTTCTGTTCACGGAACCCTGATTTCGAGAAAAAGGGTGGCAAAGTGTCTATCGTGTCTCACTCTCTTGGCTGTGTCATCGCGTATGACATCATTACTGGCTGGGATCCCGTGCGGTTTTGTTTGCAGGAGCATCGCGTTGTGGAGGAGGACCTAGACCTTCGCTGGATGTCTTATGAAGAGAGGCACCTTTTAGAGCAGCAGAGGCAAACAAGGAACAGGTAGAGCTTTCCTTTGTAGGTTAATGACTCTCAGGGGCTGTATGTATAGTTGTGTTCAGTTCAGTTGTGTCTGTTTGGATCCTAAAAGATATGAGTTTAAAGCGGTTAATGTCAAGGAGCCTTGAGAATTGAGTTTTGATACTTTAATGGCAACCCCCTCCCCAATTCAGCTTTGTAGTCGAATTAGATAGGTTAAATTTAACATGTTTATTAAAATATTTTTAAAAAATAGCCACTCATACTGAATTTTAATGAAAAGCTCATAATTAAATGTTTATTTTGCCTCCAAAAATCTGATTAATTGAACTTTACTTTACTCCGAATGTTTCCCTTAATCATCTATGCCATAACATCAGTGGCTCAGTGTTACTGTCACTCAGTTTATATCCTTAAATTTAACATCAAGCCTAATATTTTTGTGTGTGTGCGTGCGTGTGTTGGGTGAGCAGTTATATATTTATTTAAAATAAATACGCCATGTGCTGCATGCTGCTCTTCTCGTGCCCTATTTTAAAGTTTTATTTTTGCTTGTTTGTTTTGTGTGTGTGTGTGTGTGTGTTTGTGTGTGTGTGTGTGTGTGTGTGTGTGGGCTGCAGAGTAATACATCAGCTGGCCACTGCCCATCACGCTGTGTGCACAGTGCCATTATTGTGTGCACCATTAACTTTGTAAGACAAGAAAATGCTGTAATAAGGTTTATTGATCTGACTGAAAAGGGGACTTTTTGATGACTGGCCTCTTTTGTTAATGGGGCAATGGGTATCAATATTGAAAGAGATTTTCACGCTGGAGTTTAGAAGTTTCAAATTTCTTTATAAGGTGTAGTTTGGGCTTCTTTACTTGCTTCTTGTTGCAGGTTACAAGAGCTGGAAAATCAACTCGCCACACTTGAGGCCTCTAAACCCTCAGCCCCCCCAGCCCTCAAATTTAAGGTACTATATTGCTTTGTAAAATATCACTACTGTAATGTGTAAGAATCTTTGACAAACTTTTAGGTGTTAAACTAATATGTTCTGTACTCCTAAAAATAAATGAATATATGTCCATATAGGAAATAAAACGGAAATTAAATGTGGCATTTACACAACAAATAAATCCTGTCTGTATAAATACGAAAGACTTCTACATTTACAGTAAATAATCTTGGCACCTTTCATTTCTCAGGTAGAGAATTTCTTCTGCATGGGTTCTCCTCTGGCAGTATTTTTGGCACTAAGAGGAATCCGCCCTGGTACCAGTGTCCACCAAGACCACATCTTGCCCACCTCAATCTGTAGCAGGCTCTTCAATGTCTTCCATCCCACAGACCCTGTGGTCAGTACTCTTACTGTACCCATCACTGTCTTGTCCTTTATAGATGAGCAGGAAAGGAAATCGAGAACCGGTTCCCAGTAGTTCAGTTCCTTGGAATTATCGGTCTGCTTACCTATCGCGTTGGCTTATCAGTTCCATTTACACTACAAACAGCTGATTTCAGTTCATGTGTCTGAGGAGGAAATTAGTGGCGCAGTTTACAGCATGGATATGGACGATACTTTAATTTTTATTTACATTCAGAGCAAAAACATCGGCATTATGCTGCTAACAGCACTTTGGGTCTTTGCAAGCATCTGCACAGACAGCATGCTAATGCTAAGCTAGCCAAAATCCCAGAGTGATGATAAAGCTTTTTTTTTTATAGCAGGTGCATTTTTCCCTTCCGATTAATCTGAATTGGCCTCCATTTGCTGTATTAATTATTAAAGTGAATATATTAGCTGATGAAATTGTTACATTTCAAGTTGATCAATGTACATACAGTCCTACAGCAGTCCATCTTGACACTTTGGCTGCTCTGTGTCTGGGAAAGTGCACTTAAAGGATAAAAGTTATCTGTGAGAGCAAACTTAAACTCTGCTGGTGAGCACACGTTTTTTCTGAATGCACATGAAATGTGGTGGATGTAATGTAACTGTGCTTAAGTCAAGATTTAGTTTTGTCTGCATGAATTTAGAGCGCGCTTTGTTCTGAAGAGTTTAGGTTTTTTGTTTTTTCCACTGTGCAATGTCAATAACTCCTGTTTTACTGCCTTTTTAGGCCTACAGATTGGAGCCACTCATCTTGAAACATTATAGCAACATTGCACCTGTTCAGATACACTGGTAACAATCTGAATTTTATCACCCTGCTATTCCTTGAATGGACTCTTAATATTTTATAAGTAATTATTCTCTGACTATTTGTGGTCTGTGTATTCATCAGGTGTAGCGCCACTAACCCCACACCTTATGATGAGATCAGGCCTACTTTTCTCAACCCTGTTAAAGATCCCACGTCGGATACAGAAAGCATCCCCAGCCCCAGTACATCACCTGTCCTACCCCGGAGGCACTATGGGGAGTCAATCACTAATTTGGGCAAGGCCAGCATATTGGGTAAGTCCAACACAAACTGAGCACATGTGTTTATGTTATTACAAGTGTTTGTTATCCAGCATCAGTTATACACTTTGAAAGAATTTAAAAATAGTCTGTAAGGAAGTTTAGAGTAATGACTGTTCAGGATCAAAGTGTCTGTGGTTGTTCACTACTTCAGGATAAGATTAGATGAACCTGAAGGAACAGACTACTGTGGTAAAAGGTAATTGATGTGTTAGTCTGAAAAAATGCTTAAGTGAGTTTTCGCTGTTGAATTAATAGCCATGTGAATGCGAGGATCCAAGGATTTCCAGCTGAACTTTGCATTGTACTGAGATAATTTTATACACTTCACTCGTCTATGTTCGTAATACTGTCGCTGATCAGTGCAGGTTGTTGACTGTTCTTTTAATTTCTGATGACAACTATGTGCTCAGAGTGAGAGCTGGGAAAAAAATCCCTGTGCTATTTGTACTCTGTAATTAATGAATCTATTTTATCCTAAGAGGTCGTTGTATGTAGGTAAGATGAGATTTTTTATTTTTATTTTTTTTTAATTTTTAAATCACAGTTTTAGCTCCACAGTGCCATCAAGTGGAAATGAGAGGAATATGCTCCTTTTATAATAATGAATGCATTTATACTTTGAAATCATAATATAGGCACTTTACCTTTATCTACTGTCTTATTCCGACACTACAGGAGCAGCAAGCATAGGAAAGGGCATTGGAGGAATCCTCTTCTCACGTTTTTCCCGCTCCAACAGCCAGCCTTCAGTGTCTCTGGGACTTGAGGGTGGAGCAAGTGTTGAAGAAGAGGAGCAAAAGCGCACAGAAAGTCAGTCAGCATACGGCCTCTCTATGTTGACTCGACCCACCTCACCCACTGCTGACACATCCTGTAAGTTCACTTATCCCTCGAGTAATGTTTATATTCTTTTTTTTTTTTTTTTTTTTTTTGTTTGTAAATAAGGCAAAAAAGTATATCATCCACATCCATCTGTTAACTTTCTTATTAAGTATTTTGTTTTTGAAATGGCACTGAGGTTCACTGTACTCAAGATTAGATTAAATCTAATTAAATTAGATTTAAAGATAAATAAATAAATAATGCAGTAACATAGTTATAGTATAGTGTAGTAATATAGTAATGTTTTTTGTTTTTATTTAAAAGAAAAGGATGTTTGTAGCCTCCAGAGAAAGTGACAAATGGCCTACACCTGCATTCTTTCTCATAGCCAGCAGGGGGCGACTGCTCTTTGCATAAAGGAGGAGGATAGAGTAGATGTCTATGAAAATAAACCTACTGTTCTCTTGATTCGTGATATTAATGAGTTTAGTCAAAAAATATGAAAATGTGAAAAAATACATAAATAAAAATGATGTCTTCAGGGTCATGGTAGTTCTTTTTAGAACTGAAGAAGCTTCGTGGATGAGAGGTGATATGTCTTTTAAGAAATGTAATGAAGTCCAGTCACTTTCTTTCCAAGCTCCTTAGACTAAATAAAAATGATTTTTTTATTTGTAGTAAGTGAAGTTAATGGATACTGGATAAAGCAGAGTAATCTAGGGCATGTCTGCTGTGTGATGAACAAGGCACTACTATCAGCATGATGTGCCCTTGGTTTCCAGGCAGTTTCACACTTTCACTCACTACGTGCTCGGTCGACTAGATGTCAGTGTGGCTATGGACATCTTTTATGTGCAGGCTATTGATGTCATGTGGTGTCTGTTTTTAATCATGTATTATTATGCATTTGTCTCGATACTTCCTGTTTTTACTCATTTGTTTTTCTGTCTTGCAGTGGAGCTTGAGCGTCGCATTGACTTTGAGCTCAGAGAGGGTCTGGTGGAGAGCCGCTACTGGTCAGCAGTGACCTCACACACAAGCTACTGGTGCTCACATGACATAGCTCTCTTCTTGTTGACCTTCATATATAAACAGAAGGCGACACCCTCTAACCCAGCAGATACCCCGGATCCAGAGTGAGGCAGCATGCTTTTTAAAACGGAACACAACACTGAAAGAGTGAAAGCATCTCTTGTGACACATAAAGTGACTTTGTTCATTACTTTTTCTTGCTTACAAACTTAAATACACTAAAAAAATCCTGTCTTTGTTTGGCTCCCAATCAAGCACTTTTAATACTTGGGAATCATTACTTACAGACTCAGAACTTTCTTCCAAACTTTTCATCTTTTTTGTTTGTTTTTTACGTTCTGCACAATTGCTTACCCTGATGGTGGATCCGGTGGACCAGGAACTCTTATTTAGGAACAAAAGCACTGATGCATAGGTGATTGTTGCACCCAGAGGAAGAGACTTCTAACTTCATTCCCAGTGTGAATTTCGACAGCTGAACTGTGTCTATCATGTCCATCGATTTCATGTAAAACAATACCTAAGTCAATTTGCTCAGCTACAGACTCGGTCTGAAACTTTGGGGCACATTTGACTAAGCCTCAGTCACGAAGGTGTCAAGTTATGTCTGATATTTTTGTTTGTTTGTTTTTCTCTGTTACACAAATGCGCGCGCACACACAAACATAAAGAAAAGAACATTTTTGGCAAAGTTCTCTTCTTCAAGTTGAATATTTAGCTACTGCATGCTAAGAAACCCATGGGAGCAAACAAAGGCAACGTGTAATATATAATATTTCTTTACTTTCCCACATAAAAGACACATAATGCATTATAATGAAATCATATTATTTTGGCAAATTATTATAATAATTATTATTTTGGTACTTTTTTCCCCCTCTATTTTTTTTAAATTTTCAA
Source organism: Simochromis diagramma (assembly GCF_900408965.1). Lineage (NCBI taxonomy): Eukaryota > Metazoa > Chordata > Actinopteri > Cichliformes > Cichlidae > Simochromis > Simochromis diagramma. The sequence continues at coordinate 8,805,638 of NW_024387030.1, forward strand.
TTATTTGAGTCTTGAAATAGAGTGCACCAAATAAAGCCCAAGTAAAACACTAGTTTTATACTGCACAAATAGAGTATAACATTCTCCTTTGTGTTTAATCGTCACTGATAAATAGTGCAGTACCAAGGGGGCAGATGTGTCTTACAAACACAGTGACTAAATTGTATTTACTTATTTTCTTACAGTGTAGAGATCTAAACCATAGTCTAAAATCTAAATCTTACATACTCACTCGAAACAATATCACTATTTCCTCCTCAATACAAGCTTCTATTTTGGGGATAACTTATGGAGATGATTTTTGCCCGCGTGGCTTTGTATTGATGAATCATTGGTACTAGATGTATTTTTACTTAAAACAAATACAGAAATATTTTTTCCTAGTAACTTTCGGACACTTTGGGGATCTTAAACTGGATGTTACCTCAGAAAAAAAAAAAGGGATTTGAGCTTGTGGCCAAATAACTTGTATGTGTCACCTTTTATTAGATGCCCTGCTCAATTAATGCTAAGGCAAAATTGTGGTTGGCCTGGAGTTAAAAAAGTAGAGTAGATTATTTAATTTTTAAACGTTACCTTCATTATAAAAACAAATGTCTTGTTTGCCTTTTTTTGTCCACAGTTCACACTTTGCTAGCTTGATCGTTCACTTACAAATTCAGTTGAAATAGAAAAGAAGGATGACAAATGATGGAAAATCATTAAATTTTATATATAAAAATATAATAGTAGTACTGATGGGGGTTATTGTAGCTATAATTCCAAGTACTGATTCAGCACAAGTTAGTGCTTACTCACTTTGCATGGTGTCAAATTAATAGTAAATGGATTGTTGGGACAAGAATAATGCTGCGTGCCAACACACATCTAAGAAACTTTATTCTGACTAAAAACGTGTGATTGCTTTTGGCTTTTCTAATGAATAGATTTTATTTGCTGTAGATTATGAAATGAAACTGTCCTCGTAAATATTTATGTGACAGACGAGCCTTTCTGTCATTGTCAACTTTAACTTGTGTTCTGCTTATTGTAATGTAGTAATCAGTTGTTTTTGAATTTGTTATGGTGCAAGCTGCAGCTTTACTGTGCCACACAAGGGCTGTCGCTGACTGTCGTTTCTTTAACTTCTGTGTTTTGTGTACAAAGGCCTACTGACTTAAACCAGGCTGCCTTGTGGAGATCACCTGATAGGTAACCAAGAAGTAGTGCAGAAGCTGGGTCTAATAAGGGAGGGGGGTAGTTAAGTGTTACTGTATTTGATCTGGTGGCTCTTGAACATTCATGGGCTATAAATTGCACAGAAACTATTTTAACACAGCCCGTTTTTGACTTTTTATTTATTCTTTACTTCCCGTCTGTTACGATGCATAAAACAATCTGGATATGTATTTCAAATACACAGTGCTGTTCTTGCTTTGCATTCATTCAGTCAAACATTGTGAGTTTCAACACAGCAAATACGTAGTTGTAACAATAACATTGTTTCTAAAACTTGTGTGAAAATTTGCACATTTTCATATTTAGGCTTATTTTCAAATGTGTCACAGGCAAGAAACTGGAGCGCATTAAAGATAATTTTGGTAAAATATGCTGTAAGTTTCACTGTATGAGATTTTGATGTACAACATTTTGAATGACAACAATACATTTTTTTTATTTTTTGTCAAAGATACCACAAGTATCAGGGAAATGTCTGCTTGTACATGTTTTGTAGGTTCAACACTCTTGTCAATACCAGATTAAAGCCATAATTAAACAGTTTAGCACAGGTGTCCACAGACTAAAGACCTTTATAAATGGCTTTCGGGGAAATGGATGTACATTAAACTGTGGGTGTGTTGAATGAAATGGGATGATGAGGGATATGGTGATCTGGAGAAATGTCCCAGGAGCTGTGCAATAACTCATGCCTGTATTGGATTCTAACTGCCATCCAAAACACTGTATAAATGTCCTTTTTATAAAGTATTCCAATTTGGATGTAATCAGTACTTCATTAACTGTCTTTTTTTTTTTTTCTTTCTTTCTTTTTTACTTTTAATAATCAGAGGAAAATATTGAGATTGGAAACTTTTTTTGTGGAGGAGGACGATGCTTTCATTTCTCATTTCCAGACTGAGGACAAAAGAAGCGTTTGTTCATCTGAAACTCAGACCAGATTCTTTCCGAGGCGCCCCCTGAAGTGAACAACAAAGCCGACTTATAGATTGTGAATAGCCTGCATTGTATTAAAGCTGTCGTGGCTTCCACTGGGGGCGAGTTTAATGCAGTTTAGCAACATCTGCAAAGGCGAGGCTCACAGATGGGACCAGTTAGAGGTGACTCACAAAAGGCCCTGTTGTTCTGTGTTTGACCACAAGAGGTCAGTCATTGGTCATCTAATGATAATACTCAAAAAAACAGGACCACAGTGACCAGCTGTCCAGTGTCCTTCCTCTTAAGTCATTTCCATCTATTGCTCTTACCTAGTTGAGCTATTTTTGGCAGTATTAATGTGCTTAAATATATTCATGACTGCTCTGTTGTGTTCACTTATATACCTTTAAGGAAAAATGGAATGTACTACAGCCATCTACAACCACAAATGCCAAAAAAACCCCAATAAATGTGAATCCCTGAGCACCCCGCTACCTCCTACCCTTACCTCCTTCACTGCTCCGCTTCCTCCACTATACCTCCTCTGTCCTCATCCACATCACCAGCAGCCAAGCCAGCTCTCCATCTGACTCTCCTGCTCTGCATCTGGCTGACTCAAATGTTTACTCTGCAATTAAAACACAGCCTATAAAAGGCAATGGGTCGACTGCCAGACACTGACGAGGGGGTCGGAGCTGCAAGGAGAGCGGTTATAAATCGCTTTGATGCCGACCGTAGTCTGAAGGCCCAGATTCCTGAGCTGGAGGATTGGAGCTCAGTGAGTTCATCAGAAGACAGAGCCAGAAACACTGATGATTCATGGCCCTTTACTGCATCTCACTTGGAGAGCGGGTATTGTTCTGCTGCTCTGGAGAGAAAGGAGATGGCTGACTTTCTGATTCCCCCCCCCACAAAGTTTTCATTTGATCACCTCACAGAAAGCATGTGTAAAAGCTCCCAGTGTTCCCTTTTCTCTGCAGTTACTGATGATTTATCAGCACTCAACATGTGATGCTTCTGTAATTCAATTAGTTTCTAATACAGTGTAATTAGTGGTTTAGAGACAGTTAAATATAGTTTACAAAAGATAATATGTGATGTGGAATTGGATAATCTAATTAAGATTATTTATTCACTACTGAACTATTTCTTCTTTTTTAGATTTCTTGTCTGGAGTTTTACGTCTTATGCTCTGGTATATTATTTTCTATTAGATAAAAATAAATATTTGTGAGGAAGTTTTCTTCACAGGCTCAAATTTTACAGCCAAATGTTTCAATGTCAGCAAAGAACAGAGGGATCTGCATTGCTTGGCTAATTTCCACACTTCATATTAATCGACTGGCTGAAATAGTGTTCACTTAAAGAAAATAACAGTATTTATGGCTATCAGTAAAGTGGGATTTTGGAAAAACACATTGGAAAAGTGATGAAACCAAAATTCCCTGTTATTCTGTCCACTTACTCCCATGAATAAAGAACCAAAGATCCCTGGATGCTGCTGCAAGGCTCAGCAGCACTATTGCCATAAAAGGTAGCTTGAGATCTTAACTGCATGTCTAATAACACTACCAGAAACGGATGAATTTCTTATTCCAGAAAGCAAAGCTGTAATAAAACAGCTTGCACATATAGCTCACATTCACACATGACTTATATTTTTAGATGGCGTGATTGTCAAATAAATGTATGGATTTGTCAGACAGCTTTTTAAAACCTGAGCCATTATGTTGGATTTTATGTCTCATATGCTGCATTTAAGATCTAGAATAAGGAAGATGATATATTTGTAGAAGTACATTTTTTTTCCCATTCCTGTTGCTTAAAGCTCCAATCTGTAGCTATATAAAGTAGGCAGAAATACATAATGAAAATCACATAGACACACGATTTTCTTCCATCATGGATTTACTAAAAATATTAAAATACTGTACTATATATATAGGGGATATACATTACTGGTATATCTATCAGCACCGCACTTTTAGTTTTGAGTTCATTTTGATGCTATTATTTTTACCTTTTTTAATGTCCTGTTTTATTGCATTTTAATTAAGTAATAGTTAAATGTCACGCTAATTATTATTTCTACAACGTCGCATAAAGTATCGGGAGGGAGGCGACTCTCTCTCACACACACAGAGGCACACAAATCATTTGAAAGCTTCGAGTGTTACGTGTGTGAGAGGCGACAAAGGGACCAGTACGCGACCAGAAAAGCTCCCAGTATGAAAGGAAAAGTGGGATTGGAGAAGTGACGGTGACGTTATACTGCTGGAAAGAGAGGGAGGGAGGAAAGGGGAAGGCTGGACTCCATTAAGCCGAAGCCTGCGGGAAAACAGTTTGGGATACTTCACTTCTTCAGCGAGTTCTTCGGGGATTTCTTTCTTCTTTTTTTTATTCCTTTTACAGACTTTCTACATGATTTAAGGACGGGGGACTTATTCTCTACCGTGTAGACGACTGCTTCAGCGTTTTTTCGTCTTTGTGAAGGTGAGTGTTCAGAGTTAAATGCTGACCTCAAAGCTGTGCCCGTTCTCTGCTGTGAAATACATAAAAAGAAAGCCTTTTTCTTTTTCCTCCTACAGCCTGTGCTGCGTTCAAGAAAACGTTCAATATTAATAACTTTTCCGGCTAATTTAAGAGGCTTGTCTGCTTTTAGAGACACTTTCTTCTGAACTTACCGCTTTACGGACCGACTCGGTGAATGTGCAACACGGGGCCGGGTAGTTTGTTGTACGAGCTCTGCTTACATAATTTCCCCCTCTCTCTGCCTATTTGTAAGGCTGCTTTTACCGTTATTTTTAACAGGTGAACCGGCACTTTTGTGGAAATAACCGCTGCCAAAGGCCTCTGGTTAACTTGTAGCCTCGGGACTATAGCCTTTGTTCTGTTTTTTATTGATTGGACGGCTGTTTTGATCTGTCGGACACTCTCCGATCAAGGAATGACAAATTGGCTATACTGTAACTTTTTGGCGGTCCTCCAACAGCAGAGCTCGTCTTCTTCCCAGCGAGAGATGTGGCGCGATGGAAAAACGGTTAATTCCGTCCTGCTTCACTTAATCATCCTCCAAGGGTCAAATGTTCACCACAACTGTCAGAACTACAGCTTTGCCATAAGCGTGGAAGTGTTTTCAAGAAGTAATTAAAAAGTGGCTGAATGGGGGTTAACTATTATACCAACATTCAGATATTTGTGGCGATCGGTAAACTCTTTAATCACAGAAGGTAACACTTCCCACAGTGACCTTGCACACTCCACTGGAAACACTGTATCCTGGATTTCCCCACAATGTGCACCAATTGTATCTCAAAATACCCCCTGTCCCTTGTAAATGCCTGTGTTGTTCACCCTAATGACATGATAATGTCATAATTGAAAGCACAGTAGGTTTGTGCTTTCAAGAACTGAGCAAGTAACATGTTTTTAGTAAACTACTAAAGTAAATGTACCCATGCTAAGGAAATCAGCCTTCTGTTTGAAGCATCTAACAGGCTTCTTACTCAAGGTCTTGAAAGCATGCATTGGGGGTTGCGACACATGCATTTACTTACAGTGGCCAAAATGCTTCTCTTCACATCAGTGTGACAAAGGTTAGATAAGACCTTTGCCCCCCTCTCTCTTTCAGTCCCTCAAACTTTGGCTCTGTTTGGCAGGATGGCGCTGGATGGGATCCGGATGCCCGATGGCTGCTATGCCGACGGGACGTGGGAGTTGAAGATTCATGTCACCGACCTCTACAGGGACGTGTCGCTGAGGGTCACTGGGGAAATCCACATCGGTGGAGTCATGCTCAAACTGGTGGAGAAGTTAGGTATGCGAGTGTGCTGCTTGCTGGAGTGGTTGTGACTATTTTAATCAGCTAATCTAAAGTGTAATAAACAGGCACCGCGTGGTCTTAACACAAGAAAGCAATCCACAGTCAATAAGCAGATACATAATTAGATGTATTCCTGTTGTAATAAACCTTTCCTTGTGTCATCCTGCCACTGGTGAATTTCTGACGTGTGGCTGATTTGTGTTATCTGTTCATGTTTGCTGGGCAGTAAATACTACTTCTCTTCAAATTAGATGTGAGCATCCACACAGAAACACAGCTCTTCTTGTGAAAGCACAAAGTCTATATGGGCAAAGCTTAAAAGTATGGATTTAGGAATCAGAAGGAAAGTCAGAGGAAGGGGATCAGTTTAGAGTCTGGACACAGTTTGCTATTGTTTTTGAAAATAAAGGGCAGCCTGTTGGTTTGCCTGTGCAAATTGCTTAATGAGAATAAAAGTTGCTTGCAACCAGCTCAAACGGGGCTTACTGTTGCTCTTTGTTACCCTGCAGCATATATGGGTCAGTAACCCAAAGTATAAAATGAACCATACACTGTTTCCCTCCCCCCACTCTTTCATGCACTGTTGTGTAGCTGCAGTTATGCACTTGACAAGTTTGGGTGAAAGTAAGCATAAGAGTCTTCTGTTCCAGCCACTTGAACACAGCCCTGTTTCATGCAGTCTGCAGAAAGGTCAGTAGCGGTGGTGGTGGTTGCAGTGCCATTTGGGAGTGACAGTTTGTTGTGTGTTGACGACGCTTGAATGCTCAGAATTCCTGCAGCGCTCCAAGGTTTTATTCCCTGCCCATGGTACTGTTTTTAGCTCTCCTGTTAGAGCTCCACATAATTGAGGTCTTTGTTCGCTGTGGTCGACTGTGCGGAGTGGCATCTCTGCTAGGAGAGGGAAGTGTTGCTGAGCGTGGGACGAGATGAATTCATTGGTCTTTCTGCTCCGACTCGACTCAAGGCATGGCTTTGTCGCTTTCTCTGAGTTAACTTTTCTTCACCTTCTTGGCCATGTAGTGTACGGAAAGCACATCAAACATTTGTTGGTGTTTGTGCGTCATTACGTTTCATACATGGGATATGATAGGTTTATATCGTAACATAAAAGGTGTTTTAGGTTAGACCAGTTTTATTACAGTGAAATCATCATGTATCAGAGGCAGCATCAAGGCTGATTGTCTATCTTTTGTTTTCTCCATCTCTAATTTCTGTTTTCCTGTTTGTAAGGATGTTGTCATTGATGACTTATTCTTTTATTCTTCTAATCTCCTAAAGAATCCAGTGACTTGAGGTCTTCACGTCCACAACTGAAAATAGTTTTGATTTGTTAAGCTTGATGTTGGCTGTAAAATAGGAGGACGTGGGTTCACATATTTGTTTGTGCCTTTGTCACATCCCATCAAACAATAAAAAAGTGCTGTAGCTTCAGCCTTGTTTACATTCATAAAATATATTGGAATCTTTTCCATACTGTCATGTTGCAAGCAACCTTTTTGCAGTTAATTTGGCTTACTCAAGTATACTTCAAGGTAGAGCAGAGCTTGTGTAGTAGCATTAAATTGCTTTCTGATGGTTTGATGTTTTTGTGCTTTCTAACATGTTTATGGAGACTGTTGGGACTTTCTTCTATCCCTAAACACGAGTTTGTTTTCCACTGTAATCATTAACCAATAGACAGTATAAGTTATCCACATGACTGCACTTTGCAGGACAGCATGCACTATTATTGTCACACAGAATTTTGGCTGCTTTGAACACGCACTTCTTATCTTAGTTGAAGTTTTGTTACTGTGTTGGTGTACAATATGAATTGTTTGTTCAAATTACATTCTGAGTTTGGGGGAAATGAAAAGCAAGACGTTTTCAGTAACCTGTTTCCATATCTCGCAGCTCTCGGTAGTGAGAGTGCTGCACACTAAACACCCTTCAAGTGTTGTCGGGTACTCGCTGTTGGATTTGCTGGTGGCTTGGTCGTAGTGGTTATACATAGATAGCATTTCTCACATGGTGCTTTGAGAAAGAACACAGGTGTAAGAGTGTTTGCAAGCAAGGCCTCTGTCTCACACTCCCTCCTCTTTTCATATTTTGGTCTTTTGCATTTTAAAATGAAGGAACCACCTTTTGACTCAGTTTTTTCAGCTGCTTTCCACAATGATGACAGCACTGTTTTGTTTGCTGTCAGCACCATTTGTTAATATGTGTGATAGGGTATATTTGCACACACAGTACGTATAATAGTTTTATGAGCGTGTTTGTGTGTGTTGTCTGCCTGTTATGCAAAGAACAACAGGCTATACATTTATTCCTATTAGTAGTATTTGTCCATGTGTTTCCACATGCGAGTATGGTTGTGTGGGTTGGTGGGTGTGTGTCAACCGCATGCATCCTGCTTTCATCATTCAACCCTTCCTCTGTGCTGCAGGTCTCCCATCCACAGTGCAGGCTCAGATGGCCTTCGATAATGGATTAAATAGACAAATGCCAGGAAGGCACTCCACTATTGATCACAGCAGCGGACACTGCTTCCATTTCCCTGCAAAACTCCAGGAGAGCAGTATTTAAAGCCAGCTGATTAACCAACCCCTCGTCCCTTGCTCTTATAATCCTTTCATCCTGCCATTGTGCTCAATCATTGGCGCTTTCTCTGACTTTGTTGATGTTTTCTAAAAGTGCTGCACTCCTCTCTAAAAGGCAATTCTGCGCCATTTAGGAGGCAAAACAAGTATTGTACAAACAACATTAGGAAGTTGTGCAGCTTTTAGTTTGGGTAAACTGGGGTAAAGTGCATAATCGATTAATGTTTTAGAAGTGGCAGGCCTATACTCTATACAACTTCTTCTCCCTCACTTTCCACTCTAATTTCTTCTTCTTTGCAGGAAAAAAAAAAATAGTTTCATCTTTTTCCTGCAAAGAAGAAGAAATTAGAGTAGAAAGCGAGGGAGAGGAAGTTGTATAGATTATAGGCCTGAACTGTCTCTCCTGTTGCTGTCTGTCCTCATTGTGACGTTAGCTACGCTGCTAAAATTCCATAAAAGTCTTCGACGAAGCAGGAAATGACTCCAAAGGTTTGGCATGCTGCTCTGGTCGCTGCCGTCATTGCTGGAGTCTTTTCTGCCTGCTTCAACCACCTACTGCTCTGTTTCTGTCTTTTCCTTTCTCCATGTTTCGCTCTGACTTCACCCTCTTTTCTCTGTTCCACTTTTTTCAAATATATTTTGATTATTGTCTGAATATTCAAAATCATCCACTTCTCTGGCGTAGCAAGGCTTAATAATCAATAGCAAACACAGAGGTACACAGGTTTGTTCATTTACATTGACTGTTAAGTGTTACAAAAATAGAGCTTGCATATTTCTGATAGTTAATGTGATTGTTTCCAATGAGTGACCTGCAGTTTTTGGATCCCTCACCACAAACCCACCACAGAAAACCTTTGCTGCATGTCCTCAATGCATTTGTGATGATCACCATATTCTTCTTTTGTTAAGTGTTGAATTAGGATTGATTTGCAAGTGACTGTAATGTTTGCATTGAACAAATTTGGTTTTCAAGATAATACTTTACTTGCTCAGCTATTTAACTTTGGTGTCTTTAATAAAACTGATCTTGCCGCTGCTGCAGGTTGTGGTGACCAGAAGGCCCTGGTTTAGGACGGTGGTGTCCAGGTTTCATTGGGAAACAGCTGCCGTTTAGCACAGGATGTTGACCTTCCGCTATGGTTTTTCTTTTTTAAATGCACCTTCTCCTGCCTGTGTGCCTTGCATCCTTGCCTTGGGCTGAGGAGAGAGAGAAATGGGTCTGCAATATCAGTTATAGCTTTCCCGAGGAGAGCGAACACATCTCTCACATCTTTTACTTTTATTACAGTACACAAAGGACAACACTGATAGGTGGTTATAACCACCTGTGTTCTGTTTTCTATCATCGTGACCCGACACACGGTTTAAACAAATTGCTATACTTAATGAGACTCATTGATTGTGGCTGTGGAGCCTTTCGAAAGGTCTGCCCTCATGAAGTGAGAAATGGCCTGGCAGGCTGTGTGTTCATCTTACTGTCTAATCTCTCTGGCAGGAAGTACTTATCCTAAGTGGTGGTCCTGCCCAGGCTAGAGCTTTCCTGTTTCACCGGTAAGATGCTGTGATTGTGTTGCTCTGTACTTAGACTTGCAAATGTGATCATATGCTGGCCATTGGTCAGTATAATTCTATACATACTCTGTGTTGGCCATATATAGAAGTGTTTGGCAGCCCAATTAGGTCTGCTGAGCTACTTCTTTTTTCTTTTTTCCTTTTAATATTCAGCTGATTATACAGTTGAAGTTGATGCAACCAGAATCTCATGAGTGCTAGGTTCAGAGCTTGAGCTATTAGTGGATTAATTTAATAATGATTCATGTAATGCTATCAAGATTATGATTTACCCACTGAAAATGGCTGGTAATCTGATCCCCTTTACAAATGTAGATTTGAAAAGTGCACCATTATCCAGTTGGATTTTAATATCATTGTTTTCCATTGCCTTCTCTCTGTAAGCACTTGTATGAAAGGACTGCTGTTTGTTATGGATGATTTAATTAATTATGTTTGGCATCTGAAACATGCACCGGAACAAAATATTATTGGCTCCTCTGCGACACTGATGCCAGGTTGTTGGTTTTTTTTTTTTTTGCCCCCCCCCGACCTTTCTGTAGTACAAACAGCACAAAGGATCCAGTGGAAGGAAATGTTAGCGTTCCACATTGTTGTTGTAACACCACACACCTGTGTGTCAATGGAGTAAACTGATCTGGAGTTTTTGTTCTGCTTCTCAGCCCACATTCATTCATTTTAAAGCTGTCCCCACCTCTTTTTTTCCCCCTCTGCTCTTCCATTCATAGAGAAAAGTTTTGTTTCAGTGATCAAATCATTTGAAATAAGAGTTTCTTAGCTGCCTCCAGTATTTAGAACTTTCACTTTGGTATGTTTGTTCTCCTGAGAATTTCTCATGATGTTGCAATATAGTTTTTTGCCATCCAAATCACAGGGGCATCAGCGGGCCAGCTTATCACAGTCCTGAAGGCACGTCTGGTAGGTTTCATACATGGAGGACAAATGAGTATTGTGTATCTGTTCCACTGATCTTAGTCCCAGAGTAACTTTGTAATGTCATTATTCCACCGGGTCCCTGAACACTTAATTGCATAAAGCTGTGTTAGGGTGGAGGAGGAGTACCCTCACTGTTTTGCTGTGTTTGGATTATGACACAAATGGATACAAACTATCTGTCTCTAAGGAGTTTTCCTTTAATAGCCCTCTGGCCTTTCCTAATGTATCAAAGCCAGCGCTGTTACACCCTTTTTACTCCTATCAGTAAATTTCATGTTAGGATATCTCATTCAATGTTATAAAAGCCTAGTTCAGCAGCTCTTACACTACCATCTTACGTGTAGGCCTCCATATTGTCTTCTTCATTTATAGTTGAAGCTGCTTGATCTTGTCCTGCAGAGTTGTAAGTTGCTGAGATGAGACTGGGATGTAAAGCTGTAAGGCCTTGATTTCACTTCATGTGTCAGCGAGTGCACGAGGGTCTGCTTGGTTTCTGAGTGACCTAAATTTCATCATTAGGCAGTGAGCACGAGGGGTAATATTAAATGGGCTACTTACGTGGCACTTTTCTAAGTGAAATTCACCCATTTACACATACACATTCATGCAAGTGCTTTTTCCCTATATGCCTAAGCACTTTTAACCTAAAGCCTAGGTTTTACCGCATTGCAGCGATAGACATCTAGATACACGACAGACGAGTAGCCATTTGGGTAAGCAGGAATTATACTTTCCACATCCGGGAGTCTGCTAGGGTCCACTTTGGTCCCAGTGGCGTAAATTTTGACATCAACGAGCTGGGGTTTATGCAGACTTTAATGTGACCATGACTCGTTCGCAGAAAATTTACATTACAATGCTCCAACTACTCATTCTCATCAGGTGGAGGACCTCAAGCGCACGTCAAACAAGTATAACAGCAATGACTACTTGATCGTTGTTGTTGTTGCATCTGCAGTGGAGTCTAATCTAGGCGTTATATGTCTTTGATGTACGCTCGAAGACCACTGCCTGGGGCACATGCGTAGTTTGTGTATTCTAATGTAAATTCTACATGGACGAGTTGGTGTGGTCACAGAAAACAGGCAGGCACAAGGACTGTCTGATGACAAAATTTATGTCTCTGGGACCTGAGTCAATCATGAAGATCTTACAGACACAGATAGTATAATTGCTGCTTAACATTCACACACTTTTATTTCATTGGAGGCAATTTGTGGCTCAATATCGCCCAAGGATTCTTCAACTTTAAGGTTGGCGAAGCCAGGTATTGAACCACCATCCTTCCCATCAGTAGACCTGACCGTGATGCCTGCCAATTATATGCGACTCTGGGGTCTTTTCTATAGATTGTGTAATGGTTCACACGCGCTGCAGGCAGTGTACTTCAAAGAAGTACAATAGGAGTAAGTACTTGGGTGTGCTATTCATGTCTATATATAATCAAAGGTTAACTGAAGCAAAAAACTATCCTGGCTGAAATCGTATCTGAAATCTTATTTGAACTTTTTATTTTTAACTGAAATCATAACAACAGACGCGGCCAGTTTCCTGTTTGCAGGAGAGACCAGCTTGGTCTGGTTTTAGCTGCTGCTGACAAATGCTGGGGCTCATGAATCTGTGGCTGTTTCATTATAAAAGTATTATTACTGTGATGTGTTCACACCCACGACCCTAAGTGGGGTAAGTTTCCATGGATAGATGGAAAGTCCAAAGTGTTCTGCACCAACACTGGTAAAACATGTTAACAGAGACAAGTTACCGTACAGTTCTTTTAGACAGTGTCACTGCCAATTAAACTTTAAGCCAACGATAAAAAAAGAGTTCAGTAAATGTAAACCTTAATAAAGCTAGCAGCCATGAAAATGCAGGGTAGATCTTTTTCCTTCGGTGATTACAGACCAGTTCTTAAAGGCCACTGTTGTGGTCATTTTCCTCCTTTTTAAAGTAAAACTTGTTATTGTCTAGCGATTTTGGTTGAATGAAAGGGTGTTGACCAAACAACCAACCAGGTTACCTCTGTACCTTGTACACAAGCGTTCAAGTATATACCAGCCTAATGTGAAAACCCAGAGGGCCTGTTTATGCTTGAAAAGATGTAGTTTGTAGCATGTGATGTAGGTAGGTGGGAAGACAAAAAACTACAGACCTTTAAAGGCGTGGTGAAACCGTCATGAAGATGACGTCAGTAATGGTATAGTTTCGAGTGTTGTTGTGTAAATAGGAGTCTTCTAGGCTGGGTGTGTGTGTTTGGGGGATTTATAAATTCCAAAATACATCAGAATGCACTTAAATGGTTTTTGGGCACTGTGTGTATTGCATATTTCTTTCCTTTGATAAATGGCATGTTTGAGGTATTGGAAGAATTCTGTGTTACGTAACAAGAGGCTGAAGTAATCTCAGCTAATTTAACTTAGCCTGTCAATGGAAAGCACTGCAGTTTTAACAGTGTTGCTTTGTGAATAGCAAAGGGATTAACACTGCATGTTTGTCTTATTAACTTTACACTTTTCTTAGTTGTGTATCACATGGAACATGTGCATCGTGTGGCTGTCTTCTGATGTGTAGTGATTAACACTGTTTACAACTCCATACATTGTCTTTAATACCAGCTGCTGAATTCATTGTATCGCTTTGATCTTTAAATACAATCCACCGTGACTTTGTCTGATGCCCTGCATACAGATACTGTCATCACCTCTCTTTTTAACCTGTTGTGCACATGTTGGCTATCTGATGTTGATGCTATCCAGCGTGACCGTACGAGCTACAAAGAACCTAAAAGCCATTTGCTGTAACTCTATTTTAGTGCATTGCAGTTGTTGGCTGTATCTTTGCTTGTCAATACCAACCTTCACCCTGCTTTAGATGTGGAATATATTTAGAAGGGCTTTCTCTTTTTACAGGGGGAGAAAGTGTGTGTGTGTGTGTGAGATATAAGGCTGACGAACCTGCTGCACTGTCTTTGTTGTGTATGAAAACAAATTGTCACCCTGCACCACTTCCCCGTGGCGTCAGCCAGAAGTCACCAAGGAAACTACATGACCGAGCTAATTTTTATCAGCAGCTTAAAAAAAAAAAAGATACAATCTTGCACTGCGTGGCTTTGGATATCACTGACAGCTAACAGATTTGTTGTGATAGCCACAATCATTTTGTTCTTTGCTAACACAAGAAATAGTCTAGAGCTGTAACCATGTCTTCTCTTAAATCATCTCCATCAGTGAAGCTAGAAATGAGCCTGGATTTTGCTTTAGGCAACAGCTGACTGTCACTGTGCTGGTTGAAACCCAATAAAGAGAGGGCATGAGTCACTGAGTCCACAGAGACCACATCTAAGAATGACTTGTGTGGTTTTTTTGTTGTTGTTGTTGGCGTCCCATCTACTGTAGAGCTGCAACAATTAGGTAATAGGTTGTTCATCTAGTGATCAATAGAAAAATAATCAGCTATTTTCAGATCATTTAGGTTTTTAAAATTCCGTCCTTTGTGGGCTTTTCCTGCTCTTTTCAGTCTTATTTGTTGGTAAATTGGTTTGTTAATGGAAGAAAATTGGCAGTTTCATCATTTCAGGTTGAGCTTCAAGAAACCGAGAGAGACACTTTGTGACATTTTAAAGACTAGCTGATTAGTTCAGAAAATAAATATAACTGTTAGCTGAAAACATGGTCACATGATTGCAGAACTGCTGGTTGTTTTTTTTTTGTCGTCATTCTGTACATTTTAGAAATATAGAAGCATTATTCCAATTGAGAATTGGTTTCCATTGATCAGATAAGATTTATTTATGAGCTTATGACATTGTTCTGCAACAGATGCAAACATGAATGTTTTAGTTTTTGGAGGCATGAGGACAATCGAAGATGTTTCTGTATATTTAGTGTTTTTCACAGATAGACCTTCATTTTGAAATTCCTCTTCCTGATGCTTCCTATCACTTGTCCTCTCACATTGTGTCCCTAGACAGAGCTCCTCCCCGTCCTCTGCTCATCCTCCTCCACTCCTCCTTTCCATGACCTTTCTCTCATTCCCTTTTTCTCATGCTTTTCTCTGTTGTCCCGTCCTCTCCCCCTCACAGACGGGCCCTCTACACACAGTCACTTAATATAAACTGCACCGATGCTGACTAAAAGAAAATGGATGAAGAGGCAGGATGTAGAAGGGAGTGGCAGTTCAAGCCCTTTAGAGTACAATTTTAGCATTGTCTGTCTGTTGTCTTTTTTGCTAAATGCCTCCTAAAACAATGGCACTATTAATCCGTCCTCTTCTTTCTTTTCTTTTCTTTTTTTTAAACCAGTAATTCTGGTTGTGGTATCTGGTGCACAAAGCAGAGGAAGTGGTCTTGGTTGAAAGCTGCGGCAGTAAGGGTGACGAATGGGGAAAGAAGTTGGTTGGGCACAATTTATGAATTAATTTCGCTTGTTAAATCATGAACACGCACATAACACAGGGAGCTAATGTAGTTAGTGCATGCATAAGAAGACCACCCTCCCCTAGACTAATACCCACACCTCCTCACACATACTCTGTATCATCTTTCATATCCTGCAGAGGTCATAAAACACGGTTTTCCCATTCTCTTTTCCCTCCTCATGTCATTCAAGCTGTACACATGCACACACACACACACGCACACACACACACACACACACACACACACACACACACACACACACACACACACACACACACACACACACATCATTCTGTTAAGGCGCTGTGGGTCCACATTTAATGCAGCCAATTACTTAGGCCCCCCATTCCTCTGGCTGCTGTATTACGTCAGGCTTGGCAGACTGCATTTTTAGCTGGTGGATGCCATTGGCCCTCCCTCTATCTGTGGATTGAGTTACCATGTTACAGCTTTAAGAGTCCAATGGAGGCCTGCCCGAGCTGCCCTTATCCAATCACGACACATCGACCCACTGCGTAATGATACAAGCAACGAGACGGTAAAGTCGTGTCCAGGAAGGTTTTGGCATAAGATGGCAACAAAGAAACAGAAGCAGGGGCCGTAGAGAGCTTCTTGAGGGTAGCTGAGACCAGCCAAAACGTGCACTCATGTCTTGCCACAGATTGTATGGTGGTCATGCATGCCGAGTATAAGGATATTTCTATAGAATGTGGTCTGTGGTGAAGACCTGAGTGCCAAACGTTAATGCTAGTTGTTCTGCAGGGCTCCCAGACACCAGAAATTACAAGGTTGAAAGAGGAAAAACTGTGAGCAGAGTTATGAAAATACATTCAGGATTATTTTCAGATTTTCTCTCTGTGCTCCCTCTCATTATTTCAGCCTTTAATAGCTGTAGAAGACTTAAGGGAGCAGTTTCTCTAAAGGTAGCATATGAAGTTGTTATCTGCACAGCTGAGGCATCAGAACTGCTTGATGACAGCTAGACCCCATGCTGCTAAAGCAACTCACAGGGCTTCAGAAAGCCTGGAATGTTTTCACTCAAGTACCAAGTGTTTGCCCACTGGAGTAAACAGTATAAAAGCCAACAGCCTGACAAACAACCCCTCCCCAGGAGAATTCACAGAGCCCTAGGCTTTCACAATGCCATCTGCATTGACATGCTGGTGGCCACTCTTTTCCTTAAACTTGTTCTCCCCATCTCTTGTAATCCTTTCCTCAGCCCAGTTTGCTTTACTCGCATCTCAGCAGTCTTGCTTCCTTGGTCTAAGGAGAGACAATCTGTTGTTTCACTTCATCACCCACTAATCCCATTCATTCAGCTTTTAGGCAGAGTCCGCAGGAGTGTGTCAACAGTGTGTATAGATGCCTGTATGTAAAGGTCGTGGAAAACAACAGCAGCACATGGAAACAAAAGCCCACCATGGTGGCACCAAACTGTTTGACAGAGAAGGTCGTCAAAGAGAAACATTCAAGATCATCTTTGCAGTCTTTCACTTTGATGTACTTTTCAATTTATAGAATGAATTACCAGCAAACATCAACATTATAAAGGGAAAATGGATGTGAGGTTTTGCGCTGTTCTGTGTGTAACTGCTGCTTGCTCACAGTGTACTTGAAGGTAATTGCAATCCATTATGGCTCCAGTTTGTGCATTATTACCTGTGTCCTTCCTCGTGTCATAACAGCAGAAGATGTAATGAGCTGACGACGTATTCTCTCCTGTGCTACCAGCCTTGAATGCAAACTAGGTCGGTGTCCTTAATGAGGAAGAAAGCACATATTTTTTTCCATTAATGTAATTAATTGAATTAGAGTTAGTTGAGATTAAATAGCACAATTGGAAGCTTCATAGGGGTATTTTGTGGTAAAACCTTTCCCTTAGTCTGCATATGTAAACTTTACTGAGCTTTTGTATTTTCTAACTGAAACCTGAATCATGATGTGCCAATATATTGTATTTGCACTATATTCCTGTGATCTGACTATTGGTTTCTTATCTTTGTAGGGATATCAAATGTCTGTCTGACAATAGGTTGTTGACGAGCATACAGACCTTTTTCAAACCCCCTCACTGACCCCGCAGTATCAGTATCGAATGATTTGATTAAACGGTGACTGAGCAAACTGACGTCTCTGTCTGGGCAATGACTCACTAAGAGCATAGAGAGACTCAGAGTGAGACTGAGAATAAGCTGGAGAAACAGTGAATAGGTATGTGGGTGGAGGAAATGAGACCGATCTGGGAAGTGCCTTCCTGAAATAATGTCGGGATAATGACATCACTACTCGGGGGACATCTGAAAGTAGTCAAAAAAAAAACAACTTCAGGCTTATTCACATCATTTCAACTATCAGTCTGCTAACAAGACTGTTAAATTTTACACTTGATCATAAAGGAACACGTGCACAGTGTGGGGTACATAAATAGCCGGTTGGTATTTTAAACACCGTGTAAAGTTATGAGCCTTTGAGCTAACCGCTTAACTTGTGTGGCTAATTTGTGAATGTATCCCAGTCACTGATGAATCGCATTAATACATGAGAACAATGGTTTTAACAGAGCTACCACTATGTCTGTGAATATTCGGTTTTGCTCACCACTTTGATTTGCAATTCAAATAGAGCTTCAGCACATTGCTGAGCTGCTCACATACAGACGAGAACCAGGTGATCTGCAAAACAGATGCTTTGAGTTCCCTCAAATCCCTGTGGTTTTCACCTTCCCCTTGAAGTGAGACACATACACCATGAGACTACAGGTCAGTCGCTATTGTTGGTGATCCCCTGCAGAGCAAAAGCCTGGAAGCAATGCAGGGTTTTGGGTGCCTTGCGTCTGCTTTAAAGGGATCACGGTGTGACTCTGGAACAAAGAGGGCGGTATGAACCTGATATTCCCTCAGCGTCACACAAACAGCCACGTCTTTCACACATTCAGTCTTTTTCCCCCCTCCTCTGTCTTTGACTTCACCGTCTCTGCAATAATGTGCTGGTGCCCCTTTTCAATCAAGTGTGACCTCCAGCTGGGAGGGGATATACTTGGTTGGGTTATCAGTAGAGTGTTATACAGTGTTCTACCATACAGCAATACAGCAATATAAATGCTCCGTTCTTTGCTTAGTTTTCTTTGCAGCTTTTCAGTTTACATATTGATCACTGTAACTTCTCCATCTTTTTCTGCCTTCTCTTAGATGTAAAGAGGGACTGGTCGGACCATGCTCTCTGGTGGGAGAAGAAGAAGACATGGCTGTTAAAAACCCACTGGACGTTGGATAAGTACGGCATCCAAGCTGACGCCAGGCTGCTCTTTACGCCGCAGCACAAACTGCTACGGCTCCAGCTCCCCAACATGAAGCACATGAAAGTCAAGGTCAACTTCTCTGACCGGGTCTTCAAGGCCGTGTCGGACATCTGCAAAACTTTCAGTGAGTGAACGATCGACTCCTTTTCAGAGGAATAGAATGAACAGTTTGATTTTAAGTGGACATGTGAAAAGTACTCATGAAGCCAGTGTGAGATGAGGTGTCATTGGCAAGTAGTTATGTATTTGAAATTGTTTCACTTGCAAAATGGGGCATGCAGTTTACTTATGCACACCCTGTTTAACTGGAAACTTCCTGTGGTAATAGTATTTTTGGAAAAGGTCTAAAATGCTCGACATCAAACATAGCTAATCATGCCCTTCCTCCCTCTTTGTTTTTATCCCTGGCAATTTGTTGTGTTTATTAAACACAGTCTAAGCTCACAGAGCCAAAGTGGTGTCTCCTGACTTTCAGCCCAATCTAAAGTCATGTCCTTGAAACCTGGGCTCCAATCAGTCTCACAATAATGTTTCGTAAACAGAGATTATTTATCTGTCTCAGAAACAAAGGTGTGCAACAAGGTACACAGAAATGACTCCTACTGTTGGTCACAGTCTCCTTCTTATAACATCAGTTCTAATTTAAGTGTCCTCCATGGCGTAACTAATGCCTAAAGGTCACACGCACACACTATAGATATCTGCTGATCTGCCAAAGATGACTGAGGTCACATGCTGGACTCCAACAACCCCTGACCTACTAACATCCACTTTTCTTCAGCTCAGATCTCAACCCTTGCCCCTTGCCTCTGCCTCTCAATCACTATCTACAGTACAGTTTGAAGGTTTGAAAAAACTCCCACCCACGTGTATCCTTAGACAGGATCATAACACACCTGTCGTGTCCTGGTCACTGAACTGTGTTCGGCAAGTAGGATCCGGGGCTCCAGTGACAGGGTCTCCTTTTGGTATCGCTTGACTTAGCTTTTAGTTTAGTTTCTGCAGAGCATTTTATTTAGTGTAAATATACAAAGAAGCTTTTTTTGAAAATACGGGGCAGAGACATCTGTTATATTCACATTTACATAAGCATACATTTTAGAAAAACTTATTTTAGCTGACTTTGCAGGTTGCAAGATTTTATTTTCAAAAATAGAGAGTGGGGATGTTTTTTTTCCTTTTGCTGTAGATGTATGACAGTTTACAGTTGCAGTGACCTGGAAGCATTTTTTGTTATTTGGGCAGCTTTCAATTTGACAGTTTCCTCTGCATAGTTTCTCCTGCCTGCCTGTGAGCTGCATAGTGAATACGAGGGGACAGGAAGAGTGGAGGCCTGTCCAGCTGGCCTTTGTTTCAGACAGCAGAAAGGGAGGAGCAGGGATAGTGGAAGACAGAAACCAGATTTGATTCTTCTTTTTTTTTTCCAGTGATGATGAGCTTGGCTTTAAGACCAGATCTAGTTCTCGTGTTTAGTTCTTCAGTCATTGGGTTACTTGTGCAAGTCTGCAAAACAGAAAGAGAAAACAGTTTTACAACTACCTCATGCAACAGTCTTTTACTTTGCAGTATTAACAAACATTATTCTTTCCTCCAAACTAATGTTTTGTCTGTTTTTTAGTCTCGCTAGAGCAATTGAATTCTGTCAGTGAACATCCAGCATAAGAAATCAACATAACACTCTCATTGTCATTACATACTTCTCCCATGTCCAAAGCAGCTTGTTCTTGACAAATGCACTCCATCTGGTAAGACTGGAAAAGAGAAGAGGGCTCAGCAAAAGGCTGATGTACTGTAATACACAAAAATCACTCAGTTCCACTCCTGTTTTGACCTTACATCCTGTCCTCTACTGCTTAGTTGATAGGAAAAAGAGGCATTTGGGATTTTCCACAATTAGTTTAAAGATAACAATTTTGAACTCTGTAAACAATTCAGAGTTCTCCAAAATTACATTTTTTCCACTTTTTGTAATGTCTTCTGTTTTGTGAAGAAATGCAACTACAATGCTACAGGGAAAACTTCTGTCACAATTTCCTGGCCCAATTCACACCAAAAGATACTCAGCTTAAAGTTTTAGAGAACAGAAGAAATTGTTGAATCTTCATTTGCTTAATGATGCAACCAATAACTTCAGTATATTGTGTAATTAAAGTTCAGACAAGTCATGAAATCCAACTCTCTCCCCAATCCTGATGGATCAGCTAATGTCATCCCACAGTAGGGTGTACTGTTGTTAGCTGCCTTTCCTGCAAGCTGCTTTGCACCCCACCAAAATTCCAGCTCCTCCTTTTGCTCACTGTGCCATCTTCACAACCTGGTTTCTCATATTGACTAAATATATATTCAGCCCACACACACACACACACACACACACACACACACACACACACACACACACACACACACACACACACCCTCTAACACCATTTGTTCTGTGAGCCAGCAGACAGAATGTACTCTTCATAACTGACTAACACATGACTGGGGACATTGGAGCCTGAGGTGGTGCAAATCTGCTGCCTCCCTTAGAAAAGCGTCATTTCAGACTAACCAGAGTCAAGCTGCTGCACTCAGAGCAACTGTGCAAGCTCTTTTAAACTACTGTGCGCTTGAAAACCAACACAGAGGGTTTTCTATGGAATGGCTAATAGGCAGCACCAGTAATGAAGTGTTACAGTGAGCCATTAAATAATGTCTGGCAAAACAGATTCATGAGTAATTTGTCAGTAGCACCTCACATGAAGAGTGACTTTGAAGCAGACATCTGTAATTTTTTGGTCCCACCACTTTGTCCTCAAGAAACCTTTCTGATTTTTGTATGGACCTTAGCTCTGTCGTTTTGGTCCAGCAGAGTTATGACCCATCAACCTGTGGCCTGCTTGACTGGGCCCAAATGTGCTCTCAACTGTTGTCATAACACAGGAGTACTGTGGTTTGGCCTCAGCTCCATCTCCTAAATGTAAGTGCATCATTATCCTTTCTGAGTTGCCTTTTAGCACATATTTAGCCTTGTGTCTGACAGAGAAAGAGAACTGTCACTCTTCCCAAGCCACTAAGGCAGTTTGGTATAGATTGTCAAAGCCAGAGTGAAAAATAGTACAAGAGACTTGTGCCATTTTAAGAACTGAATGAACTCGTAGTATGATTTGACTTAATATAAACACCAAAAGTTTATCATTCCTTTATGTGTAATCAGCTCAATTCTTAAAACATATAATGCAAATGGTGTGTGTGTGTGTGTGTGAGTCTTTAGACCTGTGACTCAACTGCAACATCTAGCTTCCATGTGTGGTGACAGCAGAGCCTGTTCTGAAACTCATGTGAGCTTGGCTTGGAGCTGCATGAACCAGTTCTCCACTCCACCTGTTACAGGTGCAGGTTTGAAGTGCCCTTCAGCGCTCAGTAGATCTTCTGAGCTGAAGGACTATCCTCGCCACTTGTAGTCCTTTCCACTGGGAAAGGTTTTCCATATTTTATATGGAGGACCGCTACAGCACCAGACTGGTAGCATGTGAAGCAAAGGGCCCGGCTTGGTGGTGAGCAGCTAAAAAGAACAGAACTAAAAAAAAAAACAAAAAAAAAAAACGAGTCGCCAAATATCCTAGGCCTGTTGTTAACATACCTGGGCAGCCCGCCCAAGTAAAGCCTATATGTGGGAACTAGACCACCTATTCTTAACATTTAGGAGTATGCAAGGGAA
This sequence comes from Simochromis diagramma, assembly GCF_900408965.1. NCBI lineage: Eukaryota > Metazoa > Chordata > Actinopteri > Cichliformes > Cichlidae > Simochromis > Simochromis diagramma. The sequence goes on from NW_024387030.1 coordinate 8,828,099, forward strand.
ACACAGGAACCAGATGATTCCTTTGTAATTTTTTGCCCATGTAGGTCTATATCAGTTTATACGGCAAACTTAAGTGCTGTAAAATTAGACTGTGATGATGTTTGTGATTCTTCTGCGGCTGGTCTTACTCACTGCAGTGAATCATCTGTTCCAAAGAGTAAATCTTGCAAGCGCTGCTGGCTCCCAGTCAACCCTTTTCCTCTGGCTTCAGGCCTGGTTACTGCCACAAGTCAGCAGGACAGAAGATTGGGATCTTATTGTCTAGGTGTCATTTCTGCAAATGAAAATCCACCAAGCCTTTGTAAGCATTCTGACCATCACCCTCCTCCTCTTTCCTCCTCCTGACACCAGCCAAAAGTGGTGAGCGTAGGAGTATGAATATGTCAGCAAAAAATTAACTACAACACTTGCCCGGGATGAGAATTGGCATTTCCAAGACCATGGTTGTCAGCCAGAAAAGGGTGTACTGCCTGCTCTGAGTTAAGAGTGAAGTATTTCTTTAAATGGAGGCATTTAGCTGTCTTGAAGCCTGGTTGCCAAGTACGAGGAGAGCTGAGCAGAAGATCAGCAGGGTGATTGATGTAGTTTCAACAGTTATGGAGATAATCTACATTCCTACCACCTATGGCCACTAACTGTGGTGGGTAGTGACCTAAAGAATGTAATCATGCATACGAGCAGCATAAATGATCTTCTGAGTAGATAATTTTTCTGGATGTCGGTGCATTTTAGTGGAACAAATTTGCACGTTATTAAGCAGCCACAGATTTTTCCAGAAATCAGATACACTGCTGCATACGTGTACATGTTTATAGTTCTTAATTAAATGAAGTTTTTGAGCTGTCTGGTTTTGACAACAAACTCAAAGTAGTGTAAACAATTGAAAAACATGGCGTTAACTCATTTCATTGAAATAATAGAGATCGATTACATCAGATGCATTATCTCCCCCAGAGTTTGTCATGCTAATATTTATAATATGGAAAAGTTCCCAGTGTTGATGATAGGCTCATAACAATTAAACAGAGTTAGGTTGTAATTAAATGCCACATGGTTCTGCAATGTCTCACAAAAAGACACAGTCCTATTCATCTACTTGCCGTTTGATACACACTTTACTGTGTATATTTGCCTCCTCGGGGGCTAAAGCGCAGCAGCAGGCCTGGAACTCACATGGCTGTATAAGGGCACGGGGACTGTGCTCGTCTGCTACAGCAGAGTGAGACTGGGGGAGGAGGGAGGCAGAGAAAGGGTGAGCTCCCATCTGGTAGTTCTTAAAACTCCTGGAATGCTTTTGCTTTAGTTACACAAACCAAACAAGCTTGCACACCAAGCCAAGACGTTCTCTCAACCCTTCTGCCTGTGCTTTCCACAACACCTTCTTCAGTTACTTGAAAAAAATGATTTGATTCAATAGATATGAGAAAATGGATAGCTATGCACTTGATTACATAAAAATATGAAATATTGCTCTCAAGTATCTGCGTGCTCGTCAGTTAATACGGAATCCTCGAGAAAACCAAGTCCAGCTGTGGGTCCAGCTGTGCGTTGCTTCTAGACGAGCTCCATCTATTCTAGTCCTGACACATTCTGGCCGTCTCACCGCCTATATCAGAACCGCCCCAAGCCATCCTAAAACATCATTTCTGCTGCTGCTGAGTGATGGTTCCCTGGCCTCCAGGCCCAAGGGAAGGAGGGAAAAGAGAGAGAAGCCAGGGAATAAAGACTGCTCTGTTTTAGTCATTATATTCAATATGGCGGGTGTCTTACTGTCCGAGTTGGATCTTGCACACTTCTCTTCCATTTGCATACATGCAGTTACAGTTTGGTTCATTTCATCTTTATTACCTGTTTGTTGTGAAGAGTTTTGGGAGGGTTTTTGGCGGGCAGGGGGGTAAAAGTAACGCTACCTTACTATTCTCCAATGTCGGCTGAATTGTGTTATTAATGTGTGTTGGAGGAATTGTCTAAGGAAGAGGAGTAGGAGGGCGATGGAGGATGTCTGCTCAGTCTCAGCTGGGGATTAAAGTTAAAGCAAGATTTGTTAGAGCCCTGAGAAAAGGGATTTACAGTATTCCACCCTATATGTGCACAGCTGTCTGCATCTGTTTCCCTTTGCTTTTTTGTCCTTCTCCCCCCCCCCCATCTGCCTCTCACCTTTTTTTTTTAGACTTGGGTTGGTTTAGTGTCCCTATTTTCACCTACTATACAGCTTAAAGTCATTGAGGTCATGTGGTTTTATTTCAAGCCTATAGTTGAAAAAACACAAATTACTGTATGGTTTTGGGGACTCTATGACATCCAAGCCTGTCTGTCTTTGTGTCCAAATGGCTTTGTTGCTAGTCAAGGTTTATGCTTATGTGACATTGAATGGATCTTCTTAATGTTTCTCCCCAAAAGATATCCGCCACCCAGAGGAGTTATCTCTACTGCGCAAGCCCCGTGATCCCAAAAAGAAGAAGAAAAAGTTGGAGGAGACGGAAGAAGATGATCTGGAACTGGAGGGTCCGATGTTAACACCTGGATCAGGTGAGCTGCTTCTATGGCTCGTTAACAATGTTTCCTAAAGAACTCCAACTGAGTTTGTTAACATAGGAACAAAAATATTTCTTGATGAATAAAGCCAGGGTATTTTTGAGTTCATATTCCCAACCCATGAGTTGAAAGTTTGTATAAACCTAACCATTTAGGTTTTTACATTCTGATCTGTTTTTAGGTAATCAGGAAGAATTTTCACTTTCTTTTGTTGTGAAAAACAATTGCTCCTATTTTCCTGGGACAGCAGGTTGTATGGCAGGTTGTGCTGGCCCCATGAAGCTTCTTAGATTCTTTTTTGTATTTCATGCACTTGCGATTTAAAAAAAAAACAAAAAAAAAAAAAAACACCCACCCAAAACACTAAGATGACCCGAGTTTGGTGCGCCCTGCTTCTCGTGACCAAATATGAATGTGTGAGTTTGAGGCCTGCATGGGATCTACAGCCCTCGCTCTCAATTCCTTGGCAGGGAGGACTAAAAATGGCTGAGATTCCACACATAGTTGGTCACGCTGCCATTTTAAACCCAAACCAGGCTACAGGAGTGCAGTCATACTGACCCTCCTCCCTCCTGATGGGAGACTTACAACCATCTGAGCAGGGAGGAGCAGAACAAAACAGACTGCTGTCACAGAGTTAGCATTAAGCAGAACTGCTAACACCATCAGACAGGGTGAATGAGACTCTTTGTGCGATTAGTCTTTTCTGCTCTGCAGAGTCAGCTCTGTGTGCACTGAATGACTATATAGACTCACCAGTTGCAGGGATAGCAGCCTGAACACTCATTGTGAAAAACAAATTCTCCTGAAATACAGATTTGGATCTAGGGTTGTCAAAAAAATTGATACTCGGATACTATTTGATACTAAAAATGGCTCTCAGATTAGATACTCAACCCGGCAGTGCTGTCTTTGCCTCCTCTAGTTGACATAGACCTTCAAAAAGCACTGCTGCAGATAGGCAGGCACACAGCCCCTCCCCTCACTAGTTGAACACGTGAACAGTAAGTTCAACACTGGACAACACTTCAAGGAATTTCAAGACATTTTAAACGGTTATCAGAAACATTAACCTGGCTACTGGACTCATAAAAGTTTGCTGTTTAACTATTAGCATTTACCTGGTAGCTACATTAGCCTGCTGTTAAGTTATCATTAAGGTGCTAATGATGATGCTAATGGTGGAACTAGGCAGGAATCGTTATCAGTACCTGCCCGACATTAATAGGCTGTGTAAATTGTGTTAGACTAGCACAATTATTTGTGTCTAAAAAGTGTGTTGCTCTACCCCCTAACAGTACGATTTGATCAACAATGAAAAGATGGTGCCAACTCACCAGACGCACAGCACTACATCAGACAACCTCAAATTTTGCACTGCTTAAAATGATATAAGATAGTGTTAAATATATAAAATAACATTGATGTTATTGTTGGTTTAGTTCTTATCTTGTAGAAAAGATTCATGTGTCTTATTTTATTTTCCTCCCATGGTACTAAGAATGCTATTGAGCATTACTTTGTATCAAGTTTAAAATTCTAGTATCATTACAAACCTAAGTGGATCAGAGTGAACGGTGTATTTATTCACTCATATATTTAAATGTAATGAGTGATTGAAACTGCAAAAAGCAGTTACTTCCCAACACATCGATCACGCCCAGAGTTGCATCACCACATTTTAAGGGGTGTGCTACAAACTCCTCTACGCCTTTGGTTTAGATACATTTTGTTCCCAGTGGGTGAATGTGGTCAGAGTATTAGGTGGTGAGGAGAAACAGAGTTTCAGTAGGAATGTGGAGAATCTGTTTACTGTCACCAGTCTCCTTGTGTGAGAGAGTGTGTGTGTGTGTGTGTATGTGAGCGCACACACACACACACACATCAGATCGCAGATCACATGCTACAGTCAAAGTACATTTTATGGCCAAGTTGTAAGATGTTATTCCGTCCCCTCGTGAGGAAGGGCTGGCCTCTTGGCCCAGATCTCCTGATAGAAATCACAAGGCTTTGAAAAGATGCAATCAGTACCACAGAACGACCTTTATCACATTTAGAACTGCAATACTTAGTTAACCAATTATTCAATCTACAGGAAATTAATATGCAACAGTTTTATTAGTCTTTTCACAATCCACCTTTTTAAATGCGATTATTATATTTTCTCAATAAGCTGCTAAAACAACACATTTGATTATAATACCATTCATAAGAACGCGACAGTTATTTTAACACTTTTCTGAAGTATTTGAGTCCGATTGAATGTTTTGGAGATACTCAAGCTTTAAACAGATCATTTTGCCTTTTTCTCAATGTCTTTTTAACTGATTTATTACTGCCGAGAACGGTAAAAGAAATACATACAAGAAATGTGTGTCTATAGAGTACCTAAACACATGCAAAATAGCCTATGTGTACTGTACAGTGAGCTCCACACTGATCTCAGAAGCAAATGAAATGGGTGGATGTCTAAACAACAAGTCCATAATGGGTACATGACCATTTATTTCCACTTGTAGACTGGCAATCTTTTTCCAAAACCTCAATCTCTATATTTAAAATTACTATTTAGGAAATGTCTCCGCGCTCGTTTGACCTGCCTCACGTAATTGGTCATTTTTGGTAGAAAAACCATGTTACTCATCCTCAGCTGTTGTTGTTACACGAACATAGACACGACGCTGCCCGTGATGCCAGTTCAGCAGCTCCCAGTGGAGCGGCTACGCCTTGGCATGCCTGCTGTTTGTAATAGTCTGTCTTGTCAGTGTTGAGAATGACAGACCTCGAACGGTCTTTACTTTGTAAAAATGTGCTGCACTTTATACATGCAAGGCTGGGTCATTCTGACCAACGCCTTGCCTGGGTTTTCAATCAGTCATGCTGCGTTGGATGGTTATGAATGGGTGGATGGAAACTGCAGAACTTCACTAGTCATGCCAGGGCGATCTCCCTCTGTGAAGAGGGTAAACTGAGTCATCCACTCTGAGGCTAGCAGTTGGCAGTGTCTGTGGAAATGCCAAAGATATACCCCATTCTTGTATTCCTCAACTGTTGTCTTTTTTCCTCTGTTTCCTTCTATGCCTGTAGAGTTTTCTGTGTCTTAAATCTGTCCACTTGAGTTGATTTCTACCCATTTCCTTCCTTCCCTCTACATTTTCCTGTCTTTCTTTTTCTTACTCTTTCTCTTTTCATCCTAGCCTCTGAGATAATATACATCGGACCTGTGAAAGGTAAGCTTTCCCCTTCCTCTGTCCTTTCTTTTCAGCACTGCTTCCTCAGCATTGCCTCCTTATTCCTCTCTACACCCCACAGCTGGTGTGTTAAGGTCACATGACATATGTAGCATTTGGGACTAGCAACCGAGTCACCTGACTGGTCCTCCTAAGGAAGTCAGCTGATTCGGGTGGTGTCATGACAAAGGCTTTGCGCCCTTTTAGCGATTAGCTCATTGCTCACTTTTCTTAAAGCTACTCCAGGGGCCTGCTCACTGTGCCTGCAGGATAGCCAATCACTTGCTTGAGTATGCAGATATGAGATGGTTGTTATCGGGCAAGTTATATGTAGGACTAGAGCTGGGCGATATGAGATTTTTTCATATCACGATATGTTTTTTTCATTTCAGGCGATAACGATATCTATCACGATATAAGCCAAATAACTATATTTGTAAGATTTAAATGTGCCGTTGCTCACAAGTAAAATGTGAAATAACCAGCAGCTTGTTTTTATTTAAATATTTATTTCCCATAATAAGTTCAACAGGGTAGATGTACTTAAGGAACATGAGACTTTTTCAGATAAATAAAGGCAAATATTGCAAACTACACAAAAGGCAGCCACTAAAGCGTTTAAGTTTCAAAATAGAACAAACGAAACAGACGACTAAATTGTCAATTCCACTTAGAAACAAATATTAATTCTAAAAATAAATCTTAGTTTGTTTTTACAGAAGAACAGACAAAACTGACTAACTTTTGTCAATATCAAATAAACTGAGAACTAAAAGGAAATTCTCAATCTCTCCTTGTTGTATAGCTTAGCTTTTCAAACAGTTTTAACAGTTACTTTAGTCTGACAAAAGCCGAATGACGAATTAGCGCTTACAGTCAGAGACTGAGGCTACGTCCACACGTACACGGGTATTTTTGAAAACGGAGATTTTCCGTTTTCGTTTTAAAAAAATAATCCCGTCCACACATAAAGGCAGAAATGAAGGAAAACGCTGCTATGAACATGCCAAAGCAGCAGGTGGCGCTAGATTCCTAACCGTGCAGAAATGTTGGCCAATCAGAAGTCTAGAAGCCTCGGTGGGAAAAAGTAAACAAAGCTGGGGCATAGAAGCAGAACCGAGTCGTATGTGTGGAGGGACAGTAACTGTGTGTATATGTAAGCATTTAAACACTGCAGAGAGTAGAATTAACAGTACCAGTATTGTAGAAATTCATTTCACCGAAACAATAACGTGGCGCACAGTGTGACGCATGCACCAGTTTATTGTATTTCCAGACTTGCTTTCGGCACAATTTACAGTGCACGCTACTCTGTTTTTTGTCAGACTTGAAATAGCCGAAATACCTTCACACTACGGAACTTGTATGGCTCTTCCGTTCGACAATCTCTCCGGCATTGGAACCATCATCTGTTTTCTCTTCGGTCACGCTCGGTTGATTTTTCTAGTCGGCACACTCATTGGCTCCATTACCCGCTGGCTGCTTCCCAAACAAACACACGTGCGGCTTGGCACTTGTGCTGTACGTAACAAGTCACGCGACGTGACGCTGCGGCTGTGACTGGTTCGGCTCTGCGCTACTTAATTTGGATTGGCTGACCTTTTGTCCTCTTTAAAAAAAAAAAAAAAAAAAAAGAGCGGCGAGGTCTATCGCGATAGCTTAATTTCTCTATCGAGTAAAAGTTATATCGCGATACATATCGTTATCGTTCTATCGCCCAGCTCTATGTAGGACATTTGTGTTTTTACCCATAAACTTGTGTTCAGAATTAAAATCACATGCTTATAATCCTATCTGCATGCTTCAAATAGCAGCCCACACAGGAGCGCTGTAAAAACCAAATCCATGACAGTTCATTTATTGACCACCATCCCATGGTTTACTCGTAGTCTCAACAGCTGATGGTGGTCCTGCTCCTTCCATCTAAGCCCTCTATGAATCTCTAGTGTGGGAGTATTAGGGAGTAAAGTCATGTTAGCATTCTTTGTTTTTGCACCAGCATTTGAGATTCAATAAACAGAATGGAGGAGGCTCCTTTGTGTTATTAATGGAACTCCAGCTTTCAATTTATACACACTTTCCCTAGATATTTGGCATTCCCCAGGGGACCCTACGGGTGATAGGATAAGTCTTCTTGACCTGATGAACTTTGCATTGGGAGGAAAACCTTGAAAGAACCACTGATCACCCTCCCCCACAAGGAAGGGGAGGCCATAGCCAGCAACATGTTCTCATGACCTCAGTTTGCAAACATAAACATCCACATGCACACTCACATACAGAAACCAAGCCCACTTCCTCATTTCAGAAGGGGTTTAATGGTTTAGCCAGTGTTGCTTGACCCTACAGAGGGAGAGTTGGAATGGAGGGGAATGAAAATACTTTGGAACTTGGACTAACAGGAAATGCAAATAACTTCACTTTGGGGGCTTTTGTTTGTAGCCAGACTCCCAAATTAAAACACTGCAGACCAAATATACATATAACTCAGCATTTAAGTTGCTTAGACACTTAGTTTATCAAAGGTTTTTTTTATTTAGTTATATTCCTTTAACATGTTTAAAAGATATTCAATGTATTCTCCTCCATTATTTTTGTACTCTCTTTCTTTCTCGTGGGTAAATTGTGCTGTAGTTTGCTGTGTGCAGTGCATTCCTGCTGGTTTTTCTTTTGGTCTGTAAGTAAATGGGTAAACCTGATCATGTTGTGCATCATCTGCATGCTGATCAACATCTACCCCACCATCAGCAGGAGGGTGGTGTTGAAGTCACTCATCTGCAAAGTTTGTGCTGGTAGTCACATGGTGTTTTTGACCACTAACTGGTCAAGCTAGGCTGCATTTGCGTGTGCTGAGAAGTCTTCACTCTTCCCCCTCAATGCTGTGTTAGTGACTTATGTGTACTTAACTTGATTGTGAGTGTCAGTATTTGGAAGTTTTTTGTGTTAGGTTTGTATTTCTGGCTCCTCAAGGGAATAACTGATGGTTATCTTTTTTCAGGGAGCATCTACTCTAGTCCAGGCTTATACAGTAAGACCATGACCCCCACCTATGACTCAAGGGACGGCAGCCCTTTGTCACCAACTTCCGCCTGGTTCGGAGACAGTCCCCTGTCAGAGGGCAATCCCAGCATCCTTGCTGTGAGCCAGCCAATCTCCTCACCAGACATTCTGGTCAAACTGTACAAGCCCCAGTCCCTGCTGGACAAAGCCAAAATCAATCAGGGGTGAGTTAAACTTTGCCTAGTGGTTTAGTTAAAAAAAGGCCGTTAACAGACAACATTTACAAGAGACTGCTTTCATGTTGTGTGAAAAAATAACATATTCTAATTAGCTGTAATCCCTGTTTGTACAGGTGGCTGGACTCGTCCAGGTCTCTCATGGAGCAGGATGTAAAGGAGAATGAGGTGCTGCTGCTGAGGTTTAAATATCACAGCTTCTTTGACCTCAATCCAAAGGTAAATCACACAGAAAAAGCACTACAGCACATTGTAGTCAGTTGAGATAATTATTGAGACCCTGCCATGCCGAATAGCTCTGTATCATCATAACCTAAAAGCACCAGATATAAGTTATTATAATCATAAAGTAAGCAGGCATACATCCAGCCATTAGTTGGCATGATTTGGGTAAAAATATTTGTTTAACACTGGCCTGTAGAGCTTACGTTCTATATCTGGTACCGATGACCTGAATGGGGCGTTTGAAAGACTAGTTATTTGATACTTTTGTATCATTAATCTCATACAACCTTTACCTTTGACATCACTGCATTCAAAGTTGTCCAGTTTGCTCAATAATATGGTTTGATGTGCCCACAGTATGATGCCATTCGAGTGAACCAGCTCTATGAACAGGCCAAGTGGGCCATTCTCCTGGAGGAAATTGAATGCACAGAGGAGGAAATGATGATGTTTGCTGCCCTCCAGGTAAGAAGGTTGAGTGTTTGCGTACTGATACAGTTTAAGTTGGCAAGGTATGAAATTTAAAGAAACGCTGACCTTTTTTTATTGGGTGGAAGGCACGCTTTCTTCTCAGCTTCAAGGTAATGAATTGGATAGGATTGCAGCTCAGAGTGAAGCTGTAATGCTGAAAGCCCTGTTGCAGCATGCAGGCTAAATCTTGATTATTGTGTATTGTTTCCTATTTAGTTCATACTAATAACAAAGTACTTAGGCTTTTAGATTTAAAGAGAGGTTCTTATTACAGAAGTGTACTCGTCAAACAGTTTGAACCCAAGAATTATTACGTGACTCTCGGTAAAACAGAAACACAATTTTGGTCTGGGTGGACTTTAAAGGCACTGGTGGCATTGGATTATTGAGTTTTGAGACAAGTTCAAAGTAGATCAGTAGAAATGACAGTCGCTAGAATGGATATTGGCTCGAATGGGAGTGATGTACAGATTTGAAGCTCTTTTACACCCCTAGGTTTCCTCATGTACCATTGGGGTGGTGTTCCTTCTATTTCTGACCCTCATAAACTGTGGGTGCCAAGACCTGAGGACGCCACCCTGTCTTCACCCTGAGGGTAATTATAGGGCATCTTGGAGCACAGGACCCCATACCTCAGACCACCCACCCCAGAAAGACAAGGTCTTGTAGACCTGTTCACATTCCTTTTCCCACTCTTTCACTCTGAGGTGTTAGGTTTGTTTCGTCTGACCAGTTGTAATTACACTTCACTGGTTTCTTCTTACACTGCACTGGGAGAGATGCTAATCTAAGTTGGGTGTTTGGGCTGGTAGGTAGACTGTTGCTGCCTATCTTTTAGCACTTTAGTAGCTACTACTGCGTTTCAGTCTTGGCTTTTAGCTAAGGTTTCACTGTTGACAGATACTAAGGTCTAAATAAAGAGCAATGATTGTCCAACTCTGGTATGCAGCTGGCTGGACTTAGCATGCTGTCACCCGGATGTATCACTATGGTAGTTCTCAAATATGAGGTAATCAGTGGTCAAGATTAGTGATTGACCTCATAGTCATGGACTTGGGACACAGGTTGTAGTCAGTACTTCAGCAGATAAAGAAGTAACACACAAACAAACAGGAAAATGGGAAACACTCCTTCACAGAGTTGCATTTTTTAAAGATGAGCCAGAGGATTGGACATCATGGCAAGCCCTTTGTCCTACAATATGAAGCCTTAGCCAGCTAAATCCTCACATCTCTATCAAACGCTGCATTGTATCGCTCACTTTCTTGACAGCTGTTCATTCATATATTGGTGGGGGTTGCTGATGGGGTGACATTATAAATACCATTTATCTACAAGCTAAATTTGGTATCTGTGACTCACTGATGGGTTTGTTTGTGGGGGGTTTGTAATAGAGAACAATCTCTTACTACAGTCTTGCACCAGTCCTACATTCAGTATACACTTGATAAAAACAATTTCATTGCCTATAACAGCCTGACCTCAGTGAATCTTTACCAGTAACTTTAGCACACTTCTCTTCTTTAGACGACTTTCTTTATCTTCAGCTTCTTCCAAAAAAAACGGCATAGCTGGTAAACTCAGTGGTGTATGCTGGCAGCACTTGCTAACATAAATGCCATCACATCTTAAAGTATTTATATGGCAATTATCGCAGATTGTTTTTCCTTTTTATAAGATGTAGCTGGAGCGTTTATGCACCGGTAGCACACAGCAAAACTTTATAGAAAAAAGCAATACTGTTGACCATGTTGGTGCAACAGATAACAAGCTGCTAACAGTCTATCTCCACCTCACACTTTCTTTAAATCCCCGTGTCTCAAGTGTTTTATTTTAGACCTGGAAGCTTTAAGGGAATAGACACTTTAGTAATAGATTGCAGGTTTCATTCTTTTTAACCAGAGCATCGCTCTTTGTTTCATTCTCAGTACCACATCAACAAGCTGTCAATCATGTCATCAGACAACCACATGAATAATAGTGAGAAGGAGGTGGATGAAGTGGATGCAGCCCTGTCAGATCTGGAGATTACCTTGGAGGGAGGGAAGACTTCCAACACACTGGTATGAGACAAAACCACTGGTGCTTGAGTGTGCACTGGGCTTGCCTGCATCCTTTTTGTCCAAATGGGCGTCATTATGTGAATTTGTTTTTCCCAATTGTGAAATCTTGGCATCGGTTAGGTGCTTTTGTTTCTACTTGTGACGAAGTCTCCTTTCATCAGCACTCATAAACATGACAGGAAACGCACAAAGACAATGCAATGCGCTACAGTTTGCTGGAAGTGCAAAATTTCACAGTTATTCAAAAGCTCTGCATCTAACAAAGAGCTGGGGGTTCTAAGGCCCCACTGAAAATATGTCTCTACTGTTACAACAACTTCTTGAAACATGTATTTAGCTTATCAGAGGAAACTGACCTCTGAGATATTACATAAGAAGCCAGCTTACTGTGCTGAGCAATGACATTGAAAATGTACAAAGTCAAGTGTGAGGTCATTGTTTTGTGTTTAATCCTTTCCCTTTTTTTCTTTCCTTTTATTCACATATATGTATGTATGTTAAAGTGTTCCAGGCTTATTTTAACAATAGCTTTCCCCTTTCTCCTAGGGTGACATCACATCTATTCCTGAGCTAGCAGACTATGTTAAAGTCTTCAAGTAAGTCCAGTGCCATGAGGTTAAATGCACCTTTACTATTAGCAAAACCACTAAACACTGCATGTTAGTCTATGCAAGATTACATTTTATCCAAAAGCTGTTGACTATGGCGGGACCATTCTCTGGCCAAGTAAGCCTGTTGCCTGTTTTTCTATTTTTTTATGAGCTTAAAAGGCAACCTGAAAGCTCAGCCTGCAAATATTCTTTGGCAAAAAATCTAGAGTGATTATAGTTGGACCAAGCTTTCGAATCATATTCATTTTTGGCTTGAAGCTTTTGCTGACAGGCAGGTGGCCCCTTGGGTGGTTGTCTCATAAAATGTATATGCTGGGGGGTATGATATCAAGAGGCATTTCCTCTTTTAATGGTTTTCCACAGTGCTGGCTTCTTTCCTATTCATCTCGCTGACTTTGCACTTGAGAAGCTCTACTTCTTTTCCTCCCCCTCCTTTGTACTTATGATCTCCCCTCCCCCGCTGTTCCTCCTCACCACCAATAAAGAAAATGGTTGTTTTTTCCTTTTTTCTTTTTTTCTCCCACCTGAACTCTGACATGTCTTCCGCTTTTTTTCCTCTCTAGACCCAAGAAACTGACGTTGAAGGGCTACAAGCAGTACTGGTGCACATTCAAGGATATCACAATTTCCTGTTACAAGAGTAAAGAGGAGGCACATGGGACACCTTCCCATCAAATGAATCTTAGAGGTGCAGAGACATCCCTAGTTGCATAAGAGTACACACACACACACAAAAAAAACCCCCTCAATGTCATGCTCATTTATTTTTTCCCTGCAAATAAAAAAATCTGAGGTTGCATGTCTAAAGAACAGGCTCTGACACTTGACCTCTTTTTCCTGCCTGCACCATGCTTTTCTTTTTGTAGGCTGTGAGGTAACGCCAGATGTTAACATCTCTGGTCAGAAATTCAACATCAAGTTGCTAATCCCTGTGGCTGATGGCATGAATGAGATCTGGCTTCGGTGTGACACGGTGAGGCTGAAGTTGGTGCACCCTTTAATGCGCTGTCTTATTCCTTTTTAGAGTTGGTTAATTATGACTTTTCATCTCCAGGAGAAACAGTACGCCCACTGGATGGCTGCATGCCGCTTGGCCTCCAAGGGGAAGACCATGGCGGATAGCTCATACAACCTGGAGGTCCAGAACATTCTGTCCTTCCTTAAGATGCAGCACATGAACCCTGACCTACCCATTGAACCAGTTGCTACTGATATCAACCCAGAATGCCTGGTGTCTCCGCGCTACCTGAAGAAGTACAAGAACAAACAGGTAAGCCATGTAGTCCAGGTTGGATCTGTTTACAGCAATGTGGAGGTTAAAATGGTAGAAATGTTTGGTAAGGGGAAAAAAAGGGTTATCATCTAGTCTAGTGTGTGTTTTTAGAAAAGCTGATTACATGGTTGAAAGGTTGAAAAGCATCTGATTCATTCCAGGTGGGGTCCTCCTAACATCTGAGTTGTTTAAATACCTGTTCCTCTACTCCTCCTCTCTACATTTCTACCCACCACGTTCTCAGCTCTGTGATTGTAGACAAAAGGACTTAAAGAGCAGAGAGTCATATGGATACATATCAGATGCAACGGATCAGAAAACCCGTTATTATGGACTGGGCATTTTGGTCACAAGCAAACCTCGTTATAATCTGGTGTAACATTTAATCATTAACGATGAATGTTCTCAAGTGTTATGTAGATTTGTGTGTTTGTGTACCCTGGAACAGCTGAGTACACAGCTGCCATGGTCAGGGATGGGTGAGGGAGGGGGTTCCCTTCTCGTAGCTTATTCACTCAATCTGGATTTGTTCTTATCGTAGTAGGAAAATACAGTGGTGCTAGGAGGCTAGAATGATGTTGGGAAGCTGCTGCTGGTACAGCAGGTGACAACTCAAATATTATCTGAAGCATAACTTTAAGTATCATTGATGTCTGGAAAAAAATTGCTCAAAGAAATGAGGGAATAAAGGGGTAAAAATGGACGTAGAACAGGAAAGGATCTAGGCAGGTTTGAACCATAGGAAACCAGGAATGTTATTAAAAGCAGTTGAAATAGAAATTATTGACACTCTAGGAGAAGTTAGACTTTGTTAGTCTGTGCTGCAAACTTCCTATAGGTTACCACAGTACAAAGCAGTGTTTCTCTTTAATGCTCCTTTCATAGAGGAAATGTGCATGTTAAGAGATCAAACACACAGCAGTACTAAAAGTCAGCAGTTAATCCCGAATTACAACAGCTCAAATTTAAAGTTTCAGTTCTGTCTTTCTATTTGAGCCTGACTCGCTATCTTCTTAGTTTAGTCAGGAAATCCCTTAAATATATTTGGGGTCACCCACATGAAATAACTTCCACATCTATAACAAAACCTACTGATAAAAAAAATAAAATCAAAGAGTTGATTTAGTGTCAGGTAAAAAATGCCATAAATGTGTGTTACTGCCCAACCTACAGTTTACCTGATGTCACTGAGAGACAGAGAAGAGTCCTAGCTCACTTTGGCTCATCTTTTCCTGCACTATTTTAGAGTTCTTTACATTTTTTTTACATGCTTGCTGTATAACTTAATCAGAGCTGCAGTTGTGGCCAGTGACAAAAAAGGGGTGTAGAAATAGATAAGGGGTTTTTTTTTTGTTGTGGGGGGGGGTTACAGAAAAGAAACACTCTGTAGCAAAATAATTGCATGGAACTGGGGCTAGCTTAAATAGGAAGGTTTTTTTTCCCTTTTTGTTTTTTGAGTATTAGTAGTAATAGCACAGGATGTGTGTCTGTCTGTGGTCCTTTCTGGCACAGATCCAGTCTCGCACTCAAACACAGTCTAATAGATGATCTCCCTGGGCATAACATTAAAGCGTAATGGTGTACAGTCCCTTGTTCACACACACACACACACACACATATGTAGTGGGCGTGGGACATCCGGAAATGAGCCATGCTTGGGAATGTTGCGCGGGAAAACTGTCTGGGATAAGCCCATTAACTCTTTGGCCAGCTGCAGCCCCTCCCCACCTCCCTTAAACTGGACTTCCTGTTGCAAGATTTGTCAGAGTAGACTTCTGTGCTGCATCTCCAGCCAGATACACGCACACAGGAGTTTTGTGATTACGTGAGTCAGGGTGGGTTCTGGATAAATGGGTTTATTTTAAACAGAAAATAAAGAGCTTGGAGAAGCCCAACACCTTTCACTGCTGCTGTCACACATCGCCATCTTGTGGCTGACAAAGATATTACATAGAAACTGACTTCAGGGTTTTTTGGTTTTTTTTTTTTTAATGGCTCATTGTGTTTACAAAGAACAGGCAGGCATGATCTGACCTAAAATCTGCAGTTACACTGCCCACTTCCTTTATGTGAAAATGTGTGATTTCCTTGATTGCAGCTGTACTTTCCTCCTCCTGGCTGAACGCTGCATGCCCCTTTAGCTCCACAGCCTTCCTCCCCGCTTTCTGTTATTACAGTCATGTCCTGCATTGTTGTTGTTGGTTTTTTTTTATCTTTCCTCTCTCAACAGTGATCTTACTGTCTTCTTCTCTTTGTCCAAACGTTGTGTTCCTTCTGTCTGTATGCATCTCCTTCATTCCCATCTATCTTCCCATACCTACCTCTCCTCCTCAGCCAGGCTATATCAGGGACTTGGTAAGTTGTGTCCACTGGCTGCTGTTTTAAGCTTTAGATATTTGCATGATTGTTTGAACTCTGAACAATTTATGTATCTGGGTTATCAAACCTAACAATAACTATAGCAAGTCATAGTGGCCGCCATAGTAGAGTAGATGGTATAGTTTCTGTATGTCACTTGTTATTAACTCTAACAGTGTTCTTTGGGGTGTACAAGATAAGAAAGTAACACATAATTGTATCAAGTGAGCATCTGTGTGGTGTGGGGCTATAAATATACAGACTGAGTGAAACAAATGGACCATGCAGGTCTTTTGCATGTTTTAGCTCATTTAACACACAGTCCATATGCAGCATTTAACGTTAGCCTCACTGATGTAATAGAGCAGACCCTTGTGAAAATGTTTTTAGACTGATGAATAGTTTAATGTATTTTATTCTTTCTTTTTTTTAATAATATGTTTAGCCTTTAGTTAGATGTTTATTTTAGTTCATGTATTTCTAATATATGTAAAGCAGAGCCCAGACTGCTGAAGATAAGTGATCCATCACGGTAAATCTAATTTACGTATTTTATTGTAATGCAGTCCGGCAGAGACCACTAAAGCTTTTCAAGTGCATTAGAGAAGCTGTGATGTTCAGGCAGCTTCACTGCAACCTTTTTAATGTATAAAATGATCAGTCCATGATGGATTACTTATCTTTAGGGGAGTTTAAGTGTGGCTGAATTATATTCTGTGCTCACATTAACTGAAACTACTCATTCTCTAAATGTACTGACAGAAATGGTAGAATCCTTGTTTTGGGCTATGTGGTCATTTTGACTTTCTGCTCCTGTGCTCATGGTAAGGTTTAGGTTACAGCCTTAAGAATCATGTAGCACCACTGGAGGGAGGCACACATGTGTGAATACATGCATGCCAATTCACACAGTTCACCCTGAAAGCTTCCTTAAGTTGGCTCATTAACCTCAGTCTGGGCTCTAAAGCAGACTCGGATTCATAATTGTTTTCTAGCTGTACGTAGTAGACATTCACTGTGAACGTTCACTGGTTATTGACACCCTGCTCTGAAAGCTTTGTGGGGTTAACCACAGCTTGTTTACACTTTGGGTGTGTGTTAAATTGGTGCATTGGGTTGTTAGAGTGTGGTGTGTGGGATGCATTTGTTTACAGTCATTAGTGTGTCTGTTTGTGAATACTTTAAATGGTGGGAGTAAATAAAAAATACATTTAAAAAAAAAAGTCGTGTGTGTAATGAGTGCGGTTTTGTTTCTGTCAGATTTCAGCCCGGATTCTTGAAGCCCACCAGAATGTGGCCCAAATGAGTCTCATCGAGGCCAAGATGCGCTTTATCCAGGCATGGCAGTCCCTTCCTGAGTTTGGGATCACTCATTTCCTTGCAAAGTATGTTTGTAACAACTGACTAAAGATGTGTCTTCATCCAAAAAAAACTCATCATACATACTGACAGTCACATATTTAGTAATTGTATCAACACACTTTCATTCCACAATAGATTCTAACTCTTTTCTTCTTTGCAGGTTCCAGGGTGGAAAGCGGGAGGAGCTGATCGGTATCACTTATAATCGTTTGATCCGGATGGACGCCAGCACCGGAGATGCCATCAAGACATGGCGCTTTAGTAACATGAAACAGTGGAACGTCAACTGGGAGATCAAGATGGTAGGAAACCCACATAACTGCTTTACCTTTAGTATTACCTTCTTAAAGACATTATTGGAATATGGCAGACACACTGATTCGATCAGATACAAAATTAACACAGTGTTATAAAACAAAGAGGCAAATTTAGCTTCCTTTTAACCTTCTTGGATTTATTTTGCTGGTTTGTTTAATTGTGTTTGATAATTAAGTGAATGACTTGAATTTGTTGATCCATTAATCTAGTAACAAGGGTGGAAGTCAACAGTGAAAGTTCTTTGCATTGCTTGTTGTGATGTTAGCTTAGCTGATCACACATATAAAACGACTATGTCAGCCAAAAAACGACTGATGTGACTGATGTGACGTGCTCTGTGTGCACAGGTGACTGTGGAATTTGCAGACGAGCCCAGTCTTTCATTCATCTGCGCCGAAGTGGACTGTAAGGTGGTCCACGAGTTCATTGGTGGCTACATCTTCCTGTCCACGCGTGCCAAGGACCAGAATGAGTCTCTAGATGAGGAAATGTTCTATAAGCTGACAAGCGGCTGGGTCTGAGCTGTTCCAGGCTGCCAGGGTTCAATGATTGTAGGTCAGGGGCCAGGAGGGGGAGTGGCTGGAGGTCGGGGGGAAACCTCAATGTATGAATTTATTTTACTTTTTCTTTTTAATTGTTTAGGTCTGCGCTGAAAAGCCCAGAGCAGCATGACTATTGCCATGGCTGACGCTATTTTTAAGGTCATAGTTTTTTGGAGGTTTTTTTGCATTAATGCTGACAAGGTCATTTGTTGCAACACTAATATTGTGGTGGATGCAGTTCAGATGAACTCCAGTGGTTGAGCAGAAAGCTAAGTTTGTCTGTTGTCCTACAACCACCTGTCTCCTCTCCTCCTGGACTGGCCACCAACTTACGTCCATGACGACCCTTTAACACCATTCAAACATCAGAATAAATCCCAAAGAATCTTTTTTCCCCACTTATTCTTTTTCACTTTCCTTTTTTCTCTCTCTTTTGGAACTGGACTAAAGAGGCTGACATAACAACGTAGATAAAAAATGTAATTGTAGTGCCTCAGGGACCTACAGTTACTCATCCTAAAAGGTGGTTATCAAGAGTATCTATAACAGCAGAGGTCAGTCGATCGGATCTGCATGTCCATCCTGTCCACTCTGTGAAAGGTTTTTCTTTGAAGTCACGTGTAAGTGCACTTGTGCAGTATATAGTCCTGTTTATGAATAAGCTGTCCCGAACTTTCCGTTTATTTTTTTGCTTCTGATTTCTGTCGTTGCCTCACAACTTGTGTCCTTCCTGTTGAGTCGCTCTGTTGATTATGCTTTAGCTGACAGGTTTGACATTGTGAGATGTACTCTGTATTTAATAGACCGCTAAAAATGAGAGCACACTACAGTTCAGTGCGACAGCATGAGCATCAAGTGGGTTTGAGTTATCTGGTTTCCGGCTGATGTAAATGTCCTTGCTGCAGAAATGTTGATAGAGTGTAGCGCTGACTACAACCACCTACTAGTTTTTTTTTAAAGCAAGGTGTAAAAATTTTCAGTTAGAATGTTCAACTAAGGTAATTAACATGCCTTTAAAACATGTCTTTTTATATTTTCCAAACTGTAAGCAGTCTTCTGTTTAGACAAAGCTTAAAGTGCACAGATTTTGTGCCAGAGAGCATTAACACATCTGTTTATGGCTCTTTTTCTGACCACAGTTTTAGGTCAGCTTTGAACGGCATCCTCAGATCTGAAACCACTGATGTCTCATAGCGTAGTGCATGTACACTACATAACAGGAGGGACATTATCACATATCCCTTGTACTGGCTTTTACATTAACGCTGTTTTGTTTGTCACACCATATAGTATTATTACTATTATTATTATTATTATTATTGTTGTTGTTATCGTTATTATCAGTACACACCAGCAAAAGGTCACAGAGTTTAAAAAATAAATATGCAAACTTTTTTTGTTCTGTCCTCAGTATGAAGGATCAGTAAATGAAGTATTTTTTTTGTAACTAATGTAAAAAAAACACAAACATTTTTATAGAATTGTACAGTTTTGTTTTGTTTTTCTGCATTTTGGGGGTTTGCAGGTAAGCCATCTGTCAACACGTGTAGTAAATGTGCCTGCTCATGTTGTAGTCTTACTGAGTTTCAGATGAAGATATATGTGAATATATATGAAGATAACACTAGTCTCAAACTCCAGGTTTGGTTAAGAAGTTCTGTTGAGTATATATATTTTTCTAAAATACAGATACACAAGCCTTTTTCACTGTGCCCTGTCTCCCCCCATTTCTGCTTTCTCTTCTACATTTCCATTTGTAGCTCTGTCATTTTTAGCTCATTTAAAAAAAGAACTGACATTGTCATTGATGTGCTTTTTTTGCTGCAAGTTTGACTCTATGCCATTTTAGGTTACTTCACTACTTACTATTTGTCTGGTATTTGACACAATTGAAGTGTGCAATTTAATAATGTCCATATGAAGGAGAGACAAATCAGCAAAAAAAAAAAAAAAAAAAAAAAAAAGAACAGAGGTAAGCGAAAACTGTTCTGTTAATTTTTAATTTCTCTGACTTTTTGTTTGCCTTCAGTGTCAAGAGTAGCAGTGCATGTCCTGCTGTTCTGTTTTCTGACTGTAAAAATGCATTTATTTAAAAAAATGAATAAAATAATTTTTATTTAATTACCTGTATCTGTCCTTGATTTGACATAATTTGCCATTACAATATAACATTTGCACAAAAGTAAAATATGACATTAAGGCTGCAACAATTCGTCGTTATAATCGACGACGCGGAATTTTATTGTCGACACGTCCTATTCTTAAAAAAAAAAAAAAAAACCAAACAAAAAAAACCCCACAAGTGTGTTTCTTGTACTTGCAGTACACTGCAGTAAGCTATGTTCTGCTAAGACTGCACTCAATACTAACAAAGAAGAAACTAGGGAAACAGGGTCCAGTAACCATCACGGTGGCAGACATCCAAGCAAGGGTCTCTAGTATGAAGAGCATGAACCAGGCCCCGACATAGTTCACGCCTATTGGCTGAAGAAGCTGACTGCACTCCACGAGCGTCTGGCAGCACAAATGAACCAGCTGCTAGTTGACCAGCTGCGAGAGATACCCGGAATGGCTAACCGAAGGTCGGACGGTCCTGATCCCCAAGGACCCCAAGAAGGGACCGGTCCCATCCAACTACCGACCAATAACCTGCCTTAGTACTACATGGAAGCTCCTGTCAGGCATCATATCGGCTAAGATGAACAGGCACATGGGTCAATACATGAGCGGGGATTGGCAAGAATACCAGAGGCGCAAAACACCAGCTACTAGACAGAACAGTCAGCTGAGACTGCAAGACAAAGAAGCTTTTATACATTACGTGAAGTTGAGAAAGATTATACTTACGGAGTTTCCCATTGAAACATAAACAAAAACTGAACCTTGTGATGAGGATACAATTTCCAGTTGCCGAATAATATACCCAACAAACACTACTTGAGTTGCAGCGTCATATACAAGTGTACTGATTATATTTCTCCACCAGAGGGCAGTCTACAGCCATCTTTACTGCCCATGTTTCTCCTGCAGTCCAGTGCTGGGTGCATTCTTAACCAAAAAGAGCTGCTTTTGCCTACATCTGACTGGTATACCTGGCATCCCAACAGAAGCCAAATGCCAGATTGTGGAGGAGATTAGATCAGAGAACGCCTGCAGACAGTCTGCCTATTTGCAAGCTTTTGCCCATTCCTCTATAGTGGGTACGGTGTATGTCTGTCACCTGCAGAGATGCTGGGCGATGGAGGTATTAAACGGAGCTCCTACCATGATATTTGATGGAGACTGTAAAGATGACAGGGACTGTGAGCACATGGTTGGATGAAATTATGATTTTATGATTAGAATTAGGTGTGGTAATTAAAAACTGCTTTAAAAATCCAGTGATCATTATGAATTTTTTTCTTTTTTTTAAAGTTAATTGTTGAAAAATACTGGCCCTACTATAGAACCCTGTGGAACTCCATAACTAACTTTTGTATGTGGAAAACTTTGGGCCATAGACTCACTGCCAATGCTTATGTTAAAAAATATAGAGAAGGTTGTACATCTGAAGTTTAGTCTTGGAAACCTTAAAAATATGTGTTTCACAAAAAAGTACCATAATTTTTTTTTCTCTGGTTGCTGAGATTTCAGCTTTAATGATCCCTTAAAAAAAAAAGAAGAAGAAGAAGACTCTCCAGCATTGGCGTTGAGTCCTCAACTCCTATCCTCCCACATTTCATTTAATAATCTTACAGTGTATTTTAACAGCCCTGCGGTCATTTGTGCGATCAGATGAGGTGTGTAGCATGACAGCAGGAATAATAAATCCTCCAAGAACATCTTGTTCTTGCTGAAAAATGTGTCACAATCCAACAGTTAAACTGGAAAGTTGGGCAGCGATAACTTCCAAGAAACCATTTGATGCGGTCAACAAATCAAGTTTCATTTGGCAACTGGATCTAGATATGGAAGCATAAATGTGGCTATTCTTCTAAAGCTCTCTGATGTTATATAGCCTATACTCCAGTGGGATCTTGCCCTATTGTGTTCAAAGTGTGCACTGGAAGTAAAGACGTCACAATAACGGCTCCAGCCAATGACGTGGAGTTCTTTGAACATCTAGACTGCCTTGATGTGAGAGAAGAATATGTTGCAGGAGACCTAAAGGTGACATTTATAGACTATATGCTTCTCACAAACATTTTTTTGCATTTTGCAGGAAGTAAACACATAAAAGAAGCAGCACAATACAGAGAGCAAAGTAGCACCTGTTGTCATTCAATGCAGCAGCTTCCTGGCTGTATAATTCAATTACAAGGAAGTTCTGCTCCGCTTTCCTGTAGTTCACAGCCAGTTAAAGTTATTGTTAATGTCATGGAGCTCTCTCTCTCTAGGAAACCCTTTCTGACATTTACCCTCTTTGCCTGCAGTGAGCAGTGTGCCACAGATAATGTCAGCTATGCCGGCAGATGTGCAGATTTTTTTTTTTTGCTTTTCAAACCAGTTTTTATCTAGATCAATAGTTTTTATTATCTTCCTCAAACTCCTGGCACCTGCTGTTAAAATGTCATTTTCAGGGAAAATGTGTGGCGATTCAACTACTAGCGGTAAATATAATGAGAGCGAAAACTGATTTTCGGGATGGCGATGCTGTTCTAATGGTTGGTACTCCAATATTTTGGATTGGTCCTGACTGTAATATTTTGCTTTTTTTGTTGTGACTTTTATAGTCACCGTGTCTTAATGGTTTTAGTTACCCTTTTTTACCATCAAAAGCCACAATGAAGTACAAACTTGAGTAGATTTCCATTGGATTTATGCTGAAACAATCTTGGCATTCTCCTAAATTCTTCTCCATTTTGTTCTCCAGCAGCAAACAAATATATTTCTTATATTTCAACTCATGTCAAAACCTAATTTTTAAAAAGTTTTAAGCATAATTAATCACCTTATTTATTTAGGTTTGTAAATCAACAACAAATGACTATAATCCCTGAAAGTCTAGTTTGTCTCCAGCATTATTTGAGTGTTTCTTTGTGCAAGCCAATTAATTTTGGAAGTTGAGATCCTACTCGTTATGAAAAGAAAATAATGTCAGATTCATCATTCTTTCCAAACCCTTTCAATTTCCTTATAGTATCTTCAGCGTACACACAGTCAGTCAGTGAGCTTCACCGTTCGGTTTCACATATTAGATGACAGGAATTCCACCCTCGACAAACCTCACATATGTTATTGCCATTATCTTGGACAGTTCCGTGTAGATATTTCCATGGAAAAGGCTCAGTCTGGGCTAAACACTAATGAGTGCCAAGAATCTTATCTTGATGTCATCCATTACACTCTGGTGCTGCTAACCTGACTTTAAAGACTTTATGAACACATGTTCTTTTGTTTCCAAGGCTAAAAAGTTAATTCAATAAGTTTCCTAAATCCTCCCTATTTTCTTTGTTACTCATAAATTCAAATGACACTGCTCAGGTCTTGGTTTACACAATCATACCATCACTGCTTTAACCTGTTCTGGTTTTGATGGAAACCAGAAAGCAGTCCCCTTCCATGACCAAAATTAGGCATTCCAATGTCTCATGTGTTGGATGAGCACTTTGAACCTTTGACCACCAACTTGTTAGCCTTGCTTTGAATTCCAGGACACCTCACATGCATTTGCAGAAATATAAGTGTGTCATTAAAGTCTCAGAGCCAATCCAGAGGGTGTCCTCTAAGCAGATGAGGTCATGTCACATGCTGTTTATTGAGATGAGATGGGCCTGTGGTGAGCCAAGACGCTTGCTTCATCACTTTCTGCAGGATTGCATGGTCATGCGTACAAACAAGTGTAAGCAATAAGGGTTAGAAACCATAGCTAAAGATACAGATGTTGTGTATTTCAGCTCACGTAACAGTTCAGCCTAAGTCTGCTGTCAGGCTATTTGCTGTGAGAGTCTTTAAAGTAATTCCCTTCTCCCTCAGGGATCTTTTGGCTTTAAGCACTGTTGCACTTAATTGGGTAATTTGCATCACCTCTCTCTCAAAAATGTATTTTGTGTGGCTAAATCATGCAATTTAAAACAGAGTTTTTGTCAGGGAGCACATATGGAACAAAAAGACAAGTGTCAGGTCGCTTTGCATGGCAGTAGGAGAACTTATGGTTGCCTGAGGCATAATGAGAGTACATCTATTCAGGTCTGCTGACTTGTCTAACAAGGAAAAAAAACAGAAGTAATCTAATGGGGGAATGTGCAGTTTAGAGCAATCCGAGAGCACTTTTTATTGCATTATGACCTATTCCTTTGAAAAAAAAATCAGGTGTCTATAAATCGATCCCTGTGCATCAATAGCATTAAAACAGCCTATCCGGCCATAACTTTTAAAGACCTCACTGGTGCGTTCTCCCTCAATTTCACCCTCATTTTTTATTGCTTGTTTGTTAATAGATCTGTGTTTGTCCCAAAGTCTCAGTGGCTCCCATGTCCGTCTCTGCATCACTACCTTATCTCCGTTTGGACTCATGGGTATAGCAGTGTCTTTTGTTCTGTTGACAGTAAAAACGAAATTGAAACGGCAAATTGAAATAGGAATCTTAGCTTACTGTGTTACCCAGGGAGCTTTGCACTTTGATAAGCTAATTTAGGTGCTTTTGACTGTCAGCTGGCAGTGAAACAGTGATAAGGGGTAGAGTGACAGTCAGTCACTGACAGCCAGAGTTAGGAGAAAGAGAAGACACAGGACTCTTAGAAGAAAACTCGAAAAGAGAGCTGAAAACCTGAAGTTGTCCAACCAATGCATAGAGTAAAATGATTCGCTAGTTTTGCACTGCTGTAAAGAAATAACTTACCTCATATTTATGGCACCAGGTTCCAGCATTTGTTAGACATTTAGAAACATATGTAGAAATGACCAAGAAAGTAGAAAGCTGTATATATTAAAAAAAGTAAAAGTGCTGTATTAAAGGACGTCTTTAATATAATGCATGAATACAGACAGAGTGACTCCTGTGATGCTTGCAGGTGCCTTTAAAATGATAAAGGTGACAGTGTTTTGAAGAATACCATACAATACCCCCACACAGAGAGAGAGAGAGAGAGACACTCACAAAGCTATCATTTAGCTGTCCCGCTGCTGTGATAGAGATGGATTGAGTTTGTATTGTTTAATGGTGCGTGCCTCCATTACGGAGTTTTTTGCCCAGTGAGCTGCTCTCAGATTTGGCTTCAGCACACCCCAGAGTATTAACTTTGATTCAGGATGAGCTCTTTTGAAAAATCATTTCCCCCCCCCAACCCCTGCATAAATCAGCTGCCTGTGGACAAAATTAGTTTCTAAAGTGTTTCCACAGTGGATGGTGGCAGGCAAATGCAAAACAGAGGCAGACTGAACCACGTTTCACAGTTATTAAGTGTTTGGCATTTCACATTGTGTTTCGTTTGTACTACTACTACTACTGCAGCGGCCTTAGAGTGACAGGCTGAATGGTTCATTTTGTATTCACTATTTATTTGTGTTACTCACCTCTGTCAGTGCGCCCCAGGGTGGCTGTGGCTACAATGTAGCTTGCCATCACCAGTGTGTGAATGGGTGGATGACTGGATGTGTAAAGTGCTTTGGGGTCCTTAGGGACTAGTAAAGCGCTATACAAATATAGGCCATTTACCATTTACTGATTTTCAAGGTTTTCATGGCTGATTTCTGTAAAAACTGCTAGATTTTCAAGCATTGTACTGGAAGTTTACACTTACACAGTAATATAAATTAAATTATTATTAATAATAATTATAATAGTAAACAAAATCTACAAAAGTAGTTTTCAAGGTATAGTAGTTTACCACTTAGTTGTGCTAAATGAGTGAATGAATAAGTGTGAGTGGTGCATTAGATGAGTTTGGGACAAATTCAAGCAACAGTGTGAGACTGAAAAAACCCCTCTGTTATACTATAAGACTGTAAAGTAATTTGTTGTTATTCTTGAACATTTTCTTTCATTTTTTTTCAACAAGTGCAAAGTTTGCCTTTCCCTCATAAGCTGGGTCTTGATTTAATTAGACTTTTTTTTCACACTAACCTGCGTCACTGATTCAAAAACCAGCATTTTATTAGGAATGCAGAATTCAAAACAGAGATTCAAAGCAAATATATTTGGCATTTTTAATAAAGAGACAAAGCCGCGCTGATTGATCAGAGCATGAAAGTCATTACTTGCGGTTGGCTGGGCATTAACATGATTGATGGTTAATATCTTCTGCAAATCTAATTAAAGTGTCGGTCTCTGGCAAAGGAATGGTCCTGTGTTGGTCCCAAAATTCAGCAAAACTGTTGTCAAGAATTATGTCAGTGTGAGCGGTTATACGATTAGCTGGTGAGATCATTTTTAAGAAGTGACGGGTCCTTATGTTCCAGCAGTGGCTGAAAGATCATATGGATAAGTCCTGCAATCAAAATAAACAAAATGAATGAGCAAATCATATGAAGCCTTTGGACAGGCAATGTCCTAAAATGCCTCACTGTAAAAGGATAAAGTCTTAGAAACTGTGTAATAACCATCAACACAGAGGTGCTTGTTTGTGTCTTCATGCTACACTGAGCACAACTGTGCACGCAGCCAAGCAGCTTGTTTACTCCAGGTGTATTAGAACTGGTTCTGATTACCAGAGGATTTTAACTAAAACTCACTCGTGCAAAGAAACTTAATTGTAAGATTCAAGTGGAAAATGCAAATGATAATGTTAGAAAGTACCTTAAAAACAACACAGGTCAGATGCTTCTCTTTCAAATGTGATTAGCTGGGCTACGTGTGCATGAAGAGTGCAAATATACACTTTTCTTGATAAGTGAAATCTAAACGAGGAGTTTCAGACACACCCTTTTCATAACCGTAGTCCTCAGCTCTGGGTGAGCCAAGATTCAGGAAGAACTACAAAACAACTGATGGAAGAGTATAAAACATACGCTGTCTTGGAACACAAAGCCATACATGGAAAAATCAATGCACGCCACAGCTCACACACTGTGCACACTTACTGAAGTAATGTATGCAGCTCCCATGCAGCTCTGTAACCAGTGTCTGATGAGTGTGTGTGTTTCATACTTCACACTGTGCAGAGTAAGCTCCAAACCACATGAATTCGGTGTTTGATTTAGCAGGAGTGAAAGAGGGAAGAATGGAGATGGCGGCCATCTGGCCATGGTGTGGGGAGATGAGAAGCAGAAGCGGTGGTTGGAGCAAAGGGTCCCTCGCATCATTCCATTCCTTCTGTAGTCAGATCCCTGTGTTTACCCTGCTCGCCACATGGGACTGAGGAACCTCCTTCTCCCTGATCTCACGAGTGAAGTCGCAGGCTGAAAGCGTGTTTATCTTTTCCAGGATTTTGGCGGGAGGAAAAGAGGGGGTTGGGGGGTAGTGATGGAGCCAAAGGAGAATAAGTGCCGGAGAGCCCTGACAGTAGCTTGGAATTGTATAATGTTCCTGGCTATGAGGAAATGCATTCCTCTGTGCTAACAATGAGCATAAAATGATGCACAACACATCTAAATGTCTACTTGATATAATGGTGCAGCTGAAAAGAGGGTTTCAACAGTGGTTTGAATATCACTCAGTATGACAGTAAAGCAGTTTTGAGGAAGCAATGTAAAAAAAACTGGATGCATTTTGTGCTTCTTGTGTTGTACCATAATGTTTTACTCATAAAACTAAGCATCAGAAATTACAAAAAGTATAGATTTTACAATTATTGACTGCTGTCTTGTAACCACCTTGATAAAACAGAATGATTGCCTCATTAATGATTGAAAATTGTTCCTCTAAAGAGTGAAACAGTTAACAATTCTGCATATTTGCAACAGACCTTACTAATGTTATATCTCTTTGCTGATAGAGTCTGTTTTTCAGTGAATGGCTGTAGTTTGTTATTTTTTTTTTTTTCCAACAGCCTTCCCTACGCAAAGATTCCACTCCTCTAACGTGTTTTGGAAACTTCAAACCACACAAGGGGAACCTGGAGGATGTGTCAGTCTCTGTGGTGTGTCATGCATCCAAAAGTTAACCTCGGCATCGAATTGAGCAATGAGCATAGCCAAGGTTTTCGACATTTTCGTTGGGCAATCAGTCTTGAGGCTTTTATTGAAACCTTGTCGTGGTTCAATGCTTTGCCTCTTTCATCAGAGAAATTCACTGACCAGGCTTTTCCTGGAGAGACTCAAGTGCCCCAAATCCCAACTCAAAAGCAGGAAACTAATGCCTGCTAATGCCCTTTTCACCCTCTCAGCTTGTGTGTGTGTGTTCTCATATATATGTGTGTGTGTGTGGATCAGTTTCTCGCCCTTTGGCCACTTTCTGCTTTTTCCTCCACCTGGAAAAAGGGAGTCGTTACAGTAAAAAGTGTTTACTCATGTAGGAGAACACAGAGTGTGTGCAGGGCAGTGTCAAAGTACCTTCTTGTACTTGTCCCAGAGGCCTCACAGCCACAGGAGTCAAGTATTCCCCTTTCAGATCACAATTTATACTCAACAGAAGGGTCTCTGTAACAGAGTGGATGGTCACAAGGTAGCCTCAGGTAGTCTCAGAGGATCAAGAGGGTTTTTTGTTTTTTTTTTCAAATTCCACATTCCTGAAATGAACTACATGTTGTGCCAGATTGCTAAGCTACCTGCTGCAAGGAATAACAAAGCCATACAAACAGTAATACGATCCCAAGGAAGTTTTGGGAACGTTCATATTTAATTACTGCTGTGCTGTTTGCCAAGTGAAAATGTCCTCTGTTTCTGCATGAAGCAGAGTAATCTGACTATCAGCTGTACCTGTTGTCAGTGGAATGATAAATAAGTTGCATTCTTGAATGAAAAACCAATTGAAATCTGCCATAAATACAGTTAGCCTTACATTTCAAAAAATAGCATGTTGTAGTAGATTCCTCAGGCTCCAGAATGTAAAGCCAGGCAAACTCCTGCAAGTTGTTTTCAATGATTTTTTCCTGGACAAAACAGAAACATGAATTTCTGATTACAGCGTTGCTGTTTTTCCAGCCACAAGTGGTTTTCTTATCATGCATTTCATCTCATAAAGCTGACCTAAGGACATCTGCTATAGTACAGCGGGTCCTCTGCTTATCGTGGTAAGTAAGGATAGCTTAACCGCTCAACAGCTCCCTCCGCAACATGTTAACGATCAAATCCTCAGAGGCAAAAAAACAGAAGCACATAAAATATGAGCTATCTCAGATGAAGCAGAGGTTTCCAAGTTTCTTCAAAATGAAGACAGAGCGTGTAAAAGAAGCCAGATCTATCAGGAGAGGAATTAGGGCTCTGTGGGGAACACGGATGACTCACAACCAGACAAAATCATCCACTGTTTGTGTGTGTTTGTGTGTTTGTGAATTCCCATGGAGCAGATTTCTGTTGGCAAGGTTGTAGAAAAACAAAAGATGATGGTCCTGAACACTGACACCTCCCACACGTCCGGCGGGGCGTTATTGGAAAGTGTTCAGTTAGAGTAGGCCTGTCTAAACGACTAATTCAAAGAACTTGAGCTTCTTTTTTTAGATGATCTTGGGAAATGCCCTAGTTAGCAGTCATAATGTGGGAAACTGCCGTATAACCACAAGTCTGTAATGTCTGCGCCACAGGCAGCGTGATGAGAGTTGTTGTATAACACCATTATATGCTGTTGTTTTCTCATGAGGTGATGCTATTAGAACTCTAGTAACCTGTTTCAGGAGGGGAGACATGTCTAAACAAATATGTGAAGGTGGATAAGCTAGATTTTCTTTTTCTTTTTTTTTAAAGAGAACTTCCTTTATAAGACTTCTTGAACAGTTACTGTTCATGAACTCTTACAGGGAGATATCACATACTGTACTTAAAGTCTGAGTCATACAGACTATGCAATAAAACCTATTGGTGTCATAACTGCCAGTATATCATCAGAGGGACTGTGAGGTTAACCTCACCAGGCACTGTAATCCTGTCCAGGCTAAGACCAGGCTAAATTAGTTGTAGAAGATATTTTGTAGGCTAAATATGATAATCAGTCTTCTTCAGTGTTTGAGACATAGAAAAAAACAAAAAACAATATATATAATTTCTCCACCACTACACTCACAATATCCTCAGAAGCCAGAAAGCTCTTTTTTATGAGCTCAGCAACCTTGGTAGTGTCATAATTATTTAAAGTTGTAACTTGGGGAAGTCCAAATCACTGAAGAGAAGCTACTTTCTGTTTTTTTTAACCCCTATAAACTATTAGTGTTTCATTCATTCACAGTACATTTCGGGACAATTTTGACCCGGGCCACCAACTTCAGAAGCTCTCGCTCCTCTAGCTTACCTTTTGTCTCTTTTTACCCTCTTCTCTTTCCCCTCACCCCCACCTGGTTGCAGCAGATGTCTCTCCTTCCCTGAGCCTGGTCCTGCCAGAGGTTTCTTCCTGTTAAAAGGGAGTTGGTCCTTCCCACTGTTGCCAAGTGCTTGCTCACAGGGGATTGTGTGTTTTTTGGGCTTTCTTTCTAATATTGTGGGGGCTTTACCTTGCAACATAGAGCACTTCCTGTTGTTGTGAATGCCATATAAATATAATTGAACTGAATTGAATAGGTGTCTACAACAAATTGACTAACTACAGATTAACTTGATTTTAACTTAATTTTAGTTTAATCTCACTTTAGAATTAAGTCGATTCTTATGTATTATAAATGTAAAAATGTAAAATCTGTTGGTGCTTGGTATGTGTTAGGGTCAAGGTTTATCCTGGTAAGTGCTTGTTGTACCGAATGATCATAGTTTGACACATTTCTATGAAGTATCCTTTTGCTTTCACTTTTGTGTTTGAATATTATACATATTATGACTTTTCAAGAGGCAATAAACATCCAGCCACCGCCTCCATTCAGCCTGGGAATTTTCTCCGTCTCGCGAAGCGTACAGACTCGAGGAGCTCACGACGTGGTGGTGTGATACTGTACGTGATTGGCGGGCGGGTGGGTTTGGTTTGTGTGTCTGGGAACCTGCTACTGGTCTCCCATCCATACACACTCACACACAGAGAGAAAGAGAGAGCCACGGTCAGACAGACTGGCTCTCCAAAACCGACAGCAGGGGAAAAAAAAACAACTCTCCTTTCGCGGCTCAGAAACCAGCAACTATCGCAGAAGTGAAGTCGACGCGATGTTAACCTCGAAATGCTCTCTTTTATTTTGAGAGGAAGGCTAACAATAGGGAAGAAGCTGTTTAAAAGTAGGTGAAGTGTGACAGCTGGAGACATTTAACCCAAGGATTTGTTGACTGCACGTGGAAACTGCTCGCTCAGACGCATCGGTGAGTATTCTCTGCGTCCCGCTTACTTCCCGCAAACAATCAAAAGTTGGGCAGATATTTTACACAGGCGTACGGGGGGAGTTTCTTGTTATTGATGAACGACTGGAAGACTGCGCCAACAACCTTTCAGCCACTTTGCGGTACAATCGATATAAGCGTGCGCGCGCGCTTGTTAATCATTAACTAGTGCACGCGACGGTGTGACTTACTTAAAAAAACAACTTGTGTATTTTTAAAATTATTATTATGTATCATTCTCTCGGGCTTTCTGAACGGATTTCTTTGTCAACATTGTTATTATTTGAATTGTTTTGCTGTTAGAAAATATTTTTTTTTTTTTGTATCCGCGTTCACGTCCCTGTTTTTGAGCTTTAAAGTGTACGTTTGATGCCTGTGTTGTAAATTAAAATTAAATAGCTCACATAGTTTCTGCCAAACGTTTAATATTTGAGCGCCAGCCCAGCATATACAAATATTCCAGTGAAATTCCTTTGAGCCCAACGTGAATGTGGGGAGTTGTCCAGCACGAGTATTATGATTGCAGGGTGTGCTTCTCTGTCATTTGTTTGTTTGCTCGTCTTCATGTCACAGTGGCAAGTTAGAGTATAAAAGCCTCCAGATATTATCCACATGCTAATGCACACATGTTAAAGCTGCAAAGGGTTATTCGTTTGAATTCCTTCCAGTGAACCGTACAGAGCAAGATGTTTGAAGGCTAAATATGTTCACCTCTTAAATCTAAAGCGTTCAGTGTTAATATTTGGATAATTTGTGCAATATCCAAAACCAGGTTTTTGGCATCTTTGTGCTAAAACAAAACAGTCCAAATGTGTATGGAAACTGTTTAGAGCCTCAGGGGCCACCTCGGAGCCTTTAAAAAGGGAATGATGAAATAGTGTTTT
This sequence comes from Simochromis diagramma, assembly GCF_900408965.1. Classification (NCBI taxonomy): domain Eukaryota; kingdom Metazoa; phylum Chordata; class Actinopteri; order Cichliformes; family Cichlidae; genus Simochromis; species Simochromis diagramma. The sequence goes on from NW_024387030.1 coordinate 8,860,512, forward strand.
TAGTTAAAATGTGTATCAACCAAATGGCCTTTTTAAAGGGAAAAAAGACGTATGCTTTGGCTTTAAATATATCCTAAAAAATCTCAGGGGTGGCTCTTTACAAAGTCCAACACATGCTTGTATTTAAATACTACTATACCAAATCCCAGAGCAATTCCCACTTTTGTATCTCCAGGACATGCTGCAGACCTTGAAGAATGTTTATTTGGGATTAGCTGTGAGGCTCCTTATACTGCCCCTATGCTCCTGGTGGCATTAACTAACCCACTTACATTAAAATATTGCTTCTTGCTGCACGAGTTCAGGGTTTAATTTGCTCTGGCATGCCATAAAAGATAAGCTTATACCTTTCCCCATAATTCAGTGTCCAATTACAGTCATGATGTAAACTGTTGAGCCGGCTCCCTCCCTGTGTGTCCACTACCTTGGCTTCTTCTGCTGCTAGACAGCACATATCCTCGAAGGCAGACATAAAGAGATAAAGATCCTTGTTTCTGCGGTGCATCTCATATAGTGAACAAATAAACTCTGCTGCCAGGGTTTCTGATAAAATGACATTGAGGTCTGGAGTCTAAAGCTTTCCCTGAATTGCTCTGTTCTATGCTGTGTTTTAATATACTTAATGGAAAGGCAATGAAAGGAAGACACAAGAAAGATATAGGGGTGTGTCCTTTAAGTGCCCCCCCCCCCCAAATTGCCAATTGTTAACCTGCTAAAATTTGGGTAAAATACTGGCTGTCGTCCCTGTCACTTTTCCCCAGTCCAGTTAGCAGACAGCAGAGGAAGGGCGTGACAATCCTACTGACCAGCTGCCACATCCTACTTCTGCAAATCTTGAATGACTAAACAACAGTGAGCCTTATCTGCACTAGATGACATCTAGAACTAGCGCTGTATTAATATGAAAAATACTACTTAAAGAAATGTCAGCTAGAGTGAGTTAATTCCAACACATTACGTGATATTCTTTGTCATGGCAACCAACTCAATTATTTTCAGAAGAGAACCTGATGTTTTTGGCTCGCCTTCAGATTTTTAGTTTCTTTAAATTCAGAAATATGTAGAATTTCGTCTTGATGCATGCTCAATCATCCAGGTAGGTAAATCCACAAAATTTGATTGATCAGTTCATCTGTACGTAGCGTTTTCAGTGGGAGAAACGTTTCAAGGAACTGACCTCACAGCCCACTGTTCCTTCAGTGGTGCTAGTTTAAGTGATACTGTTTATAAGACTGGGGAAACCTGCAGTCAGCTGAGACTGAAGAAGTCACTTGGGTGAGTGACGAAATGTTTCTCCCACTGAAAATGCTACGTCCAGATGAACAGAATCAATGTTTGTGGATGTAGAATTTCATGCCTAACATCTCTCTCGCCCCATCACAGTTCACTTCAACTCATTGTTGCCAACTTAGTGACTTTGTCACTAGATTTTTTTTGTTTTTTCAGCATCCTGCAAAAAAAAAAAAAGTACTCAAAACGAAACACCCCCACCCAAAAAAACTTCAGGCGATACTCCTTCGTGAACACTCTTGTTCTCCTGCTGCTGGCGCAGTTTTTTCACCATCTGCTCTGTTCAGCGAGTGACACCGAACAACAAGGTTTCAGCTAGTGACAGACAGCTGTGCAGCTTATGAGAGGAAAAAAACCCATCAAGTTGCATCTGTTTCTCTCAGTCATCATTTTACTTGTAAACGAACACAAAAATCACAGCACAGCCATTATATCTAACTTTGGCTTTTGAAAGATGATGTTGAAAGATGATGTTGAAGGGCGGGCGCTGCGTTTATATTTTAAAAAAAAAAAAAAAAAAAAAATCCGAATTTTGCATTGAGGGATTGTTGCTCTTATTCAGCATTTTGGCTGTATGGAGCGGCATTTTTGTCTCTTTACCTTGATGTATATTTACTTCTGTACTGTTATGCAGTGTGTCATGCCATTGGTCCTCTAACAGTCATTATGCTCGTGATCTCTGCAGTGTTTGAGACATCTCTCAGTAAGTGCTCTATATCTGCTTTTCTTCTGTTTTCCCAGCCCCCTTCTCAAATGTTTTATTCCTAGAGGGCACTGGGCTCTAAAGAATGAGCTCATTTGGGGGCCTGGCATGTCATTCATTGATTCATGGTTAGCCCATGCTGCCCTGGCAATATATAACCTTCACTAACAGCTGACTTGCACAGGAAAATGGATGGGACCTTCCATATCTTTCTGTTTTAAGGGGAGAAAATAACATCCTATTCAGTCTGGTTGATCTATGGTGCTCCCTTTTAACACAAAATGGCCATTAAATGGCATGTGCACTATTCGTTCTCGTGTACATTGCTATATACACATATGCGCGCCATGTGTATTGTGACGAGAAAAAGTTTACAACTCATTGAATTAACAACAGAATTTAAAAAAAAGATCCTTATGCAAAAGATGTTCCTTACCTGAGTAAGAGCCTACAGTTTGAGCTTCTCTTAGATTAGGTATGCAGACACGGATGTCTCTGTTTATTTTCTCAAAATCGGTGCGATCCCTCTGCTGAGCATGAGCTTCTCAACTCTAAAAATCTAGAATGTGTGTAATATAATTTCTTGCCTTGCTGGCATTGTTACCCACGCAGTAAACGGTTGTTTAGGTTTGCATTCCTCGAGTCTTACATGTGACAGCTCTTCATTTGGATTTGGTTATAAGGAATTTGGAAATTTTGCTGCGTCAAAAACAAAACAAACAAAAAAGTGATGCCTCAGAAGAGAAGATATGGCAGTTCAGAGCCCAATGTGCTGGATGCAGATTTGCAGGAGTGGCTTTTATTTCTACTGGGAAAGTCTGACAAAGCTTTCAAAGCCTGGTGATATTGTTTAGTGTCATACTTTTGATTCCTTCTCAACAGTACTATTGTTTTTTCCATGTAAAGTACATTTGACTAAATAGATTATATCTAAAGTGTCTTATCTTGCACCACTGAAACAAACCCCATTGCTATTGGACTTGGTTTTTATTTGGCTTTAAATGAAACTTTTTGAAGAGAGGAAAAAAAAGATTTGATATTTTAAAATCTATTTTCAAAGTGGCACTACTATAGAGAGCAAACTATTGGATTCTCCAAGCTATAAAATGAGTCCATTCTAGGATCACTGACCCTCTTTCATTTGCTTGTCTAGGTAACAGCTAGGTGCTAATAATCAAACAGAAGTTTAGGCACTGGAACATTGAGGTGGGTCATAATAACACAATACCATGATGTTCCGATCCCAACAAATTCACTCCAAGGACATAGAATTTGCAAAAAAACGCAAAAAAACTCTACAGGCCTCAGCTAGCATGTTAAATGTTAAAGTTCATGATTGTACAATTAGGAAAGGACTAAACAAGTATGGCGTGTTATGAAGCGTTGCCAGGCGAAAGTCTTGTCTCTCGAAGAAGAATATATTAGCATTTGTAAAGAAGATTAGGCTAATATCCCTTTGGATGAAGAGAAGATGGATGAAAGTCAAATAGAAAATAATTGCTTTAAGTTACTTGAAGTTGTTCTACAAGGTACTGAATCATGGGGTCTACTTGTTTTTTTTGTTCTTTTTACTGGACTGGATGGAGTTCTGAGAAAAATCTTTCGCTTTCAAATGACTGTACATGTTTTTGATATATTGTGTATGCGAAACTGATTTTATTTTTTGTATTTGTGGTGTAGTGCTGCATTAATACATCGCAGGCTGGCAGTAACACCTCAAAAACAGCAGGATCGATGTCGTAATCTCTCAGTTATTTTATGAGAAGTAACATTCACCATCTGTTCGCGTGGCAGTGTTGGATATCGCTCAGTCAGTGACACGGGTGAATGACATCACTCTCTAAAGATCGAATCTGTGAACGTAGGTGCGCTATGGAAGGTTTCTTTTTTTTCCTGTTAAATCAAGGCCCTGAAAAGAACCGCGAGTCGATGTGAAAGATGTGCATGAAAGACTGCAGATGAGGGAGCGTGTTTTTATATCTTTGAGATATCTCCCACAGTGGGGTGTGGAATGAAAGAAACTATTTTGTTTCTGAACATTTCCAAAGCCAGTCAAATGTGAGTGGGAGGAGTAGATATGTACTTCTTTTGAAGGAGGACTTATTAGTTAGTTATCGCGTCAGATCAATATATGCGATATTCCCAGCTGTACTTATTTCATATCAGTTCAGCTGAGGTTCAGTCTGCACTGCTTTTCGTGTTGTTGGCTTATCAGGAATAAAAAAAAGAAAAAAGATTGTTGGCACGCCACTGCAGTGCACCTGTATGTTTAATTCTCAAATATGGCACAAGGGACCTGTTTAACAAACTGTACACTGTGTAAAAATGTTTGGAATCTTTTTCTGGATATTAGTTGTGGATTATTCTTACAACTTTCCATAAAGCTGAGTAAATTCCCCAATGTTAATTAACCTAGATTCCCAAATACGGCACCAGACTATATGCTTAGATTATTAAAGATGTCAGTCTAAAAAGAAAAGTCTTAAGAGTTGGATATACATCCAGACTATACTGCTTTAAATCAGTGATAGATAATTTACTAAACTTTTTAATTACACATACAGCAGAGTAAATATATTTAGTAATAGATGGATTTCAGATGGACTTGGTTGATGTATTTTCTTTTAATTAATAATCTTTTTTTAGCCTGTGCCACCTGCTGATCTGGCTTCGAGCTTTTATGCCTCTCCAAAGGAAACTAAAGACACACCTTTAGTTTAGCTTGACAAAGCCTGTATCATCCACCTGTCTTTTGGGCCCATTTTCTCAGCTCCTGCTGTTTCTGTTGCGGTGGAAAGAAGTTGGGGTTCCTGTGTGCTTGTGAGCACAGACTGGAAAGCGGGAGGACCGTGTTGATGCTTAAAGAAGAAGATGTGCAGGCTAGCTCAAAGACCGCACGCCAATGAGGTCCCATGAGAGCACTGAGCATTGACTGAACACATTTCACATTAACACAAGAGGGGAGCAAGGGAATGAGCAGGAACAGGGCTGGTCCTTTTACTGCTTGGCAATACACAACCACAGTTAATGAAGTGTTTTTGAAAGGTTTTGCTTGAAAATGGGGTGATAAGCAGCCGTAAAGTATATGTCCGTCATTTTCACTGCTACAACAGCTCCTTGGCCGTGACTGCTCGCACAGCTCAGAATTGCATAAGACTGCTCAAAGTCAGACCATAAGCTGTGCACTGGAGCTGGCTACATTTCGCTGCCTTGAGGCTCATGTTTGCTTCCTTCTCCTATTTCTGTTCCTTATTCTCTTCCTTGCATCCCCCATCTACTTATCCCCCCCTTCCCGTCATGCTTCAGCGGACCACCTGAGGGGGGCTATGTGCTGGTGACAGCTTGAGGGGTGATGTGGGCAGCCTTCCTTTATAGCTAGAAGATAGTGTAGAAGAGGGAGAGGTGCTGTGGAATAGGGCTTTGAAAGTGAACAAGTCCACTGCACTGATTTGCTACTAGGTAGCAACGAGACCAAACAGTTGATGCATATTTTCTGTATTTGCTTTGCAGTGTGCTATCTAGTTAAACAACAAGAAAATAAAATATTTGTGAGCAACTGAAAAGGTTGAACTAATTTAGAGTGGTGCATGTGGAATTTAAAGAAAAGCTGTGATATACCCCCAGTATTGTTAGCTAAACATGCACATGCTAAAAATAGAAATACCGCATCAATATATTGAAAAAGCTTGTTATATTGGGAGGATTTGATGCATAACTCTGGAGAGCTGTACAGTTTGTGCACATTGAAGTGGGGCTTCTGTCAGTTAATGAAATTAATTTTGTGAAGATTGGGTCAGTGTATTCAAAAGGGGGGGGGGGGGAGGCTAAACCGTGGCAACTACTCTGGAATTCCTGCTAAGTGTCTCGAGGCTGGCTCTCAAAGCAGGTCAGTCTAAAAGGATGTTGGAATCATATTGCAGTTATCTGGCAAAAATTATTTTCTGTGTGGTGACTTGCACTAACTTGTTTTGGTATCTCGTCTGTGCCATAGATATAACCAAGGTTGCTAATGCTATCTTGAATGATAACTTTGCATTTCATCCTTTCATCAAAATGTGGTCACTCCTGACTTTGAGAGATGAACATGCTATTGACCAAAATGCCAAAAATTAAAAATGCAGAGGCCATAAAACAGCTCTGGTCTGGTTCTGATTTTATTGCTCTAAAAGCTGTATTAACAGTATAGTAAGAATTATCAGTTAATGATTTTATGAATTAATTGGCAGATCAAAGACTTTCTGCATTTCAAATGGGACCTAATGAATGAACAAACAGGCTATGGATGTGCTGTCTGCATATGTAACAGTAGACCATCACTGGGGACAGTGTCAAATACATGAGGAACAACTGTTAATGTGTGTTACTCCTGTTTTTGTTGTTTTTCCTTTCCTTTTTTTCCCTCTTGTTCAATTTGTTGGTGGTCTTTTGGCCCCCTCTGTGGGCATAGTGATAGCGCTTCACACTGAGCTCTACTCTTGCTCTGTTTTCTTTAAAAGATGTCTTTTCAACCAGTCAGGGTTCTACCTACACACAGCATCACAGCTGTTGAAATACTCCCAGTTGGAATTTCTTGGGTGCACACAAACGCGTCTCCCTTGTTGCATACCCATAATCCTTTACCCAGCCAAGACCTATGCAAATGAACAGGATCATAAATCCTTTATTAGGAGAATTTGCAAGTCAGAAATTTTATTAAATATGTACACTTTATGTGATATGAGATTTAGAGTTAACAGGTATGTAAAGTAATAGTTAGCACTCTTTAATGAATCAAAGGTCTGCACATTGTCAGGAATAATCTGAAGACTAAGCTCTAGCTAATTCTTTATAAATAAGGCTGCAAGTTTTTCAGTCGGTGCCGGAGCTCAGAATGGCAGTATACTGTGCATGAAAGGTCTAAATTGAAGGAGCTGTCTTATGTTGAATGCAAAATAGTCCTGTGCATATTTTGATGAGAAACTGTGCTGTCTCTTAGCCAAAGTCTGCGGTTGTTGGACATCTCCAGTTCCAAAGAGAGACATATTTATTAGCCTCTTTAATTACTCTCTTGGCTGAAGTTTTTGTTTACTTTTAAGATTTGCATTGCTGAAAGAGCACACAAGAAGATGGATAGAAAGAGAGAATGTTTAATAAGTGCTGGCTGTGAAAGATTAAGTTGGAAATGTAGAATCACTACTACTGCTAGATTGTTACTTAAGCTTTCTAATCTTCTGTGATGAAAGTAGTATGTTTACCTAAAATAAAAAACATTGTCAGCACATGGTGATTGACGTTGTCATTTTAATTTTAATTTGTAGTTTTAATTTCTTCAAAGAAAAAAAGTCAAGGCCATATTAACATCTTCAGATTTTTGTGGGAGGAGAATATGGTGACCTTGGAATACATTATATCTATGCCGAGTGTGTTGCATTTTTGTGGGTGAGGTGCCTGTGACAGGGAGATGATTCATCTCATTTTATAGATCTTCTGTGTGTGATGTAATTCAAATGAAACCAACATAAAAGGATATATTAGAAATCACTTGGAGTGTGATGATGGGCTCCTTCCTCCATGACTATTTATTAGATTATCTTATATTGTAACAATGCTGTTGTGTCCAAGGCTTTTAAGTTCCACTTGTTTTGAAGTATTTCTTTTGGTATGATGTAATCCTGCTTTAACGCTTAGACCAGAGAACACTGAGGGTGCTTGGTAAAGTTTTTCCTTCTGCAGGTTTTGCTTTTGTGCTAATCAGTCAAAACACCAAACTGTACTTCCACTAAGCTGCTGAGCACTAATTTCAAAGCTTGTTGCATTGTTACAAAAGACTTTACTTTGTGGGAAGTTGGTTTTATAAGCAAGTCAGTTTGATGAAAATGGTGTTTTGCAGTCTTTGCCTCGCTGTAGAGTAATTCAAGCGCTACTTGAGGCTGACAGATTAGTTCATAAGCAGCAGGGTGGCCTGTGCTGGCCTGTGATGTATGCAGTTGTAAGTGGTCTGTGTCTGAAATGAATGTGTGTGGCTGAGAAAATGATTACGTTTCAGTCCTCATGAGGGGGTTTGGGCCTAATTAACCTACTTCTTTATGACTGTTTCTTGTGCTCACTCACGGTTAGGGCAACTAAGCACACCCTTCTCTGACACCATCACACGTACTGTTGTGTTTACTGTGGTCTAGTCTCCGTCCTCCAGAAAGAGATTGACTAGTAGAAGTTGGCTTGTTGTAATAGAAATATGATTGCTGTTCTGTATCTGTGAGACAGAACAGCAAATGACTTCAGCTTCAGCTGAAGTCATTTCATCTTTGTGAGTGGCAATACTTCCAAGGAGAATATTGCCAAAACATTTAGAGATATGCAATGCTAAGACTGACTGCAAGGGAAATGCAGCTATACAGGATTTTGGAAATAACCTAATGAGCTATGCACTGTGAGCAAATTCAGATAGTCTTGTGTGGATTTTTCTCTGCTGGAAAACAAGATTAACTGGTCCAAGACTAGGTTTGTGCATGGACAAAAGATCTAAACAAATCTGCAATTAAGTACCTCAGCTTTGTGCTACCATGGTACAAGGAAGTGTCTCCTCTTCTTTCCGAAACCATTAGAATTTTGTGTATAGCACAAAAGATAAGAGTTCCAATATTTAAAGAGCGCCTATAAAAAGTTACTTTAGGTAATGTAAAACTAAAATGTTTAGCAGTTATTTTATACTTTCAGTTTTTAGGAAAAAAAAACTACCTGGGTTCCTTTCGTGTGTACATTTGACTTGTGCTGTATATTGCCCTCTCACTGCCATTACACAATGCTGCTTGCACCTTGTTTCAGTAGATTCACACTTCAAATTAGGATCTGTGTTATTTATTAGAAAAGAAGAATGGGAAATGCCCTTAATGTACTTGCTAAATGAAAAATGTGTGTTTCAGGATATGTGAGATCTTTGCTTTTTCTAAGCACAGTCTAGTTGGTCCTACTTAATTTAATTAGCTGGTTTTCTTCACTCTCTTCTCTTCTTCAGTGAAGCCTGGACTGCTCCACTTTAACTGGTGACCAGCTGTTTACGTCTGCCTAAATCAGAGATGAGTGCCAAATCTGTAATCAACAAGGAGGTGTTCATACCTCACGATGAGAAGATGCTTGCTGCTGTACAGGTGAAGCGGAGGACAAAGAAAAAGATCCCCTTCCTGGCCACCGGTGGTCAAGGAGATTACATGACGTTCATCTGCGTCTCAGGTCAGGACAAATTAAAAACCTCCTTTTGTTTGCTTATGTTTAAATGCATTTTATGCTTTTTGCCTTTCTATTTGCGAGAGCGCACCAGTTGCGCCTTTGCAACCCACAGTCACATTTCCGCATGTCTCCCATAATTCTTCCACTAATGTTCACACTGATGAGCATGTTTACGTTTTCCCCTGCCAACAGAATGACACACTAAATCAATTTGCTGCAGGGCTTCATGTCAATCTTTTTAAATAGATTAGATTTAAGCTGAAATTGATTAATTGCTTCACCAGAAATTCAGGTTTCAGTTGTTTCAGTTTGGGGTTTTTCTCCCTTATTGTTGGAACACTAGCTGATGTATTACTTGTTAATTGAATTACCCAGGCAAATTGTTCATGAGGAGAATATCTAGATCCTCCTTAATTCCCGTGCCAGAAAAACTGCTTGTGAAAATCTGATCCATTTTTCATTATTAATCTGTCTTGAACGCTGCTCTGGCAGCAGTAGATTACATGACTGAGGGTTATAGTTAACTTAAGGATGATTATGAGGAATTTAAAGTATAACCAAGCAGCTCAAAGCCAGTAAAGCTCTGTCTATGTTGGATTCAAATTCAAGGTTGCCTTGCAGCAGGCAAGTTACTCAACAGTCAGCCTCTTTATTTACACCCTCAGATACATGTACATGAAAGGCAACTGTAGCGAGCGCAAGCCACAAATTGTCAGAGAGTGGACACTGTTTTTCTAAAGGGTTTACAATGAGTCATTTCGCCTTTCATGTGGAAATAAGTATTGCTTGATATTCACTTCTTGTAATGCCAGTCTCGTCACGTCCCTTGCAGCAGCGTTCACCTTTGTATCTCATTTGAGCTTGGCCACTGTGAAATATATTAAAATCACTGGATGTCCTAATTGCTTATTTTGCATGGCAGAAAAATGTGGTAATTATCCGATGTTGTAGCTTTTTGTTAAATTCAAAATTACTTTGTATCTGAAAATTGGGTATCTATGTTGTTCCTTTGCCTGACCTAACGTCATGTGTTTTAATCTATCTATATTGTATTTTCTATGTCTTAATCCTCACTGACTTTGATACTCCTTGTGTCTGCTCTACTTGTTTCACAAGAGCAAAATAAAAAAGAAATGCATGTCACCATGGGCCAAGGGAGTCCACGCGTTTGTAGAGACATTTGATTTAGGTGGTGAACATCCGTGTGTAAGCATCAAAGCCTCTTGCTGACATGTTTTCTAATGACTCCACACCTACGATACTGTGTTGTTGTCTAAGAAAAAACATGCTTGGTGTCATTAGTTGGCTTCCATTTGAGTTGCTGGAATTGCTGCAGTTGTTTGTCCTTTTTGCTTGTTAAATAATTTTAAGTTTGACTGGATATCTCTCCTCATTATCTTTTTCTGCATTCATTTGTTGCCATCATTGTGTTGCTACTACTTTATCTAAGCCAAAAAATGCCCACTATTACACATTTTACAACAGTTGCAATCAGGGCAGTTGAGTAATTGGTCAATTCACTGACCATCATATCCATAGATGACGGGCACATAGTTAATTAAACAAAAAATACCTCCAAAATTTGATTACTGGATTTTTTTTTATTTTTATTCATTAGCTGAGCATTATTCTCAGATTCTCAACTCGGTGTTCCAAACATAATCTTTACCCACATGGACCTCCTAAGTAATGGTAGTCAAAGTGTATTTGGTGACTTATTTTAGCATTTTTAAACATCCTCAAGTGATTTATTAGTGGACAGTCTGCCTGTTGTTATTGCGAAGGTTTGGTGGTTTTGCATGCACGTGTCCAGGACTGGGGGAAGAAAATACTTTGGATATATAAACCCAAGATTAATTTGTGCCACAGTGACTAACTGTACTTTTATAGAGATTTTCTACAGTCATTGGCTCCAACCTTGGTCTAAGGATGGATAGGAATGCTGTTGTTGAGTATGAGTAAAAGGACTGTGAACTGTTGCATTCCCACTTCTTTTATTCTTTTTTGGTAGGTTTTTGCATTGGTTTACACAAAATTTATGTGGACATAAGAAATGTTTCACATGCTGTCATCATTTTCTTGTATGTAGGAATGCATGTTGTACCAAAAGAAATCCAGAGAATACACTGTCTGAGAATTCTGCTATCACCACCATTGCACCCATTTATCTTCCCCTAGACACTCTGACTGTCTGCATTAGTGGTCTCCTGACTCGGCTGATGTTTTGTATCACATGTGGGAACAGAAGTAGTGCCTTCACTACTTCTGTTTCCACAAGTCATGTGGCTTTTAAGCCAGCACAGCATTGTTCTAGATTTTATGTGCGTTTTCCTATGAATGTGCTGCACAATAACACCACAAGTTTGAAACTAGTCAGCTCATGGCTCCCAGGGCATTTTAAACAGAGGGCAGCTTGTGTTGCTTACGTGTTCAGGATGTGTGTAACTGTAAAAGTACTGTGTGTGTGTGTGTGTGTGTGTGTGTGTGTGTGTGTGTGTGTGTGTGTGTGTAAGGGTGGGGGATGGTGCTTGTTGACAGTCTCATGGCGACAGTAGCATATACTTGAAGCCTGGGGGCCAAGCAGTGGCAGAGTTATGTAATCTGTGGGATGTCACGGCTAAAGGAAGCCTAAAGTACCAGAAGCTGTACTGTAGAGACAGCCACAAGAGATTCACTCTCAAACTGAGTAAGGTAGCAGAATGAAACCACATGACTTCTGCACTCACTCCAGGATCATATGCTTTTGTGTTGTCAAAAGAGGAGTATCTGAATACGTCAACAATCAAGATGTTTTTGTAATAAATCACTAACCACTCAAGTCTTTGACTTGTGTGTTTGTTGAGCACATGGCTGTTTGTCTTAGGTAGAGAGCTACATTTATTAATGGAACAAAAAAGCCTGGACACCTGCCAGTTGGTGAGCAGTGCCGCTTACTACAAATTACATGTTGCTGGAGGAAAAACGAAACTAGTTTAGCTCACATAGCTGGCTGTTGTTTGACTTTAGAGTGAAAGCTTGTAAATTAATCTTATGTTAGCAAAGAAGACTGATAATAATCATAAATTCCCTGTAGCAATAAACTGATTTCCACTAGAGGAGGGTTTTTTTTTTTTTTTTGACTGTTTCAATCACAGTCTAGATTTAGTATGTATATACACAATGTAAAACTAAACCAGTGATATCTGTTATTCATATTACTGCCTACGCTAGTTGTTATTCAACTTAATGTGAGGTTGCATAATTTCTATTCTTTCTCACTATTTAATTTCCTAGCTCTTTCAAGCACTGTTGGGGTCAGTGCATTGTGATTGATCCCTGTTCACATGCCAAACCACAGTGTCATCACAGTTTAAGTCACTGGTGGATCATTAACTTTCATAAGGGCCTGAATGAGAACAAGGTGTGTTGTGGAAAGCTCCATCAATATGATGAACTCAGTTCTGCTCAATACTGATTTTTATCTCTTTATAAAATTCCACTTTTAATAGTAGATTTTATAATTAGGCCATGAATATATGCAGTGGGCATAGTAAAATGCCAACAATTTATAATTTAAGTTTTTGCAAAATTTCAGACTTTTATCAGTACTGTTGGCATTTTGCTTGTAGTCCAATTGCTTCATCTTCAGTTTTTCAGTTCCTCTTTTCTTGTTCAGAGAGAAAAATGTTAAAACCCAAAACAGACTACAACTGCACAAGAGTCTGGGTCAAAGTCTGTGTGGAAAATCCAAAATACAGTGGAGAGGTGATTGTCATTGAGATTGGATCTGTAACTGGATTTGTTAAACTGTGGATATTTGTTCTCGTAGAACGGTGGATCCAAAGAGAACCAACATCTTTACTGTTGGCATGAGAGTAAGAATGTTGCTCTCAGGCTGGCTTGAAAGAAACTGCATTTCATCTGCAGATAGGCCTTTGTCCTGCAGTTTGGTATTTAGTTCATTAGTGCAGTCACATCAACAGCAAATGCATTTGAGGGCTCTAGAGTGTTCTTGCATTTCTTCTCACAAAACTCTTAAGTATATATGCTTTTGAGTCCCATATTCTTTTTAACAGTTTGCCCAGGCTGAGCCACCTGACAGCTGTGTGGTAGCCTCTGTCACAACGTTTAGTCTCGTGCTCCTCCGAAACTGCGAACAGACTATCTGTGATTCAGCGCTCTTGCCTTGACCAAGTTAACTATTCATTAACAACATGGTTAATTTTTAGCACTGACTTAGATCACCTGGAGTATAATACAGTGTAAAAATACCAGTTTCTGGGTTCGTTTCAGTCTTTTTATCTTGCATCTGATTCAAAAGTCCAACATTTTTCCCTGTCACATTTGGACAACCATCGGGTAAAACGCCCACGAGTGTGTCCCATTTCAGCCCAAGCCCATCAAAGCATGCACTTACCTTCGTGAACAAATCACTCCCTGTCGTAGTCCCTTTCACTGAGTGCATTGCTGTCAGCGCCTCCATAATCTCAAACTCTTTCATTATCCCACGTACAAAGATGAATAACTGGCTTGTGTTGCGGACATCACAGCTTTTGTACAGAGCCAAGGATAAAAAGGAAAAAACCAGTCTGCTCGATCTGTCTTGGTACAGTTCTTCTGAAGAAGAGTACATTCACTCGTGTTCATTTTCTTCTTCCTCATGGCATATTAGCATGGCAGAGTCCACCAAAAAGTCTTTGATAAGATCTCCATCAGAAAATGGCTTACTTTTTAAAAAGTTTTTATGGAAAATCACAAAAATAGTCTTGACTGCTCTATCCCTGAATATGTGAAGCTTGATAAAAAAGTTCTTGTTGCTTTTCTCTGTAATTTCATTTCCCATGAAACCCCAAAACAGTAAGTCATTCTCTGTTGGAGTTTATCCAAAGAGAAAAGACTGTTTGGTGGCTGAAAAGGGACAAACTGGGTGATGTATATTTGCAGCCTGTTTTGTTTTTTTGTGCATATTAAAGTTTTCAGGAGAACATGTTTGCTGGAACGATTGCAGAAGCTTAACATTGACCAATTTGGTTGGTAACTTTTTGTCTTAGATCACTGGGCTTCGTGTAGTGACACGAAGCCCAACCAGCTACAACCAGCTATCAGAGTCTCTGACACATCCTTTGTGCACTTGGGAGCTTTACATGAATTTCCATTAAGACATTCAATGGCATGGTTGTATTCATGAATTGCATTTATGCAGGCATCTTATTTTGTGGGTTGGATTACATGTTTAATTTCATATGTTGGCTGGCTCTTACACATGTGCTGAGGCTAATGCTGGTCTCCTGTTTGTGGTGATTGTTTTTAAAGTTTAAGCTTCTTTTTCATCACACCAACTTAATTAAATGTTGAATAATGTAATGCAGTAACACTCTAGTTAATGTTGTAACACACAGGGATCATTTACTTTGAATACTGTTAATTGGAGCCAGTGACTTACGACAAGTGTGTTTATACATTAATGTTGCTGTCATCTGTCTTGCATCCTTGTGGTGTTAAAAATGATCAAAACTCTCAGTTACCACACTTTCTTGCATATTGCATTTGTGCACTTTCAGCTTGACTCCATTCATCATCAGTGCCCTTGTGATTATTGATTCACTGGTGAGATGGGGCGAGTGGATTGTGTAGCGCAGTGGTACATTAAGCTGCTCAGACCAGCTAAAAAATCAGATCAGGTATGACCTTGGTTACCTGGTCCAGAGATACAGAAGTCTGAAATTCTCTTTTCATATACATACACCTTAGTTTCTGTCTCTATTTGCCAGGGTTTCTCTAACTTTAGCTGGAAGGGGATAGCTTAGGATAAGAAATGAATACTATCCCTAATAAATTAGTCAGCTGATTTCCAGCAATGCATTTGTTCACTTTTTTTTTTTTTTTAAATGTTTGCCTGGGCCTATAAAACAGACCAACAACATTAAAATGCGACAACAAGACTGCACATACCGATGATATGTTGTTATATTTAATTGCACCTTTAAAGGTGTCCCTCGAGTCCTATTGGTTTAACCTTTCCCCACAGAAATCACAGAAACTGGATTATTAAAATGGAAAAACATTCAGCAGTTCCCCCATAAAGAACCACTGAATGGTGAAAGACTCATTTCAAATTAAATTTGTCAATTGTTTACAATTATTCAGTCCTCAAAGGAAAATGTAGTTTGACTGTATCACGTTTGAAGGACTACTTCAGGTCAGTTGAAATTTGACCACTGTTAAATCTGAAGCCTATAACTGAGGCAGTGTTAGACAATGTACAAAACATGCAGTATTTATGACCTGATTTTAAGATATTTTGGAATAGATTTGGTTTTATTTATTTATTTAAAAAAAAAAAAAAAAGCAAATTGATCTCTCCCATCAAGTATGTTATGTATAAATGACAGAGGGGAAAGTAACCATGTTAACTGCTGAAACATGTTTTTAAGACCAAAAAGGGGAAAAAAAATCAATAGTATATTGAAACTGTTGTGGCCTTAATGTCGTTCTGCAGAATCAGCAAACACCTACAAGTCGCTTGACATGTCTTTCAACATAGACTAGCTGGAGGACTCCCACAGAAGCACATGTCTGAGGAAAAAGGGTGTACGAGAAGAGCTCTTCAGACAGCACAACTGAAATCAAACAGAAGAAAAAAAATGCACAGCTGTGCTTTACCTGTCAGTTCGTAGAACAAAATAACCGAGATACGACTTTGTTCATTTTAACTTTAAAAACAAAGTCATTTCTAGCTGAAAATAAGCCATTCCTACTTACACTTTTAAGACAAGAAGACAGAAAATTGTGCCTCTGGGGATGGTGCAAAGTTCAGTTCAGTGTACTTTACAGAGTTTTCTAGTTTGCTGTAGCATTCCTGCTGTATCTGACTGATATAACTTCTTTAAACATCTTGGGGAGTCTGGACAAATGTTTTTTAACGAGGTTCAGCCAGACGTGGGTGTCTGGATGACCTGGGTTCTATTCTGAAGATTGTTACCTCTGTGGGTTGCCAGTGGAGCAGCAGTGACTGATGCTAGCCTCCCAGTATTTACTGAGAGCAGAGACATACAGCCCACTCACGCACAACAGTAGATACATCAGCATGGCACTAATAACACAATCCCTGTAAGGAATGTGTGTGGTTATGTTCATCCATTTGTGCGTGTGTGTCATCCATACTAGAGCCTCTTTGTGTCAGTGTGCTATTGTGGGCTTATCTAGACTAATTAGGTTCTTGTAGTTCAGCTCATTTCATGGTAGGTTGACTACTTTCTTAAACATGAACTGTCTTCACCTTTCACTTTGCACCCTTTTTAATGTCAGCTTCCCCCTTATTTCTTTGCCTCTTATCTCCCCTAGGCCCTTGATGAAGGCTTTTAAAAGTTTTATGAAAAGTTCTGGTCCTCAAGTGTCCTGAGCTGAAGGTAATAAGCAAAGGAAGTGATAGGTAGATGAGGTAAAAAGATTAAGGAGATGAAATGGCAATATTTTGTGGAATAGTGTGCATAAGTATGCATGCACACTATTTCCTTTTTTTTGTTGTTGTTGTTGATCTGAAAAAAAAGGTTCGGTCAGATGGTCTGTAAAGAATTGCTGGATAACAGTTTTGCTCATGCAGAAAAACAGAATTTATTGGGATGGCTAAAACTCACTTGACCTTGATGCTCGATTGCTAGCAGACCTTGGGTTGTCATCCAGACTGATGAGTCTCCAGTGCAAGTTGAGCATCCAGCCATGGAGTGAGTGTGATTTGGGAAGTCTTTGTCCTCTTCTGTGACCTAAACACAAAACCTGATATCCCAACTGATTTCTTTTCTTTTTTGGGGGGGCAGAGTATTTGGATAAAATGGCTTTAATCAACTTCATTTTTTGGTATCCATCCATCTTCTTCCAGTGATGTGGTGGTTAGCTCAGCAACCTTACAGCAAAAAGGTCCTGTGTTCCAATCCTCTCCGCACCTCTCTAGGGTGTGTCCTCCCTCTTGCCCTATGTCAGCTGGTATGGGATTCAACCCCTTGCATCCTGATTTATTGTTACACTTGTTGAAGTTATCACTTTTTAAACTAAATATTTCTGATAGAAACACAGGGACATAATCACGCATACCCATAATGCAGCATCCTTATGTTTTGTTGTCTAATACATCTTCTCACTCATACAGGACATACACATGGATGCAGCAGGTGTAGCTGATAGATGAAAGGCTTAGGTGCTCTGCAGGTTGACTGTGCTGTGTTTGGTGTTGTGCATACAAAGCCATCCCCTGCAGAGATGGCCAGCCTGTTTGGTCCAAGAAAAATAGGAACATAATAAGCATGGGTTGGGTGTACATCTTTTTTTTTTTTTTTTAACCAGCACATACTGCTGAAGTTCTGAAAGCTGTATTTGTTGTACTTTTCTGTAACTAAACTGTTTATGAGGATTTCATCATCCAGCAGCTTCTTTTGTCCAAGATACATTTTATTTCATGTTCGTTCAGTTTATCATCCATTTATTCTTCATAAGTGGTAGTCCTGTGTGCTTTTCAGCTACTTGTGTTGGTACTGCTTTTGTGTGCGTGCATGTGTGTGTGTGTGTGTGTGTGTGTGTGTGTGTGTGTGTGTGTGTGTGTGGGGCTTTTTTTCCCCCAACAGAAAACAGTAGGGTGCTTTTTTTTTTTCACAGGAATCTGATGATTTGTGTGGTGGAGGCAGTGTGTAGCTGGCTTGGAAGACTCCCTTAAGCTCCCTGTAACTCTTCTCTCTTTGGCTGCTGCTTGTGAAACTCTGCTATGTTTAGGGCTCTTTGTTTAGGACAGAGTGTGCTAACACGTAAAGCAGATAGGAGATGGGAAATGAGGCACTGTGCAGGTTTTTTTTTTTTTCTTTTTGAGGAGGGAGGTTCACTGTACCTTGCAAGCTTAGACAATACATTTGACTGCTGCAGTTTATTTTTGCTGTTTCTGAATGTTGTGGAAGTGTTGGTGGCCCAAATACGCCAGAGATGAGGTGATGTGGCAGGTAATTATTTGTGTAGAGAACCACACAACACATGTTTTTGGCATCGTGTGCCCTGACCATATGTATTAGCTCTCTAACACAGCAAAGATGTCAGTGCAATTTCCTGTGTACATGGAAAAAGTAATCTTCATGGTGTTCTCAGCTTTTGTTTTGTGCAAACAAAGCTTGTACCCCACATCCTTCCTCTCATCTGTACAGTGTGAAATGAAGGGAGAAACGCAGAACGGAGGAAAAAAGAAGAGCTGTAGCACAGGAGTGAGCTTGCCCTCATAAAAGTCAACCATCCGTATAATTAGCTGATGTGCTGTTTTTTGTTAAAATCTGAGCTTTCACAGGTATTAATAATCAACTTTAGTTACTGAATGAAATTGACTTTCCAACAAGTTTATGTGGCTAAAACCTCCATCTGAAGATACTGAAAATAGAAATGCTCAAAAGGAGAAAAATACTTTTACGGCCTGTATCTGGTCTGAATAATAAGGGTCGTTTCAGTAAAATTCATTTTCATTACACAGCGTACCGACACTCTTTGATTACTAAAAAGTCTGCCAGTGCGTTATGATTCCGGACATTTCACAAAGCTGTGTTTCTCAATCTGTCACACCAATTTGTAGGTAATAACAACCCTCCTTTGGGGTAAGGAGTTGCCAGATCAAATGAAAAAGAAGCCAAGCACTGTCAGTGATGAGAATAATTGATCTTATGGAAATGTGTTATTTATTTAAAAAAAAAAACAAAAACAAAACCCTTTTCATAGACGGATCAGTTCATGATTCTTTAAAATCTGCCCCCACTAAAGACGTGTAATGTAATGCATTACAATCTGTCATGTAATCGGGTTTAGAATAAGAGAAGGCAACCAGGAAATAAGCTGCTCCCGTTTTGTTTTTAATAAAGCCTGACCAATAAATCTGCCAGGTCCACATCAGTTCATTGCCGTTACATTGGTGTCAGCCTGCACAGTATATCATCATTGACATGAAATTGAAGTAGAGGAAAATCTTTTTTTTTTTTTCTATAATCGAATGTGTAAAAAAAAATTCAGAATTGCATCGTGACATGTCCTTCAAAAAGATTGCTTTTCAGTTCAGGAATAGTCTATTCTTCAAGCACTATGGACCAAACAGGAGATTGTTACTATAGCCTTGACAGTTATAGACTAGTATTGTTTTCACCTTTTGAGTCCTACTGTAATGGAAGCCATCACAATGAGTACTGTGGATGGATTTATATAACCTTATTCTATAGACAGGCTTGTCATGGTATATATTTATTGTACACGTGTGTAATTAACATGAACGACTTCACTTATTGAATTCTCTTTAGTTTACTTCATGTTTACTTTGAGGTGATAAACAGTAGTTTCTTAGATATGTAGTGGCTGAATGTTAAATCAGAGTCACTGTAATTGCCAAGAAGGCCTTGAATTAACAGATCATTTTTGTAAAGAACTTTGTGGTTTTATCTTCAGGGACTCATTTGTATATAACAAGAACAGGACAATGCACCACACACTTCTCTGCAGGGGATCTCTGCTGTTAAATCCCTGGTTGCTTGATTCTGTACAGTTCCACCTGTTCTTTGTTGGATAAAAGTCATCATATATGGATGTACTAAGGTCACTGTTGGCTGAATGCTACACTATTATCCTGGCTTTGTGCCTTCTCTAAAGTTTATCATGTGTTTGGCTGCAAACTTTGGCACATCTGCAAAAAGTATCTAGTCGCATAAAAACATATGCACATAATGCTGCCAGATGGCATATTTTAGAACTGTGGGTGTAGTTAAGCTGCTTTTACGAGTTCAGTGATGTTCTTCGATACATTTTCAAAATTAGTCATTGATCATCCTTTTTTAAATGAAGCATATTGTTCTATTTTATCCAAAAGATGTCTTATGTATTTTTTTCTGTGTTTGAAGTGTTAATGCAAATTAACACTCCTAACACTCCCTGAAATTCTTGGCAGCAGACAAAAACTTGACACCTACAAAGTTTGACTAAAACAAATTTCAGTGGTGATAAATGACAGCTCTGAGAGTGGATGGGTCTCCTGTGTGTAAATTTACAGATGCAGCCAGTAAATCTTTTAGTCAAGAGCTCCTATGTGACTCTGTGTTGATGCTTCCTGAGATGCATGTCATTATTAATAATAAGAAAAGGAGGAGTATTTAGGGCTTCAGCTTAGACTGGGAGAGGAGCAGACCAGGGAGAGCAATGGATAGTGAGGCACAGATGATAGGGAGAAAAAGGGAGTGAAAGATCTCAGGGGTCCTGATCTCTGATAGTGTTTACTGGAAAGAATGAGGGTTTAAAATGGAAAGTAAAAGCTGGAAAGTTGTTACTGTTGTTAAGAACTTGAGCTATGAACTTTTTTTAAATGTGTTTTTTTTTTGGGGGGGGGGGTCTCTATGGCTTCAGTATCTGCAAAAAACAAAAACAAAGATGCTCTGCTAGGTTGAGATCAGGTGACCGACTTGGCTGTTGAATATAAGTTCTTTATCTAGAGAAACTTTTACTTTGCTTTTGCAGTGTGTCCTGCATCTTTATCCATTTGCACTGTGAAGTGGCGTCAGTTTTGCAGCAGCCGTCACACTATCAATAAACACTAGTGGCTCAGTTCTACTGGTCATACATTCATATGCTATGCTATATTATTGGCTCGATCATTTTAGACAGAGGATGTGGTATGGTTTGGATCCGTCCAAAGAGTTAGGTCTTTTTCCCCCTAGACTCTACATCCCCTAATTGGTGTTTCCCTGCCCAAGTGTAATCTGGTTTTCCTGTTTCTGTGTGCAGACAGTGGTTTAGACCTTGTTGTTAACTGTGTTTACATTCATGAAGGCAAGGATCTCTTGATTGTATACTTTGATAATCACATGCCTGACATTCTCGACTTGATAGATGTTGGGAAGGTGTCTTTTTTTGTTTGTTTGTTTTTTCCCTTCTTCTTTCCTCTTTTAAACCAACTATGCAATCGTCCACTTTAGTTGTCTTCTGTGGTCTTTCTGGCCTTTCACTGTTGCTGAGCTGGCCAGTGCATTCCTTCCTTTAAAGATTGTTGATTTGGCCACTTCTGAAGTTTTTGTTATCTCTGCATAAGGTTTGTTTTGTTTCAGCCTAATGATGACTTCCCTCTCTTGTGCTGACATCTCTTTGGCTCTCATATTGAAAGTTTCACTTAAGGATACAAAATCAAGTTAAGCACTTGGAATAAACTGTAGATCTTTTATTTGCTTAATTTGTGATGTAATCCAGTGTGAAGAGGCCTCACCCTGCCATGAACCTGCTTTTGAGTCAGTTGTTGTGTTACTTTGGAGTATTGAAAATTTGGGTCTATGGATAAAATCAACCGTAATTACCAAACAGTCGATGTAATACTTTCATTAAATCCCTCAAGTTAAAGTGTTCAATCAAAACCTGATTGTTTAATTTAAACTCCACTATAGTGGTTCACAGAGACAAAGTGGTAAAACTTGTAATTGTACTTGTACTCGTAACTGCCCGGAGACTTTTGGATCTAATTGCAGATGGCTTAATTATTTCCTTGCCACAGTTGATCCTTGAGTTGTACTTGTAGGATTCTTTGTGATTGTTTCACTTTGTCTGACTTAAGACTTCAATAAGCTGGTGATATCTTTGCATACTTAAGGTCATATAAATTGAAGTGTATTATCTGAAATTGGATGTTTCCTCCAGAATATTGTTATCTGTGGAGTCCTGGTTTTGTGGCAGTTAAGAGACTCGAGATTCCTTTGATGGTCAGAATAATTGCATAAATAAAACATCTGTCTGTGCCAAATGGGCTGATCAATTTGTGGATGTCCACTTGTACTTTAACCTTGTGTGCACACACAACGAAATGCATCCAATCTTCAGGGTGTCCAGTATTTTCTTTTAATTCCACCACCAGTTTGTAAACTTGCTCCAGGGACAGATAATGAGGCAACGTCATGAAAAAGTTCTTAGTACATTTTTTAATTTAGTTATATTTACACAGTATAGGATATACAATTTTCTTTATATTTGACTTTTACTATTCCATTTCTGAGACATCTGTTGTCATCTTTACATAACCTTTTAAGTGGGTGGGGAGTTAATAAAGCCAAAAGCATGCTGTATTCGAGCTAGCATTACAGACAAATACACACACATAAAGAGCTGTAAGAATGAAATTGCCATGCGATAACCCCGGGGGACTCGTCTGCCTGGCTGAAGAACGTTAACAAGAAGCATGATATTTCTGTTCTGCTTCAGCAGGCCCTTTCTCTGGAGCTGTCCAATTATCTTTTGTTTAAATGTCTTTACTGTATAGCAGCTAGTGTGTGTGTGTGTGTGTGTGTGTGTGTGTGTGTGTGTGTGTGTGTGTGTGTGTATTTAAATTGTGTAAGAAATTAGCTAAGTGTAGGATTTCTGAAAAATAAATGAAACTGGCTTATCAATGAGACATTAGAATGAAGCGTCTGGCAAGCAAAGATATTTTTATTATATAATAATACTGTTGTTGTTTCCAGTTTAGATCATGTTTGAAAATACAGCTCACCTCACTCAAAACTAAGACATTAACGTATGTGATGTAAAAACGTCTACTGTTATTTAAAAACAGTAAATACAGCCAATAGTTATATATTTTTTGGCTGTTATTCCCAAATTAATGCAATTACAAGATGAGTCCCAGATGTACTGCTGACCCCATTTTTATGCATGATATGAATATTTTAAACCCTATAGCTTTTCTAGAAATTTAAACTTAATGACCACAAGAAGTGCTGTTGATCTCATTAACTTTCCATCTTTCATATAAGACAATGTTTTAATAGCCCACAGCTAACTCTGTATAACTGGGCAGATGTCATAGTACACCGTAACATCCACACATCTCTTTGCATTGTTTTTAGTCCTACTGCTTCTGTGCTGGACTTTCCCTGTTGGTGCAACTCATGCAGCTCCTTCACACACAACGACTGTAGACAAAAGTAGTAACACAAAGTTTGTCCAAATGGGATTATTTCATATTCAGTCTCAAGAGATCAGCTGTTGAATCATTAACCTTAACAAGCCATATGCTGACTTTAGTTAGGTTAGTGGCATCTAACCAAGAAGCATAATGTGCAGCCTGAGAACTAAATCACTCTACAAGCTTTTTCTTTGTTTTCTTTGCCTGTTTTCTTAACTGACAAAAGTACAAAAGGTTGTTAATGTTTTGTGCATGGTACCTAATGTTTTAATTACTAGGACTGCAACTAACTATTATTCTTTTTTTTGTAGTCTGCCCATTTTTCATTGATTAGTTGATGATTATTTCAATAACTCTTATGTCCACTTCCTATGGGAAAACCTCCAGTTCTAGGCTCCAGTGCCTCACCTGCTCAAGTCTGCCCATCTGTAAATATCACCCTGTTTCTCGTCAAATGAAAATGATGACCCAGGAAAAATTTTAAAGCTGCATGAGCCTCTTTACAGGACAAACTCATCTATATGCTGGTGCCTAATACTAGTTAAACAGAACACAGCAGAGGCTCTGAAAAAGATCTTGCATGATCCATGAGAAGTTTCTGACAGGCAAGCTAACTTAACTCTCTAAAACTGTGCACTACAGTAGTTGTTGTCGTGGAAGGAAAGCTCCACTTTACACAGTCTGCAGATAACTGTTTTATTCTGTGAAATGCTTTCACATTTTTTAAAGTCTCTTTCTCCATTTTCTGCCATCCTCCTGTTTTGTCGTTTGCGCTATTTTTCTTTTTCATTAGTATTGAGTGAAGTCTTGGCAGACAATGTAGGCAATACTCTCCCCATAGCTTCCTATAGTTACAAAAGCACATTTCCGGGGTTTTAGAATAGGACGTGTCGACAACAAAATTCTGCGTTGATGAATTTTCATAGTTGACGATATCTCTTATGGTGGCAAGTTGTTGCAGCCCTTTTAATGACCTTGTGATCACGGCCTGGTCTTTAATGTATCAGCCTCTAGAGAAACAAGTAAAATCCTGGGACTTCTTTTTTTTCACACTTTGTTGTATCTTTTCTTTTTTTCCGAGAGGCCAATATGTTTATCTTATATTAGATGTTCCATTTCTTTGTACATTCCCTCATATCAATTCTGGTAGTTTTGGCCAGGAATTTGCTGACATCTGTGAATCTCTGACTGATATTGAGACTTTGAGACATACAAAAACTGCAGTGAAAAAGTAGCCAGAAAATGGGAGCCGCAAATACTTTTTGACATCTAAAATGAAGATAACACTGTATATATTGTTTTTTACCTTTTTGTGAACAACTAAGGTTTGTTGCTTATGAAATCCATGAAGTGCTACAGAGAAAATTACATTTTATTTATGTAATTAACACATTTTGAACTCTTAAAGAAATATAACACAAGGAAAGACACCCAGCTGAACTAAAATGATCCATGTAGCAAACAAAAACTGTTGTGAGCCTCCACCCTTATATCGCCTTTGGACTTTTGGAGCCTTGACCTGACACCCGCAATCACGCCTCGCCGCCTTAACGTCTGTGCTATCTGTGCTGTTGTTGGTATATGTCGGGCTG
Organism: Simochromis diagramma; assembly: GCF_900408965.1. Lineage (NCBI taxonomy): Eukaryota > Metazoa > Chordata > Actinopteri > Cichliformes > Cichlidae > Simochromis > Simochromis diagramma. The sequence continues at coordinate 8,885,221 of NW_024387030.1, forward strand.
TGAGCTGAAAAGCTACAGCCGGCTGTGTGTGTACAGCAACCGTGTGTGAAAAGTGGTCAATAAAGAGATGCTGAAAAGCATGTTGATGGAAACATCGTCGGGTCTGCCGTGTTATCTTTATAATGGGACTTCTGCTCGTGAACCTCTGCGCACAGCGTCTGCAAATCGGGGCTGTACGAAGTCACTTTCATCTTTACGCAGGACTGTAAGCTGTCATCTGTGAGGCGTGAGCGGTGTTTGTTTTTAACATAGTTCACGGTGGAGAATAGCTGCTGACATAATGTGGATCCGAAGATCCTTAACTGGCCTACCTGGGGTTGAAAGTCTCTATAAATGCACGGCGTTTCAGCGGTTACTCCGGCTTCCGCGAGTGTGACGCCTGAGCGATGAAAAAATAATAAAATATAATTTTATTTTTATATTTCAATGTCACAATAATCTTCCAATTTAGAACTACAAGTTAAAAAAATAACTAACACAAATAAAATACACTTCAGCTAAATACTTCTAATTTATTTTCCCAAACCGCACAGAGCCGCACTATAAGGACTAAAGAGCTGCATGCGGCTCCGGAGCGGCATGTTGACGATCCCTGGTGTAGGGTCTCAGAAGGGTTTGCTTTACCTAAGACTTTGGATTTATACTTCTGTGTTAAATCTATGTTAGGCGAATGCGTTACCCACTATACCTATGAAAAAATAAAATGCTGCTATCAGCGTCTTCTTCTTTCCCCCCCCCCAAACTGTCGGCTGTAAAAATATGTTCTCATTGCTCATGGAGAAGAATTGGCTTGTTAACCTTCTGTAAGTGATTGAGGCTGGGACTGAAAATTATTGATTAGTTCTTTTTGCAGAAAAGCCCTTTCAGCTCTCACAGTAAATATTTGGTTGGCTCTCTCCAGCCAGCCCTGAGTTTAGAGAACAATGCATACAGCATATGCTGAATAATGCTGTGGCAAAGCAAATATTTAACATTCGGTCTCCGTCACTGCCTCTACACATAAATAAATAGACTTAAGTAGAACTGCTGAGCTATTCATTCCATCTCTGTGAACTGTAATCATTGTCTCAAGTTTTACCTTTCAATTTCCTTTCTTTTTTGTCTTCTTTTGTTTGGGGGGGGGGATTCCCTGATAATTCATAAATTAAGAACTCCAATATTAATGTACATCATCTTGTATTCTTTTGTAGGTTGCACTCTGCTACAACCTTACAAAGCTGTATCTCTGCAGATATGCTGCTGCTGCGTCTCCATACTCTTACTTTGTGCTCCTTTTAATATCTCCTCAGTGCATGCAAAATTTAAAGGGAGTGGGAATAGTTTAACACAGTACATGCAGAAATATAGTGATATGTTACAAATTGTGGATGGATGGAATGATAATCCACATATCTCTACGACAACTCTACTCATTATTCTACTTGTCTTTTGATGTATTCTAATTATTATTTTTTATCCCGTACTCTGCAGAAATATTCCGTACTTTGATATGCTCAGCATGTGGTGAGCCATAGCTGTCTTAGAAGGAGCAAAGAAGGTTTAAAAACCTATAGAAGGGAAAGCTTCTCTGTGAAAAGCTGGAATAATGGATAGCACGGTTGATACCATCAGATGTAATGAATTCGGAGGCGAATTTGATTCCATGGTCCTATGCTTGCTGAGCCTGATGTTTCTTACATAATTTTAAAGCTGCTAAGTATTGATTTTGAAGTGAGGCACGTGGAATTGCTGAGCCAGTACATGTAGAGTTAACTCTATCAATCTCTTTAAAGAGAGAATGGATTTATCTTTGGCCCCAAAATGGAAAAGAATTTTGCCTTTTAAGCACGTCCGATTGTAGCTACAGTCTTTGAGAAGATGCAAGGTTGAATTTGGAACTGTGTGGTGTTATGTATTTTTAGCCCTTGCTGCACATTTTCTGTATGTAATAAGGAATTGCACCACTTTATATTTACAATAATGATGCACTATTTCAATCAACAAATTTTATTTTGAACATGCTTTGCTAGGGAGGTTAACATGGAGAATGATTTGTACTCCCTGAGTAATATGTGCTTAAGGCTAATTCTACGTGAGCCAGCTTTAGCTCTTAACAGTGTGCAGTGCTTATGGCGGTGATTGGGACAGTATCCAAAACAGTCTCCTAGAAATTCTAACTTAGTCTTTAGTCTTTCTAATCCTTTAACTCTCGAAGGCCACAAATGAGCTGCAGACTGAGTGAGAGAGTGTAAGCAGGAACAAATGCTGGAGAGAATGAGTGACGTTATAGAGCAGTCATGCTATGCTAGATTCAAGCAGCGCAAGAGCATGGGATTCTGAAGTACTGCAGGTCGCCAGAGGTTTTGTGCACATATATCCATTGTGCTCCTTTACTAATGTTTCTAATGCTGGAGTATTTGGGCGTTGGTACTATGTTTATTTGCTTGTTTATGAGTCTATCCTTGTGAGTTCATTGCAGTCAGCCCATTAGATGTGGATCAGCTTTGATGCAAATAGACAGCACTGAATCTACTAAGCTTGAGTAATTGGACCTTGTGGGGAACATCAGACCCACTTCTGGAAAATGCACACACTCATTACAGCACAATCACACTCATGTAAATGCACTGTTTCCCATAATATCACTCTTTGTAACGGTTATCTGACAAAAGGCTAATCTTTTGAGATTAGAATAATGGCTTTTTTGGACAAGCACTTTCTTTTTTGCAATTGCAGAAGACACAGAGATGTCAAGGTCATTGAGATTGCTTTGATACATGCTTAGGGAGTGCCATGTTGCCACAGAAGGTGAGCAGGACATAGTCAAGTTCCTCCACTAACTTTCAACCTATTTAAACATTTTGTAATTGTAGAATTTTTATACAAGGGCTGCACAATTATGGCCAAAATAAATGTGATTGTGATTATTCAGTGATTTGATGGTAAAAAAGTTACACAAACATTACATTGCTCTCACATCCACGTGAATCCAGATGGAATGCGAACGGTTGGTTATTTCAGTGCATTTTTGTGAGCTGTGCAGCTCTATACAGTGTGCAGGCTCGGTTTTGTGGACATTTGAGTTGATGTTAGGCGATTCAAGTCTTTATTCATTAATTATACTGCAATTTGTGCTGTGTTTTCAGGTAGTTGAATTAAGTTAGCTGTGTTTCTTTTGTAGCGCTGATTTCTTCCTGGTTAATGTCCCTTCTGCTAAATCTGCTGTATTTCCAAACAACAGAACATTCTCCACTTTGAGGACATATCTCTGTGGCTTCTGCTCTGCTGCACATTTGAGTTTTGTCTGCTTTTTAATACAGTATTACTTGTCCAAGCCAGTCCAGGAAACTTGGTGAAGCGTCATGGTGAAGGAAGCCGCTGGGATTGACTCATGCAGGCGTGTTGTTTGGTGGTGATTTTGGAAGTGCTTGAATCACTTTTGCTTTTATTTTCAGTATCACTCAAACGTGTTAATCTAATTGTGGGAAACCAAGATTTTGATCAAGATTAAAATGTGATTACTTCTACAGCTCGGCTTTGTATTATATATTCCATTCACCTCCATCATAATGGATAGGTCAGTATTTACTGGGAAGTAATTAACTAACTATTTAACATAGAAGAGAGCTAGGTTTGTGTATTCATTGTTCCATGCTCTGAATGTGTCTCTTCATTATGCAGAGGCAAAGTCAAAAGCAGAAAATATGCAAAAGGTTTCAGAAACCTTATTACTGTATATTAGTGTCAGAATAATTGTGGTGGGTGCACAGTTGCAGTTTCTTAGACCCATCTGTTTAGCCACAATTTCCTTTTCTAATTCTGACTTCCAATATTAGCCCCATAATGTTTTATTCCACTCTGTTGCATCTGGAACGCTGAGTTTTTATTTAATTGGCCAATTCTAATTACATTTGAAAGTTTGAAAATAAGCTTTTAAAAAATGTTAGCATAATCTTATATGAAGTTGGGGTTACAAACTTGAAGCATATAAAGGAAAACACCTTTTTTATGCTCTCTCCTCCTCATAACTAGCACGCTTTACTGTGTCTAACATGCTCATTTTTACCTTGCTACTTTTGAACAAGAATGCTCTATAATCAAGGCATTTCGTGGTGGTTGTGAAATGACTGAAATGTAGAGTTGCCAGAGAAAAGCATGAAATTGGAATTTGGCCTTGTCTGCTGAACTTATCAGAGTTGCAAAATGAAATGGAAAATATAATTGAAACTAGGCTGTTAGTTTTCTTTTCTGCGATTATATCTAACAAAAAGGCAGAACACCTCTGGGACATTATGACACAAAGCTGGTTTTCTGTTTTCTGTTTTTTGTACATGACGATTAACAGTTTTATTTCCAAGAAACTGTGATGGTTTATGGTTTCTTTCTAACTGAGCTGTCGTGCTGTGTGACCTGACTCAATAGATCAAAGTTGAAAGGGAGTTTACTTTGCATTACTCCATCTTTCAATGCAAGCCATACTCTAACTGAACAAGTGGGGGTAAAAGGAGATAGCTAACCCTGCTCGTGTCTTTGATCACATCATATTGAGTTTTCCTTTTCTGTGATGGCTCTTTGATCGTCTTCTTTACTCTCCCCACCCATACCCTGACATCTTTTTTTTTTTTTTTTATTTTTTTTTATCTTTGACCTTCTTCTTGTATTCAACATCTGTTGGCCTTCATCTCTCGTTTATCCTTCATTCAGAACTTTCTCACTGTGTTACTGAGGAAAATGACAAGTCTTTTGATGTAAAGCAAAAACAGGCTTCCCTTAGAAGCACAGTTAGACCACCCGTTAACTTTTGATGAATCACAGATGAATGATTATAACATGTTTAACACTTGAATTCACTTTATGAAATGGTTTAATTGTCTCGTGATTAGTCTATGATTAATAGAAAGGGTTATAATACATTTAAATTGCTGAAGTCATTACTGAAGATGCAGAGGTTATAGGGCATGCAAAGTAACTGTCAGAAAGTTATTGTAGATTTGCTGTAGTACACCCTTACACCACTAGTTGAAGAATAGCTATTAAATGATACGGAGAACTCTTGCAGTACTCTAACTGCATCTTGATTTCTGGAGAGATTTACAAGTTTTTAAAAATTAATCTTGAAAGGATTTAGACGGTGCTCTTCTAACTAAAGTGCAGTAAGTTGGGTACACACAGCATCCTCTGAGCAACAACTAGCCTATGAAGTTGTAGCAATGAGCATATTTTAGGTGTAACAGTATATACAAGGTACTCAGTAAGCTAATAGGTTTTTTTTGTTTTGTTTTTTTTAAAGGTAACAAGCTTCCAAGTGCATCAGTGTAATGTTGAAGGTTGTTTGACTGAAATTGCATCTCCACTTCAGCCAGTTGGTTTATGGGTGAAAACAGCTCTGTTTCTTAGCTCCTAGTTAAATAAACTGGCGACAGTGAACCCTGTGAGCTCTCTCTTTGTCTTGCGTTTGTTATTGTAAGCAAAAGCTGGTATGCACATGATATTAATTTATTATATGTTGAAATGATGAGAGACTCAGAATCTACCAGTGCACACTTGCCTATATTTGTATGATTTCTTGGTGTAAAACTGTATCAACTGAATAACTACTACTGAGGAACAGAGCCTCATGACCAAAGCAATACAACGACTTCCACCATGATATTGGTTTTCCATTCTAATGAGACATTGAATCCAGCTTGGCATGTGTATAGCTCCTGACATTAGCAGACACTGCCAGAATAACAAAAACAGAAGAAAATAATAGCATGCTCTGCTGCTAATGTGGAAAGCTGAATAATTGATTTCTAGAGCCAAAAAATATACATTTCTGTCACAACAGGGTAACGAAGGAAAAAGTTTCTCTGTGCCTGGTTCAGCTTACCAGTCACAGGTTTATTAAAACCTTAGCGTAAAGCTGTGAAAATTCCTTGCATTTCTATATAGTGATGGTCTGCTGTAGGGAAATATCTGAGACATGCTCATCCCAAAGTTGGAGTGACTTGGTTAATACAGGCTCAGAGCTTGGTGCCACCTGTTTTTCATATCTAACTATACTAACTCTGAACACTGGCCTTACTCCAATTACACATTCTGCCAACAAAATAGAAGCAAAACTACCAACCAGTTTCAGAAATGCTTAAACTTTTAAGTATTTCACATCAAAAGTTAGGTATGCAGTATTTGCTTTTTATTTTGTGTGCAAGCTTTCTTGATCTTCAGGATTTATGATTGATGCCTAAATGTTGCTTTCAGCTGAGGTGCTAGTTCATGTGTCTGTTACACATGAACTAGCAGCCAGTTGCATGTCAATGAAAGCTTATAGGTCTAGTGTGGAGACAGTTAATGTAAACCAGAGATTTGTTTGGCATCTGACCTTGTGCTGCTACTTATTGCAAGCCAGCTTTTGCAATAAACAAACTGACACTGAAACAGTATCCTGTAAATAGGCAATTTTTTTTAGTTGTATGTGAAAATATGCAGTGTATACAATGTAGGGCTGCAACAATTCAAGTAATTTGACTCTAAAAGATTTGCAACACAAATGCTTGTTTTTAAAACATTGCTCGCCATGGAAACGCAAGCCACATTTGGGACTAAAAACAGACATGCAATACAAACGTATTTAGGAGCAGCATGTGAATAAAAAGTTTGGCAACATTAAGCCCACGCACACTGATAACTCAACAGCAGCAGTGACCATGACACTAGCACAGTTCAACTTGGAGTTGGTTTACAAACACATTGCGAAGAAGCGGCGCCGTTACTGAGAAGGTGAGCTCAGACTGAGTGATAGAAAATGTGTTTCTCACGTCCAAAACAACAGTGCTGTTCCTGTAATCACCAATAAAATCTTCACTGGGAAAAGCCTGGCTTCATCAAATCACCCGATCGACCAACGCTGATGTGAAGAAAAGCAAACTTTGTCGTGTGATTGTGTGGTGACCACTTACAGAGCCGGTCCTCAATTGCCCCTTTATAATGTCTTAAGAGTTAGCTGGCCAAATCAATACACGTGAGAAGTTGGCTGCTGCAACAACAAAGGAGCCTAGCATTGCTCTGTTCTTGTATCATTAGAAATGTGACACTATCACTGACCAATTAAGCTTTGTTTTTGTTTGCTTTTTCCCTGGAACATGAGAGCTGATGAGGCATGTAAATGAACAAGTCTGTTGAGAAGGCAGTGAAAATTGGAAGGTAATGGTCTCTGTTTTCACTTTGCTTTGATCGATTAGCTTTAGAATAACAAACAAAAGTTCCTGAGTAAAGTGCCCGTTAGCTGTTGTGCAATAAGCTGACTGTTTTCTCAAATTGATTTTTTTCAACATCCAGGATTTTTGACAACAACCAAAATGATTTGTAAATAAGATTGTAGCGCTCTCAGATGACCTTCAGCTCTAGACACTGAATGATGATGGCAGATTTGCATCAAGACGTTAAAGCCAATGTCAGAAAAATCAGTGCATATGTATAATGGCTTTGCAGCTCCATAAATATAGTTCATTATTCATTTATTTTAATGACTAATATAGACTGAGTGGTTTTGAGTGATACACATAGGCAGTGATAGGCAATATAAGACCTGCACCACCTTGCAATCTTAACCTTTTAAGAAGATTCACCAGACACAACTTTATTATTCTCAGAAAGATATTTTTCATTCACAAACATTAAGGATGAATTTGATTAATAGCATTGTTGTTGAATCCCACCATATTTATTGGTAGCCTGATTTTATCAGCAGTTTTCATCTGTTTTTATCAATGTTTATAATGGCCATAAAATGAGAATTCAAAAAATAAGAGATGAGAGAACCACCCTTGAACTATGTTATAAGTGCTGACGTTACCTATGTTTTCCAGTTGAGTGCACTTCCAATGTTTGCAGCTCGTGTTTGGAAAGCCACAGATGCAACAACTAGTTGACCCAAGCATAATCAGACAGGCTGTAAATGAGTAAAGACATTTATTATACATAACAAATGTTAGGAAAATCTGTTTGTTTTGTTGTTTCATATGTCTGATAATGCCATATATTCAAATAATATAGATTATTTATCTGTTATTTGTGCAATTGGAACCCAGTTTCTTTCACTTTTGAATACTGGTGTAGCATTTTTTCCTGTTATCCACCCAGTTTTTACATCTAGAAAATATGCAGCTTAAAAGGTGATGTAGACTACAGTTATGTCAAGTAAAAATGAGCTGACTTGAAAAACAGTGGAAATTCCCGATCAGCACAAATTTTTTTATTTTGTGTATGTGACATAAAATAAAAAATTTTATGTCAGTAGCTTCATTATAAAGTTAAACTTGTAACAGCCTATATTTGAATGCTGCTCATTTTGTCTTGATTTCACTGATATAAAGAAAGGTATTGCTTGTTTGTCAGTGACGGCTAAATTAGTAAGATTGTTGGACTTCATTGCATCTCTAATTCAGCAGCTGGAGGGGGACTCCAGCTTTATGAATGCTTTCATTTATATGATTGTCTTTTGCAGTGTTTTATTGTGGAAATAAATATTGCAATAACGCTTAAAGAGACAATACAGTTTTGTCTTCTTGGGATTTCAAAGTTTATGCAGCAGAACACCGGTAAGAGATCTTAATAAAACTAATGACACACTTACCCTGAAAGCTCAAGTATCTAATTTGACAATATAGTTCACTCTCTTAAAGATTAATGGGAGATGAGCCTGATCTATTATACAGTTTCCAATTGCACTGTGGCTCATTACCATAATATAATCTAAGGAATACACAGGGTATAACCAAATAATGTTAAGCACTGAATGATACCACAGTTTCAATTGTTTGAATAAATACAGTATAATGTAGTATTAGTTCCCATTTCATGAAAATGCTTTTTGATTGTGTTCTGTGTTTTTCTTAGTAATTCAGTAAAGCAAACACATTTACATTTACATTTTTGAGATGGCCTCTGTGGAACCTGCTAAAACTACCTGTATATGCTTACAGAAAGAATGATTTGCAATGTATTTTAAGTTCAAACACAAAAAGGTGTTCAATATGATGTTTATTGTATATACAGTTCTTTATGTAACATCTTAAAAAACAACTACAGAAGTAGAAATTGTTCGAAACACGCTTTTCTATTCTACCTGAACACTGAAAATTCTTTATCCTTCCAAGAAGAAACGCCCAACTTTAGAGCAGAAACAAGCAAATAAAAGAGCATGGTACAAAATAATCTGAATTACAGCATCTGTCTCAAATCTACTTTGGGTTGACTTCACAGTCCACAATGTCCATCTTTTATGTACGGTATATGGAACAGACATGTCATCTTGTTCCAAAGGTTTCTTTGTTTTTTGTTTTTTTTAAAGAACTTTTTATCAGTTTTGATTTCCTCCCATTTCGATTGACCCACTTCTTAAACTTTTTTTGGCTCTCCACTGCCCAGCTGTGTCAGGCCTTTCGGCCATCCCTTCTCTCACTGTGCTTACAGTGCAGATTTGACTGCAGTATAGTGTGCTTGTGAGTGGCATGCATGTTAATTGTGATAATGAAGGTCACCTAGAGGAGCAGCTGGAGTCGCTCTCTGAATTTACAGTACTCCCTGTAGGGAAGTCGCTGCCCGGTGTGAACCTCACCAAGATATCGAAAAACACCATATGCTCCCCACCCACCACCTCACACCTTTTCCAGGCCTGCCACTGAGAAATTCAATCATAGAGCCAAGAGCCTTTTGAGATATGTGTGATATTGTGAGCTCTACTGTCCAGACTTGCATCAATTGAAACAAAGAACAAATTGAACTAAAATAAGCTCTAGAAAGCTTGCCCTAGTCAAAGTTGCAGTCATTCCATTTAATCATGATTTTGCCAAGTAGGAATAGAAATTAATCAATGAAACGCCACCTTGAAATCAAGCTGCAGGACATGTGGCAGAAATGATCTCGGCATTTAATTTGTACCTAGCAAACACAATCAAAATAGCTCAGAGTAATCCAGATTGTACACCTGCAGCAAACAAGTTAATATTGATGTTGGTGGAGCTCGATACAGACTCGTGCTGACATTCTTGCCATAATCACTGTTTTTGATGTGGATCCAAGTATGTGGGAGGGTTTTTTGTTGTTGTTGTTTTTCTTCTTTTCATTTATTTTCTCTGGTGGAAGAATCCTCTCTGTATATGATGGAAAAACTCCTGGGATGAATCTCACCATAACTTTGTTTGCCAGTGTGACTTGTATCTAATTTTTTGTTTTCTCAGATCCAAAAGTAGGCAAGAATACCTTAGTATGCACACAATGAGCATGCAATATTGAGATAATTCAAAAGATTTTATTTCATAAACCAATACCCCCCACCCCCCACCCCCAAAAAACCAAAAAACTGTACTAAAATTCAAATAACAATGGATATACTAGCTGGTATATCAGCTGCATTGAAACAGATTTGACTTTTTCTTCCCAGTGAGGGGAAAGATCAATGTTTGTCATGAAAAGAAAAGTATAATAAAATTCATGGATGTAATAATGTTAATGACTTGTAATAAGAATACTATTGTACATTCTTTGGATTTGCCTTCTGTTTAAATCTATAAATGTTAGTTTCATTAAAACAGTATTTGCTTAACACCAGAGCTTTGGTATACTAATAATATATAGTGAGATATCTTCTGTGCATCACGTTTTCATTGCATGTGTTAAGGCCAACACCTGGCAGTTAGACAACTTGATGTTTAGTGCTTGTCATGAGTCAAAGGTTAAACAGGATATGGACTGGCACTTTGTGTCCTGTCACCAGGCCAGAGATGCCAGTCTTCTGTTCAGACTTCCTTTGTCAGCCCTGGGTGGTCTTTGCTGTGGTATTTCACATTAAGGGCATGGCATAGCACCCCTGCAGGCTCCCTGACAATGCGGTATCAATACACACTGTGTCAGTAGTGGGATGCCAAGCACACACACATACAAACAGGAGAAAATGCACATTTGTTTGGTTTCTCATACACTTAAGTAGAATGTGAGAACACCTGAGGTTACTTTAAAGACATGTTTCTTTTTAGTTGTTAGGGTTATAAGATTCTCTCTTTTTTCCTGCACGACTCCATGCTAAACATGGAAGGAATGATCTCATACTTTAATACCAATCTCACAACCCCCAGCTGTTTTCCTACTGCATGGAACATCATTCATGGGAAGACCAGATGGAAAGCCATTGACTGCGGAAACAAATGAAACTTTTTTTCCTGCATGCTCACGCAATCTGTGCCCTTCAGTAACACCGTTTACATGTGTGGGTGTTTGTGACAAACCCTCCTCCCCCCCAGGGTTCATATTCACTGTGTCCTTTCACTCAGTGCTCTGGAGTGCAGCGTCAGCCTTTGCTCTACAACTGCTATTCAATTGGAGATGGGTTTCAGCTCAAGATGCGGTACAATGTCATAACACTTCGGTTTACTCTTACAACCTGAGTCATACTATAAAACTAGCAGTTTCAATTAGATTTGTGTTTGGTTTGAGACTGTGAGCTGGAGGGAAGCTGTTTTTTTTTTTTTTTTTTTTTTTTTTTTTTACGTTGGACTGAAAGTCAAAATAAATATCCAGCGTGTGTCGTCAAGCCTAATGGATACTTAGTATTTCAGGTCTGCTGTTGTTGATAGTGTCCCAGTATTCACCCTGTTAAGGGTCTCCGATTGATTGATTTGTAATGTCTTTATTACACTTGTGGTAAAACAGTATGCTGCTTGACTTGAATTTACTATTATTTTTTTAAACAACTCAGAGTACAGACTCTTTTACCTTGGTGTTTTCATTTTCTTTACATTTACAGCACTCTCCAGTTGAGCTGTGCACCTAATTTATTCTTTGGGTATATCTCATACAGATCTAGACTGTATTACAGAGCTGTGTGTCAAGCTGAAACCTGGTTTAATGTATCACTGCACACATGTTCACAGTGTACTGTTGTATGTGTTTATGTGGCCAGATCACCCTCTGTTTCCTCCCTTGACACCTCTGTTATGAATCCTGCATTATTAATCTTTTTCTCCACTCCTCCTTTGTTCCTGAGAAGAGGGATGATGAATTTAAACGGAATGAAGGGGAAAAACAATTAATTTTCTCACCCATGTAATTTGAATAAACTTTCCCTTTTCAATTGACTTTAACTACCGAACAAATGGGCGAATTATTTTATCATTTTGAGACTCCTGTAGTTAATTGTCTATTTCCATTTTCAATTTGGTGGTCAGGTTTTGGGTCAATTAGAAAGGAACATTTGTTTTTTTTGTGTTTTGCATGCCCATTTCTAACAATGGTCTGCAATTACTTGCAGTGAGGGCCTATATTTAAGTGAAAAAAAGTACTTTGAGAAAAGCCGTTGTAGTTCTGACAGAAAAATTCTTTCTCATATTTGCTTGATATAGAATTTTAGCTGCTCAACAGTCTGGGGCCTCCTTTGTCATATTTTTCTTTTCATAATGCACCAAATGTTTTCATAGGATGATGGATCTGGACTGGGAGACTAGTTTAGCACAGGGGTTCTTTATCAGTGGAGCCATGCTATTGAAAATTCTTTGCAATATGATGTTGAAAAGTGTTATTGCTATACTCTGCTTCTGAAATGCTGCTTCTGTAACATGTTCATTTTGGACACAATTGTGTTACTAATTAACCTCATTAGATGTTTTGTTGCCACCGTCCTAACTTTTCATTATAAATGACAATATGTTATCAGATTAATAATCATTTTTAATGACTATCAACATACTGAATGTGTTACAATAACATGTTCCAAGCACTACAAACTGCGTGCTGACTGTAGCCATATCTTTTTATTGGAGACTAACTTCCTTTTAGTACTCAAAAAAAAACAGAAGTTTTGATCCAATTGCTTCTTTTGGACTGCTCGATTATGGCAATTTTTTTTCTTTGTTATTTGTCTTTAAATTTCAGCATCTTTAAACTTTATATTAAACAGGGGCAATAAAATTGGTGGAGGTGGAGGACATGGGTGGGGGCACAGGGTTGTCTAGTCGGTGGTTAGGCACAGACAAGGCGTAGTTTTTGATCATTAAGCTTGTCTCACAAGGGCAACCACCAGTTCCTGTCAGTCACAGTGTCCACCACCTGAGGTGTATGGGAGCATAAAGGCGTAATGGAGGCTGCCGCAGACTTGCACGCCATGGGAAACCAGTGTGAAAGCCATGGGAAGTGTGACATGGAGCTAGGCTCCCACAGAAACCTTGTTAAACTTATTGACTTTCTTTAGATGAATCTCATTTCATCACCACATAAGGTGAACTAAACAGTAAGTAAGTCTGGACTTTTAAGAGGGCCAAAAGCATGTGACTGAAGACAGAATGAATTCTTCTCTTCTTGGAGGCCAAAATCATAACTGAAAATAAAATCTGACAAATTAGGCAAACTTACTTTTACCATTATGGAACAATGAAAATTGGCTTTAATGAATAAGAAAGAGAACAAGAAGCATGATTGAGCAATATTTTAAGAATATGTGACATAATAAAAAAAATACAATTATAAAAATGTAATTAAATTATTTAAAAGAATATTTACTACTCCAGGTTGCCTTAATTTAAAAATGCCATTTTAATAACTCATGAGCTTTGTTGTACATACATAATGGAGCCTTCTGTTCTGCGCAAAGTGCATTATTTGCTAATTGTTTAGTTTTTTTAGCTGTGTTTATGACAGTTGTGGTTACTACAATTTTCAAAATTCATCTATGGTATTCATGCAGTTTAATAAGCCCTACTAAAATATATTTGACAGTGAAAATATTACATGTAGATTTACATTTTCGACTTTGTGGACATGTACTGACCTTTCTCTGTAAAACCTGTAGCCACATAATTAGCAAGGATCCTGTCTGCATCAGTACAAGCCAAATCTAAACTCCTGATGTATTGAACCGCATAAATTCATGCACACACACACAGATCCAGGTGTCACACCACATCCGGATTCACATACAACTTGTAGATATGCTTGTACATAAGATTTATACTTTTGAACAAAAGCCTACACACCCTTTTTAAATGGGAACATCAAACAAATGCCAATCCCTTTTTTGTTAGCTTTAATCTTATAACAAGTAAACGGTGTATCAAAGCAGAAAGAAATAACCTTGTGGCATTGTACTTGGCATACTTGTACTTTAGATAGATTTAAAAAAAAAAAAAAAAAAAAAAAAAAAAATCAGACAAAAATCATCTTTTGAATGTTGTCTTTCTCTCTCCTTTTTCTCCTTATAGCTTTTTTTAAAGTATACGAAGAGTGAACAGTATGGGTTCTTGGATATTTGGAGGAAGTGCAGTAATGTGTACACCTGCTTTTCAATGTTGCATACAGTCAGTGCTTTACTAAACCTTGTCTGAAAGAGAACAGATGGGCTGGGAAATGAAATCTGGCAACAAGCTTGAAAAACACTATTTTGATTCATTTGATTTCACTTTTTAGTGCCAAAGGTAGAATACACTTGCTTGACTCACTCATATTTAATCCAAATCCAACTGTCATTTCAGCTGTGAGCAACTTAAAGAGCTGATGGACAATCACAGAATAGAAAGTCAGACTACCCAGACAAGTAATAAATACTCTAGTATTTCTAAAATCAGTGGATAAAATTATAGCAAGCTGGACTTGCTATAAGAGGACGATTTACATAATAAAACTGGTGGTTTTACAGCATTTCCTCAAGAGGTGTCTCAGGATCATAAACAACATATTTGATTTCAGCTGAACGCACCGTTCATCTGGGCTCACAACCCGGTTATTACTAAATAAAGAATTTTGTCAGATCTTATTGAACCCAAGTTTGACACAAGATGTTTTTACTTTGAGCGCATATTTTCCAGGGAAATCATTTTAGGTAATCCTGAAGGAGTAAGTGTGGAGGAATGTGCCTTGTTTTGACTGTTTGATATACCAGTTCTTGCTATTGTGTGACGATATGCAGATTGGGTTGCGATGAGGTCTTTGCCTATTAATGTGCACCAGAAGGTTTGGCACATGCAACTCATTTCGTATGCGTTTTATCTTTTTCTACACAGAGATATGAGAATGTATTACAAAACCTGACGACCTTACTTTATGATCTCCCTCACTCTCGCTGCGCACTTCTTACTTTTTCAGCAAAGTGGAATATAGAATTTTTTTTAAATCCCATAACATCACCACTGTAGGTAAGGCCTCATTGTAATAAAATGTTTCCTTGTATCCCTGGTTTCTGGCTCCAGAGGAATGTCTGCTATGTGGATTGGAGCCTAGCCTGAATAGCGGAGTCCTTGGAGCAGTGGGTGGTGGATGAGCTCAAGGGAATACAGACCTCACAAGAGGCTTTGGTTTTTTTCCCTGGATGTGTTCAGGAGTAGGAGAGAAGATGAAAAAGACAACTGCTCTGATCTGTCGCTATGGAAAGTAAAATGGGTTTCTTTTACTTAATATTTTTTGATAATGTTTTTCTTTTGCAGTTACTTTATTGGAAAGTAGCACACAGAAAGTACACTGATTTCCTGCAATTGCTTCTGGAACAACATGGTCTTCATGGTCTTTGGTGCTCTTTTGCGATCATTTTGAAGCATCCTCTCTGCAGACACAAGTGCATTCTAAGCATGGCAGTAAAATGCTCTCACAGCATAGCAAATGCACTGAATTGCTTCACTATACAGGGAGTGCAGAATTATTAGGCAAGTTGTATTTCTGAGGAATAATTTTATTCAACAACATGTTCTCATGAACCCAAAACCATGAATATCAAGCTGAGTTTTAGTTGTTTTAAGCTATTTTGGGGGATATCGGTGTGGCCTATATGTGCTTATTAGGCAACTTAACAAAAAACAAATATATACCCATTTCAATTATTTATTTTTACCAGTGAAACCAATATAACATCTCCACATTCACAAATATACATTTCTGACATTCAAAAACAAAACAAAAACAAATCAGCGACCAATATAGCCACCTTTCTTTGCAAGGACACTCAAAAGCCTGCCATCCATGGATTCTGTCAGTGTTTTGATCTGTTCACCATCAACATTGCGTGCAGCAGCAACCACAGCCTCCCAGATACTGTTCAGAGAGGTGTACTGTTTTCCCTCCTTGTAAATCTCACATTTGATGATGGACCACAGGTTCTCAATGGGGTTCAGATCAGGTGAACAAGGTGGCCATGTCATTAGTTTTTCTTCTTTTATACCCTTTCTTGCCAGCCACGCTGTGGAGTACTTGGACGCGTGTGATGGAGCATTGTCCTGCATGAAAATCATGTTTTTCTTGAAGGATGCAGACTTCTTCCTGTACCACTGCTTGAAGAAGGTGTCTTCCAGAAACTGGCAGTAGGACTGGGAGTTGAGCTTGACTCCATCCTCAACCCGAAAAGGCCCCACAAGCTCATCTTTGATGATACCAGCCCAAACCAGTACTCCACCTCCACCTTGCTGGCGTCTGAGTCGGACTGGAGCTCTCTGCCCTTTACCAATCCAGCCACGGGCCCATCCATCTGGCCCATCAAGACTCACTCTCATTTCATCAGTCCATAAAACCTTAGAAAAACCAGTCTTGAGATATTTCTTGGCCCAGTCTTGACGTTTCAGCTTGTGTGTCTTGTTCAGTGGTGGTAGTCTTTCAGCCTTTCTTACCTTGGCCATGTCTCTGAGTATTGCACACCTTGTGCTTTTGGGCACTCCAGTGATGTTGCAGCTCTGAAATATGGCCAAACTGGTGGCAAGTGGCATCTTGGCAGCTGCACGCTTGACTTTTCTCAGTTCGTGGGCAGTTATTTTGCGCCTTGGTTTTTCCACACGCTTCTTGCGACCCTGTTGACTATTTTGAATGAAACGCTTGATTGTTCGATGATCACGCTTCAGAAGCTTTGCAATTTTGAGACTGCTGCATCCCTCTGCAAGATATCTCACTATTTTTGACTTTTCTGAGCCTGTCAAGTCCTTCTTTTGACCCATTTTGCCAAAGGAAAGGACGTTGCCTAATAATTATGCACACCTGATATAGGGTGTTGATGTCATTAGACCACACCCCTTCTCATTACAGAGATGCACATGACCTAATATGCTTAATTGGTAGTAGGCTTTCGAGCCTATACAGCTTGGAGTAAGACAACATGCATGAAGAGGATGATGTGGACAAAATACTCATTTGCCTAATAATTCTGCACTCCCTGTAAAATATCATTTCCCAAAAATGTGTCCATCTGCATACGGGTTTCCATTTTTCTCCATCCATGCCGTTGACAAATGGCTCCGTTACAGCGGAGTTCACCAGGAATGGAAGAAGTATGGGGGGAAAAAAAAAAAAAAAAAATCAAAGATTAAAAATACAACATGAAACGTACAGACAGTGGCTGCAGTGGAAACTCCTGATTTTACTCTAGGTTTTTGTATGTTTGATGCTGCCTCCATTGACGGCAAGGACACTGCAGGTAGGCGGGATGTCCATGAATGCATGGACTGCCTTTGCTCTACTGCCGGCCAAGCATAAAACAATCTGGTCAAATGTTTTTTTTTTTTTTGTTTCGTTTGTCACCTGCCTGTATATCTTTGCGTGAACAGAAAAAAACTGGCATATATTACACACAGAAGATGATCAATTTCTGTAGTCTTGCAAAACAAAAGGGGAGCCTAAAGTTCAGCCATACTCATGAAAACGTCTTCAGTGGCTTTGATTTGAACTGAACTAAAGAAGTTTTGGTGCCTCTGAAGAGAGTTTGAGGTTTGAATAGCTGACACACAATTTGTTAAGCCTCCGGAATCCTTTTAATGTGTTGTCCTTGGGTAAGTGTTATAACTGGCTGGATAACAGATGCGACTCCAGGCAAGAAGCATCTACAACAATGTGCGTTTTTAAAAAGCTCATTTGGCTTTGGAATTCTTAGCTTAAATGAAAGAACAAGTTGACTTTCAGAAGCTCCTTCTAACAAGGACACTTGTTTTATTCTGAACATATTGTTTGAACATGATGGATGCACACATTTTTATATAAATGCTATCCATTCATTCTCTAGTTAGCATTCAGTTTAAGCAGACCTGAAAGTGGTGCACTGTTGTATTTTTTTCCCCAATATAAATCCTGGTCTCCTGTTTGCTGTTTTAGACAGCAAGGGACCCGACACTAGCAGGTATAGACATATCAGATACCTATTCAGAGGTTTTTTTTTTTTTTTTTTTTTTTTTTTTTTTTTTTTTACATGTTATTGCATTTCTGCTATTGTAACATCCCAAGCAATAAAATATTTTCAGTCATACAAGTTGCTTTGTCACTTAAAACTGAATCTGTGTTGTGATTAAGGGCATTATTGTAATACTATTGTCATGGGATGAACTGCTTTATTGTTTGTGCGATGTTAATCTAATGGTGTCTGTATCTGTTGTGTGAGAAACTTGTCACTGATAAGAGTCGAAAGCTAATCTGTATAGCCGATATTCATCATATGGTCTCCCTTTTACTGTTGGTGCCTTGTCACTGCTAGGGCACCGTCATGACTGAGAAGAACTTGTAAACAGCACTGACTTTGTTTTCAAAGCCATGAATAGACTATAGAGGCCTTTGTTTCAGGCTGGTGTTGCCAGTCTAGCCTGTGCAGTGGTTCACTGGCGTGACAGCTTCTTTCTCAAGATCACAGTGTGTTCCAACTCGAGCAAAGTGGGGGCAGCTTTAAAATAGACCTGTAATCACGGACCCAGATGGAGAAAAAAGTCTTAGACATGCCCTCAGACGACAGCTCTAATAAAAAACAACAAAACTGAACCTGTTGACCAAACTGCTTAAATGTTTACCTTTCATTCTTGATACCAAGAAAGAGGATGGTCCAGTATTTGAAACCCCTAATCTGCAAATATAGATCTTCTTGTCATGAAATATGTAGTTCACGTACACTCATGAGTCACTTTATTAGTCACAACTATTAACGGCTTGTTAACGCATTTATAAACTAATCGCATGGCAGGAACGTGGTGAATTTGCATGGTCACGATGGACTGCTGAAGTACACACCATGAGTACACACCAAAAGTGTAGAGAATGAAGTGAGAGGAGCTTGGTCGGAGAGCTTCAAGCTGATAGGCAATACCTGAAATAACTGGTCATTACAACCAAGGTATGCAAAAGACCATCTCTAAACAGACAACACATGAAACTCTGCAGCAGATAGGCAACAACAGCAGAATGTGGTCTGAATTGGAAATTCACATCATGAATGAGCAGCCAACAAGTCTGCAGCAACTGCATGATGCAGTCATGTCAACCTTTTCCAGAATCTTTGGGGAATGTTTCAGATACTTCATTAAATCGCTGCCATGAAGAATTAACGAAGTTCTGAAGGCAGAAGAGGGGAATGAGCAGGGTGTATTGTAATAGACAGTTTAAAGGTGAAATGAGCTAAACACCCAGCTGAAAAATGCCAAATGTTAATTGCTGAGATAAATGAAAACTATGCGTTTAAACAGTGATAAACAAGTTTTGAACTTTTTCCCAATGTTTTTTTTTTTTTTCTTAGTTGCCTTGGGGTTTAATAATGACTAATGTGGCGTCATATGTTTAGTATATCATCTATCCCTGGAGAGCACTCTTTTGTTACAAACAGAAAAGCCCTAAGCCAAGACAAACAAACTGCTGCGCTGTATTTCTTTGTAGTCCAGCAATTAGCATCCATTAGCTTTTCTTACTGTATCAATGACTGTGTCAAAAACTTGCACATGGACATCTAGAGTGTCTTTTCTTTCTGCCATATAAATGTAAATCGCTATGGCAACTGCATGTGCCTAACGCTGGAGTAAATAGACAATTGACTGCTGATGGAAAGAGCCTCATTTTCAAGAGGTCTTTAGCCGACCTGTTTGAGATGGATGCTGCAATGGGTTTCTTTGAAGAAGGGAAACAAAGAAGTGAAATAATTTAAAAACATCATGACATTGATATAACAACTATATAACAAGATGACTACAGCCTCTCAGTACAAAGTGAAGTAGACAGAATTTTGTTTATGGACGAAGCTGAGTGTCTCATCTAGCCACACTTTAGATTCTTCTTGGTGGGTGAGTGATGAAACACTCGACTACAACACAGCGTTTCCCAGACTGTGCACATTATCTTCCATATCTGATGTGATCTTTTGTTATTCTCAGATTTTTTCGTTTTCAAAGCTTTGCTGTGCTGGGCCAAACTGTTGATGCTCTTTGCCTTTGGCTGCACGCTTTTGATAAGTGCCAGTGTTGACATGACGATGAAGCTGTGTTTTTATAAGGGAAGGAAGGTTTTAATTTTATGCCTATGTGGGTGGCACTTCGTTGTCTGCTCTTTTCATTTTCTCCAGCTGTTATAATGTTGTTAGTTTACCAAAATATTTCTGGATAACATTTGTTTTCATAGTACTCTATTTGATATTTCCAACAATGCCGATATGCAATCAGTAATGCACACAATTATTGCATGATCTGTTATGTCGTTTACAGCCTGTGCCAGAACACCACCTCATGCTCACATTTCTATATTAACAACCACAGCTGGGGTCATGTTTCCTTGAAGTTAAGTTGATTCCAGGAATTTTTCCTCTGATCTCTGCAGTCGGTGAAATGTACAGTACGGGTTTCCCTTCAGGCAGCACTACTTGCACATAGCCAAACACAACAAGGGATCCACTGGAGGAAGTGAAAGCATGTCACCATCAGAGCATGAGAAAATAGTCAGACAGGAACCTCAGCATGGCCTTCCTCTGATAGCCAGCCCACATAGAAACAATGTGTTTGGCTGCTTTTCAGTGGTTGTGGTCATCTCTTGGCTTTTACTTGCACTAGTTAGTCAGGTGTTATTTGTTCGGTCTCAGCTTGTGATACAAATAATGTTTTAAGGGTGTGACTCCTGCAGTAAAAGTGAGAGAAATGGATCACATTACAGATTGTTCATTTTATGTTCAGGAAGGGATAATGTATTCATCCATCTTTGTATTATCACAATAACTCAAACTCAGTGAACAGAATAATTGAGAAACCCAACATAACCACTCATCTAAAAAATCCATTTTTTTTAGTTTTATAATCAGCAGAACAGTGATACATGATACTGTACAAAAAGACAAGCTTACTGACACTGGATATTAAGTATTGATAAAATGGGTTCAACACGCTTCATAAATTCCTTACTTTTTTACTTTGCTAAAGTGTGCTGTTCTCCAGACTTGGTGTCTAAGTGAATATATTTATTATGAGAGCTGTTTAAAGTTCATTTATTACAAGAGCTTCAGTATAGGTTTTCTCGTCCTTGATTGCTATTTCAATAACGCCGGCTCTTCGAACTTTCAGTAATTGTTTTAATATTCCAGGGAGCCACTCAGACAAGGTGGGAGTCAACAGCTGAATATGAAATTGATTTGAGAGGCTCAAAGGTGTCTGGCAGTTTGATTAAGATCTCTGTGTTGATGCCTTGACAATTTAGCTCCATGGCCTTGAGACAGCGGCTCTCTTTCACACATTTCAGTAGTTCAGTCACATTGCAATGTCATCGTATAGTGAAAAAGATACTTAGGCAAACAGTGCCACCCAATTAAATTTGCTGTAATTTTTCTCCCCTCTTCATGTGAACCAGGGATGATTAAGTATGCATTTGGTGTGCATTTCTCATGTGACATATAATTTTTTTTTCTGCGTTATTCTAATCCTGGAGTCAGTGTGATTACTTTGAAAGCAGCCTGACTAGAAAAGCCAGTGATTTGTCAGTGTATACGCTAATGCAAGAATGTGTCAGTCAGAGCTGCTCAGGCTTGAGGGGTCGTACTCATTCATATACATGATTTTATTTTTATCATCGTTTGTGTTCTACACAGTATGCTGTGGGTGCAGAAATTTACAATCAATGAGCCTTGACATCAGTGGCTGCTTCAGTATATTGTAAAGCTACTGTTGGTGTATGTGTTTGGTGTCTTTTCAGCATGTTGCATTCTCCTGCTGTGACTGACTGTTCAGCTTTGAGTCAGAATACATTTTGTGAAAAGGATTTCTAGTCACATTTCATTGTGGAGCTTGGCATCTTCAGCTAAATAAAGAAACAGATCGTGCTTAACATTTGATAGATTAGTAATTTATCAATCTTGAGCCAACCTTAATTTCTTTGTATTTGCATCTAAAATTTAAGTTTAATAAAAAAATCTTTTGAACATTGGCTCAATTTTAGTCCAGTCCTTGTAACTCCACTTAACACTGACCTGTGAACCAACCATCCATCCATCCATCCATTCGCTTCCGCTTCTCCTTTTCAGGGTCGCGGGGGGCGCTGGAGCCTATGACCTGTGAACCATTCAAGCATAAAAAAGGCACCTAACTCAAGGGAAATGGACCAGTGTTGTGTTCACATAACAGAAAACCTGACCAATTTTGAACTGCATCTATTGCAAAAACACATTCGTTCACATTTCTTTGGTTAAATCTATTGAAAATGCCAATAACAACAAAGAATGTTTGCACTAACAAATTGATTCTGAAAGACCTGTTGACCTGTGTCTCAGCAGGGTGTGCATTGTGTCCTTAAACAAAATAAAAAAGAGAAAGAGAAATGAAAGAGAACAGAAGAGGTGGCAGGCCTGAAAAACTATTTACAGCAGGTGAACGGGATTTTAAAAGTCATACCCTTGAGAAATAAGAAAAATATAGCAAAGACCTGACCCAGGACTTGAGAAGATGCATGTGACGCTACATGGGGAAATAACGAAATTGATTAAATTAGAAACACAGAAGAGATTTTTATTGTCATGCAATGCTATCTGTAAAATATCTGCATGGCTTCATTTTTCATCATGGCAATGAGCCCAAACACACTGCCAATGCAGTAAGTGAGTACCTGGATAGAAAAACGCACAGTGGAACACTAAGTAATCCATTGACCTCCCCAGACTTCAACATTATCGACTCATTGTGGGATCATCTAGAGAGAGAACAGAACAAAAAGTAGCCAACATCCAAAAAGGAGCTTTGTCCGTCACGAGGCTCGGAGAACTATTCCTGAAGACTCCCTGAAGAAATTAAAAGAACACTTTCCTAAGACAGTTCAGGCTGCGTTGAAGGCATTTAAACCAAATACTGACTTTCAAATTCATTGCCATTGAATCTTTGCCCAATACACTGGATTTCAGTGTATGTTTCACATTTCAATATATCATTGCACCATTCCCATTTTCCAGCAGAGCACAGAGAAATGAAGAGTGGCTTAAGATTTTTGCACCGTATTAATCAAAATGCTGAAAAGATAAGGATAACCCACTTTTCCCCATTTTAAGATGGGTATAAATTTGAAATTACATTTTTTTTAGAAAGGACATTTGAATTAATTCGGGGGAAAAAATGACATTCATTGATAATAGAAAATAAGGATTAATTCCTGCACCATGATGAGTAGGCCATTTTCTACAATTTCTACTTGATAATTTTCAGGAGAGTAGTGGCTCTGTATTATAGCCTATCATCTGCCACCAGTGTAAGTAAAAGATAAATTATTCTCGCTGGGAAGTGAATGACCTTAGGTTCTGCATTTCTACCCTTCAGCATATTGGTTCATTACACCGAGCCTGTCGTCTGCTTTATGAAATTTTCTGCTTTCAAGAGCTCCTATTAGCCTTCACTGTGACACAAGACAGATGTGATCATTCTGTTCATCTGTTAATCATGGTTGTGATTCTCTATCTGATTGAAATTCTCAAAGAAAAGATGAGGAAGGTGTTGTAGGAAAGAAGAAGAAATGCTTGTCTTCCTCTATCTGTCTGTTCCACCCGGGCCAGCAACTCAAGTATGAACTGCAGCTGTCTAAATGGATACACAAAACGTATCCAAACATCTCTCATCTCATGGGAGTTTGCTTACTGACCTGACATTCAGCCCTACCTTTATTTTCCATTTCCAGAAACGGGTGTGGAAAATCTTTCAAAAAGTGAACCAGAACAACAGGGAAAATGGAACAGCATAGTCTTGTTTTGTTTTTTTTTGTTTTTTTTGTTTTTTTTTAAAGAAGTGTAGGGTAAAAAACTGGAGAGAATGCAGAGAAAGTGACCCACACACTTCCATCTCTCTGACATGACACAATGGAGGATGTGAGAGAGCGGAAGCAGACGTTTGCTGCCTGGGTTAAAAAAGCAGCGCAGGACCAATTGTCCCTGAGAATGACACAGAGCTCCAAAATACGGTCTTTTAGTTTGAACATTTTGTCCAAACTAAAAGCCTTGACGCGCTACAGAAATCTGGTGGTCTTATTCTCAAATGCCAACCTACAGTTAAACACAGAAGTGCAATATAAACATATGTTCTGCAATGCTTGGATAACTGGAGGGGAAGCTGAGGACAGGAGTTTGAGTGAAGCCTTAGTCATATATACTAAACTACACATAAAATACCTGAAAGAATATGCTATCAACCAGCTGGCAATTAACTCTGATTTGTACATACTAAAGTTACTGATTAAAAATCCCCAGCACCTAATAAGCACTTTTAGATTATATTTTATTCATTTGTTTTTGGCGAGTTGTTTAAAAGCAATGCCCCTCACCCCACCCCCACCAAGCTCATATTATGTCTTTCAATTAGTTTTAGTCAGCAGTGCAGAAGAAATACATCACATCAGTGCAGAGACCGGAGCTGTGTCCCACACTGTTTTCTGATGACAGAAACAATATAGCCAAGCCTTTATGTTTTTCAAAGTAGTGTAGTAAAAAATATGGCATTATGTTGTTAGAGCACAACAGAAATTTATAGCGCAGTTTACTGTATATAAGATTACTGCACACAGATTGGTATGAATAATAAAAAAGCCATGTTTACAGGGCGTATCTGTTCAGGGTTAGGCTGTGTCTTCTAATAGGAAATGTTTATCATGGTCTCTGTTGCTGTTGGCTCTAGAAGCGAAGTAATCATTGTTAATGGATCCCTTTGTTTCTGCCGCCTACAGAAAGGAAGCTCGTGACTTTTGCTTGACTAATATTCCACATGTGATGACCTGAGCTGTCCAATTTTCCTAATCAAAACTTGTCTGGGAATCATGTGCATGGGGTCTACAGGTTACACAGAAACCTCATACTCTGAAATTTAATGTTGTTTTAATTATTGCTCCATTAGGCCTTACTCTTGTTTGGCTTTTGTTTCTACAGTGACGAACAAGAAACCATCCCACGTTTCAATCACAAAGGTGAAGCAGTTCCAAGGATCATCTGCCTTTGTAAAAAGGTCACAGTGGACAATTGACCAGCTACGGCAGGTCAACGGCATTGACCCCAACAAAGTATGTAATTTCCCTTCTCCTTTCCCAGTGAACACAAGTATTGCTAATTCAAAGCATGTTGCTATGTACTCCGTTCTCAATTTTCTTATAGTTACTTCTTGTTCCTTTTCCCTTACTACACACTCTCACTTCTTATTGGTGTCTCCCTTTCACTGCTGTTCCAAGGACTGTCCGGAGTTTGACCTGATGTTTGATACCGCTTTCGATCAGTGGGTTGCTGGTTCATCAGGGGAGAAGTGCACCTTTATCCAGATTCTCCACCACACCTGCCAGCGTTACAGCTCAGCACGGAAGCCAGAGTTTGTCAACTGTCAGTCCAAACTGCTAGGGGGTAAGACGAAAAAAAAAAAAAAAAACCTTTTCAAAATTCACTGGCTCTACAGCGCCAGACTCGCTGCTATCATGCTGTGCTGTAAGCCAGTCTGAATCTAATTATGTATGATGACAAACAGCACCTGGTGTGTATGAAAATGCATGCTTATTCCTCGTACACAGCATCTGTTGGGCGCTCTGCTGACGTGAGGTCAAAGAGGATGTCCAACGAAATATATCAGTTGTGACTCAAAGCGTCTGGCACAGATCAGCTGGTTTTACAGCACATATAAACACACACTAGAACACTAAATAATAATTTTCCCTATTTTAACACATTTTGCTGTGTGCCTGATGAGAATCATTGTTTTTGAATGATTTTTACCCTTTAAAATAACTCTGACACTGATATTGAATCAGTGAGCAAACACTCAACTGAACACTAACCGCTGTTTTTAAAATTAAAAAAAAAAAGTGTATTTCATGCCCAACTAACAAGCAAGGAGGTGCTGATCAAACGAGTCATTGCATAATCAGCTGCCAAATGTTTTCACCATACTTGGTAATTTCCCTGCCGTAAGAGGTTTGTTTAATGTAGGTGGGTTGTGGTGATGGTAACAATGCAGCATCCTGGGTGGCTTAATCAGATATTGATCTGTTTTTGCCTCCAAGTTTCATCTTTGAGAACTGCTCAGCCTATTGTATTATTCATAGAAATATTTATGAAAACGCATTCCCCAGCTGACCCGTGTGTTGTGTCCTCCTGCACAACCCATAAAGAAATCTGCTACCGGAAATAGATATTTCTGAAAAACAGGACTTTTTGATTGTGAATCTTATGAAAAATCTATAAATAATAATGACTGAGAGTTCCTGTGATTTGTGGTATTCCTTATGTACGTCGCCTCATGATATGAAAGGGCCAGTTTTGTGAATTTGTAGGTTAAAAGTTAAAAAGTGTTATTGGCTATATAGTAGAATGTAGGGACTAATGACTGAAATATAAATTATGTGTATAATGACACTGTAGTTAATTTCAGATTTGTATTGTTCCCATATTTCTTACTGTGCGTGGGAGCCCATCATCTATTCATTGATGACAAACCTGCCAGTTCTTCTCAGCATTGTTATATTGCCATGACTTTCCTCCTACTCTGAAATATATGCTCATATTTAGCTCTCTTCAAATGAACTTGGGGTGTTCTTTTTATGGGTAGGTGGGAAGGTAGTGGTGTACCAAAGAGCATTAACCCAGGGTTCATAGAGTAGGATGCATTATGTACTGCAAATGTTGCATATCAAATACATGCCTTCGGTGTTTTAGAAAATTACAAGGCCCTGTAGCATTGATTTTACCATACAAAGTTTAATAAATCTGAGGAGTGTAGCTCTGATATAAATAGTATAGTATTCATGATAGAAATATTTCAAATACAGTTTTATACATGCAAAACTGGTAGTTGTAAAAGAAGCTATTGACCATGTAGCAATCTGATATGTAACCATCATCTGTAGAGGAAGCTTTAGCGTGATGGATCAAAAACTTCACCATAACAGGATGAACAAAGAGGATACTGCCAGTCCTGTCCACTCCAGTTTAAGTCTCACACCAGTGCAAAACAAAAATCATGACGCTGCTCAGGTGTGGGACCATAACTGTGGGAGACTAACTACAGCAATACCTGAGATGGCAGAGTCCTATAAAGACAAAGGTAGAAATGTGAGGCAGATAATTCCAGTGTTGCTAGTAGTTAGTAGCAATCAAGCTCCAAAGCAGTGCATATGCAAATATATTGATTTGCATTCCTGCAGATGGTGTGATGTGCTGTCATTAAAGATGGCAAAGGTAAAGCATGATATTAATACACAGTAAAAAGTGTTTTCTCATGCATACCCCAAATGTAAAAGGTAATGTCAGGTTGCGTTCGAGCATTGTTTAACATCTTCTTGATGATGATTACATGACACTACAAAAGTTCTTTGAAAGTAACAAACGGATGTAAATACTGCTTATCCATGCAGTGCCTTTTAACACAACCATCATTTCAAATGATGTTTAGTCTGATAATGATGTAGTGATGAATTAAAGTGATTGAAAGATTTCATATCATGATTCATTTACATTTGCATTTTTTTTATTTGTTATTTAGATCTTGAGCAACTTTGAACCTTACCCTGTATGTATATTTATATTTTTGTTAGATGTTTTATATTATTTTTTCGTTTCTTCCTATCTTTTTTTAAAAGCCTTCTCTCAGAACATTACGGTTCAGATGCATGGGCATATGTTTTTGATCCTTGATGAGGCATGTAATCAGTGCAGAAATAAAAGCAGCCAGTGTGCTAATTGAGTTGTTATCAGTGCCGAGTTGGGCTGTTGCCCACATTGTTATACGATGTTGGACTCCAATTCCCACCTGTCTAACTGGCATGTATTCGTGAGTTGATTCTGAATTAATTTTGCTTCTCCTGTTTTTCCACTTAATGTTTAATGATTTCCCTTAATGAGAAATGATGGGTTAAGACTTTTCTAGCAAGACCCGAACACCTGGTGTCATTATGTGCAATTTCTCAGAATGTTTTCACCTCAAAAACCAAGCATATTTTCATGAGAATGAATGGAAATCCTTTGCAGTTAGCCTAATGCAGTTTCGGGTCAGTGTTCAACATTTGCAGAGTTCAAACCTAATGCTTCCTCTAATATGACCTTTGCAACTCGAACAGTGTTAGGTATTCATGCATAAAAAGGTTCAGTGTCAGAGCTGTTGTGTTGCACAGGGTGAACATGCAAGTTCCATACAGAAGAGCTTTAGCCATTCATCTGAAACTGTTCACAGAGATGCATGAAACTGTCAGTGTTTCTTTGTCTTTTGTTTGCCCTGTGTCAGTATTTTATGACTGAGCCATGATTTACACAAACAGTTTTTCCTCGAAAAAACCAGACTGACAGTAATTTGAATTTTTACGCCTTAATTGTAGCCGGGGGCACTGAATTTTTCCAGCTTGGGCTGCTAATAATTATGAAGTACAAATGTTTGTGTGTCATTAGTTTAGGCAAATTTGTGTTAGTCTATAATTGTGACATGGACAAACATCAGACCACATTTTATGGCTCATTAATGATCAGTGCTGAAAATATTTGTAATTCCAAAGTGTTTCCAAACCTTTTCGTTAAACTTTATTTCTTCAACACTAAATACATTTTATACAGGATTAATCGTGTGACCCATTTATACATAACCAAACTCTAACTGCATTAGTTTTTAAAAAAAAGAACTGAACACTTGTGTGCTTAACACAATAATCCAGTCCCTCTCATCCAATTCCAACCTGCGTGTTTTAACAAAGCTGATCATGACTTTTGATATTCTCTTGTCACAGAAGGCCAAGATGTAGGTTCAGTCATTTTCCGTTGCAAGGTCTTTTTGAACAGAAGGAGGAAAGAATTTGTTTCACATCAAGGTCATCTGCTAAGACGAGGTAAGCGCTAAATTAAAAGTCCCGCACCCTTATAGTTGAATAACTTGCTCCACCCAATTCTAGATATGACCTAGACCTCAGAAAAGATATCTTCTATTAATCAGTGATGAGTTCCGCTTATCACCAGGCTTGAGGAACTACAGTATCTTGTCTTCCTCCCATCACTTCCAACCGGTCACGGCTGATGGCTGCTCAGGAAGGAGCAGGAGGTTTCATGAAGTGGGGAGTTTTTCCTTCCCACCATTGCCAAGTGATTGATCAAAAGGGGGTTGTTACCTTACCATATAAAGGCTCCTGTTGGTCTCCTTGGTCTCATGTCGACACAATAGGAGTGTGTTTTAATTTTCTTGCTAATAACTGAACAAATGGGCACAAATTGAAGTAAAAGCCAGCAACGCAGTCTCTTAGTAAGGTGCTGCACCACTAGATGAGTAAAGTGATTCAGCATGTTTTTACAAGTCTTACAATTCTGTCCAATTTTTTTGTAATGGTGGAGATACAATTTAAGGCTTGTGGTTTTACTTTACCATAGGTGTACAGTGTAAGTATTGATTAATGTGATAGAAAACATTTTCATGCTCATTAAACCGCACAGTTTTACATTTAAAAACACAAAAAAACACACCCAGTCAGGAAAGAGATGTGTTGATTTGCAAAAACTATTCCCTCCTAAGGGAGGGTTATTGGAAGTTGGGCCAAACCACGCCAGCAAATTGCTTCTTAAAGCACAGCAGTGCTACTAAATCAACTCAAGAGTCAAGGATTCAGTTTTTTCTGTAATTTATCATCCCTCTGCTGTAGTTACACTTTGAAATCTGACTACAATAAATAGTTAATTCCTGTCTGAATGAACAAACTTGTAACTCGTACATGTTATTTTTTTCCTTGAAAGCCGTACAGAGAGCCATGTTTTATACATTTCAAGTGAGTACAAGGACATTGCTTTCAGTGGCATGTGTCCCTGTATGAGATGTACATTGCTGGAAGGGATTTTGAGTTTATATCCAAAGGTTATATGAGTTATGTTCGCTGTCCTTGGCCCCTCTAACAAACTGTGTACATGGTCACTAATGAAATCTGTGCAGAGGTGCAGTATGTGTATTTAAAAAATCATTACAAAATGTTGGCTTTTTTAAATTTGTTTGAAATTGTTTTTCTTTGAAACAGGGCTCACTGATGAGGTGATATACTTGAACAGCATATAGAAAACATGAGCTTTTGGAAGTTGAACAAAATATTAACATTTTTTATGAAAAAAGAAAGCAGACCCCCTGGCCTCAGCCCCTTTACCAGAAAACGCCTTGCAGGTGTTATTGCCTGCAAGGTGTTTTCTGGGAAAGGGGTTCTTTAACTTTCAATTGATAAAACTTTGATAGTGCTGATAATGAAATGTTTGAAGCGTTCCTTGCATACACTGCCCACAACATTGCAGTCTGAGCATTTGTGTAAGCCATTCTATAACACATTTCATCTTTTCATAGTCTTAATGATGTATTAATAACTCACTGCCATAATTTGATTCAGTGAAGTAATCCCAAACCCTGATACTTGAGTTGGTATGAGGTTCTGCTGAAAAGTTGTCTTTGGTCGGCTCCAAGCTGTGACCAGTATATTTAAATTAAAGGTCCTTGCCTGCACCTGTAATTTTATTCAGACTTTCGTTTTAGACTACAAAGACTTTTCCCTTGCAGATCTCGTAATGAAATTTGGGAGTTCTTTAGAGACAAGTAGTCCGTTTTTTGGCATACACAGCCCCTTTTTGCCTTAGAGATTCCTTTAGATCACAGTATGATGACACCAGTCACGTTGGTAGCAAAGATAACAGCACACTCTGGATGTCAAAGGTTGAAATAAGACATGTTCCCTAGGTTGGTCCCTATTGAGATACTAATCTTTTGCCCTTAATCTTAAAACCCTTGGATTGAAGGATTTGGTTGTGACAAATGGCAGTGGTTTCGTCAATTTTCCTGTTTGTTTGTTTTTTGTAATCACTTAAATGATAAAAATGTAAAATCTCAGATTACAGTGTTTTGTTGGAGAATGTCAGAAAAGCCAACAGTTTTCATATGATGTATTTCTTTTCTTCAAGAGTGTAAATAACAATCTGGGGTTCAAAGGTAGCACAATGACAAAGTGCTTCTTCCCTAATTGTTTCCTCAGTATAGTCTCCACTCCTGTGAAGCATATTACAAATTAGCATTTAAGCTTAGTAAAGACTGTAATCATGGAAATTATGGCTGGTAATGCATTGTGTGATGCTAACATTAATCTGCTGATTAATGCTGCTGCGAGTAGGCAGTTCATGAATACCTAGTAGCTATTTTTCTGTCAGTGCTGGCGCAGTTCTGTGTTACATTTAGGATTTAGTACTTTGCTGAAGACTTTTTAAACAGCTTAACTGTGACTAACCTAAAGGCCAACTGTTCAAACAAAGGTCTGTCCTTTGCCTTCATGAAAACAAGTTGTGGCATCATTCAGGGTTCACGTCCCAGAATTAATGCACACATCTGTAGGATGCATAAATACTGGTAATAAGATCATTTTTAAACTCATGGACTTGAAAACAAACTCTAAACAACTTAAGGTTCTGAATTCTGGAGAATAAATAAAAAGCAGAAAATTTTGGAACTTGAAATAAAGTGATGTTATTTGATATGCAGGGTATCCAGTATGCATTTTATTGTAAGTAAGTGCTGCCTGAGGTGGGTGGGAAGTCGGGTACAGATACTTAAAGGAGCTGGAGGGAGTGAGTATGCTTGATTAAATGGAGATTTGGGGGGTGAAAATCTAATAGAAGAAAGTAATTTGACCATGGGGAAAAGGTGCAGGATGAATGTGTGGAACAGTGATTGGATTAAAAAAGAAACTGGATAACTGGCTATAGAGAAATAATAAGTGTACATCTGGAGCCAAGGGGATGTGCCCTTCTTGTTTGAACCTCAGCTATATTTTCATTATGCTGCGGTGGGTAATGTCAAGATTTGCATTAATTAAACTGCAGCGGGGGGGGGTTGGTTATCTTGGAGTAGGAGCAGCATAGCTGTGCCTTTAGGCTCCTAGGAAGTCTGTTTTATGATTTTCATCCATCATTTTGTACATCATTCTTTTGTGTCTAAATCATTTGGTATGAGGGCTTTACCTGCCATGCTCATTTTCTACACAACAAATGTAACCTTTGGGGAAAACATTGACACGTATTAAGACATTGTTTGACTGATCCACATATAGAAGAATGTAAAGTATTTAATGTTTGGAGCATTTTTCTATTTCTTGGAAGCTTTACTTACTCTGTTTAAAGCTGCTTTTGGCCTTTATAATGTATTTAGCTCTTTGATTTAGTTCTTTCCACTGGTACACACACACACACACACACACACACACACACACACACACACACACACACACACACACACACAGACATCCACGATACTCTTTTTAATCCAAAAAAATAAATTGAAAGGTGTCCTTTTATCACAAAAACATTAAAATTGTTAATACATTCAGTTTAAGATAAACTATTATCAGAAAATTGCAGTTACAATACAAAAATGCATTTTATACTCATAGCATCCTTCACACACATCCTTGTTTACCTTGTTTTACCTTTTTTGTTTTAATTTTTAAAAACAGGAATATAGGATAATATTGGTATCGGAGTTAGTTTTTTGTATTATCAAAATGGTTGTATTTGTATTTTTTAGTTGTTCTCATTTTTTTTCTCAGTCTAATTCCAGGTACTTTCTACAATGGGTTTGCTCATTTCAGTTTGAAGATGTTTCACCTTAGTTTAGTTTCAGTGCTACTTTTGAATGTTTTGTGGTATTTTTAGATTTGGGCAAATTTAAGAAGTTTAGAATGAATGCTGTATTACAATACAAATGTAATACATTTTGAAGATTCAGTCATGAACATCCCTAATGCCAAGGATCTTCTTCAAGCAGGTGTGATGCAAACATGACCAAATTAACAGAGTAAAACTGAAGGTATTTGCTGTTTTTATTCTTATTTTAATGTTGTGAGTACACAGTATTGTTTAAGTTTTTGTTAATCTGCTTTTTACTTTTCTTTGAATTAGTGAAAAAAAAATTCACATATTACTTTGTTTTGGTAATTGTGATTAACACAATAGAAAAATGCAAAGAAGCTCTATACAAGATGAAAATGGGTTATTCTGTACTTCAGAGTCAAAATGCTGGTGATATAGGTGAAACTGAGCATTAAGCATTGGCTGCACTTACCAACATCCTTGACAGTACATTTTATATTTGCATGAATAACACCAGCCTCATTCATAATATCTCATTGGAGCTGTTATGCGCACGCTAATGCGTAACAAATGACTGCAAAACATTCTCTCCCCTAAATCACCCGCACACACATTATACCCTACAGCTTTATTCTAACAGACTGACAGCCTGAAATATTAAAAGCACTCCAGCATGGATCTTTTGTGTCCAATCTTATCAATCCCATGTATTGTAATAGTAAATGTGACTTGGCTGTCAGCATCTTGTGAAGTGTATCTGACATGCTCTTGTTGATAACTATCAGGCTATTTTCTTTGCCTCACAGCAGCGCAGGCTGTAATCTGCTGCTTACAGACAAAGTGGAAAAGGAAGGGTTGACTTTGAATTATCCCACCACCCCACACCCCACTTCCTTGTTATGTTTGCCTTTGCTTGTAGTTTTTATTTTTCTAGAATATTTTGCCAGCAAACAGCTTGCCTTTTTTAGCCTCCATTGTTTGAGAAACCCTGGCTGATCATGTTGATTTCTGTGAGTAAAATAACCAAATGCCTTCGACATTGTCGAGACAGGCGCGTCATGGGTTTAGCAGATTCAGCGCTGTGACAGATTGACAAATCTTTACAAAAAGCTCCTCTTTAAGATTTACTAGTGCGACATCAGTGTCATAATAGGAGATACTTTAAACTTCAGCTTCATTAAAATTCATTTTGAATTAAAACCCTTCTTTGATATCTTCTTTTTTGATAACAGTGGCTGATCAGCTTCCACTTCAAGTGCAGACACTAGGCTCAGAGCAGCACAACGATGGCACCACATAACATAATCTACTCCTACACATTTCATTTGGCTTCTGATACTGCACCTCCTATCAAAAACCCTCCAGAATGTCTCCACCCTGTCTTTTATCTGAGTACTTTCTACAGCCTGTGTTGCAGCCTGCAACACCTCTCTGGGAACAGAGGAAAAAAAAGGGACGTGATATTGGTGGGGAGACAAATAAATAGATATATTTATTGAGTCTGCATGGTGTTGGGTGGTTGTGAGTGTTGGGGTTATATTGAGGATGAAGGGAGTATTAGTCCCAGGGCTTCCCTGGAGGAGGAGAGGATTAAGAAGAATCTGTCTGAAGGTGAAAAGGTCTCATCCTTTCTAGTGAAGAGAATATATTTCCTAGGAGAAAGTATATTTTCAGCAAAGTTTTTTTTTTAACTTAAAAAAAAAAAGGAAATCAAATGGGGAGTGCATGATAATGACAAAGTGTAGAAATGCACTCTGGCAGTGGACAGAATTTAAAATGTAGACATTATACTAAATAGAAAAGGAGGAGGTATGCGGCTCTTTTCTTCCGAGGTCCAGATGTGTTTGCCACATTGACTGTGCTTCATTTACTGTAATTTAAAGAAAATTGAAGGGAAAACTTGTGTGTGTTTCCATTTCATTTAGCGTGCACAC
This sequence comes from Simochromis diagramma, assembly GCF_900408965.1. NCBI lineage: Eukaryota > Metazoa > Chordata > Actinopteri > Cichliformes > Cichlidae > Simochromis > Simochromis diagramma. Next base: position 8,919,937 of record NW_024387030.1, read on the forward strand.
GAATGGGTGTAAACATCTATACTCACATCCATCTGTGTGCTGCAGTACTGATACATCTCTACATAAATTGCTTTGACTGTCAAGTTAACTTCTTTTGAAGGAGCACCAGCTGGCCTCACTGTCTGCTTTTGGGCTCTCATATAATCACTGAAGTAGGTGACTACCTGCCTTGATGCCAGAGGATGTACACTACCTATATTGCACTTTCCTGTGAAAAAGATAGAATCAGGCTTATCAGAAGCCTAATTGCACTCAGTACTTCCAAGCTTTACTCTGTGCTGTTGGCTCAACCTGATTATATGCATATTTTTTAATATTATATATTATCATTTTATGTCTGTTTTTAATTAAGTTCACTCACCTGACCTTTTTGATGGTTGTTAACAGATCAATGCCCAAAAAAGACAGAATGATCCAAAGTTGTGTTATATGTTATGCTACAGTAAAGCTGCCTTTATTGTCGTTTCCTATTTTCTTATTGTTCAGTGATGTTTGGTAGTGGACCGTCTCACCACAGAGTGAAAGTTCCATTTTAACTCCAGGAGAATTGGGACAAAGCAGTATGAGGTGAAAATGTTTAAAAAAAAGAGTGCAGACATTTCCCTTAAATTACATCAGTATAAAATGACAAATTATATAGCAGTGTGACTGTTCCACAAAAAGAAAACAGCAGGAAGATTGCTGTTCCTAGTCTAGTTGTTATAGTAGTGCATAATGGCAGCACTCCCAATGTGTGGTAGATTAATGGCTTGTCAGAGGAAACATCCTCAGGGCTGCCACAGCTATCTGAAGATGTGCTCTGTGTCTTATATCCACTACGGGTCTCCAGGGTAGCCCATGCCGCCGAGCACATATCTGTTTGTTATTATGTTGTAGTTTAGGGAGAAAAAAAAAAGGCAGCGCAATCACAAAGCTGTCCACGAAAGTTTCAAATTGAAGAAAAGTAGTGCTGAATGTCCCCAAGAATAACCCGCTTTCCTGAAGGAAACATTACATTCGGAGTTACTTGTGTTGCAGTTGCATTCTTTCAAGTTGGGGAAAGGTTAATTTCCCTTGATCCTACCTTGAAGTAAATCAGCTTTGAAGAAAATTCATTAGGCACCTTCCCACACTGCACCTGTTTGAAGCCATTTTGTTTTTCATGGTTTTGTCTTCCACAATTAACACTGAGGCTTAGGGTCACTGATTGCACAGCCCTGAGCTGATGTCGCCAGTTCTTTCATGACAGCTAATCTGTTTACATTATTTTTTCTTCTCTTTTCCCCTTGTCTTTTCACTCCTTTTTTGTTGTTGTTGCATTTGCTTGTCTTTTTCCTCCCTTGCCTACGTTTTGGCTTGCTTCTTCTCTCCTACCCTTATCTGCAGGTAACAGTATACTACACTCAGCTGCAGACAGTGTGACGAGTGCTGTACAGAAGGCCAGCCAGGCTCTGAACGAGCGTGGTGAGCGATTAGGCCGGGCTGAGGAGAGGACTGCAGACATGATGAACAGTGCTGAACAGTTTGCTGTCACTGCACACAAGGTGAGTCCATTTGTTACTAAGATGCATTACAATACGTAACCGCAAGGTGGGATTACTATTTTAATGTAGTACGCTGGAATTCTGACTTTGAGATGTTGCAGAATTACCAGTCATTATTGATGAAGATGAAACCTTTTCCAAAACCTGAGCATGTCTGCTCTGTGAAGATAATCATTTTTTCCCCCCTTCATTGACCCCATTTCATAGTTCTCTATAGGGTGTTCCCTCACTCTGCCTCAATCCCACATCTCTTCTTCGTCAGGAAAACTAATTGCATGCTGTTTAATGAGGCTATTAGTGCATGATCTTTTATTTTTATTACTTCAAAACAAGAGCAAATATTGTATTGCTTTGTAACGAGCACACCTGATTGTGATCATCATATATCTAACAACATCGTAAATCAGACGCCTCGGGTTTGCAGCTTGCTGTTCAACAACACCATTCACTGACAGGCATATGATTTCTGGCCATAGTGGGATATCATTGACTTTAATAGTAAAGCCATCTGCTACCTTTTGAAGTTGAATGATGCATGGCGCCTTGTAAGCCACGGTGAGATAATTGAAAGACATTTGAAGAGTATTGCATGGCCCTCTCACAGCTAAAAGATGTGTTTCCCTGCTGTGAGAAATTACAAAAACTGTAATAACCACAGGGAAATAGCTTTGGTGGTTTTAGAGCATGACTGCACAACCCCCACGAAGAATTTTTCATTTTTGTTTCCCATTTCACTTGATGCCATGAGCATCGAGTGAAATGTGTTATGAAATATGTTTGAAATATGTCATGTTTCAAACTTGTCATTTGTCTTGCACGTTATCAAGATTCATGCCGTTGCCTGCCTGAAATCCTCAGTTGAAAGCGTTTTGGTAACCTTAGAGACAGATAAAAAGTCTTGTCTTATTCTGTTTGAGGATGACTTTGAGAATGGATTGGCTGGCTGGAATGTGAAGGATTTGGGTTTTTTCTTCCTACATTTTAACATTAAGCATCTGTACTGCTGCGAGTAGGTCACCTTGACTCTTCGTCTGAGTCCACTTCTGCAATCCCTTGTTGACAGCTACATAGCTGCACTCTTCAGCTTTAATCTGAACCCCTCATTTTTGTGTGCTACTTTACTGCCCCCACTTGATGGATGTGTAGAATTCTCCTCATTATTTAGTACCAACCTGTAGTCTTTCTGTGTGTGCGTCTTCCACACTTTTCTTGCATTCTCTCACTTTATTGTCTTTCAACCCTACCCAAATGTTTCTACAGCTTGCCATGAAGCACAAGTGTTAGACCACTGCCAAAACCAACTGGGCTAAGGGAGGGTCAGCAATCGCCAGTTGCTGTACAGGAGAAGGATTCCAGATTTTATTCTTTGTAAAAGTTTTAATATGATTAAAATTTGTTAACAATGTTAACATTTTAATGTTTTGGGTTACTGTACTCCGGTGCTTCTCGTTCCTAAAGACGGATCGTGCAGGGGACCGAAGAGAGGTAAACAAAACTGCTTGACGCTGTCAACTGAATGTTTCATGCTTCTGTTTGCCAAAAAAAAGTTACAAGCCACAGCTATGACTCTACTTGATAATGACAGTCACTCAAGACACTTCCTCTTTTCGTTCGCTCACACACAAATGAGAGCGTACACGTGTTGCCAAATCATCATCGGCAATTACTCCCTCCCAAGGAACAGCTTGGCTCCCATTTATACTGGTTATTTATGAGAGCTGCGGTAATTATGAAGTCTTAATTTATGAGTGAGGGCGCCCTCTGATTGCTCGACTTTGGATTGGCTGCCAGTATATAACATATAAATAAGACACATATGTAAAAATAGCCTAGATTTGATGCCTAAGTTGTATTTTAATAGATATTTGTGGGAGTGGGAAGTCGAATGAAAGGGATGATCACATTTCTGTTTGACATTTAATGTTTCCTTTTCTGCTCTGATTTCTGGACATTAAACTCGGACCATAATTTCAAAATCTATCAAAACAGTATTAGTTTAAAAAAAAAGTTTAAGATATGATTTCATAAACTGCTGATGAGACTGAGTGATGAGTGGTTTGGGTGACAAGATATAAAAATGTTGAAATATTTTTCCCTCTTGTTATGTGTCTGTCATTGAAAAACAACCTAAACTACATGGAATAGATTTTGGGAAGTGTACTTGAAGATTTCATTTAAAGAATAAGCTTTTAAAGTATATGAATTACTCTGTCTAATACTTTATGTTAACAGGGGTAATTCAGTAAGCCAGCTTCTGCACTGTAAAAAGCAACATGTAATTCTTCTTCTACTATTATCTCGGTGTCTGTAGAGCTAATTTGTCCCTGAACATGGGGATGCTTTGAAACTGATCCTGGCTGTATTTCAACTCTAAACTCTTCAGTAGTCATACCTTGTGCTTATTGTGTAACTTGGGTTGGTCATTATAATATGTATGCTGATAAAGGACAAAATGTCTTAAATAACAGCAGTGGCGTGTGGTAGTTTTGTCTTCTTTTAGTTTTTTCTTTTTCGTTTGTTTCTTCTTTTTTTTTTTTTTTTTGTTGTTGTTCAATCCGCTCACTGTTCGTAACGTTGGCTTCTTTGATGGCAGGACACCGCCCTCACGCTTGAGATGTATTTGATTCTTTTATATTTTCAGTTTTGTAATTCATGATGTTACAATGCACTGACGAACCTTATCTTGCAGAACACAGAGTTCACTAATGAAATGTTCCGGTTGCCTAACAGTTGTGTGCTTTTATTCCTCTAACACTTTTGATGTTACTTGTTTTAATAAAAAAAATAGATATAAAGACAAATTTATATTATTCTGTGTCCTTTTTATAGCCAACTCGAGCAGTTCAGTCAAATAGTGGAATCAAAGTCCATGATTTTATGGACTGCTGTTTACCGTTTTGGATTTAGCTCACATTGTTGTTTCCGGCTTGTAAACAGAACACTGCTACAAAGTTTAGTGTCTCAGAGGTCTTTATGCCATTTTCGCTGATGTTCACAGTTCCACCTCATCTTTCATCATCTATAATACCGTAAGATATGAAATAAAGTCCACTTCACAATCACAGTAAAATGCTTCCTTTTTTTCCTTTTGTGGCCTCTTTTTATGTCTCTCACCTCAGACTGCTGAGGTTAAACTCCAAACCCTATAAGCACATTGCAAGCACTGAAGAAAAAAAATGCATATTTTTATATTGTCTTTGCATTATATTTACTTAAATATAGACTTTAAGTCAAACTATTGCATTCTGTAACAACCCACCTCTTTGGAAACAGAGTTGTGTGGTTGTTTTGCTACACATTCCCAATTAAGTAGCTTCCTTTGAAGGTGACTGAAGAAGATGTTTGTAGCTTTTATTACAACTGAATGAAATAATCTGTATTACAAGTCATGAGGAGGTATTTTAAACAAACGCAGTGATGCTCCAAAAGTTTAAAATAATTGATTGGAGGTGAAGACAATGCTTCCGTGAGTAGGGAAACTTTTGGCATTCATTGGTGTTTGTCGTCACTTTAAAACTAATAAATATAATTTTTACATTTGATTCGTTTCTCTTGTTTCAGTTGCAAAGGGTAAGTTGACTATAATGGCAGAAAGTCTAGACAGTCTAAGGCTGATAGAACTAATCTTTAAAATTCACTGACCCCAGTCTGGAACATGGGGTCAGAAAAATGTGATGGAAACAAATGCACCGCACTAATAAATACATCCGAGGATGTATTTAGACATTTTTCACTGCAGCCATTTTAACATAAAACAGTTGACATGGGTCTAATCAAGTGGTTTTCAAGCAAACTGCTAATAGTAAGTTTTTATAATTCTTATTTTAGCATTCTTAAGCATTACTGATGTTCTGTTTGGACTCTAAGGTCCCCCTATTGGAACTGCTCAGCATATTTTAATGACCTTTAAAAACATATATATATTACATATATATATTTTTCTTTGGGTGGCAGTTTGGGAATAAGGTTTGAGTTTTGGGAGAACATTTCCAGGATAAAACCATGAGGGAGATGAGAACTTCAGAAAGAAACATTCAGCTAAACAGGTGGAGGTGGTTCTCCGAAAAGGAAGAAAGGAATTACACTAGGCAGGTGGTGATGATGGATGTAAGGTAGAACTGTAAGGGGGTGGATGTGGATTGGAAAGGGGAGAAAACAGGTGAACATGTGGGTAGAGAACAAATTAAAGGTACAGAAGCGATAGAGGTGGTGTGGAAAAAAATTTGGTGGGAGTAGAGGAAAGGAGATATATATAGAGATATAGATATATAGATATATGCACAGCAGAAGGACAGGTGACAGTGACAGAGCAAATACCTGATCTATAGCTTTAGAGAGAGCAGTAAGTGTAAGACTCACTGAAATCTGTGCACAGGACTATTACTCACTCTGACAGCACTGTGCATCAGCCCAGATTTTTGTCTTGAAACCCACCATCTCTCCTCTCTCTCCCTCTGAGCTCTAGAAACAGTGAAGTCCTTGGAAGTGTCTACTGTTTTAGCTAAGATTACAACCCGGTTCATTTGAATACTGTTTTGGATTCCATACTCATTGACAAAACATTAGGACCCTGTTACTTTTTCCACGTGTTGTTTTTAATATGTTGAAGTTTTATATCTACAAAATTGGCATTATGCTCTTTGAAAAATATATATATTTTTTTTAGTTCTTTTTACCTCTTTGTCAAATCCAGGAAAAAAAATCAAATACTTAGAAATTGTGAAGACATTTTACGTTTGATTAATACACCAAGCACAGCTGAATTTCCTCTGTACACCACTAGATGGTGTGCCAGCCTTGTAGAAAAACATCAACTCTTATTGGTTAGCATTGGAAGGGGATCAGGTGGTGAGAAGGAAGAAATGACTGAGATGTGTTCAGTATCTGTAAATGCTGGTTACTGACAAATCAGAGCAAATCACTAACCTGCAGATGGGTCGGGATTCATTTCCAGTAACAGATACATTATCAATGTAATTATGTAGGAGGTTTGTAGTGTAAAATATTGTCTTGCTTTTTTCTTTTATTAAAAAATATAATCCATATGCTGTGTTTTGTAATAACTGCTTATTACAAGCAGTAATAGAATAGAATAAACCTTTATTATCCCACGGATGAGAAAGTTCGGTGTTACACAGCTCCTGTAGCAAGGGGAATACAAAATATAAAAGGAAGACACAAAGTGGTCCTATACATAAGCAACTGAGGTTTGTATATACAGGTAACGATGTACAGAAATATGTATAGAAAAAACTGTACGGAGATATGTGTAAAATGTACAGTGAACAAACAAGCTGGTGAGTAAGATGACCAAAGGATGGTAAACTGTGTTATAATGGACTGTTAGCAATGGTAGAAGTATGCATAGATGCTGCAGTGCCACGTTATAAAAAATACCCCCTTGCAAAATTGTGTTTACAGCATAGGTGTAAAAGTATGAGTAACATGTATTTAATATATTTGGTATATTTCCTCAAATATAAAACCTCTGTGTGTGTGTGTGTGTGTGTTACATGTTTAATATACATACATATAATGTTGAATAGTTTAACTGAGGTCAGAGTGAACACATGTGCTACTTAGAAAGGCTGTAGACTCTTACAAAATCCTAAATTTTCCTTATATATATTGTAGATGAAAGGAATCATAGAATTTATTTTGAAATATTAACTGAGATGAGTCTCAGTTAACTTTTTTTTTTTCACATGTAGTGAACACTGGTGTGCATGTAACACTTTAGTAATGTATTTCTTTAGTGATCTTGGCACAAGATGGGAGAGTTTGTGCAGTCAGGTGTCACCTTGAGAGCTGCATTGACATTCCTGTCAGCCAGGGAATTTGTGTCACTTCAGCAGAGCCTTGGTGGCTGTCTGACTCTTTAACTGGCTGGCCAACCACCCTCAGGGCAACTTCTTTTTAATCTGCCAACCACCCCATAGCCGCACTGGAGTAATTACAAGTTACACCCAGAGGTTAGAAGGATGAATGAATTGGGACTGCACCTCTACTTCTCATTATCGCATACAAATCTCTGCAACGATTCCTGAGTAGACCCATTAGCCAGGACAGGATTTTACCTCAAAGTTAAAGTTTAAAATTGACATTAACTGCAGCTGTAAGGTATTCAGGATAGTGAGATGCAAAGCCGTGTGTCTGGAAAGGACTTTTACCAACTGAGTACACCAAAAGAAAAGTGCAATAAAAACTTTTGCATTGCTTTCCTGACCTAATTAGTATAATTAATATGAGTAATTAGTTTGTAATGTATTTTTGGTTATAGTTTACTTAACAGGATTAATAACAATAATCTACAGACTTTATCAGTATGTACGCAGATATAATGAAGAGTTCTAAATCCGTTATTACAAAATACAAAAATTAAGCACAGAAGTAGAATTAAACTAATGAGCTAATATTATTTGAAACTAAACTTTAAGTTTGTGTTTTCTTTTTATCTTTAGAGGAGGGATGAAAGCCAATTTTATACTGGCCTCCAAAGCCCAAGATATTAATATTAATCTGTGTTGCACCTGGTTGGTGAACATGGCACCCCCATAGTTATTTCCAGTTAATTGATCTGACATACTGTTATGGCAGAACCTACTGTTACAGTGGCCTTTTAGCTGTTGATTGGCATATGTATTATGATGGCTTTTTGCTATAGTGCTTATTTTTTGTTTGTTGTTTAAGTTAATATTTACATCAATCCAACTGCCAGGTATCCAGATGATAAGACATGTTCCTTGTTCTTTAGGGTCTGTATTTCAAAACAGTCAATGTAAATTAAAATAAGATGCACTGTGCATTGTTAAAGTATGTATTGCTAATATTTAATTGCAGTAGTTTAGTAGTAGTCTAAGTCTAGTAGTCTAATGATGAACACCATCATCATCTGCCATTATTTTAGGTAATGAAGTAGATGGTGCATAACTGTTTGCTGTCTCTGACCTGTTGACATAACCACATGCTTTATGCCTTCCTCTGTTATTTTATCCCATACCCTTAATACAGCAGCCCTCAGCTCTTCCTTGTCGGAACCAATGCAGCTGTTCAAGCTGCCTTAGCTTCCCTGCTGTTGCTGTGCTGCTGCAAGCTGCTTTGCAACCCATCTCCACCCCAGCCCCTCCTTTCATGCTGTATCTGACTTAAGTGGGCGATCGTGGCTCAAGAGTGGGCAGTTTGTCTTGTAATCGGAAGGTTGCCCGATTCGAGTCCCGGCTCGGACAGTCTCGGTCGTTGTGTCCTTGGGCAAGACACTTCACCTACCGCCTACTGGTGTTGGATAAAGGGGCCGATGGCGCGATATGGCAGCCTTGCTTCTGTCAGTCTGCCCCAGGGCAGCTGTGGCTACAACTGTACCTTGCCTCCACCAGTGTGTGAATGTGAGAGTGAATGAATAGTGGAATTTGAGGGTCTCGAAAGCGCTATATAAATGCAATCCATTATTATTAATCCTCATTTGCTGTCGCTGATTTCTGCCCCGTTTAAGTGTACAGATGAGGAAATACCAATTGTTTCACGTAATACAGTTACTTTCAACACTAAGATATGAGAACAGATACATACGGCAAGGCAGCTAAAAATAGACAAAAGGTTAAATAGCAGCAAAATAAGATGATCTTACGCCATGAAAGCAGTCAGTCAGAATACACTGTTTACCTTGGCTGTGCTGAGATATTCATAGTCACTTGTCTCCAACAAGGAGCTGCATCTCACAGACACAGAGTCAGCACATCTGATGGAAAGGAGGAGGAGGGAGTTCACAGCTACAGTCCCACCACTACTGCTGTCCAGACCCGTTAATTATTAGTGCTCCTTGTCACATGCAATTAACTGCAGTACTGTGTGTCCTGTTCGACTGGGGAGTAAAAGTGTGAGAATAAAGATTATGTTAATTGGCAGAATTAGGATTTTATGTAAGGAAACGTCAGAGACCGGTGCAGCTTGGGTCACTTCAATGATTGCCCACAGTGACTTGGCAGATATGTAGCGAAGTAAAGTGCACAACAGCTGCTTGCTCTAAATCAAGCAGCCTATCCTCCCAATTCTCCTCTCTGCCTCAGAGTTCCTGTGGAGTGCAATGTCAGCTATGCTGGAATCATCATTCATTATGCGGACATGCATTCACCTCAACCACCCCTTTCTTCCTTTTTAAAGATCAGTACTTTTATTGTTCATACGAGTTTGTCCTCACTTTACTCCTTATGTCTCCTGGATTGCCAAATACTTGGATTTGTGTCGGCTTAAGTCAAATTCTGCATTACTCTAGCAAAAGACACCTAATATAGTTTGTCGTGTTTATTAATAAACTCAAAGGGATATTTTTGAGCTGAATGGATAGACTGAAACACGTGCCTTCTGAGTAAAAATATCACCTAAAGCCCCTGAATAAATGAGTTTCAAAAGACAAATGGGAGTGGAAGGAAAAAAGATCTGCAGTGACCCACTTCCTTGTGGACCTTTTCATGCTGTTTATATTCACAATGCAGTGTACGCAGGAATATTGTTGCTACGCAAGGCACATGGCATTAGGATATTTACTGTTTTTGTGAAATAAAAAAAGAGAAAATAAATGACAATATGTGACCATGTGCATGTAATATACAACAAATAATGTATTTTGTATTAGCTGCTTTAGTGTTTATGTATGTATAACAACCCTACAAGGGATCTGATAGTATACTACTGTATGTGACATCAATATTGATTCAACAGCACTCCTTTCTAGTGTATCCAGCTGTTACCGTATTGACTTGACTGAAGAAACGGATTGGCTTTAAACAAGTGGTGACGTGCAATCTTTTCCTGCTTCGGGAGAAGTCACCTGATTCATCATAGGAATGAGGCGATCACATGAAGGAATCAGCTGTTAAATACAATCAGCATCAAAATGAAGTGTTTCAAATACAGGGAAGATAGACTGTACAATGTGCAGGAAAATTGTGTACATGTTTGAGGTTCACTTAATTAGATTTGCCATGCATTTGAATGTAAACTTAGCCTGAGATAGATTTGAGTTTAAATGTATGTACCATGAATTTCATTCACTCAGGATAAATATCATAGATTTGCTCAAATGAATGAAATATGCTAAACTACCTCTTAACTCACTTTAATCATGCATATGTTATACAAATTGTTTAAAAATGTACCATGTTTTTTTTAAGTAACCTTGTTCTGAATGACAATTTTGAATAATAATGACATGCAAAACACGCACCCCAAAAATCTCAGAGGGATCGTGTGGCATTAATCACTCTTGCATATCAGTTCGATTATGTTTACGCGTCTGTTATCAGAGCAGAGAGATTGTAACACAGGCACTGCGTATGCTTTGAAATGCACGCACGTGCATCACTTAAGATATGGACCACCTCACTTTTTATTTGCCTGAATCCTCTGTTATCAAGCTTAGTTGCTGTTTGAAGGATGTCTTCAGAAGTGCAAAGTCTTCACAGATTTTTTGATATTTCTGTTTTCCTCTGTGAAGCATCGCCATCCTATTACAATCTAGGGAGGTGTCCCATCCTATGAGCCCCTCTTGAGAGCGAACAGGACATCAGTATGCAGACAACGCCCTACAGTTTGGCAGTGCATGCAGCGTGAAGCCACTAAATTATGGTGGAATATGCAGAGGGGAGAATTCATAACATTCTGTCATTTTCTGTTTGTTTATGATCCATCACCACAACCTGGTTGATATTCACTAAATTCCACAGGAGGACTGGGGGAGGCGACGGAGAGTTTTGTGTGTGTCTTTTTGCATGTGACTGCAGTGTGAAGTTGTGAATCAGCAGAAGCGTGTGTCTTCCTCTTTATCGACTTAAGAGATTTATCTTGTGGACAAAGGGGCGGTGCCCAAAACCGTGTATATCAGCAAAGTAACGACAACCGTGGCACCAGCGCCAGAGGGCAGCAATTAACATGAATTAATCACACTGATTTGGGCTCTCATCTGGTTAGAGCCCCGCCTTTCTCTCCTGCATGCACACATACATGAAGAGGCACACTCACCTAACCTGTTATCCATAAATCAAATTAGTTTTGCCCGGAATAATGGGATGATAATGGCTTCTTATCATTTGGCTCTCTGAACAAATAGAGGTCAAGTTTAATATATGTAGAGATCCTCAGATATGTGTCATCATCTTCTCATCAAGATACAATAAGCTGGTGAAGAGAACGGTGTGTAAATCTCCAAATTAATGAAATGACTTGAATTCAAAGCTTCATATTCTGTAAACAGAAGACAGTAGTGACAAAATTCTGACTGTCAAGCCTAAAGGAGGTTCAATGGCTGTTTCTTTATTCATATTCTAAAAAGTAATTATTGGGGTTTTTTTTTTCAGCCTACCACACGTTTCTATTCATTCATGTAATATAATACAATTTGTCCTTTCAAAGGAAAAATGATCATCTTGTAGCATAGTGATGTGCTCCGGTGTCTCTTTTCCTGACCGTCTCTACTAAGATCTCTAGTCTCTACTACTTCGACCACTGAGGGGCACTGCAGCTTCAGTTGAGTCCAGTGGAGCTCGAGAACCCGAATGAACTTTGAGCAGCGCGCACCAGCCGAGGCAGCGTCAGATCCTCACTTCAGTGCCAGCCTCTAAAACTTACCGAGGATGCCTAAATCTGCTGAGCTGTCTCCTCCTCCCGCTCCTCTACCGCAATATGACTTTTCCACCAACTCCCGAAGAAACTTCTTTATATCTCACTCTTCTGGTTATCCTCCTTTCCCCCCTGTTCGCTTTCCCTGTCGTGCTCTTACTCTATCGTCCTCTTTTCTTAGAGGCATCAGGTCCATTCCAGCTGTAGTCAATCTAATCCCTCTAATTCAGTTAATCTAATTTTCTGGATATGGTCACACTGCTGATCTCCACCACTGGTTCTGTATAATCTCTCTCTCCACTCAGATTTGGTGCCCAAATCCCCTGGAGCCTGCTCTTTCTCACTCCATCTCCACATTACTTATTAAAAAAGTAACAGATTGGCACCAGTTTGGTGAAGGTTGACAAAATATAACCAATACCAACAGCTTGCTTTAGGACATTCATTAAAAATACAGTATAGAATGATTTAATCTATGTAGCTTTTAGTGTTTGCTATATTGGGTGCTGCTTGTTTAAATATCGGTGGCATTATGCATGACTTTGCACTCAATGATTGGCACCAAGGCTTGGATGATTCATCTTTCATAATATCACTATTTTGCAAGTCAGATCACTTGTTAGGGGCAGTCTAAGCAACAAAAATAATGATTTCTTTAATTCATTTAAATCAGATTCAGGCTTGCAGTAATATAGATATGAGTTTAAGTATTTTAGTTTTTTCAGAATTGGGTTTAATAGATCTAATAATTTTTGGATATTTTTCACATTACAAGGAAGGCATGTTTGCTATTTGCTCATCTTTATAGTTTTCTGAAGATTATGCACAGGAAGTATACTATAGTGTTGAGAACACATCTAGAAATTTTAGTGGTGGAGAATCTATGAATTACTGGTTTCTAGCAAACTAGTCTCTCTCATTCATTAGAAGCAGTCAGTGTTCGGTACATGCGTGTTTGAGGGATTACCAAGGTCTATTAGCAGATAAGAGGGACTTTCTCAGTGGAAATCACTGGAGATACGTTATGTGGGTTAAACACTGTGTGCCCTGCCATTCACTTTTTAATCACATTGCTTGATAAGCTCAGTGTTATTCGCATCTTGCGGACCATTTTAATGCACAGCATCGCAGCATTAAAATACCACTTGTTCCATGATGCACTCACGCTGCCACTCTTTACTTTGTCTCCCTCACTTTGCCTCATCTATCCGTGGCTCCTGACTGCAGCAAATCTCTGCGGTTATTGTGAAAAAAAATGAATGCGTTTTATCCGCATGGAAAATCATTTTCTTTACACGCCCTCCTTTAAACTGTTATCATGTAAAAGTACAAAAGGGGGGGGAGGAAAAAAATCCAGTTTGCGTAGGGGGACAGGAATGGTGTCAGTCTCCGAGAGAGGATTAGGGCCAGGCTAACCAGACATTCACAGGAACTGAAAGTGGGCCGAACAGGACACACCCTTGTGTTGTTTGTCCTGCCTGACGGCTGAAGGGAGACAGCACATAATATCCCTGTGTGTCTGTCTCTTTCTATTTTTTCCTCCCATCTCTTTGGACTTCTCTTTTGATCAAAGCTCTCTAAGTCACACTTCTTTCATCTGTGTCTCTCTGTCCTTTCCCCTTGCCCCCTGCGGCCCACTTGTAGATTTATAGGTCAACCGTCTGGCGATTTCAGGTCTATCTTATTTAATTCCCTCCCAGTGGGTGAGATATCTGCTGCAGTTCAGTTTTCAGAAATACAGCAAGTAACCGTCCGGTGTCAGCTAAGCTGATAGACTGCAGGAATGCAATCTGTGCTGCACACGAAGAGTAAAATAGAAGTGTCCAGGATGAGTCTAATCAAATGTGAGAGTGAATAAGTGAGTGGTAGAGATATTTTTGTTCACAAATGATTTCATTCTTGAGGGCTGATTAGAGTTGATTGGAGCAACATGTGGCTTTGTCCTGTGACCTTCTGTGTCTAATGGAAAATTCAGACAAGTTTTGTCTTGCTAATAACACAGGGATGTGTGAGACATGCTGAAAAGTTTTCTTTTTTCTTTGTTGTCACTTTTTATTATATATTTATTACACTTCCTTGCGTACATCTTCCCCCCCCCCATCTCGCATTAGTTCTGACATTGTCCTAAGCTGCCTTTTCTTCGATCTGTCTTCTTTTCCCCAGTGAAATATGGACGTATTCAGGATGACTGCAATGCAGTTGAAACAACAGCAATGGTCTTACTCTCACATCAGACAAAAGGGAGGGTGGCCTGTCATCCCGGCCTGCGTAAAGGTTTAAAGAGCCCATGTGCTTTCAGGATCTGGATTGGACTGGGCCGGCTGACCTGCCTCGCCAACAGATCCTAGAAGAAGAAGAGAAACGCGTTGCTCTTGTCTCAGCATGGGCACGCCACTACAGAGAGGGAGAGATAAAAGAAACAGACACAGAGAGATAGAGACTGAGAAATAACAAGACAGACTTAAAAAAATGGGGGAAAAAAGAGAGAAAGTTAGAAAGCATAGTCACAGCCCACTCTAAAGTTCAACTTCCATGCATTCACAAAGGGAAACAGTCATGAAACGAAAGGCAAATATAACATATTTTTCATACGCAGCACAGAACCTGCTATCATTATCATGATGCAGTATTTTCAGAAACCGACCCGAGAGTCTCTCAGCGTCGACTCAGCCTCCTGCGGTCCGTGTAGGCAAGCCAGACAGGTGTTTTCCATTCTGCATTATCCTTTTGTTCAGTATTGCTGTCACACCTTAGCCAGGCCCCACGCCAACACAGCAGGTGACTCAGTGGCAGCCAGTGCTCACCATGCGTCAGCAAGTGTAAATATAACACTGACTTTGGGGCTTTGGAGTTAATTTGAATGCCATATGCAGCTCACTGTTTCCTTTCACTGATGTTGTATACAGTCCTGATTGTGAAAACAGTGGACAGGAATAACTAGAAACCATTAATTATTGCTAATCAGCTGTACAGATTTGACTGCCATGAGACACGAGATAACACATCAGCTGCACTTGGGGGCTGTTGTGTCAATTTGCTTGGATTTCTTACAGGATTGTAAAGTATAAATTATATATTTGTTTAAAAGTATGGTCTTTTTTTTTTTTTTTTTTGCGGAAAAAACAATGAAAGGAACCATAATCGTATTTTTAACCCTGTAACACCAAGTGTATCATACTCCTGTACAATCTGATGCATTCAATCAGACACCTGCAGTACTACTGTGAACAATAAATCGCACAAAAATAATGAATGTACATGTAAACAGCATGTCTTGTGTCCCATGTGAATGATCAGGACTGTCTGTCAGTGTCCTCCTGACTGTCAACCTGGGATGACAGACAATTAGTGGCAGTAAGAATGGCTTTTGAAGCAGACCCATTTCCCCCAAATTCCCTTGTCACAGCTCAGCGTAATAAGACTATGACTGTAGAAGCACTGCAAGCAGGATAGCGGGGCAGTTACACTGTGCATTTATATTTCAACATCCACTTGGGCTGGTATTCATTTAGAAAGGTACACACACATAAATACTCACCATAGCACTTAGAAAACAGGTCCTGCTCCATCAAGCACAAGCACGGTGTTTCACTCGAGAGTCTGATTATGCCTTCATGTGGTGCACTGAGCCCCAACATCGCTCACCGCAGATGTATTTAATCCACTCGATGAGGGAAAAATAATTTTTAATGTGATATTCAGAATTTAAATGCACTCCGCCACTGCGTGCTTAAAAACTACTAACTTATTCAGTGCACAAAAGCAATTAGGAGAAGAAATGTCTGCATTTGTGAGCACAGTTGATGTTTGCTGCTGTAGCTGTGGAGTGAATTAATTTTTAGATGTGCCAGAGAGAGAAATAGGGGGGGGGGAGTTGAAAATGTCAAATATAATCAGGAAATAATCTGTTAATGTGTTTTTCTTTCTCTGGTATCGGTGAACTGAGGCGTTATGTTGTTGGCTGTCTTTAGTTAAGAGAAAATGAGCACATGCCATTTTTTCCCGTGCTAAACGTTTGCAGGGATTAACATCACTACGTTGATGCAGCATGTTCAGCTTGTTACTTTCATTAATCGTCAGCCACGTGCTGCTCGAAATTAGTCCGAGTAAAACTCCTAGAGTTGTGACTCATGCTGTCATCTGAAAGTGTGTGTGTCTCTGTTACTCATCAGTTTGGGTAGATTTGCACAGAGAATTTTGCTGTGAATTAAGTTTCAGAATAATTGCTCTGTTTTTGTGAGTTTGCAGAAACGTGTATTAACTTATTAGTGCCAGGTTATACTTAATAAAAGTTATTTAAGTTAAAACTTTAATCTGAACTTTTTGTATTTATATCACTTGATATGCAGAGAAATTGCTCACATTCGTTTCAAAGAGGAGGCATAAAAATCAGTAATTTTGCTATGAATTATAAACATTAACCTGAATGACCCTCATATTAGAGATCTATTTAAACCTCATAAACAGGATATACAAATTGGTACTTT
This sequence comes from Simochromis diagramma, assembly GCF_900408965.1. Classification (NCBI taxonomy): domain Eukaryota; kingdom Metazoa; phylum Chordata; class Actinopteri; order Cichliformes; family Cichlidae; genus Simochromis; species Simochromis diagramma. Next base: position 8,936,558 of record NW_024387030.1, read on the forward strand.
AATATATAACTTATGCGAAAACAAATTAGCAAAATGTTAATTTGTTTGTGCATAAAGAAGCTATTATTTGAAAGTGTTACACAATCATTTAGATTTCATATATTAGCAATTAAATAGGTAATTACATTTGTGAGAAAAACATTGGTGATCATTAGGCATACAGATTAAAGTGCATAAATGTGATTGATAGCTAATTAGTGGCACATAAAGGATGTAATTATATATACATTTATATACTCATATGTGAAGTTATATAAAATTTCATGTAGCAGATTACATAGTAGTTTAAATGATCTGCATGTTAAATCCTTCAAACAAGCTTTACCAATTTACGCAGATTTTTCAACATATCAAGGGAGGAACGTTACACTCTGCATGCTAGCTCGTATCAAGGTGGATGATTGAACACTACTCATTTACAGTGATGGATTTCTTTTTACATAAATCAGATAAGCTTAGAGTACTCTTTTTATTTAACCTTGCCAGATTAATCCTAAGCATTATACATGACCAGTAATGCCTGACAGCATACATTGCAAAGTGAGTGATCCAGTCTCCAGATGTTAAGTTGTATGTAGTGTAGCTTGATATATGTATTCCAGCGTGGTTACAGAACTCCAATTTTAAAAAGAAGTTGGGGCATAAAAACATTATGCAATGACTTGCAAATTGCATAAACGTATTGTATTTCTACTTTATTCACTGTAAAACAGAGTAAACATATCAAACGTTTAAACTCCTATTTAAAAATTTCCCATTTGAAAAACCCCCCAAGAAAGGTCATTTTGAATTGTATCATAGCAACATGTCTCGAAACAGCTGGGACAGGGCCACTGTGTTGTATCCCTTCTTTAGCAACAGTACATAAAAGTCTGGGAAATGAAGATACACTTCCTGGAGTTTTGGAGGAGGAATGCGGTCCAAGTCTTATCATCCAAGATTCTAGCTGCTCAACAGTCCTGGATCTTCTTTGTTGTAGTTTTCATTTCATGATGCTCCAAATATTTTACATTTGTGAAAGGTACTGTATGAGCTAAAGTCCACTTCGGCAGCTGGACTCTTCTGTGCAGTATGTGGTTTAGTATTGTCTTGCTGAAATATTTAAGGTATTGTCTGAAAAAGATGTCGTCTGCATATGTTAGCAGTGATGGTGCCTTTCCAGATGTGCAAGTTGCCTATTTCATAGGCACTAATGCAGAGATGCAGACTTTTGAATTGAGTGCTAATAATAATGGGTGGTTCCTCTCCTCTTTAGTCTGGAGGCATCCACGTTACCCAACAAGAATTTCAAATTTTGATTCGTCTCATCACAAAACAGTTCATAGCTTGGCTTCAGTGGCGTGAGGGCCCAAAGATCATGGGCATGCATTCATTTCCAGCCTTGTTCCTTGAGATTTCTCCAGATTCTTGGAGTCTTTTGGTGATATTATGCACTGCAGATTCGATTTTCATATTCAAAGTCTCCACGGTCTTATGTTGAGGAACCTTATTCTAAAATTGTTCCCCAATTAGTAGATTTTTTTATTGCAGATTGATGGACCTGTGCACATCTTTACTTCTAAGAAACTCCACCTCTCTAATATTCTCTATTTATACCCAGTCAGGTTGCTGAGCTGTTTCAAAATAACCTAATTAGTTGCAAAATTGGGTTATTTATTTCCCCCCAGCTAGTACTACTTATTTTTCTATCCAATTTTGTGACATTTTGCTGCCATCAAATTCAAAATGAACAAATCTTTTTCATGAAATAGTACAATCTCTTACTTCTAACATTTGATGTGTTTTATATTATTGTCTTTATATATTTTCTTTCTTTTTGTGGAATTGGGGCTTTAATTCAGAGATGGTGAAATCATTCTCTGTAGAATGTCCGTAGAAAAAACTAATAGCTGTTTGCATGTATTAATATGTGTGATTGGTTGGAAGCACAACAGCTTTACATGAACTTTACAGCTCAAACTGAGTTTATACTAAGAACAAGAACAAATGCAGAGAGCTGGTGATTTGGCATGGAAATCTAGTAGACCTAGTAGTAACTCTGTAGAAGAAACTTATGTCATATGTAAATCGCAGGGGTTTGAGATTTAAAGCTGACCTTTGTGCCCTGACCTTTTGCATCTATCTCTGAGTCAGCAAAGCTGAATAGTGGGCACTCAGCATCCCACTGCTGGATAGAGCGGGAGCTGAAGGGGAAAAATATACAGGACGAGCTGGGACTCTTTAAGCAGAGCTCCATAGGTTGGCGGGTCAGAGGGAGGCACCAGGCCTCTGAGACCTGCTTTGATCTCCTGGTCATGGCTTTATTTTTGCCTCACTTTGGGATTTAACACATGTGCTCCTCTGGTCAGCAGTTTGACTTAACATTAGCATTATTACAACGTGCTGGGCTGTGACATGGATTGCAGGTTTAAACCATTCCCCATGTGAGTCGGATTTTATGCGGCACTGTTCGCCTGTTGCATACTGAGATGCATAGATCACTATCTTAAACACCTGTTCATTATGTTCTACAGTCAGTAATATTAAAACCAGTAGCTGCAAAGCCTGTTATATATAGTAACTAAACCTGGCAGCTATATTAATCTTTTCTAATAAGCATTCATATTTCTTGTATTTGCTGAAAGAACATTTTCCTCAGGTCTGATGAGATCCATTATTAAACATTATGTATTTCACTTCTTGTATATATTGAGCCAAGCGTTATGATAAAGAATGCAGATTAAGTTTTTTACAAGGTAGACCCAAAAGGCACCATCTCTTGCAACATTAATGTACCATTATACGACAGTTAAAGCTGAATATTACATTCACTAACATCAGACATTATGTGCTTTTGCTCTTTGAATGTCATTTACCCTGAGAGCAGCGGCATGTCCAAGTTTGTATTGTCTTAGTATTTTCTGAAGGCACCGTATTAGGGAACATTGAATAATTTATGACCCCTATCAGCCACCAGGAGGAGGAAATTACATAACATCACACCACTCGCTCCAATTTACACCTTACTCGTCTACAAGCACGGCGCTCATGCCCTATCAGCTCTAACCAGCTGCAGGGGTCTAAAATTGTCATATCAAATATGATCTGAAGATGAGCAGCTAATAAAATTAATTTAGCCACTGAAACCCAACAGTGATATTTGTTCTTTGGGTAGGGGATTTGCTTTTTAGCTGTTGTACCCCAGGTGAAAGGTTTCCCTCTTGTTTCATCTCTGCTATCAACACTCATACCAAACCCCCTTTTCTTTCAGTGTATTATTCGTATCAAACATTGAGCCCTTTAAAGCATTCCGAACATCATTTTTCTTACGTGGGTAGTTAGGTTTTATTTTTACAAAATTTTGGTTTATTTAACACACAACGGTGACTTCTGCTGCTGTAATTTGTATTTAATATAAAACACTAAACACAATCCACCTTGGCCCCTGTGTCACAAATGTCTCTGTTGGTCTGTTTATCTCTCTTCTGTTCAATGAATCTGTCAATCCTCAGTCATGGCAGGTTCAGCCTTGACCCTGACCTGCACCAAACGTGTCAGAGCTGACAGCATTTTAAAAAGCCAACACATGTTTCCGTCCCTCTCTTTTCTTTGTGCTCAGCTGGTTTCCTATGTTCTTTATGTTGTAGGTGTATTTGATAATCACTTGAGTATTTTTGCATTGCCTGTGCATCGCTAACAGTTTTAGACCTCTAGGATTTAGGATGGCTTATCTTCATTTTGTTGTTGTAAATGGTTCTGGTCAGAACTGATGTGAAGCTAGAAAATGTTAGCTTGTATCCTCAACTGTTGAAGAATTCATACCTCTGCTGTCCTGTAGTATCAGCTTCTGGTGTGTCTCTATCAGACTCAGCCCTCCATCGTTACCCCTCCCCTTCTCCATTCCTCCATTCCTCCCCCTTGTCTCAACCCCCTAGAGAGGAGTGATACTGCTGATGCATCACCACCCAAGATAATTTGTTTAAATGACAGATTAGGACTATAACTCGATTTGTGTCCAATGCAGTATGTAGTGTCTGTTACCAATCTAATAAAGTCAAACTCCCCACCCCCTTTGCTCCTTCCTCTCAACCCATTCTCCTATCTATATACCCTGCCCCCTTTGCTTGTATCTGCCGCAATAAGCTCCTAGTTCAATGAGAAGGGAAGAGGAGGCGGGGGGCAGGAGAGGTTTGTCTCCAGTGTTTGCAACATGATTGTAGGCAGGGGCCACCAAGGCTTCCAGGTAATTGAATTGCAAGGCCGGGAAGCTGTGAGGTTTGGCGAGGCGCTCATTGACTCATTGATCGGCGCAGAGGGGCTTCAGAAATATGCCTCGCAGTCGTGACCAATCAATCAAACAATTAAGCCTCGTCTCTGCTGCCGCCTGTGCTCCATTTAAGTCTAAACTCTTCGCTCCCGGTGCAGCACATTCCAAATTAATTGCTTCTTTCCACAGAATAGGCCCACCTTACCCCACCCCCTCATCTTTTTACCTGTGGGGGAAAAAAAGGTAAGTGTGAGTCTGCATTTCTATAGAGCTTATGTTAAAAAGTAGGAAAAAAATCCAAAATTCCTGCTCTGCAGTATGTTTGCATAAGGGATGCTCGTGGGAGGGGGGTTGTGGGTTGGAGTAGCGCGGCCTTTCCTGCGGCATGCCCCTCCTCCTCCTTCCGTTACCACCACCTTCATCCCCTTCCCTTTTCCTCTTGCCTCCTTCCAGTCTTACAGGGCAGTAAAACCATGTCCTACAACAGCAGCAGGAGGATTATTCCTCGTTCATGGCTTCGTGACTGGAATCCACAGCTGCCTTCTTCTAGCCATATGGCATTATCTTTTTTTCACTGTGGCACTGCCTATCACCTTAAGACTGCGCCTCCCTGGCATGCCGCCCTAGCTAGCATCTGTCATACGGGACTAGTGAGGGTTTGATGTCTCTCTGTCTTGCTTACACTCTGCCTTTTTTCCTCGCTTTCTTCCCTTTCCCTCTCCCAGTTTTCCCTCAAATGCCCTCCTTCCATTTCATTACTGTCATCGTGGGGTGTAACATTTAGAAGGGTTTAGGAGAGATTGCGGGTCTAGTCTGAAACCTCATGGGTATCTGCAGAAAGCCTAGCTCCCCAGCCCTTTACTGATGCCCTTTTATAGCAGAGATATGATAAATCAGATGTGTCCATTTTTTAGGAACGTGTCCTTAATCTTTCCATTGGCCACCTGGCCTGATTTGTGACCTTGAGGATATGTGTCTGATGCTGCGAGGAGCAGCAGGATGTCACAATTGCACGCACTGGCACACACTACATATGCTCATGCATTCAGTGCACACACACGCACACATGCTCACATACATTCAGGCACATGACAAGAAGCCCACTTGTCACATGGATGTCCTTGAGCTGTAAACACAGTCAGCCTGAGAAGTGAAGGACCTGGGATGTCACGAAAAAAGGTGTGAGGATTAATTCTGTCATCAAGGAGGCATCTGATGTAAACCACCAAAGACAGGCAGAGACAGTGTGTTCATATATAAATATATGTGCATATCTATATCTATATCTATATCTATATATCTATATATATATATCTATATATATATATATATATATATATATATATATATATGCATGTATTGAGACAGACAAGTGGGAGTGTATAATTTAGGCTAAATTATACACTCCCACTGCTGTGTTTTATCATTAATGCAATCATATATGTGTGCACACATATTTAATGCTTCTAATGAAGTGCAGTTTCTTAAGATATGTAATCCCTCTGTGTGTGTGTGTGTGTGCGTGTATGTGTTTTATCATGCAGTCTTGTTTTGTTGTGTGTAGAAATAGTGGGTTTTATGATGAAAAAATCCTGCCACAACAGATTGTTTATGAACATCCTTAAATCTGATGCTTTGTGAAGCTCTGCTCCTACTTTTTGTGCATCTGTCGATGTATTTAGTGCTTCTTACGTAGTGTTTTTCAGGGTTCAGTCCTCAGCTTTTTTCTCCTTCATTTTTTATGCCAATAAGCTGAGGTTACATTATCCAGCATGACCCACAAATTGAATCAATAATATTACACATTCTGCGCGTTATTTTAGACACGTTTTGGTTCAAACAGCCAATCACAAAATGTAATTCATTCACAAACTAGCCTCTGTTTGTTGGGTATATGGTCAGATTTATCAAGGGCTCACCAGTATTCAAGGTACAAAATCTCTCTTGTCTGGTTTTATTGTATTATTTTATTCTAGTCTTTGATTTTCTTTCTTTCTTTCTTTTTTCTTTTTTTCTTTTTTTAAACACAGTTAATAGTGTTAACACCAAAATAAAATCAGGGAAGAGAGAGAGAGGAAGACAGACAGCAGCAGGAGGCTTGTGTTAACATTTACTTCTAAGCAGCTCCAGCCCGTCTTCAGTAGAACATTTACACTGTATTGAAATCATCCCAAACGCTGTGGCAGCTTATTTTAGCTTGGCAGCACTTATCTCATAGAAGGTAATTTTTAGTAAGATGATGTGTCTCTTATCTGTACGTTTGGAGCACTGGATTCTCAGAGTCCTGTGATTTAATATTCACAACACAAACGGGCATAAATGCTTCTAATCCGACCCGGGAGTTCTCTTTGCTTTCAGAAAATGAACATAAATATTCAGGTCGCTGATTCAGTGATTAAGAAATATTAGAGTGGCTGACAAAAACACTGGAGCACTATATGTTTTCAGGATTGCAAAAACCAGCCTCGAACTTGCTTCTTATTTGTGGGAGTGGATCTTTTTCATGGCTAGTCCCTCTTACAGAGATGTTATTTCCCCATATCTTCTATTCAGGTTTTGAATGTATGTGTGGAAAAAGCTAGCCTATCTAAGACAGGCATCTCGGAAGAAAGACAGCATATATTATATCCTCTAAATTTGCCCCTTTATATTCACATCTTCTTCTCTTAGCTCTTTGCATATGCCTTCATTAAGGGTTCACTCTTTCTCTTTCTCTTGTACTGTGTAACCATGACAAGAAAATGTTCGCTGTTAATGACTATCACACTTCCAATCACTAATTAGCTTAAGAGAGGAGCTCGTTAATTACTTTTTATACAGTTCACCAGTCACTTCTTTGAGGTTTTGAATACTGGGAAGGTGTTTTTTTTTTTTCTTCAGCTAATATTTCTGTTTTCACTGTATGGCCCAAAGAGAAAATGCTGCTTTATCTTCATTTTACTTTGTGTTATTACATTTCCAGTGAAGAGGTGGTTAACATCTTTGTCAGCTGTCTTGTAAAAACATGACAGCTAGCTAGCACATACCAATCATGTAATAATAACAAATACTAAGCGACTTATGGGCTTTCTGTTTTCCTCACCGCTGCTTTGAAAATCTCACTACTTCTGACAGCGTGTTACCTGTCAAGGTAACACAGACACACACATACACACAAGCTGTTGTGAATTACAGAGCTTGTTAAATAGCTGTCTGTTCCCATGTTTGTGTCAGAGGAAAAATGAGACAGCAACTGGGGAAACGGGGAGGTGGGCACATCCAATTATTCTGGAGGGTAGGCAAAATTGTAAACATTTTGGCAAGTCACAGTAATTATGACTGCCTGGCTCACCACTCCAAAGCACTCATCTGGAAGCTGAAACGCATTTGATGACAGATTCTTGTGTGTTTCTGTAACACTGAATGCAAGCTTTTGTATGCACGGGGAGGAGGGAAAAAGACAGAGACTAGTATGTCCCCTTATTTAGTTTTAAGCTCCGGCTCTGTCCGCTCTGACTGCTGACAGTGTGCAGGTTCGCAGTGAAAAGCTGCTGAGGAATCCCACAGGGATCCTATTAGGGACACTTCATCTAGATGCTGAGACTGCATTGCAGACATGCAGGGCACACTCGCTCTCTCTCACACACGCACACACAGATCATTTTTATTGGGCCACAGATTGTAAAAATTATACTATCATTTTGGTGTATTTACTTCTGTTATTGATGTTGAGTGACAGTTACCCAGGCTGTTAATACTCAGTCAGTGGACATTTATATTCCTTGAAAAAATACACTAAAAATGGAATTCACCTCAATATTTTAGACCGATTTCCCCACCCAAGCATTTTGACCAAACATCCCATCCCTTTTTTGATTTTGGTACAGCAATTATGTTGAACAGGTGCAGAGAGCTGAAGCAATGTACTATTGAACCGTTTAAAGGGCGTAGATTGATCTTGGTTGGAAGCCATCAATAAATGACCATCATGATAATCAAAGGCCGATCAATACGTGACCTTGTTACCGAAATACAAGTCAATACACAACCTTGTTATTATCATTTAATGATTTAACCGGCCATAAAATACACATCTGTAGAGTGCTCAAGCAACAGTGACGGCTACAATGGGGATAAAGAGCAGAGCTGAAGTAATTATAGTCAGTATATATTGCATCGTAGTGATAAGTGTTTAGAAACAAGCAGATACTTTGCTTTTATTGTGGTATCAGTTTCAATGCACCGGTGACTATTTGATGTGTCAGCAGATGCTTGTTTTATAAACCAAGAAACCATGAAGGAAAAAAAAACACAAAAGACAAATGTGTGGGATGGTATCCGATTTTCAGAATGTGACAGGGAAAATCACTTTGCAAGGCTGTATTTTTCAGACCTTTGGGAGAAGCCAGAGAACATGTAGAAAGTCAGTGTCAGAACAGGGTTACAGTGCATCCTGTTGGGATCACATGTACCATTTGATGCTCTGTAGAAATATATGAAATATGAGACTGATTCTGAAAGTGAATGAACACATACAATGAGCACTGTATCTGCTAAGTCTTCCCTAGGGTCCTCTCTTACATTACTTGAGAGCATTAAGGAGAGGGTGAAATAAAAACCTGTCTGGTTGACTGATTGGAGGCTCATTTTCTTTATTGGTGGATTTAGGCTCATTAGGACTGTTTTGCCCCATTACTTTTATTTCCAGTAGGCAAAGCAAAGATGTCCAACAGCTAAAACATGGGAACATGGACATACAGAAACTGTAATGCATAGGAATGAAATAATTATTCACTGTACTAGCAACTGGAGATTTATTTAATGCAGTTCTATTATAGTAATTGCTGAAAGGGAAAATTGTGGCTGGTAAGCTTTACTTTCGTGCTAGTTCATTAATTCCTCAGTTTTTGCATTTTTTTTTTTTTTATAGGAACTATGTGAGACACCTTACCAATGTGCATGCCCCACTGTTGATCAATAACTGAAGTGCTATGCTTTAGCCACTAGCACATTTTTGATGGCTTTAACCTCTAAGCAGCGAATTATAATTGCCCCAATGCAACGGCAAGTTTCTGCAGTTTACACCACTGATGCACATTGTAAATATATACATTATATGCACCTACATGCAAATTTGCCCACCTGCACGCACTTGTCACGTTGATGTTGTTTGTCCACACAGCTGTACACATAGCTTAAACAGAGATAACAGAGCCCGTATTTGAATTGCTGAGAAGGACTAGCAGTACGTTTGGCTCTTAGTCAGCGGCAAGATGACCTTCATTCACTTCTTTCTAGACAGCATAGATCCCTGTGAAGAGGATGAAGGGGATGGAGGGAGAGGCAGGTGGGGTGATGGTGGGGGATGGTGGTGTTGATGTTTCAGTTCTGTTCACTGGCTGCATTTCTATGTGTTTCTGGCTCTGAAACAGATACTCTCTCAAACAGGAGGAAGTGAGTGGGGGAGGATGGAAGACCTCTCAAGGTGAACAAGGCAAAGATATTCACAGATGGAAATATTGGTAGTTGTGGTGGTGGTAAATATTCTTTGCATATCTTTGCAAAAGATATGCAAAGAATACAAATGAAGGCTCAAACCAGGTAGCTGCAGTGCGGAAGACTGAGGAGGAAACTTCAGGGTAAGGTGGAATTGTAAATGTATTTCTCCTGGATTATTAGACAGAATTCATCAAGTTCCTCAGTGAAATTTATGCACGAAACATCCAGAGCCTCACACTACGACACCCATGTTTTATTTCTAATTAAGAAAAATGAGGTAGGTGCTACGTAAAATAGCACTTTCCAACTCGTTCATGAACATTAAAACTATACTGCATGCATAAATTAAACAAACATGCAAAAAAGGGGGAAAAAAAGACAAATGGTGAGATTCTACTGCGCTCTCTACGGATGTTTTAAATTGCAAATGCATACTGCCATACATTCATCTGGCACATCCGGCACCCTCCCAGGCACATAAAGTGTGAAACATGCATGATAGATAAGCCACGGAAGAGCATCCCATGTCCCTTTAATCAAAGTAGCAGGTGTAGTGAAGTGAGAAAACTACGCTGCTAAGAAGCAGAGATTGTTGGATTCCCAGCACACAAACTGATTGTGCAGGTGGGGGAGAGGGACCAGCAGAGAAAGAATACAGTTATACAAGGATAATGTAGGTAAGAGTGTCCAGATTAATGTCCTTACATGGATAGATAAGACGAACACATACTCTTTTGTCCTGTTAAGGTCACCAGGTGAAGTATATGTATCTGGGAGTAGTATAAGGTCAGTGTCTTCAGCAAGTGAATCATTATGATAATCGTTCAAGGACATCATCCTTGCTCCTGTGGACTATCCACAGAGCAGGTGCCTCAGTGGGTGTGACAGGGAGAAGCTGTTGGGGAGACACCCTCAGCTCCTCCAATAATAAGCGAGCTACAGTGATGACGCTGACTTACTCTGCACCTGCGCCATACGTTTCTGTCTTTGTCTGTGAAAAACAGCAGCACTTCATCTTGGAAGAAGTTTTCAAAAAAGAAAAAAAAAGATTTCGAAGTTCTGAAAAATGTTTTTTGTGTGTGGTCTCTATCTTGCGGAGACCTCAGCTTATTCATTTATGTCTCCTGTCATGGATATTTGTTTTTGGTCTATATCTTATGACTTATTTGAGCTACGCTACTAAGTCCTAATGTGCTTACAAACCGTGCTGGGAAGGTTACTTTTAAAATGTAGGAAATGCAGGAAATCACAAAAAAATTTAACTGAAATAAGCTTTTTTCATCACTTTGTCACATTAAACAAATGTCTAGATTAGTGGTTGAAACTGATCATTTTAACATGGCTGTAGTGTAAGAACTTTTAAAAAAAAATTGTTTGTTTGAACCTATTTCACTAAACTTCCAAATTGCATTTAGGTGTTCTAAATTAAACATGTGCAAGAGTTTCCTCTTCAAAGTAAGCTTAGACTCAAGTATTCAAGACTCAAGGTAAACTCAATAAATTACTTCAAATAATTAAAATCCAGCGTACACTTGAATTAGTGCTTAGATTTCTGCAAAAGAGATTTGTCTTGCAAATGGATACGATGCCAGAATTTGTACCATATACATAAAAAGTATACTGTCATGTTTGTTTAGTTTTGGGGGGTAAAATAATTGCCCCTGTGATGACTGCTAGCAATAATTAAATTCTTAGTTTTGTCCTTTGACGTGAAAATGTATCAATTGCACTGCTGCTTTGTGCCAATATACCCTCACCGGTCACTGTATTAGGTGCGCCTGTTCAGCTGATCAGCATGATGAATCACATGGTCAAGACCACCTGCTGAAGTTCAAACGGAGCATGGCTGTTGGTGCCGGAGGGGCTGTCTGGGATTTTCCCACACAACCATCTCATGTGTTTACAGAGAAAGGTCTGAAAAAAGTGGAAACCTCACAACAAATTATAACAGTTGTGATAGCAATAGAGGTCTAAACTGGCATCAGCAAGGCGTACTTGTGAGTGTGAAAGAATATAAATGTGTTTCTATAGTTAGCCCAGTTCAGTTCTTTGGCTTAGTGTAGTAACAGTTTACAGTTTATGAGTTACATTAAACATTCTTGCTGAGCCAGTGTTGCTGTTGCTGCATTATTAAAAACTGTGTTCTTTGTACGTAAGCCCAGGTAATGCAGACTTGTGTATAAGCTGATTGTCCCTCATTAGATGTCTGGATTAAGATCAGGATTGTTAACCTGCTCAAGGACTCTCTGACCCTCTACTTTTAGATTTCCACTTTAAAACTTAGTATTTTAAAGTGTTTTAAACCATTGCCATTTTCACCCACCAATCTAGCATTTATAACAAAACTGATTATTACCTCTACTCAGTTGTTTTGTCTTTTTTAATATCTGAATCTTTTATCAACACGCACTTTGTAGAAACACTTAATAGTCAGCAGATTTAAGTACGGCACTTTTCACAGACAAAGGTCACAAAAGAGTTTCCCATTGAGAAGGTACGTAGTACGTATTGAAACATAATAAAACATAAAAGGAAGTAATTATCTAAAAGCCTGTGTCAAAAACAATATCTTTATCTGTTTTCTAAACATGCCCTCAGAGCTAGCAGAGCAAACAGTAACAAGAAGCCATTCCAATGTAGGTGTTACCTGCAAACCTGGAATGCATGGACTTAACGGGTTTTTAATCAAGTATGATTTACTTTACATTATCAACAACCTTCGGTTTACTGAAGAGTAGACTAGTGTGTAGTGACTCATAAGTGGATGAACTACTTAAGAGTCCAGTGTCTTAAACTTAAGTGCAGCTTTTCCCCACTTAAAAGAAAAATGCATTCACTTTTAACTTTCTGAAGTATTTTTTAAAGGATAATTTTCTCTTGTTGGCAGTAGTGGAGCACTTAGCATCTCCTCTTCATAACAAATAGGTCCTGGGTTTGAACCTGCCGGCCAGCCTGTGCCTGCGTGGCTTCTCTCAGGAGGTCCCACTATCTTCCCAAAGATATGTTGTCAGGTTAACTCATGAATCTAAACTGGTCATAGATGTAGATGTGAGTGTGATGTGTTGTCTGATTCTCTGTGTGATGGACTGACAATCTGTCCAACCTGTACACCCTGCCTTTTGCCCTATAACAGCTACAGGGGTGGGCAATCTCAGTCCACGAGGGCCGATGTCCCTGCAGGTTTTAGATGTGTCCTCGAACCAACATAGCTGATTTAAATGGCTAAATTAGCTCCTCAACATGTCCTGAAGTTTTCCAGAGGCCTGGTAACGAACTAATCATGTGATTCAGGTGTGTTGACCCAAGATCTAAAACCTGCAGGGACACCGGCCCTCGTGGACTGAGATTGCCTACCCCTGAGGTAGGATAAGCTCATGTTCCTCACTGGATAAGTGGTTAAGAGAATGGATGGATGGATGGATGGATAAATTTTTTAGTGTTCATGGCATTATTTTTTTAAAGAATGACTACTGCACCTGCTGTTGGCAGGTATAGCTACTACCCACCGTTTTGGTTCAGTTGCCTTGGATACTCTCAATAGCCTCTCATTTTTATTTTAAGCCCTAAAATGTTATTTTATTTTTCATTTGTTCAGTCAGTTTCTTACCATGTGCAGCTGTGGTGTTTTAGACACAACCCAGGAGAGGTGAGATCACGGTGTGGTGTTAACAGATTACTTTATCATCTTGTTCATTCAGTTAGCTCTATTTAAACGTTATACCTCTGTTGGCACAGATGTACTTATTTTTATAGTGCTGAGGTTGTTTTTTGGGCCCTGTATTTTCTAGGTAGACTATTTAACCTGTTTGTTTTGAATTAAACAACATAAAAACTATAGTGTATAAAAACGTATATAGTATACATGCGGTTGTCGTATGGTGATGCATTTCTGAATCTGGATCCCTCTTAGAGGTATCTGTTTGAGCCCTTTTTGTTCATCAGATTTAGTTAAGCAAGAAGGTCAGAGAAGAATCATCTGATTCAGATGTGACGTAATCCAGCTCCCCAAGCTGACAAAGCAGGGGAAAGGCGGGCTTTGTGTGCCTATAGTGACTAATGTGCCTGTAAGCACTAAGCTGTGGGGTCATGGGTTTCTGGACACGTGTCATCCAAAGAAAAACTCCAATCCCCCAGACACAGTTACCACTGGTTTTCAGTGTCACATCCCTTGTCAGATGGATGCATTTTTGATATGGTTATGTGGCAAGACACTGGCACGAAACTGAATTAAAATCAAAATAATCTCAGGTTTTTTTGGTGACAAAAGAGAAGAAGGAAGTGTAGACACAGAAAACCAAGCGGATTGCTTGATTTTCGTTGTGCCTTAAGGTTCAACTCTGACTTCAGCTCTGCTTTGACGCTGGATCCAAATGACAGCCTCTGTTTCAGCTGCAAGACACCAACACTGACAGCTGTGTGTATGTGGTTTTGTCTGTGCTCAACATAACTGGACTGTCTAACATGTTTCACAAACTTACGCATGATAAAACTTTTATGCTCCTAAAATAACGCTAAAGGTAGTATGAAGACACACAGAGAGAAAACACATGAGACGGCACACACAAACACCCAACATGTGCTTTGATCTGTTTACACTGATGAAGAGAGAGGGAATCGGGGGGGAAAAAAGTAAACGTTTGTCCACCCATTTGCCATGCCAGCAAGGCTTAATTACTCGCTGAATCACACTGGCAGACTTGAAGCTCTCTCGTGATTACTGTAACTCAGAGGAGCTTTTGATGTGTCACTTTGCTCGCTGTGTGCACGCCTTCACCACAAATCTTTGCCACCGAGCTCCGGACACAATCTGATTTAAAAAACAAACAAAAAAACTGTCCGATTAGGTCATTTGTAACTTCATTTTCATATTTTTAACTTAAAAAAAATGCAGCAGCTTGATTGTCTGACAAATTAAATTAGATATTAAGATTGTGCAGCTATGTAAGGCTGTGTTTATGCAGTACTTCGAAGCATTTTGAACTAAGCAAAATCATTTTTGCCTTCTTTGTTTAATTTGTGAGCATCCTCTGATTTTCTGATCAAGTCTAACCGTAGCTCAGGATAATGGGAAGCCATTATTTTGCCCATGTAGGCATTCACAAATCAACATATTGCTTACATAATGTTCTTTTTTTTTTTTTAAATCTCATACAACTGTTATATGGTAAGTTAAAGGATTACAGTTCTTCCACTAAATCTACCAATGGAAGACTCTTGGTAGCACATGAACAAAGTCATCTGGATTCATTGTTGTAAGTCCACAAAAGTCTGTGCAATCCTTGTTTAGACATTACAGTAAAAACCAAACATTTTAACCTCACAGAGGTTTAAATGAGTAAGTCAGGAGATCAATGAAATCAATAGGATCCATCTTCAAAACAACATGATTTGTTAAGATTTGCTGGTGTGATGGACTGCCCCTCACAACAACATTACCAAACTTGAAGAATGTTTTGTGTACCCTGAACGTAGCACAATGATCACGGCTTTTAATTAATCTTAAACCATCTATGTACCTCCTGTAATCCGTGACATTGTTACTAATGTTCTGTAGCATAGAAAATAATCTGCAGTTCATCATCGAGAGCTACTGCATTTGCAAGGAAACATACAAGGTTGAATTCTTGCATGCCCACTCAGGCGTCTGCCTGTCTGTCTGTATCTCGTTCTTCTATGATAGGCCATCAGTCAAATTTAATGACAGGTCATTTACGCCCAATCTGTCACAGGACTATGACTGCTCTGCATGTCTTTCTATTCACCGGGAGGAGAAAAGGAGAGATTAACAGGAAGGAAGCAGGAAAGAAGACAGTAGGTGGGCAAAGATGGAAACAGAGATACATTTTTATGGTTTTAATGCGAGTGTCACTAGGAACCTAAGCCTCTGTCAGCCCTGATTCTCCAATAAAGTCTCTGGCTTTAATCCAGAGACCTCTTAAATCTCTCCAGAGAAGTATGACTAGCTTGTCCCAACATCTTACCCAGAGGGGTAATGGATGTTAGATGAGGTTAGAGGTTTACCACCTCAGTGTGTAAAATGTTGCATGTATAGATGTGCATGTATAGGTGATTATTCAAGTGTTTATCCAAGCTTGTGGTCTTGTCAGTCTATGCATTTATACATTATATGTTTGAGGGTATGTGAATTGCACATGTTTTTTGGCTTAAACTGCGGTCACATATGTTAAAACTGCTTGTTGGGCATTCATGTAAAAGCTATTGATTTTTTCCCTTCGTTTCTCAGTGGATCAATATCTGTCTGGGACAATGCATGCAAGTGCTGAGCTGAAAATCAGGGAACAACTCCATTGATGCCTTTGCTCTCAGGGTTTCACAAAAAACCAAAGATACTTAGATGGTGTCTGAGATTAAGAGCGCTGTTTCACATTGGCTTTGCTGTTTTTAGTGGAAGGATGTACCATTGTCTTGTCACCAAAAGCTCCTTCACTGACCTTATGAGGTATATAACTGCCACTGTGGATGGCTGTCATTGCATTGTTATTGCTAACATTATTTTTTCAAATTTTTAATCACTATTCACATTAAAATGGTCTCACTGTGCGATGGCCCGTGTAGTTTAATAATTACAGTTTTACTCAACATAGTTATTTAGCCCCATGCTGCTACATTTATTTCTGGACAATTTCATTACTGTGTGTCATTAAATATTCATAGAATCCGAATAAAATCCAGTTGGGGGTAATTATGTGTTTGTTAATGTGCAAACTAATCCTTTGTGGTGCATGAAATACTGACTGGCAGCTGTCAGCCTAATTTTAACTGTTTGCTATTATTTCTCATAGAATTGTTCTACCACAAATAACATTTTCTCTTCATTTAGTATGTATTTAAATAAATATTATTTAGAGTTCTTTATGCCTTTTGTATAGTCATATTTACTGAAATGGTTCTCACTGGGAAAAAAGGCTAACATATGTTTTATTTCTTTCTAATTTATTGATTATTTTTCTTTTGGTTTGGATGCAGTGAAAATTCTGATCTCATAAATGTTCAACTTCCAGTTGTTGAAAATATCAATGCCTTCAACTGTGCCGGGTTTCATGATTGATTTTTTTTTTTTTTAAATTGTTCATCTGTTGATATAGCTATGAGTACAGCACGCATAGTGTCCAAGAAAATGAGAAGTATGGAGCAAAAAAGACTGACAGCACCTGCTGTATTCTGAAAGACCGCTGTCTCCACTCCTATCCCATAACCCCTCTCTGCCTGTCAACACCAGAGGAACACAGCAATATGCAGTAGCAGGTGACACTTCCATGGCTCATCACAGTATGAATACACACACACATATACAGCGGATCAAGCTGTCAGTGTATGTGGAGGTCCTTGTAGGAGCATCGTGTCTTAGGCATCTTGAAAAATCAGTTCGCCTCCTGCATGTGACACATAACTCACAACGAATATTTTTAAAGATTTGTGCCCTTTTGTTCAAAAGGTTTTCAGAACTTTTTTGCTGGTTGTTGCATGTCACCTTTGAATCTGTGATAACATCTTGCTGGTGCCATAAAAAATGACAGCAGCTTTTTCACCTCTAGTATCTTTGCTTTATGTGCTGCAGTGGGAACAAGAGAGGGACAGATTTACTAATGGAAACCCTCTTTTGGAATTCAAAAGCCACTCTCCAGTGACCAAAGATGCACCGTGTATATTTTGTGACAGAAAGGAGCAGACAGAGTTTGGTTGTTTTTGTTTCACATTTATCAAGAATACAGCTGTTTCTAGTATCTAAGAACAGACACAATCCCCAGCATTTCTAATACAGAGATCCAACTCACCCATTACTATCACTGGGGTAGTTAAGCAACTCCTTGCAGCTAGGCTTCTGGGGTGACCTGTGTTTCTTGGGACCCTTGATGTTGTAAGACTGTCTTGTTGAAACACTTGTGAAATATCACATTGAGATCTCTGGATTGGTGCCTCTGGATTGCCTACTGGGGTGTTGGTTGCCATATAGTTTGCCCCACCAGTCTATATGTTTTTCTGTGAAATTGGAGAAGGCATTCTACCACGTGTCTCTGGGGATTCTGTGGGATGCGCTTCGAGAGTATGGGGTATCTGGTCAGTTGCTATGAGCCCTTATATTCCTGTACAGCAGCAGTGAGAGCTTGGTCCTCATTGCCAGCAGTAAATTGGATTCATTACCAGTGGGTGTTGTACTTTGTTAGGACTGCCCTTTGTCACTGATTCTCTTTATAGTTTTTTATGAATTAAAAACTATGAATTTTGAGGTGGAACTAAGAGGTAGAAAGCTTCCAATTTGGTAGCCTCAAGATCTCATCTGAGTTTTTTTTTGCAGATGATACAGTTCTTTTGGCTTCATCAGGTGGTGGCCACCAGCTTGCTCTGGAATAATTTAGAACCAAGTGTGAAGCAGCCTGAATAAGAACTCTCAACCAAATCAATTAGGGGTCAGGGACGAGTTGAACAACAACTAACCAAATCAAGAACATTTTCAAGGAGGTAGGTGTCGTGGGGTCTTGGCCACAAGTGAGGGGAGAGCTCGCTGTCCATCTCCCACCCATCTGCAGTGATATGGATCCTGATCCAGATCTATGTTCCTACCTTTGCCTATAGTCACGAGCTCTGGGTAGTGACCAAAAGAGTGAGACTGTGGATACAAGTGGCAGAAATGAGTTCCCTTCAAAGGGTAGCTGGGCTTTCCCTTAGAGATACAGTGAGGAGTTCATTCATTTCAGAGGTACTGATGGGAGAGCCACTACTCCTCGACATTGAACAATTGAACAATCTGAGGCGGTTCAAGCATCTAACTAGGATGCCTCCTGGGGACATCTTGGTTGAGGTGTTGATAGCAGCTAGCAGAAGGCTTCAGGGTAGACCCAGGGCATGCTGGAGAGAATACATCTATTGGCTCACCTGAAAATTCCCCCAGATGAGCTGTAAGAGGTGGGGCTGGTGAATAGGAAGTCTGGGCTTCTCTGGCTAGGCTGCCGCTTGATGACCAAGCACTAGATATGTTACAAAAAATGGATGGATGGACGTTTATGCCCCTCTCACACGAACTGTACTCAAATAAGTACAGCTAAACTTTTGATTGATACAGTATTTTGAAACTAAAAACATAGAAAGGAACAGCAAAAATATGCAAATAAAAAAAATGGAGGCAGTGAACATGATATACATAATACCTTCTAAATAAAATGAAAGAAAAGTAAAATCTGATTAGTGTTTAAGTTATTGCTCTTTATAAATATAAGAAGAATTTTTTTCAATCCTTATAAAATGTTGACAGTGAAACATGCCTGTATACAAATGTAACTGGGCCAGATTCAGCTATCCTGTCAGTTTTGCATACACACACATACACACAAAGCTGTCCAAAGCTGACAAGCTCAGCAGGACAGGGCCTTCTTCCTCTTCATCATTTATTCACCAACACAGCACACTGTGGGCAACACATCCTATAGAGCAAACATTTATTCTCAGCATTCTTCAATTTCCCTCACAAAGCTCTTTTCAAGCTTGGTGCTTAGCCGTTTCACTATGCAATGTGCTGGCAATATTGGTTCCATAAGCCAGTTTTCATTGCTTGTATATTGTGATCCGGTCAAATACTGCTGAGAGGTGATATCGGGGTAACTGAATACATGCATGCATGGACAGTATTATGTATGAATGGACAGGATGGAGTCATGTTTTTCACAATGTGTCGCCTGAAGGTCTTAATTTGTCAGCCTAAGACAAAGCACTGAACCAATGGCAGCTCTGGGAAATGATACATATCACCTGAAGTCTATTTGAAGTCCAGTTTGAAGCTACACTTGGTTCCATAAGTTTTTGGACAGTGACGCAATCTTTGCAATTTTCAAATATCTGGATCGCAGATATCTGTATATCAGCTCAGCAACACCAAAAGGTCTGAAAGACCACAGAAAAAACTAAAGTGCATGATCCCAAATTATTAAGAGCAACTAACCACATCAAGGACATTTTCAAGAAGGTAGATGTATCATTGTCAAAGTCTACAATTAACACACCCTTTCATTAGTGTCAATTCAGTTACATAGGACAAAACTGAAGGCAAAAAGACCCACAATGTCATTAGCAGTATTTTGGGGAATTTTTACATTTACCACCTGTATACCTCTCTCCATCTAGGTTGTTTTATAAATATATCTTACTTTATGCCACCATTTACAGCTGGAGATGGAGAGTTTACAGTGTTCAGTGATACAGTTCCCAAAATGAAGCACATAAAATGTGAAATGGCATGCGCATTTTTTTTTTTTTTTTTTAATTCACATTCCTCGCTTGCCAGAGCTATTCTATGCCGTTTCTGCATAGGTTGTGTCTCATAAGTCATACCCTAATGGTATTTGTGCTTGTGTGCCTGATAGATAGTTTCCCCATTGCAAATGGAGTTAAAGCAACAGCAGAATCATTAGCAATACCCCATTAGCACTGTAGTGGCAGGCACAAAGATTGGATGATTTAACTCACGTGTTTGTTTGTAATTCTTTTCGGGTACTATTTACTGTTTTTTTTTCTACTTCATATATTGTGCACAGAGAGGCAATTATATGAAATGACTTAAATTAGCTGCATTTAAATATTCTCACTATGACAATAGTATCAGAGCAATACAAGCATTTTTAAAAGCCTTCATGACATGTCATGTTATTGCATCAGTGAATATGTGAGGTAAAATGTAGAGTAGATCATGAAAATTTAAAAATGTGGATGGTAATTACAAGCTTCCATTTTCTAAACTCTGTTGTTGGTATGGCATGCATCTTATTGAGTTTTTCTTTCATACAGTGCCATGATGGAAGTCTTAGCTAAAGGTCTGTACTTTTGGGTCTAAACACACACTAGGAAACATTTAGCAAAAATCACCCAAAACAGGATGTTTTACAGCCGCTCAAACCAGGAGGGAATAGCATTGGAGGGCAATGATAAACTAGACGCTGTGCAGTGTCTATACAACACAATATAATTCAGTTTCACACAGGCATGTTTATATAAGCTTGAAGAGTAATGGCCAAATTTATACTTTTCTATTGAAATATCAACAGCAGCTGAGAAGCATCATAAATCAAAGAGGTGGGCAACATGGGGAAAAACGGGAAATGGCTACAGTAAAATAACATGAATCCTACAGGATACTAAGAACACGTAACTGTATAGTGAGGAAAGTCAGGCATATACAGTACTGAGATTCTTTGCACATTAAGTATTTACCCTGTTTTCGTCATCTTTTCATTCACAACAATCCTTATTATAAGACAGTGTTATTGCAGCTATACCTTTAGCTATTTCAAATTGAGGCTGTATAAGAAATAAAGAGATAATAATGTCTCTTTATGAAAGTCAAATCTGGAGACGTCGCCAGGTTGACTCACAGATTGACAGTCATAGGAGATGCTCCAGAGCAACATGAGTAAGATGGTGAAATGAAGCGCCTTAGACTACAGGGGGTTTATGAGCTCTGTGTCATTCACCCACCCAGTGCCTGTCCAACCCTCAGGGGAGCGGAGGAAGTCCCTTACTCGAAGCTTGAAGCTGAATACATCATGACATTGTCCCCCAGTTTGAATCCTGCTGCTCTCCCTGCTAACCTCTGACATGAGCAGCTCACTTATGCACAAAGGCCACAAAGTTCTATTAGAGGCGCGATGACTCTGCAGACTTTTGCTCACAGCTCAACTGAAAACTTTGCTGCCTAAGTCACAATGTACCAGGCGGGCATGTGTGGTAAGTGCTCAGAAGCACCAAGTTTCGTAATATTAGTCATTTGAGCTACAGAGGGATATAGCAACCTTGAGGCTGCAGTTCTGGCATTTGGAAAATAGAGTTGGAAGATTTAGAAAGGCATGAGTGAGAATAGGCAAAGGCTGCTGGGCTTTTCCCTCACTAATTTTCCGTCATAAACATTCCACCACCCTCTCATTTAAGGATGTCACCTGACTTAATTGCACCCATCTTACCTGTGATTTAGATATCAAATCTGGCATCTGGAGCTATAAAGCACTGGAATTTGTGCTATTCAGTCTACCAACAGCATCATTTACTTTCAAAGGATCGTCTAATTTTGATGTTACCCCTGTGTCACTTTCCATAGAGGAGCACATTGTTTTACTGGGTTTATTAACTGTGCTGCCTCTCTTGGACAACACTTCAAAGACGTCTCCTTGTGGTTTAGCAAGGTTTGCCAGTGTTTCCAATAAGAAAACCCAGGCCTACTATGGTTCTGCATCAGATCATCTGGGATGCCCAATGGTATACCCGCTTCTAAGCAGGACAAGCAGAAATACTCCCAGTCTCTGCACACATGCACAAATTCCTCCTCTTATAGCTGTTTGTGTATACAGCTCACCAGAAGCAGCTTAGCTCCTTGTCGACCTTGAGGGATAGATGCAGAGGTGGTAGAGCAGAGCTGAGTGGCCATGTGGAAGCTCATAAATAAGAATGAAGGATGGCCCCAGGGGCCTGGAGTGAGGAAGGTTTGGGGGCCATCAAGAAACACCCTGGTATACAGAAGCATGATATAGACACTTGGCTGTCCAGCACCCCTTCACTCATCTGGAGATTCATTACGCCCGTTTCAACATTACTATCCAGTACCCCCATCCCCCTCTGGGGAACCTTGACTCCTTCAACCTCATATGCACTCGTCATCCATGAAAATCTATCAGGCTATAAATTGCAGTATTTATGCTACTGTTAGGCTGCCTTAGAGGTTGAGAATTCCTATTCTTGTCATCAAATATCATTTAATATAACCTCTTTTTCCCACTGCATATCTGTAATCATATATGCAATGCAGGAGTAGGCGACGGGACTCTTTTTCCATTGGCCTTTCCCTGCATGATGACAGTGCTGCACTCATCATTCACCACATTGCCCTCAGAGCTTAAGCTGCCATTGGATATTGATAAGGCCTTTGAAAAATCACCCTCATAGAAAGCATTCTGCCAACAAGACCTATAAAGTAAGCTGTGGATCTATAAGGAGGGATAATGATGCTTAAAACCTGCCACACCGTACATGCTAATATATCAGTTGCCAATTATGTGGTAATTGTGGATTTCTGCAACAGTGCGCTGTCATTTAGGGGAAACCTTCAGTTTTACAGGAAATTCTGTTTTCTTTTCTTTTTTTCTTGAGGCTTTCAGTAAAATCTTTTGTAGCTTTCAAGTAGCAGGTATGCTAAAGGAGACATGCAATTAAAGCTTAGCTTAATAACAACACACAACTTACAATTATTTCAATCCACCCTGAGCCTTTAGTCAGTAATTATGATTTGTGATTGATATAAAGCTAAGGTCTTAATTCCTTTTATTTATCTCATATACCCATCTATTCATGAGTCTGTGTAGATAAAATACTGAATTAAGTCCATTTCTGCAGTGTGGCTATAAAAGTGAATGTCACGGCAATGAGAAAAGCTGACATTTCTGCTAACTTTGTTTTAAAGTATGATGTGACAAGAACGCTGACGTAGAATCGATTTTTCACTTTACACTGGTGTGATATGAGAAGCATGTTATTCCGTTAATTGGGAAGTATTTAGCAACCACGTCAAGGATTAAATACGACTTTAGAGATTTTTGCTTTAGATCCAGTTAAACTCTTTTTAAAATAAAGCCTGCTGTTAAGGATAGAAAAAAAGTATTCCCTTGTAATTTGTAATATAGTGTAGTATCATAGCTGCTTTAAATATAACGTTCTTTTCCTTTCTTAAACTCACAGTGGCACATAAATGTTTTTGTGTCTTTATCTTTTTCTTCTACAATATAAAAAATTCATAACTGAAGTGGAATATGTGAGCAAGGGGGCGCTTCATGGCTCGTTTAAAAATAATATATCACTTTTAATTGGATCACTTAAACGTGAACGGCTTACCAAACACGGTGAAATCTAAACACAAAACGCCATTTATTAAGAGTCGTGTCCCACGGCCCACAAGTACTTCAGTTTTTCCTACAAGACAAAAGACCATATAAAGAGATAAATGTGGAGTTGTTTATTTGTAGGAGGCGTTATATTTTGATCAACCTACCTTTTTGAAAAATCTACAATAAACCCAAAATGCTGTGAGGTTATATCATAAACTAATCTGCAATTTAAAAGTACAACAAAAAATTAATCAAAAGAAAATAAATCTAAGAAAAAAGATTTGCAGATAGATTTATAATGAAGTTATTAAATATTATATAAAATATTTTTAATATATCACAGCAGGGTTTTGCAACGCTTTGAAATCATGAGCCTTTTATGTTGTTTTGCAGCTAAATCTCATGTCAGCAGCTTAAGAGAGATGGATAGCTTCTATTTACAGCCTAATTATATGCCAGCAAAATTGCTAAACTTGTCTGTAGATCATGTTTTAGTAATCATTAAATGGTTTCTGGTTTGCAGGTGTTTTCCCTGGAGGAGCCAGGGTAATGAAACACATTTTTACTGATCCTAAACTAGACCTAGAAAATATAAAACTGTGGAAGATTAAAAACTGGCTCCCCAAGCCTGATTGGATTGTCTCTTGTCATGAATATAATAATGTACCGGTAAGTCAGTTTTTAATTCAAACTTCCAGATTGATGTGCGAATAAAGGATATGGTTTGATAAGAGGATTCAATCTGATTTTCTGTTCAGCTCTAAATTCTACCAGAACCACCAAAACCTGATGTGATCAGGGGTTATCTTTTCTTCCTACCCAAGCCCAACGAGAATGTGCTGCTTCAACAAAAACTTCTACTGTAACTTTGTACTTGTGCTGATGCTTGAACATTTACTAGCTTTATCTACACATTCTTGCATGACTCAGAACTTTTTAAAAATGATTTTATTCCCTTTTTTGTTCTGCTCATACCCTTCGGTCTTTGCTTTTGTATCTCTGTTTCCATCTCTCTATATATCTGTCCGTCTGACTTGCTCCCTCTGTTTTTGAATCTAAGCTTCAGAAACCTATACGGGGGAAGATAGCTGACAGGCTATCTAGGTTCTCAGTGAGAACATGACAGATATCCTCTACTCTCGCCTCCGTGTGTATGTCGAGCCTGAGTCTGAGCCAGTGCGGCTGTTCAGATTGCATTGTGACTGCTCTGTGTTAAAAAAGAAACCTCTCCATTATCTTTATTTATTCCTCAGGGAGCCCTGTCACTTGCATATCACCCTTACCCTCTGAAATAAAATATAAAGTTTGCAGGTAAGAAGAGAACAAACAGAATTCTTAGTCTGTATATTTACCATTAAAACACCTGCCAGATTCACTGTCCCAAACATGGAAACATCAACAGTTTGAAACAATATGTCCCAGTACACTATATATTGGACTTTGCACACCTTTCACCCACCGTCTGCACTGCAGTAGGAGGCGTAGATGCTCAGTACTTTTATTTTGCTTGGAGTATATATTGATCCAGCCACAGGCATAGTGCTCTAGAAATAGAACCAAAAGAGACAGAAGAGGGAGGGAGGGAGGGGCAAACACCTTTCAGGAGCCTAAAGTAAAACAGCCGCTGTTATGTCATGCTGCACCCCTCCACTCTCCCCTCTCTACTTTCTGTTTGTGTCCCTGTCCATCTCCTGATCCAGAATGAGATGACCTCTCTGAAAACAAACCTTGACTTTGCACTACGGGGACTTTGGTTTACTCACTGTTGGTCAGGCCTGTGTTGTGAACCCCTGGATCCGCTCTTAAGTACCGAGACCATGCAATAAATCAAAAGGGGTAATGGCTGTTCTCTCCTCTTCTGAGGTTATTAATGATGTGTGCTGAGAGAGGACAAAGCTGGAAGCTTGCTGCTCCTGCTGGGAGTATGAGCGTCGCCTTATATTTAAAAGCCCTATTTCCATATTGTTGCATGTATGTGCACATGTGTGGATCAACTGTGCACGTGCATGCACATTGTTTTTCACTTTGAAATTCCAAATAATTCACCACACAGCCTTCTTTATGTGGTAGCAATGCAAATGGGATGATCAAAATGGGATTTGGGAGCAAAAACAGATAGCAGTAACACTTCCTGTCCCCCCAACCAAAAAAGAAATCTAAAATTTCTGTTTAAAGGAACCTCCTCAGACAGCAACAGTCACTGAGACCATCCAAGGTCAACACTGACTAGACTACTTGTAGAGCAGAATGTCTTCCTGTGCTTTATGAAGTAGGGTTGTAGTCAAAGTGCCAAAACAATGACAGCATACTAATATGAATATTTTATTTACATAACCATCTAAGTGTAAACTCATTTAATAGTAACTGATGTGAGGATCAGTTTAGTTATCGAAGTAAATAAGATGTTAAAGGAAGGTTATGTTAGTCTGAAAAGGTTATGAATATCATTGAATTATTGATTCATGGCTTTTACGCATAAGAATAAATCATTCTGACAGTTTATTGCCTCAAGGGGCGAAAATGTTTTTATCACTGCTCTTTGATTCTTTTTTATATGAATAACCCAGAAAACAAAAGGAAGATTATGAAAAATAAATAGAATGCAATCTTTACCAGCAATATTTAAATGAGTCAAGTGTTTTGTTTAAAGTTTTCAAATACTCTCATATTCACAGCAGGTAGCTTCACATTTTTAAAGGGTTTCTGTCTTCATCCAGGAGCAAACTACTCTTAATAAACTAAATATTGAGTCTTTATTACTACAGGGAAACACGCTGTATGCTATAATTGTGCTTTTCTGTTCCATTTATGATCAGTTTTCAGTCATCGTATACACTTGCAGAAGCAAAAGGTAGAAGCTGTCCTGTGGTGCAGTAAAAGTACATCAACTTTTTTGTCCCTGCAGAAAGTTTAGCGAGTGCAACAAGTCATTTAGAAACAGAAGAACAGTGCTGGGTTTTGATCGTAGCGTGGGGGTTCAGGTAAAGAGTTGAACTGGCAAGATTAGAGTCATTATTCAGAAAAAGTAAAGTACATTACTCATTACTTTGTAGTAATGTATTATATTACTTGCTCCCCAGAAAAGCACTTTTTATACTACTTGTTAAATAACTGTCACATTTCTCCATAACATGTCCTGAAATGCATTATCACCTAATTATACAAACAGTCTACTGTCCCACACACTGACTCAAATTCCCATTTTAATGAGGGTATGTATGTAATCTTACTTTTTATTGTTTAAGTATGAACACAAAGCGAAGCTGAAAAGCTCAAAGAGCCTTCAACTCAATCTCGTTTCCGATTCTACAGTACAAACATGTGCAGGTAGAAATGGAGGCTACGGTGCTATAACCCTGACTGCTCATTGCTGCCATTATTTCTTGTTGAAGATCAGGCTATGTCTCCTCGGTCAGGTCGGCATATAGTAGTTTCGCTCTGAGTTCTTCACCAGCTTTGTGTTAGCATGGTGTCTGTGCAAGTTTTCGCAACAAGTAGATGTTGTGTTAGCACAATAATGCAGTTTTTGCACTTTACCATCATGCTCTTATCCTTTTGTGCAATATAAATAAAAGTAATGTCCACATCACCACTCCTTAAAAGTTCTAGGCTGCTCCAACAAGTGAAGACTGTAGAAAGTGTATAATACAATAATTTAACTGAAATAATAACATAATTCTGACTGGAATGATTACTGAATATATTGCGTTTAAGTATTGCTGTGCAAAAGCAGATAGAAAAATCATGCTTTTAATGTAGTGGAGTTTGAGTTAATTACTGCAGTACTATTAACCCTTTATACAAACTGTAAGGCACATACAGAAAAGAAAGACTATGTTGTCCTAGGAGCATCTCTGCAGCTATAGTCAGTGACAAGAGAAAATACCAGCCTTTATTATGAGAAAGCACTGAATAATGTCATATATGGCAGAAAGATTTAGCCTACAATAGTCCATAATTAGTTGCCATAAGAAGACGAATATAAGCTGATCACGTGAAAAAGTATTATGTCAACATTGTGTTTTTATTACTTTTCATTATAATTTTAAAAACCTCTTAATAGGTTTTTTTTCAAGCTCTTTCTACATATGTATAAATGGCTAATGACAACAGAAAACTAATAATACACATTAGCTAACTCAAGAGTTAAATCATGCACTTAAATATGAGTGTACAAGAAATTTTAGATACCTGATATGGCACTCCTTTTGTTGTTGTAATTTGTGTCTATGTTCATTCAGTGTCAAAAATGAGAAAACTTGAGAAAACCTTTGACAAGCTCAGGTATGAAAATTCTTTATTTTTAACTAAATCTGAAACTCTCAGATGAGGGTTCCACTTTTTTCTTTTGGATAAAAGGAAAACAAAGGAAGAAGGGAAAGTGAAGAACCAAGTAGAACAACAAAACAGGTGACACGGGAACACTATCCAATGAAAAATGAAGCTGCTGATGTCTGCTACGTAATACAAGTTGACATCTGCTTGTGTCAGCAGAATTTTTTATGGAATGCTCCACCCCCTCTCAAGAGAGTGTCACGGCAAATATTTCATGTCATCGCCAGGATGCAGAGAGTCTCCCAGGTTCTGTCATGCTCTAACCTCGGAAAAAGGCCGATATCAGCAGAGCAACCTGTCTTTGTATCCGGGCACGATGTGGCCTGTACTTTTAGGGGCAGCACACATCATCAAACCAAATCCATATTTAGATATGCCACAGCAAAAAAAGAAACATTTAAAAACACCTGTATGATTAATTATCCTCAGAACAGTGCTAACAGAGATTAAATCTTACCCATTTTGCTTTTGGAAGTGTTACATGGGCGGTAAAAACAACAAGCATAGTGCGACAGGAAGTAATGCCTGTAGCTGTAAAAATTAGAGCCCGCAATGCAAAAGTCTCATGACCTAAATAAATCAGCACAGACTTGCTTTCAGCTCCTTAGACTGTAATCTATGAAATGCAGGGAAACTTAACGTATTCTACAGCTACCCAAACATATCATGTGCCATTGCATTTGCTGAATGGATTGCATCGCTGTAGATTTAGATTTTTATTTGATGTAACTGCCAGCTGTGGCAAATTTGCAGCCAGTCTGCCGACAGTTTGTTGCCATGTCTTTAGTTCTTTTCTGTAATCGTCGGTGTCAGAAATGACTGAAACCTCTGACTCAGAGTCACAAGTCAGAGGCAGAAGTGAATAATTCTTTCACTCTACTGTTTGTAATTATGACTTAATCGATATGACGTGAACATGGCATTAATCCTAGCATTGATTCACCCCAGGTGCTTTAAGGTGGTCTGCAACTGTCTAATTTGCTTCCTTTTTTCTCACTCGTCTTCTTGTCTACTCTGCACATCCTCCTGTGTCAATCCTTTCATGAAGTGTACACGAGTTTGGAAGCTTTGATCATTCCGCGGATGCCTCCTGGTGTGAGAGTGGGAAGCTCATTAGCTGTACCTTTCACCTTTCTGTATGAGACAACAGGACTAACCAATCACTAATTAAGTGGCACATGGATATTACATCCTGTTGTTTATTGGACACATATTTAATATGTTACATGTATCCATGAAGTATCTAGAGTTTACTGAAAAATGCTACACTTTAAACATATATACTCGTAATCTATACATAAAATTAGGACAATTATGTAATTCATAGTTTGATATGTTGTTGATTACCAAACCACCAACTGATTTTTCCACAATCAGCAATTACAAATGGCACAAATGTAACTGCTCTTTATGCTTGTTCCAAATAACCACTTTATGTTGGACATAAAACACATCCAGCATACACTCGAGCAGCCACCCACAGGTATACCTGTTCAATTCCTTGTTAAGATAAATATCTAATCATAGACAAAGACTGGTCCAAAAAGAGGAAATAGCCAGAAAAGTTCTCTGTGTGAAAATGCCCTGTTCGTGCTAGAGGTCAGAGAAAAAATGAAGGCAACAGTAACTCTAATAACCACGACTAAAACATGCTGTGGTTATTAGAGTTACTGTTACTGCTGTTGTGATGGAAGACCACACCCATCAGATAAGAACAGTAAACTGAGGCTATAATTTGGCTCACCAAAACTGTAAAAAAAAGAAGACAGGAAAACTGTTTCCTTGTCATGTGAGTTTTAAATTCTGATGCAACATTAGGTCAGAATTTTACTAGAGCAATATGAAAGCACTGATCGAGTGGTTTAGGCTGCTGATGGTGGTGTAATGTGTGAGTGATATTCTAATATTTATATCTTTTAGTACCATCATTTAAACTGTCACTGACTGTGTCCATTTATTACCACCCATTTTTTGATGGCTGCTTTGAGCACAATAACAATCATGTCACAAAAACCAGAGCATCTCAAACATCATCTGTTTTCTTAAACATGTCAATTAGTACTCAAATAGCCTCCACAGTCAACAACTCCCAATCCAATAGAGCACCTTTGGAATATGGAGGAATAGGAAATTTGTATTTTGGATATGCAGCTGACCAATTTGCAGCACTGTGTGATGCTATCATGTGTCAATACGGACCAAGATCTCAGAGCAATGTTTCCAGCACTTTACTGAATATAATGCACAAAGAATTAAGCTGGTCCCAAAGGCCGAAGAAGGTTGCACCCTACCAGCAAGGTGTAACTAACAAGATAACCTTAATGTACAACATCCGGCTTCAGAAATATATGAAATATTAGTCCCTTAGGTCTATTCAAATATATCACAGCAAACAAAATGCTTTCCTTTTTCTTAATTTATGACTTTGCAGAAAGTTGCACAATAGGTAAAGCCTGATTTTGATGTGAGTTTGCATTTGTTATAGCACCACTGGGCCAGTCTATTGTTTTCATGGCCTTTGGAGCTCTGCAGAAATGAGTAAAAGTGCATAAAAAAGCTTTTCAGGGCACTGCAGTGGTATCCTACTGTATTTATCACCTGCTTGTCCTTCCTCTGTTCTTCTACTGAACTATATGAGTCACCAGCATTTATTGGCTTTGCTCCCTTTTACTTATACCAATTAATTTGTTTATTTCTTTTAAAATAAACTTTTGACCCATCTATCTCAATCTTTTCTTTCTGTCCTTTGAAAAGTGTCAGTTCACAATGGATGAGCTAAGTTTGAAAACCCTTCACTGGGATAAATTAGTGTAGTTTTAGATTTTTTTCAAGCCTCCTAGGAGGTGCTAAATCAGGTCTTAAAGGAGGCAGAGGGAGTGGAACACAAATGAAGCAGTCAGAAGTGAAAGGCAAGACAGAAAAGAGAAGCACAGTGAGCATGAGGAGGCTCTTTGTACTTTATTAGGTCGATATCGCAATCTGAGTGTCGGCAATGCAGTTCAGTTCATACTTTATCAGCCTCTTCTCCTCCCTTTCCGCAGAGAAAATCTCTCAGAAACCATTTAGTCTCTTTCTTTGATGTAAAGAACTTAATGTCATTCTGAGGGCTTTCTCTTTGTATTAAAAAAAGAGGTTCCTGAGCTTTCAGATAGCTGTGATAATAGCAGAGTTGTCACTGAGAACTAATGCAAAAATTGTCCTGTGGCTACTAAAGTAAACTTGAGCTCATTCCTATTAATATTTTGTGGTCAAGTGTGGGACATCACCTGAGAGAAATGTGCTTTATCCTTGAGGAAAGAGAGAAAGGGTGAAGGAAAGATTAATTTCAGTGTATTTCGTAGTATCTCCAGAAGCGACTAATTAATTATAGCCATAACAAGCCGAGAGAGCGAGCGCAAATTCCCCCTCTAACCAATGGCCACATGGTGGTGGATTTGATCTTGTACTGTTTGTTTTAGCTGCTGTTAGTTTCCCACCATGTGTAAATTAGACTAACTAGAACTTCTGGTTTTTAGGCATTTTATATGAAAGCATTGTTTTTATTTATATGTATCGTAAGAAGCACATATTTTTGCACCTGTCCAAATTTGTCTAAAATGTAGAACTTCCTTACCTTTGCTAATTTGTAATTTCACACACGTGGATAAAAGAACTACAGCTTTGGAACTATGTAACCAGACCGGCTCAGGTCTCTGGTGTATGGCAACATAAATATAATTTTTGTCACTGACTATTTCACTCTGTTTATGTACTTTGATCCTCAGGATGGAATTGCATAAAGATAAGTAGCAGAGAAAATGTTTTAATCAGCATGCCTTTATCTTGACATTGTAAGCTAAATGTTTCAGAAACGAATGCATTTCAAAGTTATGAAGCACAGTGTGGCTGTCAGAGCAGAATTTGAAAAAACAAAAACAATGATATGATATGATATGCTTTACATCAGGTTATTATTTAACTACTGCAAATAGCTTTGTATCCATGTAGGTCTGATGGTTGAGATGGTTAATGTGTTTCAAAAAGTCTGACACTGGGATTTGGAAAGAAGGCCCCTCTTAGATTCCTCCCCATATTAACAACTAGTTCAACTGATCAGTGTTAGCCAGTGATACCTCGGTTCAAGTTGAGGACAAAATGAGACTGTACTTTTTAGGCTGTGGCTCTAAGATTGCAGGACTTTCATGGGACTTAACATCTATCAGTCAGTATCAGTATCAGACCTCTTGTTGATACCTTTAAAAAGCAGATTAAAATCTTTCTTTTATTTCAATTAATCTATTTAATTTTTTTTGTCCTATATTATATTGTCCTTGTACTTTTGTGACTTTTGTTCTTAAAAGAACTATATAAAAATATACTATTACTACACAAATGTCAGATTTTTCGGAATAAATGTCCCATCTTACACAAATTTTGCTAATGTAGTTTTCACCAAAGTTCCGAATTTAATATTTAATAGCATAATAAGAAAAAAAATCTCCTGTATAATTTAAAACTCAATGTCAAATCTGTCAGTGAAAGTAGACAGTGAACTTTTTGATAAGGAAAAGCTATCTAACAAAGTTATGCTAATGTAATCAGGATACATTTATTAGATAGATATGCTGCTAATGTATTTCATCTGCTTTGTAGAGGAATATATACAATCTACAAACTAAACAAGTTGTAAATATATCTTTTTTTAATCTTTAGTGAAATTATTTTGTGAATCCTGCAGATTTTAAAAACATAATTATGCAGTCATTAAAACTGAATTGAATGGTATCAACCTTTAATTTGAATTAGTTTTCTCTTCTCCTTATTGTAATTCTTTTATTATTATTATTATTATTATTATTATTATTATTATTATTTCTTATTTTGAGGACTTTTCCCAAGACCTCTGACAGACTTCTGGGCCATAGGAATTAAATTATAGTCTAGTTATAGTTAAATTATCCTCAACAGTGCTGATTTAGTACCTGTGACTCCTGCAGTCCTCCATCAGCTTTGATTTGTTGATTCAATCGATCTTCCCCTTCCAAGACGAGCAGCACAGTGATCAATTAGAATACTCGGCTTTGGGAAGATTCG
Organism: Simochromis diagramma; assembly: GCF_900408965.1. NCBI lineage: Eukaryota > Metazoa > Chordata > Actinopteri > Cichliformes > Cichlidae > Simochromis > Simochromis diagramma. The sequence continues at coordinate 8,969,567 of NW_024387030.1, forward strand.
CTCCTTGATATGGTTTGGTTGTTTTAGTCTCAGAGTACTTTAAATTTCCTCTTAATAAAGTAATTTTCTAAACATCCTATTGAAAATATAACTTTTTCTGTATTTTAAACTTGTATTAACCCCCAGGATCTAATACATCATACTTTTTTTATTCTTATTGGTTAATGGTTTAAATGTTTAACACTTTATAGTTTGAAAGCTGAAACAATTGATCCATGGGTTTTTGTTGTTGTTGTTGTTGTTTTTATCTATATACTTAATGATTTCAAAACTTTGCAGGTCTTTAGTGTTTATGTGTTTTTGTTTAGCACTAACTGTGATGCATGGTAAAATAGGTTCTGCGTGAGATGTAATCAACTTTCATTGGGTGTTAACTGTTCTCTACGCTCTGCTTTTCAGTTCAGATAGAAGCAGGTTGGGTTGCGATAAGCCAGGATTGATGAGACACCCAGATCCCATCATGCCACGGATCATCCTAGGCTTGCAAACCAGTGAATTACAATCCTGACTGCCCTTTCAGTTCTTATTTGCTTATTGATCACAGATTGTCATCAGTCTTAAGTATTGAACTACTGCTGCGAGGACGGTCATGAATCTTATACCAAATAGCAGCACAAGCCATAAGTTATAGCCAAAATCAGGAGCTACTTGCCCAGTGGAAGCCCAACTCTCAGACTGAGGTTAACGTTGTAAATCCAGATCCAAGGCTTGTGATGGATATGTGGGGGCTGAAGGCTGAATATGAATAAGGCTGTTGATAAGGCTGAATAAGGCTGTTGATGCAAAATTCACATTGTTATTAACCTGCAGATGTGCCCCACATATCCATCACAAGCCTTGGATCTGGATTTACAATTATATATATGTAATGCATCAACAGCAATACACCTAAGAACAGCTATACATTATGTTGCACATACCAGACCACACCATGCACGCTTGGTGCAAGCACATGTATTTGTGCAAACATCAGCTGCATCTCTTATGCACTTCTGTCTGCATTGTTTGTCACTGTATCTCACAGCCATACAGCATGCACTATATTCACTGCTTCTCATGGTTTTCCCAGAAAACGGGGAGGGTCTCACTGACCTTTCAATTATACTGAATTATCATGTCAGTCCTGGAGTAACTACCAAGAGGATCATTAAACACTGCACCTTTATGTTCCGGTAAAGACTTTCTAATTCATTTCAAAGTTGTAAAATACTTTCAGTATATTAAATGAACTTATCCTTGCTTTTTCACATATTTTCCCAAATGCATCCTTCTGATGATGCAGAAAATGCTTCTCTACTTAGTCACTGACATGTCTGAAAAATATTTTAAAATCTGTTATTCTTTGGCTGAATTAGAATCATTCATAGTTAGCTTGTGTCTGTCTGTGCAGAACATAATCTCTTAAACTGCACTGACTACACATGCAAATCATTGCTTCCTTGTGAGAAGGCTTTTGCTGCATTCCCATTATCTGGAATGAATATGCTGACTGGACATGCATAATACATGAGAAAATGCATGCTTTTGCAATGCGTGTTTTTCAGTGGCAGTACCCTCACGGAGACAAAACGGACACTTACATCCAGTAAAAGGGACATCACAATACTGGAGGCCCATTGCCTTGATGCAATGCTAAGAGAGAAGAAGGGAGGAAAAAGAAAAAAAAGAAGGAAAAACTCAGAAGCCCAGAGCTGCTTCTTATTATTGTTGGACTCTCTTTCTTTCTCCATCCATTTTTCCTGCCTCTCCCATCCTTTCTTCCATCAGCCTCTGGCCCTTTAGCCACCATCCTCCTCTCTCCCCACTGGGCTACCACCAGTAAGTGGATATGGCCTGGATGTTGGCACTAAGCGCTAATTACACTGTCTATCTCACCACAGTGACAGTCATGGCCACGAAGATCTCTGCTCCCTTTTTTGCTAATCCACAGCTGGGGAAAGAACACTTCCATGAGCACTTGCTCCCAACTGATGTGTTTAAGTTGACATTTAGCAGCATACAAAAATGATGGGAATTCTTGCACCACAAGAAAGCATCCGTTGTCCGTTGGCATCACTCCAGCAAATGAAATGGCTTCAGAGGAATTATGACATGCTAATTATCATGTGTATGTACTGCATATACCATAGATAATTAGATTTGATGTAGTGTCTTTTGTGGTATGGTTAATGTGAATGATGTGATGCTGAAATCAGTGGTCATGCAGTCCATTCAAATGCTTGATTTTCCATGTTGCATAACATGTTGCATGTCAAGTTGAGGATGTCTGAGGAGACATGGGGTGGCACCACTGCAGACAAAAAAAGATCTTGGATCATTTACATTGTAATACACTTTACCATCCCATGTTTAGATGGTAAACTCCCCTAATCCTGTTACTTTAAGCCTTCTTTCAAACCTGAGGCTGCAGGCTGCCAAGCCTATTGCAGTGCCCACTATGTGTCCCAAAACGAATGATATCTCGAGAGAGGCACCTGTGTGGTTGTGGCTAATCATGTTGATCGTGCACTTGGTCATGCTACCTCATCTCTTGCCATAAGCAGGATAAAGGATAAGCTAACAAAAACAAGCCAAAGCAATGTCGCAGTGAGTGTGCTCACCAGTGCAGTCGTCTTTTCAAAAGACAATCATGTTTGTTTTTGTTCAGTAGAGAGTTGCATGAGAGACAAAAGACAATAGAGATTCCAGCCCACACTGACTTGAACAAATTCTGCCTTGACCCATTTAATCAAAAAAGGAATTTATGTTTACTGGAACAATGTCTCTAAAATTTGAGCTTTGATTACGGCTTTATTTTTTTGCATCACTGGTATTTTTGCAGCATCAAAAGTGGTGATAAGTTGATAAGATGCTGCCTACTTACCCAAAATTAGTAATTATGCGACATGTGCGACACAGCAGTTTTCGACACTTCCTCTTCTTTTTAGCCCTCCTCCAAAAACTGTGGTAAATACATGGGGGTGGGCTTATATTACTGATGATGATGTCTATGACTTCCCTTGCTCAGTGCTGTAGGTAGCGTTACAAAATACTTTGATTGTTAAATGTGTTTTTGATGCATAGCATAGCTGGAATCCTCTGACAGGACAGTTTCAGGCAAATCCTCAAAGCTTGAAGGAATGTGTCCACAACAGGCCATTCTTATTTTATCTGCTAAGCCTATTTAGTTGCAACACTAAGGACATCAGTGTTTTCTCATTGTCATGTTTACTTTTCCCAAACTCCATCTCCTGATACCACACAACAAGGTCAGGCCAATTAAAGGAGCTTTAATGAGACTCTAGCAGTGTACTGCATATGCGATTGTTGTCTGAGGGAACAAAGTTAATGAATAGCAGCTTGAAGACATTGCAACAGGTTCTATTTATACTTTATGTGAGTCAATAGTGATATATATATATATATATATATAAAGTTATCCAAGTAGCATTTGCAATCCCCAAACATTTCTAGTAAGCTGTAGCTTTCAAATATCTGCTGATTTATTTAAATTATTTTCTTCTAGTCATGTTACAGCACACAAAGACTGAGGGTCACCGGGTTTGACAACCTGTCACCTCACTGTCTTTGTAAGGTCTTGCGTGTGTGTGTGTGTGTGTGTGTGTGTGTGTGTGTGTGTGTGTGTGTGTGTGTGTGCAGTTCAGTATATTACTTCCCCTGCAGGATAACCTTTCAGGGACATATACCTTCACAGTGACCGGAGTGCTGATCAGCAAACAGGGATGAGGTAAATACACGTGCCATTCACAGCCACATGGGATCCCCTCTCCAAATGCAAGGGGGGGGGGGATGAAAATTAGAGACATTTGGGCTTTGACAGTAGACTGCACAATGCAACTTAAACGAGAGCTGGCAATATACAGGAAGCCATAGAGCTCTATCCCTTTAATACAGTTGCTGACCTGTACTGTATATTACAGTGCAACGACTGTGGAAAAGATCGGTTTGGGTCAGCTCCATCTCCTAAGTCAAGGTGATGTAAAAGAATCCGAGTCCTGTCTAAGTGAAGCCCTGCTGACTGCTGACCTTTGTGTCTTTTCCCATCTATCATGCCGAGCAGACTATGTGTGTGCGTTAGTGGTGAAGGGTGCTTGTTTGCGTGCCGGTTGGTGCATTTGGATGTGCATGTGCAAGTGAGGGACTTTGAAGGATTTGTCTTTGTCGTTGTGTTGCGTGAATGAGCAATCTGTCCTGCTCATATTCAGCCAAGCATATCCAGTTGTGGCCCTAGCCCTGCCTGTGGTGACAGGAAAGCCGTGGCAGTTTAAATCAGTTGACATTGTTCTGGCAGTGGGAAGTACTTATGGTGAAGATAAATCTGTTTGTTTTTGGTGATCTGCAACAATAAGAGTAGCAGAGTCATTGATAGATGCCAATCAGGGTGCAGAATTAAAGAGTAGAAGAAAACAATGCTGTAGATCAGAACTGCATTTTTACTATAGACATAGAATAAAAGATAATTTAACTCTATTCTTTATTTTAAAAAATACTTTTTTAAGTCTTTGAAATGACTCAAAATAATGGCTTTACAAGTAAATCACATTTTCATTTTCTTGTTAAAAGTTAGAAGATTGATAATATTCTCAGACATATCTATTATAAATTATAGAGCCCTCTAGCCGATATGCTTAAAATTCAAGCCCTGAACTTCAGGACTTTCCCCAGCAAAGGTGCATTCATTCGTCTCAGTTGGGCACTAAACCTTTATCTGTCAGCTCCCAAAATCTGTCTGTCTAACTGAATCTATTTGTGTAGATGTCAGAGAAGCACAGGTGAATGCAAAATTCAAATAGTTAGATGGATTCAAAGCTGGCAAGTAGGCATCATTTGTCTTCCCTCTTGCATGCTCTACTATGACTGCTAGTGGTGGGCGGATCAATCCAAATATTGATTATATCGATACCAAGTTGGTATCAGATCGATACTCGCCTGGTGAGATCAATTCTTTACATTAAGTTCTGCTCTTGTTTGCAATGATGTTAAGAATTTTAATTGTAATTTTTGTATTATAGTTTCTCAACAGTACTTGTTTGTTTTCATTTGTTTACTGATTTGTGTGCACTTTTTATTTAAGATTTTTCTAAAAAGTAAAAGGATAATATAATTTTCTATAAGCATTTTCTATTTAATTATAAACTTTGTCCTAATTATGTCCTGGGTTTTAACTATTTAGTAATAAAAAAGGAAACATCATAAAAAACACTTAAGGTCATGAAAATTTATTGAGATTTAGCAATTCAATGACGCATCCACCTTATTATTGAAAAGTATCGGTATCGGCAATACTGGGCCGTATTTACTTGGTATCGGATCGATACCAAAATAAGTAGTATGGCACACCACTAATGACTGCACCCATGTGTAAATCAAATAGTATTTCCAGTAGTGAGAACTACTCGGGAAAATGTCCCAACATTTTCTATATTTGATGTCTGAAAACACAGATAGTCCATATGTCTTTGGACAAGCCCCAAGGCTGGACTGGGACAAAAAATCGGCCCGGGCATTTTGACTAGAGACCGGCCCACCAGGATAAAGATTGAAAATGTGACGTCATTCAGGGGTAAAACCGCAAAGGGTTCTGGGAACTTGTGGCAAGAGGTACTAGCGCACGCAGGCTTTCAATTGAACTCAGTTACACAGCGATAAAAAGAAACCCAAAAAATGGCAAGAAGCTGTTGTATTATTAACTGCAATAGCCGGTCGCATGACAGCCACGGGCAGCCGACGGGTAAAAAGATCTTTTTTTTTTTTATCGGATTACGTCGTTGAAGAGAAATTTTTTTAAGCCATGTTTCCGAAGTAAGAGCCGACGGATGGTCTGGATATACCAAATATAACGTCTCAGAACACTCCAGCTCACATGTTAGTCTGCTCCAAGCATTCCTACAAAGGTCAGAGTTTTGTAGTAGTTAATACGTCATTTTTCTTAACATAATTGGTGAAATAGGTTACAAGCAAGTCTGGCGCTGAACAGAAATTGTTCAGCGCCAGAAACAGAAATGCTCCTTTGTTTATTGTGCATAAATAGTGAATTGTCCTGACACAATATTGCGTTTCGTTTCTGTTATTACCATGGTACATTGACAAAACCATATACATTTATCATTTATACCAGAAATTATTTCCACTACTAATTAATTACCGTTGAGCTCAAAGGTTATATTAATAAACGGTTAACGAATGTGTATTTATGACGACGATTTGTGAGACTGGTAAACTTACCTTTGTTCGTACGATGGTCTTTCGTTCTACACGGTGCATTTCAAGGTCCTGTACCCATCCGTCGGTAAACTGTACCTGGGCTTGTTGCAGTGACCTGAAGTTACTAAACTTCATGAGTGTATGCACTCACTCCAAGAACCGCTACATTTCACTGTGTGTTATACTTGTATAACTATGCATGTGACAAATAAAGAACCTTGAACCTTGAACCTTGAATTATAAATCTGAGCGTGGTGAAAGTTGGGCAGCACGCTAACGTCTTTTGTCCACTCTGTGTGCTCGTAAGGGTCTAACCCTTTCACTCAAGTCTGTCTTTGTATGGACTGGGATTACAAGGCATTGGAACCGGAGAATGAACGTTTTGCGGTGCTGCAAATGCTTGCATTTGATGCGGTACTTGGATTGTTTTGCCACGAGTTCCCGGCATGCAATGCGCGAAAATCACGTGATTGCTAAACAAGGGGGAGGGTGCATCCGGCCTCCTCGGCTGTAATTGGTCCAGCCCAGAGTCGATCATGACCAATTGGCCAATCCAACACCTTTCATTATACACTCAAAAAAATGAAACGTTGACTTTAATTAAAATTATTTTGTCAACAGGTTCCACGAAATTGAATTATGTTAGTTTAAAGCAAAAATCTTTAGTTCATCTAATTTAAAAAAAGTACTTAAGATTAACAAGACTTATTTAAGACTAACTAAATCAAGTTATGTTGTATGAACATAGATGATATATTTACAGGTTAGATAGTTTAGATTAGTTACTTCAACACATTTCTTATTTGTGGCAGTAAAATGTTAAATTTAAGTTAGATTAATTCAAATATTATATTTTCAGCCACCTTGTGCTTTATTAATTAGTTTTACATAAATCTATTTTGTCAACAGGTTCCACACAAATGAATTAAGTACATCCAACTTATTTTTTAAAATTTCTTTTATTGCCAACACATTCAGTGAGCATTTGTGTAAACCCAGTCCAAAATAAAACACAACAGCTCATTAGGGTTAGTAATTAACAGTATGTAGACAGATGCAACATCAAGACTTTAAATTAAATGTCTGTATCTACCAGAAATAGAAGGAAAAAAAAAAACGCATTGAAGATCACATAACACATTGATAAGATGACACTTGAGTTATGCACATGTGATGCTAGTAAGGTCTGTGGAGTGTTTTTTCTTTTAGTGTCTAAAATGAATAGCAAAGTTGCTATTTGCAATGATTGCTTAGGGTCAGTCCAGTAACACAACGCCAATGAAGTGCTTTCCTTTAACAATGCAAAGTGAAGTGTCCACCTCAACAGCCACAATTAAAAAAAAATAATTAATGTAATAATAATAATGATAATAATAATAATAAATAGTCCACTGATATTAGCAATCAAAGAAAATTACATCACCATCCCAAATAAAACTTTAACAAAACATGCCAACATTATGGTCTAACAATAAAACAGCTTGTCAGCGTTCAGTTTTTTTGCAACAGCACAGCAGTAACCATTTAACACTCGCCACTGTCAACGTTTATTTTACCAGTGTTTGGGCAAAAAAACTTCAGTTGTAAACATTTTAACATGGAAACAATTGTTCGTCTTTAAAAGTCCGCAAAATATACATTCATCCTGCATTCCTAACTTACCCTTATTCTTAGTATGTTTTGCAATTACCTTTACAATGCACACAATGTAACACAAACTGAATATGAACATATTTCCACCTCATAACAATATGTCTTGAACGCTAATATACACACCACCCTTCAACATTTCTGGTGCAGTATCATCTCTCAATTAAATCCTTTAAATCTCAATACTTTTGATGGTCTCTTACTAGCCCCCCCACAAGAGTAAAATCTCTCAAATTGTAGTAGTTTACAAACTTTTCAAAATGTTCTAAATTTCTCTTAAATGTAATTTTCCCTTTATCTGTCATTTACAAATTACCATTTTATTCCCATTCAGCCTCCGAAAAACTTCTGTCCATCTGACAGAACATTCATCATCCAAATTAAGGGTTGGCTTATTCATTCAGTTTATTCTTGAGCAACTGTACCTTGGTCAAGAGTCTGCTGACATACAGATGAAGGAAGAGCTTCTGAAGTACTTCAAAGAAAGCTTTCAGTCTCGAGGTTAACTGAGATTCAGTGTATATATCCCATCCATTAAGAGTGCACATGCAGAGGCCAGGTCTTCCAGGTCATGTAGGACACACTAGATCATAGGTGTCAAACTCTGGCCCGCGGGCCAAATTTGGCCCGCAGCCTACTTACATTTGGCCCGCAAAGCCATACCAAATTACTATCAGAGCTGGCCTACTGGTATGATACAGCTAATATATATATTGTTTAGTATTAAGCTTTGCTTGTTCCATATTCAGTTTTTCAGCAAAACGTGTCCATAAGAAAAGATTCATTCTTATATCTGGAGGAATAAATACATTTCAATAAATATTAACGTTAGCCCGCGACTTTGTTCCAGTTTTGAATTTTGGCCCACTGTGTATTTGAGTTTGACACCCCTGCACTAGATGGTTATACCCACATCGGCTGGAGGAGTGCTGGCATCAGCTCTTTTGATGGTAAAGATAGCAAGGGTAATTTGTTCCAGCTCCCTCTGAACATCTGTAGCTTAGACACAAAAACATAGAAAAATGGCATCCAGTTTTAAAAAAAGAAAGAAAAAGGGCCAAAGCTACCCTTTAATGACATAAACACAATATTAGGAACATGCACCCCAGTGCGCCACTATTTTAGACTACAGATTCAACAATAAATATAAATAGTTTGGGTATACAAGAAGATTTCCCAAAACATTTAAACAGGTTCCATGCAAATTACAACAACAACAACATTACAACATGCAACAACATTAGTTATTCAAAATTTGGTTTAATACAGATAAAAAACTAAACTAAAATTACCAACCAATTATTCTTTGAAGAGGATGCTTGGGTCTTCATTCAGGTAAAAAGGTAGTGCCCTGAGGACACACTCCCTCCCCTTTCAATAGTTTCCTTCTGTAGAGAGTGGCAGAGATACAGGAAGAGAAAACAGAAATACTTTAGGATGACACAAACTCACATTATATGCAAAATGAATGACATATCCACTGCACAGATAGACATGAACACAAGACCAACTAATCATCACATGGACGTGAATAGTTAACCTGTTGGGCAGGGTTTCCACCACATTATATATGTCCATAATGGAGGTAAAGACAAACTAATAAATCATCTTTTTTGCATTCAAAACATAACATAAAAACATTCACTTCTGGTTTAACCTAAATCGAGGGATCAGGTTTTATATATGTTTAGGTAATTTAAATTTTCCAACGTTTTGAGTACCAAACTTTGTCTTGCTTAATATAAATTAAGTGCACTGTGCAGCTACCGTACACTAGCTGTTTAAATTTGAAAATGATCTTATTAGCCATAATATTTTGCTACCAACAGAATAACTCACCTGTGTGGCAGGGGCCAAAGTTTGTCTAATTTTCTTCCCTGCAACGCCTCCTTTTTTCTTGAAGACTTTTATGAGCTGGTCAGTGTATTGGTCAAGTTGTGCAAAAAGCCTTGGAACAAGTGGAGCAGTAGTAATCCTCACAAATTCTGCTTCCACCTGAAAACATGTCAACAAACACAACATACTGTACTGTAAATATACATACTATATGTACACATATACATACTTTATAACTAAAACTAATGTAGTAAGACCTCATTAAAGCTATAATTTTAACAAAAACATTTACACAAAATGCTAAAGGAGCCATTACAGCTTTTATTGTTATTTATCAAGTTCCAAAAAATATTGATCACAGCTGATCTGAAAAGAATTTCATGCCTCAGGCCCTTGAACTGCAACCTTTACCATGGTTCAGATGTGGAGAAGAAATAACAGGGGCATGGGATGGGTGACTAAAGAAAACTTAACTTATAAAACAGTTTTGTTTTTAAAAGTATAACAGTTCACATACCACATACAAGCTCAGCAGTACCACATACACCACATCAGTATAGGAGGGAGCAGGTAAAGGCAGGATCTGAGATTTATAAAGTAAAACAAGAAATTCATTACTTAATTTCAAGAAGCAAATTATTGTTTGAATTACAACTTAATAAAATACTACTCAGAAGAAAAGCAAGAGATTGACACTGCCATGTGCTAACTTTCTATAGAAGCAATTATCACCAGGTCTGTCGACCTCCATTGTCTGTCCACTCATATGTCTTGAATAATTTTATTTAAAAATTTAAGTGTGTACTTTCACAAACTGTAATTTATAACTATGTTGATATGCATAACTCCGCTAGGAAACATGCTGTATTTACAGACCATTTTTACATAATACAGATTACTGATAGAGTATAACAATGGTGTCACAGTGGCTTTCGCCCTTGACTTTTTGGATTTTAAATGTCACTTTATGCTATCCTTGCTATCCTATTCGATATTTCCGACTCTCGGATTATAGAAAAGGAATCCCAAGAAAGCAAATAGAAAAATAACCCCTTGAAAAAATAACCCCATGAATCCCTGTAGCTAATCCCTTAATAAAACAAAAAAACAATAAAAATGTTTCTTACACAGTCCACAAAATAAGCATGTCCAGGACCCAGTAAAACTAATGTAGAACAAGCGCACGCAAACGATATAACATGTCTTGTAAGACAAACGCAAAATATAACCATGCTCGACATGTAGATACTACACAACATAGTCAAAGAAAAAAGTGATCTTACCTCTCAAAGAAACAGCAGCTTGGCGCCAAAACAGCGTTTTTCAATTAAATTTGAAGTCTTGCGCATGAGCAGGCACAAGCCGTGAAACCTTCTTGTTCTGCGCGGTTTCATTACAACTGTTTTTGCATTACTGCCACCTTGTGGATATACAAGGTATATCGATCCTAATTGACTTAACTTAAATGTTATGCCATCAAGTAACACATTAGTATTATGTACGTTGAATAATAGACACAATTACGTAGACTTGATTAGAAAAACATATGTTAACTTAACAAAAACATATATTTTAAGTAAAATGAAAATAAATAATTAATATACACTGAACAATCCACCTCATTCATTTTTTTGAGTGTATATACCCTTCCTAAAATAAATAAATAAATAAATAAATAAAAAATCCATCGGCCCATAAAAACAAAAAATCGCCAGCGGCCCACCGGGCAAATGCCCGGTATGCCCGATGGCCAGTCCAGCTATGACAAGCCCACATTATTTTGGATTTTTGCCTCTTTATAGCACCACAGAGAATTTTAAATCAAACCATTAATATTTGATTGAAGAGGAAATGTTTAGCTTTAATTCACAAAATTAACAAAAATTGTGTTATTTAGGAATTAAAGACATTTTTTCCATACTCTCCTATTTTAAGAGGCCCAAAATGATCTAGAAAAACTAACATAAGTGTAAAGGTGAGAATGTTTTTGATACATTGAAAATCTTTTTCAGTCAATGCCTACCCAAAGTCTAAGAACATTTCTTCCCTTTAAGATCTCTGCCAGGCCTTTATAACAGCCACCATCAGTATCTGCTTATTTTTGCGTCTCTCTGCCCTCAGCTTTGTCTTCATTAACTGAGAAGCACGCTCTATTTGGTTGAGATCAATTGACCGACTTGGCCATTGACGTATATCCCATTTCTTTGCCTTGAGAAACTCTTGGGGCGCTTTTGCAGTATCCTTTAGGTCTTTATCTATTTGCACCATGAAGCTACGTCCAATCTGTTTTGCAGATTGCTGAATCTCAGCAGAGAGTATAACATGTACATTTCAGAATTCCTCCTGCTGCTTCTATCAGCAGTCACATCACCAATAAACACCCATTGCCATGAATAAGATTGCTTCTGTCACTGCAGACAGGTGATGTGGTAAGCTTTTCATCATAATCCTGCATTTGTCCTTTGTGCACTTTTCTCTTCCCATACAAATTAATCTTCTTGAGTGTAACTAGAGGTTTTATACCTTTTTATAAAATATCTTTACATTTATGAAAGTGTCTCTTTGTCTCTTCAGTGCTTCACTAAGACATGCCTATGTTCTTCAACTGTTTTCTTAAAGTGGCTAGATGTTGTCAATGGTTTTCCATAAACAAGGAAGGAATTATGTGATCATCCACTTTGTCTTCTGTGGTCTTTCAGGCCTTTTGATGTTGTTGAGCTGTCCAGTGCATTCCAACACAATTCTTAAGCAGTTAATGCAACTTCTTTCTTAAACCTCTGGAATTAAGACTGAAAGTCATATCTTCATTGCTTGATTTCAAATTCTCTGTGGTGGTGTACAGAAGCAAAATTACAAAAAGAAAAAAAGCCCAATTACAAAAATTGCCCCAAAACCTACTGACCTAAGTGTAGCTTCGGAGTATTAGTCATTTCTCTGCAGTTGCTCTTAACAAGAAAGCATCAAACAGCAAAGTGTATTTTCTAACATGTCAGCTATTGATTTATTCCCTTAACCTCTCACCTCCACCCCCTCACTGACTTAGCTGTCCAGAATGTCTAATCGTTACATGAAATATATTATCATGGTCGGAAAATAAATGTACTGATGCGCAAACCAACAAGAATAGTAATAGCAGGGATCAGCATTCCAACATCTTGTTAATGGTGAGGTGCAAGTGTCATGTCAGGGGAATATTCACAGTTTTCCTGTCTTCCACAAGGATAACAATGGTGTATACAATGCAGTGCCACAGATGAGAGAGCTCAGACAGACAGTGGGATGTGTTTACCAGTACCAGAGGCATTCCCCAAGGCTCCATATTAATGGCCGCCTTACTCTGCATCTTTATGTTCATGGTTTTGGAGAGTGGCCAGTTCATTTCTTCTTTTTTCTTCATGCTACTTCATCTCCTACTTCCTACCCCTTGTGTCTTTTCTTCTCCTTTTTATCTTTTACCCTATCCTTCCTCCTCCTGCCTTTTATCTTTCACCCTTTGTTTTTAGCTTGTCCTCTTTCTGCCCCATGCCAGGGTGTAACAGTCTTTCTGTCTCTGTGTGTGTGTGTGTTTCAAGCCTATCACTCTAGGCTGATTTACTACACCGTGGGGGAGACCAAGGTGCAGGAAATGGAGGTCAGAACTCATTGTTAGTGGCAAATGAATTCTTAATTAGGGCAACAAATGGTGCAGTGCTTCCAGTGTGGCTGGACTACTCCCAAAGCACCAGAGATCGGAGGCCAGTCACCTACACTGCATGCTGTATGTGATTATGTGTTGGACTGCGGCAAAAATAGGTTATCGTTTAACTTGGTGACAGCATCTTTTACATACAGTCTCAGCAAATTGCAGCTTTAAAATTTGCTCTTATTGCAAAGACTAGCTTACTAATGTTTTAAGATGGAAGGCATGCTGAATAAATGAGAGGAGCGAGCAAAACCTATTATAAAGAGTCTCTGAGCGTGGTGTGGATGTGATATTCTATGTGCCTTAAGTGATAAAGTGATAATGGGAATACAACTGTGTGAGCTTGACTGTTTATGCACATTTAATGAGGACAGTAAGACAGCAGGCATTTTTAAAGTGCCAAGAGACCATTATTTTGTCTCGCTTTCATGTAATTGAAGCCGGCAATACCCTTTCTGGGAAGGGTCAGGACGAGAGCAGTAAAGCGAAACAGCTTTTCTCCATTTCCAAAAATTCATTTTAAAATCTTGGTAATTATTAATAAGTAAGAGCTTGTTGTAGTTTCACTGAATAGCACTGCATAATTACAAATTCCTTTATCATTCCTTTGGGTCCAGTCATTATGGTGAAATATAATAAGTTTTACAATTCTCTGGCACTCAGTAGGATCTGGTTATTGTGCATTTTTATCACAAAGCCTGACTTGGAAGAAGACGTTAGCAAACTTTGCAAGATTGTTTATAACACTTTTGTCTTAACTTAGTGAATTTGCAACCACTGAATTTGGGAAATCTTTTCCAATTCCAGCTTTCTATCCTCAAGGCTGTGCAGTAAATGATGATTCAAGTCAATACTTATCTAATTAGCAACTCAGCTTGTGACTGCTTGCCTTGACTGTAAAGACAAGTCATGGTCCACTGGTTCCCGATAATTCTCTAACAATTTAGCAATGCTGTTGCTGGAATGCAACATCTGTCACACATAAACAATGCTGGGTGTAAAGGAGCAAATACACCATGTAAATTTTATACCCATATTTACTCTCTCCCTTGGCGCATGTGTTATTTTCACCTGTTCCTTTCTCCTTTTCTCTCTCCTCCATCCATCTCTTCCTTCCTCCCATCTGTCCTCTCATCCTCATGTGGTACATCAAACGTTCCCAGGCTGGCTGTATGCTGACAGGCAGCCCACTGACAAGCTCCCAGGCCATTCTGAGGGGAGCCGAGCTTCCCTTCATGAGGCTAGAAGAGACAGTGTCACAGCAAATCCACTCTGGATGCTGCCCAGCCTAGTCAGGCTTGTTCAGAGAACACACTAGAAACAAAACATAGGAGTTCTAGTTTGTACATCTGTAATGTGTATAAAAAATTACAGCTAATGCAGTTATGTTGCATAACTGAAAAACAAAGGGCAAGGTTAAGATTCATTTAATGTGATAATTTGAGTAGATATAAAATTTCTAAAGTTTAATTCTAGCCTTTTAACACATTTTCCAATTATCCAACTACATATTAGCCAACACTAACACGGACAGTAAAACATCAGATTTGGATGTAACCTCTGGGTCTGCAGCATAAAGTTATTGTAGAAGTGTTTTAAACCTGCATTTCTTATAACCAACAAGGTGTGACTTAGTTGGTTGCAGGAAGATGTATACGAGTGTATGGGAAAATGGCCTTAGCTACCTTGCTTTGAGTGGATGTACTGTTCTAATGAGGCTGTGGACTTACACTGAATAAAACTTGAAGTTAATTTTGTATAATATGATCATTATTAGAGTAAGCCAGGAAGGATGATTATCCAAATATGGTCAATATGGTTTGGAAAATAGATATTGTCTAAAGATGGTTCATTCAAACGGTAGTGTGTCATTAGTTTCATTGTCAGATTAAAACATAAACATAAAATACTATAATTTTATGTACCAAACTTGCAGCACAGAGTTGTCTCTTAATACAACTGTCAGATGATTATTTGAACGACAACAAATGTGGGGTTAGTGAATCCAATCGGTTGTGAAACTCACCTGTCACTCAGAGCTGCCATTCCTCTAACAATACATAACTTTAAGCCTTAATACAATATGAACAGCGTAGTTATGAAATGTCTCGCTTTTGGAACTAGCTTCAAGCCACCTGTTGTTGGCCTCATAGGTTAAAGTAGGCTAGGGTTATCGTTTAGCATCGTGAAAAATAATTTAACTGGTAAAAGTGTTTTATTTTTCCTTTTTCATTTCCTGTATTTTGTCCTTTAGGGCAGGGCATGACTCTATAATCCTTTTTAAGTCTGAAGCATGGGTCCTCAGAATCATCCTTTTTGAATATTAACCCCCTTTGGAAGAATCAATGAGCTAGCATTAGACTAATTTGCTAGTTAGCTACAAGAGATAAAATCAGCTAGCAGAAGGTTTTTGGTGAGAAATTTAATGTCTGCTTTTCTTTGGATCTGTCAGGTTGATATCAATCACTTTTATTCAATTTCAAAGCACTTGCTAACCTAGGTGTGATAGTAACTAACTATCAGATACAGATATCAAAGACAAATGCTGAAAGAAACAGAAGGACAACTGATAGGCGAAGCGTATGGGTCTCTTAATATCACTCTGCAGATTACCTCAGTTGACTCAGTCATGGGACCAGTTAGAATAAGAGTAGCTCCCCAGGGAGCCTTTATGTAATTTCATCCCATGTTAGTAAGAATCAAATTTGAGTGCTTGTTTCTATTCCTTTTAATCTTTTCTATTCTGAACAGCTGCCAGGATTGCATGTACATTTTCTATTTGTTGTGCTTGTATATGTATATGAGTGAGTCACATGACATCTTTCATAATCTATAATTAAATGCTCTGCCAGAATCTGACAAAGTTGCAGCTGATTAATAACTAATTAATAAAGACAAGGCCCCAGAGGTTGAGGCAAGCCCAGAAAGAAATGAATTCATTACAAACAGAACTAAATCTTACAATCTAAACTAACTTTCCCTTTTCTGAGTTCTGCCTTTCATTTGTCTCATTTGTTGTTTTCATCTTGTTCAGCATTTCAGGAGTCTTATCACTGCTACCCTTTGGGAGAAGCTGCCCTGAAATTATCTGAAACGATCAATCTCACTTAACTTTCTTCAGAAGCTTCTCTTTGTCTGCCCTTTGGAAGGAAAGGGTGTTATGTTGTATGCATGTGTTTGTCTATGGCAGAGAGAAAGACAGTGCAGAGGGTGGTATTTAGATAAGTACACCCTCTACAATTCAGTACCTATGCTTGTTTATAAAAGATGTGGGATTGAAGATCAAGGAAATACTACTAAAACATAATGCTGTCCAACTATATCTGATCATCCTCACACACCCCCTCTCCAACGCAGATAAGCTTGCATTCACAAGAGCGCACAGGCACACATGCAATGTACACACAGCAACACGCGCACAGTGTCATCTTCAAAGGCACCCAGGGGCAGCATGGCCGACGTGACAACAGCCCTAATGAGCTCGCCTGAGTGGGTGACCCTGGCGCCTGGCGAGAGGAGTGGTGTCGCCATGGAGATGCGGGGGCGAAGGGTCTTAGTCATGGTGTCATGCAGGTGTTTTTGAAGCAAGATTAAACACCTTAATGTCATTTTAGTATTCTTACAAGTATGGAAAGTTACATGATGAGCCACTGGTGTGAGAAAACATCTTAAGAATAAACAATTGTGCTTAAATACATTTATTACCACACTAGATTTTCATATTTCCAGCACTGCCTGGGGTTTTTTTTTGTGCGTCTATCCATGGTATTTCAACCCAACATGCCTTTAGCTTATAAGTGCCCATTATTGTGCCTGACAGTCCAAACCATGACATATTTAGAAGTTTGAGGTGTATAATGATGCCTGTGTGCATCCCAGTCTTTCATCATCTTCAGCAAGAGAGAGAGAATCAGAAAAAGACAGCAAAAGTGTGAGAGAGAGGGAGAGAGAGGGAGAGAGAGTACGGAGTGAGAGGAATGCGGAGAGCTTCAGGGTCCCCACTGTGCTCAGTGATGATATGCGGGGTAATGAACATCCAGACTTTATGCATCAGAAAAATGACGCTCTGCATCGCCTTGACTGTCAGCAATTTCTGCCCTTTATTGGAGAGATGAGCCCCCCTATAATCTCCTTCCATCCACTCCATACCAGCTGTTGAGGCTCGCTCTGCCGACTTAAAGCCTGCATTTCATTTGTCAGCCTAATGGTGAAATTTGTAAGGAGTTTAAATTCTTGCTTCTCCTGGAGGTGTCATGTGTCATTGACAGTGGTGTCAGCGGGGAAAGAAACGTGTTTGCTGCTTGGTTTGAAAAGTAATCACTTTAAAGTTAGAGTGAGTTAGAGTGTCCTCGCAGAAGTACGACACTCAGTGAGACTCAGTTGCGTACAGTTGCAGTTATTATAGCGTAAATGTTGTGGATGCATGTATTAAACGGCACATTTTGGCTAATCCTTTAAGTTGCAGCTTGGTTATTTCTCTTGGATGTGATTGCACTGTGTTCATCAGGGCTGAGCTCAGCTGGAGTAATACATAACAGATCTAAGGAAATAATGTTGCTGAAAACTAGTAAAACTGTGTTGTTTTTTTCCAAACTGAACACACTCCAAAAGTAAAATGAATGAGATGGGTTGTTAACAAGACAAAATTATTTATTACCAAAAGTGAACCCGACAGCATAGTCATTATTCCCTTGAAACACAGAAATTGTAAAGATGGCAGTGGAAGTCTTTGTAGTGTGATGTATGCCCACAGCATTCATTCTCCTAATTACATTTTGACAACCTGAAATTTGTTTAATATCTTTAACCTTTAAATCCAAACAGCCACACTGGCACAAAAATGCACAGCGTGTGCGCGCACACAAACACGCCCGTGCATTTTCCGAAAGAAGCACTGGTTTCTTGGCTTGCAGTTGAGAAAAGCCAGAGCCTCTCATCACACATGAATAATTAAAACCGAAATAATGCCTTTGGTTTTTTGCAGGGTCAGCGCACAATCGGTTGGAAAGGTCGAATCTGTGGACTCTGTTTTGAAGGGGGAGGGAATGAAAACAAGCCTGTGCTGCGGCACACAGATAAAAGAGAGGTGTGGTGTTGAGATTGGGTGGCAGGAGGGTAGGGCATGGGATATTGGACGGGGTTTGAGAATGAGATGAAATGGATTCAGAGAGGGCGGATGCCTCTTTGGAGTTATTACAAAGAGGGATTGATATCTTGGTTTGGATGATTGAACTGAGAAATTGATCACATCTGTGAGGCTGGCTGATAAGACCATTTCTGCTGAAGCATTACCACCATGCCTGTCTTTATTACGTATTGTAGATGATATGCTCTGTGTCAGACTTTTTATTAGATTACGGTTGCAGAGCAACATTTCTCCATTTGAATGCGCTAATGTTTACATGCCTCTTTACACGAATACTAAAGATCAAGAGAAGGCGTATTTGTGCTGATGAGCATGTTGTGCATGCATGCAAATTAAAATATGCTAATGTGAGTGAGGGTCTGTATGTACATCTATAATTTGTTATATAAGTATTGACTACTAAGCAGTGACCGATGTGTCTTATTAAACTGAATGAACTTTGATATTCGATATTAAGCCCTTCAAGTAGAAAAAAGAAAATAGTGCTCGTTCTTTATAGTGACTTACAGGTTCCGGTGTGGAAAAGTAGATCAATTATAATCAGCTTATTCTAAAATTCTGTTGTTGTTTTTTTCCAAAAGAGATACATATGTATGCATTTATGTATGTGTGTATCTGTAATGTTGCCTCTACACTACATATTAGCTAGCTGCCAGCTGTCTTTATTAAGGAAACCAGAGCCTCAACTCAATTACTGTGATGGCTTAGTCCTGTGGTTCCCAACTGCTTTGGCTTGTGACCC
This sequence comes from Simochromis diagramma, assembly GCF_900408965.1. Taxonomy (NCBI): domain Eukaryota; kingdom Metazoa; phylum Chordata; class Actinopteri; order Cichliformes; family Cichlidae; genus Simochromis; species Simochromis diagramma. The sequence continues at coordinate 8,988,827 of NW_024387030.1, forward strand.
CTTAAGAACAAAGCAATAACTACTTGTGACCTATTGTCCCTAGTTCCTGCTATTACTAATGGTAGGGTCAACATACCAAAACTAAGCAATTCTTTCCCATGTCTGATTTTGATGAGATGGGAACAGATAGAACCATTAGAGTCTAAATATAGCACAAAAATGTATTTTTTAAACACCAGGTCCTACTTTTTTTAAGCTGAACTAGCAACTGTTGGTTATATATAGGCCATGTGTTCTACAGTGATTACCGATCTGGTTCTGGGTACAAGGAGAACCTAACCCAATCAGCATTTACAGAACTCTAAGTCCTCATCAGGCTTTCACATGACCTCAGATTGGTACCAGACCATGTGTCCATTCTGCCCACTCTAATCATCAATCCGCAGCCTGGTTCACCAGCCGCTGGCACCTGTCAGGATGAAAGACATGGATTAGAGACATAGAGAGAGAACGTGAAAAAGGTTGGCCACACAATACTAGCATCACGTGTTCCGTTGCTAGGGAGGTTGTATGTGTGTGTTTCTGAGTGTGTGTGACTTAGGTCTGTCAGGCCTAGCCGCAGGCACAATGGGATAATATCCAGATTTATTTGTGTTTTTGTGTGTGTGTGCGTATGTGTGTGTGTGTGCTTTCTCTTCGACTCATGTGTGGCTTATGTGATTGTGTGTGAAGTGCAAGAAAGCTTGTGCTTCTTTGCGATGTTGTCTTGGAAAAGACTATCACCATGCATCATTCTCACCCATAGAATCAAACCTCCTTATTTGCGTGTGTACACACAGACACGCATACACACGCACTCACACACAGCCACATGCACATTGCTTGTACTTATCCCCTCCCCATTTCATGTCTAAAAATAGATCTTTTTCTCAATGATCTCTCTGCTTCTCAAAGCAGGCGGGCATGTGCATGGGGTTAACTACAGCCCATGCTCTGAAGAGCTTTCTCTTTCTCACCCACCCCCACCTCCACCCTTATACACATGCACACGCACCCTCAGAGCAGTCCATTCAGGGTGCAGATGGCAGCCAATGTATCTGAGACAAGAGACCCTGTGCGCTCAGACAGTTAACAGGGAATCGGGCTCATTGACATGCAGGCAGCGCTTCTCTTCCAGTCCAGGAGAGCAAGCCTCACCCTATAGAGAGCTGGGAGGTAGTTAGCTCACAATCTATGACAACCATGTCTTCATTACACCCTTACATCCTATCACCTCCCTCTGGAGAGGTTAATCTCAGGCTTACAATTAACACAACACAATCTAATGTAACAGAACTTGTAGTAGTTGAGCAAGTATGTGGGCTAAGGATGGACTGCTAAGGAGCTATAAATATGCAAGGGGTTTTTTCTTAAAATTGCTGGACATTTGTTGTTATGCAGAGGACACAATATGTTTGCTTCTATAATCAGCAACTATAAGACTGAACATCATGTAAAATCACACAGACAGTTAGCTCCTTAGCTAGGTGTCTTCCATGTAATCATGCAGTCATTCGTATAACCAGGCTGTCAGTTTAGCTGCACAGTGATTATAAAAGAGAATCGGGTGTTTTACACATAATTATCATTTAATATTTACTACTAAATTCATGAACAGGTAAATAAATATGGGTTACATGAAGTAAACTGAACGGATTTGCAATTTTAGATTGAATTAGACATTATTCTGTGGGTGCAGATGTAAGCTACAACATACTGTATTAGCGGTTGGGTAAGCTGGCAGGTGTTGTGAGAGAAATGTATCATTTATTTTGGTCTATGTGTAGGATTTGTCACAAACATGAAATAACACAAGCTTTTTCATCTGCATTGCATGTAGTGCATGCAGAGCTTTCTTCTGTTAAAACATTTCATGTAGATTCAAGTTTGAACTGACAGCACGTAGCCACAAAAAACACCCACAGTTGCAAACATGCAAGTAGCCAATGTCCTCATTAGGAGGTACAGCGTAGTGTTGCAGGTAAAGGGAAGGTCACTGGGCTGTGATTCGAGTCTACTTGAGTCTAACAAGCAGACAGGATCATGTGGGATTAGTACAGCCAAGCAATCTCTTAAACATGTGCAGGGTGACCATGAGTAGTTCAGAGGAATCAACTGATTTAAGGTACCTTTTAGTATTTCAAGTTGTTTATGGCCACTTGGGGCTTCCTGCATTTTATACTTTTGCACATAAACTGTCTTTTAATCCATTTTGTGTTGTGACTTATGAGCCACGTCAAAACAAAGCACACACAATAGAACACAAACCCTCCCTCATACTCACTCCCCAATTAGTAATACTGTTCATGTTCACATCTTTTTTTTACTGCCTCATGCAGTTATGTTAATTAATAAAATTGTCATCCCTCATAAATTAGGATAATTGCTGGACTGTGTGTGTGTGTGTGTGTGTGTGTGTGTGTGTGTCTGTCTGTCTGTCTGTGTGTCTGTCTGTCTGTCTAATCAGTGCATCTAGTACGCTTAACCAGTAGGAGCAGTATGTGTGTCAGCAATGGCTGTGCAATAAAGTACCATCTATCACTCTGCTCAGCCAGGCTTCAATAATAGGTTAGAATAAATGGGCCATGATTTTGGAGCAGAGAGAGGGAAAAAAGAGGAAAGATTGCCAGGCCAAAACAAAGCAACATACAATTCAATAACTAGGCCCCACCCAGAGAGGCAAGCAGCAGAGCAGGAGGCACAGTGAGGCAGAGGCTGCAGACACAAAGCGGATTGATGTCCTGTCCCTGGACGGGGCCAGTTCTGCATAAAGATATATCTGTTACTAATGCAGGGAGGAGGCTGTGGCCCTGAGGACGTGAGGCAGAATGACACAGCAAAACTTGGTAGTATTTTATCAGATAATATACAATGGAATTCATGGAAATATAACATTTTGTCATTGGAAGGATTTACATGCTGATAATGTTGACTATAGTACACCCAAGGTAAAGGAACAGTTCAACAGTGGAGTTTGAAACGTGGGGGTGAAACTTTCTTTTGCAGCTATTGAAAGATATAATGTCAAAACAGAATTCAAACTTTAAAGAATGGTGCATTCCAGAACAGCCACAGTACAATTAATAGAAATCATCAATGGGCTGTGCTGATGCCATTGAATGGGGCTCGTCTAAAGAAAGACAACTCTACCGTACACGTGTTGTTTATAGATCCAGAGCCTGGGTTCAGGCCACAGTCACTGCAATGGAGCCTTCAAGATCATTTGTGTGCATTCAAGTGGCATGATTTGCAAAAGCTTAGTAAAAACCAGCTACTCATGAAGTATCACGAGTCTTCCACGAGAAAAAAGTCTTCTGCACTCAGGGTCACAGTTGTGCAATATCTAAGTAATTGCATAAACAGAAAACCAATTGTTTACAAATCAAGGAACAATAGAATACATCAGATCATCAGATGAAGATTAAAAACTACTGGAAAAATTACTGCAAATAATTTAGAATAGTGACTGAAGCGACAAGAATAAGGAGAGTGAGACTTATCACTAGTACAAAAAAAGCAACAAAGGTACGGTCCAAGGTACCTCTGGGCATCTTGTGTCTTGTACAACAGCTCTTCTATCCACACCCACATGGAAACACATATTCATACTTGTGGCAGGAAGCTGATCCACCGACAGTCAGTGAACGACAAGGTAGCTGTCAGTAACTGTGAATCCTTTGGCAGATTCGCTTGTACTCATGCTCATACGCATTACTCACTTGCTGATACTATTTAATGTATACAGTGACGGATATAGAGAACAGAATGTGTATTACTGCAGATCATTCTCCAAAACAAAACAGGCGGAATCCACCTTCCTCCAGTGGATTCGCATCGGGAAAGAGATTAACACTGCTCTTCTTATAGAATCTTTCATGGTGTGAAACAGAGTAGTGGCTCGGATACAGCAAGGCAATGTGTTCCATTGCCTAAAGTGGGGGTTTTGAAGTCACAGATAATCTGCTTTTGAAACAATGAGATAGTGTTGCTTTTCATTCGGCTCAGTTAAGCCACGCTCCAAATGAGGAGAGGGAGATAGTGTGGATCAAACATTTTTTTGTGTGTTGATTCCTAAAATTTTACAGCTCTTTAAAGTCTCAACAGCTGCAAATTCTCCATCTGCTCTGCTTATTTATTTTGGAGATGATAGAATTTAGCATTTGGGAGGCGGTGAAAAAACCTAATAAAGAACTCAATACAAAAATTAATAAGAAAAGAACTCATTCTTTAAAAAAAAAACACACAGCTGTGTACTTGTATTGTGCAGTACTATCTGCATATAAGTAGCCTGTAGTAAGAAATACAAAAAACATAGCAAGTACAAAGAACAAAAGGTGACTCCACAGCAAGAGTGTAGTGACTTCATGTGCCATTATCTCAGTTCATCCATAGCCATAAACATTACAAGATTTCTCTTTTCATGAACATTTATAATTATTTTCATTACCAAAGGATTTTATTTAATTAAAAGAAATTCAGGCACTGATTCAATTTCTCCTCATTTAAAGGCATTAAAGGTATCAGCATGTTTTAAACAAATAAGAATATAATATGATGCACATGATTATAGATTACATTAAATAAGAATATAGCATAATTATTTATAGCAAGAATAAGGACATATAGAGAATACATCCATGATGTCGAGAAATTGATAGAAGGAGATAAGCAGCTCTAATGAATGTCAGACGCTTAAGCCTGATGATCAGAGTCAGCTACTATCACGTAACACTGTCACCCCATTTTATGACATCATGCAAGAGGAATTTACAAATCTTTTCTTTCCAGGGTTCATAGGTGAACAGTGAAAATATGCCATTCCCACTACAAAGAGAGTTTTCTACAAAGAATAATTGCATGCATGACTGCCCACTGCAGCACCTTGGCACAAGATATCACACTCTGTGACTCTGTTTTTTGTCCTAGTCTGAATCTGAATCCACACTGCACCGAAAAGAGCGGCCTCATTAAAATGAATGAGGGGACTGCATATTTTCACCCAGTGCTCTTCTTTGTCTATGTTTGGCCATAACAACTCACACCTGGCTAATTCCTGCAAAAACCTGATATAATTGTTGAGTAACTGGTTTTGCAAAGATGCTAAAAAATGTTATGGGTGAGGTGATGGTAGCAATTCTATAACAGGGACCTTGTTTGACACCATGGCATACAGCCATCATTTTTACCCCCTCAAATTAACCTGTTTATTGTTTTTCATGCTTTCATTTTGCCGGTTTAACTTATTTTACTCACTGTCTGTTGCTGACCTTCTGGTAACTAAACTTGGATCAATCTTAATCAATCTCAGTGGACCGATGGATATTTTAATACATACATAGTACTGAATGATCAAAGCTCATTTTGCACATTTGAACACAGTTAAACTTAACTTTTGAACGTAGTTTGAATTATATACTAGATCAATTTAGTCCAATCCATACCTTGCATATCAGTAATGGACAGCTTTTTATTACTCTTGTTATTATTATGACTGGGTTGTGATCCATGTAGTTCTCTAAAGCTGTAATTCAGATTTAAGCTTAACATAAATACTGATCCTTTTGTTCTGCTGCCTTTATTTGTATGGTAATGTTTGGGAAAGAGGCATGGTGCTGAATGACATTTCTGTATTACTTTGAATATAAGCCTTGCTGTGCAGAATACCAACTACTGTATTAGGATGTGAGGGCTGAAAAGGACAAAGCAGGACACTGCAGAATGGATCAGAACAGAGAGCAAAAAGAGATGTTTCTCATTGAAATTTCAGTCAGGAAAATTACTTCAACAATTTAATGTGATTTGTACACAGGACAATATTCTTTTTTCTCTGTGCGCATACACATGTTGCTCGCTCATGGCCCTATAGCGCAGCAGAGAAGGTGAAAGCTAAAAGGGGAATAAAAACTGAAAAAGGCAGAGAACACGGAGTCCTAAGCACACATATCCAGGTCTGCTAATGGAAACAGGCTGCTTCTCGGCCCTGCCACTTTGAAAAGAGCCCCGGACCATCGACCACGCTTTAATCTTTAGCAGGTGCACAAACACAGGCTTACATAGAAAACAGACATGAGGAAAGGGGAAACAAAGGTTAAGTGGAAAGAACGCTGTACAAAATGGAAACCATAGCAACTTGCTGCAGGTATAAAGTGACTGCCTATTACATAATACAGCTAAATTGGCGTCCACTCAGTCATACGCAGTCCCAACAATTCAGCTTTGTGTAATTGAACAGCGCTCTTTATTTTCATTAGTCATTGTGGCTTTTTCATTATTTCTTATAAGTGAAGCGCTATGAAAACACTTCACCCTTGCAGCTTTGTTTGAACACAAAGGTGTCGGTGTCATTTTAACTGTTATAATGATTTCCGAACGGGACGATCCAACAATTTTGGCATTTAAAATTTTCAGAGCCCAAAAACTTTGGTCAGAAAGAACATAAAAGTTAATGTTACTTTTTTTATCTGCTGCATGCAAGAGCAGCAAACTATTTAATAAATGTATGAATCAATATGTGAGTCTGTCTGCTCTTTGCCTTTCTGAACAACTATTCATCTGATCAGTTTGGTGGCTCATCATCTGGGTAAGTGCAATGCCAAGTTTAAAATCATTCAGCTTTTGGATATTTTCCTTTATAACCTCACAGATTCTCCCAGGCAGATCTTTCATAGGTTGTAACCTCACAACTAAAATCTTTGTTTTGACTTCACAATGACCAGTTCAGTTTAACAAACCTCTACAAGCAAGTATTGAACAGGGCATCACATCACATCACATTAATTTGTGATATCACACTCCTCTGCAGCCTTATAATATGAACACTTTGTTTTATAAATACACTTCCACTTTCTTTGACAGCTACATTTCCCAATGTTGGCATGCATCTGACAGCAGGCACTGCTCTACTAATTACTAATTAATTTACAGACACTATATGTCGCCTGTAAGTTACCATAACAATATTTATATGGCTGTGTGTGCATGCTGAATGCTTTCTCGCTTGTTTGTGTAGTTGTGTATGCTGTGTTGTGTGTGTTTGCTGTCTGAATAGCCTCTGGCAGCTCTCAGAAACAGAGTGCAGGATCAGAGATGAGGAAGGCACACTAGCCCCAGCTGAGCTCTGGCACTGATGAGCAAACAAGTAATCAAAGAGACGTGAAGAAGGAGAGATGCTCCAGATTTGTGATAGGAAGGAACTAACGAAGGACGGCGAAAAGAGTGTATTCTGTAGAGTTTTCGCATTAGCTGATCTGTTCCACTTTTGATGTCGACTGTAGTGGGTGACAGGCACAATATCTTACAACACAACTGTCAAGCTTGACGTGACTATGTTGTTATGCTTCTTATGTTACCGGTGTGGCAAAATGGATCAAAGAAGATCTCAGGTGCTTCATTTCATGTTAGCTAACGGACTGTAAGAAAGGCAACCGGCACTTTGTATTTCCCTCATCTAATCAGCAGCCTGGTCTTACAGTGTACCTTAGCTTCCCAACACAAGCAGCAACAACCTGAAGGAGCTGCAATTTGGAGCCCATCATGGTGGCATAACATGTGTTACTCACTCTAACTCACATTGTTAAGAACAGAACGTTAAAAGTCTTTGGATTGTTAAGAAGCTGCTCATACCTTTATGGTCTTGCAGCTGTTAGGTATGGCCCGTTTAGAGCTCAGGGTGTATTTTAGACTGACAAGTAAAAGAATTGTTGCCATTTCGGTCAACTACATGTTTTAAAGCATGATTTGTGGTATAGTAGCATGGTTAAAAATATATCAGGTGAGGTGCTGGTTATGTAGAGTGAATGCACAATCAGAAGGTGACTAGGAGAATTCACCAAGACAGTGCGGCACAGGTAGCATTACCTTTTTGTATATTGAAAAACGTATCTATCTCATTTTCTGTAAGTGGAAAGTCACAGTTTTAATCCCTGCAATAGCCTTTAGCCTGGGAGCCAGACTCAGGAAGTTGCCCTTATCTAAGGCTGCTGCATTAAGACCTGACCCATCTCGCAGCACTCAAATTAAATTTTAAAACCGATGCCCCTGTGCACTGCCAATACTGAAACTTCCTTTTTTTCTAAATCACTTTGCCTGGGGCCCAAATTTAAAACAGGAAAGAAACGAATAGAAAGTATGTCACTAGTTGAGTGTGTAGGTGCAGACTCTCAAGTGAGCAATGAAATGGATCAAAAGTGGCTCCCATGAGCACAAAAGCATCCATGAATCATTACTTAGGGGGCCAAGTTGAAGTCTGTGTTTTTGTACCATGCATTTTTTTTCTATTATATTATTCTTATCATTCAGTCCTACCTGAAACTGTCTCTCTGGAGATGGACCTCAGGACAACCTACGTCACCAGAAGTCTGTCAGCAACTTCACTTTTTATCACAAACTTCCCTTTCGTTGCCTCCTGCCACTTGAGAGGCCAAAGTGGAACATGAACACTGGGACATCCGGCAGGAGAGAGAGGGGAAAACTGGTTGGCTGACTGGAGAGGTGAGTCCTGCGGGAAGGCTCTCAGCCCTTCCAGAGAAAAAAATGACTGACAGTGAGTGTTTATATTGCTGGCAGACATGAGCACCCAGAGGTGGGTGAGGAGAGAGGGCCAGAATGGCAAAAGACGTGCCAGAATGGGGACAACAAACAAGGTCATCCAAACTGTGTCATCATCAAAACTACGAAAGGGCAAAAAGACTTTTGAGTTTATGGTTGCACTTTTGAACCTTAACTTTAGATACACATAAGTGTTTAGTTCATTTAAAAAGTATGTGAACGATTTGAAATAGTGAGAAAAGAAAATATCGTAGCTCTTGCATGGAAGTCATTGGTCCAGTTTATGAATGGTTTGATGTGCAGTGGATTTACAAAGGTTCACTGCAAAAAATGTGTAGAGGATTAGGAGTTTTAACACCTCCAGATAAACTGTTGATTAAATAGGAATTATCTTTCTAATTTGAAGGTGAAAAAAAAAATCTAGGTTACCACTGTAGAAGGGTGTGTCATGGCATTGTTAAAGATTTTGCTTACAAAGCATTTATCAATTATGTAAAACAATGTCTGCACTATTAGAATGTAAATGAATATAGGGCTCAGTTCTGACAGTGCAAAGGTAGATATCTTCAGCCAGACATCTTTATGTTAGAACACAGTTACACCTCAGCTCTGATGAATTATGCAGGTGAGTTGAGATTATGTTTTTGGGATTTGGGTTTCTCCTCTGTACCCAGTGTAGTAGTAAACACTGCATGATTTATCAAAGGCTGGAAACAGCTTGTAGACTGCTGCAGGTTTCCACAGAGGCTAGCAACTTGCATAAAAGTATTTGGCAGCTCCTTGCTAATGCTGGATGGCATAGTCTCTGTCTGCATGAGTGAGATCATATCCACAAACAAGGAAGCTGCGGTGAAGTCACGTCTGGCTGCCTGGAAGAGACACTGGCCTCACACGCTGCTCCCTGGATTCCATTCCCTGGTTCTTTTTCTCCTTCTGTAAGCCTTTATGTCTCTTTCTTTTCCACTTACCCTTCCTCACACTTATTTTGTCCTGGCCTTGTTCTGATTCACAGCACCCATGACGATGGATGTACATAGGTGATCTAGTGCAGGTCTGCGCTCATGAATGTTTGAGCAGAAATTTCACACTCTATTTCAGTCATGTGAGAAGCCAATCCAAAACAGGAGATTGACTGAGCACTTTCATAAAGTGAGTGGTTCTTTCCAGTCCTTCCCATCTGGTAACAATGAGAAAGAAAGAAAAAACACCTTAAAAACATCCCGTACATCTGAGAAATCCCAACAATCAGGTATATAAAGGCTCGCTATATTTTTCACTGTTTATATCTCCTCTATATTTACAGTATTTAGAAGCTATTAAACATATGGAGCTTACTGTGAATCAAGGGTTTCGTTTAAGTATGCATGTTCTCCGCTGTGCATACATTAACATAAGTTTGCATGAATTGACTATGATTATATTTCCAGAGCTGAAGTGGTTATTCAGTGAATCTCTTAGAACTTCAAACATTATTAAAGTTAAAGCAACAAAACTTCCAAACATTTATTTTTAAAATGTGTGGATCTATTGTTTTCTCTTTAAAACAGCTTGGCATAGTTACGGTGTATTTTCACTGGTGTTTGCTTGCTGGTTTATGTGTTTTCTGCAATGATTTTCTGTAAAGTTAGTGAAGGGGTAGTGTTTGGGCAGAACAAGGACCTTTTAAATTTTGGTGCTCATCCAGATCTGCTTATCTTCTTTGCAAGATAAGGAATTGGCCTTGGCAGAGAACTGCACTACAGGAGTGGTCTAGGAAATATATCAAACCAAACCATGTATTCAAACGTATCACTTTGTACTCTGAAATTGCAGTTTTTATTGATTTTTTTTTTTTTTTTTTTTACATAAACAATCATTCTGGTCAGTGATGAGTAGTTATTAAGAGTTTCCCAATTGTGGGGAAAGGTATTATCTTGCGTTTTCTTAATGATTTGTGTTGGAAGAACAATGAATCTTTGGTAAATTGATGTAAGCACTGAATTAAAACAGTCAACATAAATTTTGTACCGTTTGCATCTGATTTCATTAATAAATGTGTTTATGGAGCTCTCTGGATGTTGAAAGAGACAAAGAAGGGAGCTCCAGTAACCCAGAGAGAAAGAGAGTTACGAAAACAGCGCAGTCTTTGCCAGATGTGTGACGTCTCCCAGGAGGGAACCCTGGTGCACAGTGCTTCAGGATTATTCATTTGAATAAAAGAAAATATAATTAAAACCTTCCCTCATGCCCAGGCAATCAAATAGATAGAGAAAGGGAGAGAGAGAGAGAGAGAGTAGAGAGACAGCTTTGATGCTAACCAATTGCATCCCCAACCACATACACACACACACACACACACACACACACACACACACACACACACACACACACACACACACAAACACACAACACAACATGCATTTTGCATTTAGATGACATACTGTACATAAGCACAGCGAGCTGAAATGATAACTTCTGTCTCTCAAACACAAACAGCATCAAATTTTCCTGTGTGACATTATACCGGCCATGAGATGGGCTGGCAGTTGGAGTTTTGATTACCACATGAATCAGGAATGCAGTGGTAATGATTTTGTCTGCATGGCATCAAAAGACTGTTGGTATGTAAATAAACTGCAGGTCTTTTGCATTTTTTTGTGTTGTGGCTTGATCTCCATCAACAGAGTTTTTATATGATATAAAATCATTCTAATATATCTTTACAAATTTGACTATGTTTTAATTGTTGAGCACCTTCACTATCAGCTCTTGATAATGAACCAAAAATGTCTTCCTAAATAGGCTCTTTTATTCTAAGCCGTCCAAACACATTCCTTTGCAGGTCTTATATTAATAAAAATTCCCTTTATGCTTTTTATGTATTGTTTTAATTGTTCAGGAAAATAATTCCAAGTGACCAAATTATCTGAACTCTATGTCTGACTCATTTGATATTATTTTGTTTAAAGGTATCCATAGATAAATCCATTAACCCAAAAGAGCTGACAGTGACTTTGTGGAGCAACAGCACACATGAAGAAGAATGGACAACTTAAAATTCATGCATTCATGCATGTAGAGCGTTTACAAATCAATGTACAAAAATAATTCACAAATTAAATTATTTATGCAAAAACATATTTGTATACTGTTACAAAGAAAATATGAACCTTATACCACATCAGTGGTTTCCGAGATTTAGTCATAAAGCATTATTTCTTCTGGCCAGCAAGCGGCAACCTGTCTGATTTGACTCTGTAAACTTGTATGAGAGAAGAGCCTTACTGCTCACATGATCTAAGAGCTCATTAATCATGTTTTCATTGACTTTATGGTCTCAGTCATTGGTTTCAAGTTTATTTTTAATGCAACATGTGTTTATTTTGTAAATAAAGGTCTGCATTCGGAGCAAAAAAGATGACAATGTAGCATGTTTTTTAAGATTCTCAGTTGCTCCACTCCCATTTTTACACTGTTTCAGTCATTTGACAGCCTCCTCTGTATCCTTGATGACCAGTTGTGACACTTCAGTATACATCAATGAAGATGTGGTTTGATGATCGTTAGAAGACTGTAGCTGCTTATTCTATTAGAAGGTCAAAAAACATGACAGAAACCACTGAATTCAAAAAATAACTTCAGGTGTTACTCCCACTAGGCTTTCAAGCGATAAAGAGTTAAAGCAACAGTGAAAAAATTCCATTAGTCATAACATTTTGTAAGGTGTGTATATTTGAACTTGTTGTTTCCAAGCTCTGTAGAGTCATTTTGTATCCGTAATGACTCTACAAAATATTGTTTTATATGGATGGTTTTGGTCTTGTATGCCTTCTGGGTGTTCAACCTTCCACTGCAACATTTGTAAAGACTTGGCAAGCTACAAACCACCACTTCCTCAGTATTCATGAGGATATTCTGTAGTCCTGTATGTCAACATGGGGTGCATACAGCATCCTGGTTATGTTATCTAAGCACAGATTTATTGCCTATATGAAACAATGAGAGTAACTCTGCACTTTGCTTTTTTCATACCATGGCCTATACACATTATGCATACTGTACATCAGTATGTAAGTGCATAGAAACATCATGTTATGCTATATAAATATAATGCTACAAAATGACGTGAGCTTCAGCACAGAGGACATTCCCAGTCAGCAGTGTGTGATGCTGCAGGGAAGGACTGTGTGGGGGGAGGGGGGCAGCTGCTTGATCAGGTCATGTGAACCCAAATCTCTGTTTGGAGAGAGACCAGCTTGTCTCCAGTTGTGCCTCCTAAGGCCATGGGAGAGCTCCCAGACCAGCCTGAGCCTGACCAGCTCTAACTAGAGAGGCACTGTACCAAGTGCCTTTTACATGTCTGTGGACAAAAACAAGGCAGTTATAGGAAGACAAAAAAATCTTAAGTATAACAGAATAATTTTTGGTTAAAAAAGTGAAGTACAAAATGACTAAGTGAATACTTAAAAGAAAGAATGTCAAGGCAATGTGAAAAATCACCATCATCCAGAAAGAGGCACTTGCGTGGGCATATGTGTTCAGGGTCTTACATCTTGTGTGTCTTTGTGTGTTTTTTGGCAAAAGAAGTTACACATTAGTTTGCTCAAGGCAACCTTTTGAACACTCAAACACTTGCTTTAATGGAAAGACACAAACTGAGCTCTTCAGCACAAGACTACCTCAACCTAAGTAGAAAAATCCACAAACAACCCACATTCAAAGAATTGATGTACGACAGCGGTCTAATGCATCAAACCAACAGCAACTGATCAATAAAATGTAATTGCTACAGCAGATGTTTTGTTGTTGTCAAGTCAACCATCACAGATGGATATTTGCCAAATGTCTATAGGCTTGTTGGCCAGCACTGGGAATACCTTTTTAACTTGTGTTTTGGAAGATGTAAGGCAGAACAATGATGTTTTTCCCCAAGGAAGGTGGGAAGCACTGCCATATTCAGTACTAGTCAGCACGATAAAACTGTCTCAAGGATTCATGATTCTTTGCGATACTGAGCTAACCTGTGTAAAGCTGCCATTTTTCAAAATGTAAGCATTCTCCATAGCAACTAAAACTGTAGTGGACAGAAAACTGCCGAGAAAAAAATTACATTTCAACATTATAAAGGTACACATTTTTGGATTGTGATAGAATAAATCAGATGAAGTCAGAAAAAACAGACCCTCAGCAGCTAGAGCCCTTCTGTTTGTTGACTGTGTATTGATCCTAGAATACCATTAAGCCATTTCTTTAAGTATTCCACTGCATCAGCAGCCTGAAGGTACAGTACTGAACTCTGCCCCCACTGTCCTTGTGCAGGTTCTCATTAGTTCTCCAGTCTCATTATAGATTGCTGGTTTGCAACTTTCTTTAGTCAAGTCATGTGTAATTGACTAATAATTTTACATTTCTTACATAATATTCTTATTTTTTTCTAGTTTGAAGCTCTTCAATCCAGTTTCTTGCTGTTACAGTATCCAAATACAGGTTGTTAATTATGTTATGAAATCATGGCAGTGTTGCCTTTGGCTGTAAAGATAAGTTGGCAAGAGAAGGCAGAGAATCATTAACACAATCAACACATGCAGCATGTCATAGCCTGGCTGCGATGATCCTGCTAACAAATTTGCACTAGATTTGTCAGCGAAATGAATAACTCAGATTACGGGCTGATCTCTCATGATAAGGAATTTTATGGACACATTTCAAGTGCCGTACAGCTAAGACATCTTTTGGCAGGCTGGCGCACGGCGTGGCACGGATTTCTCATGTGTGGGGGAAGGTGTTCTGTGAAACCGGACTGCTTGGAAGGAGAGTCGAAGGCACAATTTCTCAGTCTAATTAACGCCTCAGTCACAACAGCAGCATACGTTTCCACACAAATTTCCCAGCAGCCCTTATTTTGTTTGGAGAATTGTCAATGGAGCATCACAGCATGTGTGCTTAAAGGTGTAGAATAGTCATTTCATGTTTCATTTTTGGCAATTATATAGAGTATTTGTAGTTCAAAGGCAACAGCCAACTTGTGTGTTACCATCACCACCGTGCTGCCCATGTCATAGATCAGAAGATTTCAAAATGTTTAAAGACAGACAGATATGAAACAGATATGATGTATGATAATGAAACCCTTTTTGTTTAATTGAATCATTCCAGCAACGACTCAAAACACAGCATGAAAATGTATAACAGGAGAAAACAATGTAATTTAGCTACCTATAATCAGCTTTATTTTCATGCCTAGTTAATAAAAAGAATAGAAATACATGGGGGATTTAAAGGTGATTTAAGTGACTCTGAATATGGTAAGGTTGTTGGTGTCAGATGGACTTCTCTGAGTATTTCATAAACTGTACCATGGGTGTACAGCAAACAAAACTGCAGCAATAGTGTGATACTCTCATGTCAATATGGAGCAGTATAGCTGAGGAATATTTCTAGCACATTCTTGCATAAATGCCAAGAACAGCAGCGCCGTGCTGTACTAGCAAGGTGTACCGAATATAGTCCAGTGAGGATATTTGCCCATTTGATATATTATTCTGTAATATGTCATACATATATTGTAACACTGTGCAATACTCCACTGGATACATTGTAGTCTTTATTATTCTCTCTTGACTCATTTAACTGTTGTATCCCTCTGTGCCATTTTTAAGTTAAACAAAGTGTTCTCTGAGCAGCGCTGCATCCAAAAATGACTGTGATAGCTACACAGTAAAAAAGTGTGATCTCATACTATTTTTTAAGGCCCTCTAAAACGACTGCCGTGTGATTCACAGCAGAGTGGCATCACATCTGAACAGGAGTGAGAGAATGGATGAGCAATGTGGAAGAACACACTAAGGAGGGAGGGAGGGAGAAAGAGATTATAGGTAGTGAAAGGTTGAGCATTGCAGAGAGAGGCAAGTGGGAGAAAGGCGGAGTAGATCCTTTAGCAAGAGTGAAAGGGAATAGGAAAGAAAAGGTAGAAATGAGGGAGAAATAGGATATTTACAGTAGATGGCTGTGTGTGGTTCATACAGAGTCCAAAGGTAAACCACAGTGAGCTACATCATAGCCTATGAATCAAATAGCAGTGGCAAGCGTCAGTCAGCCCAACCCATTGCCTCTTTGTAATCTTACACTTCCTCTAGAACCCATAAACAACTGAATTCATCATGAATGTACATTTGTATAATTTCTTTGTTTTTCTTATTCTGCATTTGCATCTCACAACACAAATGCTCTTTAAAAAAAAAAGTTATTTATTTTTGATAGCAGCAGCTTCCCACTCATCTGGCTCCTAAGCAGACAAGTTAGAAGGTAGTCCTTTTATTCTGCGCCCACAAATCTTACCAGATGGATGTTATCTTCTGTCCCTGTGTGCCTCTGTAGTGATTCATAGCCTTCTCTTTATGTGACTGCATTTCAGTGTGGGTAGTAGTAAATTAATATCTCTACACCTCTGCCTCTGTCTCCTCCCTCTTGCACACTGCTATTCTGTACCTCCTATATCAGTACAAGTTCAATTGGCCGGTGAACAGCTCTGTGTCCGATTAAGGCTTGCCAGCCACTGATTTTTATTGGCTGTGTAATGGTGCAGAACCTAAACATTTCTCAGGGTCGATGGGCTGTGTGTAGTACAAGCTATTAGGGAATGCAGAGGAGGCAAGTGGGTGTAGAAAGTTGGAACAGGCTGTAGATGCGAGAATGAATTGTCACCTCAGGAGGGAAATTTGAAATGTCACAAGCAAGAAATTATTTAGCTTTTGTTTATTGTTGCAGTGCGGCCTGGTCCCATCTGATTTGCATTAATAACATATACTTTACTAGGGGAACTTGGTGCAGTATGGCAAAAAAAAAAAGGTGGTATTACAAAGATTAGGGCTTAGACCTGTTAGATCTTCACCACAGAAAATTGTTACGATATAAAAAAAAGAATTAAAATGTAATGAGTAAAGTTACCTGGTCTTTTTTTTAAGTTCTAATAGTCTTATCCTGGCTAACTCCATCTTCCCCTGGCCTACCTGAACAATAGGAATCCATCAGATTTTGGGTTCAGGTGCATTGTGTCCTTACCCAGTTGCTGGCTGTCCCACTGTGAACCTCTGGTTGACAAATGTGAGTATAATCCGCTAATGTTCCTAATCCTCGGGTCACATTAAAAAATGGATGAGAAATTAATCTGTTCTCAGGTCTGTCAGGTATATTTTTTCAGTGCCAGTGCTTGTTTTCAACCAAATCCTTCTGTATGGGTCAATACGACCTAACCTACAACCAAACCAGCCAGCCAAATCCCTCAAACCAGACTCTGTCAGATGTTCTCTGTCCTTTAGTCCTTGTACCGTGAAGATTTCATTATATTGGTGATTTTTAAAGATAAAGCGACCATAGGCTTAGTGAATGAAAAGTTTGTTTTTCTGCTTCTTTTAGCAGCTTTAAAATAAATTGGAGAGGATGAAGAGACAGAGAAACCTACTTTACAGCCAGAACAAAGTGGATGCCTTCCCTCCTCCGGCAGACAGAAAGTTACAAAGTTGGTCACACTCTGCAAATGCTTTCCGGCGTCCTCCTCCACATGAACGTGAACATCCAGTGTGTTTTGTGTCAGTGTCTGCCATATCTGCCCATACCATGCTATACCATGCATATGTGCTACCGTAACCGGGCTAATTTTATTGCTTCTGGCTGAGTGGATCAAAAAGACCCACATTCACTGTTTTTCTTCTGTTTGCTCTCCACCTTTCATGCTGTAATCTGTGCAAAAGGCAGAATTAAAGCAGCACTTCCCTGGAGCCAGCCTTCTCTTTTCAGATTGGTAAAAGAGGGGAAATTGGGAGGATGTGCTTGTTTGGGGGCAAAAGGATTGCAGGATTTACTCTCAGGTGAAAGTTCTGGATTTCAAAGGCCACGCGGATCAAGTCGCGTTGCAGGAAAAACACAGACGAGCGGGTTCTTCTTCTTCTCAGAAATGTATTTCTAGGATCTTAAAAAAGATCATTTTAAGTTTTACAAAAGACAAACCCACAAACAAATAGACACCATATAGTGTTTCTAAAGTTTTTGTTTTTGGCAGTAAAATGTGAACCAATCTTCATCAAACCAACAGCTATACACAAAGAGCACGGGGTGAATTTTAGACAGTTTATTACAGAAAATATCCTGCATTACTCCTGATATATTTGGTCATTCTATTCCCTCTTGATAACAGCCATTCAAGCCGATGCAGTGGTATTTCCTTTACTTTCATCACTCCACAGCAGGTAATGGCAGTGTAACGGTGCTGTTTGCAATCCTTCCACTGTGGTGTCTTTCATTTGGCTACATTCCTTCTCAATAACTTACTGACAGTAACTTACTCAACCCAACCGGTCGTCGCCAAATAGCAACAGTGGGAACAATCTTATAATTTTTGTGTTTTTCTTTCTATGCATCAATGCAGGGTCTATCTTACAACATAAACAGCCTTGAGGTGACTGTTGTTATGATTTCGAGCTGTATAAATTGAGTTGAGTTGAATTAAACTGAATACAGTAGACTCATGAACAAGTGTTAACTAAACAAATGGTTCCTTCTGTAGCTGTGCCATGTTTTATTTATTTATTGGCATTTAATGCTAGGTATTAAAGTACTAATATATAATTAGTACTAATATAAATACTATATAAAGGAAACTATGTCGTCTTTTATGTGTAGATGTGGGCTGATGAAAATGACTTTTTTACTGTTTCCAGCTTTATTCAGAACAATGGTTCTTGACATTAGAAGATGTGTATTATGAACTTCAAATTCAGTTATTTGAGGGGTTTTTTTTCAGTTATTATGTCTCTAACCTCAGTGACTTTTTTATTTCATAGCTAAAGATTTCACATGCTTCTTCTAGCACAGAAAATGTTAGCATTTTATATTCTCTATGTATGGACAATCTGTGTTTAGGTTCCAGAGCAACACAGTGTTGTCTTTTGTTATTTCAAATAAACAGCATTTGTTATTAATTGCATCTTAGATGAAGCTCTTATATATCAAGCCTCGGCTTTAGCTTTGGCTTCATCACTTGTGCCTGCGAGCCTGGGCTTGCAAACACACTCTGGTCAGAATATAACACATTCCCAATTCCTAACCAGGAAAATTACTATTTTGGTTCTTCTCAAGAGAAAGCGAAACCAGGACAACATAGATCAGTAGATCAGCTCACTGAACCACAAACTAATTTCAGACCTAGGCTTGGAGCCACACTGTCGCTAAAATATAAGTACTATACTTGCTTCTGCAAACCTGTTGCTGTGTATAATATAAAATATTTCTGAATTACAAACACATACATTATTATGATGTCATACGTACAGTATAGTAGCAACAGAATCACATCAGACTGCTGTACTCTAAAATATTACATTCATACTATTTTTCTTTCTGTAATTCCACAGGTCGCTTTTTACCATTGTTACAGTATTTTTGCTGCTTTGTATTTTGATACATTTAAAATAGTTTTATGTCTATATATTTCATCTTCTGTTGAGCCAAGTGTGCCAAATTTCATGTCTTGTGCACTTGTTGTACACTGAATAACAATAAAAGCATGCGTGTCTGTTAACTGGAGCAGAATTCCTGTTAACATTAAAATAACTTCATAATTAAATAAAACCTCATTAGTATTTTTATTACCTGCATGTATTTCTTAGTATCACTGTAATATGTATGCCCTGTGTGGTGTTTGTTACATTATGCTTGGTTTTTTCTTTGTGCGTGTGATTTTGTTTAAACAGTAGATGATTATATTTTGTGTGAATTGTGTCTCATGAGACTGTGTGTTGTGGTAAGATTCATATTGTCCTTGTGCAACATAATTATTAACATTTGAATTAATTAGTTATATTGCTTTTCTGAGCAAATCACAATATGAGTCCCAAGATTTAAATCTTAGAGTCCTTATATTAAAAAAATAAACATTTACTATAAGAATGATTTTTTTTCTTTTTTCTGTGGTATGATACATTAATGTGAAATATCAAATGTGAAATAGAAATGTAAAAATAATTCTGCCAGCTACATTAAAAAGCAGATGTTTCTGAAGTGGAGATTCTTATAGTCTTTATTGATTTTTTTTTTTTTTTAAATGTTTTCACCACATTTATCAAAATCTGCAGGTTATTAAAGAATATCTTACATCTCTGATATCTGTGCATGTGCAGCACATGGTTTATTTTTATCAAGAAGCAAGGTGGCAGAGTTATGATGAAGAGGCCCACAATGCTCATAATAAATCCCTTTGTTTATGAGATGAGAGCCTTCCTCTCCCACAGTATACAGCCTAGGGAGAAGACCTTCCCTTTAATATAAGGGTGATTCTTTGTCTGTGACTCACATTAAAGGGGGAAATGGGACTCTAAAAACCCCTGCCTTCAACCTGTGCATCTGCAATCACATGAAATTAGAGGTGTTCCCACAGTGTTTTGACTTAGAGTTTTAAAAATAGCTCGCATATGCCCTTATTTTGTTCTACTGCAGTTGTCGGGGTGGCTGAGGCCAGCAGATAAATGCATATATCGTTGAGATTACTTGGTCTCCATATGCAGTGCACCTATATTGTCTCAGATGTTTAATCTCCCACAAGATATATGTCATGTGCATTTGTCAGATCACCGGGCAAACACTCTCTATGTGACTGGTAGCCTGGCTGCCATGACCACAAAAATGCAGACAACACATGCGCAACGTAATCTCCGCTGAGACCTGCAACATTCATATGATGTAAATGCAAAACAGCATGCGTAATTGCATTCCAACATACCCCAATAATTTTGCTCTATGGCTGGATTTTGAAACCAGGTAAAGTATTGCGAGAAATTAAATAAAACAATAGCATCCCATTCCTTTGTTTGTTTCTGGAGATACTTTTCATTTGATTTGATTTTTTTTTTTGTGGCAAAATTAAATGCAAAAAAAGAGAGCGAGACAAATGCACACAGCTGTAAACTGCACTGCGCTGAGTTAAAGTGGCAAACAGCTCTTCTTTCCTTTCATTTCTTCTCTTTTTTCATTTTTTTTACTTCAGGACTTAGAAAGAAATCTTTAGTCCCTGCTGAGATGGAGATGGATGTGTGGCTGCCCTTCCTCTTTGATTACACCCAGCTTTGCAGAGTCATCCTAGATGAGAAGGGACCAGCCTTTTCCCAGATCACCTGCAACGGTGAGCTGCAAAAATTCGTCTGTAACTGTATGTGCCCACCCCCCACCCCCTTTCCCATCTTTGTTTTCACTCTGACCTTCAGAAGATGCACACAAAGGCTCCCCTCAGCTCAGGCTGCTTGCTTTCCTTAAATAAGAGGAGAAGGGATGAGCAGAGAAAGGGCAGCTCTTTCAGCATTCAGAATAATAATCAGCTTTTCTCATCCCTGCACATTACAAGTAAATTCTCACAACAGTTTGCTCAATAATATATCACCCAAACACTCCGTCAGAGCTGAGGCCAGTGTCTGATTTGATGCATGTCATATAGACTAAAAGTTCCCCCAGGCCACTTCTTTATGTAGCATAAGTATTGATGCGCCTCGTGGAAGCAGCATCAGTGTTGCAACACATTGCAGATTGGTGAGATCCTGCACAAGGTGTGTCCTGCGGTAGGTTTTTCTTTTCCTTTTTTTCCTCCTTTTTTTTTTTAACTAAGTGGGTGTGGCTTAATTCTTCACTGCACCAAGGCAAAACTTCCACTGGATATCTGTGTGATAGGTCAGCTCCAAACAAGCTCCAGCAGCGGACACAAAGTACTGCACCTCACACATTTCTGGTGTACATTAATCCCACTTTTATTTTCCACAGAAAAAAAAAGATGTTAGTTTTTTTCTGATCTGTTTCGGTTACATTTTAAAACCATTCTATGAAAAACTGTAGCACCAGAGCAGATTTCTATTGCCCGTTCTTTGATAAAAATTTCAATTTTGTGCTATTTTTCAGTTTTTATCAGCTCGGTTTGGGGAGAGACATTTCTTGTATATAAAAAAAGAGTAGCACTTCATTTCTTCTTCCAGTCATTTGCAAAATAAAACAGATAAAATTTTATATCTCTTTTCTTTTTCGTTTAAATCACAACAAATACATTTAAAGCAAATAAGAAATTAGGCGGTATTTAGCATAATCCAAGCAGGGAATCGGCTTTCATGATGATTATTATATATTTATATATTCATATGTATACATATCTATATATATATATATTATGTCTATATACAAGTATGGCACTTGATTACACAAAAGCAAGAAAACACTTCACAAATAAAAGCAGTGGGCGCTTTGGTGTGTCATAAATTAAGGAAATCACAGACGTTAGCGTTTTGCAGCAAATTCACCAGATACTGTTTTGCAAGTTAGCTATTAAGCAGTGGAATGGATACATGTGTTAAGGTCAGTGGTGCAACACAGGCAACAAAAAAACATGAAGTAAGCTGATGTGTTTTATCTACGCTGAACCATAGTCAGTAAGGATTTATATATCTATATTTATATATAAATCTGGGTGGTTGATTTTTTTTTCCTTTGTATGGTGCCATTTAATTAGGTTGGTGCCAAAAACAAAACAGGTGGAAAGAAAATGTCTTAAAAACACCGTCAGGTCAGTAGCACATTTGGATAAGGTCAGGCTCTCAAGTGTTCACCTCTTAGTGCAATTATTTTTGCATTTACTCTCTTCAAGTACAGCAGAACAGCCCCAGAGTAAATATGTGAACACGTTAACATGGTCTCCGTTTACCATCCTACAGAGTATAAACGTTACTAAAAAGTTGCATCAGTGCAAGAATAAATAAGTAAACAAACGTGTAATCCACGCTTGCCATGAAGTCTGTCAAAGACCAACAAATTAAAAAGAAATTGCCCACTCTTTAAGTCATGACACGAATTCGGCGTGCACAGCTGTCCATCATGTCCATCATGGTTTTTGTTTTTTGTTTTTTACATGTTTTTTTTCCACGTGTGTTACACATAAGCTGAGTCACTGGATTGAGTGCGGCCAAAATTAGGCACACTCATCCTTGGCAAGTCCTTATTTCTGATTTCATAAATGGACTTTCGCCGAGCCTGCACGCCTCGCACGGCCGTTTTGATTTTCCGCCAGCCCAAGTGATTGAGTTCTGCCAGGTTCAACACCACACAAAACCCACTGACAGCGAACATGAAGACCAGGAACACCGTCTTCTCCGTGGGTCTGGAGACGTAGCACTCGACATCTTTTATGCAGGGGTAGCGATCACATTCATACACCGAGGGGACGTTGAATCCATACAAGAAATACTGACCCACCAAAAAGCCTATTTCCAGCGCGTTTCTGAAAACCACCTGGATGATGTAAAACCTGGAGATGCCCTCTTGCCTCCTCATTTTGGACTTTGTAGTTCTCATGGCCGAATTGGGGATCTCTTTGACTTCTAAACAGTCTGGCTCGGCTTCTTTGGTGGAGTTCTCTGTGTTCTGAAGTACTCCATTAACAATGGTGTTCTTTATCTTTTTGCTCTCGTCTCGTTTCAGCGAATCTTGATCCTTATCTAGTGTCAGATAGACTGTTGAGTAGCGCCGCTCCTTCTGCTTGGCCGACTGATGCACCGAGTATGTGATAAAACAAAGGCTCGGAGTGCACACCATGATGATTTGAAAAACCCAATATCTAATGTGTGAAATGGGGAATGCCTTGTCGTAGCATGCCTGGTTGCAACCCGGTTGCAAGGTGTTACAAACAAACATGGTCTGCTCGTCATCATAGACAGTCTCTCCAACTATCGCTACGATTAGAATCCGGAAGATGACCACCACTGTTAGTAGGATCCTAAAAAGCAAGCAAACAACAATGTGAAAATACGTGTAAATATGTACGGTTACTGTAAGCGTGGTTCAGTTGTGCGCTGCCTCGGTGGCTGATGCGCTTGGAGTCAAAATCTGGCGTGTTGGTGTAGGGAGCTGTCCAGTGCTGAAACAGGACGCTCTTTGACGTGTTATGTGCTTCTAACAGCGTTATTCTCTCATGGATAATGTCACGTCTGTATATAGAGCGTGTGTCTTATGATTTAATGGGAATGACATGTAGGAATCGGTGTTGCCGTTACTGTACCTGTGTGTGCTTTGTTAATGGAAGGAGGTGATAACGCCGACTCTCGTTCAATCTTTGTCTGCCACCCATGAGTGCACAACCACCACTCAAACTCACCACCAAACATCAAATGGATAAATGGATGAATGAACACATGAAACGACACATGGATTTTAGTTTAGGCTTTCAACTTCGCAGCACCATCCCAGGTTCTGAAGAGACAGCTGTTAACTGATCTACTCAGCTGTCTCGCTTAGGAGGAAGAGGACGACGACGACGACAAAAAAAGGATATCTGTGGAACAAGACAGAAAAATCCACAACACAGACACGAAGACTGGGCACCATGCTACAGAAGATCCTGGAGGTAAAAGACAGAAACGGGGGACTGGGAACCATGCTAAAGACGATCCTGGAGGCTGCTGCGTTTCTTCGGTTGATCTTGGTTTTTGTTGGTCATCTTACCTTCCGATCATAGTAGAGTGCTGCTGGACAGCAGCCTCCAGGAGCCTCTCTAGTATAGTCCATTCCCCCATTTCTGAGCATCCGGAGGAGACGAGAGCGCAACGGCACTGTGTTCAAATCCCTCCAAAAAGAAAGGGTTTTATTTCCCGTCCGGCTTCTTTCTGTCTATTGCTGTTGTCAGTCTCCACAAGACTCGATTTTAGCTAAAAAATGCATCTGTCACGGGATGCTGCTACCGTCCTCGTCTCTCTCTTTCTCTCTGCGCGCTATCTGGTTGGTTATGCGCTGAGCGCGCAGCGCCAGTCCTGCTGTGTGTGCCGAGCGCTCCCACAACGTTGCCACACTTTTCCTTGTCATGAGAGTCTGAAGGGCTGATTACTATAAGCCCTCCTATTTTCGATCTTCAGATCAGTTTGATGGGCTGCGCGCTGCGTCTGGATGGAGGGAGGTTGGATTTAATGTCTTGCCAGCGTTAATCCGCCTTTAAGTAGTCTTCCCCCTCCCTCCCACGCGTCACGTACGCGCAGACAGGTCGGTGGAGAGCAGCCAGAAGTATCAGGGTTTCTGATTTCCAGGTACTTAGTTTGGGACATAACGTGCACCGTCCAGTGGACTCTGCTGTAGACTAGGGTGTCCAGAGTGCTAGAATCAAAGGTTTATACATTTTTGCATAGCTTGCTTGAATCAAACCGGTACACTGTATTGTTACTTAACAAATTGAGGTACAAAACTGCACGTGCAGCCACATACAGCAACATCTATATTTTCTGGACAGTGCTTGTGGGGGCACCGTGTTCTGAGAACAAGGTCAAGGGGACTTTTCTGGGGGGGTTTTGTTTTTGTTGTTTTTTTTGTTTTAGTTTATAGATAAACACACTTACAGGCAGGCTGCGTCTACCTAGTGTTTCACATTGCATCAGTTTTAACAAAATCTATTGTTTTATCTGCGGTTCTAGGTTATATCTGAAACACAAAGCGAATGCAGCTTTATGGGCTAAGTGGAGGCAGTATTTCTTTCTTGGAGCAGACAGCTTTACATACCCGGAGGATTCCTCCCCATGTCGCCGTCATCTTTGCCCGGTTGGTAGCTGTTGTTTCCACCTCGGGCAAAGATGATGCTCTGGATACAGTGACAGAGTGAAAGTACCATCCGAGCTGCTAATCGCTTTACAAGGCAGCCTGCCTGTCTGCCTGCCTCTCTCTGTTTGTGTGGAAGTTTAAAAATAGAAGCAAAATATGTGACCCCGCCCTGTATAACGCTCCGAGGCTTCAACCTATGGCACGGCACTGTGTACTCATGCTAATATTAGACTGTTGTGTGGTTTATAGAACATGTTAAGTCAAAGCGCCCCCCCCCCCCCCCCCCCCCAAAAAAAAAATGTATATGTATACATACATATACATATATAGGAGCTTTATTACACAGACCTCTTTATATTAAAATTATAGCTGGTTTCAAACACTTTGTGTCCCCATATATCTGCATTTCTTAACCTCGGAGACGTGGTTTTCTGGTCACGTGACGGTGGCGTTTTCACTAAATGAAACTTTGCTAGGTTAATTTCTCATGAGGTGGCTTATCCTCTCCGCTCACTGTAATCTTTTCTAATTCAAATCTTTAATAACCTTTACTCATCCGTCACGTGATGAAAGGGCAAAGCTTTGGCGCTTAAGGGAGAAGGAAAGAAAGGGGCTGGGCAGGCTGTTTGTTTATTAATAAACTTGTACATCTTCACATAAAATTGCACTTGTGTAAACAAAAAACATTAACAGCAACGCGCGAATTGCTGTTTTTAGTCGTAACTTCGGTTGTAATAAAGGGTGAGGTAATAAAGGGTGAGTGCAATGCGGAGGTGGGCAGGTGGACTCTTAGAAGCACTTCCTGTGGACAATGGAGGGTCCAGCCTCGTCGTACTCCTGCTTGCTGATCCACATCTGCTGGAAGGTGGACAGCGAGGCGAGGATGGAGCCGCCGATCCACACAGAGTATTTCCTCTCAGGGGGGGCGATGATCTAAACACAAGCACGTTTGTCAACTTGGGAAAATTACAAATAAATGTGTTATTCAACAGTGTGTTAAGTTACCTTAATCTTCATGGTGCTGGGGGCGAGAGCTGTGATTTCCTTCTGCATGCGGTCAGCGATACCCGGATACATGGTGGTGCCGCCGGACATAACGTTGTTAGCGTACAGGTCTTTACGGATGTCAATGTCGCACTTCATGATGCTGTTGTATGTGGTTTCGTGAATGCCAGCGGATTCCATTCCTTGGCAAACACACAGAACAAGTGAGTGGGTTTTTACCTCGTGCAGCAAAGTACACATCTGACAGCGCGGTCAGCTGGCACAACAGGTGCTGAAAGGGACAGCTCCGCCAACAGCTGATGTTTGCGGAGCTAAGGTCAATGTGAAGTGGAAGGCACTGCTTTAGGCAACTGATATGCATTTAACGGTAATAAGGTGGTAAATCGGTGATGGATATATCTGAAGCTCCACTTGGTTGCCATAGTTAGTCAAAAATGTGAGAAATAGACGTGTATATGCTTAGAAAACAATTCATGTACAAATGTGTGGTAGTATTCTATGAATAGGCCTAAGGAATAATTAACAGTTATAAGCAAGCATTAAATATTGAGAGCCATATTAAGACCCAGATATTAGACTGATTCTTTGACTGACAGCTACCCCTCCTGCTTCACGATTGGTTCACATTAATATTGTAACAAGTTCCAGCAATGGAAGGAATTGAGCTGATCGAAACGTTCCTTACACCAGAAGAAAGTGAGTTTAACAGTCTGTACATTGCAGTGAAGGTCAGACTATACGTGAATGACTATTGCAGGGACTTACAGTTAATTCAGCGCGACGTTTCAACAGTGTCACTGCAATTAAATTAGTGCTTAGATGTTGTGTTCGCTTTTACGCACCAATGAATGAGGGTTGGAAGAGGGTTTCCGGGCAGCGGAAACGCTCATTGCCGATGGTGATGACCTGGCCGTCGGGCAACTCGTAGCTCTTTTCTAGAGAAGAGGATGAGGCGGCGGTGGCCATCTCGTTTTCAAAGTCCAGAGCGACGTAGCACAGCTTCTCCTTGATGTCACGAACAATCTCGCGTTCAGCTGACGGAGATAGACGGGCGCGTTGTAGTCAGAAAAAATGTACTTTGGACACAAGATAAATCTCTCCTCTGATACCGTGTTATAATAATTCTTTGTATCTTTATACCCGTGTTGATTGTTGAAATAAAACAAAATAAAAGTAAAGTAAAAGTAAATGATGTTTGAGTGATGTTTTAGTGCTTTACAGGTCGCCCGTGTTTGAAATTTGTGACTAACGCTTTACACTCACCGGTTGTGACAAAAGAATAACCACGCTCCGTCAGGATCTTCATGAGGTAATCTGTGAGGTCACGGCCGGCCAAGTCTAAGCGCATGATGGCGTGGGGAAGAGCGTACCCTTCATAGATGGGGACATTGTGGGTCACACCATCACCGGAGTCAAGGACAATACCTAGAGCCAACAGAGAATATGTAAACATTTAATGTACCTTTTTTTTAAAATCTACTCAAATGCTGCACAGCACCTGTCGGAGGTCTGTGTCATACCTGTGGTACGCCCAGAAGCGTACAAGGACAGCACTGCCTGGATGGCCACATACATTGCGGGGACATTGAAAGTCTCAAACATGATCTGTGTCATCTTTTCTCTGTTGGCCTTTGGGTTGAGGGGGGCTTCTGTCAATAGAGTGGGGTGTTCCTCTGGGGCCACGCGCAGCTCGTTGTAAAAGCTGTGGTGCCAGATTTTCTCCATGTCGTCCCAGTTGGTGATGATGCCGTGTTCGATGGGGTACTTTAGTGTCAGGATTCCTCTTTTGCTCTGGGCCTCGTCCCCGACGTAGGAGTCCTTCTGGCCCATACCAACCATGACGCCCTGAAAACATCAGGAATCGGTGAAGTGATGTAGTGAAGGATTTACTGATGATTAGAACAAAACATGGCTGGTGGGTTTCCTCCAGTGTAAACAATAGATGCGTGCGTAATTACGCACAACTCTGCTTATCCTTGCAAAGCCTTAGATTATTTTTGATTAAGTATAAATCATGCATACACGTCTCTACAGTGCCACTGTTGTGTTTATGAACAGTTTAAATTACCTGGTGACGTGGGCGACCAACAATGGAAGGGAACACCGCTCGTGGTGCGTCATCTCCGGCGAAACCCGCCTTCACCAGTCCAGAACCGTTATCACACACCAGGGCTGTAGTCTCCTCGTCGTCACACATGGCTGCAGGTCTGCAACAGACAGGCGGGTGCGCGCACGAGCACAATTAGTTCCGATAACAGTTGTCCTGTTCTTTTTGTTTTGTTTTGTTTTGGGGGTTTTTTGTTGTTGTTGTTTTGTTTGTTTGTTTTTTGATTGGGGGATTAAAGAGGTTCCCTTCTCTTTATAGGTTCAGCGCAAACAGCACACATAAGATCGTTTTTGGTGGATCCTGAAGCCAGAAAACTGGTTATGGATAATAATAAATTAGTTTTATGTAATATATCACATAACAAACTACATATTTCACGAATTTGAGAGTTGTTTATTCAGATATTTAAGTCACTAACACTAGCGCTGTGTAGCGTAAAAGCGTTGTTAGGACTTTGCATCAGTTGTAATCCACAAAAGAAGTTGATGATCCACATGTCGCTTTTGATGAAATGATCGGTTTAATTTAGATAATGATTCTTGTAAGTAAAAGATGGAGGTCATTGCCGTTTGCATTAAAGTCCTGGATCGATCCTAGTGTAATAAATCCAGTGTTTGTCATTTTTTCACTCCCGTTTGATCAGCTGTGAGTACTCACCAGATCAGCACCAGAGGCCGACTCTTGAGTGTGTAAACCAGGGGTGCTGAAATGTCATGCCCCGCCAGTTTATACTCTGACAGTGTCCACGAGAAGGGGCCAACCAGTGCGACCCCTTCTCCATATTTGGTAGCCCACTGCCCCATTGACAACAGCTTCTCCATGAAAGGCATGACAAGTAGAGGGATATCCCCATCTGTGCCTGCTCCCCATTTATGGACGACAGGGATGAGGACAAAGAGACAATGAGAGGCTTTCTTTTGATCCCTCTCGATAAATCACTGTAGGATTATTTAGAAACATCGCTGTGTCTGGAAAAGTTCTAATCTAGTCACACATTTCTATCTTACAGAATTGTTTGAACCCAGCCAAACTAAGTAAATTCCTACATTTAAACATGGGTTACACTTTCCTGTATAATCATTGTTTACACAATTCTGTCCATATAAGTACTGAAAGGCGTAATATTGGTCAATATATGCACAGCTTTTTTTTTTTCTTTTTTCATTTTTGCTATTGTAATATATTTGCTTGTAGATTTAAAGGACACAGCCTGTGCCAAGTGTAGAGACCACTTGTGCCACAAACCTGGTGTGAGCAGCTCTTTGACTTTTTAGAAGCTTCAAACCTCTCGTGTTGATTTTGTGTTAAACAAAGCATCTTCCTGAAGAAATAGTCTCATTCTGGTGCAGCGACTATGTATATGTTTAACATCCTTGACTTGCCACGAGGCAAAGGAAAAGAGATGTTCACAGATGCATTCAAATATTTCCATAAAATCTAAGTTTCCATGATTGTAATGGTCTCTCTGTAAAATAATAATGTTGTGGCCATAGTGCATGCTGCTTGTTTGCCTTTGGAATATACTCTAGTTCATGATTGAGCCCCTTCTGTTGTGTTTGCATTGAGTGTATTGAGCATAAAATACATGCATGAACCCACAGTCAAAAATAGAGGCAATTACTTGGTCATAGTATAATGTCAAAGGTCATTGTGGTATGCTGAAGGCACTTCTACTTGTTTCTTTCTCTCTGTCTGAACAGATAGTATTACCTCAAACACCAAATACTGTTCTAATAATTACCTTGTGATGTAAGAACAGCCAGAGATAATTCATTCTTCCTTGTAGGAAACCTTTGCAGATAAGTCAGATGTAACGCTGATACTATTTGCTGTTTCCGACATCAAAACAATAAAGAAAAGGGGAAATCTTCTGTTGTGACATGTGCCATATTCTTTCTTTATTCCTGCACTGAGGAAAGAACAAGACATAAGAAATGACATTGCCAGTATACTTGAAACAGACAGAGCCCAAGTTCTGAAGGCTGGAAAATAACATTGGCTAAGAGCAGTGGATGGTCCCACCACAAGGAGGACAAGACAAAAGGGCACAGCAAGCCATGAATCATATGCTGCTGTCACCCGACCCCAAGCCATAACCCTTCACTGTGTGACTCTTTGTTTTGGTGTTATGTAATAATTGGTAGGCAGTGGTCTGCTTTAAGCATCCCTTTGCCCCAGCATTTAAATATATTCCTAATATGTTTTTGACCATAGCTAAGTTAAGTCCATCTAGGTAGACCAGCACTGTAACTGTAGCTTAAGGTGGACATCTTTGCCCGTGTTCCAAAATATTATAGTTTGAAAATGACATTTCAGTGTTAGCCGCTGTTCTCTGCAGGTTCTGTCACTGCCAGGGTTCGTTCTTAGGATATATATTGTGTAACCATAAAATAATTTTTATGTCTGTTTTCCTAGCCTGTTTTCCACGGGTGTGAAAGGCTCACACCAGTGCCTGAAAAATACACAGAGACACTTGGAGGCTGCTCAAATAATCCTGTAGTGTGACTTTCACTTTAGCAGTTACTGAGATTAAATCATTGTGGCATGATCGTTCTTGTCCCGCTCACAACCCCTCCGGAGATCATCATCATTACTCAGCAGTGGAGATGAGCTAATAAGGACAAAAACTGTCCAGAACAAAGAAGTATATTGATTTTCTATGGGGAATCAATATTCATCATTAATAAAGCGCAAGTCTTTTTAATGAATCCAGCCTGGATGGAAGTCATTCACCTGATAGAGGCAAGGTGTTGTACATAGGTGGGAAAAGTGAAGGGCTGTTGAAATGTCCCAGGATTGAAGCATTTAATCGGTTCATCAGAAGCTCACTTGATATAAACTGTCTGGAAATGCTTTGGCCATTCCAACATTCATCTTTCTTGAGCACCAGGAGCCACTGAAAGGTCACAGCCAAAAGAAGACATGAAGCATATTGCTCAGTGAAAACTGGGTGTCCTCTTTCTGGCCCATGCACTGAATACTGAGTGACATGTTGTTGGCTTAAGTTAAAGTCTTCTGCTGGGTACCGCAAAGGAGCGCATGGTTTGGATCACTGTCACTATGCCTGAAGTTACACTGCAAGCATTTACTCATTCATTATCACTGATACTTGGACAGTAAGCTGCACTTTCCTAAAGTGCACAGTTTCCAGTTTTTAGACTTTATGAACATCTGTTACATAATAAGCTCATGAAGCTACTCTGAAGAGAAAATAAGTGCTGATTTTGGCGAAGAAAGTCCAAGTTTAGGTCTATCACATCTGCCTACACACACACACACGGAAAATGTTACATTTTTAATTGAGTAATCTAAACAATATCACAATTCTTAGTGTATTTGTTTGTTTTCTATAACTAACTTTTACTATTCCAATTAACTAATATACAATTCACAAAAAACGCCAACAAGAAATTCATATTTTGCAGTCTAAACATGTTTTTCCCAATAAATCACTTAAACAATATCTTTTTTGTTAAAATTGTTTATGATTCATTCAATTGAATAATGAAAAACACAATTAATAGACTAATTTTAGTCTATAATTGTGTAAATCTTTGCAAAACAAAACTTTGCATGAATCTACTTATAAGATTTTTTGTAATGTAGTTACACTGTTAACTAATTGATCATATTTCCATAATTAAGGTCTTAATGCAGCACAGTAAAACTGGGTCAAACCTCTTTACTTTGGGGGATGTTGACTTAAAGACATCCATGGTGAAATATTTATACTTGTTTACTTAGTCTGTGATCATCTATTTCCTGATTTAAATTATTTGAGCATACTGAGTGTAGCATTTTCATATACTAGATTGCACAAAATAATGGGTCCAAACATGCTTATGGTATTATATATACTCATTTTTTTGATGCAGAATTTAGTGACTGTTTAATGTAACCAGCTATGGGAAAAATAAAACCTCAAATTCCCATTTGGTGATTCCCATTAAAGGTAGAATTCCCACTTGTTGTTTCTATTGAAGGGCATTTTGTAGACAAGATACAAAGAACAACTACAACAACAAAAAACTTTGCAAAGATTCTGAGACCAGGAGAAGTTCTCCCTCCTGGTGTCCAGACGAATGGCAAACTGATATTTACTTATATAGCTAGCATCCACATCACCGTGTGTTTTTGTGTGCATGCGCATGCCTGTGTTTGGGGGAGAAATTACAGAGCAGTATGTGGCCAATTTAATGGTGAAAGTGTATACTCATCTTCTCTCTTTTTGCCCCCCAGGTTTCCCTGAAGCCAACAGGAACAGACTTTTTCCATAGCCAGTCTCAGACCCCAATAAAAAATTTACTAGCTCCTCTCTCTCTTTCTCTCTCTTCTCCCTCTCTCTCTCTCTCTCTCTCTCAATCAGCATCAAGGCCCATTGCCTTCTGTATCCTCTGCCAAGATTTCTGGAGTGAAAAGCAGACAAAGTTGAATTAAAATCTGGCTTTTCGCAAGTGACTTTTCTCCTCTGGATATTTGGGAGCAGAATTGGGCAGACAAAAAGCAATGTAACTAGGTCTCATATTGCACCCACATAAATATTGCAATATGCATTTGGGCATTGGCTACTTCATTTATTAAAGAAATCTGTGTCAGATTATAGCCGGCATTTGAAAGAATGATTGAAGTTTTGTCACAGTTTCAGTCAATAGTGAGGGCTAGAAAATGGGGATAAGAAGCAGTTTAGTTTGAACATGAATAATTTATGAATCAAATTTGAATAAGCTTCAACAATGACAGCTACACGGATTTGTAGGTAGGCTGCTCGGCAAGAGTATTTTGGTAAGTATTTAGAGGCGCTCCTAAGTGTTGAATCCTGAGCTATTTTGGTGGTGGCTGAGAACACATGATGCCAGTCAAAACTGATAGGGAAGCTTCTGACTTTTTAAGCAAAGAACCAGCGCACCCGAGGACGCACAGCTAAACAGGCTTTTGCTTTTTGCCTCGCACACATTTCAGCTGTTTTAGTTAGCCTCCACAGCATATACATATTTGCAATTCTAACACGCTGCTTGTGTTGCGTCATGCACCCTACTGGTTTCAGAGATGCTGTTATGGAGGTAAATCTGCTCCACACTCCAAAGGAAACTATGCCGCATGAAAGTACTGCGCATTTTCCCTCCAATAAATAGTTCAGTTATGCACTGCTATTTCATGACCCCATCTGCCCCTTTGGGATTTCTTTTGAGCTGTAATTCCGTTTCATGTGGTGCTGTTCATCTCACCACCAGCATCAAAAAGTATGTATATTACAAGATAAAAGAAGGTAAGGTGCTTCAGATGGACCTTTGAGCTGACTTTTTCATTGAACTTACTGTGATGTTTGCAGTGAATATATATACCGGACACTTTACACTTTATTAGCTACACCTTGCTAATACAGAGTTGGACTCCTTTAGTTCAGTTCCTTCAGAACTGCCTTAATCTTTTATGGCATAGATTCAACAAAGTGCTAGAGACATTCCTCTGAGATTTTGGTCCATGTTGATATGATAGCACCACACAGTTGCAGAGAATTTGTGGCCTAAACTTCTATGGTACAAATCTGCTGTTCTACCCAAGGTTATCTATTGAATTTGACTGTGAAGGCTGTTTGAGTACAGTGAACTTACTGTCATACTTTGAGTTTTCTGACATGTAGCATTGTCTAACTGGAGACAGCCATCAGAGGATGGGGACACTATAGTCATAAAGGGATAAACGTGGTCTGCAACAATACTCTAGGTCACAGGGATGTCGAACTCCAGGCCTCGAGGGCCGGTGTCCTGCAGGTTTTAGATCGCACCCTGGGTCAACACACCTGAATCAAATGATTAGTTCATTACCAGGCCTCTGGAGAACTTCAAGACATGTTGAGGAGGTAATTTAGCTATTTAAATCAGCTGTGTTGGATCAAGGACACATCTAAAACCTGCAGGATGCCGGCCCTCAAGGCCTGGAGTTCGACACCTGTGCTCTAGGATGTGGGGTTTAAATGATGCTCAGTTGATACTGAGGGACCTAAAATGTGTCATGAAAATATGTTTCACACATTACAACCGCCAGTACTCTGAGCCATTGATAAAAGACAGTATAGATCCTTGTTTTTGTGTTTTTTATGCCCAATTCTGACCCTACCATCTGGATGTCACCGCAGAAATCAAGATTCATCACACCAGGCAACCTTCTTCAATTTTGGTGAGCCCATGCAAATTGTAGCCTTGGTTAAGTAGTTGGACCTGGTGCGGTCTTCTGCTATTGTAGCTCATCTGCTTGAACGGTTGATGTGTTGTGCTTTCAGAGATGCTGTTCTGCATATTTTGGCTGTAACAAGTGGATATTTGAGTTAGTGTCTCCTTCTGATCAGCTTGAAGCAGCCTGGCCATGATGCTCTCTGGCATTTCACCCAGAGAACTGCTACTCGCTGGATATTTTCTCTTCTTTGGACCATTCTCTGCAAATCCTAGAAGTGGTTGTGTGTGAAAATCCCAGTAGATCATCAGTTTCTGAAATATTTAGGCCAGCCTATCTGAGACAATAATCATGCCATATACAGAGTCACTAAAATCACCTTTCTTTCCTATTTTGATGCTTAGTTTGAACTTTATCAGGTCATCTTGAGCATAACCCACATGCCTAGATGGATTGAGTTGCCACCATGTGACTGGCTAATTAGATATTTGCATTAATAAGCAGTGGAAGCGGTGTGCCTAATGAAGTGGCTGAGTGTATTTTCTAATGCCTTTGATACATATATATATATATATATATATATATATATATATATATATATATATACATACATACATATATATATGTGTGTATATGTATATGTATGTGTATATATATATATCACATCAACATCAACGGTGTCACATCAACACCGTGGTGAAAAAGGCCCGTCAGCGTCTCTACCACCTCAGACGCTTGAGAGACTTCCAACTGCCCTCCAAGGTGCTCAGGAACTTTTACTCCTGCACCATAGAGAGCATCCTGACGGGAAACATCTTAACCTGGTTCGGGAACAGCACCATGCAGGACAGACGAGCTCTACAGAGCGTTGTGCGGTCAGCTGAGCGCACCATCCGCTCCGAGCTCCCTGACCTGCACTCAATCTACAGCAGGCGGTGCTGGACCAAGGCCAGGAAGATCGTGAAGGACCTCAGCCATCCCAACAACGGACTGTTCTCTCTGTTGAGGTCAGGAAAGCGATTCCGCTCCCTGAAGACCAACACAGAGAGACTGAGGAGGAGCTTCTTCCCGCAGGCGATACGGTCTCTCAATCACACCACCACACAGTACTGACCCACACATACAGTTCTTACACACACTGGACATTCTGGACATTGTTTTCACTTCATTACTTAAATCACGCTGCTGTTATTGTGTATATGCTGCTGTTATTGTGTATATATTTATTTATATTTCTTCATACATTCTTATATAGTTCTATATTGTGTATTTTGCTGTACAGTTATTTTATTTTCAACTTTAATTTATATATTTTATCTTATTCTCCCAGTTAAATTTACCCTTCATTCTAATTTGTGTTGTACAGTTATTTAATTTTTAACCTTAATTTATATTTTATTCCTTCCTAGTTAAATTTACCCTTTTTAATTTTTCATATTTATTTCCTATCTTATTCATAGCCTTTTCCTTTTTTTGTTTTCCTCAGGTCACGAGCAGTTGTCCAAGCATTTCACTACATATCGTACTGTGTATGACTGTGTACGTGACAAATAAAATTTGAATTTGAATTTGATATGTATATGTATATATATATGTGTGTGTATGTGTGTGTGTGTGTGTGTGTGTGTATATATATATATATATCTATATACACACACACACACACACACACATATACCTATATATATATATATATATATATATATATATATATATATATGTATATGTGTGTGTGTGTGTGTGTGTGTATGTATATGTGTGTGTATGTATATGTATATATATGTGTATGTATATGTATGTGTGTGTATATATGTGTGTATATATATGTGTGTATATATAAAATGAAACTGATGCAATGCCACAAACAAATTCCAACAATTAACATCACCCACATGGTTCGTGTACAAAACGCTTGTGGTAACAGTTTGCAAATTATATAAAAAAAGGGATATTATTAACACTAATATATATGTATTGTTTTTTTTTTTTTTAATGTAGCCAAGTGAGAACTCTTCAAATTAGCTTTTAGTGAAGTACAAGTATAGGTGCAGTTACCTTAAAACTGTGATTAATACATTGCCTGTGTAAATGTATTTCGTTATATTCCACCACCTCACATGCTTTCAATATATTTTTTCGCTGATGAGTCATGGCAGATCCCCCATTTCAAAGAGACCAGAGTGGAATGTTCCACTTAACCTCTGGAGCCACATTACCTTTTGCCTTTTAGCTTTGGTTCTTTTCCAGGTTGCCGGTTACTACAAGTGAAGGGTACTGGGGGGGGGAAAGAAGCTTTTATGCTTTCGTAGTAACCTTTTTTCCCAGAAAAGAACAACTCATGAGCACAGTTACTGCTGGTCTCACGGCTCAACAAAGCTTTACTAGAGCAAATCTTACTCACCCCAACAGCAGTAACAGAGCAAAAAGGTGGCTTACGGTCACTAAATTAGTATGTGCTAGATGAAAATGATAATTTACCATGATCTTCCTCTAAAATGTTTGGTCAAGCACAAGCATTCCTCCCCTATTTGTCATGGTAGCTCACGGCACACTGCACTGAGTCATGTGGGTTGAATGTAACAATTAGCCTTAAAGAAATGGAATTAAACATAGGCTAATGTCCCTCTGAGACACTACATGGAATAATAGCATAGACTTAACTTGACTTAAGGTCAAAGTTAAAGTTTTATGGCAGTTTATTTGAAAAAGACAAAGAATAAAGGGCATTAAGGTCAGAAGAATGTGGAATTGCGTAATGCTTGAATATCCATGAATAAAACACAGAATAAAATAAAGTAGTGAATAAAATGAAAACACCAGTAATGAAAAGTGTTTAAGAAATAGGAAACAGAAAAGAATTCATTATAAACATCAAAACAACAAAAAAGTATATAAACTATATGGTTGTACGGTTTTATCTGAAAGTTATTAATCAAAGAAAAGTAACATACTGGTTACTTTTTTGCCTTCTG
Source organism: Simochromis diagramma (assembly GCF_900408965.1). Classification (NCBI taxonomy): domain Eukaryota; kingdom Metazoa; phylum Chordata; class Actinopteri; order Cichliformes; family Cichlidae; genus Simochromis; species Simochromis diagramma. The sequence continues at coordinate 9,026,189 of NW_024387030.1, forward strand.
CCAATACAGAGATTTGAACAAGATCAACATCTTCACATTGGCTAGTCTAACACCTGGCTCTATTTATCTTATACAGTGGATAATGTGTTTATTGAATACTGAATGTCCAGTGACCTAGCTCTAGCCTTTAATCACATAAAATAATTTTGGACTTTATGTTGCATAAAGTCCAAATAACTCAGCAAACAGCACATTATCCAATTATCGGATGAAATAGCTCAGATTAATTATAATTGGCTCACAAAGCCAGGCTGAGAACCATTTAAGTTTTCCTTTGGGCTTTCACTTTTAAAATTTTCAATAACTTCCTCAGACTGGACCCCACAATGTCAAAACGCCTGTTCAGCCCTGCAGCACTTTGAGCCCCCTTGATGGTAATTCTTTGGAGAGTTTTCCCTTTTTTTTTTTTTTCTTTTTTTTTTTAACTTTTCAGTGTTTACTTAAGATGTATGTTTGCAAAGGAAAATTGGGTCTATACACTGAACCTTAACCTCAAAACTTTCATAACAAGTTTATTGTTTAGTCCAGTGCCAGTTGCAGTCTCAAAGTTATTACAAATTCCTCTGTAGAAATAATAGTACAGATAGAAGTAGCTTAGACAATCTTTGAGCTAATGGTTCTGAACACTCCATTTATCACTGGAAAGTTGACACTAGAGAAGCGGATAGAGAAGTTTATGATCTACCCGCAAGTGCGAGGGTTAGCAGCTCTCTGCCAGTAAATCATTTTATTTTAACATTTATTTTCTGAGTGCTTTTCCAGTGTTTTGCTGACTTAGTGTGGTCAGTTTGGTGCTGTGTTATCAGAAGTGCTCTAAACGTTTTTTACTACTAATAATAAATTCTTATACCGTGCAACAGTGACCATCAAATTCCAAACAGGGATAAAGCTGACAGTGGCTGAACAAAGTATGTCTATATACATATCTTTAAAAACTCTAATATTTGTGTGTACTGCTTACTTCACTGCCTCCAGGTGGCCAGAACAATCATTTAAAGTCATCGTTTTGGTTTTCCTCATTTTCTTGTCGTATGCATACTTTTACAGCAGTGGAAGCTCATATTAAACAGACAGGTTTCGGCTCTGTATGATGTCAAAGAGAAGGGATATCCTTAATGTGGTCATATTAGCAACATGGCAATGGTTGCGAGCCCCAAAGCCCCACTTACCTGCTGTCCATACATACATATACTGTTTGTGAGGGGCAGCCAATCAGAAGAAAGCTAGCTGGAAAGTAAATCGTGTGTGGAAAGCTGTGTTGAGCTTGGCATGACCTAGAGAGCATGTCTCAATATTGTCTCCTTGACTTCAATTTAATTAATTTTGTGGTGAGACCCAAACATCTGCGACCCCCTAATGTGAAAACACAGGTAGATAAAACTCAATGAAGGAAATGTAAAATGAATCTGTTCAAATCTGCAGCTCTCTCTTTCTCCCCACTTACTTTCAGTATTTCACGGCATGGATTTTCCTCAAAATACGTGCACCAAAAGTCAATTAACAAACACGAAGGGCAAGTTCAAAGCAGTTTTAATCGCATTTCCATATATTTCCATACAGACATTACCAAGTCTAAATATTTTCATTGTTAAATTGGCATTTTCGTTCTTATCGTCTCCACGCAGCGTCATCGTGAATTAAACAGCAAACACAGACCATGCACTGCAAGCCTATTTTCTTCCTGACAAACCCATGCAAATTTAAAATCTGTAGTTAATTACATGTTACCAGTGAGAGAGGAATCAATTTTCCAGGACTTTCTGGACCTTATTGTGACATAAGTTGCTGGAAGGTTTCTCAGGGAATTATGCACCAGTCGTGCTGGAATAGCTCCACATAAATCAGACATTAACAGTTCTTCCTGAGGTGAAGGCTTCGACCTCTGTTTTTTCTGGTCCTGATCAGACAGGATGGATTTCAACACAAAGGCTTGCTGTGCCTCATGTTATTGGCACAGGTTCTGCCCACATTAGCTCCCTCCAGGAGTAAATCAGACAGTCGGTCCAGACCAAGGCAGGTGGTGAGGGGGCTGATGAGGCCGTAGAGACCCCCTAAAGCGATGCTGATGGGCCAGCCAATGAACAGCAGAACAATGAGCCATATGATGCACCAGAAACATGACCCGCAAGTGGCCATCTTAGTCTGGAAAAAAAGAGAAGAAGCTTAGAATGATGATTTCCCCCAAGGTGGGCACACTTTCCAAAGGCAAATGCTTTTACTTTAGTTAAACAGCTCTAACACACTGTGCGGTAAAGAGCACTTTAGATGGCATACAATAGTGGGTCAGTCACCTCAGTGGCTACTGTGTTTCCTGTGAGCGGCAGTGCTTCTTTAGTGATGATAGGAGATTATTAGATTGAAATGTGTCATGTCAATGATCTGTATGTACAGGATTAGGCACCAGTCTTGACAAAGCACGCTAAGCTGGTAGTAATCACCAGATCTGCATACCCACTGGAGGTCAAAACTTACACAATGCTGAAGACCTGTGCAGGCACATTAGTCAGCCACTATGAGCAGATCAGCAGAGATCATAACTCATAACAAGTATACTGTACTGTGCAAAGTGTGCATACATCTGACTTGATGATTTATATTAGTATAGCAGCAAAAATGTGTAAAAATCTAATTATGAGAAAAGTTTTTTATTTTACAAAATGCAATCTTATGCCTGAGCAATCAGGCTGTAAATGTTTTTGTCCAATAAAACTGTACAAGATCTGCCCCAAGGACAGGCCCTGAAGTTGAGATTGTAAAACTGATGGTTTTACGAGCGCGAAAGTGTTGTGTGTTGTCAGATTCCTTGAGCTTAGTTTAGGTTTAAGACACAATGGTCAGATCCTCTTCCCCTCCAGGCTTTGCTGTCTTAACTCTATGTAATGTGTAATTTCCTGTTGTGACACTGCTGTCACGTAGTGTTGGGCAATAGATTAAAGATTCAACACGAGTTTGTCCCATGGTGGATCCCGTGCTTTGGTAAACGCTCTCACTTAAAACAAAAAAAAAAAAGACGAGGTAGAGGAACCACTAAAGTACAATGATTACAGCAACATGATGTGAAAATACTTAAAATTCCTCTTCTTCAGCTTTTTTTTCTTTTTTTTGCTTTTGCATTGTTACATTTGATCACAAGCACCTTTAAATAACCAAATACCAAACACAAATAAACCACCCTAAATCTGAACCTATTAAAAGATGTCAATTTTATCAGAACCTCTAAATTCACCTTACAAGTCAGCAAAACGCTAATGATTATTCAACACAGTGCGACTGCATGCTGTTAGTCTCACTCATGAATCAGCCCTTAGCAAAGGTTAGAATTGAGAGCTTTGCAAAGTAGCTATTAACCCAATGAATACCTGCCGTGTGAGTACAAAAGACATGTTCACCTTCAGCAGGAAAGAAGAACGGTTCTGGAAGACGTGTGCACCTGGTTTCCTTCTTGCTTGTAGAAAATCTCCCTGATCCTCCTGGAGATTCACAGAGATGATGATTGTGTGTGTGTGTGTGTCTGAGCAGTAGCCACGTCCCACCAGTTAGCTCTAATTTACTACAACAAGGTACCACAGGCAACTAAATTCTCATGAGGCAAGCTGAAAACAGAAGTTTAATAGAGGCAGGATATTACACAATGCAGACATTCATGTGACTCAAGAGAAAAGTATGCCTGGTGTCATGGGTTTCTAGGAGCTGGTAATGCAACAGAATATTTGATACATCTGCACCTAGGCTAGTTGTTCACTCTTAACGTAAAACCTATAAAATATTTAATCCTTATGTGACACAGTACACAGATATTGTTGTTGGCTCCATGTCAAAACTTTCAGCAATTTATATGTGCCCAAAGTCCTGAGCCAACAGAGGTAACCTCTTATCTAACCACTCATTCTAATCCTTTCCTTAGCCAACAGAAACACGTGTCTTATGACTCCAGAATACCTACTTTATACCTTAACCCAGAGTGCCCTGCACTCAGGAGACAGGAAATAAGAAAGACGTTTCATGGCTCCACACTTGACTGAGTTCCACTGATGTTACTCCACATCCAGCAACACATGGTTCTCCATCAGGTCTTTTAACTAACCCAGGCACAAGCAGCTGTGCAGCTGACCTGTTCCATCAACCTGCCTGAGGTATGATGTAACAATAAAAATAAAATGCTCTGGTGCATGACAGTGAATTAATTTCCGGTCTGTGTTTTTGCCTGCAGGGTTGTGGACTGTGCTAACCTCTTCATTTTAATTAATTTATTGATGTTTAAATCACCAAGTTCCGGCTGTTTTAAGTCAACATATATAGTTTGCCTGCTTGATTGTTTTCTTCAATCTGGTCATCATATGTTAACCCTAACATTTATTCAGCTGTGAAAACACTTTGCTGTTAGTGCACAAATCATGAATGGCAGATAACTTGAAATCCCCCAACACGCACACTTGGATATAGTGACTGACTTACAAATGGAGCTTTTTTGAAGCTTCTGTTGCTGATACAGGCTCAGCCAATGAAATCTGAGCTGTACTTTATGCAGAATGAAGTAGATGAATATATAAAAGTAGCATGACAGAGATTCTATCAGTCAAAGAAACCATCTTTTAAAAGACGGGAAATAATGGGGAAAACCTAAGGTATGTCAAATTACACCAGAAATGGACTGAAACTCAGTAACGACAGGTCTTTTGGAGCAATGACTCCAAACATGTGAAATGTTTGGTTTAAATCCTTTTAAGTACGTAGAGGAGATCAGGGAAGGGAACAACAGTGAGTGTTTGCAGACATTTCTAGAAGGTTGATCTGATATCCTCGTGTTGGTGTTGTTCCCAGATCATCATACTAAATGTTGTTCCAGGATCAACATTGCAAGTGACCAATCAGAATGTTGTGACGTCATACTTTTGCGACTTCGGGAAAAACCGCCGTAAAACAAAAAACTGTACTTAAGCTGCGTGAAACCGCCTCTGTCCACCGATCAACGGACCCTGACCCTAACCCTAACTTTTTAATAAACAGTAAGCAGAATTGATATTGTCCTTGCAACATTGGAATTTCATAAATGCACGAATGGCTTGGCGGGCAAAGGAATAACGTCACAACAATGTGATTGGTCACTTGCAATGTTGAACCTGGAACAACATTTTCATGATGGTCTGGGAACAACACCAACACGAGGATATCAGATCATCCTTTGTGGAACACAGTGGAGACTTCTCAAGGTTTGGAGCTGCATTTCAGCCAGTGGTGTTGGACATTTTGTCAAAATTGATGAAATTATGAACAAAGGAAAGTACCATCAGATTCTAATCCACAATGAAATGCCATCTGGAAAGTATGTGATTGGAAATATCATATTTTTTCAGCATGATAATGATCCCAAATACACTGCCAGTGCACTAAGATAGTGTTTCTCTGTGTGTTTTTCTATCAGTCTTGGACTGACCCCTCCCCGAGAGCCAGGACTTTAAACATTATTAAATCAGTGTGGGATCATCTTGACAGATATGGAACAAAAGGCAGCCAACATCCAAAGAGCTTTGAATGTCCTTCAAGAAGCCCGGAGACTACTTAAAAAAAATTGCAAGTGAGTTCAAGCTGTTTAAAGAATAGAGGTGGTCATACCAAATATTGACTTTCAATCTTATTAGAATTGTACAAACTCTTTTTTTGCCTTATATACTGTATTTATATAAATGTTTGCGGGGAAATGAGGAGGGGATTAATACTTTAGCACAGAGCTGTATGTGTTGGTTGTGTGTGGGACACCCATAGAATGGTATTAGTATAATGATGATGCCACAGTCTGAATAGATTTTTTTTAATAAAGTACTGATAGTAACAAAAATTAAATGTTTTAGAAAAAATAACAAAACATCACAATGCTCTTCTCTCAGTAGAAAACAGATTTAAAATAGGTGACTAAGCACTACATTTCTCTTCAGGGGATCCACTTGTTCCCTCTATGGTAGTCCCATGTCAGGATGTTCTACTGTTCTTGCTCATCTGCGCTCTCTCCATCGCTGTCGCTGTCTCTACCAGGATGCTCTGGCATCTTAGCATGGCCGTCAGTATCCTTGTTTCCTTCCTTCTCGCCGGCGTCCTCCGAGTTTGGCTCTGTGCTCGCCGTTCCTTCTGGGTTTTCCTGCTCCATGGGGGTTTCCTCCTGTGGCTCCTTAGATGTAGCCGTGGTCGACAAAGCGCCAGCATCTTTTTGGGTCTGTTTTGGAGGCAGAGCCAGTTCTTGCTGTTGCTGCTGAGAAGCCAAAAGAAAAGGGAAATGTTCAAAACACAAAGGAAAATATTTCCACTTTTTTTTGGCATTATATTGTCAAATATACTCAGCTAACTGATTATAAAGAGCACACGGCCAAAACTGATGTAATCTTATACAAAAACCCTGCAAGGAGTCCATCCTTTGCAATTTTCTTTAAGTTCTTTTTGCAGAGCCTGTCAGTCTACCACAATGCCACTGAACACCACTATGAACAGCGGCCTCTAAAACGTCTATTACATTACACACGTCTACGCATATGAAGGAAAAAATAAACATCACTATCTTCATGGATTTACTGCAGCACTCAAAATGCATTAGTTGGATTTAGGTGTTCGTAACAGCGTGGCAAATAAGTGTTTGACATATAGGTGTATCTACAGGAACATATTCTTTGTTGAGGGTATTTTAATAGAGATAGCTTTATAATAAAATGTCTCTTCCTTTTAAGTACACATGTTTTTAGTATCTACTATTATTTCTCTATAAATGATGATAAATGTATGTTGAAAAACTACATTGTTCTGTGTAGCCCGTTCCTTCTCTACATTTCTTACATCTGACCTATTTACTGTACTCCATTAAAAGTTAAAGATTAAAAATACAAAAATGGCAGCTGGGGACAGGCGCTGACAGCTGCCAGGAAAGTTGATGACATCTGTAAGCGTGTCAACGCAGGATGGTTGCCAGTTTTTAAACTGCCTCAGGTGTATCACAGAAGAAACTTTTATGATATCGCAGTATCATAAACATAGTAGGTGTGCTGCTGGTTGATTTATATGGCTCCTTTCACACAGTCCACTTTGTGGTTTTTACCTGTCTGTACTGCTGGGAGGTCTGGATCATGTGCATGTACATATTATACACCAGGTTGGCCATTTCCGGCATGTTCTTCACAATTTGGTCAGGCTGTCCAGAAGTATCTCGCTGAAAAGTAGAAACAAAAGAAGTTTGATTTCAGCCCAGGATGCGATCAGAGAGGAATTATAATGAAGAACTTTTATCGGTCTTGCTAGGGATCACTCTTTCAGGCACACGGACTTGGTTAAGTATTGATCTGAGGTAAAATGTGCAGGGAAATTACAATTCAGCAGCCCACTGCTACCCGCTGGTTATTTCAAACAAATTTCCCTCTCCAGTGATCACTGCTCATGTATTACCAAAGAAGTCGGGGATGCAGAGTTTTTAATTTGATAATATTAGTATGCAGACAGAGTCTTGGAGGCTAAACTGAAGACTGAGGCAAGCAGAATATTCAATCTGCTTGGCGGATGCCTCTTAAATACAGGGGAGATGCCCACAGAGGCCCTGGGGGCATCATGTCAAAGTATACTACTCCACAGTTTAACTTTGTGTGCTTTCACTGCAGTAAAACCTTCATTAAAAACACTGGGGGGGAGAGAATATGATAACTGCATATGATTATAGCTCGAATATGTATGTTTCCATATGAAGCTTTAGGCAGCTTTGTTTTTTTATAGCAGCTTCTGAGTTAGCACCGTTAAATAGCCCGTGACACTTCCAGTTGAGTGTTGCTTGACAAAGTCTGACTTTTAATCTACATGTGCGTGTAAGCAGCGGGGGTTTACTGACTCTAGATAGATGGGCTAAGCAGGGGCCACATGTGTGTGCCCGAAAGAACTGTCCCCCATGGGGATGAACACTCTAGTGTCAGAGAGGCTATTGGGTATTTTAGACATCACTGTTGCCAAACACGCCTGTCAGTGAGACACTGTGACCAGACAATGGTCGTTTCATGCTGGTCAGTCGGTGGTTTTGTCTTCTGACCTTTGGGGTTAATTATAGCCATAACTGTGTTTCTCATCTTTGCAGCTGGTCTGCAGAATGCTCTTACCAGACTGGGTAAAGCTGCAGTAAGAAGTGGGACCAGTGAGAACCAATATTCTGAGTGGAATGAAGATTCCACTCTGAATATAAAAAGGGGGGAATTAGACCGAGCCAGTGGGCTGTAGCGGCAATGACGTGGTGGGATGGTGAAGACGGCACGAATTTTATGGAAATAGGCACTGGCCTGAACCGTGGGAAAGAAGCTCAGTTCTTATCAGCATATCTCCCACTTGAATATCTCATAATGGGGCAGATCTGATATGGTAGGTTTTATGAGATCAGCATGAGCATGGGTATGACTGCTTACAGGCTGTTCCTGGTTGTAGTACTCGTGTGGTCTAATGTGTAGCTGCAGTGGTCTGGCAGTGAGCTGGTTGAAGGCAGGAGTCAATTCGAAGCAGTTCTGAAACAGTGACACTCGGGCAAAGATGTACAGGCCCAGTCTGGCTCTTGACATGGCTACCACCAGACGCCTCACATCCCTGTGGAGAGACAGAAAAAAGGATTGACTTGAGGGGAAAAGACGTGAAGGGGTGGTGGTAAAATGTGTGAAACTGTAAAGAGGAGAAGAGATCCTGCGTAGGGGCAAAAACAAAAACTGAAGTGAAGAGATCACAGTGAAAGAACCGAGTAATGGTTGAAGGGGAAGAGAAGAAAAGGCAGCGTAGTGTACGAGGAAAGAGGTTTAGTGAAGGATAAGCGGCACTACTTAAGTGGGAAAAATACTGAGGATAAGAGAGAAATACAGAAATGGAAGACAAAGGGCATGGATAAGCACTGCAGGCAAGGAGTCAGAGAGGTAGGAGAGCACGGGAAAGGGTAGGTGGAATAGGTTACTTTTTTATGCCATCAAGTAGTATTAAGAGATTAAGGACAGAGGCAGTCGTTTCTCTGAGCTTTCTCTGGCTTGCTGTACTAGCCAAAATACTTGTCTCTTTGCTCCCCTGCAAAAACACTGCTCGTAGTACACATCCCACTATACTGTACATTAGCATTCTATACAAAACACACATACATGAGGAGAGGGAGAAGATTTGGACAACTGTAAACACCACAGAATGAGGCATTTACAAGGGGTTTCCCTTTGAACCTATTGAATCCTTATATTGTCTCAGTTATCTGCACAGTTAAATTTGCTTATTAAAAAGAAACGTGTAACTATTTAACTGACCTGTAAGTCTGTGGTGTGAGATTAAACATTGGTGAAAGCATTTGAGGAAGAAGCTGTTTTTACTCAAACAGCTCTGGCAAAAGTCTTTATTTTGATGCTGATGAATAAGACACACAGCCATGTTTTTCTATATAGCCTACTCTTAAGTATAGCCAAAAATATGAAATGTGGAGTCCACCTGAGCACTTCATGGGATTAAGAGGATTAATCTTTGCAATATGCATGATGAGTTCTGTGAATATGACAAAAAGGCTTATGGGAGCCATTGTGCAGGGTACGAGTGAGTAAACGTGAGCAGCCTATAGATTAATGTGAAAATTACTGCACATTTCAGGCAAAAATGGGGGCACGGTACAAAATGAAACATTTCCACAGAGACAAACTACCGCTGCCTAGACCAATGAGCACAGACATGTGGAGCAGATGAACCAATCATGAAGCACGATAGCCTGTGGACATGGCACTACGGAGAGACGCCCACCTGGACTGTGCTGTGACATGACAGGGCAAAGTGGACGGTGTGTGTTCCCACATGTGTGTTCGTGCATGTCAGAGCATCTCTGAATTTGTGCTGCCCTGTCAAAGTGTGTGCTCCTGCATGTGAGCGTGCCCGTGTGTATCACGGGAATGCTTCCCCTGTCAAAGCGAGGGTCAGCTCATCATATGGTCAGCTGCATCCCCTGTGGTTGTCACGGCTGCGGATTGCCATGAGGAGAGGGGCAGGGGAGAGAGGGGGAGGAGGATTGTGAGGTAAAAGCCAGTGGTACACCGCAGTGATCCCATTATAAGAAAAACACAATGAACAGCACTAGGAGCTCCTATGAAGCACTGCTCTCTCAACCACTTAGCTGACCATTCACAAGCTGTCAGGGAAGCCAACATATGAATGACCATTATGAAAAACTATAGCAACAGACATAACTAGACATTTTCTGTTATATTTTACATTAATGGTTTATTCTGACTGACTCATGGTGGTTGATTTCTTATTCACACCCCTCACAGTTAACAATACATATTAACAATTAAAAAAGCAAATCTGAAATTTGATGCAGCCCGACAGAATAATCACAAAAAGGTTGATTCAAACATTCTTATATGAAATAACCACAAACATTATCAGTGACTGACAGCTTGGTTTTCAGGGCCTTGAAGCTCAGTGTTACCAAAAGTCTTATTCAAGGAGAATAGAAGCTCTAGAACTATTGTACGCTCCCTGCACTGAAAAACTGCTACACTGAGAATGTGTAAAAGGTGGGATGTAATATCGAGTCAAAGACAAGATCAAATGAATGATACAGAGAGGAGAGCAGGCACTGCCAGCAAGATAAAGCACCCTTCTCTGTAGTCAGCTGCAGTTTCTCATTTTCAGCTACATCAATTAATCGCTCCATCTGTGAGATGAAGAAAGAACAAAATAGAGTTTTTAAGTGTTTTCTGTGCTAGCTAAATGGCCACGGTGATGGGTGGGGTGCACAGAGCTACAAAGGGAATGGCTTATAATTTGCACTCGGGTTCCAATTTGCAGACTGTCCAATTCTCTGATAAAGCTGTGAGCAGTGCAACTGCAACAGCAGCTACTGTTCATCACAGCCAGCGGCCGGCATGTCAAGTAGAAGTGCTGTGGATCATATGCCTGGTATAAAACCCTTGGTTGTTGGAATCTCACAGCAGCAGAGAAGTGAAAGATCATTTGACTATAAATTAATTCAGTGACATGGGGCAAAGAGGCCATAGCCAAATGAACAGAAAGCAGAGAGAAAACAAAACAAAGCTGCCAATGAAAGAAGACGCCATGAAGGGGCGTGTAGCAGAGCAGTGATTATCCATCATACTGACTGCTTTACAGTTTGCCTTTGATCAGAACTGAGCTCTTTGTTAGTTATTGTCAACCTAATCATCAGAGCACAATTATTTCTCTTAATTGGAACAAAAACTACAGTCAGCTCCATAGATGTGTCCTTAAGCACCTTTATCCTCCCTGCATCATAATTAAGCTCATACTTACCTCAAAACTGCAACACTGTTATTTCCCTCAGCAAACTTTATTCAGTAGTTACACATGACAAAAAGAGAAAGCCTCCTGAGAGCAGCTGTCTCACGAGAATTAAGTGCCAGCTTTTCTGCAGTGTTATTTCCCTGGAGGATGTTTATCTTAGGTGTATTTCATATTACACAAGTATTTTAAAGCAGAATAGCTGCTGAGAGCTGAAGGCTAATTTGGATCAGATACTTTTTTTTCCTGCTTGGCATGCAAAGAAGTAATTACCTCAGGTGTCCCACAGCTTTGGTGCGGACCAGGGAGAGGATGATGTAGTTGTTCTGCTGACCCTGGAACCTGTCCACTGTCGTAATCTGTACAGACACAAACATATTTATTATTCAACAACACGACACACAAATGCACATAAATATCAAAGATATGCTAACTAAGCTCCGGCAGCGGATACGCTTTGCAAAGTAAATGAGTGTTTGCATTTTAGGTAGGTGGAGGGATTTAGCTGAAATGTTTAAAAACATGAGCGAGACTGCTTTCCGTCTTAAATTCTTTTTCTTTGCCTTTTCTTTCTTTTTTGAGGGTGAACGTTAAGAGATGGCAAGGTACTTTCTTGTTGCTGCCGTTATCGCTGTGGGCCACACGGGCAGCCAGCAGGGTTAATACGGCTTAAAGGGCATTTGCCACCAGCAGCCTCTTACCTGGTCTCCTGGGAATCAGGGCCACTTGGGAGGGGGAGGGGGGACTACTTGACTGCATCAGAGATTATTTCAAGGAGACAGAAAATGTAGAAGTGGCTTTCTCTGTGGAATTTTTTTTTTCTAAGCAAAAGGGAACCCGTGTCAGCCAATTTGCTTTTATACCCCAGTAATCCTGTCTTGCTGAGAAGTGTACTTATTCAACTACATAAAGAACTGTGCTGTGTTTTGACTTTGTCAGTCATGTTACTTTATGTAATAAAGCTATCATAAAGCATGTGCACTTCAAACTCGATACAAGGACTGGTCTTGATGAGATGCAAGAATGTGAAAACTTTCATACTGTACTACCTACACTGAGTGTGCACAGCCTTGACAGTGTTGGAGAGTGTATACATGGAATATGCTCCAACTTCATAAGCTCTTTCATGATCATATAGCCTTCACTCGGTGTCTATTTTTAGTGGTGTTTCCGAGTTGGACTAGAAATATCTTAGGGATGTAAATCTGAGTCCAAAATCACATTACACAGTGTCTACACTGTGTAAACAGCATGTGTGTAACTATAGACTGAAAAGTTGATGTTAATGCAAATAGTGTGATAGCTGGGTGCTCCTGTTGTTTTTGGTTAGAAGTTACATGGAGATGTTACTGGTTAATGCTTGGTTAAAGTATGCTGCTCTGGAAAAAAGCTGCAATGTTTAAAGATTATTCCGGAAAAATATTAAGTAGAATTATAATAACAGAGCTAAATTATTTTAATCAACTACTAATAACTGAGTGATTGTGCCTTGGGTAGAAATAATTCCTTCCATCCCCATTGTGTATATATCCATCCATCCATCCATCTATATAAATAATTGTTAAATCAATAACCGATTTAAATCTGATAGCACAGTATTAGAATGATCAAGGAAAAACACATCAGAGCTGGAGTGTCCCCTATCTTGCAAATGGTAACAGAACCAAATAAAAATTGAGTTTAAAAGCCAAGTTACTAAGTCCTTTTTTTTTAAAGTACTGCACAAAAATGCTTCTGTATAGTTACATACGACACGTGCTAAAAAAAAAAAACTCATAGCCAGGCAGAAAGAAGTTGGCCTGTCCTTTATAGTTTCGCTTTTTAAAATGGATCAGTAGGACATCAGCTTCCATTGAGGAGCCATACAGGCCCAGAACTACAGCATTCAGTAACTAGCCATGCTAAATAAATCATCCTGTGGTTGTGGTTACCACCTATTATTAAATGCAACCCTCAGTGAACCTCTCCAAAACTCCTTTTGGATAAGAGGAAGGGAATGTGGGGAGACTGTGTGAGTATGTGTGTTAATGTGTAAAATCGAGAGCGATGGGACTAATGAGGTATTTATTTACGTCTCCCTGTTGCTATGTAGAACAGGTGCAAGGCCAGAGGCAACAATATGTTGCTTTTACAATAGCAGGAGATATCGTTGGCCGTATGCTCAAATTACACATCCATGGTATGCATGCACGTACTGACACATGAGAAACGGTGAATCTTGGTTTGCAGTAAATGTGGCTCTTTAGAGAGGGAGTTATTCTTAGCCTACAGAAAGTGATAACAAAGCCCGGGTCGAAATTCTCCCCTAGGTATAGCATTCTGCATGGTGTTTAGTTATTTATGAGAAATCTTCCAGGGAGAGAATTACAGAGGTCGTGTCATTGTAGCACATGCATGTCCGAGGACATAAGGAAATACACACAGCGAATACACTGTGAGATACACAGACAGCTATTGCATTGCCAAATGTTTTCTTCCAACATGCCTTCTTCTTATGGAGACAATAGCACACTATTAGATGATGATCAACCACTGATCTCTCCCATCTTATTTTCTCTGTTACTCTGTCTTACTTATGGTAATTACTGCTGGGAATGTGCACAAGTCAGACCTCTGGATTATTCAATTTTTCACAAAAGGAATGGCAGGGACGCCAGAGTTAACAGCTTTGTATTGCTTGTGTGTTCAAGTCTACATGTGTCTCAGGATTTCAGACCTGTCTAAGAAAAAACCCCAACAAAAAATATGACGCTAGGAAATGTTAAGACACCTTTTCTAAACGTTTCATGTTGTCAAACAGGCTAGTACTGTTGCTCTCAGTATATGAAAGCTGTGTGTTTTTGGTCAAGGAGAAGAGTTAGACAACTGCAGAGGGTCATTCAGAATAAGGACTGAAACCTTAAATAGGTACTTTGTCACTCTGCATTCATCTCTTCTTGACTTGGTTGATGTATCTTCTTACTAACGAAATAGTCAAACTCTAACAGTCAGACTTCCAGCACTTCTTCATCAAAAGAAAAGAGAACCAAATGGATATTTTCTGTAAAACTCAGGAAAATAAATAAAAAGTGTTTGCGCACATGCTGTATTTACGCAAACTGTTGTTTGGGATTTGGTAAAAACCTTGAGCAAGCATGTTTGACGCTGGCACTGTGACTTGTGCTAACTGGCCTTCCTCTGCTTTTCTTTCTAATTAAAGTTATAACAGTAAAGTAAGCTGGATGTTGACATTTGCGCCGTTTTACCCTTTGTGACACACTGTCAGACACACTGTGGACACAGTGCTCAGCGCCATGACCTTTCAGCTGCTCAGCATTTTTTCCCACAAGAGCCCATCTTTCTATTTCATCCCTCTCTGTCTCTGGCCATCTTTCATCTCAGCAAATCTAACAACCTGTCACTCCTGTCACTTTATTACTAGGCATGCATACTGACTAAGGCCATGAGCACAATGAATGATGCTTTATGTCTTGACATTGCAGGACATTTCACATGGCTAAGCAAAATCTCTGGCTAGCTGTCAGTGCAGGGAATGTACTTCAAAACAAAACAACAAGGTAGGGTTGCACAGCAAAAAATACAGACACAACAGTATGGAATGAGTAAAGACTGAATCACAGTGGACGCTATAACAAACCACTATTCTAACCTCCAAATTGCTATCATACTTGGAAGAACCTGCTTCCTGTCTGCCTGCTTTTGGACAAAAACAGCCTATGTATATTTTTGATTCACTTTTTATGTACTCAGCAGGAACAGATGAGTAATGAGTAGACAGTAAACTTTACAAAATACTGTGTGATAAACAAAAAGATTCAAGTTACATACTATTTACATTTTCTGGGCATTTGTGGGAAATAAAAATACATGTCTTCTAAAATAGAGAATATATCTGGATTATTGCTCTGAGAGCCACCTCACTTTAACATTCCTGCTGTTAAAGAAATACCAAAAAATATGCACAACTAAACTAAACCGATCGCAATATTACTGAAGGCGTGCTGCTGCTGACCCTATGCTACCTGACATAACAAGGCTCCATATAACTGTTGATATGCCATTTTCACTCCACTCTTACTGGAATGCCGAAAGAGTCTGTGACATTGTTAAGTGTGTGAAAACCCTAAAAGAACAGAGACCGAAGAAAGGTGAGACAATGTGTGTAGCGGGAAAAAATGAAGAGCGAGGAAAGCATAACCTGAGGCTAGTGAGTAAAAGCATTTAGCAGTACAAACAGAAAGTGGATGGGAAACTGTGCCGGCGGGTTGCTGACTTAACACATTGTAAAGAAAGGAAAAGAGGAGAGACGAGAAGTTCGGGGGAATAACATAGGCTAGAAAAAAAAACAACCTAACTGTATCCCTCAGGGATGAACAGACTCTCCCTGTATTCACAGTCAGTCAAACAAATGTTGCAAATACTTGCACACCTCTAATTTGCTTTACCTGTTACCACTCTGCCTTTTACCCACCGTGAAAAACTGAGATTCACTAAAATTTAAATAGTATTTTAAGTTATACACGGATAAACTCCAGTTCAAATATAAAACTCTTCTTAAAATGAACAGACAAACAATACAGTTTACACATTAATGTTAATGAGTGACAAACACTTAAGGAAATCCCTCCAAGATGCTTGGAGAGCTGTGAATATCTTTCCCAGTGCAAAGGAGGATAAGAGGTTGGTGCAATAACTGCAGCTGGCATCCGGAGGTGTGAAAAAACTATCCATGTCATGTGTGATACGCGTTTCCAACACGCTAGTCGTAGCCCTACACATATATAGGTTATATATAAGTTTGACTGAATACTCGCAAAACCCAGTACTTGCTACAAAACCTGTCCAATAATCCAGTGTGTTTATTTAATCACCCCTTTCTTGTGCTTTGATAACATGACACATAAAAGACTGCTGCTTCTTAATTGGTTTGTTTCAAATGGTGCTTACCTTGTGGGGCTGACCAAACACTGGATTTCCAGCACAGCGTTGGTTGATGACATCTCTGATCAGGTGTTTTTGTCCATTGTAGGTGGTGAGGATGCTGATGCGCTCAGCTGGGTAGCCCAACAGACGCATGTACATGTACAGAGCCACAGAATACTCTGCCTCTGCCAGGTTCTTAACAGAGAGAGAGAAAGCTTGGTCAGAATAACATTATATTACTGAAATAAACCACCATTGCTGCCCAACCTCTGGGGCTGAAAAATGAAACTTGTGCTAAAGTGGTACATATTGCAGTCCCTCAAACTGCCACTTATAGCTGGCTCCAGAAGAAACTCAGTCCCTAATGAATTCCATGTTAAAGGAAGTTTTGATAACCTCAGACCACCATATTTTATAATGACACCAGGGACTATTGAGTAAATTGCAGCCTCTTGGTCACACACAACACATGCCTGCACACCATTTGCTTGCATCAGCCAAAAAAGTGATGATACATAAATAAGCCTGTCCTGCACTGTTGTATACTACTGTGCATCATGTGTTTTGCACATCAGTTATGAGACCAGTATATAAGCTGAGTATTAGTATAATGACAACAAATTTTACTTTGACAGGAAACAGCTGTCAGCACCAGAAACATGTTGTGTAACTAAGTTACAGTGAAATGGCCTACTGCTTGTTCATCATAGAAGGGAATGTTATTCATACATATTGAAGTATATATAACATAGTGAAGCAGGCAAGATACATTTAACAAGCTAGTGTTTGGCTGCAAATTTGCTATGTTGCACAAATATGGTGAAGTTTAGCTAAAAGAAAATTGGCAGCTTAAGTAATTTAGAATAATTAGCCAACTTGTTTGTTGATATTGGAGTCCATTTCTAAGCTACCACTTGCTATTGAAGCTCTCCGTTTACGCTGTGAGCAGACGAGAGGCACTGAAGTGATCGGAAGCAAGTGTAAACATCAGATTTCTGGAATTTTCACGGAAAATCACAACTCCAATGTTTACACAGACATTAGTCCCCAGTCAATCTGAGGCAACTAAGAGAGTCAGGGACAGTCTCTTTTTATGTTGCAATCACTCAGAAACTGGCAATGAAAAGCATTTAACCGCTGAAAAAGGTTACCTAACGTACATTTAAAATGCTCACCAACATGTGTTTTTTCTCTTTTTTGTCACTATGCACAACACAGGAGCTCTCTATGCTTCATAGATAGAAACACACATTCAAATAACCACACTGACAATGGCTACATTGTTACTACCTACACCTATCTGATATAATGATTATAATGATTTCTCTTTCATTTCCAATTACAAAGGACCTAGAAGTTTTTCTCCCAATGTGAATACATGTAAAACGTTATTCACCAAATTAACAATCAACAAATTCCCAAGCTCGTGCACCCTGGTTCCAAGGCTACATTCTGTCCTTCAAATAAAACCCAAAAAAGAAAAGAAATAAAGGCAGCGCCATGTATTATTCATTCAGTTTCAATTAAATGTGGACTGCTGCCTTGCATCTTTGATAATAATGTATGCAGCTTCATCAACAGTTCCTGAGCTAGCTGCACTAGAGTCAGCACATCAAAAACAATGACATCCTTTGTTCTTAGTCCCTTATTACCTGCCTACAAATGGCACAGATATTTAAAAATCGCAACTTACTTCTCCAGCAAAGTTACTTCTAACCCTCTGCATTTACAGATCATCTACAAAACCACAATCATGTAGCAAAAGCCAAAAATGCATATCTCATACACACACACACACAATTAAATAGACATTCAAGTAAAAATCTGTGACGCTTCCAGATTTCTGTCTTTCATTTGCATGTCTAACATACATCAGATCTAAAGCCTAAACCCCAAAAGAAGCTGGCAACTATTACAAGGTCAGACCTAAGCCATTGAAATTTGAGCCAGTGGTTCGTGACTGCAAAAGGACTAGATAGGATAGAATGATCAAACATGCACCGAGGAGAGAGGGTTACATACAGATACACTTTAGAGTAGATACAAGAACATTATTGATATCGAGAGGCATAAATTCAGGCTACCTGTAAGTAAACTCCACCATGCAGGTTGCTCTTATGCAATTTAAAATGTAGCTTGTAGAGCAGAAATTTCTATAACTAACAAGCCTAGTGGCTGAGGGAGGCAATTTCCAAACAGAAGATGTGGATTTAGATAGGTATCTTACTCTTCATGAGCCATTTGACAACAATGAGGTACTATCAGTTGGCTGAGACTCAACAGGGAAAGAGCTTTAGCAAATGAGGCAAAGCACGGGAAAAAGACCCTTTGCACTATATTTTGTGCACACAGTATTTGTGTATGGGTTCTGCACAGTTCACGTGCAACCACAAAGCAGTGGTTGTGGCAATGTTTGTTCAGCTGCGACATGTATTCAGTGTACACTGGATACAATTGCTCCTCTAGTGTCAAATTTATCCCCTTTGGTTTCCAGGAAAGTGCATCTGTGTGTGTGCTTGTCAAGCATAACGAGTGATATTGAGGAGATTCCCTTGAGGAGACTCAAAATGGCAACTGGCAAATAGAGTTGAGGTTCATGTGACCTGGTACTGCGACAAGCACACATGGTGCTGAATTAAGAACAATAAGAAGCTTTAGGGACTTGAGTGTGCACAGCGTGAATGTAGTTGCAAGATTCATGAAGCAATATGATCCACTTAATGGGTATGCAGGTTCTAAATTGAAAGCTTCAATTTGATATTTCAATCATTACACACGATACCTTATCTGAAATCCAGTGCTGTCGGTATCTTACATTTCTATAAGCTATACTATTTTTATTTCTCTTCTTGGAGAAATGTAATTTATTTTTTGTTTTTTTACTTCTTGGGCTGGTGCACTGCAAAAGTAAACACCCCTATCAACCCTGCCCTGTGCCCAGACACAGTCTTTGTGCCTCAGCAATGTCAGGATGAAACACAGTCTGTCTTCCGGTGTGAAGGACAAACCGCCTGGTCTGTGCTGGGCAGCCAATGTTAGCTGCACACTAAGCAGAGTGATGAATATATTATATGGACTGGTAGCTGAACCAGTGAAATTTAAAAATGAATGAACTGCTGTACAACAACCAATTTAGAGGAAATGGGGGCTAGAGAGAATATGCTTCTGTTTCCTGCTGGAAGTGTGAATGTGTTTATTTGTAAAGGAGTGTAGTTCCACAGCTTGTGTAACATGAACCATTTCAGCTATTCAAACAATTTCTGTACTTGTGCTACATATATACACAAAATAATAATGGTGTTCTGTTTGGAGTATTCAGTTATTTCAATTGAAGTAGCTCATACTTTGTTGTTTTTACATTTTTAAAATTAGTATTAAGATATTGGCAATATGTTGGACAAATGGCATACAAGGATGTGCAAGGATTACATCAAGTGGGTTCATTCGTGTGATCTACTAACCTGATAAAAGTAAGGGTTGGGCTCAGATTCTCCCACTCCATTGAAGTCTTCCACGTTAATTAGCTGGAAATCAAACGTCAGGCCAGGGTTGGGCACCTGAAACTCGGGAAGTTGCTGAACGTGAGGCAGGTTTCCCAGGTGTTTGTAGCGCCAGTTGTACAAATTGCACAGGCTGTGAGATAGCAACACAAACACGCATTAGGTCACATCTGTGTTACTGTAATACAGTTTCCCTGACAGGACCACTGGAAATTTTAATCAATCAGCACAATCAGGGTTCCCACAGCTTAAGGCAAGGCAGATATATTTATTGTGTTTAATGCAACTAAAACTGAAATGCAAGATCAATTTTACAGTAAATAAAGAAAAATATTGCAATTTCTCCATTCTAATTCAATTTCTGGGGGTTAGAAATAACCTCGCTCAGTTATTTAAACAATGCAGCACATCTTGGGCTGAGCTATGTCTTGTGAACTAACATCCCAAATATCTGGACTGGACTTTTTTTCTCATGTCAAAAGAGAACAAGCAGATTTTTTTTCTTCTTGCTTCATACAAGACAACTGATGCACAAAACGCCAGATTTCAGGCATTTGATCTTTCTTCATTGGTGTTGTCATTTTTGTGCATGTTACCATGATAACAGGTGTTATTCTGATTATGTTGCTATGCTCTGCAGCCTGCAGTCAGAGAACAGATGGGCTCTTCTCAGTAAATCCAGTAAAGGTATCATTTCCCAACTCTGGCTGTTTAAACAGAGTCTGCCTGACCATCCTGCTTGCCCGGCATTACTACACAAATGTTTTCTCCATTACCAAGCAAAAACATTTCTTTTGACAAAGGCTCAATAACTAAATATACTAAAATGAACTGATTTATCTTTAACTGTTTGCTAATGATTTGGACATTTCGCCGTCGCTGTGGCCAGTCTGAAAGGTTTTTTTTAGCAACAACAGTAAGAGGTCTCATGGTCATTGCTTAGACTGCCTTACCTAGATTTAGCTGCTCAGGTTTAATGCAAACTTGAACATTCTGAAGCAATAAGTTAATAAGTTTGAGTTTTTTGAATCAAGGTTAAGACCACTGACTTGCATCCATAAAATAAAGCACTGTAAAGCATAAAGGTATATAGAAAGAATAATTACTATTAAATTACTATTCAATTATGTTTAAAGAACTGTTTCCGAATTACATTTAAACATTACGTTTTTTTTAATCATTGTGAGCCCCTGTGGGTAGTGAGATTGTATTTTGCTTGGTGACCCACCTTGCACGTGCACGGCCCTGTGCATCCAAGTCTATTGTGGGCACACCTAGGCGCACAAATCGGGTGAAGAGAGACTGCTCCATGTTGGAGTACTTCTGGAAAGCCATGTTCTTGATGACTGGGGGCAACTGGTGGTGGTCGCCAATCATGATCCAGCGCTTTAGCCTGCTGTAGCCATCCTCTGGGTTCTGCAGATAGAGGAACATAAGATGATCAAGCAGTAAAAAATAATAATAATAATAATAATAATAATAATAATAGAGATACTGTGACAATATACAGTGATCAGTGAAGGTGAAACAGTTAATTTAGGTTTACATTTTAATTTCCAAATCATCATCTGGCATGCTTACTCTAACAAACATATAATGTGTCATACTGTAAAATGCAGTGATGTTATTTGGAGCTGGACCTCACAAAGATCTAATATCCCACCCATTGTCTAAGATTGTTTTAAAGTGTGATCACTGGTTGTGTGTTGAAAAGCTGGTAGTAAAAGGGAAGTGGAGGACAATGATCCTGGCCAAAGCCTCTGACTGGCACAGTGGTGAGGAGAGATAATGAGGAGTTCTGGCAAGGTTGCTGGATAGGCTGGTGTGCCTAATGATCTTTTCCGTAAACAGAAATTACAACACAGAATGTTAGTCATAGCTACCAGAGACCAACACCATTTTTATGGAGCCCATTAGGAAAACCTTAATGGGGAAAGTCAATTTGAAAAGGCTACTGATGTAAAGATTAAACTACACAAACCAGTCACAATGACAAATCCTGGCAGGTTTTGTGAGAATAATTTTTCAGTCAAGATTAACAGTCAAAACAAGTTAGCATTTCGGTTACCTGTAGTAATAGAGGGATGAAAGTCTCAATTTCCAGAATCTGTGCAGCTTCTTCCATCAGGATGTTGTCATACTAATAAAGAAAGGAACAGCTTGATGTAACTTCAATAAATAAACTAACTGCATCCAGACAAAATACAACCAGATTATTGGGAATGTATTTTTAAACTGACAAAAGTCTACCTTAAATCCCAGCTCCACTAGGTCGTGACGTTTGAGTGCAGCGTGTGTGCAGGTCATGGCAATGATTTTGGCTTCTTTCACTAGCAGATATTTGGAGCGATCCAGTCCACTTCTTAGCAGCTCGAAGGCCCTGAATTCCTTTTCGGATAGAAGAAAAGTGATACTCAGGAATGACGTCACAGAGCTATGTTATAAACCAGATTGATAGGGAACAAAAAAGTAAAATATTATCACAAAGAATTAAAATTGCTGACATTTATTCTGTATTGAGTCATTTTTAAAGGTTTTTTTCATACTAGTGTGGGGGATGACTTTAATGAACAATTAGTATGACAGATGATGGCTAATATAAAAATCTCTTGTAACATAATAGAATCTTAAATTTCAAAAAAGCACATTTCAATATTCAGAAATCCAGTCAGCACACATCACGATACACTGAGTGGCTTATCTTTCGTCCAAATGTTTGAATTTCTCCAACTGACTCTACTTTTCTTTGCCGAAGTGCCTAATTCAAAGTGACACCCGGAAGATGAACCACAATTCTAAACTTCAACAAAGTCATGATGGACATCTAAATGACTGGAAACTTACAGTACTCCACTTTTTAATGAAATGTATAATTAACATAATCCCTCTGCTTTCTTCTCTCATTAGAAGTGAGTGTCCTCTTTTTCCATGATGCAGTGATAGAGACTAGCCAGCCGCAGGGCTCTCCTGTGAAGTATGTGGGGTGTATTTTGTTTTTCAGTAGCTGTGGCTTGAGGAGCACTTTAGCAGAGATTTTCTTACATGGGTTACACTGTAAAGGAAAATTTGGGGGATTTTGTAACCCAAAAAACAAATCAGTTCATTTCAGGGTGGTGATATGATGACACTACAGAAAGCTGTGGGGGGGGATGCACAGAAGAGGAGTAATGGTAAACAGGCAAGGCTAGTTCTGGAGGGTAGGGATGGAGGAGAGGAGACTCGGACAGCACCATGGTATAAATATTTAATGTGTTACTATTTTAGCATTAATATTAAACTAATCAAAACATGGAATACTGATGAAGTCTATTTTTAAACCCCATGGTACCAAATGAGTTGAGGAGTGATATTAAGATTGTTAGAATTCATAGAAGTTGAAAAAAACTAGGAAAAGGGAACCAAAAATAAGTTAAAAAGTGGAATGAAACGGTGGAATTGCAGAGGAGTAAACAGCAGATGTCTATACATGAACGCAGGAGGCACACTGTCTCCCTCTCTCTCTCTGTTTGCCTAGCAATACATTCTTAGGATATTCCTTTGACAGCTTATTCAAAACTGCTTTTACATTTGAAAAGGTAGACAGATAAGCATATTCAGCACAATGTTGCTTCTGCTACCCTGCACCACACAGAGCAATACTTCTTAATGGGTGTACAGATTACACTGCAGCATGGGTGAGGCTCAGGGAGGAGGGAGGAGGTGCTGTGATGCAGTGATACAGAGGCCAGCCAGATAAATCAAGGTCACAACACATGTTGGGATATTACCTCTAGCCAATAACTTTTTTATTGCTTTTCGGAGACCACCTTGGTGTTCCCATAAATCTGAAATGTTTTTGTTATCCCTACAGAAACACTTTGATGGGCTCAGAAGGAATAATAACAGACTTTCAGCTGTGTTTGAGAGCGTGAAGGGGTGTGAAAAAGAGTGACAGAGAAAAACACAGAGCCATGAGCATATCTATAGGCATAACATGCAAGGCGGAATTTTAAACTCAGAATAAACACATCCAGGATTGTGGATAGTCACTATTAGCTGACAACAGTCTGTTAATGTGGGGGCCAGGTAGGTAGTTACTTGTGCAAGAGAGAATGTGCAATACCTGGAAAGACAGCTGGTATGAAAATAATCAAATACAGCAGGTAAAGCTTATATGTGGGTTTGAGTGAAAAGGGGTATATATTTATTGCTAATTTTAATTTGTATTTAAACATTAGTTTTAGATTTAATGACAAACTATCTATGAATAAAATTACCTTGGCTTTTTTTTTTTTTACTCAAGTAACCAGTTTACATGCCACTTGGAGTTGCTGGCCCTGTGATCTTCTTACCTCCAGCTGGGTAAATATTTTCTTGATGTGGCGATAGCAGCCCTCTGCGATGTCCATGTCCTCCTCGTATGACCGACCTTTGAACACAGGCTGGGGTGCATTGGAAAAGTACTTGTGGAAAGGAAAGTGTGCAGCAACAGCCTCCACCTCCACGTTCTTGCCCTGTTTTGGTTTTACTTTGCTCATGTACTCTTCCCAGCGGGATATCACCTGTTATGGGGAGAGACAACAGTCACAGAACACCCTCTCAAAGAGTCCCAGTAGCGATATTTAGTATACACCCGAGAATCAGACATCTATGTCTTATTCGGGTTTGAGTTGCAAGTGTTTGTCACCTTCAATAGAGTCAATCTTTTCTAGCAAGCTGTAATTGCTTTAAAGTGGGCTGTTATGCATGACAGGTGGTCCTGAGATTATGCTGAGAGGAAAATCACACCTGTTCACACCAATAAACTCTTAAGGGTCTGCAGCATTTTATTTGGGAGATTACTAATTAAGGGTTTCAAAAAGTAGCCTTACTTAGCCACGGCATTCAGAAAATGACCAGGGGTATTTTCTCACATGAGCGATGTTTGTATGTTCTCATACAACATTTGTTTTTGGACAGCAGAAGGAGGAGGACTGCCAATCTTAAATGGCTCTGCTAAGCTTAAATTCAGACAAAAATAGATAAACAAGCAAAAATGAACAAATGAGAAGCAATAGGCTCACTCTTGCTGAGGTGCTCCTGCTGAGTATCTAATAACCAAACCCAAACAGCAGGGTAGCTTATTTCTATAAATACCCCTTTAAAAAAACAACATTAAGGATAGCATTAATGAGTCTGCTAGAGGACTGAGCTTAATTGCATGTTGAGTATCTGTCTGCACAGATTATTAGGACTACCATGGAAACCTTAATGATATGTACAAAGTCACTGTTATCAACAATCACTCACATTCACACGAATAATCAAGGAAGTATGCTCACGGTCAAGTTATCACTACACCAACAACCTCCTGACAACATCTTCAAAAGACAAAGAACTATACAGTTGGGTCTGAAAATGTCTGAACAGTAACACCGTAATTTTGATCATTTTGGTTCTGGATGCCTACACAATAGATTTTACCTGAACAACTGAGATTCAATTACAGTCTTTAATTAGAGGGGTAAACAAGAATATTTTTACACAACATTAATTTAGCCCTGAGTGAAGGTGAAACCTTGGACTTCTGTGTCAAAAATGTTTATTTTTGGAATTGTTCTATTGAAACTGGGGAAATTGTAGTAGGTAATTGCTAGCAGTGGAAATTCTCCTGCAGCCTGAGGGGACTGTAATGATGAGGTGACGGGAATAAACAGAAAGCATTAAGAGCGTTTCTAAATATTTATATTCTTGACAGAAAGAGCAGATTGCCAGGAGAATGGAAACTTCAATAATGTCTGCATTTCATTCATCAACTGTCTGAGGAGGAGGATGGTCGTTACAGAAATCCATTCTAATTATTTCTGCAAAATATCTCCTTAACTCCATCTGAAAATCAATTTCAAAATCTCTACACAAATGGTGCTTAATGCTTAATAGAAGGATGGATCTGAAAATGGTTTTTCCCCTTACTTAAGTCACACACAAAATGAATAAAAGATCAGAGTTAGAAGTACATCCAACATTACACGTGAATTTTTTTTCTATATCACAGAAACACATGTACTGCCTTTTCTCTGCAAGAACAGACATGGCACGGCAACATTTACAGCAACACCTCAAAAACCAGGCCCTTCTGTTTCAAATGCTGTGTGGTCATGAGGTTATATAATAATCCTGTGACAGCTTTGCCCTTGACTTCAACTTCTGAGTGCACCAAAACAACACAAGTCATATCCATAACTGTGTGTGTGTGTGTGATATCAAAACAATAAAGCAATTGAGAAAACTGAAATGCTTTCTATCTGCACAGTAGTTTTTTAGAATGTTGATGCTGATGTTTTGAGTTTTCCATCCCGTTTCTCACTGATTACTGTCTTTTAAAAATTACCATTTGTTGCAAGTTTATCAACATCAAGGCCAGATACCAATTTTTTGGGGCAGTGAAAAGTATCAGATCTTTTTCCCCCCCTACCCTGAGTTCCTACAGGTGTTTCTGACACTGGAGGATAAACACAGATGTCTGCAGTGGACAATTGCCTATACTTGCTAATTTAGATTGCAGCTATTCACAGTCTTACCTGGTAGAGGTAGAAATGTCCAGCAGTCTCACAGGTATAAGAAACATCTCCTGGGACATCCAAGCTCTCCTGTAACCTTCCCACCTCTCGGAGAAGCTCCAGTCTTCTGGCCAGGACGTAGTTTACCCTTCCATATCTGAGGAGAGCACAGGAGTGTTAGTCAACAATCTAAATGGTTAACCCCTGTAAAAATAAGAAGGCAGTTGGAACAATGAGCCAGCTATAACAAGCTATCACAACATGACACAAGAGTGATATTGAATCGAAATCACACTTCCTATATACACCCAGAAAAAAAACAAGGCATAATAACTAGGGTATGTTTGATTAGTTACACTAACGTTCAATGGCCGAAAATTAATTTGTACCACATAACAGAATTAGAGATGAGTAAAACTGTTGTACATAGCAGAGGAACGTCTGTTTGCTCGTCCATATTTTTCTGTTAGCGCTGGCTTTCAACTTAACTGCTGGTTTTGTAGTAAAACTTAAATAATAAATCTTATTTATATCATCCTGATTGGGTTTTATGTATGTGTAAGGTTTGAGGGTGTATTTTTAACAGGCATTTAAAAATCCATACCCTCCAATCTCCAGGAGAAACAGAAAAGTAATTTGTAACAAATTGCTTTCTACATAAATCCAACAATGGTCATGACCTAAACCAGCATGTCTCGTGACCTGCATGCATGACTCATAGCAGCACGTATTTAAACGTACAATTGAGCAATAAGAAAACCTCAGACTGCAACTTATGGCAAACATGTGAGACAGGGTCTTGTGATTACTGACTTGACTGTGCAGAATATTGGCTGTCTGGTTATGGTCACCTGGGGATATACTTCCTTTTCTACGTTCTAACATACATCTCATTATGCAGCTAAACAATACTGCTGAAAAATGTCATCAGATGGCAGTGAGACAACAGACAGGAAGAAGGAGGGGTTACCGGGTAACACTAGAGGTGAACACTATTTTTAGACCCTCTCCAAAGATTCTCGGTCAGCAGATGACTCAAAGACGATCACACTGCTCTGCCTGAGTAAAATTAAATAAAAGTGAGAAGTGACGTTGCCTCTTAGGATGACACACCTGTAATACACTCACCAAAAGCCTAAAATAGATACAAAGGTATAGTGCATGTGCAGTGTACATTAATCTACAAGTCTGTCTTAGTGTTTTCGTAAACTCTGATAAATGTAAAACATCTGAATGAGAATGGTGTGTTTCATTTTCTGCCCTAAATTGGAATCATAAAATGATCTTGACAACCTGGGATGCAAATGTAGACCATCCAAAACTAAACAAGGGCTTCCTTAAGCCATCACCAAGATCCCCCTTTCAAAACTCATTAAAATGGCACAAAATTTTTCATGAAATGCATGGAGGCATTGTTAATTAAGGCTGTAGCTTCCCCCTTTGTTAAGCACTCAGAAAAGCACTGCCGTCTATTTTTTATCTCATGTACAGTGTTAATTAAAACTCTCTGGCTCTCTCCTCATTCTGGTGTCAGTGGGGTGGAAGAAGTGTGGAGTCGGCATGTTGTTGTGAGGCAACTGGGCAAGCGGGAACATGTCGACTGCTGCTAGCTAGAGCTCTTTCTTTTATGTCTGTGTTGCTGCATAATTTAAGAACGCATGAGACTGCCTTCATATGCGGATGCCCAGTTTCCATAAATCATCATTCATACTACAACCATGCACTCCCAGTAGACAGCAGTCATACAAAGGGTACAGCAAATGAGAGGCAATGTAACTCCTCCCTCGCTCCTTAAGGAAAGCTGAGAGCTATAGGGTGCAATTTGCTCAGTGCCATGGATGGATGAGATGGTAATTAACATTGTAGGGTATAAGAACACTTTAAATAGTAACAGCATAAAAAATGTATTAAAATTCAGTGACACTGAGCTATTTATATTCAGGAGGTGGCAGGAGAGCGCTGCCTGTGGTGAAAAAAAAGTTTCCGGCTGGTACATTTATTAAAGTGTTAAATACATTAGTGATTATATAAAACTGTACATGTTTTGAGTATTTTGTGATACTCTGGTTTTCTGAAGTGTGCCATGAGTACAGTGACCCCCACCTACTTTTTCATGCTATCTTACTACGTCTTAATAGTACTGAGTCACTATCCTTAAAGGCATTAGACATACTAGGAAAAAGCATATATAAGAGAGTTGGGAAACACTGGGACTTCCTTATGAGGACCAGTGAGTCTTATCTATGGTGTGTTCTGTGTCCTGCCTCCATTTTTGCATTTACAGCTAGTGTTAAGCCTGGGTGGTGCATGTATTTTATTATACTCAGATAATGTCAAATCACCACTGATTTAAAAATGGTTTCTTCCTGATCTAAACAAAATAAACGTTCCTAAGTTTTATGAATTTATGAATTTATTACACTGTTGATAATTCCTAATTAAACAGATCTTTCTATTCTTGAAGTAGATTAAGGACATTACTACTGCTACTTTTCCATCTGACTTATCACCAATGATCTTAATTATTTATTTAAACACTTCTTACTATGTATTAAGTTATTTACTTGACTTCTATAGTGCCAGCTCACAACATGTCATCACCAGGTGCTTTTTATCACAGCATAAATATCCTGTAAAATTAAGGGAAACATGCAAATGCTCCAAACAGTGGTAATCCATATAATTCTCTCTACATGGCCTGCTGCTATCTTATTAAAATTTATTTTAAAAACTGGGGCAGAACCAACCAATCAACTGTTGTGGTCCAGAATACCTATGAATGGGTTACTTGGGCATGTACTGCTTCTAAGTGCATGTCTGCTGAGACAGATCCCTTAGGCTGGTGGAAAGGACTGAGAGTCCAACAATGCCTAGTGAAAATAAACCAGGTCCAAAGCCTGACATATGAGAGTGTAGCAGCCCTGTCAGTGTATTGACTCAGACCTACGGTGTATGTGGGAGATGGCATTAATGGATGTGAGTTGCCTCTGCAATTTAGATACACTGTAACTCTGAGACATGATTTCCCACAAGTGATGGTGCATTCAAGAAATATTCAGTTTTCACATATGCAGTACTGTTTGGTTAGCTGTACCCATTTGTGTGTGTCATCTTCCACCTGTTATCTTCTTTGCTCACCTGCTGAAATCCTTCTCAGTCTCCAGCTCTTCCTCTCCATGGCCCAGACGCAGAAGGTGGCGCTCGTCGATGTCTAGGGCCATGATCTTTTCAAAGAGTTGGTTCAAAGCCTGATGTGGAATGAAAAAAAATCTCCTTCATTTGTATGTAATATACTTAAGTCAGTAAAATAATTTGGGAGGGTGTGCAGAGTCTTATACAGGGAAATAATTATCATCAAACTATACTTCTGGTGTTTAAGGTTCCTTCTGTCATGCTTCCCCTTAGTTTAAAGCAGCTAAAGATTACTTTATGATTAAATACTGAGGGGAAAAGACCAAGGCACAAGGGAGCTTAGCTTTTAATTTCTCCTCCATGGTTAGAATATGACTCTTGCCTGATTAATGGGCAGTTCTGAGAACAAGCTTTAAATTCTCTTGACAACTTTACATTTAGTTGATCGATGTGTTATAGAAACTTTTCAGAGATCAGACTTGCACGTGGAGATGCTGTGTGCGTATATGGAGGGGAGTGTTGACCTGATTTGAATGTGTGACTATGAGGGTCCTCTGCTCAGGGAAGTTGTGATACAGGTTTGAGATGATCTGAACGGCAACATCGGTCTTTCCAGTACCCGGTGGTCCCACAACCTGGAGGAGCGAAGTAAAAATGGGATTATGTCAGAAGAAATTAAGCATTTTAACTGTAGGACATAAAAAAAATAAGAAATTGGAAGTTAGGTTGCAAAGGCAACGTTTCTGTAGATTACAAAGGTAGACCTAAGCCAGTGGTATCCACATAAAGGTAGGGAACATAGCTAGCGAAACAAAGAAGAAAGTCGTAGGAGGAACAGAGAAGGAATAAATATTTTCAAGCCTCTCCTGGTTTACAAGTTATCATGATAATAAGCTCCAAATTTACTTACCTGGGGGGGAACAGCACATTAAATTTACTAAATTAATATTCATGAAACAGGTTGGTCTTAGTGTGGGTCTCTCAGGTGAGTAATCTCTGCTAAAATTAGTAAGCACAATTACACATTCATGCATAAATCAGTGCGTAATCAGCTCCTTCGTTTCTCTACATGAAAGCTAGGCAGACCAGGAGGTAGTGTGTGCTTGTTATGGCTGCTAATGACTGTGACATATGCCAAGAAGGAAGGTTAGAAGGGGTGAAGTGAGTGGCAGATGAAGGCATGCATACAGAGTTGTTTTATGGCTCTGGTGATAGCCTTCTTGCCATATTTACCTCAGCTAGCTGTGCAATAAATAACTCTGATCCCACTGCCAGTTTCCAGTCACCACAACAGAACAGCACTCTTGTCACAACAGTGTGTTAAACAACTTTTAACATAAAAATAGCAGGTTGGGGTGAAATTTTTGTGGTTGTGCATGTCAACTGGTGGCTTTAATCCTATTTTGACTATTTCGCTGGTATAGTCAATGTGTACTCCTCAAAAGTACACAGAGAATTTTAGTGAAATTTGATGTTTTCCATAAGTATACAAGACAGGGATGAGTTAGTTGTTTTTTTTTTGTCAAATACATAATAAGAAAATATCATTTTAAATAGATAGCTTCCACACAATCTTGAAACTAAAATCAAACACTGGATTCTTACCATTGTTAGACCTGGCTGCATCCCGGCTCGAATGGCTTCAATTTGAGTAGAAGTGAATGGAATTGTGTTCCTGTAAGACACGTACATGCTTGAAATTTATGAATCAAGTAATCTGATACTGAATACCCTTGGAAGCATAAACCTATTTGTATTCAAATGACTTCATTTGTTTTTCTAAGAGATGCTTTGTGCTGCAACTGTTGAGATGCATTTGGAGACCACACTGAAAGATTGCTAAGTCAGGGCCTCCCCACAGACATGCTGTTGCTATCAAGATTTGAATATCAAAGTGCAAACTGAAAATGCTCAGGAAGCACAGGATGAATCTCAACTTTTCATGTAGTACAATTATTTTGGGTTGTTGTAATTAGTACAGGAATATTACAGCCCCTTCTATTCCCCATTCATTTCATGCATAACACCAACCAAAACAGCACCACAATATTACATCCTAAACACATCAGATACCATGGAAACGATCATAGACAAAGAAATCAGAATAGATTAGTAGCTCAGTGTAGGGTACCTACGATGCGCATAGCTTAGAGATTTGCACCTCCACACTTCTTATATTGACATGAAGTCTTTGAATAACAGGTTAAGGACTTAATATGCATAAGATTATAAAAAAAATAGGTGTGGAACTCAAGAATATATTAGTGTACTATACAATGTGAGTAGAAGGTGTAATTGCATTACAGAAACAAATCAGTGCACTGTACAATTACTTGACAGTAAATCTTATTAAATGATAAATGGAAAGGTTCGAGTATTGATCTCTCACCGTTTGGGCTGATTGTAGGGATATGGCCCACGATTGGGGGTAACATAGGGTTCGACAATCAAGGTCTTGTCTTCCTCTTTGTTTTCCACTTCTTCATCAGCCTTTCTTTTCTTTCCTTTGTCTGCTGTGTTTGAGGTGGGAAATGTGATTCTGGTACAGCAAAAGAGAGAATAAGAAGGATAAATATCATGTATTATGACATATTTAACAATATATAAACAATTATATAAATATGGTTACGCAAACAGATTCTGATTAAGATTGATCAAACAAAACATTTTTCTTTTAAAATTCACCTGAATGGGGGAACCTGAAGTTCAGGGTTCTCCTCAGCGACCTTTATGGTGTTACCAGGGAAACATGAACGCAAGTGGTCCAATGACAAAAAGGTGTCGTTGAAGTCCAACGTCGAGATCTGATTGGGCATTTTTGAATAATGTGCGCTGCCCGGGTCACCATAACCTAAGATGATGTCATGAAGCCAGTCTGGGACGACACATTCTGTGTTCATCAGATGTCTGATGGTCTCTAGCACAGCCTGAAACAGAGAGAGAGAAACATGTTACAGATGACACTGAGCACAAAACAGACACAAAAACAGTTTGGCTGGGTAAGAATAGCTTTGTGGCAGACTGATGGGACAGCAGATAATTTATAAGTCTGTCAATTATATTTTAATGAGCTGCAAACTGTCTAATACTTTGTGCATCAAACGGGGAAGCGTGTTTACTTTTAGGTCTGTCATGCTTCAAAGATGGAGATGTTGCCTGAATATCTGTTAGCTGCTGCGCTTTTCAAATTCAGAAAAAAAGCAAAAACATCTGTAATTGCTGTGGCTGTGAAAGACAGAAACTGATGTGCAGAATTAGAATTAGCAGATCTGAAATGCTCTAATGAAAAGCTTTTAAAGAAAGAGATGGTGGGGGTGTTTTCTTCATGCCGGTTAACAATCTAATGACGCCACGCTACATAAAACCAGTAATAAAGGTCTCAGTACTCGCATGTTTGATTTTATCATGACCTGAATTCCATGATGTGAAATCTGTGTAACAGGTCTTGAAATCAAAACTTGAGGTTTGCATTTTGTTAACTTTCTAAGAACATGTTACACTGACTGTGTACCCCAGTCAAAATAGTTCACAGAAAGCATCACAACATTTTGAAACACTGCGAGTTTACTGCTACAAGAAAAGCCTTGGACGAGAGTTAGAGGGACCACTGAAAAGGACTCATTGTGTGGCAACCTCAGAGTCACCCTGGCCCCAATCTCAGAGCTAGAACACTAAAGACAGTGATACATCACTCAGGGCGATGTTGACAGAAGCAGAACTCAAGGTCTGAAGCTAAAGCAATCCAAACCTTGAAATTGTTTTCCTTAGGTTTGCGTCTCATGATGATGTTGAAAGTCTCATATGGGTCTTCGCTGTTACTCTGAATACTGCTGGTCATGTCCTGCTGGTACTGGTTTGGGTCAAGCCATACACGAAATGTTCTGACATCTCCACGCAGCTTAGGCTTTGGTTCAGGACCTAAACCAAAGTACCAAGGATTATTTATTATAGCAATGAAATAATGAAAAAAAATAACCTTAAAAAAAAAAAAATCAGAAACAGTATAGCATTTTAGAAACATTGTTAGAAAGTTTTATCCTAATCCTAAACACAGGAAAGTAAAACTAAGGACAGAGAAAAAGAATAAAGATCAATGTTAAGTGAGTCAATGTGAGCAAGTCAAAGTAATTAAACTCATATATTCTCAAATTAAAAAATAAAACCCTTTAAAAAGAGCTAAGACTTTCAATGCCTTCTCAGGAAGAGGAATTACATTACACTTGATTGACTGGCCATGGGCTTTAGGCCTATTCCCATTAGGGGGCCTGTGTGGTGCAGTGTGCAGCTATCACATATTTCTAAATAGAATCTGTGTGGAGCTGCAGGGCACATAGCAGAAACCAATCCACTCCAATTCTGACATGTGTTCCCATGTGCAAATGTGCACAGTTATGTGGGGATCAATAAAATCCACCTTACCAAAATGAGTGTGGTGATAGCTTAAGAGTGGAAGCTACACCCTCCACACTATTCAGTAACAATGTAGCGAGCTGGAGTAAGGTGTCTCAGCTGTTATAAAAGATATTTATGCCTTTGTATTAAGTTGTCAGTTATTAAAAGGTGGGATTAACTCAATACTTAATGTAAAGGGACATACATTGTTCAAGTCATTAAAAATACATTTAAACCATCGTAGCTCATATAAATGTTCTACACTTGAGCAGTTTTATAAAATGGTATGTCAGTTAGCTACGAGTGTCCCAAAATGCACACGTTGCCCTGTGTCTCCCCCCCGTACGTTCACCAAATGCCAGGTGATTTATGTGACATCTCCCCTCCACACAGCAAGCCAAAGTACCACTTATCCCTGTTGGGAAGCTGAAAGTTTAAACAAGCCAACATTGGCAGGACATGTTCCCCAGCATGTCTATTTCTAAAGCCATTCCCCTCTGCATATTTAAAACGTCATGAAAGAATAAGGGAAGGATGTTTCAACACATGTACACATGTTCTGACTCCCACACTTGCAACCAAAAACTGAATCAGCCAAGATTACTTTAAGGACTGTTGCAGAAATGTTTTTTTTAATTTCACAATCTGCTGCTGTTGGCAATACTTTCATCTAAGGTGATTGTAGCTTATGTACCACATTACTTAATTCTGCAGGACAAGTACATTAAGTGCCCTCTTATAGATAAAGCAAACCAGAGCAAGCCCTTCAGTTAAATCCAATAAGTAGAACAAAGAGGAGAGCCAGCAGCTCTCAGGTGTCATTGTTGACCACAGGTTAATGAAGTCTTAAGGTGAAAAAGGCCAAGTTTCACAGTGACAGTCACCATGACAACACCAGTCTGACCCTCTCCTGAGGATTAGCTGCTAGGGCTGACGGTGTACAGATCTGATAGGTGGATGGATGTCAGGTGTCACTGCTGTGTGTGTGAGCCTACGTATACAGGCGCAAACGCATATGAGCATACCTTCCTCGATGACACGCCCCTTGTCATCCAGCATACCCTGCACCTCACAGCCTCTCACATACACAAGGCCAGTCTGATCCACAAATGACTGACGCCGGTCAAAACGTGTGCCGTAGAGCAGCATGGGGCGCACCGTGATCAGAAAGCAAACATCATGTTTCCGCAGACCTGCAGGGGGGGAAAAAGGTTTATGGGTGTTAGACTTATAGCAAAAAGAGGAAAGGAAATGACTTAGAGATAAAAGATGGGAGAATGTAGTATGGTGGGGGAAGAAGATGAACCACCATGTCAACATTTGCCTGATCATTAAAACCTGAAGCTCTAGGGAAAGAGCTACTGGAAGTAAAGAATGGATGTAATATCTAACACTTACTGAAATACAAAATATAAATAAAACTATAAAAGTAGTTTTAGAGAGAACAGAGTTTTCAGTTTGTGATATATATATATATATATATATATATATATATATATATATATTAGGGGTGCAACGATACTCATATTGATATTGAACCGTTCGATACAGTGCTTTCGGTTCAGTATGCATATGTATCGAACAATACAACATTTGTAATTCATTTTATCAACTTTCCTTCTGACGATGCTGTCTGTGTTGAGCGCTCAGTGAATCTGCGTTCGACTACTCCGCCTAGGCTGCACTGTCGAGCGCAGATCCACTGAGCGTTCAACACAGACAGCATCATCAGAAGGAAGAGAGCAGGGCAAGCTAGCGAGACAGAAGTTAAGCTCTCCTTGCAACATGGCAAATTGAACCTCCCCCACCCTCATTCAGATCTGGCGTTTGGAATTATTTTGGTCATGGACTAAAGTAAAACAGTATGTTGGATGTGCCACGCAATGCTCAATTACATGGGTGGGAACTAGTGTGTTAGCGCAGTTAGCTCGTTAACGTGTTGGCCATCTAGCCCCATGCAGGGGTAGCTCGTTAACGGAGATTTGCCGTGTTGTGGCGTTAACGTCATTTCAACGAGATTAACGCTGACAGCACTAGTGGGAACACAACGAATATGACTGCACATTTACGCCGACATCATCCTAGTGCAAAGACAAGTGGAAGCAGACAAAAACAACAAGCATGCATGCTACAAACTTTACCCGAGTCATTTAGACAGCCGTTAGCACATGATTCTCCTTATGGGGACCTGATATGTTTAATATTGTGGCGAGCTCAGACAAGGAGGAGACGGAGGTGTTGTTTGGTCTTGCTTCCCGTGAGCTAGCCAGGGAGCACAGCCGTTTATTGACACCTGCAGAAGAACACTGCTGCTAGCTAACTGCTCAGCACGGCAACCGCACAGCAACAACAACAACAACACACAGGGCGCCCTCTGACCCCGGAAAGACACACCGTCGCAGCGAGAGGGCGTCACCCGTCACTATGGCAACATAAACAAAACATAACTGTACAAACAGAACCCCGAACAGCCCTGACCCGCTACATAGCCCCCACCTAAGGGGTCAGTCGTCCCCGACGACCCCATTACCCCACACAAAGTCCTGCAAATGTCCAGGTGCCTTCTTTTGGCGCACCGGCCGGTACACGACCGGCGGGGGAAAAGTCACTCAGGTCAGAACATGGGGTGCCACCATCATCCCACTTCTGACACCAATGTGGCGAGCTCAGACAACGAGGAGACGGAGGTGTCGTTTGGTCTTGCTTCCCGTGAGCTAGCCAGGGAGCACAGCCGTTTATTGACACCTGCAGAAGAACACTGCCGCTAGCTAACTGCTCAGCGCGGCAACCGCACAGCAACAACAACAACAACACACAGGGCGCCCTCTGACCCCGGAAGGACACACCGTCGCAGCGAGAGGGCGGCACCCGTCACTATGGCAACATAAACAAAACATAACTGTACAAACAGAACCCCGAACAGCCCTGACCCGCTACAATATGCTGCTGAGAATATAGCCCAGAAGAAACGGATAGTATAGCTTTTACTTTGGAAAGAGCCATTTCTCTGTAATAAACTCTCTTTTCCAAAGATGAGTGATTCCTCAATCAGATACAGGTGTTACCGCGCCAGATCCGCGGCCCCGAACCGTAGTAAGGAAACCTCTGGCAGTTACTTGAAGGTTCCGTAACTGACTCGTAGCCGGCAACAGCTTACTATACAGGTCAACTCCGCTAGCAAAAAGATCGAAGGAGGCGTAGGAAACTGCTTCACCGAACTTTATTTCTTCTCTAAGGCACGAACACCGCGTACAGTGGGCTGAAACAGTTTACTCACAGCGAGCATCGCCGACACAACTCTGGCTGTCGAGGGAGTTATTATATTCCTTTTATTTCTTTTCTTTTCGTCTCTTCTGTAGCTAACCGTTACTTTTTCCCCTTCTCCGCTCTCTCTCTTCACACACACACCAGGCAGTCCCGCTACACACATCCCGAATACATTTCCCATCAGGCTTCATCCTTAAAG
The DNA here is from genome assembly GCF_900408965.1 of Simochromis diagramma. NCBI lineage: Eukaryota > Metazoa > Chordata > Actinopteri > Cichliformes > Cichlidae > Simochromis > Simochromis diagramma. Next base: position 9,063,397 of record NW_024387030.1, read on the forward strand.
GGCCATGCCTGTAACACAGGGCTTGCAAAATCGCTAGCCCGACGTCCCGGGCCTAGCGATTTTTCCAGTCGGGCTACCAAAATCTATCTCTGCCCTGCCCGTCGGGCTATCATAGGAAGGAAAGATATATGTCAATGCTTTTGCATTCTTTCGGAAATGTAGCTGGGTAATTATGTCATTGGCATCGGTGAGCCACTGTCAATATGTGACATATTGAAATCGCGTTTGAATTTGCGCTTGTTTTTTGCTTTCACTTTGCAAATGTCCAGGTGCCTTCTTTTGGCGCACCGGCCGGTCACGACCGGCGGGGGAAAAGTCACTCGGGTTAGAACATGGGGTGCCACCATCATCCCACTTCTGACACCAATGTGGCGAGCTCAGACAACGAGGAGACGGAGGTGTCGTTTGGTCTTGCTTCCCGTGAGCTAGCCAGGGAGCACAGCCGTTTATTGACACCTGCAGAAGAACACTGCTGCTAGCTAACTGCTCAGCGCAGCAACCACACAGCAACAACAACAACAACACACAGGGCGCCCTCTGACCCCGGAAGGACACACCGTCGCAGCGAGAGGGCGTCACCCGTCACTATGGCAACATAAACAAAACATAACTATACAAACAGAACCCCGAACAGCCCTGACCCGCTACAATATGCTGCTGAGAATATAGCCCAGAAGAAGCGGATAGTATAGCTTTTACTTTGGAAAGAGCCATTTCTCTGTAATAAACTCTCTTTTCCAAAGATGAGTGATTCCTCAATCAGATACAGGGCTCGCAAAATCGCTAGCCCGACGTCCCGGGGCTAGCGATTTTTCCAGTCGGGCTACCAAAATCTATCTCTGCCCTGCCCGTCGGGCTATTGTAGGAAGTAAAAATATATGTCAATGCTTTGGCATTCTTTCGGAAATGTAGCTGGGTAATTATGTCATTGGCATCGGTGAGCCACTGTCAATATGTGACATATTGAAATCGCGTTTGAATTTGCGCTTGTTTTTTGCTTTCACTTTGCAATAGCGTGAACTGTGTATAGAGAGCGACAGCACTGATTGGTGAGTGATGATAATTTGTGCACCAATTCCTCTGACATCGTCTTATCAATCGTTAGCTTACTATGCAAACATGACAAGTGAAATCTCCCGCAGCAAGCTTAAACATGTGAGAGGTTGATCGCGCAGAGAATCGCTGACCGTTATGTGTGTGTGTGTAAAAGCAGCAGGATATATATTTCAGTTCTGCTGAGCCAAATAAGACAGGTCAGGGTGAAGAAGTGACAGCCAAAGAAAAGTTTACCACAAACCGGAAAAGTTATGACAAATCAGACTATAAGGCAAAAAGAAAGTGCAGCTTTATGGTTTCATGGACAAAAGAATTTCTGTGGCTGCAATATGACGAGCTAAATAACCAGGGCTGCACATAAGTGGTCCGCAGGTGCGCATTCGCTGTCAAAAAAAAAAAAAAAAAAACGCGCACAAGATATGAAGTTGCAACGCGTGTTTGCATACATAAGATTTTCTGGAGGACAGACATTTGTTTAAAACTCTTAAAGATGTCGAAGAAGCTCCTTTAAGCAATTACTTTGGTGTTCCTCTACCTCCAAAGAAATGTCAGAAAGAGTCCGAACCACAAAAGAAGCACGTATTCTCGGAAAAGTGGTTGCAGGAGGTGAGCTGGCTTCAAACAAATGATGAACGCACAGAGATGTGGTGCGGAATGTGCCGTGAAAATCCCACTCTAGCGGACAAAAACAGTGCTTTTTAAATGGACGCAAACGCCCGTTGCAACTTCTTATCTGGTGCGCGTCTTTTTATTTTGACAGCGAATGAGCACATGCGGACCACTTATGTGCACCCATGTAAATAACATAATGTTCTGCCGGGTGTGTTGTTGGTTTTCTCTCGATTTCTGAGTCGACAAGCGCCTTTGTTACTGGGACCAGTCATTTTAAGAAAGGCCCCCATTAGAACCCATGAGAAATGCAAGAAATGCATTATTGCTCAGTCTGCAATATCTTTCCCAGAACAAACACCAATTGCAAATAACATACTAAAAATAAACCTGAAAAATCTGTTTAGAACAGCGTAGTATGTTGCAAAGAGTGAACTACCACTGGCAAAATTTAGCAGTCTTTGCAAACTTCAAAAAGCAAATGGCCTAGATCTTGGTTCCACTTGTCTCTTACCCGTGACTTCAGCGGAAATTTCAAATTCAGGATCTGACACAGACTGATTCATGTCCTACACAGTTCTTACAAGTTCATAGAAATTTCTGTTCAATTAGAACCAAGTATTTGAGTTGATGATTGTAATTTTTATACAATGTTGTAATTTGTTTTTCAACAATTTTTTGATTAATGTTTTGTTTCCTTTACAATATTATACTTTAATGTATAATATTGTAAAGGAAACAAAACAGGAAACAAAACATCAATCAAAAAATTGCTCTCTTTTTTATTCAGGCTACTTACATTTATTTTGGGCTACCAAAAACTGAAGAGTCCCTGCCCGAAGGGCTACCAGGGATTTTGAAATTTTGAGAGCCCTGAGATATATTAATTTTTTTAATTACTTTTGTTTCAGCAACATTAAATTTAAAAACTGTACTTTTGAGTTAAAATATATATTTATAATTTTTAATAAATGACAAATTAAAAAGGCATGAACATTTCTTTTGTATCGAAAAAATATTGAACCGTGACACCAAAGTATCGAACCGAACCGTGAAATTTGTGTATCGTTGCACCCCTTATATATATATATATATATATATATATATATATTTATATATATATATTATTTGCTTTTTTAAAATCCAGCAGAAAATCACCTTTTTAGAAATATAGCGATTACTTTTTTCCCCCTATAGCATTCATTTTCGCTAGTAATCAATCCAAATGCACTGGCATACATTTGCTTAGGAACATTGAGCTGGCATCTTTTTCCGGAAAGCTATAGCAAAGAGCCAGTCAGAGGCCTCGGTGTGTGTTTTATGTTCCCTGTGAATCACAACTGTCAAGCTCCTGTTGACATTATCTATAGCTGCCTCATCAACCACACTGAGAGATAGTAAGAAAAATGACCAGGAAATAAAACAAACGCTCTGTGGTAAAGGCAGAAAAAAGGGTCATGAGCCTGACAGGATAGAAAACAGCAGTACGGGAAGACTTTATAGTGATTATAAACCCCTGTAGAACTGTACAGAGGGGAAAAAAAGGAAAACTAAAAGTATACCAAGGTAATATGGAATGTGTAGTTAATCTATTGAAATAGGGTCAATTTCATAATCAGTTTGTTTGACTTTATAATGGTCCGCTACTTTTACCTTCCCACTCATGCTTAATATGGTCTTGTACATTGAGGTTGATAGTCACATCTGCGCGAACACGAGCAGGCCAGCTCTCTCCGATGTTGGGCTTGGCAACCTCAACTATGGAAAAAGAGGTGATTGGCTGAGCCATCCTCGCCCAGCCTCCAAACACCACTCCACCATACTCTGACTGCCTGTTAGAAAGACAAACACAACAAGAACTTAAGACAAGTGCTGTGGGCTGTTGTCAAGAATGGAAATCAGCTGGATTTAGGGCAACACATGGCACTACTGCTTACTTATTTACTTCTGCAGGAACAACAAGCAAGTTGCTACATCACTTGACATAATGGGAGCACTTATTATGTTAAGCAATGGGTTTTAAAATGTGGTGAACCAAATGCCATAAATTATTGTCAATGTGCTGCGCCACCACGTGACAGGTAGACAGAGGATACAATTCTTCATTAATTAATCTAAAAACACAAAGTATGCTATAGATTATTTAATGCTTTATTTTTGCATTAAAAGAAACACCAATGTTTATCATTCCTTTTTCAAACTATGTCTTTCTATTACTTTTTCAATGATGTTTGCATATTTTAAATCAAGAAAACAATAAGGCACTATAGATTAAGTGTTCTGTGCTGCCAACAAAATTGATGACATCTCACCATGGTTTCATGCGCCAAATCACATCTTCTATGTCCTGTCTGATCTCATAGGTGGACTCCAGACGAAAGAGGTTAAAGTTCCTCAGCAGGTAGTCGTGGAGTGTCAGGAACTGGAGATTTAGCTTTGGTAGAGCCAAACAACCTGAAAAGACAGAACAAAACTAATAACTGATGTCTGCATGTTCAGATGTAAACGTCTGTGAGACCTTGTGTTATAACACTGCATATATAACAGAATATCACAGAATGTGGGTATATATTTAGTATATGCAAATATGAGGCACAGATTAGACAGATATAGTAGCATGTATTCTATTTCATGTCAACTCACATAGATACATGCACAGACATGCTAACTCAGTAACAATTCACACATTCATTTATAATACACACCTTCTCCTGAGTAATACTCTGTTGGCACAATGTTCTCGTCCCAGATTATCTTCTCCGTTGGATAAAGGGGCATCTGGTTAAGTTGCTCAATCTGAGAGATTCTGCGCTCATGACAAGACACCTGTACGTGGATGGCAAACAGCAAGAGAGAAAAATGACACTGAGAACATGTTTGGAGAGAAGATGTCAATAAGCAAATGCTGCACTGCCCTATTGGCCCAATGTTTAGGATTCTTACTTCCTCCTTTAGACATAAAGTTATAGGCCTTTAATATAGTTTCATTTTTCAAATTAAATATGTTTTTTTTTCTGTTGAACTCTTGATTCTCTGTGCCTCATTTATCTACACTATATGGAAAAAAAAAAAGAGTACTGTGCCACCTACACCTACAGGAGCTGCTTGGCCATGCAAATAACACAATGTTTACAGATGTCTGATGTTTATCTGATGTGTCAGAAACATTTTGCACTGAGTAGATGTCTGAAGATGTGATGCAGAGCTGAAACAATTTAAAACAGTTACTTATACTAAGGATTTATTTGTTTCCTTGACATAAAGGGAGGATAAATAATGTCAACAATAAAATAAACTGTAAAAAAAAAAAAATGCTGTCATCTGCTATCCTTATAACTGGTTCATCCTATATGCTGTCTGTAATGACTGTGTTCAGTCAACTGCTTTGCTATAGCTTACAGTCCTGCAAACACTTGTTTTTGAATCTATCTGTGCAAGGATGTTGGTTTTAGGGCGTAACTTCATGCACACACAAATGAAAGCCCTCAAAGAGTCTCCTGCAAAAATTGACTCAGATAAATAAGACACAGCTCTTCTCCGTCACGTCTTATGTGTAATTGTGCTAAGGACAGCTTTGAAATAACCACTTTGATGAAGAGGTCTGCCACGAACAGGTAAGTGTGTATTGGAGAGACTAGACAAACAAGGGTCCCCCAGATTCCAGGAGAGGTTTTGAAAGAGAAAATTAGGAGAGCAAGCAAAGGGTGACTACAGAGCAAAATCAAAGCTTAGGCTTCTTCAGAGATTCCACGAAAGGAAATAAATAAATGACTCTCCATCATATTAGTCCTGCCTACGATTTACCCTATGTTACAGAAATGCCCACATGAAGCATTTATTGGATTAGAAGGCAAATTCACAAGGGACAGTGCAGTCAAACTGCAAAAATAAAATATTTATTTGAAGTTAATGAGATTAATTATTTTAAAATGTAAAATCCAATCCTAGTATACGGTATTGCCAAATGACCAGTGAATGTTTTGTAAAATAACTGTTTATAAACACCAGTGATACATCTTTTATATTCTCAGTTGCCATGTAACCAATGCCTGATGTATAGGTTTATTTAAAGGGTTAATTTAAAGTCTCAGGCGTTAACCATTGCCTACAAATCCTGGAATAAATATTTTATTTTTTAAATTTCAAGAAACATGTCATTAAAACAAACAAAATGAAACAAAAAAAAAACACTGATATGCTCACATACATAACCCAGTAAACCCAACAGTGCACTTACCAGCAACTCAAGCAGAACCTCTTTCTCAATAGTGGTGTCTTGCCCTTCAGGCAGTTCAGGCAAGAGGCACAAATAAGAGGCCACCTTGTGGAGCATATTGGGACTACAGAGAAAGAAAAATCAGAAAAAGAAGCAACACTTCTGTCTAGAGCAGGTATGACAATAAGTAAATATTAACTAAATCCTGTCTAATGTTTGGTAAAGACTCGAGTGATGAAGATTATAAGAATACCAACCATAGGATTTCTCAATTAAGAATACATTCTTACTATTATTTGTCCAACATCTATATACAATCTACACAAATCCCTGTTTTATTCAAAGAAGTACAAAGATAATATTTCAGAAGATGGGGGAGAGGTGCAACAGTGTTGGGGAAAATCCTCAACAATTAATTGTGTTTATTAATATACAGCTGCAAAGACATTAGTGATTTTATAATCTACCTTGCACAATACTGAAATGCCATGATCTTGCATTACTTAAAATAAGACACCATTCTGCAGTGGAATCCCTCCATGTGCTTGGGTATGCTCCTACAACAATTGTCAGTGTCATTAACTGCATGAGTAAATGTGCAGAAACTGCAAAGTCTATGATGCAGAGAAAAATCTAATATAAACAAGACAAAGAAATGCTGCCACCTTTTGTTACAGTAGAACAGACTTTTTTAAAATGAGGTGAAGTGGAAAACTGTCCTGTGGTCTGACAATTCCAAATTAGTATTTATTTATTTTTTGGCAGTCATGGATGGTTTTCAATCCACTAAATGGTAACATTGTAAACGTGTTAGAATAGGAGCCTCATCAAAGTCTTATTAGTGCTTATTAGCACTGTGGCACAAAATGCTTCTGTTTGCTTTGACACTGCATTCCTGCTCTGTCAGCATGTATGTTGAGGGGTCGAGCTGCACTGATGAGACAGGATTATGAAAATCAAAGTCCATCTCCGCTTCGGAAGGCTGAGGTGTGGCTCTCTGCATACAACCTATTTTAATCAGGCTGACACACTGTGACACAGACAGGGTCTGGTGCCCAACAAGGGACAAGGTCTGGACACACTTTGACAGGCCTGGGCAGCCACACGTGGACTGACCAACTGTAGCTGTGTATGTGCATGCATTTTGCTACTTGTGATGCCACGCTCGAGCAGTGGGGTGGCAATTCTGCCAATGATGCAGTTTGGTGGCCCACTGGATGTCCTGCCATGGATCATGTGGACATTCCTTCCCTTAGCAACAAAATAAACGCAGCACAACAACTTACTATAAGAAATGTAGATGGCCCAATTAGGTCAGAACTGACACCTAAGCCACTGCAGGATATGGTAAAGAGGGGGGGGGGGGGGGGGCATAACAGGAGTTTTTCTAAAGTTTACTATATATATCATGTCTACACACTTTTCTGAGCGAGGTTTTGGGGGAGAAAAAACCTAAGAATTCTCATGTTGATGCCAAAAATGTGTTGTGTGACCTTGACTTTTGACCAATAACAACTAATTTCAAGAATTTCCATCACATTTTGTGGAGATATTACATTCACAGGGATAGGTGGTACTGATGGTTGAACTACTTAAAACCATAATGCAACTGGTCATAGCTGTCCCAGAGGCAAAACAAAACAAAACAAAACAAACAAAAAAAAAACCCAGATAAAAAGGATCTAAACATCTGTACAAACATCTCCACAGTGACTATAATCCAGAGCACCAATCACACTCCTTATTTTAATATGCTGTGCAGTGTAGGTTAACATTTGTCACAATTAGGATTCTTTTCTGTTTGAATTCAATATCATTCAATTCATTTATGGCCACAAATGGCACTTCACCTGTTGTCACATAACTGAAAAAAAGTGTTTATTTGTGTTTGCGTATATATGTAATAGTATGGGTGTGTATAAGTGTGGGCTAGCTAGCTTTTGTGTGTTTTGGGGACTTAGTGGATAAATTCAGAGCGGCAGGTGACTGGGAGCTTAGCCCATGGGTAGTACTGCTGGAATAAACTGGCATTAGCAGGAGTTGTTTGGATGAAAAGTGCCTCGTTAAATCTGATCGTATATTTGGAGTAACCCAGGAGCAGCTTTGGTGACAGTTGTGGAGCAGTGAACAATGCCGTCCTGCTATATTCAAAACCTTAATTCTATGGAAAAATGGAGCAGAGCTCCTGCTCCTAGAAATGCACAAAATGGTTCAGCTAAGTCTTTACCTGATTCAGCTCAGCTCGGCTCATATCCCTTTGCCTGATTCAAAGAAATTTAATATGGGGTTTAAGCTTTTATAATCCACCACTGAAGTGGAAAGAAATATGTATATGGAGACATTGCCAGCTAAGACTAATTTTGAGTTGTTTAAACAACTATCACAAATAAAGAACTTCCATACAGTAAAAACAAAATAGTAATCACTTGGTGAAATAGAATAAAGCCGAGCCAAACACAAAGACCTTAAAAAAAAGTTTTGGTCAGTAATTTGAAAATGTCAACTTCAAGAAAGATAAAATCTTGAAGTAATTACAAATTACTAATGAATCTGTTTCTTTTCACTCTCATATACATGTGAACAAGTGAAAACAGACACACAGGCCAGTTCATCAAAGTGAGGGTGCTTTTTGGCTCCTTGGCAAGCTAATATGATCTGACAAACACAGCTGTTCCAAGAGTTTATTCTCAAGCCACTGCAAATCGATTAGATTAATGAGGCGTGCCTCTCTCTCCGGCTGGTACCAGCTGCCTGTTCAAGGGTTCACTAGCTGCCATTTAGCAGGAAGTCAGACAGCAATGGTGGAGCTGCTATATTACAACACAGGATCAAGATAATCATGGACATGGGCCTCAGCTGGTGGGATTGTTGTGTAAGCAAAAATCCTACTATATTGCTCATTATTATTACATTTTTTCCTTCTTTGTTTCAATTGTAACTTGTACTTTATGGTGTTCAGGAGAACCTCTGAACATGGTATCAATACGCTAGGAGCTGATTCTTTTGGACCTATACGCTGAGAATTTGAGCTTTCGAGGTCAAAAGGTACTTGAAAATAAGGCAGAATGATGAACACAGAAAGCCTCTAATAAACATGCAAAAATATTTACACATTAGCAATCATGCCAGCTAAAGCGATGTTCCGTTGCTAGCTAATTTAGCAGTTATGATGCATATCCTCCCATCACATCCTTTACAACATGCTACTTGTTTTAAATGATTTTAATTACCTGAGATGCCCAAAGTGTTTGGTCAAGGATTCTCGGGTGTCTACTGATGCGACACTGGATAAAGCAAAGTCGTGCAACTCTGGGAAATGAGCAAAGGCTGCCCTCTGCAAGACAGAACCCAATAAGCAGTGCTATGAGACACTGATGTCTAGATACACATCACCATTATAATACATAACTGTTTTTTCCATGAAATAGTTTCTTGAGATAGTTACTGAAAATGTGATTTATAAAGATATATATAGAAAAATCAACAGTCCTGAATACTTTACATTCATTCTTATTTATTCAGTCATTATATTCACATTCAGCATAAGATGAGGAAAGAGTTAATTTCTTATTACAACTATGAAAAAAAATGATCTGATACTCTGGTACATACATTTCTCTCTGCAACAGTTACTTTGATATATAAAACTAAAGATGCTTATGAGGCATGCTGGAAAATCAAAAGTATTCCATTACATTACATGGAATTCTGTTTTTTTCAGTCCCATTACCACAGGTGTATAACTCAAGCACCTAACCGTGCATCCATTTGTATGTAGTATTATATTACCCCTGCAACAAGTTTTTTCCCTCTTTGATATTCGATATTCAACTGTAAGTAGTATTACTGCATTTAGGAAACACCGTAACTTAGCCATGAAGCAGCAGTCCACATGAAGTTACCGAGCGGGGTTCCAGAGTGCTTAGGTGCATAAAAGTACGCCAATAGACTCAATAACTCAACAGCTCTAAACCACCACTGGTATTAACATCAGCACTGTGTGCTGGAAGCTTCAAAGCATTACACCTACAGCTCCTGCTGTGTATCTGGCCCAGTACTTTTATCCATATAGTTTATGCAAATGAAATCATATATCTGAAAATCATTTTATATCATTCTTACCTGCAGTGAGGTGATTCTGTCATAGTGCAAAGTGGTCATCTCTTTCTGAGTCAGTGCATTTCCTGTCTGATCATTGATTTCAAAACCAGTGTAGAACTTCAGCATGTCCAGCAACTAGAAAGATGAGGAAATAACAATTAATTCTTTGTGAACATGAATATTGTCATTGACAAGTTTTAATGCATATTTGCTTATTTTTGTACCTGACAGAAGAGATGCCCCTCCTTCTCTCTTTTTGTGAGGCTGGAGAGGTGACATCTGACCACCAAATGAGAGTCATCCAGCACTGTATTGAACCAACGCCTGGTGGGCAGCAGTGCCTATACACACATGAAACCATGTTTGTGGAAATAAATCCTCACCTCCAAACGATAACAAAGTAAACCACACTAAACTAAACTTTACTGGTTTGCGAACAACCATATTTTTCAGCATCGTGATTATCAAGGCATCTTATTGATTGCTGTTTTTTCGTCTTGAGGTTATTTTTCAACATACGGTAAGACAGTTTGTCTTATTTTTCGCTTTCTGACAGAAAGATGTGAAGACAATATGGCAAAAACTGTCTAACTCTCGTCTATATTCATTATTTATGTGGTTGATGCTTGCAGCACAGGAACATGACATAAAGGCAAGAACAGAGGAGACCTGTCAAAATGAGATAACAGACCTGCTTTGGTGAGAATATAACAAAGAACACTTTTGAGTGAGAGAGTGACTAGAGCATACAGATTCACACTATAAAGAGTGCTGCAAAGGGGAAAAATGAACACTAATGTGAAACCAAATGTGAAATACAAAACTGTGAGGCAAAACACAAACAAAATATCTATATCAATCATGGAAAAGTGATGTTCAAGGCAGCATGTGCTGGAGTAAGAGTAAGACCTAAAGAGAGAAAGAACAGATACCCTTTATATGCAACAGCAATCTCTGATCTCAACACGGTTCTGACAGTCAACACAGAACTGGCTTGATAATAGGTGTATTTTTCTCTGCAATCATTTTCATGTTGTCATCAGAGAGTAGAAGTATGGATTTCAGGCAACTGAGTCTTTGTACAATGATAGTGCTGAAGGACAGGAGATGAGTCTGGGGACAGTCAACTGGCCAGCTAGTAGCCACTGCCAGAAACAGCAAGGCCAGCCTGTCAGCAGAGGGCCAGATGACATCCATTGTGCTCACTCACTAGTAACAGCAGGTCTGCCCAGGCAGGAGGCGTAAAAATCTTACGTGACACTGTGTCTTAACACCACCTTCATTAGTCAGGAATTAAATAATTATGTGAAGTTCTGCGTCACTTCATTATTTCTTTAAAAAATGGATACATCAAAAATATTTCTTATCTTTAAAAGCTATTTCATCACCTTAAAAAAACAAAAAAAACCCCAAAAAAAACCTGACTCTGTGACAAAAACGCATCGTGATTTCCACAGTTGAATACACTCTATTGCATGGCATCTACGGCAACTAAATAAAGTTTTCTTAGTTTTTACTTTTTCTCTAGGAGAAGCTTCCCCCGCCTCAAAATATGAAGAAAAAAAAAAAAAAAAACAGCTGCAAATAGTACACCATGATTTTCATTGAGATTTGGTGGAATACATTTTTTTTTTTGCAGATCTCACATCTAATAACGCTGCAGCTCACAGCCGAAAGAAACTGACACTTTTAAATAACTATCTTTCACCTACAAGACCTTTGCCTCAAGTTTCCAGGCAACAGTCGAGCACACGGGAGTTAAATTAAGAACAGAAAACAGACATTGGAAAATAAATTCAAATCTGCAATCTGTTATAAATTTAAAGAGACCAACAAACCAAAAATATCCCCCCAAAACAAAACAAGGATATTTTAAATAAATTGTTCCTTCAAACATCATTTTTCTAAAAAGGGAATTGGATGTCCCCAAACATTATGTCATTGGGCTTTGTTATACTTTACAGTTTGTAGCACATGTCAAAAGCCATCACGCTGAAAATAACCTCTCATACTATGATCAGACTACTGCTTCAAATAGTGCATAGCTTTGCAGACAGGAAAGAGAGAAGCACAGAGAGCAAAGCTGATGCAGATCATTTATCCAGTGACTGTTAATGACATGAGTTAGCTATAAATGTGAAGGACAAAAGACAAACAAATGAGATCTGCAGAAAATTAAGTCTAGACTGCTTCCTTCATCAGGATATCATGATTACAAAAATACTGTAGAACTACCCTTGTACTGAAAGTCCCATAGAAACAAGTCTAAGAATGAATGCATTATCTCTCAACATAAATAAAAAATTAACATGGCTGAGAAATGTATGATTAAGAAGGTTGTGCTTTACCTCCAAATCAATCATGAGTTCTATGAATCTCTCGCAGTAATGCACTTGGTCCATGGATACAGGCCCTGTGGAAAATAAGAGGGCATAATTCAGGTTATAACTTTGGCTCAGGAAATCCACATTCACAGCAAAAGATAAAATATGATGAATAGACAAACCCAAAAAAGACAGGAAATATTAGATGTTGCTTTGTAGAGGGCGATGTGTAGTTTTCAACAAGGACACGAGGACAGCAAACGCATATGGACAACGCCAAAGTGCCATGCTGAGTGCGTGAGCCTCGCTACGAGATGCTGCACGGCTCGCACAGCAGCATGTTGGGTCCCCAGCTCTCATTAGGCATGCTGGTGTGTAAGTGTGTGTGTACACTTAGAAGTTGAGCCATGCAGTAAGTATTGGAGTGATGTGGATCCTACTGGGTTTTAGATTCTGATCTAATCTGTCAGGTTTGATTCTATCTAAACACACGAATACACACATTCTGTTTTTAGCATTCAGGTGGGGGGCCTGTGTGTCGGCCTGCATTACAACATAGCGGTGAGCGCCGTTGGCTGTGTGGCAGCTGGAGCACATCCTCCTTGGGCAGCTGCACGACTCGAAAAGAAAGAATAGGCGTGCTGCAACTGGCAACAGTTTACATCCATTTCTATCCAGACTCATATAACACACAGAGATTATATGAAGACAATCCAGTATCTAATCAAATGTTAAATATTCTCACAAATTTCACTCCTGCTCCTGAGATATGGCATTCGGTAAAAACTAGAAGGGTGTTTGTGCAGAACATTACGGTGTCATAGTGACCTTTGACCTTTTTGGGTATAAAAAAAAGCATTAGTTGACCATTTTATCTTATTAGACTTTTGTGTGGAATTTCATTATAGTCAGCATATTCATGCAATGGAGGTCATGATGACCTTGACCTTTAAGCACTAAAATCTCATCTGTTCTTCTTAAAAACTGCATCAAGGCAAGAGAGAAGAAAGAGAGAGAAGAAAGGATAGCTGGAAAACATAATGCATTATGTTGTGTCAAATTAGCCATTTCTGCTTCTCACACACACAGATACAGCATAGAATCGCATTTTCTTTGTGGCAACATTGTATTAACACCAAATTTTCAATATTTTATTAAATGAATTAAAACACTCTGGGAATGCTACAAACAAAAGGGCTCATCCCATGCACCACCATCTAGAGTTAGCTTAGCAAACTTAATTAAATCAGCTCAACTGAAAAACCATCCAACACTGGTCACGTCCTAGATTGTCAAAGGTTTGCAAATAATTGCTATTTAGTTGATAAATGTAGACAAATCAGCTTGACACTGCCAGTCTTAATGAGTTTTTGTCAGTGAGCACAACTCAAGGGAACTCAGCTCAACTGGCTGCAAGCTGGTTGTATTCTGGTTATGCTGCTAATAGAACAAAAGGTTTCGGAAGCACAAAAGTAACAGTTAAATGGGAATTTATGTCGATGCAAAAAGCAACAGATATGCGATTTGTGATTTTCCAGTTACTGCATGCAACTGACAACTTGACCCCCATTCAACTGCAGACCGACTCCAACTTTGGCAACATTTATGGCAGGTTTTAGTGACAGTGTCGGCATGCTTGACAATTTCATTTTGCAACACAAATAACAAAAATATCATGAGTAATGAATTGTGACAATATCGTACCATGGGGTTCTCGTATTTATAAAGAAATGTAATTTTTTTCACGTTTTTCATATTTGTATAGCAAATCAAGTCCACTTTTTCATCTGGCTTGCATTTCTCAGTTCAGCAGTTTTACTTTAAACCATGATTCAATAAACAGAACACATTTCTTTTTCTCCAACATCTCCGTCTCTTAGTTACACTTACAGTGAAAAAGCACTTCTGTTTGCTGTGGAATTCACTGCTGTGTCTGAGGTGCAAACAGCATTTAATTATGCAAATGATTAAGGAGTGTATATTTATGGATAAATACCAGAGTGGAAATAAAGCTTGTGCATGTGAGTACAATCTTACTATGACTAAGATTTATAAAAGAGGGCCATACACACAGATGTATCTGTTAATTTTACAAAGAGAATGCTTAAACACATTTATGTTTTTGAGATTTATGGATCTGACCAATTATTTACGGTGAAAGTCCAAGAGATAGTCACCTAGACTCTATAAAAACCTTCTAAAAGCTATTAGGACGTAAAGAAAGTCCTTATTAAATTGTTGTGTAGAGCTATTTCCCAAGAGATATACAAGCATTTTTTTACCTGTTGGTGGAATTGACGCAAGAACTCCGTGAAACTTTTTAATAAGAGCCGAGAGGAAGGTCCTCTCCTTCTTTGCCCTGAGGAAACACGAAGAAAGTAAATCAGAACAACCTAGAAACAGATTCTCTAAATCTGTATAGATTTCTTTGAACACAAATATCATTACTGCTCAGCTGTGTCAGCATCCATTTTATCAGATTTCTTTTTGATTAGATTCCAGAACTTCTGCAGCTTTGGAACTTTCTTCAACTCGTGCTGGAGTCTGGACTGTAAAAATCACAGAAACAAATGAGTAACAAATGAGTGTAAAGAGGGATTAGTCTCATAGCAAGGAAGCAATTCATTCCTTTAGAATTATCAAACATTACTTGGTGTGCCAATAAACACCACAGCTTCTTAATTACGATAATAGTTTGACATCTTACTGGTAAGAGGCACATCCACATTGGCAGAGAGATGAGCTGCTGCACCTGCTCTCTGATCAAATCTACCTCCTGGGAGGAAAGTGCAGAGAGAGAGAAAGAAAAAAAATGAGGGAAGATTAAGTGTGAGAGGTGGGGGTTGTCAAAATGCTTTGTGCATTATACTTTAAAAAAATATATCATACTTCAATCCCTAGTAGGAGTCTCCAACTAAATTATTTAGAGGCCTTTATGGGATACAATCAAAGGGCAGCAGGCTATCACAGCACATTTTAAGTGAAACATCCGCAGTGCTTGCCTGTGGTTTAATGCAACTGCAGAGGATACAGATGGAGAGCACCCAAATTGACCTGTCCTGTCTATTATTGCCATCTAGTGGACAGTAAAGATAATTGCATTAATTCTTACTTCGCTTGCCAGTACCAGTACATCAGGCATAACATCATGACCACCTGCCTAATATTGTGTTGGTACCCCTTTTGCTGCCAAAACAGACCTGACCTGTCAAGGCATGGACTCCACTAGACCCCTGAAGGTGTGCTGTGGTATTTTGGACCAAGATGTTAGTAACAGACTCTTTAGGTCCTGTGGGTATGAGGTGGGGCCTCCATGGATTGGACATGATTCTCAACTGGACTGAGATCTAGGGAATATGGAGGCCAAGCCAACACCTCAAACCATTCTTAAACCATTTTTGCTTTGTGACAGAGCACATTATCCTGCTGAAAGAGGCCACACGCATCAGAGAAGATAGTTTTCATGAATGGACCTAAATGGTCTGGAACAATGCTTGGGTAGTTGGTCCATGTCAAAGAAGCATCTACACAGATAGCAGAGCCCAAGGTTTCCCAACAGAGCATCGCCCAAAGCATCACACTTCCTTTGCTGGCTTGCCTTCTTCCCATAGTGCATCCTGGTACCCAGTGTTCCTCAGGTAAGCAACACACCCAGCCATGCATGTAATGTAAAAGAAAATGTGATTCATGAGACCAGGCCACCTTATGCCATTGCTCCGTTGTCCAGTTGATGAGCCCAAGCACAATAAACTGCGATGGACTGTGTATTCTCACACGTTTCTATCAGAACCAGCTACAGTAGCTCGACTGTTGGATCAGACCACACGGTGCCTTCACTCCCCACGTGCATCAGTGAACCCTGGCTGCTCATGACCCTGTATCTTTTAATAGATACTGACGACTGCAGACTGAGAACATCCCACAAGAGCTGCAGTTTTGGAGATGCTCTGCCAGCGTTGTCTAGCCAGCACAATTTGGCCCTTGTCAAACTTGCTAAAATCCTTATGCTTGCCCAATTTTCCTGCTTCTAACACATCAACTATAAGGACAAAATGTTCACTTGCTCACTAACGTATCACTCTCACTAACAGGTGCCATGATGAAGAGATAATCAGTGATGTTTACCTGACCTGTCAGTGATCATAATTCTATGATCACGGTGAAAGTTCAAGAGATAGTCACCTGGGCTCTTTAAAAACCTTTTATAAACTATTAGGACGTAAAGAAAGTCCATATTAAAATGTTGTGTAGAACCATTTCCCAAGAGATATACAAACATTTTTTTACCTTGTACCTCTTCAGTGTATGCTGACATTGCTTCCATTATGGTGTAAGAAAGTGTCTTAATTTGTATTATTTAAATCATTATGTAATTGGCTTTACATTTTAAGACACTAACCTGGCTTAAATAGACAAGTCATGTCATTTTATAATATATAAATACTGTCTTTAAAATATAAACCGATGACTCACAATAACACAGACACAAAAACAGACATCACTGTGGTAGTAGAATAACTCTAACTTCTCTGAATATTTAGTTATAAGATATCAGTGTAGTGGTACACACCAGACTGTTGAAACAGTGGTCCATAAAGACCAGAAGCACAGTTTGTTCCTTCAGAGTAAGACCAGCCTGCTCATCTGCCAGAACGGCTTCCATCACACATTTGAAGAAAAATGGAAAATGACTTGGTTCCTTCTTGAAAACCTGAAACACAGCAAACAATAGAAAATGTAAAAAGCTGAGCTCCTGCATTAGCTGTGGCAAACACAATCAAATATAGACAACATTTAATGATAATTAAGCTAAACTTCAACAAATTACTGCTTTTTTTTTTTACCTCCCAGGCTGGAACATTTTCTCTGAACTTCTCATTGACAATGCAACAAATGGACATGATGTAGGCATTGCTGGAAACCTCTGGAGTGTAGTTCACCCAAAGGTAGTTTTCAAGGTATTGGCTGAAATATTAGAAATAACAAATTAATATCCATGTAGCAAGTAGTGTTGTCAAATCACTGTTTTTCCAGTGATTGTTTAAATGATAACATAAAGAAAATCCAGTAAAAATAACTTACCTGAATTCAAGCAGCATAATTTTCCTAATGGCAAATCTGAAAATATAATGGGCATAACTCAAAAACAATGAACGGTGAAATATGTCCTTTATGTTTTTTTAAAGTGTTTCATAGGGGAAGAAAGTTCAAAATTCACTTACTTGGAGTTGAGAATCTCCTTCTCGTAAACATCTTCCATCACCTAACCCCCCCACAAAGAACATTCAAAGCATTATAAAAGCACAGAAATTTAGCGTTAACAAACATGCGCTTGGTAGTTTGCTGACTCGACTTACTATCTGAAACTATATGATAAATGATAAATCAATCTCTATTAGATACATGACCAAATCCTTATAGTGCTCCCACTCTGGGCTGATACCAAGGATTAAAATAACAATTAGGCCAATAAGCAGTTCCAATATCAACCTTTACTTTATTTTTGTTTGAACTTGATACAAATTATAAGCACTGCATTATAATGGAGCACAAACTGTGGCAATTTTCATCACTGAATGTTACACTGTTTGCCAAAAGCCCTGGTGACTGGTTATCACTAATAAAAGTTATACCAACACCTCTAAATTGCAAAAGCGCAAATAACTCACCTTAGGGTCAAAAGGTAGTTTGTTCTTTGCATGAGGCGCCCAATATTTGTTAGACAACTGAAAACGGGAAATGTGAAAATCACACATAGTATTAAATATAAACATGGAAGATGCAACAAATTGTTAATTGAACATATGCCATAGTTACAGCCATTTGGCCTATCCTATCTCCATGCAAAGCTGTCTTTATGTTTTTAGCATGACAAAGAATGCAACAAAAGAAAATCAGGACACTTTTTTTTTTTTTATCTTCAGCATACCAGCATCATGGAAAAACTTCACAACACAGTACTGAACCACATATGCAGAAAATAAATGCTGTGATTACCTGCGTGACATATTCCGCATTTATCTGGGATACAGACGGAGTAGCAGCCTTTTTAGCAGGGGTTTCTTTCTCCATGGTGGCCATAATAAAATGACGACTGTGAGAAGAAGAAGAAAAAGCGCAGAAATCGTTTGTTTTAAAGTATCGACTGATACAAGTATCTGTTTTCAACTTGAGCCTTTGTAAATATACGATAGCTGGACTAATACAGGGTAATTTACTGTTGAGAAAGTTCACAATCTCGGTTAAAAAGTAAACTAGGAGGTTTCATAACCACGAACTAACTGACTTTCCTGTACTTTAATTAACATCAAATTAAGAGTTACGAGTTCAGAAAGTAGTAACATGACATTAGTAACTGTTAGCATTCTCAATGAGGTGATATAGCTAATTAATAGCATTTAGACACAACTGACTCGTTAATCGTTCAATATTAACTCCAGTTCAGTGGTATAACGTTACCAGAATTTAGCTCACTAACCTTTTTTTATTATTATTATTATTATTTCAGCATGAATGTAACTGCCGTCGGACTGCTGGTTATGTACCTCCACAATCAAACGCGCTGCGTGCGACTAACTTCCTGAAAAGGTACGTCCCTCAAACCGTCCCCTAATTACGAAAGCTTGCAATCCGTTCCGTTCCCCCTGGTTTCGTATTTGTTGCGTGTGGAAACTGCTGGGAAAATTAAATCAGCTTTTTATTTTGGCGACAACGCAAGAAAAAATAATTGGTTAAAAAAAGGGATGGAACACGTAACAAAATAGACTATTTTCAAGTGAATGTGCATGCGCAAAGAAGATATTTTTATCAAAGGATGTTGAATAAAGTGCTGCCAAGCAGGAGGGGGACAGGAAGACCACAAATGCCACACCTAAGTGGCCTCTGTCCTGTGTGGACAGCATAATGCTTTGCGAATTTAGAAAGAGACACAAACTTTTTGAAGCAAATGCCACAATGATGGTCTGTCATTTGAATATTATTTGAACAAATGTGCCGCTTAAGATCCTTTTCATTTAGAAAACTCGCAGTGCACCTGTCTCATTCAGAAACACTGAGTGGTGCACACCAATCATTTTCTTGTTGGATCTGATTCTCAGCCACTGAATTTACCAATTCATCACTAAGCAGCTTGTCGCTACCTGAAACAGTTCTAACTCCTTTAGTCATTATTCTCATGCTTAACACTTGAGCTGGCATTTTTGATTCTCTACTTCAACAACTAGTTCAGTGGGAAATAAATTGCTAAAATTGTATGTAGCCTCTCTTTGCTTTTTCCCCGATTCGTTACCCTTCGTTCAAGGCTACCTCTTGATCTGCCAGCCAATCAGCATCCACGGCCTCCAAGCCCTGAACTACCTCTTTATTAGCAAATGACTTGTAACAAGTACTAGCATACAGTGACTTTGGTTTGATTTGGCATCCAAATCTGTACAATGAATACATGTTTGAATACACTTATCTGGACGTAGGCTGGCATTTTTCATTTCACTTTGGATACTGTTTGGAATTTCGTTGCAGTGCCTACATGTTTGCTCATGAGGTATCAGGTTACCCTTCTGTGGGAATATTTTGCTACATAAAACACATCTGTATGACCTAATCCCACAATGAGTGACCAAGTTTGTAGAGCATATTCTGCATAATTGAAGCTTCTCTTTTTTTTACATGACACAACACCTTCTGAGTTAGTCTTAACAAGGCTACTTACTTTAATGATGGATTTTGCACGTGTGCTGCAGGATACTTCATTCATTCCATTACGGACAACTTCAAAATCTGATAGTGTATCATGGGTGTTTGCAGACTTTTTCTGTGATGGCATATGAACAGTGATTCCTGAGAAAAAATGCTTTTCATGTGTCACTTTCAGTTTTCTGATGTTCTCCTGCTGGTTGAGGGGCTTGGTTGAGTTCCCTTTCAGTGAGTTCTTTTGTGGGTATTCAGATGAGAAGCTTGTCTGCATGCTTTTCCACATATAGGACAATGACATGGCTTCCTGCTTGCGTGCACTATCTCATGCCTTTGTAATTTAGAGGCACTCGGAAAACACTTAAAACAGTGGAAGCAGTTGTGCTGTACACCACCTGGGTTTTGTGTTGATTTAGGACTTTATTTCTTTTTCACAGTCACTCTGGAAACCTTTCTCACAGGTTCACCTTATTAATATTACACATCTGTGTTAACATTTGTGTCATTCTCTGTCTTTAGACTTTAAACGTATCACAGCAGTGTTCTGTGAGCTGGGAAATCTGTCCCCACCTTTGTATTTAAACTCGCTAACTCGCCAGTGTGGTCAGTTGATATCACGCGATTGCCATGTGTGGTATTTAGACCACATATGAGTGCGGCAGTGGAACCTCAAGTGGCTTTTCTGATGAAATCTCTTTCCACATATCTCACAGCCAAAGGGCCTTTGTCCTGTATGAATTATCTGAAGCTTGGATGTAGAAGGAAAACATTTTCTACAAATTCAGCACTGACGTAGAGCGTTAATTCGCTGCTTGCTGGTAGCACGGCAGGTTTCCCTCTGCTCCTTTCCCCTGATGTGATTAAGGCAACATCCTGAGGGAGAGAGCCATTGTAATCGCTGCAAAACTCACTGCACCCTTCTGGTTTCACAGTCATAATCTGGGAAATTGAGTCTGCATTACTGGGTTCAATTAAATGTTTTATTGTTTCTGAATTGGGTATTTTCACAGCATTGCTGTTTTGCACAGGGGGAAGACTTTCTAATTCTTTTTGACTCCTATGAATTTTGTGATGGCGTATCGAATTAACTTCCAACTGAAACGATCTTCTACAGATCCCACACCAGAATCGTTTCAAGTCTTCGCGTTTTATGTACTGCTGCTCTTTTCCTGCAGACTGCACAGGAGAAGGGTTTCTTTCAAGTATAAATAAGAAAATGTCTGTAATTTGGATAGTGAGCAGAAGGTTTGAGACATTTATGACATTGGTGTTTCAAAGTTATTTTGCAGTCCCAAGTGCATTCTCATATTTGCCATTGCAGGAAAGATCTGAGTTGACTCACTGCCTCTTTCTAACTGTTTTGGTCTGTTATGAGTGTGTAAGTGAATCCAAAGGTTATTAAATAATAAGCAGTCATTATGGGTAGTGCTTGCAGATGTCCACATTTGGACAATCAGCTTGCTCCCACAGTACTCGACCCACAACATTAGAAATGTTTCCCTGAGTCACTGGGCAATCATTTGCATGAGGCATATTTTTCGGACAGCCGGAGGAGGCCCCATATATGACTGCTAATGCCACAGTCTTGTCACAGTCAGGCCTGTGTAAAAGCCCTCTCCAGACTTTACAGATGAAGGGGTGTCTGATTGGATGAGATGATGTTGCTTCAGTGTGTATGGCAATGAAAAAGCTTTTGGACATACAGGACACACCAATGCATTGGTCTCACTGTACCTAAAGATTAAAATAGAGAATGATGAATAAACTCAAACTAGATCAGTCAATCAATACATGTGGCAAAATAAAACTAAAAAGAATCAAAATTACAAATAACTGGCACACTGTTTTACATGTGACATGACTAATGCGTGACACTTTCCTGTGTGTATGAAATTGAAAATATACCAACAACGTCAAATTTCGCAAAAGACGCCAACAGCAGGGACATGTACACAAACTAACAACTGAGCTGTGTAAAAGCGTAAATCAACAGTACTCCATATAGACGTCTGAAGCCCCAAAGACAAAAGCATTTACTTTTTTTTTTTTTAGCGTCTTAGCCTTCCTGCTAAAGATCTGAAAAGCGCAGGGACGCATGTTCACTCCTTAAAACATACCGTGGGAAACAAAGATTTTTCGTTCCTATCAGTCAGTCCGAAGATTGCGAGGACAACTCGTGGCTTGAGTGTTGTCAATAATAATAATAATAATAATAATAATAATAATAATAATAATAATAATAATTTATTCTTTCTGGTTGTTTGGTATGTCTCAGCTGCTTTATTTTATTTGGCCATGGCTAAAGTTTGTTTAGTTATTAATACTTTTTCAGCCTAATTATGGCCTCCCTTACTTGAACTGGAATCTCTCTGGGTCTCATATTTAAAATTACAGTGTTAATTATGAAATACAAAGTCAATATTTCTGCTTTATTAGGGCCCGAGCACTGACAGTGCGAAGGCCCTATTGTAATTGCTCTGTTTATTATTATTATTATTATTATTCCGGCAAATGAATCGGCCTTTTGAGGGCCTAAACATGCTCAAAAACTCATGAAATTTTGCACACGCGTCAGGTCTGGTGAAAATTTACGTATTTTAATGTCCGCAGACATGGCCAGGGAAAATTGGCTCAGTAGCGCCACCTAGAAAAATGAAAAACGCGAGCCCCCGGTGGGGGTATGACCTACATGTATGAAATTTGGCACACATGTGTACCATGCTGAGACGAACAAAAAAGTCTCCGGGGCCCATTGACGCAAACCCAACAGGAAGTCCGCAATTTTGGATTGAAGGTGACATTTTGGCTCTGATTTTACCATTTCCATGCCTTGTACTTTAACGAACTCCTCCTTGGGATTTGGTCCTACAAACTTCAAATTTGGACAGTGTCAACTACACCCTTGTGCCATGTTAAATTGCGGAGCTTTTGAGTTTTCACAATACTATGAGGCCGTGGCGCCATGGCGAATTTCGATGACTCGCCATGAAAATCTTATTGCCTCTCATTTTGTCATACATTTTCTGACCTTGACCAAAGTGAACACATATGATAAGGCTCCACCCCTGAACATATTTCAACTGCCATATTTGACATCAAGGACAGCGCCACCTAGTGGGAACAGGAAATGTCATGTTTTACACTTTGGGGTACAGTATAGTGATGGGTGACATCTGCAGCCTCAAATTTCTCCAGGAAAGCTTTAAGGAGTTGGTCTTGGGTTACAGTGAAAACTGTGAGTTTTCGCGAAAGGGTGTGACCCCAGCAGCATGGCGAACTTTGATGTCATGCCATGAAGAAACAAATTAGTATAACTCAATGAAATCCAGTCTGATCAGTACCAGACTTTACAGGCATGATGTCAGACCCGCCCTGAACAGATTGATGTGCCCATTGTCGGAAATACGGACAGCGCCACCTAGTGGGAACAGGAAATGTCATGGCTTTAATTTTGTTGTACTGATTTTCACAGGTTCATCGTGGCCACCTCAAAAGCGGTGAATATCACCATCAGTCCCTCGTGATGCTTCAGTGCAAAGATTATGACTTTAAACTGAACGGCGCACCCTGGTGGCAACGCTGTTCACCATGAAAGATGAAGTGGCTTTTGAGGGTCTTGGCAAGTTTATAGAGGCTTGAAATTTGGCACACACCTCCAATGTGACGAAGGCTTTGTTGTCATGTGATCATTTTCATTGAATATCCCAAAATGGCTCCACAGCGCCCCCTACAAAATTTCAAAACCGCAGCCCCAGCTCTGTGTTTTATGTATGAATCTGAAACCTGGTAGGCTTATAGGAGATATCAAGATGTACAAAAAAGTCTCTTGGAGCATTATCCCAAATCCAACAGGAAGTCAGCCATTTTAAAATTAATGTGCAATTTTGGCAACATTTTCCCCTCTTTTCAGGCACCGTGCTTTGACGTACTCCTCCAAGGGATTTCATCAGATTTATGCAATCTCCTGTGTGTGGAATCTAAAGACCTTTGTGATGTTAAATTGCGAAGCTTTTTACATTCAGGAAAATGGGGTGGTCATGGCGGCACGTGGAGTTTCAATCACTCGCCAAAAAGCAGTAATCTGCTGTCACTCAAAATCAAAATGTTCAATCTCTCCCAAAGGTCGCAGGCGTGATGAGACTCGAGCTAGGAAATGTTTGTTATGCCATTTGTCAGTAATGGTTAGACCGCCACCTAGTGGGACAAGTATAATCATGATTGAATGAGATGAATTGTTAGCTGGTGGTTAAATGCATGAATTCCATCAATGTGACATCAGATCGGAGGTGCTGGTTTTAGGTGTTGGGCGTGGCTCGACGCGCCGGGGGTGCGAGGGCCCTCATAACGCTGCTTGCAGCTTTAATTTATATTATAACTGCTTGATTTACCATGGAATAACAAGAGAACAGGCCTTGCCTAGCCATGAAACTGCTTGTCAGTTAATTGTCCAATTATTTCTGAGCCACTAAAATCAATTTCTTAAATTCCTAAATAGTTAATATAATCTTTGCAAACAAACAAATATTGAATTAAAGCTGGAATCCTGTGCTTCAGTGACATATTCTTCAATTTAAAATCTACTGTGGTGGTGTACAACTATGAAAACAGTGTCTCAAACAAATTATGGATCTAACATTCATCTTCAGTCTTCTAGTATTTTGTTTATCTAACAAAGAACTGATAAATATGACATATTTAAGACACGAATGAATATAATCAACAGGCATAGCCTTACCGACAGGCGTAACTAGATTGTTATTAACGGCATCCTGTTCAGGGGTTCTAGTGTTACAGCTTTGGTATGTTGTTTGATATTTTCAGGCTGGCTCATTATTACAATGACCAGAGTGAACCAGTTGTAAGCGCATTACTTTCACAAGTGCTTTTTCTGCTATTGTATATTGAAATACCTGTCGACTGGGCATGAGCGTAAATAAATTAGTCAATGAAAACACAAAAGTATGGAAAGAGCGATACTCAATTCCGTACTGTTTAGATATGGATTCAGCATTTCAGTACCTTCATATGATGTGAATGTGGGGGGAAAGAAAGAAATATTTCAGTGATCTTGCAAATAAGATATAAATGTAAACAAATTCTGTCTGTATTCCTGCTTGGCTAAATTCACACATGATTTCACTGAGGATATAATAGGAAAAGAGTGAAACTGGTTGCTCTTACTCGTTTAAATTGCAGTTTATACGCTGACCACATGAGGGCAGCAAACACCACTTAATAACAAGTCTCAGCTTCCCAGTTCAGGAGCATGAGGAAAGTTTCATGAAGTCAGAGCTGTGACCATAAAGACATCCTTTCACAATGCGTCAGGGGACGAAAACAATGCATTACGAAAGGAAAAGGATTCAAACATCAAAACAAACAAAACCACAGTCACTGAGGCAAGCAGACCACAATACGAGGAGGAGGCGTCTCATGCAGAGAGGCCGCTCCCGAGCTGGGCTCTGTAGCCCACTGCTATGGGGAAAGAGAGTCAAACACATCAGCGGGGTTTGCCTAGAGGAAGAAACACACAGTTAAAGTCCATGTGCAAGGCCACAATGACAAGGGCCCGAGGCTGGTACACTGCGCACAAAGGACAATATTAGCCACAACAGCCAGTTTGTTTGTAGAGTGGTTGCAGGTCAGCTTGGTAGAAAATGTACATTTGACAAAACACTCTTGAAAAATAAATGTCACCCTGTCTGTATTCATTTTGTGAGGCACCACAGTGGTAAGGACACAAAGAAGTGCGTCTGCCATAGGCCATCGCATTGGCTTGTGATGATATACTTGCCGCTTCGTCTGTGTCTCTGTGAGAACATTCCCACTGAAAGACGAAATGTAATGCTTGGCGCGTGATTGACAAGTTGTAGCTGTGCAAAGAATTTCAGTGGCTCTGCTCCTCTGTATTTACTGAGAAGCTGACTCTTGAATTTTAACAGTTTGTTTCATGGGAATTCCTCGTACTGTCGCTGTTTCACAATCAAAAAGAGGATTCAAAGCACAATAAAATTACATTTCTCAATATCCTTTGTAAAGCAATAAACAGAAAACTGCTGAGCATGCAAGTTTGTTTAGCACAGATTTGGTAGCATGTTGCTTGGAATTCACATATTTAAAAAAAGGAAAATGACATAGGAAAGACTGTTTTATTCAGATTTTTATATTTAAAGATTTATGGACAACATTAAAATACAGCCAAAAATTTGTGGATGACATTTACAGCTATTTACTCGACTCACAAAAATCAGCGTACAAAACAACAACAACACTGATACACATTTGACAGGTAAAAAAAATCCCCTGACGTTGGGCCCTTTAAAAACCAGGTGAAAGTTAAACGCTCTGTATTTATGGGGGATTGGCTCGCTCTCATGAATAATTGCTTGTTTGTGTTTTTTCAACCTTCAATAAAATTCTTCAGGCTCTATTGGCCACCTCTGTTGTTCAATTTTTGATAACAACAATCAAAACAGCGCCGTGGTGGGTTGGGTGAAGATCGATAAGCCCACTCAACTCCACCGCCATCACATGTGCGATGAAGAGAATAGCTGGAGTGAAGATGTATTCCAACTCAAATTATCAATACAGTTCATGATCTTTGAGAAAAGAAAAGCTCCAGGAGCAATGGTTAATGGTGTTATTTTCTTTGCGCATTGTCACACTGTGTCCACTGACAACCCCCTGCACCCCAAATACACACACTTTTACGTTCACAGGACACACACATGCCCTGCAGCTGTGTGTGGTAGCGTCTTTCTCCTATTAACCAGGCAGCCTTAGAATCAATAGAAAACATAAAGAGGCCTAATCTTTTCAGGTGCTTGGTGCTGATTGCCTATTACACAATAATAACACACCTTGAATCTCACAGAGCACGAGAGACAGAGAAAAACTCTCACCTCATTCTAATGCACTTAAAACAGCCACAAGCCAGTCGCACAGTAAATCTATAGGTTTGCAGTGGAGCAGATGGTTTCAGCTGTGGCCTTTATGAGGGCTGTTAGCTAGCGTGCTTAAAGAAATTCTACCAGAAGCAATGACATATCAGAGGATACAGTTTATTGCTACATGGAATGAGACACTACCAGTGTCTCCTTTTGCAAACTCCAGTCTCTTGTTGTTTGGCACGCAGCTTTAGGTTGTGGAAGTTCCATACGCTTTGTCTCAGAGGTAGAATAACAGCTGTTGCAGTCTATGTCTCCAGTGGAGGACAAAGGGGATTACCGGCCTTCATTCTGGGGTCTGAAGTGGACTAAAAACATCCTCAAAACCACACACTGTTAAAACCACTTGCAGGCGCATACGGCTTTGCTTTTCAACAACGAGCTGTAAAACAAAAAAAACAGTCAAACATTAATGAGCAGTTACGCCGTTTTTCTTTTTCCACATTCACTGATGTCCTGTTGTAAGTCATTAGGTGTTAGTCTGTCAGTGTCTTCCTCCAGAAAAGCTCTACTAAATTCCAGAGCTGTGTATGGCTTCAGTCTGGCTGTTGACTCTGGCTGAGATTCTATAAACTGAGCCAGCAGGACAGGTGGAAGATCTGGGAGTCAGGCAAGTCCAGGACTGGAACCAGTGCTATGGATGGACTGGACTCTGCTACTGAGCTTCTTAAAGTTTCCTCAAGTCCTGAAAAGTAGATTTGGGGAGGTGGGTAAAAGGGTGAGGACAAGAAAAGCATTAGTTTCATTAAAACTTTCGCAGGAGTTGAACATTATGTTCTCATGTAGATGCCCCACTGGGGGTGTCCCAGGACAGAGGCTACATTTACCCTTCGACCAGGGAACACGGCCCATTTACAAATTATTGGCATTCTTAAATACTTGGCAGATTGCAGCTGCCCACCCCCACTTCATTCATCTTCCTGCAGTGCAAGCATATGGTCAAGCAAGGACTGATCTCTAGGCTACCCCTCCCAAATTTTGAGACACATATGACCAAACACATACACAGACACATGCGGCCTACAGGGGGCTAAAGGGGTCTCAATTTGCCCTTTTGGACAATTGAGCAGCTTGTTGGGGGTATCTAGTGGACTGCATCCTTTACTCTTGTTGAGTGGGGATATTAGGAAACTGTGTTGGGGCTGTCACTCAGCTTCGCTGGAGCTGAGACATGTTGTTAGAGCATGTGTATGTGTGTGTGCACGCGCGTTTGTGTGTGGCTACAGATGAACAGTGGACATGTGAGAATTCTTTGAGTGTCTCAGAGGCTGTTCTTGATGACAGCCTGTCTATGTAGCAGTAGCCAGCTGGGATTTTGGTCCTTCCCTCATCTGCTCTGTGCACTAATTGATCACAAGTGTTCCTGTCTCATGGTTGACTGTCCTGCATTATTTCTTCTGATTTAGCAGCACGTCGGATGAGTCTTGGGTGTGGTCACTACAATCCAGCAAGGTCGTAGAATTAAACATCTGGGAAACACGCTGCCGTAAGTGTAGCATCACAGACCTCACTTATGTTACATTAGCAATTATATTTGGCAAAAATAAATTCCTGATGATTTACCTTCAATCTGAGTGGTCAAAAACAAACTAGTGCTCTTTTAATAACATCTACTAGTACTATATAGTAGTCTGTGACATCTGTATGAACTTCTAAAAAGAGAAATCAGGACACAGAGGTTACAAGAGTAGTTCTGCACTATTTAATAATCCCCATTCTCTTTCATTTGAAACACACACAGCATGTCAGACATCCTTACAAAGAGCCCACACACCCTAATTAGCTAATATGCACTACAGCTTAAAATGCCCCCACTGAACATAGGCCTTTTGTGTGGGGGGGCATTAAAAGCCTAAATATGTGTTATCAGAGCATGTGGCACACCCTGGGAAGCGGGATCCTCTAGAGATGGCAAGCTGACAACTGAATGAGCTATGGCGATCACAGACAGGGGATGGTTTTATTAAGAGAAGAAACATACCCTTCATCACACCTTGTGTGCTAAGCCTGTTTTATGTCAGGATGTTTTAATCTTTGTACCAATGGATAGGAAATAATTGTGCTCTCTCTTTGAGAGTCACTTTCAGTGTCTGTGTGCACAGACATGCATGGATGGAAGGCAGGAGGGGGGTGAAGGTGACATGAATGACCACGCAATTTTTTGTGGGGATTTTTTTTTTTGGTCTTTTTAGATAAAAAGTGAGCAAAGGGAGAGTGCCTCTTTCCTCCTGTCCCTATAAAAGCTTCTGTAAAATTCACACAAAGTCCGATGAGTACTTCCCATCATATACCCAATCCCCTTCCCCTGGTCTCTTAGCCCCCCGCCCCCCTTTTGGGGGCTACATGGGGAGCCTCATTGTGAGGCTCAGTGGACAGAAGCTGTAAGATTCAAAAAGCCATCAAATTAGCATAAGATGAGACTAAACCATCTACCCAAGAGGACCAGTCATTATTCTGCTTCACGGCAAACACACAGGGAGCTGAAAAGGCTGTTTTCAAAACCAAAACATTACTAATGCCCACAACACCCTTTTATGCTAAACATTAACAGCCATTTTGTTTGAAGCGATTAATACATAAATATTGTAAGCCTAAGTGAATAGAAGGAGGGGTGTCAGTGAAGGCTGTGGTGGGGAGGAAAGAAAAGGGGTCTTCCTGTGTGGAATGGATAATGCCTGCTGGGGTTGTGGGGCTTTTAAGCCGTGGCTAAGGCCCAGAGCCAGTGGTTTTTAGTTGTGCTACACTGACTTCCAAACTGGTCAAATTAACCGGTAAACGAGGTGGTAATTAGCAAGTGTTGGCTCATGAAAATTGTTTATTTAGTCCGAAGAGAATAAAGAGAGAAGCCGAGGAACCGGAGGAGCACAAGGCTTGCACACCTCTCTTTAGCAATCTTTCTATGCTAACGCCAAACCACATGACTTCTTGTAATGTGAAAGTTTTCTTGTAAAAATGAACCCACAGAGAATTACCGCGCCCAGCTGTAGCTCTTGTCAGTTCTGCTGAGGCTTACATTGTTAAATTACCTACATTTTATTTTATTCAATTTCTGTTACTCATTATGCAAAATAACGGATTTGTTTCTAATTATATATTTTTTTCTTTTATTGTAAAATAAGACTATTTAGGTCCATCAAAAAAAAAAGATTTATTTTCTTCAGTTGTGAGGTTCTATCTTTGAAGGAACCTTTCTATCGTAACTAACAAGTTGAGACAAGATGTTTAAAGGTTTCATTCGAACCATATGTCATGTCTATCAACTGTGAATCCTAACGCAACCAAAGAAAGGAGGGGGTGTGCAGTCACATTTTGCTCCAGTGGTGTCTGTCTGCCCGCTGTCAGCGGCAGTTGCAGCACTGTGACTGCTTGCGCCAGAGGTGTTACTTTTCCTCCTTTGACTTTTTGGATTCATCACCCAATGAGCACAGGCTGTGACCCATAAAAAAGCCCACGGGTAAGCTTCCAGGGCTTAGTTGTGCATGTGCTGTACGGGAGCAAATTCTACCTCAATGATGAGTCAGTAAATGGTTTGAGGAAAGCAGTGTGTGCGGTCCATAATCAAAGAAACAAACATGTCAAGGGTAAATATCTAGGTTGAGCTTGCTCCAGTTCACAAATGACCCGGTAACACGGCTAACAGTTTCTATTAAAACAACAAAATCTGGAAAAACAAGCTTTTCCTTTTGTAGTGGATGACACAAGAAACAAATGGAAAGAGTTGTATATCATGAAACAATGTTCAGTAGCAATTATATAATTAGGTAAAAAAACAAACAGCTCTGCTTGGCTGGCACACATATATCAAGACGTATTCTCAACAGAGCAACCTTTTTCTCATTCATATCTGGTAACTGTAATTTCACATCCTCAAAGTGATGAGTTATGTCAAAGCTAAAAGTGACAGTAAGATGGCTGGTTTGGCACAAACTCAAAAATGTTAATTAACTGCTTCAGAGATGACTTGACAACTGAGCCTATGTGATCGATGTGCTCATCGCCCTTTTTCCCTCCGAGAGAACATCTCTCAGGATAAAACAAATACCGCTCCACGTTTGTCTTGACAAGAACCTAGAATCCTGGGACGACGATATGGCGGCGTATGAAAGTGTAATGATGACAAAAGACTGCCAGCTGCTTGGGTTACTGTACACAGTGCAGACACAACAAATGAGTTATAATAATTAAACACAGGAAGGAGTTGAGATCCTCAGGAGAGACTGTTTCCTTCAATACTTTATGTTGACTTAACCAGTGTCAGCTCAAACTTTCTTTGAAACAAGAGCGCAGAGAGAGACAGAGAGACAGTGAGTCACTTTGTTTTCATTAATACAGTGATGTGCAGCTTAACTCAGAAGAGCAGTATATCTCACACGTGTTCCTTCTAACAAAGCAGCCTATTTAGGATAAATCCTCTTAATGGGCGCAAATATTGGATCACTTTAAAAGCACGTATGTGTGTGTGTGTGGTGTTACAAGTGAAGCCCGTGACATACCTTTAACAATCTGCTGTGCCAGTGAGTGGCTGCACTTGAAGAACACCCTAGCACACTGTGGCACCAGCTTAGCATCCATCTTCTTTGTGGCTTTCCTGAATGCAGTGCCAACTTCTTCTGTTACATGCTTTACATCAGTGGCCTCCAAGTTATCACCATGGACAGCCAGGGAAAGTGAAAGCGAAGCACTATGGCTGTCAGCAGACAGAGTGTAACACTCTATAGATCCACAGGCTATCTTTGTAGTCACGTGACAGGAAGTCCTTTGGGTGGGATCGTCACGAACTGCAGTTGCATGAAGCTCAACGGCTGCACCCTTGGGCAAGGCAGGTACCACAACGACCAATAACGGCACACGTCTGATCGCAGAGTCCCACAACAAGTCCTGCAATGTAGACAGATGGTACTGAAATGAATTGGGTGGCAAATTATATACTATGTTGTGTTACGCACTACAATCAAATGTATGGCCCTCCTGCTGAGTTTCACGCTGCGTCTTCGGAACAAAAACACTACTCCATCAGCATTATCCCAAATGCTACCACACGGCAGTAGGACAGGCTTTTTACTTGAAAGACTGACAGACTATCAATTAATGTGAGACTGGGAGGTGACCCTTGGTAATGATAGTGTACAAACAATTCAGAAAGAATCCATCGTGCTTGCAGCCACCATGAATAAAACACATAAATGCATTCATTTGAGCTTCATGCACTGACATGGCAGGTCCTATCAAAATGACTTCTCACCTTTCTAAGAAGATCATCCACAACATGTGACGGCAGTTTCACCGCACGCATTTAGAGAGAAATGGCCTCGAATTTAACTACAGGGCCAAAATTTCTCCTTTTTTTCCCTCCTCTGGACTGAGGGCCATTAGCACTAACAAAATGTCTTGGAGCAGTGCTACAATGTGGCCCTCTAATAATACTTGGCTGTGGCTTCATCTGCTAATGGGAGAGAAATGAGTGTTTTATATAACCGTCATTTCAGTCAGAGTCGATAGGGCAAAAACACTTAACCCCCCCCCTTTCAATTTGCTGGATCAATTTTCATCCACTTACACCCCACTTCGTAAGTGCAGAATAATAACAGGTTACTTACATTTTATTTTGATATTCACTCACAAAAAGAAGAAATCATTGACAAGCCACATGGCGGCCTCTTTGTCCCTTCAGCAGACAAACCTGTCATGACCCAAACCGCCACATTCACTGAAGCAGCACTTACCTTCAGATTAAACTTCAGCAAATGCTTAATTGTGTATCAACAGCTAACCTCTTGACTTGGAGAGTTAGAAAAAGAAGAAAAAAAACCATGAAAAATGCAGGTGTCCACAATGAGTGTGTGTAAAGAGGTTAGGTTAAGATTTCGCTACTCTTTACTGATTTTGAAGAGCGCTAGCTTGCAGTGATCAACAATAACAATCTCAGAAGGAGAAGCAGAACAATTACCATGTGATCTCAAGCCTCTTAGCATGTCAGACAAAGTGACAGCACACATACGTGTCCTATGCTTTGATAAATGTTATATTAGCACTTCTGGCTCAGGCTAGGTATTTTCCTAGAGGGAACTGGTTCTCCACTTGTCAATAGTGATTGAACATAGGACTGAGAGCTGAAACTGAAGAGAAGAATGACAGGACAGAGGGGTCTTGCTCAGCCAGGCTTAAAGGCCACCCTGCGGGGCCTTGAATGCTAAGATGCTATACCCCACCGACTGTCTACAAGGAGATCAGAGGGACTTCAGCGCAGTGCTCTAGCCTCTGGCAGGACATTATTGTCGCAGCAGAGTTGCTGACTTTCTGTTAAGAGCTGTCTGTTAATGTTACATCTACTTCATTTTGCCTTTTTGTAATCGATGTACCACAATGTTAGAATTCATGGGATGTTTATTCAGCGGTTCTGTAAATGTGTTTAAATCGCAAAATTGTGTATGTTTCTGCATTTGTGTGTATGATCTGTGGATGCGGATCATGCTTCTCTTGCAGTGGACTGAGAGGGGAAGAACTCACGTCTACCTGGTGAGAGGTTATTAATGACATTAAACTAATAAAAAATCTAATTTGATATATGGTGGAGCTGAGTGCTGGAGAGGCAAGTGGGGCAGGCTGACAGGTGGCTGCGTGTAGATGGTTCAATTCTGCTATACGCAAGCCACTTAGCACGCTCATTACTTCATGCCAATTCATTTCCAGGGCAGGCAAACACTCCCCCTGTGCTCTCTCTGTAGGCAGCAGGTAAAAGCATATAGTCTGAATCTGCTGCGCTCAGCTCTCCACACTGATGGGGTGTGACCTGCTTCTCCTTATGTTTGTTTTCTTTCTCCCCACTTTCCTCCCTCTAACTCACGTCCATGTGCCTGGAGCGTGTGCAGGGTTGAAGGGCCAAGAGGCGTGAAAGCCGAACGGTAAACACGGTAATAAGGAAGTGGTGTAAAGGCGGGGAACAGCAGGGAGCTGATGGGACTTGCTCTGCTTAGCCAGTTCCCCTACATTTCCTGCCCAGCAGGATGCCTTCAGCATGTGGTTCTATGCCTCAGCACTTACTGTAGTGCTGTCAGTCTGCTATAATATCCCTTCCCATTCACTCCCTCATTCACTCTTCTTTTCTCAAGATTCCACTCTGAAGCTCATCAGACTGTTTTTGTAAATGAAACACACAGGGCCATGTCAGTGAGGCGAAAAGTGGAAGAATATGAGGGTATTTCAAAATCACAGCAGAGGCCACAGTTCCTTAAATCTCCCGTAGTAAGCATGTTTACTGTGGTGTACAAAAAAGAAACTTTGTACACTGCAAATTCAGCGTTTTATTTCCAAATTTCAAAACCAAACATTTCTTTAAGAACGTCTCGTCTTTTGCAAAATAACTCGACGTTTGTGCATGTGCAAATCAAGTTCCATTTAAACCTTAATAGACAAAAAAAGAGAAAAACAACAACAATTGAAAGCTGCCATGCTTTCAGAAGCTATTGCTGCTAAACAAAGAGATGTCTGTTTAACATTTATTGACTTATCACATCAACATCTCCCTGTTCATCAACCCTTCTGCACACACATGCACACAGACAAACAGGCTCTTTGTGGTTTAATGCACCGTAAATACAATTTCACACTTGTAGCGACTCCAGTATGCTCCCAATTAACCCTGCAAGCTTCTTCATCCACCTGATTAGAGAAATTATCAACGCACAACAACAACATGGCCCTTTAGCTTCACAAACACACTAGGCACTGGTGTTTCTTAATATTATAAAATTGCACTTCACAGGTCTGCTGGGCCTTTATATCTTTGCATATAAAAGAATAAGACCACATAATCCAACACATGTTTTTCTAACTATTTTTTAAGTGTAATATCTTAACAGTTTTTAACCTCACACAGCATGTTGTTATTATTATTTTTGCTAGTGAGATGCATATATTTACATATCATCTGTATCCTTTTCCCCTAAAACTATTTTGAGCTTTGTTTTGAAAAGGCTTTATAAATTTGGTTTAATAAGTCACTAACTTATCGCTAACTTATAGCTACTCATAATTTAAGCACTTGTCTTTGTTCTTTCGTGTGTTCCCTGTATTTCTTCTGCTGTGTGTTATAAATCTACAGCACAGAGAGCAAAGTGTAGGGGTCAAGGGAAGATGACATGTCAAAAGCTAGACCAAAGACAAAAGGTGATAGAGCACAGAGTTAGGCTAGTAACCCAGCACCCTGCTTATAGGTGAGGCACCCTGATCTGTCAAGTACTGTTGTTTAATTTGGAGTCAGTTGAAATTAAAATGTGGTCTCCTGGTAGCAATCCCAGGTCAGTTGAATGAATATTTTCATTGTTCTGACACATTGCTTGGAAGGAGACCAGATGGCTGGAGTTGTACATCTTCAGTGACCTCTGATATGAACCTAGTCCGGTTGCCCCCCAAAGCTTTGTCCTCAGTTAGCCCTGTTATTATGTGAATGACTCACTCAGTACTTCAAATTTCCACTACACTGTCAATGCTTTAAAATTCTATTCCAATGTGAGTTACAAGGACAAGCAGAACAACACTAACCTAATCACTATACTAGACTTATCTATACGACATGTTTATATTTTAGAATTCAGAAATTTCTAGTTTTATATATACACGACTGCAGGATTTAAATAATATTTGGAATTTTATATTCTGGTATACTACTAAATACTGTTAACTGACATGATGTTGACATTCTCTATCCACTCTTTAACAGTGTTCGCCACTCTACCAAGCCACATGTTGGAGGTGGGCTCCTGCATTTCTCCCTAAGGCCCTATTCCCATGGCTAGAGAGATTACTGTGGGAGGAGAAGGGCTGCCAAGGGAGACTGGAGCCCCTATTAGATGTATGGAGCGGCGTTGTAAGCCTTGGCGGTAGAATGAAGGGAAGGATGGAGGGAGGTGGCAGGAAAGAGGGGTAAGGAGGGAGATAAGCTGCTCTGAGAGTTGAACGGAGCTCCAAAATGGTGTGTGGGGGCAAAGGATTAGGGAGGCTCTGAGGAAGACATCTGCTTCTGTGCCAAGCTCCACATTATCAAAGACACCAGCGTTTCCCACATCATCAACTTTTCATGAGTGCACTCACTGGTAAATATCAGTAGCAGCGGCTTGGGTCTCAAGGGGGCAAAGAGGGGCGAGAAATCTTGCCTTATTTCACAACTATAAACCACAATTCTGAAAGGCCTCTCTGAAAAACTTGGATACCAAATCAAGTTTCTCTTCTTTTACTTATTCATTGATGCATGGATCCCACTGTCTTGTAATCCATTAAACATGTGTTCATCTTATGTGGGTGTAACATTTTATAAGTATGATCAATATTTCCTCTGCATCCATGATAAAACAGTCAGACATTGCTCTGGCATAAATTTTACAAATAAAAATCTCACTCCAGAGTGACTGACCTTCTCTCCTTCTGTGGCTCTCAGCATGCTCTCCCAAACGGCACGGATGATCTGGATGTCTTGGTGCCTTGTAGTGTAGCAATGGGCCTGGACAACATGAGCCAGAGTCAAGCTGCCAATCACAGCTTCCAGAACCTTCTTCATATGGCTGAAGGACAAGTGAGCCTGGGTGTAGGTGGCAGCTTTTACCAACTCCATTTTACAGGGTACCAAAGCAATTTGGCCAGAACAGAACACCACGTCATTGATCTGGAGAAGAAATATAAGGAAAAATGTTACAATGGTATGGTAAAAACCCAGACTAAGCATTAACAACCCACTATGTTAGCTGGGCATATTGAAGGCTGTGTGTGGACAGATATTATCAATAGGTGGAGTGATGCAGATAAATTTAAGCATACTGAGAAATCAGCAGGGTGCATGCTAGAATCTGATGGAACATTAGCCACAAAATGTGATATCCATGGATTAAAAAGAAAATAAATCTCAGTTTTCATTATGTTTCACATAAGGGATTGGTTCAATAGATACAGTTGCATTTTTAGATGTTTTAATAATTCTAGCATATTATCTTTCTGTGGGTTTAGTATCTTGATCTCACATATAAAAACTAAGAAGGAGCAGAGCATTTCTAGCACCAGCCACCTGACAGGAGTCACTGCAAAGAGCACCAGAAACAGTGGGGATATATGGTGTCAGAGTTTGCTTCAAATTAACTGATAACAATATCTATTTTATTAGCAAAATTGTAATAAAAGACAAAAAAATTTAAAAATTTCTCCTGCTGCTTGGTAGGAGGAGCTAAAACTGCTCTTTTGAAGCTGAAGGTTGCCGATGCCTGCCATAGTCTGACCTAGCAATCCACTGGATCCATCTATCTTGGACAGTTAATCTGGGTCCAGGTAATGGAGGAGCAAACCAAGCAGAAATGCACTTTTCTCTGGTCCCTGCCTCCAGCTCCTCTGCTGAGATAATGTGGCGTTCTTAAGTCAGCCAAGAAACATAATCTCAGAATATCCAGCGTGTCCTTGATCCATCGTCTGAGTCTCCTCTTGATTGAACATGCCCAAAACACCTCACCTAAATGCTGTCCAGGTGGCATCCTAGATGCCAGAACCCCCTTCATATGGAAGAACAGTGATAGACACCCTTTTAAGGAAGCCTTTTTTTAACTATTAGCAGAGAGAATGAATGTAAAGTGACCAGTAAATTCCCTGCCTTAACATACAGACTCACTTCTCTTTTTCCAAAACGATACAGCAATTGCAGAAATTGAGATAAATCATCCATCTCCCCATTCACTTTGTGTCCAAGACAATTGAACTCCACAACTTGAGGTTCATCCCAAAACTCAACAAGGCACTTTACCCTTTTCAGATGAGAACCATGTCCCTGTTAGTTCTCATTCAAACCACTTGGCAAACCCAGAGGTCACTGCTCGATGAAACCTAAGGCAGTTAATGGGTTTAACTACATGTCCATAGGTGTGAATGAGAGTATAAATGGTTGTCTGTCTCTCTGTATTAGCTCTGTGAGAGAATGGTAATCTGCACATGGTGTACCCTGCATGTATGGATGGGTGGACGGATGAAATCATCATCAACATGTATGGAGGAGGTCAGTAAAGAGGTACAACATCTGGAAAGCATCTAATTGGCAACAGCTTCTTTTTTAAGCGTTTGTTTTTCTATCCACGCAAAGAACGTGGATAGGAAAACACAGAATGGAACAACATCAGTCATGGATTGACCTCCCCAGACCCCGAATCTAAACATTATCGAAGCAGTATGGGTTCATCCTAACAAGAATTCATGACTAGCGGAGCCCCAACGACTATAGAGGCCCCTGGGATGGATTTGAACCCACGATTGCTGTGAGGTGCTAGTGCTACCCACAACACAACTATGATTCATGATCTCAAAATCAAAATCCCAGCAGAGACAATGGAAACATAAAAATAAGCACTGTTTAAGACGTGCAATCAGTCCAATTCAAAAAGTTGTTTTATTTCTCTAAAAAAGTACAATACTAAAAAAGGTGTTATAATCAGATTAACATTAATTATAAGCATGTTTGATTAGCAGTGAATTAATTAACAAGTTATGCCCCCCCCATTTTCAGCATCTTATCACCAACCATTCTCATTTCACAGTTCTTAAACAAGCTGTTTTTTAGTGAGAGGTCTGCCAATATATCTCAGTGGCACCAGTGTTATTTATAAGCATAATTAACTTAATAAGCTCAATTTTCTTTTAATACCTCTGTTAGAAATAAGCTCCTTGCATAATGAAACCTGAAAAAAATCTATCTGTTTAATGCAGAGAGACGAATAGGGCTGAGGAGCGGCATTAAGGAGGTCAGGTCTTTAGAGACCTTGTAGCTCACCAGTGCTCGAGACTGGATGGCATTAGTGCTGGACACTGGCTGATGGTCAATGCAAATAAATGCCGATGATAAGATGAAAATAGCATTACTCTGAAGGATCCGGATCTCCAGGGAGTAGCAGCCCAAGACAAGGTATTCTACTAATTTGCAAAGACCTAGTTGGGGCTCATGTATTTAACTGCAAGATTACCAGGGTAAGCATGAAGTAAAAGTCATATTTAAAGGCTTTCATTCACGCTTTCAGTGGCTGCTTTAGTGTGTTATGTTACTATCTTCCAAATGAAAACACTGTTGAACTGCTGGATTGGTGGCCGAGGCTTTTCCTCTGTTAGTTATCTACATCACA
This sequence comes from Simochromis diagramma, assembly GCF_900408965.1. NCBI lineage: Eukaryota > Metazoa > Chordata > Actinopteri > Cichliformes > Cichlidae > Simochromis > Simochromis diagramma. Next base: position 9,102,479 of record NW_024387030.1, read on the forward strand.
TGTGCAGGCGGTTGCCAGCTCACATGCTTTTGGGTAGCGAGACATGTTTTTACGGTTGGTCTCATGCTCTCACACCGCCCAAACACATCTCAAATGAAGTCTCACAGGTCAATTTGATCAAACTCACAGACAAAGAAGCTTTTAGTTTGGGGTTTTAAAGAATAATCTGTGTTACTATTATGTTGAGGAACTGTTGAAGAACGAGCAGTTGCATTGCAGCCATCCGCAGCACAGGAGAGAGGTTTTTTTTTTTTACGATGAAGCATGTAAATCAGCTATAGTGTAGTACAGTAGACATCCCTAATGAAAAACGAACCTGTAATTTGTCTACTAAGGGCTCTTTGAGACTGGACAACCCCTAAAGTTCTTCTCCTCCACACTCACTGCAATTCAAACTAAACTTTTTCTTGTAGGATTCAATTCTAATTGGTCCGCACAGATGGCACTTTATTTAATCTTGAAAACCTGAAGCAGGCTGTGTACCATTTAGAAATTCCATTTAAAACACTAACAGGACAACATGCTACATAGCCATTTAGAGGTCAGACGCAATCATGGCTATTTCCATAATCAAATGTGCCTTCCATGAATCACAACTCCTGGCCTCACTTTTCAGCTCTGATGAATCTTTTGCTTCCATCTCTGCTGCTGCAAATTACTGGAACAGTGACAAGAGATGGAGAGAAGACAAATGCAAGCAATGTGAGCGAGTGAGGGGGCAAAGAGAGGGGAGATAAGGCCTCCAGTGCTTTCAAGCATTTGGATCAATCACCGGATCACTTACCTGCTACAATGATCTACCTAAGAGCCAGCGTTACTGTGACTGGCTAACATAAAAGCCAGATTCCCACACATCAACAACAAATTGTCATTGGCGTTCCATTTATGAGCCATCAAATGCCATCATATCCACTCCAACAAAGAAGAGCTCCATCAGGTTGAATGGGTGGCCAGAATCTTTTAACAAGCTCATCCCCTATGAAAAGACCTCACTTCTTTCTAAATTCATAAAGGCCAGCTACAATTTGTCAATTTGAATATCAAAAGGGTCTAGCATGGGGTCCCTTGGCTGTTAAAGGCAGACTCCCATAGCTGCTACCAAGCAGGTGTGTGATGATCAATTATTAAGGATCCCACTCTGGTTACTCTTAGTGGGAGGTGAAACTGGGGATCTGGGGGGTTTGTGGTGGTGGGGGAACATATTTCTGTGTTGAACCTGGATGGGAGAGAGACAGCAGAGAAGGGAGAGCGAATACTATTTACATAAAATTAACAGTTCAAAAGAATGAGTTCACACACCAATCAAACTTGTTAATTGACTGTCAATGGTGTGTCCCTGAATATACAACACAACTACATTATTCATCTTAGGCCTTGACAGGAAGACAGTCCAATTTGCATGGGTGTTCTAAACGTGATCAACAACCACAATGCCACATGCATTTTTAATAGGCCAGAGATGGGATCCTTTAATATTCATAAGGGTCAAACAATTGCATATGACATTAAACTTTCTATAACAAGGTAAGTATTTTTCAAATGCTAGCCTTAGTGATCTAAATGGCCCGCAGAGAAAAGGGAGAAAGTGCTATCTTCCAGTCTTCACAGTGAATCAATGCTATATGTCCATGTTGGTTCATTTTATTTAAATATCAAATAATATTAGCTATGTATTGCCAAAATAAGGTTGACTGAAAGTTGATTTAATATTAGTCAGTTGGTTCCGAGCTGGTTTTATTTATTTCTTCATTTACCAATGTTTGAGAATAACACGCATCATTAGTTTAAACAACCATGTTGAGACATTTTTCATTACGTAACAATAACTGAGATTTACACAGCTATAATAACAAAACATCAAACTTAAAAAAACACTTCTTGAACGATCTCTAAGCCGTGCTTCCAATTTACCGAACAACTGAGAAGATAAAACATTTTCCAACTAATTTGTGTTTTTGTGCTGTACTTCACTGACCTTTATTCCACGGTAAAAACAATGTGATTCTTCTAATGAACCCAATGACACATCCAAAGGTCACCAAATTCAAAGACATTTTTTCCCTCTCTGAGAGGCGCAGACAGTAGAACGTATGTAAATGTACTCAGGAAGCGCCTGGCTGTGTCCACTCCCAGTCCTTAACAGTGTCTCGTTTCAGACTGGTGTGTCTGAGGTGTTTCTAATTGCAGTTTGTGTCAAAGGGTTTCCAGAGATGACCAGACAGTGCTAGACTATATTCACATCGGTGTCGAAGCCCTCTGGGCCCCCATCCCGTTGAAGACATCTCCAAGTGTCATTAGCAGAGCCTTGGAATGGTATAGATGAACTAGGCAGGCCTGGATAAAATGACCTGGTATTGATGAACAGTCAGGCTTTTCTGCCTGGTTCCAAGGACAGAGAGGTGGAAAACTGCTCCACCACTCCTATCAGATATGCTAATGGTCACATTTCTCCCCATTGAGACCTCATGCATAATTTAACTAGGAAAATGATAATACAAAATGTGTAAAATAGGTTAGATTAATATGGTGTAACTTTTCCTTTATCCAAGGACATATAACAAAGCTAATGGGGCAATGGCAGTACAATATCAGCTACACTGTCAGTAATTAAATGCAAAATGTAACTAATATTTGGTAAATTTAATTTGTTTAAATGCTGTTGCGTGTTTTTTATATAGTGAAGACTAACCACGGAGTAAGAGTAAGTAAAAGGCAACTTGTTCATTGTTGAAGCGTTACATTGCACAGGACTGATGACGATTTTTGAAAACGTGGAAAATGGAACAGAATAAAATGGTAAAATTGTATGTGTAAGAAGCACTAGACTACAAGTAAACCCACAATACTGCGATTAAATGTTATTTGAAACCCTAAATTGATGTATAAGTTATAAAAAACACTTTTATTGGAAAATTCTTTGGTTTACTTTTAATCCCATATGGAGCATTTTTAATGTGACAAATTTTTCTTTGGTAATTTTCTTCTTTTCTTGAATACTTTAGGGTTGGCAAATAGCTCAAAATAGTTCAAAATCTGGGGATCAAAAACTGAGGTTGAAGTTTTGTTGAATGTATTTAAGTGCATATATTATTCCTGCTTGTTGGCGCGGATTTGATATGCAACAACCGTTTAATCCTTGTGTGGTGGATGGCAGTTTGTCAGGGATGTGTGCTGTGATTTCATCTCAAACTGGCTTCAAGTCAGTGGGGTTCTTTCAGCATTAGTGAATTCAAAGCAGATCACGTCTGGGAGTGGGAAATGATAAGAAATGGGCTCGTGTTGTGCCGCGCCCTGAGGAAATCCTGCCTCTTCTGACACCTCATTTCGAAAATACAAACCTTTCAGGAGAACCACAACCTTTCTCCCTTCTCCCAAATCTTTCAGCATGTTAGTCTTCTCATTTAAGGCTTCATGGGAAGGGGAAAAGATATTTGCCTTTTTTTTTTTAATTCCCTCCTCTTTTTTCCACTCTCTTTATTTTTGTCATCCTGTTTGTGTTCCAGTTTGAGCCTAACCCCTGTATGCTCAACTGTCAGACGACATCAGTGTTACTTAAACTGCGACATAAATAGCCATATAAACTGCACAAAGAAGAGGCATTTCTGAATGCGTGCTCTCAGGTCTAAAATGGAACATTTATTTTGAAAGCAATCCATAAACATATGTTGAAGACACTGTGACAATTTTAGCAAAATATGCAATATTACGCAAGTATAATGACCCATTGTTGAAGCAATGTGTGGTCAGTCTGAGGGGCTCTGGCTATTCCCCAGCCCCCCACCCTCACTAAGCTCATCTGTATTTTTATTTTCTGTCTGTTATGTCTGCCCTCGACATGCCTACTCCATACACAATGAACCTTGTGGAAGAGTAACACTGCCATGCCAGCTCTAGTCAACTTAATGCTGGTCAGGAGCTGCCAGTCAGTACTATAACCAAGGTCAGAGGAGCTTGACTGCTGGATGCCAAGGGACACACACTGGAACGTCAACAGGCATAAACAAAAGACAAAACAAAAAAAGTAAATGCATCTTTCCCCGTCATAAAAAATGTAAACTTAAAAAAATAAAATAAAATATGTGTTGTGTTGTGTTGTGTTTTGCTGGACACATGTATTGCTGCTAAAATGATGTTAAATTTAAGAAATAGGATCAAATAAACATAACAAATACCTCAAACTGATGTAATATAATTGTCTGCTGCTTCAGACTACTGTGCCACACCAGAGTTGGGTTGAAAATGAAGAGTGATGGAGGGGCATGGGTTTTCATTGCGTTAGGCAAAATGCCCTGCTGCCTTCAACTGTCCCGACCTCACATTTTTTGACAAATTGGTTGTGAGGCTTTTACGACTGATGCACATATCGCAAAAATCATTTCTGCCAAGCTTCCTCTATGACCTGCCCGTGGGACATGACAAGCCTCTCCATGCATCGCTCTATCAAGCCGAATCTTTCCAGGACAATGCAAATTATGACAAATTCCATCATCCTGCATTATGCGCTTTCCCGCTAATCTCCCTAATTCGAGAGAATCGGGGAGGGTCTCGCTGTTTCAGCTGAGGGGCATGTTGTCTGACTGAATGATGCTGAAACTACAACCCTCATCCCCCGTTCTTTCTCCCTCCCCAGCTGCGACCACCTCGTCTCTTCTGTCTTTTCATATTTTTCTTTTCCGTGAAGCAACATTTCTTAGTCTGGCTGGTAAGAGAAGCGTCAACTTAACCTGGCCACAGAAGAATTATGTCAAAATAAAATGCTATAGCCGTTAAAGTGTAACTGTCAGGAGTGGTGAAGTTAAACAAGTCTGTGTGTGAGTGTATATGAGGTATAACCAGCACAGGACCACGGTGTGAAATGTCTATTCTGCATGACACAGGCTGAATCAATCATTCTGTGTCGCAGCAACATGAAGCTGCTAATCGAGCGAGAAAAGTCCATACACATACACACATCCTGTCTTGTCTATCCTCTTGAAAATTATTTTTTTGCAGTGGACACAATGTGTAGCTTAGTGTGGAAAAATAAACAACAAATTAAACATTTAAAATAAGAAGACTAGCTGACAGAAATATGATAGAGAAACTGCAGCGCAGAGCAAATGAAATGTATTCCTTCTTCATCTCAACAGATGGCAGTATGACTGCATTAAAAAGGCAGCTGGCACATCAGCCATGGCGCAGATACTGTATAAAGTCCAGTCAAAGCACGGACATTCTGACCAGACAGCATCAGAGTCTCCGTGGATTTTCGTTTCATTTCTTTCTTTCTTTCTTTTTTTTGACCAAGTTAACATATTCACAGAAACAAGCCACAAATACAACTGGTGAATTGCAGGATCGTGGATTTAAAAAACAAAACAAAAAAAGAAACAATAGGAGGAAAATATATTTTTAACATTCACTTGATTCCACTTTGTATTTTTTCATTTTATCAATGAAACGCCAACATAGCTGCAACGTGACATTAATAATATAAAGAGGAACAAATCAAAATCACAAAGATGAAAAAATATTTTAGTAAAAAAGGGCACAAGGATGGATAACGTCAAATAATAAACTATCATGTATTATTCCTACAGTATGAGTATTGTATAATAATATAACACTATTGGAAAATATAAAAAAATATGGTTCGTAAAATGCACCAAATCCTAGGTGAAAAACCTAGAAGAAAATTAACAGCTGTGTGAGTGCATCAAATTTAGCTCAATGCATTTTGGCATGCAGAAGACATTGTGCAGTCTATATTATATTAAATGAACATCTCAAATTCATCATATATTACCGATACACACAGTGCCTGACATTCTCTTTCATAAAAGTTCTATAGGAAAAATTAGAAGAAAAAAAAACATAATAAAAGTAAACATGCTGACACATGCCAAAAAAAGAGGAGGCAGTATATTATTCATCTGCAGTATTTTTACCTCAGCAAAGCATACGTTGATGACAATGGCATTTTGAAAAATGAATAACCCAGGTTTGAAGCTACTACTTACAAGAACTGCTCTATGTGAAATTTATGATAGAGTGAGGGTGTAAAATTAAAAAGATGCAATACTCATTTCTAAGCTAGTCACTTACAGCCATGTTTAATATGTTGAACTTGTGGAATAGCTGAAACACAGGCATAACAAATATAGAAATAGCGTATAATGGCAGCTGTATTAAACTCTTTCCAATATTGAATTCAATCATCAGTGAGAGTTAGATTCAATTAATGTTTCTGAGCTGACTGTTTGGCTTTAAAGACTTTGGGTAAGAATAAATTGTTGACAAGGCGGTGGGTTACAATTCCTAATGCTGTTACTTATTACTGTCTGCATGTCACCACACTAGCATGTATGCGTGTTGGTCACTGTATTGTTCTGTCTAGATTTGCCACACATGTAGATTTCACAAGAAAAGCGTCTTCCAGACCCTCCCTATCTGTGTGTTTGCATGTGCGAGTGTGTGTAGGCCCTGTCAGCTATGCCCTCTCGTCACTGCTGGGGGAAGAAACACACCGGGGCAGCTCTGAATATAGTGGCTAGTTACCATAGTAATGGGATGGTCATACGTCTCTCCTCTCTCAGACAGTGATGGAAGTGGACAGGACACGCTGCCATGCTTTTTATCTATGCATTTGGTATTCAGTTATTTCATTCCGCAAATAAAAAAGCTAAGCCATCCCACCTCTCCTTTTTCTGTATTCAAATAGATGGGTGAAATGCGAAGTAAATAGTTGGATATGGGGTAATAATTCACACATGGGACTACAAATAATTGATGTGTTTTGACTGAGTGTTTGTGATTGCAATTGTAATAGCGCAAGTGTCTTGGCAGATGTCTGCGGTGGTGGGATCTTTACATGACGCTTTTCAGATGCCTTCTTGATGTCTCTGAACCATTCACCCCTCCACTGCTCATCAGCAGTGACAAAGTGAGAAGCAAACAAGGATGCATTCACATACACACACAAATACATACAGAAATAGCAAACAGACAAAACACACACACACACACACACGTACCATGTGGTTCTCTCAAATTAAAAAGCAGAGACTACTATTTATCAAGTGTAATCATATTCATACACCACAACTGATTACATTAATCTACATATCATTAAATATTCTAGTGCATTCCCTACATACAAACCCCCAAATGTTATATATATATACACACATGTATATATCTATTTTTTTTTTAACAAATGGAAGTTTACTTATTTGTAAAACTGCAAAGATGATTGACTTTTGTAGATGCTATCCACTAGAGACACAACTCAATTTCTTGAGGGAATCAAGGTCTTTGTAGCTTTAATATTTAATTGTGTGTAAAGACACACTTACACAATGTGTAAATACTTATATTAATATATTGGCATCTTTGTCTGTATACTATGTACATATATAAGGGGAAAAAAAGAGAGATGATAACTGTGGCAATGCTGTCCCTGCTTCCCATGGCTTGTTGACATGGACCAAGGCAGTCAGGCACCAATAATACATGAAGAGCTGTTCAAAGGCAATTAGGATCAGTTGTCATGGCTGGGCCCATTAATGAGTGGGAGTGTGGCAGGGGCCGAAGCAGAGGCACAGCGCCGGCAAATGCGACCGCATGAGAGCCGATGTATTCTGACAGATCCAGTCCTTCCCCTGTCCTCGCCTGGTACAAGCTGATACCAGCCTGTACCCACATAGTGCTGCAGCAGCAGCAGCAGCACAGGATAATGTAGCAAAGAACGTCATGCCTTCTGGAAATGACTACTGCCGCGGTAGGTCAGCCTCCACACAATCACAGCAGGAGAGAAAGGGGGGACAAGGGCCAGGGAGGATAGGGCTGGAAAGAATATAATTACCCTTGCTGCTGTGTAGCGCTTCACATAAAACTGCCTCTTCATCAGATTAAAAAGGTAATCTCCTTTGACCTGTCACATATAAGTGTAGACATTTAGAGGCAAAAATGTACATTCCCCGTGCAGTAGCTCCAGCACGGTCCCTAGACGAAACTATGAACCATATTTCAAAGCGGATATATTTCTCAGGATTATATTTGGGGAGGCAAAGGAAGTCCTGTTTCTGTAATATAGGAGAGATTATGTGTATATGTTGTCTGTATGCAAGTAAATATTTGACAACATTTGTTAGGTGTACATTTACTGATGGTTTGAGATGATGCGTGTACGCTCGGGTGTTTATTTTGTTTGCCTTTGCATACATATATATATATATATATATATATATATATATATATATATTTGCATCTTGCTGAGTTTAGCATGACTGCTGTGTACCTATCCTGTCAATCATGAGTGTATTACATTGAGTCAGCTGTGACTTTTTTTAATGACCAAACCAGTTTACCTTGTCACTCAGACAGAGCTTATCGCAAAGAGCACACAGGTGTGTGTGTGTCCTTGTAAGACTCGGCCTCAGGGCATACAGCCGACATGCCACTGTGGTAAGGTCTTACCGGGTTTGATCATTGTGTTTTGTGTGTGTCCAATTCAAGTGGAGACAGTTGACCCTGGTGTTAGGGTAGGATAACTAAAGCCTACATAGACAGACTTGGGTGATGCATAGAGACAGGGACTGAATCAATGATTGTTTGGGAAACGCTCTGAGGTGAAGCTTAACTGTCAGTTAAAACCTTTCAGACTAGAAAGACAAAGGTTCAATTCATTGCACATAATTCAGGAAAGGAAACAAGCAGCCTATTCTCCCTGTGCTTATTCTCAGTGAAATAAAAAGATAAAAAACAAACAAATCTGTGTTAACATCCTCTTCTGCAACTTAGGAGCAAGTAACTACATGCGCTAAAGAACACCGCAGCTTCAACTAGCCTTCAATCTCACGACTGCTGAAACCACTGAGCCTTCAAGACCTCATTTTTCATCGACTCAATTACTCGACAACTGTTCCCCTCCTGGCCCAACCCGTTTCCCCCCTCGCCGGTTCATCTTCCCTCCTCCTTAGTTGGAAGTGATCATTTGTTCTTTTATTAAAGTTGATAACATCCCTTGCATTGTCTGAGCATTCAAGCTGGAGAGCCGCCCCTACTGTTCTAGCCTCCAGTGTTTTCATATTATTGGTGCATTATTTCACGCATGCCCTCCTCTTTTATCAAGAGCTTTTGAAGTAATGTTAATAGACTAGAAAATTGAGACATTTATGAAGTATGGGCCATGTTTATGAAAAAATCCATAAAGTATGACAGGGGAGAGGTGAGATAAAAGCAAGGTTTTAATAGATTATGGCAAACAGGGGAGAAGCGTCAGATGCTGACAGGCACCTCCTCCGAGATCCCTCATTTTTTATGGGATTAATTTTGTTGTATTAGAAATGAAGTTAAATGTCCTAATTAATCTGTTCGTGCTGCATGAATACCTCCCTGAACGCAGATGCGTGCACACACACTGGTTTTTGGCTAATTACTCTTCTGTGGTAATTGAGGTAGATGTAGTCTCTGGATGTAGGCTGAGGAAGTTTCGGTAGGTGGGGGCATATTTGATGTGGTAGGGGCCTGCTGAATTTTGCATGCCGGCTCCTTTACACGAGTGAAAAATTCAGAGTGAAACCCATAAAACGTACCCACATTTTTACCGTTTGCCAGTCTTTATTTACTTATTTGTGTACATTTATCTACTGTTAAATTTCTGTTGAAGCTCCAAAGAACATATACACATATTTTTGTTTATTGTGTGTCAGCAGTTTCAGCTGCTTACCGTGAAACCACAAAGTCTATTTTCAGTTGTGTTTGGAAATATTTGTCACATTTCATTCAGAGTTCTTTCATATTGTGTTTCCTTTCCATCTACAATGTCAATTATGTTAAACAGACTTAAAGCAATGTTTGTTATTTAACTTGTATTCAATGCAATTAAACTGAAGCTTTAAACAAGCAGAGCAATTTTCTCTTTTGTCCAGCACGGGTGGCCCAGTCTGACTTTGACTCAGCCTGACCTCTTAGCTCTTCATCAAAAGGGCCAAACAAAGTTCAGCTCTTTGTTTTTAGACATTCATGCTCCTGTAAGAAGATTATTCAAATTCTACCGCCTGCCTCAACACACTCCTCCCTTTGATACTAATTGGCAGCGTCAGATTCACTTCCCTCCTGATGCCTCACGGTCCACTTTGACAATTTTCAAAATCCAATGCAAATCCTATCGTGGGCTTGTGCATGACAATCTTCTACAATATTGACTGTCACTCACAATTAGGGGAATGAGGCAAGGGGTTAGTGCTCACCAGCAACCTGAGGCTAGCGCAGTCAACTCCCCAAACGTACCTCGCCGAATCTGATCAGTGAGAATAATGTCCCAGCAAATATCCCAGGGGTGAGCCACTTACCTTAACTGGAAAGAGGAGATGTTTAACAACCATCCAGCTGATAGTTTGTCTGTTCAGACATGGTTTGGGTATCGTACGTGCCGCAGTAAATGTTGCTCAGAAGTGAATGTGACTGAACGGCCAGCATTAATTTAAACAGATCTTGCAAGTAAGAGACCCCTGTTGCTAACTCTGACTTTAGTGAATGATAGACCAATTTGATCCATCTGGCAACTAATAAGCGTAATCTATTATTATTAGTAATACATTTCTGTGTAAAACATGGAACATAGCCAACGAGAAACAGACTTGTGCTCCTTCCCCCGCCTCCTGCTTCTTTTATGTCACTCCAAAAGAATTGCCTAAAAGCTTTCATAAAAGCATTCCATTACTCGGCTTTCGTTGTAATGAGAAAATTTGTTTTGATATTTTCCAACTGAGAAACATCCTTTGTCTTAATGAATTGATTGCTGTAGTAAAAGACTGAAATTTCTTATATCTTAATTAGATGATGTAAATTGCGTCTAAAACAAATGACAGCTAAATTTTCATTAGATCCCTGACAAACAAGACAGCAAAACAAAACAATTAAAGAGAAGAACTTTGATACAGCTACGCTCACTAATAACACGATAAGATTACTCTACAGTTCATATCACAGTGAATTCAACCTGTAAACACATGTCTGTCAGGCATGAAACAACATGAAACATTATTAAAAAAAAGGGCATAAATTAAATTAGTGTTTTTTTTTTCTTTATGGCTTGCGGCTTTAACCTAAACTGATGCCATATTATATATCAACATACAATACACCAACAGGCCCTCAAGAGGCCCCCAGCTTTGACATTATAAAGGTTAACTAATTCTTTAAATCAAGTCACATCTAAATCTGTCAGCTTACCAGGCCAAGCCGGCGTTCAGTCAGCCTGCCATTTCAGAAAGCTGAAGCAGAGAGACATGACAAGCTGAGCAGACAGATGAATAGACGAATAGAATTTGAAGGTCCAGCATCCATCAAATGCCAATCCATAATGCCATTCCCTATACCTCCACCAGTACCAAGCCTCAATGTGGAGACCTACTGTAATTAAGTCCTGCAGGGGCAAAGCGTTCTGTCAGCAGCCATGTGCTGTCTTTCAAACCAGTGGACATTTGTCAAAAGAATAAACTGATCCCAGTACAGCTGGACATTGATTAGTTTAGAGCCCTGACTGACTACCCTAGATTCACATGGTTAGCATTACTATATATGTATATTATATATACATATATATTATATATATTTACTATAATTGTTAAAGAAAGGTAACAGAAACCTTTTTTATTTTTCCAATTGTTTCCATTTTTTCCCCCTAGGTTCAACTCATTATCTTAAAAATAGCTGAGCTTCACATAGCTGACTGGATTCTCTGGTCATGATTATGATCTAATATTCTGATATCCATTACCCCCAACTTCCAATCCCTTTGTATTGTTAAATCCCTCTTTTATTCACTAATTCATTTCCGTGGGATGGAATGTATGAGAAGGTTTCTCCACAAGAGCTCTTTGGTCGCTGTTCTCGCCCTGTCCCTGTTGCCAACACTCACCAAGAAAAAAAGTGTCATTAAGATGGCATCACCATGGTGCTGGTGAGAGGAGGGGTGGGACTGCATGCTTGCTCACAGCAAGGGGGTAATTGTATCAATATGTAAAACTCCCTATCTGTACTGAAGAGACGTTAATACATTTTTGATCAAATTAAGCCATTGTAGCGTGGAGGAGGAGTAGACACATTGAGAGACCACGCAGGGGTCGTACGAAGCTCCGCGCACAGCTCTGAACAAACTCTTCTCATTGTTTTCTCAAATTGCTTTGGATATGAACGATCATTAGAGGAATGAAAGATTAGATTGCTTTCCAGAGGCAACATCGCATGCACACAGCTGACATCAATTTCATGTCTCGATGAGACTCCATTGAGGAAATCAAACACTGCTGGCATGTTAAAAGCAAACCTGACTCTGTAGGTTGCATCTCAGGACTCCAAACTGAACTTCGGTGACACACTGGAGAGATATGCCATCAAGCTCTGAATGAATGGCTAATCCACACATGTTCTCACTCATAGACGGATTTGGCTGCAACATCAAGGACGGTGTGGAGGAGATGGACACTATCCTTGTTGACAGTACCTTGACAAGTGTAATCCTATATAATACACACTGGGTAAACACAACACCAAGCCAACCGTGCAACCACAGCCCACACTTCCTTTTCTCTCCCTTTGAATTCTAGATTCTTTCTGGGTTTGAAACAATATGAAAGAAGTTTGAGTTTTAACTTTACAAACAAGTGCAAAAATGAATATGCACTCCCCACTATGAAAGAGATACATATTTACATGTATACACAACACAAGTCATACAGAACAATCACATGCATACGCACACGTGCATCTCTATATAAACAAAAGACAAAAGAGACGGACAAGCACAATTTTAATTGCCTTTCAAGAGCGCACAATTACAAAGCATACGAATCACCAGGAAGGTTTGTCAATCATCAGATTAATCCTTGATTATCCTTCTTTAATCTAATGCTTACTTTTCTACAGTAATGTTTCCTATTTTTTGCTTGGTCCAAGCCAAAAACTTACTTTATCATTTGGAAACCAATAATTTCTGTGAATAACAGGGCTGAAATGTAAATACTTATTAATAAGTAAATAGAAGAAATAGTTTCCCTTTTGGGGATATTTTTCTAGACTTACTCTGAGGGCCTGGCTGTAGGGTCCGATGTTGGCTGGGGCCCAGTGGGACAGACTCTGGACGTGCAGAGCTTCTCTCTGATTGAAGCAGCCATCTGCCAGGGGCTCGGTCCAGTCATGGAGGAGACAGTCCATCTGCAGCAGCTGGCCAGCAGGTAGAGGCACCTGGACACACACCCTACACAAAAACAAGAAGAAAACTGGATGATTGCTGTACTAAAAAGAAATAAAATAAACACAGAATAAGAATGAGCTGTAAATGCAGGTTTGAGCAGCGTAAATACTGAAGATGTTTTACACTTACCTGGCTGGAGGGTTGATGTCAAAGTGTTTCTTATAGACTGCATTGAGTTCAACAAAATCTTCCATGTTTTTTACGTACAGGTGAACCAGAACAATGTCCTTCATCTTCCAGCCCCTGCTGTCCAACTCCCCTATAGACAGTAAATACATTGGAAGTGATAATAATATATTATAAATAAATTACACTAGCCTAACATTATTACTGCTTGGTTAAAATATGCATTTTTACAAAAGGCTTTTGTGTGCAACATACAATAAAACAACAGTACAGTACAGTCCAAATAAAATCCAAATGCAAAGGTCTGTGGCAAATGAAAGTGTCTCGCTAAGCACCATTACAGTGAGGTCATTAAGTTTCTGGACAGAATGAAAATGAGATTTTTTTTTTTATTTTATGGATATTTTTTAATGTTGTCTTATTACACCACCACAGTGAATTCTACAGCAAATGATAAATATGTTTCAGAGGTTTACCAAAACTTTTACATTAACTGTTTGGGAATTTCATCCATTTTTACACATAATCCATTATAGAAAGTATTTACACGATTGACTGACAAGCAGTTTCATGGTCATATGAGACCTGTTCTCTCCTTATTTCATGACAAATTAAGCTGATAAGAGATGTTGTGTTGATCAAATATTGAACATTTGGTATCTTTTTACTGGGATACTTAATATGAGGTCCAAAGAGATATCAACGCATGTGAAGCAGGTCATGATTAGGCTGAAAAACAAAAATAAACCTACAAGAAATACGATTTTTGTTTGCAAGAGCTCAGTCCCACTAGAGTAAAAATAGGACAATAGGAAACCACTTTTGGTCACCAGTTCACCTGGTGGGAGACAACCTGTCTCAGTCTAACTCAGACTGACTGCAATCATTCTCAAACAGACTGGCAAAGGTTAAAGTCAGTCTGCGCTGATGAGTTCTGCTCCATCAAATGATGAAACACACAAACATGAGTTACTAAGGTTTGTGGCTGGTAGTTTACTGCAAATTGCACTAAATTTAACACATTATTTTGCCACTGATATGTATGCGATAATTGCTGATAGGAGTGCTCATTTATTTGTAATTAGTGGGAGAGATGTTATCAGAACAAGTGTATAATTGGCACTTGTGGATGGCTCAAAGCTCTGAGTGCAACTTTGGCACTGTCTGTCCGGCTGATGTTTACTCAGTCCTCACTCTGTTTCAAGTTGCCTCCCTGTATATTCCTACTCTAAGATAATAATAGGAGTTTACTGAAAGAGAGCAGAGCTGAACATAACTTAATGGTGCAACTCAACTTTAATATTTAATATGAAGTAAGTGTCAAAAGGCAACAGCCGAAAATCGCTTCAGTTTAAAGAATTAAAAAGCTACAGTAGATTCCTAAGAAAACAGTGCGCTTTGATGATGGCTTTCCTGCAGCTTGTCACTTTTTTATTTATTTCTTTTTCTAAACACATCACAGGGCTTACAGGGAGTGAAGCATATATTTACTGAAATAAACAGCAGACTTTCAGACTTTGAGAGTTAATAAATATGTAAAAATGACTGGACTCTGTAACATGTTTATGGCATCATGAACCACAAGTTCTAACTGTCAACGAAGGAGTGAACGATGTTTAGGTTTGGGTTGATCTTATCACTCAGGAGTTTGGCTTCTCCTTTCTACTGGCCCATTTCTTCAGAGACACAATCATACCAAAGCTTTCTCACTGTAGGATCTGAGATAGCAGTCCCAGTGCACAGCTCCCACTCAGTTTCACACAGAGCGGAAAAACCTGGAGGGATCTGGGACAATAACAATATTTTCATTTACACGTGGAAACCTTGGTTTCTGACAGTATCTAATATCTCATATTTAAATGGAAAAATATGGAGAAAAACACGGAGAAAAAATCTTGCGCTCCACCTGACTGTCAGCCCTCAGGACGGCACACAGTCCACAGCAATTTATAACACAAGAATTAACCCTTACAAAACGTGTCTTGTTTGCTTGTTTATAAATGCATAAATTATAAATGTTACCCATCTGACCCAGTGAGTGACCAAGATTGGGTGGGTGGCATGCCGTGTGCCACATTATTGCAAAAAGATTGCATATAATTTCCATCTTGACCCTGTTGAAAACTGATAGGAGACTGCTTTATCGCCATTTTATCCCAGTTTTGTTGTTGTCTTGACATAATAGAGCTGGTCTCCATTATTTCAAAGGCATTGACTGCACATGGTCGCCACCTGGTCTCCAACAACTGTTTTCCTAATTGTCACAAACTAGTCAGCAAGACTAGAAATTTCCTTTCAGACAATAAATAATAAACATGTCAGCCATATGAATGAGCCCCCTAAACCATGTTACATAAAAAACACAACAACCTTACTAATTTGAACCTAGTGATAAATGTGTCACTTTCAACACAGCACAACCCTGAACTGCATCCACTAGTGTTAATGGACAGGTTTGAACAAGATTCGCATTTTCAGCTATATTTACCAAAAGCCTGAGATTTTTTTGTTTTACTTTTCTGAATCTATTCGGCATAAAGCTACACCTACTGCATACTTACTCAATATTCATGTCATTTTAATTCTGTCACTTTAGTATTTAAAAGGTGGATAGATTAGAAATGTTTTCTGACATTGAAATCTATTGCTTTAAAGTGGTAATGGTGGACCTCTTCTGTAAAGTGCAGTCTAGCACAGTATGCACACACGATGTAGGCTTTGGATGCAAACGCAGGCACAAGGGCTCAAAGCAAAGCCTTTCTCGCTACAATCATTTGAAAGAGCTTCAAGTTTGTTTTTCCTTTGCCGACACTAGCGTCTCAGACTACTTCGCCCTCATACAAAGAGGTTGTTCATTAAATATTAACTTGTTTAATATTGTCTCTGCACTGTGAAGGCTGTTCAGCCAAGCACCACGATAAACATTAAATATGCTTTTCATCTTTCGCTCCTCTTTCCCCATCAAAAAAAGAGAAGGAGAAAAAAAGACTGTGATACACTGTAAAAGCCTACACTTTCAAACTTCTGCAGGGAAAAAAAAAAAAGATAACCCACCCAACACGCCTGCACAGTGCGTGTGTGTAAAAAGCTTTAGTTTTCGTTAATTTGCAATGCTTGTCCTTGCTTGGTGGCCAGCATGCGATCCTGTTCTTGTCATGGACAGAGTCTTTGACACATGCTTTGCCTGCTGCCTTGACGAGCACTTCTAAGTAAGAATGACTTGTCTCTGCTACTTCTCCTGGTGTGTGTTTAGCTAACCCAGCGAGGAGAAAGAAAGACACTCAGGGGACAAAATTCTCTCCACGTGTTTCTTTTCATTGTTTTTTTTTCTTTCATTTTTTTGTTTTGGTGGGTGGGTGTGGAGGGTGGGTGTAAAGTGAGCAGTGCAGCACAGTAAGCCCGCCATATTTTTTTTGTTTTTTACTGAACAGCTTACATTACCTCTGCACAAAAGAATTATATTCTACCCCCCTCGACCATATCAAAGATGTCATTTTTATTTGATTGAAGAACACATAACTCATTCAAGTATAGTTTACTTTTGTGTGTTATGTGCTTTTGCGATTTCAGGGAGGCAAAAAAGAATTTTCTAGCAGACCCTTGTGGTTTTCCAGAGAGCTCAACACTTTTAATACTTTCCCTTACTTTGCAGCTGGATGAAAGCTGCCGATGTCTGGCCCTGGATCCCAGAGTCTTGGCTCTGCAGGCCATTGATGCCACAGATCCACTGATAACCCCCGGAACTTCTTAAAGAGCAAGATGGAGAGACGTCTGCATGAAGAGATACGAGATGAAGAGAAAATGTTAGTTTACTTTTTAAAGTATTTTTTCTCTGTTCATAACTTTGAGAAACCCCAAAATGAGAGATCAATCTGTTTGTTTATTCATTTATAACTATTTAAATATTGCTTAAGAGACAAACTGTGCATAAACGGTTTATGTCAGAGGAATTATTAATTCAGAGACTGCCACAAAATGACAGGTCTTGTCAAACAATCATTCAGAAATACTAGCATTAAGATGCTGGCCACATGACACAGATTCAGCCCGCTTACACCACACAAAGATATCATCTGGCACACCAAGACATAAATATAGACTCATGCATGCATATCAGTGCATGCGATTCTCCCAATAAATGAATCTCACCGTGGCCCCACTGACAACTAAGGTCACAGTTTGATGAAAATTCGTCCTGGTTGTCTTCGGCTTGATCAGCATATTCCACCTCCTCAGTCATCTTGTCAATGGCATTTTGGCAAGGACAACTACCATGGGGCAAAGCTCTCGCCACCACATCCTGCAATAAAGCACCACAGGGAATAAATCAGGCCAAATGCCCAGCAAAGAGCAAGGAGCCTTCTGCAAAGACAGACAAAACGCTGTATAATTAGCCAATCTTTTCAAATACCCCACCAAGTGGGCTGTGTGTGTCAGTCTTTCATGACAAGGACCCAGACACGCATAACTTCAAGGTGAATGAATATGAAACAACATGCTAACATATTCGCGGTTCGGGCGAATAGGGAGTGGTGTTTTCTGATACTGTAGATTCAATCACGCTGGCTGTCAGTCAAAACTCATGACTGGATGGGTGAGACATGTTCTGGATTTCATCTGTTTACTTATACTTTCCCTCTGCACTCTGCTACTCCTTTAAATAACAAATCATTACCATTCTCTAAGGCATACATATTACCTGCCAAATCCTGCTGGGGCGTCACATATTTAAATACATATTTCATATCTTCACAACGCCCCCCTCACCATGCCCAACACTCATTCACCCCCCTCATCGGCTGTCAACCGCATTAGGCAATATGATAATCAAATTAATTATACTTCAGCCCCTCTCTCCTGGCCAGCATGAAAAATAGCTTGACTAGCATTAACGGAGGGCAAATGATGGTGGTCCATCCCCACCCCCTGAGCTTGGTGCGGTTTCCTCTAGTGCTGGTGTCACCGCAGATCTGTCACCCTGACGAGAAAAGCTTCAGAAGGCTGAACCAGGGCAGGTTCTCCCCTGGTTGCCCCCGCCCCCTCCGCTCCCACTCGTGCAGGCCCTGGTTCTCCGTGCTCTTCCCCCAGCAACCTAGGGGGGGCTAGAGGGGCTCTGAGAGGCTGTGAATGTGTCTGTGTGTTGGGGGTTGGAGTGTGGGGAGTTAAAAATTATATAGCTGTAGGGAGTGAGGCTGCAGGGTCACAGAAGATGTGGGACAGGGGTATGTTTTCTGTCCATAACAGTCCCATCCCCCCATCCAGCATCAAGATATACTTACATACATATATAAATACAAACACAAACGCACTCTATTGCACATAAAAACCCACAATGAAACTCACGTGGAAATCACATGCTCCACCCTGGAGACATGTTAATCCCACAGTGCAACTTTGAGCTCACAGCACCGTTACACAAGGAGCATTTCTTATTGAACTACACAACTTAAAATAGCATAATTAAAAAGTAAACATAAATGAAGGCAATGTCTCGATCAGAACTTTCTGGGAATTATTTAAGGATTCTAAAGTTGTCCGCTCTTGCAGACAAAGTAAAATGTTTGCAAATCTTCAAGCCTGTGAGGCCCTCCGCAGCTTCTAATTTACCAAAAGCCAATTTCTACTCCCCCCCACCCCCATCCACAACCCTTGCTTATGTCCGCTTAGCCAGCTACCTGAATGCAAAGTGCCTTAATGTGAGCAGACATGTTTATTAAGCTGGGCCTAGTTTCAGGCTGCAGTGAATATTGCAGACGTCAAAGTAGGCCATGTGGGGCTAGAGGAGAGAGAGTGAGGGATGAAGGGAAAGACCGAGAGCAAAAGTTTGTAAGAGAGAGAGCGCCGGAGCAAGAGAGAGGCCCTCTGGAGGTCGATCTGAACCCTGCCCTGCAGTGCTGTGTTTCTCCTCAACAAAGTTATCAGACACCAAAGGGTTTTGTTCTTGTATTTGTTTTGCCCTGAGGGCAGTTTTAAAGCAATCAATCCCGAAGCGACTCAAACTTTTGCTTGTAAAATTATCGATTCGGCATCGAACGCTATTGATCTCATTTGCGAAACAAGTTATAACTCATGGAAGTTTGACTCACGGTGTCTTTGCTCTCCGTGTGCATTTTAGTGAAACGCAGGTAGCCAACCGGTGCGAAGGCATCTGCTGAGTGGATCACCGTCTCCGCCCCATCACTGCACAAACGCACAATGAACGTCCATATATATTTGGGGAAAGAACACACATGCTGCAAAAGTGTCAGACACAGTTCATAATGCTTTACACTCACATGACGATCTTCTTTTTGAAGAGAGGACAATCAAGGGTGAAGGTTTCATATTCACCTCCTTCCCCACATATATGGACTCCATACTTCTGGGAGAGCTACTCAGGGAGAGAAAAACTTTCAGTTTATAATTTTTTAATCTCAATTCAATCCCAAATTTTCAATAGAACACTGGATTTTAAAATGTATAAAGTGCTGAATGAAAAAATATATTTATATTAAATCATAAATCATAAATCATATTATAATATATATATCTATATATATATATAGATATATATATATATATATATATATATATATATATAGATATATATATATAAATCATCAAGACAATGCATCATTTTAACTACATGATTTCATATTGTTTCATAGCCAACTTTGAAATGAACATCAGGTACTGTCCTGGAGATAAGAGGCTGAAAGTGTGGTGGAGTATCTGCCATCCAATTACCTGTTTCAAGTAGGGCTCCATGTCAGCCAGAGGTTTTCCTAAGTGCTTCTCTGGATCCAGGCCTGGCACACATGTGGGAAGAGACACATATGAATGTACACAAAGCAATACACAAAGACAGAAATACAAACACAAACACCATTGCAAACAGACAAACGTATGCACAGACAGAGAACGAGAGAGAGAGCGCGGTCGGATCAGCAACACAACACAGTGATTGAAGATGACAGGCAGGGAGGTTTACGGGCAGTCGCACAAACACACATGTAAACCTGCGCCCTGGATCTATTTGTTTGACTTTGCAAGTAGTGTACACAGATCTCTCCGGGTAAGGGCAACAGTTTTCAGTTGCTGGCCACAGACCCCCCCCCCCCCCCCCAATCCTTCGCCCACAACCCCCCACCCCAACAAGTTCCCTTTGAGAACATAAACTCTGGAAAGAGATCTTGTTTATTTGGCTTTCCCCTCCCCTTCCCCTGAAATGGTGCATGGAAGTGACTCACAGGAATGGGAGCGAAAAGAAGAAAGGGAAGAGAAGGGTGGTGGAGAGTTTTGTATGCATATCCAGTGGTGCCACGCTTTTAAAATACAGGCTGACTGGCTCTCAGTCCCCAGACACAAAAACAAGTAAATCCAACCAGCAGCCCGCTTCCCCTTTTGATAACATATCCAAATCCAGACCTGAGCTTAAATGAAAGATTAGTGCGTTGATAGCTCTAATTTAGGAACACTCTACATATTAGTAGGAATAAAAGGCTGAAAACAGCGAGGAGTTTACTCAGCTTGTTGAGAATTGCAGGGTTTTACTACTTTGTGACACTGAGTCCTGATTTTGTGCTCTACAGGCTCTTTCCTGAGGGCACTAAGCAGAACTCCATCTCACCCTGTCACTCCTTTCACAAAGAAAGTGCAGCCAATGATTTCCTGCTGCACATTCTTTGCTGTTCCGACAAAACACAAAGCTTTGAGTACCAGGTGCTCTCTACAAAGAATAGAACAATAAAAACATAACAGGACACGAATGTAAAATGCTATATTTTAAGAAAGCCAAGTCATGCTGTTGCCTGCATGTTTAGAGCGAAACACCTGACTGTTTTACAGAAATACGATGACCACTAGTGAAGTCTCTCCTTATTCTTCATCATTTTTCTTTGCCCTTTCTGTGGTTGCCTATTAACTGATCGACATAATCATTATCAAGTAACTGATGAGTAACATGACAACGATGTCATCGCCATAAAAAAAAAGCTGCTGACCCAAATTATTTCTCTCAAAATCTAATATAGCTCCACTACTCCTAGACATCAGGTGATCCTGTTCATTGGCATGTTCATGTGTTTAATTAAAGGAACTAAGTTAATTGTAATGTGAGAATCTCTCTTCTCTCATGGCCTGACAGCCTCAAAGGTTAACGTGTCATCAACGGGCCCCCATGGGGAGCAATGGATGGGAGATGTGAGGGAAGGCAGAGGTGATGTGAAGGAAGGACGTCGCATCCCATCCCAGTTCATCTTAATCCCAGCTGTGTCTCTCCTCCGGGCCCCGGTGGTCCGGCACTACAGGGAGAGATGGAGGGCCACAACAGTGGGAGGGACGGAGGGCCATAACAGTGAGAAGGCGGGAGGGAAGGAGGGTGGAGAAAGTGTGGAGAGAGAATGAGCAGACCCTTATTCTCTTCCCAGGGGATCTGTGGTCTTAATTAGTGTGAGAATATCTAATCTCAACATCCTCTCATCTTAACCCTGCCACAAAGGTAATAAGGAGAGACGAAAAAAAAAGCATTAAAATTCAATCCAATTTAAATATCCTCTTTAATTAGTCATGCCTTTTAACAAATTTTAATAATTGGCTCCAAATTGCTGAGGGGATGCCGCATTTTTTAATACGTTCATTAACCTCCTCACTCTTAAATAATATATCATACATGATTTGATATTTACAAGGAAAGAAGAGGATGACGGAAACCAGGAAGACAGGAGTGAGTGATAAAACGATACAAAGACGACACTAATGTGGAGGCATTTCTCCCAAGACCACTTAGCACTTGTATGAGTGTTCTCTTAATTGACGTTTCTGACTGACTTAAGGTTACTCAAACCAACTGGAAATGAGAGTAGATGCAGTGAGCTTGTACTTGGGAACATACATTCTTTGCAAAGTGTTTGAGTAGCCGCCAGTGTGAGCCTTTAGCAATCTAACATCACTCATTTACATGATCTTCACATCTCTGTCTCCTCTGAACCTGTTTTACAACTTGACCTAAACCCAATTACCTAACCTCATTATGCCACATTAAACCCAAATAAGCCCACCAGAAGCTGCCATTAGTCTGTCGCCAGAGACAGCAAGATCGCACTTTGTAGAGAGAGGAGCTTTCCTAAGAGAGACTGAGAGGAATAGCTCTCCTTTAAAAGGGCTTTTTACCTCGTATTATCCTATAAAACTCCAATTAAATTCAGTGAACTTTAAAACCAGGGAGTCCAGTAATGAGGGAGAGCATTTCTTTTCAAGAACAGTGCCGACATTTAGGGTTTGAAATTAAGGAGGAAGAAAAAGTTTACCAGGAAACCGAGAGTCATTTACACAATTATGTTTTTATACCGAGGTTTAAAAAATAGTCTTTAAAAACAATCTAAAAATATAAAAACACATATAAAACACTAAAACTGCAAGCTGTAGGAGAAGTTAACTGATAAATAATAATAAAAAATGTTTTAAAGCATAGACGTGTTCTCGAAAAAATAAATCCATCTGATCTCTACAGAAAATCTTAGAAGTCACTGAATGAAATTATTTCTTTTAATGTTGTACTAATTCCTTTAAACGATCGCGATTGGGTTTTCCCATCTCGAAAAGGTTGATTCATGTAAACCCACAGCAGTGAGTTACCTATTTAATTGAAAGTGACTGTGATTTTGCTTACTGAGCCTAATGCCAAATTAAAAACTGGGAGATTCTAGATACTGTCTGAGCTGAGCTGAGCTGAGCGCAGTATCGCAGGCATCCGCAGGTTGTCTTAAGATCTGGCAGCTGACAGCTCAGCTTTAATCCTTGCCTTCAGAGAGAAAAGGCAGAGAAAATTGGATTCATGATGTGTAACATTTTAGCCTTTAAATGGATGAAATAAGCATCTCCTCCCTAGTAGGTGAGCTGCACCAGCCTTTAAACAACGCACTCAAAGACCCCCGCCAAAACAATAGCTGTTCACTATCACCTAATCTTCGCAAGACAGACAGAGGAATACAAAACGGAGAGGAAGAAAGGAGAAGAGGGAAGTAGCACGGTACAAAGGATGATAAGATTAAGGTTATATGTGAAATTTGTCAAGCTCTTATCTGAAATTCAGTGTCTGTTAGCAGAATAATGGGCAGCATGAACCGCGTAGCAATCACATCAAGATGAAATCTTTCCAGTCCAACAAATGATAGAGAAGAAACTGGGGACCAAAATGAACCTGTGGAAAATATTTTTCAGGTCTAGAGTGAAACTGAACAATGTGTAATTTAAAAAACAAACAAAAAATGCAGCCCATCATTCTTAAACTATTTAAGGTAAACCTTGAGCCTCAACCCCAAAACAGCCCAAACCATCTGCAGTAGAGAACTTCTTTTTGTTTTTAACACGTGAATTTCATAATTTTCACTGAACAGAAGAACAACAGAATCTCCAGTGCATGTCATGTAATGGAAATTTAAAAAATAAATGGATTCTAATAACTGATAGCAAAGTAAAATTAGTACATTTATCTTGGAATATTATAATGGATGAAATTAAAAGAGCTGGAAAAGTTTATTTAAGAATTCACCAATGAACTTATTCCTCATTTAGTCATTTTTTCCAGCACATTCTCTGATTGGTTGCTTCTCTTTCTGATTTGTACTAGTACACTCAGGATATTTCGATTACTATAATTGAACAGTTGATCTGAATATGCGACTTGACTGGAAACAAAAGGTATACATACAGTATTTCCTCGATTAGGTCGAAAGGTAAAAATCCACAAAGTAGAAACCATATGTTTATTCCATTATTTTTAATAATTAATTAATTAGTGATTCATTTTGAGTCATAAAAACCCTCCCCACACTCTTATAAACCTTCCCACGGACTGAAAACCCTGTTATAACTCTGTTATTAATTTTCTAGGTTAGAAAATGCTTATTTTACTGCAAAAATAATTGAAATGTAAAAAAGAATTAAATACTTATAGAAACATGCAATGAAATTCCTGCAATATAAATTTACAGATGATGTACCGAGTCCATGAAAGGTGCACCGTGATGTGGCGTGGGAATACTGTGTATGTATTTTTTTTTTTAAATAATCTATTACCTATCTGTCTAACTAACTTCATCTTTGTTAGTTTCTAAACAGCCAAAGCAGAAAGCAGTTGAACCTGACGTGCGAGCAGTAAGCTAAACTTGCAACCTGAAATCACATGTCTGTTATTGACTATCTACGGAAGAGGATTAGGATTGTTTGTTTGTTTTTGTCCCAGACAAAAGATGACAATGTGAAAAAAAATCATGGCGACATCTTTAGTCAGAGGCCCTCCATTGCACCATGTGTGAAGTTCAAAGTTGTCCATTATAACCACTCTGCAATCCAAGGCAAAATCCTGACAATGGCAGAAATTTAGGACGATCATCTCACAATGTGACTTGTATAACAACCCACAACTACAAAACAAAAAATAGGAATGCAGCACGAAAACACGCAACACCAGCACTGTGCCAAATGTAACAAAGCATGGAAAGCAATAGTGAAGGAATAACAACCATGGATCCTGGGCACTAATTCAGCAGGTAATGCCATCCTGCAATCTGCATCAAACCTGATCCTACAGTGTGGCTTTCTAAAGTCTCAATTTGTAATGGTGCCTTCATATATAGAAACAATACCAAGCAAAGACTCTTTTTATTTACACTATCAGATACCCTGTGGCGCCATGGTACTTCATTGTGGTACAGAAAATGTCTACAAATAACATAAGTTTGTTTAAAAAAACAAATGAAATCGGTCCGGGTTAGAGGACAGAACACTTAATTTCAGGAACAACCTGCATCTTTTTACAGGGGTTGATAATCTCATATCTGATAACAGGCTCTGTTTGGTACTGTTTCTATATCTAGATGCTTTGCCAATGTAGTTCTAATATTCAAATCAAACATACAAACCATTGAGGTCTCTGATCACTAATTGTCCTTTAAATATACATTAAACTATGATAAAGTGACGAGGTGATCAGTGACAGCAAACACGTGACATAAGTTCCCTAATTCCGAGCTTAAAGGATGTGTTCGTGTGAAGGGTAAAAGTTCATGCAGAGATAAAAGATTTTCCAACAGGCAGACCGTGATTTCACACATGCCAATTATCTCTGGAGCTGAGGACCAATTAACTGCTGAACCTGTGCCCTTATACGCACATGCACTAATCAATTGATTAACTAATTACATGAATATTTAATACTAGCTTTTAGGATTTCCAATTATCCACAGTTAGCTGCAGAGACACAGCACCAAAAACGGGAATGTGCCTCCACCTTTCAGACGAATGCTTTTTTGCTCATTAGAAGCTTTAGCTGACATTCGTAGGCTCAGATCCAGTTGAACTTATTTCCCTGCCTGCAATTTGGGATCTTCAATGACTGAATTTTTTTCCCCCACCGTCAGCACACAAAGGAACACTTCCAGAGAATTCACTAAGAGGATCATCCTGCATTTGGACACCTGTCTTTTCATTACAGGGATTTATTACTAAGAAACATAAACTTCTTTAAAAAAAAAAGACAGAAAGAAAAGAGAAAGAAAGAAAGAAAGAAAAAAAAAGGCCCCAAAAAACTCAGTTTCTTCCAGCTACAGAATATTCTAAGTTGTAGCTATCTGTGCAACTGCAAACTTAACCCTTGCCCTGTGAAAGTATTTTTCCTCTCCTCCTGGGGTTTGCACACCTAAATCCCTCCAAATCTCTTTTTTCTTGCTTTCTCTCTCACACACAAACACCAAAGGCCACCAGGTATGCCCCTCTGTCACCCAATCTCCCCCAAACAGCACACCTCACTGCACAGGCCTGCTTCCACCAAAGCTGCAATTATATGAGTGCTGCCTAAAATGCCTTGGGCTCTTGCACCCCTATTCAATTCTCTCCTTTCTAATTACCGCTGCCTTGGGACAGGTGAGAAGTCAGGGCTGATAAAATCTTTTCTTTTTACCTGTAGCCAACACACACATCCCTAAATACACACAAACACCTACAGTGGGAGGCCAAGATACACACTCACAGTCACCTGAGGTGATTTTCCTTTCTAATTATAATCTTCCAGAAAATGTTGAGAATTTGCTTTTAGAGTTAAGATGTGTTTAGAGTAAAAAGCTTGGCAGACGCTGCAGGGTTAGAGGGTGATTGAGGTCTTTAAGGTAGGCTGTTTTGGTTACATGCTTGTCATTTCAGGAAGTTGATTGATAGCTAATATAAATGCAGACTTAGATTTTATCGAGTTACAAATGCAAATCAAGATAAGAAAAAAAAATGTTGTCTGTAGTAAACACAATTATGATACTGTGAGAGAAAAATGGATTCTGACATCATCTCCACCCTGATGGGCATCTGACAAGTTAATATTATTTATTACCAATATGTCCTTTATAAAAGCCATTAAAAATGAGCAATGGCTCCAGGAAATAAAGCACCAATGATGTATGGCTTGACAAGTGCATTCCATAAGAGGTTATTTGAGCAGTGTTGAAAGATATGCAGAATATCATGAACGCCTCACACAGCTCTGTGGGTCATCAGTCAGCCGTGGACCCCTTTTCGACTGATTGCTACCAAAGGTGACAACAACCACTTAACAGCACGTAAACAGTGTCTACATGATGATCTATCTCCACGAGTAGTTTGAGAGTAAAAAGAACCATTTGTAGCCATAATTATCGTTTATCACCGGCACCGTCAAAGGGGATCCAGCTGCACTGTCAAGTAGATACAGGTAGGGATCTTAACATCATATACCAGGGAAAGAAAAACTTTTTTTTCCCCTTTGTCTCTCCTGTTATTCTGTAATCTGATCTTCCTGTCCTCGGGCTCCAAAACAGGCATGTAGAGAGCAGGTGACACCACATTAACCTCTTCCGTCAGTGCTGAAGCAGTTGAAAAACGTAAATGAGAGGTACCAGATTTTAATCTTCGCTTCACGGACCATGTATTCTGAGCTATGCATAAGCACAGACAGCAGAGTTTCTCACATACAATGGGGACATGTGTCGCTTATTGACAGGTTGCATTCATGTACGGGGCAATCAACCGTGATTATTTCTCGACTGCCAACCTTTCCTCCACACACCCTCCTAATACAGCCGCACACTTTTCCTCAACCCTCCTCCTTCTGTGCGTCTTATCTTTTCATATTGTTCTCTGCTTCGATACTTTTGCCGCTGGCACAAGTCTTAACACCGCGGCTAAGCTGCAGATTAATGATTAGGGCATTACTCTGCTTGTCTCTCTTTTCCCCCTCTGGTTACACCTTATTTTTACTTTCCTAAAGCTCACTTATGCAAATTCTTCCTTCGGTGCCCATTCCAAACACAGCTTAACCAATATAGCACCTTGAGAGAACATAAAGAGAGCGTTCACCAGTGGGCTGAAACACAAACTCACCGAAAGCAGCAACTTTGATGAGGATCGCATGAAGGTCTGATGATATCATCTCAGAGAGCAAGGACTCTTGGTCTCGCCGCCACAGGTAGGCCAATGGCTGCAAACCAAGCCGCAAACATCTGGGAAACAGGTGAAGGGATGCAAACTGGTTAATACTGAATATTAGCCAATGTTAGAACAACTTCAAAGCCTACTTGGCTGGGCAACTCTTCATTTACGGGAAAGCTGCCACCCTGATGGGCCCACAGCACATGCTGCCACCTGCCACCGCAGCCAGCGGTTTTATTCAAGGAGAAGACACACACACGCACATATACACACACACAAAAATCCCCCCAAAAAACTTCATCTTAAGCTGTGGCTTGTCTTTCACATAAACTCAGGTGAAACACACATATCCACAGCAGGTAACTGGAGCCAAACTGTCTGCAGACAAACGTCTACTGCTCAAGAAATGCCTGAGCTGCTTACCTATATATTTGTGTGGGAAAACAATAGCTGACTGACAGCAGGATTTGTTAATGTGAAGAGAGCCTTTGTGTTCTGCTATGTCCAGTTTATGAAAATAAAAAAAAACAAGAAAAGTAGGATAAAAGAAAAGATAAGAGTAAAAGTAATACTTGTAGGTGTCTCTCACACGAGGGAACTATTTTTTCTTTCTCGAGTAAGAGCTGTGCGTCTACCCCAAAAGGAAAATGCACTTTTAAAATGATCAAAGTCACTTGGCAATTAGGTAACCATCAGTTTCAACCATCATTTCATTTAATTTTGCTCCATAAAAACAGAACCACTTCAAAGTTAGTCTAAATAACTTGACATAAATATAATGCAGTGCATGGATGTGTGTGTGTTTAAGCAAAACTCGCCCCCAAATTTGGAGCGCAGGGAAGTAAGACTGCAGGCGATGTGCTCTTTTCTTCAGTGGACATAACAGTGTGTCTCATATAAGTTCAGGGGTGCACGTGCACGTTGAACTAACAGTGTGTTCTGGATCGTGAGTGTGCACGTGGTCAACTTACACATTCTCCACCCGGACCCTCTGGTAATCAGAGAGAATGGCCCCTACTGACACCGCTTCGACGCCCTCCTTTTCCTGTGTGGAGCAAAAGATGGAGGAAACTTAACAACAAACATTTCTTGACTTTTCCATTATAAAGCATGTGCGATGTGCATAATGTAACAGCAATTTGATGTCACCAGTCTCTCGAGGCCAAATACCCCTTTCTCAAACTATAACGGTATCCCAAAGTGTTATCTGAACAAAACCACACACACACACAGATGTAAACACAGACACACAGAGACTGAAAGACACAAAGAAAGCAGATTCCTGACAGCTCACTCCTTTCATTGGACCGCAATCCTGTGGGGATGTTTACACTCTGGTCGTATCAAGGCCTTTACGGTCCAGCCCATATCCCCTGGAGGTTTGCGCACATGGCTCTGTGAGTGAACTTGCATGTTTATGCTTACGTTTGTGTGTGTGTGTGTACGTATGTGTGACTGGAGGCACCAGCACCACCAAAGGCAATTGCTGGACCTTATCAGTAGTCTAGTATAAGCAGGAGATGAGAGTGTCTGGCTGCAGCCTGCATCCTGTACACCCACAGCTGGAAGATGGAACCACAGTGACAACTTGAAGTATCAGCGGAACTTTGTGTCTGTGAGTGGCATGTATCTTTAATACTGCTAAGGGCTAATCTAATTGCTTTTCATATCATATTCATATTTCAGAAACAGTGAGACAACTATGCACTCGAGAGATACTGACACAGCCTTGAGATGCATTCAATCTTCTTACAGAAAAACAAGCTTGATCTGGAGTGACAAATACAAGCACACACACACACTTACACACGCACGCAAGCAAGGGCTACATGCTGACGTGCATACATACAACGAAATAAAGGCACAACCTCCGTCTCCACCTAAATGCCCCTCCCCTACTCAAACCCACCTGCAGATTCATTAGAACCTTACATGGGCTGTAATTAGAATAAGAGGCAGGGGTAGAAGCAGTGGAGGGATGCACAAGTCTCCACTAAATTACCTTGTAGCCGTTATCAATTTCCCTGGCTACTGGTCCTTAAGATAAACCCCCCCACCACCACCACACACACACAAAGACACAAAAACACACACCCCTCCTTCTCCCTGTGGTCCCTTCCTGCAATTTTTCTCTGCCTGATAAACATGCTGATTAAAGCGAACAGCGTGTAAACCTTTGATACTTTCCTAAATGAAATCCATGCCCTGCCTGGGGCCTGATGCTGAGCTGAAACGCACTGTACCTCACACACGCAAACACACACACAGCTCCACAAAGGCGTGCCAGCTAATCAGATAAAGGATGTGCTCTGTGTGTGTGTGGCTTTGCGAATGTGTTTAGCAGAGAATGTGAGGAATAAAAGTGATACTAAACACATACCACAAATAATCCTTTGACCTAAAGTTAAACACAAAGCGATCTTAAGAAGGCATTCGGCACTCCAGTATTGTTTTCTTTTTTTATCTCGCCAATCTGTTCCGCACTGTAATGTACATTTATAGTCAATCCCATTGCCCGGTGACAGTAATTAAGTCAGACTGATAACATTTCAGCCCAGCACAGAACGAAGGGGGATGCAGGCAGTGCCATGTAATTCTAGGTAAGCCTCAAGGCCAGCACTCTATTCTAATGCAATGATAACCTTTTCCCTAAATGCAACTGTCACTCCCTAAAGAGGCAAATTAGGAGGTACAGAGTGGGATAAGAAGAGACACAAAGAAAGACGAAAAGATATCCAAATGAGAGTGTTGAAGAAGTGTGCTACATCAACACCAATTTGGTCCCTTGACTTTAAACTTGCCAGGACCTGACAGACTATCAGAGCATCAGAGCAACAACAAACAGCTTCGTCTCGCATTTCTGTCTCTCTGTCTCCCTCTATCTTGTTTCTCTCAGGAGCAAACTGTTGTAGGTACTTGGACCTCTGAGGGTCAACCTGACTAATTAAATGGCTTCACTTTTCTTTTCCATTCAGCCTTACAACCAGGCACACTCGCCACTAATGACAACACAAAAAAAAAAAATTCTCACACATCCCCTTGTTTTCAGTGGAGATTCTAACTACTAGACCATTTGGCAACGGCTTTGGGAAATGATTATTTTTGGAAGTGGTAATGTTTTTGTCGCTATTATAGCCATCGCCAGGAGACAGGCAGGAATGAGGGGGCAGCTAATGCTGCTCTGGATGTGATTTTATAAATTCTAGACATATTTTCTCATCCTCTGTGGGAGGAGGTAGGATAAATTATTGTGAAGAGGGGGTATATGTACATATAAATCTAAACTGATGGATATTATGGGAATTGTTCTATGTCTATTCATGACGCCATAAAAAAATCCAAACTTTGATTTTATAGTAGCTGAAAAATTTATCAAAATGGTTTATAGTGGAAATATTTGACAAAGCGACTAGGTAGCTCATGAAGCACAGTATAATAATAAATAATAATAAAATCTTTATGAGAGCTATCTGGCTAAACGATGTTTTGACTATATTAGAGGTGGGATCTGGGTAACATAATGATAAATCAAGGCAAAGGTCATGAAGAGGCCTGTGACCTACAAACCACTTCTCTTCCTCAGTGATTGTTGGCACTAGATCTAAAGAAAGAACTCCCTCGCTGCCCTGATTCAATGTCACTCTTCTTTTTTCAGCATTTAATGACCCTTGTTCATAAACGGAAGCCTCACCTGATCCAGGACCTGAGGCCCTGTGTTATCTCATGCCCAGAGCAGGACTAATTCTCGCATGGTGCTGTGCAACAGTGCAACCCCTCAGCAGCTCCGTCAGAGGCAGACTAAACAAAAGCCTGGCCTGGCTTCCCCTGTCCTCTCCGGCAGGCAGAAAAGCTATTAATGAGGATCTATGGCCCAAAGCAGTGGAAGTCCTTAGTCCCCCCAGCCATGTCCATCAGGGTACTTAGCCCCATGCAGTCATTAACTTCTGTTACTAATTGTCAAATTCATTAAACTAATCCTTCCCCCACATCCGGATGTCTCCCGTGGAAATGGATGGAGAGGGCTGAGTTATTAAGATGTCAGCTGTGGAGAAGATTAAGGCCAGCAGACATGCTCCACAAAGAAACGATACGGCCATTAAACTCTATATCAAGGTAGTGTGCGTGATATACTTTGTAATTATATATACATTCATCTTAGTAAGGGAGTGAAAGACTGCTTCAAATGTATTCACAGTCACAGACATGCCTTTGGTAAAGATATGTATCTGCCTCAAAGACAAAAAAAATCAACTACAGAATTCAGCTATGATCTCAGCGTTAAAGGTACTAACCCATTCCACATTTTCATTCAGGGTAATATTCAACATTCAAAGCCATTAACAGCAACTAAAGCAATTAGAAAGCCATAAAATATTAAAAATTCAATAATCATATTCATATGGAATACATCAGAACCCTCATTAACTCGCTCTCAATGGCTGTCACAATGAGGTCTTAATTATACACCCTAACAATACAAAGCTCCATTTTGCAAAATGGTAGGTTTCCAAAATGCCCGATTGAGTCTGTTCTGACAGCCAGGAGTCCAGAGCTGGCAGATCTCAACTATTATTGACACCAGGCCACACGTTTCCTTAAAATATCCGCTTTTTATCAAGTCTAAATCTGTTGACACGC
This sequence comes from Simochromis diagramma, assembly GCF_900408965.1. Taxonomy (NCBI): domain Eukaryota; kingdom Metazoa; phylum Chordata; class Actinopteri; order Cichliformes; family Cichlidae; genus Simochromis; species Simochromis diagramma. The sequence goes on from NW_024387030.1 coordinate 9,134,916, forward strand.
TCACTGTATAATATTACTGCCTGGTGTATGCAGCATTCCTGTCTGTGATAGCAGGAAGGTGGGGAAGTCGACAAAGTGGGGAAATTAATTAAAGTGGTTCGAATGACAGTTTGCTCAAGGGCACCAAGGTGCCATTACATGCTCTCCATTGCTGCAATCACACTGTCACATCGTCACCGTGCCTGACCCCAAGACCTCCAATCCCACCCCTCCTTCTCTTCAACATTCCTTTCCCCTCTCTGTGTCTTCTCTTCACCCCTCTCTTCCTGGATCCATCAAGTAAGTGACTGGATGCGACATGGTTTTAATGTTCTCTGCATTAGCTCTGGGCCTGTTCCAGCGTAATGGGATTGTTCTCCCTTGTTCACCTGCATGGAAGGAACATGGGGAGGGGTTGGACCCTGTTGTAGTAGCTCAAATAGATGTCATACAGGAGATGGGGCTCGCTAGGGTCAAGCGGTTGTGTTTAATGTAATGTAGACACAGTCTTGGGGCGTGTTGGGCTGTCCTGACAGCGTAGACATGCCAAACTGACAGGAAGCTTAGTGTGAGCTTAGTAGGAGGAGACACTGCTTATTTGTTGTAAATCAGCTTCCTCATTGTCATTCCAACGAGACTGTTAAACTCCAAGGTGACTCCAAGAGTTGGTAAAGGAGAAATGGGATGCTGAATGGTGCACACAAGGCACAGGATATTCTTAATGATCGTTTAAATTAAGGTACACCCAACGTTCACAAAATCATATTCTGCTTATACAGTACATACTGCGTCTCAAACAACAGGTATGGTGTCTGATCCATCAAAACAAACAAAACGGACACGCAGGCTTAGCGAATGTTTTTGTAAAACAAACATCGGCAAAATCTTGTTCTGAAAGGCTTTCAGAGACATTCCCTTCGGTAAATTGGCGGAGCTCTGCATCTAAAACAGCTGTTGAAAGACAGGCTCTTCCTTTGTGTTTGAGGACGGTCTGGCAAGATGACTCAACACGTGTCAGTCTTCAACCATATAGAGTGGTGGAATAAGAAAAACAAAGTTCTCACAAAGCCAGCTGTTCGCAAAGCCAAATGCCCTGAACGGTTCCTGAGATGATGCAGGTCATAGTTACGAGAAGTGTGGAGAGGAAGCAGACGAGGGGAGAGTATTATCCTCTGCTGAGGCCACTGTGCAGGTGTGACCAGGCAACAGAGGATATGACATGAGGCATTGTCTATTTAGCACGATGAGTGAAGGACGCTTATCAGTCGAAAGCCAAAGAAATGTGATGAGTGACAGCGAAGTGTGCACTGATTAGGGTATGGGGAAGAATGAAAAAGAAGCTGTTTTTATCCACGAAGGTACTAATGCTGCTTTTTATGGCTGAGCATGAATTTTTTCAGTTTCCCAGCCTTAAGTTTACACATACCCACACGCACACACACACACACGCACAGTCTTTAGTCTTGGATAGTGATTCATTTACAATGACAGAGCTGTTTTCAGCAATAGAGCCTGAGCATAAATATGCCATGCCGCACAGCTGGAAAATGTAGAAATTCATCAGGGTTAAAAAGTAGAGAGATTAACGTTTCACGAGTTTCCTCTAAGATATATACGGTTACGTAAACACAGGCCCCGCCAGTCATCAGGCAGGGAGGGAGAGGGCCTTCGCCAAAGCAAGCACAAAGCCCTGGTTTCAGCAGGCCAAGGACAAGGAGGCTTTCCATATCAACACACATGGAAAACTAAATGTCGGGAAGCACCAGTGAGACAGGTTGTTTATCGATGTATGGTATAACCATGAATACTTGCAATTCAAGAAAACAAGTTTAGTCGTTAGTACTTAAAATGCAATACTTTATTTTTTGTAGACCACATTAAATAAACTGTCAGCCTTTAACTTTAAGTTGATTCATGATTTTTTAGGATTTTTTAAATAAAACCACTGTGATTTCCTGCAAACATTAAATTGAACTAAACTAAATATTAAACAGATAAGATATTCTCACTTATATCATGAGTGAAGTCCATAAGGTGTATCCATACATACGTAATGTTGATGTATCCACACAGAAGACACTGGCCCACGGAGACAAGAAGACAAGAAGACACACACACACACACACACACACACACACACACACACACACACACACACACACACACAGAGCCTAAAATGTAAATGTTTTTCTGGTGAGGTCAGAATCCAGGCTCTTGGCATTTTGGCTCTTCTGCCCTCCGTCTTACATAGTTCCAACAGACGTCATGCTCCCCCAACACACGCGCGCACGCACAAACACACGCGCGCACACACACTCCCCAGAGAGACCCCAGAGAAAAATATTGCTGTGATGCTGGTTTAACCCACTCTCCAGACTCCAGACAGTGTTTTTCTACGGCTGGTTATGACTTTAGCTGCGGGAGGTGATGGGGCCTGCCACAAATATTTCTTGAGGGGAATGGTTCACAAAACAAAACATAAAAGCCCTCTTAATTTCTGAGTAGATGAATGGCAGGGAGTTGAAAGACTTGACACAATTCCTCAGCTGTCAGTTCTGAGGCAGACAGAGTTGGGCCTGACTAACTGTTGATACTGGTGCATTTAAAAGGTTTTATTGAAAGTCCAATCTCCTCCACAACTTGCGTTTTTCTTACAAGGTTGGATCCTTCATATTTTATGATATCTGGAGAGTAAAAACAACTCGACTGAGTCTGAGGAAGGCATGTAAAGCTTAGATTAGATTTTCAGACAAAGCTAAAAATTTGAGGTTTTTAAAGCAGAGAAGAAATTGTTGAAGATGTAACAATAGATCTCTGATGATGAAGCAGAAATTGATTTGCAAAAGTCATTCAAAGGCATTTTGAAGAAGGCATGCCAAACAATCACAGTGACAAAAAAGAGATAAAAAATATTGCTTGCCAGGACTAGAAAATTATCACAACTTTTTTCTTAATAAAAAACTGAAACAAGGAATCATATGAACACACTTTGTATAATCCTTTACTTCAGCGCATAACACTGAAGCAATAGCTAAAATGCAATAACCTTCCGATACAGCTACAATTTATCCAGCATCAAAATAAAACAACAACAACAAAAAAAAAAAACACGCACGTTTCTCATTGAACAATGTTCAACAATGTAGTGGTTTGTGCCCTCGGCAAGTCGAGATAAGGCTATCAGCTTCCATCATCGCTAAACAAGATTGAGCAAAGTACATTAAGCAGAAAAATACAAACAAATTACAAAGGCTTGAGGCTTGACTCTTTATCTAATGTTTGTGGGGACTGCTAGCGTCAGTTGGTGGGAAATGGGCCTGCATCTAATAGATCCTGTCCCACCACTTCCACACGGCCCGCGAACAATACACAGTGCCATTATCTCAGAGCTAATGCTATCCTTCCTCATGTGCAAAACAAGTCTGCAATCTCAACCTCACTGCCACTGAGCCGACCAACACAAATACAAGCATCTCAGGACCAAAGGAAAAGATAACAATGGCTATCGCAAAAAGAGGCAACACCGAGAGACAGCTGTTTGAAATCTGTCTGAAATCTACACTTTAACATGCTGTGCTGCATCTTAAAGTTAGGAACTGCAAACTTTGCTGAAACGTAAGAAAACAAAACGGTCACCAAAGTGATTATCCTTTGGTTTGAGGCTGCTTGCGAGCTACTTCCAGTAACACCATTTAGAGGTCTCTCAGCACCACAAACAAGCTTCAACAAGCTTGCATTAGCTTTGTTATTGATCTGATCTCCTAAACCCTCGCTGTGACCCCAGAGGTCATGATTTATGTATTAAGCAGCTTTTTAAAGAAATCCATTTTCCTGTTGAGCCCCCAATGTACGTCTAATGCGGCACCATGCCAGTAATCAGAGAAGGGCTGTGTGTTTGATTTTGGGCCCCCCCCCTTTCATAGTTCACACTCCTCCTGAACATCTTGTCTCACAACACCTCAGCTGCCTAATCAATACTACAAAGATACAGAGATTCCTCCGCCTGCCTACCAGCCAGTCTGCCCTCCTCTTCCTTTCTGCTCCATTCTTTCTATTATGTCTCAGTCCTTTTCCCTTCTTTCCTCACAGCAGGATGCACCTCCATCAGGGAACTTGCAACAAGGCAGTGCCAGGCTTCTGAAAGGTCCGGATGAAAGTGCGACGACAGCACAATGGAGACAGAGATGTAGAAGAGAGAAGGAAGGAGTGAGGAGCGGGAAAGAGGAATGAGACAGATTGTTTGGACTTGTGGACGGGCTGCTTCTGCGATCCCAGAGGGCCCCACTCTTGTCTGCTGATGTCGATAATGGCGCGGCAGTAGTTACTGAGGACGAGGGGGGAATGTCTATGTAACAATGGTCAGGAGAAACGGGGAATAGGGGGAGAGTGTGCGCAAGTTTAGGAGAAAGATTAGCTCACTAAAAACAAGGTGTTCTAACACACACCAATGGAACAGAATGTTTCATCTACAAAGGCCAAAGGTCTCAGTGCGCCTTCCCAGGACTTTTCTCAGACATCTTAAAAAAAAAAACAACAACAACAAAAAAAATATACACACACACACACACACACACACACACACACACACACACACACACACACACACACACACACACACACACACACACACACACACACACACATATACTGGCTTGTTAAAAAAAAGAAAAGGGGGAAAGCTGGATCTTAACTGAACTGTCTTATAAAAATAATTAATTAATTAAAAACATGTTTCTGAAAAGTCGAATGCATTAGAGGACAGGAAATTGGATTTGAAAGTAACATTTCCATCGTTCTCAAAGCAGGGTCTCAGTATGACAGAGATGTCACAGCGCTGCTAATTAGAGCTGGCAGAATAGAACATGTGCATAGATATCATCTATTGTTCCTCATCACTCTAATGAGCTTAAATGTCTTTGTCTTTATTCATCAGCTCAAAGGTTGCAGAGTTGCTGCAATAGAGTCATTTTCTTTTTATAAAGTATCTATTACCATATCAAGTGACTGAAGCTACAATTACGCCTTTCCAAAACTCAGTGCCATATAGGTTGTCCTATTTCTGAAGGATCTTTGTGTTGTAAAATGGAATTAACTACTCATAATTCAAAACATCTACTTGTGCACAATAGTTCGTGGCTGAGGGTGACAAATAGAGTGCATATGGATTGTAGTGAAAGGACTACAGTGCTGAAAGAGAGGCAGAGGTGTGTGCACGGATGACAGCGATAGACCTGTTATCATGTAACACAGGCCTGTTTTGACCTGACCTTGAACACGCAAGCACGAACGCACACACACACACACAAGCTGGGTCACAGGGAATAAAGAGCCGCTGTGTCAGGTCACAGAGCACAGAGAGAAGGATAAAGGAATTGAGGGATGTGATATGACTAATATGAGGGGTTTTGCAGGCCTTTGGGGGAACTGGCTTTACAGCCAGGGGTGACTGACACTGTTGATCTGTATCACACATGAGAGCGGATCACAGCAGAGGGGAGCAGAGCAGCCACACAATGAAGTATGGACACACTACCTATGAAATCCACAAAAAAGCACACTTATACAGGAGTTGGATTTTAATTCTTAGCAATAAATACAAATGTTGCGCTTACAGAAAAACATCTTTATGTAAACTTTATATTCTAGTGTCGTTTGAAAGCATCGTTGAGAATGAAAAGATGTCATTTCTGTGAAAATGCATTCTCAGCTGTATATACGTAAAAGTGCTCCACCAAAACTTATTTCTCCCCCTCAAAGAGCAGGTTCAAAGATCAGCACCTAGCAGGATGGGCTTGCATGCATGTTGATCGGGTTACACACTTCAAAGAAGCACAGCTATACACAGCCAGCGATGAGAGCAAAGGGGGCCAAGGATAGGGCCACATTGTCATTCTGCTATTATCAGTACTGCCAGGGAATGGATAGCTCATTTTTTCTATTACAATCTGGCTTTTTTCCCCTTCTGTCAACAAAGGTTCTGAAGAATATGATCTCTTCCTTTGAATCTTTCGAATGGCTTCAAACATTCTTAGAGGCCAGTCTGTATAGATTATGTTTGGTTTGTCAGCAAACGGGAACGATCCATAGATGGCACTGTTGGCTCATGCTACGAGTCAGACACTAGCACTGCAAAACGGGGAGGAGGAGGAAGTGAAGAGAATCCACTTAAAACTCATCAACTTTGGATCTGAGGGAAAAAAATCTTTCATCTATGCTCAAGTGTCATTTGCCAAATATAATCTTGTAACTTCTAATTAATTCAAACTGTGAGAAAGAATCTTTCAAAATATCACACTTTCCAAAACAGAACACATTTTTTCATGCTAAAACTGTTCTTTTCCAGCAATAGTGATTTAACAGCTCATTATCAAAAGCTGTGTTTTTTTCCCCTTCCTTTTACTCCCCCCTCCATCAATTCCTTCACTAATCAACAACACTAAAAAGTTTATGGTCAAAGAAATATGTTTTTTTGTCTATTTTTTTAGAAATAAAGAAAAAAGAAACAAACTGAAGATCTACTCAACTTGATGGAACGTAACAGAATTTCTAAGACGATATTTGAGATGACACGAGAGAGTTTGGGAAGTTTAAAAATACACTTCAAGTTAAATAACTTACTATTTCAATACAGTACATAATGTGGAACTGTGGTACAAGTTAGTCACTCGTTGAAAAATTAACTTTCGAGAGCAGTAACTTGAAATTTGAGATTAAAAGATTGTATTCTTATGGTTGCCATAACTTTACGGATGAGAGGAAACCTGTTGTTTATGGTCCAGGTCTGCTGATGACAGAGGAGTTTGAGGGGTGTGCTGGGTGACCAGTGGAGGTCTCCCAGCCTGGGAGGGCCTCATTGGAGTCAAACTGCCCTGATCTATGGCCTGTCTGACTGGCGAGGTCAGACCAAAAAACCCTGGAAATGGGAAATTAGCAGCCCTATGCAATTAGAGCCCTGACCACAGGCAGAGTGGGCATACTGCATCACATTCCACAAAGCTGTCCACTACTTGACTCACAAAAGAGGTAAATACTGAGCTGTGTGGATGTGGTTGTATCAATAAGATCAAAAACTCCAAAAATCAAGAACTTGCCCATGTAGCTGCATGTGAAAAGATTTCTACTGAACACGGCAAAGGAAGTAAGGAAATAAAGGTGAAAATGCCTTCAGGCGGACTGGCCCCTGCCACTAAGGCAGTGTAGGGCCTTAAAGGAGTCAGATGAACATGTCTCCACACATACCTGCACAACGATTCACACATACCTCTGTCATATACACCACATAAAGCAGAATCCCATTTCAACAACAAAGTCCCATCCAGCATCCCATAACAAGTGCTTAAATGTTGATGCTGCCAGCTAAAATAAGAGGTTGTGTGGGGATAAAGTGTTACACAGGATCAATCCCACATGGTGTTTGTGCTGACAGCAGGGAGAGCCTTTGCTCCTGTTGAAGCGTGTGTCCATGTAGCCTCCTCATGGCTGCAGGCGGTCAGGTAGGCAAGCAGTGCCAGCAGTGTTCTAAACACACATGCAGTTATCTCAAACCTGTCAGTCAGCCACCCTGTACCTGGTTGGACCACCAAGGCCTCATACATAATTTGCCATCAAATGAATATTTTCTCAGAGTCCTGTCAAAAGTGGTATTTGATGAAATATTAATTTGGTGATTAATTTTTGCATCTGATCTTCTGTCAAGTGAGATAAAAAAAGAATGGAATTTTTCCTGTGAAGCCATTGTTCAAGGGCACCTCTCTCCAACTTTGCCCATAAAACATTGATTAAGTGATCCAACAGACACTCTATTATTCCAGAGTAAAATAAAAGGAAAACATACCTTATTTTCAAAGGAAAAATTAAAATACGCTAAATCAGGCAGGCTAAAAGCACTATATGGGCTTTTTAGTCTCCCCGGCAGTTTGCAATAGGAACTAGGAACTGACTAGAAAGTTCAACTTCAACTTCTCTTTGGGAATTAAGGAAGCGCAAAAGCAACACTATGTGGATTTTTATTAGAATGCAGCTGAAAAGTCAGCACTCATTACAGTATAGAGTGCTTTAGTGCACCCGGCATGAAAAGGAAACATTAAAAAAGCCTTTTTAGGAAAAGGACTTTCATATTGTAGCAAGACAATAACAAACCACATAATCATCATGTATTACAACAATATGACTCCACTGTAAAAGAGTTTGGGTGCCTGCAGTGTAGACCTGTCATCCACTGAAAACACTCAGCAGATTATAAAACACTAAACTACAACCAAAACTGTCAAGCAGTAGAAATCTTACTTCAAGCAAGTAAGCATTTTACACAGTTACCTTAATGTCTTTGGAAGTTGTACTCTACAGATAAATCAAGAAAATGAAACAATATTTTTGTGCATGGAAATAAAATGTCATGGGCTCCTAAAGTATTAAGGCCTCTTGGCCGGAGGACATGGATTGAAAATGCACATCTGGGGTAATAAACTCTTCTGGCACAGATGCCTACCTTCACAAGGTGCAGCAGCTGATAAAGGTCCTCTACCTCATCTCCCTCTGTCTCTCTGTAGTTTCTGCTAGTGTCCAGGCTGGATCCCTGGATGGTGCGTCTATATAGAGGTAAGTCCATGGCATCAGCATACAGTTCTATAGCCTGGTGGCCCACCGTCTGGTACATGTAGCTGTCCAATTCATCTAATGCATGAAGGAAAATGAGTTACAACCTGTGCCTGATGAGAGCCTTAATCGTGTCTGACAAAAGGGATTTCACTGGATTATGCACAAGAAGTGATGGTGCAATTCCCTGAGAAATAACTGACATTAAATATCTACCTCTACAGCTCTACAATTAATGAATACTATATTAAAAATGATCTGACTATATGTTTTTATTAATACAATGCATTGTATATTCAAGATACCACACGTTAAAGAAAGAATTTTTTAAATGAAAGTAATTTCAAACAAAAGTCTGAACAAACTTAACTGAAAGTTTCAAGTTTCATCATTTTTGCAGCAGTGACCTAAAAACTTGTCCCGGTGCCTCAGAGGTCACAGGTGCAATTTCCAGATGGACACAGTAAATTTGGATTGGTGAAGTGAAAGAGCAGCACTTGCACCTTCCTCATTAACACCACTTATATGCACTTCAAAAAGGCCCTTAAACCCTAACTGCTCCAGAGGAGCTGCTCAGCAGCCAATATAACCCTGTGCCACTCGGTCAGGCTTGTACTGGGCCGCTTCCAGGTGTTAATAAGAAACTATGAAAACATGCACTAGGGATGCATGAGACTGGAGGGTGAAAAGCAAAAACTAGAAATGCGCAAAATTCAGTAACTAAGCAACTGATTTTTAGCTCTGTGTTGCTACATATATACAAGTGTGGCTCCTCACACATGCACATAGGCAAGAGAGTGACACGTACTATAGTTTATAATCAAAGTTCAAGTTAGTTACAGTTATAACAAACTCTTCCATTTTAGCTTAAAAGGTGAAGCAGACTTGGATAGTTGGGAAATGGCACTATAGCTTAGTGTATGAATACAACTGAACTGAACTAAACTGGAAAAAAATCCCAACAACTCAGGCCACTTATCATAGTTAGGCCAACATCTTAAATTATACCAGACAGACAGAAACCAAAGATTTCCTTTGGGAAAGCACTCAGTGTGAGTGTGGAGGAAAAACTCCTTTTTAACCTCAAGAGACCTCTGGCAGACTTAGGGAGGGCAGGCATCTATGCGAACCAACTGCAAGATCTGGGCAACTCCAAACCATACAGAGCACCCGCTTCAGTATTTCAATCACTAAAAATAGAGAATACTTTTTCAGAGCCCCATTTAGTGATATTTGAAAATATCAATAAAAGTAAAGTTCATGGAGTTGTTCTTCCTCATGAAAAGTTCTTCCTCAGTAAATTTTAATTCCTCAGGATTAACGTGTTCAAAAATACAGGAAGTATCAATTTTAGACAATAATGCTGTAGTGTAGGCTATACTGGACAAGGAAGAATAACTGTAAAACACAGGGGAGACGTTTAATTAGAGATACATAATTTTAAGTAAGTTTACAACAAAGAAAATTAAGTGCCATTATTGAGAAGAATTTTAGTTAAGTACTAGAGAGAGCTTTGCCGTTGCATTAGATAAATAGAACCTGTTAATCTGCAATTGGACATGTTGTTTCTCTTCACATTTCTTTCAGTTATACAGATTAATGTGTTGGCATTAGACACAAAATACATATTATATGGGCATACAGTATAGTGTGAATAGGGAATTCTTGTAAACTTCTTCTAGTATATTGTGGGTAAATGTTTTAAATGTATTTAATCATTAACTTACTTTTGAAACTATTCAAATATTTTTGGCCTACTTAGCATTCCATAAATGACTTTGGTTATTTTAAATACTAACATTTGAATATTTTATTTGTTAAAACATCAAATCAGATCAAATATATATAAGGACACAGCACACAAACATGCAGTTCAAAAGTGAAATGATCAAATATTTAATTTATGTACAGTTATTGGGAACGGAAGTGCAGCTGGTTGGCCCATATAGCAAAGCCAGCTCCAGCCAGCTCCCGGGGCTTACAGGTAAATCCCAGGAGCACGTTTTACTCACCTGTGTGAGCAGGGCGCAGGTTGGCCAGAGCTACGATCCGGTGCCCAGCAGCAACACACTGCATCATGTTGTAGCAGCTGTCTTTGCCCCCACTGGAACACAACATAACAAACAGACACAGAGGCTAAGCTGACACACACATTATCATGGGTGCAAAGTTTAGCAATGTGGGAATGTGGTGCACCAGATTTAATATCCAGGGTTGGAACACAAGTTTGTGGATGTACCGGGTGAGTTCTGGTGCACTACTCTCGCAGCATGTTACAGCTACTCTATGCCACTCTTTCATTCGTCTTCAAACCCTTAGGCAATAATTCTACACCTACATGGGTGTCATATTCTTGGTTTGAATTAACTCATATAGATACATCAGCATCTGTAGCTTACTGCTCTGCAAGCACAAATCATCAGTGACAGACCTGTGTAACGGTTAAAGCGGCAAGCTGCGATTACCTTATTAACGCAACCACTTTCATCCTGTTAGATTTCGTTTTTGAGCCTAAAAGCACCACAAGTATTGACTACAATGTGATAACACCGCTTAGCAACCGGCGAGCGTACACAAAAACATGTGGAAGCCAGACTTCCGGGTTGTTGAAGGACCCTCGTCATTCGACTGAGGTGCCCTCTAATGTGCCTGACAGAAAATCCGTAACACCGCTCTCTTTCTTACTTACATTATTGAAATGTAAGGTTTGTTAACAGTTGCTCCTTAATAATTCAAATCTTTTAAAAGAAAAATAAAGTATAACGGTACTTGTTCAACCAATAGTGGATAAAAGATATTACACTGAAAGACACCAAGAAAAGAAAAATAAATAAACAAATAAATAAATAAATAGATGTTATTTATTTTAAAGTGCTTAAAAGAGGGTAGTGCCGAGGGATATTACCAAGCCTGTTGGTCAAAGGTTTATACTCTGTATGTTCAGTTAGTGCTGCATATTCCCATCACAGTGCAAAGACATGCAGCAAAGACTTACTGTTTCACTGTGTTAGGTGCTTCCAGGGTGTACATAAGTTACAAAAAAAGAGTGTGTGTGTTTTTTAAACATACGTGAAATGGCATATTTCATATATAAAAAATGAGTTTGACATGTCTACTTTTTTAAAGATATAGCTGAAAAAACATTTTAAAAAAAGGTTTATTTACACTGTTGCCACTGCTTGCTGTATTATAACGTAATCAAAGTGGATAGGCACTGCAACTCTATTGACACGCATCCTTTGCCTCTTGTGTCTCAAGAGAGGGCCTAAAGTCCATGCACTGGTATTCACACACAGGTTGCGCTTTTCCTCTGAGGGAGCCCTATTTTGCTCAGAGGAAAGCCTTTGATGCTCCTTTTGCTCTCTGTTGTTGTGCCAGAGCAGAATAATTGCACTGCTTTTGTGTGCTTCCCTCACCTTCTACCCTTAAGCAGGCCAAAGGCAACTGATTCTGTCTGAGTGTACAAAATTGAGAGAGACGTCTCTTCATCCCCTTGCTTTTTTTTTTTACTAGGTTCCCTCTTTTGTTTTTGTTTTGGTTTGGCTGTATTCATCCTGAATATATAGCAAAATCTACAACCTGCAGATGAGCTTCGTTTATGTTGGGGTGCAGACAGTATAGGCTGAATGGAAGGATTTGTTTTCTAATGGAGTAATATTTTCTTATGATATGTTCATTCGATTGTTTTGGTTTTTTCCCTCTTTATTACATAAGATGATAAAAGATGTAATATTTGGTCACTTAATTTTTTGTAATTTCTTTCCTTGTCCTTTATTTATTTATAACAATAAAAAGAATTGAGTTGTATTCAAGATATAATATAGCTGAGCAAGTTACTCAGTCCCCAGTCTAGTGTACCAAAAATATGCACAACAAACAAGTGCCTGTATATCTGTAGAATTAATATTTCAATATTTTGATCTTATAGGAAATTTCAGTTGAAAGGATGAGTGATATGGTTTTAAAAAATGTTCCTTTGACATGTTTGTTTGAAAAATGGCCTCCTCCTGGCCTCCTGGAGAGCCAGTCACATCCCTCTGAGTCTGGTTGTCCTTCAGTTTTGTAAACTCATTAATACATCACCTGTGTTTTCCAATTGTGCAGGTTATATTTAATATTAAAAGTTCTCAGCCTGTGGTAATTTCCATTAAAGCCCATAACATAGGACTAATGCAAATTTTGTCGCTTATCACTTTTAATTTATGTCGTTTATTACCTAGACAAATAAAGAGGTGTGTTGTTCATGTTTTATTTGTGGCAGCATTTTGCTGACGTAAAAGAGCGTTTTATGTCCATATTGTTGGTGTGATGGGGATAAAAAGTGTTGATGGATGGCCCAACTGAGACACAGCCAATGGACGTGAATATGAGACGCATAAATATGAAAGCGAGGCAGCAGGAATCAAATGACACCCTTGGCCTTTTCTTAAAGGAGCATGTGCATATGACAGGTGATTTACACAGACACACAAACTAATTTTTGTCGCACAAGGACACAAAAACTTTGGGTGTAATGAGAAACTAAGGCCTCAAATCACAGGACAATAAATTGAGTGTCAGAACAGGCCAGCCAAGGTTGCAGGCTGAGTGGCCAGAATACAAACACACAAACACACTTGTGCACCAAATCATGTATGGAAGCAGAGAATGCTTTTTTTTTTTTTTTGAATAACAGTTGCTGTAATGCTTACAGGATATTTATGCATTACATTGAAAATAAAGAAAATAAATAAATAGTACATAGTAAATAGTAGTACATTTTATTTATCGATAAAATATTAAGTTGAAAGGTAAAAATGTAAGTAAATGTAATGTAAGATTAGATCTTACCAGTAAATGTTAACTCTAAAGAGAAAATTAGTTTTACTGCTGACAAAAAACACAAGGTTGTACAACTTGTGAATAAATGTGCATGTAAGTGCCATCATAGCCAATAAAAGGAAACAATAAGATGCAATAAAATACCTAAAAAAAATAATAATAATTTATCACACAATATAACAGTTATTGTAATCATTTATACTCTGTATTTTTCAGATGTAGCGCAAAAATACTGGATTCACATGCTGTTGACATCTAAAATTAATTTTAAAATGACATATAAATTCTGTTATGTGAACAAGTATTTACAACACATCCAAAGTACGTTCATCTGAGGGCCATGTTTTGTTTTGTTTTGTTCAGTTGGTTTTATATCAGGGTTGACTCTTTCTAAAGAGAAATTAAATATTGGGACAATTAACAAAACATGTACTAATGACCTTAAAACAGCCTTAATTTTAGGTTCATTTTTTTAGAGGCCTTTAATAAAATAAAACTGTGTGAGCAATGTTTGGCATCGTTCTTCTCAAAGAGAACTTTCTGTTTCAGCTCAAGAAAATCAACTTCTCTGTTCTGACTCTACACCAAACATAAATTGGATGTGAATGTTACTGTAATTTGGAATTAAGTTTCAACTAAGCCACAAACAAAGTAGGGCACAAATGAAGCTATTTGCTTGAAACATCCAGTTTCCTCACGTTATTCTAAACTTTTGTGAATCAACAACTACCCAAATGTCAGAGATTTATTTAAGTCATTCTTCTCTATAGAAAACTCCTGTTAATTATAGGTGAAGTTTAACAAGCACTGGTGGCCGCCAAACGTTTTAAAGTACTGGTAAATTTGCTCTCAAGTGAGCAATGGTTGAAAGCAGTCCTGTGTATTCTTAACTCTACACCACTCTGGTGTTGTCTCCATCAGGGGCTCATTTTCCAAAGAACTATCAACATAATGATACCTCTTTAGGGCCTAACCACATCCAAATCAGTTAGTAAACAACCCAAACGGGGATCTGTACACATTTTTACAGACAATTAACTGTTATCACGAGGGGCCCAAATGGATTAGTAGGCTCATTAATGTCTGAGGCTAATCGGTCCTTGATTGGAAATGCGAGAGAATGTGAAAAAAAAAAAAGTCACGGTTTGATCCAAATCGTGTTTGATCATGACATTGTCCTGAACAACCCCCCCTCCTCCAGTCTGCAAACGCTAATTGAGTTTTTCCCCCAAGTCTCCCAATGAAAATTTAGCTGTTACCCCTGTTCCATTTGGCTTCTACATGACATAAAGCATTAAAATGGTTGAAAAATGTTTTGCCCAATAAGATGCTGCACTTTTGTGAGCGATCCAAGATCATTTTGCTTAGAGCTGTTATTTGGTCTTCAAAATAATAAACATCTTTGCGCAGAAAAGTGGCTTTCACAGGCGTTTAAAGTGGTGCTTTTATCTCATATCTCAACTCAACCTGAATGCAATAATATGTATATAATGCTTCACAGAACAAAAATAAATAAATAAAAAATAATGACAGTTATGCTACTAAGAACCTTTACTGCGTTTTTAAGGATCATTTAGCAGCAACAGAACTGCAAGTTCAGAAATTTGCTGTTATATCTTCACAGTTTATATTTTTATTATTATTATTAAACAAGACAACATGGCTAATGTGGCCTTTATTTGGGGCATAATGATGCTTTCAGTTAGATGGTAATGTTTTGTAATGGCATGGTGATTTTTAGTAATGTTTACCTTGTTCAGCGTGTTAGTCTAGCTTCTTGAAACATGAATTCCTAATTAGCACTGAATACATACCAAAGGAGCATTGTTAAAGACTAATAAATAGTGAACCCTGAAATCGCAGCTCTCTTGTTAGCCCTCTACATTTATCATCATTATTGATCAGGGTAGACTATTTAAAAATAGACATTATACTTAAGAATGAGCCTGGATGTATTTTTGTATTAATCAAGGGTTAAAAGTAGATGAAGAAAAAAAATCACTATCCCCTGATCCATGCAGCCCTGTAGAAATGGAAACTTTCCAATAGCCAAACCAGCCAACCATCCCTAAGTACAAATGTAATTTCCTGAATATTTCTCCTTGATTTGAAATCGTCTTGCCCTACTTATAGCATCCTAGAGTCAAATTATGGCTTCAGTGGTTGAAACTTGTGAAGCTTCAGCCAAAAGGATGTGGCCCATTTAAGTATACCACCATTCAACTAATTTTGAAGCAGCCAAAGCAAACTGCACATGCTGCTATCACCTGACTCTAATGCTGCCTGGCAATGGTCTACATATGGGATCTTCAGCCTAATGGTTCACAGAAACTATATCCTCCTAGAAATGAAAACCAGGGGACATCAAGCCTTAAAGCTGTGCCATACAAATCCAATATGGATATCCTGAAACAACAAACAAACAGATAAATATACTGTTTTTCTGTCCTTATGTTATATATTGAGGTGAGCAAAACATATAAATTCTGTTTTTGTTGCTGGCCGGTGTGTTACTTAAATACTAAACTGTGGATGGGATGCTATAATTAGCTAGTCTGCTCTCTGATATACAATCCTCAGACAGTTTCCATCTCAGTCGACAAACATAATCCTAATCCAGGAAATATCCTGCAATCAGAGTATTGGAGTTGACATCAGAGGTAGCCACAGAGGCGATTCCCACACACTCCTCCCATAGCTTCAAAGGTCTTCCTGGGCCTGTTATGGGTTTCCCTCGTGATGAAGTGTGACACTCCACAAACACAAAAGCCCCAGCCCTCTCGTGGGTCTGCTTTGCTTTTCTTGGATCACTCCAGTCAGACCAATGCCAAGTCAACTTGGCGGTTGTCAAAACTGGCCTCATATCTCTGTGGAGTGTGCGTGGTGCCTTGTGCTGTCTGCATGTATGCGTGTGGTTATGTGTTGAGTGTGAGTAGATAGCTTGTCACAGTGGCAGGGCCTAGTTTGCATGTCTGTGTGTGGTTATGCGTGTTTGCTTCCACCTTGAAATGATGTAATGCGCATTCAAAACCACCTCTAGGTTTGCAGTGGGAGTTGCTGGTTTTCCAAATAACTCCACAAGACTAGTTCTTGAAGGCAAATTTTCTTTTGGCTTTTCTTACATTAGAAAAATCAAATATAACTACAAAAAAATACACAGACAAAATATTAAGCTGTTCATTTTTATCTCAAAATAATATTCTATTGTTTAATGTTGGAAGAAAACGTTTGGCATAGAATAAGAATGGTGTTAGTGGAAGGCATCATGGAGAAAACGTCTTTTAAAAAATTGGGAAAAATTATAGAAATTAACAGGATACTCCAAATTATCCAAATCTGAAAACTGTGGAATACTATCTAAGAATAAAAGGCACTGTACATCAACACCAAAACATCCCCACCTTGAAGCACGGTGTAGGGAGCATCATAGTTTAGCTTGAGCTGCTTTGCTACCTCAGGGCCTTAGGAATGATAGCTCTTATTTAATATGTGCTCAGGAATGATCTTACCTTTTACAAAAATGAGTGTACACTCAAAATCACCATCAAAGTTTTGACACCTGTACACTGGCCAAGTTTGTTCTTACTGCCACACATTTGTCTAAAATCTGCATAAAATCTGCGTACAGCCACGCTGCCATTTCTTTATATGGAAATACCCTTTCCTGGAGGTGAGGTGCATAGAGTGGTGACGATAAAAAAAACCTACACTGTTGAAGGCAGAAAGAAAGAAAGTCAGACTGGAGAAACTTAATAATGTTGTCTGAGGAAGAAGTTTAAAATAAATAAAAGATAAAGTAAAAATGACTTGGGCTTAAATTACAGGGGTACTAAATGTTGTTTCCCCCTGATATATTCACTGTGGCTCAAATACTTACCTGACGCTTAGGAGATGATGGGTGATGTAACATGACAATGACCTAAGGCACACAACTAAATCAACAACAAAGGGATTTAAAAAGGACAAAACTAATATTTTGAAAAGGCCACGTCAGAGTCCCGACCTCACCTAAACTCGAATGTTGTGGTGGGACCTCACGAGGGCTGTTCAGTCAATACATCCCAGAAATACAGATGAACCAAAACAGTTTCATTGGAATAGATGGTTTAATATTTCTGCACATTGTTGCTCAAGCTCTCATAAAAAGCTACAAATGATGGAGGCTTTTACCTGTAAAGGAGTGTCTATATGTTATTGAATTCAAGTGTTCACTTAGCTTTTCTGCACTACACTCAAAAAAATAATTCATTGGATGAACGTAATTTTATCTCGCCACTTATATTCCATCTAAACAAATCATGTTATATTAATCCATCTTGATTGTGTTGTGTCAACACGATATATGTGTGTAGGTTTAACATAATATTAACATTAACATTCAATTAATTTGACTTTTGTTCAATCAACATGTTTGCACCACGTTAGTCTAATTAAATTTATTTAAATCCATCTTATATTGTTTAAACACTTTGGCACATCAAAAATCAGTCTTGTTACATGAACTAGTAAAATATTTGTTTGTTACACCAATGATAATCTTGTTCAATGAATGAAATGTAACTTATGTCTGTAGTACATGTTGTATTCATATTAAGGAATGTTCAACCAAAAAAAAAATCAATGGATTTACAGCAACTTCCAATCCACCCATCTTCTTAGCTTCATCTGGGCTGCGGAAGTGATAGGGCAAGAGGGACAGGGTACATCCTGGACAGGTTGCCAGTCAATCATACAGAGACAAACAATCATTTGCACTTCAACACCTTTGGGCAATTTAGAATAACCAGTTACCCTTACAACTGCATTACTTTTAACTGTGGAGGAAACCAGAGTACGCAGAGAGAACCCACTGCAAACTTCGCCACATTGTGGATTTGAACCCAGGATCTTCTTGCTCTGAGGCAACAGCACGAACCACCATGGCATTAATCTGTCAATACAGACTTAACAAAAGTAGGAAAGCTATGCTTGATGATGCTTTATGTTGTTGTTCTTGACAAGTTAAACCATAAGAAATAGTAACAGCATACACGTGGTGTGGTTGTCTTCCTCTTGTAACCCCACTGATTTTCCTGTGGTTTGACATCTAATGTGATCTTGTGAATTTCGTGAGTCGACCCCCAAAATGAAATTGGGTGGTTGTTACATGCACAAGATCCAAACTTGTAATTTGAACTAAATAATTCCATGTTTCTATGGTGAACGTAATTAAATCATGTAGCATCTGCATGGAATTCAGCAACTTAATTTGTTCTTGTTGAAATGACATCATACAATCTAGTAAGAGCGGTTAGTTGCCTGGATCCAGCCACTCTTACTAGATTGTATGATGTCATCTCAACAAGAACAAATTAAGTTGCTGAATTTCATGCAGATGCTACATGATTTAATTACGTTCACCATAGAAACATGGAATTATTTAGTTCAAATTACAAGTTTGGATCTTATGCATGTAACAACCACCCAATTTCATTTTTTTGAGTGTATGAAGAGTAGCTAAATGTATTCAATAAAGACATAAAAATATGAAAAATGTGTGTGTTTATAAATGAATGTGTTTAAAAACACCCCTCATGCTTGCCGGTTGCCTTTCCTTTACATTTTGTTTTCTTACCTTTCAGCAAATTTCTCTCTGCTCTCCTTCCATTTCCCTCTGTCCCGCTCCCATTCTTTAAACTGTTCCCACATTTTCATTCATCCACCACCCACCTTTCTTCCTTGCAGTAAGATGTCATTCGTGCTGAATGGCTGGCCTCAGCTAAGTCAGACCAGGAAACTTGCTGCCAGAACACAGCGAGCTCTGATCTGCCATTTGTCTTGTGGTTTTGAGTCTAGGATATTTGTCTAACCTGCTGTCCAATGTCAACACTCACTCTAAATACCCTCACTGCTGCATGAAGTGGACTTCCTTAGGGAGGATAAGGATTAATGTTTGGTTGGAGATGAAATTGAGAGGGAAGAAGAAGAGGAAAGAAGACAGAGAGGACTACTACTGAGAAAAGAGGCTCATCAAAGCAAGGACTGAAATGTATGGCAGATGACAAGAAGAGCCATACCACTCAATCAATCTGCGGATAAAAAAGTTTCTGAATAAAAACAAAACCTGTTTTATAGTAGTAGCTTGAATTTTCTTTGTTTTTTCTCCATTTCTCAGACACCCTGTGTACACAGGGGGTTAACCAATTTAAAGCCATGACAGACTGAATGTAAAAAATAGCCTCCGATCATTCAGAACCATTTCTAAACCTGTGACTAACCATAAATAACAAACAAAATCCAAGGCCTCCCTCCAGCATTAACGCCAGCATCACCAGATGAGAAACTGTCGGCTAGATAGGAGATGACCTCAAGTTTACAGCCTAAAACCTGTTGATCCTGAGCGATTGATTGTCACCCGTAAGCAAGAGCCAGCGCCTCCATCAACCACCATCTCAGCAGGAACAAGATGAATTCTAGCAGCGATTCTGCCATGAGAGGCACATCAGTGGCCTGTGCCTTTTCTTTTACGAGGAGAATTCCATACACTGGGCCCAATATTCCTGGTTACTGGAGTCTGGTGATTAAAGTGTATAAAAAAGGGGGCAGGCCCACTAAAAGGCAGTGATTTAGTGAGCTGTCACCCCAGTTCAGATGGGGCAACAAGTTCAAATCCTCGCAGGAGGGTTGTAATGAAAATGAAACAAGGAATGAGACAGTGTTAGAGGGGAGAGGTTGAATGGCTCGAGGGTTGAAGGGTTAAGGAGTCTGAGGTGTTGGTAGGAGACATGCGGCCATCTGGAGGCTACTCCTGAGCAACAATGAATACTTGCGTATGCAGGTTAACTTCAGTAACATAGTTAAAGTTTACAATAGGATCAAATATATATATATATTTTTGCAACATTTTCACTGATTTACCAGCTCTATCTATTTTACTGTGGTATAAACATCAACAAACTAGTGTCATCATCCTATGAAACTACAGCAGCTGTTTTAAAGAAAATAATGTTGACCAGTGTTGTTGACATATGACCACATTAGTTTCTTTTCTTAGTTGGCTTACGTTTGTACTCAGTGTTGGATTTTTGGCACAATTTTGTATTAATGTAATTAGTGTATAGCTGAGATATGACACTGATAAACATTTTTGACTGAATACAAGTCTTTATATAGCCAATACATGTCTACAAAAATGTATTTTAAACCTTATGCTGTGATTTGGCATGCAATACAGAATTGAATCTAAGGACCTTTAAAGGAAAAGCTCTGGGCACTGCATGATACAGTATTCATACAGCTGCAGCCAGCAGCCTTGGCGAGATAGTGAATAATAATAAAAAAAGGTCTACCTCCATCTTTGTGTCATTTAGGCCTCAACCAGTGTTAATACACAATGTGATATCTCACCCGTACAATGGTGTTAACACAATTCCAACATCGTAGACTGAAAAGAAGAGATTACTGAGTTTCTGACCTTTCGCTAACCTCATCCTGACCTTGTAAAAACCCTGACCCCGTCATTTCCACCCTTACAGGATTCATCTGCTAGCTGGACTGCCTGCCTCTGGGAGTGACGTTTGATTCCTTCAAGTACCAGCCAGCTATAAAAGACACATCCTGATGGGCCTTCCTCTGTTGTGTTTAATAGCTGTCTCTCTCCCCCTCCTCCTCCATCCTGACCTCCGCCACCACACCCACCCTCAGCCTCTGCTCTGGCCCTTGGCTAACCTCTTATATTCAGGGTTCAGGGTCAGGGCAGCAGACTCCCAGCCAACTGGGCGGTTGCCCAGAGGAGCTGATGTAGCCGTGAGCAGCAAGAGAGACGTAAGAGACCCAGGGACCCCTCTGATGTTCCTGAGAGTTTCCAAGAGGGAGCGGCTGCAGTGTGTTTACGACATCTTAAAGTTAGGGAGGGAAGGAACGCTGCACAGGCTTAGACAGAGAATGACGAAAGCGCAGTGCAGTGTATAAATAAATGTCATGTAAAAAGAAGAATGTGACTCTTGTTGCAGTCAGACATCTGAATGAAGGCAGACAGAAGAATGACACACAGTAATGGTTTCCTTGATGTAGTTCAGCAAAGGTTCTTTTGTGCGTGCATTGTCTTGCTCTTCATTGCTGTCACATCTTTATTTGGAGCTAAACGTCTAGAAATGGACACCAAAGATAAACAAAGAGGTGACTGTTCTTCAAAATTCCTGGCAAGGTGGGCAGATTATTTTCAGGAAGCAACTAAATCAGGGCATAGTTATTCTTATGAATCTAAGTGTTGTGCTAACTCCGTAGCAGACTATGAACACTCTGCTTTTACTCATTTCCACTTAAGGAAGTCTCTTCTGGCCTTGAGAGCACCAGCTTAGAAGTCTGGTTTCTGTTGCTTTCTAATGCAGGACAAAGGGAACACAAATACGCACACTTAGTCATCTAACACTTTTAGCATTACGTGCGTGTGAATCTTTGACATTTTCAATTCATGTTTACATTTCTTTTGGTTCCTCTGGATATGAAATATAGCCCTGCTGTTGTTTGTACTTGTAACCCACTTATTTCCTAAGCAACTATTGCACAATGGACTACTGTAATAGATGTAAATCAGTTAAGGAATGTCTTCAAAAGTAAAGATGATGACAGTACAAACAATAACATCCACAAAGCCTTCTTGCCGAAATGAAATCTTTGGAATAACAAATGTTGGCTGCTTATGGCTCTCTGATGGCTTCATTTTTCACTCAGGATAACGTGCTAATTTTTACTGCTCAATGTCCTCCACTCAGCTTGTGTCACTAAGTCATAAGCCTGCTGCTCCTGGCTGATATATGGGTCCACAAGATGATGTCAGCGAAAAACACTTTCAATAATTGCTATGATTAATATTCTCAACCTTCCAACACCTTCCCTTTTCCATCCAGCCACATATCTCCACTAAGGTTCATCTATCAGTCTGCTCTCAATCTGTTTAAGTCCTCTGAGTGATGCATAGCATAGTGTAAATTCTATGTTCCAGTGCACCTCTGTTTACATTTATTCAAATTATGAATTGATGATGCTCTTGTGTGCAAAATTGTCAACGGTTAAAGGTAGCAAAGTAAAATATTTACCATTTAGTTGTTTTTAAAAACATTTGTAAAAGGAAAATTTCCCTTCTTCTCTTCAGGTTTCACGTCCCCTATTATTCTTTTGCTTAAAAATGTGTAAATTGCATAGATAGGTGAACGTTTGCCAACACTTATTTTGTCTGTATACTGGATACAGTTGCGTAACATCATGCAGCTGGTTGCACTAGCAAGAATAAGTGTGGAAAACAAACAGGACGGGTTTCCTTTTGGCCGGCTCACTAATTGTTTAGGAGGAAAAAGGTGAAAGAGATATGTATAAACAGTGTAGGGCTTCCAGGGAGTTGGGAGAGGCCTAGAGGGCCTGGGACAGTAGCTGACCTGTAATATTCACTATATACACTGAGGAGTCAGGTCTGCCCTATTCTGTCTGGTGGCGTCAGAAAAAAATAAACTTTTGCTTCCTCATTGGTGACGGACAAATTTGTACTCAACTGGGAAACACTTCCTGTAGATACTGGCTTTGAACATCTCTGGTCGTCCAGAGAATACACTGTCAACTGCCAAATTAAAGGAAAGCCCGACTTAAAGTGTCTCAGTAAGATATACTAGCTGCCAGAAAACTGCTTCTATATACTTTGGCTTAGAGTCTATGAGCCTCGGAAATGATCATTACTACTTTTTGTTTGTTGTTTTGCGTTGACATGCTTTGTAGAACATTTATTCTTGTGCATTTTGCTCCCGTCAAAACAAAACATCTTGGCCTGAACACCTCCATAAGTGTCAAATTGGTGATTTCCAGGGCCACATATGACACCCAACCAATGATTCACTGACCTCTCATTCCCCATAGATGGGAGGCATTGTCATTTTGGAAAAGACCACTTACATCAAGATATGTTTTATCGGGATAAAAGGCGATCCCTCAGGGCAACTTTGTATTGATTTGCAGTGAGCATCTCCTCTAAGGAGATAAGTGAACCCAAACCACGCCAGTAAATTAGTCCCCACAGCACAACAAAGCCACCAGATCCCCTCACTGAGGATTTTTAATTTTAAAACTACAGGGTATGTGTGTATGTGCGTTCACTGTTTTATCCTTAAATCGTCTTGCATACTACTTGTTCATACGCTACTTCATTGTCTTTGTGAATCCCAAAAGTGGTGATCATAAAAAAGTAATATGGTCATTGCTGGAAATGTGTCTGCTCCCAGTATGAATAGGATCTTTAGACAATGATGTTCATTGTAACAAATTGATATGAGTCAATTAAACATCTATTATTAACCTCCTATGGTTCACTGTCAATTATCTGTCCCATTAACTCTGTAATACTGTAAGCAGTATGTGTTTAATACTAAGGAGATCCAGTATGGCTCATCTAATCACTTATGAAAAA
This sequence comes from Simochromis diagramma, assembly GCF_900408965.1. Taxonomy (NCBI): domain Eukaryota; kingdom Metazoa; phylum Chordata; class Actinopteri; order Cichliformes; family Cichlidae; genus Simochromis; species Simochromis diagramma. Next base: position 9,158,743 of record NW_024387030.1, read on the forward strand.
ATAGCCTTAAATAATGACTTTTAATGTCAATTCAATTTAATTAGATTTAATGAAATAGTTAAGGTCTTTATAGCTCTGTTCCTGGTTCTTAGATCATTTATTTGAATAATAAGGTACACTTATATCGATTAGTCATAAATTTCCAACTTTTACTCTAGTGTGTTAAGAGTCTTTTTAAAGATAATATTATTGCCTACTTCAAAGATGATGGGGAATTTCTTTTAAAGGTATTTTTTAAATTGATGAAGTTAATACAAAGGGAACTTTCTGAAAAGCACCACAATCACCGCCACGTGGGAATAAAGCATTTTTATTGCAAGCGGCATGTGCAAAAATGCCTTGCAATTTCTTCCATGCTGCTTGCGTGTCTGTTGCATGATGCCAGTTCCTGTCATGTTCTTCTTGATGTTCATCAACAAACCACTGTGCTTGTAACAGGAAATCATTTTACAGCTCCACTCACAGAGTCCTATTTACACAAACTCCCCCGAAACACTTAAGGCAGGATATTTGATTGTGAGTAGACTTTTCCGTGCTGTTTTCCCAGACCTGCCCATCACCATGGGTTAAGACCTAAACATTTAAAAAACACAACTTACAGAACTGCTTGCATAGTACAATAAAAAATAATAAATTTAAAATTTAATCATAAAAACCTGCTAGTCATGAGAAACAGCTCTGATGTAGCATAATGCCATTGTTTTTTTGGGTTGGGTTTTCAACAGTGTACTGAATCATGTGCTAGTGCATTAAGGCACATTGCATCGAGGTTCAGGAAACAGGCCAAACCATAAAATATTCACAACACAATGATATTCAAGGATATTATGTTAAGATTCAATTCTTTTGCTATTTGGAAATGAAACCATGCTAACTACAGAAATCCCAAATACTAGCTAGTTTGTTGCTGGCATAAAAGCCCTGGGCTGCCAGGGACATGCTGTCATCTGACTCTGGTGAATGGACTGCAACTTGTAACACTTGTGTCTATAGTTAGTGCCTGGACATCCTCTGTGTGGGAATAGACTGGCAATGTCCCTGTGGCAAAGTCCCTGCCAGCCATTTTCTTCCTAATGGCCCTTCCCTGAGAGATTTATGATCCACAGATAAAGAACAATTAGAGAAAAGGAAATACAAACATTTGTAGCTCTCCAAAGAAAGGTTTACACTTACAGAAATACTATTTTTGAAACTGAAAGTCTGATTTGACACTGCTGATGGTCTTATTCATTAGATGACTCGGTTGCACGTACAATGCCAGGTTCATTCAGGTGTCATTTAACAGGTTGCCTCATTACATCTTTTCCTAGTCTGTGGTTGTATGCTGTGACTGACATGTCCTTTTTGTTTGCTCACCATTGTTTATCTGCTATTAACACTGACATATCTAATAATTGTGTCACTTTGAGATATATGGCATTATGGCAGAACATATTTGTTACAGAGGTTACCACCCCACGAACAGTTCAACTGGGGCCTCCGCATGTCTGTCCACTCAGGAAGTGAAACAGGATGTACTTGTAGTCATCCTCCAAGACACCAGGAACCTGAAGTCCTGAAACACAGAGAAGGGGCATAAGACCACATAACAGGGAGGGTCTGAAGTGAAGGGGAAAAAAGAGGAAATGAAAGAAGTTTTTGTGAATAAAATTATAGATTCAAGATTAAATCCACAGTATGTTGTCCTTTTTGGTAGACAACATCAAAGAGCATGTATTAGTCATTGCTTATGCTCCTAGACTGTAGACATGCCACTAGAACACTGGGAATAGCATTTATGTAGCATTGTTGGTTACAAGCCACATTTAACAGTATTCATACAATGCTTTATTCTATATACCGTATCTATCACATACCAAAAGGCAATTTACCAATGGTTGAACTGATGCCAACTAGTGAAAGCCTGCTAAAGTCGATGAGCTTCCTGTTGTGCAAAATAGAAAAAGGCCACATAAAATTCAGCAAGTCGTCCAGTCAAGAACTTATGGACAGTAGCAGCCTTTGGCCTTGTGATTTTAGTTGAGACTGGTTGGATTTCAGTCATATTTTTTAGTGACCTCTTACAATGTATTTGTAAAGACACGTTTTTCGTGCACAAGTTCCATGTGTTGGATCTTATGCACAGCATTCACCGTAATCAGGAATTATGCAGATTCCCATAATGATACTAAATTTGTACTAAGCCCTTGCATCTTTTACTCCCTTTCCTCTCTGTGTCTGACATATTGCTCAGCGATTGTGTTCTTTGATTGTCCATGTTTAATGGCAGCCTCCATCTGCCAGCCCCGTGTGTCTGCAGGGTAGCGGTCCGCGGTGCCCCACATTAGAGTCTGTTGGCGTGGGCCCCAGGCACATTCCGCTTCTGGAAGTGTGATTATTGAGGCCTGATTACAATGTCTGCGACCACGATAACGAACCAACACTCACTGAGTTCTTGGCAATCTCATTGCCAAACAAAACGGCTGGAGAATTAATGATGCTTCAAACTCGGACAGGTTTTTTAGTGCTGATAATCTGGATCCAGGGTAATTTGAAACAATTGGTGGCATATGGTTTGGTTTTACAATTGTCCAGCAACAGATATGAAATCTGTTGGACTGAGAATGTTACAGCACCCAATAATCAGATCCATTCAAGTTAATTTAGGGTAACTGGATAAACAAACACAGCAGTTGCACAAATGAATAAAAAGTTAAGAAAAAGAAAATAAAATGAATGAAAGGAAGACAAATTAAAAGAAAATGATTATAGGAATTTCTAGGATTTGGCATTCATCAAAAAAACAGTAGATCTGTCTGGTTTGGATTTTGTGGAGGCTGTCTGTAGGGTGGTTAAAACACACTGCTGTGGAGAGGAACCGGAGAACAGAGAGCATGCTGCTTAGTGTTTGACACACACCTGAAAGCCCCTCATGTTCTCCTTCTGTAGAAATGCCTGTGGTGGTCTCCAACTGCCTACTAGGTTTTGAGGGGTACTGATTGCCTCATCCCTGCCTCCAGGCAAAACTTCGTCCTTATCACTACCTCCTCTCTTTTCTGTTTTTCTATTCTCCTTCTCCCCTCACTCATCAGCTTCCTCTTTTGCTCAGTCTACTCTCACTCTCTCTTTTCTTCTCTGTTTCTCACTCTCTTCATCCCCTCAGGGCAGCAGGTTCGGGTAGAAGTCTATTGCGGCGATCACAGCTGATAACCTGTATTCTGGACAGGCGGGCCACATGGGGCCACACCTTGCCCGAGGATAGGTCCATCCATGCTGGGGGCAACATAGGCACGGGGGCCGGGGGGCTAAGGCCGGGGGCTAGGTCTAAAGTCGGGGTTGAGAACTTGAAGTGAAGCAGGAGCAGGGGGGAAGTGGGCTGGATGCTGGGATGGCAGCTGCAGGAGCCTGAAGGCCAGGGCAGGCGAAAGGGAATGCAAAGAGGGGTGAGGGGTAGAGCTATAGAGCCTGGACAAGAGGAAAGGGTCAGCGTTAGTGACAGGAGTTTGCGTGGTCTATCTGAAGCACTACTGAGGCATGGTCGAGCGGAGCTGACAGGTGAGAGAACAGCACCACCCCTAATGATGCCAGTCAAGGTGCCGGTTGGTGTGCACTCCACTGTGAGGTGAACTTGATGGGCTGGTAGAGGCAAGAGGTGAAAGAAGGTGAAGTGAGAGCTGGATACTGTGGAGAATGACGCTTTATAGCTTATAGCCTGCTGTGTGTAAAGCTTTTGTTTATATTGATGTTGCTTCAAATCAGATCAATTGGACACTTCAGCCTAGCTGTTTTTGCAGTGAAGCTACTGCGCTGTAAAAGCACCATATAATTATTACTAACTGCTGGCATTACAATCCCTTTATGAGCGTATGTGCGAATGCGCACGCATTCACATTTTTTTATTTGAAAAAACTGCAAAATCTAGTCCTGGAGTTACAAAAATCTAATCTAATCACTAGACGGTCTCTAGTGATTAGATTCTCCATCCACAGAGTAATAATGCGTTTTTATTCACTTAGCTGGCTCCACAGGATAAGACAGCAGGCCATGAGTCTGCTTCCACTGTGGTCTTGAAAATAGTACTATGTCACTTTAGTTAGAGACCACAAGCTGAAGTAGCTGGTCAGAAGGTTTTGTGTGCAATCCTATTTGTGCCTTTGTGTACTTCTTTAGGAGCGCATACGCGCGCCTTTGTTTTATAATCATGTGTATTGCAGATGCAGGACTGTGTTGCAACGCTCCATCTGCTTGGCTGCCTGGATTGCCCTGTCTGTGCTGCTCTGATTCCATCACCTTCAGTGGGTTTGTGGGTTGGAGAGAGTGGGGAGTCGATTGGAGGGGGGGAAGGAATGGCGATGGTGGAGAGTGTACACAAAAAGTCACCCTGAATCTGCCAGCTGATTAATCAAGGGTGATTCGGCAGCAAGTACAGCCTACCCGCTCCTTCCTGGCTAGTCCGTGTGTATTTATTTAGAGTAACCCGTGGCCAGTCACGCCTGACCTCAAACCATCAGGAACAGCCACGGTTGCGCCCAAGCATAAACAAAAAATGCGTAATGAAAGTAAGAGGACAGGGGACGGGGTGGTGTGGTGTGGGGCAGAGATGAAGGGGAGGGGGAAAGAACGGCGGGCAGGCTCTTTTTCTTTTCTCAGAGATAGGGATCTTAAGCTTCACAGCAGAGCTCATGGGTCCAGACACAGAGCTGAAATAGCTGCCTGTGTCCCGGTGTTTACTTCTCAGCTGACATGGGAAGGGAAATCATTGACCTCTGTCAGATCAACCAAAGTCCATCCATCTTCCAGGCTAAAGGTATTTTTTTGTTGGGTATCAAATAGCTGATGGTGAGTGGGAAACCTTCCCTCTTGCATAAAGACTTAGTCAGAGCTCCACAACTGGCTGCATTTGCGACAAAAATACACAAGTTTGCTGAGCTTTTCTGCTCCCGTTTCTGAATTTGCTCAAGTTCATATTGGGTTAAAAGCATCAAGTTTGATAAATTTCATCATCTTAGCTGTGATGTAAGTAGCAAGGCAAGCAGGAGAACAGAATCAAACAAACTCCAAAGATGGAGCCTCTATGGAGAATTATTGATCGAACATGAAGGTTAGCCAGAAGTCTGAGAAGGTTGGCTCTCAGTGCTCCCAAGTGGTGCAAGAGGCCCAAATCTCTCTGTCTTTAAGTGCACAAAACATAGAAAAGAACAAATACAGCGGATGGGTGAGAGGAAGGGGAGAACAATATAACACACTCTCAAGTCTGAGAATGTGTGTTTTGATGAAGCACATAAAGAATAGTTATTGTTTTAAAAAGTATTTCAGAAAGTATCCCAAAATTCATTAGTGCATATGATTTAAAATCATTCACCGCATCTGTGTTTACATTTGAAGTTTTCAAAGTTATTTTAAAGGCACACTGGAAGCACAAGTCAGCTGTGACAAGGTCAGCATGTTTACCAACCTCCTTGTCCTCTTTGTCTGCCTCTTTGCCTTAGTAAGTAATCTGCATGGCACATGTTGATCGTCCAGGGGAGGCAGAGTGGCATTTCAGCTGAGCAGGTGGAAGCGGGCAATGCACCACCTGGTGCTAGGAAAAATGGAGAGGTGAGAAAGAGCACGGCCTTCCAGCACAGCTTGTTGGGTTTTGACCCACTACAACTCTCAATCTCCTCGCCAGAACATTTCTTTTTTTTTTGCTGCCATCACATTCAGATCAGCCACACAGCACCTGCGTTACTGAAGCACGAGGGGGCCTGTCTCCCGTAGAGATAAACAGAGAATGGGAGGATGGAGGATGAAGGGAGGGCAGGAGAGAAGGAACATAGCGGTAAACAACAGCACCTTTGGTCCTGCATCTGTCTGAGCCTGGCATCCTACAGTGTGTGACAGTTAGAGATGCACATGTTACATTCAACAATCCCTGGCATAGATGTTGAGTCATCCCAGATGGCCATCACTTTTTTCCTCCACTCTACTTGTTTCTCTTTCTCTTCCTCTACCTCATCATTGCTTTTACCACCTACTGTCAACAAGGGACAGCCACTGAGGTGTGATTTTGAGTTTTGCTTTGGGTAGCGTAACTGGTTATTGCAGAAATTCCAAATAATGTTTTTTGGCATTTTATGACTGGAGGAAGATAAAAACCTGTGCTTCAACAGAGGGGACAAAGAAGGATGATTAACCCTCTTTAATAAAACGTCTGACATAATCATGCGCATGCCAGAGGTAAAGAAGAATGCACTGTCAAAGTTAATACCCCTGACAGCTTCTCAGCTCTCAATGACAAAATAGAAGAAAAAAAAATGGATAACCCTTTGACTTTCGACAGTTGGATTTAGAATTCGACTTGACAGATGCTATGCTATTCCCCACATATTGAGATGGGGAAAAAATATGAAAATGCATTATTAATTCCACAATGCGAATAGCCAGTATGCACAGAGTGCAAAGGAAGAGTAGGCAGGCAGGCAGGCAGGCTGCCGAATGTGCCAGCCAACGAGTGAACGAGCAACTCTAACCTTGAGCTTTCACCATCACTGTTTGACATCTCTGAAAACATGTTCTCTTTTTTTTCCAAGTGTGGGTTGTCAGTAGCACTGTCACTGGCAGGGAGAGGCGACGTTAAGTAAAGAAGGACACATGTGGCTCCGTCAGGAGGAGGGGTCTCTGTAAAGTCACTCACACAGCTCCTGTCACGGTTAAGTAGACAGGTGCTTACTGTTAACACCCCACTAATATCTTTATGCATATTTATGAATCCCCCTCCCTTATAATACTTGCTCGTTAATGTCACAGCTGCCAAATATTGACTATGACTTTCTTTTAAAAAGCGCATAAATAAAACAGCTTTTAAAGATTCTGACCTGCTTAAATACATCACTTTTCCTCTCCCTTTGATCAGGAAGCTTTTCATTATTTAAACCTCTGTGCTGCTTTATAGTTTTGCCACCTCATCTGCTGCAAATATGCAATATATCTTCATTTAGAGTGGGTATCTATCACTTCATCTAACGTACCCACATTTAATCCTCACTCTTTTCGCTGCGTATAAGTGTGGTCAGAGACGTCTAAGTGCTCTCATTATGGGAAAAGTTTGTGAGAGGGGCAGAACTTGCTGCTGGGTCTCATCAGTGAGAAAGAGGGAAATGGCTTTTTGGTCTCTGAGGATTTGTATGCTGATTGCTCTTGCTCCATAAGCAGGCCTTTCTATTCCCATGAAAACTTGGCCAAGAAATGCAACGTGCTGCGTATGGCAGGAAGCGCTTTGACGAGATGTCTACAAAACTGGACAAGTTACTGCTTTGCTGTGAAATCCTAATCCAACCCAAAAAAAAGGATCTGAATTTCATCTTCCTATTACAATTTCTTTGGGGTTCAAACAAAAGTCTTGACTAGAAACTCTGTATGGAGAAATTCACCTATACCCATTATAACCCACTAAAAAGCCTTTTCTTGCAGCAGAAAGGTGTGTTCTTTTAAAAGCATCAAAAATGTAAATTTAATATTTTAATTCTGGATTAATGTATGACATAAAAATCCTGTTCGGATGTCGTTAAAGACCATTATTTTACAATTTCAGTCAATGGCTTGTTAGAAGTTTTTAATGGTGCTTTTAAGACTGCTATGTGGGGACATGCTCGCAATGTCAAGTATGGGATGTTACTATGTGCATTCTGGCAATAAAATGGATACATTTGATGTCTATTACCTTTCCAGGTGATTGGCTGTTTGCCGAGTTCCAAGCATTTGCTTGAATTGTGAACTTTTTTGTCTCTCCCATTGTTATCCAGAGTGGGTGTTCAAGAACAGTCTTTCAAGTTTTGTCAAGATTACTAAACACACAAAGGATAGATGAAGCAGCCATACCAACAGCCTGGTACTTCTTATTTGCATCACATAACCAATGAAGAAATATGAAAGATCACCCCACAACCACTGGCCCTCATGAGGACCTGCTATTTGCAGTTAACCAGTGACAATACAGAAGCATAATAACATCACCAGCTCTGACACTCAGACAACATGGACAGAACTCGGCTCTGTAAATCCTATGGCACATTTTTAATCTAGCTGGGGTGGATTCAAATTGCCCAATTAAAATCTGCGGTCCTCTTTTAACCAGAACACTTAATAAGCAATAGTAAGCATATGTAAACAACAACATATCAATTGTTTGAAAATGTGCAAATTTAAGACTTCCTTTGGGATTTATGGCAAATGTGTCATGAAGCTTGGTTGATTCAAGTAATGATCAACCAAACATGAAGCCTAAAAGAACAGACCATTGATCAGGGATGGATAACCTACCGTGCGATATATTATCATGCACAGAGTGCCCATATTCAAGCCCGCACTAATTTAAATTCTAAAGGGATTTTAGTTTGCCTCTTCCTGTCTCTAAAAGTAAACAAATTAGCCCTGTGGAGCCATGGGTGGGGTCAGAGGTCAGGCCTGACACGAAGGCAGGGTGTGACAGGCTTAGGCCACTTGGACTTCTCGCCCGAGGAACAGATGTTAGTGGCGGCAGTGTGATTATCACCACGGCGACCGAGGAACAGGAGCAGCGGCCCTTGGATGGATGCTGGTAATTACCCAGGCTCCCCTGGGAAGGAGATGACACGTGCCCGCCACTCTTGGAGATCACAGGGGCGTAATTAAAGCTGCAGTACCAGTTGTTAATAGGGCAGCCAGTAAAGGTAGCAGAGGATGAGGGGAAAGAGAAAGCAAGAGGAAGGGAAACGAGGGGGGGTCTACTAGAGGATTGTCTCTCTTTTGTCCTTTATCTTGCTTGTTTTGCACACTGTGACCTTCCTGTATGGCATTGGATTCCACAAAAAACTGTTTATTACAATAAGGTTAAAGAAAACCTCACCAAAAATATATGCTGAGCTTAATAAAAATTTCGCAATTTCGAGGTGAACAAAATGTTATTTTGTCTCCTGTTGACCAAAAGGAAAAATGGAATACATTCCAACACTTTGCAAGAATATTCAGCAAATTCACTTCTTTTTCAGAGTCACAAAAACAAACTTTGTGGCACAGAAAGAGCTATAGCTTCAGTCATGTTCAGCCAAAGAGAACAAAAAAAGGTTTACTGTACAACAAAATTGTCACAAAGTCACCCCAAGACCTCTGCTGGCATGCAGGAATCGCTTTAAGTGCAGCCGTAGTGTTTGCTAGTGACAGGTATGTTTTTGTCTTGCTTGGCAGCGTGTGATGCAGAGATTGCCCACGCAGAGCTCTTAAAAGCACCATACAAGACCCTAAGTGTCAGAGCACATCACCACAGCCTTTTAGAGCCACAAAACCCACTGACAGCACCAAAATGGCCTCTCTTGCTTTTTTTGTGCTCCAGTCGGCTTCTTATAAATGACCACATTCAACCCCTGTATGGCTCTTGACAGCCCTATGAATTCTTCTTCCAGAAAGGACTGGTGCAAAAAAATACACATTGCTTTGAGGGCGTGGGTTGGGGCATTCTCTAAGTGCGTTTAGACTTTGTGTGAACAACTTAAAGGGTTTTCATCTTGATAGTAAGTTCTTCTTTGGATGTCAAAGAGTTGAAAAATTGTTAAATTGGAAATTGTTAGGGCGGGGGGGGGGGGGCAAGTGCAAAGTTGCCAAAACATTATGGCACACTCCTGAAACATCCAGTGGATGAAAACTGGAATAATTTCAGTGCTCATAAATGACCTGATACAAATGAAATGTGTGATTCTAGGCAGCTTATTTAATTAATTACTATCTTTGTGAAGTTATACCTGTAGTTAACATGAAGACCTAATCATCTTTGCCTAACGTACCATTTCTGACCATTCAGAGACCTCTCCATTAGCAGAACAAGGGGACTGTGGCGATAATATGTAAGTTTGCCAGTCAAGTCTGTCTTCCTTAGCAGAGGGGAGTCCCAGAGAGAATTAGCCATGCTGAGCTTGACACAGAGTACCCCCACAGATAAATGGCAAGGTTCTGGCAGGACATATTTTTGGGATCAACTCACTGACCCCAAAAAAGTGATGTCGGCAAAATGGGCTCACCAGGGACAGGGGAAAAGAAGTAGCCATTTCTATACCTGTTAGAGCCAATGTCAGCCAATGAACCATGATCTTTCAATTACTGTCGTTTAGCTCTCAAAGAGAAGAGATCCACCATGGATTGTTTGTCTAGCAAGAAGCTGCCAAATCATACATATAGCTTGCCAAGGCAAAGGTATGGATAAACCATCTTTATTCAAGCAAAATGAACAAATCCCTAAATATAATGTTCCAATCTTTATCCTAAATAGTTTTCATTTTCATTTTATTTTTCATTTTTTATTTAGACCACCACTGATGTTACAATGGAAACCCTTTCTCTTTTTCTCTTGCTGTATCTCTCTCTCCTCTCTTTTCTCTGCGGTAACATTCACACATCACACATTGCGAATGTCCACATGCTTTTTGTTTCATTGAGTGTGGTGTTGTCAGTGTTTCATGACTTATTCACTCATTTTGTCCCACACAGAACATCAATATTTAATAGGGGATGGAAGCAAGTATTCCCTTGGCTTACTAAAAGATTCGGTGTGCATGCACAACAAAAGCACGCACAGTATGTGAATGCATATGTGAGTATGTTGTCTGCTGGGGCAAAACTGCTTATGTTCTCTGCTGTCTTCCTGTGGTGAAGAACAAATATTGTCTATGTTGTCTTCAGGATACAATATTTCAGTCTGTGGGAAGACAACACAAAAAGCATAAAAAGTAATAATCCAAATTTATATAAATTGGTAACTTTATTTGCTATAAATGTGGATTTTGACACATTACATATCAACCAATTGGACCTCTCATTCAATTCAGGGTTGCATGGGGGATGAAGTCTATTCCAGCTGTCATAGAGGTGGGGTAAAAATGCAAGTTACATCTGGACCGGTTACCAGCCTATCACAGTAAACTAAGGGTAAAATCTAACCTCTATTATTAGACACTTATGTCACATTTCACATCTTGTGTTTTTTATTTCTTCATTTATCCAGAGCTTTTGACATAGCTGTCCATTTCATTTTGGTGGCCAGACCGCACAATACTGATTTGGGCATTTTTCAAATTACCTGTTAACTAGAACAGTGTATCCACTTTGCTCTGTTTTCTTTCCCCTTTGATCATGTATATGAAGGTGTGCCTCAGGGTTCTGTATTAGGGCCACTGCTCTATATGCAGGTTTTTGGTTAATTTTGGGGGGTATTTTGAAGGCATATTTATATATTGTTCATCCCCTTTTGTAGCATAACCCCTTGAGTTTGCTTTGATAGCTTTTCATCTATTTTAAGTTGACTTAAGTATTGTTAAATGAAGAGTAATCCACACTAATTATATGGTTATTTTGAATCGTTCTGAGAAAGAAACTGCTCAGCATATATAAGTATTTAGGTATTATTACTGTGATAGACCCAGGAAATGCCTATTGCAAAATGGAAACAGAGGTTTTCTTTCCTGTTACTTGAATATCAAAATAACTTCTAATTATTACTATTTTTATTTTTAGCAATGCCCTTAAATAGTGGTTATTTCAAGGAACACAAACAGAAACTAATATTTTAATTCCAAAATGATTGCTAACTAAAGAAATTGTGAAACTATAATTACTAACCTGTCCTGTAACTGTGTATGTGAACACTTTTCAACATGCGGACTCTTTTAAAATTCATATTATGTATATGAAACAACTTTAAATAAATATTTACCTCCACTGGTTACCTTCCTTTCTTTGTCAAAACCCTGCACAAACTTTAAAAATTGAAAAGCACAATTTTTTTAAATTTGATCCATCACTGGGTTTAGTGAGTCAAATCAGTGCGTAAAACCTCATCTATTCAAAGGCCAAGCGTGACTGCATTAACATACTATGTTACTTGATTAGCTACCGATCGGTAGAGTCCTACAGCTATATCAATTCCACAGTTAACACTCATCAAATCTAATCCAGGCTGGAAATCCCTGTGCAACTTGCTGTCATATACCATTGACAGGTTGCATCTAAACTGATTTGGCAACCTTTTGTCTTCCCTAATCTGGTCAAATCAATGGAAACATCCACCCTTGATCAGCATAGGGGGCTGGGATCAATATAAATATTGATCAATAAGTGGTACTGGATGCACTGGGAGGTCAGCCATTCCAAGTAGGGTCGAGGCTAATCAGTTTAAGTTACCCACAGGCAGAAAACGAGGGCTAAGCGAAGTTTAAGTAGTGACCTGGCCTGCAGAGAGGGTCCCTGGCTCCTTCTGTGTCATGAAAGCAGGAGAATGTGGGAGGATATATGAATCAAATGAAAAGACTTTAATGTAATATGTCAGATTATTTATGCATGGTGCCACTTTTACTCTCACCTGTGCTTAAATAGCTGTTGTCCCTGTCTGTATAAACCACCTAGATTACTTCTTTTAAAAAACAAAACATCAGCTTGTCAGATTCTAAAAACAGACAGCACTTTCATTGGTGTTTAGGTAACGCAGTTGTCACCCTGACAAAATCTAAGGAACTTTTTATCTATTGGTGAAGCGTATATTAATTAGCTACCAAAACACTGAAGCTTTTATTTTCTAACCCATTCATCCATTTTCTATGACAACATAAGCTGGCTCCTTTGTTTGCTTCAGTTGACTACTTTGGCCTCTAGAGGGCTTTGGCCCTCACATTCTTCCTGCCTGATTATATTAGTAAAAGATTCATACTTAAAAGCACAACACTCGCATTTGGAGGAATCTGACACACATTTGAAATCTGATGTGTATAACAGAACACAGCGGCTATAGTCAGGCTAACAGATTAGATGTGGCACTGATGAATGAGACATGGCCATGGTGTCGACACACACAGAGACACACACAAGCCTTCGGGGGGGTAATTAACACAGGGTTAGTGACTCTAACTAAAACCTGTTCCTACACAACATGCTTTAGCAAATTCTATGAGCTTTATATTTGTCTTGAAGTGATTGTTTTACATCTTACTTTCCCTGCCTCAGCTCTTTCCTTTTTTGTGTTTCTCACTCCAAGATGTACGTCCTGACCAGACCAAGGTCAAGGATATACAGAATCATTCAAAGAGATGAGGGGAATGAAGGAGCTCACCAAAAGTCACATGACATGAATAATAAAGTGCCATATTCTTTAGAGTTAAAACACAAAGACCTTATAAAAGAAAAAGAAAAAAAAAAGATGCAGGGACCACGAGACAGACACAGAGGTATTAGTGAGGAGGAAAACAAGAGCATGGTGAGTTGTGCCAGAGCCAGGGCAATAAATGACCTTTTCAGAGAAAGCCCCTTACGCAGTCTTGGGCCAAGGTACACTTTTATTTATAGAAGGTATTTATAGAAGCGATTTTCCCGAGGTTATCCTGAGCAAAATGCCAGTTCTCATTACCAGCCGGGTCCTGCCTGTGCCTCATTTTACGGCTGGATGAGCCCAGGCAGCGGGGGACCCAGCATGCAGCCCAGGGTCACCTATTAAATCCTCATGTCCAAGAGAGCACCGTCATGCACTTCTTGTTCTACACTGGGTGGGGCTTTGGAGCAGCAAGAATAGAGTGAGTAAACGGGTGGCCAGGTGTGTGTACGCAGGTGTGTGTGCTTGCTATTGTGCAGAGAGTGATTTATTAAGGGAGTATGCCATTAGTACTTGAGTTTGCTGCTATGTACCTATTGCATTTTTTTTTTTCAGGTTCTGATGATTGCATTTGAAATCTGCCACATGTTTTTTTATGTTCAAAATGTGTCACGCTAACAAAACTAGTTAAATATATTTTAATTTAGTTGCACTGGTTCACAAAGGGTATCATATCTGTCTACAAAAAATTAATGAATTGCCAACAAGAAAACATTTATGCACGCATCTGTATCCATGAGCCTGATTCACTTCCTCTGCATTGTTTCTGAGTCTCCATGAGAGTGTATGTGAGTGTCAGTGTAAATGAATGTGTCTCTCATCAGAGCAGCTATAAGTCACCCTGGCGAAGCACTTCAGGCCCTTCTGGTGGGGCCTGGGAGCCTCAGCATGGGGTCATCACAGCTCTGGGGCATAGAGAGCATTGAATGTCAACTCAAAGACATGTACAGGTTCCAGAAAAAAGAAAAAAAAAGAAAAAGAAAAATTACACTGATGACAGTAAAGAACGAATGCCAAATTATATACTGTCAAAACAAAAAGTTGGAAGCTAACGATTAAGACTTATTGACCAATATACGGAAGGATGACACTGCCAACAAAACTACTTTCATATTTCTCAGTGTGCTTCTTTTTCATGTAAAATAAAACTACAAAATAGACGACACAGCAAAAAAAAAAAGAAAAAAAAGAAAGAAAATAGTTTAACACACCTGCACATTTTTCTTCTCATCTGTCTCTGAACGAGAGCAGAAGAGTGGGGAAGGTAGAGCCTGGACAGATACGGTATGGTACATGGACAATAGAAACCCTGGGGAATTGTGCAATATTCACAAAGAGCAGCATCAAAAGAATCTTCTGCCCCCACATTTTAGTCTTGAGGGATTTCAGTGCTGCAAGAGAATCAGATGTATAAATCAAATTACTTTAAAATTCAGATAGAAAAATGACCTGCTTACCTTAATGCGTATTTCCTAAGACATTCTGTACTTGGTGAAAATGTATTAATAATCTACACAATCTACTGAAGACAGTCCCCTCTTTACTTAGCAATAAATAAAGAAATCTGATACTTTATCGGTAGAATCATAAACAGTGTAGGTTTTCTATCAGCTGTATTTTCTCCTAGAAAATAAAAGTTATTCCCATTTTTCCAGATATTACAGTCCTCAGCCTCCTACACGTGTGCTGCTTATTTGGTGCAGAGTTGTGAGGCTTTCAGGTGACACACCATTTCACTGGATCATGACAAGTTAAAGCAATGATGGCAATGTAGAGGACACACACACAAAAACACTTTTTTTTTTTTTTTTTTACCATTATGATACCCAGAATTTTCGGTGGTCCCACTTTGTTAAAAAAAAGCCCCCAAAATACAAAAACTAAAATACCATACAGGTAAGATCAAAGAAATTAGAATTACAAACATCATTTAATTTTATAAACAGTATTTTTATTTGTATTATTTATTTGTTAGCTTATCCAACAATGTTGGAGTAGAAAAAAGGAAGTCAAGTAAAAAGATTGAGTTATTTTTACATACGAGTCGTGTGGGACCATACAATGAAATGTTTCACTCTGTAGACATCGCCTCTTGTATTAAAGCCTTGTGGAGGTTTGTGTGTAGGAGTGATCAAGTCACACAGATTCAGTCTGACAATGGGACCAACCTAGTCGGTGCAGAGAATGAGCTGCAAAAAGCTGAATCTCTGAATGGAACCAAAATAAGATTCAGAAAGCGATGCCTAAGTGAGGAGTTTGAAATTGCGTTTGAATCCTGCAGCTCTTGGCAAAGTTTGGGAAAGACTTTTGCTTTTATTGGATAGTGGAGCAGTGAAGATAGACAGGAAAGTGTGGAGAGAGAGAACGAGCGAGAGAGAGAGCGGTTGATGACATGCAGCAAAGGGCTTTTGGGTCAGACTCAAACACAGCCTGCTGCACTCTGGCCATGTGGCCTGTGGTCGCCTGGTCACCCACTGATGTAAAGTGCCAGCCAACTAAACAAACAGCTTTTAGTATGTTAATCTGCCAATAAGCTAAAAAAAAAAAACCCCAAAAACAAATAAAAACCCTAAAGATTCATACTGTAATGCATAATATACTTTCTGTAGTCATGGCAAGCTACCACTTACTTCTTACATAAAAATTCAATGTTTGATTCACTGTAATGTAAATGGTTGGTGATAGAAAATACTCCGCTTTAGTGCCATAGGCTAACTCCCTGTTTATTCTTCAATAAAATTATCATATACCACCTAGCCAGAATTATAGATGACCCTATTATTTACTTTCGACTGCATTGGCAAGACCATCACCATTCTCAAAGTCACAGCTAATGAAAAAAGATAGTTATCAATCTATAGACTAAGTAATAAAGTTGTAGGAATTTCCATTATTGTGCTGAAAGATGTGTATAATTGAACGCTTATTTTTGGTACATAGTGTTAATTTTATTTGAAAAAGGTTTTAAATTTATTCATTGGTGTTACCATGTTTGGAAGAGTGTACTGGTACTTATTTTCAAAAATAAGGATGATGTGCAAAGCTTTAGTAACTACAGAGAAGACATATAAGACGTATCATGAGGCTATGGGAAAGAGTTGCTGAAGCTAAGTTAAGAACTGACGTGATGATCAGCAGGCAGCAGTATGGCTTCATGCCGAGAAAGAGCATTATGGATGTGATGCATGCTTTGGGAGATAGAGAAGTATAGACAAGGTCAAGAGTTGCACTCTATTTTTGTGGATCAAGAGAAAGCATCTGATAGAGTGCCAAGAGAGGAACTGGTACTGCATAAAGAAGTCAGTAGGGTGGTGCAGGACATGTATGAGGATAGCAAGATACTGGCAGGAGTGAGAGACAGGTTCAAGATAGGGGTGGAATTACATCAGGGATTGACTGTGAGCCCCTTCTTTTTTGCAGTGGTGATGTACAGGTTGTCAGATGAGGTCAAACAGGATTCTCCATGGACTGTGTTGTTTGCAGATGACATTGTAATCTGCAGTGAGAGTAGTAAGCCGGTGGAAGAGAGTCTGGAGAGGTGGAGGCATGCACTGGAGAAAAGAGGAATGAAAGTCAGCAGAAACAAGACAGATCACATATATGTGAATGAGATTAAGAAAGGTATAACAGTGAAGATGTTAAAGATTTCAGTTAGGAGTGACAAGGATGAATGAGATTAGTAACGAATACATCAGAGGGCCATCACAGGCTGGGCAATTTGTAGAGCAAGTTCGAGAGACAAATCTGAAATTGTTTAGACATGTGCAGAGGAGGGACAGTGTATTCGCTGGGCAAAGGATGTTGCATATGAAGCTACACTATCATACAGAAAGAAAACAGGAAGACCACAAAAAAGACATGCAAAGTCTGCTAGGGATAAGGTGAGACGGAGGCAGATGATCTGCTGCGGTGAGCCTAGTGGGGCCATCTGAAAGAAAAAGAAGAAGCAACAATACCCTTGTTTCTTCTGTCCTAGCAAAGACATTGCCAAATGGTAATTACACACTTTCAGAAGTGTGGCATTGCACAGGGGGCACTGAAGAGCAAACATTAACACACACTTCACTCACACATTTAGTTCTTGCTATCTTGTGTACCAAGTGAAAACTGCAGGAGGCACAAGCACACTTTTGAGTTCAGGAGACTCTTGAACTTGTTTAAAAAGGAAATGTATTGTGGAGGGGCCTTGAATTTGGACTTCACAGAGGAGTTGCCCCATATTATTGGTTTTCTCCCTGGACCCTTCAACATTAGAAATATAAGTACACACACACACTCACTTTTGTAACTGTTACAGATGCTTGATGGGCAAGAATCAGTAAGTTTCAGAGTTGGTTTCAGGCCTCTCTTAGCCATGTTAATTCTTCTGGTCATTTTTCTTGTGTGATTGTGATTGGATGAGTTGCACAGAAGGACAGAAGGAGAGAAAGAGTCTGGCCCTAAGCCAACCTATATTTCAAAGCTTTATATAGATTACAGTAGAAGATGTCTAATCTGTCAGTTGTCATTTCCTCCCACTGAGGAAGAAATCTGCCCGGATCAGATCTTATTTATTTCACATGGGGGGTGGAATTCAACCACACATTTGACATAATCTTTATCTTACTTCTTGGCCTCATCATCTCACTGGTAGGACTAGATTGGTGCTTGTCAGAGCTTGGCTGTTTTCCCATAGTTCTATAACCCCCCCAATGTCTGATTGGCTTTTAGGCTTTACTGTAGGGTTGTAATTCTTTCCATCCCACAAGGCTATACAACACTTAGCATGAATGGAACAGTTCCAGAGGAAAGATAGTTCATGTGAACTTGCCTTTGCCAGTTCTAATACTTGGAAGAAAGATTTTGCCATCCAACGTTTAAGCAAATAAAATGAGAGCGAGGACATACTAGATTAAAGACTTGGTTGATACAAAATGTACTTTTATCTTACAAAATGGGCACTTTTAAATGACTAGTTTCAATAGGTTTGCACCACAATTCAATAATATGTTTGTTAACTCATTCACACACATGTCCATACAGTGTATCATCTACCACATTCACACACTCACATACCAAATGACATATCGGGGAACGTCTGGGGTTCAGCATCTTGCTTAAGGATGTGAAAAGGAGAAACTACGAAAGACTCACAAGCCTTTAATGCCCTATAACTCCAAAACTACAGCTATCCATTTTCTTGGCAAGGGCATTGTTTTTATTGGTGCTCAATCTAGTTCATCACTATCTTTATTTTATGCTAAAAACTTGACATAGATCCTTCACTGATTCATGAATAGTAGGTGTGATATAGCGATGAGTTATTGACCATATCTAAATACAACAGAACTAGAATTCAGTCTCAAGAGATGGAGCTTTTTTCTCTGGCGTTTAGAATGAAGAAAAAGATAGCTATGCAAATTGAATCCCAGACACGTGGTCTGAGAGTATGGCTGCTGTGCTCTGACAATACATTATATTGACAAAGCATGACATCTTCATTCATATGATCCTTCCTGTGAGTCTCACAGAATTAGTTAAAATCTCATCAACCACCTCCATCATTTGGGTTTTTGACCATCAAGGACAGTCCCTGAAGGTGAGACCCACCTACCAGGATGTGCACCCAAATACCTTTCCATAGCCACATAATTCCAGGCATTCCCAGTGTTTGGAAGTGAGGGAGCAAGGTCTGTCCCCCAAGGCTGTTTGCCTGCCTGTCTGACATCATAGACTGTGGCATCTTCTGATCCGCCGGCGCAGAGAGACGATCTGACAGGCTTAATTTACAATGTCAGGCCTTTCAAAACCATTTCCCCCTCATGCTGACAGCAATCCTGCATTTATAAATTAGCAGAAACATTAACCTTTAGACTGATTATAACGTGTTCTGAGGGAGGCAAATTAACTTCCATTTGTTAATGTCAGATTTGGGGTTCAAATGGTACCGAAGAAAATGAAGTAAGGAGATTGAGAAGATAATGTGATGCACTGCGTGTCCTAGAATGAAATGTTTTGTCAGCTTTTGATGATGAATATGATATTGTTTTTGAGGTAATGTGAAGCGTGTTGCAGATAGGTGAGGCTGGATAATTGCAGTCACGCTCCCATCCCATGCGGCACAAAGGTCTTATTGTTTTTAGAAAACACGCAAATCTTTTTTCATTTGACAAGATTTGACCTTATGCAACCTTAGACTGAAAATGCAGAAATTAAAAATAGAAAATGTGCAAGTTAAAGAAAGACTATAATTCTGCAGATGCGATCCACTTCACGGGAACAATGCCAAATTAGATAAATATGGAATCTTCTGTTCGTTATTAAAATGGTGCATTGCTGTTCAGTTACATCAGTGTAATTGCTAACTTGTGCCTATCAAACCCAGAAAAGTCTTCACACATTGGCATGTAACAGCTTGTCATGAGAAACTGTTGCAGTAATATTTGCGGCTATTACCCTAATTAGAGGAAAGCACACAGATGGTGTTGTTTCACAAACTCACAGACTGAGAATCAAAATGTCATCACTGCCAAAATTAGTGATGGTCTGAGAAAAAAAACGACATCGCTCTTTCTCACAGCCCAGTTTGCATTTTCAAAACTTCTTTCTTCTCTCCAAGTGAAGCTGACATTAAATGGCCTTTCTTCCATGATGAAAAAACAGGGTCTTTAGTGGTGAAACAATGGTACTTTGGTACCATATGCTGCATTTAAACGCTGTAAGACAGCTGTGAAGTCTGAGTGTTCCTGGATGTGGGCCAGCTCCCAGAAGAAGCCCTCACTGGTTGGAAAATGTTTCCAGTGAGAGCAGGAAGAAGCCACTTTTCATGGAGCAACTTCCAGATGCAGGACACAGAAGATGAGTGTCTCTGTGTGTCTGAAAATTTGCGCGTGTGTGTATATTTTTCCATGTGTGCTCCAGTAGTGTACCACATTGTAGAGCACTTCTACGTTGATATCTTTAACGAAGCAAGCAAAAGAGGTCCATTTTTTTGCAGGTGGATAATATAATTGATTTGATTTTACTCATTTACTTCACATTATTTTTTTTTTTCCTTTTGGCTGAAGCTTGTGAAATCTGATCTCTTTAAATGTTACTCGGCTTTGCCTATGCTTAAGTATCAATCACTTTTTAAAAACTTTTTTTTTTTTTTTATCAAGAAAGTGCATTTTTCACCTTTCAGAGAAAACTGAAAAAGAATATCTTGTATTTCTGTTCAGCCACACAGGAGGGGGTAGGCAGTTATGCTGCTGTACTGTTTCTGACTCTGACTTTATTACTTACCCCCACAGAAACTGTCTGTCAATCAAATCATGCTCCTTCACAGACTAGCCCAAGGGTAGAGTGCTAGTGCACCTTCACAACAATGTTACATTGTTCACTACATATAGCATATCTACCACAGAGAGGCACAGAATTCAATAAGGAGACCATAAGGTAAGATGATCCCCTTTGTTAAAAAAAAATGCTGAGGATTTTATATTGGTGAGGTGAGCTTTTATGTGATGCTTGAAAATGGTTATGATGAGGTGAGAAGTTTCCAATAACTGTATTTTGCCTTCAGCAGGGATTAAACTGAATCTATGCCCAATGCTGGAATCTCAGATTACAAATCCCGCCAAAGGGCTTTTCAACTCATCTCTGTCATTCCAGAATAATCTCCTCACATAATACATGTTTTTCAGCGATTTTATGTCTTAAACATAAATACAAGGCCTTTTTTTTACTAGACATTTTGCAGTGGCTTGTTCAATAGTTTGGGATTTGTGAGAGGACTTTGTGTGAGATATTATCAAGTTCTGACAATTCTCTTTATCCTGTTTGGAAGACATTTGTGTTTGTTTGTTTGTTAGACAACAAAAGGGAGGAATTGAGGCATTTCTAGCACCTATGAGCAGAAGGTCTAATAAGTAATGCTGCAGGTAGACGGAGAATTAGAACTGAAAGAGAAAAAAAATGTGTGAAAGAAAGAGAATGAGATATTTTCACTGGGAAACAGGTTGACATCAGATTCACTCCTCAGAGCTTTAATAAAATGTGCTCAGTTAGCCCCTTCTCATTACTATACTATGAGTATTGACTTTGGCCTAGAGTCATGACCAGATAAAATGGTGTAAGGCCTTGTCCTAAGTGATTACTCTGAATTACAAATCTGTCTGCATGTAACCCAATACGACCTGTCTGCTGAGCAGTTTAACTGGCAAAGAACACTTCTTCTACACGTACATAAACACTTACAACTTGAACCCACTTACAAGGGGTGGCTATTTAAGAGCATGCATGGACACGAGGGCGTCGTGTACACCTTAGGACACTGAAATACACACATCCTGTATACAAACAAAAACACACAAGTGGCTTGAGGAGAAAAGGGTTTATTCATCAGCTAATGATTGCATGAGCACATGAACACACACACACTTTCTCTCTGCTATCTCACAGTCACACTCAGTCACCCAGTGTTGGTATAGTGTCTGGTCCTGACAGCTGAGTTTTAATTGGCCGGGGTGGTGCAGCATGGGCCGCTGTCATGCAGCTGGCAGTTTGAGGGGTTGTGGGACAGGCCCCACTGTGGGGGCTGTCAAACGGCCCACGGTCTCCACGGGAACCCCCACCGTGGGTGTCCCGCCTCATTTAGGAGCGTGCAGACAAAGCGCCAATTAAGAAGGGCTTTAAACAATCAAACAGAGTTCCTCAGGGCCCACAGACACTCCACAGGGCACTAAGAAAGACAGACAGACACACATTTCCACGGCTGATAGTGCACATACACACCAACATAGACAAAGATTTTTTTTTTTTTTAAAAAAGGTAAAAATAGACTGATCATGACTTGATCTGAAGACATATTTAATGCTTGTTCACAGGACTGCACGAGAGAACCTGTGTGCTGGCATTCCTCTGAGTTAAGCTGGAAATGAAATGGGGCTGACAACAAATTAATCGAATTAAACTGAGTATTAAAATAAAACGTAATAGTAGATGTGTTCTGCAGAAGGCCTCATAATAGTCCTTTTTCCTGCTTGTAGAATATTTTTTACATTTTCAAACCCAGTTCATAACTCCAAACAATTATTTTGGCAAGAGAAAACTTGCTCGAATCACAAAAGGACACAAAACTCTTGCATCTGGTTGTGTTTGTTTGCCTCCACGGAAGGAAGCATCACTGACTGATATTCCCCGCTAAACTGATGAACCCTGCATTTTTAAGAGCAAAACAGTGTCTTTAATGTATATCTCTGTCACTCCCCTCCTTTTGCCCCATCCTCTACTATGAGCTTCCATATGCCACTTCCATATGGCCCTGCACCCTCTCCTGACAAGCCTATGGCTAAAGCCCATCCATCATTCTAGGGAGTGCACTCACTTGTTATCAGCTCAGGCTGGCGCTGGGGAGTAGGTAACACAGATGAGAATGGGGTTGGGAAAAACAGAATTCAGGCAAAATGCCCGAGTCCCTCCTAAAACTATTTTGTCTCTGAACAGAGCATCTATTGGCTGCTGATATTTCATTTAGGATTTTTTTTTTCCTGCCCCCTCTGGTGATTTGAAAGACAGATTTCAGAATTTGAGGATGAAGATGGAGAAGGAGATGTTGTGCTCCAACTGCTGCTTTCTCAAGCCTCAGTGTTGAGGGAAAATGGGACCATAATGCAAGTTGTCCTGGAGGGGGAGATACAGGCATGCAATCGAGCTGGAGCGCTACAGAACACTACACCATACTATGGTGGAGAAAAGAGCAGAGACATGGTCTGCACCTCAGTAAAATGAAGCGTATGCTTGCATATTCTTTAAAAAAAAAAAGAGTTGATATTAAAAATAGATTACGGCTATATTATCGACAACAATAATAACAGCAGGAAGACGAAGAAAAGAAAGAACTAAAGGAATCTGAAAAAAATAGATCATCCTTCCTAAACTGTAGAAAAATAAACACTGTCCTTAAGACCAGATGCTGCCTGAATTCATGATGTTTATCAATGCTAGTATAAACATGGACCACAGACAGTTTACATTTCTATTAGAGAGAGCATGTTCTGCGCTCTCTCAGTATTAGAAGAAAAATATATTTTCAAGTGCAAGTGGGTAGAAATTGAAGCCTGTGTCTGCATTATATTTTAATTATAAAAACATTTCTGGAAAAAAACATCACAGCAAGAGTGGGATGTTTATGAAAAGCACAATATCCAACACACAAAACATTTCTGTATTTTTTACATGCGTGAGCAGTATTTTTTTAATTTTTTTTATAACGTGAGTCAAGTGGGGCTATAAGTGTGCCTGATGCATATGTTCCAAATGAGAAAAAAAAAACATCTGGAAAGAAGATAAAGAAAAAGACATCTCAAGAATATGAGCACTGGTGGCCGCAGGTGTAATGACATTCAAACGCTGATAGAAATCAGCAAACACTCTGCAACATAAAAATGAAAAGCAGCTCTATATACAGGCAAACAGTGGAGGAAAAAAAATATATCGTTCTATCCTCTGGTGACAAACAAGCACCTTGAAACTACAGAAAAGGTGTGGAAAACAAGGGAAAGGGTGAGGAAGACGATGCAGAGATAACAAAGATGACAAGGACGAGGTGGAAGTGGAGGCATAGTGGCCATTATGTGGTATCAGTGGTGCCAGACATTCTATCTGGAGGACCACGTAGCCTCCATGTGCTTGTATGCCATGTATGTGGTCACACTAGTAGTCTGCAGGGTAGCAGGATGAGTAATTTTAAACCCCATTAACAATCACCATATTTATTTATGAGGCTGGGGTTGGCTTGGTATATATTGTTGCCCACACTTTCTTACTTACAATGAGTCCAGAGGACAGATGATCCTTGTCTGAGGCTTTCTCAAAGGAAGAGAAGCCTCACTTCCTTGTAGACACTGTGATAGCATGAATTATTGAGTGGGTGCAAGGAAAAGAAGGAACTTAAGTGTAATATGTGGCCTTGTTATTGGCTTCCACCTTTTGTAACCTTTCAGCTTTAATTAACATTGTGGGGATAACGTGGGGGCCGGTGTGGAGAGTGCAGGTTGGCAAGTAAGTAGATGCCTGACAATAGCTGTGTAAGCAATGCAAAAAGCATGTTTGTCTATGTGGGTGTCCACGAGGAGTAACGATGTTCTTTTGCTTTCATGTTTATAGGAAAATTGCTGTCAATAAAGACACATCTGGGGATATTCTCTCCATATTTTCTGCACGTTCCTGTCACTACTTCATATCAATTATAGGGTCAAAAGGATCATGGATTAGCTCATGTTTTTATGACGAAGGATGGTTCTTATCCCAAACATGTTGTTGAAATACGCCTGTGCCAAATACCTCTGCATCAACCCGATCATAAAACAACAGCCTCATGCTCATCCTCTTCTGCTGTTAAGGTCAAAAACTTTCCCCAGTCAAACACTCTGTGCCTTATTCTGCCCATGTGTCTCCAACAACAAGTGCTCTCAATATGGTCACCTCTCTTCACGCTCCCTGGGTGGGACATTGTACCATCGCCCCCCGATAACTTCAAAAGAACCCATAGCATTGCGCATAACTGACAGTCGGGCAAAGAGGCGGCCTGATGTAAATAAACACGAAGGCATTTTACCATCAAAGAGGCTTAACTATTGTTGTGGTCAGTGTCATCTCACGTGTCATGTCGGATGATGTGAATGGAGTGCGTTGGTTGTTTTGATGTACAGTGGTGCTTTTTATGACCTCTTAAAGGATTGCGGAGAAGGGGGTGTGCGCTCAACCACACTGCTGAAACTCAGTCGATCAAAGTCAAGTGTCAAAACAGTTGGGTGATATGGTATCAGTGAGTGTTTCTCTCCTTAAAACCATAGAGAAAAGCTTTCGATATATTTTAGTGGACTTTTATTCCTGAGAACCACAGATAAACAACATACTTATATTTTTTAGCTGGTCCACTGAAGATGTTCAACTGTAAAACAAAGTGTGGTAATATAAAGTACTGAAAATACATGATAAAAGAAGCGAGAATAAAAACGCACTCACTTGGATCTCGAGTCAAAGTAGAGAAACTATAAGATATACACAAAACACATTCTACGGCATTCAAGTTCTGAAAGCACGGTCCGGGCTTCCTGCTTTAGGCTGTCATTCAAAGAGTTTGTATTGTAAGCAATTTTTCTTTTGCCCTCTTCCAGTTTTCTTTGTGCGCCACTGGCGACCATCATAAGAAAACACCTTTGTTTATGTTTTCTCTCGCGCAACCGCCTCTTCTCCCTTTTGCCCCGTTTCTTCAAAAGATGTGTCATCTTTTTTACGTGATAGATCTGGACCTGCAGGAAAGCCCTCCCTGTCCAGCTGTTTTGTTCTGCGGGCAAAGTCTGGGGAGAGTGATGGGGGGTCAACATGGGGGAGAGGGAAAGAGACAGAGGGGAAGTCTTAGAGCTGTGTTTGAAGGGCTTCTCCTTCTTAGCTCCTATCATGTTAGCCATAAAGATGTGTGTGTGTATGGGAGGGAGAAGGAGAAAGAGAGAACCGGGGTCTGAATATTTCCACACGGCCCTCACAGCAAAGGCATTTCCATAGCAGGTGGTCTGGCTCAGCCGCCATCTGGAAGCCTCGATGGCCAGATAACCTTCGCTATTTACAAACCCCAAACTTTGTTTAGACAAACCCTCTAAAAGCCATGTGATGGCCAAAAGAAACTTCAGGCTGACTTTTGTTTTTAACCATTGAGACCTGGGAAAAGAGAAAGTCATGCTGAATTTCCCCAAGACACAAAGAACTGGGAATATGTAAATAAATAGTGAATTAGAATAAGATTCTGTAGATACCTCTCAGATGTCTTGCATACCAGAAATCAAAGCCCATAAAGTGGAAATTCATGGGGCTGCACATGAAGTAGTTTCTTATTATATCCCTGACAAAGAGTAAAAATAATCATTTAATTTACATGCTATTACATATCAGTCTTTCTCTTCCGTGATATGGGAAATGATCCGGCAGGGAAGTTAAACAAAGAAAAATCTGTCATTTTTAAGACGGTTTTCCTAAATCTGAATTTCCTTCTGTTCTATTTGCATGTCTTTCTTATTCTGAGACAACCTGGCAAGAATGCAACAGATCATTCCAAATTATGGTTAAAAAAATCTCCACCTCTAATTTCACTGCCAGATCTCCCTACGCAACAAATTATTTTCATAGACTACAGCAGGTGCAGAGCTGGTTCAGGAGTTTTGTTGAAAACTAGGTCATTTGCATTGTAGATAAACCTGAGTTCAACACTCTTTGAATTTAGTTTGCACATTTTTTCCCCCCATGCAGCACTCCTCCTTCCCAGTGATTGGGAGTGTAATACAGGCCGACTGCATTAAAGCCATTTCCGCTAAGTGAAATATGTGTCCCATCAGTGCGGCTCATTCATTATTTATCCGTTTGCTCACATCTGAAACAAACCTGGAAAAAAACAAAGCTGTTTATGGCCCTGTGGGTTGGAGGAACACTCACTGATGTCATCCAGGGGATGTGCTGCATGCTGATTTATTCGGAATGTTATTAACCTTTCCCTCCCTGGAAGGTTTGCATCACCTCGAAGTAAGCAAGAAAGGTAGAGTACTGAAAGAGGAAAAGTGTATCGAGGATTGGGTTGCTTCACATTGCTTGGGTCAATCTGGGCAAACCCTGTTTTTTCAAGTTCAAAGCAGATAGCATGCGGTTTTTCACTGTCCTGTGAGTAATTATGGATGGTAAAATAAAGTCACTATGATATTGTCATAACTGAGCAAGCAGCTGTGGATGATTTCCAGATGTCCTTTACGCACAAATGCATTTGCTACAGCAATAAAAATACTTTTGATTATATTTTCATTTTAAGAATAGCTGGAGCTATCATTGCAACTGGAACAAAGGCACATGAAAAGCCAGAGGAAGATCAGAGGGACATGATCAGAGGTCGGGATTCCAGGAAAATGGCATTATTGATAGAATTTTACTACGGGTAAGAGAAAGGGAAAGCTTGAGAGGGAGAGAAGGACTTCGGCTCTCAGTGTGCTCAGAATTTATCGCCTGATTGCAGGAGCAAGCAAGGAAATTAAGCGATAAGAAAATCAATTGAATACTCCTGGATCCATATAAATGTTCCTAATGTTCAAACTTCCCAGTAAAAAGCACAGAATGCAGCAGGAGAGGAGGGGTGGGGTGTGTGTGTGAGGGGGGGACTTGGGAGAAGTAAAGGGTTGCAAGAGAGGATGTGGGTGGGTGGGTGAGTGGGGAGGGGTCGAGGGGCGTGGAAGAGAAGGTCATCAATCACATCTGGGTGACACACAATGAAATCTGACCGCAGCCCAAGATGTTTTAATACGGCATCCATTAGAGCCCTCAAATAAATTGCAATTTGGAAAACAGAACATAATACCAGCCAAGTTTTCCTCATCCATCTTGCAGTGTGTCATGTAATGTAATTGCGTTGTTAATTTATCCAAGAATTTCCTTGGTACACCATTTCATCCGCATTGGTTAATTTCCCTGTAGAGTATATTTTCTCCCTTTCCCTCAGTCAGCCCTCCCCTCCTCTAGCTGTATAGCTAGCGGGGCAGAGTAATGTTTCTGCTTAGCATGGCATTAGTCGAAGGGCTAATCAAAGCACTGAAGTCTGTGACACTTTATCAATGCCTGGCTGTGCGCCGGCCAACCTTGCTGTAGTGCAGATCCAATCAGGCCTCCACTGCCTGTCATTATGTCTCTGTGACAGCAGGATCACTCAAAAATGCCCGTGGATTACATCAATATTATTGACAGAGTCTGGGGCATTTAAAGCTGGGCAGCAGCACCAAATGCATAGCAGGGGGCTGACACTTCCTGTGTTTGGGCCGAGGCATTACGGCAAGCTTGGGGGACCGCGAGAGTGGGAGAGATGTATGAGCAGAGCCAGAGTAAATACAAAAATCAATGCAATGCCTAAAATGAATCAGAGGAATAAGACAAACAGATGGTATAATGACCCATTGTTGACTTTGATATGTAAAATTGCAACTTCCCAAGCAGATCTGCCATGCTTAAATGTGCCCTTCCCTTTATATTTTGAAGAATTCCCAATAACAATGACAAGACAAGCACCTGGGTGGTTTAGCTGTCAGTGGTAATGGGCTAAAGACTTGTTAATGCAACAATAAAACCCTAGAAATTTTCTTCATTCCTAAAATGGTTCAATCTTGATAGGGGATTGGCAAGTTTTGACTTCACTTGACAGATGCGTGTCATAATATCCACAGGTGTGGACCCATGTCTTAGTTAGAAGGATGCTGCGGATGGTGCACGGAGGGAGACTAATATAGGCCTTCTTGTGTCTGAGAAAAAACTTGAGTGTTTTCATACCTCCTGTCACCTGAGTGAGGGTCTTGAGGGGAAGGGGCTGGGAGGTGACAGCAGAAATTGCCCTGTGGGGGGAAAAGGACTGGTGGGAGTGGGATACCTTTGTCTCTCTCCTGGCAGAGTCCTGTATGTATATATCTCTCACATCAGACCTATAAGGGTAGACAGAGAAAAGGAAGAGAGCACGAAGTCTGATATGATCAAAGGATGACAGGAGAGCATAGAGGAGGAGAGTCGACCAAAACAAAGGCTCATTCTAAAGTTCCCTGGTGCTGGGTTCCTTACTATCTGACAGAGAGGGAGAGACATGGACTCCACCCCTCAGGCAGAACTCATTTCTACTTGGACACATCACAGGCAACCCTTATTTGATTCATCTGCATATTTTACAGACAAGGAGCATTCACTCAGGTCCAAAGTATGCACATATGTTCTGAAGAATTGCAAAGTTCCATGAGTTCAGGAATTTAGACCGTACTTAGAACAAGTAGAAGTTCAGTTATGTACACCAATTCAAATGCTGTAAAGTGACCCATTTGAGTGTAGAGTCCCATTTTGAAGTGTCAGTTTGGGTCATCACCATCTGTTTTAGCTTTTTATTCATATTTTTAGAGTCAGAAATGCCTTAACCATAGGTGGCCGAGTGCCACGTTGCTAGCTTACTTAGCAAGGTGCTTTGTATGAGTGCATCACAAAGACCCAGATACCTACTAAGTAGTGATAAGTTACATCAAAACAAAATGTTCATTAATTTCTTGGATGGTCTGTCAGTACATGTAACCACACTGCAAGCCATAAAAATTGCATGAAAACTTCTATAGAAGTGTTTGTAAGTTACTGGAAATAATAGAGGGTCTGGCACTTTCAAGATCCAGAGGTTGCTGCTTGTACAGTACATAAAAAATCTTTAGCAGCTATAGGCGCATATAATTCTGTCAGGAGCATATTAAGAACAAAACAGGAGGTCAAGGAGGAAGGATTATTGGACTTGCATTAATCGGGTGGATATAAATAAACGCCAACTGCTCACTAGCTTAACACATTATTTAAATAACACAAATATTTCAGTGAAACTGCATTTACTAACTAACTATGTGGAGGAGTATTGGGTACAAATTGTACCCCTTCCTTCTAAAATGTTAAATAGAAATATCAAATAAACAGAATAAAACACTGAAGAAAGTATTACTTTACCACCAGTGGCTGCACAATCAGAAACATGCAAAGAGTGAGTGTGCAGCTGATCTGCTGATGTCTATTTAACTTGAAATTTAAATTCTGATTCATAACTCACTTCATGGTTTAGCTGAGCTGTCTTCCCCATGTTCTACAAATATATCATTTATACTTCAGTGGTTTACACAGAGAAAGTCACTATTTTCAGATAAATCAGTGAAATAATGACAAAACCTTGCATGCATGTTGAAAAATTGCAGCCCTCCAACCTTACAAACCTCAAAGCCAAGGCTGCAGAAAGACATATTTATTTTCATGGTTTTGAGACATATAATCTGATGTCATTGTGTGGATTTGGCTTAGCTGAACATATACATTAGAGAAATGGTTAGACTTTTGAAAACAGCACTGAAACACATGGAAGTTTTCCTTCAGAGGCCTACATCTCGGCAAGGAACTGCAATGTTTAGGCATTAATCATTTGATTCAGTTTTGATTTTGCATTGAACTAATTTCTTCCGGAATTAGATTTTACACATTACTAGAGATCAAATACACATTATACTTTTAAACTGTCACATCCGGAAGATTTAAAGGAAAACCAGAACACCAAACATCTGGTTTCACTGATTTAGAAGGTCGGATGATTTTCTTTAGGTTTTTTGTCCCCCCTGTTTGCCAGCCCAGTATTGAACATCATCTTTCCTGAGGTGGAGAACTGTGAGAACTGAGACTTTTATATCCAGCTACAGCTCCGATCACTTTTTCTTCCACATTTTTCTTTATAAGAGTAAATGATGTCTCAGGAGGAAGAAGACAAGGAAGAGTTACTTGGCCCTCCAAATCCCACACTCTCATACGAAGCATACCATTAAGAGGTGTGGGGTCCTTAAAATCTGCTCTCTGTCTATTTCCTCTCACAGCCTATGTGGCTAAAGACATCAGAGGGGCAAACAAACCCTTGTATGTCCGTTTCCATTCTGACAGGTAAAATAAAAAGTTGACAGCACTGAAATCAAGCTTGGCCCTGAGACAAGGTATCCTCCGCTGTTAGTCCAGTCTAGGGAAAGATGAGACATAAATTAGTAATAGCTCTTTTTGTGTCAACTAGACAATCACTCCTGGTTGTCGACCCATTGGTGTGTTTACAGAAAGCAAGTGAAACACATTCACCGTCAGTCTAAAACTTAACAATATGCTCAAGGTGGTTGGATGAGGAAGGAATCAATAAAACTTGCTCACTTATAAGGCACCAAGGTCAGTGGCAAACTTCACGTGTCTGTCCACTGTTACACTGCTACAT
Source organism: Simochromis diagramma (assembly GCF_900408965.1). Classification (NCBI taxonomy): domain Eukaryota; kingdom Metazoa; phylum Chordata; class Actinopteri; order Cichliformes; family Cichlidae; genus Simochromis; species Simochromis diagramma. The sequence goes on from NW_024387030.1 coordinate 9,189,657, forward strand.
CTACTTTCATTTGTCTTCTTCCTCAGTCTGTTAGGTAAAATAAATGGGTCTATGTTCTTCTTAAAAGAATACTTTATAGTTGGACTCGTATAAACTCAACAGTACGTTTTGTTTCTCAGCTATCGACTGCTTCATAGATGGAGCTATTTGTAATGCAGCATCCGTGGTACATTTTGTTGGCCTTTTGCAGGCTTCATTTTTAACCATCAGGCTTTCATGACCCCTTAAATCTTTCTGTGGAATTCTACAGGCTGGTAAAATTGTTATGACCTCTTTATCTGTTTTATGGACTCCCTGGTCATTTCAGATGGGTAAAAATCAATGCCATTTTTGACCGAAATCAATCGAATTTACTGGTGGTAATTTGAACATGTAGCCGTGTGATACAACAGAATTGTGGACTAGAAGACCATTGATGGGGCGATTTCAGCCCAATCAATAAATACTATAGTTGAACTTTAGACTTTAGACCTTCTTTACCCTGAAGGTCCCTGTACTGAGAACAGAGACACAACTGCCACTAGCTTTTAAATGTTACCAAGTATGGACAATCAGTGCAAAGGCCATTTGATACTAACTTTGAACTGATTGTGGTGATTTGAAATCTTCAGAAATTTGAGAAAGAAGAACAAGGGCTTAAAACATTTTAAAGGAAAAGATGCTAAAAATAGCTACAACCTTAAAAATCTTCATTAAAAGAATACAATTATAAATATGTCTGAGCTTATATTTACCGTAATGATAGTTTGCTGAAAAAGTCTTTTAATTTGGATGTACTGCTTCATAGAAGAAGGAATACAGCATCTTTTCTTTGACAAGACATCACTGATTGTTTTGTTATGAACGCCACATCCTGGTAATCCCGCTCTACCTCTTGCCGTCACTGCACTGTCTAATGATGCACAGATTGACACAATAGCCCCTCCTCCTTTCCTTTCCCCCTCTCTGCCATCTGTATGAGAGATCCTAGCACACAGAACTGCTTCTGCATGTTCTCTTAAATGTGTCTCCCAGGCTGGGAGAATAAGGGATTAATGAGATAGATTTATCTTTTCTGGTAATACACTCGCCATTGTTTTCTCCATGCATGTCCTAAATGCATCCCAGAGTGGCTTGGAAGAGAGCTGCATCATTGAGTCCCATAGATCAGCAGTGAGGCTTTCTTTTCCACATTCCCATATCCATTTTTGAGAAATGAATGTATCTACGTATACATATAAAATTCATTTAACATTTAACCTGTTAAAATATACTGCCTTTTACACGGGGAAGCTAATAATCTACGCTTTTATAGTGCATTGAAGTTGATCCAATATGTATAATTACAAGAGACAAATTGCATAGTTGTATATATCTATTTGCCAATGTGTTAGTATTAATAATGGAACGTATCCTCTCCTGTTCATTTTGTCAGTCACTGCACTTATTAGAAAGAGCATAAATAATTGGATACAATTATAGAGAAATTAGTTTTGAAATGCTGTTCTGATTACCCTTCAATCCATGATTGTACAGTTTACTGAGACTACATACATGAACTCATCAAACCCAATCTGATACAACCTAGAGCTATATACATATAGACAATTATATTGTCCTTCGGAGAGTAGTTAAAAAAGGCTAAGAGTCAATAATGACGTACATGTTCTTATTTGGTTTCATCAGAGCTTTTGCCCTCACTTGTAAATTGTTTTGCTGCACTGCCTCAAGGATGATGTAAATTAGGTAAAATTTTGCATTACTGCCGCACAGATGAATATGCGAAAGCTTTATCTTGGGGGACAATTACAGCATTTATGTAGATTGTCAGTGCAGTGCCCATTTACACTTAGAAGTATTTGTTTTAGAAAAATGGTAAAATTGTATTTATATTTATCTTTTGGGAATCAAGATTAGCGTTATAAGTATTGATTCAAAATGCAATTAAAATATAAACTCATGTCCACATGTCACAGTCTATCAACAGAAAAGCACAAATCCTTCTTAGGGCATATAGCATCTGTTTGAATGCCGGTAGTCAGCTGCTAATAATAAGAGGACATGCACTGTAATTATCAAGGCATGAATCACACACACTGTCCTCCCACTGAAATGCAATGCTGCCTGGGTGGCAAACCAGAGCAAAATACACAGTGACCCCAGAAACTAGTGGTTGATCTGCTAACAGGTGAAGACCCAGCTTTCAGCACACCACAGATCAAGTTTCTGAAGAAACCTGGGGTGGGTGTGAGAACACTGATGGGTGTTCAGGCTCCACATTCAAAGTGTGAGTATTTTTTTTCCCCAAACTGCAGTGACCCAGGCCAGATCAGGCACACATTTAGTCCATGACCTCACAGAATGAATGGCAAATGTTTTGGAAATCCACAGTGGATGATTGGGTCATATTTAAATGCAGCTTTACAGTTAACTTTCTGAACATTTAAAGCAGTGAAGTATGTAGTTGTTGGTAATTTGGTGTCCTACTGGAAGCTTCCTAAGTGAGTAGCTAAGGGTTTTAATAATTATTGAGTTGGAACTTGGCATTTGTTCTTGCCCTTTTTGTCAGACTTTAGAGTAAAATGAATGAGACTGTATAGACTGTATATCATTACAGCCCCCTAGACTTGCAGTCATCTGAAAATCATATTTACAATGTACGTTTTGTTTATTTTGTCTCCTCTTTATGTCCTATAAGCTTGGTGTGGAAAGATAGCCATGTTCCTGTTTAATCCCTTGTCTTATGTTTTGAAGGTGAAGAGAAAAGACAAGGCTAAACCTGCAGAACAAGCAGCTACCACAGAAACAAATGAGCGATCACTCGACTTGATGACTTTAGGCCCAGTGTCACAGTAATGTGCGCGGCTGTCTTAACTTGAAATGGCAAGGCAACTGAAGAGGGCTTCCTCCCATGAATCCCTTGCTCCACTCCACACATGCACAGCCATCAGCAGGTTAATTAACTGTGAAAGCTGCTCACTTGAAACCTTAAATCACTCATTCAGCGTTCTGTCATGAGCCACCAGCTTAGCCACGCTGACAAGGGTTCCGCCTTGTTTACCCAACACTGGAGACAGAAGCGTGGAGATGGGGAGGGTTGAGATTTAGGTGGTGTGGCGAGGTACTGCACGACGGGCATCAAATCTGGGTTGTAATGATGGAAGTAAAATGTCAGTGAGTGATCTAAAACCACATGCAGAAATATACCCCTGGGTGTGACAATAAACGTGTTGCTGCTGTTTCTCATACTCTCCCGGGAAACCAGGAATATGTCTTCTAGTTTATTTTTCTTTTTTGTGAGTTCTTGCCTATTGTGGGTAATAAACATGATTATTATTTAGACATTTGTAAATCTGATTTTATTACAGATTTCAGTGCTTGGTTAAGTACTTTGCTGTCAGAATGAATCTAGGAGTTTGTAATTTGCAACATCAAAGAAGTGAGTAATCACACAAAACATCAAATTCTTGCTCCTGTTTGACACCCTTCTTGCTGTTTGACTTTCTCGTCATTGCTGATTTTTGTACATGGATCTTTTATTTTTGTTTTTTTGTACCAAACATGCCCCATGCAAGGCAGAGGTCATCAGCACTTGACTATTGTTGTAGCATTTAGCAATCTTCCAAGGACTGAAAAGAGTGATGAATGATGAAATGTTTCTGCCAGTGAAAATGCTTTGTCCTGATGACTAGAATCAACTTTCTGGGATTTCCTTACCTGGATTTCTTAACATGCAAAAAATTATTATTGAGCCTCCTTCTTCTTTTTCTTCACATATTGAGATTAGTCTCATCTCTCCAAAGGATAGGATGTTTTTATGTACAGTGCAAGTCATAAATAGGGGTACTGCTTTAAAATGCTATAACACTAAGAATTAAATACATAAATACAGTAATAGTGAAAATAAATTACACCCCCTGTTAGTTCTATTATGTTCTGATTTGCTTATCAGAACATAATAAATAATCTGGTGTTTGATTGGCAGTTATCTTGAAAAAAATGAAGAGGGCTGCCAGTCTTCCCAGGAGTGGACATCCCAGCAGATTTTCCCAAGATCAATCCCCCGAGAAACTGCAAAAAACCCCAAAAGCTACATCTCAGACTCTACAGGCCTCATTTAGCATGTTAAATGTTAAAGTTCATGACAGCACAATAAGAAAAAACGACTGAACAAATATGGCCTGTTTGGATGGACTGACAAATAATCTCTCTAAAAAGAAGACGGCAACTTGACTTAGGTGTGCAAAGTTGAATCTAAACCAAATCACAAGACTTCTGGAATAACTTCCTTTGGACAGATGAGACCAAAGTGGAAATGTCTGGCCATAACGCACAGCACCATGTGAGAACCAAACATGGTAAATCAGCACAAACACCTCAAACCAACTGTCAGCACAGCAGTTAAGGGGTCATGATCTGGGCTTGTTTTGCAGCCACATGACCAGGGTACCTAGCAGTCACTGAGTTGACCATGAACTCCTCTGCATTAAGTATTTTAAGCCCATGTCTCACACAGTTGAAGCTTGGACAGAGTTGGGTCTAACTTTAAGACATGTCAACGGCCAGATTGTCTTTTGTCTTTGGGCAGTCTTACAAATAGGTTAACACAACCTGTATGTATAACTTTTCCAAATCATTCTCTTTGTTGCAAAGAATGGTCTGGTAACACAATGTCAAGAACTTCAGAAATACCAAAGTAACTGTAATTTCTTGGGTGGTGTTGGTCTTCTAGGTATCCATCCCCAAGCTGAGCCCTTTTCACACCCTTCAGGGTCTGTATTATTCCTGCCTCTATAGGTCATCCATAATATTCAAATGTGTTTGCTTAGGGAAAACTGTGACATACGCCTATTTTCCCCCATTAGTCAAATAGCTGTGGCCGTATAGGACGCTCTTTCAGAGCAGACCCAACAGAGAGGTTGTGTTCTTGTCTGCTCATTTCTCCTTTTAACAGGTTGGACATCTCAGAGGCACGGGTTCATTTTGTTCTCACTGCAGGGGTATTGAACTGTAATGGCACCCTGGGGAGGACTGGACTAATATGTAAGAGCTTTCAACAAGAGCAAATATCTGGGACACAGATTTGGATTCACGTGTGTCATGAACAAATTCGTTCATTAATAAAGAATAAGATGAGCACAGAATTACATTTTGAAACGCAGCTTACTGCTGAAGTGATGATAGCACTGACAGGATGACCGGCCCCAGTGTGAGAATTCTTCCCCTCTGTGCATTAGCCTGCCTTTACAATCCTCTGTCCTTTCTTTGAAGCATTACCGTTGAATATGACATCCATAAATCAACTGCCATCCAAATAATCTCATAAACTAGTTTACAGCGTAATTCATGCTCATCAGCATTCTTTGTTTAACATTTATGTTTATTGATAAATGAAGATAGGTTTAAATAATTCAAACCAAACATTAGCTATGAGCAGAGAGATTAATAATTGATGGGGTGTGTGAAGGGCTTGGCCACTCTGGGAATAGATAATATTAGCTTAATGCAGAGCTGTGTGAACAGGGGAAGTGTAATGGACCCGCCGCCTTTAACTGATGATGGTTATTGTGGCCTGAAAGTTGTTACAAAAGGGGAAAAGGGGTCTGCGTCGTGCTGAGGGGGGGAGGGTTGCAGTTTGGCCATAGATTTGGCTCATAGGAGCTGACAGTGCAAATTGTGGTTTTAATAGCAGGAGGTTTACACATTCTACTGAGAGGCCCTAATGGCCAGGCCTGTGCTTTGCGTAAAGGGAGAAAAATGGCCCTGCGCTATTAAAATGAAACTTGAGAAGGTCCTTGCTCTTAGTTTGGTGTTTTCCTTTTTTCCCAGTCAAACTCTGTCTCTCCATCACTCATTCTGATCCCCTCCTGTCCATTTCCTGCTCGGGCTCTCTCTTAAGTTTGCCCACACACCCTCAACGTGGTGGCTTGCAAAGTGATCTAATGCACTGACCCTGTGTGCGGCAGACAGGCTCATTTTACACAGAAAACTAAGGAGCAGACCAGGTTATGTATAAGACAGTCTGAGCCTGTGTGGCAGATGATGCTCAGAGAATGATATCTCATAGATATTGCATTAAATAATAATATATGAATGACTGAACCACAAATTGGAAACATTCTCTGTCTAAATAAAACCATACAGTACAGCAGTAAAAGGACCCGTTACTGCATATACAATAAAACCATATCATTAAGACACTCTTATCTCTTGTACACAAAAGAAGAATGCAGCAATGTTTGATATTACCCATATGCTTATGTTAATGGCTGCTCAGTGCCTGCAGGTCAGCCTGCAACAAAAGGGCCTTACTCTCCAAGGGATACTATGCTTGTTGTGCCGGGCTAGTAAAAAAAGATGCCGAGAGATAATGTGTATCAAAGGCAGAGGAGGACCCCTTCATTCCATATTGCTATCACAGCAGCATATTAGCATCTAAACAAAGGAAGCAGAATCCCCTGCAGCGCAGCGGTGTTTCATGTGGTCACTCACTGCTTTTATTTATTTCTCAATCCAACACATTTTATGCTGAGTAGCAGAATTCAGCGCACTCCCCTCCCACCCCCCACCCCTAAAAAAAAAAAAAAAATCCTCTTGTGTTTTCAGCACAAAAGTGTTGAAGTTGCTGCTTCTTCTCTTTTTCCTCTCTCCTTCTCTCTGCTCTCTCACTCTCTCTCTCTCTCTCGTTTGACTTTATTGCACAGCTATGACAGCTGTCATCACTCCTCAGCAGGCTTCAGATCTGCATTTCAAGGTTTGCAAGTTCACAGGTTCACCAGGTTCTGCTTAGGCAGACAACACAGGCAGCCAGTCTCCCGATGAGTCCCTCCCATAAACAATAGGTCATGCATACACGCACAGCAACAGGAAATGCATATAACATTGGCCCAACTATTTTTGGCTCCGTATTTGCAGTACGCTTTCTATTAGATAAAACAGTTTCTGCAAAAGAAGCTAACGTGCATTCATATGGCAGTGATAGGTTGCATTATGTCTATTAATCAGGAAGATACATCAAAGTAGAGTATGAGAGAAGCAGTATATTAATAGAAAAACATCTCATATTGGTAGGAGAAAATACATCTTAAAGGATCTGGATTTGAAAGAGGACAGTGAGAGTGCAACTATTAACAGACAAGATTATGAGTGCTGTATTACCTAAAAAATTATTAAATAACATTTTCTAATCATCAATACTAATTAAAAATAAACTTCATGTCAAATTAAGAAACGGTTAAAGGAATTCCATGCATATTTGCATTTTTTGCATACTGCTGCGGTCTAACAAGAGAAAGATTGGTGATTATGCAGCACAAAATAAAAGATTACTGTGATAACATTAAATGCATCTGTAATTATCACATTACTAAAAGCATATCCTTTGCATTGCACATCAGTTCTTCAAGTTCTTTAATTTTCTTGTCCCATTTTGCCTTTTTCACAGCCAAAATAGGACAAATACATGATGGTAAACTGCTAAGTTCAGATTAATTAGATCAATTATGTGACAATGCATCTCTGGTAATGTTGCTGCAGAAGTAATGTAGCAAGTAGTGTGACAAGTTATTTTTCTTAAAGGTAACAAGTAATACTTTAAATTTCGGGGGAAATGTTCCAAAAACTGGTAACAAAATGTAACGATAAACATAAGAACAAGGCTTTTTGCAGCCATAATCACACAACACTGCTATATTATTGGGTTTTTTTTAAATTCTATATAAGAAAGACATGTTCATAGTTATATTTTACCAAGCACAATGGTTTCCTGCAGGCTCTTTTGTTTAAGATCCTAACAGCAAATTGTAGGTTATTGTCATTTCCTTTTCAACATTAATCAGCATCTCTAGGTTACAACAAAAGCTAAAGTGTCTCAAAACTATTTCTAAAAGAAAATGTTGCATGTAGCATACAAACATGACAACCACATTTCCAGTTGTTTTAAATTGTTAGACTATTACTTTAACATACTTATTGATATATCTGTGACTTTAATGCTCACAGTCCATCCTAACCAAACTAAACCATATATCTGTTCAAACTTGTACGAGGAAGTGCTTTAAAAATTGATTCCTCTGGGTTTTGGAATGAGCAATCTGAAGCAGACAAGACTCTGGCCTCTTGTTACAGCCTTGACAGACAGACCTGTTTGTTTTTGACCCTGGCTGCTCTCCTCTAATGCTGTCACTGTCAAAACTGAAATGCCCTTTAAGACAGATATTTGACTGGTCAGCTGGTGACCTGCCTTGCAGCTGCTGGATGGATGGACAACATGCTAAGACCAACTCTGCAATTTGCCAGATCTAGCTTTGACAGCAAATTGAAAACGATCAATAATAACCTGTCAGGAAGAGGCAGCGTTTCCCTCTCATTTAGTGATAAAGGTGAGTTTGTGTTTGATGAGTTGCAAGTGGATAGACAGGAGAAGAGCGAAACAAGAGATTGGACACAGATGTAGTTGGACAATTTTCCACTAAATTGGTATAAAAAAAACACATAAAAGTAGGCCATTTTGGTTATATTTCTGTGGTAATTCGGTTGTCCAAGCAAAAGCTGTCTGAGTGATGCCATCATTGTCCTAAGGTTGGTGTATGACCTCTGGGCACGGGGATGACTGTGCATATGTAACCAGGCTAATTTAGACAATGCTCTGAGCAAGCTTTACTCCATAATTCACAGGCTTGGGGTTTTTTTTAACCCCTTTTTCCCCCATCAGACAAACCCTAGGTCTGCAACCATGCACAACTTCTGCTCCCCAGCTCATCTGGATAGCTGGAGGCCTAGTCAGAGACAGATAATGGACCAAAGGTACAAAGGCGCACATATCTCAATACATGCATGAGAGGAAAGTGCTGGGTCGTTATGGTAGTCTGAGATAGCCCCAGTCTCATCACTTTCTCTGATGTGTGTGTACATGAGTGACATGTCATTGTCCTCACATCGGCCTAAAGCAAAGCTCCTTTGTTATCATCTCTGAATGCATAAACCTTTCTAGTCTGGACCTCAAAACAGAGGACAGGGCAATTAAACACCATGGTGTCGCTTGAAAGAATTTTCTGTGCATTTTTTTCCAGTCCCTTTTAAAAATGATGTCCCATAAAGGAGAACGAATTGCTCCATGGAACTGATGCATTTATTTATGTTTTGTTTTGGGGTTGTTGGTTTTTTTTTTTTTAGCTTTTTTAAAAAAATAATAAAAAACATTGATTGTTATAGAAATAACTTCTGAAACACATTCATTACAAATAAAAATGATAAATTAGACTTCAAGGTAACTATTAATAAAAACCTCTGTACAAAACATGCAAAATACATCAAAGTATTTATTTGGTCTCTCAGCTACAAATGGGAGACTAAAGAAAAAAAAGTCTTGACATGGTATTCCAGACTAAAAGCAAAACTAAAATTTCAGATCACTTCAGCGAGCCTTCAAAACAAACTTCACTGCCAAATCGGAGAAATGCTACCACGGTTCCTCTGTTCCTCTGTGATTGTGATGACGAGTCGTTCTCCCAGTTCAGAGCCCTAATGGTGTCTGTGGAAGGAATGTAGAACTGAGTTCCAGGCTGGCAGGGACGTGCTTAGAGCTGCACACTTGTCACAGTATATGATATGAGCACTCCTCTGAACTACAGCCGTTAATAATTTCTTCAAGATCCAAAAGTCTTTTTCTTTTTTTTCTCTCCACACTGTCTTTACAGAACTAGCCACCAAGTCCCTGTAACTATTTCAACACTTGCAGTAGAGAAAGCAAAGAGATGGAACACTCTCTTTGTTTAACTGAAGAAAGTTTGCAGAACCGGTCTCAGAACTTGACATGAAAAGAAGAGCAGTGTGAGCAGTCAGGCAGACAGATAGTCAGGGTGGCAGGCTCTGAAAGGAATTCTGGGTACCAGTTAGCTTATCTAATTGCAAACGAGCACAGAAGTGCGTGGACACTCATCACACGCTTGTCAAAACATAGCTGCCCAAGATTTTGCTCTGCTGTTTGCTAAAGATTTTGTTTACATCCAGACAGGCGTTATCTAATTCCACTTTGAGAGGACAATTGTAGCAATTACTCTCAGATAGGTTTGGTACAGCTGGAGAAACAAAAGAATGAAAAGATTTATCAAAAGCATCTCTTAGAATTATTGCGTCATCCCTGGGCTGTCTATGTGCATGAGCTTTGAACAAAGACTTGAAGATATGTGTTTTTTTTCCTGATAGTTTAACATCTATGGTAAAGATTAACAGGCTATTAAAAGTTGTGTGTTATTGATGGAATATGATAAAAGAAAGTTGTTAAAGGTTCAATTACAAAAATGAGCCTATAAACACTGAGTAAAATCAAATGGTTTCATATGGAGAGAAGTTAATGTGTCTTTGTAGTTGTAGAAAACAAATTTTAGAAAACAACAACTGCTATACCAACCGGTCTGTAAGGCTTCAATCACAGAGACCTAGAAACAAATTGGTGGCTTCAGGGGAAAAATTTGTAGTCCTTTGAAATGTGTCTGTGAGTGTTTGTTGGCTGACTCGTCAATCAGAGTGAGTGTATGTGACATCAGTTAGGACTGGGACTTTGGGACCTGCCGGCAAACTTCACCAAATACTTGCAACCAGTGAGGGAACACACATTATTTCCTAGCGTCCCGTGGTTGCTAGGTGCTCGCTAACCATATCTGATGACGGATTCAGTCGTCTGCAGTGAATCTTGGTAGAACCTATGATGTAATCTACGTAAGCGCTCTACACTGTTGCCAGTAGGAGGTGATAATATAAGGTAACATACATGCTAATTATGCATCAGGTTACGCTGAAGTTTAGAGTGCTCTGTGGTTACAATGTAGCTATGGCATAAGTCTCTAGTAAACCTGTGTAACATCAGTCTCCTAGCCTGCTCCCAAGGTCAATACTGACATGCTTTTCGAGCCACTTCAATATTAATACCTTTTTTTTTTAAATTTTTTTTTTTTATTGTTTTAGTTTAGCATACTAGCAGGGTAACATGTTCTAATTATCAAAACTAATTAAAATAATTTTAATGTCACTAGTTTGGAAGTTAGCCTGGTAGCGCTGAGGAAAACATTGCAGAATGGCAATCTGTGGGACCGTTTGAAGAGAATTTTTTCTATTGAAAACTACAAGTGCCACACTCATGGCTGAACTAGAAGAAAAGACAAGGAAAAACCGAAAAATTCCCTGTTATCCTCTGGGTGCTGTGGATAACTGTACCAAAATTCACGGCAAGCCAATCTAACAGCTGTCAAGACATTTCAGTAAAAGCAGAACATGTCAACCTGCTGGTTAAAAGTTGCTGAAGTATTTCAGTCTGGAGTCTGAAGTGGCCTTCCCTAGAGCAATCCCCTAGCATGGGTAAAAAAAATGGTGACAGGTGTCTTACTTAAAGGAACACTGCTGGTAGTGAGAACTAGAAGAATTTCTGAAAGAACAGGAAGATTAACACAAACACTGAACTTAAGTTGATCTTATTTTCACAATGCTGAGGGAAAGAGAGAAAAGTCTCCTTACACAAATATTCAGGATCCCCTTCTAACACTGCAACTGAATCACAGCACACGTCTTGTGGTTTTTCCAAACATACAGCGCATTAAGTAGACATGTTCTTTTGAATTCAGTGGAACATCCTCACTCACCAGGTGTCACTAGCTGAACGGGGGTCAAAGTTTAAGGAAGGAAGAGGCCATTTTGTTTTTCACCATAGACCTGAAACTGCTGATGGATGCACTTCCTATGTCTTTGCATCCACACACACATACTGGAACAAATGGTGTGACTGTATGCTAATGTTCTTGCTTGTGGCCATGCATTATCTGCTCAACAGAGCAAAAGATTAAAAACAACCACAGATCACTTGTGTTTTGAAGAAAAAAAAAATATTTGTTCAACAGCATTTTGCACTTCTCTCTTAATGCCACAAGGCATTCGTGTTGAGTAATGAGTCAGACTAATCCCTCATTGGTTTCTGTGGCTTTGAGCATTAAAACATGATGCGTCTCCTCACTTCACTGTAAATGCCTGTGGACCTCTTAATGTAGCCAAATGCCCTGCTGGGTTGGATTGACCGTAATGGATTTGGTCCAATGACAGATATCCCGCTCTCATAAATTGATTTGATCTCAGAGGACATAAAATTAGAGAATTTTTACAATTGAAACATCAATGGGAGATAAACCACAATGGCATGAAGAAAGTCAATGCCTGCTGAACTGGCACTGGAAGAATCAAACATGTTACTCAAGTGACTGGTTATTAATACTTCTGATCTGCTTTTATCTTAATTTTGTGAGGTCGCTGATTTGTTTAATAGATGAAATACATCTTTCTAATTTAAATCCAAAAGCAGCTGCAACTAGTAAATAAAATTTCTTCCTAACTTCCATTTAAATTATTGTCACTGGAATGTTTTACCTATGATATGTGGACTAAAAATAACATGATGCTAATTCCAACTCCCTTTTTATTGTTAATGCCGGTATCAACATATTTTAGCATGAAAGATGTGTAATCTATCACAGGGTCTATTTTTAAAATCAGTCACTCAGCCAGAGTCCGATTGCTCATAAATTCAGCATCGAATAAAGTGATCAGATTACATTTAATGCATTTTTTTTGTTTCCGCGGGCCTCGGCTATAAATTAAAACCATCTGAAAGCGTCTAGAGTGCATTTCATTTTGCCTTGATTCATGCGCTGTAATATAACCCCTCTCCGATTCCCTGTGTGGCACAGGACAGCGGGGCGAGTGAGCTGAGTGCGTCAGGAGATTAAAACCTAACCGCGAGATTGGACTCAGGATGTAGGCATCAGATAATATACTAGAGATATAATGAAAGTGCAAACAAAAACCTGGCACAAGAGAAACGCCTGCTCATAAAATCTCTTCTCTCACCATTGTCTTTCTGACAAAAGAGATTCCACAAGCCTGGCGCCCTGCGAGTTATTAACAGTTGACTGAATTACATACTTCAGAAACTTAAGTGATTTGAGTTTTGCCCTAGCTTTTCCATTGCCAGACAGTGTGTGTAGCTGTCCTTATGAGGGCTAAGTACACAAGGAGCACATTGTATGCATGTAATTGAAAAACTGACCCATCAATGGAATAAAGGTGTCAGAATATTGTGTTTCCTACACAGACAGGGAGGTCAATGAAGCAACTTTAGCAAATGCAGTTCTGCGAGGGGAGATCATGACGTGTAAAGCTCTTGCACTCTGTCAGTGCAGTGCTGAGCCCCTCTTCTCGACAGGCTTGGTTTACACCTTTGTGTCCTTGTGTGCCCGGCTGCTGTAGTGATAGATTGGTCGTCGCTTCCACGTTGGGAGCAGCACTGAATGAGACGCCTGCCGGACAGCTGTGCTGGCACACACTGCCATCCTTGCTGCCAAGTCGCAGAGCCTTTTTACCCCCTCTGCTCCCTGAACACTGCTCAGTGCTTACCGTCAGCCTCTTCCCTGTCGTGCTTCAATGACAAAACACACGTCAGGCTTTAACAGCTCACTTTGCACTAGCTTGGCGGATCCAGGCCAGCTTTTGTGTTATTGGCAGGGTCGCTGTCTGAGGTGTGTGCTGGGCCAGTGGAGCATACAAGGTCATATTTGGTCTCTGCTGTTCATGCTAATATATTAGATGACTGAGATGATTAGTGCAGACATACGCAGGCTGCAATTTCCCGGCCTTGTGGGAGCTGTTATCATTTTATTTAAAGTCTAAAACAACTTACATTAAACACCTTCCTGGGAGAGGCATTACAGGAGAATCCTGAAGTACCCATCGCTGTCAGGTTCTGAAGGCCTTGAATTGAGATGTACTTTTAGTTACAGTAATTGAAGAAGTTAACATGGAAGATGTAGAGGGGTGTAATATGTGATTAGCATTTTGCTGTGGCACCAGACTGCATTAATAAGAGATGATGAAAAATCAATAGCAGTCATTACACCACTATGCAGGATAAAATATTAACTAGTTTGGAAACTGACCTGAGGAGATTTCTTTTCCTCCAGCAGAGAAGGCTTGATGTGGTTATTGGTAATAAACACCTACAGGAGTGCAAAAGCTAGCCGAGGAAACATCATATCTACCAAAGAAAGGGAAGATGAGCAGTTAACCTTCAGCATAATTAGATCAACCTGGCCTCGTATGTGTTTTTTGCATCAGTCAAGTAAAGGAAGGTGAATGTATTTGAGCAGAGAGAATGATAAGTAATACAAATGCACACTGGCAAATTCAGTTCCTGCATTTGTAGGCATGTATTGACTCCAGACTTCAAAATGTATATCATGGCTTTGTGGAAACATCTGTCAGTGTCATTGTATGGCTTCACAAATGGCTTTGATCTCTCCAAGCTACTTCAAGTGCGAATGCAGAATCTCTTTCTAAGGCATGTTATGATTGTCTGTATTAAAAGCATAAATTTTAAACGGGAAGCAGATGATGTTATTAACCAGATCCTCCATATTGTTGTTACCATTCTCACTGAGGACTGTAGTCTTCCTCTTTCTGTCTTTTCTGAATAGATTCCCAGTGGAGGGATCGACATGGATTTCACAAACAATTTATCCCAAATTGCAGGAAAATTGACTGCAGATCTTACAGAGAGGACAAGAAAAAAAGAGAGGAACGAGCTTACGATGATCCACAGGGTATTTATTCACCAAGGCTCTCATGGTCGTTCCACAGGGTTCTCTCCTTTCAAAATAACCCACGGCCCCCTTTTCAAACCACCCTCCAACAATCACCACCCCCACCCATTCGTTCGCCGTTTCAAATGTATTAATGGGCCGGAACCTTCCTGGATGATCTTGGCCCTCTCCCTAATGAAAACACTCTGTGGCTGGATCCCAGTGCAGTAATCAGGATCTGGCCTCCAGAGCACTGGAGCATGCAACATGCAGAGCAGGAAGAGCCCCCCAGTGACCCCACACTGTGTCCTTCAGTCACCCCATGTTGCCCTGCGCCCTCTCTGGCCTGGGCCTCTTCTCTTCTAAAGCCCTCAATGCCTGAAGCCACAAGCCAGGACCTCTACAGTTTGAGGAGTTTGATAGGCTAGAAACAGCGCCCATTACCGAATTTACTGTTTATGTAATGTCAATGAGGTGTAACGCTCTGCAGTATCACAGTTTTGTAGGCAATTAGAGTTTATGGATATTCAAAAGATTTTGAGTATGTGTTGATATATTATTATCCCGTGGTAAGCTGTTTGTTTCGAGCTCATTTCTAGACAAAATGTTAGACAATATTTACTCTGACATGTATTCAAATAATCTCAGTATGTACCTCAGTGAAGAAAAGTTGTTGTTACATGTTTCAAAATATTACATCATCTTTAACTGTGAAAGCTGTGTATACTGTGCACTCTGCTTTGGGCATCTCTGATTCATCATCAAATCAGAGCCCTCAGCTACCATAAACAGAAGCTAGCCGCATATTGTAAACGGTGAAATAAAAGCCTTCCACTTCCAGGGGAGGTGTCATTTTTAAAGGCTGATCGGGACAAAACAGAAGCAGAAACCATGTCTTGGGCTCTCTCTGTGTTTAGCCTGTCGGTAGCCAGAAAGACTTTGTTTGGTCTGCTTTGACAGGCCTCCTTTAGTCTCCACTCTCTGTCCCCCCAGGCCCCAGCCTTCAGCCTCGAGGTAAGCCCAGCCAGATGTGGCGACCCAGGGTTCTTTACAGCTGCACGTGTAGAGGGGCACTAGAGTGATGGTGCAGTCGCTGGGATGTGCATCATCTGTTTTAACTTGTCTGTCTTCCCTGACAGACCCGCCGAGTGCTGTTTTCATTCCCCTTGGATAATATCTTTTACAGTTTTGCGAAACTGTCAGCAACCTAAAGCGGTGATCCCCACCTACCTGTACTGTTGCCCATCACCCCTAATGACAACCAGACACCCTCAAAGACAGGGCACTAAGGTGCTAACTACCCCACAGAGCTACAGTACATCTAACACACTTCCCAGCTCACATTTTCCAGATAGAATGTAAGGTTCAGTTTATTTAGCTGAAACATCTGTTACGTGATTTTACTGTTGTCTTTTACTTTTTGGTGGGTGGAGCATCTTTTAGTTTTTCTTTTTTCTACTAGTAAACATGCACCATTTCTAATATTGGCTTTAAAAAGAACTTTGCACATCGTAGGGGTGTGATAATGTAATAGAGGGTTGATGTCACTCAAACTCAGCGACACTAGATAAATTCTGGGGACCATTTTTGCAAATTGTGAAAAATGCCCCTCTTACTTTGGTTTATGCGAGAGACATTTATGTGTGAGCACTTCTTCAGGGCAATTTATTTGAGAATAAAAGAGGAGCCAGCCTTCACATGTGTTAGTGGAGCGTGTGACAACTACACTATGGTCTGCATTTGTTTTTCTTGGGCTCTTTCATTCTCTCCCTCTGACCTTGGGGGAACAAGGACCAGTGGGCAATTGTCTGGTGTCTCGAATAGTTAAGTCAGACATTTTGCTGCTCTACAAAGAACTGCAGGCCCGCTAACTACTGAAGAAATTATAGAGGAAAAAATAATGAAAGAAAATCTGTCAGATATGAAGAAGTCTCAGCTTTTTAGTGTCAATGCTCAGCCAGGCATAAAATGCTCCATTTAGACCCCTGTTCCAGAAACAAAGCTTTCTAGCACAGCCTCACAGGTAGTGATTGTCTGAGAATGTACAGAAAGATTTCCATGTCTCCCTTGCCCCCTCCTTTCTCCTCCGCTTCCTCCAGCCCTCCCTCTCTCCTCATATGAGACTGTAGCGTTCAGCAGCTCAGCTACGAGTTGTGAAGCAAACTTGGTGAAAAGCAGCAGGAGATGAATCTCTTTAAGTCCCCTTGAACAACATAAAACAGTCTGGGCTTCCATTATTCAGGGGCCTATGCTGCTTGTTTACAGTAGACTGGGCCCCGGTGCACCTGCACTCCGGATGGCCTGACAGCTTGATGGGCCCTTTAATGGTGATTCACTGGCCAGATATATGTGGATAAAAATGGAATTCTGGGAGAGCAATCTAATAAGAAAATAAAGCGCTGAATGGTTGCCATGGCTGTTGGATGAGCTTGTTGGGCCCTGTTCACCAGACCATGCTGGCTGGAAATCAAATCCAAACTTTGATCTTGGGGCTTTATTACATGCTATCACCTCAGCTATGGGTCCCTTCAAATAGAGTGTCACAGGGTCAAGTAGATGGTACTTTAGTTTTACCTTTTAAAACTCAGGCTTTAACCTTGATGCTCTGTAAACAGGAATTCAATCCCAGCGTTGAACATTATTTGGGTGTCTGTGGCAGTGTGCCCATAGTAAACTGTACAGTAAATTCTACACAGAAAAGAAATAAAATATCAGGCTGGTATGGAGCTATGCCAGAAATCTGACTCTAAACATAGCACTCAGAAGAACAGAACAACAAGCCTCACAGAAATCAAAGTTTACTAACTTGATCTCTGGAGGAATATTACTTTCTAAACAAGCAACTTAAAACACAGCCAATTTTATTGTAATTATATTATTATATAATGTATATGATTACATTATAATCTAATTAGTGGATATGATCTTTTGAAGGCATCTGACCCTGCTATTCCCAGCCTTTCGTCAGTGAGATATAAGGTATCCAGAGGCAGTCCAGTCTCTATGATGTTCAACAGCATGTACCCATTAAATACAGAGTGCATGACATGGTGCACGCACACACACATGAAAGGACACACATGAAAGCATACAAACGCTCGCACTCACACGCAAACACATATCCAGGATTCTAACGTGAGGTGCATTGATCTCCCTTGTCATATATCATTAATGAGGGTATTAAATCCATGTTTAGGAAGCAGAAGGCTGGCTTTAAGCTGGTTTTGCTGGAGTAATGCAAAAGACCCTTGCAGAAATCTCCCCCAAGGAAGTGCCGAGCTCTGGCTCTCTGGCTGAGGAGCACATTAATGGAGTGATGTCATGGTAGCTCATATAACTTGCTCTGTCCAGGGACAGGGAGAAATTTCAAGTCTCTGACCCATAAAGTGACCCTAAATCAGCAAATGATAACGTGCAATTATTGAAAGCATATGTTCATATAAATACCAAGACCAAAAGCTGGAAACGTTTCTTTTTTGTGAGAAAGAATATTCAGATTGATGATAATGTAGGAAGCAAATAGCATATGATGCATCCTTATAAAAACCTTGTCATACTGTATACCAGCTCTATTGATCAGGCTAAAATTCTCCCCTGCGTGCCTCACCCCTGGGTTATCATCGCATCATTACCATCCGGAGTTTGGAGAGATGCTACAGTATGATATGGCAAATGGACTCACTATTGATTTTGTCAGAGAAAGACAGAATGGCAGATGGAGAGGAAATCAAGAAAGAACATCTGGAAGGGGACAGGGAGAAAAGGGTGTACAAAGGGCCTCAGATGAGAGATGATACAGGAGGATGGGGATTCGCATAATCCTGTTGAAATTTGCAACTGTGCAACGCAGAACAATTTCTGTGGAAGAAATATTTAAAGTCAGTGGACCTAAAATAGGCAGGATATGTTTGTTTCACACTCTTTGTACTTTCATTACACGTGATTTAAAAAAAAGAAAGTCAATTTTTTATCTTGTATTAAAGGAAAATAGAAGGCTGTAGCACATTAGAAAATAGCAACTTTTCTCTGACTAATCCCATTATGAGAGGGAGTCTTCGCTTTGGAGCAAAGCTGAGGTGTTAATGTGATGAGCAGCATGAATGCTGAAAAAAATGGGACAATCCTTCCTTTCGGGAAAGGGATATCCTGAGGCACAGCTATATAGACCTTAAGTGCTGACAAAGAAGATATTGTATTTTTCCAGTAATCCTTTTAAACACCACAAGGCAGAAGCATACAGTTCATTTCAGAGTAATGCTTTTAAATTTCATTGAGGAAAGACTTCTTTTGTGATTTTTATCAATCATTTATTACAAGCCTGGCAGAAAAAGGTGAATATTCATATGCATAAAAGTCACAGTGTGCTTCTACAAAGAGAAATACTAAGAAAATAAAATAATCGCAGCAGTTCCTCCTGAATCAGGTCATCCACACACACACACACACACACACACACACACACACACACACACACACACACACACACACACACACACACACACACACGCACACACCAAAAGACCAGTATTTTTTTCTCTTTCTTCCCACTGGCTTGGTTTGTTTTGTTCTGCTTGATTAACCGAGAATGCTTGAAACTGTATGTATTGTTTCCGCACCATGAGCAGTGTCTAAAATATTTGCTGTGCATTAAATACTTTAGCAGACAATCAAAATCCTTTCAGCACTCCCCATTACTGTGAATAGGCTTAAGGGAAAATAATGTGCTGGGCATGCTGGTTTCGGAAAACATGTCAACAATTTATCGTCAGTAGAGTTTCTTGCTGTCAGGTGGAGCTTACTAGGGGCTACGATTAGTGCGGATTTGTGTGATGCACCATAACCTTGACACTGAACTGTAAAACAGCTTCACGCAACATTCCAAAGCACCTGTCAATCACCTCACACCTACAAGGATAAATATCCATCTGCTAGGGCAGCGCTTTGAAAGATGTGTTAAAGTGAGTTCTGTGTAGCTGTTTTAGTTACATCGGGAATATGTTTTAAGATACATTCTTGGCTGAACTTTCTGTTTTTGCACAACAGCGGACATTGTGATGTGCAAAGATCCACTAAATACTCAGGAAGACTGTGTGGTGTCTTTAAAACATATAGTTATACCTTGAGAAGGTACAGCCAGGTCTGTCTCCCCAAAGCGAGACTTTCTGACCAGACAGTCTTCTCATTATGACCAGCACAGGTGGATCCTTGCTCTAGTCTGCTCTATTGTTCAGGCTTTGGACACTATGAGAGTACCATTAACAGTAGAGGTTATGTGAAATGTGAAGGTGGGAGGAAACACATTTTTCAATACATTAATTTTTAGGAAGCATCTTTCACAAATGTCTCCGCTATTAGCTGACCTGTGGGAAGCTGCTGAATGAGTTTCACCCAGCGTTCAAGGTAGGATGGCAGCTTTTAGGAAGGGCAAAGGTCAGAGAGCATTTGCTTTCATAAAACTGGTTTTAATCACTCCTTTGCCACTTACTGCTTAGACTGAACTTTTGGAGAGTGCATGCATGTGTGTGTGTCTTTCTTCTCTACCTGTTCAAATCTGCTAGCTTCATTTGCCCTTCGAAGATATAAAGAGAACTTAGTTTATTTATTGTAAAGTCACTATCTACAGTAGCCAAGGGGACAGCAAAAAGAGCATAAACCACTTAGCAGCTAGAAGTCTTTTTGAATTTATTGCAGGATTTTTAACTGGTTATTTTCCTTGCCAACAACTGCACATACTTTATGCAACATCTCATGGCTGAGAAATACAGGAAGTCTGGCGGCTTTACCGGGGGAAGCTGGAAGTGTTGCAGGGTATCCCACTGAGAGGAAAGATGGACAGAGGTGTGGTGGAGTGGCCAGGGCACCTCACAGGAGACCAAAAAGGATTTCACACCAGTTGTGGCCAATTGTTTTGGCTTATCTCAGAATTTATCCCAACTCCACCTCAGAGGCAGAAATATGGATATAAGAAACCAATAGTTCGACATAACACATCAGGAAGTAAAAATATGTTAATTATTCAAGCTCGCAGCAAAATAATAATAAATGAATTCTCTGGAATGCTTTTATTATTACACTGAATACCATTTGTGTTGTTAACAATAACGAGATTAATACACCGGCCTCACCCCCTGCCATTCCTCCTGGATTATGGTATTGGCTGGGTGGTGAAGCTGTCAGTCACCAACATGTCTGGACGCATCAACCCCTAATCATCAGAGTTTTAACAAAGTCCCTCACTTCTAACAGCTTAGGATGACTGATACATCACAGGAGCGGGCACCACTGCCTCAACATGCACCTTAATGCAGTATAAGTCTTTCAAAACCGAAACAGGATGACATGGCCACACTCCTAAAGCATGTTTTGGAGACCAATCCTCCTTTGGGCAGATTAAAGAATATATTTTCCTGGTTTGTACCTTGGATTCACAATGTAGAGTTTGACAAAGGCTGGCATTCCCTTTGACATCCCTTCATTTGGTCTGTGGCTCTGTGCCATCAGGCCTCTTGAGGGTGGGAGATGAGTGGCATGGTGAGGTTCAGTACACGTTTGCCTGCTGGTGTGATGCAAGGGCAGTGTTTATGCGACATCATAAATATGCATGTTGCTTTGTGAAGTGCAGGGGCATTTATGACAGTAGAGTGACAGTATTTGCACTTTCAGAGGTCATTTACCTGTCATCTACTGTGACAGTGGGGATGAACAAGGCAGAGGACAACTACGCATCACAACTGATAGGACAGTTTGAAAGGGTTTAAGTGACTAAGGGGACTTAGTTTTAATTAATTATTATGATGTAATGTAACATTTCCCCTAAATTATAATTGCTACCTTATCTGCATGAGATGAAGTGTACTTTAAGTATTTATAAAAGAAATCGCAGAAGACATATTAAGACATAGTGTTTTTCTTCTTTGGTCTTTGATTGTTCTTTCTAGCTTGAGGATACTTTTCATAAGCTGATTGGGGTTAATACACTAGCCAATAGCACAATGCTGCACTTCTGTTCCACTCTGCTATTTTTTGGGGGTGTTGCTACTTTGGAGTGTCTACATCAGCCCTAGCCTCAAAATAATGTTTCCCAGACCTGAACACTGGCCCCAGCATGTGGTATCACTTTGATGGAAGATTAGCAAGGCTGATATCATCAGGCCTTGTGACCTGATGCTTGTCCTGTGGCTGTATAAAAACATTATGAAGATGTCTTGACTGTGAGGTTGTCCCAGAATTTCTTAAATAATAATAATTTCTTAAAATAAGTAAAATTACAGAATATATTAGGTGAGGCACTCTGAGGTAATTTGGCATAGACACTTGGGCATAGAGACATTTCTATTTACAAAATTTTAATTTCAGACTAGAAGTTGATGAAAAAACATCAATTGTGTGATGTCATCTTATAAGTAAGATTAGGCAGCAATGGTTGAGTCTTTTCCTGGAATGACACGGGGTTGGTCAGAGGAGGTGCTCATCAGCCAGGATAAGCTCTGGATATCTACGCGCCCCCACCTCAGACAGATCACGCGATGTGGAGAGCTATGTCCAAATGAACACAGGTGCTCTGATTCGTCCTGCGTGTTCAAACACAAATCCAGGCCTCTAGGGAACCATGCTATCCTTCCCCAAAGAGCATCTGCCTCGGGGGATCTAATGTCAACAATGAGGGGATGTTTTGGAGCTACGGTGCATTTTAAAGTTCTGAGTCAGATGTGTATGGGGTATGTGTATGAGAAAAAAGAGCGCAGGAAAGGGGCATACTGGACACTGGATAAGCATTCCTTTTAAATCACTAAAAAGGTATTTCACAATATTTTTCATGAAGTAAACAAGTAAAAAATAAACAATGTTGACCAAGGGATATTGAAAGTTTTACAAACTGAGTCCTCTAATTTAGACATTGTCTGCATAGATAAATGTAATATGTGAAGTTATAACAAGAAAACAGCCAAAAGATTTGCACAAACCACAAAATCATATGTGTCAGTAAGTTGAGAACCTGATAAACCCCATCAAAACCAAACCCTGCTGTGCCGGGACTCACAATAGCTCACTATTTCCCGTCTTGGATACAAGTCTCAACAACCTCCTCTCACTGGGTCAAAGTGCTATATGGCACAAGTCCAAACACAGGCCTACAGTAAATAGAGAGTGTTTCAGAGTGCATAGAGTCTTGCTTCAGAGGGACAGTGTTTGGATAGGCCCTCCTCTGTCTCATGCACATGGACTTAAGTTGAAATAATGTGCTCACATGCTGCATGCTAGATTTATGTACCTGAAAGTGCTGCTCCATCTCCGCAGCTTAGTGCTCTCGGGTCTTTCACCAACATTGATAACTATGAAGCAACAGCAAACAACTGCTGGGGCACTTGTAACTTGAGTCCATGACAAGTATAAACATACATGATGTTGTTGCCTTTTTTGTCAGTTTTCCTTCCTTCCGTGTTTACCGAGCTATAAGATGAAAAGTGTTAGCCCCTGGCTTTTCCTTGGAGTTTGTCCATTGTCAATGTGTTATGAGCTCACATGATTAGTTATGTGTGCTTAAATTGCTAAAATTCAAGTAATGACAATGCCTATGGCAGAATGAAGTAATATTTATGCATAGTGTTTACTGTACAAAAATATGCAGGGTGGAGGTGGATGCCAAAAAAATCAAAACAAACCTATTTCCTACTTTCCTCTGACTGCTTGGATCTGGGCTGATCTGTCCCTGGCATGAGCCCCAGGCACAGAGAGTGAAGATATACTCCCTAAAATGATCGTCCTGTGCAAGTCTTACACGGCTCAGCTAAAAGACTCATTAGGGCTGGAAGGACAGAAGAAAGGCGGAGGAGTCTGGGATGTTGCAAGTTTGTTTGCGTATGAGTATGTGTTCGGGCAGAAAGGGAGTACGTATGATCAAAAGCAATGGGGAGGCAGGAAATGATGCAAGGCTGTAAAAAAGACAAACTGCTGGTGGTGCTTATTTTCACTACACTCACCACTAAAAATGGACCAAGGTCTGAGGGCCTGAAAGGTTAGGGCCGATGCCTTGGAAGTGACCAAGCTCTACAAATAGCCCCCCTGCCCTTGTCTAAATGTCATTGTTTGAATTCCATCTGGAATATGGATAGTTCCTACAGGGTCAGGATCCCAGGAGATGGATATTTCCCTCTTGTCCAAATCTACAGAGGAAAGGAAATATTAAACAACTCCACTGCACCTTGATGTTTCTGCAGACCAATTTTTTTTCTGACAGAAATCCTTCATATTAAGGAAACAGACAAGATGCAGTGCATGCTCTTACCATCTCTAAATTCTGCACTGCAGCATTAAAATGACACGGAGAAATACAAACTAAGAAAAATAGAGGATAGTGTAGCTGCACTCTCAAACAGGAAGGTAAGGGGCAGTAGACATCAAACTGTCACTGTCAGTCTATATGCTGCATCTCCATAAACTGCTGGATACAGACTGGCTCAGCATGAGGCCAGGGCCCCCATTCAGCAGAGCGTTCCACTAGAGTGAGCCCAGGGGAGCCCTGGGCCAGGTAAAGTACTATCCCAGTGCCTGTCTTCTGCATCTAGAATCACAGCCCATCTAATGAATGAGACAGAGCACTTCCACCACTGACTCTCGGAGTCATTAACAACCTTCACTCACAAAGATTTATAACTTCATGATAAATGCATGTGTGACTAACTACAATAAAGACACTTCCAAGGATAACAGTTTATTTTTGGTCAAGCATGTGTGTGTGTGTGTGCCTTGTGTTTGGCAACAGCGGAAAAAAAATCGCACCATTTAACAAAATTTGAGACAAAAACAAATTTTGCAGATCATTTCCATTTTATAATGATGTCCTTTATGGTGTGCACTTTCAAGATAACTTCAACAATTTTCCAAAACCGATATTTCTAAATACATATATTTATATGTATAATATTTCAATCTAATATGCATATATTAAATTTAATCTGTGCTAACATATGAGCTACACCTTGAAATAGAAATAATAGAAATAGCCCTCTACTGACCGTAATGGAAACCCATAAAGTGGATTATATGCAGAATGCATGTGAGGTTTAAGTAATCTGATAAAACCATCAGTTGGAGCAAATCGCCAACAAACTTAAACTGTGCGCAGAAACACACACAGCTGCACATGGGAACAGACGCGCGGCACTATCTGGTAAAGAACACAGCAGGTAATCTGAAGCAGTTCCAGGACTGTGCTGCTTAGATGGCTCCATGCCTTGAGGGCCTGCTAAACACTACTCCCTTGGCGAAAGCCCCATAGAGGAAGAATCAAGGAGAAATCAGTGTCTGAGATCATCCAGGCCTACAGCACAGAGAGCTAATAGTAAAGCTAACCCTCACCTGTCCATGAAGACTCCCACCTCCATGTGTGCCGTGAGTGTGTAGTGTGTGTATTTTGCATGATGGAATCGGGAGAATATCTGTGCTTGTGTGTGTGTGTGCCAAGAAAGTCCTTGCCAAAAGCACAGCTGCCTTCATTGTGACGCATGGTTCCATCCCATCTGATCTATCTATCCAGAAAATGAAAAACCCACTTTTTTTTACTCTGATACCACTCCGCTGCTACCTCTCTCTTTCTTTCAATTTTCTCCTCCTTTTTTTTACTCCATAATTTCTTCCAGTCATGCCGTCTGAATGTTCTCTCCAGACTCACATGGCAGGACAGAACCTGGAGCCCCAGCTCTCCTCCTGGAATGCCATTAATTCCAACATTCCCATCTCTGTCTAAAGTTAGATGATTAGACCGCTCACTTGCTATGGAGTTAAGATATTGTTCTGATGAAAACATTCTGCTGCCTTGTCCTCCTTTCTTTCGCTGCTAGTGTGAGCCAGAGGTTGAGAATGGATCCAATAGAAAGAAGATAAAACCTGTTTAAAAGCACTCTTTTTATACCCCCAAACATATGCAGACAAATACATTTTTCTGCACATATTTCTAATGATACGTATGCTGGACGTTAGTAGAGAATGTTATGATGATACTACTTGAAAAAAAAAAACTATTATTGTATAAACTATGATCTTTGGTGCAAGAGATTTGATTGATCATATGCATTTAAGTCTGCAAAGTTGGAAAGAGTGCATACTCAGGATCAAGTGAAGAACAAGTCAGTCACTTTTAAACTCTCACAGGGAAACCAAGGTCAATACAGCATACAAGTCCGATGAATTCGACTCATTGAATATTGATCAGAATGGGGGAAAAGTAAATGATCGATGGGAGAGGTAGAAGACTGCTGAAAATCTGGAGGTCCTCATCTACTGTGAAAAAGATTCCCAGATTATAGAGAACAGGTGAGAACGTGGTCGGACGGCTCAGGCTACAGATGTTCGCTAATGTATTTCTCAAGCGGCCTGTCATTTTTACTTCTACTACCTTTTTTAAACCTACATAAATTAAAATATGGTTTCAAACAACTTTATTAAGTGCATTCACACAAATTAAACAGTGTCCTTCTGACCAAAGGTTGTTGTGCAATCTGACTCAGGCCAAATGAACAAATAAAAGCCTTTAAAAGAACACCTCAACTCAATTAGGCCTTTTAACCAAACCACGGCAAACAAATCACTTTGTTGATCAATCTCTTCAATAATTAAATGCCGGGCAATAGCTTTTGTGTTTGGCTGCTGTCAATACAACTGAAATTTATTTCTCACTGCCTGTACAGGAAGTCAATTTTTACAACCTTTCGATTTTTGACTGTGAAAGCAAATAATCTGAATGCAGCAGTGAGTGGGGTATTAAACAGTCAGTGGTGTAACTGCAGACGATGATGTCTTTTAAGGTTTTTTTTTGGTTTTGTTTTTTCCTCCTGCAACATTAATCAATAGATGAATTTAGATATGCCCTGCAGTGCTAAATCCCATGCACTATGCTTGAGGAATTTTGGTGCACAATGCCAAGATATACAGGATATGAATATGATATAACCATCCAGTAGTGGTACTATCCACTGCAGTAATCTAACATGATGAAATACATCCTCTGAAAGCATTTCACAAAGTTTTCTGCAAGGGTTTGATTGTGTCTCATGCTGTAGTCTCCCTCTGGATGAGACTGTATATCATTATTTTTTCCTAACCTCGGGCTATTTACTACTCTTTACACTGACGAAATAACTTACTTTCAATCGGCAACCCTTGCCCTCTTTGTAAGGTAATTTCCCTGGCTGAGAATGGAGCAACCAGAGGAGGAAGCAAAGGGACAAATTACCCTCTGTGTCTAGACAGGTACATGGGCAACAACAAAGGCTAACCTCTACAGAGAACAGATCTGAAGAAAAGACAGGCACATGGTCAAATCTCTAGGCTGCAACCCAAGGTTTTCAGAATGGCGAAGCAATGTACAGTATTTTTAAGTGTACAAAAGTAAATAATTATAACAAACAGAAATAAATAATAAAGTTGTCAGCCAATGGAAGGAAGAGTACGTGGGGAACATAAATCACACAAGTATCACAATGCAGCACCTCCTTTAGCACAGTCCCTAGAGAGAAGGTCTGGGCAGACTTAGATCCTGGACTCTCTCACAGCTATGTAAATCATACCTGCTGTATTAGACCCTTCAATAGACCCCAACAGCTCCCTCCAGACACTAGTCACAGGTCCCCTGCTCAACTGTTAATTCAAACCAGAAATCACTACAGCCACTGAGCCTGTTGTTCCAACATAAGTCTCAGAGGAAGTGCTCTAACCCCAACCACAAAGCTCCAGACCTCTAACCTCAGATCCTCCAGGTACATGAGCTCTTAGCTTGAGTCACAGTTGTGATGCTATAGTGGTAAGGTCCATTTTAAAGTTATTCTCAAAACTAAAAATAACATGACGACAACTCTCAGTGCTCAAAAAAATGAGAATAAAGAAACTTGCTGGATTAAAAAAAAGGAATCATAATGATAATGGAAGACATCCATGTGAAGAAAGCCAAAAAAGCTGTTAAAAGCTTCACTTAAGAGGCCATATTTGATCCTTCCAGACACTTCATTGGGAGCCCAGCAGGAGGAAAAAAAAGAGCAGTTGATGGAATGCAGCCATTTGTTTGACCCCGTGGCCGTCTCGGGGAGGAAGGCCGGAGACAGGTAGATATATGGCTAGTTTGTTATTGTGAATTCCAGATCCTGTGATTATCTCTGACTCTCAACCTTCTGGAGTTTTTTAATCTGGGGATTCTTGAGACAGTTCACTTGCAGCCGCTGACGTCGCTTCACGCTCACCTTTTTCTGACCCCCTCTTCACTACTTTGTTACTGCACACACAGCACACATATGCAAAAGCTACAGGATTCCCTGTTTAAGAGAGAAGAAAAAAAAAGAAGTGGGGAAAAAAAGCAGTACCTTACAGAGTCCAGGGCCAGGGTCAGGTTTCGTTTTAATGTCCGTTGCATGAGGATGGGGGCCTGTGGAAGTGGGTTGCTGGGCAAAAAATGGGGTTACCATGGAAGAGTGTGGGGTTAACAGGAGTTCCCATTCTGCACATACAAGCCTGCTGATGTCACACACAGCTACTTGGAAGCTGGATGACGAGTCGCAGCTTTTTTGCTGCCACTTAAATCGCTTCTCTTACTGCTGATGGGGAATTGGAAATAATGTTAGCTGTAAAAGATGGTGATAGACAAGACAAACAGGAGACCCCCGATAGCAGAGACTTCTAGACAAAAGGAATCAAGTTTCTGCGCCTTTCTCCAAATGAGAGGTGGCTGATTGAAACCAGATAAGGTTAAAATGGAACTGTTAGGTCCAGTAATGAGATTCCCTGAGTGTATGTTTGGATTAGGTGATTACAGAACTTGCCTTCCTCCTTGCAGTCACTCAGACATGCACACTGACACAGTCTGTATGTACAGACACCTACACGTATGCAGGCGCACACTGAGCACTAGGCTATCATGAGGGTAAGAGTTCATGAAAATGGTGAAATACAACTCTGTCTTCCTGTTTCTATACTATAAGGAGGTGTAGCAGAACAAAAGGGAAATGGGTTATGAAAATAGACACAGCTGGTAGAGCCTAAACAATGGGCCAGCTGGTTCTTTTTGAAAGTAATGATCCTCATGACTTCTAACACTCGTGACAGGGTGTGCAGAGTTACCAATAAAAGTAAAGCAGAAGATGAAAAGACAAGCAAAACTCAATAGAACCCGAGCGTCAGACTAACACCTGCCTATATGCAGGTTAATGTCAGATTCGGGATAAATCCAATGCAGACTGAAGCTCAAAAAAACCCAAATTAACAAACAAAAATATCCCAATTTTATTTTTCTCCATCTGTGGAAAAATCTGTTCAAATGATCATTTTTTAAATCGCATTTAAGTTTTTCCCCGAAATTAAATCTTTCATTCTACCGACGCGCCTGTAGTACGCAGGGACTCTAGCGAAGTATACTGACATATGTTGAAAGTTTGTTGGCTTAAGTATTCCGATAAAAAATATGGCGTGCATAATTAGGTGATGTTTCCATTTTTTAACTGCTGGGACAACACTGTCAGACAGGCTTGCAGCCGCTCACTTCAATAACGGTGTGTGTGTGCATTGTTCTTTTGAAAAGTTTGTCACACTGACAGCGTCACCAGGGTTTTTGACATCGCCTGTCATGCTGAAGATCTCTGCTGCCTCTGTTGCTGTCACTCCTTATCAGCACTCATTTCTTAAGTTTATGCTTGCAAATATTCAAAAACCATATTACCATACCTAGAGCTGCCAGGGGGGCAGAAATGAAAGGAGGCAATAATCTCTCTCTTTCTTTATCTGCAAGCTATCCTTCAGCAAAGTATTCTGAGCTAAGAATTTTCAGCAGGCTTATATGACTGAGAAGGATATTAATGTTTTGATTGTCATCTTTTTTTTTCTAAAATGATCCAGCTTGTGTTCTCTATGGCAAACACTCTAAAGTTATTCTTTTCTAAATTATTCTATTTTACCTCAGGTTAAATGGCAATGTCACAAAAGAGCGTATATAAAATTATTAAATACGGCACACAATAGTTTGGGGAGTGTGGGGGTGGCTTACATGCACATTTAATTGCATTACAAGACAAACACTTAGCACCATAATGCAAAATCACAGCAGTACAATTTCACAGTGCTTCCACACAAAAACATGCTGCCTGGCATGCATTTTGGCATATCCATCACAATGCTCCTATCTGCAAGGTGCAGGGTAACCTGATTTAAGGGCAACTTATTGGATTTGTGGGAGGGACTGAGAGGGGTGGAAGGGAGAAAAGAAAAACAAAAGGGAAGGATTAATCACGATGCAGCGGGATGACAGTGCCTACAAAGGCGGCCATGAAACAGTTGCTTGACGAGAGAATGATTGCAGCATCTGCAAGTAACCGGCTGCCACTGGCGATGTTCTTCCTCCAACTCAACTTGTCAGGTGTAATCATTTTGTTAAGCTTAATGTTTTATGCAAATGCACTTGGGGAGAGTTTTGTCAGGGGGCTGGTTGTTTTTTTTTTTGTTTTTTTTCCCTCAGTGTGTGATGTATGTGTGGGTATGTATTGTGGTTAAAAGTGTGTATGATGTGGCGTGTGTATGTGAGCATGGGGAGTGGGGTGGAGGTGGTCCATATTTGGCAATGTGTATGAGTGTGTGGTATTGTTTCTTAAGCACTCTGAAAATATTTGCATTCCTCTGAACCCTGCCTGTGTTGCCCTGATTATTTCCTGTATGCATCAGGGTTTTCTCTCACAGAGATCACACAGCTCAAGTCA
The DNA here is from genome assembly GCF_900408965.1 of Simochromis diagramma. Classification (NCBI taxonomy): domain Eukaryota; kingdom Metazoa; phylum Chordata; class Actinopteri; order Cichliformes; family Cichlidae; genus Simochromis; species Simochromis diagramma. The sequence goes on from NW_024387030.1 coordinate 9,219,985, forward strand.
CATCACACATGACTGAAGAGGAGGGAGCCATTGCTCACGAGTGCCTCTGCACTCTTTCAATAGAGAGGAAACAATAAAAGGATCAATGAGGAAAGGAAAGAACTGATATGTTTATACACTTCCTTGGATGTAGATGGCAGCTGATTTTCCACGATCTATAGACTCAAAGCTGAGTATACTGGCATGATGTCGTTATATTGAGTCACATGACCTATTTTTATATTTTGGAAAAAACAGACTTTCAAGGTCAACAAGACAATTCCAACAAATGTCTCCTTTGTCCTTCGTATTAACTGAGGCAATTTTCCAATCACTTTCCATAAATTCAAATAAGACTTTTCTTCCCCATTTCTGTTTATGACAACAGCAATGACAACTATATTGTACTATACTGTATTACCCCAGTCTGTAACAGTTAATAGGTCATACATCTTTCTTAACGGACGCCACTGTATCAGCCTCATGGGACCCGGCAGACACAAACAGCCAGCCACACTAACTCTCCCAAATCAAAAAATGTTTCATCTATAAATAACTAAGGTAATCAGCTCTAAAAACCAGCAGAGGGAGAAGAAATGCATTGGGATGGACCAAACCTAACATGGCCCCCAGGTATGCTTTATGAACTTGCACCTTTTTGTACTTTTATTGAGCTATATCATTTTTTATGGTTCATCACCATCATCAGAGGATCTCATGTGAAGAATCAAAGTCTAATGTCAGTGCAGAGGAAGGAAAGAAGTCGGGCTGAATGCGGTCTTAGCCCGGGGTTTCATTTTCAATCGTCCTTTTTTTTTCCCCCCCACACATGCCTTAATTCGCTGCCAGATGCAATAAAACGGATGTAGCCTGTGGAAAGCGGGGTGGCTGTCTTATCTACAAGATGATATTCACTGCCTTGCCTTTTTCTCATCACCTTTAAAACTCCCTTACACTTTTACACAGCTGCCTGAATCCTACGGAGCAGGTTCACTCTTCCACGTTCTCTAGTCAAAGACAGAGGAGAGATTGAAATTTACCCATGCTTTAAAACCTCACTGCTTTGAATGAAATTTGACAAATTGCTCATTTTAATTCCCCAAAGAGTATATGCCCCTAAGCTTTCACCCCTCAAGTTTGGGTTACATCTTTTTCATCATTGTCTTGAACTGAAACTGTTTTGGATGGGAAGCTGAATGTTGATGATTCGTGACTTTGAAAATTATTTTTGTGTCCAAAAAGGGAAAAGGCTTTGTGACTTTTAACCTCTGGTTCTGTAGTGCATCTCCCATGTGCATACAAGTCAGAGTGAAAATATTTGAAGATCCTGTTTAAACTGACATGACCTACAATAGGGAATAATAGCACAAAGAGGAAAGGGGGAGATCTAGAAGCTTCGTATAGTTTAAAAAAAAGCTGTGCACAGCTTTTTTTTTAAACAGAGAAACTATATCTGGAGCAACCAACTTCCAACTTATAATGCAACTCTACAATAATCCAAATTATGCTAAATGCTAACAGAACAAAAGCTATTTGTTGTTCGGTGAAAATTGATTTAGACATTATTTCTGACGCAGTTTTGACTAACAGCCACTGGACCGAAAGCTCCTGTAAATCTAAATATCGCCAGTGGAAGTTGTGGAGTGCACACTGTTCTGCTTTCTCTTTGAGTTTAGCGATAATATGAGGGTTGTTATGGAGGAAAGGCAACCATGGAAACAACAGATGGCCTCCACGTGCCGTTTGTCTGTCCATTTGTCTTGTCGGCATAGCTCGTGGGGTTTTTCAGAGACTGGACTCAAGGGAAGCAAATCAACCAAGTAAAAAGACATTCAACCTCTGGAATCTTGAATGTGCACTTCTTCTCTAGGCTCCTTGTGTAATCTGTGATGTAACTATAATTGCCTAATGGTTAACTCCACTGATTGTACCACAAGCTTTGTATAAAAGATAAATATTGCCACCATTATGTCACAAATTGGTTTGAGGACTGCCGTTTTGAAGTCACAACTTACCCATTTTTTAATTTTTTTATAAGCACAGAAAAGGAAAGACGGGATTTGACTGAGAACTTAAGGAAAGTGACTATCATGCATTGAAAAAGACCTTAACCTAGAAAACGAGACAAAAACTTTCATAGGAAAGAAGGGTAATTTTTTCAAAGACTTTGACGTAATCAGACTTCTTTTTGCAACCAGACGGTTATTCTTCTATACTGGTAATTAGACAACACAGATTTAAGGCACTGCATTGGATTTAATTTTTAGATGCAGAAGCTAAGCCCATTTCACAATAAAGTCTAAAGATTAATCTAAAGATTAGGACATTAAAGGTGGCTGAAGAACACTGCTGTGAATAATTCTTTTCTAGGCTAAAAATATTGGACAAATTGGACACAGAAAGTCTTCAAAGTGCAATGCAACACTGGACAATTAGTGGCGTTTTGGTTGTTTTTTTTTTAATAAAAAAAAAATGCTAGCAATGTTACAGATCTAACACAGAAAAATAGACAACTTATAACCAATTTAGATCTTCCAATTAACCTAATCCCAGGAATGTTTTTGGATTCTGAGAGGAAGCAGGAGTACCTGAAGAAAACCCATGCAAGCATATGGAGAACATCACACAGAAAGGCCTGGCTAGCTTGTGGATTCAAACCCGGGCCCTTCTTGCTATGAGACAACAGTGCTAAACACTGCACAGCCATTGTGCCGTCTGCTCATAAGTAAGCCAAGGAAAAACTTCAGTTTTCAGTAAACACTGAATAGTGTCTTAAAATACAGTAATGTGTGCATTTGTGCATCTCTATGTGTGAAAGTGGACCACCAAAACAGAGCAGAGAGGACAAGCAATGTTGCAAATGACAACAAAGGACTTCCACACTGCTGCACAGGCAACAATAAAGTGGCATCCATGGGTGCAATTACAGAATTACTAGAGTGGTGTAGTAGCTCTTTCTCATTAGAATATTACCTCTGGCTCCCAAAAAACAAGTTGAACCCCATTAAGATGACCTTCACTGGTACAGCGCTCATTAAAGAATGCTGAAATGCTCTTTTTCATCTGTGGCCGTAATGAGGGGACCGGTGTACATATCAATATTGAATTTTATCAAGAAGGACCCAGGCAGCAATTATAAGGACCTTTTTGAAAAGTTCACTTCTATTATGCCCCTCTACCACTGGTAATGACATTGTGGCCATAATCGCTCCCCCATGTAGTTAATATCAAATATGAAACCAGATATCAGGGGCCCCAGAGACTGTGAGTGCATGCTTTGTGTGTGTAAATGTGTGTGTGTGCCCGCATGTAAGCACTATCACAGTGTAAGCAGGTGCGTCCTTCATTGCATTGTGCCTTTAATCTTTTGATATTACAAGCCATTCATCATTTCATCCTGACACCTTCATAAAATAAAACATACAGTAATTAATTTTGGTAGATGCAGAGACAGAAAAAAAACGTAGACGAGAGGAAAGGATGATGAGAAAATGAGGAGAGGGTTATAGAGACAAGGCTTGAGAGTCCAAAATAAAGATTAGATTTATTATATTTTATGTGTCACATCCAGTGCACATTTTGGATGTGTCAAATCAAAGGAATAGAGCTAATGGAGTTTAACAAAAATTTAATCTACTAATTTTATGCTTGAATCCAGAAATACAGGCGATTTCTCTTCATCAGTATGACTGTATAAGGCTGTGTGACTGCTAGATTCAACCACTGATAAATGTCAGTTCAGAACAAAGATACTGCAACATCCACTCTATTACTTTACATCATTCTCCCCAACACACATTTTCAGGTTCATACTGTAGGCATCTGGCTTGTAAGTAGCTTGATACAAATTTTAGATTAACTATATCAACAACCTTACTCCTGGGCATTAAAGCTAGACCTAAATGTAAATACACAAAATTTTAACTTAAACTGACATTTTTGGATTCTGATACACACATGTACAGAAATAAAAAAGATAAATAAAAGAAAAAACTGCCAACAAAATTTACAATGTGGACCCGCACACTGCGTGCAGTATACAGAATTTTTTTTTCTCCACAAACTCATTACTCCATTGCAACTTGGTTCTCCCTGTCAGTCGTGGTCTACACGTCAGCCTCTATTACACACAACTACGCTCTGAACCCTCTAACACTGCTGCAGACAGTGAAGATGGATGCTTACACGGTGGAAAGTATGAAATTAAAAGGAAGAGTCTGATAAATTGACAGCAGGCACCTCAGGATAGAGAAGCATGAGATGGAAAGATCGACATGACTTGAGTGTGGAGCGTCGGGCTGCTGAGGAGAGGCTGATGGATATGCAGTGGGGTAAGATGTTTGGCTGTGAAATTGTTGCTGTGTTGTGTGTTCTTTATTTCATTTGAGATTTGCATGTTTTTACTGTATACACTTTCTTTTCCACTAGGCTAGATATTCTTCAATAAATAAATAAAGAAACAAACAAACATAAAAACTGAAATGCCTGCAGAAATTGCCCTAACACTTAAGCAAGTTTAACCGTTTTTTGTTACAAAAGTAAAGAACACGACAAAAATATTTCATGCCACTTTAACACAGTTTTGTAAGTAAATTGTTTACTTTTTATTTATTGTGGTTGTAGTAACTTCTGGAAAGTCCTTCCTTAAGATATTAAAAGAGTGATTTTTGATCAAAAAATTATTTATGGATTAAGTCACATATTTCCCATATTTTTTCCCCCACCATTACAAATTTTTTAATGGTCTTCACTAACTAGTGCTGTGCACACTCTCTTCCAGGCTGAGACTCTGGCTCACTTCCCAGCACATGTGTGTTAAAATTTAAGTGGCAACAACCAAGACATTACTGTAACTAATTTCCTTCGACCTCCACTTCTCAGAAGCAAATGTTGAGGATGTAGTGGCCTTTCGAACTGGCTTTATACCTCCCTCTTGCCTTCCCTTCCTCTTCTAACAGTGGTAAAGCCCCTGCACCCCCCTAACCCTACGCTGCCCGGCTGCTCACCCCAGCACAGGTGTTTCCCATTGCCAGTCACAGTCTCTCGCCCCAACACCAACATTGTTTTAAGGCAGAGGACTCTGGGCTCCTTCCAGAGACATCTGACAAGCCCATGTTTATCTGCACGCATAAAACCGCATGCATCGCAGTGTCTACTCGCTCAGCCTCCAGGGACAACATATGGTTTCAACATTAGTTCATCCCACTGAATGAAGTAAAAGAAAAGCTGTGAGGCCTTTGGTGGAAGAGGGCTGAAACGTGGGAGAGAGGATGAGTGTTAGCATCATCCACTGTATACAGTAGCTCTTTCACAAATGCTATAGAGAGCAAGTGCAGTGCGATTAGGCTGTTACGATACCTGCGTTAATGGGGGCGGCATGCATGCAGTCATCTTGATAATTTAATTTGAGTGTGCCCTGAGGTGGAGCAATCTTTATTTCATCAGCTCAAAGCAGTTTATTTCATTAAAATGTCTTCTTGTCCATCAGTAAGAACCTGTTCCTTTTGAGATAAGCTGGCAGAGTTCATCATAATTGCAAATGTTTGCCCATAATGTAAAGACCTTGTGGGGTCTAGTATTCTTTGAGATGAAAAAGGTTGCCATGCATACAAATCAGGACAAGTGACAGTAATTCCTGCCAACATTTTCGATTAGTTGCAATTCATAAAAAAGTGTCAGAATTGCTCTCACCTGCGGGGCTTTGTAATTTGGCCGCACAGTTTCCTTCAAAACTCTGCTTTCCTCTCCATATAGTTTTCTCTAAAAACTCCCAAACAAGTCGAGTTCATTTTATTAAACTTAAAACAATTAGGTATGAAAATGAGTCCCTTTGCGCCATCATCTGTAATTTAAGTTTCATACTTTTCCTCACTCCCACGCATTTCCAGTATGTTAATATACACTCGTACGAGCACACGCTCAACTCTTGCCTACACCCCTCCCACACATCGCGGCGTAGCCGCTGAGAGGGACTAACTGACAGAGATTGCTGGTAATTCAAGCCAACATGATTGACTTTGTGATCACTTTAAAGTCCCAACTGGTCTTTATGCTTTCAAGAAATGCCAAAAGTTTCCAGCACAAAAGTGGCAGGGAATCAGGCATGAAGGAAACAAGAGGTAGAGAAACTGTACAACTGCTTTCACTTCAGAGCCCACCTCCCTCATTCCTTCTTCTCTGACTCTTTCCCCCCTTGGTACTTTTAATGGCATAAAATTATGGGCCTGCAAGAGCGACAACAACTGTCTAGGTTTAAAGCATAATACGTTGACAGATGTGACACGGCCATTTTCTCCTCCTCCATTAGCGTTGCGACGTGGCCACCTCCTTTTGCTCTTAAAGAACCAACCACCGTGGCAGGCTATAGTTGTCAGACGTCACTTCCTCTGTCATTAACCGCCGACACACTGATTGCTGCTGCTTTCATACTGACAAACAGAAAAAAAATATATCAAGGAGTCTTAAAGTATTTCAAAAAGTAGTTTCTCCTTATAGTTACATAAATTCACATTAATCACAAGGGGGACGTGATTTCAAAACCGTGCCCCCTAAATGCACAAAAAAGTATGTTTGTTACTTGGGAGGAGTGCAGAAAGGATCCCGACCATGAAATCTGTCCACAGAACAAAGGATTCAGATTCTAAAAACTGCATATCTCTTATCCAAATATGGCGGCCACATTCTGTACACTGTGCCTCGGAGAGCCAGAGAAGAGAAATATGATTTGGATAAACAGGAAGAGGATTATCATTCATAAGCTTCTGAAGAATCTCAGTGGTGAACGCCAGGTTAGCTGAAACCATAAATAAACAAGATCTGTACAAACAGAGTTTTGGTGTCGACTGTGCCTTACATAATAGCTTCGCTATTCTACAACTGTGTCGAAGCCAAGGTCTTTGTATAACTGATACCCTGTGCTGGTTTCTGACTGGTCTAAATAACCTATGACACCTCATTAGCTCTCAAGTTGGACACTCAGCATCATATTATTAATGGTGACATTGAAAATAGTAGCCATATTAAAGACCTCGCACTTAATGGTGCTGGTTTTGATTAACATCGCCTAAACTAAAGTGGCAGTGAGGTTAATGGGAACTTTGAACACACTTTTAATACACACGCTTTAATACGACATGCTTATTATTGGCCTTGCACACAAACATGTATACACACACACACACAGATACGCACATATTTTCTCTATCTTTGCTCATATTGTCTTGGTAGGGGGGTTTGGGTGGTTATCATAGCATATATATTATAGCACAGAAAATAAGTCTGAGGGACCCATGAAGCTGCCGCTGACTTGTCTGTATGAGCCTCATTAGGGACATTGATGGATGGGCTATTGCCACCACTGGGCTCACCAAGAAAAGCTCTGGGTATTATTAGTGTTTGTGTGTTTCATAAACTGACACTTAATTACAGGTGCAAACTCATACAACATACATTAATGAGTGTATGGCCCACTGAGTTTAATGCAGCCTGGATACTTAAAAGAAAGAACAAATGCAATTTAACACTGTGATGAAGAATTGGCCATATTATACAACATAAGGAAGGACAAATTATTGGTTTTATAAAATTGTAAAATTTTTATAAGAGGAAATTAACCTAAAATGCTTACACTGGAAAAATGAATAGTGCATAACTAGTTGTTTTTAAATATATGATAAGGGTATCAGTATTTTTTTAAATCCAATGTGGGCAATCAGTTCACCTTGTGTCTTGCTTTTACCTTCCAAAAACCACAGAAAAACTGTATAATTTAATTAATTAATTCTATTAAAAATCCCAGTTTAAAAACTAGATCACTGCGAATATGTAAGAAAGCATTAACTTAAAAATAGAATTAACTTCATAAAACAGTGTTTTTTCATTTACTTATGTCGCAGTGAACTCAATTCTCTTCTTTTTCACACACGCAAAACTGTAGTTGTGTATCAGATTTACAGCTGATAGTTTACTTTTATACCAGAGGAGGTCATACGATATGATATTTTCTGTTTCCCAAAAATGGCTTCAGCCAAGAGCCCAGACATATAAAACATACTCCTGACAGCGATACATTTCATGTGATGACACTACTCTGAAACAATCCCGATATTGCCTTTCTCTGTCATAAACAAAACCTGACCACAGTTCTGCTCGCTGGTGTGTGTTTGTGCACTGCTGTCAATTTGTCCATCCGGTGTACGAATGTGTGGAAGGGGAGGAAGAATAGAGGAAGAATGGCAGAAGGACATGGAAGGGAAAACTCTTATTCTCAGTGGCAGAGTAAGTAGATGGGTTCACTCTGGGGAGAGCAGTGCGAATGGTTTGTATGCACAACTCCATGGTAACTGAAGGAGATGGTGGCTCTTCTGAGAAAAGAAACAAAGCGAGAGAAAGGGAGGGAGACAGGAGTGAGCGAGGAGCGCTAAGAAAGAGAGGAGGAAGGAAGAGTGAAAGAAGAAAGAAAGCAGGAGGAAGGGAGGTGAGCAGACAGACAGAAAGGGATGGAACAGACATGGCGGAGGGGGGGACGACTCTGGCAGGTGCTTCATCATCTGCTGAGGCATTGTCAGGCCGCCCGTAAACAGTCATTGGGCTTCTCGAGGGAGCAACCTTCTTCATAACTAGCACAGGTATAAATCTGCCTCTTAGCCACTAAATTAGACACATTCTTGAGAGAGTCTCACTCTGCAAGTGCTCCACAAACCTGAGGGAAAAGGGAAGACAGAAAATTAAGGTAATCCACCGAGAGCAGTAAACGAGGTGCATGAATAAGGTATAGCCTGTGTGAATTTAACCAGATGGCCACTTTGATCCATATGAAAAATTGTTAATGTTTTCTCGAGCGAAAGCTGTTATGAATAGATTCTTTACACTGAGCAAGAATTAATTTCCCCACCAACTCAAAGAGCTGTCACTGCATCACATGTAAGTGCCTGCTGAGGCTCAAAGCCCAGTGCCAAGTCCAAGTCTGCACTCTGTCACTTCTTCACTGTTTATCCTTCATTAAAACTCTAAAAACAGTGACACACCTTTTTTTTTTTTTTTTTGGATCAATGAACTTTTTTAACCTGTAACGTGGTGACACTTGGATATCACTGGCAGGGATTAGTAATGGGGGGTAAAGGTCAAGATAAATGAGCCTTCTGACCATATAAAGTGTCTACTCGTCTGTGAGAATCCCTGTCATTCATCCTAAAAATAGCGGGATAATATTTATATATGCCCATATTTCATTTGATAAAAGGCAATATTATTAAAGTCTTTATCGAGAACAATAATATCCTTTAACATAACATGTAATGCTCCCAGCTAAAAGGAGTTTGTTGACATGGTGTACACTTACATACCACGTCTCCTCATCGGCTGCTTTGAACGAGTTTTCTGAAGTTGGAGGTCAAATTTGTCATTGGGAAAAACCCTGCAAACATGAAACTAAAGTGTGTTGCTATGTGTTGTAACAGGATACTAATCTCCAAAACACTCCATATATATTTGCTAAAACATTGCCTCACTCGCAACGTGTTTGCTTAAATAGCACTTCACTTAGTCATGTTTTCAAAGGGTATTCTATGGGTCAGATGAAGGGGAAAGTAGGTTAATGTTCAGACATTTCAGTACAAAATAATGAAAATGTCATTTTAATAATCATGTAATTTACTATAATTTTGATAAGGAAAATTAACTTTTTTGTAAAATGAGTATAAACAGGAAATTAAACAACAAATGAATAGCTTAATAAAAATTTGGGGTATAAAACAATTTTTTATACATTAAAAAAAGGCTTAATGCATGATGTAATTAACACTTTAACTGGAAAACAATGCATGAGTCTGTGTTTGCAGTCTCAGCCAAGGCTTTGTCAATCGTCCAGTTTAGGCTAACTGTTTTACTAGTTCCCCTCTCACTGAGCTCTCTAAAAAAATAAAATCCCCGCAGGACTTTTTAACATTCTAATAAAACGATTTTACAGAGTGGCGTGGGTGTGAATTTTGGGGATGATGCCATGAAAAAAAGATGTGAGCACAGGATTGTTAGTGACTGAAAGGAAGAATAAAGGGAAGGTGTTGAGCATATTTAACTCATAAATCATGACGACACCGTATCACACAAGCAAGTTACATTTAGTTCAATTATGCAGGGCAATGTGAAAGTGATGCACTCTCTATAGGTTAAAACTGCTCTACATTTGGTTAAAATAATTAAATATATTGTTGTGAAAGTTTTATATATATTTATATAAACTCTAGAATTAAGTGAAAAAATTGTATTTGATGCTTTTTTTTTAAATTCACATTTCGTTTTTAAGATTTATCCTTTTGACAAATCACACAAACAAAAGTGCATGCTAAATTAACACAGCCATAATCAACCTTTGATACAATAAGCCTTGTGCTGACAGAAATAATCCACTGGCCACTTTCTCAATGAATAATTGATGCCCATCTTAACGGACTAATGAATGAATGTGGTTTGGTTTTGAGTGATAGCCCACTCATTGGAAAGCTATCCCAGGAGGGACGGGGCACTGGAGACGGAGGTGCCATCCTCTATAACCTGTATAATTGGTCATTTGACATGAGTGACTTGACTGTGTGTGTCCATGCACTGCCAGTGGAGGCTGACCCCTTTACCCTATTGTTTATTAGCACTGTTCCAGGTTATCACACCAATTAGAGCTGGAATAACAGTGATCAGGAAAGCAAAAACAAAAAGTATAAAAATGCATACTATTATCTGCGGGAATAGGAGATCAACTCGGTGATGGCAGGCATAAGAGAGTACTCTTTTGACCTGACTAAAAATAATTCTAAAACAAATAAATAATCGAGGAGTAATTTTAGAATCATGAAATAAGCGACAGATGCAAAAAAGGGTTTTTGTTCTATAAAGGTTCCCGCTGCGTTGCTCACTTTAAAAACAACAGCGTGGAGAGGTGACAAAGCTCCAAGGCTGTTCCCTGTATGCATTTGTGCTGGGCTTGTCCAAACAATCATACTTACATTTTAGCACTATTATACGCACACCCGATTTCCACAGGTCTGATAACATTCTCACTGCCGTTTTGGTGTGGCACTCTGACTAAACAATACCTTATTGACACGAGCTCTGGCCTCACAATAGCCACAAAACATCAGGGTTCCTGTTTTTGTTGACACTGTTTGAGCCCTCCATTGAAAGCAAAGTCACTGTGGACACAGCAATGCATAATTGGAGCTCCCTGTCATACAATACTGCAAATCAACCCTTTAAATGTTTGAGCATGATAAGGCAGAGAGAAGGCACACAGAAGGGGAGCAGGACAAAGACAGGGGGAAGTCAGGTGAATGGAAGTGTGGAAAGTTGATAGAAATGGAGAGTTAAGGGATTGTGGACTCGAGCACCACTAGGGGACAGTAGTAAGTCATGGACGGCAGCAGAAGCGCGCGTGTATGTGTGTGTGTGTGTGTTTGTGTATGCATGTTAGTGTGTGTGCGGCAAACAGTGAACAAAAGACTTTCTTTGTTGCACTCTCAAATAATAAAAGAATTCAGAAATAGCTACTTGACTGCTTTAGAAAAGATCTTGACAATGCATTGGCCCATAATGCACAGGAACAGCTCCAGATTTACATAATCATATGTAATGTAAACCACTACGAGGCTCCACAGCCAACAAACAAACTGACTGGGGAGAGGGTGAAACAGAGAGAGAGAGGGATCCACTTTCCCCTATGGACTTATATACTCACTTAAAGTACATTTTGCTTCATGCGCTCACAACAGTAGCACAACGTTTGCAAATTTTGTGGACACGTGCGCTGATGACAACAGAAAATACGCTTCTTGGGTAAAAATCACAGACAGCGAGGCAGCTATTTTGTTTGCATTTTACTTAAAACTATTTAATCATTGCAGTTTGCTAAGAAAAGAAAGACAGTTGAGTGTTTTTTAATCCACTGCAATAACAGTTAAAATAACACAAATTATATCTGGTTAAAAAAAAGTCTGTGTTTTAAAGGCACATAAAAATTGTGGAACCTTTTCTTTGATCACGTATCCAGATGAATGGCCAAATGACTCGATGTCATTACTTGTGGCATACCTACTTATATCTGGTTTCTTTGTGTGTTAAAAGTCATTTGTTTGGTAGCTGGTTTAAACTGGAGAAGTTAACACCTCCACGTACCTCTGACGTTAGATATAACTGTCAAGAGGGAGCCTGTGTTTCTTTTTTTGCTATGGTAACCGAAGACGTATATTCAAAACACGCTGCCTCCTCCTCCTTCTCCTCCTCCTCCTCCTCCAGCAATTAAAAGCAGAACAATAACAATATTCACAGATGACAGTGGCGTCTGTACAGTAGTTATGCCCTTCGTTAGTCTCAAAATGTTCCTCATGAATTAGTTAAGTCTGTTAATTGCACATTTATTGCACTCAAGGCCACGGAGAGAAACACTAAACCGCTCTCGAAAAAAAAAATAGCAGTTAAACACGTATAGGAATCATGAAAAATGAATCAAGCTTTTAAATTAAAGCTTAACATTGTGTGTGTTTGTATTTTGTTTTTTTAGTCCTACACATTTAATTTACTTGCTATTTTATCTTTCAGGATAAAATGGAAAATTCTCATTGATCTAATCAAAGGGGCTACATTCACAATTATCATATTTTACTTTATTAAAGTTAATGACGTTATTAAAAAATAAGCATGCTTCACTGCTTGAAAATTAGCGATGGATAAATAATAAAAGGGAAATTCTGGAAACTTTATTTTGAAAGAAAAACAAACAAAAGTAACAGGCCTAATTATTCCAGTGCCTACATTTTGTGTTAAGTGCTTCCAAAACATCACGGTTACGATCATATTTCTTCAGAGACAAGAAAATAAGGCAAATATCAGAATCATCCGGCAGCATAATCTCTTTGTGTTTACACTTTATCATCGCCTTTTCTGATCTCTGGCGTGTTTCATTATGGAGTGATGTTTGAGTGACACTGTGCCGGCTGTCACAGCCATGTGCTGAGGTTCCCTCTCATTTCCAGCAGCAACAATAATAATGACTATTCTAGTGCTAGCCCCACTGTTTGTGTTATTGTTGTGGGGTGTCAGACACAGGCCCTGACGTTTGCTATGCTATCAGCAGGAGTGTACAAATACAAACACATTTGCCTGAGTTATTGACCTTTATCTCCCCACTTTCTTGACAGCCTTCTCCAGTTATTGACAATACAAACACATGGGACGGCGCATAACCTTTCATTTACAGAGCACTTTCTCTCTTTTTGTCTCTCTCTCTGTCTCCCTTGTTCTTCCTTTCCCTCAGTCTGCGCCTCTCTGCACTTGCAATTTGTTTAAATAAAATGGGGGCAGACAATGGTACTGCTCATTTCTGCCATTTTTCTTTCACTCCAAATTTCAGAGGATAATATCATTAGACTGATACAATGGCTGCTATTCAGCCTTAGATACACAGATATTTCAAGTATTCAATATAGTTTTGACATGCTGACATTAGGGGAGATTGTTGTTTCCCTATTTGTTTGCTTACAATGATGTTGATTCCATCATAAATCTTGGGTACCTAAAGCAAGATGTTTGTCTTTATGATGTTCAAATTATCAGTGAAATATATGTGGTCGGTAAAGTGAAAACACAAGGAATAAGCAAAAAGATGTACAAAAATAAAAACTGGATTTGAGAAACAAATATTTACACTGTAAATAAGGGAACGTTAAGTTTTTACACTGAACATGGAGAAAAGTATACAGTGAGCAGTTTTATTAATGCAAAATAAAAAACAACATAATTATTCTGAAAATTGAACTGAATCCACTAACCCATAATAAACAGTACAATTTACTGCATCTCAATACAGCATTGAATAACAATGGTCATAAAACCACTAGTATTCCACTAATGATTCTCCTCCAGGATTTATTGTGTTTTTCAATGTGTGTCCTCTTGCATTTCAGCGTGAAAAATAGCGTACATAAAATACGGGTGTCCCCACCAGTCGGCCCTCTGCAGGTACTTCAGAGCCCCAAAATTAAATTTTAAACAATCCAGACCAGTGTTTGGTGACCATGGTTAATCATCAAGAAACAAAGACATCAAACAATATTTGATAATGAGAAAAATGCCTCCAGGATATTAGGGGATGGGGGGAGAGCACAGCATGAGCCTCGTCAGCAGAGCTAGGTAGAGAGGCCAGACCAGACACAAGCCGCATTCACGTGTCTGTGTGTGGTGACGGTGGGTGTCTGTGTGTGCGTGTGTGTGTGCCTCATACACAAAAAAACCACTTATGCACGCACGCACACATCATGGTGTGTCGCACACACCAACGCATGTACACACACACCTCGTATGGACTAGAAATAAAAATTTAAAAAGCCACTTTTTTTTTTTTTTTTTTAAAGTTCCTGACGAGATAATTAGAATTCAGTGTATGGAGCCATTGGTGAGATTAGAGCGTTGTGAAATTGTGCTTCATTTTGAACTTCACTGCATCACGCCTCAACCCAATTATCTACAGTTAAAATGGCTTAGTGAGGCTCCAAACTGTGACTGACAAAAATACAGAGCAACCTAAAAAGTTTTCTTTATAGATAAAAGTAATTACGTTGCACCATAAAAAAGCTAAAAAGCTAGACTTCTATTTTCTCTGAAAATACATGCAACGTTCAAATCAGACTTTGACATCTATTAATATACATTAAGAGGTTAGTGATGGAAAAATATTTTATTATTTTAAATATTCAAGTTTTTTTAAATCGTATATATTTTTTTAAATTAGGAATTTATGCTTTCAGTAATAGATGCAGATCCAGAATGGCTTCATTTTCATCAGGCCAGTATAATTAGTCCTAACTAAAATGAGAAGTTGGGCAGCCAGGAAGAGGGAGGGAGGGGAAGTGGTGTCGGGTAATGAGAAGAAAATGTTTTTTCCCCTCTTCCTCTGTCATACTGTTATTGGGTTATCCTTGATTGACGCAGCGTTAACGGCCGGGCCAAATCAAGGCAGATCCAGCAACCTAGGCCGAACGGCAGCATGTGCAGCCACCTCGGTCATGCAAATTGCACTCGGGCAGCCCGTTGACTATGATTAATGAGTTTGGGCTGCAGCCTTTGTTTCCGCATGCAGCCGTTTAGAGTGAAATACAATCCCAAAATATTATGAATCTTCTATTAATCCAGTAAATTTGCTCACATTGCACATGTTGTTTTGGGCGATTTACAGATTTACAGCCAAATGTGTGTGTGTATGTTTGCACATATGTGTGTGTGTTTGTGTGTGTGTTAAGGGGATGAGCACAATTGTATTTAATTACATGTCCTCTAATTAAATTCATTAAAAGATAATAAAATAAATGAAAGAAACAGCTTTGAAAGCTTAGGTGAAACACATGTGTCTTGTCTCCCATGATGTAAAATATGGATGTGGGATTTTCAGGGGCAGTCATGCTGTACAGGGGGGATGTATGAATCCGATACCTTGCTAATACTACAGGCATTTCCTGGTTATGGTTTGCCTCATGTTTAAACTGTGATTTTTAGAGCTAAGATCCCAGACTCCCTGAAGATTGGAGAGCAATTCTGTGGTGCAGGGGAGTGAAGTCACTGGCTTCAGTAATGGAAAAAAAGGAACATTATGACAGTAATGCTGACGATCTAGTGTAACAAAATGCTCTCTTTGTAACGTGAGTAATATCACTAGATATGGTAAGGAGGGACTATGTGTAAGACATGGGAGGGCTTGCAATTTCCTTAAACTATGTGATGAGTAAAGGAAATTACACAGCCTCACAAATCTTCAATTCATTGTCAGATACTGTTGATAAAAAACACTTCTTATGCATGCACGCATTTTCCTCTTCTCCACAGATACACACTTTCCCTCTGCTGCCAGCAAAATGTAAATGTTTTCCAGGCATTAAGGTATATAAGTGCCATTAGTGGAACAGTGCTTAGCACTACAATGGTGTGCCGAGAGCAGTGGAGCAGAGATCAGTGCAGCATCTCCTGGATATCAGAGGGAGACATCCTTTGTAAATTCATCTCCTACTGTGAGACGGCTTCACAGCTGGTTAGCGACACTGGGTGTACAACTGCCCTGTTTACACGCAGTCTCCAAAGCACTCATCTTTCACCCGGTATCTTTTCCCTGCATCCTCTCCATCACCTCGCTCTCTCTTTCAGCTCTAATCACAGCCTGATCAGTAAATGCATACAGATATAAACTTATTCAATACAAAAATGTGTGCTTACACACACACATAGGAGTACATAGAAGGGCAAGAGTAGACACCTGCAAACAACAAAATCTCTGATCCCCTAGCTTTTGAAGCCATTACAATACACAGCCTTCCAACCCCTTCTCTGATTTTTATCATTTTATACCATTGCATTACACTGATCCTTTTATACCTATTACACACACGGCTCCCCACCAAAACCCCTGATCCTCTGATACCTAGATGGGTAAACTGCTCCTCCTGCCCCTGACCTCAGCCCTTTGTAGCAATCAGACCAGACTTCCTCAGTTGCCCTGATCTTATCTAGCTATACCAATCCCACTACACAGCTCCCTTTTGTAACAGCTACAGAGCGCTGAGCCCTTTCAGACCCAGGCACTATGCCGGTGAACACAGAGCCTAAGACCTCAGCTCATCTCAGACATCATACTACACTGCCCAACAACAATGACTGCTATTTTCTGACACAGCACAGGTCAGATAGAGCCTTTCTGCTCACTGATGCATTGTTCACTCAGAATGCAGAAAACCAAAAGAATGTTTGACTCAGCCATAGAAGAGACTAATATAATTATACAGGCATACAGGTGATAATACAGATTAAAAATAAATAAATAAAAAATACACATTTTGAGTCCTGTTATTTGTGACAGCGATCATCTTTCATTTTTAATTTTTTTAGGAAAATAAAAATCAAACAAAAATGAACTGAAGAAGACAAAAGATTTCAAAGAAAATCTATTAGAGAATGAGCTTTAGCACTATTCCACAGAGACTAATTATACAGTAATGCCATTGTAAAATTATATTGATCTCAAGGGATGTATTTGGTCTTAAAGAATTACTCCAATCTTACTGTTGTTTAAAACAACCAATTTTTAACTGTTAGATTCATAATCATTAAAAGACACACGGCTTCAAGTTAGAAATGTTACAGAAAGCAAATGTTTATCCTTCAAAGTTTCACAGTTGTTTCTTCTATACAGCAATCCATTTGAATTTTTTACGCCTAATTTATGTCGTGCAAATTGAACCAATATACCTTTACTGCTGAGAGAGGATGCTGGTGGATACTGGGGGAGCCCAAGACTGGAGATGACCCACAACATTTCCCATAGGAGGTAATTGTGGAGTCAAGGGGTAACAGATGTCATATGACTCTCATTGAACCACTATAAAAAGGTGAGAAAATATATTTAGACACTTTAATTTCAATTCCTGCGCTAAATACGGAAAATAAGATTTTTTGAAAAACGATGGACTCAGCTATAAAGATACTGCGTCTTCAGTTCTTTAAAATGTAAATAACTATTTTTAAAAATAAATCAGAAGTACAAACAAAAGAGCCATGTGTCTGAAATCGCTGCATGAACCCTTCGCTTTACATGAGACTGAGTGTTGCGGTACAAAATATAAACTTTATGGTCAAAGCTAAAAACTATTTGTTTCAGCCATCGTTTTTTTTCCATCCCCAGTGAGTGCCATAAATGTAAACGCAGAACCAAAACCATGGCTGGAAATGTGTTAAATCTGTCACGCTATTAGTGAAACTGTAGTTCACATACGCATTAGGGAGGCGTTCCCTTATTTCTCCCAGTCACCGTGCCTCTATTTCTCCATTACAATCTTTCCCTTAAAACAAAAGAACAAAAACCATAAGCGTTTTCCCTAACAGCACAGTTCATGTATTCCAGAGCCGCTGGACTGCAAAATACTTGAAGAATGTAACAGGAGAGCCTGTATCTTATCATTACTAATACCTACTCGTTTTTGCGTGCGTCGTTAACAGCCGACGAGAAGGCAGTTCCAGTGACCAACACGTCTTAGCTAGGCACCGCCTTCGCGCTACAAAGTAACCAATCGTCTGTCGGCATACTCAGCTCCTTGGATTCTTCTACCAATCAACTCGGTGTTCACATGAAAGTAACCCCCTTCAACTTCCTAGCGGGAAGCAGCTATCGGGGACGGTACTAGGACTGCAGGAATTAAGAGTAAAGATCCCTTTCTCATGGTATTTATTGCTTTTGAGCTATTTTTTGCAGCATGTTGCACACAATAGACATGAAGCCGACTAATACCTTGGTGAGACCGAAGGTTTTACGTTATGATATGCCCTTAGTGTTTCGCAGGTGTAACATAAAGCTAGGTTTGGTTAGCGGTGCAGCTACTAAAACAGTAAAACAGCTGTTTTTTACAGCTGTCAGTGACCTGACACCCTCGCAGGTCGCGTTGTCACAACTTTGTGCAGAAGCATGTGTTGATCAGATTCTCTTCCCCTCTTCAAAGATGAGACTGTCCCGAGCAGAATATAAAGAGATAGTGCGATGGACTGAAAAACTGAGACCTACACGCCGATGCATGAAGATACTGAAGGACAAGTTTCCAAGGTGAGTGTGTACACACTGGATTGCATTCAGTGTGTGTTTCCGTTGCATTTGCCAATTGACTGTTACTGTACTCCAAGTGCATATTAATGTCTGACATAGAAAGTAAACACCAAACTGCTGCGTATGAGCATCAGTTACCACACATTATAAAACAATGAGTCAAGACCAAAAGAAGCCCAAACAAGATGTCTTTGGATTATTGGAAATTAATTAATGTATCAGAGAGCTTGTTAATTTAAATTATATTGTTATCATCTGAGTACAGCTCCCCATAGCCAAGTAATCCCCCTCCCCCCCTCAGTTTTAGCTCCTATTTTTCAGCATTTGTGATCCTATTTAATTCACTTGTTAAGATCACTAATTAATTCCACACAGGTTTCTGTATTGGCTTCCACCACAGCATTAGCCAGCGTTTTGCCATGCAGGTCCTGCACATCCAGAAATCGAAGAGAGAGGTTAATGGTTGTATTTGCCTTTCTCCTTGACACTGAAGGCCCTCCTGTTATTGACTGTAACATGTGTAATCCCCCAAGGCCTCCAGGACAGCATGGCTGATCCCGTCGAGGTCACTTACAAAGTCGCATGTATTTGGAGCTTCCTACTTCCATTGTGCCCTAATCACCAATCTAGAAGAAGGTATCAGGTCCCCAAAGGGGATGCCATGGAGTTTCAGTTTGCCTTTGTTCTCACTGTCAGCATTTTACGGAATATGTCATGCATATAAAATGCATCCAATATCGCTCATGTTTAAGCACTGAAACACTGAAGTCTGTCTAGCGTTTATTTCTTTTTTGTATTCTCACTCAAACTGCCTTTAACAAACATACCAAATGCCATCTTTTGTACTGGAGTGTAATAATTAAATGAAAACACTGCACCGTTTTCATTCCAGTAATTCTTCACAGTCTTCCTCTCCCAGAGGTGCTTGCTCTTTTGTTTAGTCTTGCTGGTTATTATTTTTACGTTCACTATAACCAATCTTGGGGAGGCCCTTGCTCTTTAAATCCCTGAGTCTCGTCACTGGGCCTGACAGACAGGCACGGCAGCAGTGTTTTCACAGTCTGCGAAATTATTCTGGTTGTCCAATCAGCTGAGCTGGGCTCTGGAGGGTTAGTGATTGGACTGGCAGGAAATCAGGCTCTTAAGACATAACATATCGACTAGGCCATCCATCATCTCTTAGCATGCGCTCAGGCACAGCAGTCAGCCACCCCCACCCCACACACCCCCTGTCCCCTTAGACTGTGTGGGAGCCCTGCCACTGCGTAAATATTGGCCAGGCTGGGCCTGGCAGTGGTTGGGTTGGAGGGGGTTTGGGGCTTTATTGTGGACAGGCTTGGACTAAGGGGATGGGCAAGAGAATTGGTTATTACAGTCAGGAGAATAAACAGTTGCATTGATACCAAATCATTTTGCAATATACTATACCTGTTTTCCAGGGGATGGAAACTGTTGAATAAATTGTAAATTCATGTGTTGTTTACAAGTATAATAGCAGAGGCATGAAGTTTATTTAGATAGTGATATTATTTTGCTACCCTGTAATTGTATTTTATTCAGGGTTTCTCTTTGGCCAACATAGCCAGAGCCAGCACTGTAATAAATATATATATTTTCAAACCTCATTTTGTTAATTGCAATATTATTTACTCAGTTAAAATCAATATTGAGTAGAAATGGCATGAAATGCACATATTTCTGTCAAAGAAAGTAGCACAGTCAGTGCCTTAATTGTATGCATGTAGTTAACCACTAAAGGCTGACTTTGAGTCAGTAAACACCATATAGTTTTCTTTTATGCTACATTAATCTGATTTATCCAATAAGTATATGAAAATACTTCACAGGTGAGCGTAAAGGCATCCTACTGATGAAATATATTTAGGTCTAGAGAGTTATTAGTTACTGACTTTAGGTGAAATCATAAATGATTTGATGGTCCTCTGTGGTCATTTTACAGTTCTGCTCTGGCTGAATTAATTTTTGTATGCAATTAAAGTTCAAATGTATTAATAAAAGGAGTTGATATAAAAAAGATCTTTCATCATATATTATAGCTACAGATCTACAGTAGATAGATGTTGACTAGGTTGAAAAAATCTTTATTTGTTAAATTTCTTACAGTTCTTTCCCCTTTAGTTGTTTTTTTTTTTTTAAATTCTGTTAAAATAATCATTACCCCAAAGGATCTGAATGCTGTATAGAGTTCAAAATCATTTCATAGTCATTGCTTTTGATTGGGAACTTAAATGGAAGAGAATTTAAACTTGGAACAAAAAGATTGTTATAGGCCATTTCAAGGTAATTTCCACAGAGAGTCTGTCGCTCTTTTGGTTGTATTATGAAAAGCGTTTGTGGGAGGAGAGAGGGAGTGTCCTATAGACAGACAGAAAGAGAAAGATTGTGATGTGGAGTCCCTCATCTGTAACGGCTGCATAACACAGATGTTGGGAGTCATCTGTCAGCCTGGCCTCTCTTGCTGGGCCCGAGCTGCTCTGGGGGGAAAAGAATTGGACACGGTGCTGTCACTTTTTACCCCCACTCACAATGGAGGGACATGCAAATATCAACCCCCGTTCTTGCCCTCTCTTCTTTGCCCTCCTCTTAGCCAGTCGTGGTGTCCTGTCTACTATCTGGACTGTGGCTAGGCAGAAAAGGGGGATGGGGGGCCGATCGCAGGCTGGTGCGGGGGGAAATGTGACATCAGTCCCATCAGGTCCTTCTCTTGCCACATATTAGAATTGGAAATGATGGGCTGCTCTCTCAGGCCTTGCCTGTCTTCCCATGGGTCTAGAGGGGACCCCAGTCCTTCTACCACTTGTCCCCCGAGAGAGTTGGTGCAAGAAGGGCAAGATAAAGAGGGAGGGAATGTGAGAGTCCTCTGTGTCCTTCTGTGCTATATTATGAATGAATTGGGATGTAATGATTACCCCCCTCTTTAAAATGCCATTCGGCTCCTTATATGGCTTTCACAGTGATGAAAGTAAAAGAATGAGCAAAAAGGGGCAGATGCGGCTGATTTGCAAAAAAGGAAAGCTTAAACAGTAAAGTGTGAAGCATCTTTCCCCACTAAACACAATCAGCGCCTCTCTTTTATTCACACATGCACACACACATACACACACGCACAGACACAGTTCCCTGGTGAGGAGTCCCTGAACGTTTTTCGAATCGGGCCCTAATGTGCCGTTTTCATCAGCACTGAGGCGGGCTGCAATATGGTGCTGGAGCTCGCTCTGGGAATATGAATGTTGATTAAGCATGCGTTCAGCCTTTTGAAATTCTGAAGAAGTGTCAGAATAATGGATGTTGAGCAAATGTCAAGCATTTGTTAATTTCTCTGTTATTTGGGGTTTATCTAGCATGATCTTTGGAAGGAAAGCGCAGGGCAGGGTTGTTGTGGCATGTGCCATTGATATGATGATTTCTTGGCTACACTTTGTTTTTGATGGTAATATCTCAGCTCAGCATGAAGCTCAGGGAATTGCTCATTGATTATTTATTGTAGTCATATTGTTTACCTCTTTACATGGCGGTTAAAGTTAAGGATTTGATAACAGGTATAATATGGTGGAGAAAAAAAACATTAAATATCACTTTTTTTTTCCCAGTGTGTGGTATTTATTATTTGTTCACAGCTTTCAAGGGCTCATTGCCCACATTTTAGGTATATCAAAGTCTTGGCATATATGTATTAAATTCCTGGCTTGTTTCTCAGTTTTAACTTTGATTTTTGCGATTGTCCCTGTGGAATCAACTGATTTTCTCTTTCCAGCTGCTGTGCTGTGAAGGTAGAACTCCACAAGTATTTTGTAGGCTGGAAGTGGCAATGACATTACCCAGAGACTGATCAAGTGCAGAGCCTGTGGGGCCAGCCCCGACAGCTTCCAGTGCATGGCCTCACACTTCTGGCTGCCCATATTGAACAAAACACAAACTGGCAGTTGGGGCTTAGGGGTACAACCCTTGAAGGCTGGCTAAATAATTCCACGCCTTTATGTGGTTAGATGAGCACTGGAAGGGTGAAGGGATGAATGAAGTGTTAGCAGAGAGAAGGTGTGGAAAGAAGAGAAGCTGAGTGTACAACTTCATGTCAGGCTAAAGAGTTCATGAATAATAGATGTAATCAATTACTTGATTAGGAAGCAAAGGAATGAATACTTCCTTCTCATATCAGAGGGATGTTGTCCAAGCACATTCCATAGAGTGCAAAGCCTTTTTGGCTCATTGGTCTAAAAACAAAGAGGTAAGCAGCTTGTTTTTGAGTTAGGCCTGATAGAAATTACATGGTCCCTTATCGTGAAGGTTAAAAACTGCATTTACTGGAGCGATAGACTGAGTAGGTCAATATTAGTAGAGTAAAACTATTGATATGGTACTCTAAGAATAAGATCAGCATCTGCTGTACTGTATGCTAGTGTCAGTAGTAGTGTTGTCACTGAACCCCCCCAAAAAACATATGTACTCTGAGGGAAACCTACAGTTCAGCTGAGCAGTTATATCAGAGTCTCTAGCCTGGGGTTCTCTTTGCATACTGGAATCAATTGCAGACGAAGAATGAAACAAAATTGCCCAGAATGGTACAAGTTCCCCAGCTGTGCTTGGGGGAATAGGCAATTGGTCAGTGTAATGTGTTTCTTTGCCAGACCAGTGGACACTCGCCACTTGACGGATAGCATGAACCTCATTTTCTGTTTTCCATGAGAGCTTGCAGAAGCAGCAGTGACAGTAATTATGCTTTAACAATGGCAAAATACTATAGTTATAGCACGTCTTTGCACAGACGGAGTGGTGAAGATCCCTTGCTTTCAGGAGGAATCACAATTAGAGTGGTGATTGTAAAGGTTTTCTTGCTCTTTTTACCGCCATTATATAACAGCTCTGACAACTCAGGGCACCTCAACAGACAGAAATTTTAAAGATTGTAATAAAGTAAAGGAAGCTCAGTAGGGGTCATATTGTGCCTCTGCTAAAACCATTTCTGTCCATGGTCCCCTACAGCCTTGTAGGTTTGTATGGCCTGCTGCAGTAAGATTGTTGGGGGTGGGGGTTTGTTCACAGTACAAACTCGTGAGTCTTCCTTCAGATGGAGAAATGTCTTGAAAATATTGTTTAAAAGTGACAAAAAAATTGCACAAAAATTTCTATAGCTTTCTAAAATGCAACAGTCATTATGTTAATTGTGCTTAAAAGAAAAAAAAAAGCCTTTATACTTGTTTTTGCAGAACAAAAATTGCAAATATTTAAACTCTAAACACGTGCGCTCATTGTGCAAGTATTTGTTTGAAGCTAAATGACACACTGAGATTTGTGTTTGTTTCTATCCGTTGTCAGAATATATCACATTTATACATTAATCTATAAAGATTTTTTTTTTCAACTCATTTGTTTGGCTGCTGATGACGCTAGGCTTAGCTGAGAAACAGATGTTAGCATTTTGCCTATCAGCATGTGTAATTAACAACATTTGCATATCCAGCGTTTTAGCCCGTATTCAGCTGTATAAAATACTGATCTATAGCAAAGTAAATGCTTCATATAGTATTGTCAGCACTCTTGCCTGAATGAGGTGTTTTGATGGTAAATAAACCTAAATATGTGAAAAAATAATGGAATTAAACTTCAATAATAATGTAATGTAGTATAGGTGTAGAATTTAAACTAAGCCTTATCCTCAGATTTCCTTGCACAAAATATTTCTTCCATGTCATTCCCTTCTGAAAATTGTTTCATCGCCAGCAGTAAAAATATGTGCTATTAGACAGTTCCATGCCCTGAAGAGTCACACCATTCAACACACTCTGCATGCAGATCCACCAAATGCTAAATACTGTCGCAGCATATGATACCAATGCCATTAGCCAGGTGGCTTTCATTACCCAAATTACAGCTATTGTTTATAATTAATTATTTGTAAATAGGAAGTTTCCAAATATAATTGATAGTTTGAATTTCCCTCATCTCCTATTAATTAGGTTGATGGGAATTTCAAGGCTTTTCACTGTGTTCGTGTTTAAGGCAATGATACAGCCTGAATGCACAAGAAAATAAGTTAATGCAGCACTCAAACTTGAATTTATCAGATTCACAGCCACTGGGTAACCTAGCTTAATAGAGCCTGAAGTACTGACCAGACAGCCATACCAGTTCAGTGACAAAGTGAAAGTCCCTAATTGTTTTTAATTTAATCTGCTGCTTTACTATTTTGGGTGCCAGTGCATATTAATGCTCTGTCTTATGTTGTAAGGAAGGGTAATTAGGTTGAGAGTGAATGATTCCCTAACCACTCTTCTGTCTCCCAACCTTCTGTTTCCCCATGTTCTAAATTATATCCGAAAGGGCAGATTTTTTATTTTCTGCTTTTTACATAAAAGCCACTGTAAGTGTGCACTGCAGTGTCACAGACTCTTGTCCGTGGCTCTTCAAATTATATTTTGTGTGTTCTTTGTTTGATGAGATTGATTTTTTTTTTTTTTTTTTAAGTAAGTGAAACAGCGATCAATGAACCCAAATGTTGACCTTGGCAAGTGCATTAAAAAATAGCTTTCTTTATTTACACAATTCACAAAGGGCTCACGACTTCCTAGCTTTAGTCACAGAACTGTTTTAGGCTTCACTTTAGGAAGACAAGTGTCTAATATATGTTATTTTAAATATCCGTAGTCATTGTCAGTTACAACCACATCACCAAGAGATATTTATATATTAGAAAAGGTGGAAAACCTTGTTACCTTATCATCTTATTTCAAAAAAATGTTCAAAGCTGTTTTATCATATCCTAACATTTCCATGTGTTGCATATTGACACTAAGCATTTGGCTGTGCGTATCATGTGTGCAATTCAGAATAAAATGCAAGCTACAAGATTTGTTTAAGGCTAACAAAATACAGTCAGAAATGCAGCTGGTTTTAGAATAGTTAACAAATTGGGTTCATTTTTATAACCACTGAGACAGGACAGAGTTTCACAAACGCTTGTACTGTGTGGCAATGGGATACATGAATTATAGTAAAAATGTAATACTCCTGTTCAGTAGGCAGATCAAATCCTCGTTGTAAGACGGCAATTGGCTACATATTTTAGCATAAGGTGAGCTTACTGCGCCCAAGAGAGGACAGGCTGGATATACATTAATGTAAAGTCTGCAATAACTTATTGTTAATGTCTGTTAAATAAAAAAAAAAGGGGGGATTATAGCAGCATAAAACTTGACAGACTCTATAAAATGCAAACAAGTCTTGGTTTTAATCCAGATATCTGCATTCAGCTCTTCATTTTGCCCCTTTTTAATGTTCTTTCCTTTTTTTTTTCCTTTTTTTTTTTTTAAACTATTTCTTCACATCTCTCAATAGTTTAGTTCGAGTCTTGTTTTTGTGTCAATCTGCTTGAGGTAAAAATGAAAACACAAGTCCCCAAAGTTCTTAGTGTTTTTGAAACAGATATGTTTTCATAGATATTAAGCGTCGTTTATGTCCCTTTAAAGTTAACAGGCTATAGATTTAGCAATTAAGCAGTAATCATGCTCATTATAGAGAGTAATCCATTTAAAACGTAACAGATGTCTGTTCCGACAGGGGGATCATGATGGTCCCATGCCAACAATAAGGCTGTAATACTGTCGAAATGCTCAGGTGCAAGGTTGAAGTGTGGAAGAAATTTTTTCCCTCCCTTAAGTGTCCACATGTTGACAGTTGACCATTTAATGGCCCACTTAATTGCGGTGGCCCCTTCACCCCTAAGCATCATTATAAATTAATGCTGAGGGGGTAGACAATTTTTTCCCCTCACACTCTGAGAACTTCCTTTGTCGTCTTCTTTACTTTTGTAACTTTGTGTGTGATGAGAATCGGGCTGCTTTAACATGTGGTGCTCGATTACACCAAAGTCTAGTATGTTTGATATGTGTGAACACTGTATACTGCCCCACGGGCATGGTACGATGATTTGTGTCCTGCTTCTTGATGAAGAGCCAAACTTGGGAGTGCACGAGACATACTTGAGTATTGTGTGCATCAGGTGAAAAAAATCTGTATCAAACACATGAGATGAGGTTTGAAGGATTGCACGACTGTGTGGACCGTCTTCATTTGCACACCCAAAACAAAACCACCAGTGACGTGAAATACTGCTCAACTTCGGAATACTTCAATAACATTATCAAGTTGTTAGAACTGTTGTGTCAGTAAGATTTGGTGCATGTTTTATTTTGCATATGGTGGTTGGGAAATAAGCAGGGAATCGGGGGGGGGGGGGGTCGCAGTTGTTCTTGGACAGTGTACAAATTAATTGTACCTAATGTGGAAGTATCCTTAGCTGTTCTTCAGCTACAGGATTAAAATTGTTTAAAAGTGGTGTCTAGGGATCCCAAGAGGACTTCTTTGGTTCATCATAACGGGCTGAACTATTCCAATGGTTAAGATGCTTTCTTTAAAAAATGGTCACAGACAGACATTCCAGACAGAAATCAGGATTTGACATTCTTCTGGCTTTGTTTGCATGTCACAAGGGTATTTTACGGTTTCTAGTGATTGATGTCGGTGTCCTGTGTAGACTCAATATTTTAATGCAGATTGGAAGCTTCAGCTTCTCATGAGTATTTACATACCATTCCCAGGTGACTTGTAATGAAAAGTCCATTAAATTTAACAATCAAGTGTACTGAGTGCAGTATATGGAGACATAAAACCACTTGTGAAAATTACGGAGCAGTTTGTGGGTGTGTGTGTATGAGAGCACACATGTTTCTTTTTCTTTTTTTTGTGATATGCAAGCTGAAGATGTGCACAGTCCAACTCCAATAATTTGTGTCACTCATTTAAATATCTGTAACTCTAAGGACACAATGGCAGCTAAGGTGGGTATCGAATGGGCTGCAATTCCCTGTTGGAACTGTCTGTTTTCCGGGTTTGCCTCTTTGCCAGGTGTTTGACATTGACTGGAGCTGGAGATAAATGTAGCTTATGGCAACCCATGGAATTGACTGACTCTTGGGAGTCACAGTTTCATATAGTGAAAGTTTCCATTTTCAAAGCCCATCCGTTGCAGTGGGAATGATATAGAACGGTCCATATGCTATCAAAGAAAGGACTTTTTTTCTTATGCGTGTCTGCATGTTGTCATACACAAAAAAAGACACTCACAGTAGTCATCCACTTTGCAGATTAAAGTAAAAAGCACACACTTGGGTCAACGTGTTTCTTGGAGAAGAAGAAGATTTTCATAAAAAATGTTTTTACACCAGAACAATGGATTGACAATAAGACAATCCAGATATGATTGTGTAGCATTTCAGCTTTAATTCCATGGGTTTACCTAAAGTATTATATAGGAATTACATCCACCATTTACACAATTGGTCATTTTTCACACGCTCAGAAATTTAGCATTTGGTTATGTCCAACTGTTTCAGCTTCCACATATTTATAGTCATGCTAGTTTATCCACTTACTTTTAAACCTATGAAAACTATGACTGTAATTGCTACTGAATACCACGCTTTACTCACTAGTTAAATATTGAACTGTGTCAATTATTTGCATAGATATAAATTTCTCTTCAATTTTGTTATCTTTAGGTTGGTTGGAGTTTTCTTGCCATCGTGTTACTTTATAATGGCAGACTCTGCACTTGAATTAAGATTAGTTTAGCACTTTCCTGGAGAGACAAAGGATAGAGGAAGATGCTACGTATTAATGACTAAATGAAAAAAAACAAAAATGAGCTATATTTTTCTCATCTTTCATACCCCACACAGCCTCCCTTTTTCTTCTTCCCCCACACCATCGTAGCAGGAATCCTTTTGTCAGAGGTGTTCATCTGGAACAACTTTGCCACACTTGTTTTCATGTTCTTTTAGATTACAGGGCAGCTGGCCCCAGCTTTGAAGCTCCCTTCTCCCTTTGTCTCTGTGCAATGCACTCTGGTAATTAACTTTGTCCTTCTTTTATTTGTTCCAGTCACTCGCAGTCCACTCTTCTGAGCATCTTCTCCCTGGAGTACCAGGTTAGAAGTTTTCTTCCTTTGTGAGCCCTGACAGGTGCCTAATTGAATGATGAATGTCCCTTTATTTCTTTGTAATTGAACTGCCAGCTTTCTGATTGGTTTGGAGGATGCCCCCCCCTCACCATACCCCCGTTTATTTCGCCCCACACCACCACCCCCTCCTCCTTCTCACGTTCACGTTGAGGGCCTTTGCCTGCCTGAGCCTCAGTGGATGTCTGCCAAGCCTTCCCATCCATCTGTCTAATAACATCTAGCCCCTGCTTATTTGGTGGACCTGTAATAAATTATGCTAAACCATTATTATTCTGACAATAATAATTTCCCCGTGTAGTGCGGCTGTGTGTGCTAAATGTTTGCTGACTCGCACTGTCACTGCTGCTTTCCACGGCTGACAGTGGATGATGATAAATGGCCACTGCCGCCAGTGGCAGAAGGCAGCACAAGCAGAAAATGGAGTCATTTATCATCCCACTGACAGGTGTCAGTCACACTGCCCGTCTCTGTGGAATTACATTTTTTTGTGTGTAGTAGTTTTTAAATAAGTTGTTTTTAACCAGTGCTCTTCCGCTATATCCCCTGTTCTCCTTCTTCTCGGCAACGATGGCAATTGAATTGCATAGAAATGTCAGGGTGTGAAATGTGGAATAATGTCATTGTTTGATCAAAAAAGGGGAAATGAATACAGGGTTTGAATCAAGAAGGTAGATGGAGATAGCTGGTTTGAACGAGAGTGCCTTGGCACAGTTTGACCCTTACCAATATCATTGAAATTAAATTGCTGCTGCAATTGTTCATAAAGAATAGAGCATGGAAGAGAAGCCAAGGGTGAACAAGTTAGCATTTTAGTCAGGTCAACCGGAAATGGAAAGCACTTTGTGCCTAAAAATAGTACTAACTTAAGAGCTGTATCTATGCCTATGTGTATGTATCTGTGTGTATGTGTTAATTGTTTTAGCTATTATGATTATTATGCCATTAATCTTCATTTTTCTTCATATTATTATTAAATTTAAAGAAATGGATCAAAAGGACATTCTCAAGACACCATGTGCCGGATGTTATTGAAAGCTACTACCAAAGGTATTGTGTTTCCGTGCTTTATATTGTTTTGTTTTCTTCTGTTTTCTTTCTAGATCGTTCACCCTCTTTATCGTTTTCTCGTCTCTCTTACTGTTTTTCTTCTTCCTTTAAATCGTTCACCGACCCCTGTGTGTGGCCTCCATGACAATTATAATCTCGTACAAACAAATCACCACCCACAGGATTCATTCCCGACCCCCACTTGCACCTGCTAGGCTAAAGCTCTGTTCTCCGTGTCAAACTGAAAGCAGGAAAGTAAATAAATAAACCAACCATTGGACATTTGCCTTACACACAGGCTTATGATGGGATGATTATCTGTAATTCAATGAGCATGGTTAAATTTAAAAAAAAAAAAAAGAAAGAAAGAAAGAACTGAAAACAGACTATACTGGGAAAAGCCTCTTTGCATATTGCAATTAGCCTTTATCTAGCTTATTAGGCCACTGTTCTGGGGAAAATAAAGCTGGATAATGCACTTCTAATCCACTTACAACAACAAACCTCCGAGATGATCTGGGTAAGATCTGAAGTGTGTTGCAGGTTTAGCTGGCGAGGGAAAAAAGGCTTTTTGGGCGGCAGGAGTTAACTAACTATCATATGCTTGTCTAGCTTCTTGGAAATTTGAAGCCCTTCAAGCAGTGCTGTTTTAACCACACGGAGCCTGCCATATGCCACCCAGGGCAAAGTCATCTGGGACAGTAGCATGTCTTGGCTAGCCCGATCTAGCCCCCTTCTACCCTTCTGTCTGCCTTTGTGGGTCATGTTTTTTTTTTCACTACTCTTGTTATTCTTTGTTATAATGAAGGTATCTGAGTGAAGCCAAGGCACAGCCTACTGCTCCT
Organism: Simochromis diagramma; assembly: GCF_900408965.1. Classification (NCBI taxonomy): domain Eukaryota; kingdom Metazoa; phylum Chordata; class Actinopteri; order Cichliformes; family Cichlidae; genus Simochromis; species Simochromis diagramma. Next base: position 9,250,511 of record NW_024387030.1, read on the forward strand.
GTCCTGCTTGACTTGGCCAATGAGGTAATGGCATAACTTTTTTTCTTCTGTCTTTTTACTTGCCAACGAAAAACACATCTGAGTTTATCCTTTATTTTTTCTATAAATGGATAGATAGCAGTTGGCTGCAGTTTTTGATTTTCCTCCTTGTCTGTTAGTCATTATCAAAATTGGTAAAATGGTTGGCTCAATTATCAATTATTTAATGTAATTAGCGCTCGGCTCCATTAAGCAGATGTGAAAATACTTTTTCTGTTTTATTATGTAATTTTCCAAATTGCAGTTGAGGCAGAGTTGATACAAACTGCGGACAGGTGAGACTGGGGTCATTAGTTAATTCCTCTCTTTATTATTTGATCGGTTATTTTCTTTGGGAGTTCAGTGAAGAATTTGTAGTCTTGTTGATGTAGCAGCAATTGTTTATGTGCAGCTTAAATCCATATCATTCAGTGGTACAAAACTCAGGTAGGTTGGAAATTCATGCTGTAAGAAACCTGTTTCTTTCAGAATTTAAGTGATCACTTATATTTATTATATTTTAAACCTAGTTAGTAAATGTTTGCTATTTTTAGGGTAATGCCAAACTCTTGTTAAGTGTTCCAAAATATAAATCCAACTATACTATAGTCTCAATACACTACATCTTAGATGGTTACATTACTTCTTACTGAATGAATGAAAATCTTTGCATTTATTTTTTGTAAGTTCACGACATTTTTCGTCTTTCAGATTATAAAGGAAGAGAAAAGGCCCGATAACCTTTTTAAACATTTAAATTTGCATTTGAATTTTGATTGGCGCGTGCACTAGGCAATGAAATTCGAGGGTCTCTTAATCTAAAATCACAGTAGTTCACATGCATCAGTGGTACCTCAAAGCCAACTGCCATTATTCATTCTCTGTTTAATTGACGCTTGATTTTTTTTTTTTTTCTTGAAAGGATCCAATTCAGCTAAGAGATAACTGTCTATGAACCATTTAACTGTCATCTTAATATGCTACTTAACATTTAAACCAAGCACTCATGGTCTCCCAGACTGCTAATTGATGTAGTTTCATGTCTTTATGAGACAATATATCTCCAACAGAGGAAAATGATTAACAGTGATGAAAACTATTCATAGATATTTTTTTGCCCTTAGAAGAAGCTCATGAAACAGAGATGGACTCAACATTCACTGTTTCTATCTTTATGGGAATTTTATGCAAATATTACTTGAATATGGCATTAGAACAGGTGCAGTTGTGCTGCACTGTGCGACCCATTTTGGTTTACAGTTTGATAAAACCAGAGTTTTAATAAAAACGAATTCTTTTTAGGCTCTGTGAATCTTAGTCACATGTTAAACTCATGAAGGTATGTGTTATGACCAGGGAATGAAGATGGACTCATGATTAATATGAAAATTAGGGAGATGCATGTACCTCAACTAATCAGGTAGTCTTTATTCAGGCTGAGCCTGCATTGGTAATGTTGCCATTTTTCATGTGTCAGCTCTGATGCAGGTTACCAAGAATCTGATTTTCTCTGGTTATTCAGGGTTTGAGGGTTTGAGTTGTGAGCCGGCCAGGAAGCACAGAGAGAAAGGATGGAAGGGAGAAAAGAAAGTGAGGGGAAATTAGAAGAATTAGAGAGAAGAAAGAAAGCTACTGTAACTGCAGGTTACAAATGCTAAGTCAGAGTCAGTACTATCAGAGGTCTTAATGAAGATGTAAACTCTTTGCTCACCCCTTAATTATTATAGACATGTTAAGCTTTTTTTTTTTTTTACTAGCTGCCTTCTTAGTGCAATATTATGGAGATGTTAACAAATACTACTGTGGGTAAAAAGACATTGTTTAGACAGAAGCATCTCTGCTCCCAGCGTTACAAGGAAGCATCACAGAAAAGATGAAACACTCCATTCTCACTGCAAGCTGAGGGCAAATTCACTTTTGGTCCCCAATTATGCTAACAAGAGGAAAAATGATCTTTGGCTGGAAGAATGTTGTTTCATAATGAGCTGGCTAGGAATGGCAAAGTCTTCAAGCAATGTTTTAATTCCCTCTATACTGAGTAAGCTGTGAATTTTAGTAGTGAATGACTTAATACATCTTCTTTTATTCGCCGTATATTGTGTGAGCATTGGCCAAATGTAGACCTTGGAAAAATATATCTTATGCTAATGCACCCATATATATTTTTTGTCATGCTGTTCTTTATAATAACTGTTGTATTTTTTTAATATGTTAATAAAACATTGTAATAATAACATTGATTTTAATATGTAGGAATGTATTGCACTGATCAGAGAGACACATTCACCATCAGTCGTTCGTGCTCTCTTACCTGTCAACTTTTCTCCTTGCACTCGACCATAAACACTGCTCACCTCTAAGGTGTGTTTGTGTTCAAAGAGTGCTGCTGCCATAGGTTCTTTCCTTCCTATTAAGGACTACATTCCCACCATCCCTCAGGTGTGTCCTATTGGTTCCTATAGTTTTGCCTTGGTGATCATTCTATGATTAAAGCTCTCCATTGTCTCTTGCCTGGGCACAGTATGTGCTGCTTTTTCTTTCAAGATGAGAGACTCAGGTTGTCTGTTTGACAGAAGGAAAGGCAATTCAGCCAGGTAGCTTGGCTGTGTAATAAGCGATCTCTTGTTCCTGTGGGAAAGGTTGATGCAAAGCAATGCTTTCAAAGACCAATTTGCACGCGGATTGTCAAAAGTAAGGTCAAGGTTTTGAAACGCAATAATATAATTTAGAGCCATTACGATCACTATTATCTATGTGACATCAGCCAAAGGTAAACTGGCTGTGCAATTTCAATGTCGTAAGTCTTAGGCTCTTTAAAATATGTTTGCACTTCCAGCTGGATATATGGGATTTTTTTTTCTCAAGCAATTCTTCAGAGAGGAATATAAATTCCACCATCTTTTAAGTGAATATTAATTCCTCATTGATAGTAAAGTCTGTTTTTTATTTAAGCTGCTTGTCTTTTCTGTTGATTTTTTTCTTTTCTTTTATGTTTTATTTTTTTTTTATTATTATTTTTTTTTAATCTGTGTAAAGGTGGATCTGTCTCCTGCGCTGATGGCTCGTATCATCCTGGACAGGTTCCTTCAGGGCCAGGATGGTGGAATGGGTGAGTAACACTTTTCCATTTCTCACTCTGTCCTTTCTATCATTCTCCCCATCAGTCTTAATTGTAGCACTTTGTCTTTTTAATCCCTTTCTGTTTGAGTCCCAATTCCAGTCTAGCTGCTGTATTTTCAGCCTGTCAAACCCTAATGAGAGATAGACCACATTTAGTAGTAGCTGCATCCCAGGGCACATGACTGGCAATTAAGTACTAGGAGGACCACCCACCTCTCAACTGCAGTGTGGATCAATGGTAGCTCACCTCATCAGTGTTATTTATAACACCCCTGATTTCTTCCCTCAGCCTCCTTCATCCCCCAATGCATCCATCTATCGCTAGCATTCTCCTCTTCTCTCATTCCCTTCTCTTCCTCGCTGCCTGCTGGGGTCTGCAGAGGAAATTGAGTTGAGGGAAGACTGTGGCAGAAAAAGCAAACCATTTCTAGGTAGTGCTGATGGACACACTGTGGGAGAACAAAATTACAGACACAAATATTGTTGTTGAATGTGTCAAAGATCTTTTCCAGAAATTGTGGGAATTGTTGCCCATGTGTAGTCTGGTTAGTGTCTTTCTCCTGTCTCCTGTATTTGTCCAAAATTCCTGCGTTTTACCAGTTTTAGTCACATTGTTGATTTATAACAAAAAACAAACAACTCCCCCCTCCTCTCCCCTCCCATCCCCACACTCTGGAACTTCCAGTATCACACATATGCATATTATTTTAGTGGGTCTATCCCGAGGACTTTCTGTCTGTGCAGTAGTCACTACTTTGAGAGCGAATCACATGATGTCAAAAAGACGTGCTTCCAATTTAATCAAGAAAGAGATTAAAGTGGATGTGTGTTATTTTCAACTTCGCCACAGCACAGCCATTTGTCAAAGTCAAAGATGTGATTGCTTTGGACCCACCGTTATCCGCTGCCTGTCAAAATACTAGTCTGAGCTGCTTGTAGAACAGGGCATTCATCCACAAGAAGCACTATGTCTCAGATAATGGCACATTGCATCTGTCCATCTCCATACAGTGAAAAAATGTTTTATTATTGCTCAGAATAGATTTGTACCAGATGAAATGTTCTAGAAAATCCTTGTTTAATTTTGAGCAGAGTTACAGGCGTACAGCATCTCACTTTTTTGGATGCTAGCAAATAATATCATGCTCCTTCAAAGAATAATTTCACATTCAATGCATGTTGTAAATATTTGCATAATATATTATCTAGTGAAATAGTTTAATTGCCGCTGGAGTATTTTGAAATTCTGGCATGTTGTCGTGCTGCCTTTCTTCATTGTTGCCAGCTTTATATATATATATATATATATTAGTGTGTGTGTGTGTGTATGTGTAGTGCAGTGCAGTAATTTGTTTCCACAAAGAAACAATGCAAGGATAATTGTCTTTCCTGACAATTAGCTAACAGGTTGGTTCAGTGCTATTGGCAGGCATATCTTTCATGCTCCCTCCAGCCTCGGACAGATCTCCAGTGTGCTTGTGTGTATTTGGGTGTTTTAGTCAGACTCTAGAGGAAGGGCAGGCAGGCTCACTGCAAAGATCAATAGACTTCTAAATAAGGGACATTACCTCCAACAGGGTGAGTGGCTTGCCTTTGCCTACCATTGTCGTTTTTTTTTTTTTATTCCTCTTCTCTTTCCCCTTGCATTTAAGAGACACATGAATGGGGCCTTTGGGACTATGGAATATATGTACAATCACTAGTGCCGGATCAATACAGAGTTTTAAATTGTTTTTGTACCTTCCTAGTGTGTGGGGTTTTTTTTGGTTTGTTTTTTGCTTGCTTGTTGCAACCCCCTATCCCCCACCAATCCCATATCGTCCTTCCCACTAGCTACCCACACTGCCACACCTCAACATGACAACAGCACCAGCAAACTCCATCCCCCTTCCTTGAAGCAGAAATATTGGAGAGTGTTTCAGTCAAGCAAAGTGAAAGACTATCTGGTGATGCTTGTACATGAATCAATACAGTCAAAGCAGTTTTATTATGTATTGAATGCAATATCAACATCCATAATGGTCTTTGCTTCTTGTCTTTTGAAGCTGGGCAATAGGGAGGGTCACTTGTTCACCCAAATGACACAGCTTTAGTATATACACCAGAATTCCTTGCAGGGTAGTACTTTCTTTGTTTTTCTTTCCAGACTTGTATCCAGCTTATGTTTCAGGGTTGTGAATATGATAGAAAAGTTTTATGAAACTAAAGTCAAGTGGTTATTATAAGTCTTTTTATTGGTTAAATCCATGTCTATGTTGTTTATATAAATATACTGGATACTATATTTCATTTTATGAAAGTATACATAATGATAATAAAGCAAAATTGTATTGTTTTTAAATATTCAGTAATCTTGAGGAATACATTTTTTGTAAATATTTATACATTTTCAAATATTTCAAATAAGTGATTGAAAAAAAAAAATGAAGATAATAATTTCACTGAATTTCAGTGAGCATGAATGTGCCAGCTCCACACAGAGAATCCCTCGCTGGCTGATGGATTCAAGTCGAGGACCTTCTTGTGAGGTCACAAGGTGTCATGCCTGCTAATGCATGGGTCCTCTCATGTACTCCAGCTTCCTCTTACAATCCAAAGATGTGCATCTTAGAGTAACTGGTGATTGTAAATCGGGTATACATGAGAATATGAGCATGAATGGTCATCTGTCGCTGAGTTAGCCCTACGATAGACTGTCAACCTGTCTAGGGTGTGCCTCATTTCACGGCCTGACACCTGGGATAGGCTCCAGTCCCATCGCAACCCTGAATTGAATAAGCAGAAGAAGATAAATGAATGTGTGGATGGATGGAATTGCAGTGAATCCCAATAACGACAATTACTAGAGCTGAACTAACAATTGTGCATTTTAAAAGGTTTACATTAACAGGAGTGGTCAAGGACAGATCTCATGAAAACATTATTATAGGCACAGCTAACACATCTCAGCCCAATGAAAAGTTCTGTAAATGAAAGTATAACACTGCAGAGAGCTATACTGTCATTCCTATTCTGTATCATTAGATACAGGATGGTCGTATCTAGTAGTAGATTCAAAGTCACAGCAAAAACACTGGGGGAGCCAATGCTCTGTCTTCTCCCCCTCCTGCTATCTCTTCATCTTTCTTTCTATTCCTCCTTTGACAGGAGTTGATGTGCCTCTAGATTTAGACATACTTTTTGAGGAGGCAATTTTGCTAGCTATTTGACCTTTTCCATTTTCCCAAGGCCCAGCTCCAGATTAGATTGCTACTCCATGTTTTGTAACTATGTGATTCGACCGCCTTTAAGATTTATTGTCACATTCCTTTACAGAAGCCTTGTACGCAAGGTTATAAACGTCCCGTGTTTGATGTTAACACTGTGAGAATCTTAGTGTCTACTATGATCCTTTGGTTACTTGACAGGATTTATAATAACTTTAATGTTTCTCAGATAAAACGTGTTGATAACTGAATATTGTACTGGGTCTTATCGGAGCAAATTTTCAACGTGGCCGCTATGACTGTTATGGTCCCTTCCCTCTTGTGTTCAAGTGCTCCTCTCTTCTCTGTTACACCTCTCCAATGTGCAGAGATGGGGTGTGTATATGAAGCCTTTTTTTTCCAAATAATGAGAGCAAGGGCACTTCATTAGCAAGACGGGAGGGAGTAAGGAGGCAAAGACAGCATGAGTGTTAGTGTGTGCGTGTGTGTATGCAAGGGGGCGGTTGCGAGGGAGGTAAGCAGCACCGTGGTACTTCACTTGACAAGTATACTAATTACTCCTTTTCAGCAGAGAAGCTCCAGTCAGCCTCTGCCACAGTCTAATGGCCTGACCTGGGAAGCCTTTCTCCATAGCAGTGCCTCCCCAGATCTACTATTACTACACACACACGCACACATACACAGAGAAATGTGGAGTCTCATCTCACCGCTATCAGAAGGAATCAGGTGGAAGCAGATCAGTTCTGCCCCAGTAACCTCTTCAGGGACCGAGTTCCTCTTGCACAGGAGATACCACCTCATATCATCAACTAGCACCTACACACCACCACAGATAGTTTAAAAAGAAACACATACCCCCCACCCCCTATCTCCCACTCTCTCTCGTTCCCATCTTCTGTTTTTTTTTTTTTTTTTTTTTTTTTTCTCAGTGCGGGGGGATAAATTTAAAAGGAGTAAATTGGAAAATCAAATGAGGGCTTTAGGCAACCGCAGAGATTTGCAGAGCTGTCGGCCAGTGTTGGAGAGCCTCATCCATCATGTCCCACAAGTAGTCAATTCCTCTAGTATCTGTAAATGTTTTCAGATATTAGCCAATTTATATGCTCCGAGATTCATCATGGAAAATCAGCTTTAGCGGTGCACATTATCAGGACCTGTCTCTCCCTTGCTCCATGAAGTTTGATGAACGAGTGCCCCTCCACAGCTCAATGGCTTGCGCATGGGGAGTGTGCGGGGGTGTGGGCATATAGAGGAAATGGGTAACTGCCCACCCCCACCCGTGGAAAATAGTGGGTTTTTTAATTAATAAACAAACTTACAAAGGAGCTCATCAGTGTCAGGGGCAATAACAATCGTCATCCGTTATTGTTTATTACAGTCCTCCCTCAACAAATGTTGCTATTTAATGAGGTTTCTCTCTGTTTTTTTGTGTTTGCGATAATGACTTTTTCACCCTAGTGGAGAAAAGAGGAGTCCCAGTAGTTACAAATGAAAGAAAGTAAGCAATGAGAAAACATGCCAAGGTTCTGTTGCCGTTACCTTGCCTTATATAGTTTATCTTGTTTTGGAGTTGCATATGAAAACAGGCCTGCGATTTGTTTACACTGGTTGTTTTCTTTAGCAAATCCCTATGGAGGTGTAGCGTTTCACATCTATTATTCCCCTCTTCTCTGTTCCTTTTGTTCAGATGTTGACGGTGTGATATGGTGCCTTAGTCAGAATTTATACCAACATGGGACAATTACAGTAAATTTGGTGAATGTTTACAAGGTGCAAAGTTGTGCTGCAGGGCTTTGTTCTCCGTGTCTAGTGTTCTACAGATTGTGCTTTTTATTTTTCTGCACGCATTTTTATGTGTGCCTCTGTATGTGCTTTGAGCGTGTGTATTTAAAGAGCATTGCTTGTGTGTTTTTGTTTCTGTGTGTGTATGTTTGCATATAGCAGAAAGGAGCTCAGGGTGTTCTAGAGGTGTGCTGCCGTGCAAGGCGGGGGCGTCTTTAATAAATGTATGCTGATGTTGGAGGCTGCAACGATGCGAAGGATGCAAGGGCCCTGTTGTTATTTACTGCTGTGTTTGTGCACAGCAGCGAATCCTGGGCCTGCAAATGGCATTACAGCCCGTGATGAATGAGCATTAGGGTAAACTCATTTTAAAAGCATCCTGATTTATTAGCAGCCTGGCCTTCCATTTTCATCAGGTCAATGCTTGGCTGAAATTCCACAATGTCAGCGCCAAGGTCACCTCTTTATGGCTATTTTTAACCCCATCCCTCAAAAAGCGCAGACGAAAGAGATCCTGGCACTTATTATGGCCGTCGACAAAAAAAATATCAAAGAGCTTGAGAGACAGCGGAGGGAGAATTCTAGTCCTGAAAGTGTGTGTCATGTGAGAGACCAAAATGTGGTGGTGGTCAACCTCCAATTATGAGTGCTAGTAAGACAAGAGCTTTAATGGCTAACGTTTGCCTTCAGGGAGGTTTATTACACACTACTGTTTTGCAGAAACAGCGTCAAATCTATAAAAAGACCATTAGGAAGAGGGAAAAAATCAATCAAAATGCCATTAAAGTGGAATAAGTTGCCAATATTGCTGATGTGGTTGCGGGTCCTTTGATTTTCCTTCAGATTATTAGGCACAGTCGAGTAGTGACTTTGTTAAGGGAAACCAGTGTTGTTGGGGAGTAATATGTCTCCTGGCTTCATAAAGTTTGCTGCCTCATATTTCCCACTTTATTGATTATCCATTATCATTTGTCATGAGGTGTCCTAACTCAAGGGGAAAATATAACCCTCTTTCTTCACCACCGCCTGCATTGCACAGGAGCATGGTATGGATCTGCGTGTGAAGGTACCAATCTCTGAGAAAAATGAGCAGAGAAATAAAGCACTGCCCTGTGCCTTGCAGCTCTAAGAGGGAGTGTGGGGTTATGGGATGGGCTGGGGGAGCACTGTAGCTGGCTGGGAGAGACTAAAACAGAAAGCAGGTTGCACAAAACAAGAAAAAAAGCCCATGCAGGAAAAGATAGAGACGAAGAAAGGAGGAGGCGCTTTTGTTCTTCTTCCACCTTCTCTACTTTTTATTTCATCATAAGGTAGATGAGGGATCATAGCAATGGCTATCTTGTTTGTGGTAGTTTCCCTAAGTGTGTAGGGGATGAGAGCATAGAAAAGAACAGCCCGCCTTTCTGTGGGTGAAATTTATCTAACAGAGGCCTAATGATCCAGATGGCTATCAATTGATTTATTAAATTTTTTTGTAACTTTTTTTTAAAAATTGTATTAATTTTTAAATAAGCCATCGTGTCTATAACCGTTATATACTGTGTGCAGTTTCCTAGATGCGGTTGAGAACTTCTGCGATGTTGGTATAGGCACCATCCATGCCTGAAATGTGAATAGAAACATTCCATGTATTGTCTCTAATGCGCCAAATCTGTCAGGCGCATGTGTACATATATATCACTAAAATGGTGTGCCTCAACCATTTCGTCACACGGTGATACAATCCATTTAATCCAAATCTTTTTTAAGAAATGATTTAAGGAATTTTTTGCTGTTGCGGTAACAGCGAGTCGATTCGCAGGCCTCCCTTTCTGATTTATAATGTTAGTAGAGCAAGAATAGGGATGAGAGATGCAGAATAGTCAGCGTTCATAACATAGATAAACTACATGAAGCGCCTGTGCTTTGGACTGAAACATTTATCTATAGAAAATCTGTACAGACACCAAGCAACCATCTAATAGGCTAGTGCAGAAATACTGCACACAGGTTGGTGGGTTAGAGGCTGTCTGGGCTGGTTTTGTTTATAACACTGACTGTTTTGCTTTGTTAAATCCAGCAGTTAGACATTTTCTTGAATAAAATTATGTGGTCATTATTTTTTTCCTTTTTCTGTCTGTCTCCCTCTCTTCTTTTGCTGTCTTATTCTCAGCATCTAAATCAGTCCTCAACAGCATGCTGAAGGAGCCATCTTTAATTCCAGACCAAATTTTGGCCAGTAATGTCTACCAGGTAAGGGTTTTAAGTTTTGTACTTAATTAACATTTTCCAGAGAACTGTTTAATTGCCTGAGAGAGATAATTCTATTTAATTATATGAAATGTTATTATTTTAAGGCATTTGCTGTGTCTCTACTTAACAAATCGAAAATTGCTTGTGCACAGTGAGTTTTCAAAAAAAAATGGTACTCTACACCTGGCTGACAGACGGCATCAGCGGCTCATGTTTGCTGATGAGGTCACGTGAGAGCCGGCGGTCATGCCTGCCAGTCTGCCAGCATCTCCTGTGTTTTCTCCTTTTTTTTCCAGCAGTGTATGGGCTTCCCTCACCTCCCTTACACCCACCCACCCTTTTGGCACGCCATAATATTTCTTCCCCCTCTTTTCAGTGCACAATAAATGACTGCTGTTATGGACCGCTGGTAGACTGCATCAAACAGTATCCTATCCCATAAAATTTTAAGCCTGAAATTGACGAGGAGCTATTGAAGGGGATGAGATGTGTCTGGCTTCACCTGACATAAAAGTTCTGCTTCACAGAGGAAGTGTTTCATCCTGCCTGCCATCCCAGTATCATCCATACAGGGGCTGGAAGGCGATGGAGGGAAGAGGAGGAGAGGATAGGCTGATCTAAATGCATCTCTATGTGCATGCTGTGAATCAGACCCAATGTTCTATGATACAAGAAAAGAAATATAATTCAAAAGCTTTTTGGAACAGGAAAAAGAGCTAATACTGTTACATACATATTTTTAAATGCATTTTAATTCATTACTATTTACTTCTGATCATTTTATTCAGATGTGCACTACAGAAAGTTTTTACTACATTTGTCTAACTTAAGGTAATGATTTATTATTCATTTATAATTAATTTGTCCACCTCATTACTATTCTTCCCACACACTTTCCCCAACTACACATAACCCCTACTCGTCTAGTAGGACCTTGGCTGTAGGGGCAGAATGGAGCTCAGGCTTTTTTAGGGGCGACCAGCTGGGTAGCAGATCAGCTATTTTCAAGGGGAGGAGAATTATTTGAGTCGGTGTACACGTGCACGTCCGTATGTTATTGTGTCTGTCCAGGCTTTCTTGCCCGTGGTGGGGCTGTGTTGTTCTGTTCATAGCCAGTCAACCTTGTCCCTATACCCTCCTTCCACATCCCCCCCTTTTTTAACATTCTGTGGCAGTCCTCTCAGTGTCAACTTAAAATCAGTTACTCTGCCACAGAGAGTTCATTATAACCACCCCACTGCTATGTTCTTTCAAAGAAGTCATCCACACATTGAATCAGTTGCGTGGCTACTAGTTACAGTATGTATAAATATATATATATTTATGTAATTAGAAACCATTTTGGTTGTTTTCGTTTTTAGAGGGTAATATATTTCTATAAGAGCTTCTTTTTCTCTTTCAAAAATAAAACCATCATAATTGCATATTTCCTTTTATGTGCCTTCAAGCTTTGCACATCCTTAATACAATGTGGCATTTATTCTAAAAGTATTTTTTCTTCAAATATTATAAAGTACTAGGCAGAGTATCTCATCTATGCACTTTATGCATTTTGTCAAATTGGCATTTGTTTTTTCTTTCTTATTTAGATAATGCACTTCAGAGATTTGTTGTGAAAGCAGATTTAACTTGACCCGAACTCTGATTGTGCTTTACTGTATGTTAGCATGAGGAGAAATGGCTTTTGCTTTGCATAGTAAATCAATAATGGAGAAGAGCAGATTCTTAACTGTAACTGATGGTAAACATGTGCATGTAGTCGAGCACTGAATTTTCTGGTTTCCAGAGAATTTAAATTTAAAAGTCAAATGTATCGTAGTATTGTTGGAATCCTTGACTCGATTCTCAGCGCCATAGGCCATGAGCATGAAGTGCTGCTCCGGGAAAAACTGAAGGAGAAGAACCTTTCCTTTCTGGGTAAGCCATCCTTTGACCTTCTCATTACATTTTAACATGAAAATGAAAACAACTCATAAGTCATATTGGAACCATATGGACATTTTTGACTGCAAATATTTTTTATTTATTTATATTTCTCTCTGCGTAAAGCTGTTTTGGGGGATTTGATGTTTACAGAAAATCAAACAGATTGTTCTCTGAATATCATCTATTTTTCTGATGCTATTGCCATATTCAGATCAAATTAAATGAAGATGGAATGTTCAGGTATGGAACTATAGAATCCCCCCATCCTCATATCACCCCATCCCATCATCATTTACTAGGTCAGATGAGTGATGAAGAATAAGAATCATTCCCACTGTCATTAAGGCCGTATCATTTATTTGGACATGGAGTGCTGACCTTTCTTCAGGGCTGTACAGAAGACTGTTCTAAAGCTGTCAGAGTTCGAGGGGCACGAGGGCCACTGAAGCAGCCTCACCCCATCTGATAAATGGATTGGAAATAAGCTACCCAACAGCAGGAATGGACCATTAATTTTAATCAAAGCTGATCTAAAAAAGGCGATCAGAGCCACATGAGAATGTCAACAGCCCAGTGGGTGTGTACAGAGGTTCCCATCCTTATACACACAAACACATTTCTACACCAACATTACAACATCTTGGATGCCTGGATATCTACCACAGTCCTCTGGTAGCCTCGGTGACCTCTCTCTGCTCTCTTTCTTCATCCGTGGCTGATGCTACCTCCTCACCAGCACTAACCGCCACCCTCCATCTAGCCACAATTCTCTTCCATGCCCCATTAGTTGAGCTTGGCTGAAGACAAAGAGGCAGGCCTTTGGAACTGAATGACCTGGTCAGTGAGATTTAATGGAGAAATCAGGTGTTGGCGGGATAATGGCTAGAGCACGCCAGAAGTCAAGGACAATGGCTACAACTTGTGCAGGCAAGGGTCAGGCTTGCAGAGACTATAATGCCAGCCTTGTCTCCTTTCTGTATATTTTATAAAGCACTGCCAAAGAGAGCAATACTGTAACTGGAGTTTAGAGTATTTTGTGCAGTGACAGCAAATACGTGGCAGATGTAGATAATGGTTTAACTACACTGGCTGTGCTCTACTGCTGTTTTTCTGCTTTGCTCACGCTGAGCGGTTTGTTACCAGCATCTTTGTGAAAGCAGTTAGATCAGCAGCCTGTGACTGATTGTTCATATAGAAGGTTACTGCAAAACAGCAAGCATAACATTTCTAAACTTTTATTTTCAATAGATGAAAACCATCTGAGAACTATGGGCTATGACAAAACACCTGATATCATCCTGGAGGTTCCAGTTGGTTAGTATTTACATTATGAATGTAACCTCACTTCAACCTTAGGCATCTGTATTGTCAAAAAGTTTTGGGGTTTTTTTTGTATATGACTGAAGAAACAAACAAAACAAATGACCTCGTCTAACTAGTTTTCTTAGATTTGCTGTGTTTTGTTATTTATGAAAAGCTGTGGAAGGACACATTGTACACTGGATTGAGAGCAAAGCCTCTTTTGGAGATGATCAAAGCCATCAAACCTATCTCAATGAACAATTCTGGAGCTACTGGAACAGGTGAGCCCTCTCTTTTTTATCTGTTTTGTTTACTTTATTGGCCATCAAAAATTTGCCAATGTTATTTTATCAGTTTGCATATTCTTTATAACTTCTCCTTTTTCACTAGAAACTATGATCAGGTATTCTCAGTTGTATAAAGAACTCCTATCTCTGTCCGACAATGCTTACCACTTCCTCTCTGGCAAAAGCCACTTTAACCACAGGATTCCACATGCTACAGCTGCACATTACACTACTTCCACATTCACTCATGTTCTCTGAGACCTTTAGAGCCTGAATGGTCTGCCTGTGAGCTTGATTGTTTTGTTGAATAAACACATTGTGTTGGAAGGGAAGCAAGGAAATGGGTGACTAATGCCTGGCCTCTAGCATGAGAACTTTTGGACAGGAGCAGGTCCTGACGGTGGCGGGACAGAGGTATATGTGCGTAAATACATTTTTCAATGAATCTTAGAAGTGATAACCTGTAGAACATACTGACCTATTTAATATTTAATTTAAAACCTGAATAGAGTGGACACAAACAAGTGGAGTCCACATCTTAGCCTTGGCTGACACCAGGTTCCCATATCACACTATAGCCCTGATCCTTCACTGATGGTTAGCTGACATGGTGGTGCAGGTTCTCGTCATTGATGCTGTGTTCAGTGATTTATGATAACTTTATTTGTATGGCACTTTTCAAAACACAGAGTAACAAAGTACTCAACAACGGTCACCTTAAGGTGCTTTATATTGTAAGGTAAAGACTCTACAATAATAGAGAGAAACCCCAACAAGTAAACTGCCCCCTTTGAGCAAGCACTTGGTGACAGCGAGAAGGAAAAACTCCCTTTTAATACAAACAAACTTAAACCAGGCTTGGGAGGGGCAACCATCTGCCGTGACCAGTTGGAGGTTTCTCTCATGTCTGTATGTTTTATTAGAATGTGTGCAGTACGTGATATAATGAGATTAGTTTGAGATTTGATGTATTCATAGAATTAGGTCTAAAAGTATTTGGACAAGGACACAGTTTTTGTAATCTTACCTGTGAACACCACCACACTGGATTTTAAATCAAACAGTCAAGATGTGACTAAAGTCCAGGCTTTCAGCTTTGATTCAAGAGGTTTTTAAAGTGTTGCATTGGACTGGACTGGTTCTTATATAGCGCTTTTCTACTCTGAGTGACTCAAAGCTTTATACTACTAATTCATTCACCCAATCAAGCCCATTCACACAAGCTTGTTAAGTGCTTACTATCTAACATTCATACACATTCGCACTCCGATGGATGCATCGGAGAGCAACATTGGGTTAGTATCTTGCCCAAGGATATTTGGCATGCAGACTGGAGAAGCCTGGGATTGAACCACCAAACTTCCGGTTAGTAGCTGATCTGCTCTACCACCTGAGCTCATCGACACTGTGAAATGCTATCTGATCAGTGTTGCAGCCAAATGCTGATCTTTCTGGAATACTTGCAGCTTGGTTGGATAGTTTGTGTTAGTCTGAGCCTTATATATTTGCTCATATGTGTCTTTCATTTATATTCACAAGGCTAGCCTTGTCCAAGTATATTAAGGTACTGACAAAGTAGATCCTATCATGTCAGCCAGCAGCCAGTCAGACAAACATTCTGTGTCAAAAAAAGAGAGAGAAAAAATGTCAGACCCCACCTTTTTCAGCACCCCTGTAAATTTTATTTGACATTTACAACTGACATTTCAAAATGTGCCCTAATCTTTCTGTTAGACCATACGCATGATCATTTGAAGTACAAGTGTAGTCCCTGATGTTCATGTTTGTGTTTGGAAACGCAATGACACAAAACTATAACCTGTTAAGAGCAGCAGGTGAAAAGAGAACGGTATCATTACCAACTGAAGGCAAGGCTGTTTTTTTTTCTTCCTCTGATTCTGTTACCATGTTAAATGCAGTCTTGGAGACTTTTGTTTAAGCAGTGACAACAACAAAGACAATGTTATAACAGTCCTCTGTTAGTCGGTCTGGATGTGTGATGTTGACCGTGTGTTAGTACTGCAGCATGTACAGAATTAGGTGTTTTGTTGAGATCCAAAAGAAGGTTGAATTTAGCCATAGGTGTGGGCTGTTTAAATCTTTATCTGTAAGTCCCTACTCCATATACATGATATAATGTCTCGTGTTTTTGGTTTAAGAACTCATTCGCTTTGGGCTAGATAGTGTCTACTTCACTTTTCACTTCATCTCTCGTTAGTTGGTCTCAGTTTATATGATGGGCCCCAAAAGGTTGATGTTTGAAATATTTGTCCATTCCTTCATTGCTCAGTCCGATTTCAAAGTCTAAACTGTTCAGTTTCCTTTTTGACCACCCTAAGAAGGGCACACCAGTGTTTGTAATTACTTCATTGCCTCTGATTGACATTTCCAGTGATTTGCTTATTTTTCATGAATTCCTTCTTTGCTTTAACTGAGCTGGGTTACCCAGAACTGTGTTAATTGTTCTTCACTTGCCCTCAAGCATTACAGAGTAAGGATGTGTTTTTGTAGACGGATAGAAAAAACATAACTAATTTTCCCTCCAAAGCCCTCACCAACTGCATTTATCATCCAAACAATAGTCTTGCCAACACAGTAACCCCATAATGAACCCCTCTTCAGTGGAGTGAGGGGTAATGACGCTTCACCTACAATGCTCCCAAGAAAAAAAGGGAGAGGACAGAAAAAATGGAGAGAAAAAGACAGTCTTCTGCAGAATCAGACAGCGTGTTCAGGCCCAGTGCCTGGATGAGATGGTGAAACAGCAGCTATTGGTGTCTTCCAGCCATCAATCTTAGCTGGTGGCGTTCCAGAGCCAGTGAGCCCTCTGCTCTGACGGATGTTCAGATAATTGAGTGATCCATCTCGCCCAACTATCAGAGTTGCATAAAAATTATTCACCTGCTGGTGAATATTAAACACATAATGAGCCTCTTGTGTGTTTTAGGAGAAGTGGATAAGGTTAAACACAGCATGTAATGAAATATGGACTCTTATGTGGTAGCACCTTAACTGCCCCTAGTTGATTATGGTGTACTTATATCAATTACGCTTGGCAAAGTTCCTTCCATAACTCTGCAAGCAGCAGTTCAAATTCTGCTCATGCATTTGTCTGTCTAGGTGATCTCATACTTTAATCCAGAGACCATGGAGATAATTATTATTTGCTGACTTCTTGATTATTTTTGCACTCAAATATTGTTGAAACATTTGCCTAAGTTATGTAGCAATAGAGATTTGGGTTTTTACCATTTGACTGAATAATAGTTGACATAATTGGATAATTAAAAAAAAAAAAAAAGATTATAGTTGCTTATGAAACCACTTGTAAAGGCTACTTTTTTAGAATGAAGGACAAAAAAAACTAAATAAGTTTTTATACTTGATGGAGCTAAAGTTTAACGACTGGTCCTTATTGTCAGGAGAGCAGAAAACTGTCAAAACTACAATATATCCAGGCTCAGAAACCTTATTGCATGCTTATTGTTAACCCGCCAGACTTTTTAGGTTCATTGAGGTAGCTAATTGCTTTCAGTGCAGCATTTGTGTACTTAAAAACAATCAATCAGGTAAATCAGAAAACGCAACAACCAAGAAAATAATTTTTTATCGTGTTTTAGTAGATTAAACATGTAAATGTGGGTATAAACGAGTGTAATTCAGAGCTCATTCATCACTTTTCAGCTCTTTCCCTTCGTTCCCTTTCCCTATTCCACCCAGCCGAACACAATGAAAAGCCTGTGTGACAATGAGTGTGGACGCCAGCTCCCCTCCTCCCAAAGTAAATCAGCTGTGCGATTCGTAAACTGCAAATGTGTCAGAGTTGAAAATGTTAGCACTCTTAATGGAGGCTTGAAAAGGTTAGATCTGATAAAAAGCTGTCAGACGTCCACAAAAAATGATTTATAGCAAAATAATGGGACAGTATGCCTCATTTCTCCCTCATATGAAATGGGGGTTAAGACTTTTGGGTTTGCCATTATACATCATCTGGCTTGACCACTTGCAAATTTAGTGAGACTTGAATGCACACACACGCATTATGTTTCATCTGGCTCCTTTGTTTCAGTAATTTTGAAGGCCTTGTTGTAATGCTGATAATTTATGTCCCCACATAATTAGTAGCATAAAATTCTCATGCACCAAAAGCACTCATTGATCTCCATTCTTATCTGCTTATGTGCGTCCTTTGTTACACTTTTGTGATGGAGGAAATGGTAAAACTAATGAGAAAGTCATAATTCCAAAGTCTCACCAGACCGTTCCTATAACATCAATAATCTGCTTGCTGACACATTACCTCATAAATAGACATACCTAAGATTTTTGTGATGTTTTATATTAGTTGACACGACCACAATTAGAAATCTCCAGTTCTTTGTGAACTTTTTCTAGTTATATCAAGGGCTGCATGCTGTAGGTTTTACAGATGAAATTGCGCATTAAGCCTGTTAGTCTCAGAATGTCAATCCATTTGCGACATCAAATTAATTTCTCGATTCACGATATTGAACATTGCCATCCATTTTTAATGGACATGTCCATCATTTTTGTTGAACTTTCTAAAGCCTTGATAACAGGAATGCCTAATTAGTGGAGTGTAATGTTACAGTGGGTGTTTGATATGCCCTATTGAATTCATCAGCTGGTACTTTTAGCTTTAAAATATGTAAGGCCTCCTTCTAGATATTTGGATCCATAAATGTAGTTTGTGTTCACTTAAATAACTCTTTATATATGACTGAAGCTGCTCATATTTAGAAATAATGTTTTGACCTTGTGTGCTTCTGCACATGTTTTCTCGTATAGTCCCAGTTAATGCAGTGGCATAAGAGTATTAAAGGCCTCAGCATCTAGGACATCACAAAGGAAGAGCAGATAGGGGATGTCACCTGAGCGAGGGAGCCCAAAGGCCGTGGCTGCCACTGATTCAATGAGGCTGGACATTACAAGGCCATCCCTGAGGACAGGTACTGGCGCTTCTGGGGTGACAGTGTGACACCTCCAAGACCTGTGCCCTGCCATACCTTACCTCAGGTTCTTGTCATAAATGTGCAAGACAAAGAAAGGGGGTGAAAAATAAATAAATAAAAAAGTCTCCATGGCAATATTAGCCTTTAATGAATAGCTGATAGTCACTAGAGTGACAGAAACAATATTTGAATAGATTCATTATAGCACCAGCCAGCAGTCTTTTAGTTTCTCAATTAATCTATTCTCTTGTGATGTTTAAGAAAGAGCTTTTTTTTCTGGCTTGCAGTTTTTCTTCTGTTGTGTAGTTTTGGGCACTTAATATCAATAGAAAATTCTAGTTGTTTTGTGGGGGGGGGGGGTTTCTGATAAAGCATAACTGTCTCTGCATAGCCTTCCTGCTATTTATAGTTATGGATGCCCCATGCAGTGCAGGAACGTGGCCTCTTTTATTGTTTCCTTTGTTATGACATCCTCACGTAGAATATTCCACAGCAAGAAAAATAGCCATCCACAGTGGTGGTTCCTTTAGGGCTTTGCAAGTGTTTGTTTTGGGGAACGTCAGCCCACAGAAGTGCAATGCTAGCCCTCACAGAGCAAGCTACTTGGAATATTAATGGTAAATGACAAGTCGGCCGTGATGCTTCAAGGATTTCATACTTTTAAGGATGCACATTTGGGTGCATTGTTTAAGACGTCTGGGGTGTAATCCGCACTCTCAGGTCTCTGGCAGCCTCAGGATTTAGCTCTGGTTAAGCCCCATGTCTCCTATTTATGTTGGTAGGGTTGTATGTGTGCATTATCCAAATTTGTCATTTACCATTGAATGTGAGAGCAGCTTTGACATTGCGCTGTGTGTATAAACGAAGAGCAGGACAGAAAGCGGCACCCCAGCGATATATACCCCTCCTCCTGTCTTGCTGCTTGCCTGTGACACTGTGAGATGGAGAGGAAAGCCTGAAGTAAAATGAGGTGCAAGCATGTCTGCTCCATGAATTCCTGTTTTGGTATGGAACTTTTTGAAGATGAACGTACATTTTTTTGTCAGCTTTCACGATGTATGTCATCACACTTAAAAAGACTCACTCCTCCCCCCCTCATTTTCTCAGTCTCGCCGCCTTCTTCTCCTTCTTTTTTCCTCTACATTGACCTTCTGGGTTTCAATCCAGGAAGAAGCCAGCAGCATTTGTCAAAAGCACAGAGAGACTAGTGGGCAAGGAATCGAAAGGCTTTTTGTAAAAGTCAGTCTAACAGGAGAATCTTAATGGCTGTCTGACCTCTAAAGGACATTCAGATCTACATTACCCTCAATGTGATGTTAAACCTGCAGTAATATTTTCTTGACAGCGGGACAAATAGATTTGTCACACACTGCATGATGCTTTATATGCATCACACAAAGGCCTGCACACTCACAGGTGCTAAATATCTTCACTTCTATCTAGATAAGTTCTAGAGATAATGCGAGTACGTGTGAGTAGTATCTGTTGTATTGATCTAGTTTTTTCATTTAAAGACCTGCGAGTTCTGCTATAAATCGGTCATGGCAAGAAATTAATGGTTCAATTAGGCTAATTTAGCATTAATTTATGTTGGTCAGCATCGTCTTTGTGTATTTGCTGGCACGGAAACGGTAAACACTTTTTTTTTATTCCAGTCCAAAAATAAAAGAATTATTTTTTAACAAATGACAACCAAGGAAACAATGCTTCATATTTCTGCCTTTTGTGTTTAAAGAGCAGCACTGTGTGTACCAGATAATGTGCTGGTACTCGTGGTCTGTAGAGGCCCATCAGTCACTGTGTGAAGCTGGTCGCTTGTGATAAGTGGTTCCTTATAGATAACCTAGACAGTAGGCTTCTTTTTATAGACACACTGTCCCTCACATAACCTTGTTTTTTATTGTTGTTGTTTTTTCCCGCTCATTCTTGTTTCCTTTTCCCCTCCACACTGACTTCAGCCTCTTATTTAGCTTCCACGCTTTTAGCTTTGTATCTTTTTTTCTCGCTTAATCAAACAAGAAATGATTGGATTTCTGTAACTAATATTACCAGCAGAATTCTGATCACATACAGTAAAGAAACACACACACACACACGCACACACACACACACACACACACGCACACACACACACACACACACACACACACACACACACACACACACACAAAACAGTACACTTGCAATACATGTGCATGTGTATACTGCAGTTTTAAGTGCTTTCCTGGCTCACATTCATCTGTGTGTGTATGAAAGTTAAAAAGATCCTGACAAAAGGCTCTTGGTGATTTATACCTATAAAAAGCTTTTGATATTCTAAACCAGGAGGCAAAGTTCTTCCTGTTTTCGTTATATCTCACAAACTCTTCTCTGATAATGCAGCAAGTAACAGAAAGGATTTTAAAGAATAAAATAAATTATATTTTTTTAAAAACACCAGTTGGCCTCCAAATGACTTCAAAAGCAGCCATGCTATTTTAAATGTACTCTAAGCATTCTCAACTGCAGTTAAGAAGAGATTTCTATTTTTTTATCATTTGTCATATGACCTAATTTCTATTCAAAACTACATTTGAATTGCTTGTTCTCATATTTAAATCCTATATCCGATTGTATCCAGTAGCAGTCATTGTGACTGATGTACCAAAAGTAATTTAGTTTAAATACCATATGAAGAGATATTTATTTTTGAGAACAATGTTTTATATTTCAGTATTAATTCACTTCTTTGCATTGTTGCCAGAAACACTGAAAGAGATATAAGCACATTTGAGTTTTTCCCCTCGCTGGCCTGGCATTTGTTAAAGAGCTTCGTCAGAACCCTCTTCCCCCATCTTTGTTCCCAGGCAGCCCTTTCCTTCTCCTGTCTCTGGTTTGAGTTTCACGTCTCTCGGCGGTCTGATTGCCTGATAGCTTAAACATCTCTGCCTGCCTATCCTTTAGTGGGAGTGTGTAATCAAAGACACATGAGGAGCCTGTGTCCAAGTGCTGACCTTCTGCTTTCGCTCATCAATTCTTGGGGTTAATGTACAGGATCTATCAGGTCAGCAGATTTGTCTGCACAAACTCTGTCAGGTCTATAAACGATTGGAAGAAAAAAATGCGTCTGGCTGCTGGCTCTTATGAAAACTGTGTAGAATAAAATGAACACAAGAAAATTTCTGCTTATATATTTTTCACCACATCTTTGATGGTATCAGTATTTCTGTTCTGTGTTTGTTTTTTTTATGACTGTTTTGAAATAAACTTCGTTGAGGAGGTCTATATGTGATTTTGGAAAAAAAAATCCTGTAACATTTGTTGATGTGATTTTTCACCATAAGCCGAAACAGATGGCACGCAATCCTTTTCCTCTAGACTGATGCAAGTTAACAGGGGCATATATTTCTGAACAAGTGAAATCTAAACTCTTAACAGAGTTTGAGGCTTTGACCCCACCCCCTTTGAATGGCCGCCATAGAGATGTCAAAGAAATCTATTTCTCATTTTGAGTGATATCTCTATCAGTTGGCACATTCGCACCATGAGTCTATCCCAATGTTAAACCCCGAATCTGTCTCTTCAATGACGAGTGCGCACGTCTTAAATGACCACTCGTATCTTTTTGTTATGTGTCTGTGAGGTTAAAAGTGAACGGGCAGAATAGAGCTGTCTGGTGAAAGGCCTCTGATAGAAAGTGCCACTTCCATTTGAGCGCAGCTGCAGCAAAGCCTCTGCTGGCTCACTGTCCAGCCCGACACTTCACATTCTCTTCTCCTGCGATTGGAATGGATTTGAAAACTGTTAACTTCAGACAGAGTTTTGGCTTGACCATTTCTGATCTCTTCCCATTTTTTTCATTGCTTATCTCCCACTTGTTTTGTCAGAACCAATGACTGTCTCAGACGCTGTTTTCTTTTTGTTTACTTAAGTTTTCTGACTGCGTTCCTTTTTTTAAAACTTGGACTCAAAGTTGATTCCAAACCAAAGTTGGTACTCCTCTAAACCCATGTAAAAAATATTTCATATACAGTTTATATTTAAATATATACTGTCATGCACTGTTAAATTACATCTTGCATAACTTTTTATTCAACTTTCCATTGGACATACCATTAAGCTCCAGAATACACCTCCTAATTTGGTGATGAGGGGGTTTAACGGTTTGAGGAACTCTATTCTCAGACCTGCTGACAGTCTTCACCCCCTTGGGTCCCTGCTAAGGATGGAGTTCGTGGTCGGAGGGAATAAAGTGAAAAAACCCTGGCTGCGTTTTAAATTCTCATTGTGGTTTGAATTAGAAAGGGGATAAATGCTCTGAATAATGATCAGAAAACATTTAGCTTCAGCTGCCCGGGTGAAACAAAACACACTCGAGTGAAACTTTTGAACTTTTTTTTTTCCTTCCCCCAGCCGTTTTGTTTTCACATTTTAGCACTGAGTTCATGGGAAACTCACTCGGAGGTTACCTGCGCCTCTGCAAAGTGATGGAAAAAAGGATTACGTCTGCAAGAATGTTTTTACAGTTAGTTGAAATATTACTAACCTTGTCAAATGTCATTTTGAATGAGAGAGCAAACATATTTTAATCAGGGTTTTAAAGGCACGGCTTTTCAAACTGTGACTCTAAGAGAAAGGGGTCAGTTAATTGCAATGTTTGATGTCATATTTGGTCTCTGGCTCCATTTTGATGCAACTGCCTGGAAGCATGCTCGCTCTCCTGCCTGGCTCTGTGTCTTTCTCTATGTCTCACACACATACTTCATCAGACACAGTCAAATGAAAAACTATTGAAAGGTCTCAGAGTTTGTAGTGCTATAATCTTCATAAAGTCGACTTCCTGTCAGCCTTTCTTTCAACTTTAACCTTTAGCCTCTCACTGTGTACATCACCAGAGTTTGGCCACTTTCCATGGATCTGGCACTGCTGACATATAAGAGTGTTATTCATATTTTTGTGAATGAAACCATGAGTGTACAACAGAACAGCAAAAGTTACAGCAGCCTGACTTTTTCACTTTTCTTGTGAAAATATGAGCCCTGCTCTGACTTGTACTCAAACCTCTCCCAGCATACTATAAGGGGCTAATCATCCAAACTCAGTCCCAAATCTCTTTGGTTCCCATAATTACTCTTTAACAGCAGTGGGAGGTAGGGGGTGGGGGGTGAGGAGGTAAAGGGATATACATTGTAAATTATGTTTGACAAGGTGGGGTTAGTGGTTTTGTCGTAGCTTGTCTTTAGTTATTACTCATACTTCCTCCTGCCATAGATAAGGCCTGCTGCTGAACATACCAAGGTGAGCACTGGCGCAGGGCTCTTATCGCCAACATTGATTTAGGGCAAGAACTTAGTGACAGAGGTCATTGTGTAGTAAAGCTATCCGTCATTCAGGTTTGATTTCTGTTCAAACTTGTCTCCAAGTTGTCTACGCATAGGTTTGTAGCTCACAAGAGGTAGAGGCCACAGGAGGGTTGGACTTGGGTGGCTAAAGCTAAGTGCGTGTTAAGAGATCACAAAAATGTAGCATTTTGCAACAGTGACTACTGGTTCAAACTGCTATTTAAAACATAGCTAATATTGTAAATCTAATTCAAACCTCTTATTATCGTATGAAATATGAATCCACAATCATTTGTCTTATGTTTAAAGCAGACATTACAAAAAAAGAGTAGACACATTTTTTCTCCAGCAGCAATCTGATAGCCTTACTTATAGAGGCATACTTACAGAAATTCCCCTTGTATTCTGTTTTCTTAGTATGTGTGTAAAACTATTAAATTTTCCCTCATTTAAAATTCAAGGTAGTTCTCAGCCTGTGGTATATACATTTGCAATCATAAACAGAGGAGATGAGTGTTTTCCCCTGTGCAGGGGTGTTTTTTTAGATGTCTGGTGATGGGTATTTAGTACCGTTAATGTTGTTCATGGCCTTCATTTCTAGACTTGTAACTTTTGGCTTAAATGTTCTATTTATTCTGGCAACCAAGTGAGGAACTCATACTTTCAAATATGCTCTGAGTCATATTATTGATTGGTCACGAAGATTATTTATTGCACTTTCTCTCTAACTTTTGCAAAAGTTGGAAGGCGACTGAGATTCTCCTGGAGTGCTTGCATGTAAATGGCTATAAACTGGCTGTGCTGAATCCTGAGAGGAAAGGTACTCCCGTAGAATGTAAAGGTCTCTTTAGTTATGCTAAAATATCTAGCAAGGATGGTGGTGCTGCTCACTCCAACCTTCTACAGGATAACTGAAGTGGCTAATTACACTTCAGTCTGTAATCAAACCCATGTCAGGTTGTCTGAGAACCTGGATTTATATGGTGGATTTCGGTTAAATACAGGAGCAGCTTAAACATTTTATGGTTCTCTCCTCAAATTAAAGTTTTTTTTTTCCCCGCAATCCCCTCTAAAATATGTCATATCCCATTACGCAAATTTGGATATGGTAAATTAGTGAGGAGTGTGCTTACACTATGAATATGTTGACTTTTTTGGTGCCGTATGCAGAGGGTTAGCTTGCTGGGGGTTGGGGGTGTCTTTAACTCTAAAAAGTTGTCTTGAATTTTCTCCCCTTGGAAGATGATGTGTTTTTGCAATTCAAATATTTGCTCATTCTCTTCTCCATTGCAAAGCTCCCTTTGAAGCGAGGAGTTCTATCAGGACCAATGACAGTGTGAGTGTGCAGCGTGACAGCGCAAGAGGCAGTGCTGGACTATTTCTAACTGCATATTTAAATAGCACGGAAATCCAAAATCCAAAATGTATGCAAATGACGGCATGTTTTGCATGCTGATATTTTCATGATTTGGGGCTTGCATATTCAGGTGGTGCTCAGTACGTGCCTAGCTTTAGCAACATTAATCAGAATTATTTCGTGTCTTCCCCATATCCTTGATCTCTTTTTAACAAACATTTCTGTGGGTGGAAGGCCTGCAATTTGGTAGATTTACTTGATTTATTTTTCATGAAAGCTCTGCTGAAGGTTTTAAGACTGTTTTTAAGTGAAAGGACATACTAAAGGTCTTATATTTCATAGGAAAGTGTGTAACCCAGAAATGCTTAATATTTACTTCTTAAGAGTTTTTTTTTATTTTTTCCCCCATTTACATCCTGACTGCTATGTTTACTCCCCCTTTGTGTTATGTGCACATGGTTGAATGAAATTTTTAGATAATGTTCATTAAATCGAGAGCATATGGAATCTGAAGCTGCCTTTAGGTTTTTTTTATGTTGCTCTTTATGCAATAAGCACCATATCAAGACAAAACCCTTGAAATGGGCCTGAGGCCTGTCTGCACTTCTTAAGGTATAGAAAATACAATATAAAATAATTAATTGAATTGTCATCTGTATGAACGGTTCTTGCTCTTTGCACCCTATAATTCCCAACCTCTTTCTCCCCATTCCCCTCACCACATTTCCCCCCCCCCCCCCCCCCTTTTTTTTTTTCTAAACAGCAATTAATCTCATTTTTAGTCCAATTTCCAGCCCTCTGCTAGTGTCAGAGCGAGTCCCCTGTTTTGTTCCTATTTGGCTTGGTTCCTCTGCATAGTCATTAAGGGTCCAATTAATGTCACCCTTTAGCTGAAGAGTGCTCATTTTTATTGGGGAGCTGACAGTCACCGCCATGAGTGCCGCAGTGTAATATGCATTAATTGCCCCGTAACACTGGTAATTACCAGTTCTTCAAGCCTCTCAGTAAACTGTCATGCCCAGACACGACTGCTTTGAAATAGATTACTCATTAGGGGGACCTGCCCTGTTTTCCAATGGGGGCTCACTGGGTTGGCATAAAGACGAAAAAAATCTGGTGCTTGAACAAATAGTTGCCAAGAGCAATTTCCTATTACAACTTCCCGGTGAAGGCTTTTCTCTCTTTCTCTCTTTCTTTCTGTCTTTTTTTTTTTTTTCCTTGGATGGTTTTCCAGCCGTCACTTGAGTTAAGGATCAGAAGTAGAGTTAAAGGTCCATCACAGATCTTGCTGATAGCAGTTGGTTTGTCTTCATGTCCCAGTTTGACTCCTTGAATGAAAATGTGCCTTGGGATTTCACCATTCAGATCACTGCGTTGTTTTAACTTTGTTACATTTGTATTTTGTTCATTTCTTTTCTTGCCTTAAATTTAAAGAAAAAAAATGCCCCGAGACCAGTGCTGCATTGAAAATGTCAGAGTTTTGCTTGACGGGGGGCATTTCAAGGCCTCTGCACATAAGATCAAGGCAGTGTTGATGTGAAGTTCTTGTTCAAATATTGATGCTAACTTTGCACAACGCTCGTGTTTGCAAACTGTGGAATCTCCGTTTTAAACATAAGCTTGTGCTTCACAGCCCCTTCAACATGTTCCACGTCCCTGCAGAAACTTGTATTGATAGAGAATGCAAATAGATAAAGAAACGTATAGAGGACAAAAGGCGAGGATGCAGTGTGGGTGCCACCTTTGCTCGGCGATAAGATATTATAAAGGAAAGACCAAATCAAACAGCGTTAGCTAGCACACATCCTCTGCACAGAAAGGTGTTGGCCTGTTTAGTCACGCTTCAAATAATATTTAGATTTCACCACAGCCTTGTAAATGCTCCGAGTGTGCTGGGCCGATTCCTCTCTGGTATCTTTCCTTTTTTGTCAAAAGCACTTTTGTGTCATTACCCATTTACCGCAGCAAGGAAAAGAACAGAATTTGAAGACCAGGGAAAATCCTCTCACATACACACACAAATGGAAAACACACGCAGCCATGTGCACACCGAGCCTCACAAAGGTGCTGCTTTTGTTTTATCTCCCTTATAGCACCTGCTTCAGGCAATCTGCTCCCACTCGTCTCAAATGAATTTTGTCACGGCCTTTCAGATTCTCAGTCGGCGATGTGCTAATGAAAGGAGATGGTACAATTTGAACTGACCAGGTAGCAGCCAGCAGTGCACAGCTGAGAGCAAAGGATGGGGACACACCCCTCTTTGAAACAAAAGACAAGTCAACCGTCCACTGATATACCCATTACCCTTCTCATTAATACCCTGCAGACCTTGGTGTGTGAGCGTGTGTACTTTGCTGCGCTTGTGCGTGCGTTTATCTGTTTGCGTTGGTTGAACACTTATCGAATTGTTTATGACAGGCCTAATTGGGCTAATTGAAGACATTAAGATTACCTGTCAGCTGTGTGTATCCAGTCTCCCTATCTGTCTGACAACTTCTGACAAGTGAGGGACCCCGTAGCATCCGTGATGATGGAGCATTCCCGGGCCATAATAGGGACAATAGGGGCCTCTCTAATTTGATGTGGGCAGCATTAGCTGTGACTATCCTTTGTGTGCGTGTGTGTGTATGTGTGCGTGTGTGTGTGCGCGTGTGTGTGTGCGTGTGCGTGTGTGTGTGTTAAGTATAAGTGAGAGTTAGCTAGGGTAATGGAGTCCCCTTTGGCAATGTGACAAAACGATGAGGTAGTCTGAGGGAAAGAGTGGAAGGGTCTTCGAGTGTTTAAGGACATGAGAAGGAAGGTGCTTGAGGGTGATGGCCTTCACAGACTGACAAGAGACGAGCACTGACATCTGAGTGTCTGTGTGATTGTGGACCATTACCAGTACTGCTATATCAGGGATACCCATACTTTTTGACATGGCAAATGATCAAAATAGGTCCTGAAGTTCCACTTTGGTCTGATCTAATGTCTGCCATCGTCATAACATAAACAGGTTTATAAGAAAAACCATACACAGAAGTATTTAGTTGATAAGTTACTGTATTTATTTTTGATTTTCATAACATTAAATTAAACCTAGACTAAAGACTCCGTTGAATGGTCCTTTTTTGTCCTCCTGAATTTTTATTTTAAGGTGAGCGGAGCACAGTCCTATCTTCTGAGTCTTAAGGAATGTGCCTGTGCATATCTGTATCAGCTCACCCTCCCTCCTTTTTTCCTCCTCACTCGCCTCTCCTGTGTGGCCATTCTGTGGGGCTTTGCAGTGTCATCGCTATGACAGATCAACGCTGTCAGCCCAAGAGATCCCTCTGTTTGTTTGTTCTTCTCCAAAAGGGGTTAAACTGTCAAGTTGACAACTCACGAGACCCTTAGACTGCCCTACTGCCTCTCCTCGTCTCCCTCCCTCCCATCCACATTCATCCCCAAACGAGTGAAAATCAATACCAGATTGCCTGAGGACCACTGTTTGGTGTGGGCTTGACCCCTAGATGTCCCCCACTCTGCTTCTTTCATTACATGTAGCCCAGTATTTAACTTCCATCCTGATCCCTTGCCTAATTAGTTTCGATAAGCTCAGAGTCTCTCTTTCCCTCCCTCCTTCTCTGTATCTCTCTGTCCTACTCTTACAATTGCATTCACACACAAACACAGCAAACGCATGGACTTTTTGCTTTCTTTCACTTTGAAGGGACACTGTGGGCTGGGAGTAATAAAAAGACAAATCCCGACAGGCACACAGAAGCCCTAAGCTATTCTTGAGCTAGGATTATTGTTTTGTTTGCTTAGCAAATTTTTTAAAACTACAGTGAAATTAGATTTGCACCCCAGATTGTCAGTAAAAACACTGGGGATATCCTGTGTTGTCCAAAACTAATGGCACTCTGCTGTGTTGGGCTTGTTGGTTAGTCCTGTGGTTTTCAGAAGGCCTCGATGATATCGCGTAGCTCTGTTTAGTCATTTTACAAAGCAGCTATTGATATTGTGTGGAAAATGCAACTTCAGCTTTAGAATTCCCTAATAATAACCTTAACCTTGATAAGTGATGCAAGCAGGTATCCAGTGGTTTTTATGCAGGAGGTATATCTGTGTGTATTTGTATATTTACCACCCAGATGTCCAGGTGCCGCCACTGTGCCGGCTGGCCCGTGGAACACTGACAAGCCCCAACAACATGTCGGCCCCCCTGCTTTACTCCCCCCAGGGGCTAAAATTACCCTCAGGAATGTAAACAGACTGCCGAGTAAGCACACAGATTTCTGTGGCCCTTCGCCTGCATCCCTCTCCACACTTGCCCCCCCTAAAGTGGGACAGTTCCATTTTGGACACAGAAGCCAAGGTTGATGCGGAGGCTACGGTAACCCGGCGCTGGCTGGTTTGCTACAGTAGTTTTTCTGATTGAGTAACAGGACAGCGATAATCATTTTTCCTAACTGCAAATATTTTTTGTAACACCTGAAAGACAAATCTACTTTTTTTCCCCACCCTTGTACTCCTCATATCTCCTTTCCCCCATTTCATTTTAGCAGACAGATAGGCATTCACACCAATTCATTAGGTGTGTGGGGTCGCTGTAAGCAGTGGAGTTTGGGTGAAGAAGTTCACTGGGCTGGGCGCTGACATGTTGATTTAGTGGTGGTAACACGACTGCACTTCCAAAGGTGCTGACTTGGACGAAAGCCAGGCCTCTTTCTCTCACAGGGAGACATTAGAGACCACACTCTAATTTTGGGGCAGGGTTGTACTCATGGACGCAGAGGCCAAGAGGCCTACACAACAAACATTCACACCTGCCTTTCCATGACTTTTGATTCACTGAACTGGTACCAGAACTTACAATGAAGTACTTATTCTTGAACCTGATGGAGACCTTGGGCCAATGGATAGCATGGCTTTTTCAGAATGGAAGAACAATGAGGAGCAGCCAAAAGAATTTACAAAGTCTCATTTAAAAAATATACTTGTGGCTTACATATTATATATTTCATGCAACTTGTTTGTGTTTCTGTGGTTTTAAGTACAGTTGCATGTGGATATTAAATGTTTTATTTCAA
The DNA here is from genome assembly GCF_900408965.1 of Simochromis diagramma. NCBI lineage: Eukaryota > Metazoa > Chordata > Actinopteri > Cichliformes > Cichlidae > Simochromis > Simochromis diagramma. Next base: position 9,281,089 of record NW_024387030.1, read on the forward strand.
CAGCTTATGTCGATTAAAAAACAGCTGAGTGCATGGCACACATCCCATGACCTCATATGCAAACATGATATCCATAAGTACACACGCATGACATTGTTCCTCCGCTGGATGCATTAGATGTGCCGGCGCTCGTTCAGACTGATGCTGCCCTAGCAAGGGTGGATAGGGTTACAGTACAAAATGTTGTTGATTAGGGGCTGTGCCTGTAGTGGGGGATCATCCTAAATTGAAGACACATTAGCTACAGGGGTTAAAGGCAGGATTAGGTCCAGATCTGTGTGGCATAAGGAGCAATGGTCAAAAAAAAATGCCTGTCCCAATGCTTGTCTTTGACTGTTTCCCCAGGGACAGGTGGCAATTATCGGCCAGGGCTGCTGGGAGTTCACAATAACAGGTTAAAGGAGCATGTATCCCCTTGACAATGTGGTTTTCTCTGTCTGCACAGCCTCCCAGCCCCCAGCCTTCTTGCCCACTACCATGGGGAGCTTCTTGTCTCTAGGCAGAACTCATAGACACGAGGACTCATCAAAGGCCCGAGGGGCTTTCAACTGATCTCCAAATTAGCACTATGGTCAATGTTTAGTTTTTAGAACTTGGAGCATTATCTAAAAAAAGGGAAAACCTCAGATGTTTATTTTTTTAAATCATATTTTTACTTAGATTATCTTAAACATGTATAGGAACTTGATTAAAACCGATAACAAACAAAATACTGGCACTCACTGATAAGTATACCCTTTGTTAAAAGGTAAAACAAACTTATTCTAGCTATAAGCCGGCATCAGCTTCACTGGCATTCCAGATGACAGCTTGTACCTGAAACTATATATACTCAATGTTTGCTAAAACATTAAGTATATTCATCCCCGAGCGCCGCTATTTTGTTTGTTCTTATAACTACATTTAAAATGTGTTTACATAAATCAAGATTCCCAGACAAAATTACTACCCGCTCAAGATTTCAGTTCAATATGGTAGAGACACTATGTGCTGTCATCACCATGAAAGAATTCATTAATATCAGCATTAACTGTTAATGAATATCCACTCAGTGTGTCATAACTGAAGAGATCAAGCCATTTTCATGATGTACAGTGTCATTAAGGAGTGTGAGGAGTCGATATCTGCGAACAAAAAAAAAAAAAAAAGATCAGGTGTGCTCTTAGTTCCTGGACGTTAACCCTTTAAAAGCCGGAGAGACCGAGACGGACATTTCTTTTTCTTGCATTTATGTTAACAAGCCTGTTCAAAACAATCCTTTTTGCAAAACACTAACACACAGGACACTTTTGTCTGAAGGACAAGTTTTGGAGTTTTTTTTATGATTATGGTGCCACCACAGAGCTGTCGTCATTAGGCCGCTTTGTTGTATGTAGTGTACTCTGCGCTGCTTGGGCCAAATTCTGAACACTGGAAAGACAAATCTAGAGCCAGACCACACCTTGTTTAGTTTTGCTTCACATCCAATACAGACCAGAGTGTGTCAAAGCGTGTTGGACCGTGACACCGTAGATCTGAGAGGGAACCCGCACACATTACACACACAGTGCACACTTGTTTCTCAGATATGTGTTGTTAATGTGGTAGGCGACATGCTCAGTTAAGGGACTTAACGAGTTCAAAACACTGATTAAGTCTCCTCCCTTCAGCTGGAGGATGTTTTGGAAGCATGATATTGAGCGAATGGTTTCTAACTGGGACCAAATGTAATTAAGTTGGATATCTGTAAGTTACTATTGAGCCAGCAAATAAATATAAGGTTAATGCTTATTTGCTCATTCACATAATCATGTGTTAGTCAAGGTATCAGTCGGATGTCAGATTGTGTATCTGTACGGTGATAAGGTTTTGGTTATTGTGAGAAAGTGGCTGAAGTGATAGGAGCTTGTGGGAAATTTGAAGCCAGAAAGTGATAACTGATCAAATAATTAACGGGAGAAAAAAAAAACATTTTACAATTATGGATGCATATGTTTAAAAATAAGCAGTTTTCTCTATTTATCATATAGAAAAAGGTCTAACCTTCGTTTTTTATGTGCACAAATCTCTCCAGAATCTTTAAATTCCCAAATTCTTTGCAGTATTACACATTGTTCTGAAATTGCTGAACCATTTGTCCATATAATCTTTTAGTAGCATTATTGGTGAATTGAAAATATAAAATATTAGTATATTATTTTGCCTATTTTACATTTATAGTTAATGAGCACAAAGTTCACCTTTTGCATTTGTAGGACGGGACTGAAATGTTGCTAAAGCTGAATCGGGTTGACCATCAACTAATTTTGTGATCCCTTAAAGGGCTCGGCTACATCCTGCTCCAGAAGTGGTTGCTGTGTTTACCAAGTAAAGCTCTGGAATCCTCTTGTCTCTGTTTTGGTATTGTTATCTTGCATTAGTGAGCATAAATTAGCTCCTACTGCAACATAAAACTGACAACACACTGAGTCGACCTGACCTCCCACATCTCTCATACTCTCATACTTACACATTCCACCTCCACACCTCTAGCTTAAAAACTACATATGCATATGAATATGACATGCTCTTCACTGGTGGCAAAGATTAACCGCATTCTTCTCTGTTCCTCCTTAATTACGACGATGCGTAGGTTTGGGTGATAATAATGTACAAACGTGTGCTGCGGTTGCTTTGTAATTGTGTTTTGAGTACCTAAGTTGAATTAAGTTTTTTTTCACCGCTCACTGAGACAAAGTAGAGGGTGGAGAAAGTAAAAAAAACAATGTTTTCTATTCTTAGCTATGGTCATGTTAATAACTTGTCTGTGGGAGGTTAACTCTTCCATTCAGTTCCTGTTATTTATGGACAGTCGGATGTATAGTTTGTAGCAAGGGATTATTTACCTCCCTGTTCGAGGACGCCCCTCTGGGTAGAGCCAGCCTTAAAATATCCTACTTGTGCACAGCAGTTTTACTTGTCAGGGGTGTCTTCATTATCAGTCTGGCTGAATTGCAGCAAAATGCACTACAAAGTCATTAAAATACACAAGCTGGGTACAGTATTCATGCAAAACTGTATCACCTGCTGACATGCAGGCTCTGGGTCACTGCCGTCCCTGTAAATTTTCGCAAATAATAACACACCACAACACCAGTATCTAACCTTTTTTTGTTTTTGTTTTTTTAAAGAAAACTCTTATAACTCTTTGATAGGTGGACATCTATCAAAGGGATCTCAAAAGAATAGTCTTACTTTTACACATTTATTCTCTGTCTTTTACTACATACGCAGTTCGTCAGACTTCAACACAGACATTTTTATGCCTCTGTACTTCTCTCACAATCAGTCTGAATGCTTTTTGTCTTAAAAGAAGTTGAGCGGGTTCCATTACGGCATTTGGGAAAACTGAGAAAAGACTGACTAACACTAATGTTTGGCAGTGCTTTAGCTGCCTACCTTGTGACCTGATGTATGGATGCTGAAAACAAAGAGGTCTTTGTGGAGAGACCTCAGAGACATAGACTTCACCCTCAGGTGAAGGCTTGCACTGTCTAAATCATTGCTGGGGTGTTTGTTTAAAGTGGACCTGTGCGGTGTGTAAAATGAAGTGAGGGCATTTTAAAGTCGAGCATAAATTCATCTCAATTTTATTGATAATTCGTCATGTCATGTAATGTACTTTGGAAAAAGTGATTGAACCCGAGTTGTGCTTGAAGCTTCTTCTTTTTTTTCCCACCAAATGTAGCAAAGGAAGTTAACCTTGATCTGCGTGTTGAGCAGAAATGTTCAACTCAGAGATTTTTGAAAAGGTTACACTGCCTGACCTCCCATGCATGGATTACGGGCTTTCAGCCATGCTTTCATTTCCCCCAAAATGAGAAAAGCAAGAACTAAAATCAAGAAATAAGTCTGCAAATTATTTGAAGGGTAGAGTTGGTATATTTTTACGCATGTGTTTATGATTCAAACGTTCCGTATTGCTGGCTTCATGGCATGTTGTGTGTGCACAGGCAGATACTAATAACACTCCCTCTTCTCCATTCATGTTTTTTTTTTTCTTTCTATTTCTTACTGCCTCGCTCTCATTAAGCTGTTGTAGTAAGCTGCTTGGCACCTGCTTTAAAATGCGACCACCAGCAGCTCATTAACACTAACGAAAGCACGGCTGGCAGCCCGCAATCCACGCCCAGGCTCGTCAAGTGGCCCTCTTGCTGAAATTAGCTACATTTCACAAACAATTTCACCAACTCGTTACATAGCGAGGTGTTTATTGGAAGATGGTTGACTCTGACTTCGAGGTGGTGTGTGTAATAAGCACATGCCAGGTTAAAATGAGCCAGCCCACATAATAAACCATAATTTGCCTACAAATTTAAACTGAACTTCCACTCACTTCCTCCGGCGTTCCAACACACAAACTTCAGAGGAATTATATATATATATATATATATATATGCAGTAGTAGTGCCTAAAGCACCCTGCTGTGTATTTTTACTTGCTTTCTACTTAGTTTTAGACTTTTTCACAAGAAAATCATGCTGGAACCATCAGACTTAGTCTTGACCCCCTGACCGTTCCCTTCCCCCTTCAGTGTTATTGTTACTATTCCCAGTCCAAGATTTTTACCTCAAGGTCCCAGCAGTATTGACTTGTATTAATCCTGAGAAGGATTCAAACTCCATTTATTTTCTTTACGGTATGGAAAGGCCTTGGTGACATGGCTCCCCAGTGTTTATAATTTTGCTTGTTTCAATTTGTACTCAGCCTCCCTTGACAGACCTGGGACATGATGAATCGTGCACGGCTGCCTTATCTGTTGATGTACAGTTTTAACCTTTTCAGAAGGTTGCCTCTTTCCAGTGTGTGCCGACCAGTCTGCCCGTTCTACGCTTCTCACCCTCCCCAAACACACGCATACATCCAGAACACAGGAAATACAAAGAGAACGGCGGCAGAATAAAAAGAAGCACATAAGCCCTTTTCTGAAGCCACCTAATGTAAATGTTTAGGTTTTGTTTCCAAAACATTTCCATATTAAGAGTTGACAGCCATGTGCAGCAGTGGAGCGTGGAAATGGCGAGAATTTGAGGGTTTGAGTTTTGTGCAGTGTTGAGAGGGTGAGCTACGTGTGTGACACTGTGGTGAACTTAGAGCGTGCATCTGCAGGCTTTCTTCGGGGCTGTTGGCTTTGGCCTGTTTGCTCACAGATACAGCACCGTAAATCACGCGCTGTAAAAGGCAGAAATGCAGGGATGGGGTGTAGGAGCATGTACACTACTGCGAGGGCCGCTTAGCAGGAGGTGCACATATCTTCATGTACATGCGTCTGTCTGCACACGGGAACTGTATGTAGCATGCGCACTGCCTCGAGACCAGTCATTATAACAAGACATATGTAACAGCTGGCAAAAGAACAAAGGCTGAGAATTTATTGTTTCTGTGGTCACAATGCAATCTGTGTGTTTACAGTAAATTCTTAAATTGCAAACTAAAGATTTCTGTAAATACAGCATCTATAATAGTTCTTATAATCTAACCAAAATGTCAAAAGATTTTATGAACTTTACCTTGAAGCTGAACTTGTACTGCTCTCTGTGGCCCTTTAGCTAGCTTCCTGTCTTGGCCTCCAGAGGCCCCACAACAGCGTTAACTGTCCAAGGATGAAGAGCAGTACTGTCAGCCCCCTGAATCTGCTCTAGCATCTAGCAGCTACAGTGCTCTCCACTCAAGAGTTCAACTGTGACACGTCTTTATGCGTGGCAGCTAAGGTTCAAAGAAGAGAGGGGCCGCTGGTGGCTCTTTGGGGGTTAATAAATATCTTGAAAGCTGCTTTATTTCCTTTTTGAAAAGAAATAATGAAATGTAGTTGCACATTCCAAGTGACGAGTTCCTCTGTTTAAAGCGTTACTGCACCTTTCAGCACATCTTTAGGGATACAGTTGCTACAGGTTCTACAAGGAAATAAACAAAAACATCCTATATCTAAACACTCCTAATTTGAGCTCACATTTGCTTGGAAAGTCAATCTTTATTGCCATTAGGCACCGCAGTGCAGATTGCTTTCCCCCTCAAAATGAAGGTAAATGAAACAGCTGGACACTGTTTGACTAGCTAACCTTAACCACCATATGCAGTGTGTTGAACTCTGCATGCTCTCTTATGCACCAAAGGCTTCTGATGTCAGGATCCGGAGGCCTTGGTGTAGTGCTTTGTTATTTCATAGATTATTGTTATTTCACTGCCATTGTAATGTGATTGAGTGTGTATCACCCTGTCAGAAAGATCTTTATCTTCCTGGCGGTGTTTTTGTTTGATTCAGCGCAAGTTTTTCCTGGATGTGATCAAAGGAAAAATACCTAAGCCATCTTATCGCTCATAGATCCATCTCACTAGTGTCCCATCTTTCTATCTCTTTACTAACCTATTCCTGATGTTTTCTGTATTTCCTATCCAAAGTCAATAGCATTTTCAGATATGAATTTGAAAGTCTATCTCAGTATTTGCACACTGAGAACTCTTGAAAACAGCAGCGGTAATGTACTAACAGTCTGTTTTGTTTTTGTGCACTGCAGGTTTGGTCCAGGCCTTGTGATCTACTGGTATGGCTTTATTGGAGACCTGGATTGCCAGAGAGACAGAGGTATCCTACTCAAAGACTGCTTCCCTACAGACATTGTCACCCTGTGCCATGCCACGCAACAAGACCGATCACCTGAGAGCCAGAATAAAGACAAAGAATGAGAAAAGATCAGAAGCAAGAATAAAACCAAAGTACAGATGAAAGAATGAATGGGAGGAAAGAGGGATGACAACAACGAGGTGGGAAGGGTACGAACACTGAACTATGCAGGGGTGGATACCTAGATCCGGAAGCAATTTGGCTTTCCTGCAGTGTGAGACTACTGGCAAAAAATCTGCCCTGAACTTCACCTGACCCTCATTCTCTCTCTCTCTCTCGCTTTCTCTCTCCCTTTCTTCCTCTCATTCACTGCTCCAAAGCGGCCGCATGTAAATGCACACCAGCATTCTCTATATATCTGACGTCACTCATAGTCATACCTGTAAATGGAAAAACACGATCTGGGAGGCTGTTCTGGTCGTGGTCAACACCTGGCCCTTGGATGGCCTCTTGCACTGGAGGCTACGGTGCAAGCCAGGGCCGAAGCAGGACATAAGGCCCTTCCTTATCACGCTCAGGCCCTGGCCTTTGTCACTCCTTCCTCCTCCGTTCCATAGGCAGATAAGAGAGGTGCGGTCTAGGGGCTGGGTGACGCCTGTCTCTCACCTGCGTCACTCAGTGCCCTCTCAGTCACTCTCCAGCGGGATAAACAGGATAGTTTCTGATTAAGGCTGGCCCCTCAGTGACCCTTTTCACATTATAAAATCTTTTTTTTTTTTGTTGTTGTTAGCACATATGCTTGACAGAACTGTTCATGCTGCTGTCAGTGTTTATTTCTTAACTGCGCAACTAATATTCAAATTCAAAGTTCCACTAACCTAATTAAGCGCAAATTTTGATACATTTACAAAAAAGGAATTCTTTTTTTTTTTTTACATTTGTTGGCTTCATGTTTACTGTAGAGTTAAAGTTATTGATAGAATTTCCAATAGCTGTGATCAAAATTGAATAATTTTCTTTATGTTGAATATATTAATAATTTTTCACTGCATAATGTCATAAAATAATGAGCGTAGCCGTGACAGTTTGCCTAAAGCAAAGCCATATTGAAATTGGGAGTAATGTGGTAGCCTAACAGTATTCACTTTAAAAGGATATAAAATAAGTGAAGAGCTTATCCTCGCATTTGTGAACCTATGTTTGCTTGACCAGTGTGTTTACTTAGTAAAATATCAAAACCAGGAGCTTTTTTACTTGTTTCACAGTAATAAAAAATAAATAAAAAGACTATTAGAATCAGCATTTGTTACATTCTGTCCCACATTTAACCTGTAACAATTTAAAGTAAAACTACTGTACTTGCATGTGTTATTTTGTACATGTAAATATTAATAAATGTGTTGTGTAAACTATTTTTAATATGTTCCCACGTTACTGTCAAAATCATAAACTTCATATGTCAGGCACGTTTAGGCAAGTGAGGTAAAAGACAGGTACGTAGAAACACCTGATTACCATGTAAAGGTAAGTGACTGTCTATTGCACATCTTTATAACCGTGGTACATTTTATGAGTGGATACTAATGGAAGAAACACAGCCGGGCTAGGAGAACCAGAAGTGAACATAAAGTTGAGTGATGGCTTTAGAGGCAGATATGCACTGCCTATAGGGGATCCCTGTCCTGCCCCTTTCTTTATGGCACACAAAACGATAAGAGGAAAGAAAGTGAAAGGGTGAAGAACCTGCTGTCACCTCAGAAAGTACACTCACAAAGAACTATTTTTGTTCATAGTGTGCTTTCAAACTGCAGGCTTCACGTGTTCTTGTGCATAGAAATGAGTCAAAACAGACCTCAGGTGCAAAGTTAGTGGAAAGCTTTTGTCTTCAATCACCAAATCCGACCGCCTCCTTTTCTGTTATTTAAGACAACTTCCCCATATGAAACAAAAATATGTGTTCCTATGTTTGGCCTGCATTTATGCACTGTTCAAACAGTTGGAGAGATATGGTATGTAGGGGTTAAATACCATTAAAGTGCTGCTTGATTTGTTACCCTTAAACCTCTAACCTTAAGCCGACTCCCTATCTAGGCCCTGATCCCCTCCATGAGGAGGCCACTGGGTCACCACTGGGTCGCCAGGCGTCCATGGCTTCCTCTGTGCCCCCCCGCCTCTCTGCGCACTGTGGTACAAAACAACTGTCCCCATGTGTCCAGTTAAACTCGGCGCGAATGCCTGGTCATGGTATGCTTAGACATCACTTTATGGCTCCTGTTGGACAAAAAAAACAGAGCTATTTTACTCGGGGAGGGAAAATTCTCCATTCAATAAGAGCAGAAAAAAAATGGAAAAGAGCAGATTCAGTTCCTCTCAAGTTTCAAGCCTTCCTGCCATTGTTTTCCAAGGTGGTTGTTGCACAAAAGAGTAGCCAGGGTCAGCTCCTATAAATTAGGTTCTGCACACAATGTGCACTAAATAAAGCTTTTTTTTAAAACGGACTTCAAAGGCGAGCCACGGCATCAGTGTCAGGTGACCAGATTTCCATGATGCGAGTGCAAATATAGAAAAACTAGTTTCCATCTGATGATTTTTAAGAGCCAGACGTCTGTATTTTGTGTTTTCTCTCCCACCCCTGTTAGAGTCATTGTTCCTGTCACAACAATGGGGCACTCGAGTGCTCTCCAAATAAGGCCAGTTTGGAGAGGTCACTTCCAGGGGCTGGTAACGCCCGTGTTCTGGAGAAATTTGATCCTCAAGTGGCATACAGCAAAAACAAAACTACACATTCTTTATTTTTTGCACTGGGAAAAAAAACCCATTAACAATATATAGATTATTCAAAAAGTTGTTCATGATTTGTAAGTTTCCAAATTTTCTTAAAATTAAAATTTATAGTTACTAGTTACTTATTTATTTGGGGAGGGGGTGCGGGGGTCTCTTCTTCCTGTACTCCAAGGTAAGGTAATACGAAGTTTTCAAAGTAATTTGTTAATTTGTGAAAATAAAAGACAAAAATACTCCATTAGCATAGTAAACTGGAACTGTAATACATCAGCCTCTATGAGGGGTCTTTGAGATGCTCCTAAACCTGACTGGAATCCACCTATGCCTCACAGAACTCTAATTCACCAAAATGAAAAGCACACCTGTTTATATAAAGTCCCCCAGTTGACTGTGTGTGTCAGAGTGAGAGCCAAGTGATCCAAAGAATTATCAATGGGGTGATACATTCTAAAGTGTGTAGAGCAATTTGCCATAGAAATATTTGACATGACTATGTCAAGTGCCCAGGAGCTCGGTGGAAGAAGTTTGTAACCACCAACAGTCTCCCCAGACCTTTCCATCCATTTGCTTTTTGAAGATGGGAGTAGCTTAGTGCAGAACAGCTCTCAGTGCAGCACTTTATCAATTATGGCTTTGTGGTAGAGTGGCATGATGAAATCCATGCTTCACTAAAAGACACATGACAGCCCACTGGGAGTTTTCTAAAAGATAATCACCAGGATGAGATTCTGCATATGAATATGTAGAATCTGTAGGTAAAAGTCAAGCAGTTCAGGAAGTTTTCTGGTAGTCCAGGGGCTATTGACTAGACACATTTGAGCAGGTTTTGCTTTCAAAGAGGCTAGTGGTCCATGTGAAAAGTAAAAGGGTCGGCATTTGTAACAATTCATGCAAAAACCATCACTTGTTTATACTGGTATTGCTTGTTTTTTGCATTTCTAAACAGTGATCAAAGGATACAAACATTTCCCTCAGAGGCTAAGCCAGCACACTTTGTGTTCCCAGATTTGCCAAAAGGCAGTTCGACTTCCAGACCATGAAAAAAATTTTTGATCTTTCTGTTCTCAGTTCTCAATGGCATAGAGGAGACAGGCCACTGAGCATAACCTCATTAATATCATCTTACAGTCAAACACAGTAGTGGTGGAATTGTGCTATGAGCGACTAGTCACGATAGAGGGAAACAGGGAAACCGAAATATATAGCTCGATCCCGAGTGCTCAGGATCTCAGGTTACCAAAGGTTTCATTTCAAGAAGATGACCCAAAGCATAGCACAGAGAAAAACACAGCAGTGGTTTTGGGAAAACTGTGTGAAGTCTGCACCTGAACCCCAAAGGAGCATTAATAGACCTGGAAATGGCTGCATAACAGCACTCCCAACCCAACATAATTGACTTTAAACAATTCTGTCAAGAAAGGGAGAAAAGAGATTCCAAGTTTGTAGGATCTTTCCCACGAAGAACGGTGGCTGCAGTTGCTTCCAGTGGTGCTTTAATCAAGCACTGAGCGAAGAATCTGAATACCTAATAAAGATGATTTTTTTTTCTTTTAATAAATTAACAAAACACACTTAATGCTCTCAACACACTAAAAAAAATAATTAAATGCATTATGAGAAGGCCATAAAATGTGGAAACCTCAAAAGTTTAAACACCTGAATACAATATATGCACATGCTAATAAAAAGTTTAAGAGGAAAATTGAGATCATATTATTCATCATTTTTTGCTGTTGCAACATTAAAAAGAAATGATGTGTAAGGTGATTTAGTTACACCTTATTATAATACTGGTTACAGTTCTTAAATCTGGGACTCCCATGTGTCAGATTAGTTTGATGCAGTTCACAGCATCCACTCTGTCTGGTCTCAGCCTGCAGGCTATTGGAAGTCCACTATCCACTCAGATGTACATCTTGGACCAATCTCTTCCACATCCTGCTGTTTTATGCTTCTTCATCCAAGCTCATAGATAGACCACTGAGACACAGAGAATGAAAAAAGGACAGAACCTGGAAGAGCTGGTTCTATCCCTCTAGCAGACCACCAAAAGGACTTTCTCCACGCTCCTGTGTTATTTATGTGAAGAGAGCTCTGGCCTGTTTCTGCCGCAGGCAGCGTAGTGCTTTTAGTAAGGATCCTCTCAGCCTCCCTCAGCCAGCCAGACATCACAGCATGGAAATAAATAAAATTATATCCAGGAAGAGTCCAAACAGCCAGTATGAAATGTAAAAAAAAAAAAAGAAGGAAAGAAAGAAAAGAGAAAACAACAACAACAAAAAAGATTTTACATTTTTTATTTATTTTTTTGTTGTGAGGGCTTGAATAACAGCACTGGGAAAAAGCGGTCTCTCTTCTCTGAGCCGAGGAAGACGCGAACAGACTTCATTTTTATTTTTAGGAAGCTCTACCCGCTAATCAGAGGCTGTTATTTAAAAACAACAATAGATCATGAGAAAAATGGTTGGGGGGATTTTAAATGGCAACGCGGTGGATTTTTGATTGACATGATGGAGGACAGATGGTATGTTTGAGGGAAACTGAACAACTATGACAGATAAATCCACACTGAGGGGTGGGGGAGGATAATTTAGTTTCCTATGACTCATTGGCTTTATGGGACAAGACACGAACGGGAGCTTTAAAAAAAACAAACAACAACAAAATTTTAAAGCTCTGCACTGCCCGCAAAAATCAAAGATCACATGGAACCAAGGTCTGGCCAGTAGCTTTAAATGAGCAACTCAACATGCTCTTAGTTGAAATGAACAGCTTGGCAATAGAAATGGTATGCAACAGTATTTTAAAGAGAAAGCTGTTGACTTGGCTTCTTGCTGATTGACGTATTTCATTTAGAGCTAAGCTCCCATTTGTGAAAACAGTGGCACTTGCTGCATAACCCGCTGCATTCAAATAAATCCAGGAAGCATATCTGGAGTTCCTTCTACTGAGATCTGATATACCATGTGTCTGCAGCTAGCACTTAGGCCTGTCACGGTCCTGAGCTTAGCCAAGATGTCATACATCAGCTATTTTTGTTCCAGCTACATTCATGCGTATTATTTTAACATGTATAGCAATGAATAAAAGAGATAACGGGAATACAACCGAGTGTGCGTTTGTGGTTGGAACCACAGGGGTGACAACCCGCATGGAGTATGCCTGCTCCAGCATCAGCCACTAGAAAGGTCAGCCCCCCCCTGAATGGCATTTGGTTTGTGACAGAAATGACCCAGAAACTGTGATATCTCCTGATCACAGCGAGGGTCCAGAGGAAGCCCGGTAACAACCCCAAAATCAGGTTCAGGCCAGCATGGCGATGAGCAGGGGTGAGGAAAGCAGCAGGGTAGAGGAAAGGTAGAAGAGGAGCAGACAGCAGAAAGGCAGCAGTAGATGTATGATCACAAGTGACATCCTAAAAGATTAGAGCTGCGTGGTCGGAAAATACGACTAGAGCTAGTCAGGGGGAAAAAGGTTAGTTGCATGAGGTGGAGAGAAAAAAATGATTCGGTCAAAACAACCTTGGCTCACCCTCTCCCTTGTCTTCTATTTGTGAGCATTATGGCCTGATGAGAGCTGTGGCAAGCTTGTTATTATGAAATAAGTGCACTTGGGAGGAGGTGGGGCTACTGTACGGATGAACGTGGCTATTATGGGATGCACGGACCGCAGGTTTTGATTGGTGCTGAGAGCAAAAGCTTCCAGGGCATAATCAGAGCCACTAATCCAGCTGATAACAGTGGGTCTGGCCCTGCACACTGTGCCAACCCCTGGCTCATTCAAAAGTAGCATTGCATTTGTCAAAACAAGCCTTATTGTCATTTATCACCCTGCAGTAAATCCTGGCTTGAAATCCTAGCACACAGATGAGAAGACTTCTCTATTATGTACAGACTTAGCTTAATTTGGGAAATATATGAAAGAACAGATGTGATTGGGTATTTTATTGAATTGTTGCCACAGGCAACATAATATTTTTGCGCTGGGAAATTATGAAGAGCAGGGATGGAAGCAGTCGTTTGCACGGTGAAGACAAGAACAGAAGAAGGCACTGGCTTTTTTTTTGTGATGTTTTATGAGTGTTTCATCGAGCCTTTGCTGCGCTGAGCAATTAACTGTTTTGCTTAAAACACAGTGCCAACTGCAGTGCTGCTTCAGTTAGAGAATTGTAGGCCATTTGTCATTTTTACAACTCATTTTCACCCCAAAACACTCCACGATGTGGCTGGATATAACCTTGCTGGAGCCATGTCCTTGAGTTCCCACTGGCAGGTAAATATACACTTCCATCTAAACACACGTCTCACATTGTCTGCCTTTGACTTATGGGAGGTCAGCCTGAGAGGGATCGATGTTGCAATTCAGTTTTAGAGGCCTGATGATGTCACGTTGCAGTGTACTGTGGCTTATGGGACCAGGAACCTGTTGGTACAAGAAAACCACATCACCTCAACGGTCTTGACTCACAGTTAGTGACAAAGGATGAGGGCCGCATGTGTGCTGGAGTGGGTTTTTATGCACACTTGCATGGGCCAAATCTTGCACATGCTCTACTGTAACTTCAGCACATCACTCCACTGACAACATCCCAATCCCACAGGGATCATCATCAGGTCACACAAGAGGGAAGAATGAATAGAGCGATGTGATGTTGTCATTCAAATGCAATGGATCACTTGAACTCCACTGCCCTGTTGTAATGACCCTGTGTAAAGACCTGTAATGTGGTTTTCCCATTGGGTTTGAGGGAAACCCTATTCCAGGCCATTCAGGTGTGCAATAAAGTGCTTTTCACTTTCTGAGGACTTCCTGTCTCCAGTGGCGTTCTCCATTAACTCCTCACAGACAGACAAGAGCCTTTCTATTGGCCCAGGCACTCTTTATCGCAGCAGTTATTCCCCTCAGGTATGGCGCTACCTGGCCCACAGATAAGATAGAAAGCCGGCTGCCTGTCATTATTGGTAGATGAAGGCTATCTGAATATTGACAACAGTTTACACTCCTTGTTGTGAAACAAAGTTGAACTTGTAAGACAGTTGAACACAAGGCTTTTATTGTGTTGAGGAGATATGAAAGCTCCCTGTGGCCACATACCCAAATACCCTTATGTCACGGCTTGCAACCCCCACCCAACCCCTCCTCTTCAGTTGACTATTTATTCCCACCAGCTTTAGTGACGTGCTAAAAAAGTTCTTGACACCAGCTATTGCTTTTCATCACTGAAGCTTCCCTGCTAACAGGGAACAAGTTAGCGTTTCTTGTCTCCCCTGTATTCTGTGTGCTTGTGAAAATGCTCACAGCGACCGATTTTAATGCAAGACACCGCATAAAATGGGTCCTTGAATCACCTGCTATTAGAGTGTTGTGCAGAAAAACATGACCACTAATAATAATAATAATAATAATAATAATACGTTGACGTGGATGTTGTATGAAAAAAATTTCGCACATGCACATTCCATGTTTTTTTGCAAGTAAACTCATCTTGATAGTTTAAAATAATTAGTTTCGCCCGATTATATAGTTTCAAATGACCAAAATAATGTTGTTTGCGACTGAAAAAAAGTAATCTAAATTTAAGACGTCATTTTCCGCTTTTCACTGGATAAAATGATGATTATCCGAAGTTGTTGGGCTATTTGTAATTTGAATAAGAGCAACTTATCCGGTCTTAAAGTTTGTGGAAAATATTTTAAATAATATAAAGCCATTTCCACTTTCCACTATTGTAAAGGCAATAAAACGCATTTCAGTTCATATTTAAACGAAATTAAATGATTATTTCAATAGCAATGTGATGCTTTTAAAATAAGATAAGAAAATCATCAATGATCAATTCTGTGTGAAAAGTTATTATTATTATTAATATTATTATTATTATTATTAATAATAATAATATTTAAATAAATTGCGGTTGGCTGTGCTTGGAGTCTGTCGTCGCTATGTTTTATAATCATATTAAACCAGTCTGGGCTAATTACGTGGAGCACCGTTGACTCGCGTTGACGCACAGCCTGGAACTCCATCCCAGTGTCACCAGACTCCCTCTCCTCTTTTTGCCTTCACTTGTCTTCGCTCCTTTTTTTTCTTCTTTTTTTCTCTTTCGTATAGATGCCTGTATGCCATTGAATTGTCGAGGTTTTAACTGCCATCCGAGACGATAATGGTTACCGATTCTATACTTTCAGCCATAATCTTCAAGTGGGCCGTGATTAATGATGTCAGAGTTAGCAGGGTCCTTCGGGTCCCCGGCTGGATGACTTCAGCCCTGCTGCCCTGCTCTTCAAACCTCCTCTCTTTTCTTTAAACACAGACGCACAGCCACCGGCGTACACAGAGCTTGCAGAGATGGTCGCTTATGAATTGCTCATTTCTCTCTCTCTTTTTCTCTGTCACACACACACTCAGGAATGGGAGCCGGGCAACAAGTCCCCAGGTGCAAAGCATTATATTGACCCTACAATCCATCTTTATTGATTTTACCATCAACGTGCTCTCCTAATACATGCATAAGGAGCCTTTTACCTGTGAGTAAATATGAAACGGGAGTCTCTGAGGTCACATTTACGGCAGCAGGTCAGGGTCTCTCTCATATGTTGAAATAGCCATGGTGGGATCCCAGTATGTAAACTTTTGAGGTAAAGGAAGAAAAAAAGTAGGATATCCGTATTTGTATAGATGTACATAAATATACACGTCTGAGTATAAACTTCAGTGTTATTTGCAGTTTTTAACACAGAAATGGGAATGAACGAATGAACGCTGATGTCTCTCAAAGAGAAAGACATAGAAACCGCTTCTTCTTCCTCTCTTTCCATAAATACATTTACTCTGGCCCCCAGAAGGGGTCGCCATCATGTAATAACACTGCGCCCAAGGGTGTGGTGGGGAGGGGGTCTCCAGATCGCGCTCCTTCCCTCTCCCTCTCCCTCTCTTTCTCTCTCGCTTGAGAACATCTACATTATATTGAAGTTATTTAATGGATTTGAAATGCGCATCGTGCCTTTAGAAATATGCACATTAATCAATAACCCGGAGAAATTTCATATTTTACAAAATCCACTATGTGTGCGCATCCACGCTTCTCTCCCCCTGCTTCTCCCTCAGCCCTCTTCTGTTATTTACAGTTCTTGTGAAATGTCTCACTTTGCTGCCCTCGGCCTCCCGCAAGATATTTCTAACCATTTTTTTTAAGCTCTCAAAATAACCGAAGGAAATTAGGAATAAAAAAAATCTACTTAGGAAAACAACCCATAAATTAAGAGAATCGATATTTGCGCCACTCAGTGTTAGGACTTTCGTTTCATAATGGAATAATGCCATATTTATACCCCAATCTTATGGGCTCTCAAGCCATAAACCGTGATTATTTCACTGAAAAACCGGTCAAACGTTGACAACCTTGGGGCCATTGTAACACGGTGCTGGAAAAGGGAATATAATGAGGAGGAGGAGGGGAAAAAAGGAGGCCAGCGGCTTGCCTAATTAAATCTTAACTGATTGAAATGAAGGTTTGAGTACCTCAAGGCTTGACTAAACTTCGGCTATTTCCCTTTTTATTGCGCCTTATTTATTCTGCACTAACATGCCGTCTTTTCTGCCTCTCCAGCAGCCTCAGCACTGGCCACTGCAATTTTCAGTTTCTGCTAATTCCAACCCCCCATAGCTATGTTATTTGACTATTTATAACATTCGCATCATTAAGATTTCCTTTTTGCAGGGTGAGTGTGCATTGGAGAGGGGTTGTGTATGTGTGTTGAGGGGGGTGGCAGTCACTCTTTTTTAAGAAGACAAGTATCATTGAAGTGTGAAAAAAATCGCCTCTTATTCCTGTAGCGGGCAAGCAAACAATCGTGAATATCACCCGGACAGTTGAAGATTTTTTTAAGGTGGTCCTCATAAAAATATAAGCCATGATGCTCTTTTTTGTTTGCATTTTTTTGCAGCAAAAAATATATTTATATAAAATGCTATGTTTAATTTCAATATTCCAGAGATTTTTATTTATTATTTATTTATTTATTTATTTTTATTTAAGACAAAAATCCAAATTTTCTATTGATCAAAAATGCCGTCGAGTAAACATCGCAGAAAGCCAGTGAGGAGTCATCAGTGGGACTATCTGCGGGCGCGTTTCTTCCCCTATTGTCTGAGGAAATAGTATCATAAATGATAAATAGATAATGGAGCTGTCTCCTGCAGACACGTTCATCAGCGGTAAATGGGAGCTGGCGCAGAGCACCACGGAGAATTAAGGCGAAAGAGTTTGCAACATTCCTGCAGGGGATAAGTTGTTGACAATTAAAGAACACACACGTATACACACACACACACACGAGGAGAGAGAGAAGGAGAGAGAAAGAGTGGTGGGGCGGAGAGATGGGGACGGGGAGAGAGGTCAGAAATGCATTTACTGGTTGTCTTTGTTGCTTATTTCTGTTTGGTTCCGTGTGCTAATTTTTTTCTCTTTTGTTTGCTTTTCATTTGAAGACTTTCTCCTCAAGGCCGGCTTGACTTTTACACCATATCAGGTGTTGCTGCCATTTGAGCGCGTGTTTTGCTTATCCAACACGCAGACAAAATGCATTACACGAAAAGGGAGGTGTATGTGAAATCACAGCTCAGTTCAGGTAGATGGGAGCATTTGGTTCTTAACGCAGCCTGACTTTTGATTAATCGCGTAAGATATGAATGCATGCGTCTTTATGCGCCATTCCCCTGCTAGTTGGCTTGAAAATTGAGTAGTTTCTACATGGTGAGCTATTTCCTGGTGTGCAAATTCGTGTATTTTTTTTATTTTATTTTATGCCAAAAGGAAATGCTTCACGTATAGGAAAATAAAATGTGAAAGTATATCACATCACAGTACTGAGAAAAAGCGGGGCAATAAGCATTAGAAGTTAAAAACACGATGTGAACTCGACGGATAGATGAAGTTTAGACTCACACCGTTGCCTTTGCTGAGTTTGGATTGCAAAAAACAACCAAGTCTTCTTTACAAAGAAAAGAAAGAAAAAAAGCCACTGCCGTGAGACTGGGTTGTCCAGAAAGCCTTTTCGGTGGTGCTATAATAAACCATTTTCCCTGGGCTTTATTGATCAGTCACTCTGAGCTAATGTAATTATCCTCATCAATAGGGGGACTGCAGGGAGAATCATTATGCGGTTGACATTGATAAATGATCAGCCAAATGCGGTCCTTTTCTCCCAGGGACCCCCGCCTCTGACCCGCCTCGCACAGGCCTACATAACGTAGTCATAGAAACACCTTATGGCAAGAGGAGAGAAAACTGCTGAAATGTTAAAAAAAAAAAAAAAAAAAAAAAGGAGGGCAACACACAGACACACACATGCGTACACACACTCATGGGCCTACACACACAGAAAACTGAAACTTAAAAAACAAAACAAAAAAAAACTGTCCCTGTCCCCCAGAGCAAGCCATTTTGGGGAGAGCCAGCTGCACAGCGAAGGACACTCAGTCCCTGCGTAAGCGTTCATTTTTACGACGACTATCCAAATCAGCAATTTGAAAGAACAACAAAGAAGAAGCAAAACTTTTCTAACGCGCTCCCCCCCGTCGCTGCCAGCAGATTCACTTGTGTATCTAAAAATATATATTTGCAGTCGTCTCTCTTAGATCATAAACCCCACTTTACCAGATGCTCTGCAGGAAGCGCGCGCGCGCGCGCGCGCGCGCACACACACACACACACACACACACACACACACACACACACACACACACACACACACGCAAACATATCCAATAACATGAGTATTATTAACATGTTGCCTCTGTAACGCACTCAGTGTTTCTAGCGGGTGAACTGGGTGTGTGGACTTTTAATATTGTTGCACGGGAGGAGAGTGTCTTCCAGAGGAACGGGCTGCATTGTGCAGCAGTGCAGAGGGAATATATTCCTTATTTTATTCCTGCAGCAGCGGCCCGGACTGGCTTTGACAGGGAGGAGATGAAGGGGTGGAGTTGTTTAGCTCGGCTGGATCATCCATCATCCCTGTCACACCGAATCGGCAAAAGGAAAGCAGCAGAGGCAATCTACCTTCTGTCTCATCGGGGAAGAGGGGAGGGAGGAGGAGGAGGACGAGGGGGAGGAAGGAGGGGTCGGGACGAGGGGGGGAGGGGGGGGTGAGAAAAGAAAAAAAACTATTAATATTAAAATCCTCTCCATCCACAGTAATCCTCACGTTTTCTCTCTTTTTCATCTGATAATCTCCGCACAAAACGAAGGGTTTCTTCCTTCCGTTTTATCCACAGAATAATAGACCACTAAAAAAACAAAAAGGGCTTTTAGGTTTTAAATAGTCGACAAAAGAAGATACACCAAACTCGACTTTGGTGTAAAACTAATAATTTTTTTCTACTGCCTGGTTAAGGCCCAGCATTCCGAATTGGAAAAAATATTGTTAAATAACGATTATCTCTTCAGGTATGGTGTCTGCAATTAAAACAATTTTTCACCGACAACCTGGGAATCGTTTAAACCAATTAAAAGAGGGGGGAAATGCCTAAAAGGAAATATTGCTTTTGGATTGTCGTGCAGGCCAAAATATATGAACGATGAATAAACAATAATAATCTTTCAATGCTGGAATTAAATAAAAAAAAAAAAGGACTTTCTATGCAGAGATTGGAAATATGCGATGTGCAAAACCGGAGGAAATACATAATAAAAAAAAACTAAAGTCAACAGTTAAAAACCTGTTTAGGCCTGCAAATGCGTCACAAACAAACAAATTTAAACAATAATGTATAAAAAAAAGACCCATCATTTTTTACGATAAATTAGAATATCTGAATAAAAATAAAACGCAAAGAAAGGCTCGGTTAATATTTAAACCCACAAAAAATAAATCGAAAATCTTAAAAAAAGAAAAAAGAAAAATCTATATAACAACGACAACACAAGAAGAAATAAAGAATGAAAAATTTAAAAAGAGAATCCTAAGCCAGTTTGGTTAGTGTGCAAAATAAACAGTAAAATTCAATAATAATAATAATAATACCTATAATTTACCATACACTATATTTGTTGCTTCACACATAATAACAAGATTAAAAAATAGTTTGCAATGATAATTAAGAGAAAAAAATGAAGGAGTTGAAACATACTTATAGCCCTGAATCCAGTGCAAGAAAGTAAAGGACAGAAAATGTTTCAGCCAAAGTTATGTTGTCATTTCTGGTTTAAGGCTATGACTTGGGTGGCCGCGGGCGAACACCGGCGCAGGGATAGAGACAAGAGAGAAGAGATAGCCCTCAAAGCCCATCTCTGTACTCCTGGACGACATTGCCCGATTAGACCGACAGGCGGCGCTGCAAAACGGCAGAAATGAGCACAAAGCACATACAGAGGGCCGCCATGGTTCTGACCGAAGAGGCAATTATTGTGGGAACAAATCATTGCTCTGTTGTTAGAACAAGTAGGAAGACTTTAAAAGGTGAATCTATGTGGACTTTTTTTTTCTTTTTTTGAGGGTACAGGGAAAACCCTGGCTTTTTTATTGTTTCTATTTTTGCTGTTTTTTTAAAATATATATTTAAACTAATTCACTTCCACTCAATTCATAGTCACTTTCCTCATGTTGGATATCTTTAGAAAAATAAATAAATACATAAAATAAAAATACATGCCCCTTAAAACGTTTTGTTTATGCTTATCAATAAGTCCAGGCCACTGTCAGCCTTTTTTTCTTTCTTTCTTTTAAATGCACCTCCACTTCACTGCTAATAGCCTTCTAAGTCTGAGATGGGCTGGTGTTGAATTTGCTCTGCAATTTGCACACTTTATTTGCATTTGTCAGTAATTTATTACACGGAGGGCATATTTGTGTGCCTAAATAAATGTCCATGGCAAGATGTATTTCAACCACAATTTGTTATTGTCAGTTTAAGAGGGCACTCAAACGGGCAGTCTGGTTAAAACAAGCTATTGCAAACAGAGTGCTGGAAGAAAGTTTGAAATGGTGTATTTTTATGACCATTTGCAAAAATAAATTCAACAGGCAACAATATATATACAAAAAAAGGGTTTCTGAGTTATAATAATAATAAACCAATTAATTGTGTTCTGTTAAAATGGGTACGTGAATTAAGACTTGTATGCAACACAGTTAATCACACAAAAATCTAACAAAAATCAAAAATGAAATATTTATTACAGCATTTGTGACTGAACACCTTTTAAACATTACGTCACAGTCCTCATACAAGTATTTAATGTATTTTTGACAAAGCTTAAGGGAGACGGCATCTTATCATCTAGTGAGGAACACGTGCTGAAAAAGGAAGGAATTCATGGACATACAATATCAATGCCACAGCAGATCTGAAACTAGCAAAAACATTCTTTTTCAATTGAGGTAAACACATAGAATATCTAACATGAAACAATTAATAGACTGAACTCTGTACGAAGTTTGTTACAATATTCTCTCAGCTTTTTTCTCCCAAAAGCATTGAGTTCATAATTTAAGTTTTTTTTCTTTTCTTTTCTTTTTTTTGTGTGTGTGTATGCATGTGTGTGTGTGTGTGTGTTTCAGGTTTTTTGGTGCATCAACCATCAAATGCTTCTCCAGTGCCACAGAATCAACATTTGTGTCAGCATTGTCCTTATGGCAAGAATGTTGATCCACAGATAAAGAAGCGCTGCAGGATGTTGCTTTTCCACTATTAAGCTTCCTTCAAAATGCTCTTCATCAATGAGAGTCCAGGGTACAAAAAAAATAAAATAATATTAAAATAAAAATGTATAAAACCAACACAATCCAGTGCTTGGGCAATTCAAACAACGAACTTTTTTTTTCTTTAAAACCTACAGGGCAACATTCATTCATGAACCAAAAACAAGAAAAAGAGAGAGAGGGGCATGACAAATGTTCAGACTGAATCTTCTGGAGAGATCCGGTGTCATTTAGCAGCCTTTTCCCATCATGCCCTGTTCTTATGGGGGACAGGACCTGATTGCCCTCTGTGGTTTGAAGCCTTTTTGAGATGTTCCATCTTCTTATTTTTTTTTTCTTTAATAGTGCTGTGCTGCGAGACAGTTTCTCCTCCAGGAAGGAGCACACACAGTGTGAGAGAGAAAAGGTTAACCTTTAATTCTAAAACTAGCTCAGGAAACAGAAACCATGTGATCAACAAAAAAAAAATGCACAAGTTTTAACTTATTTATCTATACTTTTATACTACAGTAGTTATAACTCTTGGAGTCTTTCTGTTGTTTCTTTTTTTTTTCTTCTTCTCTTTTTTAAATCTTCCAGAGTGATCTTATAGAAGCGTTTGAGAGCATCACATGAATGTGTACTGAACGTGTTTATGACGGTGCGTGAGTGTGAGAAAAGTGTGTGTGTTTTGCTTTTTTTCGAGCGGGTGCGTCTGTCCGTTCTTTGCACGCGTATGTCAAAACATCCTCTGTTGATCTTTACCAAAAGCCCAAGACTTTACAAAGTGTTCTTGTCAGCTTGGTCCTCCGTTTGGATGAAAGTAACAAAATTGACAAGTTAGAAAAAAAAAGAAAAGAATTATCACAGCTCATCTGGAATTCTGTTTCGTTCGTGTCAAATTCTGGTCAAAAGGGTTTGCTTCTTATTCTTAAAAATAGTCTCAAAATAGGATTTATTGTTGGTTGCTGTTTGTTTGTTTTTTATTCTTATTGGTTTCTTGTAGTAGCTGCTGTTGTCGTGATGTCGTAGCAAAGTTCCCTTATGCTATTG
The DNA here is from genome assembly GCF_900408965.1 of Simochromis diagramma. Taxonomy (NCBI): domain Eukaryota; kingdom Metazoa; phylum Chordata; class Actinopteri; order Cichliformes; family Cichlidae; genus Simochromis; species Simochromis diagramma. The sequence continues at coordinate 9,304,189 of NW_024387030.1, forward strand.
GGCATGGATGTCCAGGCCTTGTCCTCCAGTACTGGGGTCAACGGGAGAAAGCAAAGGGGGTCTCTGTGCAGACATGGTCATTCCTGGGTGCGACGAGGGTCCTCCGTGCATCAGCATGGCGTGATGAGTGTGGTGGACGCGGGGATGATCGGGTAGGTATGCATGGAAAGGGGGCCCGTGTCGGAGCTGGGAAGGGTGAGCGGTCAGCTGATGATGGTTGGTGTAAGTGGGTGGGGTCATGCTCATGCCCATAGGACCACTCTGAGGTACGTACTCCCCTGGCATGCCTGACAGACCTGAGAAGAAAGGCAGAAAGACGAGAACGTATTTACACAGTCACTAAAACTGTTTTCTCGCCGCAGCTTTGACACGCTCCCTCTCCATTAACAGACCTTAATTCAATTTAAACTCAACGTCTCCAACAAAGAGCTTAACAGATTTTATGACACTGCGCCTGTGACTGCAGCGCTTTTAGCTCCTACAAGTAAAGAGAGACATTATTGCAGCAGACTATTTTAGGCGATGGTGAGTGGTTTACAATGCCCAATAGCGTTGTGGTCAGGTCTCAGGTCGGAAAATGATCCTCAGTCATCCACAGACACTGTAGTCCTGGAGGATGTGAGGAAAACCAAGCAGGCGTATTGATGTGGAGAAGTGCTAATACTTTTACAAGTGGAAGAGTCAATTCCCCAGCTGAATTTAGTGACTAACTGAACAGGCATTCTCTCGTGGGGATGTGCCTTTGTGCACATATTTGATTTAGAATCTCTTAAAGACATCGTTAAATAATTTAGGTCTCGGTTAGTTGCATCACCAATATAGAGAACATTAAAGGCTTGTTTCCGCCTCTGAATAAGAGCATTTCAAGCAAAAAAAAAAAGTACCAGTTGTTCATCAAACAGCGGCAAGACAGTGTAACAAAGACAAAAAGAAGGGGAAAGAGAGAGCAAAGGGAAAGGCGGTGGCTTATGCTGATATCTCTTAAGGTGGACTCCACTTCATATGTGTAGAGACCTCAGCATGCTGCATCTCTCATACTGTGACACGACCCAGGACACGGGGCTGGCTCAGCAGTGCCACTGTTTGGCTTTTCGCATTACTGTTTGTTGTAATCAGCAAGAAAAAAAAAAGTCAAATGTGGGGGTGTTGTTCCTGGGGCCTGGGACTGGAGTATGGGAACAAGGCTGGTCCAGAGGCCTGGACCTTGGGGAGAAACGAGTGAGCAGGAGGTCCTGCTGGAGCCAGGGGGCCTGGGTCTGGGATTGGGTCTGGGCTGGCCTGCTTTGTAATGTGAACCCCTGGGGGATTAGAAGCTGTAATAGGAGGGGAGAGGTCGCTGCAAGGTCACTAGGCATGCTCACTCTCTGCATTCCTCCACCTTAGAACACTGCAATTAAGAAATTACACTGGAGGACCCCGGTGAGGGGAAGAGGAGGAGGACAGAAAGGAGAGAGGGACAGCAAAAGCCAAGATTAATGGCCAGTCCGCTGGTTGAAAGCTATGCCATTCTCTAATGCTCCCTTTCCATGTCAGTTCATTTGAAATGCATGTGTTTGTCAGAACAGGTCTCTTAAAACCTCACTACTCAGGTCATAAAATAAATAAATCATTCAGGGTGTTAGTAGGGTATGATGGGTGCCCTCACCTCCATATAATCCAGGACAGCTCCTGTTAAAAGGCCCAGCAGATGTTTTTGACACTGTAAGCTGGTAATCTCTAGTCTTGTAAGCTCCAGTCATTCCGTTAAGTAGATCCTAGACCCCCCCCCACCCCTTCTTTTATTAACAAGAGTGGTAAAATCTGAAGACAATGACTGAGGACAGACTGGGCCTCTCTCCCTTGCCATCTCTGCATGCCTGCCTCCCTAGCTGGCTGCGCACTTCTGTTATGGCACAGTAGTCCTGCTCAATGGCTGGCCATAATTAAGTACCAAATATACCATATTGTGTGACTGTGTAATCAAATCAAGAGAGGATAATATTGCTCTGTATTAAGCTATTAATGTAATTGGTCATGAAGCATAAAGTATGTTACGTAATTAAATAGTCTCAAAATTATATAGCCCTATATTAAGAATTAGCCAACCTGAGCAAATGTTGTCTCTGTGTGGCTGTTTTAGGGAACATTGCTTCCTGATTTTCCCTTCTCTCTCTCTCTTTTTTTTCCCTCCTGCCATTAGCAAAGACAGGAGGGGATGAGATAAAACGTGCGAGAGGCAGCGAAAAGCAGAGGAAGAGAGAGAGAATGCAAGGACTGGAGGGGTGAAATGATCTCTGTCGGCAGAATTACCGCTGTGACCCTTTGGAAAATCCAGTCTCCATTTACATATAAAGGGTTCTTTTAATCAAGGTAAGTGTTATTATATTGTGCCTCATTGGGCAAGGGAGTTTAGGTGTTAAATAAAATTTCATCTGCCCCGCCGCCTTTGGGATGTTATATGTCTTGATTTTTCAAATGTCAGCACTGTGGCAGAATGGCCAGCTTAATCAGACTGCCGCCATTTAGCTATAGAGGGATTGTGTGTGTATGTGTGTGAAAGAGAGACACAGACAGGAAAACAGTGTCTCGGAGAGGCCGTATCTGTATGTGTGAAAAAGACCCCCTCCTTTTGGACAAAGTGTGCATGCCTGTGTCTTCTACCTTATAAATTTATCTCAGTGTCTCCCTGCTCTTGTCTGCGAGTCTCAGGTCAGGCCACTCACTGCCTCCTCCCGCTCCCCAAATCGTCTCCCTCCAGTAAAAAATAATCAAAACACACAGCCCCCCCACACACTCATTCCTCCCTTTACACAGCTCAAACCAAACCCCCAGTGAAGGATCGGCCATGTCACCCGCGGCCCGTATATCTTGCTCAGGGGCCGTAATGTACTGCGGTGTTCCCGTCTTTGCATATAAGATAATTTGGGCATCAATCCTTCCCCAGACAGATTTATGTCACTCGGAGGACAGTTTCACTTCTCCTTCTTTATCGCTTCACTGGAGCCTGCTTAATTTCTCCCTGTCAGGCCCTTCCCCAGGAGATGTTATTTTTTCCCTAAATGTCCAACATTTGCATTGGCTGTCCAAGATGGGGAGAGCGATGGCGCTGTTGTGATAAATAAATTTGTGCATGCCATGCCAGGTTGTTTCTTCCCCCCCCTTTTTCTGTTGTTGTTCATGTTGTCTGGCGCCACAAGTCGGGTCCTCTCTGTCCCAGGATGATTACCCCTTTTTCTCAAGTCTTCAATTTATCCTCTACATTTAAAGCATCTTTCTGGCTACCTAAGTTGTTGCTGGGAAGGAAGGGGGCCCAAGCTTGCTGTAAAATTCTGCCCAGTGTGAGAGGACATTGTGCTGGTCAAGTGAAAGGGAATTGGAAAAAAATAGCATAAAAATAAAACCCAGTAGCCCCAACGTGTGAAAAAAAAAACAAGGAAAAGAGCCCAGTACTTACTTCCCCCTTTTCTTTGCTTTTTGAGTTACAAGATGGAGGTTACATGTAGTGCCATTGCCCATCCATGCCCATATTCATCCCCATTCCACTCATAGGCCCTAGAAAGAAGAAATAAATGCCAGAAAAAGCATCAGCAGGAGTTTGAATCACAGCGAGGTCAGAGACGACCAACTAGTAGAAGGGATGAGGTTGGTTAGCTTTAGATGGAAAATGAGGGAAGAGGAAGATGTGACGAAGTGGTTTAAGAGTTTACATTTCTTGTTGGTTCCCTTAAACCCATTTGTTGTGATTATGAGATTAGAAAAAGCACAAGCAAGGCAGGCAGGGGGGACTTTTAAAGACAAGCGTTATCGTGGTTGAGGTGCACACTAGTGTTAGGTTTATGCGACTGACTTGGGAGACCTTCTCCATGCTGAGGTTACTACATTTCATGCTGCAGACAGTGGGGTCAGTGTCATTCAGCTCTTTGGTAACTCTTGTGTGGTAAAGCAGGCATGGTGGAGGGAAGACGGACGAAGGAAAGGAGGCGGATGGACTTACCAGCTGGTCGGATCCCCATGTGTTGCTGACCGTCCAGCACGAAGCTACCCATTGGCTGGCCCTCCGGACTGTACGCTGCTCCTTGGCTCACTGAAGGATCAAGAAGAAAACCTGATTGTAGTCAAAACGTGGACATGAAAAAGGAAGGGGGGAAGAAGAAGAGAAAACACACCAGACAATCAGCAATTGTCCCAGCTCCAGCCCAAACATACTGTAAGACATTGTGCTCATGTTTGTGGACAGCACTGACTGACGCGTGGCATGCAAACATGCATACAGTGGGTCCTTATGCATGCAAGCACACACACACACACACACACACACACACAAACACTTGTGCGTACACGCAGCCAGTGTCATTCAAAACCACGCTCAAGGGAGACACATTGTTCTCTAACCGAGAGAAGAAAGCATGCAGTTTGACAGGATGGGAAGAATTTATGCCATGGCAGGCAATTCATCCAGACTCAGCTTTCAAATATTTTGTTAAATCCATAGCACATGTATATGTTTCTTTTCTTAAGAAGAACATACAAATTTAGATAATCCCAAAACTGCCAGATCGTTTAATATGTATTATGGATGAATTACCTGATTAGCTGTTATAATAATAAAGAAGACAGAGCAGCAATCTTTGCTCAGCTGGATCTTATTTTGTTTATTATTAGGCTTATTGAACTAATGCATTTTGGAGACTGCAGAAACCATTGCATTCTGGGACTATAACAGAATTATCTTGGATAATCTGTAATTCTCAAAGATTAGAGGGAGATGTTAGTCATGCTGTGTTAGTAGAGATTGCTGATTGGCACACACTGGATGCAGGCTGTCAAATACTCCACACAAAAGAGCAATAAGTATAGAAAGAGGCGCCCACATTTGTAAGTGCATCTCATTTTAATCATGGCTCGTGTCGGTTTGAACAATCTCCATCCCTGAGTGTAGGGATCTTCATAAAACGAGAATTACTGTTTTTTTCTTCTTCTTTCTTTTTTTCTTTTTTGGTAATGCCAAAGTCAATGAAGCTTAGGGTGACTGAAACATTCAGCAGGATCACATAGTGGCATACTTGCTACTACTAGGTTGTGCTTTTGGAAATCTGAACACATTAGACATGGAAAATCAGTGTGTTATGATTTACCAATATAAAGTGTTCCATCTTTTTTTAAACCAATGTAAATCTCTCGTGCATGGGGGATAAATCAAGACATAATGGTGGAATCCATTAAAAAAAATCAGAGAGGTTTTGATATTTGCAATGTAGTGAATGACTACTTAAGATCAAAATTTAGAAGAGTGATTCTTGAGGGAAGGAAATAAAAATGCAGCAGAAAAATTCAGGGGAAAGCCCCCTACATAACTGAAAAAAAGAAAGAAAAACAAAATAGCCTAAAAAAGAAGGGAGATAACTCATAAATTGCTGCTAGCGTTTTTGGCACTCCTCTTGTGTCCAATTAGTAATTCACAGAGAGACTGCTAATATACCTCTCTTGCCACTTAGACTGGGAAATCTCCAATTAGAGTCAATCAGCAAACAGCCTGCACCACTGCTGAACACATCTCATTGAGAAAATGGAAAAGGGAATGAACGATGGAAGAGGAAGAGGAGGGAGTAGGTGTAGGGTACCCCTCTAAAAATCCGGGCTCCAGGCATAATGTGCTTGCCAGTAAAGGATTTGGAAAGGGTGTCTTCATGCAGGGAAAAGAAGCCGTACTCTACTGTAGATTAGCTGGATTGTCTGTTTGGGTTTTTTCATTTTGAAATTTTTGTTTGTCTTTTCCTTTTTTTTTACCTGCTCGATTTGACTGGTCGATCATGGGTTGTACTATTCTTCTCCTGGCATTGATAAACCTGGCAGAGGAAAAAATAAACACAGAGAAGAGAAAAGCAAACGTTAAATCACGCCGCATTCACACACAGAAAGATTCATCACGAGCCTCCACAAAGAAAAAACAGTTTTGCATGACTTAATGGCAACATTAGCCACCGAGTCCTTGAGAGAGGCGCTCACGACACAACAGCAACAAACAAAAGGGCAATTGTCTGCTGACTTGGGAACCCAGTGAGGGATACTTTTAATGTTCCTTATGATCTATTCCCCCCTCTTTTAATAAAGCTTTTGATTACGTTTGGTTGCTATGGGCACCAGGGAGACATTCCTCAAGTATTAAGTGCAACTTGGGCACAGAAGAACCCTCAACATGGCACATCCATTCCTCTCTCCGTCTCGCTTTCTTTTTTCTGTCACTACTGCTATAGTTCTACCCAACGCTCACCAACTCTATGTAATGTACTGCATCTTCTACAGTTATTGCACCAAAATGTTATTTTTTGTGGGGATACTTGAATTTCAAAATGAACTTTAAGTTCAAAATGCAGGACATAAATGGTTCCTTTCATTGCACCCCCATCTCTTCCCTCCCCCTCTGTGGGACCCCCAACTCTGGCTGCATTGTAGGGGGTTCTGCTCCCCTTCCAGCTGTCCAGAAATGAGGACCAGGCATGGGCCACGCCGTGCTTTCACAAGGTATTGTTATGTCAGTGAGCCCATCAATTAGGCTGTCTGAAGTTTTATCACCACCACAGCAGCGAGTAAGTGCACCTCCACAAAGCCTCCCCAGCCAGTCTTGCTCCTGTGGCTTTTCCAGTGTAGAGCCGGAGGTCATCTGGAGGTGACTGCCAGCCAGGGGCAACCTTTTTAACTTGGAATGGGATGCCTTGGGTTGTGTCAAACACAATCTGCCCACTAAGGCCAAGGAAGTTCTCCACCTTTATATCTTTCTTTTTACCTCTGTTGCCACCTCTTTTCATTCTGACTTTCTCTCATTCACTTTAATAAACCTGAAAACATAGCATGGACCTAGCTCTAGGGGTACCCCCATGTGGTTGATATTAAAGTGGGGTTTCAAATCACGTTGGAGCTGTCCAGCATGGAGTCTTTTGCTAGTTCCAAAAAACACAGTGGAGGGAAGAAAAAAAAAGGCTTTACTGCCCTCTCCTAACATACGGGCCAAGGCACCATCAATATGGCTAAAGAACTGGTCATTAGAAGGAAGGGAGAGCTGGAACCAATTTGGGTTCCTAATCCCCCATGAAGCCCTGATACCTGCCCTTACCTTCTCCAATGAACTTAAACGCCTGTAATCTGCCCGGCTCAAAGTGACATGGTTAAATGTACAAAATGCACAGTTGGGAAAATAAAGACGCGGTGCTCATTTGCCAGGGGGCATCCAGAGTGCAGGTACGCATGGGGTACTGCAGGCCCCTGAGAGAAAAAAGATGAAACAAACCCACATGAGAATAAGGGAGAATGAAAGAGGAAGATGAGAGGTGGAGTGGAATGGAGTGAAGGAGAGAGCTGTATTGGAAATTATACTATTGTAACGCATGATTTGCAATTTAAGGGAGGAATAAAAATGAACTTTTATTAACTCTGAAGTATTTTTGAACAAAGGGGACAAAACATTGCGCGATAGCTATGCTCCAAGAAATGCCCGAGGTGCTTCAGGGAGAAAGACGGTTCCAGCATCGAAACCAGCTGAGCAAGTAAACAGTAAGACATTCCTCGTATCACACTCCCCTCTTTAAGTACAGAGTGTAAGGCTTGCCAAAATATATGTCCTGCTTTCTCCCTTTGTGGATGCACCAACAGGCTCAAAATCACAACCATGTGCATTCTTACCTAACGTATTCTGGGTCACAGCCATAAACACATAATATTAAGAATGTTCTTCCCAGGTGCTAAATTCAACCATACGGTTTCTAGTGACTGCAGAGGAAATACTCTGTGCACTGGAGAGTACTCAGTAGGATCAAAGTGTCATTTTCAGATGGAAAAATAGTTGTTTATATTTGTGTTTTTCCATCTTCTTACAGACAATATATAAATGTAAGCATGCCGGGAAGCATTTAGCTGCCAGTGTTTACTAATTTTTAGTATCCAAACAGCTCTTGGGGTATGGAAAAATGTGGATTTTCAGATATTTTCCCAAATGGACCTGCTTCTTGTCAGTGTTCCCTGTTGGCTAACTGTCACGATAAAGATTCACAAAGACTATTTTTGCACACTAAACAAGTTGCCACAGTAACCAGCAGGCGACGATGTGCACCGAAAAGAGTTGGGGGGTGGGGTGGGGAGTGGGGGTGCCTCTTGTGGCCTTAGAGCACCTTTTATCAGTCTGAGTAAAGTCAATTGAGATTATCAGAGCTGGGCCCGATAACACTGTTTTCCCTCCACCCGTGAGCTGCTAATGGAGTGTGCTTAGAACAACACAACCAGGAATCCTCCAGAGATGAGGGCCAGTCAACTCAGATGGACAGTCAGATGGATGGATCAGAGGACCCAAAGTCCTGAGAGAGATACAGAGGTTGACCACAGGGATTTAGAATTCCTAAGCCACTTGCTAAAATGTGTGTGTGCTGTAAATCTACACATCAACACCATGGACATAACCACAACCACCGCCAGTGTGTCCATAGGCTAACCAGAACACAGGAGGCTCACAGGGGACACTAGCTAAAAAACCTCCAACCCAAAGCCCATGTTTTATTATCTACATCTGGTGGTCTAGCTTATTATGGCCTGCCTCTGCTCAGTGTTAGAGCACAGAAACACCGACACGCACACATGCACACATAGTACACAGAGTACCTCTCAGCATGGGAACTCCGTGCTGTCTTCAAACAAATAATTAAAGGCAAGGTTAGGGGGTCGTGTGGAGGTCATTCATTGGGATACAGCTCAGAATGTGTACAATACCCCAGGAAAAAGTGGGCTGTTGGGGGCTGCGGCCCACTGCTGTTTAATATTAGCAACTGGTTTTGTCCAGCCAATAGGCCCTAAACACATTTTCAAGCTGCGTTTCAAAAACTGCACTCACAGTGCTAAGTACACTTTAGAGCTTGCATGTTAATATGTATGCACATGTCAGTCAATATGTGTGTATAATGCATGTCAGCACATTCTTCACATACTACTGCCAGCTGGCTCACAGAAGCACTTTTATTCACTGAGATGGCGTGAAAGACGCACTTGAAAAGCACAAGCTTGTGTGCAGATACAATAATGCATCTCCACAGGAAGACCTGGTATCCATCTTCCTAATGATATAAGAAGCTAAACTTACTACGGCTGTTAGGAGTTGAACATAGTGGGCAGATATGAATGATGGAGACAGGCTAGCATGCTGTGTTTTGCTATAGCCTGTAGTTACGTGAGTGTGGGGGGACTGAGATTAAGATCTGGTCAGGCACAGAAGAAGAGATATAGATGGACTAGTGAACTTACATAATCCTAAAGCATACCACGAGACTTTATTTTTTAAGTAGAGTCCTTCAATTTTACAACGCTCCCCTTTAATGCAGCAAGCCAACTGCATCACAAGCATAATAGCATCAAAGGTTACTGGAGGTTTGCAGGTGTAATCACAGCAAACCAGTCTGTCTCACTCAGTGTTGTCTTAAATTTTTTTCTTACTTCCTCATCTCAGTCTGTCAGAAAGGCCTTGTTTCTAGTCAACTGACTTGCAGCCACACCTGGTAACTCGCTCCTGTTGTCAGCATTCCTTCGCTGAGAAATTGTCATGCCAAACCACCCTACCCTGGAGCACAGCCAAGAGACAGAGAGCGAGAGGGAGGGAGACGAGACGGAGAGAGGCGAAACAGAGAGTCTCAATGCTTAGTTAGCCAATTGCGGTGGAGATCACAGGAAACCTAGCCAATCAGGAGTGGGGTCACTCGTTTGACGAGTTTGTGATGAAAGAAAGAAAGAAAGAAAAAACAAGACAGAGTGAGACACGAGAATGAAATGCAGAAAACTGAATGTGCCTTATCTAAAAAAATAAGCACAGGACTACTCCAAACATAGCGCTGTACAGTGTGCAAAGCATTTAAACAGTGTCACAAAAATCGTTGACAGTTTATTGCCTTCATGGCTGACCTACACATGCCCATTTTGGAAGCTCATATACTAAGTGAGAGGGGGGCAAGTTTCCGATTCCTGGGCCCCTATTCGTCTGGCTTTGTAGGAAGATTAGATGCAACACAATCTGTACAAGAACATACTGAACTCAATCCATGATCACTGCTTGCAAACATGACTGTCCTCTGGTTCCTATTAAAGCTCATTGCTTCCATACTTCCGCTTCAGACAGAAATAAAGATTCCAAACCCCCAGCGATTGAGTCACAACTCACTAGAATCAAAGGAGGAAGGCTTTAGTTTGATGCTCTTCCACCAAAAAGAAAGGCAGAGAGACAGGAGTGGAAACTGGATGTCCTTTGACCGGGAAGTGCATGCAAATTAACCCCATGAAGAGAGTGTGTTTAGTATAAGCAAACACTAATTATGGTCCAGTCAGACACAGGGTAGTCCAAGGCTACTGAACTTCTAACACTGATCCACTGTAGTGTCAACAACGGTGATTTAATCAGCTCACATGGTCCAGGCAGGCCCCTGTAACAGTTTATACATGGCTTGCCACCAGACTGAACCTACAGTATCTGTGGATTTATCATAAACTATCACAAAGGAGCTTTTCACTCCTCTAGGATAGAGATAAGTGACAAGGAGGTAGGAATGGGGAAGCTTTCTCAAGCTCATCAGCGACAGAGTTTCCCTTTTCTATACCTTCTTCGCTTCTTTAAGTTAAAACAGGAGTCGAGAGACATGTGCCGGGCGAACATTACCTCACCCCTGTGTTTGATTTAGTGCAGATGTGAAGCAGAGCAAGACAGGATCATTTTTTTAGAAACGTCGGTGAGGGCCCGCGTTTAGGGCAGCCACTGTGTTTACATAGTTTTACCTCTGTCTATCTCTTCCCCTCTCTCTCGCTCTCTTTCTCACATCCACTGTGCCTCCATATTCCCACCTCCCATGCCACCTCACCCCCCCACACACACTCTTTTGTCTGCCTCTGAAAGGGGGACTGTTTCACCTCTCCTCCATGGACTTTCACTGACCTGTTTTTCTTTCCCTTTTTATTACTCCACTCATTGCCCATTTGTGGCATCCCCCCCTCAGTCCTATATGACTAACATTTGCATTGCTCTGTCAGTCTAGCGGCAGAAGTCATTTCTCTCTGAAACCCGCTGAGTACGAGTCATTAAGACTCCAGTGGAAAATCAGACAAAGAATTATATATTTGTGTTGCAAACTGACAAGATTTAACGAGGAGCTAATTAAAATAAATCAATAGCACTGCGGCATGCTTGCTCTCTGTCTCTCTTTTCTCACTCTGATTCTCTGTCAGCACCAAAGAGGTGGAATACTGCAGTGTGGAGCGCAACGCTAGGAAAGTAATTGTTCAGCCTTAAAACCAGGCAGCCGTCATCCATGCATTATGAAGAATAAGTGGGAACTGACTCACTCATCACAAAAGGGTAAATATCTGATAGAAATATGGAACAATAATCCCAAAAGTCTCGCTCTAAACTAAAACACCAAAGCAACACACACAACAAAAGAAACAAACATAGACATCTCTCCCTCTATTTACCCTCCCATCTAACACCTTCTCCCCTCTTCCCCCTGTCCAGTGACGGTATGTCACCTCTGGGCCTTGCAGTCCAGGAGCCTGACCCCTACAGGGCGGGCTGTACGGCACCAGCTGCTGACTGTCCGTCAAACACCTCCAGAGCAGCGTTGGGCCAGGAAGACCACGCTTGTTGCCCCTTTGATCCGGCAAGCAGCAGCTGCTGCTCCACACAGCAGCACTTTGTTCCTCTGTCTCCTCACCACACTCTGTCCTACGGCACAAAACACCAAATCCAGCGCAGAAGTGGGAAAAAAAAATGTGGGGGTTATGGGGGTGGGGGCAAAAACGAAAAAAAAAATTCCTCCCTACAACATCAACAAGCTCTGACAACGGCAGCGGGGGTTTTTCTTGGCCCCAACAGAGCTCTTAGGCATCTACTTCTTGAAGCTTCACCCTCCCTTCTCTTTTAAAAGATACGATAGTTATTGTTCAAATCAGCCAGGGTGAATGGAAGGGACTGAGGCCAAGCCCGCCCCAGGCGTCAACACACCTGTATGAAAGAGACCTTATTGTAGCAACCCAGCGTTACTAACTTGCCCTAGCACTACCAGTTTTCTGAAGTAAGAAAGAAGGACCAAATCATCTCATCTGCATTTTTCTATCGACACAGTCTCTTAACCTTTTCCTTCATGTATAATATTTCCTTCATTAACTTCCTCCTTTTTTTAACCGATTGCCACTCGACAGGGGTAATACGAAAGGAGTTGATCCCACAAATCTCTTGTTAGCAAGACACCCCCCCTCCCCGCTCCCACACCCACCTTAAGACAACACCTTATTAATGTGCACAGGTGTACAAAAGGTATTTTCTGCCTGCACAGGAGCCGAGGGACCAACAGCTGCATTTTTTCTTGTTTGAAGAGCGCCTGAAAACAACCAACATTCTTAGGTCAATATTAGCCCTCGTCAAAGGCTCCAGTACATAGCGCGTGACAGAGGCCGTCAGCGCTGGAAGGTAATGCTCATTCCTCATAAGCCAGCTTCTCACCTTTTGGATGGGTGAGGTTTTCCTGCTTTCATGAAGGACCAGCAAGAAATAGAACAGATACACAGAACACATACTGGCAGGCTGCCTCTCTCTCTCTCTCTCTCTCTCTCTCTCACACACACACACACACACACACACACACACACACAGCCAGGCGGGGGGAATAGAGAAACTGACTGCAGCACTATCATTACCCCAGCCTACCCATCAGCTCTCCTGAGATGAGTGGGTGTGCTTACAAGATCACCCCAATTTCACAGTTGTGAAGAGTGCCACCCCTATTGCCCACATTCGCTTCTCTTTTTCCCCCCCTCCACTATGCCAGACCTGTTGGACTCCTTTTCATGTCTTTGCGAAGTGGGCAGGTATAATCTCAGTTTCCTTCCACTTCTTAGTGCCAACATAGAAAATCTGTGGCTTTTCTCGCTTCTCTCCCCTGAATTATCTTTCCATCTCTTCTTCTTTCACCCCGTCTTTTGTCTCCCCGCTCTCTCGTTTTCTGCTCCCTTTCATTCTCAACCCCGTTTTCTCTCTCTGCCTGGTAATCGAGTGAGAGATTCCGTGACTCTGTGACTCCCCCTTATTGTCAGATATCAAACAGTGCGGCTTTGTGGATTACCATGAGAAGCTGATAATGACATGATAGAGGCGTGATATTTCAAACAAAATTGAGTGTCAATTGCCTGCATCGTCTAGGCAACACAAGTGTCTGCTCTGCGGCAGCCAGACAGGAAATAAGGCCAATCTATTTCCTTTGCTTCATATCAAACCTCTCTCCTCTCCCTCTTTTATAAGACTGTAATGGGTTCAGCTCAAAGAGAAGAAGAGAGGGGGCCTGCCAAGAGCAACAGTTACATTCTCTCTCTCTCTCTCTCTCTCTCACACACACACACACACACACACACACACACACACACACACACACACACACACACACACACACACACACACACAATGTACATGTATTCTTACATTTGCAGACAGCTTGCACTCCTGAATATAAAAATGTATTAGAAGGCATTAAAAATAAAAGGTGCCCTCATCTTACCACCCCGTTCCCAAACATATGTATACATTCATATTCTCCCCCTGCTCTTGAAGTTTTTACTCCTCATGCTGGTGTGCTACTAACCGTGAATTTAGGGCAGTGAAAATGCACTGCAGTTTGAGCAATTAAAAAGTGACACCTAAACCTAGTGGATCGACCAGTGAGATTCTCTAATGCCTGGCTTTAGGTGCCGCTGCACTTGAGAGTCTTTCAGAACCAGACTACTGCAGAGTACAGGATTCAGTCTCTGTGTGTATGTTTGGGAAGGGATTCTCCCTCCCTCTGGGATGTCATCATCTTCTCATCACTGGGTCTCTGGCGTGTGACTGAGTGTTTCCATCGAGCACGTTTCCATGATGTTGTCTGAGCGAGCGAGTTTGCGTCTAGCACATATTAGTGACCGCGAGAGAGTCACCGGTTAAATGTTGTCAGCTTGCCTCTCACTTCCCTATTGAATAATTAATCTGAGTTTCAATTGCACATAATCGCTTTGAAATACACACGAGTGAACTCACAGGCACACAAACACACATGCGCCGGCACAGTCAGAAGCAGAGTTTAGGGCTAAAAAGTCCAGCAGCAGGCTAGTGATATAAATAGCTGTTGTTTGTGGAAGGGACTGCTGGCAGAAGCAGCAGTGACACTGTGGAGCAGACCACAGGGACTCTGATGTGCTTGGTGGCCTGAAGCGAGCCCTCTGCCTCTCAGATCAGCTCTACCACCAACTGTGTAAAAGCTTTGACTGGCCTCCTTCATATGTGACAGCCTTAAACAAATACAACAAAGCCACATTCTATTAAGCCTACACTGCAGAAGATCCTTAAAGGTCCTTAAACTTAAGCCTCTGAACTGTCATGTGGGATGTTTTTATATGACACGTCTAGTAAAAGCCCCAAAATACAGAAAACTCAATTCTCAGCCATCCGTGTTCTTTAGATTTCAACTATCCAAATACATTATAAAGAATGTATCTCATACAATATAACAAGAGGATGATAAAGCAGGCATATCTTGGGTGCTTGACACCCTCTACTACCAGACTGACACCCCATTCCACCTCACGTGCTCACAGAGTCCCAATTGAAACATCATCACCAGTAATGGGAGGAATAAATATTCATAAGGGTGGGAATAGAGAAACCCAAGATTAGGGTAATATGCCTTTCATTGTTCTTTCCCTTTCCTTTTGCCAGCGCTTCCTCTATATCTCTGTATCTTGTTATGCATGTTATGGTGTTGGATAATCTTGGCTAATTCCTCAAGCTACCTCTGATAACTTCATCAAAGTGTGTCTGTTTCTGTTTGCTTGCAGAGAACGTGGCGGCATGCTACTCTGTTTATTTCTCACCTCTCCCAAATTGCAAATTAGCAGGTTTGATATGTGCAGGAGTTTGGGCCACACTCCAATTAAGATTGGATTGTTTTTGTGAAGAGGCCCTCCCTCTCTCCCCCTCCTGCTCTCCCTTCCCTTTTCTGCTTGGCACCAGGTCTACTGATATCTCATCCATAACAGGCCTGAACTGGGGCAGAGCATGGCTTAAACCAACAAAGGACTATATTGATTTATAGGGTCTCCCGTGATGGGCTTATTGGCCTACACCTCAAAGCCACAGAGGGCACAGGGCCATGAATCACAGCTTCAGAAAATACACAAGCGCACAACAGGTAAGAATATTACACTGCAGTGTTGCTAACAATGTGATTACAACTCTCTCCCGTTTTCTGTCCCGACCACATTTACTTTCATCACGTCTTAAAGGACGGAGTGGGTGGTAATTGGAGCTTATTTTGAATATGGCACCACAGAAACAAAGCAAGGACAGACAAACATGCCTATTTACATCGTGTTACCGTGCACCCAAACACAAGGACAGAGGGAATTGCAAATTGTGTAAGGAGGAGGTAAAGGAAAACAGAGAGTAACAGAAAGAGTGAGAGAATGAGCGTGCCTGGACAGAGAGAAAATACCTTGGTAAGGTTCAGGGAGTTTAAAGAGCTCAGCCAAAGAAGGAGCTCCTGTCCTCTCTGGCTCCAACACACACGAACACACACATACACACACATATACCCTCAAGGCCATTCTGTTACACCTGGTCACCTTTATCCCTTTTAGTCCTCTACACCCCACCCCTGCTTTTGAACACACACACCAAAAACACATACATAACATCCATTCTCCTAATTCACATCACCACCAAGGCACACATAGCAGCACCCTGTGGCTAACACACAGCTCCGCTGGCTATCTCCCTCAGCAGATAAAACTAATTATTCCAAATCTACTCTGTCAGGTTGTCTGATCCTCTGGGGCCTCAGTTTAATTCTCTCTCTCCCTCTGTCTGTCTCTCTCCCTGTGTGTCATTGGTTCGCTCTCAGTCATAAGCCACAAAAAGACCAAGAATCTGCGCCAGATGACCTCCCAAGTAAAAACATAAACAGAGCGACTAGCCATAAAAACACATATAGCATCACAACAGCTGAAGTGCATGACTTTCTTTGTGAAACCAGACTATTCAACATAACTGCCAAAATTTAAGTTCGATTTTTAAAAAAAAAATGCACAACACAATAAAAATCAGGGATCGAGCCTTGCGCTCTGAGCAACTTTGAAAAATCACAATTATTGCATGACATCATCCAGCATACAATCCAAGGGACTTATGCACCTATTCAAATGCTTAGTCCCTCTGTTGGCACTTGATGTTGGCACCCATGTCAGGCTTTAGAGCTAAATAACAGGCCAATATGCCAGGCTTTCCAGCAGCACACCCTGAAAGCCTGTGGAGAAACTATTCGTCCCAATGAGCTCTAAAGGCAAATGGAAGCTCATAAACAGAGACTCGACTGTATAGACTTTGCATTTTATCTTTCAGCAGTTTCCCCCTTTTATGAGCCAGGGATCTCTATAACAGGGGGGAGAAAGGGAGGGATAAGCAGGATGAGAGGATGGCAGAAAGAGTGAGAGAGAGAAAGGATGACAGTAAGGATGCAAAGAAAGAAGATGATTGCAGAAAGAGAAGAAGAATAAGAATGAGGTAGAGGTTGGGAGAATGAGATAGAGGAGTGCTGGGGTCACAAATCTTGCTGCTATTCTAGTACGTGACATCTTCGCTCGTTTGCGGCTGCTCATTAACAAACAATACTGCTGTGAAATTGGTTTAATGACAAAGTAATAAAATTGCTATTCTGCTCACAGATGGCCTCAGGCGCAGGGAGATTCTAGCAGGCTTACTGTGGCTGCCCGTGTGCATTAAGCTGCTTGTTCATGAAAACAGCATCCTACACTTTCTTTCTCACTATCATCAACCCTTTTTTTCTTTTTAAGTTCTTTCTCTTCTTACAAATGAAATAAATTAACCTACTTTTCTGCCTTGTTTTCTCCTTGAATTCTCCCTCTCCCACACTCTCACCCTCTTTCTCTCTCTCTAGTGGATTCTTTTCCTCGCTCTTTCTCTCTCTCTTTCTCTCGATCTCTCCCCAGTTCTCACCCCTAGTACAGAAATTACCATCTTAAAATAAAAAAAAGGGGGCCTGCCCACGCAAACGCAGCTCGACTTCATTTCAAAAGCAGAGCCCTTGTTATTAAACGACCCACCAATAAAAACCAAGCCGTTGAGGAATAAAAGAGCCAAAAGGAGCAGAGAAGTACAAAGACCTCCCTCCTCCCATCTCTCTCTAATGCTTTCTCTGTAATGCCTCTTTTAGCTCTTTGCCGCTCTATCTTGCCTGGTCTGGCTTCGTTCTTCTTGCATGCCGTCTGCGCTTTGGAGAATCTTGAGCTTGCAATGGGAAAACAAGTTAAAAAAGGCATTCGTTTTCGTGCACGATCAGCCGACATTGCCAGTTTTTGTTAAAGTACCACCTGTTTTCCATAACTCATACAGAGGTGGGCACTGGGTTGCTTCATAGCCTCGTTGGGTGTCCATACCATGCTACGAGTCAGCGTGCCCCCAGTGCCTGATAAAAATGTTAGTGAGCCCTGTTAATCACAGTGAGAATTTCAGCAGGGCTAATATACTCACATATACTGTGAGAGCACGGTGGCACACATTAGTGTCAGCTGTTTAAGACTCCCATGGCTTAAACTGTGAGTAAAGCATGTGTCTAGATTGTGCAGTTAACAGATATTTGGATCTGTAACAACCGCTGAACAAAATGAAAAAGAAAATGAAACCTGCTACGAAAAAAGAGCCCGTTCTGTTCTAATCTTGCCAATAGTGAGAATATGTTTTTCTAAATATGTTTCTTCCTCCAAAACAGATGAAACAGGATTATTATTACAGCATCAAGAAAGCAGCCAGATCAAATGAACTTAGCGGGTAGAGGGTGTTGGTAGGGGGGATGGCACTTGGGATCCGACAACAGAGTCAATTCTGCTAATTAACTGCCAATTAGCGGTCCCTAAATGAGAGGGATCATGATGCCTGTGTTGGCAGCACCCCGATAGTCTCTCTTTTTAGTTAGACACACATATACACTCATGCTTGCACACACAGATACACCAGAGAGACACACACACACACACGCAGCCACAACCTCTCCACACTCTGGCTGTATATTTAGAAAGCCAGGGGCATGAGATGGCCACTGCTGGGAGTCCCTGGTTGCAGCCAAAAAAAGGCATGACATTTCCATCTGGGTCAAAGTTAGACAGATAACCAGCAACTTCAGTCAACTAGCCCACCAATGTTGTAGAAAAGAAGAGATAGAAAAGTAGGGAGTGGGCAGTGAGCAGAGTACGGGGTGGGGGTTGGGGGGACCTCAAAAGCCTCTGTGTGAGATTCATGAGACGTAAATACTTATAAAGAATGTGGAAAAACAGGCGGCTAGGCCAGTTTCATAACTTTATGTTACATTTGGAAAATATTAGTTATTATTTTGCATTTCATAATGGGCGTCGCTGCCAAACCAGAGAATCATAAAATCGTATAAAATCGTAAAAGGCAGTGTTCCTAAGTGTCTCTTTGGCCCGAGAAAGGGGGATGGAAAATGCTTTCTAAGTGGAGGAACAAATTTGCTTTTGCTTTTTCTCTTTCGTGTTTTCAGACACCACAAACAAATGTTAACATTTTGCACATGAACCTTCAGTGCAGCCACTTTGTATCGCCGCCGAGTGATTTAAAGTCTGTAAAATCTAGAGGTGATCCAGGATGAGTTGATCTGAATGGGAATGGGGAACCTGCTGTGAAGAGAGCTACAGATCAGTCAGTTTAGAGCCATCTAAATTCAGTTTATCTGCATGCTGTGCCACAGCAGAGCACAATCGGGGGTCATAATCAGGATTCTATATAGATAGGCTAAAGTTCAAAAGGCATATGATTGTAATGACTTTTGATTTTTTATTTGCTTATTTATTTAATGTATTTTTTATTTTATTTGTGGCATTCTTTCAAGATCCTGTTTCAGTCCTGTTTAGCTTATTTCCCCAGTGCACCTGCCTGCTCAGTTACTCGACACATGAATGACATTGGTCGCACATAATGCAGTTTGCTGGCTTAGTCAGAGCACATCCTTCTGTTCTTAAAACAGAGTAATTAAACATATTATTGCTAATACAGTACATGTACAGTTATATGTTGGCGACTGTTCAAGGTCAAAAAAAAAAAGAGAAAACAATCAGTGCACCACACTCCACACTGAACTGCCACAGAGATTGAGCCTATTTCATCTCCTCAGTGGGCACAGGCTGCTTGGCGCCGTTGTCTGGCGGATATCCTTCCCTTATCATGTGACCTGTGCTCCGACAGGGGGCAAAGGTTGGCTGCGATCCGCCTCTGTGTCTTAATAACTCACTCATTGTATTCCTTTCTGCCGCTAATTGGAGCCTCTCCTCACTGTGTGTGTGTTTGTGTGTCTGTGCATGTAGTCCCCCCTGGGCTGTAGAGAGGAGGCAGACAAGTAAAAATAGAGTGTGGCTTAGTGCCCTCTTTATTGTTATTAGTGGTCCAGTGGCACAGCAGTCAGTTATCATCGATGCCAACAAATGACATATTCGCTCTCTGATTTGTTCTGCACCCCCCCCCCCACCCGACTGCAACCCAACCCCCCCCCCCTCACTCAGCCATGGAAATGGCCAACTGGCTGCCTGCGAGATGAGGGAATAATGACGGGCCGATTTCCTTCCTTTTTTTAGATGCCATTTCTTTCAGTCATCTGTCATCGGTGTCATCTCTCAGGCCCATGTAATAACCCTGTGTGTGTAGTTACATGCCGCCTGTGTGAGCGCGCGCGTACCCGTTGGTGCTGTGGTAAATAACGGCAGGACAGTCGGTGTGTGTGTGTGTTTATGGCAGAGAGCGAGGGCACATCGTGCTGGGTGTGATGCTGAGACATGAAAGGATTCGGTCAGGCTCCATTTAGTTCAGAATGATAGCAGGACACTGGGAGCTGCTGAGGAAGGCAAATCTGCCGCCAGACACTGTAAACTCTAAATGCTTCTTTAGCTTATGAACACCTGTCTGCCATTTCACCTACTTCGCTATCCCAGAATGCCATGTGTGACATGGCCCTCACCTTTTCCTGCAATCTTAAACAAATGCAATTACATATCAGACCACTCCCACGTTCTCTTAGCATGACGCCTGCTGTCTCAAATGTAAGCAGGGCAAACAAAACCCCACACTATCTAATGGTCAACTAATGGTGTCCTGACACACTGTATACTCATACACATCTCTGAAGTTCCCATTAGTAATAATGCACATACAAACACACCTTTGAACGCAGGGGAAACTATTAACAGGATAATCAAGTCTTTCCTCTCATAAGCTCAACACCAGAGCAATGAGATTGTGGACTTTAACCCTTTCCTTTGCCCTTATTAACATCAAACAGCTGATGGCGTGTGGGCTACAAACAGGTGAGGCTGTTTTCTAATTATATATTCTAGAGTTAGACTCCGCCGGAGTATCAGAGTGTGGCGCTGAGACAAAAGGGTTTAAACCAGTTGAGTTTTGCTTTCTGCCTGCACAGGTGAGCTCCAGGTAAATGTAAAGCTAGGTGTCATTTGGAGGGGATGGTGCTGGGAGGTTTGATGGGGCAAAAGGAGAGAGAGTGAGATGCACTGTCTATTGACTATCACACAGTGCACCGTTGTGCCCTCGCTGGGCTGCGATTGTGCCGGCGGACAAAGCCCTGATTCAGCACATCCTTTCCCCGAGGGAGAGCTCTGGAAACCGAAGACGGCGGCCATCCCCTCCCTATTCCCCCCAATCATCCTTTGCTACTTTTCCCCCCTGTCTGTCGCTATCTCTCTCTCTCTCCCTCTCTCTGGTCAGTAACATGGCAGTAACCACGCATCAAAGGGAATAACAGAACAATGCAAGGGACCAGCCAGGAATTTGAGGGGGTTTTTTTGAAACAGGAATTTCATATGGCTAAGTTCTGTCATATCTGGGGTGAATGATCTGAGCAGCCACTGGACCAAATATCAAAGAGAAAAACAAAAAGGTCAGACATTTAACTATAACTCACTACCCAGCCTAGATAGTAAAAAGTGGAAAACTTCTGCACCCTCTTCTCACCTTTCCCTTACTGTAACATAGCCAGTAACGTGGCAGAGTCACCCAGCCCTCCCGACATCAGCCGGGATGCACCACAGATACACTAATGGACTCCAAGCCTCTTCAGTAACTGGTATGTATTTTATAAGAGGCCTGGTGTAAAGTTAATACAGCTCTGTGATCATCTGTGATTATGCATCTGTGTGCGTATGCTCAAGGATGTTACACAGTGCAAGATGCTTTCAGACCAAATGGATGGCTTGAATTTCATGGCCAATGAGAAGGCAGGGACTCGTCTCAGATCTATCTCTGTCTATGTCTCTGTCTATTTCTCTCTCCTCCCAGGTTAGCAGAGTATTTCTGCATTAATCACCATGACACAGGCAAGGCAACTCAATTTTCTGCTCCTGTAGGTAAGGTGCATGGCGTCCCGAAACGGTGGCACGAGGCATGAAACAGGCAAGCGGGGGCTAATCTTTGGTTACTAGTGTAATTGAAATGCTATCCACACTGTAGGGTGCATTAAAGTCTGATAACACCGGTTCCTGTGGCCAATTTAAGTAGCTTGACTTCCCCTGGCTAGAAGGGAATAAAGCAAAGGGTGAGAAAGAAGGGGAGAGAAAGAGAGAGGGAGCGAGCGAGAGAGAGAGAAACGAAGGAGACAGAGTATGTCAGATAGTGGGGGGGAGCACGAGGGAGAGGGCTGATAGATAAGGCCGACAAACCAGGCTAATTCTCCAGGCATGTTTCTCATTGTGATCCAGGAAAAATGAGAAAAAAATGAATCACAGAACCAAAAAATCAATTGACCCTCGGGTGGCTTGTCAGGCTGCGAGTCTGATAAACCTAAAAGCTTCGTTAATGTCAGCCTGCCTGTACCCAACAGATAGAGCACTTTGTAAATGAACCCGCTTTGATAAATATATTAAGGAAAGCTGTGAATAAAAGGCACAGACTTGTCATTTGTAAATAGAACCCCCGCTACATGGAATTAGAATGATAAAATGGGGTTCCATATAATTAAGTTTGTGTAAGACCTGAAATCCGTGCAAATACCTTCCCGGAATTTTGAAAGGAAGCTGTCAGTTCAATTAATCTGAACATCACCCTGAGAATGTACTGAACAAAATTAAGCTGCAGATAAAACCTGGGCTAGTATTTTGATAAGTAATTCCTGTATCATTTCTTTGCTTCTGTGATCATTTTATTTAATCCACCACCCCCAGTTATGTGCTAAGCCATCTACAAAGGCCCTGCTGGCCAGGCCACCAAAACCTTAATCCACCATATAGCTGGTGTAAAATGGGGAGGGGGTGGAAAGGCAGTTTTGCCTTTTGTGGGGGCACCAGTGGCGGTGGTAGGTATGGTTTTGGATGAAGGGGTGGGGTGGGTGTGGGGGCTGTAGGGGTAGCTTATGATCAGTGCCTGTCTCCCTTAAATATATCCCAGTGAATACATGTGCATCAAACCACAAAGACCACTGACTTAGCCGCGGAACACTTTACAGATAACACCGGAACATCCTGGTAGCTTACATATAATAATGTTACAAAGGTTGTCTGTGTGTATGTCTATGTGTGAACCTCTGCATGTGTCTGTGCGCGATGGGGAGGGATGTACATAAACGGTTTTCACACTTTAGGAGCATTAGCCGTCTTGGCTGATGGGGAGAGGGAGGCGAAGGCTTTTGAAAATAAAAGGCAGAGCGATGCTGGTGGTGGAGATAGGGCAAGCGGAAATCTTGACTCACCAGTTGTTTACTTGCAAGATGGTGAGGCCCGTGTCTTGGGCTAGCTGCTTCTTCTGCTCTTCAGAAGGGTATGGGTGCTGCAGGAGCAAGCAGAGAGAGAGAAACAAACACATACATGAGCCTCTTTGACATACAGATTAGCATAAATATCCATGCATGTAAGCACTCGTATAGCGAAGCGCTGGAAAACGAACACGTGCTTCGAGTCAAGTTCATGGCTGTTGCTTATTACTGTATCTATTCAATATGTTCCTGTGTTTGTTGCATTGTGTAACTTAAGACTGGACCTTCTCATGACCTCCACCCAATGCTGCCTCTTGCACATTATAGACATTCACACCATACACGTGTCCACACCCACGCATACATACACACACACACACACACACACACACACAAACACGCACAGTTTAGTGCAAAACCTGTAGGAGCTGGCCAAACAAGTTTGTCAACACTGTCACCAGTGATAACCCCCATTCTTTATCCCCACCCTGCCTACACAAAAACAACATATAGCACACCTCCAGAAAGAAAAGACACTTATGACCATACACACTTTGACAAACATGACTTTCCAGTAGGCCTAAGCCATATATTGTGGTGTCTGAGAATCCTTTTATAACATACCGGCACAGCAACAGATTGAGTGGGTGAAGATTTGTGGAGAATACATTTATCTTTCCTTGAATGTCTGACATGTATCCCAGTGGTGGCTCTTTCATAGAGAGCAGCTGAAAAGAGACTAATGCTAAAAGAAGAGAATGCTGTGAAATGTGCTCCACAGATATGCCAAGATTTTTACCTGAAAATGTAATTCTCCAACAAGGTCTGCAATGATACTATTTGTGTCAGGTCCAATCTAGAGAACATTGGCTGATATAAATGGCAGACCTTGGGCTGCCTTGTTCCCCCTGGGCCTGCTATGAAGCATGACAAAACAACAGTGATCGCTGGTGACAGATGTCTTTAAGGGCCAGATTAGGAGTCGGGGCGCACGCAAACGAAACAAATGAGACACTATGTGTTTCATTCAGCCGCTGTAAACAGAAAGCATGCATGCACACAAGCACGTGCAAACAGAAATGCAAATAGACAGATGAAAATTATTCATAGACCTGACACCTACAAATCAAAACACACACACACAAATCCTTTTTGAGGTGATGTTTATAACTCCCCCTCCCCCAAAAAAGAAAAATACCTTAAATCTTCAAAACTTTAATTTGATTGTTTCAGTTCCTTTCCGGGTATATGCTCATTGAGCACATTTCACAGCTGGCAATGCATGCCCAGCTCGTGTTAATTGAATTGAATTTTAACTTGAAATGATAGCAGTTGCTCAAGAAGCATTTTCTCATTTACCGCTGTAATAATTTATATGAGAAGTCATATCAGCAGAGAAGGAGATTCCTCCTTTCAGGTAGCCCTGCCTGTTTAAATGTAGTCTGTTTTAATTAAAGAAGGGATGAAAAAATGGTTTGAGGAATGTGCACAATTAATAACAAACAAGGCTGAGATTGGACAAATAATGACTCCCGGCTGCAGAGGGGGATTAATCTGATTTGTACTTGTGTACTTAGTCCCTTTTAATATGCTAAAATCATTAACAAAGGAAAGATGATAATGCTTGCATAGAAATACATTTTTTGATTGCCAGGTGTTGACATTTCCTTGGCTACCGGAGACAGAGTTGCCAAGGTATTGTGTGTGTGTGTGTGTGTATGCACATTTGTGTGTGTCTCTGTGTAAACATTTTCAAGAGAAGCCACAGGGTGCACAAGATACAAGCTCTAGTTTATATATATATATATACACATATTATATATACACATATTATATATACACATATTATATATATATCCTTTTTTTAAATCCATTTTTCCTTTTAAGTATACACTATATAAACCTCGAGTATGCAAATGCGCCCAAAAACCTACACAAGTAGAGAGCTGGCTAAAGATGATGTTGTATGGAAGTGTGGAGATAGGAGCAGCCTAAATTGGAAATGGGAGTGGGTCATTTACATTGTATTAAGGCTTCCTCAGCCTCTCAGCCCCAGACCCGGTCATCAATTGCCTACTGTCAGCCAGAGCGCGCTCTAGCCTGGTGATAAATACGCTGGCCAGCGGCACGGCTCGTCCAACAGCCACCACGTAATGAATGGTTTGAACAAACAAGAAAGATGTCTCATCAAGGAGAGTGGGGATGTTAAAGCCCCCCTCGCACACAAAACCCCTGAGTAAGGAGATTTACTCTGACCGCATAGACAAGAAAAAAAAAATCCTATTTCGTTCAGCTCATACCTCTTCCCCTCCTTACTTATACCTCCCTGTGTCAGATGATCACCCCCTGCAATCTTAATACTTGTAAGCATTCGCCCATAGGCACTGCTGAGCGTACACACACAGAAACAAATCTAAACGCAAACAGACTGCAACATACAAACAGCATGAGTACATAATCAGTCTCTTCTCTTCATCTCTGCTCAGCATTCTTTGTCTTGCATTTGTTGCTGACCCTCCATGCCCGACATATGTGTGATTTTTTTATGAATTAGAATGCAAACCAGACCTGGCGACACACACACACACACAAACATAAACACACAGACATAAGAAACAAGCTGACATGGTGGGCCTAGTGGTTACAAGTCTGGAGTAGCTGTGAAATTGGAGAATGGTTGATTGTTAACTGCCACAAAAAATACATATATGTATATATATATATATATATATATATATATACATATATATATATATATATATATATATACATATATATATATATATGTATATATGTATATGTATATATATATATATATATATATATATATATATATATATATATATATATATATATATATATGGCAAAATCTTGAATGCAAAGTGATTGGAAAAAAAAAAGTCCAATGTGTATCTTCCTGGAGATGTCCCTCTCTACCATCAGGGGACGTATGACATGAGTATTTAATGGAAGGAACACAAACACAGTGGAAGATCAAAGATGGTATTGATAACCTCCCCACTGGCTTTGGAACCACTCAATATGTTCAGTTACAAACACCACAGCCAATATCCTTAAAAGAAGATTGACCACAAAATGTAAAGCAGTCTATAAATAATTAGAGGCAGACATGAGCAGTTTCAATTTGTTGTCCCGGCAGCGCGAGTCTCGGATCGAAACAACCCCGTTAATTATTCTGAAACCTGTTAATGGAACAGGGCACATTATCCTGATGGGCACATGTTGTCTAGCTCCTGCAGTCTGACCTTAAAAAAAACCCCCACTCAGACAAACATCAACACAAACACCGATGCATACGCAGGTGGACCAAATTCTGTCTTTTCCTAAGAATTGAGCTGTGCCTGTACTTCTGTGTGTGTGTGTGTGTGTGTGTGTGTGTGTGTGTGTGTGTGTGTGTGTGTGTGTGACCGACTGCTGGCTAAATTACAGGGTTTGATGTGCTCTGTGCTCTCTGATAGTGCTGGATGTAATGGCCCCTGTGGTTGCTGAACATTACAAGCTGAGGTAGCTCTAGCATCTGCTGCGTACAGTCCTTGACCCCACCCCACCCCACCCTCACCCCCACCACCACCACCCGCCTGAATCCAGCTTAGCAGCTTGGCATTTCATTGTATGCAATAACCACATCTACCGCTGGACCCGTCTTAACTTGACACCACACCTTTTGCACACCTATCTACTCATCCAACATCCAGTTTGTCATATATCACTTTTGTGCTCTCCTGACACCTATATGCACCCATCATCAAATCCCGTGGCCCGGTCATTATCCCGGCTGTTCCGTACAACCCCCACCACTTTTCCTGCTCTGCGGCTTCCACTCTTCCCCCTGAACCTGCAGCTCCTTGCATGAGCTGCAGTTGGACCCCATTGATGAATTACATCATCAGTGTGTGACATGAGTTATAGAGGCAGGTCACAAGGTTACAGTGGCTTGCAAACCAATTCCATGCTAATGACTCACAGGAAATCAAAGGCCATTGGCTGTTTACCCTCAGTGCAATGACAACACAAAGAATATACTCGGGATCAATGGGGTGATTTAGCTTAACCTCTTTTTGATTTTCATGGTAACTTTAATTAATTTTAAAAAAAAAAGCATTTGCTACACAGATACAGAACTTTTTCATGTGTTGGAGCCACTGGTGGACTTTATTGTGACTCTTCTGTATCTAAATTTACAGAAATATTGCATCTCAATATTTCCTTTCATATACGCCTTCCACACACTGATTGGAATCATATTTGTTTTTAATCAAAGTGACTGGAGGATGATAATAATATTCACTGTCAGAAATAAACGCAATCAAATATAGGAATGACATTTTAATATGGATTTGGCATTGAGCTGGGGTAAGATTGGCACATTTTAAATATCAAGTTGGCGCTGTTAATAATGTTACAATTGGCTTCTTTGACAAATGACAATGAGATTGAATGCATATCAGCATTACTGAGAGATCAAACAGATATGACAAATAAATCCAGTTGGAGTTTTTGAATCCTCGCGAGTGTTTACTATGCACACAGCCTACCTAATGGTTGGCTTTTTAGTCGCAGGTTTCTGACAGGTTTTGTGATTTATATTGAAGAATACAGTTAATTACGTCCATCTGTAGACATCAAATGGACGGGCACATGACAATTAAAAAGAAAAGTGCGTTCTATTTCTGAGAAATCAACTTTTCAAATTTGTCTGAATAAATGCAAAAAAAATTATTTGTGGTTGAATTTGGTAATAGTGAGTAGAAATTTGCAAGAAATTTGCAATTGATAAATAATCCAGCTTTACTGTTTAAAAGATCAGTTTTATTTATGTAACTGATTCTAAATAACTGTGATGTTTTTAATGGACTCTGAAGTAAGAATAGCAAACTTGGGTATACATATGTGGGACTTTTGAAAGTTAAAAAAATGCTGTTGTCCTTCCCTACGTTCAAGCTCATCTCCAACTTTCTCTACTCTGTTCTCTCTTTCTCCCTGTTTTTGTGTGATTTGAGGGAAATGGAGGTGGGAGGCAGTTGAGGGTTATTTGGGTGTTTGCTTTATTTCACTGGGAACTACACTGCTTCCTGACAACAGTCTGAAAACAGGCAAGAATGCCACATGACTCAATGACTCAACCCTGCTGGTTTCCCTTTCTCTCTTGCTCTTGCTCTCACTCGACTACACACACAGGGATACTGCCAGCTTATAGACAGAACTCACATGACGCCAAACAACAAACCGCACGCACTGCATGCCAACCTCTGATAACAGCAAACAAAAGTACATCCATATCTACACCTCATACGATCTGCATTCAGAACATACCACTACACTTGTCTTGCTCTCGCTGCAAACTCCAAAGCTTCCACAGTAAGTATAAGGGCTCTCAGTGGACTGCCCTCTGACAGTAAAACAGTGATGATTGCAAATACAAGGTGGACTGGTGAGGCCTGCGGCATCTATTATAGAGCAAAAGGGCCCCCAGTCTGTCTGTCTGCCTCTCTGACTGGCTGGCTGGTTGGCAGTGTATCAGTACTACTACTGCTGTTGCTGCCACGGCCCCCCACAACAATCGCTGGCTGGGCTCCTGAAGCCAGCTCCTGGACCTCTGCCAGCAGCCTGTTTGCTCTACACCATTAATTTATGTTCACTGGAGACAGTGCAAGGTTGTAGAGAAGCTCTACGGCATAACTGCCCCGTTTGCCTGCCAAGCTCCAGCAAGAGTAAGAGCGGGTGCGGGGAGTCAGAAGGAGGGAGGAATGAATGGAAGAGAGGGTGAGGAAATAACCCTGGAGGATGTGAAAGATATAGGCATCTGATTGTACCAAGCTCCATGAGGCTAAATAGCAATCACTCCCACACAATCCCAATGCACCTCCAGACTTAGCGATCGACCAACAAAAAGAGCGCAATGTTTTAGGGTAACACCTCCAAATTCTATCATGCATAATGAAATGAAAGATATCATTTTATCCAATAGAGGAGATAAAAATGTTTTAAAAAAATAAATAAAAAAACCCTGCTCATTATGTACACAGAAATCAAAATGAAACTCCCAAATGAGTTTCTGTTGAGCTCAACCACAAATCTATTAGTCGTTGCCAACAGTTATATCTACAAACTGCATGTGTGCTGTGTTGCAGACCCCGGTCCACTTGTGGCCCGGAGACATAACACAGAAATGCGCCTGTCTAATCGTCAGATTGAGATCATGGCTTATTTTTTCACCGCATGGCTGCCCCTGTGCTTTCAAGAGGAGGAACGCGATCCTTCCATCCTTGCAGTGTGGGCCCTGGTTTTCTATCTCTCTCTTGTTTCCTTCAATCTCTCCTTCTCCCACTGTACTCTATAGGTCCCAACAGCAATACTTCTCTTGCTATACTCACTAACCCCTTTGCCCTCATCTCGTACCCTCTTTAGTTCACCTCATCGCTTCTCCTTTCCTCTCATCTCGTCTCGTCCCCCTTTTTCAAAGTTTCCGCTCAAGCTTTAAGCCAGGTCCTAGAGGGCAGGAATTTGGCCTGGTTTTTCAGTCCAGGCTGCTGGCTTTGTTGTGGTAACTGCCTGCTCAGGGGCACCCAGCTCTGTTCT
This sequence comes from Simochromis diagramma, assembly GCF_900408965.1. Lineage (NCBI taxonomy): Eukaryota > Metazoa > Chordata > Actinopteri > Cichliformes > Cichlidae > Simochromis > Simochromis diagramma. The sequence continues at coordinate 9,333,588 of NW_024387030.1, forward strand.
GCTCTCCTTTCTAGCTTGCATGATGTCAACACACAGCCACGCTCACTACTTGCTCTCAAGAAATCTTTAAAACATGTTCTTGCAATGACTACAGCCGAGCCAAAGGATCATCCTACAGAGGGATTTGTTCCTATTAAAACTTTATTGGTATACATTTTCCAACCTTTGGTGGATTTTAAAAAAAATAATTCTTAGTAATGACACTCCTGTTCCATTTTGTGCTATGATGTTGCTTGTTAAATTGTGAAATGACTGGTGTTTTGCCTTTGCACTGTACTTTTCAAACCTATGAAGAGATCATTAGAGGTTTGCTGGGTTGGTCATAGCAGTCGATCCAGTCACTTTGCCTGCATGAGACAGCTCCATATTCGCACCACGCGTTATTGTTGCCAGTCACAAAGTCATGGCAACGTGAATCTCTGAATAAACATCGGCACTGGTTTAGTAACACGCAGTGTGCACATGTTACAAAGGAAGCAGTCGTTTTCTGGGGCTGAAACATGACATTTTTTTTTAGAAGCTATGAGCAACTGATTTAAAAAGTAATTTGTAATCAATTAAAAATACATTGTATCAAAGTACATTTGAGACGAATGCATACTACAGGAATACAGAGTGTTGGAAACCATCCCATAGAAATGTCAGGAAAACAGGGGCTGGTGTCAAGACAGTAAAGCACTTACAACTAAGAGCTTGTTGGAAAAAGTACTTAATATTAACATACAGAGTCGCTCTACGTTTACCCTCTTACTCTATTATGTTCCTTACACTTTGTTTAACTTCCTAAGTCAAAGTAAAGTGGGGCTGATCTTCAATTGAAATAGAAACAGATTCATTTGGTAAGATGGACAGATTGAGCTACAGAAAAAAGGGGGGGTGTTCGCTCTTCAAATAGAAGCTTCTGAGAGTTTCCACTTGACGGATCTCCCTTTCACTGTGAATTAACTTAATGAGAATAAGTATTCAAATACACATCCAGCACCTCCTTTAGTTCTATCCCTCTCTCTTTCTACTCTCTCCCTCTGTTTCTTTAAGACTCCACATTCTCAAGAGAAAGGCCAGTGCGTTCTAATAGTAAGCCTCAGGACACAACAACGAGAGCACAACCACTTACAGAGGACAAACAAGAAACCCCCAGGGCCCACTGTGGAATGTCAAGCCAATTTGGAAGATATCATAGGACATTTGTAATGTCAATTTTTGTTTTCAGGTCAAGAATCAAAGGCAAACACGGTCGGTAACATTTGTCCATTACATTGCAGTCAGGAACAACCCCTCCCCTACCAAAAAACAGCTGCGGGGGACACTTCCTGTTTGCTAATGATGCTAAATGTGTTCAAGTCAACCATGTCAAATTTTCTCCCCCTCCAAATGGACAGCTGGGGTGGAAAGAAACATTTTATCTCTTTTCCTTCTCTGCCTCCCTTTTTCTCTACCCTCTGCCAGTAAAAGAAGGTCCATGGCAGGCAGACACTTCAGATCACATCTCTGTCAGTGAGCCGGACGAACATAGCCGCTAGTAAGCATAGGTGCATTCATCTGAGATCACAAGTACTTCCAGGGAACAAAGTCAGCCAAGCCCTGATCAGTCACCACCCTGCCCCTACCTGTTGTGTCTGTTCTCTTTTACTGACTACAATTTTTGCCTTTCAGAAATGCAAGTCTTCTGAGCTCCCCTTTCATCTAGGAGTGTATGAGTCAAGGAGATATCTCCTGTCATTGCTCAACACCCAGGGGCGGCTGGCTGCATGGGGCTGTGTGGACTGACAAATGCCCTCAGGATCTTTCACTTTCTTAATGTTTCTCAAAGGAGGGTCGGCATGTGACAGGAGTTAAAATGCCTTTATGAAGTGCTGCCAAGAGGAGAAGAGAAGAGAAGAGAAGAGAAGAGAAGAGAAGAGAGGAGAAGAGAAGAGAAGAGAAGAGAGGAGAGGAGAAGAGAAGAGAGGAGAAGAGAGGAGAGGAGAAGAGAAGAGAAGAGGCTTGTGTTGCTTTTAGTCTGGTCAATAGCAGCCAATCTTTAGGTGCATTCTTCCATCCCATTTTCTCCCTGCTTGTAGTGCTCTTAGGCTCAATCCTGCCCGCAGGCCGAGGTGACCTTTGCCCTGGCTGGCCTGCCTAGCTACAGCCCTCTCGTTTGTTAGGCGCTTTATCCACTGACAAAGCAGGCAGGAAGTTGGCAGCCACCCAGCAGCCCCATGGGAGGATGACCATCAGCTAGCTCAGCTTACTGCTTATTACAGGATGCTGGGGAGCATGTGTGTCTGTGTGTGTGTTGGCATATGTGTTTGTCCTTATTTTTATGTCTTATGCATTTATTGCATGTTTGCATGCATGCATGTTTAGAAATGTGCATGTGCATATGCAGACATGTTTAACTGAAGGTTTTTGTGCAGGAAATTCTTCCATAGAATAGGTCATGTCTCCAAGTTAACCAGATCAGCTATACATGTTTGCAACAATCAGGCAACCTTCCAGTCGCTGGACTCAGGGGACCCCAGCACACTTTCTCTCTCTCTCTCTCTCTCCACTCTTTCTTTCCTCACCCTCCTCCTCTCTGCAGCCTGCTCATCAGAGCGCTCAGAACAGCTCACTAAAACATTATATCATAAGACACTCTAGTTTCACTCTCGCCACTCCATAAAAGTCAGGTAATTCATACTTCATTTATATACCTTCCCATTAATAAAGCTGATGAACTTTTACTCCTTAAATCTAATGGGCCATTTTAGCACGACTGCCAGCGCTTGCCGTTTTCTCTTTCCTTTTCCGTCTGCCTCTTCTCTCCCTTCTATTCTATTAGTACTTTGAAGAAGGATAATCCGTAGGCACTCAGGCACTGCACACGTACAGTGGTATGTGGCTGAGGATGCAAAGAGAAGGCTTAGGAAATTTTGAGACTTTTCACTGACCTCTGTCACAGACAAGCAGTGACACATACCATCCATGCGGTTGTTTTGTTTTTTTCTTTTCACTGTTTTCCCCTACCTCTCTCTATCTGGGCACAACAGAAGGTCACTGACCTGCAGGCCTGATGCAAGGCATCATGGCTCCTCAGCTCTGAGGCTGTTGACAAGCGACTGTGTTCTTTTCAACAACTCGTTGAACCCCCCTCCCAACCCCACCTCCCTTCTCAGGAATGTAACACAACCGCTCACTGAGGTAACCCAAGCCCCTCCCCTCTCCCATCCTTCATTTGCGGAAAGAGAAAGAGAGAGACAGAGACAGAGACAGAGAGTGAGACCGAGACCAACTGGGGGTGTTAGACAGCTGTCCCCCATCTCCCCATCTAACTCTTGCTCACTCTCTATTTCTCTTCCTCTCTTTAGATTTGCTTCTAGCCCACTGCCTGTGGAATAATTAATGATGCAATTGAGCTGAGGAGAGGACTCTGACCAGCAGGGGCCATTCCTGAATGCCCGGGTAGCCGTTTTATGGAGGACCGGAAAATAGAAACAGAGAAAGACATGAAGAGACAGATAGGCAGAGGAAGAGAAGGATATAAAACAGTCCAACAGCGAGAGGAAGAGATTGTTAATAGTCTATTCCTCAACGGTCTCCTTCCCTGTTTTCGTCCCCTCTAGTCTAATCCTACATCCCCATCCCCCTCTTCTCTCTTCCATCCTCATGGCGGGATTGGGGGGCCTGACCTGTCTGGTGATTGATGGTAATGTCTCAGGAAGTCATTTTCCCCGACAGCACCCCGCCGCCTTTCAACAGGCCTGGTGCAGAGGTGAGCCCATCACATAGACGCTGTTAACTCTTTCCTCACTCACTGGCCCAATCTTTCATACTGATCTACTTCACACCCTCATCTCTGCACCACCTTCTACCAACCCCAACCCAAAGACCTCAAGTTCTAAGACCATGGCAAGGATGAGAATGGGATCAGTGAAAACAAGTCATCTCGACATAAAAGCACAGGCCATCTTGAAGTGGATCTGCCAGGCAGCCCCTAATTCAGGTTGCTGGGGATAGATCCCCACGATTCCATTACTGTCAGTGCTTACCACCTCCATTATGGCAATTAGGACATGGCTCTAACACTAGGAATGCTTTGCTATCTTCTGGAATTGCAAACATCTGCCATGTCTCCGCTCCATGTGTCGGAGTGGAGTTGTCGTTTCTTAAACACACATCTTTTTACAGTCACACTCTCCCCTCTTTTTTCCCTCTTGTTTCTTCAACACTGCTCTCCACATTTATTTTCTTAATTCGACTCAAACTGTGCCTTAAAGAGATCCTTCTCTGTTTGAGTCCAAATAACCTAAAATGATCCGTGAAGAGACTTGCGGTTCCTGATTTCAATAGGCTTCATTAGTTTTTAATATCTAGCCAAGAAAAGGAGGGGAAAATGGCATGGAGATAATCAATGGAAAGGGGCTGGTACCCTATTAATCTCCCCCAAAGGATTGTGGGTTAATACACGCTCTTGCATAGGCAAACATGGCTGTGTGGTGAACACATCTGTCTGCCTGGATGGGTTACTTAATGAAACAGCCAGCGTTTGGCTGCTGAGATGGATGTCATTCCCTCAGTGAAAAATGAGTTCTCTCTCCTACTATGCTGAGGCAGAGCCACACATGATAGGACTCCATTCAATTCACTAGAGACCTAACTGTGCCCCTGTGTGAGAGCAGCTTGTCGGGCTGGACAGGCAACGCATGGGCACTCGAGCAAGTCTTCATGGAGATCATATCAGGGAATCCTAATGTGAACAAGACTCAGAGTGATCTGGGAATGAGAGAAGTCACGGAAAGACTAGATGAATGGTATTACAGTAGGAAGATAAAGAAGAACAAGAAAGAGGGGAGATGAAGGTTGAACCACCTGGGCTAGATAAGCAGGCTCAATGTGTGTGTGTATTCTAGATTGTAAGTATGCCTGTGTGCATGCATCTGCCAGTATACAAGTGCATGTCTGTTTGTGCATGTATCAGTGCGCATTCTGACAGTGTTGGAGGTGACCCCTGGTCAGGGAGTCCTGTAACAGGAGCTCACCTCCGGTTCTGCGAGCTCTCCTCTCAGTGTGCTAAACAGCCACCTGAAGACAGGATTAGCTATTGTGACCCAGCCCCAGAGGTAACTGAGATACACCTCCGGGGACAGACATGAAACGCACACTGTCACGTGTTGCAGAGATGCAGCCAGGTGGGTAGAGACTGACACAGACGAAAACAGCCGTTTAAAAAAAAAAAAAGCTGTAAAAGGGAGACAAGATAGGACAGGTGGTGGGAGGGATTGTAGATGCAAACAGGACACTTATAAGAGGATGATTGCAAGCAGGATACAGTGTAATGTAAAGCAAGTTAGGGTGAAGGTGTCAGTGGTGTTTGCTGTTGTGTAAAGACAACAAAGCTTCAGAGCATAAGAGGATTGGGTGGCCTAACTTACTGCCTTCGGGTAGCTGAGATTTGTGCCTCTGTGGAAATTTATGCCTGTCAGCCTATCTATGACTCAACTCTGACAATATGCATGCATGTGTGTTTCTGTGTGCATGTAAAAGTGTGCATGCTGTGCTATGACAAATGAGCGGTGCCTAATTTGTGACTGATTATGCAGGCTGCGGGTGCCCTAAACCTCTTTGAACTTGTAATTGCCCCTGGTTTCAGTAATGAACATTAAGGAGGATTCAGAAATGTGTGGCTAATTACACATTTGCCCCCTCCACACACGCACACACACTTGCACTCTTTTACATTTCTTCATCCTATTGCTGGAGAAGAAAGAGGAAAAGGAGGAGTTGGAGAAGGAGCATGAGAGCCAAGGAGGAGGTGCTGGTTTGGGAGGCATATACTCCTGTTGTTACCCTCTTTATCTAAATAATTGTACAAGCGGGTTTATTGGCTTTAGAGAGGTGCTTTGTGTGTCAGTTGGTGCAGCCCTGGGGATGTAGGCGACTGGCTTTCCCCAAGATCAATATTAAGAGAGATTCACATCTGGAGCCAAGGCCTGTTCTGCTTAGATTTGGATTTATATATTTGGGTGGTTTTTTTCCTATGTGATTTTTCATTGGTTCTCTTCTTCCTCTATCCATCTGCTTTTTCTTATCGGTGTGTGATAAAGCCTACTTTTGATAGAGAGACTGTTATCTATCACACATGCTCATTTGCTCAGCCTTACATGATCTTGGAGGGACTTGGCTACAGAGAAATCCAGAGTTCTGGAGTGAACTACATCTGCTCTGTGTGGAGAGCAGACACAACACATGGCTCGGTATAAGCGCTGAGCAGAAATGCTTGAGCAATGAAGCATTCTGGGTAAATGGTTGCAGTGCAGGGAAGGTCTACTGTGGCTAGTGGAGGGGGAAGAGTCGGGGAAAGGAGCAACAAATTGACCTGCTCAGCCTGGGTCTTTGATGTGGACTGAGCTCTCTCTTAAAAAAAAAAAAACAGTCCATATGTTCAGAGAGGGAATAGAGATAGGATATCAATGGGGGAAAATGAAAAGGTGAGGAAGTGGGGGGAAGAGGTGAGAACAAGAGGCATGGCTCCCAGTTATAAGGACCCCACTGTGCAGGAATCCCACTGCCTACCCCTGGACTAAGAGCCGGGCAAAACAAAAGCATGCATTTGAGAAGAGTTGGATGGGAGGGGAGAAAAATCACACAAAATGGCAGGAGTGGGATTTGGTGCAGCTAGGCTCCCATGACAAACCAAACAGTGAAACTCATAGTCTGTTTTTGATTTATACTCCGTGCCTCCATCCATCTCTCTTTCCTTGCCTCCCTCCCATTTTTTAGCCCGGCTTGCCATTTCCATGCCTGTGCTGCTCCTTTTCCCTTTTGCATTTTCTCCTCTTGGTGTGAGATGAATATCAAAGCAATAGTGGGGCAGCTTGGAGGCCTGCAGCAGAATCTCATTGGCCTCCATGGTCCCCAGCAAGCAGCCGCCACTGCTCTAACAGCTCTTGCCACAACCCTGCAATCAACCGCGGGGGCAATGAGACCAGCCTGCCGGGTGGATATTCTGGAAGGGTAAGGGGTAATTTAAGGGAACTAGTTTTAAGACGTCAAACCAAAATCCTCTTATATATTTTGTTTTGAATAAGATAACCCGAAAAGTGTCAAAGGGAGGAAAATCCTACACAATCAGCTCCGACCATCTTAATAACCTTGTTTTTTAACCAGGGGCATGTTCACTATCGCAGACGCTGGGCTCCCTCACTGCATATGATGTCATTCTGTCCTGTGTCCCGCTGAGCTGGCTCAGCCAGGTCCTAGCTTGGATCAGTGTTATTACTACATAAGCAATGGACAGCAGTGCTGAAGGCAGGGAAACGTTACTGAACTGGGGTCAATTCTCAGTGGAGCACACAGACGTAAAGAAGCATCCTCCTTTCTCTGCACGTGTGTTCTTGGAAGTCTCTCAACTGTTGTGAGCTGTAAGTTTATAAATCTGAGCGGCCTTGACAGGCTGAGTTCTGTTTGTAGTCTGCTGTGGTCAGGGCATGTGCAGTCACCTCCACAGGGGCCAGTCAAAGTCATGCTGTGCTGGAGCTCTTCGCCCGGGACACCTTATTTAAAACCATTATTTAAAGAAATGCATATAATATCACCTTTCGTGAAACGTGTTATTATTACTATTATTATTTTATTTTTGCTGGAGGATAATTTGTAGGTTGCTCTCTCTTTTTTCTTTTGCAAACACCGTGGAATTTCACGCAACGTAATCACCTCCATGCAGTGGGAATGTACCGTAAACAGTCCCTCAGCGAAAGCACTCATTTCTGCTACTTCATTAAACAACCTGCATTAAGATGCAAGCAGCAGGAGTGAAAATTAACTGGAAGGGATGGAAATGAGAGGAAACACGGAGGAGGAGAAGTGGTGTGTTTGTGCAGGTATCCCAGCGTTAAAAGATACACAATATAATATGATGCTCATTTTGAGGATAAGCAAGCTATGGGATTAAGAGGGGGGGAAAAAAACTACAAAAAAACATGCCAACAATTTTTTTCAGCGTATAGTGAACGCGAGGCTAATGTGCCACGCTTTATATGTCAGTAGATTCCAAGTGGGGTTAGTTGGCTTTGAAGTGGAACTGTGACAGATCTGGATTAGAGGGCAAAGTGTAAAGGTCTGATGTTGGAGCATGAAACGAATTAGGGTTTCTTACATTCTAATACAGCACTAAATCTCTAGAAACACCTACCATCTACGCCAAGGCACTGTAAACAAAGCTTTTGTCAGTCATAAGAGCTGTGACACACTAGCATTTGAAAACAATGCCATAGTTGCTCTGCAATGAAAACAAAAACTTGATTTATTTTACTCATTTACTCATTCTGTTTTCTTCTTTGCAGATTGAAATTCTTGAGTAAAATAAGCCTCATTTCTCTGTGAGGGTCTGCCACTGCTGCGTTAGGCCCTCAGTGGTGTACTGGCTGGGGAAGAACAGATGGCAGACTGAGGTGGCTTGTGTCTGTTTTCCAGGGTCGCTGAGCAGCCAGCATTAGAACACAGAGGCTAGACAATAGCTAGGCACCAAACCTCGAACCCCCCACCCCCACCCACACCAAAGGTCTCTTCCACACTCATTATCAATGACTTTCAATTACCCCTGTGCCAAACATCACCAAACTATCCTGTCATATTGTCACTAACATCTGTTTTGCAAACACACACGGAGCAGCGGGTCTTGTCACAAAAGTAACCATGTGATGACTCTTTTTCCTGCGTTTTCCACTGATGATCACACATTCGGGCAGTGGCAGTGAACCAAATTGTCGCCCGGGTTGCTACGGGTGACTGGAGGACTGACTTTTGAGCTCCTGAGGCAAACAAGCACATGACAGATTAGTGTGTGGGCCTCCTCCAGGCGTCCACCTCTGTGACCCTTAGGAGTCCCCTCCTTACACCCCCTGCTCTTACCCCTAAAGCCAACCCCTGCCTCTCCTTTGTTCATCCAAACTATCAACAACCTAGAGAGATGGACAAGCAAACAGATTTTTATGTTTTGCAGTCAACAAAAAAAGGCTAAAGTTACTTTGAATAATATTTTCAACGTAAAACTTTTTTGTCTGATCTATTATCAAACACAATTATTATTTTTTTTATTGAACCGCTCAGTTAAATGAAATTATAAGTAAGTCGACTATTTGTTTATTGAAAAAAAAGTACTGTGCCATGTATATGGGAAAGAAAAAGTAGGCACCAACAAACATGGAATAAATAGCTTTTGGCAGTTCGATGTAAAAGGAGGAAGGGCTATTTCAAACTGTTTGCAGATGTGTGTCTGCACCAGCTAAATGCTGCTTGTACTGGAACAACACACAAGGATTAGAAGGACTAGAGGAGCTTAAACAAAACTGGGGATACTACAGGGCTGACTGTTTAGTCTACTCAAACAACATGTCCTCTCTTTTTGAGGAATGGACTTGTACACTTGTTTATCGTATGGAACAAACATCCGTTGCCAGGTTTGGCCGTGCCTGCGTCCATGTCTTGTGAATGACCCTAGCCGACTCTTTTATGTGCGTCTATAAAGGGTGGCAGAGAGAGCAGCTCCCATAGGAGGGCTCGACCTGACGATGACACCCTGTCGTCATGGAGACTAATGCTATGTTGGGCTTGGATCGGGAGTGTGCGTATGTGTGGGTGGGGCAGGGGGGATAGCTACTGTCACTAGTGTATCTAATGATGTTTTCAGCACAATGCTCTTAACTCTAAGACGCTCCTCGCTCTGGTGAACACCTGTATTATCTGCACTGGTATCTTTACTGTTCTCGTAGGTACATTTCACTTTTCAGTCAAAACATAGCTCATTAGCCAATACTCGTACTGGTGTTACATTTAGGATGATAAAAGCCAATTATACTAATAGCTACATTTAAATACCATCTACCCATACATAAACATTTCAGAGCTGAACATTTAGTTCTACTTCACAGTCCAAGGACTCTCTAAATGACTAAAGGATATATCACTTCCCTTTCAAGGAGCCCAGGGGACCAATACACCTGGCTTAGCAGCTTAACAGCATTTCCCAAAACACCCAGGCCAAAGGGTGGCCCAGCACAGAACTTGAGACGCTTGATGCTCTAGTTGGCTACCTACTTGCTCGTCTGACTGACCGCTCTCCCTCTCTCCTACGATCCCTCACTCCCTTGTTTGAGTGCACACACTTAAGGAAAACTTTCAATTTGGCCCCGATTGCTCCTGAGGTTCCTTATTTATTTTCATAGGTGTTGGAGACTTTACACTAGTCAAAAAGACAAGGCCAGAGCCCAGAGAGGTATCTTTGCATCTGAGTGCTTCCTGTTTTCATTGCTAGGCCAACCCTTGTCTTTACAGGGGTTAGTAAGGGTTAGCGGGGGGTTAGCAGGGGTTGAGAAAGAAGGAAGACCAGGGGCGCCAAGGGGCTAATTGTAAAATTTAAAGTTTGCTTTTGCTGAGCACAAAAGGGCATTACTTTTGCAAAGGTAGGAAAAAACTCCCATCACTGCAATTTTACAAATCTGACACGTTCTCTGAAATCTTTCTCTAGCTACTTATCTGACTCTCTCTTCCTATCCTGAATTCTGTGGTCCATGCTTTTGAAGTGCAGCAGAACATTTTACCCCTAACAGTGAAGTTTACCTTTCTGATAACATAATCTCCCTGTAGTATTGAAAAGCTTATACCAACAGTCTGGGATTTCCCTTCCCCTAATGTGGCTGGAAGACATCCAGAACCTCATGGTGAGGGAGGGGGGGTATTAGAGAAAAAGAGTGGGAGGGAAGATAGAAGAAGGGAGTGGAGAGACAGTCTGACCCTCTTCTGCCAGCTAACACCAGCTGATCTGTTCAACACTCTGCCAATTGCATATGGAGCATTTAAGGTTGCCAGCTCTGCAGTGAATACGCATATGGCCTCGACATAAAAGAGATCAGGGTTATCGCCGCCTTCTCTGATTGTGCAATTGTGAAGAACTGTCTCTGAGATCAATATGGTGCAAAAACTGTACTTTCCCCTTGCCTGGGAAATTGGCATACCGAGATTAGCGGTAAATATGACTTCAAGTGAGGTTACTTGCTATATATGACCGTCATGAAGGAAACAATCTTGTGAGTTCTCCCATGAGAGTGTGAGGTCAGAGTAAAGCAAGGGAGGGTGGGAGGGGAGAGGCAAAGGGCAATTTTGTTATACTGAATCTAAAAGCCAACAGTTGTTACTACTGGCCTGTGTTGTTTTTTTGTGTTTGAAGGGGGTCCTGTCCTTTTGAGCTTTTCAGAAGATGTGACAATGGCTGGATGTTGAGAACATATGTAGAGAGACCCCTGCGGCTCATGGAAGAGGAGCTCCATGCTGGCCCCTCAGTTTGAGAAAATACAAGCCCGCTCCTTTCACTCCTCACCCCTCAGTTAATGAATGCGTGAATGGCAGAATGCCGCTATAGGCCATTCAGGGGCCAAAGTCCCCAAGAATTCACCTTTGCACAAATGCATCCAGCTATGGCAAATACATTTGCTTAACAAATTAAAAGAAAGAAGAATGGTTAATGGGTGTGAGTGTGTGTGTTTGTGTGTGTGTATGTGTGTGTGTGAGCAAGAGAAAAAGAGCGAGAGAGTTTATGGGTGGGAGAAGTGGATGGTGAGAAGAGAAGGGGGATAATTCAATTAGCCGTCTTCCTCAGCAGAGAAATGAAGGCAGGTTAAAAGGGAGGGATTATTATTTGTACAAGACTGGCCAAGGCTTTGCACAAAAGAAACAAATAAAGATTGGATAACATCTACAAGCAGGGTTTGTGATAAAGGGGTGAGAGGGAAAGGGGAAAAAAGAGGGTCTGAATTAACCAGCGTTCTGAAAAAATGTGCCCCTCCTTTGCTCACCGCTATTTCAATTCAAATTTAAAACAATTCTAAAGATAATTGGCAGGGACTCTTCCAAAAGGTCTGTGCAGAAGCTGTATGGGGCTTTCATCAGGAAAAATGACCAATCTTGAGAGAATTTCTAGCCTTACCATAAAGCCTGTGTATATAATTTGTTATTTTGTTGTGTTTTAATGACACACAAAAAAACAGGTAATCTTAACAATATTTGAACATTTTTCTTTCAACTAACAGTTAGTGGTACTCAAAAGTTTAATGTCTGATTGAAGCCTGGTCTGTAGCATTTGGTGAGAGGTCTCCAGTCAGAGAGCGATGGGAGCCGCGAACAGCTGTGAAGTCATTTTGATAATGATGAGAATAATAAGCGTGCAGACTGGCGTGGTGGAGCTGCTAAGGCCTGCGAGGCTCAGGGCTTTGCTGTTGCAGCTTCACTGCTCCTGAATAGATAAAAGTGATTAAAGCACTCCTGATTATCCCTGACCAATATGTAATGGATTTACAGCCCTTTCAATTAGGCTGTATTTGCTGGCTGCTTATTGCTTGGGCTTTTGGTTAGGTAATCAGGGTACGGGGCTTTGAGCTGGGAGTGGGCACTGTGGTGGTGGTGGGGGCTACAGAGTGCACAAAGGGCACATGACCCTCTTAAATGTGCGGATGTTCTAAAAGACTCTAAACTAAGGCTCCTTTACTTTCACATTCTCTCTCTCATTTCTTTTTTTTATTTTCCCCATCCCCCTAAACTGTCCATCCATCCCTGGAACGGGGAACCACAACCTCAAGCAGCTTATGTGTCCCGGCGTGGCCACCTCCTTCTGAAATCTGACCTGTGTTGCAAAATCAATACAGCCTGATGTCCTGATAATGTCCTGACATTAGAAAGGGAGAGGGGACATGTGGACCACCCCGTTTCACTAAGAAACATACTCACGGGAAAATAACCGTTTGTGATTTTACAGTTTACATTTAAATTACTATGACATTTAGACATATGATCCAAGACTCTGATCAGTCATTGTCAGAGATTTCTGACAGAATTGTACGGTAAACACTTTCCTATGGAGCTATGGAGAAGAAATAAACTAACACATGTCAATTTTATCGAGAGATAAGTAGATTAAGGTTCCCTTATTCCACAGGAAGACTGATTATGTAAAGAGGCCTTCAATTCCACATCCTACTTCTTTACACAGCTAAACAGTCACAGTCATTCTCTTTTATTCCCCAGTTGTTTTTTTTTATCATGCTGCTTGTTCAGGCCAGAGCTGCAGTGCATCTCGTACTAGAATAAATGTCTTGGATTGTTGGGTCTTTTCTTTCTTTCTTTCTTTCTTTCTTTCTTTCTTTCTTTCTTTCTTTCTTTCTTTCTTTCTTTCTTTCTTTCTTTCTTTTTTTTACAGAAAGTGTGCTGAGCAGAGTAAACAGCCCAAACTGATTAGATTGACCTGGTCACTGTGTCCCTTTGACAGGTGGCTGACAAGTGAGCATCGCAGCAGCACCATCACTCTCTCCCCACTGCCTCAGTAGCTACTGTGTGACAGGTGCGTGTGAGTATGTGTCTTGAATGTGAGTGTCTCTAACTGTTTATTTGGTTTGTTGTGTGTGTTTTTTTTTAAATAATATAGACATATCTCCAAATTATAATGGTTGTGCTTACCGTGAGATGCTGGAACAGCCACGCCCTCATGATGTTTGTGGCCACCTTAGGGAAAATGCCACGCTTTTTCTGCCTCTTCTTATCCTTGTCTGGATCATCGTCATCCCCTGTGCCAGGCGATGCAACGCTGTTGTCTAAGCCATCTCCTGGACGGAAACCAAACCCAGGGTTAAATAACATCCCCGACCACACCACAGGCTCAGAATACAATAGCAAAAAAAAAATGGAACAGAGGTATACAGTCAAAGCTGAGTTTAAGGCTCATGAAAGATGGATAAACGGACAAATACCACAGATAACTTTGAAAGAACTGGAAAGTGCTGCACTAAGGCCAAAAGAATTTCCACAGCAAAGCCAGTGTTGTGTAGTGAATATATGGAGGTAGGGGGATTTAGATGGCCTTAGACGAAGGGCTGTACAGAGACTGAGAGGTTTACATGGAAGCCTCGCAGAGCTGCTCTATACCCCAGAGCACGGGAGGGGAATAGGGGTTAATGACTCTAATGTTATGGTTGGACGCTGAAACACTGGGTTCCTCATTCCATTTTTACAGTAGGAGGAGATGGAAAGAAAAAAAATGGACACAGAGCCTTCAAGTACAGAAGAGACATGGACTCATGTCATTAATTCAATTAAATTTGCATGCTTGACATAATGTAGAGCATTTTTCTCCATCTTTTGATGAGGGCCAAAGGGGACAGGATGGAGTTATGCAGATATGTACTGTAACACACAGAAATTCATGAATTTAGGACATCCAGTTAAAGTGCGTGGAAGTAAATGTTATTTGGGGTGGTTCATTGTTGCACTTCGATGCACATAATGGACTCTTCATCGGCTTCCCGAAACCCTGAACAACCCCACCCCCAAGCTTCCGCCACGAGATTAGCATGACCGGCCAGCGGCGGCTTTGCCTGCATTAATGTCCATCAGCGTTTGATTTCACAAGGGAAGCGTGCACATACCCGGGCACGATTTCTCCTTTAAATTGAAGTTTCCATCTTTGTCCCTTGCCTTTTCCTTGTTCGTCTTCCTCGGCATTAATTGTGCATTAGCAAAAATGATTTACTTTTAACAGTCATAGTTATTTTTTCTTGCCCCCGGGCACAAATGCCTTGAAAGCCTTCCTTGAGGGCATCTAAATTATGTATCTGAAAAACTCCTCCACTAAGGAAGAGAAGGACCCTGACATTCTCAAAATTCAGACTCATATGTCCTCCTGTTTTTGGAGAGGCATCAATCACAGCCACCTATACAAGCCTTAATCTCGCATAAATATTTGAACTAATAACATTAAAAAGGGGGAAAGAAAAAGGATCCGACTAGTGGCGTAATCTAATGCAAAATAAATGAAGAATACAAGGACAGCGGGGGCCCGCACTAACTACTTTTCCCAGTTTTTTTTCTTCCCCTTGTTTTTGCCTCTCTTTTTCTTCTCTGTCTTGCACAGTGTTTTCCTTCCAGATCATTAGTGGAGAGCCACACGAAAGTGGAAAACAGAGAAGTGCCGACTTCGCGCTCCCTGTGTGAAGTTAAAGAAGCAACAGTCCTTCTGAAGGACACATGGGAATGGGGACACAGGCTAGGGGTGTTGTAATTGTAGAATGGGCATTCATTAGTGGCAAATGCCATAAATCCCAGACTAAGTACGAATCCTTGTTCAGGAAAGCTTAAAACAATAAACTTTGGTCTGGCCATAGCCCTACCCTGACTGTGAGGGGCTTCCTGAGAAATGTAACCCAGACGGAAGCTAAGTCTAACTCCCTGAGTTTGCTTCCAAACTTCAATAAAAACACAACTAGTGAGCTGTGAATTTTAACCAACTCCCTTTTGTTTCACTGCTTTTGAGCTTCACTGAATAATGTTGATACACAGTTTGCTGTTTGTTTGTATGCCGCTAGGTTTTGTGTTGATTTTCGAGCTACTCTCCAAATCCCTCTCCTGCTGTGAGCAGTCAGGCTCATCCAATAGAACCACACAGTGGCCAAAAGGCTGGCAGATTAATTTTATTGACGTTTCCATTTTCACTGCAATGCGATAGCCTCCCCCCCGGCCAGGGCCAGAGCGACCCGTGCGTATTTACAGACTGACCTGTCACTTCATTACCCAGCATGCTCGCTGCCTCCTGCCCTAGCCCGCAAGGATGAAACCAGACTCCGGTGCTTTTCAGCTCCTCTCTCTCTCTTACATGTGCACGGATGCTGACATGTGTCCACAGATCAGGCATGTGGCATTCGAGCATTCATTCTGTGTACAGTTTAAATACAAACTGTGTACAGCTTTTGTATGACTTCAAATATGTGAAAATGTGCACACAGTAAATAAAGAATAAAGAAAAATCAAATGTGGACAGAACATGAAAAGAAAGAGCAAAGAAAGAAGAGAAACAAGAAGACGCAAGAAAAAAAAGGAGTAGAAATAGAATAAAGAAGATCCAACTTGCACAACCTCATTACATCTAAAGGAGGGCTGGTGCTTTGCATCCACCCCCACTCCTTTCTTATGAGCGAGAGAAGGAACGCTGCAGGGCAAATTGTCCCAAACGCTAATGGCTTCTGACTGTTCCCTGGCAACTCTGCCATTCTAACCTGTGTGGATGTGCACTCTGAAAAAAAAAAAATCAGGAAAGAAAAAAAAAGTGCAGAGCAGGGGGATGAGTGTCCCATCATCTGGCCATGTGACACAGATGGGGGTTGGCTATTAGGAGGCAGTCGAAAGGCCTAGGGGAGCTGAGGTGCTGGAGTGTAGCCCCAGGCACTTTTGGAAAAGCAGCGCCCTTGGAGACAGAAAAAAGACAGCCCCCCCCCCCCCCCCCCTCTCTCTCTCTCCCACTCTCTCTCTGTCTTCCCTCAACCTTTCCTCCTCCCTCCTTTTCCCTCGCTCACGCTATCAAGATCTTGACTTAAAGTGTCTGCAATGAAAGTTTCTGTGCAGATTTTCAGATGCACGCAAGTGGAGAAGGTGTAATCAGGCAAGATGGAAGACAATGACCGGACGCGATCAGGGCGAGAGAGTGAATGAGTGAGCGCACTAGCAAACAAACAAGCACAAGTCCAAAGCACATTACGCTCGCACACATTCCCTCTCTCATCACCAGTGGGTGGTTATTAAAAATGCATTCAGATATATCTCCTTGTGAGTAAATTGGTCTCAGGGCTGAGCTCATTAACGGGTCGGGATAGGACTGTAAACACACTGCAACTCGGCTTATCTAATGCTGGCACATTCAGGGTCACTTCAGGATTTCTTGCATCGAAAATTGTAAAGTACAAAGTGTCCTACAGTCTCTGCTTAGAATAGGGCAGACTTCAGTGGACTCTTGATGACTTTAGAGCAAAAGTTGTATTGTGTCTAGTAGGTATCCTGCCCCTTAGGGACCCACTAAGGTCGAGTCTGTCTTGTGTATATGACCATGAGTAACATATACTGCAGCTATCAGTATAACAAGAATGCCCTCCCTCTGCTGCTTTGCCGTTTTCATATGCGTGAATAAATAATGACTTGTCAATAGCTGGAAAACACATTCAAATCCAGCCATGTTTAGTTATCACATAACACTCCAGAGTGGTCCATATACCATTAATAATCATACCGTGGAGCCTCTAGACAAGCTTTAGATGTTGTGTGTGTGTATCATTGTAAAGGCTGTGCAGTGATTTTGCACTAGGAAGTCTGGGCGTTTATTTCAGGGTAATGAAGCAAGAGTGTAGAAGCAGTGGCTTATGGAAGCTGTGGTTAAAGTGACTAATTACAACAGACCCCCCACGCCCCCTGTCAGCCCAAACTAGTGAAGCGTGTTCACCCAAGCTCACCCAAAAAAAGGGGGGGAAGAGAAAAACTCATGAGGAGAGTTAGATGGAAAGAGGAGCAGATGGATACCAGAAGCTTGGAGTTTTGCTGCTTTAGGAGCTTCGCTGGTCTTAGCACACCATAGTGATCGGGCCCTACACCTCTCCCTCCAACACCCTCCTATTACCACCACCTCTATCCATGCAGGCTTGGCCGCAGAGAATGAAGTGAAAAGAAGAAGGGGGATTTAGAGCCTCCCTTTTCCCCCTTTTTCTCCTCAACTTTTCAGCCAACATAAGCGGCGTTTAGCACATTCAGTCCCCCAAATGGCAGCGAATGAGAGAAGCAGTGGGGGCTCCTCTTTTGTCCGTCTGGTTACCCCTTTTATTTACTCTGGATTTACGGAGGGGTCTTTGCTGGCTCTGGGACCACATGCTCTTGACGCACACACAATCTCTCACGTAGGCACATACACAAACACATAGAAGCTCTATTCACACTAGTGGAATGGCTATTTGGCTATTTCTCTGCTTCTCTGTGCCGACTAGGGATTACAGATCATCTTGCTATAACTGCAAGCTAGCAATATGGTTTACATTCATGTGAAACACAACGCAAGTGCTAACAAGTAAAACACGATTGCCATACCGGTTAAACACACACACTCAAACTTCCAACTTTTAGATAAAAGTAAAGCATCTGTGAATTTGTGTCTTCGTGTGACCACACACCACAGACGCCATATGGTTTACTGCACTCATTCAGATCCATACAGTAGATGAGGGCTCTAAACTGAACTGTTTTAGTGTGGCTGCACCACTGCAGCCAGTGTTTTACGCTGATTATTTCCTGATCTGTGCTTAAACAAGCAGCAGCCCTTGCACTGGACCATAAAACAACAGCTTAGTAAACAGCAAGCATGCTGACAAATTGGTAGCGCTCAGGCCGGAGTCATTAACAGCCTTAAAACCTGTCAGAGCAATTACAACAAACTTTCTCCTTCAGCAAGTCCCCCTGCCAAACTCAGATGTCACCATCCGCCTCCTCTTTACCACCCCCCGTTACTGCCAGGACACTGGCTAAAGGTGAATTAGAAAGCACTACCATTTTCCCCCTCTCTTCTTCTCCAACAGCCATGACACCCCAGAGAAATGAGGACAAACCTCCATCTCAAACACAGCTGTATCTGCATCCTGGGGGCTACAACTGAGTGGTTCCTTTTGCATGAGAAATAATGTGTAGTTGTCTCCCCTGAAAAACACATCATTAAGTGTTCCCTTAAATGAAGTGGAATAAGAGCTTCTAATTAGATGTTTTTTTTTTCTATGTGTGGGGAAGCGAGGCAGTCAGGCAGTAAGAAAGGCATGGAGAGAAGGAAGGAGGGAGGTGGGGGCGGGAGGAGGGATGTCAGGGAGCGGTTGCTCAACAACTCCTGTACCTCTTCCCCTCCCTCCCATCTCTGCCCCCTTCTCTAAGCCCCCTAACACTGCCATCAGGCAGATATCTCTCTGTCATCCCTGGAATGCTGGAGATAACTATCGCCTCTCCACCGATAGAAGGCCTCTCTCCTCTCACAGGCAGAGAGTTGACCCTACTCTGCACATCCCTACCATAGAGGGTGAAGGCTGAAAAGGGGGGGGGGGTAGGTTGGGAGGTAAAACTTGTTTTTAAAAGCCAGTTAGACTATTTTACCTTTTAACCCAAAATATGGGCTGTAGCAAAGCCATTCCAAAGCCTTTTCAGCCTTACTTCTGTAGCCAAGGAATCATAGTTTGTCCAGAAGCAAGAGGTAGGAGGTGGGCCAAGCTGCCTGATTACAGCTTTTTTTTTGTCTATATTCGCTGCTTCCAACAGTTTTTTATCATTTCATAAAATTCCAATCTGTTGAGAATGTACAATACAACCTGATACCTGCAACAACAATTAACTTTTTCCCTCATAAACCGGGACTGAGAATCCCACAAACAAATTAGGCCTCCCTCCTAAACTCTTCAAGTTCTCTGCATATTTATGTCTATATGAACACACAGCAAATATGCTGCCTTTACATAGATGTGAGTTATATATAAAAGAACGCATGTCAGCTGCGACGAGGCTTTGCCATCCAAATGGGGCTTTGAGGAGGAAAAAAGATCCGAAGAAAAGAGATGGAATAAAGATGTATAAAAGAAAGGAGGCAGGCTGTTGCAGATGTCAAGACCCAATTTGCATGAATGGCAAAGGGCTAAATTGCAGGGGATGGGGGGGATCTACCCTCCACCCCCTCACCCTGCTTTTTTTGGGGGGGGGGGGGACTAAAAGGGAGTTGTGATGCCCATGACTGCCCCTCACTCAGCAGACAGGGATCAGTGGCTAATGAAGGGCTTTGGGCCTCCACCAGATATTTCACACTCTCTGCTTCTCTGACAACTCCACCCTGCTCCCCCCTGCACTCTAACACTGCAGAAGAAACTGCCGCTGCTCTTCCCTTACATTCTGACTTGAATGGGGCTAATTGGTCTCACAGGTAATCTCGGTTCATCACTCGTTTCTTCATAAACAAATTTACAAACCTGCCACTGCACGAGTCCAATTCTCGCTTATGTCTAACCAGACTGCTTCTGTCTTATCTTCTTCTCTTATTATGGTACACTGAAGCTATTGTTAGTCTTGGGATTGTATATATTGACAGTGCTCAATAATTTACCATTTATACAATAGGATGCACCCAGAGAAGCATACCTGCATCTCAAGATTTGATGCAGCATTAAATATTAAAGAAGAAGTGTTTACCAAAAGTAATTAGGGTACAGTGAATAGAAACAAACATGAACAGTAGTAAAATGAGGTGCCCTCACACCATATGCTTCCTAAAAAAATTACTAACTTGCTCTATTTTGGAATTAAAAAAATTTAAAAGCAGGGGAAAAAATGAGAAAGAGCAAAATGAAAAAAGGAGGTGGAGACAGTACCGATACATCACATGGCTCTATCTGCTAGTAAAGAGTAAATGAGTAAATGCTAGTAAATAGATTTCTAATCCCCTCTAGGAACTATTGTATATCAAAGTCTTCTACATAAACCGCAAAGAGCAGCTGTATGCTGGTTGCCAATTTAACTGAGTGTTTTTCTTTCTTCCTTTCTTTTTGTTTTTCATTCAGAGCAGCTTACATCGTTTCAGGCAATGCATGATAACAGCATAAGCAGTGATTCTCTACCCTCAATTACAACTTAAAACCAAACAAACTTGCTGTTTTTAAGCTGAAGAGGAGGTCAAGTCCTCGCCACACCTGATGGACAGTGGCATCAAAGAGTTCAACAAAGATTGGGGGGGGGGGGTTGTCTATATAGAGCTGGGGGTGGGGATGGAGGGTGGAGGGGTTGGTAGAGTAAATGAATTAAAAGGTTTATAAATCAACAAGTCAACCATCAGATTGTAGCCTCTGCTCAGCAGCCCTCTCATCAGCCAAATGCCAAGTTTTTTTTTCTTTCCTCCTCGCTCTCTTTTTTTTTCCACACAAATGTCCTGGAGGCAGGGAACAAAGCGAGCAGAACTGATTACTGCACTGTTGCTCCGCTCCGACAGTCTAAACTCTGTTTGGCTTCCTAATGAGCTCACTAAAAACCCAATTCATCACCCATAACCCCTTCTCAACCTGCCTTGAAATCTCCCATTATGGGGAGTCAAGGACAGTCCGTTTACAGGCTTTGGGCCAGGGTCAAGGGCTGCGATGGGTGGATGTCAGTGGCAGCGACGGCAGAGCTGCCAAGATTATTTTGAAACAGGGGATACTTCCTGCATGGCTCCTCTTTCCATACACCATTCATTTCATTCTAATTCACCTTCTCCTTTGATTTTTATTCTAATGTTATACACCAAAAATATATTTTTTAAAATATACAACAAGAATGTGGTATGCTGTTTTTCAAGTCTTACACCAACTTCCCCCATCTCTTATTCCCCCCTCCCCATTTCACAATACCAGTGGTGTCTCAGTCTTAGTAGAGGAATGTCCGGCTTGATGGCTGCAACAGCGGGAATGTCCCGTTCTAGTCGGCTTTCGCACCAGAGATTTCAAATTTAATACCCTTTCGTCCCATCCCTGCAAAGACAGGAATTTGGTGGGAAGGGAATGTAGTGGGGTAGGGGTGGGGGTATAAAAGAGTGCAATACAGTCAGTGTATTAAGGGCAGGGAGAAAGGAGTGAGATGAATATTGTAGGTAAATGACAAAGAGCTGAGAAGGTAAGGAACGGGGTAATAAGGAAGCGTTTTGGTTGGAAGGAGGGGTCAGAAAGAGAAAGGTGGAGGAGGAGGAGAGCAGCACAGGGCTGGGGTAAACTCCCACAGTTCCTCATTACATGGAGCTGAAATGATCCTCCTGACACCTGAGCTGTAACCAAGAGATTACAGAATTGATGAATCCTTGGTTTAAAATGCAGCTGTTTTATTCTGCTTTAGTAATTAATTCTTTTTCCGATAGTATATTGATTAAGCGTAGCCCCTGATAAAGTTCAAACCGAGAGAGATCCCTCCAGGGTTTTCGGTTGGCCTGCTCTAGAGAGCCAATGAAAACTTCCTCCCTTCACCTGCATCTCTCTTTCTGTCAGAGCAGTTTACCCTCATAAATTAGTCAGATCTTTGTGGAGTGAAGATCTCGCTAAGTTGATACTTGCTTTGTCTGCCTCTTGCTGATACTTCACTCTTGTTATTATCCAATCACACCAACACAAATGCAGATGCCCTTACTGACAAGTATATATTACACAGCTCACCAAAACGTTAATTTGAGAGTTATCTTGTGCCGTACTGAGAGACAACACCTGTCTATTGATTCCTTAGGTTCATTTGCCCTCCTTCCTTGGCTCTCACTCTCACCGAGCGAGGCACTCGTGGCATACTGAATGTAAGTATTTTTTTGTTTTGTTTTTCACTTTTTCGTTTTTTCACAAAACTACTCTTTCATTTTTTTTTTTCATCGCTGCATTTTCCATACAGCTGTGAGTGAGAGTGTGATCAACAGAGGGTAGAACGGATCTCTCCGGGGAGTCAACTAGCAGAGAAATCAGATACAGCTTTACAAGAGACTCAGCCGCTCATGTCTTGTCAAGACCCCTCACCTAACGGCTTCTTTACAAGTCAATAACCAGGGCCTAGTGTCCTCCACTGGGCCTTGGCACACATTCACCTCATCCTATAGGAAGCAAAGGTGGGGAGGGGGAGGGGGGTAGTTTCAGAGCCTTTTTTTATTCTTTATTTTTTGATAATTTTATATGAATAATGTTAGATTTTCAATTTGAAACTCATACAGACAGATGCTGTGGTGGAACATAAAATATAGACACCCCCCCTGCCCCTCCCCCCCGACAACGGCGTAATAAATAGTGACAAATAATTGGTGATCTCACGAAAAAAGAACAGACAGAATCCTTTTTTTAATATTAAGAACTAATGAATGACTGAATGAATTATGTAGGGAGGAGGGAAAGATAATTAGAAAATGGAAGTAGTGCTTAATACATTTACAGACTATTTCCTTTTGTTAATGGGACCGCAGCACGCGCAGAGAGGGTTTTGACGAGGCTAGTACTGACTGTCCGCCCTGCTCCTTAAGGTAAATCCAGCAGGTCATTTCATTAAGGCCCAATTCCATGGCGCTAATTTTGATTTTAGGGGCTTGACAGCTGTTGGAAGTGGAAATTGCGATGGTACGATGGTTGAGAGAGGAGCCTATTACGCCAGTGAAAAATACAAATTGCAAAGCCACTTCAAATTGGTGCCAATCTGCAACGCTGACCCACCAAAAGTCGCACTTCATCACAATCTACGTGATGTTAGCTGCGTGTAAAGACACAATAAGAGCCAATCACTGTTTTTTTGAAGAACCCCCCCCCTCAAGAAAAAAAACAAACAAACAAACAAAAAAAACCCAACCTACATATACTTTTCAACAGTAATGTTTTCCTTTGTTCAGTAATAGTAATAAGAAAGGCATCAACATATGTATTTATTGAATGTGTGTCCCACAATTTTGACATATAGGATCTGTCACAAACTATAGCTGCAGGAATTACTGAAAGGAACTACTATCACAATTATTGCTGATTCAGCAGTTTCATAAAGGTAGGGTTGTACTACAGTGTTTACGCGCTTTCTATTTTCCTTGAAGCTCAGTGCATACTTTTTGTTTACCTATCAATTCTCCCACACATAGCATGGTCAACAGATGGACGTGACACATGCTTTGAGCTCCTAATTGCCTTGCCTCACAAGTTAATATGCAGCATTAGAGCTCCAGAAGGAAGGAAAAAAGCTCTTCATCTGATGCTATTAATTAGCAGTGTTCTATAGCTCTCAGCTTTTTGAAGCTCTCCATCTCCTTTTGTTTTGCACTCTTTTTTTCTTTTCTTCTTCTTTTTTTTGTGGGGCCTCGCTATTGACTTTTCAATTTTCCCCTCACATCCACCCACTGCAATAGCAGTAGCGCCAGTGCTTCTAGTGTGGTAGCCAACCCAACAATACCCCCAAGCCTACTCTCCGAGACGCTGGCTGGGGAGCCCTGAGAGCCGGGCCAGGCCTACAGCTCCCACCAGCCCACCACTCACTCCCCATGAGACCAAAATCAAAGAGAGAGGCCCTTAAAATATAACCATGGGTATAATGAGGGTGCTCCAAAGAACAATAAGCATATACACCAAAGGAAAAATGAGAGTAGGAGTACAAAAGAAAGATAGAGAAAACTATAGGAATGTTGGCTCGCAAGTGTTCTTGAGAAGTGAACAGCAGTGAGAGGATGAGGGGGGAAAAACACGATGCGATAGTGTGCTGTTGGAGAGAGGGCAAAGGGCCACAGCCAGTGGTGATGGTAGCCGGGGCCACGCATCTATCCAACCATGTATCTGAACCCGAAACAACAAGGGGGTCTGCCGCATGCCTCTGGAGCCGAAGGGAGCCAAAGGGAGCACGACTAATTTCTGCACAACAATAGGGCTGGATGAGCGCCCACACAATGGCAGGTGCTTTGAATAGCAGCAGGGCCCTTGCAGCGGGGATCTTCTCCTCTCTCACTCTGAGGGCTTGGGCTCTGGCTTGTGTAACCTTTCATTTTCAACCAGGCTTCCTTTTGACTCATAAAGGATGAAAATGATCTCATGGGGGGCCAAAGGAGTAAGAGACAGCCAGGCCTGTGAGGCACTATTCAGACCAAGTCCATCTGTGTTTTCTCTAACATCTTCTCTGCCTCTTGTTTCTTTCCCTCCCTCTCTTTCTCGTATTCAGTTCCTTTTTTTTTCCAAGCATCCATCGCTTCCTTACTTGTTAACTTGCCTCAATATAAATCACACTTTTTTTCTGCCTCATTTTCTTTCTTTATTGACTGTATGTTGGGTTGTTCTTTTTCTGTGGTGGTTGTGTTTGTTGTGCTGCTCCTGGGCTGTCCTGTAGGCCAAGATGCAGTGGAAAAGGCAGTTTTCCCCCCACCTTAAGAGCATTTTTTCCAAGGTCACAAGGTCAGGCTTCACAGATGTCTCCTGCAGACACTCAGTTGTCTACGGACTGTATCCCTGGGAGTAAGCATTTGTGCTAAACAATGCAGCTTTCCCTTCACTTTGGAAAATATTACAGTTCTTTCCTTTTTGTCTTGCTTTTTCTTGCCTTTCTTGTTTTCATTGTTGTATTTTTGAATGAAGCACCAAAGTGAGTGCAATTTTTTCCAAGGTGGGGGTTTCTGTCTCGAGATAATGAACCAAAGCACTGGTTATCACAAGATAGTGGTGTTTTCTTGCTGCTTTCATTCCTTTAAATACTCCCCGTCTCCCTAAGTTTCCTCCAATTGTTCTAATGGGGCCTTAGTCATCCTTGCCTGATGGCAGAGGGAAAGATGCTTTTAAAAGTCTTTTTCTTCTCTTCGTATGTGTTGCCAGGAGAGAAAAATGAAAACATGTAGTAACTGTCCTAAAATCCACACTGATAGACAGATACAAAAAAAACCCTTGAGTAAGCAGGGTTGAAGGCAAACAAAGAGAAACCCTAAATGAACAGAATGACAATATTTGAACTAGAACATCTCTGTGTAGCCTCAATCTTGCAAGAAAAAAAGAAAATTCCTGAGCTAAACAGCTTTCATTAAAGTCAAATCAGCTTGTGCTTTTTTTAGGGGGTGGAGCGTGACACTGGTAAAAGGGAAGCGATTGCACCATTTACCATGCAAGTTCTGCCTCAGAACATGGAAATGTGTGTAATTGGAACAACATTTTAAAAATACAGGCACTGAGCTATCCTTGAATATCTCACTCCTTTTCATCTCGCTTTCCCTTGTTCCTTTTTCTGTTCCTTCGTTTGATATGGTGTTCTTGCTTCCCCCTCCAAACATCTCCTCTGTATTCTGCAAATTGATAACCCTCTAAATGAATTATGGTAAATGCATAATGAAGGTTTTCTCAGCTTCAGCCCTGCAGCCAGCCAGGATGGAGCATCTCGTTTGGCATGTTTGATTCGTTTTGTTGCGCATTTAGCCCCAGTGTTCCTTCGGAGTGTTCACTGCTTGGGGCATGTAAATAAGAAATTATCCTTGCTGACTAACATGGCTAATACCTCCTCTGGGGTAATCAAAAATTATTAGACGCTTGCTTCCAATAAACATTAGGGCTCATGGCACTAACCACTGTCAAATCACTCACCTCCGCCTGCTCCCCAATAGCCATAAAATGGGTGAACAAAAGTGATCAGGTGTGGAAAAAGCACCCTGGCTACATGGAAACTGAGAGACCGCAGGACTGCTATTATGCCTAAAAAAGCAGCCCTTGGCTTTAAGAGTCATTAAAGCATGTACTAGAGTGGGAATCAGACTAGAAAATGAGCTTATCTTGCATAAAGCCCTCAAAAGCTTTGCATAAACGTGAAAGATGTGTGCGTGAAAATCAGCAGCAGAGAGGAAGAACTCGGATTGTAACACACTTCCTTTATCATCCTCCCACTCTTTTGGATGGTGGCAGCATGGTTAAAGCACTACCTGTAGGGTATAGCTGCTTTGCTCGGTTCCAAATATGCTTTAGTGTCTAAACCCTGGTTTACGCAAGAGAAAAAAAACCACACAGCAAGTGAACAAGCTTTAGCTAGCCTTGCTAAGCCACTCTACTCAACCATGTGCTGTCTTTTGGAGGGACCTTTGCTGTGATGTGCAGTTTTGACATCAGGGGGAGGAGAACTGGGAGGGTGGGGGTGGTGAAAGAGATTAAAGAGCCAAGGGAGGCAGAAGAAAGAAATGAAAGTAAAAGAGTGCAAGGCCCATTGGTCAAACACAAAGGGGAAGAGAGGGAAAGGACATTTGAAGTCGGGGTTAAACTCCAAATAAGCACACCTTAAACTGGCTCATGTAAGCTAGCAGTCAAGGTTTTTGGAGTTTCCCTGCAGGTGTGCCTTTGACAGACTTGGCCCCCATAACCTCTCTCTGATCTAGAACGGGGCCTGGGGTTGGACACAGAAACTAGTGGCATCTTGCTGTCTCTCTCTCTATCTCTCTCTCTCTCACACACACACACACACACACACATGCTTACATTCTCTATAAACACACACGCACACACCAACACACCGCCAGACAAGGGGAAAACAAATCTGGTGAGGACTAAAGCAATTGGATTATCACCTCTTAAGGGTGACTTCTTGGCTGACCCCCTTCAGGCTAGCCTGCTGAAACAAGACTGAAAATTTCCTGGGAAAACACTCTCTCCCTTTAAAGAAACGAAGCACTGTCGTCCTCGTGAAAATGCAGCAGTGGCAGCATTAATGGACATGGAAATGCCCTTTGGGGCATGCGCTCAAATCCCTTTTAGCCATATTACATCAGACCCCTGTGCACTTCTCATCATCACCACATGCGCTGGTGTAATCAGCAATGGAACAAGGGTGTGTAAACCCACTGTATAATGAACTGATACAACAGCATTGCACTGTCTTTGTTTTTGCCTAAAGCCTTTGGGTAAAAGAATTTAAAAGCCACTCCCCTCCTTTTACTGGAGTTCAATCCTGATTACTTCCCTGCAACACCGTTTCCTCTGTGCTTTTTAGCTATGCTCAGCTCACTCCCAGTTAAGCTGGTCTTCATCTACTTCTCAGAGAAACAGAGGAAAAGAAAGAGAGAAAGAAAAATCTCCCCTAAGTTTCCCCGTAATGGCGTGAAACAGAAATTCTCCTCAGCTGCTGTCAGAATAATCTGGATAATTTTTTCCCTATGTTCTCCAAACATTAGTTTGCACATTAGGCTGACACAGTAAAGACGTTTTTCCTGTGGCATAGGCTCAGTACCTGGCCAGGTTGGGCTGGGCCAAGTCACACCAGAGGCCTGTTTGTGATTACGGATAAGAGTGAAAGGAGCCAGCACAGTACTGAGGCAGAGGTCAGTGGATAGAGGGGGAAAACCAGAAGGAGAAAAGAGATGCTAAGAGAAAAAGGGAGCGTGGATGGAAGACCAAGAGGTGGTGATGGTGGTAATACTGTGGGAAGCCTATGTTACTGGAAACTGGCTGTATTGACAGTTTTTATTCTTTTACATTACCTTTTTTTCCAGTCTTTTAAGCTATAGCACAGGGTCAGAAGAAAGACAGAGAAACCCAAAAAAAAAGAACGAAGAGAGAGCGGAAGGGAGGAAGGAAAGTGGGAGCTGAGGGAGCTGATCATTCTCTTTAATCACATTTTGGATGAGGGCCAGGTAGTCTGCGGAACTGAGAGCGAGACAGAGAAGGGTGAGTGAGGAGAGGAGTACGAGGGAGTCAGTAAGTGAGGGAGGGGGTGGGAGAAAGAGAAGAGGAGAGAGATGGAGGAACAAATGGAAAGAAAGGGGGAGAGAGAGGATGGGAAAGGGACTTATGGAGAGAGGGGATGAGCCTGAGAGCAGAGACCCTTGAAACAGCTTGAAGTGCAGCAGTGCTTAGGCAAGTGTGCACATATGCCCGCACATTCTATGTCTATGTGTGTGTTTGTGTGCAAGAGAGAGTGACAGCCATTCCCGTAAATGCCCGCGAATGCTGAATCCAGCAAGAATCTGGTGTTAGAGCCGAGGCTAGGAGAGATCCATTTTAAAACTATGTGCATTAACTATACTTTTCCCCATAGATTAAGCACTCCACATGAATAATTTAGTCTCTTTTATGCTAATGGGATCATGAAAGTATCCCCTCTGTACCATGTTTTCTCCCCCCGCACAGCAACACTTCTCAGCTTTCAACAATGGCCCTGCCCCTTCCCAACAAACCATCAGACAGACATGTTGCACTCTTTCCATAACAGACACCTGACTAACATGTGACTGACATGCAGTGGCATGGCTAAAGCTGAGCACCATAGCTCATTGAGAAACATTGTAGCATTGTTTGTTTTGTCATTAAGCAAGTATACCTTTGGTTTATGTTAAGTGCGGGCTACTGACTGAGATATAGCAAGCTGTATGCGCGTCATGGCTGCACATACTCATGTTTAAGTTATCTCCCTGCTGATCTGGTTTTGTAAATGGCCACAGAGCCATATTACTCTTAAACTTTCTTTGCTTTTTCTGTGGTTCTCTGTTTTCTTTTGAGAGAGGAAGTGGACATATCCTGTGTGTTTATGTGCCTTTTCAGCCCTTTTTGTTCAGCCTCTGCCATCGCACACTAAAAAACACCCATGCGCACATGCGAAAACCTTGTTGCTTCAGTATTGTGTTGTGGTGAGGTGGGGGCAACTGTGTAAAAGATTATCAGTGCTCCAACAGCTGGGAGTGAGAGCCATGAAACAGCAGGGCTTGGGCCTGCTTTATTGTTTATCTGTTGTTTATGGGCCAGTGTTCAGCTTTAATTACTACACTAAATTAAACTCTAACAGGCACTTAGAAGAAACCAGCTAACACATGCACATGCATACAACCTCCACCCCCCAACCAAATACACACACACGCAAATTATGCATTGTAAATACACAGACACACCTCAACGATCACTCCAGAGCTGGAGTATACGCTACTAAAATGCAACAAGGTTTCCATCTTGTGTTTACCAAAGATTGCTGTGTTTTTTTCTAATGTGATTACATGTTCTTTCTTTTTCTACCTGCACATTTGCATCTTCTTGAGCCCTGAGAAATACTGTATTTAAAAAAAGCAAAGCCAAAGGTCTGGAAACTATAAGATCCAACAGGGCTTGTTCATGCTGGGACACAAGGAGCTGAGTCCCCAACAGAAATGACCTCTTTCTAGTGAGCTCAACCACAAAGACCTTGCTGATTGGGGCCCCTAGCCAGGGCCAAAGGAACTCACCACACTCCCTACGCATACACATATACACACACAAACACAATCATACCACAACACCATCAAGCGCAACGTGCTCCCTTGGAGCTGAACACTCAAGCTCTCCCTCTCTTTCCTCCCTTTCTCTCCATCTCTGCCTCTCTCAGTCTCTCTGGGGAGTCGGTCTATCCGCAGAGCGTGGGGATTGTTCAATTGCTGAGAAAATGTACAAAATGCTTTCTCCTCTCTTCTGTTGAGCCTTGTCCATCTACAGTAGAAGCTTGGAACAGTACAGAAAGCCCCTTTGCTCGGCACTCAAGATGTCAACGTGGATTTGGTCTTCATGCATAGCTAATAATTACAAGTGTGGACTGGAGCTGCGGCATGCTCAAACGCACACACACACACACATGTGCACATACAGAAGGAGGGCAAACGCATTACCTACCATGCTGAATCAGTGTTGGGGATTTACTGTTCATGACTGAGTGCATTTGACTTTACTGTGTTTGGTGTGGGCAAACGTGTAGAGTATTTCATCACACTGCTCCATCACACTTTGGATGCTTACCATATAACAGACACCTGCTTGGAAACGAGTGCTATCTTAAGGCACGCACATTCATCAAGTTTACCTCCCTGCAACTGATGTCTATGATGTTTCAAGATAAGCTTGGAAAAGCTCCAAAGGACTGTTAATCAAAATGATGTGAATGCAGAGCCAGTGTAGTTATTGTGTGTTACCTTCTGAACTGGCTCCCCTTGTATTTATTTATCTAGCTAGAACATAGGGAGTCACTCTCTGAGAGTCAGAGCGTTGATTTTGCCCCGAGGGCGATAACTCATATTTCCTTTTTTGGAGGGAAATTCTGAGAAAAGTATTTTTTTTTTAAGTCTGTTAAGCGGAGGGATTAGGGTAAGGATGCAGATCTGAGAATTGTACAGAAAACTTTTTTTTTTAATATGTGTCAGAACCTTAGCTGGCAATCTTTACTGACAGCTACGAACATGCTTCACCTTGGTTTTCTGCTTGACAATAAATTATTCCACACGAGGGATAATACATATTTGCGCACTTGTTAAATTGCTTTTTGGCTCAGGTTCAGAACAACGCTCAGCACTGAGATACAAGCCAAAGACTTTAGAAGAGGACTGTGTTCAAAGCGACCCTCTTGAGTCCTGTATGACGGTGCTTACAGCACTTTAAAAAAAGAAAGAAAAAGAAACGGTAAGCAAGTGATACAGACGTTTATTCTCGTGTACATCCCCTAACAGGGAAAGGCAGAAAAAAGCTAGTCTTTAAAGTAAAAGTGGACTTGGTCACTGTCAGAGATCCTTTGATATTTCTGGGACAAATGGACTGGTGTCATATTTCATGCAAGGATGTTTCTAGATTAAAATTTGATTTCAGTGTTTCTCAAGCACGGATAGAACACACCTTTTAAGAGGAAAGACGGCAGAAAAAAAAAAGTTGATGTTTTTCTTGGCAGCCGAAACCTAAAAGCGGCGTGGATCTAACGCGCTCTTTTACTGTGCTCCTCTCTCACTTTCTCCCATCTATTCGGTCTTCCTCAACCGATCCACATTGTCACCCCTTTTAACAGGGGCCAAGCTGTTAAAGACCCCATTACTGAAGTGAAGCCCACATTTCACATTTTCTCTGTGGACTTGAGAGTGCGGACTACAAATTTTATGTTGAAATGTATCG
The DNA here is from genome assembly GCF_900408965.1 of Simochromis diagramma. NCBI lineage: Eukaryota > Metazoa > Chordata > Actinopteri > Cichliformes > Cichlidae > Simochromis > Simochromis diagramma. Next base: position 9,364,787 of record NW_024387030.1, read on the forward strand.
AGATAGGAGGCGAGATCATGCATGGAGCGGAGTGAAGGAGAAGAGAGGCGAGGAGGGAAAGGTGGAGAGGTTGGAGAGGGAAGGCTCTGTCAGAATGGAAGGGCCAGAGTCGGGAGTCAGCGAGCGCTTCAAGCGTTAACGTAATTGCAAGAATGTGAAAAATGAGGCGGCGGGGCTCCCGAGCGAAGCGAAAGGTCAGAGCATGCCTCACACAAAACAACTGGCTAGAGGACGGCCTCATTAGACCATTAAATCAGCTGCCCTTGGTCTTTTTCCCTTTTACTCTCTTAGTCATTTTTCCTCCCTGATCCTACTTTTTCACCTTCTTTGCTCTTTAACCTTTGTACTTCTGTGGTTCTTCAGCTTTGTTCAAATCTCCACTTCTCTTCTAAGCTGCTTAGTTTGTGTTTTTTCTAGCAGCTAAATATTTTTGAGCTGGTGGATCTTGCATTTAACACTGCGTGCAGGTCAGGCTGTGGACCTGATCTAGTCTAGGTCTATCTTGGCCCAGAACGCGGTGCTATACCGTAACTGTCTTTGGCCCGTATTGATTGGCTGTTACTGGATACGGTGGGGAAAGGAGTCGATAAGTGCTCTGTGGATTACAGGTCACTTGTACTTATGTGTGTAAGATAATCAATAGGCAGTGCATTTCTTTCTCTCATCCCCTTCCTCTTTCGGTTGCTCTTCATCTCCCGTGCTTCTTTTGCAATTACAAAGAGGAGTGCAAAAACTCTACGTGTGCTCTGTCCTCTGATCTGTCATGCTGCGTTTTTAACTAATACTATGACTTCAAAGCAGAAAATCCATTTAAATCACAGCAATTTCTTGGATTTTTCTTTTCTAAAGTTTTAAGTATAGTTCAACTCATACATCACTTGGCCAGTAAAATCGGCCTATATTGGTCGATGCCGAATATATTAGTACTGTCTGATATATACGTATATTTTTTTGCATGACATAATGCAGAAAATGTCATCACATAGTTTGTTGACAGAGCAGCTCTGTCTGCATTGCTAATGCTCTCAGCACTGTCTGCGGAGCACATGTAGCAGATTAGCATTAGAGCTGAGCAGACGGTTTTGCAGAGTAAGTTTCCACCTAGTTTGCGGTTAAATAAATAAACAACAATGTCATCATTTTCAATATAACCCTAGCATACTATACGTATACCTACGTGTATGAAAATGGAGTATGTCATTTTCATACAGATACTGTATCAATCAGGTCCTAGTTTTAAGACATTTGAGACATTTAAGACATTTGTTGCATAACAAAATGTCCTGTTTATGCTGTCTGTGAGCATGCAGGGCACTCTGTAGTTTCTTTAACCAACAGATAGTTCTGCATCTGTCACAGGAAGAGGAAAAACAATGCCTAACAAGATTTATTAAGGGTCGCATTATGATCAAGAATTCTTTCCTTGAACAATGTTACTGAGACATATCCTATTACTTTACCAGTCTTAGTTATTTTTCCAACCAGGCTGTGATTCAACTAGTTCTGACACAACTGACCACAGATGTCTGCTGTGGTCAGTAATGTTTCAGGGGCTTCCGTCTAAGGAGCAGGAGATGATTTAAATAGCCCCACCACAAAGTACACATCATCAATACATTTGACTGCTTATTGGCGAAATGATAGCACAGAGCAGGCAGAGCGAGCAGCTTTGCTCTGTGAGCGAGCTGGTATCGGTGTGTATCTGAGTCTGCTTCTGTGTTTAGACAGCGTGATGAAATTTCATGAAAAACTCTGGACACTGCCAGAGGGCACCCATGGATACAGAAGAGACCCACAAAAGCACACATCTCTGGTGCATTCAAAACAAGATGAAGACAAGAGAAGTGGGGTCAGGAACTCTTCATCTGCTCTCTCGGTTCAGGCAGCAGATTTCACTTTTAATCGACTTTAATTTTACACGAATTTAACGCTCGCTTTCATATAGAAACTTACCTAACAGCACGTACATTTGACAATTTTCATGTCAAAACTGATACCGACCGTGACAAAAATACGAGGCAGGTCGCTGTGACTCAAACACACTATCTGTATTAAATTCAAATGCATTTGTTTTGAAATGCATTATAAGTGTTTGGCAGGTCGTGTAGTAGATAACACAAGGCTCAGTGAGACATAATTAGGGGCTGTTGTGCAGGCAAAGTTAATATGGTTTAAATTCAAGAAAGAACTGGCAGAAATATACTATTAATCACCAGCTTTTGTTCAGCTCTCTAAATAGCAACACTTTGGAAAGCCTTTTACTAGGTTGGTATGGTATTCCAGTGGCTGTTGCGGGTATTTCAGTGCGAGTACAACAGTGGATAAGCATGTTCATTTTTAGGTGTGACTGTGTTTACATGGATGCCAGTCAAAAAATTGGATAATCCAAAGTGTAAAAGGAAAAGGACTGGGACATGTGTAAAGAGAGATGTGCCACCTATTCACTATAGAGCTCACATCAGACAGGGTTAAAGTGAAGAGTTGGCAAATCCATGCGTGATGATTAATATGTCCTGCATAAATCTATGTATGTTTATGTGCTAGGGCTTGAGCGCAAAACTAGACCAATGTGTGCGCATGTGTTACGAATGTGCATGCATGTGCATGCCCATTTCTGTACTGACTCACCTTGCTCACTGCTGTTGTCACCGCTTTGTGAAGCATGTCCCCCGCTGGAGGGCCCCGGTGTGCCGGCTGAGTGTGTGGAGGTGGCGTCATCGTGGTCTCTCCAGGAAGCTGGGTTCTGAGGTTTGAAAAAGGAGAAAGCGAGCGTGGGATCCATCCATCCATCCGTGCATCCAACCACATTCCCCATCCAAACCACAAACCAGGAGCAGAGAGAGAGCAGGGAGGGGGAGAAGTTGGAGGAGAAGAAGATAGAGAGGAAAGGAACACAGAGAGAGAGAGAGAGAGAGTTCATATGAGAATGCTGGAAATGTGAAAGTGACATCTGTAAGAGTCTAAATGCATCGTGAAGGTCCTTGGCCTGTTTGTTTCCGCAGCTTTTTTTTCTCCTTTATTTCCCAGCTAGCAGATAATCAAAGTAGCTACAGTGATTGAATAGAAACAAACGAATACACCAATGCAACTGGCTATAAGTCAAAACGCTGTAATCAAAGTGTTTCATTAATGTATGAGGGCAAAACAAAGCACCGTTAATGTGGCATTTGATTTTGAACATTGCAAGTAGAGCGCTTGTGAGTAATAGTCTAAACACATATGGCGGAGCCCAGTGCAGTTCATTTGTACCATAACCAATTGAGACTTCCGTGTCAAGTGAGAAATATAGAGGTAAAAAGTCCAAACACACCACAGCCGCCATTAATCATTACCACTGTCAGAAATGAAAATAAGATATGACAGTGATTCTCCTGCTAATCTGCCAAAAATGTGTACACGCCCACACTGACATACACACACGCCCACAGAGGCTTGCTGAAATACACTTATGCACACATGCTAATGACATAATAGAGCAAGAAGTATAAACACAGATGCATGCACACTCACTTTCATATATACAAAGGCATCGTGAAAAGAAGTGTTAAAATCCCTGCTGGCTAACTTCAAAGAAATAACCATAAACAAATTCATAGCTTTTAAGTTGACTTTATTCTCTCCTGCCCTACGTCCAGCTCAATTTCTCGGCTCCTCTTCTCTTTCCTGGTCATTCCCACTCCCCTGTCAGTACACACAGGGAAACAGGATTTTCTACTGTACAGGAAAGGCTTTATCAGAGCCACATGAAGGCAGACTAGAGCTGGAATTTCCTCTGCCATTCAGGCAATAGAGGGACAGACTGATCACGTCATATACTACATCTGTGCCCACAAACACAGACTCAATCGGCTACGCACTCCAAACAGCCTCTCGCACAGAGTTGATACGACATCCTAGCTCACGCAGCCCTCGCTAGTCTTTCCCAGTTTAACATGTCACCTGAGTATGATGACAAAATGTTGGCAAACTTGAGCCTAACGTTGTCTGGGGCCCGAGAGAAGCAGCCCCTTGAGCAGAGCCCAAGCCAAACAAACACAGGCCTGCACCAAGGCTTCCCACAAACCTCAACCCACTTCTCAGTTCCCGCTACGTGTTTTTTTCTCCCTCAAACACACATAAACACATATACATACATATGAAAGTAGAGGGAAAATGTACATGCCACAGTATATTCCTAGAAACAGACCGTTTTTACCATTTTGTCCAACTTGAGCAGAGTTTCTGATGAACTTTTCCCTCAGTCCCCACCAGAGAGGAGCCTGCCTGCTTGCCTTTGTGCCCCAGTCAGAGTAAGCTGTACTCGAAGAGGACAGACAGGATAGAGCCTGGAGACTAATCGAGGTTCGCAGGGAAACAGAGACTAAAGAAACGCCGCTGCCGAGGTCCCCTGGGCACACAGTCCTGATGTGCTGCTGCTTGTTCTGCTGCGGAGGCGAGGCTGCTGCTATGCCTGTAAGCGAGGCCCTTTTATCTGCTAAGTTTTTTGGGGAAGGCGGGCTGTTTTCTCAAACAGCTTGGAGCTGAAAACAGCAGACAGAAACACACAAGACCCTTCAGACCCCGCGCTCCACTCAAGGCCCTCTCAGCGTCAGCTGTTCACCGGATGGCAATCAGATAAAGAGCTCAGAGAATTACTCAGAAGAGGGGTAAGAAGACAACGTGAACAATAGCCCGTGCGTGGGTTTTAGCCCTCCAGAGTGAGTGAAGGGGAAAGTGTCCCCGTACTGAGAGCGATGGATGATTACGATGTGTTCACTCTCTGGGCCACTGATCAACACATGGAACACTTCATGGGAACGAGGTCTGTTGTTATAGTAATTCTCTGTTATTCTCAACACAGCGCAGGCTAAGTAAAATCCCTAATGTGGGAAAAGCCCATCAACCCCCTGAAAGCAGTCTAATTTTGTCTTTGTCGTGTTCAACACAGAGGGAAGGAAGAAAGGAGAGGTAAAAATCCCAGACTCCCAGAGTGAATAGTGTGTTTAAGCAGAGCTGGGCTCTGGGCTCTCAGAACGGGCTGTTGTTGTTCCAAGAGAAGAAAATGACTGGGTTCTACTTCCTCACAATGAGACACCCACTGCCGGCGAGACACAAGACAGACCTGAAAAACTGTGCTCACTGCTCTCACACATGCCTGCTCTCTCATTCTATCTCTCCCTTTAACACTTGCCAGCTACGGCCACAGCCAGCTATGGTTTTAATGCAACAGTGGAATCGATAGGACTTAATTTAGCTATCATTGCAGAGTAATGTGTCATTTTTAATGGCGCTGGCACTAAATTAAATTCAAAGACACCTCATCTAATGGTGTAAAAGGGAATGATATTTTGCTGTGATTTGCTACCCTGTGGATTTAATGGGCCTTTATGTGGGGATGTAGATAAAGCTTTGTTAGTTTGGCTCTTACAGTGGAAAAAGAAGACTGCAGCACTTTATATGACCTAATAATAATAATAGAGTGCACACAAGACCAATGCATATGCAGTAGAGCGCACACTTCTCTTTTAGTACCTGTAAGTCACCGCTCATTCATAAGCGTGTGTGCAAAACAAGACAACGAATATCAAAACAACAGTGTTAACTTTCCACACTCAACAAGGCGACAAAAGCAACAGCCTTTCCTCCCTATGAATAATTTAGTGGGTCTCTCTAAGCTATGGCGGGTGCATCATCAGACACTGCGCCGTGCAACACAAACACACACAACCATTTTGCCACAACCCCTGTGGGTCTGATAAAGTTCAAACAAGTTGCAGGAAAAAAAATCATGTCACACAAACAGTCTTCAACCTACACAAGAAGTGCTCGAATAAAACAGGGGAAGATGCAAAAGAGACAAAAAGGGCCTCCAGCCCATGTGACTATTCCCTAAAGCTGGGCATAATTAGGAGTCAAACACGGTTCACTCCATGCTCCTCGCTAATTGTGTTAAAGAGCAGTGTTACCAGGAGGAGGAGGAGAATGCCAGCAAGCAAACACACATACATGTGCAGGAGGAAACGCGCACACAAATGTACACAGCAGGACTAGATAGAGAATAAGATACAAAAGAAGAGGGGTCTCTAGAGGCAGCCTTTTCTATTTGCTGGGGTTAGCAACTGGCGGCTGCTAATACAAGTTGTAATTAATATAAAAGCAGGAGACAATATGGGAAGGAAGGCTCGTAGTGCAGCCAGGCCGCAGGAGAGTGGGAGAATGCTGCCGTCTCCTCTGCCACTGTCCCCTGTTTCTCATTTACAAACACCTGCCTGGCACAATTTCACTTCCCTCACTGCACTCTGCCTACATCCCTAGGAATTTCAAATAAAATTGATTTAGCAGCATCATTGAATTTCCCTCAAAAATTCCCCAGAAACCTGGAGGGAAAGGGGGGAATCTGGTGCAGTAGCAGCAGTGTAACACAGGCTGAGAACGACTAACCTTGTGAGTCTGTGCGTGTGTGTGCGTGTGTGTGTGCGTGCGTGTGCGCGTATGTTGAGCTATCAGTGCGCGGAGCAGCTACAGAGATCCTGTGCTGAACATGTAAGGAATCGCTGACGCACCAGAAACACACGGAGCCGTAAATCATGAGGCGATGTGACATTTCAAGACACATCTTGCCACATGGCATAAACAAAGAAAGAGAAAAACTTCTCACACATTTCTGTTGCGTTGAGCTCGTAATTATATACAGCCACTTCAGAAAAGTGTAGGTGCACTTCCATTGAATGGCTAAGCATTTACAACCCCCTCAATTACCCACAATATAAAAAGTCCTTAATTTAGCAGCTAATAATTCACCACAGCATGTTTTAACAGACAAGGCGGATTGTCTGATTGTATTTATGCCTGAAAACTTTCTCTGAGGCAAAAGCTGTTTTAATCGCTGTAGTACATTATGTGTGCAAAGAAAGAAGAGATTACGTTTTTAAAAAAAAAGTGATTCATGGGTTTGGCACAGCTTAATATGATATATCCCAAAAAAATCAAATGGCAAAAAAAAAAGTTATAAACACTTGTGCTTTCATTCATTCCTTTAAAATAACAATGTACAAGTTAATATAAATCTCCTGATCACTGCAGTCATTTACACCATGCTTTCAGCCAAATATAGGGGAGTGCGGAAGATGCAATAAGTTAGCATAGCCTCTCTTCAGCCACCATACCGATGATTAGATATGCCTGCCAACAAGGCCCTGCCACTGAACACAATTCAAATAGGAAATGTAAGGCCAGACATCCCACCATCACAAAACAATTGCGTAGAACAGACAGAGCGTCCCAAGTCAACAATGCACTGTTTTCATGATATCCAAACGTAGTCGGCCCTCGAGGAGGACAAAGCTAGTAGAATTAGAACACCTCCAAAACTGAGAAATTGCATGGTTCAGCAGGCAAGCTTGGCCTGAGGGCTCGCTGTCCACAGGCAGAGGGCTGCGTATGCTCTGCACTATGCATAGTGACGTACAGAAATAGGACAGGATCTTCCTGGGCACGCACCTCCACAAATACACACACACACACTTATGCACAGGCTCAAGATGAGCTATTGCATTACTTGATTAAACCTGTGACATCAGTGCATTTGACCATTGGTCTACAGCGCCCAGAGCCTTTATCAGAGCTAGAGACCTAAGCAGAAAAGGCTTTTCCTCCTGTTTTCTACAGCCAAGCAAATTGCAAAATAAGCTATACCATAACTATGAGCACTTTCACTCCTTGAGGAAAGATCTCCAAAACAAAGCAGTGGGATCTTTGAATGCAACAGAGTTTCTGTCTGGCAAATCTTAAACTATGCAGAAATTCTACTGCAGTCGCAACATTATAATGCATATGCATAAAAGAAATGAGAACCCTTCTGCTAATAGCTTGACTAAGGAAGCGGCACAATAACACAAGAAGACACAAAGGCTAATTCATTAGAACAGATAATACTCAGACACTGTTAATTCTATTTGTCTCCCTAATTGGATGTAGCATAGAAGAGACAGAAATTTTATTCATTAATTAAAAGACGAGAGCAAACCAGTGACAAGTGCACACACACACACACACACACACACCAACCATTTGCAAAACTACACCACTGTGTGTGTGTTTTTTTTTCCTATCACCCTTCATGTGTAATACAAATTCTATTTTTCCTTTAAATATGATTGAGTCAATCTGAGGAGGGGCAATGAGTTAGGAAACACTGGGTGGGCTACATGCTTGAGATAGTCACCGCAAGCGAATGAGGGAAATCAACAGTGTCAGTGAGGCCTTATCCTGATATATGCTGTAAGCCAATGATCTCTAAGACCACGCTGCATTCAAATGTAAATACAACTACACTTTAAATGCTCCGCAGTAAGGTATGAGGAAGGGACGGGAACGAAAAAGAAAGCGATAGAAAGGAAGGGGTAACACAAACATGCACACATAAAAAACAAGCTCAACAGGCTGCCTCCTCACTGAAGAGCCTGATCTTCTCCAGAAAAACCGACTTTCACCAAATGAGATGTAGCCCAAGGCTATATATTAAAAATGCATATCAAAGCAAAGAAAAATGGACGTGTGAGATTCTAACTAAATAAATTAGCATATCTAACTATCAAGCCGCCTTCCTCTCCTCAATGAGATGCGAGGACAAAAATGAATAATAAAATAGAGCCAAATAATAGAAGTGAATAGATAGAATAAATAAATCAGGACAAGAGTGACAGAAATTGTTTCCCATCCATCGGCACAGTTTGGCAGCCAAATGCCTTTTTTGGGGGAGGATGGGGGGTGTATTGTGTCCAAATACTGAAAACACATTTTCGGCATGCAAAGCTGGACGCTTTTCAAATAGATGTGGCAATGACTGCTAGAGCAGTTAACTATTTATTACAAGGTTTTTAGATCATGGCTGCACTATACTGTAGTTTCGCTTTCTTCCCCTTTCTGCAAATATTATTCCCACTTAAGCATCATGAGGTGCACACATGTTCTCACACACTGCCCTGCACCTCTATTTATTAAAAACAATAAGCTGGAGTATGTATGCTTCCATAAATTGTAGCCATTATTTAAAAAAAAATCCCTACTCTGCCCAGACACAGCTCTGAAAGCAAATAAGGAGAGAGAGGAAAAGAAAAAAAAGACTTTCTCCTGCTTTAGTAAAATCCAGCCCAGCAGTTAGGTATAATAAAAAGTTCATTGGTGCCACAAAAGTGAAATAAATCCCTCAAACTTAAATAGCTAATGAGGTGGTCATTTCAAACAACCCCGAGATAAATGGCTTGTCATGCAACCTTCTTTGTTTATTGCTGCTCCTGATTTGCTTTATTGGCATATTTAATTTTCTAATTATCAAAATATTTCTTACAAGTGGACTGATGACAAAGCTGGTGTCTGAGCACTGGAGGCACCATTGGAAATTGGCTTGAGTGCCAACCATCTGCCATGAAACTAAACAGGCTAGTTTATCTAATCTCTGCACTATAAACAACAGCATGCCTCATTTCTACACTTGTGTTGGAGGGCCACAATGTTGCCGTTTTGACCGTTTCTCAAACCAGCATCGGCATCTTCGGGCTAAACACGCTTCGCTTCACCTTGTGTGACGCGCTGCGTGGCCCTGCACAGGCGACGGGCTTTCAAAGGGAATCCACTAGGCCTATAGCCAGACCCAACAGATGCAGCGCAGAGACTTTGCATAACACTTAAATCTGCTTTAATTCCTAATAGGCTTGGCCTTGTGCTGCGCAGATATTAACTAGTCACTTTGTTACACTAGCCGATTTCCCTCCCAGCCCGCCACCCCCACTAAAACATTAGCTTTATCGCAGACATAGAAGACGCAGTAATTCACAAATATGAACTTAGTACTACACTGTCAGCTCTATCCATACTGCGGAGGGGGGGAGTTAGAATCTGTGTTTATTACGCCGAAAATGTACAATTTAAAGCAGACAATCGATCTTCAAATTTAAAGCTACTGTACTTCAGGTGCATATAATTGAATTTAGCATTATGGAGCCTCCAGCCATAAAGGGGGGGGGGGGGGGGGGGGTCGCAGAGGAGAAAGCAACTGCAGAGCAAACCACACGGCAATCAATACGAAACAATTAAACACATTAACATCAACAGCAATGGAAGGCCTCCAGACGAACCATCATATGCCTTGTGAACTTGACATTGATGGTAAGCCTTTAGCTCTGAGATCTCTTTCAATAGGCTACCACTTTCTCCACCTCTGCAGCAAAATCCACAGCTTTACGCGCAGGCCATATTCAGCTCCCACAGCCCCCAAATATAAAGCCTTTTTCTTTTTAAATATTGGCCTAAAGCTAAAGCTTACCGTTGATACCCTGCTTTAACGTTAAACCTGCGTAACAGATAATTGCCTCGCGTTTTTTTTACGTCTTTTTTTCAGCGTGCCACTCTCCACGAACGCAGGGCAGCGATTTGCGCACGCGCACGCGCACCCTTTATCACGCGCACGTACACACCCACTCAAGCCTCCAGCACGCAAGCAAGCACGGACGCGTTATGCACACATGACTGCCCCTAATCAAAAGACTAAAACAATAACTCACTCTATTGTATCACATCTAGCTTTTGACCTTAGAACATCGATCGGCAGATTTTCCTTGCAGAACAGAGCATGCTCTATTTACTGATGGCACAGCAGGGTCACACACACTGAGCAGAAGCTAAGTAGCCCCCAAAGTTGGCTCTATTAGATAAATCAAACAATGTGATTATTATAAAATTATTGTTTTAAATATATATATATATTTGAATATGGTCGATTGCTACTCAAATGCATTGTTTGCTGAAAACTAAGGGCTCATGTGTCCCTGGTCTTTATCAGCAGCAGATGCGCATGCAGACAGACAAAAACAGCACATAACAAATTACGAATACAAAAAAAGCTCGTGTTACTCACGTGATCTGCAAGATTGGTCGATGATCCCGAAAGTTCTTCGTGATCTGATTTTGAGCTGCCATCCCGTTCGTCAATAACTAGATCTATTGGCATTTTTCCTTTCAAACAACTGATGTACCGGTGGCAAAAATTGTCGCAGAGCTCGTGCACCTAGAAAGGGGAACAAAACACCTTTTCTCAGGATGGGGAAACGCTTCAGCCAGGTCCAAGAATAACTTCAATTAAGAGGCATTATCGGCGGCGAGGAAACAATAGTGAAATTGTTGCAGAGCTTATTATTCTCCTGAGGCCGGAGCAACAAGTTGAACGACGAAAAGAAATAATAATAAACAGCACGCCGTAAGCTGGCGAAATAATGAGTAGCTGAAACCAAATCTGCAGATCAATAACAATGAGCAACGTGGGCAAAGAGGTTCTAACATATTTTATCAATATCCACTTCATCTGCATCGATAGTTGGCTAAATAAAGCAGCATATTTTATGAAAATGAGCATCATCAGAACGTCTCTCGGTGCATTTATTTTCTTGTTCTTTTTCATATCCGTGATATATGTACAGCAGTGATTACCTCTAGAGCACATTTAGTGATATCGCTTACACTGCAGTCATATTGTGCGTGTGGCAGGTGAAGTTTAGAGAGCGTAAAGATATATAAAAAATTACCTTTTCTAATTCCAAGAGGTGAAACCGTAATACTTGTATGGCTTGTATCATCTGAGGGGAAAAAGAGCAAAAATTACAATTAAAATTACAAAACTGACAAGATTAATGTATATGTACATTTTTTCGCCTCGGAAGTGAGAACGGGCTGTTGTGTCATAAAATAAAACCTTCCAGTTATGAGTGCACGACAGTCAGCGAGAGCATGCATATATTATATATTTTTTAACTTCTTACACTTCTAATATGTGATTACACAGTGGTCAGCTGGGTAAGTTAGATGGGAAGATTGAACAATGACAGCGGCAAATGTGGTCACACAGCCTCAATTCTAAACTGATCTGACATCAGTGCGGAAGTCTAAATCATATGTTCACATATTTACTTCGAGATGCTGTGGACATTTCAGTATACCGACGGAGGGAACTGGAACTGGAAGACAAAGAAGTGCGCTTACCAAATTGTCCAACTCTGGATTTGATGAAAATAAAGGTTTTTCTGCTCGGACCTAAAACAATACACCAAACGTCAAAGTTAGTTTAGCATGAAATGTGTGGAATGTGGCCCACAGCAACAACTTTAAATTGAAAAAAAAAAAAAAAAAAACAACAACAAAAAAACAACAAAAAGCCAAAAAAAAAAGAAGCAAAAACTTTTGTGTGTTTTAAGTGAAAATTCTGTAATTAACAACAGTCACAAATCATTAAAAAGGGAACTTTTTATTTTAAAAAGAAAATAAAGCAAGCGGAAAACTATTTGCCGTGACGCAGACACACCATCCAAAAATATTTTTTAAACTGCAAAATTGACCTGTTTGGCAAAGACTGCAATGTCCTCATTGAAGGAGTCTGAAGAGCAGACATCGCCGCCTGCTACGCCGGGCTCCCTCGGAGTACACGTCGCCAACTCGCACTTCTCAAAAACCAGTGCGAGGAGTGGAAATAAAGGGTGACTGCAAGAGGGGAAACACGGCCTGAGTACAAACAGCACACCGGCTCTACAATGCCCACTGTAAAAAATATCCAGTCTACCTGCGTATTAGTCGGCTCCCTGCTCTTCAAATTCTTACTGCAACTAATAATAACAATAATCATAATTAAAAAAACATTTTATCTCGATTTTTGTTTTTACTTTTATCCCGCTGTCTAGTTGTTTCTTTGTTTTTTTATCACTCTACTATCAAAACATGTGTTAAAATATGTTAAAAATGGACAGCGACAATTAAAACAGTGTGTCTGATTTTAGAAAAGTCTTCTTAGTAGTTTTCTAGTAACACATGCATGTGGACAACCCCGTTTGGTACATTTTCTTTTAGCAATTGAGGTCTCATATGTTATTAATCGACTCGAGACAGACATTTCTTGCAGTGCGAAAGACAAAAGACTGAGAAGTGAACAAAACTTCAAACAAAACACAAAGCTGACTGTCGACAGATTTCAGTGGAATTTTAAGAAATTATACGGTCGCCAGGGATAAAAACAAAAACACAGAGTTACACTTAAGACGTCGTCACCGAAGACTTTAATATTATTATCACTGCTGTTTTAACACAGGCCTACATCTTCATCGTTTCACAGAGGTGAAATGTGTAAACTCTATCTTCCAGTTGTTACAGTCATCCAACATCTTGAGGCAATCGCCCAAATCATTTTAAAATGCAGATTATAATTTCAGCAAACTCCTTATTTCTATCACCAGCGATAACTGGATAAATCTGACAATGGCTTTTTAATTAATTGTGATAAGTATATATTTAGGTATTAAAGAGAATAGAGTCAATTTCCCATATGAAAACGCAAGAAAAATAGAAATGATGAGCTAGATTTACTCTACACCACATCCCAGATTATATCGGGATTATAGCACTTACTGTGTACGTATTAGTGAGCATTATCTGTAATCATTTTTTTTTTAGTTTTGCCCTCAGTAGTAAGTAGCCTGCCAGTTCTTACATTATTGTAGATTAATGTGATAAAATTATAAAGACATTTAATGTGTTGTAACGCGCTGGCTGTGTATGTGTGTGTGTGTATGTGTGTGTGTCACTGCAAACTATTTTTGAAACCCTTTACAATATATTTGCATGCAGGAACAAGAACGTTTTAGTAAGTATAGCCTGTGTTTACGATGGAGGAATATTAGTGTGCAGCGATATTACAAGGCACACTTTGCACTATGGAGCAATTGCAATGATGTTAAAAATAATTTTTTATCATAATTCTTTGCAGTCTCTGTATTTGGAGGTTGGACTATGAACAGCGAGCTTCCATGTTATTCTACAGCTTGTATTTCAAGCTTAAGGCTCATACTCTTACTTACTGCAGGCTGCTCGATGCCTTGTACAATGAGTGTAAAATTACACATCAACAAAACTCCCCTAACCAACAATAGAGGTCCAAAATTGCGGTCAAACCTGCACAAAACACTATTTAAATTTGGTAGTGGGAGAGAAACTCCAACAAAGCAAACTTAAAGAAAAGCTGCAAAGTTGAGGGGGGAAAAGGTGCGTGAGCGCGTATTAGATCCCTGTGTAAACCTTACCCATAAATTTGATCTTTATCCCTCTTTAAAGCGTCGTTGACAGCGGAGCCCATGCTGGTGGGCATAACGTTCGGATGAGGAGCGTGGGCTCCGTAGTGCTGGCTGGCGTGCAGCGGCGGTCCGTGGTTCAGGTGGTGGACCTGGGGAAGCGGCCGGGGAGCATGCGGGTCCCCGTACATCGACGCCGGGACTCCGTCCATCCCACCATAATGGGCCAGCTCATCGTACTAGGAATTAAAATTAGAACAAAAGTCAGCCGACTTTCCGGTTAAGCTACTTTTTCTTTTCTTAACAAATGTATAAAGTAAAGCATGCCGTGTCATTCTGAACAAACTCAAAGAAGAAAGTAAAAAAAAAAAAAGCGCTCGCAGTGGAAAATTACGCTGCAGCCAGGGCAGAAAAGTGTGATATATTATATCTGCTACTCGGTGTGTCATTACCAAAAACATAATAAGTTAGGAGCTCCGCGGAACAGAGTTTGGTGGGCGAATAGATCGAATTAGTTTGGAGTCCTCTGTGAAACTGCTCCACGGCTGTCGTGGAGGCTGTCGGTAAAAGTAGAGGCTGTCACTTTGCTTGAAGAGTGAGAGCGCTGCAAAAATGTCAAATATAACTGCTTTGATGGGAATACTTTGTAAATTTGCCACCACCCGACAAGAGGTTAGCGATACGAGGGCCTCCCTACAGTGGATTTGAACAGGTAAGTGTAGCAGATTTAAAAAACCTACCCTTTGCGCCATCAGGCTGCGCTCCAATAAACTCCTGAATCTGTCGTATATTTAATATCCCAGTCCCGGTTAGAAAGTGATTTAGTGGCAAGATTCCTTTTTCAACCAACTTTGCGAACTCTCCTATTCGCCAGTGTGGTTCAGTTGAAAGCGTAGCATCAGGGAGTTTTGCAATTTTTCTTGTTTACCCTCTTTCCTGGAAAAAAAAATAAAAAATGCGCCAAAGTGAAGGTTACAATCGGCCCATCAACAACCTGCATGTAACTAAACTGTCGTGTCTCATGGCTTTTTGCCACTCCAGCTGTCAATCAAAGCCAGAGGTTGTCAAGGTAATGAATGAATGACGGTTGGTGATGATGTTCAAGAGAAGGACGAATCTTTTTAGTCCGTTTTCATCCCGCAAGTCCGCGTCTCCTTTAATGCCTCCAGATCGCTATCTTGTTTTATTATCACTGTAAAAAAAAGAAGAAAAAAAGAAAAAAGCAGTCGAAATTAAGAGATTGCGATTCAGATCTCTCCTTTCTTTCCCCCGTAGGTATTTCGTCTATCTGGCGAGACTGAGATGAGTGAGTGTCAGCGAGTGTTGGCAGGTTGGCTGCTAGCTTGCTTATAGAAACAGAGTCAGTTCGCAGCGCTGAGCGGTGGGCGAATGAAATGACGGATCCCGGAAGTAGTGGTGGCCATAGCCAGTCCTACAGCAGCTCCAGAAAAGAGAGAGGAGAGACCAAATCTTGTGATATGCAGAGTATATGCGAGGCACAGGGACGACTTCAACTCCACACTGGGGGTAAAAAGCCAACGCAGAACAGCTCCAACTCCCACCCAATTCTTCTTCGCCGATAAGCGTCCTAAAGAAACAGCAGAAAAAGGTTGAATGAGAGAGGTTTACCAGAGCGGGCACTTTTAAACACTTCGGCTACAAATGCTCCGAGCTGAACTAAACATAACACCGACTGAATGTATCTGCATGAATTATGAAAATAATAATAACAACAATAAAATGCTACATTTAGAGCAGAATTGCGCACTACGAGTCCAAACTTTTACGCACGGCAAAATAAATATTTTACGTCTTTATTTTCATTGATAGAAAGCTATTACAACGAGATCTTATGAATGCTGACTTTAATATATGAGCATGACGCTTACTTGTTTTCTGTTTTGTGGTTATAAGCCGGTGTGCATACTCAGTATCTCAGTAATACCTCCTAATCTCACTGCTAATTATTGCTCTGGTCTTTTTGGCAATTAAACGGCGCGCAGCACCCCTCTAAGCCCAAAATGAACTTTTCCAAGCGGAAAAAAAGCTTTTGTGGAGAAAGTAATTTTGTGTGTTTCTTTCGTCCAATCCCGTCTCTTGATAGAAACTCGTTCCTTACCTCAGAGTAGTCAATTATCAAAGCTCCCCGAGATCATCAATCATGTGAGGAGATTGAAGTTTAGAGGAGGAGCAACGCTCCGGCCATCGATTGCAGTGAAGCCCTCTTTGGAGCCTGAGCACTTTTACGCTCAAAACAGAAGCAGGCCATCTATCCCCTTTAATATTTAGCTCCATCAGTGCTAATATGGCATCATGGCTGTATTGATAGGTTCTCACATAAAGGCTCCATTTATTGCTCCGTGACATTTTTTGATGGTGGGAATTAATTATTCACAGGTTAGGATTAAGGTAGACACACGCTCAGGGAGATAGGCTGTGGCTACTGCTGGAGGGTCAATAAACTCTCCCAACAAACAAAATACAAAGCAGAGCTGTTCAGGGTCGATTACAGAAATAGAAGGGTTTTTTAAAAAAAATGAAAAAGATTTAATACATGAAAGCGTGACAACAGTTATGTTTGTTGGCATAAAGGGGGGTGGGAAGTGTAGGACTGCAGGCTTTGACAAACGGCTGTGTGGACATTTCAACGTGCAATACCCCGGGAAGGAGCAGCAGAGCAGTGCGCAGAGAGCCAAGGCATTCACCGTCTCCAAGTCTCTCTCACACTCTGTAAACACAACCAGCCCGGCAGACTCTGCTATTGAAGACTGATATTTTCATAAGCTAAATATTGTCGTTCACATTGATTTGTGCACTAACGCTTGACTTTTTTTTCATCCTCCTTCTTTGGACAACCATGGTAAGTAGCATAAACCTTATTGTATCTACTGCTTTGTTGTGAGCGCGCGTCCTTTCGGGGCGCAGCATGGGGAAAGTTGTGAGGCTGGACTATACAAATGCAGACAAAATTCTTTCTTTTTAAGCTTAGGTGACGTTTGCACTATACAGCTTAGCAAATCCGAATCTTATCGTTATTTTTTTCCTATTTGCATACTTTTAGATTTTGCGAATTTCATGTTTTTTGTTGTTTTTCCCCCCACATTTATTCAGGAAAATATGTGATTTGCCCCGGAGGAGAGTGATGTAAACACCCGAAGAGCGTGTGAAAATAGGAGAAGCTAATTATGCGTGTCCAATGTACGGCTCCACAGACACACATCCTTCCCTATAAAACTTGCGGCAATGACTCCCAACGACGTGAAATTTTAAGCTCTTTTCTTCTGTGATAAATTTACTCGAGTAATTAATGAAAGCTATAAACACGAGACTTCATAAGTGACAATATTTAGGTTATTAAATCTGCTTAATAACAACTTTTTTATGTGGCATTACACAAGTCGGTGTTTAATTTTCCAATTTCATTTTAATCATCATTCACTCAATGGTTAATTAAAATTAATTTTCCTCATAAACAAGACATGTGCCAACCTAAACTCCCCAGCTTATAACCTGACGGCGTTTACAAGGAAGATACCTCCAGGAGGACACCTAACACAGACAATTAGACTTTTTAAAGTAGTTTTATGTTTCTTCACGTTAAGGCTCTTTTCAGGTGCACAACTCCCGCGCGTTTGAGGGAGAAAAGAAAATCAGTAGATGGCATTAACAGGCGGTAAAATTTCATCTGGTGGTGTCAAATTGAGGTCAGTTTAGGGTTAAAGCTCTCGGTGTCCGTGTGGGACATGGCCAGCTGCGTTTGGATTCATTAGGGGGGGGAGAGGATCCATTTCAAGGAAAACACTACTGGGACAGTCACCAGGCTAAAGATCCACTGCATGTCACATCCTAAGGTGCACCAGGACCGCCTGCGCGCCACCCGAGCACCAGCACTCCAAGTCCCACTCCTCTGTTTACTCTTTGCGGGACTTACAATCCCTCTCCCCCTCTCCTGCCCTGCAGGGCTCGGTTGTTCACACACACAAGCCTGTTGCTAAATATGGAGAGAAATGCATTGTTGATTTAATTCCCTCAAAAAGATCACTGATATGAAACGAGCTTCAAATCCTCTTAGTGACCTTAAACACTCCTGAAGAAACAATTGGCCCTCAACCGCAGGAACAAATAAAATCGCCCTAATCTTGTTTGTAACTTTGTTCTTTCTTTGGCCCACTTCAGTATTTGAGATTATGCAAATTAGGAAAGCTAATGTATAGAGAGGTTGAGATAAGACAGGCTCATGGACTGACTGCAGGAGGAGCGCGGAAAATAAAAACCTTGCAGTGTCTTTTTGTTTGTTTGCAACAGTTCCTAAAAATTATAATAATAAAAAAATAATCACGTAGTTTGGCAGAATTTTACTTCAGCATTTAATTTTGCGCTCAATAAAAACAAGTCAGTTCGACATTTTCTTGATGTCTCCAATTCCACAGAAGACTGTTAATTAATCCATAATTACCAGCTCCATATACTATACGTTTATTTATTTATTTATTACATATTTTATATTATTTTATTCATCATTTGTTTAGGATATTTTGCCCCCCTTTTTTGTTTCCTTCTTTCACAAAGCATTACCTCAGTCCTCTGCGTCTGAACTCTTTTTGACCCCGGAGTGAAATGTGACTATAGGGTTTCAGAAAGCGGAGTGAGCAACTCAAATACTTGTAAAAGTTTCGCGACTAACTGTAAATTCTTCAGCTCCAAAGCCTCATTTTCCCCTCCACCGATTCTCGGAGCCTGGTGTCAGAGGGTTAGTAAAGGGTGGAGGGGAGAGAGAGAGAGAGAGAGAGAGCGAGGAGACCAAGACAAAACGTAACCGCGGCTTTCCCCCCCTCCTCACAGGCTCGGTATGAAATATGCTGCCCTCTAGCGACACCTGGCGGCCACAGCGAATTCCGAGCCGTCGGAAGGTTTGCCACAAAGGCAAGAAGGCCCACAAAATACGCCAAACTTAATTAAGCACACTAACACGAAATAAATCCCCAGAAAAATGACCACGCAAATGTGTTTTAAAATTAAAATTAAAGGTAGCTCCATTAAACTGTTTATTCTTGAGGTACCGGAGGTCATAAATCAAAAACTGAACTTTATAAAATGCCTTGTTTTTGTTTTACTGATTTAATCTAAATAGTGCACGCATTTTTTTTATAATCTGCCATTTGTTTTCTTGTGGTGCTTCAAAAATAAATTAAGTTCAAATGTCTGCGCCCTTTATATTTGATTCTATTATAAGACGGTCACTGTGTGACACAAAAGAGGAAAAAAAAGTTGGCCTTTATCAGCCCTAGCCTGCATTTAATTTAAGGCACCGCGTATATTTTGTGTTATTGAGTTTATCTGATTTTTTTATTTGTTTCTTTTTTTAGCCAATTTTGAAATCAATTCTGCAGCCACATAAATCTAAATAAACTGGACAAAGAAAACCAACAGCACTTAATAAGAACGCTCACGTGCTTATTTTAATAATAACAATAGAATCTGAAAATCCTTTTTTTTCTGTTATGAGCGATTTTGAAATAAACTAATAAACAAATTCAACGTTTTACAGGCTTTTACGCAAGAAAGGCACAAAAAAGTCAGCAAATCGATTCACATCACGATTCTGGAAACAACCTCAGCACCTAAAAAACTATTTATAAAATATTAATGCTGGAAATGTGATTTATTTTTTATTCTTCTTTTTACAGGAAAAAAAATCTTTCACGTATAAAATTATATATTGATGTATTTCCCCAACGCATTTTCCCCATACATTTATAAAAAAAAAAATTCCTTTCCCCCCCTTATCAAACTACCCAAACTACTAATATTTCCCCTCCTCAGTGCGTGCAGCCGCTCTGCAGAGAGAGTCTCAGCTCTGCTCGGCTGTGACACAGTTTGAGCAGGTCACTGCCGAGATTAGAGCCCGTCGTTAACGCCTGCTCGGATACACCAAATGCTGATTTAATGAGCTTGCATTGGGTGTTTGTCCCAGAATACCTGGTGTGCATGCGTTAGTAACGCCACAGACCGTAATCCCTGTGTTTTCCCCTGAACACGTGGCTTTAGGGGCAACCTAAAAACACTGCAAAGATTTGACTATGATTTCTTTTTCATTTCTTTCATTTTATTTTATTTCAGTCTTCCTGAACAGGTCGAAGCCTCTAAGTCCCGTATCCAGCCACATTACCACATGTAATTGAGAGAAGTTTAAGTGGAGGCCGGGAAACCGAGGAGTTAATAGCGGTGACCCTCTTGCTGTGCCTCTGTCGCTCATCATTTATCAGGCTTAAGGGGCTTAAACAGGCGACGCAGACCCACCTTTTATTACATATCAAACCCTCTCTCCCTTATCTGCATTATAGGAAATACATGCATCGTTGGCCGTTATGCGGATTTGGAAATAGAAACACGTCCAATAAAGTCGCCCTCCTCCGCTGATCAGAGGAAACGTGTCTTTAGGCGCCACAGAGACACCCCAGCGGTTTAAGTCTTTATTAAATTATCTTAATTCCCCTCTCCACTTTGAAACGAATATAAATGCGGCTCTTCTGTTGTTTGTCCAGCGCGGAAGAGAGGAAACGTGAGTGCGGAGGTCCGCCACGGTTCAAGATTAGGAGGCGAATAAAACTGTAAATGCAGACTCCAAGCGCCTGCAAACCTGCCCAGAGCGGATATAACGCGCACGACGTTAAAAGTCGAGTGTGGCAGATTTTTCTCTTTCCCTTTTTTAAATTTAGATGTCAAAATATAAAATATCACAAATATAAATATATATTTGTGTGTGTGTACACAGGTGGCAGCTGCTTTATTGGAAAAATTAATTAAAGGTGAGAAAAAGGCAAAAAACTTCCCCAAGACAAGATATATTTAGAGGCTCACGTGACTTCCGTCATTCTTCTTTATTTATAGCGAGCTTTAATGAATTAGTACACAGGCAAACCATTACAATACCCGCTCCCTTTATCCGGTCACGGCTTTTCTTGAGATTTGTGGCGCGCGTGTGTGTAGAAAAAAAAATGCATTTATTACTTAAAATTCTACCGATAAAAATCCTCTTTAATATTCCGGCATCCCTATAGGAAACGGATTTATTTTTTTTATTTATTTTTATTTTTATTTATTGCTGGCACAGGCTTTCAGTTAAACTTCAGGTCCATGCCTCAGTTGTCTGCTGGTTTCCTCTGAGGAGAGCTCAGTTAGTCAGCCTGAACGCAGCTGCATTCACGTGGTGCGAGGGGGTTTGATATTCCAGTCACACAACAGAGTAAACACTGCTCTCTTATCCAATAAACATCATTGATAAGGACCCTATATCAAAGCCATTTGAAATACAAAAACTAAGCATCAGCATTTATTTTTTACTTTGTTAATGAAGACATTGCATTTATTGTTGTTTACACATATATTTTAGCCTGTATCATAAATAGCCTTTATTAAAAATGTTTTGTTTTTTTCTCTGAAAATAAATGTATTGTGTATTTTGTGATTCTTATGACTTAATTATAAATTCTTGAATCTAAATGCAATTAAAATGTTTCAAAACTCTCATTTGATTCTCTCTCTTTTTTAAAAAACATACTTTCAGTAAGTTTTCACTGACTCACTCCCCTGTCTGGTACATATAGCAAATGGCTTGCACAAGTTGAGTTTTGCTCTGTTGCCCAAAGCACGTGGAGGGGCCAGGGATCGACGCTCCAACCCCGGGATTAGCTGACACCCCGCTCTTCCGCCTATGCCACAGCGACTATAACGAATCAAATGACTCAACCCATGAGACAGCCCCTATTGATTTGAATGGTGGTAAGCATGCACTTAAGTGCATCTGTTTGTAACCTGCACGGTCTGACCTTTTGCTTACTCCCTTCACAGTATGGGACAGCCCCACTACAAAAAGCACTGCTGGACAATTTAAAACCAAATCGGACTTGCTTAACACAACACAGTTCAGCTCTTACGCATGCCCCCCCCCCCTTGTGAAACAGTGCAGGTAAACAAATGCAGATGGTTTGTTTGTGTTTGTGTGTTTTGTTTTGGTCCCCCTGCTTTTTTTTCTGTTTATGCATTGCCATTTCCATCTTCTCTCACAGCCCAGTAGACCCCCCTCCTTCCCAAAACTCCCTCCATTCCTTGCTCCCTCCCTCTGCTCTGGTTCTGCAGGAGTTCACATGATCAAGCAAGGTACCCGAGTAATTACCTGGCATTGTCAAATAAAGCGACCACTGATTCAAATGAGGAGTGAAATATCAAAGACCGGCATTGCCTTTGCAGCCACTACTTATCCGCACAGGAGACAGAGAGGAGATCTGAGAGCTCGGGGACCTGCAGGGAGGCAACAACAACATTCAGCCTCCCCTTCCTGGATAAATATCACCAATGGGAGCAACAGAGCCAAACATGCCCAGGTTCACTAGTAACAGCATATTTATTTGTATAACATATCCCACTTATCCATTATTAGCTTGTGTATCCTTTAAAGTGGCCACAGTGCAACTTTAACAAGATGAATTTTGCTATATCCCCGGACCCTCCTGATGTGCATCCTGCCGAGTCTCCCTCAGAGGTCAAAGGTTGGAAATTTATGAATGATATTGTACTCTGAAGCAGCAGTCACAGGCAGCACAGTTACGCCGTGTTTCCAATGTTCTGCAGCAGCACTTTTTCTATATCTCTGGATCACATACAAAGGGAGGAATAAAGAGAAAGTAGTCACCAGGATTAAAACTGAATAGTGCATTAATGTTTGGCAGTGCAAGTCCTCAGCTGCAGAACCACATAATCATTTATAATGAGCAATATTTGTTTTTGATTTTCTTCTTGCTCAAAGTATTACAGTCTAAAACTTTTTTTCCCCTTTTTTAAATCAGCACACACGCTTTTTGCTCCCACCGCACGTTTCTGCTTTCACTACATAATTTAATATACTGTGTAATTTCTTCTACACCTCAATTCAATCAGCACTGACAATGGGACCTTTGACATTTTGACACATTAAGTGGAGGTCGGCCTCAGCGAACAATGTCATTGCTCTGGAAACAGCACCTAAAGAAAAAAAAAACTCATTTCTGATCCCTTCACATTCGAACTAGACAAGCGGCATCCTGGGATTTCTGTTCAGCATAGAGAGAGTACCTGTAATCTGACTCTCCACGTCTAAATGGGAGTTGAATAGGTTACATTGTGCAACACCAAATAAAATGCTTGCAATGCTTTAGTGAGTGTTTTTCATGGTTGGAGGCGAAATGGGGTTTGTGACGATATTTGAGCGTTTAATGCTATAAACACACAGACTTCCCTCCCTCTGGCATATGGATGGCTCCCAGGGACGCTTTGCATGTAAATATTCATAGTGTGATGGGATGGGCGATTAATTATTAAGCACAGCATAGAACTGTAATACTTGAATCTTGTTTTTTTATTTGCTGTACCTGAGGATGAACATTTTGAGGTGAAATGGGTCATATTTCAAAAAAACGTTCTTCCGGTGAGGCTGAAGAAATTGAAGAAAAGCTGTTAAGAAATAGAGCGCAATAATTATCAAGCAGAACATGCAAAATATGTATGAATATACATAATTAACATCATAGCTAAAAGGCAAAGAAAGTTGATGATAACAGCGGAGCACAGAAACGTTTCTCTTACATCAAAATCAGGGGCATGGCCACTCTAAAACGAATAACATGAAAGTCTGAGCGCTTCCTGTTTAACTTTCCAGGTGAACTCCATTGGCACACATTCCTGAAGTGTTTTTTTTTTTTTTTTTCCCTCCGCTAAGCTTTGCGGCCTCATGACAAACTGTCACACTGTGATGGAGCTCGAGTGGGGCCACCAGTGAGAGGTGGTTAGAGGGCCATACCTGATCTTCAAATTGCAGATATTTGACAACTAAGAAGAGAGCTGGGTCTGTATGGTTGGGTAAAGAACAAGGAAGGAGCAGTGAAGAGTTAAATAAAGTGTAATTTTACACTCATAACGTTTGCTTGAGTAGAAGAAGCTTCACTCAAGTAGAGGCTTTATATAGATTCAAAATGCAGATTGGCCCCTCCAAAAAAGAAAAAAAAAGTGAACCAGTGATGCACATCATTTGCGTTGACGTGACTCAAAAGCAAAAAGGACCATAAGATGCTTGCATCCCTGCCATTCAAGTCATTTGTGTCCTGAAAAACTCTGAGCGGAAATGAATTAACAATTTCCCTAGTTGCTGCGTCCTTTTAAAACCCTCATTACGCAAAAGCATTGTATATATTATTCAATCCCTTAGAGGAATATAGAACGAAGACTATGTTCATCTTATCATCACTGGGTTGTAATATTATAATCAATTAGCATGGATGAACTAATTGTCCAATCTCTCACTTGCTAATTAACCCAGGAAATATAAATGGGACAAACTAATGCTCCATTTTTTTGAAAAAAGAGGATACACAAATTGAGCTCATGCTTTAGTTAACACGGTTGGTTTCTTGAATGGGTTCGTCAATATGTATGAGCTACATCAAAGAGCCGAGATAGAAATGGGGCTTGCACAGATGCAAAAAAAAAGCAGAACACATTTAAGATCCAGAATATGCAAATACATCGATTCTTGTTGAACTCTGGTGTTTGCATAACATCGAATGACACAGTCTGTGAGAGCTCTTGTGTGCCACTTGTGTACAGACTACAAAACACACTGTCCTCTGGGATATTTTATTTAAAAAGGCACACAGCGCGGCATAAATACACCGAATTTCAATGCGCTCTTATTTCCAAATTGCAGCTGCCTAAATGTGGCTGAAATTATGTAATTGAATGTAAAGCAGGATTGGAGTTTAACGCGAGCTGATCGCTATCACTCAGTCGCACGGATGTCGTAGGTGATGTGGATTCGCCACGCTGCGGTTAGACAAAAGGTTGTCAACATTTCTGGTACAGTGAGGCTGATGAGATTAGAGCAGAGCAAAAAGTTCACAGTGACAAACAGCGAATGAGACACTCGGAGAAAATCAGTGAGATGTTTGCTTGTGTAACTCTAGACGTATGTTTCCAGGGAGTAGCCCTCGGCTAGATTACAGTACAGATGGTGACTAACTGCCCTTTAACAGAAATGAAAGTACAGTGAATAAACATATCTTTTAACCCAGGAACACTAAGACGGTTTATTACTTCAAATTTTATAGATACGGAAACTCACTATTGTGTATAAAATAAATGTATGTATAATAAATGTCACGTTTATACAAAACTGCTATTTGTTTACACCAACACAAAATAAGGAATTGGCCCAAAAACGCCAGACAACTTTTTGTTTTTGCTCTCCGGTCCTTTGTTCTGTGCTGTTGTCAAATTTGAAATTTAATCCTGTTTTCACCTGACTCCATCTGTAGAAGAGATATCCCACATTCTCCTTTAATATTCACTGGTGGTTAATTATTAAAGGTATGTATTTGAATTATAAATATACTAGTTATACAGAAGTAGGCAAAGCAGGCATATAGCCTCAGGCTAAATTCTTCCATTACCCATTATTTTCCAGTCTGCCGTCTCCATATGCCTGCCTCCTTTCCCTATGTCATCTCCAAAAACACAGAGGCATTCCTTTGTACTTACCTACCCCTCCCCACTTTGGCCACCCGAAAAATCTCCCCCTCCATACATATGTGTGCTGTTTCCTTGAAGTAGGATGTCACACTTGTCTTAAATATAATGAATCACTATCTTCAAGGCATCCCTGGATCCCAAACACTCCCCACAGAAACCTGCCTAGTCCTCCCTCGTTTCGAGCCTTCCTACATGTCACAAATCATCCGTTGTGGAGGGCTCTCCACTAAATCATTAACATTGTCAGAAATGACTGGGCCAAGAGTGGGAAGAGCCCAGAGATGCAGCAAAGGCGTACGTGCATGTGATGGGAATATAGAATGGTAAACAAAGACACAGCCTTATACCCAGTCTTCCTTTTCCTTGCTGTTCCCCTTTGCCTCCTCTTTGTATTGTTTTTTTTTTTTTTTTTTTGCTTTCCCCTTTCATGGGATTTTCGAACAAGAGAGAGGAGTACAGTATGAGGAAAAGTAAAGAAACTGTCAAAGAAGTTTAACAACTCACGTGAAATTGCTAGCCTCCACTCTCGAAACTGCTGTGAGTTTTTCCTGAAGAGTTTTTTCTTAAAACTCTTCTTTGTAAACATTGTTAAAAAAAATATGTGCAGTGCGATTATGTCTCTGGGCCATTTTGATAACCGTATTTGGAGGTCCAGCGTTGAGAGGATAATCAAAATTATGACGTCTTTTCCTCGAGTGGGTTAACTTAAACTGTGACGGCTTTGTTGTCACACAACGATAATTCTCCTGTCATACAGCATTATAGTTTGTTCCATATACAGCATATGTGCCATCTAATGAAATGCAAGCTCCTCGCGTGATGCTTCTTATCAGCCGACTTCCCTTTAATGCTATAGCCATACTCTCATCTTAAGTGTACACTCCTACCTATGGTATCATCCATCAAAAGGATTACTAATTTTCCTTCAATTTCCGTTGCTCTCTTAAGAATCTAAAGGATGATTGATAACAGATGAAGGAAAAGCACAGTGGTACTGTTTTTAACCTTGCTCAAGTCATTAATCTGCTTTATACCCATGAAGGTAGTAAAGGAGACAATGAATTAGTCATTAAAGCACAGGTCAGTTTATTAGAATTCCTGATTGAACTGTAAAACGACTTCTCCCAAGATGCCCGAGCAGAAGGAGGAATCTGCAAAACCGGGGAGAAAAAAGGAGCTGAGGGAAGCAAGCGGAGGAATTTGTGCGGGAGTGCATTTTCCCATCGAGAAAATGGCAGAAGCCATCGCTAACCTGCCAAAATAACAGCTAATTAGCACGCAGAGTGTATCTGCACACAGTTTGGTAAAAATCATGCACAAACTGCTACATGAAAAATATCAAATGGATTGTGCTAGTTAATATGCCCTCATATAAATGCATGTAACTACACTAAATCATGGTATTTGGCCAAACCTCATGTCTGTTGTTGACGTGAGTGCTGGCTTATGTTTGTGACTAATTATTAAGCCATTTGGTTGCTGAAGCAGCCTGAGACATTTGCCACTCCCTAAAACAGAGTAATCATCAAATGACTGGCAAAGGGGTCATGAGACCTGACTGAGAGGACGTAATAGATAAGATCGAAACCAAAACACAGTGCAGTGCTGGCAGTGTTAAACAAGTGGATTTAATTTGTCTTGGGGAACAAATTTGTAGTAATTAAATCCTGCAGCTGCAATAACTGCGAGTGTGAAAATAAACGGAAATAAAATTCATCGTAACGATCAACAATTTGGTTTTTTAAATCTCTAAATCTGTTCCTGCCAGAGAATTATCAGAGGGGCAATGTTCACATAAATCTGCTGAAAATAGCTGGTATTAAGCAGCGTAAAGTTTAAGAGTTGCAGTTTGCAAATGCTACATTCCACTCCCAACAGCCTGGATAAACACATTTCCCAGTTATGAGAATTCAGAATATGACAGCTGAGATATGCCATTATTAGCCAGCATTCTCAGGCATGTAAACATCTTAGTCCATTAAATGGTGATTTTGTGGCCTGCGTAAACTCTGTTTCCATGGCAGCAAACATAATATTGTTTATTTATGTAAACAAGGGTGTTTGTGGATGGGATATGAAGATCAATATAAACAGCCTACCCTAAATGACCTGAATGGGGTTGTGCTGTTGTAGAATATTCTGTTATCATCATGCATCACTTGCAGCATGGAGGATGGTTTTTCAATTTGCCAAAAAGTGTTTATTTTAGAACTTGCTTGAACTGTGAGCTGTTAGATTGTTTTGAGACCAAATGCAGCCGGAGGGCTTTCAAGAGCTGATTGCGACGTGTCATTCTTACCAGGAAGGCCACTTATCACAGTGGCCGACTCCAGAGGAGCTGGCAGGGCTTTGGGGCTCTCCACTTAATGTTTTGTCTATGACACGAGAAGTGAACTGCATTAGTTTAAGGAATGCCTGAATCAGACGCACCAGGTGCTTTGAGCATGTGGGCACACAGGCTTGACTTACACTGTGGTGGTTTCTTGTTTACAGCCATGTCTACAGACTGTCACCCCAGTCTGTCTTACTCCGTAACTAAATGGAACTTTCATTTCCTGGTTTGTAAATGAGTCTCTCCCTCTGCTTTTGTTTGATATTTATTTATTCAGTTTATGTGACAGGAACAATGCACATTAATCAACATCTCAGCTTTCACGTCACTGTAAATGTGTCAGACCCTCTCTCCCCTCTCTCCCCCATCCCCCCCCCCTCCAACTCTCCTCCCTCCCTCTCTCCTCTCGCTGTCGTTTCTCCTCTCCTTCCCTCGCAGTGCAGTAGCCTCAGCGTAACTCCAATCAGCAAATCAGCACAGTAACTCTAATGAGTGAAATTGCTTATGAGGGGAATCTGTTTCCGATGGCGGGCCCGATGATTAATGTGCACTGACAACATGTCTTTCCTCAAGGAGCTTTGCTAGGCTGTGGCAGATGTGTGACGCCACCTCCTCAAAGATGGCCTGCACTTCCTCTGAAAGGCCGACATTCAAAGGGAGAGGGATTAACTGGAAATGCTTCTGTGGAAATTACGTAAGCTCAAGTGTTCAGGACAGCCCAGGACTGAAGAGTGATAAAATAGTATTAATATAATAATGATCACAATCACACTTTGGTTTTCTCGAAGTTATGATATCCATGTAAAAACGTATGTACACGCTGCACTAACACAGCAACAACGCAAAAGCCCACTGATCCAACTTGGAACTGGTGCAGATTGTCGAGACTGTTACTCTTGTGGAGTACTTCGGTTACCTAACCATGCAGTATTTTTAATGGTTTATATAGTTACAGAAGTTCATTAGTAAGTGAAATTGGATACACGTAAACTGGCTGAATGTTTTATGTTACTGTTTGACTTTTATTTAGAATAACCGCCAAGGATGCCAGTTGTTGACGCTTGAAGTCAGAAATTCCACATATCTCCAGCTCAAAATGACATCTCATTGGCTGGCATGAATATTTCTTTCTCCAATGCAGTTGCTTGTAATTATAGTGTGAGTGATACGACCTGAACCTGATAATATGCTGAGTTGTGGTTGGAAGGTAACACTACAGGCAACTTGAAGGTGGTAATTTGCTACAAGGTGTACGAAGCAGATCCAGTTTTACACCTACACTTAACCTTCCAATATGAACAAGTTTCATGAAGCAATCATTTTATATTAAATATACTTTATATATATATTATAGTCTAGTATTAGGGTATGACAACATTTTTATTCTTACTTATATAAGTGTACAAATTAGAAATAATAAGAAAGGGCAAGTATTCTGTATTTGTTTGAAGACTTGATTTTAATGGAGTTCAAATGTGCTTTTTTTTTTTTTCTCACAGAGCGCTTTGATTTTTCCCGTATTACATCCACGAGTTGAAAAACAGATATTATCCATGTCATGATATAAATCTAGAATTACTGCCTTGTTGTTGTTGTTTGCCTCTGCAAAACATTTCAGTTGCTTTTTACACGGGGCAGCTGTGGCTCAGGAGGTAGAGTGGATTGTCTAAGCTTTGACATGAAGACCGACTGAGGCGGAGATCAAACTATCAACTTTTCAACGAATAGATGGTAGAAGTGTGTAGAAAAAAAGCCCTGCACAGATATGTCTATGAACTGGTGAATGTGGCTTGTAGTGTAAAAAATGACTTCTTTTCAAGAGTGAAAGAGTATCTGTCCAAACTAATACATATGTAGTGTAAACTATACAGAAACTTTCAAGCAGGACATTAATTACTATCCCTAAACTAGTATAGAGTGAAACTTAGGTTACAAACTCCCCCCTCAGTTCCTAAATGACTGCACTGAAACGTGGCCAGAAAGGTTTATTTGCAGAACATTATGATTTCACAGTGAAATGTAATCACTTCTTCTTCTATACAGTTTTGCCATTATTAGTGTGAATTCTTGCGTTTTGGCCAAAAAAGTGTTGCGCAAGGTCACATTGACCTTGGTTTTTGTCTTTGCTCCACCAAGTTCTGCTCGGTTTGTGCCAATTTCTTAAGCATAGTGTCCATGGGACCGGGGTGGATGCATGGATGGACACGCTGCTTTTACCTGCACAGCCGCATAGCTACACATACAGTAATGTAGGACTGAATCCTCGTGATAGTGTTATGTAGAACACAACCTTGGTCCATCACTTGTGATGCGATGGTGGTCTTACTGAGCTCAAATTAAGAAGTGTCACATGACACATTGTTACACATGAGGGGAATCCAGTGGCTGGAGTTCAGCCCTCCTGCTTCAGCTGCTCAGCTGTTTCCATTCCATCATGCGTGTACATTTCATCCGGCTCCTGTTAATGCTGAGAGATTGCTCACAACTAATGGCCGTTTCTGAATGTCTTATTAATGCTACATGGAATTAGCCATTTATTTGGACAACTGTTTTAAACAAGTAATATGATAGCAGCAACAAGCACACCCTTCTGCTTGCTGTGTTGGAGCTGCAGTTTAAAAAGTTACTGTAAGCCATATATCATCTGCAATAAAAATGTCCATGATACATTTCAATCTTTTCACTTTTTAACTGTATTGGCTCAATAGCATGTGATGAGTTTAGATTAATAAGGAACTATTCATCTCCACACTTCACACTTCAAGAGAATTTCTTATCTACCATAACCATTCCCCAAATTACATTACACAGAGTCTGAAACACTTATCCTTGGTTTGTAAGGGTCTAATGTAACATGCACCATTATCGTAGAATTTCTACCTAACGACCCAACTAACCCGAACACTCCTTTCTTCATTCCAAGCTTGCAGATGAGATGAGACCCCACTGAGCCAATGAGCTTCAACAAAACTGACTTGATTGCCAGGGATTTAGCGTCAATGATCCTAGAATAACAAGGAGCATATTGTACCATCAGCACAGGGTTGCACAGCCAGGCCTGTTCCAGGTTAACAGGCTTTCAGATGCCTGGGCTCAATGATGGAGGTAATGATCTCATGATCCAGCAATACAGGTGAATAGATAACTGCATAGGCAATGGGGACTATAAAGGAGAAAAATTGCATAGTAGAACAAGTGGACACCCTACACATTGAAAAATGTGTAAAGATAAATTCAACGAAGGGAGATTATTGCATCATATCATTATATTGTTAAATATTTTTAAGACTCACAGGGTGAGAGCAGTTAAATAACAACAGAGTTAAACATAACAAACTCATAAGAGATCATGATTAGATCATGAGGTACTAATAAAAAAATAACTATGGCATTGTGTCTATGGAGCGCATGTAAAGTATCAGCTTGCAAACAAGTCATTATCACAGTGAGACCACTGACGTTGTTACGCATCGCTGTCAATATTATGAGTGGAGCTTCAGTACTTTGCACAACTCTATATGAAGTGGTTTGACACTCCCACTAATTGTGTGTGACTTTTATCAAGCATTGAAAATTCATTTCTTGTAATTTCCGCTGCAAAGACACCTTGTCAGCCTGTCCCTGCCAGATGCCAAAGTAGTGGCGAATGAGTGAAAGAAAAAAAAACAGCTCATTTTGATTATTAAGATATGATTGACACCAAAACAAAGAGCAGTCATAGTGCATTGTGCATTTGTTTTTAATTTTCCACAAGTTTTTAATCACAATGTATGACATCTGTCACCGGGAGGCCTCTGTGATGTGACTGACGGAAAAGGCACATTTGTGGTGGAGGCACAACAGAGTGTTTATATATGATGCTTTCCGCATATGTGCATAAAAATATCTGCAGTAAAGACAAGCTTGCATGCATCTATATGCAGTCCTTCTTTGTCTGCATGTGCATATAGGAAACATGCACGTGAGTTGACGCTGATAGGACAAAAGCAAGGTAGCATTATCATTACTTAACATATCTGCCTGCCTGCGACCACCACTCATAAGCTTAGTCCCTGTCGCTAACCGCCTTGGGAGTTCAGATAATGTTCCGTGGCTGACAGAAGACAGGTTGATAGCTGTCAGGGACAGAAGCAAAATAGATGACAGGATTTCATTGGGGCACCTCTAAGGCGCATTAGGGACCTCAGGATCCCAATCCCCAAACATGCAATGAAGAATCATTTTGTCACAAAGGCACAGGGTCGCCCATCACTGTCTATTGCATGCCTTGATTAATCGTAGGGATGGATCAACATTATGTCCTATTCAGGGAGATGCTTAATTGCCTCTGCTATCCAACTCATCCATTGCCCTAATGATTGTGCGTCTGCTCCTCTGGACACATGGGTAGTCTGGCGGACTGTAGCTTAGCAGGACAGGACCCCCTTAAACATCATCACCAGCTGAGAGCTTACCCTCTTCAGACACCTTTACCTCCCCCCAACTGCGAATATGTGGATAAATGGAGCCGGCTTCATCGCCCGTAGCCCCGTGTTTATATTCACAGCAGAATGTCTGCGAGTGTTAATGTATGTAGATTTCATTTCTGATGAGTGATTATTTGACTGCTCATTTTGCCTAAGATTTATGGCACTCTCTCTATCTCCTGACTGCAGTGCCACTCTTATCTTTAATAAAAGAGATGAGGACATTAATCAGGTTTTGTTGGCGGCCCTTACTAAGACATTAAATGTATTGTATGGGGTGAGTAAACACGCTTCACATCCTTCTCTCTCACAGTAGAGAGAGACTGGAGGAAGGAGGGTGAGGGACAGGCAAGAGGCGAGTGAGAAGGAAAAAAAAAAAACCTCATTATATTTATCATAATTTCACATCTGCTGTTTTTGAAGCAATGTACCATGAGCCCATAAAGTGTATTACAACTGGGCATAAATTCAACTGATTTGTGGCTGGAGTAGCTAATTCCTTGAGTACATTTTAGAAAAACAAGCACTGAGCCCTGAAATTGCAATTCTATAAAGGCTTTAAATTACTGAGTACAGAATCAAGAACTTGCCTGATGTGCTGCGCATGGTGACCGTGTTATAGGGGAAAGCAGCAATCCCAAGATAGAGACAATAAAACCTGAGATGAGTGAGCCATATACTCAAACAAAATAAAGGAAGAGAGGATGGGGCTGGCTACAAGATGAGGAGAAGTGACTATCATACCCCTTCATCTCATTTTACCCTTTTAACCACAAGGATGCATTTGAGAAGACACGTTTAATTCTCTTCCTCTATAATATCAATCTCTCCCTGCTTCATCCAGGAGGAAGACCTAGTGCAGAGACGCTAGAACCGCGTGCAAACCCTCCTCATTCAGACGTAGTAAAAATGATACGAGTCTCATCATTAGCACAAAGGGGAGGATGTGTACTGAGACACTCCTGGCCAGCCAAAACAGAAACAGCCTCACGCATTTCCACCTATAATATAAGCTTGTGCACGCACAGTAACACACAGCATCCATTCATTAATTTCCCAGAATCACTAGCAGATATTTATGTTTTTCACTTTAACTGATTTGTATGACTATGTGATGCCTTCTTCACAAATCATTAAAAAAAAAGAAAAAGAAATCAGTTCCCACTTTTTATACAAAAGTATTATTTTGCTATCACACAAATTCAAGGCGTCACGATGTCTCACGGTGTATTAATATTTCATGTCATTCTTTCTCCCTTCCCTCATGCACTCCCATTCTATCACCTACCCTACCCACCTTCACTGCGTCTCACCTCCCCGCGTTCTTCCTCTTCTATCTAGAGTCATTTGGGATCACCATGAACAAGATTTTCATATCAGGTAAATGAATATCTTTATCACAGAGGCAGAAGCTGGGATGCTCGGGGAGCTGGAGAGAATAATCACACAGAGCAAACAGTCTAGGGAGAAACAGAGAGGCACTCAGTAATAACAACCTCTCTCAGTCTCTGACACTGCTCTCTGTGTACATCTAAATAGCCTGCTTACTGTGGTGGATGCTGTGGGATCAATGGCTTTGCTGTGGCTTACCGCTGACCTGACACCTTGGAGGAGCCTACAGGAAAAAAAAGGATGAAAGGATGTAGTGATGGTACAACACGAGCCATGACACAATATTTGATATACAAGTTTAAGAGAAGTGCCTTTTTTCTTTTAATAATTGAGACATATTGGTCATATTTTTGGCCACTCTGGTAGTACTCAATCACTCAGTTCACCACTCTGGTCCTGACATAATTTTTCGGCAGCTGCTCCCAAGCAAATTTATCATCCAAAGATGAATAATCCTACTCACATTAGTACATTTTCAATTGGTGTGACAATCATTTTGTAATTTTTCCAGTAAAACATGCAACTATTGTACAGATTGCAGTTTAAATTTACCCAGACACTGATGGTTCCTTATGGATGACACCTAAAGATTATTTTAGGGATCCTCTGACTTTTCCACTGGAGCTGTACAACGCAACTAGTGTCACAACAACAGTAGGAGTAGCAGTAGCCAGGATTTGAAAACCATAGCTGAAGCTTAATGTAAAATCTACAGGAAGCATTTAAGATTACACTCTAAATGAATGAAGTTAAAGGTCGTATATTAAATATACAAATATTTTGTATATGTGTATTTTTTGTATCTATATGAACCCATTAATTGCGTTCTTCGTTAATTGCGCCATGAACGCCTCTACAGGCACACACATTATCAGATTTGTTTGCAGTGTTTGGCTAACCGTAGCGGTGCTAGCAAAAGTAGCCTTTGTTTTTTCATGCTAGTGACCACATTTCACTGCAGAATGCGGTTACACATCACTTGGTTGTTTGGGTTATATCCCAATTTATTTGATCAAAGTCCACATACAACGGGTATTTACTGCAGAAAAGCGTTAGCTTAGCTGTCATCTGTTTACTTCCTTATTTTCTCCTTTGCAACTTTAATTCACTGTCAGGGCTGGAGAGTGGAGCCCAGTAAAAAAATAGTACTGGATTAATACCCTGACTATAGTTTTAAAACAAAGCATAACATTTAAAATATTTGTGCAAATAAAAATAAAATAGCACTGATTAGCTAGAACAGTTTGTCACTAGTTTTATGCACTGTTACTAACAATTATGGAAGTTTTTAATAAATTAGATAAATCAGTCTGTTTCTGCATAACAGGTAGACTTTTCATTTACCTGTATGAAGACTGGGAACGCTTCATTCTTTTCTAATGTGGAGAGCAGAACAAAAAAGCAGCCATCTCTCTTTATTGCAATGCCCAATAACAGTTGATTTAATGGCTATAAAATGTGTTCATTAGAAGGTTATAGTTAAGAAATATTGAAAGTATACCTAAAAGTGTCACTTTTATAGTGAATGAACCGGATAATATAATCTAAAAAGGCTGTGATTATATTCAACTCCTGTCCTCCAGCATTATCTTGGAGCTCATAAAGGGATGAAATTTAATATGATGCTTTCAGTCAGTTTAATTGAATTTTAATTGCCACTTTGGACAGAAGGTTTAGATCTAATCAATAAAATATTAAACTTTTGGGGCTTTGAAGTGGAATGGTCTCCCTGTCGCCCTCGGTGCAATGCATCCTGCCGAATGGCGTGTATAAAAAGTCTGTTTATGAGATGAAGTAGCTGAGCCAACACCTTGCTGTTTTCCATAGAATTTCAACAGAATAGCAGAACAGCAGATAAATAACACAAGGCGAACAAGCTGAGATTCTATTAATTACGCTGGTGTGGAAGAGTGGTCGGTCACCTTCAAAGGAAGGCCTTTAATGTGCCAGAGCTATAAATATTTTGAAATGTCACACCTTGGGAAGACAGCATCAGGCCAGAGCCGTGGCGATAAATCAAAGCCGGAGAAGAACCAGGAAAGAAAAGATGGCTCTTTGGTATTTTAGAAATAATTACTAATACAAAAGAGGTAATGAATGAAGCTATAAATTACATTAAAACAGACCATTAGGAGAGAAATAGTTTATAAAACCCATTGCTGTTCCTTAAAATTACCTTCTCAGAATAGCGGCTATTTTACTTCATCCATCACTCATGGAGAAAAACATGTATGTATAATATCACTAACTCAGCTGACTGATGCAAAATTAATTGATTTTGTGCTGCTTTAAAATGGGAATATTGTTCTTTCCAAAATTACCATCACAGTAGTTTCTCCTTGCAAATATAATGCCTTACAATAATGTCCAAGGTCAACTTCTATGGGAACTATTAGAACCTTCCATGAAGTGCAACTTCGATCCAAATTGCAGAAGCTTTTCTCAGAGATACGACCTGGACAGACACCTGTGAGCTAGTGAGTGGCCTGTTTGTAGGCCACTCACTGACCGCCACTAGCATCACCAGCACACAATACAGTTATAAATCTGCAGGAGCCTTGGTAAGGCTGCTGCACGGATGGAAGGAATTTATCCTCCATCCCTATAGAGAGAGCTTGCGAGAGGAAAATGACATGGCCCATCCTCTAAGGCTCATAAAAGTCTAAATTAAATATCAAATGGAACCACTGATGGATAGCGTCCCTTCCATGGATCCCCAGCCCCGCCTCAGCCTCCACTCCCTGCCACGACAGGTGCTGCTCACATGACTGGAGAGCCAGACAACTTTGTTAGTGGGATTATTCTTGGTTCAGTGTAAAAGCCCCTGTGTACAAAATGAAGCAAGTGAACATAACAAGATGCCATTATTCGTTTCTGGTTTCTGCCAGTTAGATCCTCCCTTTCTTTCAGAGGATTCGTAAATATTACACAGTGCATGTATGACTGAATGTTTTTTCAAAAGGAGCAATTTATCATCTGAATTACAGAATACATGATTCTCTACATATCCATATTTATAAACTCATGATTCTACAATCCTCAGCAGAAGAACGCTTCCAAAGATTGCTGTCAGAGCGAAACACCTCTATGGCAGATACACTAACACTAATGCCAACCCCACCACAATAGCCAGTGGTAACACAAGGCTAAAACTGCACATTATGAATCATCAATTGTCGCCCTGCTTTGTATTATCTCCAGAGAAAATCCCAATCTGGGTTTGAGCCCACGGCTGATGGACACCCCATTATTCACTTGCGCTTCTTCAGCTCTGAGACAGGAGTGGGGATAGGCAGTAAAACGGCGGCCTTAAGATTAATCCTCCCCTCTTTCTCCTGCTTTCTGAATCAGAATGAAATAGAAAATTCCCTTTCCTTAATCAAAAAGTTTTTATCACCCCCCCACCCGCACCCCAACCTGGAAGTGGAAGTGGGCATAATGCTTGTTCCATTGCTCATCCCCTGAATTGACACTGTAGTGGGTGATGAGAGGGATCTGCTAGTGCTGTCTTTTGTACTGTGACAAGCAAGCACAGCCCCAATCCCAAAAAAAGTTAGGATGCTGTGTAACATGTAAATAAAAATAGATTGCCATGATTTACAAAAATCTCATGAACCCACATCTTCACGCTAAAACATGGAAAACACACCAGATGTTTAAACTAACATAATTTACTATTTCATGAAAAAACAGGTGGGATCTGCTTGTCGTGTCAGTAACGTTGGAAACCATCAGCACCATCAAGGTTAATTTTTTTCTTATCAGGGAATAAAACTTTCTTCCACCTTTCAATGTCCCATGTTTGGTGCTCTCTTGCAAAGTCCAAATGGTTAGTTCTGTGGCGTTCAAGGAGATGAGGTCTTTGAAGACATGTTTGTTTTGAAGCTCTTCAGTCTCAGATGGTGTCTGATTGTTATGGGGCTGAAATCGACACCCTAATTTGGGTAGAAGATTGTTCAGTGTCTTAACGGACAGATAATTGGATCCTCTGGCTCGGTGCTGGTGAAATTTTTTTGGGTCTTCCACTTGACTTTTTTTCCATAACCCTCAGGATCATTTAAGAAATTCCAAATGACTGTCTTACTGCGTCCCACCTCAACAGCAATGGCTTGCTGCGAGAGACCCTCCTTATGCAGTTCAACAACACGACCACGTTCAAAAAGGGACCGTTTTTTTCCTTTGCCATCAGAACGTCATGACAGTGTGACTACCGGACAGAAAATGACAATGATTCCACATTTTTTCACAGATTTGCCCTTTTAAAGGCATGTATTTCTAAATTTCTAATCAGCTGTAAAACAGCCTGTTTTACTTTAAGTGTTGTTCTCAATAAATTGTTTGCTCAAAAAAAATGTTTTCTCTCACTCCTATCTCTTCCTGTTGCACGTTTGGGACTGTATATACAGGTTTTAGACCACCATAATCTCCCATCCAGGCGTCTTTTTGAGGGAAGGCTTTGCATTTTTCAGCAAGACAATGTTAAACCACATTCTGCATAAACAGCATGACTCCATAGTAGAAAAGTTCGGGGGTTGAACTGGCCTGCCTGCAGTCCAGACCACCAATTTCCAGCTGTAAACATCTGCCACATCATGTAAGAAAACACATGGCAAAGACGAACCAGCTGAGCAGCTAGAATCTTACATCTGATGAGAATAGGACAGTTTTCTTTCCCAAATGTCCAGCAAGGGATCTCTGCAGTTCCCAGACATTTACAGACTGTTATTAAAAGTAGAGTGGATGCTACACAGTGGGAAGCATTGGCCTGTCCAACTTTTTCCAATGTTAGCAATAAAGTTTTGTAAACTAAGGTTGTAAATTAAAATCTTTATTATTTACATACAGGTCTTAACTCAAGATCGTAGCTCAAGAGTTGGCAGTTTGTCTTGTAATTGGAATGTTGCCGGTTCGGGCCCCGGCTTGGACAGTCTCGGTCATTGTGTCCTTGGGCGAGACACTACACCCGTTGCCTACTGGTGGTGGTCAGAGGACCCGGTGGCGCCAATGTCCAGCAGCCTCGCCTCTGTCAGTGCGCCCCAGGGCAGCTGTGGCTACAGTGTAGCTTCCCATCACCAATGGGTGAATGACTGAATGTAGTGGAAAGTGCTTTGGGTCCTTAGAGACTAAGTAAAGTGCTATACAAATACAGGCCATTTACCATTTAAGAACAGGGCAACCACATTTGAAATAACATGGTGGCAAATTTCGTGGTACTGTAATAGAAGGCAATAAGGCATGGATATATAGAAATAAAGCCTAATAACATAATTTTAAATCTAATTTTCTGAAAACTTATTCTATATGAGGAGTGTCTAGAGCCAATTATTTTAACTAAAACCGAACAATCACAATCATCTTTTCCTCGTGCTCACAGGTTGGTAATGTGCTGCACAAAGTGAGATGTGATTTGGCTCTCAGTGAGATCAAGCATCAGGTGAGCTGTGAAGTTGCGGTTGTAGTTACCTGTCTCTTTCCTCAAACAGCTAAGCTCACCAAAGCCTCGATGCCATCATGCCTTAGTCGGCCCGCATCACTTAGCAGAGGGGTGTGAATTTGTTTTTACGGAGGCGTTAATGAACTGTGGGCTTTGCGGCCTTAATGAGAGTGTGCCTCTATTGAGCAAAGGTACCTGGGAGGATAATAAGAGTTCACAATTCACAAACGTATCCCTCGCTGACGCTTATATGGTGTTTTAACAAAAGAGCTGTTGATGGCCGCTGATGCAGTTCATCTCTGACCTGGCAAATCAGCTGCGCAAGGAAACAAGACTCCGGGAGTATTCGTCATCCATCAAGAACATGCAGTTTTGTACCACAGCTTCTGGCTTCCAGCCAAGTCCAAAGCGACCCATTGTACAGCAGCCAAAAGACAAAGGCAGCTCCCCCTCTGCTCTGCGAGAACAGTGCGTGGAGGTGTGGGTGGTTATGCAGATCACTAATTGTACAGGCCACCGGGGAAAGAGAGAACGGAATGGCAGCCTCTCTGCAAGACATAGCGAGGGAGGGGAGGGACGGACTGGTGTGAGCCACCCTCCTTTCTCTCTCACTCCCTCTCTTTCTCCTTCTTTTTCACTCTCTACCCTAAATTGGCAGCTGGCAGGCAAATGAATGCAGTGTGAAGTGAGCCCACTGAAGTGCAGGGTCCTGCTGTTCAGGCAACAAAGGAGCTCCATGCGAGACATCTGCTGTTCAGTTATCAGAATACATTTAGTCACGTGCCTCCCTTCCCGTGCTCTTTCTCCATTCCTCTTCCACCAAAGCCATGCAACATCCATTCTGTCAACTGAGAACTGAGCCTTTCTTTCCAGCCAGTCCTCTT
Organism: Simochromis diagramma; assembly: GCF_900408965.1. Classification (NCBI taxonomy): domain Eukaryota; kingdom Metazoa; phylum Chordata; class Actinopteri; order Cichliformes; family Cichlidae; genus Simochromis; species Simochromis diagramma. The sequence goes on from NW_024387030.1 coordinate 9,404,938, forward strand.
CAACAGCATTCTTCTTTAGATCACTCCTCCACTGATACTCCCCCCATCGCTCTCTCTCATTCTGTGACTTGCCTTTACAATCCCTCTCTCCACCTCTTTTTACGCTGCCTTTATTTAAACAGTTTAGGTCTGGCAGATAACCCTGGAGTGCTTCCTATCTGGTCCAGAATGCTTGAACTCTGTGTGAGTGATCACAAGACGGCCTGAGGAAACAGCAGACTGAATCTTAATGAGCCACACTCGCACAAGCAAAAGTAAATTGAGCTTACCACCATGATAAATTAAGCTAATGAATGCAATTGTTTTGTGGCACGCTAGCTTGGGCTGGAGCCAGATGGTCAATACTTAGTGCAGAGTTTTGTGGCGCTTATCTTACTTTTCCTCTTTTCTTGCTTTTCTGCTAAAAAACAAAAACAAAACAAACAATTTCTTCCTTCTGTTATATTACATTTTGCTTCTATCTTAGTTTACTACCTCTGACACGGTTTGCATGAATACCTTTTAGGTATGTGTCCTTCCGACACGGTTGACCAGGGACTTGCAGCTGAGTAAAACAAGCATCAACGAGGACATGATAGGGGTCTGTGGTGGAGACCGTGGTGTGCATTTCTCCCCATTTCCTGTCCTGACTCACGATATCCGTGTTTACTTTAACATTTAATACCCCTAAAGTGTGTCACTCGGTTTGCACGCTCTTCACTCTCCACTTTGTCCTCCATCCTCTCCCAGTGGTGCAGACTAGCATGAAGGTTGCACATCCAGGAAGGGACAAACCCCCTCCTGTACTGCGTGTAAACTAGATGACTTCCTCTAGGCAGGTGGCACATATCCAGATGTTCTCTCAATTTCCTCCTTGTGTGTGTGTGTGTGTGTCCGCTATGTGTATGCGTGCATGTATTGCTTGACACACCCCAAGATGGTGACCTCCATGCTCTCTCAACAACATCACCACTGGAGCAGTTTACACCATAATGACTTGTACTGCCCGAGGCCCCACCACATCTGTGGCTCCCTTCCTCCATCTTTGTCTCTCAGTCTTTACCTCTTTCTGTCTCTGTTTTTCTCTTTGTCTTTCGACCTCCCTAACATGCAACCTGTCCACAAGTCTTCTGCTTTCTCTGGTCTGTCATGCATTTTCCCACTCACTTCAGCCTCACTTTAGTCAACAGCACTATTACTGGGGGGAAAAAATTGCAAAGCTCACTTCGCAACGACTTAATGCATGTCTAACATGACACCTATCTGCCACAATAAACAAACACATCATTCATGTCAGTTGGCTCGAGAAGGTAGGTGCAGCCCCTCAGTGAAGGGCCGAGTGTCCAAGATAAAGCGCAGAGTCTGCTCTGCACTGACTGAGTCTAATGTCAGCAGGAGTGACGTGTATTCCACCAACAACAACTCAGCTCATTACACACCCAGGACGGCATGGAGGGAAAATGGTGCATCCAAAATGTGACCATGTGCTGACCAGGCATTCTGTCCCAGTCCTCCCCCCCGGCTGTATATGGAGAGCAATGACCTCTCACTCTGATAGTGCGGCGTTCGATCGATCACACGTGACATTTGTGACACTGCATGCATCCTAGATATGCATCTCCGCGGTGTCAACTTATCAGTCAAACCATCTCACAGACAGGACATACATATCAAAATACATGTTCAGCAGCTCCAGCAGGGAAGCTGTATGCGGCCTGACTCAGATTCTCTGACGATTTTACATAAGATCAACTGTGTCTCTGTGAATCTCGCCAGAGCCTGTTTCACCCTTACAGGTAATAAACTCCCAAATACAAAGCAGACAGACAAATAATTGACTTCATCATCACAATACAGGGGGTCCATTTTTTTGTTTTTGTTTTTCAGAGATATATCTGTATTTTTTTTTCAAGATATACTGTACTAGAGCCACCTCTAAAAGATACTATAATGTATCTATCTGAATTTATGAGAACACACACACACACACACACACACCAGTCACCACACACAGTGTCTTGTTTTCAGGTTCATTAAGCCCCAGTGTTACCCAGAGTGGCTGACAGGATGAGGAACAGTGCAGAAATCTCCCCCTGCAGGTATTCATTCACATTATCATTGGGAAAAAGCCTCTCTCGTCAGTGCCCTTGTTACGGCTCGAGGGGGGACCACTAATTAGAGAGACAAGAACTGCTTGAGAATAAGTCCATTACACCCATGTGGACCCAATAGCTTAAAATACCTGGAATATCAGCAAACTCACAATATCTCCTCTAATCACTCTCAATCTGGCTGAGGGCATCTTTTAAAGCATGGAAAAATACGACCAAAGCATCGTAGAGATAGACAGGAATGGAGGGAGGAAGCTGTCGGCTGTTTGAGAGGCTTTATGAAAATTATCTTCCAATTAGAAGCGATGATCAAATCATACATGAACCCCACTCGTGAATTCTCAGCAATTTCTCCAATTTCTGTCTCTTTTTACGCTCTCAGTCTTAACCTGTGAGTAAATGAGTGTGTGTGATGTGGATCCAGCTTCAGATGAACTCACAGAAGAAAATTTTGTTAGTTTTCTCATCAGTGGTATTTGTACTAATACACTGGAAATGCTTCTATCAAAGTGCAGGAGTCATGTGCGGCTCCTCATTGTAGTAATACAATTTAGGGTGAAAGATATCAAACTGATTATCACTGCTCATTTAGTAATCTCAACCCCACATCAACAGAAAAAAGCAGCTGGGATATAACAATGATCAACTGAATTAGTATACACAAAATATACATGCATATTGTACTATACTACACAAATGTATCAGAGGAATTTTATTACAGCTTGCAGGTGCTTCTGCTTCACTTGAGCATTTACACTTTATGCCACATAATATTCTTGCATTTCAAAGGCAAATCATGCATTGTTAAACTGATGGACCCAGAAGCTACTACTTACAGCACACACTGCAAAACTACATATGTTGTCAAATAATCTTGTCTGTCATTACCTTTTAAAACTTTTATTTTCTAAAGACAGCTGACAAGATCTATCAGACCTCTGAGATCATTTCAATTTGTAAACAACAGAAAACAACCGCCAGAGTCAATCTGGTGGCACTGGATGAGTGACTTTTCTCATAATGTTAAAGTTAAAGCTAAAAATGAGCTACACTACCAGTCCTGTTTGAAAGTGCAGACAAAGACAAGCTGAGCACCAACATGCCTCAATTTCAAGCATTTCAAGCTGTTAATATTTTACTTTTCTTACAGTACACAGGTACATGAAATCCCTTACAATACTGTGTCACATTGAGAACTAGTGCATAGGGAATATTACTAATACCTACTTAACTTCATTGCTTCACATTTTCATTTCATTACGCTCCAACAAATGATCCATTAGTTTGGATGGAGACTCTAGTAGGCAGGTGAATTCAGCCTGCGTGCAGTTGGCAGTATTTATGCAAGTTGATTTAACTGCTGGATAGGGTCCTCTTGTGAAACATGAGTCAGTTCCAGCATTTAACCTCACCATACTAATTTATGCACCATGGCATAGGGTACTTTATCATCTGCTCTTTGGGGAGAGACAGTCATCTCATTAGGCAGGATTTAATGAAATGCAAGGATACACTTCTTAATTCCGTAGATGGCTGAAACAAAAATCCAGTGTAAATCCTGCACTCCTCTGTGGCTGTATAAATTGTAGCAGACAGAGGAGGGAGGAAGAGAGAGGGAGAGGCAGTGGGAGAGACTTGAGGTGAGGAAGAAAGAAGATGTGCCTATAAAGTCCAAATTTGTTTTGCGATGGTTACTTTCCTGGATTGAAAGTTGGATAAAACAATGTTTTGGAAGCACGTGGCATGGAGATATACTGACTTATATCTCAGACATTGTAAGTCTAAAATATCTACAAAACAGGACGCAGATGCAGGATCTTTATTCACAGCAACAGACCAACATGTGCAGCGCAGCCACTGTTCTAACAAAGTCCCACTAGTGTTCTAGCCTCCAGCCAACAAAGGCATGTTAAATTCTTTTACAAGAGCAGACAGTCGATAGAAAGAAATAGGACAGACTGTTGACCAATCTTGGCAAATGTACTTGTTCATTTTCAGGCAGGCCTGTAGACAAGAGCCACCAGACAAGGAACACACCAGCTCATCATCAACAGCACGACACAGAACATTAACACCATAATTTACATAAAATTACTTACATACTGGTGTAGTAATTTAATTTGTTTGACCAGTACAGTGCAACTGTGAGGAATAGATTCATGCAGGCACCACGAGGGAGCTCTGCTTACTCTTCCACATGACTAATTCTATCACAAAATGTTATTTAAAAAAATAGACACTTTAGAAAACCCCATTTAATTTACAACTCCCTCCATTCCTTCCCAGGCACACGCTCGCATGCGCGAACTGACATTCATGTGCAAATGTAGTTGATGCTGTAGTTCCGCATCAACGCCAGAGTATCCACTGGACAACTTGCATTGCAATATGAATAATTAGATGCTGATGTGTTTCATGCGCAGACTTGTAGAGAGGCCTCAGGTTACAGTGACCTGGCGTAACACTTGAATAGCCCTGAATAAAACGTCTTTGAAATTCACAAAGGCAGTTTCACAGGTGGGACATTGTCAGTTACTGATGTGTCAGTTATAGAAAAAGTCAAAGCAAAATGTCCTTTTGATTAACACGTTTACAATGAATGAAAACCATTTAAAAATCCTCAAAATAAACTGACTGTGACAACAAGCAACCTCGAAAGTTCTTTCAAAATATGCTAAACAAAACTGCCATTTCCTTAAGCGACTTGTATTGTGTGTATAGGTACTAGCCAGCACTGGCATTGCTTGGTATGAAAAGCACAATAACAAAGAAATATAATGGTCTGATGGTGATTTATCTTTAACGGCTTTGCCTAAATTCAAATGGTTTTAGGCTCAGCCCACAATATCTGTTGTCATCTGTTAAACAAGGTGTAGTGCTGGAACGGTATGGTCAGCCAACATTTCAGAGTCATTAGGTTCAGTGATCACTCTGCAGGGGACCATAACTGCAAAGGAATTGGAAGCCATTTCTAGACTAGAGGGAACAGTGGGTGCCAGCACTATTTCCTCACTGTTTCCAGACCCAATAAGGCTTCATACGAGAATTTCAATGAATTGAAAACAAGGGTAAAAAACATCACAGAAACTGATCATTGATCTTTACACTAAACTTTGGTTTGTACTGTGTTTGTGTTACTGGCAGGTTTTAAAGATAATTTAAAAGAATAAAAACTGAAATGAAAGATACAATTTTCAGGTTCTTCTTCCTGTGTCATTGATTCAGTTTTCTCTGATATGTATGCAATATTGAAATACCTCTCTACTGTGTGTCACAAAGTATTAAAATGATCTCTACCACTGATCCCGAACATGGCAGTAGGGTGCTGGTTGAGCAGCTTTTTCTTTTTCTCTCTATATATATTGTCCTGTCTAATAAAGGCGAAGATGCCAAAAACAAATCTTAAAACATGCTAAACATAATGTAACGTGAACATATGCATCAAATAAAATAGAAATTTGGACAAGAAGCTAACTTTCTCTGTGTTTCAACTTGTGTTTTTTGCAGGTACAATCCCATGAAATAGACTGTGCACACTCATTCTCTTGTGTAGTGCATGAATTTCAGTTTTCTCAAGTCAAGCACAGCAAGACACTTACAATACACCTACTTAAACCACAGGTTTTAGCTTCTGCTAATGCTTTAAACTTGTTGTTTTAAATATACTTTATTGATAACCAATATTTACACACACAGACACACAAAAAAAACCCACAACACACATTAGCACATAAAAATCTGCTACCTTTACCTAGCTAGCTAGCATTAGCATTTAGTCTGTGCTTATGATATTGTCCATCCTGCTTCAGCTGGTTGAAAACTGGTTGGCGATCGCTCGCTTTTTGCACACTCTATGTAAAGGTAGTGTAAATGCACTACATATAGGAACTTTGAATGCTGAAGTATGTTGAAGATACAGTATTTCCCTTACTACTGATTCACTGCTAGCTACAGACTAGCTACAGTAACAGAGCAAGACCATAGGGCAATAAATGAATAAATAAATAAATGCCGAATAAAAAGAATATAGCTGAAGTCTAATTCAGTCGGATTCAGTTTAGATATAACTAATATATTTCCAAACTCCTTCAATTAAATGCAGTTCTGAAACAAGGAAATCTATGAGGGAACATAAAACAATGCATCTTCAGCCTGTTTTCTTTGAACTTACGGGAGAATTACAGCAGCTCTTATTCAACATCAGCCATGGCTAACCTGACAGGAGAGCTGTCACCTTCCTGTCAACCTGGCTGCTGTTTCAACGTAAAACCCTGTCACTGTGACACGGAGAAAAAAAAAACCCTCACCACCTCTACTAGAGAAAAGAACTTAATGTCCGCCCTGAAAATTGCTCAATTCCTTTTTTTCTGTCCCTGTGACATATTATTATATATTGTTTCCAGGAAAAGCATTTTCTATTATTTCCATTAGAAATATGAAAGTTTTGGGGGGGGTGGGAGAAAAGCGCTTGCAGGATGTAGAACAACATTTGGGGGAGAGAGGTGAGGGTAAAATGCAATTGAAAGGCTGTAATTATTTGAAATAGTCTGCTAATGTGTATTATCATGTCATTAAATGTAAATGAGATGGAGCTAAAAGACCCAAAGCGAAGGACTTGTGGCATGCTCCACAAAGAGAGGAAAAGGGGGGGGGAGGAACAACTCCATAATGCGGAAAAAAATAGAGGAAAAAATGTCAAGGCTATGTTCATTTGTGGGGACGTAAACATTTAATAAGCTGACCAACCCATGACAACGAACTGTGATGCATTTACAAACAGCTACTGGAACTTACCAAACCTTTGAGGCTGCTACTGACACGCAGATAAAGAGAGGGCGGATGGTGAGAGCGATTTAGTGGGAAGATCCTGATGCTGTCTGAAGTCCCAAAGATAACTGTCTTGATTGTGAGTGGGTGTGTGCACGAGTGTGTGCGTGCATATGTGTTTACTCTTGCATTTGATCCCCGACGTGAGCGAGCATCATTCCACTCCAGCTGCTTAATAAGGCTGTCTGGGCCAGCAGCTCCTCATGGCCCCCAGCCCTGTTATCAGAAACATTAAGCTGAATATTAATGGCCTGGCTCGAGACGCATGCCATTAAGCTTGGTTAGCCATTTCTCTCTGTCCTTTCCCTACCACTGTACAGGAATTAATGAATCGTGGCTAAAACAGGGTACACAAAAGAACAAGAGAGATAGAGAAAGTGAAAGAGAAATGAGGAGCGTGGTTGGTGGCTATTTCTCAAAAGCAAAAGATAAATACGGGCAAAAATGTAACATGTCATGTGTGGACAAAGGGGGAAAAAAAAAAGAGTAAGGTGGCAACATATCTAAAAATAAACTCCTGGTTGTAGTTCTTTCCCTCCCGCTACATTAATAACACACCCACGACAGACCTTTGTGTCTTGCTCAAAGAACGAAACAACAAAAAAATTATTTGGTAATGAGTTGTTCATCTTTATTTCCTCTGGCTGAGCAGGCACATAGGTTTACATTTAAAATGGAACAGAGAGAGGGAAAGCACTTATTACTCCCTAAGTGCTGTGCTGCTGCAGTCTAAGCAAAGTGAGCTGTTAACGGATATAATTTGTGCAGAATAGCCAGAGGAGAGCTTTTGATATGCAGAAGAGCTGACCTCCGGACTGCCACTTTAATTGGGTTTTTAATTTTCCAGGCCATCTGACAGTATCAAACATGATCCCTGAGCTTTGCCCCACTGATTGGAACCACCGTGACAAGAGGAGCCTGACGTTCCCTTCGCTTTTCACGGGAGGGAGGACAGCAGAAAGAAAAAGGAAAAAGAAGTGAGACGAGAGGAAATAAAAGCATGTGAGCCAAAGAAGGGCTTGGGATGGAAATTCGTCTTAATAGTGAAGACCTGAGTGCGGTATTGTGCGGGGGCTGAGGCTGTGCTAGTGATGGGATACCACCCTCAGAGATGGGGAGGAAAGTGCAGACTGCTGAAATATAGGCTGTCACTTCTGACTAGCGACAGTGCACAAAAGACCTAACCAGACTTCACTGCTTGAAGAGGTGAACCAGTTGTATACAGTATGCTAAAGACAGCAGGTCAGTTAATAGAGGCAAACTTTAGTTCTGAGCTCAAAAGAGTTTTGCCTCATTTCACAACAGTTTTTTCTGCTGTTGTTAACTAGATCGAAATCAGCAGGTGTAATGTGTATGCATTTGTGAGCAGGGTTGTCCAAATACTCTTCCACACTCTGCAGGAAAACTTCAGCTCTCATCTGGAAACATTATAGCGCAGCGTGGAATGGCTTTCAAATGAGGCTACATCATCAAATCCTAACATGGCCCATCAACACGCCAACCACCACAATTATCACCTGTGCCAGTCCATCTGGCTCGCTATCGTCACACAGACAAGAGTCTGTCTTGTGGTTTTTGGACAGGGGTTCCTACTGCAGCCTGTTTGTTCAATCTGCAAGACCACACAAAGAGTTTCAGCCCTCTAATCTCCTAACCAAACAAGACAGCAATTACACAGGCAGATAACTAGGGGACATTTTCATCCGTGGTGACAGTGCTGGCACAGAAGTGTGTCTGTTGTAGACAGAAGAAGAGAGGGAGACAGAGGGAGAGGGAAGAAGACTGTTGTCCTGTTTGAAGAAAAGAGAGGTTCACCTGCCAGTCAGAAAACACAACTGTGACACCCACTGTAGTCATTACAAATGGACAGTTATCTCAAGGAGCACTGGAGGTGGTTGAGCGGGTCACAACCTGCCAACAGGATGTGACAGTTATTGACTAACTGACATATTTAGCACTTTTATTTATGTCATGGAATTTATTTATTGCTGACATGAAACTCAGAAAGTGTATCTGGATTGGATTTCCCTGAGTCCAAACATCCGTGTTGAACTCTTTGTACACCATGAACGGAAAACTCTAATTCCAAGCTGAAACAAAATGACTCATGTCCTTGGTAAGTGTGAGAATGTGAATGAAATCGGTGGACAGGGTCATCATTCAGAATTAAGTCAGTTCCATGACATGCATTAGACAAATGTAGCTATTTTTCACGAGTAGTGGAATACATTACAGATGAGATTGAGAGTAATGTACCTTTCTTGGCACCACAGAGATTCTTCAACCTTTAGTCATTAAAAAGTGGGAACTTTTCCACCTTTTCCTTAAAGTTCATGTTCTCATTGAAGCTAAATTACTCTGTCCTAAGATACTCGTAAAAAACCTGCGATGACAAAACCCTTTTAGCATGTCATGAAATACAGAGCGGTTATATATTTGTACGTGTGAGGTGCACGCCTGCTAACCTGCACTCCTATACAGCGAAATCTGCATGCATAAGCACTCGCACACGAAAGCACACGCTGAAACGAGGCTCCATACACTCACACTCACATATACACACACACGGGCTTACACAGAAATCTCATTAGAGCCTTTGTTAATTGCAGTAGACAAATGCTAATGGTTTGGGCAACAAAGCAGCCGTGTGTATGAAAAATGAGAATCCACAAAGTAATTATTACATCCAATATTAATTTAATTATACCATTTTTTGTGATACAGTAATTTGAGGAGGGCTGGGGTTGGGTGGGGGGGTTCTAATCACACTCACTCTTGAAATAAATTAGGAGTTACAGAGGCGCAGGGGAGCTGAGGATTTCTCCAAAGACTCACTAGGGGGGAAATAGCATCATTCTCCTTCAGAGAACTGGGATTTTCACATTTAAATTAAAACGCTACTGTTGCTCTCTCATCAAATGTGAGACTGCAAGAAAAAGAGTGGGATGCCTATGTGTTTTCTGTGCCAGAAAAACACAGCCTTTTTTGTTTCCTGGTGGCCATGCCTAGCGTTTGGCTGATGAGAAAATGGTGAGACGGTGCGGCTGTCAGTGCATTGGCTGTGTCTGAATAAAAGTACGAATATTAATCATTTCTCCTGGGCCTGGTTTTGCCTCTTCGCCTCTGTCTTCTGAGCCCAGAAATGTAATTGCACTTGTTTTCTATATAATCAGTAGCCAGAGAGTCTGTGTTATTACAGACTCTCAACGAGGGAGCTTTTGTTTTAATCTTTTGATTCCAAAGTCAGGTTCTTTTTTATCAGCTGTGGTGTACACAAAAGAAAGTTTGATTGGCGGGGAGTTTGCATCTTTTTTCCACCACCACCCCCACCCCACCCCTCCTGTCTCTGTCATGTAAATTGTTATTGTCTTTTACCTCAAATTGCCTGAGAAGTTTGTCAGATGAATGGATTCGCAACGCTGCGCTTTCTTCTAAGGATTTGTAGGCTACATAACACGCACGGCGGCCAGTTATAATTCAAACAAACACACCTCAGCCCCAGCCTGTGCAAGGCTGTATCTGTGCATGCACAAATTGGACAGATGTATGTTAACAGTCTGTGCCATTGTACCTCTTTTTGTGCATGCGTGTCTCACTCTCTTTCCCGCTCCAGTCTTTTTTTATATTCACACTTTTTAATAAAGCAGAACATCTCGCCTCTGGACGTCACATGGATGGACAGCTGTGCCGGTGGTCGAGGTGAAAATAAACCCCAGGACATGTCAAAGAGTGAGATTTCCAGTCCTAAAATTAGATGAGAAACCTGGGTGTCTGTGAAGAGTGGGAAGAAGGAACGAGGGGAGGGAAGGAGCGCGGAGGGGTGAAATAAAGTGTTAGAGAAGCACGTCCACCCCTGGTCAGTTACTGTAAATCAGGTCCCTGAATGACTAAGGGTTACACCTCAGGAAGTAGCTTCCTGGAGTCAAAAGTGCAATGGTATTTATATAATAACACTGTTTCATTCCAACATCCCCCCGTTACAGAGTAATGGGGCCTCTGGCAGCAGCGCCTTTAATGCTCTAATGGCAGAATTAAAACCAGGGGATGCCAATGAACGGATGTAAATTAACAATCACCTCGCTATAACAAACTCGTACACACGTACTTTATCACACACATGCACAGAGGAAGTCAGCATGCCAACTTGCTCGCGTCCTTCAAGCAAATAGCAAATTAGGGGAGCATCTGATAAGAGTGGGCTATTGTTTTCTTATCTGCCTGGAAGCCTTTATAAGTTAGTGCCACGTGAAAAGAGCTGTTTAACGTGACTTTCAAACCAGTGGTGGACTAAACAAGTGCAATGAGATTTTTTTTCAAAGTAAACAAAAGTTGTGTCTGCATTTGTCACCAAAATTACTTGTCCAGGGGCCTACATGCAATAACCTCCTTTGAAGAAAAAAAAAGACTGCGCAACACTATTAGTAGTCAGGAATCCAGAGGGTGAATTGCCAGCAAACATTTTGATGAGTAGTAACCATCAGCTGGCCGTCTTTTCTTGTTGACAAATAGCTCCAAAATGAAAGTTTATTTGACAGCACAGAAGCTACCCCAGCGTTTGCTCGAGGTATGCCTTCAACATCTCGCCTAGACATCGAGGAGGAGAAAGTCTGTTTTCTTTGTCGATTTGAATAAAATAACACGCACAAAAATATATATAATAATAAAATAGTCACTTGACTGATGATTCAAACTTGCAATCTCATGCTTTTATGTCCACACTGGTATGAATAACACCATTCCTTACCAGTTTACCATGCCACAGATGAAGTAAAATGTACTTCTAACAGGCTGTGGTGCTACTACTCTATCTATAATGTATTGAGATGTGTGGACAAATCCGTTTACAGCAGTAGTTGTAGTTGAAAGGTTTCAACTGTTTTTGAAAAGGTAAGAGAAAAATTATTAATACCACAATTTAAAAATAGTAGACAAAGAAAAACGTCTTAGCAAAAAATGGAACTAAATATTATAATAATACCATAGCTAACTGTACTAAAGTACTGCAGTTTTCTCTAAAATTTAAACTAAAAATAATCAAGATAGTAACAGTAGCCACTGAGTGATGTTATACTGGGGTTGCTTTACTATATTTCAATATATTCATTTTCTATTTTTACTTTTTTAGTAGATTGACTTCTCTTTTATCTCCCTTTACAAAATTAACTTGCCTCTTGTTTTTAAATAATTTATGACACAAAAGATCAGGCAACCCGTGCTGTTAAAATGCTTTGTACATAATTAACTTCAAATGTTATTGTAATTGGAGGAAATCCACACATGGGGATTTTACCCACCTTTCACCACAGAGCCTTATGTTCTCTACTGGGACAGGAAATGTTTGAGGGAACAAACTTAGTTCACATGTTACAGGTGGTTATGATAGAGCGACTATTCAAACTATATTTCTCTGGGGAAACACTAGCCCTGGAGTATTTACACTAACAATGGGTCTGGCACGATGCCCATGTTAGTGCCACATAGCCATATGTGAGTGTTTACAGGAGGGCGAAATGGGGTTGTAGGAAAATAATGACAGTCAATGTGCAGAAGTTAGAACTGGCAGCATTTTTTCCCTGCAAAGTTTTAAAAAGAAATTCCTACTGAAACACATCGTGTCAATTTTTCAAGAACTTATCTGTACTCCCCAATGCTTCTTCCTGGCTTCATATTGCACCATTATTCACCAGCCTAAGTAGAAATAAATTGATGGATTATCATTTGAGTTTATTCAATGGCTCAAACCTTATGGAAGGAGAAAAGAACAGTCCTTGCCATTTAGGATAATGGTTAAAAATGTGTATGAGTGTTTAATGTCCCTGCAGTGTTTGCTCTGTAGGGGTCTCGCAGGGAGAGGAAGATGGCTGTTCTGGGTCACTGGGGTGGGGACGGCTAGAGCTTAGTCGATTAGCCAAACTCTTTTTAACCACATCAGGCCCAACTGGCAGGCAGAGAGGCTGCTAGGTTCAGGCACACTCAGGCTTTTTGTTGTCCTATTATTCCGCTCAATGATTGGGATAATAGGCAAGCCTTTCTCTCGTACCCTTTACACCCCCCGATTCTTTCCTGTCTCGTTTCTCCTTTAAATGCCCTGTTGTTCCACGCTGTCATTTCCCGTTGCTATTTGAATTTTTTCTTCGCTCCCTTCACAGACAAGGTCGTTTATGAATTTGGAGCGGCTATTTTTGTTTTTGTTTTGCATTAGTGCCTTTCGGTACTTTTTATATGATAATTGTGTTGCTAAACTTGATTTCATATATAATAAAGAGTAATATCACAAGGCCATGTGGACAGAGTGACCTACATGGAAGATCTGGGTAAGTACGCTAAAGTACCCCAGGTGACTTCATATGGTCTTCATTTTTGATAACAAACAGTCGGCATGCCACCACATATACGCAGATGTATATGTTACCCCAATCAGATCACTCAAGAGGCTTTTCGGGATATTGCAGTGACAGATGGACAGTGAAACCTAAACTGTAATTAAAAGGTCTTTCTGTTTAAGTGTTTGTCCTGTTTTGTTCTAAACCCATCCGTCCTCTAATACGTTGGTAAAGTAATTGGAGTTCAGATGGCTCCACGTGGGTATGGATAGAATATACTCAACCACCAGGGCACACCAGGGCACCCAGACCTCTTAACTGTAACATCAACATGGTAATGCTGAGCTAATAACATTACAAAACAGCAATTCAGTTAAACACACTCAAACAAACTTTGACACAGATCTGAGATCCAGACTACATATGTTGAGGGATTTAAATACAAGGTACTTTAGGGTTAAGTGCCTCCCGTCCCCCCAGCCCATCCACCATCCCTGCCACCACCACTCCCACTCTACCCCCTGCAATGCCTGATTCCCCATTTGCTTTTGTATAAACCCAAATAAGGAGATTTGAAGAGATAAAAATAAAGGGCACTTAAATCTACTAACACACTTATGGTATTGTTCAGTCTGGTAAGGTTAGGTCTATCAAGAGCCTTAGTTTCTGCAGCTGATAGCTTAAAGTTCCCATTAAAGTGAATTGTTCAATGAAAGTTTTTACCTTTTTGAACAGTCAGAAAATAAAAGTATGATGTCTTTTGAACATTGTTCAGTACTTATTTACAGATTACAGAATTATGAGTCCTGGGAGCCCTGATTGCCAGAATAAAGCCCAATGTAGTGTTAGCATGATCACCTATTTATACTACTAAAATAACTACAAATGTCCAAGGTTGAGATAAAAATATGAGAATAATCGTTGCTTCTTCTAAAGCTGATGACGTGTTAACCAACAGTATCTGTGGAGCTAACGAGAGGCATTCATTCTGAAATTTTCTGCAATCTCTTTTTTTGGGTTATATTTAGTCACGTTTTTTATTTAACAACTGATCATGTGAATTTATCCAGATAAACAGTGTCAGGTAGAGTTGAAAGGTCAGCCGAGGACAGATGTTAAAGTAGGAGTCAATCCAGGTCTACTAGATTCAGATATCATCATGGTTGGAGGGGACCTTCATGTGACCCCAGCCTGCCATTAGGGACTACACAGATAGATGTCCTTATCTCTCCCTGCAGCTCCCCTGCAGCTAACTGACAGAACTGGGAACTGTCAATCAGTGCTGACATGTGATGTCTTACTCAGCCAGGAGATGGGACAACACAAGACGAATCACTTCTAAATGACAAATCACTGTCGCGGTGGTGGTTTATCACCGTTTTGTCTTAGTCCTGAGATATGTCTCTTACTGATTGAAGATAAATACACTTGTTTGAGAGTGATATTTCAGATTTTCAGAGGGGTTCGAATATCGCCACAGAAAGAAATCTTTAGCTACATGGAAACAAAGAAAAGATATTAGGCCTTTATATGACGAGCCACATGTTCAAAATGCTGATTTCACAAACAGGTGGTATAGCAGCAATGAAAGGATTCAATTCACTTAAGTAGTGATAATTTAGCAGTGATCATTGATCACCCCCTCTCGGAAGCTGACAGCCTCAGTGACATCCTCTTTCTTTCCCTTTCCCATCCTAGCTGCTTCCTTATATGGCAAGCTATAATGACAAATGCTGTAAAGTCTGTGTAAGCACTGCCTTCAGACACTAAAAGTGACCCTCAAGAGTGTAATGGGGCTATATTCCTTCTGGCATTGTGAAAAGGTGAGACAAAAACAATTTATAACTCCTTGTACTGCCACTTAAGGACTTTCACCACCAGTTTATTTGCAGTGAATGAGGAAGCCTTTAATTTTCAGTGTTTCATAGGGAAAATAGGTATGTTTAGTAAGGTGAATAACAGGTTAAGTTGCAAGTTCAGTGCTGGTGTTTTTTTATGGGTTTGGAGGGCATGTGTTTAGAGCAGGGATTAAAACACGTGGATACACAGCAGACACATATGACACACAAATGTGAGCATGACTTTTAAGACAATAATTCAACTTAAAATGAATAAAATAATTGTTTTCTTTATGTTAACGTATTATATATGTGTGTATGGCAAGAGTAGTTCATTTTTAGTCAACATAATGCGTACCCTCCTACCACCATAAGTAGTTGGAAGTGCACCAAAATATGCCTTAATGTGCAGTTTAGAAACTCACTGAGCTGTTCAGACCTGTTCTAGTTTTAAAGTCCTTGTGACATCCAAAATATATAAGTCCACAATGGCAAACAGCTCTGTCTTTTTAAATTCTAAATCAGCAGATTCCCATCAAAAAAGTCTCTCCAATAAGCCAAATCTTCTGCAGCTGCTGCGAACGCAAGTATTTTTTGCATGTCCCAGTGGAAGGAAGGGGGCCGGGGACTGGTGAGTGTCGGCACCACAGTCCAGGATGAGACAACGAACATCCGAGAATACATTGGGAAGATGGCCCCAACTGACCGAGTGCTCAGTGAATACCTCAGGCAGCAGAAACCCAAGAAAGAGGAGGGAGACGAGGAACCATCATGGAAGGACAGGCCCCTGCACGGTATGTACCACCGGCAGATAGAGGAGGTGGCTGATATCCAGAAATCCTACCAGTGGCTGGACAAAGCTGGACTGAAAGACAGCACAGAGGCACTAATCATGGCAGCACAAGAACAAGCTCTGAGCACAAGATCCATAGAGGCTGGGGTCTATCACACCAGGCAAGACCCCAGGTGCAGGCTGTGTAAAGATGCCCCAGAGACAATCCAGCACATAACAGCAGGGTTCAAGATGCTAGCAGGCAAGGCATACATACACACTCGAGCCCAATGTTAGCTAGTCTATGTGTCATAAATAAGCATGTTTTTGCATGTTTTCTTATGTTAGAACCCTGATTTCTATTCAGAAGATAAGGTTCCATGTGAGGAAGAGGATGAGGTAGAGATGAAGAAGAAGAGAGCAGTGGTTGAGGAGGCAGATGCAAAAAAGCAGGAGAAAGAGATGGTGAAAATATAAATGGTGGGTCACATATAGCTGAAAAGAGATGCTTTTGATCTTTAAATTTAAACTAACACATAATTGATACTTTCTAATAGTCTTGTAGTTACATTTAATTGTTTAGACTATATACCAGAGTATAGACGATTTATTAAATAGTTTAGAGTCCAAAGTAAAAGTTTGGAGGTAAAATAAGAATAAAATCAGCTTAATCACAAAGTTGCTTCTCCTAAGTTTTTCTAAAGTTCTTGGTATGAGTATGCCTACTTAACTTTTTAAACTCATAGTAGTGCTTTAGTCGTGGCCATTTTTATACTCACAAGGCTTCATCATCTCCAAAGCAGGTTTAATTCTCGATATTTCACTCCTGTGCTCACAAAGATTACATTGAAAGTACAAAAATACAGGAGCTGTTGGTATTAGCAAGCCGGGGAAATTACATCTTCTCTGTTCAATAAGTGCTTGGGACTGTTAATCGGTCTGAGTGTAAGACTATGGTCCACAAGTGAAGTGAAAGCCTCTGAAAGCCTTGTCCACATTTTCGTGTGCGAGAGAAGAGAGGGGGAAGAGAGAAAAGACTATAAGCAAGTTGGTAAGAGAAAAGCTCCTCACTATCAGCCGAGGTTCCCATGTATTTATGTGAAAGATATTTATTCAATTTCTGAACTCGAGGGACGGCGGATGATAATCCGTTAAATGTCTGCACACACCTTCCCCGCTACTGGCACCTTATTAAAATATGTAGATTAATTTGCGACTGGTTCTGCATATGATTAGAGCAGAAGGACTGAGTGCTCGAGATTCAGCTCATATTTGTAATCTTCTAAATTTAACAGCGAGTGAGAGCTTGTCAATTAAATAGAATGAAATGATGGGGAAGAGCAAGATTCATCTTCATCTCCTTGTTTTATGCTCGAGTGGCCACAGAGTTATCATTTACAGGGCTTCAGATAATTGGCAGCAGTTTTGTTGAGCACCTCCGATTTCAGGATGAATTTGTATTCTTCAACCAGACAGCAGCTCAATACTCTTTGGCAAAGTGTAGCCAGGCTTTGTCAATTATAGTGCGTATCACAGGGAAAAATATCATGTCATTTCAAATGAGAGAAAGGCATTAATAGAAGAGTGAGGTGAAATAAGATCTTATGGAATTTCATGGTATTTATGTCACTTTATTTGAAGGTGATTGACTTGCACTTTTCATTCTTTATGTGTCAGACTTCACTGTTAATTTGACTTGCTCTGGAAATTTGATTTAAAATATAGGACACTTGTGTGACAAGCTAACAAGACCAGTTAAAACTGTATAACTGCCCTATATATATTGTGCTACTTTACTTAGCCTAACAGCAGGAGCGAAGACACAAAAAATCTCTCTATATATATTTACTGTATTGTAGTTATGTTATATCAGTTTAAATACCTAATTTAAGAATGAACTCAATTAAAAAGCATTCCTATATTTAAAGCTTTTTAACCCCTAATGCACTGTTTCCTATTCTGGTATCTGGTGCACATCCTTCATTAAAGGCTAATGTTTCTATATCCTGTTCATATTGGCAGCTGTTTTTTTTTTTTTGACTGAGTTGAATAAGACAACAGAAAAATGATCTGACAATGAGGTTCGTGCACAAAAAAACCTTTGTCATCAGACCCAATAACACAATTTGGGTTAATTAAATAGGCAGTAATTAAGCCCAACATTTGGTTTAAATCAAATTAGTTGTGCCTTCAGACAATGCTAGTACACCATGATTGTAGTATGGAGAGGTCATGTAGGTCTCTGGAACAGGTTTGAATTGATCTGCCCAGAGGAAATGAGCTCTTGCTCAAGCAGCAATCAATGCAATAAGATCTAGTATATTACGACAGCAGCACACTTGTAATGCTACCATTGATATTGCTCATTAATTATATTTGTTGAAATTAGAAATTTTTCCACATCTTGTTCCAAACTTTATCCACAAACTTAGCAAAGTTCTCAAGGAAGTTAAAGTTGCCTTCTCGGGCTCTATGGCAGATATAGCCATGGGGCTTTCCTTGTCTTTGACCAGAACTCAGTAAAGACCCCAGGGCTCAGGAAAGACAGAGGTGAATCACACACACACACACACACACACACACACACACACACACACACACACACACACACAGTTGTCTTGACAGTTTCTTGTTTCACCTCCCCTCAGCACTTTTCCATCCCTCCGGCAGGATTTTGCAGTGCCACTTTTCACCCACTTTGACCGTCAAAAGTTTAATCTGAAAACGAAAACTCTGCTGCTGCATCATTCTGTTAGTGCTATATAAAACTATCCAATTGGTTGAACTAGAATTCCAGCAGAGTGAGGAGGTGGTCTTCGCTCCATGCAACAGAGCCTACAGCAGCTGAGCTAAGGCTGGTTTGGCGGTAGATTGGTCTGGAAAGGAAAGGTAGTCTTGTGCTGATTGTCCAGCCAGACAGTGAGACAGGATTAGAGACCTCTCCTGACACTTGGCACAACACACAACTGGGGGCTGAGTTAATTTAACAGTACAGAGTCAGGGGGTCACGTCCTGACCTAACCACTACTGGCAGAGTGAGGAGAACAAAAGACACTTTGAAAAACAATACTTTGGCCTCTCATAATACACACAAATTTCTAAACAATATGTTATGAATTCACCTCATATGACAACATGAACCTGCCAGATATGTAATAAATAAGTTAAACTTGATCATTGGTTGGGTGGAAAGGAGAGGACTAGTGTGTGCCTGTGCATGTATGTGCATTAGTGTTTTTCCCAGCTGGGTGTATGATAGGTTCAGAGGAGGAGCGGCAGGGCCTCCTTGGTCCTTCAGTCCTTCAGTCACTCAATTCCTCTTGCTTGACTGCTTTGCTCAGCCAGGCTGAAAGCTGCACTGTTGTCAGGTTGGAGTGTGCTAATTAGGCTGCAGTTTAATTTTCCAGGATGCTCTACTGCCCTTTAAATGGCCATTTCAAATTCAAAGTGATGGTAATTGTACTGTGGCGTGCTGATCTTGTAATCACCCTGGGATTTTTTTTCTGCTTGTTTTTTTTTTCTTGTTTTCTTTCTCAGTTTATTCCATCTCATCTTATTTTTCGGGACCTTTGCTGCTTTCCGTAGGCATCTTCGATTGCACATTGTGTAGACTCTGGTAGGTCTAATCCAGGGTCAAAGCTACCAGGGTTAAACAGGGTCTAAAACAAATAACATCTAGTGAAAACAGGGGAATTTGGTTAAAACATGGACCAAGTTAAGAGATTAGCGGGGGGGAAAACGTGGGACAGTTTTCCCTGTCTTCATGTGAATGTATTTCCCAAAAGTCAGTGGGTCACAAACTTCACTAATCTCGCTACAAAAAGGAACGTCTAACTTTTAATGACAAATTCAGCAGGGTTGGAATATGAGGAACATAAGAGAAAAGGCAGAAAAAGGACACATTACATTACTTAGAGGCTGTATTAAGGGTGATTAACCTCATGTAACATTTTTTCATTTGGCTTATATCCCAGTTTAACTCACCCAGATTAAACTGGTTGATGAGGAGACCAGCTGGAGTTATTAGAACACTGGAAGAAAGAGTAATTTTGATAGCCTCCTGGAAGAGTAATTGGGGTTAATGAGCTGTACTGTATAAGGGGAAATTATTACATTTTGCCAAACTAAAAATCTCAGTGGCAGACGTATAAAAAAAATCCAAAGCAACCATTACTGTTACAAGATTTGAAAAATGCACCAACAATCATTAACCGTAGGATAAAATACCTCTCATTTCAATAATGAGACTGTTATTGATTGAAATCACCTCAACTTTTAACCGCGACTGCCTCCTGCATTTGCACACGCAGAATTCCTTTTGTCTAGTTTTATTTGTTTAAAAAAACATGCACAACAGCACACATGCCTAATGAAAATTCCTTTGGCAAAAACAGAACTTTTAAGAACATAATCAATTTCACTTCCTGAATCTTAATTAATTCCAGCGGGTGCATTTCCTTTTGTTAAAAGTGGAAATACCCTTGCTGTTTGATGCTATTTACTCTTGTCCTGGACTAGCTTTGCTTTGTCAGGTGAGGTTTTATTTCTTCTTGAAAGGGATTCCTTGAAGTGACTCGAGTGTCAGGTTTGTGACGCTTCCTCTTTTCAATTGTCTTTGCACTCTGAGGAGATGTGAGGACGGGTGGCTCCTCAGCCGTCACAATATTGATACTGTACGATGGCTGTCGAGGCACAAGCCCCAGCTTCTAATCTGCCCTGACAGACCGTGCAGCACATGAATGATAGCAGGTGTGACATCACAAATAGGAAGGAAATCAAATGGAGTGAGTAAAGAGAAAACTGAATAAAAACAGAAAAAGTTTTAGAGGAAGTTTTTTTTTTTTCAGTTTAATTTATTCCTTCATGGCAAAGATTGGTAGATGGAAAAGAGATGATCCTTTCTGTGTCTCTGATCCAACATCCATTATCTTTTTCTCCTACTGTTCTGAGCTGGAGGAGATGGTTGATGGGACAGTGGCCTGGGCCACTCATTGTAGCAGTGTCAGCAGTGGATTTATTTTCTCTTTAGTGTGCAGAGGGAGGCACAGGACAGGACGCTTAAGACTGTAGAACAAAGGCATACAATAGACTTCTTCAAAGACACCTTGAAGACACTGATTCATCAGTCAGACAAGAAGCCTGTGGGCAGGTGTCTGGTCACAATGGGTCACTCACAGATACGTACACAGACACACACAAGTACACAAAGAAAAGGCATAGAGGAAAAAAAACAAAGGTGGAAGCTAAATCAACTGCTTGCTTTTTACTGTGATGCTATAAGATAGATGGATCCTAGATGACACCTTTGTCCCAGAATGCAATGGGCCTAGCAGCTCTTTGTTAAGTTGTAGATTTCAGTTTCAGTATAGCCAATACTGTTACTGTCTCTCAAGAGATTAAACACCGTGAATGCAATTCCAGTTAATGTCAAGGGATTTCTTTACTCTTTAATAGCTCTGTTTTGGAGTACAATATGCATAAAAAAGCAATGGCAGAATTTCCCAGAGCCCCATGTGTTATTCAAGAACTTCATCAATCAATAGAGAAATTACTGGCAGCTATTTTGATAATCCATTATATGTCTGATTAATAACCCAGTTATTGATCAAGAAAAGAACCATAAAAAATAAAAACAGTCATTATACATTATATGTTTTTAAAAAGCAGCAAATCATATATTTGAAGCTTCAACCAGATAGTGTTTGCTTTAAGAATAACTTGGACACGATTCATTAATTTTCTATTGTTTGAGCTCCAGTAAGACTGGATTTTGCTGAACATCAGACTGATATATGATAGTATCGCAGTTTTTAATTTTGTGAGGCCAGGCATGTGTGAGTAAGTCATAAATATCAGCAATCACTATTTTCTAGGTCCACTGAGAGTGTGAGGGCCCAAAATAATATATGTTTGTACACGGAGAGCAGGTGAGTAAATGCAGAGCAGAAACATATCCAAGCGCTGTCACAGTTTGATATGACAATAAGAGGTTTGCTTGGTCATATCGTGAGCATCCGAGGCTATTGTGGGACTAGAACTGGGTGTGAGTGACAAGGTGAGAATGGGGAACATATGTCTGATCAGGTAACATTTCCATTTCAGGCCACTGTGAATCTGATGGCAGTTTTATTTTTGTTGTCTTCACTGGACACCTTAAGGTCACTATTGTTTGCAGACTAATTTACTATACACGTATAAAATAAATCCAAACTTATCTGTATTCATAGTTTTCGCAAGTAGTGAGAAAAGGTGAAATTGTGTGTTTACCACAGAAATGTGGGTAATATTTGATTGAAACTTGTTTTTAAACTGTACTAGGGTGACATACTAATCACTTGCATTTCCAGTGGAAATGCAGACATTAGGTACTGTATAATCTATATGGTTTCACTAATAGCACCAGAACCTTATGAGAAAATTATGCTGTTTTTCCTCTTAGTTGTCTCGTTGCCAGTCTTTTTTTCTCCCCTTGTCCCACAGGAAAGACTCTTGAAATTGTTCATTTACCGAGAGGAAGAAGTTGAAGGCCAGGACATTCTTTTTTTTCTGTCAGATTTGCAAAGATTATTCCCATCATGATCCTATTAGCCACAGGGAGAATGTGACTACTTAAGATGGATTTATGGAAAAATAGTTATCCCCCAAAAAACATTGGTCGGTGGATAAATCCAACCCCCCTCCCAGCCACAGAACTTATTCCCTCTGCAAATTCGATTCAAGAGGTTACATTTGTGTTCTCAAGGCCAACAAGTCTGAAAGTCATAATCCCAGACCACAAGTACCACTTCACGTTCCCAGCAGGCTCTTTTTCCTGGAACTTTGAGATTGCTGAGGCGGAGCTGATTTGGCAAGGGATTAATCAGCCCCAGCACCTGCAGTCTCTGTAACCAGCTAGAGACCCCAAAACAGTGGGTTAACAGAGGTAAAGAAACAGAGTAGAACTTCTGATATCTTGGAAAATTCCATTTATTTCCTGTTATGTTTTCATAAAATGTCCTAATTATTGTAAATTATTGTAAAACATACAAGAATTTGTTAAACAATCTAACTTTTTAGGCACTCAAAGTCAAACCCCTACAAAGTTTACTCTCTGTTTGCTAATGAATGGATTTTATTTTTGCACTCATCCTAATGAGTGAGGCTTACCTTCCCTTGCCCTTCCACAGTTTATTTTCCTCAGGTCAGAACCCCAGCTAAAAGACCCCATAGCTGGCGCCATATGTGAGCAAAGCAGGGGGTGGTGCAGTGGAAGCCTGCTGGTCATGCCACTGAGCTCAGGTAGGTTCCCCAAGCCGGATCCCCCCACCCGAGCACCCAAGGGAGAGGAGGTGTTAAAACCTGAAGGGCCTTTGCCTGGTCCCCCTGAGCATGCAACCATCTGCTCCCCGCCCCCACCCAGCTGGCCACCTTTGATCCCACCAATTTTGAGCTAAAATGAGGATGATGACTGAGGTCTTCCAGTTTGTTCTAGAGAAGAGGGGGGAAGCAGGGAAGAGAGGAAGAGCAGAAGTTCAGGGCCTTGAGATGGAGAGAAACTCGGCGATGACATGGCTACAAATCCCATGGACGTGTTTCCGCCTAAAACTACACGTTACTGTGAATGTGCAGGGACAAGCGTCTGAATTTGTCCTCAGCTGATCTGTTAAGAAGCATGGTAGCTTCAAACTGTTGAGCCACACTCATTGTTGAGAGAAAATACTTAAAGTCTGTCGCATAAGGCAGCACAGTGAACAATGAAAAAAAACTTGCAGGTAGATTGCCCATTATTACATGAAAATCTCGGAAATCCTACCATTTATCTCCCTTAATGGTTAGGAATTCACTGCGACCATGGCAAGCAATTGCAACATTTCATATCTCTAATTAAAACTCGTCTCTCAAACAGATGTAAAATGTGACCCAGGGTCAATTAAAATTGATATCAAAATGATCAGAATTACTCTTTCACATGAAAACATATGGATCTGAGCCAAATGGCTTATACTCCCAATGATTAAAAGAGGATTTTGAACTGGATGACCAATTCAGTGATGAATCGGTGAGTGAGCCCACAATCAGCATTTTGCTCTAACGACCCAGGACCAAATTGATTCCACAGAAAATATCATGTGAATAATTAAACGCATTGATTAAACAGTGAGATAATATTTAATTAAGGTGGCTCATTAGAATTCCTGGTGCCTCACCATTAATGGGTCATTAACACAATTAATTAATAAAGCACCCTAAAAGGAATTCAATCTATAATGAGTACACGTTTTTGAAGAAGTTAATTAGGTAATCCCAGCTCACATAACGTCTTGTGAACAGAGTCTAATGTGAACTACAGTTACTGTTGAAACTTGCTGAAGTCTTTGTCAAGAATGTAGCCAAAGAAGTTGGACTAAAGACAAAAAAAGGTGTTTTCTATGGCAATTAAATAAATTAAGAGAGTTTGTCCACTTGCGATGAACAGCTCCAGAACTTTACAACCCAGATGGTGCATCGTTGTATTTCCATGGGGCACTGACAAAGGTGATTTCACAGCTGAGTTCACAAAGTGGAGTTTAAGGATATCTGATTTTTCTTAGGGTCCCTGAATAAGGGGTTTTGTTAACTAAATAACAGAAGTGCAATTGTCAGCCAATTAATTGTGCAACTGAAAATGAATCAGCTATTTTAAAAACAGTTTGGTCTATTTCTTAAGTAAGCTAGTGTTTAACTTTAAATGGGTAAAATGCCCAGCTTGCTAGCTTGGAGACGGATTGGAATTGCAAGTGGGGTGTTTTCGGTAAACAGATGTGGCACTGCTGATTGAATGTTTGGCTGCTCCTGATAATCGACTAAAGATGAGCTGATGAGAAAAGTCCTAATCAAACTGTTTGATTGGTTGACTGGTCACCACAGGAAGTGGCGACCATTAGCTGTTTAGTCCAGCATGGATGGTTGAGCAGGAAATCCTAAGAGTTGGATCTTTTAAAGAGGAGAAAAGAACATCACATGTAGGTACCACACAAATGTTCAATCAACCAAACACAGTTTATCTTTTTCCTTTTTAATGTTAGTAGCCTAATGTTAACTGACTTTATAACTGTAGCTGGTTTAGTAAACATTTTAAAAAGCACAGTATTACTTATTGTTATTACTAGCCTTTTTCACTTCACTCATCAAGGACACAGGCATATATGGTTGATTAATCCCATTATTCTTGATATCTTTGTTTATTCACTGTATATAGACAAACAACAGATACTTGGTTATTTATATACAACAGATTGATATATACGTGTAAAACTGATATATATTTGTCTTCTTTTCAAGCTACATAGAAACATGTCTGAAAGACAAAAAAATAACCTGTGAATCTTGGGTTTGATTGTTAAGTAGAATATCATAATGTTTGTATGACCACTGTGAACGTGCACCTTTAATCTGTCATTTTAAAAGAGACAGCACAGGCATTGATTTCATTGGTCAGTAATTTAAAACCCCAATTGTAATAATCTTGGCTGTTGATGTAAATTTACCCGCAGGCTGATCATTTAACCTCAAACTGCTGTGGTTATAGTAATTGACTTTTGTTTTAAGCGTGTGTTTGTGTGTGTGTGTGTGTGTGTGTGCGTGCGTGCGTGCGTGCGTGCGTGCGTGCAGGAATGATTAACAACAGTCACATCCACCCATAAAGTTTTACATAAAATTTAGCAGTTCTTGCAATTGGCTTCACACAGTCCTTATGGTCCTAAAAAAACATCTTCAGCTTTAGCAGAATGAAGTTTTGTCTGTTGTCCCAAAGACATATATTTTAATTTATTATAATGATGTTATAAATGACCAATCAAATTTAAAAATAACCTTTAAATATTAAAGCAATGTTAATACTTTTGTATTTTTGACTGCTGCTCAGACAACTCTAGACTCAACTTGAAATTGAGGAAAATTTATTAGGCAATATATCTGTCTGCTGACATTAAAACCATCAAGCAATTAACCAAGTTACACAGCACCTTAAGCAAAAAGTCAGCAGCTGCAGTGATTTATTACGGCAGTTTGGTCTGTTAGATTCTGCATTTTTATTTGGAAATTCTTGACATGAAATATTTTGGGAATGCTTGATCTATATTCTACAGAGGAAAGAAGGCAAGGTGGTGAAGTGACAGCTAAAGCAGCCCTGTGTGTGATCAGGGGTGAGCTCCCCTGGTGAGATTCCTCACCCCTGTAGCGTGAACAATCCTCAGACGTGATCTGCCAGGCTAACCGGCTTGCATAAATAAAATCGGTTATCTCCCCATCCCTTTGCTTCTCTGTCCGCACTCGGGCTGTATTTAATCACACGGGGGCCGAGGCAATGGGGCCGTTTTTCTGCTGGAATAATCAGACAGCCTCCATGTGTCCTGGTCATATGTATTAATCCTGCCTTCCTATGGTTGGCCTTATCAGCTCCCAAAGCCTACCTCTCATGGGATCTGGGCTGCTGTCTCAGTGCCCTCTAATCTGCCCTGAGAAATTGTTAACAGGATGTAAATGCGTCCAGGGATGATATATGGCTTCGTGTATAACATACATGTTATTGTTAAGCATTTTGCATGCAAGCTCTGAGATTATGCACACAGAGAATAGAAGAGATGGTATTGATTGATGGAATAACAAATGTTGAATATCGTTTTAGATGCAAATGATCAAACAGGGTTATGGGAGAAATCTTTTTTCTTCTTCTTCTTTTTTGTTTAGCATTTTATGGATATAGACAAGGATGAAATAGTAAAGGGATTGGAGGACTTATCTCAGGCAACAATTTTAATTTAATGGAATGAAGTAAGGAGAATCTAAACATTAAGATTATTTTATAATTTTATGGGTTTCACTGTAGCTAGGTGAAAATTTGGATTTTCTTGAACTCACTAAAAAAAAAATCTCAAAGGTACAATGTGAGTCATGTTTCATTTTTTTAAAACATCATAAGGTGTCAACTGCAATTAGTGTCTGAGACAGTGAAGGAATACATGTTTTGGGTTTTTGTCACCGATCCAGAAATTTATTCACGGCTTCTATACCGTGTTTGAATTTTTTCCTTTTTTTTTTTTTTTTTTTTTTTACAAAAACATCATCTTGTCATTTTCAGTCAGAACCTGTTTGGAGTCAAAGTCAACTTCAGCTTACTTTCTGATGCATTTATATTTTGATGTACACTGTTTCATCTTTATTCTGTCAGCAGGCAGGGCGTATTGCTGATGAGCATTGGAAATATTCATACAAAGCTGTCAAGAACTGCATTTTTAAAAACATCAATAAAGCATATAGCGGTGTATATGCTGTCAACTCTAAGTAATATACTGTATTTTATCGAGACTCATAGTTATCTATACTTTCCCCCAAAAAAGAGAGAGAATCAGTGATTCGCTTTGATGAGAAAAATATTCACTCTCCAGTCATGAATCCCCTCAGTTTTGTTATCTTTTACTTTTCTTTTTCTCCAGTGCTCAGGCTAGAGAAAGTGTTTGTTGTCACTTCCTGTCAAGGTTCATTAGGACTCAGCATCAGTTCCGATGGACAGGAAGCTGTGTGATTTTTCTGTAGTACAATAATTAGACCCCCCCTTTTTTCCCATCCAGAAACTGCGATGCAAAGCATCTCAAAGTACTGTTTGCCATGATTAAAGACGGCTCATTATCTGTGGCTAGTCCCCGTCTGATTCAAGCCCCCATAGAGGAATGAGAGCAACCCAAAGAGAAAGCACAATTGTCCCTGTCACCCAAAAGGGAATCTGCTTTTTTGTATCTCAGGTCCTTCCCACTCTAAAACTGGATGTTCAATTTCAAAGATTAGCTTAAAGCATTAGGTTTTCTTAAGTTAAATCATACACCTTAATAATTTACAGTATGAGCTTAACGAAGAAGAAAAAAATAACAAAATATAAACTAAATCTGCTTGCAAATAACTGAAACAGTTAATTGATTAAGGTGTTATTTCAGCTCTTCACAAAATCAAGCCAAACATAAAGAAGAACCAGATGAAAAATGACAGTATTCCCAGCATTCCTTCATCCACTGAGATAACCTGAAGGCATCCTAAGACAGCATACCTGAGGGAACACACAGAAAGTGGTAAGATGGAGGTGAGGACCACCACAGAGATGCAGCAAAAACAAAAAAAAAAAGGAAGAAAAAATAAACAATACATTTTTCCAGCAACCATAATTATGAAAAATCAAATGTTGAGTTAGTCTGCGTGGTGGCAACCTTTGATAGAAATGTTACAAATTAGGACCTCAAATAATGAATAATTTGTGACCACTCTCAGTGGTGGCTCCCAGCAAGAGAGTGCCAAAACGTGGACATTTTTCAAGCTGGGGACTGATTAGGCTAAGGATGGGACTCGGCTGGAGGACGGACATCGCAGCGCTTCCCCAGAGAATAAATTTGCACCTGCCCCATCCAGAAGAATGGACCTCTGCGTTTGTGCAGTGCACGGGACTTAATTATAAAACATGGCTAATTTGCACACTGTACTCAGCTTCAAAATTGGAATCTAGTTCACCACTGAGTCTGTTAATTTGCGCAGGAAACTACCGACTGAGAGGGGATGGGGCTGTGATGGGTTTGACAGCAGACTGGACAAAGAGCGGACACAGTGAAAACATCCATATTGCGGGCCTGGATGTCTAGCTCTAACTCGCTATCTCTGTCAACACACAGTGTTCAGGGAGGGAAAAACTAACTTTGATTCAGCGTACCAGAGGAATAATCCTAACTGCTTCATAGTGCGGGATAATCTCCATAAAGTGAAATCACAGAAGGGCGGATGGTGGAATACGAATCCTTACACGTCTCTTCTGACAGGTGACCGGATTGATGATTCCACGAGAAAATGTATATTGCTGAAAAGGCGGATGAATTATGACAGTTTTCATATTAAGCAGACTTATCTGAAGCAAAGAGCATTAAGAGTGCCAAGTACATCGACCGATACAATCACAAATTGACCTGCCAATCACCTCGCTCTAGCTTCAAAGGTGCAGATAAAGTATTTAAGGTCATTGAAAGCAGATTCCACTGTCTGTTGGCCTCCCTCTTTACTATTATCACAGCCGTGTTGCTACCAATAAGAAAGCGCCTTGGTCTCTCTTGCAAAATGAAAAAGATCTCAGATAATTCCCCCGGGCTCAAAAATGGGGGCTATTTTACAGCTAGGATTTTAAACGCAAACTGAAATAGCCCTTTAATACTTACTTCATGTCTGAGAAGACTTGGTAGCAGCGAGGTCGTGGGGTGGAACTTGCCAAGGCTTACAAGGTAATCTCATTGATATTTATTCATCTAATGACGACGAAGAATGTAAACTAATGGCTACATTCGTTCCACGATGACCCCAATGAGTCTTTTACATATTAAAGTAATGAATTGTACATAAAAAAAACGGCTCAAAATCTTCAAGTCTAACATAAAATAAGCTCTAGCACAAAGCAATCCCAGCAAGGTATTAAAGTTAGCAAATGGCAGATAATACCACAAGATTCTAAAATGTATGTCCAACAATGATCCTGTAAGGGTGAATTAAAGCTGCTGACAAATTGGATGTGAGACTTAAAGACTCAGTTTCTGTAGACAGAAAATTTTAATGCTACCCTTACGTTCCTTTTTTGAAAACTCTCGCATGAAATTTGGATAAAGACTAAAAACAAATTCCATCTGCAAACAGCTTAGTGTACACCAAGTAATTGCAAATGGCACGACCAAGATGATATAGAGAAAGGAAGTGGCAGGAAAAGTGAGTTCTTGAGTTCTTCCAGGGAGATCGAGGAGGTAGCGGGAGGGGATACAGAGTGCTGGAGACAGAAAGTCGAGCACAGGGAGAGTGTTACTTTTTGGGGGAGATCACTCCTCACAGTGAGCTGGAGCTGTCGTACCTGTCGCTGCGGTGCTGACAGGCGGTTTGTTTGAATGGGGGGTCAAGCAAGGAGCAGGGGAAGTGAAAGAATGCTAAGGACGCTCAAAGTTACTGATAGCATGAGGGGATCAGGCAGCAAAGGTGACACGGTGATTTATTGACTCCTCAGGGGGTCATCTTGACCTAAGTTTGAGGTCACTGTAACAGCCTCTAGTAATGGGAATTTTCTTGTCCTTATCTTCACTATAAACAAACACACATTATTTAAAACAGGGGGAATCAGAACAACTTTAATATCTATAACGTTCAGACTCTTTATAAGAATTCCATTTTATTATATCAGAATTATTACATAAAAAGGCATCCTGAAGAGGAGATACTTAAAATTTGAAACAGGATACTGTTTTAGCTTCACATGAGTAAACAGCAGGCTGAAATGATATTCCAGTGCGTAAAAGCAGCACTCAAAGCACTGCCGTCTGCTCTCCTTCAGCTGTTGTTTTTGCCTTGTTTACTCAACATTCACCGGCGTCCATGTTGTCATCACCTGTGAAATGACTAAGCTTGGAGTATAAAGCTCTAATGAGAAAACACACAATGGCACTCATTTGGTATTGCAGCATTACACAGAGATACAGTACGAAGCAAATCCCCCCAGCTATCCAAACATGTTGCTTTTCATATTGCCTGTTGTTGCCCGCCGTTTGGCTTGCGTGGCCATGGGGGCAGCTGTTGACACTGTTACCATTGCATTTCCTGTTAAGCCTACCAGCTGCCTCTCCTCTATTCTCCATGGCCCCCTGGAAGGGTGGGTGAAGCAAGTGTTACCAGCCGTCTCGACGACAGACAGCTCCTTTCTGCCTCTGGCTGTTACTGTATCGCCAGGCTTTTATGGCACAAAGAAAACCAGTGAGCGTGGAGACCACAATGGCCCCAAACACACCTAACAAGCCCTCTCTTATTAACACACACTCTTGGTGCTGCAGGTTCAACCTACAACTGGAAAGGGGCGTTTAGAGGGTGGACTGTCTGCCACAAGCACAATGATAACATGGCTGCAGATGAGCATATGTCAGCATTAAAGCTGAACACAATTGAGATGCAGCTGAATACACAGAGGTTCATTTAAACTGAGATGTTAATCAAAAAGCAGGGAAATGCATCTTTGGCCATATGTTTGTAAGAACATCAGTTTAACTGCAATACAAAACACAGAGCGAGATTTCCACAAATGAGAGAAGAAAACATTTTTAGAGTTTTAGAGACACGGTCAGACTGCAGATTGCTTGGCTGATTCAGATTTTTTTTTATTTCTTTGTTTGTTTGTTTTTTCATATTTTTTACACTTAACGGTTTCAGATTTTTAAAAAATGTTATTATTAAAGATAACCAATGTACAAAATTCAGTTTTACATAATGGTTTTGTCTATTAAGTGGAAAAAAGTTATCCAAATACACCTGGCCCTATGTGAGGAAGTAATTGCCCTCCCCCTTGTTAAATCATGAATTAACTTAAATTTTTTGGAAAGCTGGGTTCAATTTCACTAGCCACCCCCAGGCCTGATTACTGCCAGACCTGTTGAATCAAGAATTCACTTAAAGAGAACGAGAAGTAGGCTGATATATCTCAAAAAGTAACACATCCTTCATTGATCTATTAGTCTGGAAAGGGTTACAAAGCCATTTCTAAGGCCTTGGGACTTCAGCAAACCACAATGAGAGCTGGGAAAAAAAATGGGAAAAATTTAGAAACTTGGAAGAGTGGCAAACCTTCCTAGAAGTGGGCGGCCTACCAAAATTACTCCAAGAGCGCATCAACCCCTCACTTAGAAGGTAACAAAAGTAGACTGAACAGCATCCAAAGAACTGTAGATCTCACTTTCCTAAGTTAAGTTCAGAGTTCATGATTCAACAATAAGAAAGAGACTAGCAAAGAACACAAAATGTCTCATAATTGTCAAAAAACAGCTTGATGATCCCCAAGACTTTCGGGAAATAATTGTGTGGACCGACGAGACAAAAGTTGAATGTTCTGGAAAGCCATGTTACATCTGGTGTAAAACTACCGCAGCATTTCATAAAAAGAATATCACACCAGTCAAACGTGGTAGTGATTATCCTAAGCTGCTTTGTTGCTTCTTTTGCTAATACACACAAATCTCTCACAAGACGACGTCCCAAAACTGATGGAACCATAAATTTGGCTCCACCAGGAATTGCCGAAGGAGAATGTCTAACATTCAGTTTCACACTTGGGGTTATGCAGCAGGACAATGATCGAAAACACAAGGCAAAAAAAAAGGCAAAACAGTCCAGACTTAAATCCAATTGAGATGCTTTGGCATGTTCCTAAACCGGCCCTACATTCTTGTATGGCCCCTTCAGGAAGGGGGCAAATAATTTTTCACTGCACTGTAAGTGAACGCTCAGGAAGTAGAACAGGTCATCTACCCATCAGAACATTGGTATTGAGTTTCCCCTGATGCATTCATCGGCATGTCAATGTTGGGTTAAAAGTGCTCATATCATTGGAATCAAGTATACTATCTGAGACTGAACAGCTCAGTTTTAGTCTCTGACTGATGGACCAGTTCACCTCTAACTTTTTATCATCAACAGTGAAAAGTTGGCAATAGAAATGTAATGTAACTATATACAGTACAGCATGTAAAAGAAAAGAATGCAAGAAATACGTAAATGCATTTGTAGGGCCTCTCCATTCTCCTTCAATTTTAAATATTAACTGTCAAACAGAGGATACGCATTCAGGTAATTAGTTTATATGCATAAGAAAGACACCAGAGGACCAGTGATGTAAATGTGTCAATGCAATGTTTGGAATGTATGCATAAGCTTTGCAAGCAAAACCAAAACAATCATCCCTAAATGTGTGAAACAGTTTCTTTACAATGCACAATCGATAATCAAATCTGACCATTTTGATGGGACTGGGGCTTTTAAGAGCAGACTTTGAAAAAGTTCTTGTCGTTATTGATGGCGGCAGTATTCTCATGTGGATGTTGATGGGGGGGGGGTTAGTTGCGAAGATGTCACATGATTAAAGCAGCAATTGGAGATAGCGAGATCGGTAGGGTAGGAGAGGAGATAAGAGGAGAGTAACCATGTTTAAAGTGTGCTGTGATCAGCCATTGCATGAGGGAAAGCAATGACAGGTGTATTGGAGATAGGCTTACAGCGAGGAAAACAGAAATGGGTGACTCCTCCAAAGCGCTGCCGCTAAAATTAGAATATTTTAGAAGATATGAACAATGGACAGTGAGATTGGGGAATAAAGATTCAAAAAAGTATTTTTATTCCATCTGAAAATGACCTTTCCACTATGTGTTTATTGTTAATTCAACGACTGTAGACAATATAGCTTTACCAAGATAGAAGACCTGGTCTGTCTTGCTTAAGAATGACAAAAGTAAAGCCAGGCAACACTGGAGGACAAGGCCATCCATGAAGTAGAGAAGCTGTAGGAGAAGGTGTTTATTTCACACTTTATAGACCTGCCTTGTCAGCATATCAGATTCCTAGCCAATGTCTCGAACATAAAGCTGCGGTGCAAGAGACACCTCAACCCAGTGCAACATTCGATAAATATAATAAACATCCCTGTGAAACAAATTGTTCATAAGATACCTGTTTAATTTTTCAGATCTCCTTGAACCATATATTTCCTTATTAGTTTGGAGACATTCGCTTGGCTTGAGTGGATGGATGATGCTGTCAGGGGCCTGGGCATTATGGCGGCTCTGTGTGAGTGATTTCTACCAAGGAAAGCCTATTAGGCCTGACAGGGGGATGATGATATTAGGCCATCATCATTCAGGAGACACCGCCCCCACCAACCCTACTACACCCTCATCCATCAGACAGCCCAAAACACCCAGCCATGCTCCCGCCTTTCTTTGCTCCCCCTCACTCCCTTACTCACTTGTTCTCCCTCTTTACTCTTTCCTTTGTTTTTTTCTTCTTCTTTTTTTACACTCCCGCCAATTTCCTTCCTTTACAGACTGTCTTTTGCTTTTACGGTATTCCCCTTGCATCCT
This sequence comes from Simochromis diagramma, assembly GCF_900408965.1. Taxonomy (NCBI): domain Eukaryota; kingdom Metazoa; phylum Chordata; class Actinopteri; order Cichliformes; family Cichlidae; genus Simochromis; species Simochromis diagramma. The sequence continues at coordinate 9,438,706 of NW_024387030.1, forward strand.
TATTTTCATTCTTTTAGGTCTACCTATAATATCCCCTCGCTTTACCTTTCCTTTCTCTCTCTCTAATGGCAAACACAAAGACAAATTCTGCCCTTTTCTTAGCCCATGAAACATTTAACATTTCATTCCAGATCTTGGCAGACGAAAGTAAAAAATGACCTAATGAATCTTACTTATTGTCTACCCTGAGTGCAATCATGAGCTAAATATGACATCCCTGTCCCCTGGCCTGTATCCATTGTCTTCATGGCCTTCCCTGTTCTTGCGTATCTTGTGTGATTTGAGATTTTTGACTTTAAGCTAAAAACCGTGCAAGCCAGATCAGCAAATCATTGTACTCCATATTCCTTGGGTGCTTGGGTGTAGGTAAAAAGAGAAATTTTACCAATATACACGAATCTCTCACAACATTAAAACCACGAGTAGAGTGAATAACATTGAGCTGCTCAATATTCTTTTGCGAATCCTTCGACCCTGGCATTCACATGGATGCTACTTTAATATGTACCACTCACCTAAACAAGAACACACTCTTACTCCCCACTTTAATCCCCTTGCAGGACAATTTGCCCAGTGACATCACAAAAACATGCAACTCCTCAAAAATGTATAGAGCTATACCAGCAACTGAAACAGTATATGTAAACTATAAAAACTCGCCATGGGTTGCCTTCTCCACCAAATTTCATCAGGAGAGCCTCTAGCATGCTTATAGTTGTCACTATATTTATGTTGGGTGTGTGAGGCAGACTCAGCTTGTGTTTAGATGGATTAGCACTTGGGAAGCTTTAGACATTAAGTACCTCCCAAACCAGAGATAGACACACATAAATTCTTCAGTGTTGCAAGTGTTAGCAATATAGATTTAAATATAGATTTATATATACATATATATATATATTTATTTTGATAATATATTTCACATGAATAAAGTAAAAATGTATTGTCTTGATTGTCAAGCCCATTTAGCAATTAGTCTGAACACTGCTGATCCCCAAAGTCATCATCTATATCTTCACAAGTATGGATGGTTGAAATCCAGCTGGTGAAGTATGAACTATCTACAATTATCGGCTACAGGCAATTTGATTTGATTGATTTTCATGTAAGTCACTTCTTCTAACTAAGCCATGTGAAATGTATTCTTGTTTGCTTTCAACATAGAAGGCAATGTTGACCATTTTTTTCTTTTGTCAGGATGAAACAAGAAATGGTAAGAGATCTCTTTAGTAATCCATCTGACCCATAGTCTCTTTCTTAACCCACAGCCTTTTGTTGACGTATGATCCTAAGACAGCCTTACGACCTTAGCTTTAGTCCACAGTGCCTAGAGTTGTGACCCTCAAGACCCTGAGACTTGCGGGGCCCAAAGCAGTTCCATTGATAAAAAAAAAGCTTAGTCTAAGCTTGTTTCACATGGCGATCAGTTGAGCCAATGGCTGTCTGCTGGCCTTGACAATGGATGGTTTATATGCTAACAGTCAAATGGTGTCAACAACGCACTGCTCTTTCAATCTCTATTGTCAACCTCTTCTCATTGGGTTTTGTCTAAAGCCTTGATCAAACATGCCTTTGTCCTGCACTTGAATATCAGCTCTAAAAGCAGCAGATATGGCAACATCTGCCTAAAGTTGTATATGTGTGACTTTAAATATAAATACACTAGCATATATATATATATATATTCATATGGTAACAACCCAATGCATTTAGGCACGTTGAAATGATGAAGACAACCTGGATATAGGAAAGGTGATATAAATTACTTTGACTGCGGTATGGCTGATCTGAGTATTTCAGAGACTGCTGAACTACTAGGACTTTTGCACACAACCATCTGTAGGGATTACAAATAATATTCTGAAAAATATCCAATAAGCATAAATTCTCTAAGCAAAAATGCCTTGTTGATGCCAGAGATCAGAGGAGAATGACCAAACTGCTTCGAGCCAATGGGAAGGCAGCAGTAACTCAAAGAACCACTTATTACAACCAAGGTATGAAATTGCTGCTACAATTGACATGGACTCACCAAAATTTGACAATAGAAGACTGAAAAAAACGTTGCTTGATCTGATGAGTCGTCCTTTGGATATGACACCATCCTGCATTGTATCAACACGTCACGCTGGTGATGGTGTGTTAATGGCTTAGAAGGTATCTTCCGGACAGATTGTGGGCTCCTTAATAACAACTCTAGAATCATTTAAACACCACTGAGATTTTTTTGCCTAGGACGCCGATTACTTTATGACCACAGTATCTGATCTTCTGATGATGCTTACAGCACAATATTTTTGAGTTCAAATCATCTCAAACTGGTTTGTTGAACATGAGTTCACTGCACTCAAATGGCCTCCAATAGAGTACCTGTGGGATGTGGTGGAATAGGAGATTTACATTCATTTGTGCAGCCAATGAATCCAAAGCTACTGTGTTATGCCATCATATCAATATGGACCAAAATCTCAGAGGAATGTTTCCAACACCTTTTTAAATTTATGCCATGAAGAACTAAGGCAGTTTTGAAGACAAAATGGGATCCAACCAGGTACTAGCAAACTCTCTCTAACAAAATGGCCGGTGAGTATACACGATTTCTTACACAGTCAATAGACAAAACAATTTCCATATTACTTTTTCATCCTCCCTCAGTACAACAAAAGAAACAGCTTCTATGTTAAGTGAAGAAAGACTTTTTTAATTGGACCTCATTATGCACCGCATACGCATACATTTATAAGGCTGATTCCAAAACATTCAGACCAATTTAAGACCATCTGAATGATGTTATTAAAGAAAGGTTCACCACTAAGGCAGCTTTCTCCCAGGAGAGCATTACGCATCTTCAAACAGCATTCATGGTTTACCGCTTTCCATTATGTTCACTTTGAATACTGTCAAAAAATTTCATTATGACATGATGGGGTTTGGTATGTAGATGCAGGTCAGATGCTTTTAAGAAACTCCACCCATAGATTCTTTTTGTCAGTCATGCTATGAAAAATGACTGCTCAGTAAAGACTCCAGGCGTTAGTCATTTGGATTCCTGATGTCTTCATGTATTCTCAGTGTCCCTCAGGCCATCACAAGAGGGTTACAAAAGGCTTACACCTTTCTGTAGTTAGTGTGTTTAAACCATAGCAGAATACTAAAGATATGGATTTGTTTTCCTCCTATGGAAACCATGAGTATATCATGCTGTGTTGCCATAATAGTTAACATTGTATCAAAAATATTTCAACAGTGATTGGGTCACTGTAATTCTATCTACTTACACGATTAAATGTAACTTGATACATTAAATGCTGGATTATTATCAGGATGAACAAATAAAATAACACGCACATAGTCTATAACTAATAATATAAAAATATTATAGTAATATTATTATATAATATATAGTTATATAATTATATAAAATAATAATAATACTATAATATTACTAGGGTTGTATCCAAGTATTTGACTATGTGGATATTCATTCACTTGGTAGAAATTCAGTTTTCAATTTGGGATTTGTTTTAATGTTTTCATTTTTTTTTTTTAATGAAAACCATCTCAGCTTGTCTCTCTACCCCAACAGAGTTGTTGGTTTTTATTTTTAATTTTATTTTTTTTACCTACATGACCTTTTCATACCTTTGTGGAACTTCATACCTAAGTTTTGTATAATAAGAACGATACATTTCTGTCTCATTTCTGTACAGAGACAAGCCAATTGGCTCAGTCACAGTAGAACAGAAACAGAATGGCAACCTCCTTGTGACTAGGAAAACTGGTGGTTTCCAATTTCCTATGTAAGCAATTTCTTCAATTTTTTTTAAATGTGAATTTCTGTGTATGTACCACTACATATTTGAGGTGTTGTCCAATTTTCAATTAAATTCGATCGCAAACTAGTTTGAAGCTGATAGTTAACTGTCTCTGTTTTATTGCTGTTTTTTTGCAATCTTGACACACTAAATTTACTATAAAAACAGGAACTGACTGCGAGTGGTCACAGATCGGGTCCACATCTCTAACGCAACCATTTCAAAGGCAATAAAATCACAAGTTAATTGCAAACAGTTGCAGTGATTTTGGTCATGCCTTGGTGTCCAACCACTGTTTTCTCTAGTGTGACTGTAGCACAAGGCTATGAGATCATCTGTGCTATGAAAGTAAATGCAGAACTCTTTAATGTGCATATAATTTCATTTACAGTACTGGATGATGATATAGCTCTTTATTCTTCTATTATTCTCCTGTTAGTTTGTCTGCCAAATCTAGCAGAAATTGTATTTTGTAACACAATGTGACTGTAATAGTAATTTCATATACTAACATGCACTAGACCTCTTAGACAGACTGATCATTTTCAGCCACGGCCCCAAAATAGATTGGGGATTACCTTGGATGTGAATATGTCATGTGAACAAAATGACAGAGGCAGACCATGGTGAGAAGCAGTGGCTTTAAAGGTTTTATGCAAAACATGATATCTCTGCCTGCATTTCCATTAACTGGCTGTACTGAATTACTTAATATGGTATAGACATTAATTGAGGGATTACTCTAATATAAATCACACTGGCTGTTTGCTGTTGTGCACAGAGATTCAGGTTCAGAGCTCCAGCTGAGAATGTCTGCTATTCCTGAGACATGCAAAGCAGAGGAGAAAAAGCACTCATAATGCTAATTCTAGTGATGGTTGGTTACTGTCACAAAGAAATCTACATCGATTTGCCCGTACATGAATGTTGCAGCATTTCCAGACAACGTGACAACAGAATTTAGCCACTGCAAACAACTCAATTTGATCAGCTTTATGTAAATCAGTCATTTGAGGAAGGAAGAGGGGGGCTGGTGAGAAGATTAATTGCAAATGTTTACAGTGGAATTTGGACTGTGTGTTCAACATGATAATCCAGCCAGGATCCAAACACAACAGAAATAACAAATTAATAACAACTGAAGCGTTTCCTTATCGCAGACAGCTGTCTGTTTACTGTGTTAAAAATCCAGACGTCTGCCAATCCTGAACACTTGTGCGTACTGTGTAACACTTTTATTAAAGACTCAATCTTAGTTATTGGTACCATGCAAGGAAACGCCTTTTTAAAGTCAACACCTGCCAGAAGTTCCTGACTAGTGTATTTTTTCTTATCCCGCCACCCCCCACCCCCGTGCTCATGTGATTGCTATTAATAATTAGCTACGGGCACTCTGCGACGAAGGCAAAAGCAAATGCATTCTTGTGTTTTCTTTCCATCAGTTTGGTTGTCATGTAATTAGCTTTGCCTTACATGGATGAAATTATTAGGGAGTTTTGTATGGAAAGCAAACCGACAGCATCGCCAACTTCTGACTTGACCTCTTTATCCCTTTAAAGCCTGAACCATGAAGTAATTGCCAGATTTATTTGTGTTTTCTGTAATTTATTGCTTAAAAATTTACTGGGCAATTTATTTAGGTTTTTCAGGGGAATGTCACAAATGTTTTATCACAAAAAAAGAAAGTACTGTGATCTTAGACGGTTACTTAAGTGAAGTGAAGTACATTTAAGTTAGGGTTTTAATTATTTTCTGTAGGCACTTAATTGCATGTGTGTGTGTGTGTGTGTGTGTGTGTGTGTGTGTGTGTGTGTGTGTGTGTGAGAGAGAGAGAGAGAGAGAGAGAGACAGAGAGTGAGGGAAAACAGCTTTGCATCTTTAGTGTTGCGGATCTTTTCAGCCATTGAAACAAAGAATGAAAAGGATTTTTTTTTTTTTTGCACGTTACATCCATATACACGCATGCGCACGCACACACACAGAACAGATGTATTCAAATTATTGTACCTTGACCCTTTATTGAATATCTGAGTGTGCGCATGTGTGTGAGTGTTTGTCTGTTCGTGTCACTGGCAGAAGATGGTGTCAGTCCTTAGCCAACCCCCACCTCTTTAGCTAGTCCTAATGCCCCTTTTACCTCCCCATTTTCTCTGGCCTATTCAAAACCTGTCAGTCACTACTATGAATTCCATTAAACCGAAAGGGTGCCGTGTATTTACCTGAAAGAAAGGAAAAATATACACCAGCAGTTTGTGTCACTTTGCGAAACACCGAACTTTAAATCTGCAGTTTGTCCTTTTTTTTTTTGATAAAAGTAAAGATTTCTCTAGGGCTGTTTGCTCACACAAATCTGAAAGTACCCTCTCACTGTTCTTCACTTTTTCTTCACCTGAACACTGAAACTAAAATCCCAGTATAAGGTCACATATTAAAAGGAAGCAGAAATGTGGAGTCAGCAGAGCTGGCTGGGAGAGAAATGTATGTCTGGGTCTGAATGTGCTGAATGAATGAATGCAGGTCATGATTTATCAGGCCCAGAGAGCCACTCTCCGCCTGTCCTGCTGAGTCCTGATGGCTGCAGCCTTTATGTAAAACAAACCCAGCCTTTTCATTCTGCTGCTCCCATCGCACCACTTTGCTGTGGCTAGAAAGCCAGACTCTGCATTCCCCAAAGCAGCCCAGCAGCCACAAAATGACCATGGGCTTCTGTTTTTATTGAGGTATGAGCTAAAAATCCGCTCCACATGAGAGGCAGTTATTACGCAGTGAAGAGCAGTTTGGATTATAGAGCAGGCAAGCAGTTATGATTAAAAACAAAGGGATGGTTCATTCCGAGCTCTGTTTAACTAGAGGGGGTTGGCGGATTTAGCTGACTGCACTAATATTCAGCAGGTATCTGTCATTGATCATGATTCTGGCAACATATTAATACTTTCCCTACAGCTCAACATTTGTAAAGTTGAGTTTATGTGCGGAATAATTGGTGGCTACTGAAATCTTAATGCTCTGATCACCATTTTAGTAGCATTCATCAAAAGTTCTAATCTAAAGCGATGAGACAACTTCTGCAGGGAAGATTATGTATGGTTTTAAATACATACATTCTGCGCTGATCAAGATCTCCTTTTCGAAAGACTGCTCAAGCAGTGCACACCAACCTACCACTTAAACCCCGAAGGCCTTCCTTCAAAGTTTGAACTGAAAATGACCCCTTTCAGTTTAATTACCGAGAATCTCAATGACCCGGCATGTCCTTTTTTTTGTCCAACAAGGTGAAGGAGGGGTGTTTATGACCGGCTAAGCCTAAGAACGCCTTTCGGTGCTGGAGGTGTCAGTGGTAACCCCACAGTGGTAGTGTGGGCCTCTCCACTGGTCAGCAGTATTTAAGGGATTGACAAGAGACCAGGACAAAAGCACTCAGTCAACAAGCTGTTTAATATCCAGTATTATGGAGTGAACATTGTGCCTCAAGACAGGTAAACACATCTCCATTGATCCATTGATGGCAAGATAGAAATATTTTCTCTCGCCGCTCACCGCCATAAAGTGCCCCCTTTCACAAAGACAGGGAACAAACAATACAGAGGAAAAAAGCAAAGAGGCATATAGGAGGGCTGACATTCTGCTCCATTGGTAAATAATAGCATCAGCAAGCTGGCCTATCTATAACCCCTGAAACCGCTGTCTGCCAAGATAAAACGTTGGGCCTGCTACTCCAGAGCCTTCGAAAAAATCAACACGGCTGATGGAGTTTTATTTGTCTTTAATGTCACACTCAGTCTGGGCTCTCTAAAAAATAGTCTCGAGTAAACACTAATGACAAGAATGCTCTTACACACTTCAAATTGGACGTAAAGCACACCACTGAAAAGCCATTGCACCTCAGTGGACCGCTAATCTGTTGAACCTCTGAAGTGGATAAGACCGTGATGAAAAAAGCCTGTGGAGCTCTTCACAACACACACCGATGATGAGTAGAGTAACCTTAGGCCTGCTCGCACAATCAAAAAGAAACCAGCTCTGTTTTTCTTTTTTTAAACAATCAATCTTGACTCACGACTGATTAAAAGTCTCGCACGCATGCCATTTGGTGTTGAAAAATATCAAATTGCATGTTTTACCATTGTAATTGCACATTTTTATGTACTGTTGACACCCTTTCCTCCTCTGCTATCTTTTAACTGTGCGCTATTATGACTTCTCCCTTGTAAGCTGTGAATTAGATGCCTGCTTTTAAGTTTAAATGGAGGCGTATCCTTTCCCACAGGCTCTTACATATGAGCCCTCTGTCAAAGAGATGGGGACAGACACTTGGTATGCTGTTATTTTGTGAACTACTCCGCTTAGTGTGAAAGCAGAGGGCATCTCGTCCCAGCAGGAAGTGGACAGCTCTTCCCCCTGTAATGATGCATAACTAGCACACTTCCATTCACTCTTGCAATCCTCAATGAGGACGGCCTCTCAAACCTAACTATTATAGTCTAGCTAATGTCAGAGAGTCAGCTGCATTCAATATTATATTTTGGTCTTTTCTGCAGTTTGATTACTCTCCTTTACAAACACAGACCACCCCACCGCTATCACACCCACAATGGCATCCATTTCCCTCTATCTGGTTGTCTGTCTCTTACCAGACCTCTCTGAGTTTGTCTCTGTGATTTCATCTTTATTGTCATCTAGGCTTAACGCTGATATCCAGTCCTGTTCGGTATAAACAACCACTGTGGGTAATTCACACTATATTAAAAACTGGCGGTGCAACAAAGAACTCTTAACAGTAGAGACCTGCACAAGCAAATTATCACTGCTAAATTAAAACTCTAAGCACAGTCTAGATGGTAATAATATAGTAAATCTCCAGAGCAATCACAACCTGGGTGCATAAGTTTACTTATTTTTTCAGTAGTCAGCCTATCAGAGTGTTTTAGGGGCTCTAATGGCCTCATGAAAATGTCTTTATTATGGTATACACAATAAAGGTAATGTAGATTAGTATCTGTTGAACCGTTTGGATGAGCACAAATGCGTGGTAGTGTTATGGCTTTTGAGTTTGTAGTAGTAGAGCACCCATATTATTTGGAAGATGTATGACAGCGAAATGGCTCTTGATTTTCCTGGATTATTATATGTTACAGTTGCTATGTCTAAGTCACTTCCTTAGCTGTTTGTCAGAAAATTCTTTGCTTTGTGGTGCAACATTAAAAACCCATTACTAGGGGTCTCATTTTAGTGCATGATAGGGTTCATATTTCAAAACATTTCTTTGTTCCCTCAACTGTTGATTGTTATTCATGCAATGCAAAATATAAGCTCCGTATTCCTTGCAAACCCTACCGTGGCGTGTATCAAAAAACTCGTGTTCGCCTCCCACCTTTCAAATCACAGCTTAATGTGATAACATCAGGATTATTTTGCATTTAAACTTATGTGCAGAAACAAGAAATTTGCATAAGCATCAAAAAACTCAATTTAAAGCATCATCTCACGGGTCAGTGGGATTTATATATGACCTAAAATGTTCTCTTTTATATACTTTTGTAACTCTTACGTATATATTAACAACTAAGAAAAAAAATTGTGGTTTAGTGATTTTATTAAAATCTTGCAGTGTTTTTGTCAGTCCATATTTTAAACGCTTTGTCAATAGTGGCATTCAGGCTGTTTAGTTCTGGTCGCTGTGGGCATAAGTGGCATATTTTTTAATGGGAAGACAGTCGCATTTTAATGTTCCACAAGAACAGGCTACCACTGTACTCTTTTCAGCCGTGGCCCTCCTGAATTCAAGCCGATTATGGATAACAACCACATTACAGCACGATGCATCAAAGACCTAGCTTACTGCTCAGTGGGGAGCCACTCTGGCACATTTCAAAAATCCACCCATTCAAGAGCTCTCACTGGAAGCATGTTATGCATTAAATGTGTCACACAGGAAAGTGTCTTCTGATCCATCTGATTCCAGTCCTCATTGCTGATGCTATGCAGTTGTGCTGGTTTCATTAAAGGAGGAAAAAACAAAACAGCGAGACAAAGAACAAACAGCAGCGTAAACAAAGGCTCACATGGAAATAATGACAACAATGAATTTGAATTTAAAATAAAGCTCATTAACTATTAACTGCTTTTCACATGGACTGTCTGGTTAATTACAGATTTTTCTGAATGTTATTTTGCAGCTTAAGCTTTGAAAATCTAACTAAAATTTAAGGAACACTCTGCTGTGCTGTTCTGCAGCACTTTCCTAACAACAAAAATTATTTCAAGAACAACACAAAAATCAGGTGAAGTCTAGGCTGTGACATTAGCAACAAAAAACTATGCACTATAATGTGCATTTAGTGTATTTCCTACTTCACGCTTAGCTCATATTACAAAGATCCATACATCCTTCTGCACATTTATGCAAAATATCACGTCCATTATAATTGAATCTAATTCATCTAAACTAATTGCAGGCTTGTTGTGTTAATAAGCAGATGTTTTTCACGCGCAGGTGTGAGGACCCTGGACTACCAGGGTGTGTTTATGTATTTGCATAGCTTCACACCTGTTAATGAAAGTGCTTGTTTTTCCAATGAATTTCCATGTTCCTCTAATAAGACTCAGTGTCCTCCTACAGCTACCCTAATGACTGTTATCACACCACCTTCACAGAGCCCAACGCAGGAGTTATAATAAACTGTGCACCGTAGCAATGCTTTGTGTGTATGTGTGTGTGCTTACACATTCACACAGGTGATACATGATCCGTGCAAATGGGTGGAAAAGGGGAAAACCAGCAGATCAACCAGAAGAGAGCCATAAAAATACTCAAACAGGTGTTGCATCGTCTTTATACATTCACACATAAAGGCGAAGCATATTATCATTTACCTTGATTATTTTAAGGATATGACATGTGAAATATATTTATCTATATTGTACAGCACATTCAAAGTTTTTTCCTTTTACTTGGTCTTGTTTTTCCCCCCCTTTCTTATCCCATTGTCCTGCTCTCGAAAAATCCAGCCAGCACTGACATTTTGCGGGTGAGAGCTGGTGAGAGCCTGCCAAACCTTTACCTACACCCATCAACTTTTCCTGAGAGCTTGAAAACATGCCAAGGCTGCCTCCGATAACAAGCAGAAGATGTGGAGATGCTCCTCTGGGCAGTAACAGAGGTCTGTGAATAGCTTACGAATTTTCATCTTTCCTCAAAAATGCCCCTCAGCCTTTTGTGACTTTCTATGCCTGGAACTGTAGATATTTCCAACAAGCAGGCTTCTCCATTACCCAGAGCTAAATTAACAGCATTTAAGTGTCTATTAAAACACCAGTGCTTTGCTGCCTCTGGCTGACCTCGCCTCACCCTTTTTCCATCCGCTGCTGCTCATTAAAATGGCATAATTGCAGGTAAGCATCCTGCTGTATCAACACGCTTAATTACCAAAGTGAGAGAGGTTCATAGTGCCACATTGGCCCAAATAAACCTGGGTAGCACAGGAATAAATAACAGTTATCATTAACAGTCCAAGCCTGTTTCATTACTGAGGGCAGGGCCTTTATTGACGCGTCCTTATTAGCTAAAGAGAAATTAGGTGATGACAGTGTTTTTGGACAACAATAATAACATACTGTCATTCATATTTGTTGCTTTTTTTAAATACTAATTAATCGGGCAAGCATTTTTAATAAGAAACAATGTCTTTCTTTCAATCATGACATGAAAAAAGATCTAAAAGTGTGGAAAAAAAGTCAATTAAAATGGAAGTGAGGCCAGTAAGCAGTTGTGCTTACTGTGGAAGATATAAGTTAGTTAGCCGGGTTTACTGGGGTTTGCTTTCCGTGGTACACTTATCAAACTCAATTAATTTTCACATGTTCACACTTCCCTCCTTCGAGTAGTGAGTGGTGCTTTAGTTAAAGATTCAGGGTATAGTTAAGCTTCACACAAAAATCTGCCTTTTTAGCCTCTGTTTACAAAAACAATGTGCAATATGGTTTTATCTTATTTTACATCTACTTTGACTTCACTTCTAAATCGGCTTCCATCATGCCCTTCCTGAAGCTGGATTTAACCTCACTTCATTGAAGGTTTTAACTACGGTGCTAATCGGCTCTCAGATTCCACTTTTGTCATCTCCCGTCCCCTAATATGCACTAACTGGATATATATTGTATGGGAATGTTCTCACTTTTTTAACCTGCCTCTGAACCGTCAAATTTCTGCTTGCTCTTGATCCGTCTATTTTATACATTTTAGGTCCTTTAAAACCCTCCTTTAAAGCTTCTTAGTAACAGTCGGTCGATCAAAGCCACCACAGCCTTTCCATCCTCTCCTGAACTGAAGCACAAGTTTAGGATTGTCTGAAAAGGGACAAGGGACAAGCCGAAATGGTATTGTTTGCCACTGACCTGACTCAGTAAACCAAAATGTGGTACCCTTACACACATCATGTTGAAAAGGTGCTTATTTTTATTCAACAGTGCTGAAATGTTTGATTTTCAACAAGCATCTTGATTTAAAAGTCACCGTTACTTTGTAAGTTAAGCAGAGGAAAAAATACTTTTACCTCATTTATAACTGTGATACAAAGCGAAAGGGTTATCCATATGTGCTATTATGCTGTGAATAACACAGACTGCCTGTCTGCATTTTTCAAAAGAGGATACTGCAGGTGTTTTTTCCTCTTCTGCACAAACCTCAGTAAGGAAGCACAGGTGCACTGTGTCTGTGCACATATTTCAGAGAGAGAGACAGCGAGCGCGTGTGAAATCCATTTGTGAATGTGTGAGCATGGTCTGTGTGTGTGTGTGTGTGTGTGTGTGTGTGTGTGTGTGTGTGTGTGTGTGTGCAAGGTATTATTTGCCAGTCTGGGTCAGAGGAGGTGCAAGGTATCAAAGATCACAAAAAGTGTATGACAGCTGACAATTTCAGGCTTTTGATTAAGATTTGTTGATATGACCAGTCCCTGGGTCTCTCCCAAACTCACTCCAGGGATTCTGGGCTGCCTGGCTTTACCGCAGACGTACAGCCCGTCAGCTGATAGAAACAGGCGGCAGTTCTCCTCATCGCCTGCCTTACCTCCCTGCTGAAACCCCAGTAATTAGAGTCTGGGCAACATGCAGAAAAAAACACCTACAGAGAGCACAGTGTCATGGACATCACCAATTATGCAGCAATCTTGCTCATGGATGCAACCAGCTCTTGTTGTAACGACGCACACACACACACACCGATGGGCATGCATAGCCAAGCCTACGTACACACACACACAGTCACTCACATACACAGGGAGATCATTACAGGACTAAATCAGGTTTAATCTTGACATCTGCTTATTATTTATCAGAGTGTCATGTCAGCAGTAAAAGCCAGAACACATGATGTTGCTTATTATTGCTATTTTGGTCACTAATCCCTATCAGGGTCCTCACCTATAAGCTTTGTATACACCTGAGATTCATTCACACGCATTCAATTATAATAAATTGCTACAGTCATAAAACGGGTATCTGTTTAAAAGGAAAATGAGCAATGGTGGATTTTTAGGCATAAAATTGAAAAGAAACTTGCTGAAAGCCGCATATGCATTTTATCTGATGACAGTAATAAGTTCTAACGACTATTATCCTTTAGATTCTTTGCCATTAAATCATCCTTGATCCATTATCTCCAGCTGAACTGTTAAGCACCACAGGAAAAAAAATGGCTTAAATTTCACAGCAGCCATAAGATGCTGTTGACTCGAGGCGAGTGTCTTTAAAACACCTTCTCTCTCTAGAAAAAGAGCAGGAAAAGTTAATTGCAGCATTTGCTCATCGGGGGAAACAGAGGGCCACTCAAAACGTCCCCTCATTTCTGAATTAGAGACACACATTTAGCCACAGGAAATGTAAAGTGGGACTGCGCTCCATGAAGAGGAGGTTAAGTGCACTAATGGAAAGCAGTTAAGTGTTTGTTATTGTTGCTCTGTTATTTCTTTTCTCGTCTGCATTTATGGTTTGCAATCAGAGATGTAAATTTTTTATTTATATATGTTTTAACTGTGCGGATTTAATTCATCATCCAAATATAACATCCGTTGTTGCTAAATGCATCTGACTGCTTGTCGGTCACTTTGTCCTTGGTTTTGTGAGAATTTTTAATGTCACATAAATTCAAATACTTCATGTATATATCACACACACAGTACAAAGACAGCTTGTCAGTGGCCTTTGTTTTTTACATGCTACCTTCATTTTGATAACACTACAGCTAAGAGCCAGTCCTCCCACCCTATGCATTTTTGGCCTTTGAGGAATTTGAGAAAGAGACTTTTAGTAATTATTTGTGCAACTCTTTCCAGTATAACTTGACATGTACATTGTTAATGTAATCCTGCTGATGATGTGCGGCGGAATTAGTACGTCAGTATTTTATTTAACATGGTTAATAGTATTTCCCTTGGTAGAGATTTTTGAGGGGAGGGAATTAATGGGTGCATTGTGGCAGCTATTGTTAGCTGTACCGAAGCACACGGACATAGTAAAATGCTTGAAATTGTATTTGTCATGTTTAAACTAAGTCAGTGCCATAAAAAAAAGTAGGTGTCAGAGGAGAGAAAATCCTCAGTATTGCTCTGAGCCGGCTTTGACACAGATCTTCAGCATAACATGCTGCCTCTTCCAGAACAAAACAACCCAGGCAAAGCTCGCAGACTTTTGGAGCAACCCCTTCTAATGAGAATTTTGTGTAATTGATGTCACGCTATGGCAAGATTGGGATCATTTCTCAGTTTCGTCTCTTTGTTTGCTGCCATTTCAGAAATACGCCCTGTGAACTTTAACAGCCATTTATTCTTTCATTTCCTTCTCTAAACAAAAGCGGGGCCTCTTTCTGCTCATCACCGTGCCAATATGAGAGAAACACCATCTTGTCACGCAATGTAACAAAACCATTAAATGTGCAGCATTAAAAGGAGACGAGATGCAATTAGCCAAGAAATTACTCTGATCTTGGTGACATTTGGGAGAAATTGTAACACAATATACACGGCCAACGCTTGATTGACAGCCTAATCCAAGTTTGATGGGCGCGGGTCCACATTCACCGAGCAGAGCGGGTCGTCGAAAGATAACGAGTACAGCTGCACACCCCTGATAGCTATGTCCGCCACGATTCGTCACCGGGCAAATTCCTCTGGTTTAAACGATGATGAAAGTATCGACCATTAATGACAGGATCATCTCCCTGCCTGAAATAAATGCTCTAATCCCTTTTGCCAGGTCCATGAATTCCTAATATGAGTTATATAAACTGGAGCAATAAATCAGTGTTAGCTCAGTTGTATTTGGAAAATTGTACCAAAGCTCTTTGCCCCCTCTTTAAAATGCAAGACAGGCAACTGAGGACGCTTAAGCTGTAACATCCAATGAGTTATTGCTGGGGATAGATTAACTTTCTTGCAGCAATAAGAATTGCAAATAGGTGAAGAATGAGGTGGAATTTCCCTCCGCTATTGTGATCTGAAAAGCGTGTTTGACTGCTGTCAGTGAATGTTGATGAATTTCAAAATCGGCTGGACCTTCCGTAGGTTGAACATGCGTGATGAGACCAGCGATTGGAATATTCTCATTGTATTATTAAAGTCATTAAAAGATGAAGCACGGACAGCTGGGAAAATTATTAGTTTCTCTGAACTGCATCGATAAATTACAAGCTCATATGTATCAACTGCACACGCTAAAAAGTACAAAAGGTTTTGCTTATAAAACCCAAGTTGTATTTTAAGGTGCATTTGAAGTAAATTAAGAATATATGCTTTTGTCAACACAACTGGTTACTTAAAGCACATGGGAAACCATCCCTGAAAACATGAGGAACATGATAGGAGGGGGGAGAAGACTCTTGACTGACATTTTTATACTAGAACATCCACCCATGGGATGGCTGACATAAAAGCAGAAACACATTGCCTAATTCACCTCCCCTCAGTAAGATGATTGTAGCCTTTTTTTTTAAGAGAGGTGACACAATGCTGCCTAAAAGTAATTATTAGGGTGAGTGGAAAGCAAAAGTGAAAGGCTGATGAATATTTCATAAATGTTAGCAGCACTTACTGGACACAAGGCCTGATTGATGGCAGAGTGGCTGTAAAGGGTTGGATGTTGAAGGGCCGCTGCCTCCTTTCACACCAGTGCTTACTTCAAGCACCATCATCATTAATCGCAGAATAAAGATGTATTTATCTGAAGAGCTCTTCATTAATGGCCTGCCTTTAAACAAAAGTAGTGTAGAATTTGTTTCGTTTGACTGACGTGCACAAGACTGTGTGATGGAAAGCAGGCGACCAGTCTTTACATCATTAGTAGTGGCGTGTTTACTCGAAAAATATATAATTAGTGTGACACTACAGATTAAGTATGCTAAGAGTCAACTGCTTTAACTTTTAGAAAATGTACAGAAAACAGTCTGGTTTCTGGTTTCACAAATGCACACACATTGTGTGCACAATCATGTTTGTCATAAATGTTAGGATGCTGTCTAAAATGTAAATAAAAATCAATAAACTTCTGATTTTTTTTTAAGGAAGCTATATGCTCAGTTTGAAGGGACTGTTTTATCACCAAGTTGCATCCCCTTTTCTTCTTCTCAGTATTTAGGAGCTGAAAAAACTCAAGGGATGAACCAGTGTTGTGTATACACATAACAACTTTGCAAAGAAAACATTTTAAAAAGGCACTTTGTTACGTGTAGATTTCTGCAAAAACAAACAATTTGTTCCAATTTCCATGAAAAAAGCCAATGACAGCACAGGCATAAAATAAATAGTATTAGGCATAAAACAGTCATTTTGCACCAACAGGCTCTGTCACTGAGCCTGTTTCTGCCGTAGGTTTCTTCCTGTTGAAAGGGAGATTTTCCTCCCCACTACTGCCAAGTGCTTGCTCATAGGGTAATGTCTGATTGCTGGGATTTTCTCTGTATTACTGTAGGGTCTGTACTTTGTAATATAAAAGCTCCTCGAGGCATCTTAATTGAATTTCTAAAGAGCTCAGCTTAGCTTTCCTTAAAAAAAACTTTAAGGAAACTGGACACGTTGAGGACAGGGGAAGTGGCACACCAAAAAAAAAGTAATCCAGAAAAGACCTGACACAGGAAAAGGAGAGATACATCTGGAACATCTGGACTGTAGGGAGTGATTAACACCAAATTATTGTGACTTTCAGTAAAGTGCTGCTCACAGGTCAGATAATCACAACCATTCAATATCACTGTTACTTACTAACTTATTCCACATTTGATAAAATGTGTTTTCTGTGTAAAAATGTTATTTAGATATAGGGTTTACCTCATATTTAATTCACTGTACTGTATTTACATTTTACACAGTGAATTCAATGCATGATGTGTCTTTTTTTAACCTCTATAGTTTACATATATGTGTGTCTTCTAGCAGCTTTCTTCACGGTCTTTCCTGACTCTTTACTACATTTTTACTGCATTGCTGCCACTGCATATTATTGAAAGGTCATAAAACCAGAGTGAGACCAATAAATCAGCTAGGTCATTATAATATAAGTATTACCCTCTAAAATTCGGAATTGACCAAGCTATATATTCTTCACCGTGTATGTTTGCATATAAGTAAGTGAGTCATGCCCATGCAAATGAAACAAGTACAGACAAATACAAAATATCATGAAGACTTATATTCATTAAATTCTATTATGAAATAGTGGAAATGAGACAAATCTCCGGTCATCTATTAAACCCTAAATCTTAATAATATCAAGGTTACTACAGGAGACAGAGGAGAGTCAAAGGCAGCAAAAAAAAAAATCAAATGGCATGTATTATACTGGCCACTTAATATAGCAAGCACTATAGTATTCAGGTGCAGACATCTCCCACTCTACTCACATAATAATTTGACATAAGAGTTTTCTGAATTTTTTAACAGGAAACGTTTGCTTATTCCACCTTACACCTTATAAACACAACTGTTATATTATTTCCATCATTTCATAAAGTGCATCAGTCTGGTTTACATTTTTGTCTATATGATTCACATGCAGTAGCATAATAGATATGCTTTCCTCATATAAGTTCAGTCAATGAGCGCACACGATTATTTTTACTGCCCTGTGCCCTCTGATGCATTCTGATACATAACGCTGCTTTACAGATACGGAGAGACACCTAAACCTACTTTGGATCCACTGGTCCAGCTCTCTTTAATTAAAGAGTTTGCATTTTTCTATTACTGGCAAGTACATTTGCAGACAACTATCCATCACACATTTGCCCCCTCTCTGCAGGGATGTAATGAATTGATCCAAAGTGATGTGTGGCAGTAATTCTTCAGAGAAACTGAATGAAATGTAAGCATTGGGTGTATTTTTTTTTTATTTCTCCCTTTATTTCTCTGGGGATTAATAGTGCCCCATAGGCATGGGTATCATATAGATGGCAGCGAACATTATGTTGACTAAGGTTTTCCTGCTATTACCATGTATTTCTAATAAAACTAAAGCCCTAAAGAATGAAGCTCCATCTCATTTTTCATTAGCTTTAGTGCCCTTTACCTGAAGTCTTCCTCTAGTTCTTTAGCTTTGCTATAAGCCTGCTAATAACTTAGTCAGACCATTAGGGAACAGAGGATTTGAGCAGTTATACATGAGATATTAATGCAGGGAAGGTAGATAGATATTGCTACTTCCATAAAAACTGTCACTGTTGGTTTTCTACTGTAGATTTCTCGCAGTCCTATTTGTTTATCTTGCTTTAAAACTTTTAGAATATCACAGGGAATATGGACTAAGCCCCAAAGTTAGGAGCTGCACAACTGCAAAATAACAGAAACCTAATTATTGTGGTCAGCACTGAGAATTGAGTGCTAAAGAATTTATCACTGATGCACCTGGAAGATAAACTAGAAAACTTTTTTAAAAAATCACTTTACCGTTTGCCACACAACATCATTTTCCCTCATTCTTCCTGTATGAGCACACCTGTGGCTCAGGAGAGTTAGGGGTCATGACAGCATCCCTTAGGGGGGCCAGCCTTAGACATGCCCAGCCCTGCTATATCCCAAAGGCCCTCCTGTCAGCTGTATGCCTCCACTACCGTCACTGATTTCCTGTGTTTGTGTGTGTGTATGGGTGGGTGTGTGCGCGTGCGTGTGTGCTCTAGTGTGTGGGTGCATCCTGCTGCAGAACAAGACCCAATTTGATTTGCTCCACTGGCCTGTGAAGCTCGGCTGCGAGGCAGCACCTCTCTTTATTCCTCTAATGGCTTCCCTTCCCCGCTGCTACTTACCCTTCCCCAGACAGCAGTTATGTGCACTCTTGTAAATATACTGTAAATATACACAATGAACGGAGAAGAGAGGAAGCTACTGTGATGCACAGATGCAAAGGCAGACACAGAAGATGGAGAAATGGAGTGAAAGAGCGTAGAATAAAAATGAGACAAAGGACAAAAACTGTGTTCACTGAACAAGAAGCAACTTCCCTCAGAGGCTGACCTTGGGGCTGAGGTGTCTTTAATCTGGGGAATATTAGCAGCCTTAGATTGGCCAAAGAGGCTGAAGTGGTGGCGCCTGCCTATCAAAATAGGAGGACAAGCACCAGAAACAGTCCATTTTCACAGCTAGGGTACAAGCAGGGTTTGTCAATTTCTTAGTATTTCACTGCGGATGGTGTTCAGGGGCAATAGAGGTTACGCTTTCTCCTGCTATTGCTACATACTCTATACCACTGCAGTACATATGGTATTATACCAGTGCTATTCACCCTTTCCCCTCCCCTAAAAATGATCTAAATGGTAGCTCTTGTGAGTTGAACCATATAAGTGAGTGTGATGGAAAGACATGTAAATTGCATTGCACAGGACATGCAATTGGCTTAGTCTATAGCTACCTAACAGTATGGTTCTGCACAAATAGGTTTTTCAATGCGTCCATGTGTGACTTTGAGCCTAAATGGGTCATGCCATACAGGTACAATTCAATCATATATGAAATGAGTTTGCTGCAAGTAAACTTTGGAAATGATTTTCTTTGTCAAGTCTAATGTGCAGAGTTGTGCGGTTGTGGGTCTTGGAAAATTGCAAGGGCTGTGTGGGAGGGGGCGCTAATTTAAGAGGCTTAATAATGACCCCCTACTATTCTCTGCAGGAACTGCCTTCATTCGCCCATCACATCACATGCATGGCATGACATGGAAAGAGGAGATGCATGTCATTTTTGACACAGCTTGGCACTTACTGGCTGCAGGGGAAACTTGATTCTCTTGCTACAATACCTGACTCTTTTGGCTCAAAAGAATACCTGACTCGAAAGAAGAAAGGAAAAAGAAGTGAATCACTGATTTGTTTTTTTTTCTTCCTCTTGTCTTCCTAGATTGAAATAAACAACACAATCTTACAAGCTTCCTTTCAAACATAAGAACACAGTGCTGAATACTGAAAGCAGACAATGTAAAACCTGCTTTTTCTTACTGCAGGTGCAAAAAATGGATGAAATGCACAGTTGCATGACTGGATTAATTAATATCTTTGTAAAATTAAAGCACCTTTATTTATCTATTTTTTGCAAAGCCTTTTACAAAAGAGCTATTGTTTGATTTAAAGTAAATGTAGATGAGGTATATTTCTCCAAAAATACAACAGGGAATGTACTGTTAGTCGATGTGCTTCTATCTATAGAAATCACAGCATAATCTGACAAACCTATAAACAGACATTAGGAGTATGCTGGGTTTGCAGAAACACTCTAAATCTTATGGGTGAGAAATCATCATCAGAGCAGTTAGAGAATATGAAAGGTGAGCTGAGAGGCCAAGGTGCACACAGTGTTTAGGTAAATATCCAGGGATTTCCAGAGCTCAGAAATCCAACTGTGTGACCTTTTTTTCCGCCTAACAAGAATGCATCATTGCTATTAAAAGGCTGCGCTGAGCTTCCAGGGAAAAAAATAGTATTCAGCACCCAAACACGTCAGACACCATGAATGAACCGCGCGTGGAGATATAACGACACTGACAGGCATTAAAATGGTGAAGTGCATGACATAAACATCGGCTTCAGGCATGAATCGGATACAAAATCAAACTCACTGATACACAAGTGTAGTCTGCATTTTTTTTTTTACTATCATTCTTATTATTATTATCGGTATTTGTTTTCTTAAACATAAAAAATACAACATCTAAAATGTCTTACATTTTTTACTTTTTCTGCCTTTATTGTTATTTTCACTTGAAATCTGCTCTCTGATTCTATAACGTGAGTTATTAGCTCAGTCTTTACTTTGGTTGATTCGTGTGGGGGGGGGTTTTCCTAGAAAAGACCAAAAACCCTGGGGTTCATTGAAAAAAAAGAGGGCCCCTTGATGCAACAGTCACTATAATGCAAGTGGCATGGTGTGTCCGCTGTTAAACGATTCACATGAGAATCGCTCCCTCCTTCTTCCCTCTATTTATCTCTGTTCTATAGTCTTCCTGTCTTTGACCCATGTAGAATCTAGCTTCCCATTTGGGCTTCCATGCGTCTAGTCATTTACATTTCAGCACATTTAAACCCTTCCAAATAAGATCCAAAAGCGTGTCATCACACTGACTGTCAGGAGAGGCACTTCCCTTAATTTCATTTAAATTTTCATGTTTTTTTTTTTTCTTCTGTATTTTTTTTTTTCTTGTTTCAGTTTGGTAGGAGGCTTTCTCAGAGGTAACCGTTTGGAATGATTGTGGGCTCAAAGTGTAAATGTGAATCACAGCTTACAGCCTGAGAAAAACCACAGTGGAATACTCCAAAGTTATTAGTTACATTCTCTGAAAATCACTTCCTTCATCATAAATTTATAACTGCTGAATTGTAACCAATAGCTTTCATAGTCTGCCACCTAAAAAGGACCCAGCGCGCCAATTTCAGGTGAATTTTTGATATTTCATTATGAAATGAGCCAACTGTCTCATTTCTATCTCCCAAAATTCACTTTGCAAGAATTATTGCAACCCTCCCCGTGCCTCCATTTCCGCAGGTCTTGTCTCATCTTCTTGTAACCAACCCACGCTCATCTGATTATCAGCTGATAGGTTTCTGTCTTTATGTATTTCACATTCAATACCAATGATGAATTGAAACTCTGACAGTTAAATGACTCTGTTAGGTTCCTCTTAGAGCCTCCTAATTACTTAGACAGTACTTCCTGATATTTTTTTATATGGTTATTGTTCATAGCATTGCTGGTAATATACCTAGGGTGGTTCGTCAGTTTATATAAGTAGATAAATTGTATACTTGATGGCAGAAAGTTGTTCCTGCAGTATTGTTATACTACAGTTATTACATAAATAATAAATTATTATGTATCGATAAATAATATTGATTTTTTTTTTTTTAAGTGGTTTAAAGAAAGGCACTTTCTTAGCATCTATGTGAATTAAACTGCGGTTTATCATGTAACTTGGATAACTACAATTCTAACTTAAATTGCATACTCTTCTATGGAAGAGCATTTTCAAATTAAAGCCTTAAACCAAATGAAAAACTTAAAAATGTACATATTTTGCTCTTCTACATGTAAAGACTATGAGTTAATATTTGTAGCGATCTTCACACCCAAACAACAAAATAGGTCATTTCCTAACAAATACCAAAAAGATGTGAGTACTTGCACAAGATTAGCGGCCCTGCTGAGGTAGTATGCTTACCTCCAGCTAGTGGAGGGGCTATGATTTGTTATTAAGGAGAAGAGAGCCTTTCTCAATATTTACCTTATAGACATTGTCACCCAAAGCACCAAAAGCTAGTATTCTCTAATTGATTGAACATTTATATAATTGTGTCTGAGTGATTATATGAGCATTGTTTTGTACCTGATTGCAGTCAGACTGAATATTTCAGGTCTGCAGAGAACCAGTTGTCATTATAAATACATTCAAATTATGTATTTTGATGGACGAGGCCTAGACTTTTAACTATGAGATTAAGGTTTGTGTCGAAGGATGTTTTTAAATATAGTTCGCATATTAAACAGTTTATTGAGTTGTTTCTTTCTTTTTCAGTCTGCTTGTTTAGATTTCCTGTAACTATTTGCTTAAGTTTCAGGGGAAAAAATGTGATGTTGCTTACATGATACTATTAATCACATGCTAAAACAATATCATATTTCTCTCTGTGATAAGTCGTTCCCTAGTTTGTAAACTTTAGATGGACATTTACTCACACCAACTCAAGATGACGTCCACGTAAACAGTTTTCTATGAAGTTGGATTTTTTTTCTGAAGCTGGAGTGGATGCTGCTTATTCCATGAGGCATCATGGGATTTTGCTTTACAGAGACTTCACAGAAAGATAACTTGACACAGTTGATATTTTGTTTTTCTCATAGTTGGATTTTGTTTTTTCACTTAAAAAAAAGGCACCTAATTTTGCATTGTTATGTTAACATGAACACACCAAAATGCATGTCAGCTGTCTGTTCTACATGAACACCTAGATAAAGAATGATTAAAAACTCCATGCTGGCAAATCACGGAGGATGTATTGTTCAGTATTTTTATTTCCCAAACTTAAGGTTGTGTGAGACTAACCTGAAATTTTTCCTTTAAAAACTTGCCAGAACCTTGCAGTTAACACGTCCTTTACAAGCACACACACACACGCGCGCACACAGTCACATTTTCCCCTTTGATGATATTCTGAAATCAGTTCTCTTTAATCACATGCGCCATGGTGTTCAGGTGTTGAAAAGCCCTTTTCCCTCCCATCTTCCTGAGGTTGTTGTTGTTGGAAAATAATTCACACTGGAAAGCAAACCCTGAACCTTTCCATAATCCAAAGGGAAAGCATGGCTTGTATGGCTTGTGTTTTTTTTTTTTAAATCAAGAAGCTTATAGATAAACAATAATAATACATTTCAGCTAATGAAACCGACCACGATGTATGGAGAGCTTACCCGTAAGCCAAGCGCCTCAGCCTTGTCACCATTTGTTTGGAGCTGTTTGTTTTTAACTGCCTGCTATTGTTACTGTTTTTAATCCGAGAGGCAAAAAAAATTATTTGAATGCTCCATGGATTAAAGAAACTGTGATTTTTCCACTTCAAACACATGCAGTGTACCGTGTGATAAAACGACTGCAGCTCAGAGTTTCATTGTCCCTTTTCTTTATGCACCAAATGATGTTTATTTAAACTGTACACTCTCTTTTTTGGTTTCCAAGTGCCTGGGTGTCTCTATAAAGATAGCTTTTCTTTTGTTATTTGGAGACATTGTTTACCTTCTAAAAAGCTGGTCGGAATAATCCCAGAGCCCACCTGCTCAACCCAAAAAAACCCACCAGGAAGGTGTGTGCAAATGTGTGTGTAGCAATAATGCACAGTAAGTCTATACTTAGCCATAACTGCAGGGGAAGAAAACAATGGGAAGGCTTTATTTACATCGCACTGATTCCTTATCTCATCACAGCCAGTCGTCTATCATCTGTCTACCCGCAACTCCAATTAGCACCGTCCCTTTCTTTGTGGTTTCAGGAAATCTGGTCAGATGGCTAAGGTAAGGGCCAACTTCGCTCCACAGGGAAACTCAACACCAAGGACCAAGTGAAAGATGGAAAAGAGGAACCGTGTTTGTGAGAGAATGGGGGAGAGAAAAGAAAGCGAAAGGCCGACGTACAGGCGGGACCATGCTAGTGAGAAAGCAAATCAGACTTCAGATGCTTGTTTACGAGACGGTTGTGTTAGTACATTCATACATATTGCTGAAATAATTAATCAGTCACTGGACATATGCCTAACAGAGCGACATCTGTACAATGATGTAAACAGCTTGCACATGTTGAGCAGTGTGGTTTTGTTTGAAAGTAAAAGTGGAGGGATATGTTTTCTGTTTGGGCTATAAATCATCTGCACTTTTAAAATGTAAACCTGATATCATCTTAACAAGTGTTAGGAACCTAAATACAGATAATAAAAACAGACTTGTTTAAAGTAAATCAACTACAATTTTTGCTATATTGCTTTGAAAAGTCATTTATTATTTGTAGGTAGCTGCAGACCTCCCCTTGCCTTGTCCAAGAGCAGGTTGCATGAATGTGCTATAGGCTTGTATGACTGCACAAGCAGTCAAGTATGTAAATTTGCCCATGTTTTTTCAAGAAATAAAAAAATAAAAAATCCTGCAACATTCTGACAGTCAGGTCTGTGCCTCCACTCCCGCCGACACCACCACCACCCTCTAGGGCTGGGGGCATTTTAATTGGCCCACTTCCGAAGTGTAATTTTTTTAATTGCTTGGAGACACTCTGCTCTCTTTAAAAGAATCAATGCAGATGTAATAATATCTGTAATTGTCTGCCACGCTCCAGGGACACCACAAAAGCCTTGGATCAATGGAGGAAAGCAGGGAAGCTGGTAGGGGTTAATTTTTCCCTTTCTGGAGGTAATGACAGGGAGGCAACGCTTGGCTCCTGGCATAGAGGCACAACTTGTGCTGTTCCTATTGTCTCTACAGCGCCTAATTGGGCCAAATGCAGTTAGTTCCCCTTGGCAGAGGCTGTCGAGGTGGTGATTAATGAAGCCTCCAGTCACGTAACCTGATAAAAAGAAAAGAACGGGATAGGAAAGGGAAAAAATATCAACCTGCTTTGTGTTCTTCATCCTTTTTCCTTTCTTGTGCTTTTTCACTGCCTTTGTCAGTTCTCCACAACTTGGTTCTTAAAGTAAACAGGTTAAGTAGTTTAAGTTTGGTGAGGTTTATTTTTCTTCGGGGAATGAAAGGGGGCATGCCCATTGCTACACTGTGGCAGTAATTAAAGAAAGAGAAACAGGGGGCTGGCTGAGCTTCAGTTCCAAGTCTACTTGCATTATATGCAATATCACACGTTCGCTGTGAAAAACTGTCTGGCCAAGGAGACAGTATTTGGATTTTGCAGCAGTCTTTCCTGTACAGTCTCCAGAGATGTGTGTCAGGAATCCAGGATCAAGAGGTCACAGGTATTAGCCTCCCAGGATCGTCATGGCCTTTGACTAATTACCTCATTAAGCTGCACTCCAATACTTTTCATGGTCTCTGCGGCCCGGCCTTGTTGCTTAGCGTAAAGAGAACAGAGTGGACACGGAACCCATCCAGAGTGACCTGAACGCAGCTTGCTGCCGCCTTGTAGGTGGATGGTGGGAGGGAAATCAATCCTCTGTAAATATATTAGATGCAATTACATCCTGCTGGACTTTGCCTAACACATTTATGGAAGCATTAGGCAAAGTCTTCTTTTATCAACCCCCTAGGGCCATTACGACAATGACATGTAATTTTCACATGTAGGAACCAGAAAAGTATTGGAAAGTATTGGAAAAAGAGCATGGAGGAGGAGTTTTGGGCCTGAAGTTTTGATTGCATTCAGAACAAAGCCATTTATTGGGTTGATGACAATTTTTGGGTTAGGTTTATCCTAATAACAAGGCTTGATGCAACAGTGCAGCCAAGCTTATGAAGAAACCTTGGATAAAAATTACTTTTATACCTTTAAAGCAGCGCAAGATGCAATAAATTAGCTTCACACAGTGAATAAACCCATTCCTTTTCTCGCTGATTAATTTAAGCACAACTCCATATAAATACGTCATCATCCATATAAATGAATTATTAATATGGCATTTCAGTTTCTCTCAAAGAGAAGTCTGATATACTCATTTCTCACGTGATAATCAGCAGTAGTTGCTGAATTATTTTGGGGGATTTGATTAATGTTTGTGTTTGTGTATGTTCATTTTGTCTGGAATTACGTAGGCACCTTAATTCCTCTGTGAAAAAATACCCAATTACCATAAAACGTATGAAAGATAATTGTGGAACAATGTAATGTCAATAGCCTTCTGATTAATCCCTCTGAACGCAGCCAAATGGCTGGCACAGTAACTCGGTAAGTGATAAGCAATTTAATTTGTTCCTAATTACTAAGAGACCCATTTTGCCACTGTCACGATGAGATTTCTAAACCTCCTTAACCAGCCAAGCCTTATACATTTATAAAAGCATCTCTCTTCTTCTTTTTTCCCCCTCTTTCCTTTTTGGAAGGTATTCAAGTCTAATTACTCACAAGAGGGCATGTGTGCTTACAGTAGTACAAGAGGTGCTTGTCAACAAAGTTTATCCCAAACAGCTAAGACTGAAAGTACAATCGGGTACTTTGGAGAAGAGCAGCTGTCCTACTGGAAAAGTGTATTTGTTTATGCACGTTAACGCCTGCATGCTGTTGTGTCCAAATTATATGAGCTTTTTTTTCACAGGGTTTCCGAGACAATAGTTCATTTGTGCTTATCCATAAAATAGCTTTGAGCCTACACGCCACAGGCTTTTCAAACTGCCTTTTCCCCACCTTTCTCTTTATTTTAGCAATGAGTCGGGGAACTGAAATGCATCATCACATAGTTTTACCTCAGGGCTTCCTCGCTGTCACCCAACAGCACCCTCAAGACCACTATTCTCCTTTTTATCCCAGACCTGAATTCTTCATTTGGTCACACTGTTTGCTCCTGAATAGTCACCTCTGAGGAGATTAACCCTTTCATTAAAAATGCCTGACTAGGGTCAACCTTCTGCCTGGCTCTGCAGTCCCAGTGCCTTGCTTTGATCTATCAGCTATGGTGAAATTATTAGCAAACTCTAAGCCATGCCATGTGATTTGTTTTTGGAAAATTTGTAGAAATTATTCATAATCCTATTATGTGGCCAAGGGGTAAACCTGCATAAAAAATATAAAGGCTTTGTCATGTGGAAGGCAGTAGGGACAAATGTTGAATGAGGGTAAACTGGAGACCAGGAAAGCAGAAGGGTTGTGATGCAGTTCTAATCTGCCAGACCAGGTCTTATACATTTAATTAAAAACAAACTGCCTCTGTAACAACAGATACCACTCACTTAAAAATAATTGTAAAGTTACAAACCTTAGTCCCAACAGCGTGCATTATCGGGAGGGTAATGTATTGCGCATAAGTAGGGGAAGAGAAGAAATCACAATTTTTACACCGCCCATCTCCCTTTCAGGGGCCAATACTTTGCAGAACAAAAGTCAATGTCTCAGCCTAAATCTTGTCTGACAACGCGTAGCAGCCAGTGCTATTTTGGGCTCTTTGTGGTGCCAATCTCCTATCTCTCCTGTGACATTTTTTCAAAGAAAGAGTAGATTTCCTAGAGACTCTGCCCTTTGCAACTTCCACAGTGTATTCTTGCCCATAGAGTAAGGACCCTCCTCCTCACTCTTATGCGGCTGCTCTCTGCAGTGACCTGAGAAAGGGAAAATTAAGACAGCGTATCAGGCTAAGAGCCCTATCTTTAGCTGGTGGAGTGAAAAGACATTATACAGATGCTTAATTCTCAGTTACACATTTGGACTGAAAGGTACTAAACCTGGGAAAATTTTTCCAATGAACTATGCTGAAAACAAGAGCCCGAAAAATGTTTAAATCTCTAAATAACATCTGATAGGAAACTGTTGCTACCGCTACTCAAATCAAACCTCGCAGGAATATTTCCTGACTTGCAATTTATAATTGTGTGGAAAGTTATTCAGAAACCCCACACTTTAATCATCCTGTTCTCTGTTCAGCAGTAATTTACTGCTTATACAAAAACTTGCCTTCATGCTTTTAATGTCCCCATTTTTAGATGGACTGGCTAACTGGCAGGCCACCAACTTCACATTAATTTGCTGCAGTATCTGAGTGTACAGGTCTTATCTGGGCCTGCTTTTATTCGGGGTGAAGAGCTGAGTCGTTCTAAATAACGCAGGTCTAATTGGGTATGTTTTGCAGTCAATTTCCATAAAGAGTCTAGGAGACTGTCACCTCAGCGTGGGAGCACAAGGTGCTGGAGTTGGAGCCATGCACCTCAGCCAGCCGTTAATCAGGAAACGCACTTTCGACTGCTTAGCAAAGGGCAGAGGTCAAGGAGGAGGGGCTAACACCATATCTGCGCAGAGCGCTATAATTGTAGGAGTGTAAATTGCTGCAGAAAAATGCCCCATCTTGGAAATTCAGTGAAAATAAAAGGCAGCGCTTTGACCAGAGGCCATAATGAAGAACCATGTGTCTCTTTGTGTAAGCAGAAAAGTAATACTTGGGAAACTTGGATATACCAATAACAGTATATCCAAAAACGCTGTCATGCCAAATCTAAAAGGATTTGGCATGACAGGATATACAGATCTTTTCTGGGTGGTGGCCCCAAGTCCTTTAAGTCCTGATTTTAACCTGTAGAAATATCAGCATCAGAGAGAATATCTCTGCTTTGGTCTTCTGTTTCTGCTGAACTGTAGCGTTGGCTAGGAGTGGACTCTTTCTCCTCGTGTGGAATGTTTGATCGCACAGCTGTGATATTTTTGCTGCCACTTAGCACCCGATGTCTTGAACAGAGGTGGTCTACACAGAGTTAGAGCTGCTTGCCTGTGGTCGGCACCACTGCAGTCCACAGAAAGGGGCAAGCTCGAACACATGGTCCACTCTTCATGTATGTTACATACATTTATGGAGTTGTAGAACAGATGCAAATACCTGATGTTTTGTACAATATTTATTACAAATAAGCAAGAATGCTGGCAGCAAAGAGTGGCTGAGATTAAATGCATGATGAATTCTTAACATAAAAACTTTACCTGACCCATCAGATATAATCAGCATCTTCAGACTGCACAAAGACATGCAAATACTTCACCAAAGCACATCCAGGTCCTAAAGGTACAATTCTCAACTTCATAGCAACACTAAAAACATGAAAACCCACAAAATCTGAGAGCAACTTCCCCCCAAAACAGGGTGCAGCCTATCTAAACTGCCCTTATTTATTCAGTTTAAAGCGACCATAATGGGTCCATGGAACACACTAAACCCCAGTGGTACACTTAAGTGGCTCACAAAAAGATGCAGAGGATGGTGCTGCCAAGAGTGGCTTTATAGGGACAATTTAACATAATGGTCAAATAAATACTGGTGTAAAAAAACACCTGTGAACAGTGCTGGCAGGTTGATGCCATTACTATATTTTTTGCGTGACAGTTCAGCAGTGTACAACAGTTTTCATTCCATTTTGTCAAAGTACAAGGGTGCATTTTGGTTTTATACGTTGAGCATCATAAATGCACCGCGTCTCACCAAATGCGGCGAGGAAAGGACACGACAAGCGATCCTGTTATCGAGTAAAATGACTGAACCGTTTTTGTTTTTAGTTCCCAATTAGCTCCCATTTTTACGCAATAATCACTCTTCTGGTGAATTTTCAGCAACGTCGCAATCGCGGAAACACCAAAGTCCTAGATTAAATTACAACGTGTATGCACCAATGGGAAGAAGCAAAAACAAAGATCAATCTAATATTTCAGAATAATGTAAATAAATATTTTTTTCTTAAAACATTAAGCATGATTGTGATATTTCCTTTAATTTTGCAGAAAAGAATTACACACATTGGGTTTGTATACTGGTTAACACACAAACAATGGTCAGTGGCACAGGCTCTGATTACTCTGTTTTTGTCACGTTTTTGGCACTTGGTTTAGTCTCGGGGGGGTCGGAGTGATGACTGGGTATCTACAAGCTGTCAAAGCTGGACAGCACTGTCAACTAAAAAAATGAAATCAATATAAAACCCAAATGGCAAGAACGACTGTGATGTTAAAAAAAATGTTCCTATCAATTAGTTGATAAATTCTTTTTAAATTAAAAATACTATACTGAACCTTCTCAAATGAATATCTGCAATTTATTCTTAACTGTGGATTTTCTAATGCTGGGCAGTGATGTTACTTGGAATCTGGAGACATATGCCATTGCGTTCTCATATTTACTCATGGATTTATTATGAAGAAAATAATTGATATGCTGGTTAATAGACATGTTGGTTTCAGCCACAGAGAGCCTTCTAGTCTTCTAATAAATTTTAGAGCAGAAGAAAACTTTAAATATATCTCATTTAAGGAGCTATGCAAACAAATGGCTTGCCCACAACCAAACATCCTTTATAACAGTTTATGACATATGGATGAAACATCACCTTTAAAACACCTTGTTAGAAACCATAAAAGAAAGCGCTCTTTTTCTTTCTCCCTTCTAGTCTATAATAAAACATTGCATAACCTGACTTTCAGACTTTGTGTCAGCTACACAAAGATGCCACATAACCAGGCCCTGGTATTTTCTACGCATCTCGCACTACGTCTGCTTGTCATGCTTTTCCCTCTACAAGATATATGACCCCTGCTTCACCCTTGGCACAGGGTGTGAGCTAGATGTCCCAGTCAGACCTGTCCTGTTGAATACCTTATGGCAGGTTGTTTGTGAAACTCTTGTGGTCTGTTTGTTCCCGCTCCCCACCCTGCCCTTGTTGACAGTGTCTCCATTGTGAGGCTGAGGGGCCTCTGCTTAGCTTTGTCCGTGCCTCATTGGAGAAGGTGTTGGTCCAGAGAGAGCTCGCACACCACCTCTGCTTATTCTGCGGAAGCATCATTTGCGTACCTGCCCATTATTTCACTTTACACGCCTGCTAGTCTGCATTTGGTGACTCAAGAATAATGTGTAATATTACATTTATGCTGCTGATGTTAATGTGTGAGAAAAGCTACAGTGAGAGAGAACAACGGGTGACAGTGATAAGCATCAGTCAAGCTCCATCACTAGGATCAACTCATTATATTTTAAATCTATGTTTTATGTATTTTAAGAGAAAATTTTATCTGCTATACAATTAATTATACAATTAAATATAGGAAAAAAAATATCATTTGAAAATTGCGTAAAACACATATTATGTAGTATTGATTTGGTATTTCAGTATTTTCTAAATTACAACAAGAACTTATACATAATTAATTGAATAGGGTGCGTACAAAAACGAGACCTCAGTGGACTTCAGTGTTTTAACATGCTCTCTCACAGACACATAAAATCAATGATTTTGGGGGGCGGGGGAATCACGTTAAATAAAAATCCAATACAGTCAAATCCAGCCTCATGTCTACATCTAGTCATCTACCTAATCCCCTCCTCAGCAATCTCCTGTTCCCCTGTTCCTAACATCAGCGGGGAGCGTGGCTAATTTACGAGCATGGGCAATGCCAACATACTCTCTGAGGAGGGCCCATTTTAACACCTCCAAATGCTGTAATGCATCCCAGCTGACCTTAATTATAAAAGCATGTGCCTCCCCTGTGTTTCCCCCACCTCCCCCGTATACAGTCCACAAGGCCGGGGGTGTGAGCCAATGTTCTTACCTGCAGAGAACAACACAGCAGCAGCTACCGTAGCAGCTCAATGTTAATAGTTGCATCCTGAGAGGAAATCAATAAAGCTATAAAGGGTGATATCACAGTGTCTGGGCCCCCACGCACACATTCCTCTCATCTTCCTCCCTCCCTCTCTTCCTTCCTCAGTGGAAGCTGTTTATGAGGGGTTCTTGTGGTTGGTGGGAGCAACTGAAAGGTCAGTAGTATGAGGTTTTGATCCAGGGATGAGACACCCTCCTTGGGAGTGTGGGGTAAATGGTGGAGTGGGATCCCTGACTCATCTGGAGAAAAGTGGATCTTTTAAAGGGCTTATAGCTGCTGTGTGTTGTCAAGGTAGCGAAGCATTAGTGCTTGTAAAGGCCCATCGATGCCGCCTGGTTACGATCAGAGAAGAATCCCAGGAGGTAAAACGAGGCCTTGCTAAACTGCTGATGAACCGAGGGAGATATTAAAAGACCGACTCTCCCTCTTCTTCTGTCTGTACTGCAGATTTTTGCCCATAACATTGATATATGCACAGCACGGGGCTCTAGCATCATTGGACTGATAAACTGCTCATACAATAGATAATCTTTTATGTACCTCCCGTGCACAGCACAAATATTATGACTATTAGTACATTAATTAACTTGCTGGCCTGGGGGTCCTCTGCCCAGCCAAGGTTAAGAGCTTCTTTAATTAAAGATCAATACGGTTTTGCAGTATATTTCTACAGCTCCAAAAGAGACATGAAGCTCTTTAATGTCTACATGTCCGAATGATGTAAAACTTCACAAGATATGTATAGACAGAGAATCAGAGTGCAAAGTGCAACCATTTGTGAGCATAGAACAGTGAACAGCGTGTCAAAACAGCTGAGGTGATAGTGTAAATGATGTATTAACACCTCCTTGTGTTTTGTAACAAAAATGTATACAGTAATTTTTCGGCAGGTCTGGATTCAGTCCCCCAAAAATGAACCCATTAGGATCGACACTAATTAAACTAGCAACAATATCCACGCAATCTTTACAGCCTTTGTTGATATTTGCACGCCTAACAGCACTTATTAATACACCTGTGTACTGAGCAAAGCAACGGAGGGTTGAGATCAAAGTCCACAGCACTCTCTCTGCGTGTACACCTGAGGATTTAGTCCTTGTTTGTAGAAGGAAAGATGGCGAGGCCCAAGGAGCACGCCTTTTTGTGCTAAATGCTCCAACGTCCTCCTTAGAATCCACTTCTAAGGGGGACTGTGTTTGACGGGACACCTCTGTGTGTTCAGAGTGCAGCCCACAAAGGGAGGCAACAGTCAAAACCCTGACCCTAGACCAAAACCAAGAACCAGCCTGCCTCCATCCGTAAGCTTCTTGAAAACACGGACCTTTTCATTTTTAACTTCTCACCCCTCTGACACCAAACCAGCCCATCCACGTGTACTACAGTCCTATTACATCATATTATCACATGTCGAGTATTATACCCAAGAGCTCTGGGTTCTAAGTGAAAAACTTCTTTCTCATTCATCGTCTCACACATACACTGCTGGACTATACCACCTCCACTGGCAATGTGATGGATAAGTCAGCCTCACTTATCAATGCTTAACCCACCTGGGTCTCTCTGGGCCTGTTGGCCAGTCTCTTTTTTAAACCCTGCTTCCTTGTCCTCCCTCCCACCAACGCCCACACCCCTTTGCCACACAAGACTAAGACAGGTTAAACAGTTAAACACCAGCAAATCCAGCACTGCCCTGTGGGAAATTTGCTTCTAATCCCTAACTTATAGGCACAGAATCAAAGCCAAAAAGCCTGAGCAACAAATCTGATCCTCCCTCTAACAATCTTGGGCCTCTTGGGAGGGTAGGGAGAAGCTCCACAGACTGGGCTGAGATGGATAAATACCTAAATGATGAGACAGTCAGGGGACAGGGGAGTAGTGTCTGGCTATGGCCGTTCACCTCCAATTTGGCATCCGCACAATGAAAGGCAATTGGGCAGCAGCCCCCACACAGTAGCCAGTCCTTATTATTATATGTTGAAGTGTGGCTTGGGCAATGATTAATGACAGTGTCAGGGCGAAAACAAAGCACAGCGCAAGTTATCTCCAATCCACCTGCTCCAGTGGCCCGATTGTAAGAGAATGGAAAAGAGTGTGAGAAGAGGTTTGATAATGGGGAAGAAAGGGGAAGAGAATGGGAGAGAATAGAAAGAGGAGTAGGAAAGAGATGGGATGGTGGACTGGCGAGTATAGTGAAGGAGAATGGAGACTTCCTGACCACAGCAAGGTGAGAATAACTTTAAAAGACATGCCAAAAACGTATACCATACATATGAATAGTTTTTTCATAAGACAAAAGACAAAGGCGCTTGTACTGCTTATTACACATTCCATGTTACCTTCAAGATCAAAAATAATCCCTAACAATCTGGAAGGATTTATTCTTTGTCGCTTGAAACCAACCAAATGCCAACTTGCAGGTAGTTTCCTCGTGAGGTGTGAACATGTAGCTTGTGGCTCGCCGCGGTGATTGATTTGACAGACAGAGTGGACTTTCATGCGTCTGTGTTTGTTACATCCAGGCCCACTGTCCCCC
The DNA here is from genome assembly GCF_900408965.1 of Simochromis diagramma. Lineage (NCBI taxonomy): Eukaryota > Metazoa > Chordata > Actinopteri > Cichliformes > Cichlidae > Simochromis > Simochromis diagramma. The sequence continues at coordinate 9,473,335 of NW_024387030.1, forward strand.
GCTGTATTGGTGTTGACATTTATGAGACATGTCGGAGGGGGCCTGCTAGACCTCACTAATGAGAGAGCTGGGGCTGACAGTTATTAGCGCAGCCTGACACTGCCATCCAGAGGACACACTTGGTAAAGCAGCTATGGGACGGCATGGTCAATTACCATGTTTACAGTCGTTCCACTTCTGTGATTCTTTGACAGTGTACACTACCAAATTGCACTGTCTTTCAGATAATCTGAGGAATTGCATTGAAACTACGAATGGCTGCTGATTTCTTCTTTACAACTGACCAGTGAAAAAGTATGAAGAATCTCAGAACTATGTGCTTTTATAAGTGTGAGCTGCCTAAATTGTGACCAGTGAGTTTATGCCCCTGTGAACTTGACTGCCACCCGGGCTATAAAGTTGCCCTGGATAATGTAACTGTCATGAGATTTCTCCAGTAGCCTATTTGAGACTGTTAAGAACCATTTACTTACAGTAACATAAGGCGGTGTCATCATTCAAGTAATTTTCCTTTGCCCGTCCCTCCTCTGCTCCAATCCACTTCCCAAGCACACGGCGAAACAAACACATGCAAACATGGCTGCACAGAGAGCAGACGAGAGGAGAGAGAAACGTGTGCAACTCTATGTTATAGTTTGATTTGAAAAAACAGATGCAACCAACTTTACAGTCAATCAGTTAAACCACACAATCATAATGTAAACGATATTAGGATATAGAAATGCCCACCCGAAGAGCTAAACACAGCGTTCCTCGACTGCCAGGTTTTCATGAGGTTTAGCCAAACCCTTCCTCGCTCACTTGTGAAAGCAGAGAGAAAAATCACGATTAGTAACCTGATTACATACTGACAGCCCACGCTTAGCTAAAGTTAATTATTAAGTCGTAGAGAAAGATTTTTTTTTAAATATGTTAAGCCACATCATATGACAATGCATCAATGGAAAAAACACCAAAATTGATCCAAGAATTTACTATGAAATTTAAAAGTATGTATTTCAAACTGTTTGTAACAGTTCTCCAAAGCCAGAGTTTAGTTCATAACCTTTTTTAAGGGGTGTTGAATAGCAATAAATGCATGAATGGATTATAAACAACAACTGAAAGATCTTTAAGCACTACAGCTTTCACTAGACTGTGTTTTGACTAGACATTTATAGTAACAGGAACGAGTACTGTGACACAATAGGTATTTGAATCACTGTTTTCATCTTTAATCATTAGTACCGACCAATAATTGCCAACTTAACTAAGAATTTGCTTTGTAAAAAATAAGCATTTTAGTCCATACTTTCTGGGCCCGGGGCTCCAAAGCTGCATAAAAAACAAAACAAGAAATGAACTCTCATTTTGACCCATGTGTGGACCTAGAGGCTCTCTCCATTAAAACCAGGAAATGAAAGCGCACCCCCCCTGGCTCCACTAATGTATGTCTGCACTTTCCAAAGAACCCCTTGCTATATTACACACTCTTGCCATCCTCAGTGTGATATCTTCCCTAGAGTGGTACAAAAAATGTTTAACGTAGCATATGTCAGATAAAATGGCTTTATTTATATGCAGGCTACTTCATCGTAAGTACAATCTCAGATTTGTTACTCAGCAGCATGAAAACTGTGGCATGAAACTCTTTATGCAGTGGGCAGCTTGACCATCTTCTGAGGAAGAATCACACACTCCACAATCTGAATTGCCACTAAAAAATTTGCTGAGCTCGTGATTGTATTATTGTCTGTGCATATGGCTACTAGGACCCAAAGCTTGCCTGGATTTAACTTCCTAATCTGTGTTTACTACTTTTTTTGTCCAGAAAGTTCAAAATCTGTGTTTCACATCTCAGCTAGTTTGATGCTTATGTTTCCAGACTATAGGAGCAGCTTTATAATCAGTACTGACTGCTACAGAGCTCTATCACACAGCACCAGACAGAGTTTAAGTTCTTGACTCAGGAGTTAGCAGTAGTAGTTTCTCAATTTAAAACACCCAGAAGAGGAACTCGCCTCCTCTCAGCATTAAAGGAGAAACATAATAACTCTGACAACTTGACCCAACGTTAGCAGATTACTCCTTTCTAATGTGTGGTCCTAATTAACCCCACATACTGCAACAATGATATCTAGTGATACCTTTAGCAAGAACGACAACAAAAAATGTATTAAACATCAAACAAAATTTGTTATCAAAGTAGAAATGATAGAAACAACTTTAAAATTACCTCAAATATGGGACAGAAAACTTTAATTGTCTCTGACTTTTGAATCAATAAAGGGATTACGGCTGAAAGAAAAAGCACCGGAGACAGGTCCCCTTTCATTAATTCATACTGCTGTGTTAGAGTTGTTACAGGTGACAATCTCAAGTAAAATAAAACTGGACCCCTTTACCTCTACAGTGCTGGAATCTCACTTTGCTACGCTTAGAGGTAAAGGTCACTGCAAATCACCAAAGTTGGTTCTCCAATCGGTTTTTGTTGATTTGTTTCGTCACCCTTTCCCACGTCACTTTCTGTGACAACATGGACTTTCAGCATCAACATAAGTGAATAATACACAAACAGGGGAGATCTACTTCCCTTTATATCACACCTACAGGTTATGCGCTGACTACTTTAGCCACACCTCCCATCTACACAGTGTTTCATTCGGCTTGTGTGAAATTACTTCAGACACTCTGCTCATTTCATTTTAGGGAATTAAGTCCTTTTTCATAATGTTTTGCCTTGATGAATAAATGTAAGCTAACTGAAAACTTGCTCAAGCTTCAGAGTGTTACACACCCAGCCTTAAACAAGTAGGGTGTCTGAACTAAACAGCAAATGCACAAAAACCACAATTTATAAATACGTTGTTACAAGTAAAAGTACTGAGAGTTCCAGCTTGGTAGGTCTAATCACAAATGGTATATCCTTGTTTTAGAGAATAAAAAGAAGTTGAATAAGCATGTGAAAATTGCTCTCTTTTTCTCTGATCCAGGTTGCTCAGCACTATAATTGACTCACAGCTCAAGACAGCAGCATGTTTTTTGCTGCTAACTCTAAGACTGAATCACATCCCTATTTAGTCATTAACCTACATCACAGAGCTGGGTACTGCTCCCAAAACTCAGTTAGGCCAGACCAGCGCTTCATTTTCATGCCTATTTGGAGCCGATGAATGCAAGTGTGATTTTTGCTAATTCTTTCATAAGGTAGGTTCTCAGCAATCTAAAAAGAAATGAATCAAATAAAGCGATATAAATTTACTTCCTGTTTTATTTATTTAACAGCTGTCTCCTGTGTGTTCCCTAGATTCAGTTCACCTGTGTCTCATTCCCCAGCTGTTTCCACTTCCCCTAGCAACCCTTTGTGTCTTTGTGTGTATGTGCGTATATCTGTTGTCCTCGCTGTATAAGCTTTTTGATGCCACTGAAATCGGGTTAATTGGGATCTAAAATTTTAAACTTAAACTTTTGACCAATGTATGGCAAAAAAAAAAGGTTTTCGGTGGTGGAAGAAAAGTTTCAACACTTCTCTTGTGTTTTTATGACCCATTGCTGAGTTATTTGGATTCTATCACTTTGGATTTTTCCATTGACATAGAGATTCAGTGAAGCTGGTCTTGGTCATATAATGGGCCAAAATCTTATTATATAGACGTTATGTCTTTATTTTGTGTCGTTTAACTTGTGTCTACAATGAGGCTGCACTGGTTCTGATTAATTCTAATAGTGCTTGTTTCAGTGCATTGTACTAATTTCTATTATTAATAAGTCTCCATTTTACTTAATCTAAGTCAAGTAGGAAGGTTTGGGCAGTGCTGTTACTTAATTTCTAATTAATAAGCATTCTGTCCTACAAAAAGCAGATCAATCCAGAAATTAAGAATTTCCACAATATCAAATTGGGAGCTCGTGCCTAGGACCTAAAACAAGAAAAACTATGCTGAGACAGAACTATCTAATTTTAAAAGCCTCGCATTCACTACAATATTACCTCTAATAAGTACTATTTTAAATAAAACTGTGGTAACAAAAATTTACCACAAAATGTTGTAAAATTAAACTCATTCAATTCACGTTTTCTTTTTTTCTTTTCTTTTTTGTTATCATACAATCTTGCGATGCTAGTTCTGAACATGTGTGTAACTACTGCATACATCACTTTTCTGACCTTTTAAGCAACAGGATTTGTTCAGAGGCCTTGACCAGTTGTAAAGCACAACAACAACAACAAGGCTGAAGTAGGCAGCCCTCATACAAAAGCTAGACATTTCTAAACATCAAGAACACTCACGTTTCTTTGTAAACAACCTGTCAATCATTTCCATTAAAAATGTTTTGTCATTTTTTTTGAACACTTGTTTTGAGACTCCACCAACTGTATGCTTTATTTGACAGTTCCAATCATGTAACATTGCCTCTTTCAGCTGTAGATGTGGCAAGGGTGTCTTCCCTGTGTAGTTTTCCCATAGCAATGTAATCTGCGGAGGAAACAGTAGTGCTTTTAATGAGAAGCCACGGTCTGCTCTTCTCCGTAACAGCGCTTGTCTGTCTGTAGCACAGTGCAGCAAAGCACAGCACAGCATGCTCCATTGAAATGTGGTCTGTCTATGTGGGATTGCAAGGGCCCCTTTGAAGTACTGAGTTGCGGCTGTTTCCTTTGTGTGTAACAACACTAAAAATCAAACCTAAAACCAAAACACCCATAAGAATACCTAAAAGGGGTACAATATAAAGAGCCGTATGTATATGATGCTTTACACATCTCTCCTTTGTTTCATCCCCTCCCTTCTGCCATGATTATGCATGTCTTCTGTGAAGAGCTGCAGTGCGTCTGGAGAGCCCCCTGAATGGAAACTGTGAGGTACAGAGAGGCACATTAAAATCCTCTAACGTTCTCAAACGAACAACCTAGGGACAAAACATGAATTCCATGTGGTTTCTCTCCTTGTAGTGCTGTAGCTCAGACAACCTCACATTTAGTACTGGCTGCCATCTCAGACAGTGGGTCCAGTGGGATGTGTAGCTATGTGTTTATCAGAGAATGAACTTCCACTTTTAATGTGGCATAACCGCCGCCCCCATTATCTCCTCCCCCATTTTCCTTATTCCTTCCTCCCCCTCCTCCCTCCCACTCCGGTTAGACTGTAGTTGAAGGTGAAGCACCAGAGTTCAGAGAGCAAGAGGAGCAACCGCCGCCTGAATCACACAAAGCTCTGCTCTTTGGGGGCTCAGGGGTTTTGCCCTAGTGTAGACGCTGTGGCACACTTACAGGAGTGACAATGTAGGATGCTTGGAATATAGTTTATATTACTGTGGCCTATATAACATATGTGCTTGACAACTAAAACAGAATAAAAATAAACCTTTTATAATGGGATATGAATATGTGGACATGAATAGAGACCATGGATGCTCTTTTACATGTAATTCAAATATAAACACACAATTATGACCTTATGAAGGGAAGAAATAGTTGAGAATAAAGGGCACAAAAAGAGCAGCTAGCATATGCATAAAAGGCATGCTTGTGACTTTCTGCTGTCACCAATTTGGGTTGCACACACGTGTCCACATACTCAGATTAAATTAATACACTTTGTCAGTTAGTGACTCGTATCTTATTTATATAATATGTTTATCATAGTGAAACTAATTCAAAGGTTGCCAAAGAGACAAATAGTAAAAGCAAAAGGATATAAAAGATTTTACAACCATAATTCTAATAAAATATATTAACAAAAAAAATAATTGTGGAAAAATAGCACAATTAAAACAAGTAATCTTCCCGTACACATGCATGTATTTTTGAAGGATTTCCCACCTTCCACTCTGAACAATAACGTTATGTATAATTAGTTTTAAACATCGTCATGGACAGTATTTAACTGAACTGATTCATATTTTCTGCCTAATACAGGAATAAATAAAGGAGGTCGATAACAAATTGCATTATCAACATTTACTTCAGTGTAGGTGGGCCTGATAATCGCTGAAGCTCTGAGTGAAACTTCTGTGGAGGATATTTAGGAGACAGCATTCTCAGTATATATCCGTGTGGTACAGCAGCTCCTCTTGCTTATAGCTTGACTTTTAAAAATGTTGGATTTGATGCACAGTACCCCACATGCCAGGTCACACATCAGTTGCCTGTAGTGTTTTACATTTACTGTCTCTCGGTTTATGAGTTCCCGGATTCAGTGTAAATGTATCTGCTATATAGTGCACTCTATGCCATGATACACTGTTCTGCGTTATTTATACAATCTCTCAGTGATGTTGCAAAATGATGTAAGCATTTAAAATCTGAATTTACTGCTCAATATTGAGTACTTTTATGACTATCCTTTATACTGCATAGGCAGCAGTGAATGGATGAAAAAGAACAAGATGTGATTTTGAAGTTATTACTTGTATACCGTCACTTTTTAAAGAACTATTGCATAACTCATATCAACTTCATATTGCCAAACTTTTTATTTGAATCAAGGCATAATAATATGTGAATGCACGGTACAAAAATATGTTACGTTTCTACAACTATGACTGTGAGGGGGAAAAAAAACAACAAGGGTGCAGTTCAATTCAATTTAAATGGTGCTCTCTAGTGGACACTTTGTATCACTGCTGCATTTATTTTATCAGTTTAACAGACTTGTGTACAATTAGACAAGTCTATTAAATGTGTAAGCTTTTTGTGAACTGACTTTTTACAGCCATTTGTGGATATTTTGGTCATTATAAATTGATCAAGCCAGATTTGTGCCATCTAACAGTAAAATTCAGTTGTTGATGCCTATTGTTTCTGTGGTTTATTCCAGAAAGGTGTTTTTGGAAAATCCACTCACTCACTATACATTTTGCAGTGCTGTTTCAATTCTAAACTGGAAATATCAATTTTACTATAGAGTGCAAACAAAATATGGTTCCAATCTGTTGTTGGAAGAAAGAAAAATAAAGATATGTACCTAATCTTATTACATGCTGAGAATCCATGGTGTGCATTATCAATGTCAGCCGTCTCTGTTCTGCAGTTGATTTCATTAAAATGCCTGCTGGAACAAAATTTAAGACTTTTCAGAATTGTGTAATCTAAACATATATTAATAAACAATAAATGTGTTAGCTATGAGTAGCTATAACAGCTACAAGAACAAAAATGCTGCTTTTGTTAAAAAAAATAATTTTATAATAGTTAAGTGCTTTGCATGTATAAATATCCTTAATTAACAATGAATATACGTTATATGTTAGTATCTGCTACCATGCAAATCTACAGTCTCATCAAGCTTGCGTAAGCTGATATAGTGCATTCAAAGTAAGTTATATAATAAAACACAGGTTTGTGATAGAAAGTAAGTTTTGGGGAGAGATCAGTGAATAAAAACATTTGTGCATCCACAAAGAGAAACACTGTAGTGTTATGTGCCCTATGTGAGACCTCTGTAGAACCCCACAGAGTGCTGAGACTTGCCTTGCTTGTTTGTGGCTTCCACTTTTCGATTTATATGGGGGCATTTAAAGACTTGGCACAATTTGGAGCACAATAGTCCTTTTGGGGTGGGCAAATATTATATAATGATATTATTAAAAAAATGTATAATATTTGTCATGGCTTTGTGTTGTGCTTTCATTATAATTATTATTATAATTTATAAATCACATGCATGTTCTAGGTCTTTGATCTGAATAATGCTACACTATATTCATATTCATATTCTTACCATTTTCTTTTAATTTATAATATTAAAAGTAATTCTAAATCAGTTTGGAGTTTTCAGTTTTTGTTATACTGTTTGTTTGTTTATTTATTTATTGTTTCTATGTTTTTTGATTTCTTTATTATAAGATTTTTTTTTAATTGTCTCCAATAATCAAAATCCACAGGGCCAACTGTTAGATGAGCACACTGGCAAACCTCCCAGTGCAGACTGAGTACTGTAAAAGCTCCAGCTTATCAACACAAAGACTCTAAATGTAGTCTCACCAGTCACTTCAACAGTCACACCTGGCTAGAACCAGGTTGGCCTACCTTTGACATGGTAAGCAACAGTATTCACATATGCTGTGGGGTTTTAACAATGCCCAGTTGGTATGAAGGGGTCCATAATGTGCAAAGAAAATATCACCCACACCATTAGATGACTAGCAGCCTGAACAAGGCAAGAATCATCGATGCTTTCATGTGTTTTACACCAAATTCTGACCCTACCATTTGAATGACGCAGCAGAAATCAACAGTGATTAGATCAGACGATGTTTTTCCAATCTTCTATTGTGAGCCCATGCAAACTGTAGCTTCACATTTCTGTTCTTAGCTGAAAAGAGTGGCACCTGTTGTTGGCTTCTGCTGCTGTAGCCCGTCTGCTTCAAGGTTTGACATGTTGTGGATTCAGAGGAGCTCTTTTGCATACTTCAGCTGAAAGTATAAGTTATTTGGGTTACTGGTGCCATTTTCTCTTTTTCAGACCCTTTTCTGTAAACCCTAGGGAGTGTTATGCGTGAAAATACAAGTAGATCAGCAGCTTGGGAAATACTGAGATCAACCATAACCTAGATTAGCCATACCACATTTCATTCAATAGCCATACACATTTCTTCCCCATTCTGATGCTGAAGTTTGAACTTGAGCAGGTTGTCTTGATCATTTCAAAATGCCTAAATGCACTGAGCTGTTGCCATATGGTTGGCAAATTAGATATTTGCATTAGCAAGCAGTTGAACAGGTGTAGTTAACTATGTCTATGTTAGTTTATTTATCTCTAAACAGACGTCTGGCACCAACAGCCATGCCACATTCAAATTCATTTAAATCACCTTCCCTGTTCTGATGCTTAGTTTGAACTTTGTCTTGACTATGTCTGAATGCCTAAATGTATTGAGCTGTTGCCATTTGTATAGTTAATTAGATATTTGCTTACATAGATAATCAAGTGGCCATTGATTATGTGTGTTTAATGTTTAAACCTTAATATGACAACCTTAATTATAGACACAGGAAAAGGCTGGCGTATTAAAGTTTTAAACGAATGCAGAAAATATTGAAAAAATAACTTATCAAACAAATTTTAAAAGCTTTAAAAAAAGAACAAAAAAAATAGCTCAGTGCTAAATCGCCTATCTAGTAGTTTATGTCAGCAAGTCTCGATGCCCCAGGGGTAAACAAAACAGTTAAATGAATCCAAATCTCTCTTTTGATAAACAAATACTTGTCTATTTGAAAGCTGTATTAACTGTGAAGCCAAACTACTGCCACCCAACCGTATTTGCATATTTTCTTGGCAACCACATTTTCCACCAGAACCCAATAGAAATCAGAACAGTTTCTACTAAATATCCTCAAAGATGTTACATTTAATTCATCAAAACCTTAGAAAGTAAAAAGAAACATATAAAAAGATGCCATGAAACACTGTTACCCAGTATAACTATTTTTACGTCACTAATATTTTAACGGACTTGATCATCTGAACCACATGAACCTTTAAAGATATTAGCATCAAAGTCCAATTAGTATAATGATAGTTGAAAGCAACAACATAGCACATTTGGGAAATTTTAGAGTCAGAGCATTTTCAATAATAATATACAGGCATATTTTCCATGTTTACCTTGCTAATTTCAAATGTCCAGGCACTGAGATAGAGGGAGATGGCTCACAACTGGACATTAATAAAATGAAAATAATTAATTCAAGCTACAAAGATTTCTTGGTGCTGACTATAGCCAGCAACACTTAATGGCCAAGTCAACTTATCAGATACATCCGCAGTGAAAGCTATCATACAGTGAAAAATAATATCTCACCAAACATGAAAACTTCACAGGATGACTTTGGGGCTTTTATTTTTACCGAATCATGCTCAGTTTTTCACATTCAAATGAACAGCTCTGACCAATCAGACCGCTGCATTTGGCAACAGTGGACTTGTAGCGCAAAACACACTGAATACACAAGGATTGGAAATAGTAAATAGAAAAAATGTTTTACCTCAGACACATAGCTAGAAGCTACTCCGGATCAGTGGGCTCTCTAAAAGTTTTTCTCTGCTTCCTCAGATGTGGTGCCATCTCTGCCAACAACAGGGCAAACTGTCCCACTGACATCTTGAAATATGTAGGAAAGCAGTTGTGACCCACGTTAACTCCTGGATCCATGAAATTCTCCCTGCTGCTTCCTTCTCTTAAAAATTCATAGCTGGAGCTTTTTTAAGTCACCGTGATTCTTATTGCTAAACTGACATGGATCCATAACCCATTGACAACATATTTCAAAAACTGTAAAACCAAAAATATGCTTGATAATAGCTAGCTAGCTAGCTAGCTACCTAAGATGAGCAGCTGACCAGATAGCTAGCTGAGCAGCTGAAATCCTACATCAATCCATAAAGGGAAAAGGCCAGTTTCCAAATATTTTATAATATTTATTTTTGCATTGGTTACAAGATTTCGCTAACACGTGAAATATCCCTGACTCAAAAAATAGACACAAATCCCTGGGAGGGTTGTGTCAGGAAAGGCATCTAGCATAAAACCCAAATACATGGATTAATCTGCCGATGTGCATGTGGGGGATCTGAAAGAAGCCATCATGAAATGCAAAATAGTCTAATTATTTTGTGAGAGACTAAATTTCACATTTGCGACAATGGGCATGCTCTTTTTGTGCTATTTTTTAACTTAGTGTAGGGTATAATTTATTTGCTAATCTTTGATTTTTGAATGCAACCATTTATGAAGAAGTTATGCACAAAGAAATTACTTTTGCTAATCCATTAAATTAGGCAAATCTCACTAAAATAAAGATTCACTTGTCAGCAACCTATGACAATAACTAAAACTAGCAACCTATTATTTTATTTAGCAAAAGTAGCTTCCCCCCCCAGCTAAAAAATGTGGAATGCAAGAAATTTAAATATATGCATATATATATATATATGTCTAAACCTATAGTCATCTCTATGACTATTAGACTAACTCTATAAAAGGTTGTGTTAAATATAACAAATGACTGTAACAAAATTATACAAACAAGAAATCCTTTGAAAAAACAGATATAGCCTCTCCAGAATTCAGAGTTGCCATTGTTGTTATAGTTTAAGAGCATGAACCGCATCCTCGACTATTAAAATATCCTTGAAAGTTCTACTTTGAGCTGGAAGTCCTGAGAGAAAAAAAACAGCCCACTGTTCAAGGTAGCATAAAACCAAATCACGGCTGGAGTTTCCTCTGTGTGTATACACACTGGAGCATTGGTCCTACGATGGAAAATAAATGATGGCGCAAAGTGCTGCTTTCCACTTGACCAAGCTTTCTGAAACACCTACAGATTGTATGATTTACTTCTATGAGACAAGGACCACAGAGTTAAAAGTTAAAAGAGTTAAAAGTGTCCACAGCATCTGAAATCTCAGGATAAATACTGATATTGACCAAATTAACTTTAGCAGTGCCTCTATATTTTTCTCGTCCTAGATGTCCCCCAAATCAACTCTAAGTGCTATTATTTTAAAGTGGAAGCCTTTAGAAGTGAGCAATATAGTTTCAAAATTATATCACAACATTTCATAGAAATATGCAGTAATGTTATTTATGAAGATAGAAAAAGATACTGAACATTTTATCAGTGATTCCAGCTCGCAGGAAACAGCATCTATTAGTGCAAATAAAGTGAAGGGCATGTTTAGTTTGAATTACAGTCACTGATGACAATATACTTAATTTGTAGTGTGGATCTTTTGCCGTGCAAGCAGCAGTATTCTAAGGTAATAGTAGTGACACAGCATTATATACAGTGATACTGCAGAAGTCAAATTCAAGCAGAAAGTTACTCTTCTTCCTGGAAATATTAAGAAAAAGTATAACATAACAAGCAATTAAATCATCATTGGAGGGAGCTCTCGCTCTCAGATATGTTTGGCCTTGTCATTGTTATCCACTTTAGGGAATATAAATGCACGGTGTCGCAATATATACTTGGTGCTGTGAGATAAGTTTTATAATCACATATAAATGTATGCCCACATTGGGAATCACAACAACTCATCCTCAAAGTAGCCCACTACATGACATTACAGAGCAGGGTTGCTGTGTAATATGCCAATACACACATATTGCACAAAAATCCCTAAAAGTCACCAACACTCTGCTTACTCAGTTCTGCTAAATGCAGAGTTCCAAACTTCATCTTGCATTAACATCAGAACAAAATAGTACGCCAGGAGCTTCATGGCTTGACTCCATGAATCCGTTTGTCCATAACATACATAAATTTTAATCCCATACCAGCAAAAAAAAAAGGATTCTTTAATCCATAATTTTGAGTTTCCAGTTTATTTAGAATTTTAAAAATCCCTCCAACTGACAGATTTTAATAAAAATGGTAACTAGCCTATTCCCCTACCATCTCACTACTTCCAGTGTGAGAGCAATGTATTGAATAGTATTGAAAATGTTTTTCTAAAAGAGAAAAGATAATGAAGCAAGCAAAAGCATCAGAACAAGAAATGAATTATTAGTCAGCAAAGATAAAGAAGCACAGCGTTCTTTGTTTTTCCATTTTTTCTTTACTAAAATCTAAAAACAATATTTCTATTTTTGGCACCTACAGTCAGCCAGGTAGAGAATATAATACTACTTAAAGCATTGTGCAGTGCCAACCTCTGTAACCTCTAGCTCAAGCAAACACCAAAGGGAAACCAAAGAACTAAACAGAATGATGTTGATTTGTGATGACTCAAACATCAAGGCAGTCTCACAGTCAACAGTCGTGTCTGCATCTCCTCTATAAATAGCTCACCTGGTTGCATTTCTCTGCGTGTTTTCACTGAACGCCACTGATTGGTTATTCCGCAGCTGGCATGCTTCACACCCTCTTCAACATCATGGTTAGCAAGCTCAAAGAAGTTCACAGAGGTTTCAATCATCAAGCTTTAAAAGTACACTTCGAACAAATAGATACAGTAAAGGAGAAGTTTGGAAATTCTTTAGCATAATTTTGATGCCAGATATTAATTCAACTGATAAATATTCTGCCAAGAAGATGCCACAACCTGACAGCATTGATGGTGGAATCATATTTCCTGCGTGTGAATTCACATATAAATATCTGAGCTACACACTGCTGTGTTTCTTTCCAAGGTGGTGTGTTAAATGACAGTGACACTCATCCCTTCACGGCGACAGGATGAGCGGATCGCGGTGATCAAAGCACGAGTGACACGCCTTGAGGAGACAGATGTGCGTTTTTCGTGGTAGGGTGTGGGCTTAGTATATTTACAGTAATTCATACGAAGTTTTCTCTCCATCCATAAACATCTGTTTGTCTCTGATAAAGTCATCTTACTGTGTTTCTTTCTAACAATCTTTACAACTTGTCTATTTGTGTTGCTTCTCTACGGTAGGAGCTCTTTGCTTAATCTAGTGACTGAAAAACTGTTTGTCGTAAAAAATAAATAAAGCCAATGTTGAATACGTTTTCAAAAAGTTAACTTTACTGTACATTTAAGGAGATAAACCATCAAAAATCAAATACTTCTTTCATGTCAGTTTGAAAATTAGCTTTAACATGTCTGCACTTAATTCTGGTTTATGATGGAAAAATTGTTCAGCCCACTAGACCAGCAGCTGTCACAACTGGTGTGAGCTAGGCTACAGTGTTCAGTGTTGCACTTAATTAATGTGACACTATCCACCCTCTATGTGTCTTCTGTGGCAGGGATGGAAAAGCTGTTCTCTGCACACTGTAGAGGGCAGGGGTGGAAGAGAACTTTATTAATATAATAATAGGCTATAGGCTGTTGCAGTGGTTAGCACTGTTGCCCTACAGCAACACGGTTTTCCATTCCCGCTTCCTCCCTCAGTTTAAAGACCTGTTTGTTAGGTTAACTGGTGATTCTAAGTAGACTGTAGGTCTGTCAGCCTTGGACCTGTGATAGTCTGACAATTTGCCCAGGGTGTACACCACCTCTTGCCCCGTGACACTTCAGATGGGCTCCAGTCACCACCATCACCAACCCCGCCCACGCTGCGATCCTGGACGGGATAAGTGGTTAAGAAACCTTACAGAAAGAAAGAATGACAAAGGGAGAGAGAAAGGAGAAAACTTCCAATACTTTACTGTTATTTTTCTTTTCACAGTTGGCATGTTATGGGAAAATGGGAAATAGGTGCAGTGATTTATCAAAATATGTGCAAATATAGATGTAAATACAGTTTATAGGGCAAGGCCAGAAGTTAGTAATATTCTAGCAAGCTTGACAGTCAATGTTTGGTATGACCAACTTTATTCTTCATCACAGCTTGAACTTGTAATTTCTTCAAGCAACCATCAGGAATAATTCTTGAGGACAAAGCTGAAGGCTTTTCTATGCGTGCTGGGGCTCTGTTGAGGCCAATCCATGACTGATAATGTTTTGTTGTGTGTTTTATTATCTGTGTATGTCTTTAGATAGATAGATAGATAGATAGATAGATAGATAGATAGATAGATAGATAGATAGATAGATAGATAGATAGATAGATAGATAGATAGATAGATAGATAGATAGATAGATAGATAGATAGATAGATAGATAGATAGATAGATAGATAGATAGATAGATAGATGCTTTGCTTCATAAAGCAGCTAGTAACTAGGAGTAGAACAACACACATGTTAGGATCCTTTCTGATCATGGGAAATTTGAAGGAGGTGAGCATCTCCAATCTCAAGATATTGGCAAAGTTTATTTTTTAAAGGTAAATTTTTCACGTCACCTTGCTACTTTCAGATTGAATAGCTTCTTGTGCTTGTATGACTGTGAAGCTGAACTTGGATCACTGTCATCTGCCATGCTCTGAAAACTGACATATGTCATTAAATAATGTCATTCGAGGTTATCAGACATTTAACATTAACCGTAAAGAGGTGTGTTTAGACAATGTTAAAGGAAACTAAAACAACATTTAATGTTTGTTATAGTTGATGACTGGTATTCTGGTAGGTATCTGTCACTGTAGCTGTATCATGAAGGCTCCAGTGTTATTATTGCTGTTTTCTCAATAGAAAAATGGAATAAAAATGTAATGGAACATTTCAGGCTATTTGTAGTTGCTTTCACATAGTATTCACTGTAAATTACACCTTTGAGGTGTTTATTTTTGTTTTCACATTCAAAATATATGGTTTGAATAATATACATTTTATTTTATCATGTGATCACATATTTATCCATGTTTTAAATAAGTTGAAACTACATTCATATGCTATATAAGCTACCATATTTTTTTTACTGTTGTATAATCTGTCAGAGAACACTAGAAAATGCCTATCAGATTTTCCTAAAGCGTAATATGAGGCTTTTATACCCAAAGATCTGCGATTTTCTGTCATGGTTTAACTACAAAATCCTTTTTTATGCTGGCAAAGAGAAACTCAGAGTTGTAGTCAATCATGATTACTAACAAGAAGTTAGAGGATTTAAGTGAGTGTATGTAAATATTTGAGCCTGTATGTACACTTTTGACCGGGTGTGGATCAGAGAAAATAAAAAATAAATTCTAAGCTGCGCAAGCGATTCTTGTTTTTATAGCTATTAAAGATCATCATCCCACCCTGTAAAAATAACTGTTCAAAGGAACATTCAGGCCTGTGATGACTGCATTCAAACTTCTGACCACAGCTGTATCTCCACAAGGTAACCCTGGATCTTATTTACAGTGGGTTCTTGTTTACTGGTCATAGCTGTGAATGTCATCCCCAGTTTTTCAGTTTGGCTGTTTGTGAGTTCAACCTCCTTTCAAATAAGAACTATGGAGATAATGTGCTCTTGGGCATTTTAATACTGCAAAAACACTGTAACCATGAGTTGGTATTTCAATCCAAAATAGCTTTAAGATTTTATATAGACAGATATCCAGATTTCCTATTTATGTCCAGTTAGGCAAAGCTGTTTATTAAAGACCAGTGATAGAAGCAGGATACACCATAGCTTGGTATGACAAAGTCTAAACACTTATGTAATTCTGATATTTCGTTTTTTTTTATTTTTCATGAATGGCTCAATGGTGTAGTGTATTACATCAAAAGGTGTTTGGTTAGAAACAAATCCCTTTAGGGTCGCATCAGGGAAAGCATCCACTGTAAAAATCTGCTAAATCTATATATGTCATGATGATTTTTTCCCCTTACCATAGATGACATTATTGATGGTGTTAAACCTTGTTCATTCTGATCTCATTTGTTTCATTTGCATCCTAATACCACAGAGTCTACCCCACTTCTGTATGTTTCAGTCCATGTCCTGTGCTGTTGTTGTTCTGTCAAAAAAAACCAACAAAAAAAAAAAAAACCCCACAAAGACAAAGACAGCCAGCCAAATAAAATATACAAGCCAACCTGTGTATTTTATTTTGCACAACTAGCTTCATATTTTATAAAAGGCATTTTGTTCTTTGTAATGGGATAATGTAATTCAATTTTTAAAATCCGATTAAAAATTAGAATGGGATATGGGAAAATATCCAAATCTGTCAGATGGATAAAATTAACAAAATATCTTCTTAGACTCAACCACAAGGGGGTGCCACTGCTTAAAAGTTGTTGAGACTGTTAAGCACTCTGGGCTTTTTCTTACTCTTTCTACGGTGCTCGGATGAAGACTTGCCCTTTCAGGCGGTCGTGGCTCAAGAGTTGGCAGTTCCTCGTGTAATCGGGAGGTTGCTGGTTCGAGCCCTGACTCCGACAGTCTCGGTCGTTGTCCTTGGATAAGATACTTCACCTATTGCCTACTGGTGGTGGTCAGAGGGCCCGATGCCGCCAGTGTCCGGCAGCCTCGCCTCTGTCAGTGCGCCACAGGGCAGCTGTGGCTACAATGTAGCTTGCCATCACCAGTGTGTGAATGGGTATATGACTGAATGTAGTGTAAAGCGCTTTGGGATCCTCAGGCACTAAGTAAAGCGCTATACAAATACAGGCCATTTGCCATGTTTAGATTAAAAAAAACAAAACAACGATGTCTATGTATTGTAAACTGATAGGAGAAAATAAAGTTATCTAAGAAAAGAAGTGAAATTAAACAGCCTGGTTCACAAACTTGGACTGATCGTTGCGTTTTGTAGCGCATGATAAGCAACACTTGCAATTTTATGCGCAGCCACTTGGTGGCAGCAAAGGCCAAAAGAAAGCACTGCGAAGCGGTTTAAATCACCTAGCAACAAGGTTGCTGCCTGTTTATTCACACACCTACATTGTTACACATCCACATCTACTCACATGCAGAAACAATCCATCACAAGTGCATACAATCAAAGGAGCTTAGGATCAACTGCATAAAGATATAAACACAGTACAAAAAGCCAGAATTTATCACAAAATAAAATTCTATGTTGTATACAGGTAAACATAGTAATCGTAATACACAAGGAGACATGGCAGAAGCTATGTCCGTGTGACCCCAGGGCCCTGTCACATGGGCTATTGTTTTTTTTTTTTGTTTTTTTTTTTTTTTTTTTTTTTTTTAAATGACATCAGAAACAGCAGTATGCGACATTACGTGATGGCAGAGCTTCAGTTCATCCTTTGTCATTTTTTTTTTTTTTTTTTTTTTTTCCTTTTTTTTTTTTTTTTTTTTTTTAATAAATAGGACAGGGGGAATGAATGAGAGAAAGAGAGGGAGGGAAAGAGAGAAAACCAAAGGGGAGAAGAGACGGTGAGAAGGGGGGGGGAAGAGAGAGAAAAAAAAAAAAACCAAAAAAAAAAAAAAACCAAAAAAAAAAACCAAACAAACTCCTGGGTCACCTGTATGGAGAAAGAAAAAACAAACAAAAAACAAACAAACAGAGGAGACAGCAAACAACAAAGAGCAACATAATAATAAAGAAAACAAAGCACCATCACAATAAACTAGCTAGTCATAGATATCAATAGTTACTAAATAATAAACGATATTGTGCAGCACGCAAGATAGACAGCGCACAATGTGCTTTGAGGCAGCAGCCAAGAAAGCTGTAGTCCGCGTCTGTGAATACCCGTGTGTACACCTGTGTGCATACCTGTGTGGATCAGCATGCTTGCATTCCAAAGGTTTCTCCATGTAACGATCTGCTAGGGAGTGTGGGGAGCCACAGCCCCGTCCTCCAGGGCATGAAGCAGGTATGGAGGAGATCAAGACTCCAGACATCCAGAGGCCCCCAGAACACAAGAGACCAAGGAAGACCAACAGAGGGGCAGCCGCGCCACTGTCCCAGTAAGAGCTGAGGAGAGTCCCAGATGAGGGCTCACTCAGCAGCCGCGGAGCAGAAGCCAGGGGGAGTTGCAGTGACGCGCCCGTGAGCTCCGCCGGCAGCCAGCTGTGCCTGAGTGACCGAGCCCCAGGCCGAGAGGCCGGGGCCACCCCACCTCCGGAGTGGCCCGAGCGAGCCCCAGGCTCCAGGCCCCGATAAGCGGCCACCAAGGAGTGAGCCGGTGTGTACCCAGACGCCCACCCCCAGACACAAAGAACCACCAACGCACCGACACCTGAGGGAGTCCGCCACTGGCAGGGGAAGTGGTGGTGGGTGGAGATAGGCCTCCAAACCTTGGAGGGCCTGAGATGTCCCCAGAGAGGTGGCGTCTGATACCCAACCTGACATATAGACACAGACATACAGGCACACACAGACACAAACATCCATTCCCACCCTCATGCTCTCATAGGCACTTACTCCACACTCAACCAACATGGAGACAGACATAAAGAGACGCTGTACACACAATCACACTCCCCAAGCGTACTCTACAAACCGGGTCTAGGTACCCTTGCCCCTGGAGGGGGGAATTGCACCCAGACCCAGGTGGTGTTACCCTTTTCCCTGCGGTGGGGAGAGGCAGACCACCCCGACTCTGCAGCAGCAGGGAGGCCCCACACCCCAGACCGCAGTCGGACGGCCAACTCCTCCTCCTAGCCCCCCCGCTCCAGCAGGCCGCAGAGAATGGGGGTGGGAGAAGACTCCAAACCTCCCTCCACCCGCTCATTGTAGTGATGCATATGTGTTCTAAGGTGCAATTAAAACCCAGGAGGGCATGGAGCTACCTGCCAAGGAGCAGCAGGTAGGCGCATAGTCCCTCCTGCTAGCCCTCAATGACTAAGTGTATTTAAAATTGAGAGGTGGGCAACGACGTCAGGGGTGAGGTATACACCCTGATGGTAATTTGGACTCCGTGTTTATTCACACACCTACATTGTTACACATCCACATCTACTCACATGCAGAAACAATCCATCACAAGTGCATACAATCAAAGGAGCTTAGGATCAACTGCATAAAGATATAAACACAGTACAAAAAGCCAGAATTTATCACAAAATAAAATTCTATGTTGTATACAGGTAAACATAGTAATCGTAATACACAAGGAGACATGGCAGAAGCTATGTCCGTGTGACCCCAGGGCCCTGTCACATGGGCTATTGTTACTGCCGGCCCACATCAAGTAACTTTCATTTTGAATGGAAACGCTCTGATTTTGGTTTCAGGCTGTGGTGAGAATCCGTGCAACACTCTCTAATACTAGAATTATCCCCACCACTTTCACCCCTTCGTCTCCTGTTTTCCTCCATTCACCCTCATCAATGCCCCCCCCCCCCCTCACACATTTCCTGTTTATTTGTCCCATTTGAAGAAATAAAAAAGCAACGCAAAAATCAATTGGCCCTGCGAGTCTTAAGACTACCATGCAGTAAATGGGCTCTGAATGACAGCACTATGTGGACCATCTTTTTTTCTTTTCTTCTTTTTAAGATTTCCTCTTTTAAAAAAATTTTTTTAAAAAAAGTTAATTTTGAGTAGATGACTGTTGTTTTCCTTTTTCTGAAATCATGTCAAGGGACTTTTGACTGAAAGCATGTGATTGGTTTTGTGGTATAGTCTCTCCCCAGCAGCCAACCTTACTGGAAACAAAGCCTCTGAGGTTTTTGATAACAGTACTGGGAAAAACGTTGTGCCCAACTAAACGCCAACTCCAAACCCCTTTGACACATTTTGACTACTTAGAGGACTGAACTTCAACGTGATAGTCAGGACCCTGTAAGGATCCATACCACTTAAGGAAACACTAATCAATCAATATAAATAAAGAGACCTAGTTTTCCAGTTTGCACGTGTGCTGAGGTGTGAAAGACATATAAACTATAACAGCCAGTTTCCCCCATACTTCCTACCTCTTTAATTAACTCTTTGATGTGAGTGCTATGAAGTTGGATCTGCCTGTAGGCATGGTTGAGGGCCAGGAAGTAAATGGGTAGGATTTCATATAGAGTACAACAATGTAGGTGCACTGTATATGAAGTCACTCCTGTTTGGACCAAACTGAAAGTTTAGATCATTGCTTACTTTCATTTTAATGTTTAGTTGTGTAAATCTTGTACAGTTGTCAGAGAGCTACACTATTTGCTGTATTATACATGAGTGGATGTATTATATAATGAAACTGATTGTTTCTGCAGCAAAATCAGCATTTAGGTTGGATTTTTCATCTAGATTTCCTTGCTCTGTAATAAAATGAGATGACACTGACTGTGGTAGTGTTAAGTACTTGAACTTCAGTGGAGTGTATAAGAATATGAGGGGGTTGAAGTAAACGGGCAGTGGATCTGGCAAGTTTTAAAAGGAGCAGCAAGCTTGCTTTGTTGGTTGGAATTTGCAGCCCCATGGAACGACTTAATAACAATGCGTGAAGCAATGAAAATTACACAGCTCCCGCTCAAAAGGAAAAATTAATTGCTCTCAGGTTGCACGCTAAAGAAAGTTTGTTGAAGTGAAACACGCACACATTCGTGGGAAAGCGCATTTACACCCCTCACCCAGCCACAACACACGCTCTCTGGCACATAGGTGCACGCGCAACCTTCACCGTGAGCAAAACCAGGACTAAGGATTGGACACGTATCCGTGTGTGTGAGCATGTGAACATGCAACTCTCCTGTGCAGTGAAGAGAAGAATTAGGGCCTAGGCTACATTCCAGCCCTGCCTCCCTGGGTGAGAGACAGTATTCAGCATTCCACTGCCTGCCTATCAGGGCAGGTGCATTCCAGAACACACACACTCACATTTAGACAAACACTACCTGGCTTAAAAACACACAATTACGCTCAGTCACAAACGCAGCATGCGTAGGCATGTGTGCATGTAAGTGCTTACAGGTGATAACAAAGTTTAACATTTAATGAAAAAAAAAAATTAAAATTAAATTAAATAAAAGCTGTGACAATGCAAATGTCATGGAACTTTGTCTGCATATGATAATAATAAGAAGAAGAACAGTGTTTAGAACAGACATGTGCTGCCTTGCCTACATGAACAAATGTTGGCTTTGACCAAGACAAACCAGCATTGTCTGTGCAGCACTGCTGCCGTGCGCTACACAATGTGACGACATTATCTCTGCTTCTTTAATTCTCGTGTGAGTCAATCATTTTTAATGCATGTATATTTCTGTTTGGAGGAGGCTGAGCTATTTAAAGAGCAGGGGTTTGAATACACTGTGAATGTACAGCCAGCCTCTTTTTGAAGTTCATACGGTGCTGCGATGCGCTGTGAGTCACTCATGACAGTGTAGACGGGGGTGGAGTGTGTGTGTGTGTGTGTGTGTGTGTGTGTGTGTGTGTGTGTGTGTGTGTGTGTGTGTGTGTGTGTGTGTGTGTGTGCTTGTCCATACGGGTATTTTCTTTATTTATCAGAGATTTGCTTCATTTCTGTCCTCTCTGTACTTGAGAGAAATGAAACAGAAAATGTCAGTTTGTCTTTAATTGGACAATTCCAGCACAGATTGGGGGGATGTGACAAGAATCTTCTACTGTCAAGGATGCGCAGCAAGTTAAAGAGTTAAATCCAGTTACTTGTTAAGAAACAGGATGAAGTGATAAATAGACTAATGTGAGGAAATGGAGCCTTATGATGAGGATTATTTTAATCATCTAGAGGCTTGTTCAAATGCAAAGGCACAACAACCTCAGGACAAAAGCTCTATTGAGTTTCAACGGGCTGCTTCCTTTATACAATGTTTCGCCCTCAGACAAAGAAAAAGGTTGTTTGCTTCATGCTGTTTGACAGGCAGAGAACTCCAGTGCTCGACAAGCCCTGAATCAGACCATTAGTCTTTGTGATTCTTCCCTCAGTGTTACGCTTACTTTCCAGATTCTCACATTCCCCATCACTACCCTTATCCTTTTTCTCATTCCCTGCCTTTCATCCTTCACCTCCCTCCCTTTCTTCCCCTTTACATCCCAGTTCATGTCTGCTGGTTGCAAGCCAATCCCCCACCACCACCCCACCCACCCTTCCACCCGCAAGCCCACTTCTCATCCATTTCCATGTGCTGACTTTTCATCAGTGAAGTGCCTTCCTGGCCCGACTACCCCAGACCCGCCTACTCCCTCTAGCAAACTCGCTGAATGGATGCAGCATTAAGGAGAAAGAGTAAGCTGAAACGATCCTTCCTTCCTTCTTCCTTCAAGCGCCACCCCCTTGGCTGTCGCAGAAGTGGTATGTTCCACAGCAGGGACTGCAGAAGTTGAGAGAGCACATTGTTTGTAATCTTGCATTGCAAGGGTCACTTCCTGACTCGTGTGTCCGCTCCCCGAGCCCCAAGCCGATCCCTTTTTTCCCCCTCCTCCTGGCGTGTCCATCCATGGGCCTAGTAGCCGACGGCTTTGGACAAACCCTGTTCTTCCTCTTTTGTGTAGGAATGGTCCAACATCTGAAAACAATCAAATAATCTGGGCACAATACATTTCTTTATAGAGGGGTGCTGGTGGTTCCCAGATGAGCTTGAGGATTAAGAGGAGGTGGCCACAGGGGAGAGGAATAGAAGGATGGGGGCTACAAAGCTGAGGAGGGGAGGGAGGCAGGGGGGAGTTATTGTTACAAGAGTTTCATAGCAAAATGTGTGTGTGCGCGTGTGCATCCACGTGTGAGTGTGTGTGTGAAAAAGAGAGAGTGCACATAGATATTTTGAGTGAAGGGATGTTTTAGGAAAAGACGAGATGTCTGAAGACTTCTGAAGAGTAATATAAGGAGTCATGTCTGGCTCAGAGTTTTTCCAGGCATAGATTTCTTCTGATTTGATGTGGTATGGAAACATTAGAGTGAAAACTAATCGTTACTTTTTTACTCACCCACCCTCATGAGACAGACACACACATCCACACACACAATGTTTACAACGTGCATTTTTAAGATCTGTGACATTACTTACATTACCATCTTATGTAGCTGGGCAATGTCTGTACAAAATAAAAAGGGGATGGTCTGCAGAATAATTATCAATGAAATCTGTCTTTAACTTTTGAGTATTTGATCCTTTAGGTGCAGTGATATTTAGACCCCGATGCATTATATGATTATTTCATTTTACCACCTTACATCTATGCAAGCAGGTAACAGTACAGCACATCCAGGTACTATGTGGAGGAAGTGTTTTGTTGTTTGTTTTTTGGCCCGTGGCAGATCTAGAAAATTTAAATGAGGGGCAAAAGATCTAGGCAGGGTTTCACATGCCTCTTCAGTGAGGTATGCGAAAATCCCCTATATGCAAATGGAGTCAACAAAATATCCACAAAAACACTTTAAAACTATTTATTGTATCATTATCTCTTCTAAGAAAATAAAGACAAGATGATTTAGCTTTAAATTAGAAAAACTCACACTGTGCAGTCCTCACTGGCAAAACAATAGCAATCTTGCACAGACGAAAGGGATTTTAAGGACATAAAAGCTGGGGGGGGGGGTGCAGCTAGGGGGCAAGGCTCTACAGCAGGGGGCAGTTGCCCCCCCTGTACATCCACCCTTGTTTTTGGCAAATGTATCAATGTCGAATTAGTCGAATTGGTTAAGTGCCATCTTGAAATCCACTAACCAGTTCTCCTTAATGCATCCATCCATAGTGCAATGGGAAACTAGAGGGTAGTCTGGCTCTGTCTGATGATACCACAGTCCATCGAGTAGCACTTCTAAAGCTTGACAACCATAAAATCATCAAGTTGTAGTTTCACACTATGTGACTGACCTTTTGTCACCAGGTTACAGTTTCCCTCTATGCTGTGCTATATGGTTCAGGAGTGTTTAAAAAAGTTGAAGAAACCATTTAAAATGTAAACAGAAACAGAATAGAGTATTTACAAATGATTCAAACCTTAATCATGAACATTGTAGAGTTTTAAAAACTGCTTAGGCTCTTGGCTTGTGGTTTTGTATTGTATATTGTATGTTAACTATATGTACAGTTAAGCATAGTCATTTGAAAAAGACAGTTTTTACTGAACTCAATGTAGCCCTGTGAAAATTTTCACCATCACCTGATTGCTTACATTAGAAATCAGGGGGGTAAGTAGCAGTTTCTGCTAATCAAATTCACTTGATTAACTGATCATTGGCAAGTGTGGCTATTCTATAAAAGCAGAAATTTTGATATGGAACATTTATGTGTGTGTTAAAACAATGCCTAACACTAACCCTCTTCTCAGGTGTGGATGTCCCAGCAAGTTCCCCCCAAGGATAAGCCCAGAAAAGCTCAGTAGAATGACATAATTCTGAAGATCTATATTACACACTCCTCAGGCAGCAGTCAGCGTTAAATGTTAAAGTTTATGACAGTACAATTTTAAAAAGACTGAATAAATATGGCTTGTTTGAAAGGGCTGTTTTCTCTTAACAACATCCCAAGTTCACCCAAGAATTGAAGTGTTCCAATGGTCCAGTCAAAGGCATACCATAAGGGCTGTGCCAAAACAAATGCCTACAAAGCTCTATGAACTGTAGCAAAACTGCAAAGAAAATTCTTCCACAAATGTGTGGGAGTCTAATGAAGTCATATAGATAATGATCACTTCAAGTTATTGCTAGTAAAGGTGGTTATACAAGTTCCTGAATCATGGGGTGTACTTAATTTTCACAGGAATGCACAGAGTCCTGTGTAAACTTTTTCACACGATTGCATTTGTAAAAATGTTAAACTATTACCACTGTAAAGTGAAGGACCAGTAAGATACGATAGAGAGGATTTCTCTTTTTACCCTTCCTTCCTATGTCTTTTATCGTATTTGCACAAACGCCCACATATGTGCGCTTGCTCAAATGCACTTTCTGCAACTTCTTCTTCTACTGTCTCTCATGCCGTCCCTTCTCATCCCCATGAGAATGATAAATAGTCATCTGTAACTTCCCCTCCAACATATTCATTAATCCCTTATATCCTGTGGGGCTGGGTGATGATTACAGGGAAGCCAACTGAAGCCGCCCAAATAAACACCCCTCAGGCAGTAACAAAGGCCTGTCCACCTCACCCTAAACACAGCTTCCCCAGCAAGATCAAGTTTCAGTCAAGCCCACACACAACATGCAAACAATAGGAAGTGACAGAGTCTCAAATACTGAAAAAGCGAACTGTGGTTGAAACTAATTTAGTTTCCCATTTTTGTAGCTGAGACATTACCAACTGGTGCATCAAGTTTTGAGAGCTGATGTAGTTTTAAATGTAATAGTCAGTCTAAAATGGAATGGAAAAACTGTCCTAGCTGCAAAAAATTTAATGCATAACATGTAAACAGACATTTAAGAAAGCAAAACAAACTATTTGAAGTAACACACTTACTATTTATTAATTCATTTTTTTTCTGCACACATGGGACATATAACTTATTATAACACTCTTTATATAAAGCACACAGTGTGGCCATGCCTTTCAGAAAGAAAGTTTTGTTGGTCTCCACATAGTTCAAATTCTGGTGATTTACAGAACTTTGATAACTCTAGAGATGTATTTCTCTCAAGGGCTTTGAATCCATACTGACCTTTCATATGAACATCCTTGTGCGTGGTCACAAGACCAGCTCTTTAAGCTTTACACACTTTACTCATCTACTTATCCACATAAATCTCTCTCAAAAGAGAGATGGATTTGTTTGGAGACATTCTTGACAATCCCCTCATGCTGCTTGAATGTTGTCAGAGATTTCAAAACTGGAATTTTGAGGGCGATTAGGCAAGATAATAAATGTTTGTATCTTTGGTACATACCATATGCACATAAACAGTCCGAAAGAGTGAAAGAGAGAGATGGTTCAAAGCACATCAAACACGCCTGAAGGCCTTCACACTTCCTTCCCCTCTAGCCACTACACCTTTTCTACTCACCACCCTGCAATTAGCTTGCCTAAAAGTTGTAGACTTCCGAGGCCAGGCCCACACTAATCATAGGTATGCATTGTTGTGTTCAGCTGCCAGGCCTTAAAAAAATCAACACATCTTGTGTAAGCCACACCTCTTGGCCTACATGACTGAGAGTCCACTGTAGTTGAGTGAACCTCACAGACAAACTGGAGATGATCATTTCTGGAAACTACACAATAACACATGTGGCTAAATGAGGTTAAAAGTTTAGTGTTGCCAATTAGTTACAGTTACAATACATATATATACAGTGTTGGTCAAGTTACTTGAAAAAAGTAATCAGTAACTAATTACTGATTACTTCCCCAAAAAAGTAATCCCGTTACTTTACTGATTACTTATTTTCAAAAGTAATTAATTACTTAGTTACTTAGTTACTTTTTAAAAACACGATTTACAACCTGAATAGGTGATAAAGCGATAGATCTTTCAGCCCAATTCTACTTTTTCTACATAATCCATCATACAAAATGTAATGAAAAAGTCTCTTTTTAAAACTTATTTTATTAGTTTTAATCTTTTAACTTTATGCATCAAGCAAAAATTTAATTATATGCAACATTCTCTGACTGGAATAAGTTTGTTTAACATTTAAACCTATTTTCTGCACATTCCAGCACATAAAATAAAATATTTTTTGTGTTTACACTCACTCTTTCAAATAGATGCAAGTAAAACACAGCAGAAAATAAATAAAGTCAAAGACTCAGCGGTCCTTTTGCTCTATTTTCACCTGTAAAGCAGGACTGCGGTAGGCGGAGGTTTACCCTGGTGCAGGTGTGCCGCGGCGGTCAGTTGAAGAATCCGCGAGTTTCTCTGTGAGTTTCCCATTACGTCATAGCGCACTCGGTGCTTGCTTGGAAGTTTAGGGGGTTTTTTCGCTGTAAAAAGAAGTTTTCTTCCCAGGCACAATGGACGCTAATGTTTTTGTCACTTTTTATGGAATCAAACTCAAAGTAAGGTCAGTACTTCCACGTTTTAAACGCTGCACGCTCATACTCTCTCCCACAATCGATATATGACCCATTGTTGATCTGTACATAGCTGTTGTCACTAACGGCGCACTCGCTTACGTCACTGTCGTGAGACATTCTCGCAAAAAAATCACGGTTTTAGTAACGCAGCGTTCCTACGGGAAAGTAAAGGTAATCTAATTACCGTTTTTGCAATAGTAATCCCTTACTTTACTCGTTACTTGAAAAAAGTAATCAGATTACAGTAACGCGTTACTGCCCATCTCTGCATATATACATACATATATTTACACACACATATATATATATATATACACATCTGTATAACAAACAAAGGGATGAATAATAGATTACTCATTCACCAAACCATCAGCCTACATGGTTCATTCGTTGCCCTGAGTTTACTGCAGACTGTATGGCTACACAGTTATAGTTCTCCATTTCTAGAAGCTGCTGTGCTTCTGAGATGATCAGAGCAATGTGTTTGGGGATAGACATCTGATTCTCTCTCTTGGCCAGGCCAGAAACTATAGATCTGTGGTTTCCAACTCCAGGCCTCAAGGTCCGGTGTCCTGCAGGTTTTAGATATCACCCTGGATCAACACACGTGAATCAAATGATTAGTTCATTACCGGACCATGTTGAGGTGGTCATTTAGCCATTTAAAACAGCTGTGTTTGATCAAGGACACATCTAAAACCTGCAGGATGCCGGCCCTTAGGCCTGGAGTTGGAAACGCCTGCTATAGATGAATCTCCCATGCCCAGTGGTACAGTGCTTAGTATTGCTGGAGCCCTTTTTTGTAGTGTTTTCAGGATTAGGTTAAGTGGCCATTCCAAAATTAGCTATATAGGTGCAAATGTGAGCCTATGTGTCTATCTACTTTTGCCCTGTGAAGGATTAACAACTTGTCCAGGAAATGTCCAATCACTCGCCCAGTGTCAGATGGTCTCACTGTGAACCGGATGGATGGTACAGAATCACAGGTTCCCATGTGATCCTAGGTGCAGTTGATCACATTTTGCTGTCCAAATGCTTTCTGATGCTGCATTTTAAATAAAGGCATTCAAGGAGAGAAAATCTCTTTCATGTCATGAGCAAGTTTGTTTATCTACTGAAGTTTAGATTCTGATTTTTTGTGCAAACACGAAAATAATAAAAACGCAATGGAAACAAGTTTGTCTGGTAGTTTTATCATTTTTGTTCACATTGAATTATCACATTCTTTTCACATTACAAGATACATCAGACGCTTCAAGTAAATAAAAATTTGTGCTGCAAAGTCACTGAAAAATAAAGGAACATGACTTAACGGAAGTCACATCAGACTGCAGTATGTAAATCATTTCACTCCTCAGCTTAGATCTGATGAATGAGGATTGTATCGGGCTAAAAATATCATCCATTCTGTAGTTCCTTGTTGGCAATACAGGAATGTTATCTTGTTTACTGCCTTGAAGAATATTATGATGAGTCTGATTGCATTTAGTGAGTAAAGTTAAGGATGCTTCTATCAGCTAAACTTCCTGTTGGCCGGTTTAAATATGCTACATTGTGTGGTATGTTCAGTGTGAAAAACACAGGAAATGGACTAGGGTCATCCATATTTGTGAGATGAGAAAGAAGGCTGACTTCCTGAACTCTAAATACTCTAAAGGATAAAGGCATGCTAGTAGGAAAAATAAATCATGTTCGTTGTTCTTTTCTGCTCTTTAAGAATCAAGGGACACTTCATTTGGACCTGATCATGGTAACTTAATCAGAAATAAGTGAAGAGGCCATGTTAAGTAAAAGAAAGATGCAGTATCCTAACCTGATTACCCCGTTTATAATACAGACTGCTTGTATAAACATTCATGTCAGCTTGAAATCATTTTTTTTTTTGAGAAAACAATCCCAAGAGAGCTTTTGCTCTCAGGCAGTCTGTTTTGGAATTATGGCCATTTTTATACATAAAATCCTTCATTTTCAGAGGCTCACTGGACAATTGACTGACAAGCAGTTTCATGACAAAGAGAAGCCTAGTCCACAAATTAAGCAGATAAAAGAGTTGATTCTGAATTTTGAACTAGAATTTCATAGCTTTTGACATGACATTTTATATGAGGTTGAGACATGCCCATGCAAGTGAATGAGGCCAACACAAGGCTGAAAAAAAGACAAAATAAACCAATTGGAGAGATAGCAAAAATGTTGGGAGTAATCAGATTAATAATTGGAACAATATGTAAAACAATTCATTGGCCAATAGACCTGGAAGATCACAAATTCATTTCTAGGTTAAGAGAACCTCTTCAAAACATCTAGAAAGGTGAAGCACACTCTTGAGGTTGTAGGTGTATCCTTGTCATAGTCTAAAATCAAATGGAGTCTTAATGGATGTAAATACAGACGGTTTATAACAAGGTGCAAAGCACTGATTGGTTACACTCAAGAACAGCACAGCCAAATTAGACTTTGGTAGAAAACTTTTAAACAAGACTGCCCAGCTCTACCAAGATTAACTTCTGCC
The DNA here is from genome assembly GCF_900408965.1 of Simochromis diagramma. NCBI lineage: Eukaryota > Metazoa > Chordata > Actinopteri > Cichliformes > Cichlidae > Simochromis > Simochromis diagramma. The sequence goes on from NW_024387030.1 coordinate 9,502,985, forward strand.
AGAATAATGGTGAAAAAATAAAATAGCTCATGAAGTATTTCACGTCATCTATCAGGCATGGCGGAGGCAATGTTATGCCATGGACATGTATGGCTGCTCACTGAATCAGGTTACTAGTGTTTATTGACGATATGACTGCTGATAGAAGTAGAAGGAAGAACTCTGAAGTGTATAGGGGTATACTCTGATCAGGCGGTATTTCAGGGTATAAATAGATAATGACCCAAAACATGCCGCAAAAGCAGTCTTTCCAGGCAAAGAAATGTGATATTCCTTAGTGGCCAAGTCAGTCACCTGATCTCAGCCCAGTAGGGCATAATTTTAGTTACTGAAGACAAAACTGAAGGTGGCTGCAGTAAAAGCCTGGCAGAACATCTCAAGGGAAGAAACAGGATTTGATGTCCGTGGGTTCTTCAGTCTATTTCTACAGGATTTCAATTCAAGTATTAAAAACAATCCTTGTATCCTAGGTTATCTTTACTTTTTCCCACAGTTCAGTGACATACCTGGATTAGATTAACGGGTGAGTCTAAATTAGACATAGTTAACTATTCATGAATAGTTAACTGTCTCTCTGGTGTTAGCCTTGTCAAATACTACACGCCCCCAAATTAGATAAGCAGAAGAAAGATGAATGGATGGATATTAAAATTTTTGTCAGCAAGTCCAATGACTTTTAAACCAATCTGCTAAGTGAAAAGAAATGATAGTCTATCATTACTTTAAGAAGCAAATCTCAGTCAGTCCGGAAAATTGCAAAAACTTTAAATTTGTCCCCGAAGTGCAGTCGCAAAGACCATTGCTGTGACAAAACTGACAAAAACCCGAGTGTCACCACTTCTGCTGAGGATAAATTCATCCGAGTCACCAGCTTCAGAAATCGCCAGTTAAAAGCACCTCAGATTAGAGCCCAGATAAATGCCACATAGAGTTCCAGTAGCAGACACATCTCTACATCAACTGTTCAGAGGAGACTGCACAAATCAGGCCTTAATGGTCAAATAGCTGCTAAAAAAACACTACTAAGGAAAAGCAACAAGCAGAGGAGATTTGTTTGGGCCAAGAAACACAAGAAATGGACATTAGACCAGTGGAAATCTGTCTTTGGGGTGATAAGTCCAAATTTGAGATTTTGGATGGTTCCCACAGTGAAGCATGGAGGAGGAGATGTGATCGGGATTAATTCAAAACTGAAGGCATACTGAACCAGCACAACTACCACAACATCCTACAATGGGATGGACCGCAGAGTGAACGCAAAAGGGCCAAAAAGTACTCAGAATCTCTGGGAACTCCTTCAAGACTGTCGGAAAACCATTTCAGGTGACGACCTCATGAAGCTCATCAAAAGAATGCCAAGATGGTCAAAAGCAGTAATCAAAGCAAATGGTGGCTATTTTGACCAATCTAAAATCTAAAACAAAATTTGAGTTATTTCAAATTTTTTGGTTTACTACATAATTCCATACGTGTTCATTCATAGCCTGGGTGTCTTCAGTGAGAATCTACAATGTAAATAGTCATGAAAATAAAGAAAAAACATTAAATGAGAAGGTGCGTCCAAACTTTTGACTGGTAGTGTATGTACAGTGACACAGAGGGATGTTTCATATGGCCGTCAGCATAATACTGTAGCACAAGCTGTATGAAAGCCAGAGAAATACAAAGAAACTTCTCACACAACATGTTGTCACTATGACAACCAGGCAGAATCATTTAGCCTGATCTCTTGCCTTTTCCACACAGCACAGAAATCCAATAGCATTTAAGTCTTATGCAACCAGGCTGCCAATTTGCTCTGAAAGGATTTTAACACATTTGCAACTAAGATTCATACTAGCACACATGGATTTTTCTGGCAACTTCTTTGACTGTTTTATTCTGGAGGGAGCTTTAGCTGCCTGGTACAGTTTTAGAAGCTAGGTAAGGCAGTTTTAGCAGCACAACTTTGAGCCACACGCAGTTGTTTTAGTGCCATACTCTCTAGTGATCACCCAAACCCCCTTTTTGTAGCTTATAGTGTAATCCTAATGCCTTTTATTTACATTTACGGCCAATTACAGTTCTCAAAAATCCCACACCGTGCCCTACTCAGATTTTTGTTTCTACATTCCAGAGGAAAAAAATCCTCATTTTCTGAATTAGTCTTTACAGTCTTTCACTTTTCACTCTGCTATCACTGAATAATAAATAACCCTGGCCTACGCTCAGAGATAGAAATACCGTCTTGATTTGAAACACTTAAATCGTGAAGCAGGTCTGATATAATTCCACGTGCTGCAGCACTCTCGGTTGTGTATATTTGCAGCACTTCCCCGCTATTTTGCATTAGGATTTTAAAAGCGGTTCGGAAGGGAGGTAGATCACGATAATACAACTGAAAAAAGAATATACCAGAAATTGTTAATGACCAAGTCTCCGTGTCAGCTCAGGTCCTTCCTCTAGATTATTTTCTAGCCTACTTTGCGTGCTATCACACAGACGCTTCCCTCTTGTTTCAATGCGTGATTGAAGGGAAACTTCTTTTGGGAAGTGGGGGGACTACTTTAGGTCAACTTTAGAAAGAAATCTTACTAACTTATTGCATACGCTTACGGGGGAACGCGGTTTAGTATAATATACGCTACTCTTTAAGCATAAAGAGCAAAGTGTGAGCTGGGTTGGTATTTTTTCTATCACAAGTGTTATGTTTTTACTACGTCGCGGAAGGATCCTTTTTTCAAGCGAGGGTCGACATATCCGCCCATTTTTCCGATGTTTCATTCCCCCCCGAGTTGAAAATGGAGTTCGATTAAAGCAGATGTCCATCAAGTTCTCAAGGAAATTTCAAGTCTATGTATTTTTACTTTAACTGTCGGTGCTAATACTGAAAACAGTCGGACCATTTTGGGGGGCATTGGATGCCTTTACTGAAAATTACTCGGACACGTTGACGGAGCAACGCTGCACAGCGCTTTTTCAAGTGTTGTCCTGGACCTGAAGTTGGCGAATGGATGCTCGACAGCCAGCCATGAATAACCTGCCAAACGATACAACCTACAACGGTTTCTACATTTTTTGAGGATCTATGTACATTTTTGCAAGCCGGGGATTTGTGTCAGTTGAAGAGGATGGTCCAGATGGCCCATTTGTTGTGGTCGGATTTTACTTCCAGGGAGGATAAAATGAATCAACGATTGTCATTCCTCCTCGCGATTTAACGTTAGAGCCCAGCCAGCAAAAGCTAACGTCCAGCTAGCTTCACTTGCTTTTCATAGGGACGCTGAGTTAGGCATGCCCCTTGTACGCCGTTTATTTACTATCCGAAATAGGGGTTATTTCTGTATGTGAAGGAAAATGGTGATATATGTGGTATTTTATCCCGCCGTCACTGCGTCGTCGATGCTATTGCTAGGATTTGGATCCCCGTGAGGAAAAAAATGAGTGAAGATTCAACAAATCCAAACAACGAGTGAGTCCTGTTTTACACACACATTATTTTAATATTATTATTATTTTATCATTTACATCTAAACACACAGCTAATCTTCAATATGTGCTTATATGTGTAGATATTAACACACCGAGCATCGAGCTACGTTAGTTCCCGGTGACATTTCTAACCGAGCAACGTTGCCATTTCATCGTCTTGGTTTACTAATATCAACAATAAGAAACACGTTGTACTTTCCCCCCGTGTTTGTTTGTTTATCAAGCTAATAGAAAGGATTGCCTTGTGAGATTAAGCAGAACCGTGCCGGGGAAACAGTGGCATCGATCCGTAGTAAAATATTAATCTCGTTGCTACTTTTTTGCAGGTTTATGATACTGCTAACCAGTATATGCTGTGAGAATTCAAATTAAAGCCACAACATTTGAGGTGTACCAATCTTCGCTCATTTACGAGGCACTTGCTTGGTGTATTATTATTTATGTTCGGGAAATGTATTCATTCACGAAGGATCGTTCGGAGCAGACGCATAGATGGCAGTAATCTAAATATAATTTTATGTGAGTGCTTTCTCAGTACATCACGATCCGAGTCCTCTGCATTGACAGCCCAGATCTGTGTCTAACTGCTGTCCGCCATGATTTCGGAACATAATCATCGATTAAAATATTGCGGATTGTGTTTGTCTTTAAGTCTAGCCTTTCTTTAATGAAGGCTCTTCGCGGTTAATGCGGCAAAGTCGGCATTGAAAAGCCGAAGATGCCATTTTTTTTTCTCAATCATGCTCATTTACATATCACAATCCTCCATTCATAAAAACGCTTATAAACGGCATCGCATTCCCGTCCAGAGCCTCACAACCTACGGGCGTCGATTATAATATGTGCATGCTGTGTTTTTGTACACGTCGCGCCCATTTCAGGACGCATTTTGGTATTGTTTTAATGGGCTGATCCCTTGTGTGCGCTTGTTGACAGTCAGTGAGAAATATCTGCTTCGGGAGGTGCTGCGGTCACATGATCCCCTCCATTCATAAAGTACCTGCCTGCCCATTCACAGCACTGTACACTGTTTCGCATTGCACCGACGGTCACACAGTGATCACATATTCTGCATTCGCGGTACAATACGTCGCATATAAGCGCCTGTACTCGTTTTTCCAGTCGTTTATTTTACATGTTTTTTCTTAACCATCTCGACGTGATTTTTCTTTCACAATGCGTTTGTCACAGAGGAAGTCATATGCTCTTTTCAGCCATTTACAGTGTCATGGTTTAATGTCTGAAACACACCCATGTTTTTTGTTGTTGTGGTTGTTTTTCCCCATTCAATCTTTCTGGCCTTTGTGAGACTGATTGATTTAATGCATGGAGGTTTTGTCCTTGAACTACACTGCTGTTTTGTTTTTATGTAACATGTGTCATGGATTTATTTATCTTTCCTCATGTCAAAGCACAGGAGCTCACACATGAATTCATTCCAGGCTATATTTGCTCTAAACCTTGATTCAGCTTGAATTGTGTGAATTTGTGAAACCTCATCTCCTAAATTTGATGCGGCTCCCTTCAATAATCTCGGGAACTCATCCATGCCCCAGATCCCCAATTTTTCAGAACTACTGCCACAGGCTAAAAAATAAAAATCCTCAGTTCCACTCAGCATGATGGCAGCAGCTAAAATGGCGAAGCGATCCAAACATTGTTGCTAAGATTTCACCACCTTTCCTCTTGTATGATTCATAGTAATGGAGTGAACGGAATACTGAGCACTGTCTGAGCCATTTATTTTTGCTGAAAAGCGTCTATTTAATGAAATATTTTTCATGACACGTCTATTGACCAAAAAAAAAGAGAAAAGATTTGGTGTGCCACATATTTTATTTTTTTTTAAAAGAGTCAAGGATAATCATTCCCCCCCCCTCATAGTAATGTTCACCATATTACATTGTGAAATTGAGCCACTTTCCACTGATAAATTAAATGTTGGTCTTTGAGCCTCTTAATCCTTAATCAAACTGCCTTTTTTCTCATATGTAGAACAAGCGTAGGATCATTTACAAATGTAACTAGGGATGTATTATTTATTTTATTATTAATTTCTTTTACATTTTGCTCTCACAGCCTCGATTTTTAAACATTTAATGTGAAAGTATCCACATGGTTTGTGAACAGATAGCCCTGAGGTGGTTTAGTCTAAATGATAGGTGGTAAGCCGAGCTGGTTTACACACAGCACGCCCTTTGCTGAGAACATGTTACTTGGCCTTGGTGCAACAATGTTCACATGGCTGAAATGACAAGAACGCACTTAAAGCCTTGTGAGATTTTGGTTTGCGTCTCGTCTGGGATGTGTGCTGTGATGTAAGGCTAATGTGAATTCTGTAGACGAGGACTGTGGTCTTCCTGGGAGACGTGGGAGATTTATGCAAGCACAGTATGTGCAAGCAGTCTCTTTGTGAATGTCATGTTTATCTAAAATATTCATCTCTACCAAAGCGCCTGCCTTTTGAGGTGTACTGTGCTTATATCTCTTGTTTTCCAAATTACCGTTTTTTATTATCCTCTTCCAGTTTTTAATAAACACATGCTAATATTGCTAATATATTTTAGCTGGTCCAAGTATATAGTCTGATTCTTTTTTTACTTAAAAAGGATGAAGGACTCTCTTTTTTTTTTTTTTTTTTTTTTTTTTTTCCCCTCATCAGTGAAGGTCAGTTGCCTCAGTACCTCACCGAACATGTCTAGGGTATAGGCTCATTGTTTTAGATTCCTGTAGTGCTGTGGTATTGTCTGTTGTCAGTGTGATCTTTTAGTGATTCCTCTCCCTGTGTCCTCTTCCTATCTGTGTGATTGATTTGACAGCTCAGCGTTTTATCTGCCATTGTTGTGATCTTATCACCTGTGGGCTGGTTTGCACTCCCATTCCTGTTGCGGAGCCTTCCAAACACATTCCTCCCAAACAACCCCCATCATGTCCTGAAACGACAAAGGGAGACAGCTACTTCAGCTGTTAGGGCTAGTGCTTTATGGCCTGGGTAATTGCCTATATCCTGTGGCCCTCATGTTAAGCTAAACAATTTCCTGGACCTTTTTATAGATAGTATTATTTGGGGTTACTGCCAGTTGTTAGTTCTGACCTCCACCACCTACTCCTCCAAAACCTTTGTATTACTAGTCTAAGCTTGCAGACACACCTTACCTTTAACAAAGTCTGCTGAGCTAACCACGTCTTTGGTTTTGCTTCTGTATTCTTTTGAGGAAGTGATGGTTGTGGCTGCAGTAGTTAAGAGGCTAATGAAATGGTGTTATTTGACAAATATGTATATATAGATATGTAAGGGCACTTATAAAAGTATTGTACTTGACTGGTTAATGGTTGCATTCTCATATTTCATTAGATGCATGGCAGATTCAGGACGTACATATATGTCTTATATGTTAGGATATAATGGGAAGTTTACAATGTCTTTCTACAGACTTTGACACAGTGTCCACCTAATAAAATGTTTTGTAATCCTAAAACTTATCTTGTGTAGAGAGTATCAATGTCTGAACGTCTGCCTATTTTATTAGAACCTGCTGCTTTGTCTCAATAATGACAATGAACCTTTGTACAGTCAGTGGGCTTTGGCTGTAACCGAGACATGTTAACATACGAACAGGCCTTGTATAGTGTTGGGCTGTTCCATTCCCATGGCCAGATTTGGTCCTGGATTCTGTGTATTTAAAACCCAAGCCACTTCCCTCTTTAAGTTTTTCATTTCCTCTTGAAGTATTTTAGGAGCACACATAAACTGCCATAAATGTCAGCAGTGTATTTGGAGGATATTTCAAACCAATTTACAGATTTTTAAGAGAAAGACCTGATGTGAATGTATGCTATGTGTAGATATATACATATACTGTTAAGCCACCAGAAGAGTGTGTGTGTGTGTGTGTGTGTGTGTGTGTCCCCATCACAGCATCCACATAGCAGTGATTATCTTTATTTCTTTGTCAGGATGGTCCTCTGATGTTCACAGACCATATCCTAATGCCTCTAAGAAGTGCTTTTAGCACCAAGTGTCTGAATTGTGGATATTGTTTTTAGTTTGGTTATGCTGCATGCGGGAGCATGAAGGCTGAGCCTTGTAGTGAGCTCTCTGCTGCAGCTGGGCTAAGATGGTTCTTTCCTGTGAGGCCACAGACATAAAAGGGCACAGATGTAAATCCTAAACCTTGTGTCTTTGAGTTTGCAAACGCTTTGAAAACAGGAAGGGGTTTCTGTGTGTGCGCGTCTGTGTAGACACACTGCAGTGTTTACGGTATTTCTCTGGAAACATTTGGCGTGTATATGGGTTTCTGGGAAAGATCGAGCCAGATCCTAGATGAGGGAATTTATGTGCACATAACGTGTTATCAAATAAATTGCTTAATGATTCACATTTTTAAATAGGATTAAAATTAGAGGCCTGTAAGGATATGTATTTTTATCTGCTCAGGAAAGTTTTGATCACATTTTGTGCTGTCTAGGGGCTATATTTAGAATTTGGAACAGACTTTTATTGAGAGGAAGAGGTTCATGTAAGAGCTGCTTGAAAAATGCACGATTCATAATGATGATAATGTTATAGTACTCCTAACAACTGGGCGTGCTGCGATGATGTACAACATGTCATTGCAGTTTCTCTTAACCTTCATGGGCCATCATCTTGGTTTGGTGGTTTGACCTTCCCAAGTTCCTCCTGAGATATATCAATAGTTTCTCCCACAGCTAGATGGCTGCCTTGTCTCCTTAGCTTCCTGTTTCCCCATTAGTTTCAAAGTAGCTATGACGAGTAGATGGTTGGTCTTTGGGGACTACTCTTACATCAAAGCAGCCCAGAGACGCTGCAGCAGTCGAAATTTGTGGTTCCTCTTTTTCCTCTTTTTGTTGTAAAGGCAGGCACGAGGTTTTAATTTTCCAAATGCTTGTGGTTCAAATTAAGATCATCTCAATATGTGGCTTTGATTGATGTTTGAGAATAGTTTTTTTTGGCATTTGATACACATACGGGAATCTTTTGATTTATAGTGCCACAGTGCAGCGGCACCTACAACATTGCTGTTGGGGTTGCGGGCCCAATCCAGTAATGGAGGGGTTGGTTTGAAAATCAGTGTTAGAAATGCCGTCTGAGTGAGTAGATCTGACATTCGTGCACTGGTTTGGTCTATCTTTGATTTAGACTCCATGGTAATCCGTGCCACTAACTGCTGTATGTGACGGATAACAACAGACATGACAATGAGCGGTTAATTTGTCGTATGCATTAGGTTTTTTTTTTTTTTGTTTTTTTTTGTATAAAAGAATGGTGAGACATTTTGAAGTCGAGATTCACTGTGTGGTGCAGCAGCAGAGTAAGCCTGTTGGGTTTTTTTTTTTTTTTTTTTTTTTTTTCTATATTTTCTTTCTTTCTTTTTTTTTTTTTTTCCCTGAGTCAGTTGGTAGCTAAGCTGAATGTTCTTGTGAGCGAGATGACTCACCAGCAGCCTGAGGTGTTGAGAGGAGATGGGGCAAATTTCTCTTTCTATAGCAAGTGTATTGGTTTTCACTGCAGTTAATGTAAGCAGGCTTGTGATGCTGGTGTTTCTCTAGGCATTGTCCTATTGTTACTTCTGTTAATGAGTAACAAGATGGTCTGTTTAAAAGTGTTTTGCTCTGACCTTATGTCATAATTTGCACTGCATCCATGTTTGGCCATGTTGGTGTTTGTTTTGGGGTAAGTCTGTGCCCTTGAGTTTGCCTCTGGTTATTTGGGAGATTTGAACCATCACTAATTGGCTAGCTAGTTTGCACCATTCAGATTAGATGCACTGTTGGAATCAATGGCTGAGTCCCAGATTGCATGTTATTTATTTCTTCAATGAGGCATGATCCTAGTGAAAGAATGTGTGCCATTAGTTTGTCTTTTCAGCCTTGGAATAACATACTCTTTTGTTTTATTGCATGTGCGAACCTCTCATTCATGAAATGGTGAAGGAGATGTGTAAAATGTAGATTTTCATCAACTTTTAACACACTTTTGTGTCTTCAGTGAACCAAGAGATCCATGAAACATGAGAGATTCCCATCCTTTATTTTTTTTATTTTTTATTTTTCCTTTAATGCATGTATCAGAAAAGCTCTCTAAAAAAGCCACTCAGATTTGCAGCCCCCTCTCACATTAAAAGGAGATAAGCGCAAACCCCTGTCTGGTGAACAGATTCGTCTGAGTAGCACAGACCTACCCTTATAAATTCTGAATGACTATCTGCAGTTGGCCATTGTTATATCCTTGCTAGAGTCGCTTCTGCAAACTCCCAACTCTGAAATGTCTCATTTGCGAGCAAAGCAGACCAAGTGCCTGTTGTTAAAGCACATAAAAGAACCTTTAAATTGGCACATTACAAAGGTCATAAAGCGAATGTCACTCACTCATTTTGAATGTAAGGCCAAAAACTGGCCAGAATGTCTTTGAAATGCTAAAGAGCATAAATTGAGGAAGACCCAGTTTCCAATGACTAAACAAGGACTAGGTGTGGTCTTAACTATGCTAGGTTTCTGTTCCATCTTTGTACCTCTCATATATTCTCAGTCCTCACATTTACTTTGTTTTAGTAAAGCTGAATTCTAATAAAGTTGTTACCATGTAAATATTTTTGTATTCCTGTTGTCAGACAGCAGAACGACAATGGCATGACAACAGAAACATAGCCCTTCAAGCCATTCGAGTTGCTTCTTGGCACGGCTCTAATTATTATTTCTATAACCATGTTGTTGTCTGACAGACAGAATCACAATACACACTGCTTCGGTTTTATAACTGACATTGCAAATTCCTGTTATAATTACATGATTACACTTAGAGATGTTTGAAAAGAAGAAGATATCTTGTTCGTGTTTGTCGACTGCCCTGCCTTCACCTAAGGCTACGTCCACATTAGCCCGGATAGATTTGAAAACTGCGTTTTCGTCTGAAAACGCGCCGCGTCCACACTAGCGTTTTCAGTCGTTTTCACAGAGTTGTGCGTCCACTTTGAAACGGCCGAAAATGCTAATGTTCCAGTCCTGCGCATGCGCAAATGTGAGTGAGAATTAAAGAATTGGAAGAAAAGCTACGTGGAGCATGTACAAACTCATATTAATCTTTTTTAGGGCTGTCAAAATTGAGAGCGATCAAAACAACTGCTGTATAATGCACTCCGCTATCTTTGTTTAATTGGTCACGTGACTGCATCACATGACTAAAATGCGTCATCGTTTTAGAAAGTCTGCGTTTTCCAGTGTCCATACTGCGACGGGACAGCTCCGTTTTGAAATGTTTTCGAGAGCGTTTTCAAAACGCTGCGTTTTTCCTTGACAAAAACGCCGTCTCAGTGTAGACGGGAGGACAAAACTGAAAGAAAACGACGCGTTTTCAAACGAAATGGCATTAGTGTGGACGTAGCCTGAGTGTGTCGTGTTACTTCCACTGGCTGCTCTTCTTTCTCATTCAAACTCTTGCCGTGGCAGTAGGCCACCTGGTTTCAAAGATACAGGTACTGAAATGATCTTTAGTATGGCATTAGGTGGGATATACTGGCATTGCAGAATAAATGATTTGTGAGGTATTTTTAGTAGAAACTTGCAATATACACTCTGAAGACTCGCCTTAACTTGTTAAATAAAGGTAAAATATTTCCCCGTTCTTAATACTACTACACTTGGTATATTTTAGGTCAAGTACTTAAGGAAATGTCAAAATATCACAATTTTCCTGTGATAACAGCCTCTGAAGTAAAGCAAGCGACTCAAACGCCCAGAGTTCCTTTTTGCTAAATCGTCCATGTCCCACCCACTTTCCTAGCGATCACTTTCTTCTCAGAGGATAAGCTATGGAATCGGATTGGCATAAGTAGCTTGTGTTTATTTTCCCAATGGTATTTTAATGACCTCCCACCAAATAATATAAAAAGTCCTACAAGCCAAAGTGGTCTAGTGGAGCTTGACTGTGCTTGATAGCCTTCCTCCAGTTTTGATATGGAGGAGAGATGGTGAGGGGAAAAGGGGTGATTGGGGAAAAAAAAATAAAAGAGGTGGTGTCGAGGGGGCTTTTCTCCTCTTTTCTGATGCTAATGAAAGGAGGAATGGTTTTCCAGCTTTTAGCTTGCAGAGTGTGTCTCCCCTGCAGCATGCTCCGCTGCCTGGACATTGTGGGAGGACAAAACTCCAGGCCCGGGATCCAATAACGTGAAATTTCAGCAGAGAAGCGGCCATTGTGTAGAGTGAGGCAGGCCAGGGAGGGGCTGGGCTGGAGGGGGAGACGGAGTGGAAAGGGAGGGCGACTTGGAGAGCACCCAGGGCTCAGGCCACATCCTTTCTCTCTCTCCCCTCGTCTCTTGCTTTCGTCTTCATTCTTCTCCTTCCCTTCTTCTCCCCCCTCCTGTCTTTCTTTCATGATTCCCCCCCCAACCAAAAAAAAATATCCCCAATCCTCCTGCTCTCTTCTCTACCACTCCCCTTTGGGGTGGGAGGCCCAAAGCTCAGACAGCAGCAAAGCATGATGGCATGCTGCAGTCCAGCGAGCCATGGGCCAGAGGAGCAGACAAACGGCCACTTTGTCCACTTAGGAAATGGTTGTCCCAAGATCCCCCTTCTCCACCACACTGGAGCAGCCGGCCTCGAGGCCCAGGCCTGCCTGCCTGCCTGCACTGCACATGCTCCCCAGTTCTCTTCTCTTCTCTTCTCTTCTCTGTGAGCAAGTGATATCTGTAATTTTGTACACAATGTATAAAGTATGTAAATAGCCATTTATCATGAGTGACATAGTTTTAACTGTGAGACATAGCAGATGAATAAAAAGTGCAATTATCAATATTCTAGTTCTCACACACAGTAGTACATAATAGGAGGTTCTCTTTCAGCAAGTAGGAATCCAAGAGAGACATTTACTTGCTGTGGTCCAGACAGTTACAGTACTTGCTCTATTCTCTAATGGAGAGTAGGACGGCCAATCTGCCTGATTTGGTCTTTTGCATTGTCACATACAACTCAGCCTGATCGTGTCTAGAAAAGTTCAGAGGTGTATGCGGATGTGTGAAAACAGCTTTGGTTATTCCTTTATGTAGTAACAAAATACACTCACATTTACATATTCATGCACTAAAAAATAGGGCTGGACTGTATATCAACTCCTTTGCTCCTGACCGACTGATTCATTTTCAGTTGTTCAAATAGCCGACTAGTCTAAAAGTAAGAAAATAGTCAAAATTAAGCAAAATCAAAATATTTTGTGCATATTTGAAACTGTTAATTGTTTTCTTCAGTAATCAAATCATTTTTGAAATGCCACTGCAGCGCTTGTCACGCGGACAGAAGTGGCTATCAGATTGTGATCACTAACAGTGTTAACACAAGTAGCCCTCTTCCTCACAAGCTAATGTCCACATGTCTGTGTTGTATGTGGTTCTTGCTTAATCTTGGTGTTTACATTCTGTTTTACTCTGACACAGTTGTTCATCTTCTACATCTGCCAAACTCTGTTGGTTTATGTGGCTATCTTCCGTCTTATTTTCCACCTTGCTTGTGTAGGCCTTCCTGTCAAGTAGAAAGAGGTGTGCGGTTGTCTTCTCTCAAATAGTAGCAAGTGGTGCTGTAACTTTTCAAACAGTTAGCTGCTATTGTACGTTAATAAATATGAATAAGTAGTTTTGCACTATTAGTATTTCGGGTACTAGCTAGCAGGAGCAGCAACATTTCATTGTCTAGTCTACTAGTTATGCACATCCCTAGCAAACTGATTGGAGAAGATGTGGAAAAAGACTGTTTACATAGCCCCTTTTTTTTTTTTTTTTTTTTTTTTTGTAGTAATTCTTCCCCTTTAGCTAAGTCTGTGCTATAGTATTTGGATCTCTTGAGTCTGTGCAGCCCCATCCACATTCCTATCTCACTCACTCGAGAGATCTCCTTATTTTTTCCAGTTTTATTTATTTTTTTTGTGATACGTTTAGCATGCTTTTTGAAAAACCCTTGGCTAGTTTCAAAGAAGAGAGTTTCTAGTGCTGCATCTCTCTATCTACTAGGTTCTGTGAGCGACAGGAGCACATTCATTGACTTCACTGTAGCAACATGCAAGCTAACTTAAGTTGCTGTTTCATGTTTATTATGCTTATAAACATGGAAAAAGCTACCACTAAAAATAATGCAAAATGTGATACAATTACATAACTGTATTGTCATTCAGCCAAAAAAAGGGTCTTTTTGTTGTTTTTGTTTGTTTTTGTATTTCCCATCTATTGTCAAACTACAAACACAGTACACATATGTGTTTGAATTCATTTTGTGTGCAGTGTTGTTACAGTACTGAAACTACAGTTTGCGTCAAGTGGAAGCTAAGTTATAATTTTAGACCTTCTGTATGTTCTTTTCGCAAATGAGGTTTGATACAGTGAGATACTCGATTATGGCTTCCTCTTTATGTGTTGGTTGTGGGCTGTTTATTGTCACCTTGGTCTCCAGCAATCATGCTCATCACCCCCACCAGCAGTCCTCTGTTACACTCTCACCCCTCCTTCTTTTTTTCCTCTCCTGCTTCGGTCGGAAATGAAGTCAGTCATCCAGCAGAACAACTTGGAATAATTCAGAATTGGGGGCTCTTTTCTTTTGCCCCCTCCCCTGCAGGCCCAGGCCAGCTGATCTGCTTCCGCTCTCAATTGTGTGTCCAGTCGACCGTGTGCTCTCAGCAAAGGGCGTGGAGGCCAGCTTTTGTCTCCGCCATCCTACTCTGAACTTTGTACGTGTGTGCGCCTGTATATACGCATTATGTGTTGCAGCAAGTTGCAGTGACATTTGTTTTGGGGCTAGTGTTCCTCTTAAGAATGAGAGGGGTTGAAAGAAGAATGAACAGAAACTGCTGTGAAAAACTGATCTAAAACTTGTTGGCTGAGTTTTGCTTTTTTTTTTTTTTTTTTTTTCTTGGTCTCCAGGATGTAGGTGTGTCTATTTGATTATAAATGTTAAGTAAGTGCAGTAATAACAATACTTCTTGTTCAGGAGTCTCTCTTGGGTGACATGGGTGTTTTAGACCAGATGCATAAATGCATGTATGCAGTTCAGTTAACTTCCTTTCTGAGCCTTGCCCCCCTCCCTGTGAGTGTCATGGTTGCTGGCATGTGTGTGATGGTAGGTCTGAAGGGTCAGGCCCTGGTCATTGTGCCCTGGTCATGGCTGAGCGACACCACCGCCTGCCTTCTGTTCACCCCAGGGACCCCTTCCTGACTGACAGTCCCTTCTGCACCCATCACCCATATCCTTTATTGGGGGCTGTAGAGAGGTATAACAGCAGCAGCATATTCTTCTTACTGGCTGCTCAGAAGTACATTGTGTGTCTGTGTGTGTGGCATGGGTTCTCATGCACAAATTTAGTGACACTGCTGTTAAACTAAGGTTAAGCCAGAAAAGGGTGTTTGTAGCAGATTGCAAAGAGGAAATTAGTTGTGTTTGCGTTTTGTCACCCTGCATCCTCCCACGGCCAGTTACTGTCTAATAAGCCTGGGGTGGGTGTTAGGAACAGAACTGACAAGTGGTGTGTGTGAGTGTATATGCATATTTTATTCAAATATATCTAAATACACTTTTTTTTTCTTTTTTTTTCTTTTTTTTTTTTGGCTTGGTTGAATCATCAGGTGAGGGGAAAAAATCACAAATTCACAAAGTAATATTCATAAACTTGACAAAATAATATTTAAAAATATCTTTGGAAATTAGATAACTTCAGTAAAACCTAAAAATCTTCCTGACATCAAGCTTTGCACCTTGATCTTGAATTATCAGGCCCCATGTTATCTTAAAGACCTCATAATACCATATCTCCCCCAATAGAGCACTTTGTTCACCGATAGCTGGCTTGCTAGGGTATTTAAAAGTAGACTGGGAGATTCCAAGCCTTTCAGGCCTTTCTTCTGTGGAAGGAGCTCCCAGTTTGGATTCGAGAGACAGATATGTAGTTGTCTAATTTTAAGATCGGGCTTTAAAGTTTTCATTTTGATAAAGCATATAGTTAGGGCAAGATCAGGTGACCCTGTATCCTCCCTTAGTTTTTCTGCAGCAGACCTAGGCGGTGCTTCTTCATACTCGCCATTTTCACTCTCTGTGTGTTTATACACTGCTCTTCATTTAATCTTCCCTCAACCCCAACTGGTCGTAGCAGATGGCTGTCCCTTTTTGAACCTGGTTCTCCTGAAGGTTTCTTCCTGTTAAAAGGGAGTTTTCCCTTTCCACTCTCGCCAAGTGCTTGCTCATTGGGGATTTGTTTTGATTGTTAGGGTTTTCTCTGCATTATTGTAGAGCATTTACTTTACAATAAAAAGCACCTTGAGGTGACTGCTGTTGTGATTTAGTGCTATATAAATAAAATAAAATAAAATTGACGTCAGATACAGACAGACAGTGCTTAATTTAATATCACAGAAGAATTTGATGTAACTTTTCAGTTTGATGGAGAGATTGTTTGTTTGAGTAGTAATTGAAAGGTCTAAATTTGAAAAGCTAAGGATATAAAGGGCATTTGATAGATTATAACGTTAACAGGGCTAGAAATTAACACCTGCCAGATGCTGGTACATTTTCCTTTTGGCAAGTGAATATCAGGACGCCATTGACCACACTGGCTAGTAAATGTTTGTACCACAATAGCAGTTTAACTTAAAGTGCTTTGAGCCTGTTTAGGTTTAAAGCCTGTTCTGCTGCTTGTGGTCTACACCATGTGTTTGGAGTCTAACATGTGCGCACAAAGTTATTATTTTATTTATTTTTTTCATTTTTGTTTTTACCCACCAGTATTCTGCAAAGTGAACCTCATTTTTCGTCTGATTGACTTTGACTGTGACATGTTTGTCCAAACAGAGAAGTAAGAAAAATCCTTAGATTTGAAGCAGTAGTAGAAGACTCAGCTCGGCTCACACCGATGATGACGACCAACAATTATTGATTGCAGATGTCTCATCCCCTCATGCACTATGAGCTGTTGTAGAACCATAAAAGTGTAAAAGGAAGACAACTAATATTTGGCAGCTAATTCTGTTGTTTTTCTGCTAGTCAGAAATTTCTTTCTTTGGTTTTCTTTTTTATTTCTGATGGCAGACAGGCACTTATCTACACAACCAGCAGATTTAGAACACGCATGTTTTTGATCACCTCTTGAATGTATGCTCTTTATATAGCATTTATTTCTTTAAAGCCATTACCCCACTCTCAAATCACTTTCTGTATTTGTCTCTTGTTTTGAGTTTCTCTTATTTGACATACTCATCACTCTTTTGAGGAAACTTTGGTCAATTATTACATGGTGGCAGGTCAAAGCTTTCACATGAAGAAAAAGATGGCTTCAGATTTAATGCTCACTGGCTCTTAGATTAATTACTAACCAATATCCTGAACACTGAGATTTGCCAAGGGTGGGGAAGGAATGAGACCAAAGGTTGGCCTCATTGAGTTAGCCAAGAGTGAAGCCAGGATGATGCTATTCCTCTTTTAGAACAAGAGCTAAATGTTAACTGTTTTCATATTACATGTTCTTCATAGTGACATTTCTCTGCCTCTGTCAATGCTTGAGATTTGGCCGCTGATTGAAAAGACATTCTTTGCAAATGTTTCAGACTCTGATGTCATCTTTATTGGTTAACCCGGACGTTGGCCAGAGAGCAATGTGTCACAGGGAGACATCCGGCAGTTATATACTTCAGTTCTTTGACTATTTCTGGCTGCGCTCTGATCTTTCCAAGTCTTTAATATGTTACCAGCAGTTTGTGCAAAACGCTGCCCTCAACACCCCCTGACCTTTGTCATTTCCGGTGGCCCAGTGCTGTGTTATCTAATCACGGAACATCTGTCTCCAAGTGAGGGGACAGAAAAAGACATGGAATGAGAGGCGAGCAGATTTAAAGTTACATTATGTAATTGGGATAATAATCTCTTATTACTTTATTACTGATACATTGGCACAATATAGCAATTTGTTCTTGTGAGTTTTGTTTGATCTGTTTTGATTTGATCTGTTCTGATTTGAATTTCTTGTTAATTTAGAGTTTGTGACTTATTGATATTTCAAAGAAGATGATTTTTTTTTTTTTTTAGGTACTTTTCAACCATCTGCTTCATGTTAATTCTCTATAAATTATCTGAAACTTTTATAATACAGTAAATGATCAACACCATGTTTTATTTCTGCTTCATTTAAAAAAACAAAACAAAAACCCCCTAAACTTTTTATTAGTGTGTTTGCCTTCTGTTACATACACAGTGTTAATTATCTTAAAGGCTATCTCATAATAGTCATAATACACTGTGATTTAAAGGAAAGCGGATGATGTTGTTTGGAAACCAGATCATGTGCTGTCTAGTTTAAAACCACCTGTTTCAAGAGAAAGGTTGGGAATCAGCTGTGGCCAGACTTAACTTAGCCACACGGTCAGTCACCCTCTGCCTGGGGTTAAACACACACACTGGGCACTTCAGACGTAGTCTGTTGTTTTGCTGTGTACTAAAACCAAAAACGTATCTTTAATGCAAAATTTAATCTCTTATGTTCAGTTTTTTCGAGTAAGTAAATGGCAAATAAAGCAAAAGACAGACATTGGCCCAGAATTTCCTAATTGCCCCATCTCTAGTTTAAATTGTAATTTTCTCACGTTATCATTTGTGCATGTTCTCTTTGGTCAACATTTTTGTTTGTGCTGCACTTAAACTGTATTACTGGTCAAGGCTGAGGCTGTGTAGTTCTGCTTTTGTAATAAAGGTGATTTAAGCAAAGAAAAGAACCCAGGAGACAACTGAAAATATGTTAATGATTCTAGATTATGTTCACTAACACCACTGGGTTTTCCTTCTTCTTTCTCTTCCTCCTTTTTTTTTCTCCACAGTGACAGTTATGCGCGTGTGAGAGCAGTGGTCATGACTCGGGATGACTCCAGTGGTGGGTGGCTTCCCCTGGGCGGTGGAGGACTTAGCTGTGTCACCGTCTATAAGGTCACCCGGGCGGAGGACACCAACAGCACCCACAGTGGAGGCAGTGGAGGAAGCAGCAGCAACCTTAGCCCCTGTAGCCCTAGTCCCAGTCCAAGCCCTAGTCCCACCGCTGTGGAGTTCCACATCAAAGGCGAAAGGCTCAAAGACAAATTGGTAAGAGAACCTCAAGTTCATAAATGCGATTAGCGTTTTATGCTACATGGCCAGACATCCAAAGTTGTTTTTCTTTTTTTCCCTTCATCTGAATGAGATCACTGCAAACCCTGCTGTTCTGGACTCCCCTCCAATGCTTTGTCATTCATACATGTACTCACACAGGAAGTGGTTATTAGGCTTTCCTCCATGGCACAGGTATCTGAAAATAGGAGCACACTGCGTGTTTCTGTGATGAATCATCAGGAAGAACAGGAAATTATTATTTATTTATGTATTTTTTGCGCCTGTCCTGTTTGGTTCTTTAGCCATCAAAATTGTTGTCTGAAGGCCAACAAAGATACCCAACGGATTTACTTTACCAAGTGGATCATCACGGCCTTGCCGTATTGGTCCATTTGATCGACCTTTGTTGTCCTTGTTATTTATTTATTTTATTTTTAGTTGTTACAGACAGGACCCTCCACTGCTTTGTCATTCATACATGTGCTCACACAGGAAGTGGTTGTTAGGCTTTCCTCCATGGCACAGGTATCTGAAAATAGGAGCACACTGCGTGTTTCTGTGATGAATCATCAGGAAGAACAGGAAATTATTAAAGAGAATCGAATGTGAGAGATGGAAATGCACATTCACTCTGGTTTTCCATCAGTACTCAACTACTTGCCCCCCCATGTTTCTTTTTTTTTTTTTTTTTTAGAATTTCCTACTTCCTGACTGTGATGTAAAGACTGTTTAAAGCTAATCTGTCCCTTTTTAACCCATAAATACTTCTTTGTACAACACACTCTGTAGTTAGTGTGGTAAAAATAAAAGTAGAATAATTTTTGAAAGTTCTGATAAATATTTCATTTCAGATATATGCAAAAAAAAAAAAATTTTCCAATAAAATCCAATCTTCAAGCTTCTCCTAACAATTACTTTTATATTTTCCTTTGTAGCCAGAAATGCTAGTTTTCTAATAGGGTTGTCAAACAAAAAAAATCTGATCTTAATTGATACAGTGGAATTAGCTACTCATTTCAACAGTATTGATACCAACAGTGCAGTTTCTGTCTCATGCAACTGACACAACTTCACATAACACCTCCCCTCACTAGTTACTGAACACATGAACATTCATCCAACACTATTGAGAGGTCAGTAAAGCTCCAGTTTAAACATCATGAAGTACTGAACAGTTATCATACAGTGGGGCAAAAAAGTATTTAGTCAGCCACCGATTGTGCAAGTTCCCCCACCTAAAATGATGACAGAGGTCAGTAATTTGCACCAGAGGTACACTTCAACTGTGAGAGACAGAATGTGGAAAAAAAAATCCATGAATCCACATGGTAGGATTTGTAAAGAATTTATTCGTAAATCAGGGTGGAAAATAAGTATTTGGTCAATAACAAAAATACAACTCAATACTTTGTAACATAACCTTTGTTGGCAATAACAGAGGTCAAACGTTAACTATAGGTCTTTACCAGGTTTGCACACACAGTAGCTGGTATTTTGGCCCATTCCTCCATGCAGATCTTCTCGAGAGCAGTGATGTTTTGGGGCTGTCGCCGAGCAACACGGACTTTCAACTCCCGCCACAGATTTTCTATGGGGTTGAGGTCTGGAGACTGGCTAGGCCACTCCAGGACTTTCAAATGCTTCTTACGGAGCCACTCCTTTGTTGCCCGGGCGGTGTGTTTTGGATCATTGTCATGTTGGAAGACCCAGCCTCGTTTCATCTTCAAAGTTCTCACTGATGGAAGGAGGTTTGGGCTCAAAATCTCACGATACATGGCCCCATTCATTCTGTCCTTAACACGGATCAGTCGTCCTGTCCCCTTGGCAGAAAAACAGCCCCATAGCATGATGTTTCCACCCCCATGCTTCACAGTAGGTATGGTGTTCTTGGGATGCAACTCAGTATTCTTCTTCCTCCAAACACGACGAGTTGAGTTTATACCAAAAAGTTCTACTTTGGTTTCATCTGACCACATGACATTCTCCCAATCCTCTGCTGTATCATCCATGTGCTCTCTGGCAAACTTCAGACGGGCCTGGACATGCACTGGCTTCAGCAGCGGAACACGTCTGGCACTGCGGGATTTGATTCCCTGCCGTTGTAGTGTGTTACTGATGGTGACCTTTGTTACTTTGGTCCCAGCTCTCTGCAGGTCATTCACCAGGTCCCCCCGTGTGGTTCTGGGATCTTTGCTCACCGTTCTCATGATCATTTTGACCCCACGGGATGAGATCTTGCGTGGAGCCCCAGATCGAGGGAGATTATCAGTGGTCTTGTATGTCTTCCATTTTCTGATGATTGCTCCCACAGCTGATTTTTTTCACACCAAGCTGCTTGCCTATTGTAGATTCACTCTTCCCAGTCTGGTGCAGGTCTACAATACTTTTCCTGGTGTCCTTCGAAAGCTCTTTGGTCTTGGCCATGGCGGAGTTTGGAGTCTGACTGTTTGAGGCTGTGGACAGGTGTCTTTTATACAGATGATGAGTTCAAATAGGTGGCATTCATACAGGTAACGAGTGGGGGACAGAAAAGCTTCTTACAGAAGACGTTACAGGTCTGTGAGAGCCAGAGATTTTCCTTGTTTGAGGTGACCAAATACTTATTTTCCACCCTAATTTACGAATAAATTCTTTACAAATCCTACCATGTGAATTCATGGATTTTTTTTTTTTTTTTTTTTTCTTTCTTCACATTCTGTCTCTCACAGTTGAAGTGTACCTCTGGTGCAAATTACTGACCTCTGTCATCATTTTAAGTGGGGGAACTTGCACAATCGGTGGCTGACTAAATACTTTTTTGCCCCACTGTAAATGTTAACCTGGCTGGTGCACACGTTACTGTTAGTTGCTTAACTATTAGCTATTATCCGATAGCCACACACCCTGCCTCACTGGGCATAAACTAGTATACTCTCAGTTCCACTCCCAGGCTCTGATACATGGGAGGGTTGCATCAGAAAGCACACGCTGTGGAAATAAGGTACATTTATCGGATAGCCACATCGGTTAAGTTATCATTAAAGTTGTAGCTAGCAGCTGGAGCTAATAATAAAACTATAACATTAATGTTGGCGCAGGCAAACTTTATTAGTTCTGCCTGTTTGTAATGTTATAATATACAGAGTTGGATTAATAGGGTAGTACAATTATTTGTGTCTAAAAAGTATTCTCTTAAAGTCCCAGATTGAAGCTAAGAAAGTTGACCAGCAACAGTGGCACCCTAACTTAGCCACAGGATTCGTTTAACAATGAATATATGAAGCTGTGTCAGCAGGCATTGCCAAAGATGTTCACAGGAAATCGCTAGACCTGCATTCTACATGTATTGTCAGATTCTTCTTCTTCTTCTCTCTTTTTTTTTTTTTTTTTTTTTTTTTTAACCTGACCCGTTTGGTTCTTTAGCCGTCAGAATTGTTGTCTGAAGGCCAACAAAAATACCCAACGGGTTTACATTACCAAGTGGATCATCATGGCCTTGCCGTATTGGTCAATTTGATCAACCTTTGTTGTTGTTGTTATTTATTTATTTTATTTTATTTTTAGTTGGTATTGTCGGCTTCTTCGTAATGAAAGTAACAATGAGGCCCTAATATCAAGTGCTGTGTTGTGGCTTTAATCTGTTTGGCTTATGGAGTAGTTGCTGTAAAGCTCCTGAGACTCATTCTGTGCTGTAGATGTAAAACAGACCCAGTAGATGCACTGGGATAATCCTTGGTCTGTGGTAATCGGGAGTGTAAATCTATTTGTTTGTCTGTCAAATGCCAGATGACAAAAGGCGGCCACCATGATGCACAGAATCTGGTGCGTTCTGGCAGATGGTTATTAGAGTCTTCTTACAGCACCGTGCCTAAATGACCTTTTTTTTTTTCTTTCTTTCTTTTTTTTCTTTCACTGAACACATTTTATGTATGTTTCGTATTTACAGTCCTTGTGTTTTGTGCGTTGGTAACCCAGGATGTGTGTGGCACAGAAAAAGGGTGTGATGGGAACGGCATTGCTCAGACAGGGTATAGACATGGTTCAGAGACCCCGACAACTGTTCTGGGATGTGGTAAAACACCCCTATCACCACCAGAATCCCCAGCCACCACAACAAACACCCAGACATATGTAGGTCTGTCAGGATACCACCCAGTGCCAGGGTGTTGGCATCAACCACTTTGCCACCGGCAGTGTGAGGGCATCAGAAGCAGCGTCCAAGAAGAAAACAGTGCCCCCCCCCCCAAAAAAAAAAGACATAAGAATATGAACTGTGTAATTATGTTGTATGAGTGACGTTTAGACTTAGTGATGAATGTCACTAAGGCTCCTTGGTTTGGGTTATGTCTAACATACAAAATAGGACAGTGGTCTGCAAGGTTTTAGATGTATTTTTATTTAGACATTTTCTTTTTTTTTTTTTTTTCAAGGATACAATTTGGGTGTTTTTAATCCAACCAGAAATAAACACAAAGGGAAAAAAGGCAGTGACATCACCGATCCCTGATAGAAACCTGTGAGGAAAATGAATCATAAATGCAGCTATTTTGAAATCAAAAAGACAAGTTTTTTGTTTTTGTTTTTTGTTTTTTCCTGAGGTGACTGGAGATGTGGGGGGTGGGATTTAGAGGAATTCGGGAAGCCGAATGTAGTCAAAGAGCAGGAAATGGAGGTGGAGCCAGATAGATGGGAGACGGAAGAGGAGAGGTGGAGGGGATCTGTCTATAAGCGCAGTGATGCGGCACAGAGTGTACTGGTGATGACTCAGCTGGCTCTCCATATAGCTACCAATCACTCTCCTCCTTGGCCCCCCCACCTCCCCTCCGTCTCTCTTTCTCGTTCTCGCTGCTATTCGGTGACTCTCTTAAAACTACAGCTCTAATTGGTTGATGATTACTTACCATGCTGGCTCTCGGATTATGACAAATCTCCAGTTAAGCTCTTTCACTCCACCTTGCTTCCTGTCATTCATAGTTTGCAACTCCCTGCAGATTGGTACAGCCGTGCATTCCAGGTTTACTCTAAATGGCATTGCCTTGGAGGCAAGGCCCTATTTGACTGTTTTTGTTTTGGTTTTTTTTGGTTTTTGTTTTTTGTTTTTTTAAATAATTGTTAACCCTGTTTGTTTGTTTTGACTTACCAGTAACATTTATAGCTTTAAGTCTTGGAGGGGGTGAGGGTGTGCTGGGTTATTTCACTATGAATCAATGCACCCTGTTTAACTTAAATTGCATTATTCTTTACAATTTTTGTCTTAAAATGATAGCAAGGTTGGAATCATCATTCTGAAAGAAGCCTGATTTCTTGCATTCATGTGAGCATAGTCTCCATCTGTTCCTCTTTTCTTCTCTTACACACTGTCTTGACTGCTCTCTGTCTGTCTCTCTCTCTCTCTCTCTCTCTCTCTGACACTCTCCTCCATTAACATCACTTGCCTCTGTTCCCTTTCTGTCTCTTTTTCTGTCAGCAAGGCTCCTCCTCCTCTCTTTTCTCTAAGCACAATATGGAATGCGGTGTTAAGTATCAACCTTCCATGCAACTGTGATACTTCCTCCTCAGTCGGCCTTGCTGTGCGCTCACCTTACCTGCTCCGGCTCCATTCAGTCTCGCCTCCACAATCACCCCCAGAGGCACAGCGGACCCCTCCTCCCTTCCCCTGTCCTTGCCACCCCAGCAGCCTCTCACATCCATCCTTCCCTTCTTCTGTGCACTCATCCAGTAGCTCTAGGGTAGTCACGCAGGCTTAACCCTCGCTGCCTCCTTTTCTTGTTAGAGACATGTATGAAACAATGATATGGAGACAGACGCTTGAATTATGTGCAGCACACTTGCAAAGCGACTCACACAGACAGAATGAAATTCAGACCTGAGCACTCCCCCTCTGACACACATACACACATATCATCAACCTCTTGTACAGCTGCCACGTATTAGCCTCTTGAAGTGTGCATGTTGACTGTTGTCCAGATCCACGGGGAACGGTGCCATCTGCTTTCAGCAATCGAGTACTTTGTTTGTGACCGTTATCCTCCGACAAGACATTTGGACCGCAAAGATGCACAGCGTAGCACTTGGGTCATTGAGCTTTTCATCGCACCAGCTCCTGCGCTCACGCATGCTCTCACGCAGATCGCGGTGCGCACAGTCACACATTCGCACCCCATTAAGCCACCTCTCGTGCGCGTCAGTAAAAACCTCAAAGACTTTAATGGCCGTCTCTCATTTCATTTAATCTGCCTAGAGGAAGACCGGGAGGCGGCCCAGTAGCCCTGATTAATAATAGGCTTTGGAAACGCAGCCTCTCTCTGCCATACACTTGGGCTCCCTGGCTCCAAAACACCTCCACACACTCCAACTCTCGGGCCACCACTGCTCTTCAAGTTTAACTTTAAACCCCACTATTTAGAATGTGTTTTACAAATTATCTAAGAAGTATGTTGAGTATTGGATTTGGGGGGGATTTTCTTTTTTTTTTCTTTTTTTTTTTCTATTTTTGATTTTAGAAGCTCTGGAACTGCCTATATGTGTAGTTCAAATGGCAGAAATCTTCTACGTCTTTTTGTTATATTCCTGTTGTGTTGGAATAATTGAATTTGACACATTACAACAGCTTATGGGGTTGGATTAAACCACACAGATCAAATTCTGTATCCAGCTATATTAAAACATCTCAAAGAGCACCAGCATGCCTTGGTTCACTTTCAAACTCTTCTGTTTGTTTCTTTTCAGGTGGTACTGGAGTGTGTGCTGCAGAAAGACCTAGTATACAACAAGGTCAACCCCATCTTCCACCACTGGAGGATCAACGACAAGAAGTTTGGACTGACCTTTCAGAGCCCTGCTGATGCTCGTGCTTTTGACCGGGGAATACGGAGGGCCATTGAGGACATTAACCAGGGTGTGTTTTGCCTTTTTGCCTGCATGCGTGTGTGTGTTTGTTTTCTTTTTGCTAGTTTAGAACAGGTCAAACCAGATAACAAAGCCAATAGAAAGCCAGCAGAATGCACCTTAACTTAACAGTCCATCAGCCAGCATTGGCTATTGTTTCCATATCAAGAAATCAAGGCAGCCCACAGATTTTTTTTTTTCCCTCTACTACCCTCACCACCTTTCAAACTCTTACTCGATCGACAAAACATCACATTTGTTTAGAATTCCCACCTAGAGTTTGCACTGTGTGTCTTGGCAACCATTCAGTACATGTAAAAGTTGGATGTAGATGGATGTATGCACATGAATGTGGTGTGTATTCTACTGGTGTGCATTCACAGCCTGCATTCCTGCTTGTTTATCTTGGCTTGTAAAGGCTGACCTAGCATCTGTTCTAGAAGAGATGTGTGCCGTTGATTACCTTTGATGACTCCTCCGCCAATGCTACCTGCTCTCTCACCCAAGCTTGAACCCTCCTGTGTTATCTTATCAAGCCCAGCTGCCCAGATAAGCTTGCCACATCCGTAGAGACTGGCAATGCAATGCTTTGCTCAGACAGTGGGTGATAGAGGACAGGAGAGGGTTGGTGGGAAAGACGAGAAACTCATAGAATGGATCGCAACCTGAGATATGGGCTGAGCTTCACGCAGAAGAAACTTGACCAGACTGGGCTTTTGTCCTTCTCTGTCTTGGCAAGATAGTTTGAGGACTGGCTAGACTAGTCTAACAAAATTTTGTATTTGGACTGAATGTGGCATTTATATATTTTAAAGCTAAGATAGGTATTTACTTTATGCGTGGAACTGAGTGGGCAGGTTTAGGTCCTAATAAGCATTATTTTTCAGCACAGTGCCAGAGGTTGCAAAGTCATCCAATTAGTAGGAGAATTGCCAACTCAGCAATCTGCTATCCAGCCCTGTGTTATACAAGATGCTGGTCGACCGGCTGGCTGGCTGGCTGAGGAGCTGTAATATCCTTTACACTCTAGACCCAGGAATCATGGGGAGCATAGAGGAGGTACAGCGGAACATTTGTAAAGGTTTATCGCCACTGAGCATCAGTTGCTTCTTGCCCACAGCCGTTTATCTGAGATTTGAACTTCCTGGGCACAAGTCCACACCATCTAGGTAAAAGGTAGTCATGTAGAACTTGCTTTGCAAGCTGCTTTTCCTGTAAATTTCACATGAAGATAACGAACAGGCAATAATGGCGTACTTCATTATCACAGGGTCATCTTTTAGGATGATTAGTGTCTCTTTTAAACAAACCAAAATTCGCTCCCAGTTTCTTAAATAATGTCTTCTATTTTGGTACGCTAAAATGATGTGTGGAAACCTGAGGGGTTTTGTTTTGAATGGGGTGTTGGCATTTGAAGGTGTTACTGTGAGCTGGGAAGCTGTTATGGTCTTTTGTCACAGTTTGACAACAAAATATCAGTAACATATCTGATATTCATGATTTGAGGCCGTTTCAGTGCTGTTCACATAATCAGATGGCAAAGAGGCATGGATATCTCATGTAGCAGGGCCCGGGTGATTGTGAAGATTCTCATTCAGAGACTGTATAGTTTTGGTGTGCTAATAAATGCTTCGGCTTCTTCCTGTGAATGTCAGCTACAGCAGGTGATGGTGGGGTTTCATTCCCTTGCATTTCTCTCTCTCTCACCCCTCCCGCCCCTGCTGTCCTCTCCTCCCTCCGTTCTCCTCTCTCTCCTGGCATCTTCTGTATTCTGCCAGTGTTGTGTAATGCCTCTCCTCAGTTCTTCTGTATTCCAGTTGCATCGTTCTGCTGCTGGACTGCTGCGTGAATGTGTGTGGGGGAGAGAAGAGGCAGGAAGGGAATATATGTTTTTGCCTGTGTGTGTGTGTGTGTGTGTGTGTGTGTGTGTGTGTGTGTGTGTGTGTGTCTGCGCACGCGTATCTGCGTGCACGCACACGTGTGTATCAGTCTTGCAGTCCTCTGTTGCCATGGCAACGTCAGGCACATGGCTCAGGCAGCTTTGTGGCCCAGCGCTGCCAGAGTTGGGCTGCAGGAGGCCTCTTTCTCTCAGTAGTGGAGAAATGCATACACACACACACACACACACACCTTTCTCCATGTGACTCAGCGACAGACAGACAGACTGATGGACAGACTGTGTCTAACACAAGCTCAGTGAATTCTTCTGTCCTCTCTGTGACAGAGATCACATTACTGTGTTTTTCTGCATTCTCTCTCTGAATGCAGACAGGAAGATTGATGCCTCAGTGCTTTAAATAAAGCCTCAGTAATCCTAAATAAGTGAACCAAAGTTGAAAAAGAACCTCTTTATGCCCCTTGGGTACAAATATATTCACCACCACCCCCCCTCCCCACATTCAGATAGTTTTGTCCTTGCTTTCTACAGCATTGCCAAACTGAAATGTCCTTAAACATTGATTTTTTTTTTTTTTTTTTTTTTTAAATGTATAAGCTGGTGCTTTCATCAGTGGTTTTTATGTGTTAATTTAAGCTGACTGAAACCACAATAATTTGATTGGCTGTACCTGTGCACTGATATTTTTTAGTAAATGGCTGCATTTTATGTTAATTCTGACCATATGCTTGGAAGTGCATAGGTATAGCTCATCGTTCTGAACTCAGCTTTTAGATTTTATACTTCTGATGATATTACCTGGTGAATATTATCAAATTATTAACTTTAAATGTGATTTAACAGTTCTTTATACAATGTTATGCACATATTAACTCAGATTTACTTCAATTATTGTTCTGTAAGAGTAAATGTCTGCTGTCTGTAAAGCAACACACACCTGCATGAATGAGTGGTTAACTGGTGGCATCTTTTAGTTGTGTAATGCTTTATTTTTGGTTATTTTTCTTGGATTTGGTTACATTAACAGCCATATATTACACATACTAAAAATGTAGGTTTATTCCAAGAAAAGTTTTGTTGTTTTTTTTTATCTTATGTCACAAAACGGTGGTGTTGCATTCTGCTTGTTGTGATCTGACAAACCTCAAGACTTCACTGGACTACGTGCAGGGAAATTGGCAGACTTTATTCAATTACACCTTCACCGAGCTTTAAAAAAATCTTCAGACTGCATACATTAAACAAGTTATTTCACATTGTTGACATAAGCACCATTAAAATGTTATCTTTTAAAAAGTGATGTTTGTGACAATAGTGTTCAGCAAAACACTATGAAAATATAAGTAGTGTACGTGTCTTTCTTAAGATTGACTTCTCCTGTAGATTGTGTAATGTGTGCAGTGATGAAAAACGTTAGCTCTTTCCTCCACCTTGGTAACTGAGGTGTTTGGGGTGCGAAAATGGCACGTGGGTTTTTAGCCGAGGTCACGGTTACATTATTCTCTGCATGCTTATTTTATTAACTTCTGTGAACCCCACTAACACAAAGCAGCTTTCATTTCCCCATTAGGCCACAGGCAGAAGAAAGCAGAAGTCTTGAACTATTCCGGCCCGACAAGAGTCAGCGTGGTAACTTTAAACCATGCTTAGGGGAACAGTTTGAGAAACAAACAAACAAATAGAAATATTTTGTTGGTAGAAGGAAGTTGCTGAAAGATTCAGACTGATGCAGGTTGTCGCCTGGGTTCTTTGAATTTTTACCCTCTAGTCTTCCCTTGCTTTTGTCAATCAAATTTAGCTATGAGAGTTTTGTGTTGTATACTTTGCCTCTTTGAGCTGTTGTTGAGTTCTCGTACCTTTCTCTCTTTCAGGTTGTCGACCGTTTGGGGAGGGCGATAATCCAGAGGATGGACTACCGGTGAGTGACATTAAGGTTTAGTAAAGAAAACCTGTGTTGCTATGACTGAAAAGAGTGAAGTTCTCTCTGCTTTGTCACCGACTCTGAAATGACATGATCCACATGTTTGGTTGAGGTCTGATCTGTCCCAGCCAGGTGCTGACACCTGCCTTTGTTGTCTCACAGTTGTTCTTAGAGATTTACAGATGTTTAACCAGTGTCAGCCAGACCCTGAGGTGAAGCTGGGTGTTGGCCAGCAAATGTGGTGCACTCTAACTCTGCAGCTGTCAGTCTTGTCAAGATTGAAGATGATATATTATCACCTGGAGCATTCATCTTTACTAGTCAAATAAGGCTTTAGGATGTTGATGTTGTCTTAGCTGAAAAAACAAGGTACTTTAAGGTGCTCAGTAGATAGTTGTGAACTCGCGTTTAGCCTGTTTAAGCTAATCTCTCCATGATGCTGACGTCAGGGTCGCATCTCGTAAGACTCTTTATTCTTCCTTTGCGTGAAGATAGGACTCTGACTTTAGCTAACTAAATTTGGGACCAACTAAACCTGTACACAATAACTGCATGCACCATGTATTGTACCAACAACAACACTCAGTGCCTTTGCACAGCGGTTGACTGTCACCATGTGTGTTTAAGAATGTCACGTTCTCTTTAGCAGAGAAAGGCAGCAGGTGTATAGTTCAAGGCAACACACCCTTGGTAATTTGTTTTAGATATCTGTCCTTTTACAGGAAAGCCAGCCACCCACCTGTTCTGCTTCTGATTGCAAAGTTGATAAAGGCACATTAGTAGGAAGGGCAGCTCTTGTAGGACACATTTAGTGACAGTATAGAAGCCTCTGACACTGTTAAGCAATCCAATGCACCAGTGCTGTAAAGAATCCCTACACATAATAATGATTAACTGTTGTGCAACACTGAGGTGTGTTGATTCACCTCTGATCATTTCCTCCACTCTGCACACTGTATATGGAATAGACAGAACCACGTTTGTGGTCTCTTGTTGACTTCATGCTGGACCTCATGTGAATTAAATTTTTAGCTATGAACCTCCCAGAGGCTTATACTTACCTCTGATCTGCTCTGTACTTGCCCATCTGCATGATGCAGACTAGAAGAGCAGTGATGGAGGAGAAAGTGGTGTTCCAGTTCTTGTGGCAAAGTTCCTCTTTAAGGAATCAGCCTGAACATACAGGAAATCCAATGGCACCGTTGTTGCTAGGCAGCGGGGGGGGGCAGGAGGAGGGGTAAGGGGTGCAGCCAGAGAGGGGTAGAAGGGGGTGTTCAGCAAGCCACCGAGGGTGTCACCATGGTGATTTGGCATCCGAATGTTGCGGTCAGAGACCTGGGCTACAGAAAAAGAGAAGTGAACCAGAGGCTGCGGCCAGAGAAGCAGCAAATACCACCACACAGCAAAGTGTTAGCCGAGCTGTGTGGCTCCAAGCTCCATCACGAAGTCACGTCAGTGTCTGTGCAGATAAATGATGACTTTCAAAAAAAAAAAAAAAAAGTACAGAAGCTTTGCTGCATGTCACCCCCTCCCAACCTTTCTGTGGCTCCCTCCATCTGCCATGTGTGGGTGTGTAAAAGGCAAAATGCAAAAAAAGCATAAAAGAAAGAAAGAAATTGTTATGACCACTAGAGGTGGGAAATGGATAGTAATTTCATTCACTTCACACAGTCATGAAATAATCACTCTAGTAAGTCAGATTAGTTGCTGTATTTGGAGCGTGTGCACTTTCTGCTAATATTTGGCACCAGAATGTTAATAATTGTATCACAAGAGGAAGCGGTGTGATGATGCATCAAGATTTCAAAATGTTGTCCCACCCCTGGTTGACCACACATGTAGTTTTTATTAGTGGTAGGTCTTTTTAGAAGCAGTAGCAGCTCTCTATGGATTTGCTGTGACCTTGTGCCAAAAACAGATGCCAGAGGTCACCATGAAGCCTTGTTTTTGTTCCTTGATTAAATGGCTCTAAAAATCGACGGGTATCAAAATTTGCTGGAATTCATCCTAGCCTTGCATTGTTACAAAGATTTGTGTGCGTCGTGTATGTGCACGCACACACGCGTGAACTGTCAGTGTTCGTGCGCTGAAGATGGTCTTCTCCACCCACATCCTGCCCACTGAGGCTGAGCACCCACATGTATGCCCTTCACAAGCTTACCACATTCTTCCTCTCACTCAAAAAACACACACACATACACACACACACTGAACATGCAACATATTTCACCCATAGAGAAAAGTGGTTGCACAACACCCTACTCAGCTGTGATGACCCACTGCCAGGAATTATGCTGTACCGCTACAGTCCTTCCGCTAGTACTAAGTAAAATATGTATGTGAGGGTTTTTTGTTCTTTTGTTTTTTTTCTTTTCTCGAATACCACAGGAAAACATCCACATCTAATTTAGAACTGGCAGGAAGTTTTCTCTTATCTGTTTTGTACACATGGGTTTTGTTGGCCAGTGAGTTTCACAGCCTCACTCTGACCGATGATGTCGTTTTCTATGAGACATCTCTAAGCTGCGAAGAAGAGTAGTTTAAAGTAGCCATTTGACATTTTATGAAATATGCCTTTTATTCTCTTTTGCTGTGAATTTGACAAAAATCTACAAAAATGTATTTGTAGATTGATGTAACTCAGCAGGCCAGAAGTTGGTTACATACATCTCTCCTCATTCTTACAAATAAAGACTCACTTCCCAAAACAGCCAACCACTCCTTTAGGACACATCAGGAGTGGGCTTTTTTTAAAATTTTAAATTTTTTTATTTTAAGCTGGCAGGACCCAGAGATGAGCACTCATCAGGCTTCTTTCTACCCTGTGAGAAACAAGCTCATAGAGAAGTAAAGCACGTATTCATGTTTGCATTCAAATATCCAGGCACGCACACAAAACGTTCCTTTGCTTTGTTGAAGTGTGTGTCGTAAGCTTTTAGTATGTGAGCTAGCCTTCCCTGTCCTCAACCCCTGTGCCTTTGAGGGCGGAAGTGCATGGATCCCTGATGTTGGTGTGGAGCCAGGTTGCCCGTGGCTCCGCACCACCTACAACGCCCTCTCTGCATTCCTCCCCCTTCTCGTCTCCTCCCTCAAACAGCCACATCTCTAGGGTCAGATCAGCTCCAGATTGGCCCCCACGCATGCCTTTGAATAGTGGGGGCTTGGGCTAGCACTTTAAAAGGAAGCCCAAGTCTGTTTCCCATTTGCCCCGCCGCCCCTCGCTCCTTTCTCTCTTTCTCTCACATACACATACAGCTGTCATCTGGCTTTTTAAGTTCTCTGCTGCATTTCTCCAGCTGGAGCTGGTTTATGACATTCCCTCGGCAGACTCTTTGGCCTCTCGCTCCCTCTCCCCCCTCTCTCGCTCGCTCTAGCTCTCTCAGACGCGCACACACAAATACAACACAATCTCATTTTTTCCTGCTCTGTTCTTTCTCTTCCCTCTGCCTCCAATGTCTCCTGTTCCTCACATTCCCCTGCAGACGCTGTCGATGTGTGTTGCACCACTTGGTATGTTTGGAGGCAATGAAGGAACAAAGTCACACACACGCACACAGACCATGTGTTAGCAGTCTGTGGGGTGGGTGGGGTAGGGGGCTAGTGGAGGAAGGGGGGGGGGGGGAGTCAAAGGAAGCATCTCTTAGCAACCACAGGACAGTAATTACTGTAGCAGCAGCTGGGAGCAAACCAGATTTCCGCTGTGCGTTAAAGCACTGGCGTGGGCTACTTTACACACGGCACTGACTAACTACAGCCAGCACCACCTCCACACACAGAAAAGAGAGAGGGAGAGAAGGTGGGAGAAGGAGAAGAGAGGAGGACTAACCCTGCTTTGATGAGGTCGAGATGTGTGTGGGGGGGGAAAAAAGAGGGTCAGCTAGCCAGTGCATATGAGGCTCGAATACGGTCCGATCGAACTCGAAGACGCCTCGGCATGCATCCATCTGTGTTTGTGTATTTTCGGTTGCGACACGCAGAGAGAAAGAACCTTCAGTTTAGCGGGGTCACTTTGAGACATCACAGGAGCGTTTAGAAATAGGCAGGCACGTCCGTGAATGTGAAGTTTAGCCACGTTTTGAGGGCGACCGGTGCACAGTTCTGCTTATTTTCCCGTATCTCGCGTGAACGTTTGAATAAGCTGGAAGTTGTGAACATAGTTGCACTGAAATCAAGCTCCACAAAATATCACAAGGCTCTTAACATAATAACTATCCTCCCCCAACTCTCATCACCTCTGCATGCATGAATCATGAAAATCACTGCTGCTTTTGATTTTTGTTGCCATGAGTACTTAAAGTATGAGGCTATTGCTGTTGGAGGCTCCTTTTTTTAAATATAATTTCTGTAGATGTGTAAAAAATATTTTCCTGCATTTGATGTCCTCTGTGTCATTCACAAGATGCTATTTATAGGCCGATTGATGTCAACAGTGAGCTTTCTTCTTGTAATTGTTGGAAGGAATTAATTGTTCGCTTTCACGTTGCAGCGCATGGTTTCCAACATTTCTCTTTTTTTCGGCATTGTCAAGAGCCTTTTTAGGCCAGTGTTTGTAGATTTTTGCATTAGCTAAAATGTTTGTGGGAACACATGCAAGGCTGATGGGAACTCTGAGTTCTTAACAGAAGGGCCTTGAGTCATCTACACAGCTCAGTCATTTGGACAAGCGTGGGTGCAGGATGCCCCCTGGTGGTTAAAGTGGAACGAACACACACACACACACACACACACACACACACACACACACACACACACACACACACACACGACAGCCTACACACACTGAGTCAAAGCTGTTGTAATCATGAAAACTGAACTGATTGACCATTAGAGCTTTTAACAGTGAAGCAGTATCGTGAAAAGTGAGAATGGCTTTTTTTTCAGGGGGGATTAACAAAAAAATTGATAAATTTGCAGATTTTTTTTGGTAAGCAAAGTGACTAAAAATAATTACAAAAGTTGTTATTGCATCATCAGAGTGCAGTAATTCACTAGATTTTCTTTGTGATGTGTTACTAGGGAAGAAATTTGAACATGTTTTAAGTTTCATCCTGTTTCGCATACTTACCTGATCCTGTATGCCTGTAGGTGTGTGATGAGCCTCCTTCCATCTGTACCCCGATGAAAGAGCCCTTCTCTCCTCTGAACAATGTCGTCTCCACCGAGCCATTCAGGGGCTGCTACGTTCGCGCCCAGCCCTTTGACGAGTTCCCCTCCAGCAACAGGCGCTACCTGCCTCCACAGGTCTGCCTTTGCCTTACTGGCTTATATCAATATATAATTCTTTAAATTAAGGTACTTTTTATGTAGTATTTTCCACAAAGTGTTGATTTCTAGTCTTTCGAGCAATCTGACTTATTCCTCTTTTGATTTTCCTCTTTAAGTCGACTCGCCGTGTCAGTTTTCGCATGGATGAAGAAGAAATCGTCCGCATCAACCCACGCAAAGACGTGCTCATCCGTGGCTATGAGGACTACCGTCACCCTGTCATGTGGAAACCTGAACCTGACCGTGAGGACCTGGATTTCCCCACTGCATTTCACAAACTGGACAGTAAGAAGTGCGAGTACCTCTTCCCCGATGGCCCCGGTGGAGACTCTCACTCAGGCCCCGGAATGGGTATAGGAACAGGTATAGGGCTTGGGCTGGGCAAGGACACGGCCATCAAGACTCAGCCGTCGCCCCTCATGAAGTCCAAAAAGAGCAGACGGCGGCGAGAGGACGGCGAGCGTTCACGGTGCATCTACTGTCGGGAGATGTTCAACCACGAAGACAACTGGCGGGGGCAGTGCCAGGATGCCCCCGACCCAATTAAACAGTGCATCTACAAAGTCAGCTGTATGCTATGCGCCGAGAGCATGCTGTATCACTGCATGTCTGACTCAGAGGGTGACTTCTCAGACCCCTGTTCATGTGACACTTCTGACGAGCAGTTCTGTCTGCGCTGGCTGGCCCTGGTGGCGCTCTCGTTTATCGCACCCTGCATGTGCTGCTACCTGCCTCTGCGCGCGTGCCACCACTGTGGCGAGGCCTGCCGCTGCTGTGGGGGCAAGCACAAGGCCGCGGGGTGACCCGACACCGGACACTGGGACGCCATCAAAGCTAGCAAACAAAGGAAGTGGATAAAAGCAGAAAATTATAAGCTGGCATCCTTTTTTCATTCCCCTCTCAGACGGGGTGATATGTTGTTGATCCCCACTTTGAGGGCTTTTGGAGATTTCAGTTTGTGTTTGTCGCCGACAAGCAGCAGCGGAGGACAAAACCATATGCTTTGTGGGGGGTAGGGGGGCTCTGAGCATCAAGCTAAGCTCAGGAGCTTAAGCTGAGGAGAAGAAGAGGAGGAGGAGAAGTCACGATTAATAGACTTGGAGATGTTACTACACACATCTGCACATACAAACACACACACCTCTCTCACATTCACACTCATAAGCCAGGCCACAAATATCAGACTTCTAGTACAAGTTATGTGTAACTTCATGAAGGAAAATTGTCTTTTGTACAGAGAGCGACGACTTCACGACAAAAAAATGAAAAAGAAATCAAAACTATTCTGCGCTGAGGAAAAAACGTACTTGCTGTTTGGGTATGCTAAAAGGGATATGTTTTTGCTTGTTTGTGAATTTGCAGTTAGGTAACAGTGGCCTTTCCTTCATGGCTTAAGCATTCGCTGACAATGTAATTATTAGACAGAGAAAAGTGCACTATAAAATGATATTCCCCCCCGAGTAAAGGTAATCCTCTGAAATTCTTGTGGTATATTAACCACCGTGTTCTATTGTAATTTTAATGCTTGAGAGTAGTTGCTGTGGTGGATGTCTGGCCATTTGATTTCCTTCTTTCCTTTCCATCACTTTTTTAAGCAGAGTAACAGATTGATTTTGAAGGTCCACCTTGGCACAGCTTGCACAGTTCATTTAAAAGACGTTAAAATGACTAACTCGCCTTCCTGAGGTGATTTAGATCGTTTGATTGCATTCCAAAATAAAGGGATCGATTCTACGATTAGAAGGGAAAAATATGGTAACAACTTCACTACATTAAACACCCCCTCCCCCCCATATATTTTTATTTCCTCATAAGAAAATTGCATTTTAGAACCTCTTGAACCATATAAATAGAAACCAACACACAACAGTTTCATTTACTTCAGTTATAGTCCAGTTATTTACTGCTGTAGTGAAATTGGTGGGGTTTTTTGTTTGTTGTTATTTTCTTTTCTTATTTTCCTGCTCATTTTTACAATTAGTTCTTAATCGAGTGTTAAAATGTTGCTCAACCAGCAAGTTTTGTTTTGGTGAGGTAAGGGGTTACAGTGCTCCTTGGTTAAAATGACATGGCACTTAAATTAGACTATTCTTTGACTGATAAAACTCCAGATTTTGGAATTAGTCTGTTCAAAAATTAAGTTAACATCCTGGTTTTTTGTTGTTGTTGTTTTTTTTTTTTGTTTGTTTTTTTAGTGGGTTAAAAATAAGAGACAAAAAAACCAAAAAAACAACCCTCTTTTTAAAGCACTGCTCTCCAAGCTTTGGTTGCAGCACCCTCTTAAATTCCCTTGTTTGACCTCTGAATCTTTCTGTTTTTCCCCTTCAAATGTTGTGCAAATGTGGTATTACATTGTTCCTTGAAAGTTAGTCCACTCCTTCCACGAATGAATGAATGAATGAACGAACGAGTGAAGGAATGAATGCATTGTTTTGGGAACGCTGAGCATCTCAGCTATTAAACCCTGAGATGTTCTGTGTGTGTGTGTGCATAGGTCTGCATACGCAGAGGTGGTTTTATGTTACGTAACGTCACCGGTGACTACGTGATTCAGGCTTTGACTCATAACAGTACTGACCACCATCCTGCTTTTGGAAGCCCTGGCTTCAGAGTAAACAAAGTAATGAAATGCACTCATCGGCTTTCTTGCCAAGTTAGATTGAGAAGAGTGACGCTCGTTCTGTTAATATGAAGACTGAAAGCAGGTGGAAGCAGCTAACCGATATCTCTAAATTGCATGAATCCCTTTTCCCTTTTCCGCATTTTAAAAAAGGAATTGCATATGGATGCACGGATTTTTAAAAATAAATTGGCCAACGCTAGCATGATATTTTTCCACATTTTAATGTGTTTTTGTTGTTATTTATTCCCGTCTTCACCCTAAATAAGACTGTTAAAAATCTTCTTCATCACATTGGGGTTTTTTTTTGTTTTGTTTTGTTTTTAATACTCACAAGAAGAAGAAGAAAAAAAAAAAGGCGGCGTGGAGACCAGAGATTATGGAATTTCAGTGAAATTCGGAGTCTTGTAGTGATGACAGATGGAATAACAGTTAGCGGTGCGAAATGGCTAGAAGCAACAATTTGAAACAACTACCAATGGGATGGCAAGGGATACTGCTGACTGACAAAAGATGGGGCAGGAAATAAGGTTTCCTATGCAACCAGTGTCTGAAAAGTCTGCTAGCAGCTGTCCGCTGCAAAGCGAGAGGTGGCAAGCGAAAATCACTTTATATATGGACAGGGCTATAGCCAAAATTAATGACCAGAAATATTGTCCACTTGGATTTCCTGGTAGGCCAATATCGGTTGACGAGGGCAGCATGTCGACATCTGTAGTCCACTGCACAAACATGGTATGACCTGTAAATTGGTAACCTCAGGAGATGGTTTATGTTTGCCTCCGTTTCAGTCTTAACTACACTTCATATTTTGTAAACAGATGTGAATGATGATAATCTTCTGGTCTAACTCTTGGCAAGAAAGACACTATCCTGCACTCCTCACCCAAATGTCCAAATTTAAAAACCTTTTGGGAAACAGTATCTACATGGACTGTTTGGCAGTCTGACCCAACAGAATATTCAAAATTGAACTTAACGCTTCAAGTAGAGTAAAAGTCACTACAAGAACAGCTTAGTTTGGACATCTGGCTGCAATAACCCAAATGCTCCCTAACTGCAAAGTGTAATCCATCTCAGTTTTTTTTTGTTTTTTTTTTTTTTTTTAAATAGCAAATTTGGTACAACATCCAAATGCTGTTATTATCAGATATGCATGTTTTCCCACCTCCTGTCACTCAAAAAAGGAAAAAAAAAAAAAAAAAAAAGAAGAAGAGAGAAACCACACCTCACTTAGTAGTACAAGAGAACAATTTATCTTCCAGATTCCTCCCTAACCAATGCTCCCTTTACTTTCTATGCAAACCTTCGAATGTGTGGAAACGCATTGACCTCTTGGCGGACTGAGTCAGTGACTAGACGGGACATTTTAATATGCTATATATAGGTAGACGACAAACCCCTGGTACCAAACTCCAAACACCTGTAAATATGTAACACTATATTTAAGTACTGATAATAATCCCAGTTTTTTTTTTTTTTTTTTTTTTTTTTTTTTTTTTCGTTTCTTCTTTTTTTGTCTTTGAAATTTTAAAGATAGAGTTGTATTTATCGTTGCTGTCAGCATATACCGTAGCTTGAAATGACAGCATTTGTACATAGGTCACCTTTTAGTATTATTTCACATTGAAAAGTAGAGGGCGTTTGTGATGGAAATGACTATTGAGTTTCTAATAGAGTTTCTCTCTAGTTTTGTATGGTAGAAGGAAGGATAGTGCTAACACGGTACAGTAGTGGCAGTCCACTTGGTTTTAAAGTTTGAGATATATATATATATATATATATATATATATATATATATATATATATAAAAAACACACATGCGTATAAAGCTGCTAGATACAATCACTAATTTTATTGTGTTGACAGAGAAAATCAGCTATGAACGACTGTTAAACCTTAATTTTCCAACAGCATATAACGACAACGGTCAGTTTTGAAATGTTTGATTGCTCTGTGTGATAAAGTGGACACTTGTGCATGTGTGTGGGTGCGAGAGTGTTACTATATTGTGCCCACGGCTGTGTGTTTGTATGTGTGTGGGTGCTAGATTCCAGGTAGGTTGGCGGTGTGCATGTGCGTTGGTGTGTGTGTGTAACCAAATGTTTGGTTGGTTGTCTTTTTCTCCCATTGTAATCTGATTACCCTGCATTATTGCAAGCTGAACCAAGGTTTGATGAACCTGATTAAAACTTGCTGGCTGAGAAGCAAAATGTAGGACGTGCATTTATACAAAGTGTAGAGAATGCTGAAATAACACTTCTCATTCTGCATTAACCAGCACAGTGCAACTTCCTGTCATGTACTGTATTATATATGCAACATGTGTCTGTCCGCTTTAATATATATATATTTTTTTGACCTGCATTATATAAAGACTTCAGTTTTAACCACTTTGCTGCTAGTCTTTTATCCTCTTTCAATCTTGGAAACTGTGCATATCTTTGGGAATGCATACAAGTGTACATTCTTGACATTGTGTAGATTAAGAAAGATGAAAAAAAAGCTATATAAACCTGTTTCTCTTCAGTGTATTGTTTTAAAAACGGTTACTTTTTACAGCAGTTGAGTGGTTACGTTTCAATTCTCCGATGCTTTGGTGCACTGATGATACTATACGTAAGCTTTTTTTCATCTTACAGCGCTCGATGTAACATTTACGTGATTAGTTCTAAATAGTGGAAGACATTTGTGTTTTGAAACTTGCAGTATAAATGGTACTATTCTTAACTATTCTGTAAAACACTGCCTGTTTTCTTACTTTTCGTTCTTTCACTTTCTCTATTTGTGCACATTTCTTTTTCCTGTGCATCTTTTTTTTTTTTTTTTTTTTTTTTGGTTTCCTTTTAGTGCCATCTGCTTTCACATCCTGACAACCTCAAAAAAGTGCCTCACGTCCATCCTAGTTTCCATCTTAACGTCTCTTGTTCTGGTTTTATTGGTTTCTACACGTCTAGGTATTATCATGGTTCGAGAATACCAAGTATCTGTTGTAAAATTTATAGTACCAATAACTCATGTCATAGTTGTATTTTCTTTATACAGATGTAGCTTGTTACTTTTCATAAATATAATGTAAATATGCATACATATGTTTGTAACTGTTTTTATGTTACATCATACACTTGTAATTTGACATATCAAATAACATTATCATAATAAAATGGTGAGTTTTAATCTTTTGCCTGCGCTTGATTGATTTCTTGATCACAGCCAACATATACAATGTTGCATAGAGAAGACAAAATATAAGAAGACATACATTTAGTGAACCGCAACATTAAATGGGTGGGGACCTCTGAAGATTGACAACCAAGACTTCAGCAACAGATTCTTTAGGTTCTATACGTTGTGAGGTGGGACCACAAAATGTAGAACTAGTTCAAGCCCAAAACCCATCTAGCCATCGATTCATCCGTCTTCTGTCACTTATCTGGGGCAGTGTTGATGGGTCAGCAGTCAAAGC
The DNA here is from genome assembly GCF_900408965.1 of Simochromis diagramma. Taxonomy (NCBI): domain Eukaryota; kingdom Metazoa; phylum Chordata; class Actinopteri; order Cichliformes; family Cichlidae; genus Simochromis; species Simochromis diagramma. The sequence goes on from NW_024387030.1 coordinate 9,543,609, forward strand.
AGAAATGTCCAGACCTCACTCTCTGCAGACATCTTCCCCAAGTCTTCCAGGAGGACACTGAAGCATTCCCAAGCCAGTTGAAAGATATAATCTCTCAAGCATGTCCTGGATCTCCTCCCAATGGGACATGGCCAGGAGGCATCCTAATCAGATGTCTGAACCACGTTAACTGGCTCTTTTCGATACAGAGGCGTAGCTGCTCTACTTTGAGTCGATGTCAGTGGTTGCAAAGGACGCTGCAGAAGATACTTTATCAACAGCTGAGAGACCCAATGTGCTAAATTCCTACAAAATTCACAGCAATGTCTGCCAGTAATGGTATGCAATAGAAATGTGAGCTGGTTCTCAGAAGCCATGAAGGCAGAATTTTCTGTATATATAGAGGGCCTTTTAACATCGTGTTGTCTTCAATGACGTTCCTCAAAAAGATTCCTGATTATTCTTTTTTTTTTTTTTTTTTTTTTAAATCTTTAGAACTTGCTAAGATTTAAAAAAATGTATTCTCACTTAGATGGGCAGTAGTATAATTAACAGTTATGTTGATAGGATTGCGGACTCATCATTATCCTGCAGAATAAGGTTTCCACTATCAGGAAAAGCAGTTGTCATAAGTGGTTGTTAGTGGTCTAGAACATTAGGTGGGGGGTAGCACCCACATGGAAGTCAGGACAAAGTTTCCCAGCAGAACATTCCCTAGAGCATCACACTGCCTCCATGATGTTGGCTGCTTCCTTTGGTGCATCCAGCCGTCATCACTTTCATCATACCAGTCGGCTGACAGTTCAGTTCTGATGCTGATGGCCCCATTGTAGATGCTTTCATATGTTTATCTACACTTTAAAATAGAGGATTTAAGTGTTCACCTTATATAATTGGATAAATATCCTCAGCTTTAATAATAAACATCAATAAAAGTGACTCAGAAATGCACTCATTGTGAGCACAGCGATGAGAGGGCCCTGCAGCAGTCCCACCAGGACGTCGCCCGGGTGGTGTTTGTAATCAGAGACGCGCGTGTATCCCACATACAGAACGACACCAGGAAGAACTGGAAGGTGGGTCGAACCAGTCTCGTCCATTTCCCCTGCATCCGGGCCTGGACATAGAGCTTTACACACAAAAGTACAGATTCGAGCTAAACTTAAAGGTTACATGCACATAAAAGAACCAATTTTTGTGAAAAAAAAAAAAAAAGAACAAGAAAACAAACAAGACAACCCCCAGGTTAAGATTGGAGCCATTTATCTATAGCTACAATCTTTTCGGACCATTCCCTGTAAACCCTAGACATGGGTTCAAAGTCCCTTAATTGACCTTTCTCTTCCATTCTGATGCTAAATTTGGTCATAGGTGTAAATGCCTAAATGAGCTGCTGCCATATAATTGGCTGATTAGATGTTAGCATTTGTATTTGTCATCTATTTTCCGACATCAATGCATAAAGTTTATTGTTTTAACTTTAACAATATATACCTCTAATTTTGGAAATAGACACGCTTTACTTACAGTTTTGCTAAAACTGGCGGAACCTAGGCGGAACCAAAGTTTCGGAACGTAGTTCCGAAATTCGCCCGTTTCATTCCGGGTCATTGTCTTGGTCGGACCACAGTGGAGGCGGATATCCACGATAACGGAATGAATGGATGATGCTAAAGCCCCCTGTGCTGTCATGTTTTTAGTAGATACACGCGCGTGAAACAGCTCGCGGCTTCAGCGATGGAGTGTGACATTTTGGACTCGTTAGAGCAGCTTGGGTAAGCGAAGTCACTGCTAGCATAACTGTTTAGCTTCCACATCCTGCGGCGTGTTTTCAATCAAAATAAAGTAGCCAAGACCCCCGTCTAACTCCTGGATGTGTTTGACTTTTGGTGGTGTGTGCTGGTCCGTAGCTATGACGGCCCTCTGCTTGAGGAGAAGGCGCTGCTCAGAGCCGCGGAAGGAGGCCTGCAGTCGCTTGAATATGTGGACCTCTGCAAGTGGCTGTCAGCCAGGTTAAAGCCCCTGTGTGACTTGGAGGAGAGCATCACCTCAGGCCCAGGTGAGCAGCATCCATTCTCACCTTAATCTGATCTAAAAAACAGTGTCTAATCTTTGCGCTCACATCTGTTTTGTTTGCTCTTCTCCTCCAAGACGATATGGACAGCCTCCAGCTGGAGATGAGTGGTCTGCTGAGGGAGCTGCACTGCCCCTGTGAAGTTTCAGGGATTCTCAAGGGCACTGGGCAGAAAACAAAAGACCATCTCAAGTTTGTCTGTATGTATCATTCTGTGTAATCCACTCTGTGGGCTGTAAACTGTAAGTAAGTAGGAAGATTAGATTTTTGTGTCTGTTTTTCAGTGTTTTTAAGCTCTGAGCTTCAGGCCGCCCAGATTGTGAGAAGCAGGCAAGTCTCTGATAAACAAGGCCAGAGTCCAGTGAACCAGGAGCTCACAGCAATCTGTGAAACTCTGAAACTACCTGTGCCAAAGGGACAGGAGGCCGCAGGAGTTTTCTCTCAACTTCAAAATAAGGTGAGGCTGTTTAAACTGCACGTGATTTCAGTTAGGATGAGCAAGAATAAGGCTCAATTTACTGATCAAAATGTATGTATAGTAGTAGCAGTGTGCGCAATTCTTTTACGGTAATTGCAAAACTGTCAAACAAAAAAAGAAAATGACCAAAGATCTGCTCCTCCTTCTTTAACACAAGGCATGATGCAATCTTAAAAAAAAGTATTCTATAAGCTGTAGATAAGAACCCACTCGGACACAGTGAGAACATGCAAACTCCACACAGAAAGGCCTTGGGGAGATGGTGCGGTCGAACCCAGGACCTTCTTGCTGTGAGCCAACTACCGTCCCACCCATTCCAAAATAATCAGAGTAACACATAAAAAAAAACCCCTCTTGGCCGTGTAATTTAAATGTGTAGCACTCTCTGCTCATTATTATTAGGTGGCACAGACAGACATCGACACATTTTCTTCCTGCATTGCTTCATTAGCTGTCAATACTTGAGATAGCAAGTTAGGAGGAAATTGTTGTGTGTGATACATTAATCATTGGATTTTTACATCACTGTCTCTCTTTGATCGTTTTGTTGTTGTTGTTTGTTTAACAGGTTGAAAACTTGCTTAAAACCCTTCCTGGTGCCTCTGTTGGAAACCCAGTGCTGAAGAAATCACTCAGTAGTGAACAGTGGGTATGTATATGATCGGCTAGTAGCTACACTGTACTGTGTATGTATCTGGTTGTATTGTTGTTACAGGTCTCTTTTTAATGCTTGCAGGAAAAATTACAAAGCATCAACGCAACTCTATCGTCGGAGTACGAATGTCGCCGCAGGATGCTGATCAAACGGCTCGACGTCACTGTTCAGTCATTTGGGTGGTCAGACAGAGCCAAGGTATGTTTACAGTCACACTTCAAACTAACGTCTGCTTGTTTGAAGAATGTTTTGTGGTTATTTGGCGTATAGCGAGAAGCATTCAGATAGTTGTGTTGTGTTTTAGGTGAAGGTGGACAGCATGGCAGGAGCCTACCAGCCTAAGAGACACTCTCTGAGGCCTCAGTCCTTTGTGGACATAGCGGCGCTGCTGGCTGCCAGAGAAGATCTCTGCAATGTGGTGAAGACCAGCAGCGGCTCGAGCAGGGAGAAGACCGCTTGTGCCGTCAACAAGGTGCAGCAAACGTTTCCCACGGTCAGAATAGTCGGGCCGATTTGGACGTTTTCTTCATAGACGTTCTGTTTAACCTGTCTTTGCAGATCTTGATGGGAAGAGTACCAGATCGAGGAGGACGTCCCTCAGAGATCGAAGCCCCGCTTCCTGAGATGCCCCCCTGGCAGAAAAGACAAGAGGGCGGAGGTGGTGACTGGGGAGGACGTGGCGGTGGTGGTGGGGGACGAGGTGGAGGAGCCTGGGGACAAGGAGGACGAGGTGGTGGAGGTGGATGGGGAGGAGGAGGAGGAAGAGGAGGGGGTGGAGGTGGTTGGAGAGGAGGTGGGTGGAATCAAGGAGGACATGGCAGACACGGAGATTACGGAGGACACAGTGGGCATGGAGGGAAGCGAGGACGGTACCAGTATTAGCTTCCACTCATTGTCCTTTGCTGGGTTTTGTTGTTGTTTTTGTTTTCTTGCGACACTAGACGTAGTTTTTCACATGACCTCAACTGTTTGTTTGGTTTTTATGGATGAAAAGCTGATGGATGGTTGTCAGTATTGGGTGGAAAACCTTAAGCTTTTATCTGTGCTCATCGTCCCCCCCCCTCACTATTGTCATCAGTGTTTTTAAAGTGAAAGTAGCACTCAGTACATGAGTTTTCACTCATACAAAAGTGGCAAACACAAACACTGTGGCCATAATATTGCAGTTACACTCCAAATGAAGACTGCATTCTAAACACTGGCAAAGTGACTTTAAGTGATAAATCCAGCTGAGATCCTTTTATATACTACAAAAACAAAAACACATTCTGCAGCGTTCAGGTGTTAAGTATTTAGTGTTGCAGTAGTTGGACACAGCCTGTATCTTTAACATTGCTCAGCACATATACCATATCCATGCTTCAGAACAAAATGTAACGTCGTGCCTCTTGTGCATATTACTGTAAATTTGCACATCTGGAATATTAAGAGGCAGATGGATTGAAGGATTTTTAAAATGATGACTGCATTTTAAATGTGACCTTTATAAATTAATAGCTCCCTATGCTGCATGGACTCTGATGACTGAAACCACTGCTATCTGAATAACCTGATTACAATGAGGACAACTACACTGTAGTTCCATTGATTGATCCTTCAGTATGCCCCTTTAAGCACAGGAGACTGTTTTTATTTTTTCCCCTTCCAGGGTCCTGTAATAGTTATTTATATAATGGTGAGAAGCCTTTTCTTGTTGTTTTTAATTAATAAACCTCTTTCAATTCTACAATCATGTTGTATTGAAATTATTAAAAAAACAGCAGAAGTGGTATAGCACATTTCTACCACAAGGTGGCAGCCTGGACTCACATAAATTGAAGCTACAGACGACAGTTTATTTCCAAGTTTTTATTCTTGGCTGAAAATAATTTTTACACTTTTTTTTGTTTTTGTCCAATGGCATACCAAGTTCAGTTCAATAGATACAGTTTGTACAACAACCAATATTCATCAAAGCAGACTTTTACATTGTGTACATTATGAACAACCTGTACATGGACAAAACGCTTGCATCATATTTTCAGTCTCCAAACTAAGACTCCGTCTTTCTGCCAAAACCAAACAATCAGAAGGAAATTATGGTCATCCCCCACCCCCCAAAAAAGTTCCACTTAATAAATCTCAGCAACATTTCACCCCCTCCTGTTGAGTAACATGTTCCTTTGATGCAAAAAATCCCCCAAACATCAGGTCAGTAAAACTAGTATTACTTTGGCATCCAGAACAATTTTGTTCTGCACAGGGAAAAAAATAGATCTGGATGCAACTCACAGCTGCAGCAGAGCAGCTAAACCCAATTCCGGTTTAATATGACTGCACAAGTGTTCATTAACAGTCTGGCAGCCATTTGTGGAAGCAGGAAGTGTATCTACAGAGTGACATTTCTCATTGGAGTCGGGACAAGTGTGGCAGCCAGAATACTGAAACTAGAGATACACCATCCATACAAGTTTGCACTTCAAACCGAGCACCATGGCCATGGCCAACAGAGGTGATGCAAAACTCAACACACTGCATGCACTCTTATGGTAACACTGTTGCAACACCACCTCCTTGTTTTTTTAGTTTTATGCCTTTCATTGAAACAAAGACGCTGCTGTCATGATATCGGGGATGAGCTGAATTTCTTAATGTTTGCAACCCTCGTGTTTCTGAAGGCATCACTGCACTCCTTCATATTTTACCAAGCTACGGAGGCCCGCCATATTACAGCGCAGAAACGTAACACTTCATCTTCAGTTTAAGATAAAAATAGACGAATGTATTAAAAAAAAGATTTTCCAATTTTACTCTAAACCCAGCATTTATTTTAGCTTTTTAAACCCATGCAGCAAATTTCTACTTTGATCAGTCCAGTGTGTGTTTTCTTTTTTCCCCATCACTTCCCATGCCTCTTTCAGCAGGTGTATTGGTTCAGTAAACAAATATTGGGCAGGTATGGCATCTTTAAAAAAAAAAAAAAAAAGTACTATTAATAATACAGATGACTACACTAAATCACACAGCCATATCTGTGTTTATTGCATGAATTGTCATCCTTCTGTCTGCACCAGCAGAGGTCACTAAATAAAGTTTAAATCCATGGATTTCATATCAAACACATTTTCCAAGCTTTTCCAAACTTAAAAAAAATAAATCCTTCATTATCGGAATTAATAAAGCAACAGCAATTCAAAACATACTGACAATAAAAGTGTTCTTAGGCAAGTTAAAAATCAACCAATGATTTTTGATAGATATCTAAAAGAATTTAATGCAGCTTAATATTGGTTCTTTATGTACAGCATGGTACTCTGAAAGTGCTGGGCTTTATAAAGTAGCCAATATATGTAAGAAATAATATATAATACTGTTTAGAGACAGGTCACAAGTCTTTGTGCCCCTTCATGTGGCACAGCGTCTTGCACATCTCAACAATCGGCACCTCCCGGCTTGCCGGCTCTAATACACGGCCAGAACAGAATGTAAGCAGCCACCTTTCAGAACAGATTCAAACATCTGCATCACTGCACTGCAGTTTGGCACAACTGTGGGGCAAAATCCACTGCAATCATCTGTGCTGATGCCCGTGGTCAGATCAGCCGGGAGTTGCGGAGGTACTGGATGAGGACCCTGTACACGAAGGTGTACTGGGACAAGGTCTGAACCATCAGCATCCTCTGATTGCGTAGCGCCAACAGGTGCTTGGGAACATCCAATGGCTGAAAGAGAAAATATTCATTTTTGATAATACAAAGATAATACACAGAAACCCCCCCCCCCCCCAAAAAAAAATCACTTAAAAAACAAAACAAAACCTTCATTAGGGTAAGAAAATTACCTCATTGTGCTCTAGACACGCTATCATGATCTCAGACAGGATGACAACTCCAGTCCGACCCACTCCTGCGCTGCAGTGCACCAGCACAGGCTGGTTGGAGTTCTTTGGGTCACTGATGCTATTTGTGTGTCTTCTCACAGACTGGATCTCCTCCAAGTAGGCTGGAGAAAGATGAGAACGCAAACTTTATATTTAACTACATTTCTGGAAACCTGAATGTAGCAGAGGTTATTAGGCTCAAAAAGGTAAAGATCTGATTATAAACTGATACTGATCCACTCACTGAGGAAGCCTTTGAAGTCCTCGGGACAGCCGTGGTCAGGCCAGTCTGTATACTGCAGGTGCCAGACAGTCCTCTCTTGTTGCGTCAGGAGGTGTTTGATCTTTAGCCCAGTGGTGGCGTAGCAGCCGGACTCTGTGCGGAACCGCGTGGTGATCTTGAGGCGCCCGTACGTCATTGTGTTGTGCCGGGAGCCAAGTCGGGGCCAGTATCTAAAGCTCTTTTCTCGACCGCTCTCCTGAACGAAGGAGATGATGCGCATATGTCAGTGCACATAGAGACAGGGAGGGAAAAAAATACGAAGGGGTTTAAAATTAAATCAACGTACCTCTTCGGCAGTGACCATGGCAATGATGGAGACACCCTGTTCCCACACCATCTGCCAGAAATCCTGACACGTGTGCGACAAGGGACCCTGCGAGGCAATGTAATTCCACTCCTGCCCACTTACTGTCATCTAATGAGAAATAAGACATAAGGAGCATTCTCAGTCATTTCTTTTAAAAAGGGAGAGCCAGTACAGCAGAAAATATTATTCATCTATGGAAGATGTTATGTTGTCATGCCTGAAACTCCAGGAAGAGGAAGTAAAGGTGACTAACACGCTGCCTTACCACAAACCATTAAGCACGACTGAAATTTCAAAGAGTTGTTTGCACAGTATTTCTAGTTATCTGGTTTGCAAATGTATGTACATACATCCCCAAAACAACTTACTCTAATGTGTGATGCATTGATGTAGCCCGTGTTGTTCTCTTTAGTGGGAACCAGCTCCACTCGAGTATCGTCATAAGGCAGGACGTCTTGGAAGCGGTTTCTGTCTCCGCTTTCTGGCAGCTGGGCGATCGTGTACTCCCCTCTTGGACGTTTTGGGATGCTCTCGTACTCCTTCAACACTTCACCCTTCTCCATGTGCTGCTCCAACACTTTGCACTGACAAATGCAAACGGAAAATATGTCACTGTCATGGACAATGCTGTCAAAGAAGAAATTTTGCATGGAAGTGAAAATATATCAAATGCTTAAACTGAGAAAATGCATTCTTTTAACAAACAGGTCACAACAATGACTGTAAAATCAATACTGGATGTCTAATCTGCGGTTACACTCGTGTGGTGCTGCATGGGCTCAGGAACACATCCAGAAATTAGTGCCTGAACAGAGTTCACCGTGTCTCCCACAAATTCAAAGTAGTAATGTGTAATCATAATCCACAACCACCACTGTCTGGTTCTGGGACAAAGCTCCTTTTCACAGACTAATTGGAAATGCAAAGTCTATTTTTCACATCATGTCCTCCAGACTAAAGAGGGAAGAAGCCATCATGCTCGTTATTAGCACTCAGTTCAAAAGTCTGCATCTCTGATGACAAGTAGCTGCATTAGTGCCTATAAAAATGGCATCTTGAATATTTCTAGAAAGCCAGCATAAATGCTGAAAGGCATATGCATACTGCATCTTTTACAGTAGCCTGGCTTCGTGGTAGAAGGAGCTGATCTAGCATGCCTGTAGTCCAGATATTTCACCAACTAAAAACATCTGACATCACAGCATCAATGAAAAATATGACAGAGAAGACCTGTTCAGCAGCTAGAAGATAAAAGACAAACATTCGTCTCCAAAAAGTCCAGCAGCTGGTCTCCTCAGTTCTTCAGACACTTACAGACTGTTTTTGAAGAAGAGGAGATGCTACACAGTAGTAAAAATGCCCCTGTCCCTGCCTTTTTGACTCACATTGCTGCCATCAAATTCAAAACATTTTCTTTTTCTCATTTGATGTTTTCTATGTTCCATTGTGAATAAAATATGGGTTTATGGGATATGCAAATCATTCTGCATTTATTTAGTGTCCCAACTTTTTGGGTTTACTTTCACTGTTAGCACAACAACCATAAAGATTAGCAATCCTTACAAGTTCAGTTGTGTTTCAAAGCTCTGAACAACAACACGTACCCCTCCATAAAAAGTCCTCCAAGAGTCTAAACGAAGTTCAAACACATCCCATTCACATAGAAAATCACTCACGAATTCAAACATTTTTAGATGCCATACCCTTTCATCATTCGAGGCTCGTTCAGGCTCATCCTTAATCTCGCTGTGGACTGGCTGCCTGGATATGGACAGGCCATTGAGGTGGGCAACTTTCAGAGGGCCCATCTTCTTCACCTCTGACTTGGCTCCTTTTTTCATGCCCTAGAAAGACGTTAAAGTGGTGACAGAGAAGAAGTGAGAATGACAGTGAACCCCAGAGAACAGACGGACAAGAGGCGGGGACAACGCAGCCTCGCTGGGCGTTTCTAGAGGAATGTCACCTATCTAGTTTACCAAGGTAGACCGACCGCATTCTTTTCAAATACGTTTGCGTCATTACATGCTGGCCACTGAAACTTCTTCTAATTCTTTCAGGATCTGCACTCATGTGATGTTGATGTAGGGCAGAGGCATCAGGTTACAGAGAAAGCAGTTTTTGTTTTCTGACATTAACAGTGCAGCAACCGGCCAAAACAGAAACAGACTTAGGCTTGTACTACTGGCAATCACACTGACGATTCAACAAAGAAAATCTTGTATGTTTTTCCCTTATTGGTGATTATTGTTAATAAGCACAGGTGACTGCGTCTTCAATGTCATTACAGTCTTACATTACAGTCTGCTGCAACTGCACGACTCCAAACCACTTTGCTTTCGAATGTATTCACCATAAATACATAGTGTGCTTAGCGACAGTAACAAGTCATTAGGTATACAGTAAAACCAGTTTTATGTGTAGGTAATTATTACAGGAACACCAACACAGGAAAAAAAACCCAAAAGACAACAACCCTCGTCTCAGACAAACCAAGCTAGTGTCACGTAAAAACTTGTTTTCTTGTTAGTAATTTGTACATCATTGTGAAATTATGACAATGTTGCTAAAAATGAAGCAATACACAACAAAATTAAATGTCTAAAATAAATAACAAATAAACCTAAAATAACTGCATATTGTAGAAAATGATATTACCATGTCTTTGTTGATCATCAAGTGGGTCTAGGAGCTATTTAAATACCAAAAACACTTGATACAAAGAAATGCACACAGCCCATATTCAGGAACTTTGCCTGTAAACATGCCATCAGGGCTTATATAACGCTGTGTGTCACAGCTATACAATTATGGCTATCCAGACACACCTTCCAACCTCAGGCAGCAGCCTTGCAGCCTGCCATTATTATCTTCTTGCAAAAGATGCTTCTGCGAGCTCTAAAATGTCTGAGCTATGAGCAAATGCTCTGTTCTTTGTTGTAAGTGCGAACACAAGTATCTTTATGCGATTCTGCCATCTGAGGCACTGAAGACCCAGCAGATTACTTTGATTTTTTGAGGGCAATGTCACCACAACAACAGTGAAATACTTGTGGCTAACATTACATTAGCTCCGATTGTACTCCCACAGGCCAGAGCTATGTCGTAATTATAACCCTGAGGGATAATCAGAAATTGTGGAAACTTTAAAACCGATCTGAATCCAATAAACAAGGACTGGGTTGGGTCACTGGTTTTCATGTCGCCTTTCGTGCTTCAGAACAAGCCAAACTCAGCTGGCTTGTTTTCCCCTCGGCCCGTTAGATGTTTGTTTCTCTCCTGCTCTGTGCTCCTATTTGCTGTGTTTTAATGCAGTTGAGTTCCCAATAAAACTATGGGAAGAGTATAAAATGGGGACACAAACACAACCCATTAACTGGGATCTGTTTAATTTTTAAACCAGCCACCTCTTACAAGCTATTTCCCAAGCCGTTTCTCTGCATTAAATTTATTTTATTTTTTTATAACTCTCTTGTTTGCTGACAAAATCAACATTTGGGTTAGTTCCAAACAACTACTGTAATTAGGGCTCTGTTTAAAAAAAAAAAAAGTTAGAATGTTTAATTCACGTCTTTTCTATCAATCAGGTCATATACATGTGCTGTACTCCCATTGGCCGCTCCTTTTGCTGAAAGATATGTGGCTTCAGCTTCAATACTTTTAAGGCTATAGGCACCAAAAGAGCTAATTTGGAGCGAGGTGGAGTGAGAAGAAAATTGATCTGGAACGATGACCAAAAAAAGAAAAGCCCAGGAAGAGTGCTTTTCCAACTTTTTTATTAAAGCACTACCGTACTATGCTCCTACTGTAAAGAAATACATTGATGTATTATAGTTAATGTAGGTCCATTCATCCATCCCTCTCACCAGCCACCTCCACCAGCTAATGTGAGGCAGTAGCGAGACGTTCCCAAGCCAGCTGAGAGATGCAATTTCTCCAGACTGATTCTCATTCCTGCCACTTTATCCTCGGCTCCATTGTGACCTGGAGGCCACCACCTGATGAAGTCAGTGGGACCATATCAGCTGCCAAATGCAGAGGTGAAATCCTGAGGCCATCCAAGTGGAAGCTTTCTGCCACTTGGCTAAACCTAGAAGTTCTGTATAAAAATTATAAACAGAATCCGTGACCAGGGCAGCCCTGGCGGAGTCCTACATGCATTGAGAACGAGTCTGACTTATTTGCTGGCTCCAAGCTCCTGCAACAGTTATAGTGTTCAAATGGCTTGTAGTAACAGGGCAGTCAGTCCATACTCATGACGCATCCCCACAGGATACTACAAAGGACGCAGTCTCCAAGTCCACAAAACACATGTGGACTGGTTGGGAGAACTCCCAGTTAAAAAAAAAAAAAAAATCAAAAAAGAAACAGCATATTATTAAAATACTCTGAACAACGAGGGAAATTTGGAAACAAGACTCACCGCAGGAGGTAAACCTTCTACTGCTTTCTTCCCAGGAGGAACATCAGACACAGGCCTCTTCTTGAAGTCTTTCTTGGGCCTCGGCTTCTCCTGACCACTCAAGTCTCCCTCTGAAACCGAAGGCATAATCCTGGGCTGCTGTAACTCTGATACTAGGTACAGTGGCTCACGTTCATGGATCAGGGTATGAACCTTATAGGTTAAGGTGCCAGTTATAGAGGGGTCAAGAGAGGAGCCTATGGGATATGCAGGAGGAGGCTCCGTCGGAGTCTGCTGCTGCTGAGGTGTCAGGGAAGAGAGAGATGTCAGACTGTGATGCTGCTGTGGCGGCTGCTCGGGAACGAATGCCTCCTGAGAAAGTGGTGTGTGACGTCCACTGTCATCCTCAAAGTCCTCTTCTTCTCCGCTACTGTGAACTAGCATGGTGGCGTCTGAAAGGGACTTTTTATGTCCGTACTGCACATCTTCCTTAATGTCTTCAATGTCTTCTGGATTTTTTTGTTCCAAAAACACATTGAGCTGGGATCCCTGAGAGCGCCCGCCATGCAGCACTGGAGGAGGTGTGGCCATTTCAGCTGCTGAAGAAGACGCCGTGCGCTCTTTGACCCTCATCCCCTCAAAACTTTGCGCCAACCCAGCAATCTCAATGGAGTTACGTTTCTGAGCATGGTACTGCTGCCTTTGTGGAGGTCCGCTGTAAAGAGGCTCTGAGACCTCTTGCAAAGAGTGTGCAACGGGCAGGCTGTCCTCCTGAAAGGTCTGGACTGAGTGGTGCACACGCCTTGTTATAATCAGGTCTGGATTGCTGCTGCTGACGTACAGGTGACGTGACAGATCAGGTGTGCTGTTAGCTGGTCTAGGATGAGCGTATGGGTAAGGTGGAGGCGATCGGTACACGTGTGTCTTCATGATGTTGGGGGCTGGATACTCTTGTGCCTGTTGTAACTGGACATTTGTGAGCTCTGGGACACTTACTGCCCCCACCACAGATCGCCTCTCTGTAGGGTAGGGGTATGGAGAAGGGCTGTGGAAGCTGGAGCCCAAATGCAAGGGATAGTGGTGGTGCTGAGCTGCCCCGCCATGCTCCCCCCTGATTTCTGGCTGGCTGTAAACTAGAGGATCTGGTCTACTGTAGGCATAGGAGTTTCCAATATTTAGGTTCCTCATAGAGTGGCTTTGCCTGTGCTCTTGAGACAAAACCATTCCTCCCCCTGCACCTCGGTTCTTCTGACGCATCACTGTCTCATAATCGGGAGTGGCACGGTAAGAAGGTGGGATGAGAGCGCTGTGCCGGTGAGAGGGGACGTAGTCTGGTCTGGTTATGTCGCTTGTAATAGAGGGGTTGGAGGACATGGGTGAAGGCTGAAGGTAGTGCTGGGGATTGGTTAGGGAGCTGGTACTGTGGGCACTGTACACGCTGCCATTACGTAAACGTCCTCCACTACTGTATTCTAGAGGAGAGCAGTCCAGGCTGGTCTGAGAGTGGTAGTAGAAACCGTTCTGACTGTTCATGTACAGGTTGTCTATGAGCAAGTGAGAAAATTCCATTATAACTAAAGAACAGTTTAAGCATTTAGATGTAACCAAAACAAAAAAGACAAGAAGAAGAGTTTACCCTGTGATGATGTGTAAGGCTCTGTGAAATGGCCATTGTAGTGCATTTGTGGAGGGGGCATCATGTAGGTCTGCGGCTTTGGCTGGAAATCAAAAAAGAAAAAAGAAAGCAAGAAAGAAAGAAAGAAAGGGATTTAATCAGTGCTAATATGAGCCAAACGCTGCCAAGGAGCAAAGAATCAAACACTGCTTCTAAACAATGATTATTCATTATAACAATACCCACGAGAAAGAGTGCAAAAATTTGTCAACTTTTCAATTAAAAAACAAATGCAGAATTATTTTTCTTAAGGACGCGTTTCAAAATAAACTACTGTTTTACAAGACCATTATGTTGTAAGCTGTATGTATTTTCCTTCCCCCCACATTAAATACATTTTCTTTGTTTGTTTTTTTAATAAAGCAAAGATGCAACTTTTTAAATCTGTGTGTTTTAAGTGAGTGTGGGCATTACCAGAGATACCCTAGTAGAGGATCTCCGTCTGACTGGGTTGACAACTGTGGGCTGGGGTTGGCTAGCAGAGGAAAAAAAAAAAACCCAAAACAAAACGTGAGTCAGCAAAGATGAACTTACCCACTACTGCTGTTACAAAAAAAGTGTTTTGCAATACTTGATGTTGTTCTTGGACACTGATATGGCACACCTGGAAAGGTGCAGACCAGGTTAAGTCCATAAAACTTGTCGTGCTATTCTTCTCCAGCACACCAGTGTACATGCTTGATGAGTCATGTTTTGATTTTACATTCACTTTTCATTTACCAATTGTTAAAGACAGTTTAGCAGAAGTTAGATTTTCTCTTAACAACACAACGCACTGCCCAAATAAAATGCAGTCTAACCTTGTTTTAGACTTGAAAATATGCAACACAGAAGTGAAAGAACGTGACTAAGCTCTTCGTCTCATCAAAGTATCTGACTCATTACTCAACACGTATAGAGTTCTGACACTCTTAATAGTCCCTTGATTCAACCCAACGCAGTTCAGTTACATTACTTTTAGATTCACAGATGCTGAAATTCATCTAAAAGTCAATAAAATGTGCATCCCTGTGTACTGGCTTTAAGTAGTAACTCAAATCTAAAAATGTATTTCACTTAAATTAAGAATCACTGTGTGGTTCAAAACCCAAGGCCCATTTCAAATATGCAGGAAGCGTATTTGTGGTGGCACTGTTGGGTAAGCAGCTGCAAGGAATGAATAATGGCACTTGTCTGGCAGGCATACTGTAGGCGTTGGCTGACTGTGTTCCTCACCCCTTATTAGAAGGCAGAGAGGGACGAGAGAGCATTGGAAAACGAGGAAAGGATAGAAAGAGAAGGGACTTCTGGGAGCCCTCAGAAGGCAGGGGGTCACACTCCTCTCTGAAGAGAGAGGAGGAAAGGAGTACAGACATGAGACTACACCAAAGATGACACCCATGCATGAGACAACGATGAACAAAGAGACAGCTTGGGGTAGATGGGTGGAGAGAAAAAACACTCACAGGCTACTCATGTTAATCTTATAAAACTTGAGCCTGGCCAGACACATCCGGCACACATATTTGGAGGTTTCCATGTCTTCCTACACATGAGAAAGAAAAACAAAAATTAGATGGCTAAACATGTGGTACGGACTAGTATTTGCTTAGTTATGGACAAATAAAGGCAATCCTGGGAATGCCAGTGTGATTTCATGACCCCCCACACACACTATGCTAAGGTTAATGATGAAGGCCATCTCCAAATTATCAAAATCCAATAACAGACAGCAATGTCACTAGGGATGGAAAAGACACTGCAGTTACTCACGGTCTGATACTGAACACTCTCTTCTCTGTTGGCTAGCTCCAGGGCAAAGAAAGACCTGTTGTGACTCATGTTGTTAATATCATGCCACCTACACAGCCAATTAAAGCACAGCGGCACAGAGGAAGAAAGGAGGGGGGAAGAAAGGAAAAAAAAACAACACATGATGTCATGGTGGTCACAAAACCTCAGGGCGTTTTTACAGACATGGTTGCTTTAAAAACATGCATATGTGGGAGTCAATCAAAAGCCATCTAGAACTCATACTGGTACATAGCTAAATACTTTAATGTTCACATACTCACAAAACTGACAGATAACATTCCCAAACATCCTCATCAGCTATCACAGTCTACTTGACCCACTACCTCCTGAGCCATATTCAAGGCTGGAGAACATTAAGGAGACAACCTTAACCAAGAATAGCTTGTAAGTAAGCTGTGCCACAAAACTCGGTCTTCCAGATTGAGTTGTGTGGCCGTCACACTTTTTTTCCCCCCCATTCTTAGAAGTAAATCAGATTTCAGTTCTTTAGGTATAATTGCAATCATTTTTCCTAGGCTCACCTGTATAAAACAAGCGGACGCTCGCTTTTGTGCTTGACAAAGATGCCGTCAAGGCAGGAACCCAGGGTAACATCTGCACCTGTATTGTCCTGTTATGACCAAAGGAGAATTTTGTAAGCCAGTGTCATACTTGTTAAAGGATCCAGTGATGATCCAGTGGCTTTCACAGACCTACCTTGGCTTGAAAGGTTTCTTGGCCATAGCCCTCCATTTTCTCAACCTCCTGCATGTACAACATCTCTGCCTCTGGAACTGGCAAGCCCCTGAAAAGATTTTTAAAAAAATATCAAGAAAATGATAACAGTACTGTGACTCATATAAACATATTAATCAGAAGAGATGTGTATTAATCGAAACAGGCTTTAGATGTATTTGCTTGTGCATTTGCTCCAATTCTGTGTGACGGTGGGGTTGGAGCCAATCCCAGCTGAAGCATGAGGCCAGGCACACTCTGGACACACACGGAGACTGATGACCACTCACGCTTAAGTTAATCTAACCTGTACATCTTTGGACTGTGGGAGGAAGCCATTGTAGCCACAGGTATAGGAAGAACATGCAACCCAGTGGATCCAAACTCAGGATCTTCTTGCCGTGTGGCGACAGTGCCCAACCTCTCACCTCTGTACCACTACTAAAAGGTCTTTTTCTCCTAACAACAGCTTTGTTGTTAGGAGAAACAACATTTAGCCCCTTATTGTGCATCCTCAGTCAGATATTTAGGGAACCCCAGTTTGTAAAATGGTCAAGGATCAACAGAAAGGCTTCGAGTGTAAAACAGTTTGTCGTCCTCTGAAACTTTCATCACCTCATGTTTCCTAGGAGATACTAAAAAGTTAATGACATTATAAGTAGAAGTGACACAGCTTCATTAACAATTTGTTTACTTTTTTTTTTTTTTTTAATCTCATGAGGTAAAGATAGTCATTAAAATCTGATGAATCACAGTTTGTTAAATTAACTGTTTACCGTTGTTACAAAAATCAACAAAATGCGTTATTTGCCTTAAACGTTTACATAATACATTCTACGCCGAATAGAGACGACCAAGAACCAAAAGCCCCAATCTCCGAACAGACCAAATCAGAGCCAGTGAGTTTCCTCTGCTCGCCATTTGTGTGACCGGCAGTGTTGGTCAAGTTACTTGAAAAAAGTAATCAGTAACTAATTACTGATTACTTCCCCAAAAAAGTAATCCCGTTACTTTACTGATTACTTATTTTCAAAAGTAATTAATTACTTAGTTACTTTTTAAAAACACGATTTACAACCCTGAATAGGTGATAAAGCGATAGATCTCTCAGCCCAATTCTACTTTTTCTACATAATCCATCATACAAAATGTAATCAAATGGAAAAGTCTCTTTTTAAAACTTGTTTTATTAGTTTTAATCTTTTAACTTTATGCATCAAGCAAAACTTTAATTATATGCAACATTCTCTGACTGGAATAAGTTTGTTTAACATTTAAACCTATTTTCTGCACATTCCAGCACATAAAATAAAATATTTTTTGTGTTTACACTCACTCTTTCAAATAGATGCAAGTAAAACACAGCAGAAAATAAATAAAGTCAAAGACTCAGCGGTCCTGTTGCTCTATTTTCACCTGTAAAGCAGGACTGCGGTAGGCGGAGGTTTACCCTGGTGCAGGTGTGCCGCGGTCAGTTGAAGAATCCGCGAGTTTCTCTGTGAGTTTCCCATTACGTCGTTGCGCACTCGGTGCTTGCTTGGAAGTTTAGGGGGGTGTTTTCGCTGTAAAAAGAAGTTTTCTTCCCACGCACGATGGACGCTAATGTTTTTGTCACTTTTTATGGAATCAAACTCAAAGTAAGGTCAGTGCTTCCACGCTTTAAACGCTTGCACGCTCATACTCTCTCCCACAATCGATATGTGATCCATTGTTGATCTGCACACAGCTGTTGTCACTAACGGCGCACTCGCTTACGTCACTGTCGTGAGACATTCTCGCAAAAAAAAATCACGGTTTTAGTAACGCAGTAACGCAGCGTTCCTACGGGAAAGTAACGGTAATCTAATTACCGTTTTTGCAATAGTAATCCCTTACTTTACTCGTTACTTGAAAAAAAGTAATCAGATTACAATAACGCGTTACTGCCCATCTCTGGTGACCGGGTAGACTGATACTTCGAAATCTGGCTTACTTGAAGGACTGATAAAGAAGAGCCACTTTCTGAATAGCCTCTTCCAGCACTCGCTCATCCTGAATCCAGTCCTGCAAAGACAGAGCGAGAGAAACGTGTTTGATCCAATCCACACAAAAGAACATCTGAGTTTAATGGAGAACAAGTGGAGAATGCTTACAATGGGGAACAGTTCAAACTTCTGAAGGAATTCCTGGGAATCATATCGATTAAAGTCTCCAAAGTCAGCTGTGGGCAAGAAGAAACAATAGAGCATAAAGTACAGACATTTGTAGCAAAGCAGACTCCAAGGCTCTCTCAATAAATCCTATGTCTATTTCTGCTTGCAGTATAATTCAAAATAGACATTCAGGACTTGCAGAACGGTGTAATGCCTTCTGGAAAGCTGTAGTGTATGATGACATGATGGACTAAATTTAGAAGGGGAGATGTTCGTTTGTTAGCCCGCCAGCGTCTGATAACGTAGAGGTCCTAAACCGTTACAGCCTCAGGCTTCCTTCTGGCAACATTAACAGCTTTTCTTTTTCTTTTTTTCCCCAGACATCAGCTGTGCTTAAAGGCTACAACTGTCCTCCATTCCCAACTCTGCTGCACGTTACACAAAACAGGAGCAACACAGCTTTACTCGCGGCACACTGCACAAGTTTTCATTGCAAACAAAGCACAGACTAAATATGAAGGGCAACTGCAAGAAGATTCAGTGTGCTTTTCTAAACATTGAATGTTAGTCAGGCATTTGAATATGGCTGCAGCAGTAAGTGATCTCAGCAGCACAGCTATGCTGTAACACCCAGGCAAGTAAGCTGCAGCGCCTGATATAACTTTGCCAGCACTGTCTGAGATTCTTCCAGCTGAGCGAACGTTACAGGAGCTCAAACTCAAGCAAAGAGTGTTCAAATTCACTCACTGTTGATCAGTTTCATAGATATGTTTAGGATGTAGAGTTCTCCTTCAGCGTTGAGATATATATATATATATATATATATCAAAAATTGTAAAAATGTTCTTATAATCTATCCGTTAAACAGCTGAACGGAGGTTTCTGACAAACTACTGTGAGGAGCAAACCTCTAAAACAAGATGCTGAGATTTAAAAAAAAAAAAAAAAAAAAAAGGACCATTAATCCCAACAATTTGTATGCAACTTGATTTCAATTTTTTTAGCTGTGCTTTAGGAGGAAAACTAGACTTCTATTCAGAAATAATTGATGAAAACTCATTTCCAGTACAACTCCTCCAATCTCTTTGCTTGAGACTTGAGACCCCTTTATATTCACAGCACTCGTCGTGTTTCTCGCAAAAATAACGTCGCCACAGCTTAAAGCGGACCATGGTTAATGTTTAATCTGTCCTCTTGCTTTTTTTCTTTCTGGTACAGGAGGAGCAGTCTTGTACCAGTGCTGATGCTGTAACTTCTATGCTTCTGTAATGACACATCCATCATTAAACTGGTAGTGAAAACTGACATGAACACATACTCATGTCTTCTTCCTGGCTGCAGTATCAGCAGCACTGTACCAGGTCAAAAAAAACCCTGCAATGTGCACAACTGAAACAACACAGAGCAGCTTGCACCAGAAGACGTGACACCACACTGAACACGTTGTGCCATCTGTGAGGGCAAGAAGGAACACAGGACTTACCAAACTACAAATTCTGCCATCAGGCTAGTTTAATACATCCACAATACCTTGCACTGCCAGGCTGGCCAAACGTATAGCTTGTTCGAGTGAGCACGATATCCTGCCCTCTAAAACATCTTTCTTCAGTTGCAGGTAATACTGATATCTGTAGAGAGAGGAAGTAACTGTTAGGAGCAGAAGACTGGCAAGCAAAACAAGAACTATCTTCATGTTTCAGATATAACATCATTAATTACAAAACATCTAGCATACAGCACCAGATAAATTAACACTCAATGTTTAATGGCCAAATCAATAAATAAAACAAAAAAACTGTACAATCAAGTAAGAGTGTTTTAACTACTGTAGCTGATAGTCAGTACAACTTTTTAATACTTGATGTGGCGGCACTAAATTTTGTCTAAAATTCTCTAAGGTCTTTCTTGCCAGTAGTCTTGAGCGACAAACAGTAAAAGAGAAAAAAAAAGAGCAGTGGCTTTGTAAAGACACTTCCTGCCACTGATCACCTTGTGATCTCCTGTTGCAGTTGGGTGACACTGGGTATGTAAAACACGACTCCAAAGTAAACGGTGGGCTCCAGCCCATACTTGTCCAGCTGCTTCTTCAGTGGCTTCTCCAAGTCAATCCATCTCTGCTGGTTCTGCTTGTTGAAGTACCACAGGCTAAAGTATGTTATCTAACAAGCAAAAATAAAAATAAAAATGCAAGAGGACAGATTAAACATTAACCATTCTAGGGTAAACTGTAATCCAGGCAGGCACATTTAGACTTATATTACATATTAAAGACTAGACCAATAGGTTACCGCTTAAGAGCTCAGTGCCAATGTAAATCTGCTCGTCTTCTCCTGTTTATAAATATAACACAGACCTTAAAATCCAAAGTTGCAATGTCTGAAATTCTGGCAATGTTGGCGTGATATCCACAAATGTTTAGAAACCGTATTTAAGAACACATTTCCATTTGACACTTTCACAGTGTATATGTGGGTCACAGCATAGAACAACGAATGAAGGCAAATGCTTAATGGCAGTACTACTTTATGACGGGGAAATAAATCCAGTAAAACGTGAGTACAATTTGAAGACTGGCTAAAAATCATTTATGAAAACTACTCAATGGAAAGTTTGCCATTCTTGTTATAAGCACAGCAAGATAAATTTACAAAATAATGAAACGCTTATATCATCCCACTTAGGAAACTTAGATTAACTAGAAAGGCTAAATTATATAATTACCAATATGAAAACAGACAGAGGAGCTTAAAAACTTATC
Source organism: Simochromis diagramma (assembly GCF_900408965.1). Taxonomy (NCBI): domain Eukaryota; kingdom Metazoa; phylum Chordata; class Actinopteri; order Cichliformes; family Cichlidae; genus Simochromis; species Simochromis diagramma. The sequence goes on from NW_024387030.1 coordinate 9,564,716, forward strand.
TATATAGAAATAAGACTAGAGACACGAGGTTCTTCTGTTTTAATTTAACGTCATCAGTGAAATGAAATTTTCTCAAAAAATAGGAACATTAATACGAATTGTCTGGTTCTTTTTATGTAGCTGTTATGTATCATCTAAAATAAATCTAAAATCGAAGACTTCTCTAGATTGTGCTGCCCTCTCTATCCGAATATCCCACAATGAACACTGGTAAGAGAGCAGCTGGAAAAAACAACTAGAAATGTGTTTACTGGCATTTTACACTGGACAATAGCTGCTGTCTATGAGTAAGCACTGTGTAAACATTACAGAAATTTGTTTTTATAGCAATACTAAAAAGTTATATTCAAAATAAAGGACCTACTAACCCAGATACATCCATGGTTGAAATGCAACAGTGAATTGTGCTTTTTGTAGTTTAACAGACTGACTAGTTCACCACATGATTCGCCTAGTAACTCTACTAACACTAAAAAAGCAAACAATGTGACATAAAGTAAATGAAGGTGGAGGCCTTGCATTAGCATCACTAACCAAACATGCTAAATAAATGCCAGACTTGGACATGAGCCTCAGTACATGAGCCTCAAACATCTTTCATGTTTCTCAACGTGAGTTACATATATATGTGTATGTAAAGCATTTAACTGGGAAATGATTGAGTCATTACATCTTGGGAAATATTATGGGAAATGACATTATATGAGTAGACAATGACAAACTGGTTATCATAGTTTCTGTTGTTCTGCTTACTAGTTTCAAGTAAGAATGTGACCAGCAGACAATGGTCACAAAAATACTTTGTTGCTGAGATGGCAGGTCTTAAAGAGTCCATATAAGAGAGAACAATCAGCACTTGTATTGCGTGAAAAACACCTACATACCTCTCTTAACTCGAGTCTCTGGGCTACTGCCTCCAAACATTCCTGTCCAGTGCTCTCCACTGAGAGTGTAAACTCAACAAACTCTCCATTGAGAAGCTGAATCCGTGTGACAAGACAGCTCTTGCTTGAAACAGTATACCTTCGAGTCCTTTTGAGTTTTAAGCCAAACGGCAAGGGCATGTTTCAGGCGTCTTAAACAGTGGAGAGGGGGTCTCCACTCAGGCCAGAGGAAGTATTCTCCTTGATGTCCACAAAGTTGTGATAATGTAACAAGTCAGGGGGGTCATCATCAGCACACAGGTCTGAAAAGTCAGACGGAAAAATCAAATCAGATGAGCATCCAAAACCCACAACCAAATCTAGCTTTAACAGCGTGGCCTTACTCATCACTGAAGAATATGTTACGATACTTACCCTTAAAGACTAGACTAACACGGGGATTACCGTAAAGTAATCCCCTTAATGCTTCATTTTGACAGCAATTGGGTTTCAGTAACGTTACAATTCCTCCACCTCTTGAGTTGTTTAACAATCTGGGCACAGCAGAAAGGGCAAATCCTACGGATGTCCCCTCTGACCTGTGCACTTACTGCTAACTACAATAGTCATTTTTACTACGCCTATGGCTACAGTAATCACTTTCCGGCGAATAGTCTGATCCAAACACCAACAAGTGCGACCGATTCTATAAGAAGCAGGCACTTCAAAATCATAAACCATGCATCCATTATATTTCAAATTATTGATAGTTACAATTGGACTTTCTTTACTGCTACAATTAAAACGCTTGGTCTACATATTTGGTATTATCTAGCTGCTTTTAAGTCACTTTAAGAAAATCCATTACATTCACTACAACTGGCTTGGAATTAGCGTTTACGCTAGCCCGCTAACTTCCAGCAAATAGACGACACCCTTGGGAAGCTGACGTCGCCCCCGGTAAATATTTTTTTGGGGAAAAAAACATCAACGTTACCGTTAGCCACCAGATGCAACTTGGTAGTCCAACTATTGGTCAGTCCTTAGGGATTCCACCACCAAAGTCAATGGATTGCTGCTTACTGGATAACTATTAGATTAACAGGCAGTTTGTTTGTCTGTAGTTTGTTCTGGATCCAAACTAACAGAGTCCACATGCCTTTTGGTCCAAGTGTTCACTCCAAGTTCCAAGCGTGTTTCGCTTCCTGGGATTAGAAGAGCAACAAGTGTTTCGGTCTTCATCCGCGGCGCTATTGCTTTGGCGTTTGTTTGATCAGCCTTCAATACATTCCTGGACTACACTGAAATCAACACCAACTCAACTAAACATTTATACAAGCTAGGTGGTTAGGTGTATTTTCATAAGCAAACTGTTTAAAATCTATTGTAGTTCCTCTGGAGCGGAAGGATACATGCAGGTTTTCAGAGCGATGACATCAGACAGCTGGAATGCCGAGCAGTGAAAATGCCAGAAATGGGACAGCTGTCAGGCACTGCTGGCGAGGACCTGTCTGTTTACTTTTTACATCGACCCATAGTTTAGTCGACAGCTGTAATGGCAAACACACGATATTGCAAAATAAATAGTTTCAAGATTCAAGCATAACGAAATCCCTGACACAGTGCACGAAAATTAAATAACAGATAAATATAAAACCTTTACTGACAGAATAATACACACGCACACACATAATTTATATGTGTGTGTGTTTGTGTGTGTACATTTATTAAGCACCGTAAACACTGGTACGTATTTAAAAGATTTTTAAAAAAAAAAGAATTTACTTGAGGATGTTGCACATTAGCATTGAAAATGAGTTATTAAAATGAATGTGTATGAGGATGTAGACATGTATAACTGAACAGTAGAATATTACAGATTACCTGTGAAGTGTACATAAAACCTATTATATACATATAATAGATTATTTTTTATAGTTTCCCAGTTGCAATATTTCCCAAGTTAAGAACCTCAATGATAGTCTCAATAATCAGAAGCAAGCAGTGAATGAAAAGCAAATTTTATTGCAGTTGTAAAGACACTTTCTGGTAACAGTGGACTTTTCAGGTTGAACACACTTCACACCTTATCTGAAAATGTTAACTTGTGCTACATCATACTTAAAACTGACAGGGCAGTATACTGAAACTAATTGCAGAGGTAAACTGCAGCTCAGCCACTACAGTGATCAAGCTTATCCCCATCCTAAATGAGAACTTTAAAGCTCAGACTTATTTTTGTGACATTTTCATTGTGCTTTTGTTGTTAAAAATTCATCGAAAACAAAGCAGAAGTACAACACTCTTTAGTGAGGCTCGTAAATAACCAGTGTTATTTCTTTTTATATGACACCTTTTAAAAATGTGAAATATCACTTCATTCTCTGGAACACACTTCACTCGGTAAAAATGTAGACGGACATAAAATCCCACAGTACAATAAAAACTTAAAATTCATCATCGCTGCCAGAATCCCCTGTATTTGAACGTTGCTCACTGGCAGCACTTTCACAGTGTGTGTTGCTGGACACATGCAACGACTCTGACAAACTTTTCCCTAGATCCTCAAGCTCATTAGACTGTCCATCAGCTTGCTCTTGATCACTGGCTATAGCAGAATTCTCCTGGGTTTCACTGTGGACACTGGTTGTAACAGTTGTGCCTACTATATGGAAATCCTCTTCACTGGCTGTTGTATTATCAGTGACATGCTCACTGACCAAAGAAAAGTCAATAAACTTTCCCTCACTGTCACCCTTCTTATCTTTTTCAGTTATTTCAGTTTGAGAAGGAGTTCTTGTAGGAGAGTGTAAGGGCGTAGAAGCCAATAAGGGATCAGTATAAGCTGGGAAATCACAGTGTTTAATTGGGGACACATAAGGAAACAAGTCATTGTCTTCTTTGGTCTTTACATGTTTTCCCGCTGATTCCGGACACGGTAGGAGGCTATCAAGCAGATAATTCTTTTTTTCAAGCTCTGCAGTGGAGCTGGATATGTTGGTTGGTTCTTCAAAGTCTTTACACAACACTTCCAGCAGGTGGCGCATTTTACCCTAAAAACAAGCAAAGCGGGCTTATAAGAATAGCTTAAAAAGCCATGAACATGACTTACCTAAAATGTTTTGTATTATGCATGAAATTACATGCTGACCTCATCTAGTTGATGACGATTCATGTCGATGTGCCGATTTAACACACGGTCTAGGACCCTTGCAGAGGACACAGACACTTACATGTCAGTAATTACTCAAAATAAGACTCATAGCTACTATTTAATCAATAACTCCTTTATCAGTCACATACAAATTTATTAAGAAGCTGTGCAAACGTCTGTACATCTGTCATCCAACTATGGCACAGAAAATGTAAAAGAATTAAAATGTTTCAACCTGTCAGAAATGTGTCCCCTGGACAAGATATCTTCTGTCACAGCAGAAATGAATTCAAGGTACATTAATTCTTCTTCTCTATTCCTCGACAAAACACAATAATTCATTTATTAGATAATGTATTACTTTAGATTGTTAAAATTTGTCTATGTCTACTAATCAGAAGGTCGGTGAACTTACTCTGTGGATACTCTCATCATATTGGGAGATTTCCTATTTTCTGGTGAGACCCTAGAAGATGAAACACTTTAAGAATCTTACTGAACAAAGTAATTAAATAAATAATAAAATGCAATGTCCTTTTCTACTGCATGAGCTCACCTGGACGAGGAGTCGAAAAAACCGCGCTCTCTGCCCTTGGCTGCTCGACTCTTTTGTCTTGATGATGAATATGTGCCATTAAGCTCATCCTCAAACGACTCATGCTCTGTAATAAATCCCTGTAGAAAAAAAACAGAAAAAAGAAAAGAAGGCTGGAAAATGGGAAGTGTAATTCGATTCTGTCAAAGCGTTCTTGTGATCAAAGTATTACTGATAAATTGTGATATGTATGCATTGTTAATCAAATCAAATTCTCCAAATTACCTGAGATGGCTCATCAACATCCAGCATGCAGTCCTTGTTCTTTACGCTGTATGAAAACAACCAAAAGACACGTGAAGACACAAGCAGCACATGCTAAAAAAAAATCTCCCGAGACACGTCTTTAGATCTGCAGTCTCATCAAGACATTCAGCCGTTACCTTCCATCACACATCTCCTGCTGAAATGATGTTGAGTTGCTGCAGTCCTGAGTAGGTTTTCTCTGTGGTGCTCTGTAGTAGCGATATTTTGACAAGTATGAGCTCTTATCTGATTTTAAGGTCTTAGGAGTGAAAGGTTTGTCTTGTGTAAAGTGCTGTGAATGTTTCAGTAGCAAGTCTCCGCTGTATGTCTTCCGGACAGGGTCCTGGAAGGTTTTGTAGGAACTCTGATCTCCAGAAGCTGCCAATGAACAAGCTGACGACTTTCTTCGAAAAGTTGCCTCCGGGCTCCGATGTTTCAATTCTGATGCTGGGCGAGTGTGATGAGAGCTGACTTTGAGCGATGGATAAACCATCTCATTGACTTTAAAGGTGGTGTTGAACCTAGGGCTGGAGACCAAGGAGCTCCTCGAGCAAAGGTAGGTGCTGTCATCATACTGCACAGATAATCTGCTCTAAAAAACACACATGGGGTGAATCTGTTGTTGTGTAGACTGAAAAAGATTCCAAGCAAATAAAGTTGGCTTTGTGTTTGCTTGAAATCTGCTAGTAAAAAATTGTTAGCATCACATGAAGCAGTGATTAATGACAACGCCAGATTTTCTTACCTGTGATGAAGAGTATGAAGTTCTGCTATTCCTCTGTGCAGGTGCTGACTGAGGACGGCCATTTTTCCTCAACCTATCCCGCTTGATCTGGTCATTGTCTGTAAAGAGGTATTAAAACAACTGAAGTAGCACAACAGATACAATTCTCTGCACTGCAGAACTATCACCAGCAGCAAAGCATGTACTTTACTTTATTTGCCTATTATTTATTTATTATACGCACTGCTAATTATGGCATTATTTGTCTAATTATGAGCTAAACTTATGACACAATCTAAATTTATTTTGTCCCAACATCTCCTGCTGTATGAGTCATAAGAACAGAGTATGGCCACCATATATATGTATACTTACACTTCACACTACACAGCAAGCTTCTGGGTAATGAGGTATCAATGGCAGCTGGTGGATAAGATAGAAACTATTAGTATTATTACACAACAGAATTAAACACAATACTTAGTTTTGGTCTGAAGTATACAGACAGGCTCAAATATATACATAAATCTACACCAGTATTTGGTTAAATATCCCTTAGCACGTTGCACCTGGACCAGATCCTTTGGGTAAACACAAAAAAGCTTTGGGTACAATTCTAGGTGGATATTTGACTCTTCCTGGCAGAATCGGTTGAGGTCATTCACATGTTGGTTTCCTGGTACACAACCAGTTTTTATACAAAGTTCACACATTTAATATGAGACTGGGGCTTTGCTTTGCTTTATCCATTCCAAAATCAGTTTTGATGTGTGTTTTAGATCATTGTCCCATTTGAATACCCAATTGTGTCCAAGTTTCAATCATCAGGTTGTTGATTTGAGGTGAAGTTGAAGAATTTTGAGGTAGTCTTCCTTCTTTATTATTCCATCCTCTTTGTGCAGTATACCAGTACCACTGGCAGCAAATCAGCTCAAAAGCACAATGCTACAGCCATCATGTTTGACAAATGGTACAGTGTTCTTAAGTTTGAAAGCCTCACCTTTAATCTTCCAAACCTAAGTCTTGTCATTGTGGCCAAATACCTTAATCTTTGTCTGATCTAACCATAAAACCTTCCTTATAACTGTTTGAACTGATGATCTTGGAATCTGCAGTTGTTTAGAAATGGCTCCAACTTGTGTAAATCTAGAGTAAACTCCTATTGTTCTTCTTAGATCTTCAGTGGGTTCTTTGGACTTTCCTGTTCTGAATATCAGTCTAATGAGTCCTGTCAAACCAACCTTCTTATGCTCCAAAGAAAAACTACCAGTTGTCAATCATGATCGCCAATGAGATGTTAATAGGCTTTGACCTTGTCAAATTAAAAGAACCTTAAGCACGAGTTATTAAGAAATTTAAGTTAGTGTATGTATCTGAGTGTATGCAAACTTTTGACTTTTTTGAGACAATCCAGAACAAATCCATCCATTAATGGGTTTTTTGAAAAGTAATTAAAGATGTATGCTGTAAAATCAATGCACCCTGAAAAAAGAACAGTTCAAATAAATCATTAACAGCCCCAAATTACCATGACCACAACTGTAAAATATACCTGCCATGCAGCTCACCTTTAGCTGAGTAAACCTTTTTGTAATGAGACACCATGTGGTCTTTAATGATGGATTGTGTCAACTTGCTAGAGGAGAGTGGACAGAAAGCTAAAAACACAAAACAATATATGATAAACTATTAAATTAAGCTCTTCTTACAGATGACCAGTACTCATGAGCATGTAATAATACTTACGACTACTTTTCAAAGCCTTTCCTCTCACACCAGGGCTGTACCCCAGTCCAAATGACACACTTCCTAAAATGTAAAAAAGTGTTATGACTCACACTTTATCAGTTACAGGTTTTTTATGATTAAAAACTTTTCATTTATCATTTCATTTTATAAGTATGTGGTGCACAGCGCTTCTCAAGACTAAATAATTTTTAGATAACTAAAACAGCAAGTTTACCACAGAAGATACACAGTAAGGCAATGCTAATTTAGTTAACAGGAATCTATGCGTTTCCTAGTATTTTTTTTTTTTGATCATTTAACTAATAACACATTACAGTACAGAGTATTTTCTTTTGGACCTGGCAATATACTGTTAAGGGGTTCCAAGACTTTCGGGGGTAAATTCTGTGCTATAGGTTTTAATGTTCATAACACTGACTGTTTACAAATAAAAATAGTAAATACTCAAAAAGTGGTAACATAATTTGAAGTAAATGTTTGAATAACACTGAAAATAAATAAGACGAAGCTCCAGCAAACAATAAGAGTACATACTGGTTTTAAGTTTATAGAGGGCAGTACTAAGCTGATATCGTGGATCTCTTCAAACCAGAAACAAGAAGAAACGAATAAAGATTTAACAGGTTAAAATGTCACTAAACGTAAGCTGGCTTTACTGAAGCATCGTTTTACAAGCTGTTTTCGGTACAGACAAGGGACTAGTAACCACTGTGCTGACCGACTTGAAGCCATATTATTAACAGTAAATACGGTGGACATGAGCTTATCTTTAGGTAGCTGCTTAAGCAAAAAAGCTAAATGTGCTAACGTCTCCCGACTCATTATCCAGCTACATGGCTAACCAATGCTAATAGCATTAGCATACCTATTCTTGAGTCCATAATACTACACTCAGCATATCCCAACCTCGGAAATATTCTGAGGGAGAGATGGCAGAGCTCGGATCCATCCAGAAAATTCACTGTATTTAACCGTAAACATGCTGACGTAGTGATACAATCAAATATCGTACAAGTAATAACCTATCAAAGGTTTAGCAAATGAAGAGCGAAGTAACGCTTCCCCGTCGCCATGCTGGTTGCTATGATTGCTGTCGTCATCACGTTGATGCACAACAGGAGCACGCACACACACAACATGAATGAGAAAATTGAATCGAAATGACAACCTAAGAAAAACGCCCTTAAATCCAAACTTGATTAAATGAAATATGTCAAATAGTTATCTCAACAGTCTGAAGAGTACAGTACATATGATAAAGATATGACATGCACAACATAATAATAGACAACCTGACAAAGATCTCCTGTGAATATTTGTGTTTCAGTACTTGGATTTCTGGGTGTGGAGTTGCAGACTAACAGGGGGAGCAAGTGGGGCTAGTGTAAAAATCAAAACAAAACAGGAAAACATATACAGCCGTAAATTCAGGACCACTTGACCCTCTCAAAGGTCATCAAGTGAGAAATCATCCTTGAAAGCCCATGTTTGGTCTCCAAGAATAAATCCCCCATCTCTCCACAGATCCCCCGGTTTGAAGTATTTCTCTCTAATAAATAACATTTTGTTAAATGTCTGGCTGAAAAGGCTTAGGTATTAAAATAACATTTAAGTAGTAGTCTTAACAGTGTGACAGTAAGAAAAGCAGAAGCAGGAGCTAGACAGATTTCAGCCATATTTTTGCTTTACTGAAAGGTTTTCTTTCTTTTCATTTCAAAATGCATTATGTGTTTATATAACTTTTTTTTTCTACTTTGGTGGGTGAGGTTAATGTGTTTTGTGGCTTTGCAGACAGAATACTGCCTCCAATGGACTAAAACAGCTTTCTGGTTGTTCATGTGGCTGGTTCAAGAGCAAACATTATAATTTATTCACCATGTGGGTCACTAGATCCTTTCCAGTTGCACCAAAATCATCAATAAGCATATCATTAATGGTAGCCGTTCTTCTTCATTACTGCAACAAACTCTGACCATGGTGTGCTGTTATCATAAAAAGCCAAATCCTCAGTGACCTAGTTTTACAGTAAAATGTGGGAAACTACAGTACCACAAATATAAGTTATGATTCATCTGAGTACGTGTTGGCCACGAGAACATTCTGTCAGCATCATATTGTTAATTCTCTTATTTTCCTTGCATTGTTTGATTTAACTTTTAACCCCTTGCGTCATTTACCAGCAAAAGAATATAGTGTGACAGGCAACACATTTTACTGGCACTTGAATTGGGCATAAGTTCAAAGGAGAACTGGTCAATGACTACATTGGACAATAACTTTATTGTAAAGTGATCAATATTTTTGATGCTCAAAGAGCTGACTTTGATCATTTAGGATCGTAAAGAAGTCAGTTTACAATAATGTATATTTGTTTATTTGCAGTGTATCCACACGATGATCTATTTCGATTTTCCCATAAGACCGCATCTTCTTTTATTAAGTGATTCATTTCTGATCTTGTACATGTGTGTGTTGCAGGGCGTTTTTACATAACAAATAGATAACGAGACATTTAATTTCCCCCCTGTCTAAACTGTCATCCCGCCAAATCATCAGATCTATAGTATATGATTGGGGGGGGGCTGCCGGAAGAGGTGACCTCCCTGTACCACTGAAGCTCATAAATAATACAGTTTTCCTCACATGCGTGAATGATGTAATGGGTTAACTCTGCCTCTGATTTGGTGATCATCTTTGCGCCATGTGGTCAGACGCTGGTTACGATAACGATAATAGGATCATCTGGTTTTGGGGGAAAATATAAGAGTGAGTATTGAAAATCGGATTCCACAATGAGAGAAAATGCCTCTGATGCAAAGCTCGATGCACATTAACAGTGAAGGCAGGTGGAGGAGAGCGCTTATTTGAATTAAAGGGAGGGGACAGCATCCTCCCTCGTTGTTCTCGTTGCCGGTGTAACGCGTGCGTAAAGTTGCTAGGTTGGGCCACACTCCGGCTGTGTTTCTGGACCGGACCATTTGCGTGCGTGCTCTAGTGTGAGTTTGGAAGTGGTTTGGACCGTGGAGTGGAGCCACTGCTCAGTGCAAGGTGCCACACGTATCTCTGTCAGTCTGTCAGGCGAACACCACGCTTCCAGGCGAGGTGGAGAAGAAAAAAAAGGAGGGGGTGCAAGAAAGGAAGACAGACAATGCGGTTTTGCGATGCGTTTATTCCTTTGTGCAATCCACTCCCACTTCGATGAAAAGATGATGTGTCCAACATGAATTTCTTGTGATTTGTCCATTTTTTCCTGTATTTCTGCGATCACGCTGACTGAATTTACCTGCGTTTTCACTGAGCCAAACCTAGAGATGAAATTTCCAATAGAAAACCCGAGAAAACAAGTTAACTGGGATCCAGAACAAGGTTGGTGAATATTGCTGTTTTACTGTGGAATAACTTCAGATATGCAATTAAATAGTACTCTTAATGTCAGTAGCCTAAACATCTGAATGGAAATACTTGATACACAATCTCATCAGGCTGCATTATTCACAGACTCAGTATACAGAAATTCATATTTATGCTTCTTTTCATTTAATTGAGCGGTCCCTTTATTTGCTTTTGTGATGCAAAATTACCATTCATATACGACAACGCGGCTTTTCTAGTTTGCACTATCTGTCCGCTCAGACGTATAAAGCAACGCTGCTGGATGCGGAGCTCTGGTAGTGACAGGCTGGCAGAAATAACCAGTGTGAGAGCGGAAGAGATTTCAAAAGAGAACTAGGCTGTAAAATGTGTCTACTTAAAAATAATGTCGCCATCTAAAAGACATCATTATACTTAGGAATAGAATTTATAAGAATTTCAGACATGCGATTTTTATTTGAAGAGAAATGTTGTTGTTGTTGTTGTTGTTGTTTTAAATAATATCATGGCTCATGTACCCCTTGCCCTTTCAAAAGCATATAAGAGTCGTGCTAAGTCTCCAGTCACTGCTGGAAAGGAATTCTGCTTTAATACACTATGCATGGGTATCGTGTTGAGGATGCTTGCGCCTCCCTTAACAGAGGTTTTATTTTGAAATCAGTCACTGCCGGAAGTGTTTGGTGTGCACTGGGATTGATTTAATGTTTGAAATTTGAGGCTCAGCTGCCGAATTAAACGCCTACAACCTGCCCAGTGCCACAGGGCCTAAAGCTTGCCTGAGCCTTTATGTTTAATACCACTAGACTTCTTTTTGTACACTTAACTGTACATCAGATGTAAATATGATAGATACTGTCATCAAACTCCTTATCTGTATCCACATGCTCTGTATGTCCATCTTTGTGGTCGACATGAGGGGCATCACTACATGAGAACATTTCCTCTGCTTTGGCCAGACATACTTGGATCCAAAGGGAGGGCTGAGAGGTTGAGATCAGATAAAAAAAAGAAAAAACACCACTTTCCACTCAAGCCTTATTTAATTTGCAAAAATCAATTCGAAGCTGTTGCATGGTTCAAAAAGGATTTTGCATTAATGGATCATAGCCTCAGAAAGGTGAAATGCAAACCTTATAGTGCTCACTGCACTTCTGGTTTCAACTCTAGCTGTAAAATATAGATTATAGTTTCATATTCTCTGCTTTTTCTCAGAAGTGCATGAAGTTGACTTTGAAATGAACCAAATAAACTAAATATATGACATTCAGTCATAGTTAATTTATTTAATTTCACGCAGTCAAACACTGTGATAAAAGGAAATTAAAATCTTAGTTAGATTAGTCATGGACTTGGCCTAGTTTGAAATTCACTAACCAGTAACTGTTCCACTTCATCTCTAAAAAAACATTGCACCAAATATAGCATACGATACTGAGTCTTCCAGCTGATTCACCACCCAGTCTTTTTTTTTTCTAATAGATTTGTGCTCTATTGCAGTCAGCACCTTTAAAGACAGATACTGTAAACTGAAAGTGTTTTTCCCCACCTTAAGCTGACATCACATTGGTGTTATTGATTCAGTCTTTTATATAAGAATTGACTCGGAAGATGAATAGCTCTTAGATCAGGGAACAAGCCACTTCCTGGACATTCTTTGACTCATGGGTCGATGTGTGTGTGTGTGTGTGTGTGTGTGCGAGTGCATGATCATGCTGTGGGGACCTGAATCTGTTTAAACACTCACACTACGGGAACAGAAAGCAAGTCCCTTATGTGTTAAGTTGAGGTTTAGGCAAGATGGAATAAGTCTCCAGGAAATATTAAAGAAATACATGTCCCCTCCTCTAAAGTCATAAATACTTGATTAAGCATGTGTGCATTGTACTTAGCATATCCCAAAAGTAATATCACCCCATTTAAAAAACAAATACATTTCTCATCCCTACCTTCAAAGGTTACATCACAGACAACAAGCTCCACCCATGGCTCAGAGGCACTCCATGCTTTCCCTTTTTAGAGTTGTGGGGGCGTCACGGCAGGGGTGAAGTCTAGAGCTCTGAAAAAGCTCACGCAGTGCTTTATATACATTAAGGAAGTCGAAATTTGGCTATCTCCATAGGTGATGTTTGATGGTTGACCTGCTACAGTACACATGCATTTGTTATGAAACCTCTTTGGAAGACAATAACTGAAAGTGGCACTTATCCCTCACTTACAGTCTATTAGAAAAATTGGATCCTGCTTCCATTCAAAGAGAGTAACTCAATTTTCACCTTCACCTCTGCCAACATTACTGTAAGGTTTTGGTTTGGTGTGCTTTTTATATATCTGTGTCCATCCATCCATCCATCCATCCATCCATCCATCCATCCATGTGTTGTAACAGAGCAGGGTTGAAATCAGATGTTAAAATGAGAGTACAAATTATGATCTGTAAGGCAGATGTGAGGCCAAGTGATTGTGGACCCCTTTTCACAAGTGAAATCTGAAATACATTTTATATGAAGAAATTCTCAGGATAACAAGCTGCTGAGATGACAAAGGAGTCTTGTTATGTTTGGCGGAGCTGTAGGCTGGATAACTAGATTTCTTTCTAATAGTGTTTGACTTTGCAAAAAGCCTTTTATTAGCCCAGTGTAGGAGGTATAAAATGTTTTCAAAGCTTGATAAAGGACACATAGGTTTTAAACAGTTGTAATGAAATTATGTTAATGTCTCCACAACACAAAATTCGAAATATAAACCAAAAGAAAGGCTGAAGGTGAGAGAAAAGGTGAAAATAAGAAAAAGAATCTGCGAACAAATCAACAAATGAAATGTCCAAATGCCTGTTGATTTAGGTAAAAGGTTCTTACAAAAAGAGCCTTTAGCCAATTATTATAAGACATCATAAATGACCATCAGAGAGACAAACGTGCAGTAAACCACTGGTGTTTCCATCTTTGTAATCTATATTAAAAAAAAATATGTGTTACAACAGCCCTTTCTTCCCTCCTACTTTCTTTGCTAGTGGCAGTCCAGACCAACTTGGTCCCTCCCAAAAAGGTCCAGCCTGGCATGGTGAAGTCAACCCTGGTCCAGGCAAGTGTTGCCACCATGCAAAACCCAATGGGCTGCGACCCGAAAGCCAGTGGTCACTGTCCACTGCCACGTCTGTCCATCTCATCTCGCTCTGCCAGTGTTGTGGCTAGCATGGACACCAACTCTGATGGCTCGACAGCGGGGCTCCACTCAGTGATGAAGTGGAAGACGGTGCTGGCGGTGTTCATTGTGGTTGTTCTCTACCTGGTTTGTGGAGGTCTTGCCTTCAGGGCTCTGGAGCAGCCATTTGAGAGCAACCTGAAAACTAGCATCACCCTGGAGAAGGCCTCTTTCCTCGAAAGGCACCCATGTGTTACTCCCAATGAGCTGGACGCCATCATCAAGGTAAGCGCTTGAAAGTGGACATGATTGTCTGGTGTTTGTTTCCTTCTTCCAGGCATTTTGGCAGCCTCTGTGCACTTTATTATAGTACCGAGCAATTAGGTAGAGGTAAAAGGATGGGGAGCTGGCGCTATTCCCAGTTGTTGTAGAGCAGGAGGCAGGGTCCCCTGGATGGGAGCAGAGTTTAAAAGGATGGCAAAGCATGGTATCCTTTATGGTGGCCCTATTTTGTGATTAAGAAGTAGCTACGATAAGACTGCACAGTGCTCCTTTCTGTTAAATAAAGGGAATGTGGAAGTGCCAAAAACTGCAGTTACTCTAATGGCCTCTTAAACTTGGCTCCAAAAGTCAATCCTCACAGACTCCAGAACTCCAAAATGCCCAACTTTACAGCGTTAAAGAACACATTTATAGCTTGGCACAAAAATAGTTTTGACCTCTTAATAAAAACTACAGTGGGTGAATTCCTTCATTTTTGCACTAAAGTAAGGGATTTGGAGCCACTGAATTTTATACAATTTAAAAATTGTTTGTGCTCTCAGGGCTTTTTGAGGCACTTTTAATCAAATTATATGGCTGCTGCTTGCTACAGCCTGACCAAGACATTTGTTCTGCCCTTCCCATTGAATGGCGGTTTCCTGAGTAACAGCTGATAACTGATAACAATCAACCCTCCCGTAGAAACCTAAATGCATTTAGTTTTCTAATAAACACGGATCTTTTAGAACACATACACCAGTACATGCAGCCTGATATTACATAACAAAAGACAGCATGATCATTGAGAAGAGGGCAAAAAATGTCTTCACAATGACCTTTATGCTATATTCACAACAAACATTTTTTTATTTAATTGCAGCTCTCTCTAGTTTTCTTGCTGTGTAAAGACAGAGTAATGATAGCAATAAGGCCAATTTTCTCCCATTTTATTTGACAAATAACTAACTTGTATTTGCATAGCTAAAAAACCTTCAATAATAGATGTATTAGTGCGATATGAAATTCCAGAGTGCAGCTTTAACAACGCCCACATGTTTTAAATAAGGAAACAAGCTCATGGCTGTGACAGCGCTGTTATATTTACTGTGAGAAATGTCAGGAACCAAGTTTTTTTTTCAATGTTTTCTTTTTAATACTGTGTGATGTTGCTCTATTATGACATACAAAAATTGTTAAAATCTTTAAAGACCCAAGAGAGATTTCAGAAACTCAATATTCTAAACAGTCTCCACAAAATCCCGTCACTATCTGCTTTCCCCCTCAATACAGCATCTGCTGCATAGAAGCAGGGTGCCGGTGTTTTACTGGGCACAGCTGTTCGCCCAAAAAACTCGCCTGATAACTCTTAAACCTGCGGCATATGGTCTGACGCTGTCTTTAGAGTGTTCCACATTTTACCAAGCCAGCTTGTGAAACTTTTTTATAATTGTGTGCACTATCAAGCAGACCCACAAAACAGAACCATTCCCATCTCATTGAAACTTAACGGCGCATTTTACAATGCATTTTTATGGTGTCAGCCGCTTTATACCACACTATGGCAGCAGTTCACATTGCTCTCTAGCACCACATCCAAAATTATGGATCAAGATTTAAGGTCACTACACCCAGCTGACACTTACAACTGCAAAGGTGAGTGGAAAATGATTTGAGATGTACGAGTGGGTGAGTGGGAAGTTTGATTTGTGAGGGAGTGATGAGAAAAAGCAATCAGTTTGCAGAGAACATCTAG
This sequence comes from Simochromis diagramma, assembly GCF_900408965.1. Taxonomy (NCBI): domain Eukaryota; kingdom Metazoa; phylum Chordata; class Actinopteri; order Cichliformes; family Cichlidae; genus Simochromis; species Simochromis diagramma. The sequence goes on from NW_024387030.1 coordinate 9,580,574, forward strand.
AAATAAAAGAAAGAAACATTCTGGACAATCAAAAGAACTGAGTAACACAAAGCTGAAATACAAACACAAGCACACAATTAACAGGAATCAAAAGAGACTGAAAATAGTTTTTTTTGGCAATGGAGAGAAAAAAAACAGCCTTTTAGAAATCTTGTGCTTTCCTGTTTTTTGAATGTAGCTTGAAAATAGTAAAGACTTGGAAACAACCAAATGGCAATGCTAATGGTGTGTTCCACTTTCCACTAGGATGGCTCCATTTGACGTTAATATCTTCAACACTACTCCAGTGAATATCAGACTGCCGCTCTCCTTCTCCACACCCACCTCTGTTCTTTTCTTCTTCTGCTTCTAGCTTCTTCTTTTATTTCTCTAGCAGTGCTCAACCTTTGAGCCACAAAAGCCCTATCAAGAGCTTTCAAAAATCAATAACAGTATGTCTTATGGAGGAGTGTGTGGAAATTAGAACCTTTAGCATGGAGTGCCTGGGGTCCGGAGGGAATCAATTATTCATTACACAGACCAGCAGGCACACACACCTCCTGCTGCTCAAAGTAAAAGTGCTGGAATCATAGACATGAGATTCTTCTAGACAAATCATCTAATTCAGATAGATAAGAAAATGTTTAGTGACATGTCAAGTCATTGATCTGATATAGTTAATTAAGAATAGTGGCAAATTAGTCATGCTCGGTTTGTGCACTTATATGTATAATGATGAGCTTTTTACTGCTACTCCTCTCCTTTCTATCGTAGCTTCATAAGTGATGTACTAACATAATCAAAACATAATATGTAAATTTCTATAAATCAGTAGATATAATGTTGATCTGCTGAGTTGTTATGGGATTCCAATACTAAGTGTAAGCCATGTGTGAAGTTCATATGAACAAATAACACTTTTTTTTCCTGGTGTCTCAAGCAAAAGCCTGGAGGACGTGCTGCTTCACAAGTACTCCATCAAAAAGTATGCCCAGTCCTCTAACAGTTTCCATTATCGGCCTGTGTGTGCTATGTCAAGCCTGTCACTCAGCCGAAGCCTTTATGCGGGGACACAGCAGCGGTGACTCACTGTTGTCAAACTGTTTGGTGGAGGAGTTGACAGAAAAATGGCAACCTTGGGAAGCATGTGCATGCCTGAGATGGAAGCAGACAGTATATCACATCGCAAGCTCTTGTTAGGGCACAGCGTGTGTTGATTTAATGTGTGTGAGTGTGTGCCCATGCACGTCTGTTGACCTCCTCGTGTCTTCTTCAATATTTGTGTCGTCCACGCACCCACTGTGCGCCCACGAAGACAGCAGACCTAATTGGCTTTCCTGTTGCTGTTTTGATGACTCACACTATGGCACGATGTGAAGCCGTGCTGTTACTGACACCAGTCAGGTCTCATTTATTGATGAGTCACTTATTTAAAATAAACTTTTGTATTCACCGAGCTACCTGCAGTAGAATCTACGTCAGGTTGTGCTGCCATTTCCGTCATAATCTTATGTAGCACAAATTGTGCTTTTCCGGAAAACGTCAAGCAAATTCTACATACTTGATCAAATGCGAAATCAAAATGCTCCACTAACTAGTGAAGGCTAAGCTCTTTAGATGGCTGCACTGAAAAAGAAAGGCAAAAGAGATTCATTTCTACTCATTTCCATTTCAGGTTTTCCTTGAAAATACCTCCACAGCTTAACACTGGGCTTTTAAGCATGAATAATAAACTTTTATTTTTTTTTCACTATTATATTGCTATTTTCATTTGAATCTGATCACCTGTTCCACATGAAAAGTCAATCATAAAAACCAGCCATATACAACCATTCTGTGAGGACATAATGAAAATCACATGATATTTTGCACAATGCTATTATTCATTTAACATAATCTAAAAAAGTGCATTTAAATTAATTAATCAGGAAAAAGTGTGAGCACATCTATAAAAGCAAAGGTTTTGGTAGTTTGCTTATGTGGAGCATTCTGATGTGTGTGCATTCAGGATTAAAGACATCAGCAATGATCTTAGAGAACCAATTGTTACTGCCCATCAAGAGCATTTCCAAACAATCTGAGATCCATCATTCCACAGTGAGAAAGATTATTCATACGTGGAAAGCTTTCAAGATAGCTCCAAAGTTTCCGAGGAGTGGAAATCACAGCAAATTCACAAGTTTAGACAATGAGACAACAGGCCCGAAGTTAACAGGTGAAATGTTAAAACTGGCTTACGTTTGCAAAGTTGCATCTGAACAAACAACAACGCGATTTTGGAACAATGTGCTTTGAACAGACATGCACAATGCCCCATTTGGCAAAAACGAAACTCAGCATATCAGGACACCTCATGCCAACTGTTAAGCATGATAGTGGAGGCGTAATGATTTGGACTTGTTTTGCAGCCACAGGATCTGGGCACCTTATAGTCAGTGAGTCAAACCTGCATATATCAATTCTAGACAAAACTGGGTCACGCAACAAGATTTGATTACAAGCACAGCAACAAAACTACAACAGAACGGCTAAAAAGGGAAAGAATCAATGTGCTGCAATGGACTGAAGTGCTGTCCTGGGACCTTAAGAGAGCTGTGCATAAAGGGACACCTGCAAACCTCAATGAACTGAAGTAATGTTGTAGTTATATGTATCCCAAAATTCCTCCACAATGATGTGAGAGACTGATGATGATTACTGAAAAGGATTACTCAAGCTACTGGTGCTAAAGGTTCTGTAACCTGCTGGATCACTATATGTAATTAGTTTAAATCCACTGTTTCTGTATTTTGGCTTAGTTGTTAAAAAATATGGTATAATATATCATGTGATGCTGTTCATCTGAGCTGGAACTAAAATAATTTTAGGACCTGGTAAGGACCAGATGATTTTATATTATTATTATACCGTGATACGTAACCTTAGAAAGAGACCGTGCACTTTCTTTTTACCCTGATTGTATATGATGGACCTCAGTGTCCTTCATTGCAACAAGCATTAAGTCTTCAAGGGGGTTAGGTTAAAGCTTTAGATATTAGTAATGTTGAAAGTGCTGCAGAGGACAGTGCTTGGCAATGTATCACAATGAGGTTGGGTGAAGGATAGAGCAAGGCACCATGCTGGCAGGATCACCGCTGTCCCCCGCTGTGGGGTAGAAAGGCACACCGAGAGGATAAAAATCTGCAGTGAGTGTGTTTGCTCTGTAATGATCCTGCACTGAAGAAACAGAAAACACATTAGCCACGAGGACTCGTGAGCACTCTGCAGTGATTCTTTGGTGAAATCAAAATAGAAAGGAGCACGAGGCGTGAAACGAAAACACCATTTGTCTTGCTAATTAATGTGCTGCAACACAACACAAGTCACCATCCTCATGGCTCCAAAGTGCATGTGCAAAAGGAGGATTTTTCTCTCATGAAGCATGAACATGGCTGAGAAACAGACAAGTGCCAAAAATAGATCTCCTCATACAGTATTCAGATACATTGTGCGGCTATTTATAGCTCTCCCTTGACTCCAGAATTAGGTTATTTGGGGTTTATTATATAATTACCACTTTGATATTGCCCCCATAAAGCAGCTGTGTCTGCTAAAACCTATGAAGTAACGTAATTGAAACTGCCTAATTATAGATACAAAAAATCCGTCTCATTAGGGAGAGAGGGCACTGATGGAGCCGAGGTAATCACATGTAAGATTCTGAATAGGCATGTGCAGCTATGTGTTTAGTGGTCCCAGACTCTCTGCTGTAAAATGCGTATCACGGCAGTTCATACATATTTTATTATACCGCTCTGCACTCTCTGAAAGGTTATCTCACATCTCACTGTATAAAATGGGGGCTGCTCTGTGTGACTTTCATGTCAGCAGAAGTTTTGAGCCTAAAGATAAAGAACTATAAATGCTTGTGTAGAGAACACAGCATGCCCATAAACAGAAAATGTAGAAAGACCAAATGATAGTCAATTAACTTTTCATGGCAGCATAATGGAGCACAGAAGGCAATCAATGAAAATAATGAAGCAGTAAATGTTTTCCCTGCACTAGACAAACTAGTCGATTGAACGCAGAAAAAAAGGCTGACGTGAACGAACAACAGGGAAACAGCAGTGTTTGGGCTGCAAGTGAGAGTCTGTGTGGATTTGGTCCATGTGAACTGTGAAAACATGGAAACTGGGTGTGTGGAGAAACAGCTCCTCGAAGAGAGCCAGACACTGAACAGTTTAAATGCATCCTGTGGTCAGATCAACTTGATGTGCACACGATTAGTAATTCGAAAGGCTCAGAAGAGCCTGCTGCAACACCTTTTACTTAAGTTTCACTGCCTTTCTCTCATTTAAAAAAACAAACAAGTCTTTTTTAAACTCACAAGCCAAAGATGATCAAGAGGAAATTAAAAAGAGAGCAACTACACATGTTTATTGCAATGCTTAGTTATTGAGTTTCCAATTACAATTCACAACAGTCAGAAAACGGTAGCTAGAATAGAATAGAATTAGAATAGATTTCAACTTTATTGTCATTGCACATGCACAGGTACAGGGCAACGAAATGCAGTTTGCATCCATCCAGAAGTGCTTTAGTGATATAGTTATATTACAATATATATTAGCAATAATATAGATATGTGAGTATATTACAGAAATGGGTCTATTATGGTATGTTATAATGTACACGGTATGAAGTATGTTGTGACCACTGGGGCTGTGTATAGTGAAATCAAACACAATATGAGTTCAACACAATACGAGTCTGGACTGAACTACAACAGTGATCAGCTGATTTAATTAACTGTAACTCAATCCACAGCCTCAAGGCCAGGGATGTCTCCAGAATTTCTTCATGGGGGTGGCCATGTGGGCACCACCAAAAATATTGTGGTGGCACACCAAAAGCAAAACAGTGCAGGAGTGCCGGAGGTGATGGGGTGATGACTATAAATTGTGAGGGACCTACAAAGTGACACAATATGAATGACAAAAATCATATATGCAGTAATAAATAAATTATTTATTCCGCTACCAAGGACCCCCCTTGGTAGCGCCCTTGCTCGTTCCACGGATATAAGAATGATTCAGACCTCATTTAACTTGCATTCCCTTTCTCTATTGTTCAGAGCCTTTTTTCTTTGTATTCAGGTGGTGACCTTCTGGGCTGATGTTGGAGATCGTTGCACTGGATCTAATCTCAGTTTCCTCACGAGTGTTACGCAATCAATTGCAATACATAGAGGCACATGTAACAGAAACAATAGTAGGACGTTGTTACTCACTCTGTTCACACCATTGGGGCTGTGTATAGTGAAATCAAAGCAGACACGTGTTTGTTGTGTTGTCATCAGCTGAGCTGGCATACAGTCATAGCTTTGATTAGTTTGTAAAAGCTCAGCGGCAAAACAGGAGCCAGCTGCTATTAAGCATTTTGGCATGACTTTCACTAATTATGTCAAAGTACACATTTCAGTTTTAAGCAATTTTAAATACTTTTAATCCATATAATTTCTATATTTCTCTACTTTCCAGCATGCTATAGATTCTGTGAGTGGAGGAGTGAGGCCTACTGGAGACACATTGTACAATTCCAGTCACTGGGACCTGGGCAGTGCCTTCTTCTTCGCTGGAACTGTCATTACAACTATCGGTAAAACTATTAGATAATGCTCTCTTTATTACTCTAAAACACGATGAACCTGGTATTGCTGACAGTCCATGCAATTTTCATTGTACGTGTGAACCATCAAAATTCCTTTTGAACTCAATTTTAACAATCTAAGAATAATGTAGACTGAGGCGAACCTCAAATCTCATAAAAAATACATGCACGAGGTACTCTCAAAAGCACAGTCTTCATTTATACAGCGTGAACAGATGTAAGAGGATGTACGAGAAGGAAAAGTTTGTAGTAGTGAGGACTACTAAATGGCATCAATGTTAAGCCTTGCCATTCTTAAGTATATATGAGAGAGAGGGAGTCCCATTCACGAGAATTCAGTCTGATGTCATTTTGTTGAAGATGTACGTGAGACCTGACTCATTATTCAGTGTATGATGAAGACACTGTTGAGGTTTTTTTTAATTGTCTCATTTTGCCCTTTCTTGCTTTTTAAAGAGAAACAGTAAATTGTGACTCACTGAAATTCTTTTAAAAATGAAAGTAAAAAGACTTTGGGTGCCTGGCTTTGATCAGATGGAACATTTTGATATACAATCACAAAATCAAAGCTGAGGCGCTACTGTTTGTATTCCCTCTATCAGCTGTGGGTACCATCCTTTAGGTGACTGGAAAAACAGCATGTCCCTGACCTCCTTAATGGTGTAGTCTAGAAATTTAATTAACCTGGTAGCTTGCTTCATTCAATCTAGTGCACAAATATCACCCCATAGGACCCCCTCCATTAATAAAAAAAAAAGCAAATTATATCTATTTTTATTTAAGAGAAAAAGAAAATATTTGAGAAGACCTTCAAAGATAGCAGGATATGATCAATATTAATTAGACATTCTACAGAAACAAAAACAGGGAGGCTTTAACTCTACAGATAAACAGGATAAGATTGACGCCTCCTTAAGGACATCATCTTTTTCCTTTGATCTATTATGTCCAGTGGCTTGAAAAATTGAAGACACTCATTTTAAAATTATATGAGCAATATATATACTGTTAATGTGTTTCTCTTAAAGAGACTGAAATTTGAAATAGATCCTTGCATGCTTTCTTTTTCTGATGCTGAAGCCATTGACTCCATTTTTTTACTAATATACTTTTTCACTAATATACCAATATTTTCTGATCCAATATCCACAATTAGAAGTAAAAAGCAATGAGAGGTGGCTTAAGACTTTCGCACTGTACTGTATGTTGTCCAACATGTGTAAACATATTACTTCTCTCAATAAAGGTAGTATATTCTACACAAAGAACAGGTATTATGCTAATATTCTGCTTTTCAGCAGGTTAAAACAGGAGATAGTGATTTGTGTCTCCTGCCTGACGCTCCTCAAGCTCCTTCCTTTTACCTCCCTGTATCATAGTATGTCATTATTAATTCAATTTTCTTTAAGGGGAATCTAATTATTGCCTTACTTACCTCAAGCCCTGCTCCTGGAACTGAAAGGTATTACATAAGAGCTTCAATTGATTATGTTGCATAAGGAGGTCTTGATTGTCTTCTGCTTCTCATCTTACCACTCACTCTTCTCAGCCCTGGTTTGTTTTTTGACCTTCCTGTCCTGTTTCTTCATTTCTTCTCCCCTCCTCCTCCTCCTCATTCTGCTTTCAATTGTTCAACAGGTTACGGAAACATAGCTCCGAGCACGGAAGGCGGGAAAATCTTTTGCATCCTTTATGCCATATTTGGCATCCCTCTCTTTGGCTTCTTGTTGGCGGGGATCGGAGACCAGCTGGGGACCATCTTTGTAAAAAGCGTCTTAAAAGTTGAAAAGATATTCAGGGTGAGATACAAGTAACACATTGTGATGTTTTCTTCTTTACTGGCTGTGTAAAAAAGTCAAATATGCAGATATCATTCTAACATTTAGCTGCATTTTTATTCTTACCCTAATGGCATATGTAATGGTGTCTTCTTTTTTGTTTGTGAGCCATGTTTCATTGCTTTTTGTGGCTCACACTGTCACTCTTACATCATCTTTTTAGTTGCTTATATTGGTTCTAAATGCACCTCCTGTTCTTTTCAGCAAAAACACAAGCAGATTAGCCAGACGAAGATAAGGGTCACATCTGTTATCCTGTTCATCCTGGCTGGCTGCATTGTCTTTGTCACCATCCCTGCTGTCATCTTCAAACACATTGAAGGCTGGACCACACTGGATGCCATCTACTTTGTCGTGATCACGCTCACTACAGTGGGAATAGGAGACTACGTGGCAGGTAGAGCTACGCTCCAAAATTCGGGCACAGTAAGCTGTTCTGTTGAAGTTTTGGGCTTAATTTCTGACCATAACGACATTTTCCTTCCTCTTCAGGTGGAAATCGCAAGATCGATTACATGAAGTGGTACAAGCCTCTGGTGTGGTTCTGGATCCTCATAGGTTTAGCGTACTTTGCAGCCGTCCTCAGCATGATCGGAGACTGGCTCCGAGTACTGTCTAAAAAGACCAAAGAGGAGGTAAGTCTTGTATATGTATTATTTTACAACTCTACTCTGGATCTGAAGGTTCAGAGGCAGCATCTTATATGTTATAATTATTAAAATATCTATAGTGAGTTAAAAATGATCTGTGGTTTGTGTCTCAATTTTTTTTATTTTTAGGATCTCACTACGGTGCTGCAGTATTCAGAATTAAAAGCATTCTTATTTTTCTTGTATTTTCTTGTGCTTCCATCTCTTAAAGACCTCAGTCGCACAGGCTTAGAGACCAGGTGGCATCCCCCTGGCATAGCAGTGTTTCACCATGGAAAAATATGTATTTCCCCCAAGCGATTGGTAATGTTTGCTGGAGGTTGCTGTGTGTCACTAATTAAAATCTGTTACAAAGAGGGTGCTGCACCAAAAACCTCTTTGTGATATCTTTGTTTGAATGCAGATTTCCACCAACATCTGTAATTTTGCAAACCCTCGCCATTTACTTTTCAGAAAGACTTAACTTTTATTTTGAAGGCAGATGCTTTCTCTTTTCAATATGTTCCACTTTTCAGTTTCACCACTGCTTGGTGAAGTAGTTTACAAGTATTTGCAAATGACTCAGCAAACTACTTGTCACCAAAGCAATCACAAAGAGGTTTGCCATGCAGCATTGTTTGGGTGTTTGCAAATGTTTTCACTCTATCAACTTCCAGCAACCTCCAGCAACCAATCAGCAACCAACAAGTGGATATGCATGTTTCCCTAGTGACCCTTCTCTTTAAAAGCATCTCGTCTTTTCATGAACATTTAAGAAAATCAATATTAACCTGATGCCAGCTGGCCGTAAGAGTAAGAAGAATAATTGGAAATGAAGCATTTAAAGCAAGGGCAATGAAAATGGGGCATAGGTCAATTGAGTCTAACATTCATGAGTGCAGTCTTTTAGACAGTAGCTTTTCTTTAATATTTCCAAGGCTGGTATTGGTAAATGTTAGATCCAACCTTACTAATGGCTACAAAGCTATAATTTAGCACGACAGTTAGAATGAACAAAACAGGTTTCAGATATTAAGTAAAAGCAACACACAAACTTAGTAATTAATGACTACTACATCACAGACCTGATGAGGGTTAAACACTTTTGCTAGAGCGTACATTTATTACATTACTAAACTTTTGTGTTAAACTGAAAACAGGCTTGTGCCAAGTTAGTAATGAAAGGACCTTTTGTGATATATTGGAAGAGTTCACGCCCAGCAGTGAAGCTCCCTGACAGCTTAATGTTTAATCAACAAATTATTGGCTTTAGAATTATTTTGATGGGTGTGTTTCTTCTCTCAACAGTATGCTGGCTCTCTGAAATGAATGAAACACTCTTCAAAACTTTGAGAATCAATATTTCACTGGAACTTTTGCCACATTAAATATAAGTATCCAACAGTGTAGTGGTAAATATATAAAAAAATATATATATATATATATATATATATATATATATATATATATATATATATGAATAGCAAATAGAGTTGAAAGTGGCAGGGAGACTTTGCCTGTAAAAACCTACTTTTGACCACTTTCGTAATTATGAAATTACGTTTTCTTTGTGTCAGTAGTAGTTGTTACTGTATATGGTGCTATATTGAATGTTATATACTATATACTGTATACTGTTGCTAATCTGTATATTATCCTTTAACTGTTGCTTTGTTTCCATGTTCATATTTCATAGGTTGGGGAGTTTAAAGCACATGCTGCTGAATGGAAGGCAAACGTCCGAGCAGAGTTTCGTGAAACTCGACGGCGTCTGAGTGTTGAGATCCATGACAAGCTCCAGCGGGCAGCCACCATCCGTAGCATGGAGCGCCGTCAGCTTGGCCTAGAGCAGCGAGCTCACTCCCTTGACATGCTGTCACCAGAGAAACGGGCTTTGTTCGCCAGTCTGGATGCTAGCCGCTTCAAGACGTCCTCCCAAGAGAGCATCGACAGCAAACTGAACAACCTGAGGTTGAAGGGGGCATGCGAGCCGTACGATCATCAGGGAAACGAGCAAACGCAAGAGACCGCATCATCTTCAGAGGAAAATCTCTTCAACCTACGATTCGGATCCCTCAGTAAGCTGGCCAGGCGCAACAAGAACCGTGAACTGCGGAGGAACATACCTGAAGATGTTCGGCGGGCAAGTTTAAGCATAAACAATGGCAGCGCCATGCTCGGGGAGGAGAGAACGGAGGAAGAAGAAGATGGTGAGCCAGATGAGGAAAACAAAGAAAGAAAAGAGGGAAACACCAGTCTGACAAACCTCTCGCAGTACACAATGGAGCGCTCAAAGTTGAATGGGTTCACACCGGCACTGGCCAAAGACAGTGAGAATAATTAAGTATTGAATGCACAAACACTTCATCCACATACAAGGAGTGTTGAGACAGGAAGAGTGAAAGATACTCAGACTGGGAGAGTGCACAGTCCTTTGAGATGTCAAGAAATGTGCCTTTCTGTTTCCTATGCTTAGATTGGAACTGCTCCCAAGAAGTCAGTCATCATGCCATAGCTATGGGAAGAAAATGTGTTGCCAAAAATGAATAAAACTAACGGTGCAGAAGAGGGTGCAGTAGAAATACCTCATTGAGATGTTGCTGTTAAATAGGCTACTTAAGAAGTTTGATTTCTACAGGAGCAGTATTGAACAGCTCTGTTGATTTTTTTTTTTAGCCCTCAAGGCTCTTCTTCCATCTGTTCATGCTGAATCTTATTTTTTTAACAATGTGGGCAGGACCGCTTGAGAGCTAGATTCATGCCATTCATTCAGTACTATTATTGATCTATGGGTTGTCATCTCATACTCTAGGGGTCTATTTTTAGCCCAGCAGCATGCTACAAAGTGACTTTAATATTTATCGAACAGAGGAAAGTAGGTTGTGTTTTTGCTGGATCAACAGGCCGTATTTACCTAGATGACATGTAGAACTATTGCTACATTATGTTTGGCTTTGAAAATGTAGCCTGATGCGAAAAACTACAATATGTTAACAGCTTGAAAAAACAATCTGAAGTGCATGGTACCAACCATAACCATTCGTTGCTGGCATAAACTAACTGGAAAGCTTGAATTTGCAGCTATCATAATGAGCAAAATACACTTCTTTCATTACTACTCTTCTCTCAACAGACAAACAATGTGTCTCTGTAATGATTGTTACCATTTTCTGAATTATGAATCAACACAGACAAACATACACAAACACAGACTGTCGGTAATGTAAAACACAATTGCATTTTTAAAATGACATTCAAATGATCACAAACACGTTGAGAGTGTTTGGATGGATTTTAATTGATGAATGTGATGCTGTTAATTTGTATTTGCCAAGCATGTTTACATCTATGTTTACTTCTTTTTTTAAATCACCCAAGTTGTATTTTTCATTGAACTGTAAAATATACTGAACGTGTTTCTTTTTTGTATTGCTTTTTTAACAACACAACTCACAAAGCATCTTGACACTGCTATGTGTGGACGGGGGCATTTCTTAAAATTTTAGTCCATTTTCACTTGATTTGTATTTTGCAAACATTTACTGACACTCAAAAACAGCTTTAAATTTTACAGGATTAAATGTACCACTGTTGTACTTTGCATGCATTCCTCAAGGTGAACATTACACACACACACACATACACACACACACACACACACACACACACACACACACACACACACACACACACACACACACACACACACACATTGTTCCAGTAGCCTGCTTATCTGATAGCATTAACCTTTCCATGACCCTAACCTGTGACACACTGAGCGGCTGTTTGTTGTGTACAGTTTATTTTTGTCACATTAAATGTAGTGAGTGCCTTTTTAAAACAGAATAAATGAACAAAACATAAGAGGTATATTAATTCTGTAAGTACTCACAGAAAATGAATGCAGTATCGACAAAATTTGGACTAAGATAAAGTAGAGCCTGACCAATTTATTAATGGGCCAGTATTATATACAATACATAATAGCATCTTTTATTGCCTTTCAAAAAAAGGCAATAAAAGATGAGAGAAACACCCTTCAACCATGTCGCAAGTGTTGACATTGCATAATTTGTCCACCAGAGGGCACACTGCAACTTCCGTTAGGACGAAGCAACGTGTTTGGAAGGTAACACCATGTGATCCGAGCAAAGCTGGGTGTAAGCAAGTAAATATGTTTATATATGTAAAAAAAAAATATTTAATATAATATATTAAAAAAAATATGTAAATATGTTTAGATGATTGGAATATCAGATTTTCACATCAACAAAATATCAGTATTGGTCTTCACGATCCTAGATTGGTCAGGCTCTGGATTAAAGGTAACCATATAAACATATAATTCAGCCGTTCTTCTTCTCCTCCTTAATGTGCTCCTTACCACATATTCTATTGATAACTACAGTTAATGATGCTTGCTTTAAAGGTTTTGCACCAATAAAAACAAAGAAATAGCAGCACTGTTGTGATAACTACACCAAAGCTGGTGTAGAGTGAAAATGAGTGAAAGAGTGAAAATGGCAGTGTGTGAACACCAACAGCCTCACCAGCACTGCTGATTTACTCTTTTTCTTCTTTTCATTTTTTGACAGTTCTTATTTATAATATATAATATATATTTAAGTTACATTTTCTTATTTCCATTTAACATTTAAACTTTTTATTATAATTGTTTAAATAACATATGTAATGATAGTGAATCTTCCTCTGTGAAGCTTTTTGCAGCTATTATTATGCACATTATGCACAGAGCTTAACAAATTTATTTAACCACCATCTAATGTGGGGTTTACGTCAAAGCTGCCCTAATTAACGGCACAAAATAATTTTCTTCTGTTTCTGTAATTGTCAGTCCATCAGTGTGCACAAGTTCTTTCATTCAAATTATATTTTTAATGCTAAATATAATTATTATTGTTGTCCACAGCACATTATTTTCAAATTAGGATGTCAAATTACAGTTATTTACAGAACAGAAACTGCAGTTTTAGGCACTGAATAATTTTTTGTCCTTTGTGCTGATTTATGTTTGGGCATTCAGTTTTATTTGCCTTAATAAATAAAACAAAACTTTTAAACTAGTTTTTGACAAATTTCTAAAATGTTTGTATATATTGTTTTTATGATGGGTGGTTTAATACAACACTATTTCAGAAAAGTGTTGCAGAAAACTGAAGGCCATGGTCTTCATGCACATGCACCCTGCTTTAAAATAGCTGACAGCCCTAAAAGAAAGAAAGAAAGAAAGAAAGAAAGAAAGAAAGAAAGAAAGAAAGAAAGAAAGAAAAGAAATGCCATGGAGACAGGTCAGTGAAGAAAGAGAAATTATCTGCATTTAACAATTGGTGTTATCTGTGGAACTTTCTTTCAGATAGTGATGTGATCTCATCCTGCTGCACTCCTTGTTTTCTCTTTTGTCTTTCATTGTCTCTCTGTCCCCTTAACTCAATGGCTTTCCTACACATGATGAATCACCAGCAGATTTTAATCTCACTCTTGAACATTATTGCTCTGTGTCAGTCATTAGTCTACTTACTCATGTGTTCAAACAATTAATCAGAGTCGTCTATATTGTAGAGGACGGTGAACTCATTTGATGGACGCGTCTGTGTGTGATTGAGCTGGTAATGAAAATGCCCTACAGTAAGACTCACAAACCAAACATATAAAGTTAGGTATGTAAAATCTGACGCAGCAAAAATGCTAGAAAATAATATGCAGCATACTTTCACCCCCCACACACTTACAACACGAGAGAAACAACATTGAACTCAACATAAAACTATAAAAAAGAAAAGAAAGCAAAGAAAAAGATCCTCATATTGTCTCACTTTTAAATATTATAATATTTTTAACAAATTCTTAACTTTGTGCCTCAATTGAATATAATGAGGATCTGACGTGGGTACGGCAGCATGGTATACATGTACACGCTAAGCTTAATATGCCAAGTCACACATAGAAAACTGGATGAATAAAACACAATTTACCAAAACACAGTGGAAATAACTGTCAAGAGTTGGGACATAATAACTTTACAGTAATTTTACATTGACTCTTGGAGGGATCAGGTCACTTCCTGAAAGTAAATTTTATTTCTAAAGCTAAACTAAAACTAAAGTGCTTTAAACTCAAACAAACAAACAAACAAACAAACAAACAGTTTCCCCCAAACTTAAATAAATAAGTAAACGTTCTTAGCGTGATGCTTACATCTACTGACAGTATACTTCTAAATCTCGCAGTTGGGGCATCATGATGAGTGGATTCTTAAATCTGGCTTCACCCAAAGGCCTCCTTTGTGTAAATGGTCCTAAAGGTAAGTAAGAATAAGGTTGTGGGGATGTTTGACTTTGATGTCTATTGAACTGATATGTGATTTGTCATTTTTATCCCTCAGAGTCAAACAGTCATGATGCTGCATAATTAAGAGTTAAGAGTAAATATCATGGTTAAATGATATACCTTTGCCAAGCTTGTGACTCTGTAAACTACTACACCTCATTTCCTGTTCTGCTCCCCCTATAATGGCCACTAGATGGCGCAGTCAGGGTTAAATTCATTGAAGGTTAAATTGAATTTGCACACACAAATGTGTTGTTTGTTTTTGATGCTGCAAAAATTAATGAGTGGGACTAATGAACATCCAAGCTTTTAAACCTTCCCTCATGCCAAAAGCATTTCTTATGGCTTCAGTTTTCCCTCATGCACAATGACATTTAAGGAGACTGTGACTGATGTCATCCATCAGCGTTAGTGCGTGTATGAATGTCCATGAGAGCATGCGTATCCCATCCAAAGCGGCCAATAACATGCGTGGGCACACATCCTTATCTTAGCAAGGGTAATCAATGGGAGGATAGCGGGTCTGAAATAAATTCACACACTGTTGTAAACAGATCCAGAAGATGGATTATAATGGAGAAATCTGCTCAGTTTCCTTTCCGTTTGCAGATGTTTAAAATGACCATGAATGACTCACAATGAAAGCATCAGTGGAGGTCAACACTTTCCCTATTTATGTATCATATCTTTACAGTCATTTACAAAAAAAATCTGCAGTCTAGACTGTGGCTTTTCTCCAACTTAAAATTTAGCCCAGCAAACTATGTGACAGAGACAGGCCTGCCTCATGTTCATTATTCAGAATGGTTGGAATATCTATGACATTTTTGGTAATTTCCCAACAGCATGAGTGAGAAGATACAAACAACACTGCAGAAAAGAAATTGCATGACATAGAAGTCACATTACTATAGCTAACACAGCCTAAATTGTAATAATAACTTTTTAGAAAAGCTTACAGTACAGTGTATTTAGCCTTCTATTTCTGGTCTGACATTTGGACTAGCAAAAAGAAAAATTCCCGATAGTGATGTGTGAGAATATTATCACCACATGATGGCAGCGTACTACATCTTGTGCTACATTATCTGTAGACCAGGTGCAATGCACAGGCACTGATAAATGCTAATTAGTAACACACAAGTGAAGTAGGAGAATTTCACCCACCATGAGCACAGACTTCCTGGATGAGCTGTCAGGACAATGAACTGCACATCATGCCAAATTATTTGTGAGATAACTGCAGTACAAACTCTCCAAAAAGCACAATGCTACAAAGCTTTTAAAACGGGAGTCCATTGATCCTGACGCTATAATAATGCTCTCCACGTTATGAAATAAAAATGTTTACAGATTAGAGAAATTATTTTAGGTGACAATAACTGGCTAATTTTAACTGAAATGCCAGCTAGACGGATCCTCAAGTCCATGTTGGTGTAAGTGCACTCTGTCTCCTAATTTAAATGCTGAATTGATGAGCAAATTTCATTTTACTTGAACTCAGTGTGATTAAACCAGAAGATAAAAACAAACAAAAAAAAAAATGTAGTGAAGTGAAAACAGCAAAATAAAACTTTAAAAAGAAGTAAACCACCACTGAACATTCACACACACCCTCAGCACAATTTAAATTTGGGAACTGCACCTGATGACCTGAGAGGCCTGATTGGTTATAGACACTGAGAGAGTCAGAGATGTGTGATCTGTATTGAACTGGGAGCCTATCAAGTGACTTCAATACTGGGGTAATGTGGAAATGACTGTGTATGTGTCATGATTCTGGCTGCAGCATGCAGAATTCTTTGAAGTTTTGGATAATCCTGCAAATAGACCTTTACAGTAGTGTAACTTGCTTAATATAAATACACGGAACAATTTCTCATAGTTACTATTAGAGCAGACTTATCTAACTTTTGATATATTTTTAAGTGATAGAAAGCAGCTATGGCAACCTGAGATAATGGTCCAAAACAATGCCATGGTTTTTGACTTGAAAATGATATGCAGAATTTAAATCCCAAAAAGCAATTCATTCAAATTTAAAGCACTAAATTTATCACAGTGAGTAACCAATACCAGCTAAAGGAATTTGCAAATTTTCCGACATTTGAATTGCTGGTTGTTTCCTCTAACACGCTTTCATACAAGACAAAAAAAACTAACCTAACAAAAACTACTATTTGATACATATTTCATATGTTGCTCATATATCAAATATGTAGTGCATACAAACAAAGTTTTACTTCAAGGAAAGAAACCTGTCACCTGTGACAGAATTTCATCAAATACATTAAACTAATACATAAAGAGGGCTCCACTACAGTACTCATAGGTTCTTTCCCCTACTTGGACATGTGATTATATCTTGCCTCCGGGCTTTGTGGGGTTATTTTCAGAACAAATACTTGTAAGGAAGAGACAAGTGTGAAAGTGCTAAAAGCGACAGGAAGGATAACACAGAAGAAATGTTGGAGGGAGTGTCAGACAGGGCCTAGAGGAGCAGAGCAAGCTTGACATAAAATATCACAGGAGGGAGATGTGAAACCTGCGTAACGACTTGCTTGGCAACTGAAATAATGAAGTAAAGTGTAATATGATGTCATTTATACAAGTCAAGGAAAAAAGGTGCATCACAGAGATAGCTACACTCTGTGGTTACTTACAGGTACACCTCGCTAGTACTGGGGTGGACCCTTCTTTGCCTTCAGAGCTTCTGTCTTCATGGCATAGATTCAACAAGGTAATGGAATCATTCCTCAGTTTATGGTCCAAACATGTGTGGAAACAATTCAAGAAATCAGTTTGAGATGAGTGTACCCATGATGGGCACACTGTGGTAATAAAGGAATAGGCACGGCCAGCAACAATACTCGGGTAGGCTGTGGGGTATAATTGGTGCTCAGCTTGTATTAAGCGGACCAAAATCTGACAACATTGCACCAACACCACCAGCCTGAGCAGCTGATCCAAGGTCGGATCAATGTATGCTTTCTTCTAGTTTACGCCACATTTTGATAGTATCATTTGAACATTGTAGCAGACATCAAGACTCATCAGAGCTGGAAACATTTGCCCTCTCTTCTGATGTCTAGTTTTGGAAAGCCTCAGTTTTTTGTTCTTAGCTGACAGGAGAGGTACCCAGTGTGGTCTTCTGCTGCTGTAGCCCATCTGCTTCAAGAGTCCACAGGCTGTGCATTTAAAGAAGCTCCTCTGTATAGTTTGGTTGTAACAAGTGGTTATTTGAGTTGGTGTTATTTTCAGGTCAGGTAGAAGCTGTTTGACTGTCCTTTGACAACAAGAAGCCATTTTCACCATTTTCACCATTTTCTAGGTAAAAATGGTTTTTGCTATTTTTTCAGATCTTCTGTGAACCTGAGAGATGGTTGTGCAGGGAAGTCACAGTAGATAAGGAGGTTTGAATTTCTCACATCAGCCCACCTGACACCAACAACCTTATCACATTCAAAGCCACATATGTGATCTACTGTCCAGATGCTCAGTGTGAACTTCAGCAGGTTGTCTTGACCGTGTCTAAATGCCTAAATGCTCTGAGATGTTGCAATGTGATTGGCTGTTTAGATTAATGATGACTAGATTAATAAGCAATTGAACAGGTGTACCTAATAAAGTGTCTGGTGAGTGTATATGATGGGTTTAAGTGACACTGCGCGAGCTGTCTAAGCCAATAGTGCCAAAAGAAATATCTAAAAAAAAAAACCCAACTCCAGGGTTTGTCAGGTGGCCACAGGCTCTTTGTCCGTAATGAGTTCTTTCTTTTTCCTGTCACTGACTATAATGTCAGCTGACATCAATCAAGCAGTACAGAAATTTATTTGTTAGAAAGCACAAGACACAGACCAAAAAAATAAATAAAATTCTTTTGCTTGAAAAAACAGCTAATGGAGCACGAGTCTGTGAGGTCATGTCAGGGGGGCTCATATCAAACTGAGAGTGAGGTCACATTTTTAAGTGAAAAATTCATTTCAGTTCAATTTTATTTCTGTAGCTTTGAAGAAAATGTGTCTGAGAAAGATGGACTAATTAGGGGTAACTGATTTTACTAATTAATGGTCTAAATAAGTACCAAGAAAAAGAGTAACCACGAAAAAAGGAGACCTATCTCAGAATAGAATAGGATAGAGTGCATGTACATGTACATTTATATTACCCTGAGTACTCCCATAGTACACCTGCAAGCCACAGCTTCCAGCGCTAGGATTGGTCAAAGTGTAGTTATACTTCCTGACACACTGATTCAATGCTAGCTTTCCAAATGGCAGTAAGGTGGACCCTCACATAATGGGAGCAATTTAAGCCAAGCTGTCAGTGGTCTTCATTGCAGCACCATATCTCAGTTTGCACTGCTTCATCCTGTTACATTTTTGTACAGTCAGACCACCAGTGCAATTTACTGCCTCATTCATCCATCATTCCTGAGAGAGCAGGCTGTCTGACACGTGCCACTGCTGAAACGCTGCCAACATCCAGGCAGAGGTAGGGCTTCACTAACAAAACCTATTGATCCAGAGGTACTTGTCTTCTCTGATGTGCTTACTTTACTTATAAAGATGCCAGTCTGTTACAGAGTCAAGGGGAACTGAAGGTGAAGGCTATTCAGTGATAGGCGATGCTTATCTGATAGTCTGGATGGAAAAAAGAGGCAAAAAGAACACTCAGGTGGAGCACATGCACTTTCCAGCCTTTGTTGTTGTGTAACAGCAACCTGAGGAGTGTGTCACTTTAAATACATGTGGGGGAAAAAAAAGCAAAGCCTTCCCATCGAGCACCTTTGAGTTTTTATAATTTTCTTTTCTTTCTTTTGAACAACACTTACCATCGTTTTTTATTTTATTTTTAGATTTGTCTGTGGACATGTGGATTATCACCATCACAATCTTGTTTTTCTGAAGTTTTCTGAAACACACAAGTGAAGTAGGAGAATTTCACTCACCAACACATGAGCACAGACTTCTTGGATGAGCTGTCAGGACAATGAACTGCATATCATGCCAAATTATTTGTGAGATAATAACAGTGCAAATTCTCCAAAAAGCACAATGCTGCAAAGCTTATCTCTTAAAATGGGAGTCCATGGATACCGACTCACTGTTGGTTAAGAACTCAAGCGGTCATTTGGAGAAGCTGCACTTCTTCTTTTTTCTTTCTAAGTTTTCATGCTCACATTAAGATGACTCAACTCCCATATGGATACCAGCAAATCTGCCAGAGACTAGGATGCTAAGAGAACAAACACTGACAAATATTTCACAAAGTTCTTTTATTTACAGTGCTTTCAGTTAAAGTTTAAGAGTGCAAACATGAATATATCATTCACTCTGACAATTGAGAAAAGTGCATTATTTGAAAAAGAATCATTTTAGATCATAATGTTGTGTGCGTGGTGATGGAAAGAGCAAATTTATTTTGGTTTGGTAAATGCAAATGTTCTTTCCACATGGCACCTGACCCAGACAGTTGTCTGACAGAAAATACAAACAACGTGACTAAAAAGCTGAAGTGAAACCACTCCGACCAGTAGCTCGCTGATAAGAGACAAAATCAGATCAGCAGTTGCAAATAAGCACAGGCATTTAAATATCTCTTTTCCAGTCTTGTTATCCACTCACCGAAGTAGTAAGTCACTGCTAAGGATTTTTATGATTTTAATGAAAATCAGAAGGTGCGATCAAAACAATGTAACCATTTGCACTGAGTAGTCACTGAGCTTTATTAAAGTAAAGAGCAAACATTTCATCAGTTTTCTGAAATATAAGTTATAGGATAATAAAAAAAAGCTCCCGATCATTTCCTCTAAAACTGCAAAACTGCACTGAACTCTGCAAAAGATGTGCTCTCTGAATGCCTTTTTTGTTATTTTTGGCCATGCTCCACCAATCCACAAAGTTCAGTGAAATTCTGCTAGTATTTTTTTGCAAAAAGTTTTATATGCCTCAATCCCTATGGTTAAATAGGTGACAGAATTCCTCTCTTCTTTTCCTGCAAAAAGAGGACAATCTGACTGGCACATGCCTGTCCTGTGCTAGTAATGAAGCAGTAAAGCAGTGGGTCGGCAAGACAGTTAAGGCTTGATAGGGCAACGCTGATCTTGTAGGGATAGAGGATCCATGCAATGTTCCTGCAGTCATTAACCAGTATGCGAAGAAGCATCATGACATGAATAGGTCCGAAGCAGAACAAAAGGCCAAGAAGAACCAATGTTAATAGCTTTAAAATCCGCTTTTGTTCCTGCTTGTCAGTGGCCTGATTGGATTTTACAGCTGTGCAAATCCTCCAGGTGGAAAAGAACACTAGGAGAACTGGAATAATAAACCCCAGAAAGAAGCGCATTACATTAGCCCGGAGGAGAGTCGCTGACAGTGGACTAAAAATGTCAAAGCACACTGAAAAGTTTTTCTTTTCATGGTATGAGTCCTCCCAGGAGATGGTGCTGGTGTTGAAACAGACCACCAACAACCAAATGGTAACAGTGACTGCTGCTGCAGTGCTAACTTTCCTCCACCATCTGCACTTTAATGGGTGAACCACTGCTAAGTAGCGGTCAACTGCAATGCAGCAGAGGAGAGCTTCGCTGGTGTAGAAGTTGGTGAAGAGAATGTATATGGACAGCACACAAACATAACGCCCATGGATCCAAACTCCTCGCCACAGGAAGTCCAACCAGAGAATAAAACAAACAGTGAAGGTTAGGTCACTCAGAGCCAGACTGAACAGATACACACCGAGCTCGTTCCTCCTTCTAATGTGCTGCCAGGATACGTAGAGGAAGAAGGTGTTGGAAGGGATGGCGATGGCGACGACAGCCATGTAGAACAACAGAAATGAACTTCTCCTGGCTGCGTCGTCGACCAGGTTACATTCTGAATGATTACTGGTCAAGGTTGAGTTTTCCATTGTAGAGGTTGTGTTCATATGCTTACACCTTGTAGAAAAATAAGGAAGCAATACATGAATGGATGTAAATACACAATACCTGTAAGAGTCTCTACCAAGTTCACAGACCTGCCACGTGACTACATCTCAACTCATGAAAGGACTTTTTAAAGTTGTCAAGTCTGACACCACTGGGAACTACAAATTATCAATGGAATGTGAAAATGGAGAACTCTACCTATGCACTATTTTTTTAAAAAGAGGAAAATTTACTACTTAGAAAGAATAGTTGAAAGATGCTGTTGAGTGTAAGCCCTTTTGTTTTGGTAGTTTAAGATTAAAAGGCAGAATGTTTCAATTGTGCGGATTGATTTGACATTCAGCATGAGTGTGAGTCAACCTTATGCAAGTGCAATCAAATTGTTACAATACCCTCGCTTTTGCAGCATTGGGTTGTTTACCCAGTGTTTTGAGTTCATGGAGTTTTTAGTTATATTTGAATATTTTCTGTTCGCTCTTAGTTTGCTTTATTTGCCCCGACCCCACTTTTTCCTTAGTAACCATTTATTTTTGTTTATATTGTTCTATATATATTTTCCCGTTTAGTCTTGTTCTCAGTTCCTGGTTGCTTTAGAGTTTTTTTTTTCCTATGTCAATTCCCCTGTAACAAACTCATTCGTGTCTGTTTCCCTGTTATCACGTTTCACCATATACCTTACTGTAAAACAATTTCCTGTCATTTTTACAAGATTTGTTTAGGCTTTGGTTGTGTGCTATTTCAGCAAATTATGAAAATGAACAAGCTTGCTACACTGGCACTGTGTTTCACTTTTCCTCACAGTTACATTTCCTGATATTGTCTACCACGAAAAACATGTGAAAAGTTGCAAATACAACTTTTCCTAAGTACTCTAAATTCTCAGTTATATTGCAACATGATAGAAAATTACTTACTCTGTATCAAGTTGTATTTCCACTCAAATTTCTATAAATTCTTAGAATAAAACCAATAAAACAGATGAAAGGCTGACGTATTCTGTTTCTTCGTCTTCACCGCTTAATCAATCTGCTAGAAAGAAGAGGAAGGGTCAGCAGTTGCTGCATTTTATCCTTAACAACTGTATCATTTACTGGGTGACAGGATATGACAAAACAAACTACAGGACCAGGTGATTTTAATTTAAGCCCATATGAAAGTGTGTGTCTCTGTTTGGCGTGTCAACAGACATGAACTCAGGTAGAGGTGATGCCAATAATCGTCCCATAAAGTGATAGATGTCTTTTCAGCTCGTTGTTTGAACAGCGCAGATATGTCTTTATGGTTTTGTTTCAATGACTGCACGCTCTAAAAGAACAGGTGCTTTTTTTTATTAGTATCTCATGGAAGCATGAATAGCTGTCAAGTGTTATAAATACAAGTGGTTAGTAGGAAAATTCCACAGTGTGCTTCTCTTTGTGCAAAAATACACTCAAATATTCAAGTGCCGTGATACACAATAATACTGAACACCGGATCAAAATGAAACTATTAACACCACAGCCAAATATTTCAAATTACACAAATCACAGTTAAAATTAAACATCACATTAAAGACAAATATACAGAAGAAATAAAAAAAATAATTAATATGCCTAAACTTAGATCACATGTAGGTTACATATAGGTTGCACAGCCCCAAATAATAATTAGATTTTCATTATATTTACATTTTATGTTGAAAGAAGGGGAAAGAAATCATTCAAACAGAGCTATCACTGTGCTTTCCACGCATAAAAAGCCACCTCACATTTTGTGCAGTTTTCTTAATCTCTGTCTTTGCGCTCTCATTGATTAGACAGTATATTATAGGATCCAGTGTACTGTTTAGCGTTGTGGTGGCAACTGTCACCATGAATGCACTTTTGAGCCTAGTTGCCCAGACGCAGGACCCAGGCTCCAGTATAGCCCTGAGCAGCATGACCAACTGGTAGGGCATAAAAGACACTATGTAGGTTAGAAGGAGTAGCAACAACAGCCATTCCACTTTCTTGCGCTCTTCCACTTGGATGGATGTGTTAAGTTTGATAGAGCGCATGATGTTATGATAGCAAAAAGTCATGATGAAGGTAGGAACCAAGAAACTCAAGGC
The DNA here is from genome assembly GCF_900408965.1 of Simochromis diagramma. NCBI lineage: Eukaryota > Metazoa > Chordata > Actinopteri > Cichliformes > Cichlidae > Simochromis > Simochromis diagramma. The sequence goes on from NW_024387030.1 coordinate 9,604,040, forward strand.
GAACCTTGTAAGGGCAACAGCGGCATCTTCTTGTGTCATGGGTATCTGCTGATCACACAAGTATCTTGAAGCTTGCAGCGCCCCCATGTGGTGAAGTAAGACAATGTGGATGGCAATCTCCAAAGCCCAGACAGCTATACTCACAAGCACTGCTGTCCTCACCTCCCTGATCCAGTTAAAGTGGAGTGGGTAGACCACTGCCAGATAGCGATCAGCACAGATGCAGGAAAGGAGACCAGAACCAACAAAAAAGCTGTTGTACATGATTACAGCCATGAGGTTGCAAAGTTCGTCACCTATGTGTTGCCCCATGGCCTGTACTATCCAAATAGGCAGAGTGACTGTGTATAGTAGGTCAGAAATGCACAGGCTGACAAGATAGACTGCCATTCTGTTCCCCTTCTTCATCAGCATCCAGGCCACATACAGAGACAGGCAGTTGGCTGGAAAGCCCACACTAAAAAAAAAGAGAGTACGCCGTTGGATACATGTACCTCTGCACCGAGGAGTTAGCCGTGCATGAGTTTGTGTTGTTGGTGATCGTCGAGTCCATCCTGACACAGCGGTGACTGAAGCCCGAATGGGAAGCTCATTTGATTCGAGATCTGAAAATGCAAATAATGGGGAAGTGTTGTTGTGCTCAAAATAAAAACAGTGTTTGATGATTTACGGAAGCTGTCCTGTTTTTACAGTACTAAGCAAAATGTGCTCATCAAGTTTCTTAATTCCGTGTCCGAGTACTGGTGAATGTAAAATCCCACAAATGCAACAGAATTAGAAAACACTTCACAAGTATATGTTTGTGTTTTTTAAACCGTGGGACTGTTCTAAATGTGCCAAAATGTATCATTTACTTTGTTAGAGTGTCCCCATTCTATACACTCTGTATAACTTTCCAGGAACAGCATATATTTGCATGTCATGGCGTTCTGCCAGTGTAGCTCAGAGGATTAAAGTGGGATATGGCCATTGATGGGAAAAGTATAGACATTCTGTACATTAGTGGAAGTACGGATACAAGTGTTTAAAAAAAAAAATACTCCAGTAAAGATTAAAACACTAATTAAAATACTAAAAAGGCCCACTGAACGACACAGGAAAGTATTCCCGTGGCCATCTTCCTGTAAAACTCCTCCATCTGATACAGTGTAAACACTGCAACAGTTACATCCTTTTTGCACACGTTCTTTTCTACTCTGTAATATTCCTGTTAACGTTCTTGATATTTATTTATAATCAACTCTGTCAATCCTTGATATTTATTATTGAGTAATCTGTATATGTTGGGCAATTGCTTAAATGTCTTAAATGTGTAACATATGCTATTGTTAAATAGTGTAGTCTGTTTCTGTTACTGTTATTTATACTGCTGCAACTGTAACCCACATAATTTCCTCAGGGATTAATAAAGTATGCTGATTCTGGTTGATTAATTCAACTTCTGAAAGTGAAAAAGAAAATAGGAATACTGAGTTTATTTAAGTCTAAAATCTAATTTTAATGTAGTGAAGTAGATTTTGAGTAGGATTTTACGTGATGTCCGCGAATGCAGCACTGACATCCACACCTTCCCAGCTGATAATTAGCGGCCTTATAAGAAACAGCTGCGCTTCACTATGCACAGAGGCATTTGGCAGTCTTTTCTATCCAAGGTGGCCAAGAGCGTTAAGTGGTTAAGCATTGCAGAGCGGTTTGATTTCTTCAGGAAAGCCGCTCATTCTAGTATTTCCCTTAGAGAGTGTTAAGTGGGACTCTTGCGTTTGTTATAATGTGACATATAGTAGGGTGGAACTTGACGACTGTTTCCCTCTTTTGTTACAGAATTGTGCCATACTGCTGCTGTCTTGTTCTGTCTTGTTCGCTTTTATTCTGTCTTGTTGTGGCCTGTTGTCATCTTATGGACTGGCTTTGACTGACTCCTGGTTTTATAGTCTTTTACTCGGAATTGTTTGATATATTTTAATCTTGCGTTTATAAAGAACTGTATCTTAGGGTGTGTTTGTTTTATTTATCTCTTTTATTAATTTGTTTAACGTTTTATGCTTTGTTTTGTTGCTTTAGTGGAGGTGCGGTCGCTTGTTGAGGGGCTAGGCACGTGAGGTGGAATCCCCTCCCCGATGCGTGAGAGTGTACACACCGGGCATAGGTAGACTGCACCATTTAGATTTCAGTGTGAGTGACAGTGAGGTTTGCAGTGGAACTATACGGGTCAGTAATTGGTGGCACTCTTGGGCACTCCTCTCTGTAGGTTGCCTCCTCAAGTGGTCGTTCTCCACTATTTGTTTAGTTATTTTATTGAGCTGTTATTGTTCTAGGGTAGCATCGTGACACCGAGCCTGGTCATTTTAATCACTGTTTGTTAATAAAGTCTTCTAATTAAGTCTTGCAGTCTCAGCCCTGTTACCTTAAGAACTTTTCTGATTTTACAGTTCTGTTTTTTAGTAGTTTTCCGTAATAAATTTTGATTTGTAAAATTGATCAGCCTCACCTCTGCTATTAATAACGAGCATGTGGGCTTTGGTAGCTAGTGTAACATTTACATTGGCTATAGAAATCTTTCCTGGGGTGTAACTCCCTCCCCAGGTGGCGTTGTCAACATCCTGTGGTCTCCTTAACTGGTTATCCTCCTTTGCGCCACCACATTAACAAAGGTACTCTGCTTGAATCAGTAAAGTAACGAAAAAAAGCTTTATTTTCTGTTACCTATATTGTAGAGGGTGACTTTGCTTCTAAATGGGAAAATGAGTAGGGAAGAGGTTTGTGGGATTCAGTAGGCAGGGGAGCCCTAAAATCTGCTTTAACTGCTCAATGTGGGGGGGAAAAAAAGAGTCACAACTCACAATTTCTATTGTGGGCTCCAGTAGATTTTCTTAGTGTACAGGCTGCGATAACCTGATCTGCTGCTGTTTGTGGATGTACACAACTGAATTCAACAAGATGTCTGCAGACGTTTCATGAGTTGTCCTGTATTTCCATTCTCTACACTGACCGTACACTACGTGCTGTCCTTTTTTTTTTTTTTCTTTTCTCCCCCCCCTAGGTGGCATGAAGGTGGAATCATTGATTGAATCTAAGCATCATCAGCTTAACTTCAAATTCATCTCTGCTACACTTGATGCAACTTAACTCTGACCATGAAACCACAGCCACACGGCAGTCACACACTGCACTTTACTTTGAATTCACCACAGTTCCCTCTGAACTGGCCCCTGCAGGGCCAGCTGGATACTGAAGTTCTGCAACCACAACTTGTGGACACCTGCAGTTGTCATGGTGCTGTGCCAAAAAACCTAAATATAAGAAATTAATAAATAAAAACGCCAGCCCACTTTAACCGTTGATTATGGCATGCAGCGTTCCCCCTTTCATCTCTTTGTGTGCCACATACCCTGTTGATTAATAGGTGAACAGGACTGCCTTTCATGTGTTACTGTTTAGGCTTTAATCTGTTTCCTGTTCGAAGGCCCACAGTGACCTAAAAACAACTGCCTTCAAATCTGTTAAAACCAAAAGTAATGAGCCTGTTGTGAACATGTAAAAAGTGAAAGAACAGAAATTTGTTTAAAAATGTAAGGAGTAAAAAGCTGTCAGAAAAATAAATACTCAAGTGAAGTACAGCCTCCTGAAAAATTTAAGTACAGTAACGAAATATTTTGTTCTTCGTTACTTCCCACCTCTGGATATTGCAATGTGCACTCTTGAGACAAAGCAGGCATAGACAGCCCACTAACCACATATCTTGCATAGAGAGCTGGTTCCTGCTTACCAAATAAAGGCTTGTTGGAGTTGCTGCTGTCCAGTGTCTGCTCTATTAAATGTCCCATGTAGTGCAACACAGACATTTAACTGTTGTAAAATTTAGGAAGTGCATTTTATTTAAAATGTTTTGGTGGTTTCTAATAGAATTTGACATTGCACAGATATAAAGTAACTGCAGACCGCTTATAAATCTGCAAAATGTTAATTTTTCCTACTCAAACTTTAATTCCATACTTTTTGTCCACATCCTCACTTGTAGTGGGTCACTGGCCCACCAGGGGGGGCTCATGCCACAGATTGAGAACAGCTACTTTTAGCAGCTCACTGAACCTGAAGTATAGAGGATACAGACTTGTTTTTAAAAAGTGTAAGACTCGTGATGGACAGCTTAAAGAAGCATTAAAAATAACAAAGAACCACACCACAGGGGACAACAAAAGTCTGGAACGTTTTATTAATTTATTGTCTACAAGTGATTAATATTGAGTGTTACATTAAAAGTGCTGTGAAAAAGAGGTATGCATTTCAGTGTCCAGCAGTGATCTGTGATTTTAAACCATAAATAAACTACTTAAAGCATTGTTAATTGTATTTAAACTGTAAATTTAACCTCCTAGGACCTGGCATCCACATATGTGGACATCACATTTTAGGGTTGTCCAGACCACAATACTACGTTTTTTTTTCTCTCTACAAGGGCCCAATATCCACTGGTGAAGACATACTGCTACTGTTCTATCAAAATTTAAAGCGAATGTCCTCATATGTGGATCTCATTTTTCTTAGAAATGAAAATCAGGTCAAAAAAAAAAAAATCACATAATTCTTTTTGTTTTTTTACAATCATCAGGTCCCAATCAGCCCAAAGAGAAATTAAAAATGCATGCCATGAAAGAGTTCAGGTCTTAGGAGGTTAAAACCCTTACGTATATCCACGCAGAGTTTCTTTTTGATGCAATGGGAATAGAAGCACAATACTTTAATATAATGCAAAGAAAAAAAAATCCCTCTTTGAACTTTTTTAAGTTCATCACTGAAACAATCCAAGTTGGTAGCAGTAAATCTGCATCATGCCACAGTACAGAGCACTCCAACTACATAACCATGCACACAAGTGAAGTGGAAAATCTAACTATGCAAATATTATGTTAATAGTATAAACACTGTTAAACTGCTGCCATCTCTTTTGCATATTTGTTTCATTATCTCAGCTTGTGTTTATCACATGTGCAATATAAAATAAAGGTGGGAATGCTATTCAATTATGAAGCAGGGTTATTATGGCATTAAATCTGAAATTGTGTCTAATAGATATCAATTAGAGGATGAGCAGCAGAATGGCACATTTGAAATTTGAGCCTCATATCCTGTCATGCTACGAATGTCAACAGGATGTCAAGAGAAAGCTATACTGGATCACTGGTTTTGAAGAACAACCACACCCTTACTTGCCATTGAATTTTAACTTCATTGAAATTTAGCACAAACGAAAGCTCAAATATGGCCTTAAATGTAATTATTTTCAATTATAGTTTTATAATTATATTTTTCAAAATGTGACATCTAAACAGATACGGGTTCATGGACGGTTGGTAAAACAAAACTTGTTTGAGGTATGAGGTAATGTCTCCTGTTATTCACTCCTCTGTCAGAGTCTGACGAAACATGGAACAAAGCCCAAGACAATAAAAAGGTCCTATTGTGACTTTTTTTCTAACAGTGTATTTTCATTCTTTAACTTCAGGAGTGTTGCATGAATCACATTTCAGACGACTTGCTTGTTATCTTTAGCCTTTCCTCCATGCCACCTGTCTTCTGCATGCTACTTTCTCTTAGCCAAAGCCAGGAGTTATGTTCCAACTGGAGAAACGGTCAAAGAACGCTCAGACTTCACTACATCAAGCAGAGTCAGACTGACAGCCTTTCAGTATCACCTCTAGGAAATAAACATGTTATGGCTAAGTATCCCTTTCTGAAGAAAAAGTAATGCATGCACAATGTTAAACAAAAAACAACAAACATTCAGATTACAAAAACAACATTTTTCTCCTTGCCTGAGTAAATAATTGTCCATTTAACTGGGTAAACCATCACAGCACACATCCAAAAGATCGCAGTCCCGCATATCACTTTAAGCTATGATCACAATTTAAAACTTGTCAGGCGTGTGGACAGTCGGCTGAAAGATGCTGTTTGAGTCTTGTTCCACAACATGAAGAGTTCCTTTGCTCGTTTCTGGAAAGTTTTCCCTACTAAGACGTAGAGAATGGGGTTAAGGACACTGTTGAAGAAGGCAAAGTACGTAGAGATCTGTTGGACGATGGTCAGTGTGATGTGGCATTTCAGAATGCCAGTGTCTTGGAGCACATCTAGTATCTTTGTCAGGTGGAATGGCACCCAGCAGATCAGGAATGCCAGGAGAACTGCCAGGATGAGAGTGGTGGCCTTCTGATCCATTTTCTGAATGTTTAAAACCTCCATTAGCCTCTTTCTCAGAGTTTGAATAATTTTGACAGTGCAGAACAAAATAATGATAACAGGGACGATGAAGCTGAATGTTATGGTTGTCACCTCAGATGCCAGATATTGCTCTGGAAAAGTTAAGTTAAGTGAACAGTGAGTAAGATTTAACTGAGAGTTGAATTCTAACTTCCTGCAGATGAATATGGGGAGAGCAAAGACCAAGCCAAGACCCCACACAAACAGACATCCCAGTTTGGCATAAAACGGCCGGCGTATCCTCTCATGGGAAAGCGGGTGCACCAGTGCCACATAACGATCTATGCTAACCATAACAAGGAAGTAAATACTGCAGAACGCATTCATGTAGATAACAGCTGATGTCACTTTGCACAGGCTTTCACTGAAAGGCCAGTCAAATCCCTTTCTTGTATATTCAGCCCAGAAGGGCAAACAGCACACCAGAGCAAGGTCAGCTCCAGCCAGGTTGCTGAGGTATATCTCAGCCACAGTGCAGGCCTTCTTGTGGAGGCAGAAAACCATCAGCACAAACACATTAAAGATGATTCCAAGCACGCTGATGACCAGGATGTAGGGTGGAACCAGAGTGAAGATCAAGCTGTTGTCTTCAGGAATACAATGGTTTTCACTTGTGTTACTTTGGTCTCCAGACATCTTGACAGAGTAAGAGTTGGAACGGATGCTGCAGAGAGAGGACAGCAACACAGGTAAAACATTATGAAATGCTATGTTATATGGAACACAGCGATATACTTCATTGTCATCAAAACTCATAATGCAAAAGCTGTTGCTGTATTTCCATTTCGTTCCTAATAAATAAACACTGTGGCAAGTTCAGGCACAGAACCTGTTTTGGTGACTCCTGAAAGAAAATCTTTTTTTTTTTTTTAATGAACTTTTCTCACCATCTCTAAACCCTTACTAAAATTAAAAAACAATGACAAGAGTTAATTTTCTTAGTTTTGTGATTAGGATTAAAGCCTCTCTTTAAAAAAAATCAAAACAAAACAAAAAAAAAAAACCCCTTGCGATTAGGGTTGGTTCAGGTGACGGCAAACCATTCATACTTTTTTGCCATCACTTATTCAATTCAGGGAGTGTGGGAGGAACCCAGAGTACCCAGTGAGAGGATAGAAACACTATGCAAAAGGTCCCCGACTGGATTTGAACCCAACAGCTTTGTACTTTGAAGCAGCAGAGGATACCACTGCACCACTGTACTGCCAAGCCTAACACTGAAGTTGCTCTAGGCTACAATTAGACAACTTACTATGACGCACAACGTATTTTCCTTCTATTTCTCATAAACTTTTATCTACTTTCTACCATAGTTTGTGTTTTCCTTTGCTTACCCATGAACCACTTGTTTCTCTTCTTTTTCCACTCGTCTCCCAACTATTCACAGTAAAGATGGCTAGCCCTTCCTGAATCGGGGTTTGCCAAAGGCCTCTTCCTGTCTCAAAGAAGTGTTTCCCCCCAGGGACTTGTATGCGTGTCAGGTTTTTCTCTATCATAGTCTTCATCTTTCACTATAAAGACCTTAAGGGAACAGTTTGTGCAAACTGGTGCTAAATAAATAAAAACCAACTGATTGTTCCCCTTGCCTAGACATTTAAAATAGTAAACAAACACACAAACAAACAAAAAAAAACCCTCCTCAAAAAATAAAAAAAACTCAATCTTTCATAGAAAATTGATTTTCTATGAAAATCTGGTGTTAATGACAGATAATTGATATCTTGAGTAACATCAACACCAACAATAACTCAAACACTCAATTCTCTAAAGGGTTGCTGAACTTTGTTTTTGTTGCTTTTAAAACTTTTTTTTGTATTAAAAGTACTTAATTCTAACACCCCCCTCTTCCCCACGCCTATGTAGTATTTTTTTGTATTTGTTTTTGCACATAAACGATAACAACCCAAAGGTATTCACATTTTGAACTTACTGCGGTTCAGCAAAACAGAAACCACATTGAATGCAGAACTTTTCCATATCTGTCACTTAACGCTGCATAATATGAAAAGCAATTGCACAAAAGGATGATTAACGGTTATCAGCACCAATCCAACAACATTTTTTCTGCATGTCGCCTCCACTGTATACAGAAACTGCGGGGCATCCACAGTTTCTGTATGTTTTCTCAGCAGCTTTAAAACAATTTTAACTGAAATGCATGAACGCTTAAAAACAAAACAAAGTGGCAAAAAACAAAAACTCGTCATCATGTGTGTGTGTTTGTATTAGTCTAAATGTTTAATCGTACTTACTCGTTTTGGTTAAAGGTTCTCAAAACGCTAAACGTGTTGAGACAAATCCAGTTAAGAATCTGCAGTTACACCTGACAGAGTTCATAACCTGCACAGCCAGAATATTAACTCAAAACTTTGTTATTTGTCACAAGTTATGATATAAAGCAGAAAACACTTTTCATTATAAATCATTATGCACACTGTTAAGTTGTAGTTATGATTTAATTAACCTTAAACTGCAGAAGAAAAAAGGTAAAAAAAAAAAAAAAAGAAAGAGAGAAAGAAAAAAAAAAAAAAACACAGACAGAAAAGTAAAAAACAAGTTTGTTCATACCTTGTACGCAAGAGTCTGTCCTCTAGGTAAAAAAGAAAGCGTCCAAAAAATCAACTATACACATCCAACACCTTGTGCTACTGACTGTGGCTGTCGCTGACTTCGAGGGGAAAGTAAACAGATGGCTCGCGCTGCTGCCACACACTTCGGTCAATCCCTCCCCTTTCTCTGTTTAAGTACCGTTGTGGTACGGAGGGCCTAACGTGCCGGAATGAAATAAATAAACATTTCAGCAAATAATTTTGTCATTAATTCAACGGAAATTATATGTATATGTGTGTGTGTGTGTGTGTGTGTATATATATATATATATATATATATATATATATATATATATATATATATATATACTCGTACCACAATCATTTCCATTGAAGAAACCCATAAATCATCTTACCATGTGGGTTTTGGCAGGAGGTGGATTATCAAGACCAAAACAACAAGGTTCAATTGCAGCTTCTTCTCAAGAAGACTGTAAGACTGGTGAACTTCATACCTCATTAATTCCACCAGCACTATTCTGCCCTACTGTGCTGCTACATTGTCATGTACATAAGGAAACATCTAAATGAAAATAAAGTAACCTTGAACCTTGAAGTGCTGATAAACTTTCCGATAATAACTTTACCCCCCCCCATAAATGTTATATTATAGCTACACCATGTGTATTCAAATTTTTTTCATTTGTGGAGCTGAGGAATGACACTGTGCAACCAGAACCAGTTCAGGTTCTTTAAACCATCTCAGTTGCTATGGACTTAACAGAAGAATGATTGGACTTTCCTGTTACTTTTGAAACCCATCCAAAACTCATAAAGTAAATTTTACAACACTCCCAGCACTACAGCAAGATTGCCTTTTCTTCTCGTTATGCCCCTCGACTTTGAACCAATATGTAAGCGGAAACTTAATTCCCAATTTTAAGTAGCATTTATCCAATATCCAATACAGCTGCCAGTGGAGAAGTTTCCAGTAGCTTTAAACAGTTTTCAATGTGATGCTGACATATAAGCTGTATAGTTAAATGTTGATCTCATTAAGTGTGACTGCATGGACGCTCTTTTCACTGATTCTTTTTTTCCACCACTGCTGCAGTACATGCCTCACAGCCACAGTAATCTGAGATGCGCTGTCCTCCACAGTACTAGCACTTGAACTTTGTTTTCCTTTACACACAGCAGCAATGTGCCATTAATATAATTTTGGCCCTTAAAACCTCTGGGGATGTATAATGTCTAAGTGCATAGCTCATATACCCTTTGAAAACATTGCTTTTGCCCCCCCCACACACACTTTAGCATTACAGCTAAACTGTCACATTAATCTCTATTTCCTCTTGTCTTTAAGCGCTGTGCCTTGGTTACCATAGAGACTGCTATATTTTCTTTGGTCTGCTCAGCTCTAATAGCTGTCGGCACACCAGAAATAAGTCCAAGGACAATCTTATTGTCCTCAGTCAATGTGCTTGTCAACTTTTGGCCTGTAATTTTGCCTGATCTGATGACTGACCTTGTCCCTACAGATAATTATGTCTTACTTCTAATTTTCCTGGTGTTTTTGATGTCTACTACTTTATATATCACTTTGGCTCCTGACTCAGTTTAACGACCACTTTACGCTGCTCATTTGGCGTCCCTCATGTGACAATGGTTTGGTCATTATCACTTTCATCTGCATTCATTAACAGCTTTTTGCAGTTTTTCTGCTTAGTAAGCAGTGACTGAAAGCACAAACAACAGATCCTGCTAACCACCAAATGAAACAAATTAAATGTGTTTTTACATAAACGAAATTAATTAATCAATCACACATTTAAAGACGTGTAATTAATGATGCATCATTTACTATTTTAAATAATTAATGGCACATGACATAATGATCTATTTATTCATTTAATAATATTCATTTAATTTTGGCACTTTTGAGCCTCAACAGTGTAGCAGTTTGCACTATTTATTTTTGTAGTATTTCCTCAGAAATCATTGACGTGTCCACAAGAGTTCCAAAGTTGTCTTTAAACATGCTGCTGCTGACAATTTACAAGGTATTTATGTTTTCAAAGAAACTGTGGGATCAGAGATGGGGGTGTGTGTTGAACTCTCTCACACTCTGTCTGACTCTGTCTTTATTTATAGTGGTGCAGAACTCGGGCCTTATACATAAGATAACTCTGCACCATCCCTTGCTTCTTGTTTGAAATTTCTACATATTTAAACTTTCATTTCTTTACATACTGTCATATTTGCAGAGAAACAAATCCAAATGCAGTAACTTAAATCTACCTTTATTTCAGGTGATGATATATTTTTTTTTTGCTTAAAAAAAAGCCAACAAAGCGAAACCTGGTTGTCGGCATTTCATCAGCTTTCCTATAGTTTCAACATGAAAGAGAAAATACTTTTAAATATTGTAAGTACATTGACTATGAACAACTATGTAAATTTGATTAAGTCCAAAATTATTGGTATTTATGAAGCTGTACAATTAACAGTACCTTTGTTATTTGGCCTGCATGAGATTAAATTAGGCTTATGATATGTAATATATTTACATTACACTGATTTTCTATTAGTGTTTCTTTGATGCTATTAAAAAAAAGTTAGAGATGTCATATAAGACACTGATGGACTTGCAGATATACTGAGTGGTTTAGTAACTCATGAAGCCTTTGATGGCGTGCACCCTGACAGTGTTTCATTAGAACCCGTGTAACAGGATCACTGAGGTATTTTTAAATGATATTTTATCAAATGCTTTCAATTCAATTCAATTCAATTCAAATTCTTTATTGTACCACAAGGGGAAATTAGTTTAGTTAAGCAGCATGCAACATCAACGTAAACAAAACAATAATATAAAATAATAATGACAATAATAGTAATAGAAAGTCACAGGACGGTTATTTGCCATTAAGGAGATGGGATGCAGTAGGGATAAAAGAAACCTGGAGTCTTTGGTCTTCCTCAAAGGTACTCTAAAGCAGTGGCCAGAAGGCAACAACTCAAACTCACTGTGAAGTGGATGTTCAAGCAATTAACACTAGAAAGAGCCTTCCTAAGCACATTTTTGTTGTAAATGGCCAAAAGTCCATCTTGCCAGCGCCCTGAAATTTTACGAGCAGTTCTTACCAGAAGTCCCAACCGATTCTTATTCTTCACTTTCAGGTTACAGCGATACGAAAAGACATCACAGATTCAATTAAACTTATAAAACAAAGAGAACATCTCAGATGAGACATTAAAGGATATAATTTTCCTTAAAAAGAACAGTCTTTGTTGAACTTTTTTAGTAGTGGCATCAGCATGAGATTCAAAACACAATTTATGGTCAAGTATCACACCTAAATATTTATAACTGTCCACAATCCCAATATCAGCAGCCTTAATGATAGTAGGTGAAGAGCTATAAAAGGACTTCCTAAAATTAGTAATCATGTCTTTAGTGAAAGGAAGGACTCATCACACCAATCCACAAAATCATCTACAAACTTCCCATGGCCTGACTCGTCCCCCACAAGAAGACTGACGATCACTTTGTCATCAGCAAACTTCAGGATGTGTCTGTTTGAGAAATTACTGCAACACTCATTTGTGTTTAGAATGAACAGAAGGGGTGAGAGGCAGCAACCCTGGGGAGATCCAGTAGAGGAGGAGAGCACGTCAGAAAATACATGATTCACTCTCATTGTGACCAATTGGTCAGAAAGTCTGTCAGCCAGCCAATCAGACTAGCGCAAAGCCTAAAATGACTGTAAAGTCTGTGAGCAAGTAAGAAGGGTTCAATTGTGTTGAATGCCGATGAAAAGTCAGCAAATAATAATCTTGCATGGGTGTGAGGGGCCTTGAAATGATTATTCAAGAAATGCAGGAGTGTGAGAACAGCATCCTTCACATCTCTCCCTGCTCTATAGGCGAACTGGAAGGGGTCAAGATGGTGTTCAACATGCATTAAAATCTCCTTCTTAATCATCTTCTCAAGTCAGAGCCACAGGCCCAAAATCATTCAGTACCTTAGGTGAACTGCCCTTAGCAACTGGAACAATGACAGCATGTTTCCAAATCTTAGGTACTTTTTGCTCATACTTAATCCCCCATTCATTGTTTAAAATCATCACAGCACACGTCTTAACTTAAAATATCTCAATACTGCAATTCAGTGTGTGCGTGTGAGGACATAAAGTTGGATGTTTTATTTATTTCATTGGTGGATGAGTACCTCAGCTCTTTTCTGGAAGGGTTTTCCTACACTAACATAGAGAACGGAGTTAAGGACACAGTAGAAGAAGGATGAGTTAGAAGATGACCTGCACAATGTGACACTCGAGAATGTGAATGTCTTGGAGTAAATCTAGTATCCTGCTCATGTGAAATGGCAGTGGATTAGGAACACCAGGAGAAATGCCAGGTTGGTGGTGGACTTCTCAATTTTTAAACAGTTAAACTGGCCTGCTTTTTTAAGAGCTTGAATAATATGGTACATTTCTCTTTTATTTTTAATGTTCTCTCTAACTGAGAAATTGTAACTTCAATGAGCAATGATCAAGTCAAGACCCCAGTAGGCTACTCTTCCGCTCCTGGCGAAGTCTGTGCACCAGTGCCACCTAAGGATCTATGCTAAGGAAAATGAGGACTTAGATGCTGCAGAACGCATTCATGCAGATAACAGCTGATGACTACATGTGTAGGATTTCACTGAAAGGCCAGTCATAGCCATTTCTTACACAGAATACCATTAGCAAAAATGCAAAAACCCCAACAAAAAACCCTTAAAGATGATTCCAAGCACACTGATGACCAGCATGTACACTGGAAACCGCCAACATCACCGTCAACAAGCTTGTGGGAGCCAAGTTAAGATAGTTCATATGTTTTAGTATTTATATTTCGCTGTTGTTAAGCTTGTTTGTGTAATTACGGTAATAATTTTGGAAGTAAATGCATGTTTATGGTGGAACTAAAATTATTTTATTGCTCTGTTGGTTTGGTTACGTAGTACCATGAATACATGTGCCTTAAAAGACTCGTGTTTATAGTAAAATCCGGGCATCACGGATGTATGCAGGTTAGCGCATGCGGTGCGGGAGGGGGGAGAGAGAAAAAGAGTTAACACGGCATAAGCTATACGCGGCAGCAGGGTAGAACAGAGCCACACGGTTTTCCTACCGTAGTAGGTTATTTTGTTGAGGATAAGTTAAACCTGACCACTCCTGTAAGATGCAAACTGTGGAATAATTTTTTTGTTACATCTTTTCACATCGGAGTCCCGTGGAGTTCTTTTTCCTCTTCAAACTGATGTACGCGAGTGAAGCACGGGAAAACTGGTCTCACGGCTTACACAAAGCTAATTATATCAGGAGTGCAATGACTTCGTCATTTGTGTTGTTTTGGTTTCCAGATATTGTCACAGAGCCAAATTTGGACGGGATTCTAAACAAAAAACCAGAAAAGATATCATTTTAAGTGTCTCTTTTCTGGCATATTGTCGTTACTATGTTGTTACTCTGGAGATGCAGAGATGCACGTCCATTGGGTAACACTGATGTTTTAATTTTTGCCCACCAAGGTTTTACAAAAAAAGTGTACTCAAAATGCTCATATTTCAATTAGTTCCCAAAGAGGCTGAATCAAAATAATAATTTTTAGAAAGCAGTGGCAAAATCCAAGCTCTGTGATTTGATAGTGTAGTTATGTAGTGATGCTTGTTTTTGCTGGGATAACAAAACTTTTCATTATCTAGTTTTAGTCAGTGGCACAAAAAGCTGTAGGCACAGGATCATAGGTCGGTGGATCATAGGTTACCTAGGTTCAGCTGTGTCCCTGCCCACAGCGTGATCACCACACTTGTAAACAGGAGCACAACTGCACATGAAAATGGCTGCAAACGCTGAAAAGAATATCTGCTAAAACCAAGCAGATTTTAGTATTTTTCATTTATTTCTTATATTGCAAACATTTGCACTGTTATCAGTATTTGCACAGTATTTTATATTATTTTTTGATAATCTTTAAAGTCATTATTCAATACATTGTTATTGTTAAATAAATATCGTCAAATAATCGAGATCTCAATTTCAGTGAAAATAATCATGATTATCATTTTTGCAATAATCGAGCAGCCCTAGTGCAACACAATGATCTATGCTAACCTGAACAAGGAAGTATATTCTGCAGAATGTATTCGTGTTGATAACAGCTGATGACACTTTGCATAGGATATCATTGAAAGACCATCTGTTATCAGCCCAGAAGCTCGCACAGCACACCACACATATATACACTCGTAAACAGGAGCACCACTGCACATGAAAATAATTGCAAATGCAAAAAATGAATTTCTGATGCAAATCCCAGAAGATTAGTTCTGTAGCTGCAGAATTACCAGAAACTGCAAAACAACTGCAAAAAAACAAAACAAAACAAAACAAAAAACCAAACCAAACCAAACCAGTGGTGCCTGTCAGTTGCTCAGATGGTAGCTGTCAGCTTTATGCAGGTTACACATAGATTTACACACTCTGCTCCCAGGTAAGTCACCTAGTATGATAGCCACAACCCTAATAATCCTATTTGGATGATATGAGTCAGTGGCAGAAACACAATCATATAATAATGAAAAACAAATCAAAAACCCAAACAGACAACTTAGTTTAAAACCCTTCTAGCAAAATAAGTTTTTTAAGTTATGGAAGCTGCTATAGCGTCTTCTCTCTAAGATCACACCTTATGCCGCCAATGTAAGAATATATATATGAACACAAAGGCTCCTAATGCTTGGATGAATAATTGCCAGTTTAATTTTTCAAACTTTAAGGCTTTTTTCACTGCTTGAAGAATTCCTTTGTCCTGTTCTGGAAGCTTTTCCCAATAATGACGTGGAGAATGGGGATAAGGACACTGTTGAAGAAGAGTAAGTACATGGAGACCTCTTGGATGATTACAAGTATGATGTGACATTTCGGCAACACTAGTAACGATGCCACGTGGACTGGCACCCAGCAGATAAGGTATGACAGTACAACTGCCAGGATGAGAGTCGTGGTCTTCTGCTCTGTTCTCTCAGGTTTTAAAACCCCCATTAGCCTTTTTCTCAGAATTTGAATAATTCTGACAGCGCAGAACGAAATAATGACAACAGGGATGATAAAGTTGAATATTATGTCTCTCACCTCATACAGCAGATATTGATCTAGTGAAGTGGAGTCGAGTGTACATTCAGTTGTATTTGACTGAGGGTTGAATTCTAACTTAATGATGATGAATATGGGGAGAGCAAAGACCAAACCAAAACTCCACACAAACAGACATCCCAGTTTGGCATAAAATGGCCTGCTCATCAACTCGTGGAAAAGTGGGTGCACCAGTGCCACATAACAATCTAAGATAGCCAGAACAAGAAAGTAAATATTGCAACATGTACTCATTCTTATAACAGCTGGTATCAGCTTGCACAGGCTTTCACTAAAAGGCCAGTCATAGTTGGCTCTTGCATCATCAACCCAGAAGGGCAAACAGCACACCAGAAGAAGCTGAGTTCCAGTCAAGTTGCTCAAGTAGATCTCAGTCACAGTGCAGGCCTTCTTGTGGAGGCAGAAAACCATCAGCACAAACGCATTAAAGATGAATCCAAGCACACTGATGACATAAACCGGAGCCACAGCGATGATTATGTTATTGTTGTCAACAAAGATGTAATCACAATGGTCTTCACTTGTGTTGCTTTGGTTTCCGGACATCTTCAGTGTCAGGAATTAAGTTGGCAGGGATGCTGGAGTGAAATAAAGGATACCAAAATAGAAAACATAAATATAATTTTAACTGGTATTGTTCTAACATAATTTGTTATGATGACAGAAAATATAGAGATGCAATTCTGAATAAGACTGTTATATAACTAACAGGCTTCAGACCCTGAGTGACCTGAATTGGAATAGGAGAAGAAAATGGATAGGTTGATAGTATTTGATTCAATTTTAAAGACCATCATCATATTAGAAAACATGCATAACCAATGCACAATTTAAATCATATTTAGAGCTGAGCGTGCTTTCCAGCATCATAGAGTCATCGTCACAACACCAGCTACATAAAACAAGTTCACAAGTTTTATTATGCTTTTTGGGGGAAGTCTGTATTAAATACATTTTCGTTTGTGCTAAATACATTCCTATAAACGTTGTTACTGCATGAGGCTGAATTTGATCAAAACACAAAACATGCTGAGACAAAATCAGTTAATCTGCCGTCTACTTGTCGACACGTTACTGTACACCTAAAAACATCACTGCTTCCAAAACCTGTGCAGCTGTTAAACTGAAGAAATTTCCTTTTTTATACAGATAGTGCCAAAAGGTCAAAAACACTGTTCCTGATGGACAGTGATTTAGACCTTGCAAATATTCCAACTAAAGGTAAAGACATAAGAAAGTAAATTCCAAGCCAAATTAAGCGTTTACATACCTTGCAGGCAAATTAGTCTGTGCTCCTGATGGGAAAAGAACAAACAGCCAGCTACACTCTCTCAGTACCTTCTGCTACAGTCTTCTTTCTGAAATGCTTAATTTAAAGAAGAAACTAAACTGATAGTCAAGTGATTTCAGATAAGAGAGACATCACACCCAGTCTATGACCACTTCCTTTACTCTTCACTGAAGTCCTTAGTTACTTCTAAACATTTTTTTCTCTGGGTTGATTTTATAAACAAAAATGACCCTATTATGGACTGAGAAAATTTTCCATTTATTAACTTAATGCCAACATGTTAGACGCTGTGGTTATCGATTAAAATACACAGGATACTTTTAACGACATGTCTATTCCAAACTACAGATCCTGATTCATTTTGACTGCAGGAAAGACCTGGAAAAACTTTCAGGCTTTCACCTTTAACAGGTGTTTTTTAAGATATTTGTGTTGAAACATGACAAAAATGCCTGGATGTCTCCCAGTGCACCATTTTAAAAATATAGTCAGTATCTTGAAATGAATTTGATATGCTACTTCAAAGCACATTGTGCGCTGTCTGTCCTGCGTGCTGCATAACAACATTCAATATTTAGTATTTACTGCTGTTTACACTTAGCTAGATTAATGCGATGGTGTTGTGTTTAGTATGTTGCTTTGGTTTTTTTGCTTGTTTTCTATTCTTTCTCTCTCAACAGGTGATCCAGGAGATTTTTTTTTCCCTTTCTCACTGTCCCTCTTCCCTTCTGTTTTTCTTTTCCTTCCTCTCTTTCTTTCTCCCTTTCCTATCCCTCACTCATGTCTGTCCCGTCTGTAACAACTGAAAATAAAATAAAATAAATAATAAAAACAAAGGTCGATCAAATGGACCAATACGGCAATGCCACGATGATCCATTTGGCAAAATAAATCCATTGGGTATCCTTGTTGGTCTTCAGACAACAATTCTGACGGCTAAAGAACCAAATGGGACAGGCAAAAAAACAAAAACAAATAAAAAACAAAAGAAAGAAATGAATTTGATATATAAGGCTAGAAATTCACAGCAATCATTTAAGTTCATTATATATTTTGAAACTTTGAGTCATAACATTTTTATTCAATTCAGATATGGTCGAGCAGAAGGCCCACGTTGATTTGAGATGGGGTGATCCATATGAGAAACAGAAAATACACGATTATTATATGTTTATATTTTCTGTTCATATGTTCTTTGAGTTAAATACATAAATGTATGATGTGATTTATTAAACCGTCACAATTTTTCTTACACAGCATAATTATGTTGTGATTTGTTTGAATAAATAAGTCACACGGCGAGTAGAAATTAATTTTTTTATTCATTGACAACAAGTATTAATACAGTAGCTGCAGAATTACCAAACACTATTTGCATGTACAAGAATTTAGAAAAATAAATTTTAAGAAGACATTTGCCCAGAGGGTAGCTGTCAGCTTTATGCAGGTTACACATAGATTTACACACTCTGCTCCCAGGTAAGTCACCTAGTATGATAGCCACAACCCTAATAATCCTATTTGGATGATATGAGTCAGTGGCAGAAACACAATCATATAATAATGAAAAACAAATCAAAAACCCAAACAGACAACTTAGTTTAAAACCCTTCTAGCAAAATAAGTTTTTTAAGTTATGGAAGCTGCTATAGCATCTTCTCTCTAAGATCACACATTATGCTGCCAATGTAAGAATATATATATGAACACAAAGGCTCCTAATGCTTGGATGAATAATTGCCAGTTTAATTATTCTACCTTTAAGGCTTTTTTCACTGCTTGAAGAATTCCTTTGTCCTGTTCCGGAAGCTTTTTCCAATGATGATGTAGAGAATGGGGTTAAGGAAAGTGTCAAAGAAGCCTAAGTAGGAAGAGACCAAATCGATGATTTCCAGCAGTATGTGACATTTCTGAATGTCAGTGTTTTTGAACACAAATATTTTCACGCAGAATATCACCCTGCAGATCAGGCATGACAGTGCAACTGCCAGGATGAGAGTCGTGGTCTTCTGCTCTGTTCTCTGTGGTTTTAAAAACCCCATTCGCTTTTTTCTCAGAATTGTAATAATTCTGACAGAACAGAACAAAATAATGACAACAGGGATGATAAAGCTGAATATTATGTCTCTCACGTCATACAGCAGATATTGATTTTGTGAAGTGGAGTCGACTATACATTCAGTAGTATTTGACTGTGGGTTCAATTTTACCTTACTGTAGATGAATACGGGGCAAAGCAAAGACCAAACCAAAACTCCACACAAACAGACATCCCAGTTTGGCATAAAATGGCCTGCTCATCAACTCGTGGAAAAGTGGGTGCACCAGTGCCACATAACAATCTAAGATAGCCAGAACAAGAAAGTAGATACTGCAAAAGAAATCCATTTCCCCAACAGCTTGTACCAGCATGCACAGGCTTTCACTGAAAGGCCAGTCAATGCTTAATCTTGCATCATCAGCCCAGAAGGGCAAACAGCACATCAGAAGAAGCTGAGTTCCAGTCAAGTTGCTCAAGTAGATCTCAGTCACAGTGCAGGCCTTCTTGTGGAGGCAGAAAACCATCAGCACAAACGCATTAAAGATGATTGCAAGAAGGCAGATGACATAAAATGGAGAAATACGGAAGATTAACGTGTTGTTGTTAAAAATGGTGGGACAATGCTCTTCACTTGCGTTGCTTTGGTTTCCAGTCATCTTCAGTGTCAGGAATTAAGTTGGCAGGGATGCTGGAGTGAAATATAGGATACCAAAATAGAAAACATAAATATCTTGTTAACTGGCATTGTTTTAACATAATTTGTTATGATGACAGAAAACATAGATACACCTAATTCTGAATAAGACTGATATGTAACTACCCGGCTTCAGACCCCGAGCGACTTGAATTGGATAAGCAGAAGAAAAATGGATTGATTGATAGTATTTGATTCAGTTTTAAAGACCATCATCATATTAGAAAACATGCATAACCAATGCACATTTTACATCATATTTAGAGCTGAGCGTGCTTTCCAGCATCATAGAGTCATCACCACAGCACCAGCTACGTAAAACAAGTTCACAAGTTTAGTATTTCCATCCTCACTTTTACAGACAGTTTAAAACAATTTAAATGTGAATTTATTATATGTTTTGGGGGGCAGTCTTTATTAAATACATTTTCATTTGTGTTAAATACATTACTATAAACGTTGTTACTGCATGAGGCTGAATTTGATCAAAACACAAAACATGCTGAGACAAACATGCTGAGACAAACATGCTGAGACAAACATGCTGAGACAAAATCAGTTAATCTGCCGTCTACTTGTCGACACGTTACAGTACACCTAAAAACATCACTGCTTCCAAAACCCGTGCAGCTGTTAAACTGGAGAAATTCCCTTTTTTAAACAGATAATGCCAAAAGGTCAAAAACACTGTTCCCGATGGACAGTGATTTAGACCTTGCAAATATTCCAACTAAAGGTAAAGACATAAGAAAGTAAATTCCAAGCCAAATTAAGTATATACATACCTTGCAGGCAAATTAGTCTGTGCTCCTGATGGAAAAAGAACAAACAGCCAGCTACACTCTCTCAGTACCTTCTGCTACAGTCTTCTTTCTGAACTGCTTAATTTAAAGAAGAAACTAAACTGATAGTCAAGTGATTTCAGATAAGAGAGACATCACACCCAGTCTATGACCACTTCCTTGACTCTTCAATGACGTACTTAGTTACTTCTAAACATTTTTTTCTCTGGGTTGATTTTATTAACAAAAATGACCCTATTATGGACAGAGAAAATTTTCCATTTATTAACTTAATGCCAACATGTTAGACGCTGTGGTTATCGATTAAAATACCAATACGGGACTTACTCTGCTGTATGAACACCATAATACTGATGATCCAACAAAGAAAGTCAGAGACAACATGTACACAAAATGTGATGAACGGAGGTGAAACAGGTGGGGAACAGAACAGAGCTGAGGTAAGTCAGGAAATAGGAAAGGGCAGAGAAAGCAAGTAAAACTAAACAACATGGTCAGAAACAGAAACTTTAAAAGTAAAGACAGGAACTGATGAAAGGGAGCAGACAAACCAGAATACATACAAACCAAAATGGTGCGATAAGACAGACTGAGCACGACACGAGGAGACATAATGACAGAGACAACTAGATACGAGAAAAGGGAAGAAGCTAAATGCAGCCTGAAAGTCACCAGTAACAAAAGCTAAGAAGTAAGGTCTCAATTAACAAGCATATATAATAAATTATACAGAATACACACAATTAGAA
The DNA here is from genome assembly GCF_900408965.1 of Simochromis diagramma. Classification (NCBI taxonomy): domain Eukaryota; kingdom Metazoa; phylum Chordata; class Actinopteri; order Cichliformes; family Cichlidae; genus Simochromis; species Simochromis diagramma. Next base: position 9,625,630 of record NW_024387030.1, read on the forward strand.
GATAATATTCAGCCTTCAAATTTTATTTGAATGGTGCCAAATCACAAAAACAGTCACCTCAAGGTGTGTTTATATTATAAGGTAAAAGACGCTAAGATAAGTACAAAATAAGCCTTGCAAATTACAATAAATGTATAGAAGAATCACAGGGATATAATACCACACCTAACAAAACTATAAACAAAACTACCTTTCAAAAATGAAGAGCAGAGATTTTAATTAATCTCCAAAATATTCATGAAAAACCTCAAAACAGAAGATGACACTTTATGCATAAAAAGCAGATATTGATTCAATATTAAATGCCTGCCCCTGTGTTAATGTAATTAAATAATCCTAGACATAATTGTTGCAAAGAACTTGAGTTGAATAAATACTCGATACAATAAGTTGAAGAAAACAAAATTTAGATTCTTTGATAAGAAGTAATAAAACTGTCGCTGACACTATTTGTTTCCAATAATTAAACAAAGTAGAACTCACTTTTTTCTCTTTTGTTTTTTCTTTTTGAATACTTTTTATTTACTTACTTCTCTGTCCTTTGTCTAGAGCATGGATGCAAGCTGCAATTATTGCAGTCATACATGTTGTAAACTTCTGTAATACAACAGGGCCACCCTAACTGTACATTTGGATTATATGTGCAAACGACAGGAACATATTCATCTTGCACAGAGGACAAAAATGTGTTTCTCTATTGGAAAACACCGATTGACTGTTCCTCAAATAACACAATTTAAAACAGCAGCTGGTTGGGGCTTCTGTGCTTACAGCCAGAGCTGTGTGCCTGAGAAGATCCTATCAAGGATATCCATCATCCATCATGGTGGTCATCCTGTGTCTTTCTGTGTCTGCTTTGTGTCTGCTTTGTGGGCAGAGCATTGGTTCCTCACCTGTTCTGCTCACCTGCTGATGACAATCAACGAGGCAATACTTAAGGGCAGGGCATCTACTCATCTACTCTGTGCCAGTCTGTCAGCTATCTCATGGTGGTAACCAGGCTGTATCTTTACGTCTGTGCTCTGTACTTATCTTGATTTCCTTGTGTCTTCAGTTTCTCTGCCACTTCACTGCTCAACACACTCCTAGCTCAAGTCTCTGGATCCTGGTCACTTTGGCAAAATTCACTGAATCGCCTCTCACCTTCTTCCCGTCACTCTTGGATTCTTGGAAACAAGGCTGAATGGGAAAATGGGATTTAGAAGGCTTCTAAAGAAGGCTTAGTATGCAGAATCTCAGTATTTATTCTGTCGAGTACATCTAGTATCCTGCTCATGGGAGAATGGGCACCCAGCAGATCAGGAATGCCAGAATGAACAACTCACAGGATGAAAGTGGTGGCCTCCTACTCCATTCTCTGAGTGTCTCACCCCTCTTTTTCCCAGTGTGTCAATAATTATGACAGTACAGAAGGAGATCATGGAAACAGAAATGATGAAGCTGAAGATAATGGCCCTTTTTGTTTTTATCGATATAAAAATATGGAAATGTACCGATACGTGATCAGAATTATAATATTTCTGACTGTCTGAGGCAAAAAAAATTCAGATTCGAATCAAATCGAATCGTGGATCAAATTGATTCGGGAGCTTGTGAATCAGAATCGAATCGATTGTAGAAATCAGTGGCGATACCCAGCCATAGCCCCAAATGCAGACTACAGGAGACTTGAAGAAATAAAAAAGTGAGCTTCATTGCAGCTGATTCAATGCTAAAAGAAAAAATCCAAACAAAGGCTTAGAAAGTCCAAATAGCACCAGGAGGAGAAAACACACTAGGAACTAGAAAGATGGACACCAGAGGCTTTAAACACATACACAAAGTAATCATGAAGAGTCAGCACAGCTGGAGATAACAAGGCATAGCAGAATCTAGACACAAACGGGAAGGTAAAAAAATATAGACCACAAGAGGCCAAAGACCCAAATTAAAAAGATGAAGCAACAAAACAGGGCAAAGCCTAACATTAAGACGGGGACTTGACAGTAAAACACCAGAGGAACTAAAATAATGCCAGAAGGGGGGATATTTCTGACAGAACCCAGAAATGCAATAATAATCACAGGAACACTAACAAAGCTCAGCCTAAAATAATAATTAAACTAAAGCTCAAGAACAGCAATGAAAAGCAAACTAAAATGCTCAATTATAAGAAGAAGACGCAAGAAAAGCCAAGAAAAACTGCAAAACATGACAGCTGCTTAATTCTCTGAGTGTTTAAACGAACTGCTAGACTGTTTCTCAGAACTTGACTAATGCTGTGCAGAAGGATAACAGGGATGATAAAACTAAAAATAATCAGCATCTTCTCCATCATTAGATATGGATCTTTTGTGAGATTAAATGTGCATTCAGTAACATTTGACTGAGGGTGAATTTTGACCTTCCTGTAGATGAATGTGTGAAGAGTAAAGACCCCACACAAGCAGACATCCCAGTTTTGGTGTAAAATGCCCTACTCTTCCTCTCATAGGAAAGCACCAGTGCAACATGTGATCTATGCTAACCTGAACAAGGAAGTATCTTCTGCAGAATGCATTCGTGTTGATAACAGCTGATGACACTTTGCATAGGATATCATTGAAAGACCATCTGTTATCAGCCCAGAAGCTCACACAGCACACCACACATATATACACTCGTAAACAGGAGCACCATTGCACATGAAAATGGTTGGAAATGCAAAAAATGAATTTCTGCTGCAGATCCCAGAAGATTAGTTGTTCCTTTGGTACTTAAGATGACAGCCAACATTTATTTATATTGATAAATATATTTCTATATAACAGTGTTTGAGGGTACTCCTTTAAAAAGTGATGTGTAGGTGCACCTCACTTATATATTTATGTATGTATAAATTATATTTATAATAGGCGAGACCTGTGTTTGGTTCTCTAAACTGTGGCATGCTTGTTATCAGATCATCAGATAGTTGGATGTTTTGCTTATATTTTCAGTAGTTTTGTTAGATGATGGTATATATGGCACTTCACAGCATTCATCTTTCAGTGACAAACATTATTTTTTTCAATGTATTTCACTTTATTTTAGGCTATCATCAGTTTAGAAAGCGTTCATGGCCAGTTTTTATTTTCTAGGATTCATTATTTACAGCAAGAGTAGATTTGCATGAAAGGAAATGGTTTGTAATGGACAGATGCAAGGTGATCAATGGCCACAGCCTCGTGCAGTCAAGATGTATCACAAGACGGTTGATCTGTTTGTCTCACTAACAAACTAAACATGGCATTTTTAGAGGGTATAGCAGCCATGGCAGTTTGTCTTGAAACAGCAACAGTAATCTCCATATTTAGACCTTTTTCTAAAAATCCATTTTCGACTTTAATCTCGAAATATTGACTTTAAAAAAGAACTTCACTTATGTGCAAATAAAGTGGCAGGTAATTTTAAATTCTATCAGCTCAACTCACAGCGAACACACAAACTGTTTGTATGCTGTGTCGCACAGTGTGTTGCTAGCTAAAGGCCCAGCTGCTGTCTTTCACAGGGAGAGAAAGAGTGAGAGATAACTTTACTCTGAGAATAGAATAGAATAGAATTCAACTTTATTGTCATTGCACATGCACAGATACAGGGCAACGAAATGCAGTTTGCATCCATCCAGAAGTGCTTTAGTGATATAGATATATTACAATATATATTAGCAATAGTATAGATATGTAAGTATATTACAGAAATGGGTCTATTATGGTATGTTATAATGTACACGGTATGAAGTATGTTGTGAATATTCTATAACTATAAGTATGTACAGGCTGTAGTGAGTACAAGCTATGTACAGGCTATGAACAGGATATAACTATGAAAAAAAAAAACTATACAGAAATCTGAGATATACAGTTATACAGAAATGTGAACTATGCAAGTTATAAACAGTTGTAGGATTAAAAATTATCGTATGTACAGAATGATTATTTACACAGAGCTATACAGTAGTGCAGTTAAGAAAAGTGAGATATGTGGATAATTCCTACAGAGGCTATATAAAGTGCTAGTGTTTGTGAGTGGTGGTTCAGTCCATGTTATTATTGTGTGTTTGAGGGTACGGTTGTCCATTGTGTGTGTTTGTAGGTGGTTCTGGGTGTGTGTATGTTCAGTCCATGTGTTAACGTGGGTCAGATGTCAGGAGGCAGAGTTCAGGAGTCTGACAGCTGTGGGGAAGAAGCTGTTCCGGTACCTGGTGGTCTTAGTCCGGAGGCTCCTGTAGCGCCTCCCAGAGGGCAGGAGGGTGAAGAGTCCATGTGATGGGTGACTGGGGTCTTTGATGATTTTCCCAGCCCCTTTCAGACACCGCTTCCTGTAGATGTCCTTTATGGCAGGAAGTGGTACTCCGGTGATGCGCTGGGCAGTTTTCACGACCCTCTGCAACGCCTTCCGGTCCGAGGCAGAGCAGTTCCCGTACCAGACTGTTATACAGTTGGTCAGGATGCTCTCGATGGTGCAACGATAGAAGTTCACCAGGATGTCTGAGGACAGGTGGTTCTTCCTCAGAGTCCTCAAGAAGAAGAGGCGCTGGTGAGCCTTCTTGACCAGCTTGGAGCAGTTGGTCGTCCAGGTGAGATCCTCGGAGATGTGGACTCCCAGGAACTTGAAGCTGCTCACACGCTCCACAGCCGTCCCCTTAATGTGGATGGGTGGATGTGGGTCAGCATTCCTCCTGTAGTCCACGATGAGCTCCTTAGTCTTCCCGGTGTTAAGCAGCAGGTTGTTTCTGTCGCACCACTCAGCCAGACGATCCACCTCCTCCCTGTAGGCGGCCTCATCGTTGTCACTGATGAGGCCAATCACCGTGGTGTCATCTGCAAACTTAATGATGGTGTTGGAACCATCAGCAGGTCTGCAGTCGTGGGTGAAGAGGGAGTAGAGGAAAGGGCTCATCACACAGCCTTGTGGTACACCGGTGTTCATTGTGATGGTAGATGAGCAGTGGTTATCCAGCCGGACGTGTTGGGGGCGGTTGGTCAGGAAGTCCAGTAACCATTTGCAGATGAGGGAACTGATGCCCAGGTCTGTCAGTTTCCTGATGAGTTGTGAGGGGAGGATTGTATTGAACGCTGAACTGAAGTCTATAAACAGCATTCTGGCGTAGGTGTTGTTGTTGTCCAGGTGTGAGAGGACAGAGTGCAGTGCGATGGAGACTGCATCCTCTGTGCTCCGGCGGTATGCAAATTGGTGGGGGTCCAGGGTGGGGGGGAGACAGGATTTGAAGTGTGCTAGGACCAGCTGCTCTAAGCACTTAGTGATGATGGGGGTGAGTGCTACTGGGCGGTAGTCATTGAAGCTAGATGGGTTGGAGTTTTTGGGCATCGGGACGATGGAGGTGGATTTGAAGCAGGTCGGTACCACAGCATGGACCAAGGACAGGTTGAATATGTCTGTGAGCACTCCTGCAAGCTCCCCAGAACACGCTCTGAGAACACGCCCGGGGATGCCATCAGGACCTGCAGCCTTGTGGACATCAGCAAGACTAAGGAGTTGATCGTGGACTTCACTACAAAGCAGGAGAGGAATTACAAACCCCTCATCATCAGTGGCACGCCAGTGGAGAGAGTGGACATTTTCCGATACCTGGGTGTCCACATCACTCAGGACCTGTCATGGTCCTGCCACATCAACTCCCTGGTTAAGAAAGCCCGTCAGCGTCTCTTCTTCCTCAGAAGACATAGAGACTTCCATCTGCCACTGAAGGTGCTCAAGAACTTCTACTCCTGCACCATCGAGAGCGTCCTGACGGCAAACACCTGCACCTGGTTTGGGAACAGCACCAAGCAGGACAGACGAGATCTGCAAAGAGTGGTGCGCTCAGCCGCACACGCACCACCACACATTTCCTATAATCCTATAATTCCTATAATTTATAATCTTTATAATCTTTATAATCTCTTCTGCTATTTGCACATTCTTTACTGTAAATTCCTAAGTTAATTTGTAAATTTGTAAATTTTGTAGTAACCTGAAAATTGTAAATATTGTAAAACTTTTTCTTCTGTCATTTAATGGTCGGGCATTGTACAGCTACAAGCATTTCACCCCCATGTCATACTGTGTATGGTTGTGTGTGTGTGTGACAAATAAAATTTGAATTTGAATTTGGCTGTACTGTAGGCGTGTGCATCTCCTGACCTAAAGGCAGTGTTGCGGGCCTTCAGGAGGAGACTAACATCCCGGTTCATCCAAGGCTTCTGGTTGGGGTACATGGTGATCCGTTTCTGGGTGGTGACACTGTCTGTGGTTTTGGAGATGTAATCCAGTACAGATGAGGCGTACTGGTCCAGGTCTGTGTGGGTGAACATATTCCAGTCTGTGTTTTTAAATCTGTCCTGGAGCACTGCGTCTGTCCCCTCTGGCCACACTTTAATTGTCCTCACAGCAGGTTTCACACGTTGGATGGCACATAGGAAGACAAGCACAACATTTGAGAAAGAAAAGAGGTTAGATTTAAAGGTAAGGACTGCTCAGTGATCCTCGATAAACTGCAAATTTAAATCTGGAATACACAGACTTTGATTTGGGTTTCCATTATAGCGACCCTTAAAGGGAGCAGCCAAAAAACAACAGTGAAGAAGAAAATGTAAAAACATGAGCTAATTAAGAAGGAGCCTTTTAACGACATGTCTATTCCAAACTACAGATCCTGATTCATTTTGACTGCAGGAAAGACCTGGAAAAACTTTCAGGTGTTCGTCTTTAACAGGTGTTTTTTAAGATATTTGTGTTGAAACATGACAAAAATGCCTGGAGGTCTGCCAGTGCACCATTTTAAAAATATAGTCAGTATCTTGAAATGAATTTGATATGCTACTTCAAAGCACATTGTGCGCTGTCTGTCCTGCGTGCTGCATAACAACATTCAATATTTAGTATTTACTGCTGTTTACACTTAGCTAGATTAATGCGATGGTGTTGTGTTTAGTATGTTGCTTTGGTTTTTTTTGCTTGTTTTCTATTCTTTCTCTCTCAACAGGTGATCCAGGAGATTTTTTTTCCCTTTCTCACTGTCCCTCTTCCCTTCTGTTTTTCTTTTCCTTCCTCTCTTTCTTTCTCCCTTTCCTATCCCCCACTCATGTCTGTCCCGTCTGTAACAACTGAAAATAAAATAAAATAAATAATAAAAACAAAGGTCGATCAAATGGACCAATACGGCAATGCCACGATGATCCATTTGGCAAAATAAATCCATTGGGTATCCTTGTTGGTCTTCAGACAACAATTCTGACGGCTAAAGAACCAAATGGGACAGGCAAAAAAAACCCCAAAACAAATAAAAAACAAAAGAAAGAAATGAATTTGATATATAAGGCTAGAAGTTCACAGCAATCATTTAAGTTCATTATATATTTTGAAACTTTGAGTCATAACATTTTTATTCAATTCAGATATGGTCGAGCAGAAGGCCCACGTTGATTTGAGATGGGGTGATCCATATGAGAAACAGAAAATACACGATTATTATATGTTTATATTTTCTGTTCATATGTTCTTTGAGTTAAATACATAAATGTATGATGTGATTTATTAAACCATCACAATTTTTCTTACACAGCATAATTATGTTGTGATTTATTTGAATAAATAAGTCACACGGTGAGTAGAAATTAATTTTTTTATTCATTGACAACAAGTATTAATACAGCAGCTGCAGAATTACCAAACACTATTTGCATGTACAAGAATTTAGAAAAATAAATTTTAAGAAGACAGTTGCCCAGAGGGTAGCTGTCAGCTTTATGCAGGTTACACATAGATTTACACACTCTGCTCCCAGGTAAGTCACCTAGTATGATAGCCACAACCCTAATAATCCTATTTGGATGATATGAGTCAGTGGCAGAAACACAATCATATAATAATGAAAAACAAATCAAAAACCCAAACAGACAACTTAGTTTAAAACCCTTCTAGCAAAATAAGTTTTTTAAGTTATGGAAGCTGCTGTAGAGTCTTCTCTCTACGATCACACATTACGCTGCCAATGTAAGAATATATATATGAACACAAAGGCTCCTAATGCTTGGATGAATAATTGCCAGTTTAATTATTCTACCTTTAAGGCTTTTTTCACTGCTTGAAGAATTCCTTTGTCCTGTTCCGGAAGCTTTTTCCAATGATGATGTAGAGAATGGGGTTAAGGACACTGTCAAAGAAGCCTAAGTAGGAACAGACCAAATCGATGATTTCCAGCAGTATGTGACATTTCTGAATGTCAGTGTTTTTGAACACAAATATTTTCACGCAGAATATCACCCTGCAGATCAGGGCATGACAGTGCAACTGCCAGGATGAGAGTCGTGGTCTTCTGCTCTGTTCTCTCAGGTTTTAAAAACCCCATTCGCTTTTTTCTCAGAATTGTAATAATTCTGACAGAACAGAACAAAATAATGACAACAGGGATGATAAAGCTGAATATTATGTCTCTCACCTCATACAGCAGATATTGATTTTGTGAAGTGGAGTCGACTATACATTCAGTAGTATTTGACTGAGGGTTCAATTTTACCTTACTGTAGATGAATACGGGGAAAGCAAAGACCAAACCAAAACTCCACACAAACAGACATCCCAGTTTGGCATAAAATGGCCTGCTCATCAACTCGTGGAAAAGTGGGTGCACCAGTGCCACATAACAATCTAAGATAGCCAGAACAAGAAAGTAGACATTGCAAAAGAAATCCATTTTCCCAATAGCTTGTACCAGCATGCACAGGCTTTCACTGAAAGGCCAGTCAATGCTTAATCTTGCATCATCAGTCCAGAAGGGCAAACAGCACATCAGAAGAAGCTGAGTTCCAGTCAAGTTGCTCAAGTAGATCTCAGTCACAGTGCAGGCCTTCTTGTGGAGGCAGAAAACCATCAGCACAAACGCATTAAAGATGATTGCAAGAAGGCAGATGACATAAAATGGAGTCATACAGAAGATTAACGTGTTGTTGTTAAAAATGGTGGGACAATGCTCTTCACTTGCGTTGCTTTGGTTTCCAGTCATCTTCAGTGTCAGGAATTAAGTTGGCAGGGATGCTGGAGTGAAATATAGGATACCAAAATAGAAAACATAAATATCTTGTTAACTGGCATTGTTTTAACATAATTTGTTATGATGAGAGAAAACATAGATACACCTAATTCTGAATAAGACTGATATGTAACTACCCGGCTTCAGACCCCGAGCGACTTGAATTGGATAAGCAGAAGAAAAATGGATTGATATGATAGTATTTGATTCAGTTTTAAAGACCATCATCATATTAGAAAACATGCATAACCAATGCACATTTTACATCATATTTAGAGCTGAGCGTGCTTTCCAGCATCATAGAGTCATCACCAATGCACCAGCTACGTAAAACAAGTTCACAAGTTTAGTATTTCCATCCTCACATTTACAGACAGTTTAAAACAATTTAAATGTGAATTTATTATATGTTTTGGGGGGCAGTCTTTATTAAATACATTTTCATTTGTGTTAAATACATTACTATAAACATTGTTACTGCATGAGGCTGAATTTGATCAAAACACAAAACATGCTGAGACAAACATGCTGAGACAAACATGCTGAGACAAAATCAGTTAATCTGGAGTCTACTTGTCGACACGTTACAGTACACCTAAAAACATCACTGCTTCCAAAACCTGTGCAGCTGTTAAATTGAAGAAATTTCCTTTTTTAAACAGATAATGCCAAAAGGTCAAAAACACTGTTCCTGATGGACAGTGATCTAGACCTTGCAAATATTCCAACTAAAGGTAAAGACATAAGAAAGTAAATTCCAAGCCAAATTAAGCGTTTACATACCTTGCAGGCAAATTAGTCTGTGCTCCTAATGGGAAAAGAACAAACAGCCAGCTACACTCTCTCAGTACCTTCTGCTACAGTCTTCTTTCTGAACTGCTTAATTTAAAGAAGAAACTAAACTGATAGTCAAGTGATTTCAGATAAGAGAGACATCACACCCAGTCTATGACCACTTCCTTGACTCTTCAATGACGTACTTAGTTACTTCTAAAAATTTTTTTCTCTGGGTTGATTTTATTAACAAAAATGACCCTATTATGGACTGAGAAAATTTTCCATTTATTAACTTAATGGCAACATGTTAGACGCTGTGGTTATCGATTAAAATACCAACACGGGACTTACTCTGCTGTAAGAACACCATAATACTGATGATCCAACAAAGAAAGTCGGAGACAACATGTACACAAAATGTGATGAACGGAGGTGAAACAGGTGGGGAACAGAACAGAGCTGAGGTAAGTCAGGAAATAGGAAAGGGCAGAGAAAGTAAGTAAAACTAAACGACATGGTCAGAAACAGAAACTTTAAAAGTAAAGACAGGAACTGATGAAAGGGAGCAGACAAACCAGAATACATACAAACCAAAATGGTGCGATAAGACAGACTGAGCACGACACGAGGAGACATAATGACAGAGACAACTAGATACGAGAAAAGGGAAGAAGCTAAATGCAGCCTGAAAGTCACCAGTAACAAAAGCTAAGAAGTAAGGTCTCAATTAACAAGCATATGTAATAAATTATACAGAATACACACAATTAGAAGATAATATTCAGCCTTCAAATTTTATTTGAATGGTGCCAAATCACAAAAACAGTCACCTCAAGGTGTGTTTATATTATAAGGTAAAAGACGCTAAGATAAGTACAAAATAAGCCTTGCAAATTACAGTAAATGTATAGAAGAATCACAGGGATATAATACCACACCTAACAAAACTATAAACAAAACTACCTTTCAAAAACGAAGAGCAGAGATTTTAATTAATCTCCAAAATATTCATGAAAAACCTCAAAACAGAAGATGACACTTTATGCATAAAAAGCAGATATTGATTCAATATTAAATGCCTGCCCCTGTGTTAATGTAATTAAATAATCCTAGACATAATTGTTGCAAAGAACTTGAGTTGAATAAATACTCGATACAATAAGTTGAAGAAAACAAAATTTAGATTCTTTGATAAGAAGTAATAAAACTGTCGCTGACACTATTTGTTTCCAATAATTAAACAAAGTAGAACTCACTTTTTTCTCTTTTGTTTTTTCTTTTTGAATACTTTTTATTTACTTACTTCTCTGTCCTTTGTCTAGAGCATGGATGCAAGCTGCAATTATTGCAGTCATACATGTTGTAAACTTCTGTAATACAACAGGGCCACCCTAACTGTACATTTGGATTATATGTGCAAACGACAGGAACATATTCATCTTGCACAGAGGACAAAAATGTGTTTCTCTATTGGAAAACACTGATTGACTGTTCCTGAAATAACACAATTTAAAACAGCAGCTGGTTGGGGCTTCTGTGCTTACAGCCAGAGCTGTGTGCCTGAGAAGATCCTATCAAGGATATCCATCATCCATCATGGTGGTCATCCTGTGTCTTTCTGTGTCTGCATTGTGGGCAGAGCATTGGTTCCTCACCTGTTCTGCTCACCTGCCATCCACTGATGACAATCAACGAGGCTATACTTAAGGGCAGGGCATCTACTCATCTACTCTAGGGCGACCGTGGCTCAGGGGGTTGGGAAGCGTATCTGTAACCGGAAGGTCGCCGGTTCAATCCCCGGGCTCTCTGTCCTGGTCGTTGTGTCCTTGGGCAAGACAATTTACCCTACTGGTATTGGCCAGAGGGGCCGATGGCGCGATATGGCAGCCTCGCTTCTGTCAGTCTGCCCCAGGGCAGCTGTGGCTACAACCGTAGCTTGCCTCCACCAGTGTGTGAATGAATAGTGGCATTGTAAAGCGCTTTGGGTGCCTTGAAAAGCGCTATATAAATCCAATCCATTAATTACTCTGTGCCAGTCTGTCAGCTATCTCATGGTGGTAACCAGGCTGTATCTTTACGTCTGTGCTCTGTACTTCTCTTGATTTCCTTGTGTCTTCAGTTTCTCTGCCACTTCACTGCTTAACACACTCCTAGCTCAAGTCTCTGGATGCTGGTCACTTTGGCAAAATTCACTGAATCGCCTCTCACCTTCTTCCCGTCACTCTTGGATTCTTGGAAACAAGGCTGAATGGGAAAATGGGATTTAGAAGGCTTAGTATGCAGAATCTCAGTATTTATTCTGTCGAGTACAACTAATGGGAGAATGGGCACCCAGCAGATCAGGAATGCCAGAATGAACAACTCACAGGATGAAAGTGGTGGCCTCCTACTCCATTCTCTGAGTGTCTCACCCCTCTTTTCCCCAGTGCGTGAATAATTCTGACAGTACAGAATGAGATCATGGAAACAGAAATGATGAAGCTGAAGATTATGGTCCTAATCTTAGATATCTGGATATTGGTCTGGAGAAGTGAAATGTGCATTCAATAACATTTGAGTGAATCTTCAGATTTGAGTTTCCTTAGATGAATCCAGGGGCAACAAACACCAAGCACAAACAGACATCCCAGTTTGGCATAAAAACACGTTCTCATATTTTCATGGGAAAGCGAGTGTACCAGTATCACATAACAGTTTATGCTAACCAAAACAAGAAAGTAGACATTGCAGAACACATTCTTGTTGATTACAGCTGATGACAATTCACATGCACTTTCACCAGAAAGCCACTTTTAGCCCTTTTTTATGTATTCAATCCAGAAGGGCAAACGGCACACCAGAACCAGGTCAGCTGCAGCCAAGTAGAGCTCAGCCACAGTGCAGGTCTTCTTGTGGAAGCAGAAAACCATCAGCACAAACACTTTAAAGATGAATCCAAGCAGGCTGATGACCTTGATATAGTCTGGAAGGACAGACCACACTGTTTACATCAGGACTGTGATTATTATTGTTTTGGTTTTCAGACATCTTCAGTGTCAGGAAATACTTTGGCAAGGATGCTGGAGAGAAATAAAGGACAATATGTTCCTAACCGTGACATTTTTACAACATAGTTAAGATGTTATAAAATAATATAGAGATATTCACCCAAAACATATTCCAAATATATTTTCCCACATTTTTTCCCACATTTTTTCCCAGTGAATTTTAATGGACATAAAAATTGTGGAAATCAGAATTCAGGCTCAGTTTTACAACATCCATGTCTTGGTGATTAGACCTAAATCTTTAAATTTTGATAAAAGCATTTAGGGCTGGCTCAGGAGACCCTTAACCATCCCTTATTTTATTCCTCATGATTACAACCAAGATCCGATCGCTATTTCTGTGGTCAAAATTGGAGATTATAGCCTGATATTTCAGGTTGAATTCTGAACATATACAATTGCAATCAGCAGCAGGTAGGACTAGTTTCTCATGCTTTACCTCAGTCAATAGAAATCACCTTTCGATGTTTTTAGGCCCATGTGAACTAACACCTCCTAATGATGTTTGTGGGTTTCAGTGCCAGTGCAGAGCTGCAGTAAGAAGTGTGGCAGGTTTATCATCAGATCATCTGGGAAATAACAGTGTTTAAGTGTTGACTGTTAAAGAGTGAGGTGAGTGAGGCTTGCAAGTGTCAGCTTTGTTTTTATAGATATAAAAATATGGAAATGTACCGATACGTGATCAGAATTATAATATTTCTGACTGTCTGAAGCAAAAAAATTTCAGATTCGAATCAAATCGAATCGTGGATCAAATTGATTCGGGAGCTTGTGAATCAGAATCGAATCGATTGTAGAAATCAGTGGCGATACCCAGCCATAGCCCCAAATGCAGACTACAGGAGACTTCAAGAAATAAAAAAGTGAGCTTCATTGCAGCTGATTCAATTCTAAAAGAAAAAATCCAAACAAAGGCTTAGAAAGTCCAAATAGCACCAGGAGGAGAAAAAACACTAGGAACTAGAAAGATGGACACCAGAGGCTTTAAACACATACACAAAGTAATCATGAAGAGTCAGCACAGCTGGAGATAACAAGGCATAGCAGAATCTAGACACAAACGGGAAGGTAAAAAAATATAGACCACAAGAGGCCAAAGACCCAAATTAAAAAGACGAAGCAACAAAACAGGGCAAAGCCTAACATTAAGACGGGGACTTGACAGTAAAACACTACAGGAACTAAAACAACGCCAGAAGGAGTGATATTTCTGACAGCACCCAGAAATGCAATAATAATCACAGGAACACTAACAAAGCTCAGCCTAAAATAATAATTAAACTAAAGCTCAAGAACAGCAATGAAAAGCAAACTAAAATGCTCAATTATAAGAAGAAGACGCAAGAAAAGCCAAGAAAAACTGCAAAACATGACAGCTGCTTAATTCTCTGAGTGTTTAAACGAACTGCTAGACTGTTTCTCAGAACTTGACTAATGCTGTGCAGAAGGATAACAGGGATGATAAAACTAAAAATAATCAGCATCTTCTCCATCATTAGATATGGATCTTTTGTGAGATTAAATGTGCATTTAGTAACATTTGACTGAGGGTGAATTTTGAACGTCCTGTAAATGACTGTGTGAAGAGCAAAGACCCCACCCAAACAGACATCCCAGTTTGGTGTAAAATGCCCTACTCTTCCTCTCATAGGAAAGCACCAGTGCAACATGTGATCTATGCTAACCTGAACAAGGAAGTATCTTCTGCAGAACGCATTCGTGTTGATAACAGCTGATGACACTTTGCATAGGATATCATTGAAAGACCATCTGTTATCAGCCCAGAAGCTCACACAGCACACCACACATATATACACTCGTAAACAGGAGCACCACTGCACATGAAAATGGTTGGAAATGCAAAAAATGAATTTCTGCTGCAGATCCCAGAAGATTAGTTGTTCCTTTGGTACTTAAGATGACAGCCAACATTTATTTATATTGATAAATATATTTCTATATAACAGTGTTTGAGGGTACTCCTTTAAAAAGTGATGTGTAGGCGCACCTCACTTATATATTTATGTATGTATAAATTATATTTATAATAGGCAAGACCTGTTTTTGGTTCTCTAAACTGTGGCATGCTTGTTATCAGATCATCAGATAGTCGGATGTTTTGCTTATATTTTCAGTAGTTTTGTTAGATGATGGTATATATTGCACTTCACAGCATTCATCTTTCAGTGACAAACATTCTTTTTTTCAATGTATTTCACTTTATTTTAGGCTATCATCAGTTTAGAAAGCGTTCATGGCCAGTTTTTATTTTCTAGGATTCATTATTTACAGCAAGAGTAGATTTGCACAAAAGGAAATGGTTTGTAATGGACAGATGCAAGGTGATCAATGGCCACAGCCTCGTGCAGTAAAGATGTATCACAAGACGGTTGATCTGTTTGTCTCACTAACAAACTAAACATGGCATTTTTAGAGGGTATAGCAGCCATGGCAGTTTGTCTTGAAATAGCAACAGTAATCTCCATATTTAGACCTTTTTCTAAAAATCCATTTTCGACTTCAATCTCGAAATATTGACTTTAAAAAAAACTTCACTTATGTGCAAATAAAGTGGCAGGATAATTTTAAATTCTATCAGCTCAACTCACAGCGAACACACAAACTGTTTGTATGCTGTATCGCACAGTGTGTTGCTAGCTAAAGGCCCAGCTGCTGTCTTTCACAGGGAGAGAAAGAGTGAGAGATAACTTTACTCTGAGAAAGATGAAGGAAGACAGACACGACATGAGGTTAGATTTAAAGGTAAGGACTGCTCAGTGATGCTCGATAAACTGCAAATTTAAAACACATGGCAGAATTTTAACCACATATTGGTTGAAGTTTCAAAGTTCTTTATTCGTCACATGCATAGTTTTACAAGTATAACACACAGTGAAATGTAACCTGACATGCTCCTCGAACTGTGCAAAAGTCGATATACCTAATGTATATATAATATATACATTAGGTGAATGTGCAGTAATGGCATGTATGCATGGTGTGTGTAAGGTGGTAGTATATAATGTGATTTGATAAATAATGTAGTTTCATTTGTACATGTTGTACATATATATTACTTTATCATTATCTTAGTATACATATATTTAGAACAAGGTTCTGTTACCTTTCTACAAAAAAATGTTAGAATCAGGAGCTACTTTTTGTTTTCTTACTTTGAGTACTTCACTTGAGTAAAGAAGTTGCTTCAGCACTTTTACTGGAGTATTTTTTTAGTAGTTCTACTTAAGTAAAGACAGCCTGTACTTTTGCCACCTCTGCCCACAGCACAAACTACGTGAAACATGTTCCCACAACCATGTAAATCTTTGTATTCATGAAGATTAAAACAAACAAACAAAGAAAAAAACCCACTCCTTTTTACATGTGCATTTAGTTTTGACACATTTGTGTGGCAAGTGAAAAGTCACTCATTTGCCTCAAATGCTCAAATCGAACATGTGAACCTGAGTGTTTAGATTAGTCTGAAGTATGACTTTCCAGCTTTCAGGATCACTCCCACATATGCAGACCTCATCCTTTTAAATATGAACTTGTTTAATGTATTTGCCACTGTAACAGTATATGACAGAAAATATGAAAAAGCACTACTCACTACTGACTGACAGCTCCCCAATATCACTTAACATGCCATGTCTGGATATCACTAGAAAACAAACAAACAAAAAAAACAGTGTTACATAAAGAATTTAAATTAGACCTGATACAGTAGGATTATTAGAGAGAAATACACCAATGTTTCTCTCATACTCAGACAAATAATTGTTCCTTTCATCATATTAAATCATTAAACACACACCCCAGCTCAAAACATCATTCTGAGAAACCTTCTTTTAGCCTGCTGAAGAATTTTTAAGAGCACAGAACCTACGCCAACCACAAGGAAGAAGATGCTGCAGAGCACATTCATGTTGATAACAACTGATGACACTTTGCATAGGATTTCACTGAAAAGCATCTGTTATATAATCAGCCCAGCAGGACAAACAGCACACCGCAGCAAAATGAGTTAAAGCCAAGTTACTCAAATAAATCTAAGCCGCAGTGGTGACGGAAGATCAAACCTCTGGATTCAGGAAGACAGACTTTTATTTGGGTTTCCATTATGGCGACCCTTAAAGGGAGCAGCCAAAAGACAACGGTGAAGATGAAAATGTATCAGAAAAACATGAGCTAATTAAGAAGGAGACTTTTATTGACATGTCTATTCCAAACTACAGATCCTGATTCATTGTGACTGCAGGAAAGACCTGGAAAAAATTTCAGGCGTTCGTCTTTAACAGTTTTTCTAATATTTGTGTTGAAACAATACAAAAATGCCTGGATGTCTGCCAGTACATCATTTTAAAAATATAGTCAGTATCTTGACTATCTCATAGTGGTAACCAGGCTGTATTTTTATGTCTGTGCTCTGTACTTATCTTGATTTCCTTGTGTCTTCAGTTTTCTTGCCACTTCACTGCTTAACTCACTCCTACTGCATCCAATAACATTTGACTGAAGCTTCAGATTTGAGTTTCCTTAGATGAATACAGGGGCAACAAACACCAAGCACAAACAGACATCCCAGTTTGGCATAAAAACACGTTCTCATATTTTCATGGGAAAACGAGTGTACCAGTATCACATATCAGTCTATGCTAACCTAGCTTTGTCTCTGGAGTGTGTGAATAACTCTGACAGTACAGAAGGAGATCATGGAAACAGAAATGATGAAGCTGAAGATTATGGTCCTAATCTCAGATATCTGGATATTGGTCTGGTTAAGTGAAATGTACTGAAGAGTACTAAAATCCAACACAATCTCCTGAGTTCATTAAATTTCTTGATTCTGTGTCTGAGTGCAGAGAATATGTGAGATCCTTGGGGTCAGGGATAGCTTTGTGAAAGTCAAATTCGTCTTGAGGACCCAAATGCCGGAATCATAGACAGATGTAAATGAAAAGGGAGCTTTTAATGCTGTTTAGTCTTAAGGACACACATTCTAGGGAAAAAAAGAAAACCAGGAAATCCACAAAGCCAAAACTTACTTGGAAAATAAAGCACAGGGTATCCAAGATTAGAATACAGGAAGGAAGGATACAACACATAGACAATGTTTACACAAGTAGTGACGAGAGGAAATGAAAGAGGTGGGAAATAAAATACAGCTGGGGATACTCAGGGAATAAACAAGGGCAGAGACAGGAAGTAAAACTACACGACATGGAGGAAAAACAGAGGCTGCTTTCCAAAACTCCCTCCTACCTCCCTTTCCTAAACTCTTTCCTTTCCTTTCCTTAACCTTGATGATGTTTTCATTGAGGTCAAGGAAAGATGGGTATGAGAATTGATCAGGGCTTTGGACAAGAGAAGAGTGATGTGCTGAGAATTTGCCTTTTATGGTGAGAATATTTAAATAAGACAAAAATGTAAATAAGAAAGATTATGGCACAGTTTCCCTTCTCTTGGTCCACAACCCCACCCAACTAAGCCATTATAAAGATAAACTGAGGGTTTCCTATTAATTTTTTCTTTTGCCCATCATCTACCAGAAAGGAAACTGATTAACTGAAAATAAATAGTACACACTTCAATTATTCTTAATTCAATTACAGTAAATTTAATAAATTCCGAAATTTTGAGTGCTCTGCAGTAACTAATAATGCAATGTGCAACGGAATCAGTTTAATAAAGTAAAATATTAAAGAAACTATTAAACTTAAGGGAAAAATATATGAGGTTTTCATGCTTTCATCATTAAAACATTCGTGACTTTGCTGACAAGCCTGGAAACACATTTTTTTCAGTCATAAATCCGAAGAAGCAGATTCCAAAATGACTCAAAGGAAGGAAGGTATGTAACTATGGCCCCGTTTTATTGACAATGACAGATGCCCAGACAATGGTTGGCGATCTTATGCAGGTCACACATATATTTACACACGCTAGTCACCAGCTAAGTCAATTAATTTAATTAATTTTATATTTCTGTGATATGCATCAGTGACAGAAACATTCAGTCTTGTACTGAAAACTGTTTATTTGTTTCTCTATTAGAAAGCACAGTCCATCTTGAGGATTTTAAAATTAACTAAGCTACTGAAGGGCTTTCACGGTCTGTTGAAGTCCACCTTCTTTTGGTTGGCTGCTCTTCACAAGCCAGCATTTGAACAGCACCTGATTGGGGCAGCCAGAGCTGTGTGCTTGACATGATTGTATCAAGTTATCCACTCTCACTGACATTACATTATGCACAACCAAGAGTAGGAAAAACTTCTAGAATTAAGAGCAGTCTGAACTTCCAGTTTTTATGTAACACTCCCATGTATAATAATGGGTTTCCTATAAATAAATACCACAAAGCACATAGCATCAGAGTTAAAACCACCGAAATACCTTCTCTTAGCCATGGGATATGTCCCATCTGGAAAATACTCAAAGAGAACTAAAACCTCATTACTTAAAGCTGAATCAGACTGGCAGCACTTCTATTAAGTAAACATCTGGATTATCTGGATATGAGAAACACTGTTACATACAGAAAGTAAGTGAAGCATATTACGTTCAGAATAGATAGACACTTGTATTTTATAGAATAGAATAGAATAGAATAGAATAGAATAGCCTTTTGTTGTGATTGTACATGTCCAACAACATTGTGGGTGCTTCACACCAACTGTGCTGGGATAAACTAGAACTAGCACACACATACACTTACACTGATAAGCATTCACACATCCCCCCTCCCCTTCCAATGCCTTCGATGCTTGTTGCCTCCTGGGAACACGAGGCGGGTCTGGGCCCGTGCTGGAGAGTTGGCGCAGTGGCAGGATGGCTGCTGTGTTGCCTGGGATTACTCCTTATCCTCTACCCAACCCGGTTGCTGGTCATGTGCTCTATAATGTTGTACTGTGGACGTTTATGTGCTTTTCTGTGCAGAGGAGTTTTTTGTTTCCTGTTCTCATGCTGTCCTCCTGTAGCCCAGCATGAGTAGAGGTCTCTTTTTTCCCTCTTGTACTTTTCCCATTGTAGTGTACATTTCAGTGTTTTTTCTGTAATGCAACCGTTCTCTGACTTGTATCCCCATGTGATGTCTGTGTTGTGTGTGTAAGGTCGGGGGGCGGGTTCATTCCACTGCAGGGCAACCTGCATGTGGCGAATAAACTTTGAACTTGAACTTGAACTTGAGATAGCAAAAAGGAGAAATTTATACAGTCAAGAAGGATATATAAAAAACAAGAGAAAGGTACACAACAGAGTACAAAAGAGATGCAAAGTGCTCAGACGTGGTGCAAAGAAAAGACTTGGTCTGAAGAGTTTGTGTGTGAGTGACCTGAGTGATCAGGGTTAGTCATACCATGGTTTAGTGTGGGGTGTGGGAGGATAGTGTTTACTGACAGTCCGAATGGCCCGGGTGAAGAAGCTGTTTGTGATTATGGTGGTGTGGGACCAGATTGACCTGAGGCACCGACCAGAGGGCAGCATGTAAAACAGGAGGTGAGCAACGTGGAAGGGGTCACCTGTATGGCAATGTTTTTCTTGAGACAGGAGGATCTGGCAGTGGCCTTAAGGGGTAGCAGGGGGCAGCTAATTATTTTTTGGGCAGCGTTAATTACCCTCTGTGCAGCGTTCCTGTTCTCAGTCGTGGCTCCTGTGTACCAAACACCCAGGCAGTAGGAGAGCATGCTCTCCGCTGAGAAGCGGAAGAAGGCCAGCAGCAGCTTCCACTCCAGGTTATTCTTCTTTAGGACATAAAGGAAGTGCAGCCACTGCTGGGCCTTCCACTGGACATTGGTGTTGTGAGTCCAGGTGAGGTCGGTGGAGATGTGGGTGCCCAGAAACCTGAAGATTCCACCCATTCTCCATTTACAATCAGAGGGAAGTGCATCTGTCCGTGCCTCCCGAAATCCATTATGAGTTCTTTTGTTTTATGGACGTTCAGCCTCCGCTTATTTTCTGAACACCAGCGGGGTAACTTCTCTACCTCTCCCCTATACGGTGCATCTCATCCATCCATGAGCCCAACCACCGTGGTTTCATCGGCATACTTGGCAATGATGTTGGTTGGGTGGGTTGGTGTGCAGTCATAGGTGTAAAAGGGGTAAAGTAGTGGGCTGGGTGTTCATTTGTGTCAGCTGTTTCCCCATGTGTTTCCACTTCCTCTGATCACCTCCTATTTAATCTGTGTGTGTTTCATTCGGTGGTTGTCATTTCAGCTCAGGTCTTGCTCATGCACCATGTTCGTGTTGCTTTCTCATAGTTCTTGCATGCACCTGCTCTGAATCATGTTCATGTCTTATGTCACAGTCATCATAGTTTAGTTTCTGCTAGTTTAGGTGCTGGTTTAGTTTTTGCCCCTCTCGCTTTTGCTCTGTTTGTGTACTCTTGTTATCAGCTATAATAAATGGCTCGCTTTGAGTTCAAGTCACATTTCACACTCCATTTTTGGGTCTGCATTTGGGTCGAGTATTCACTCTCCACACAGTTGGCTCCCACTGCCTGTTACACCCTGTGGGCAACCAGTGCTGAGTGACAGTGGGGGGAAGAGGTGGGGGCTGAGTTGGACTGATTAAGGCTGGTTGGTGAGGAGCTTAATAGTTACTCTTTTCGGATTAGCCATTAAAAATTATGTAAAATTATCAAAGCACACATCACAGCTGAAAACATCACAGTTCTACAGATCAGATTGAGGAAATGTTAGATTCCAGGGCCAAGCCTGGAATCTGTCTGTGCGAGGCTGAATGCTTTTACTGTTGGATTGGATCTCTGTTTAAAGAATTCCTTTGCTCTTTTCTTGAAACCTTTCCCAAAGATAATGAAGAGATCTGGCTTAAGGACAAGGACACTGTTGAAGAAGGCTAAATATAGAGAAATGTGTTGGTAGATGACCAGTATGAGATGATGCCTTAGAAAGTCAACTATTTCGAGCACACTTAGTAACTCACTTAAACGGAATATTATCCAGCAGATCAGCAATGCCAGGAGAACTGCCAGGAAGAGAGTGGTGGCCTTCTCCTTTGGTCTGTCCTTAACATACCGTAATTAAGGTATGTTTCCAAAGATGAAAGACTGATCTGGTCATATTTACCATGAGGTAAAAAGGTTCTGGGACGTATGGCTATTGACGGTGGCTTACCACTACTAGCAAGCCATAAAAGACCTTCAAGTTTGTCAGCTGTCCATCTAGTGTCTTCCACTTATCCTTAACAGGGTCGTGGGGCCTGGAGTCTGCCCTAGCTACCATAGGACGATAGGTTCATTTAAATTGGTTTGTGGAGTAGGCTACTTGGGTTCAGTTGTGGCCCTGCTGCAGTGTAGCCTCCACAATTCTAAACAGGAGCACAACTAGTCATGTTATAGTTATGCAACTGTGAATTTTGGATTTCTTAATGAATCTTTGAAAAATATAGCCTGGTAATCTGCTAATATTATTTTAAGCATCAACAAAACTATAAAAAAGGTAATTTATGTTCATAAAGATAAAGCAGTAATTCAGACAACTTGCATAATGGATTGCTTTGCCTGGGAGCATACTGGACTTCTGAACTTCAGCGTTGTTGAACTTAAAGGTCTTTTATGGTTTGCTAGTAGTGGTAAGCCACCGTCAACAGCCATACGTCCCAGTGTTTTGCACAGGACAGTGTTTGTGTAAAATTTGGCATTCTTGTCAGATCATCATCACTATTTCTGGGAAATAACAGTGTTTGAGTGTGAACTGATAAAGAGTGTCATACAGAGTACTGCCTGCATGGTAAAGTAGTGTTGAGAGTCCCAGTTTTGTTATTGACTTTTACTGTATAAATCTGGCTTTCCTTTGAGTTGATGGATGCGTGTCTAGCTTATCTTTTCCTAATTGATTGTATTCTGGCCATTCATTAAAAAGACAAAAGTATTTCTCATCCAATTACTTGATTAATCGATGAAATAATCAATATATTACTCCATCCATCCATCTTCATCCGCTTTGTCCGGGGCCGGGTCGCGGGGGCAGCAGCCTAAGCAATATATTACTCAATTACTAAAATAATCAATAGTTGTTTTATAAAATATCTGACACTGATGTGATCAAGAAATACACCTAACTGAAATGCATGGTTTTTCTCAGGATTCAGATAATATTAAAAGCCTTTATTGCTCATGTTGTGTCAAAATTCAACACAACTGAGCTTTAAGTCTCCTAATTCCCTGTCTGAGTACAACGTTTGCCTCCAAGTCCATTGGGCCCTCCTTACCATCACTCCTGCCTGCACATCAGCCTTCATATAACACTATTAGTAAACTCTTCAGTTTTTTGTGTATATGTCCTATTAGGCTTGAACACCTATTTTTCTTTTCTTTTTTGAATTGGCACCATTTTTCTTACACAACACAGCAACAATGCAACTATGTTGTGATTTGTTACAGTTTTGGAAATAAAAAACACCTGGAATTATAGAAAGCAAAAATCTCAAACTTGTTAAAAACAACGTCACTAATTTATCTAATAAGTAGTAGAAAGAGAATAAATTAACAGAAAATAAATAGTATACACTTCATGTATTCTTAATTCAATTATTCTGGAGATAATTGCTGCAAGACAAATGAGTTATACTTGACACAATTAGTACAATTAGTAAAAGAATGAAGACAAAATGTTGATTCTTCAGCAACAACTAATGATACAAGCAGCAGAATCACCACAAACCTGTTGCATTTAGTAGTTTAATGAAGTAGGAATCACATGCATCATTAAGTGACTATACTCTATGGCAAAAGATGTATATAGTTTTATCATTTTTTATCATAATAAATAAATAAATATCAAGACTTTTGATAAGACCTGTGACACATCTCATAAGAGTAACAATCAGAAAAAGCAGATTCCCAAAGTACTGGAAAAACGAAGCAGTTCCACCAGTTTTAAAAGCAGGAGAGCATGTTTTGGTATGTATCCTTGGCTCTAAAGACATTTCCCTTCTCTGCTAAACAATAGAGTGAGTGTTCTCCAAAGACAAAACCTTAGCCTGCTGTTTTCTTCTTGTTTTCCTTCTTTTTCCTGTAGTTGTAGTAAAAACGTAGCAGTGCTCAGTTTGAATTTACTGTTCTTACTGTATTTATTAGAAAAACTTATTGCTGTTTGTTTTTCTCTAGAGCTCTACGAGCTTTCCATTCTCTATTACTTAGGCTGACAAATATAAAAAAGGGACAAAGGGATGGCAACTTTTTTGTGTGTTACTTGTTACTGTTTAGCATTTAAATATATTAAATTACTGATATTTACAACACAGATTTGCTGCTGCTTAAGAGAATTTAAATTAAATGCTTAAAGATCTCTTTATCATATGTGTATGCCTGTTAGTGTAAAGGTTCTTTTTGTATTTGGATGTAGCGTGTCAAAAACACCAAACATGTTGAGACAAATCCAGATAACAGTCTTCAGCCTGGATGGTGACAGATTACATTGGGCGTAATCTGTGATCGTCTCAACTGTTCTTGGATTTGTCAAAATCGTCTCTGCTGGTAAGTTAACTGAAGACGTTTTGCTTTTCAGAATGTTTCTACAATTTATCATTTAATACTATGATGTAGAAAACGCTGTCAATGAAGAACAATGATTTACACTTTTTACATTTTTAATCAACCTATCAACTATTTTGACTACTGAGAACAGAGGTAAAAACACAATAAAGTACAAAGTAAGACAAATTAAGCATATGACCTGTAACGTTGTCTGTCTCTGTCTTTGGCTTTCTTAACTTAAAGGAGAAAGTAATCTGATATTAAAGTGATGCCAGACAAGGAATATGTTAGCTGAATCTCTCTATCAGCACCTCCTTCACTCTTCAGTGAGCCCCTGCTCTATTTTTTCCTCATGTGCGTCTCTTCGCTATATTTATTTCTCGAGGTATTTTCCCATGCTCACTTTATAAATATACTTCACCCACTTGGAGATCTAAATAAAGTTTTCTCTCACTGACCTAACACAGGTGGGTTTTTTTATAAGAAGCTGTCAGACTCTAACACATGATCAAAAGGAGCTATAACTTTCTTTTTGTAGCTGCTTGTAGCGAGACCCCAGAAGCAGCTACAAAAAGAAAGTTATAGCTTGCCTTCAAGACTTTGAAAAGGACTAAATCATATCACCGCCTTTATCCAGGGGATGCCATACCCTGCATTTACGGACTTCCTAAAATCCACAAGGAAGCTGTCCCACTCAGACCCATAGTCAGTAGCATAAACTCCACTTACAACATTGCAAAACACCTTGCTACCATCCTTGCTCCTCTCGTGGGGAACACCCCACACCACATCAAGAACTGCACCGACTTCACCGACAAGGTCCAGAAACTTACCCTGGATCCAGATGAAACCATGGTGTCCTTTGATGTAGTCTCTCTCTTCACTTGCATACCCACCACAGAGGCAGTGGAGACTGTCAGAAAACGACTACAAGACGACAGCTCCTTGGAAGACAGGACCAACTTCACACCCGATCAGATCTGCACACTGTTAGACCTCTGCCTCACCACAACATATTTCAAATACAACGAAGGCTTCTACAGACAAAAACATGGCTGTGCTATGGGCTCCCCTGTGTCACCTATTGTAGCCAACCTTTACATGGAGGAAGTGGAAAGGAAGGCTCTTGGCTCTTTCAAAGGAAGAGTACCCAGCCACTGGTACAGATATGTAGACGACACCTGGGTCAAAATCAAGACACAAGAAGTGGAATCCTTCACTGCGCACATTAACGCTGTGGATAAAAACATCAAGTTCACCAGGGAAGACACAAAGGACAACTGTTTGCCTTTCCTGGACTGCACTGTGCACATTGAAGAGAATGGCAACCTCAACATCGAAGTTTACCGGAAGCCCACACACACGGACCAGTACCTCCTCTTTGACTCCCATCACCCTTTGGAACACAAACTTGGAGTAATTAGGACCCTACACCACCGGGCAGAACATGTTCCCTCTAAGCCTGAAGGAAAAAAGAAGGAACACACACATGTAAAGGAAGCACTCAAAACATGCGGCTATCCTAATTGGGCGTTTATAAAGTCAGCAAAGAGGCACAGAAAAGAAGATCAGACACCAGCGAGGGAAGATAAGAAGGACAGACGCAACAACATTGTCATCCCCTATGTAGCCGGTGTATCAGAGAAACTCAGGAGAGTTTTCTCCAAGCATGACATCCCGGTGCATGTCAGACCCAGCAACACGCTCAGACAAAAACTGGTTCACCCGAAAGACAAAACTCCAAAACACAGTCTTATCAATGTGGTGTATGCTGTACAGTGTGTCGAGGAATGCCCAGACCTCTACATTGGAGAGACCAAACAGCCACTTCACAAGCGCATGGCACAACATAGAAGATCCACCTCCACAGGACAAGACTCAGCAGTCCATCTGCATCTTAAGGATAAAGGACACTCTTTCGAGGATGCCAATGTTCACATTTTGGACAGAGAGGACAGATGGTTTGAAAGAGGAGTGAAAGAAGCCATCTATGTCCACTGTGAGCGACCATCTTTGAATAGAGGTGGTGGTTTACGACACCAACTGTCTGCCATCTATAATCCAGCTTTGAGTTCCCTTCCCAGACGCCTTAACGCCCACTCACATCCTGGGCCATCTGACCTCAGGAAATCGCATGATAAGGTGGGGTCAGGTTTCACAATGAGCTCACCCGAAACCCTGGCTGATTGGGACCCACACCCATGTTCACACCTTGGCTCATGTGATTAGAGGATCATCAGGGGGTCCTTTTGTCCCTCTGTGGGGGAAAACTCCCACTGGGTTTAAATCTGGGACTCCCCACCATTTGACCTTAGAACTGAAGAAGCTTCTCGGATGAGAGGTGAAACGTCTTCAAGTAACTTAAAGAAGTCCAGACGCTTTTCTTTGCAAGCTCCTTTGACTACGATGACCTGGATGACTGAGAACCTTCACGGACACTCTAACACATGGTTTGGACACATGTTTAAAAAGAAATACAGGCCTGGTTACACAGCTTGTCACATATAGGAAGCACAAATGACTTAAAAAAGTACTGGTTACACCAGTTTTGTAACAGAGCAGTTACTACCACCATATTAACAAACAATGGGTGATTGTTAGTTTGACTCATTTATTCAAAGGAAAGAGCCATTTGTCAATTAAAAAATAATAAAAATAATCACCTGCAGAAAAATAAATTGAGGATTAACCCTTTCAAGCTCACCATAGAACCAAGTCTGCCAGAACTTATCTTTACATTTTTACATGCTGTAGTGTACATTTTTTGAGCATTTCAAATTGCTATACATCAATACAACCACTATACCCTAAATTTTAAGTCCATAGTAACTACATAATGTCACGGTGGGGTGCACCAGTGTGTTTGTTAGAGCGGACCCGAAAGCAGACACTGAAGGAAGGAGCTGGTTGCAAACAGAAGGCGAGCCTTTATTTCGGCTGAAAACATGAAACTATGAAACACCAAGAAAAACGATGAAAAACTATGACTGACTATGATAACAAAAGACTATGACTATGACTCAGACTGTGACTGGAACTGTGACTAGATGACATGAAGGAAATTGTGTGAATGTGTGTGTGAATGGGTGGATGACTGGATATGTAAAGCGCTTTGGGGTCCTTAGGGACTAGTAAAGCGCTTTACAAATACAGGCCATTTACCATTTGGCAGATGTCCTGACAATGAACAGTAAGAGACAAATGACTTAAATACACACATGAGGTGATCAGGGGAAGTGAGATAAAGAGCTGACCAGGATGAACATAATGATGCACAGGAAATGTAAACTAAAACACAAACACATAGAAACTGGACTTTCAAAATAAACAGGAAAACATGACAAGACACAGCCATGACAGCATTAACCAGGCAGACCACAAACATGACAGATAAGACACAGTAATCAACAAGGGGAACTTTAACACATGGGAAGATGACCCAAAGGAGACCTACTTAACAATGAACAATAACTACAACTAAGGAACCTAGGATCTAATGGCAAAAGGACTAACTATAAACAATGAATATCAAAATACAAGAAAACACAAAGCGCTGGGTCATATGGGGACAGTCAGATGCACGGACTGTTTTAGTCACTCTTAAAAGAACAGCTGA
Organism: Simochromis diagramma; assembly: GCF_900408965.1. Taxonomy (NCBI): domain Eukaryota; kingdom Metazoa; phylum Chordata; class Actinopteri; order Cichliformes; family Cichlidae; genus Simochromis; species Simochromis diagramma. The sequence continues at coordinate 9,653,600 of NW_024387030.1, forward strand.
GTCTTGAAGATATAAAAAAAAAAATAAAACCCCAAAAGTTTAAAACATTGCTATGGCTGTTTGTGATCTGCAAAAGGATGACAGTGCATGAGCATATAAAAATGGAGACCTGAAATATAAATGTTCATCTCTGTGTCAGCTTGTGTTGTTTAAGTGTGCTATGTAGCTAAAATGGGCAGCCTGTCATGATGACTACGGCTCCTATGTCCAGATTCTGAATACTGTGCCTGCCTCTTCCCACCTGTGAGCAATTGAAGACGCAATCACTGGATTTGCATTTAAGACCAGCCAGTATTTTCAGCATATATCGTGTTACTCCTTGTATTAGCTTTGCAGCTCCAGTTTTCCTTTGCTCAGGACCAGCATACTTGTCGCTCTTCTGGTTTGACTAAATGTGGTCTACTTCGCCATCGCATAACTGCTGCAAACTCACCGCTCTGCTTTTTCAGCTTGGTGATTCCTTTTATTGCTCTGGAAATAACTAAAGCTCGGACATCTTGCCTGCCTCCCCTCCTGGATCACTGGCCACGAGTGAAAAGGTCAAACATCTTGTTTCACTCATCTCACACCCCACCAAGGCACTTGCTAGGTTGCTTCCCCCAGAGGTCTTTGTTTTCCTGCTTTTCAAGTAAGCATTGTGTCAAGATTAAATTACTGCTGGTATTACAGAAATAACCCTCCTCTCCCTTTGATTACAGTGACTCCACTCCTGAGACGCTTGCTCCTACCATGCTTTCATGGTTAAGACTCTTGAGTTAAATAAACCTTTTGGGTCCACTCCATATATTTATGTAGTTAATCAGTCTGCTGAAGTAACTATGATGAACAATAATACTTGACCTAATGCAGCATCAGACATGACTGAGACATTATTTACACACCTGCACTGCATAAAACGATTTTCAAGGAAGTAAAAAAAAAAAACCTTGTTTATGCATATTTTTTCTTATTTTTCTGTCTAAGAAAAAATATTCTTAACAAGCAAGTTTTGCACATTTTAGGAAAATATGTCTGACTTTTTCTTAATAAGATATTTCAGCTCATCTTGAGCTTTATTAACCGGTTACAGGGTATGGCAATGGTTTGTTTGAAATTCCACAATAAGAATAACATCATTTTTCTTATTTCAAGCGTAAGGCCACATAAACAACTTTTCAGTTTGAGAAAAGAGCCCTGTGCAGCATGTCTTCCCCTCTCTCCCTCAGCTTTCCTGTCAATTCTTCACTGTCACAATCAATAAAGGCCTAAAATATAGGGGAAAAAAATGAATGACACTAAAGTTTGTCCTATAGAAAGCTTTTGTTTTGTTTGTGTGAAAATCTCAGGCATACAGCAGTTAGATTCATTTGCTAGTTTTTCGGATTCCCAACGACCCTGAAAAGAATAAGCAGAAGAGACTGGGAGGATGGATGGATGGATGGAGTAGAGCTGTTTTTGTAGTGTATATGAGCTATGTAGTTGTTCTTTGCCTCTCAGGAAGGGCTTTGCGTTCTTTCATATCCCTATGTAAGTTGATGGTGTTGCCACAGAGGAAAATTTCCTTCCAACATGCATCACTGTTTGCAGTTTTCCCATATACAAAAAAGGCTATGAAGTACCTCTACACCATACTTTCTCACGCACTGCAGCCTGCATGTTGCTGCTCAGTGCCACTGGGTCAGGTGATCACTAGACGAGTTAAAATGACAAATATACAGTATATTGAGTCTGCTCTTTAGATCCTGCAAAAATCCAACTGTGAGAGATCGTCCTGAGTCTTTGACTTTGTGACTTTTGTATCTTTGTTTCACTTTTAGTCTTTTGTTCTGATTACTTTTATACTATAGGTTCCATTTACATTTTGAGTATTTGTTTTTACTTCCTTGTGCCTTTCATTTTAATCCTCCTCCCCTAGTGTTTCATTGTATATTAAGTCTCCTTAACCTGTGTAGTTGCTTCCTGTTTTACTTTGATGGTCATGTGTCTCTGGTGCTTTGTATAAAATTTTACCTCCCAAATCACTTTCAGCTGTGTTCCCCATACACTACCCCTCCCCTCATTATCTTGTGTATATTTTGTCTGAGTCTCCTCTTTGTTCTTTGTTGCATCACTCGCAGTCCTCTTTCCTTGCTTGGTGTACTGAGAGATCTGGAATTTAGTTTTACTGGCTTTGTTCTGTAAACTGTAGTGGACTTTTTTATTTCACTGAATTCTTTAGTATTAAATGCTGATTTGAGTTTAGTTCCTGTTTGATTCTCGCATTTTGCTCCTCAAAACGTTAATGCTCGTGACCATTTCTAAACTTTAGATTAAACTTAAATCCTTTCTTTTCATAAAGCTTAGAGTTGGGCCTAAATCATGTGAACCTTAACCATCCCTTATTTATGCTGCTCTAGGCTTATACAGTTAAGGGCGTTGCTACAGTTCACTGCGCATTTCTTCACCTATATCTTTTTATTCATCATGGGTTTTAATGCTAATACCACAGAAAAAAGATAACAGTTGTCATGGTTCCAGTAACACAGTGCTTTGAGTTTGTTGGTTCATGATTTGTTTGGGGGTTATGTTCTAGTTTTGTATATTATATTAATATTATTTCCCATTACTTCAGAATTTTTGTTATAGTTCTTTCTAGCTTTGTTCCTTGATTTATGTTCCCCTTTGGGATCATTGTGTCCCCCACGCCTTCTGATTTTTCTGTGTTCCAACTCTGTGGCTGTCAGCCCCATGTCACTTTCCCATCTTCGAATAGCCTTCCGTCTGTTTGCTATATCAACTTCCAAAGATCTCAGCGTTCAGTTTATCAATATAGTACACCCCCTTTGGGACACTTACAGAGAATTTGTCTGTTTTAAACATCAAGGCAAAATGTCAGAATCTCATGATAATTCACAGAAATATCGCTTAGTGTATTTACAAGCATCCTGTGGGATCTGGAATGTGGTTTTATTTTGTCATAGTCTTGGGTTTTGGACCACTGGGCCCTATTTCAGGAAGCCGGTTTAGAAAACTCAGAGTGAAAAACGATACTCAGGGTTGAGTAACCCCGAACTGTCCAACTCGGAATATTTGGTTTCAGAAAGGCTGATAACAAGTAGTTCAGTCAACGCGGAGTTGCTTTAACCCCAAGTTAAGCGCGCGCACGAGGATACATAAAGCCCTGATTAGTGGAGCACAGATTAAGCGAGTCACCATGGAGACGGAGGGAAAGAAGGCGCGGTCAATGTATTTTACAGCGCTTGAGGCCGAAATTCTTATGGCAGCATATGCCGATAACATGCAAATTCCGCGGAAAAAAAGTAACACAGCCTCAGCTGCGAAAGAAAGGGAGCATGCATGGCAAAACAAAGCCGACAGAGTCAATGCGTGAGTGTTAATTTAAACATTGATCTAGGGATTTCCACCCATTTAACACGTTATTTTATTATATTTTATTTTATTTTTTATTTTATACATTTGATTTTGTGATGTGATTTGAGCGCAGGTGCAACCCAACAGGCCCCAAACGTTCCTGGCAGCAAGTAAAAATGAAATATAAAAATATAGTCCAAACAGGTAAGGTGTAATTGTATTATGAGCCATAGTGCTTGGTCTGTTTGTCCGATGTAAATCAATTGCAGTTAGAGGCTACATTAATTTCCCCTCTGTAAGCACTTATTGAAATTATCTGAGCACATTACAAGTACATATTTGCTTACTCTGTATGCTCAAATGTGACCCGTTATAGCCAACAGAAAAAAAAGCGGAGGCCCGAAAAACAGGTGGGGGTCCTCCACCACCACCACCACTCACAGAGGCTGAGCAGTTGGCTTCCACATTTGTGATAATGTTGGCAGCATCACATATGATCTTCACAGTGCAGAAAACACAAATTAGCATCCATTACTATAATGAAATAATTTGTTAGTTTGAAATGCTACAGGGAACTATGTACCTGTACATTAATGCTGTGGAAAGACTTCCTGTTCACATAGTCTCCTTCATTTACTGAAGGAGCAATGATTGGAATGTGAGTGCCATCTATACAGCCAATCACGCCTGGGAACCGTGAGAATAAATGTAAAATTTAAGTAGTAGTTCAAATATCACCACATCATGAATTAAGTTTCGTTCATCCTGATACCTGCAATTTTGTGGAATCCCTCTTTGATAAATCTTGTGGGTCTATGACCGGGGAACACCACAAACGAGTACACGAGACGTTTCAGTGCAACTGTAACATTCCTGACTGCCCGACAGACGGTAGCCTTGGAAACGTGCTCAGCGTCACCAATATTATACAGAAAGCTCCCGTTTGCAAAAAACCGAAGTGCAATACAAATAATAAGTACAGAACTGAGAGGATGTCCGCGATGTGTCACATGAGCAATATTAGGCCTGAGGATGTTATTCAAATAAATTATAGATTGTGCTGAAAAACGGTAACGTTCACACAGGAAATCATCAGGAAATGATAAAATGTCCGAACGCGCTCTAATCACTCTCTCCCGGCGGAGAGCTCTGCGGAGAATTTGGGCTTCAACATCTACTGGCTCTTCAAGGAAGGAGCACGCCATGTCAGACACTTCCTACAGTCAGGTTTCCGACAAAGAGGCGGAGAACGTCAGGGTTAGTTGAAGTAAACCTGCTAGGGGGCAGGTTAGCTTCACGGAGTGTGTCGTTATAGTAACTCACTCAGAATTAATCTAAACTTGCTTTGTGAAACCGAAAACCCAGAGTTTTCGTTAACTCAGGGTATACTTACTCAGAGTTTGCACTAAACCGGCTTCCTGAAATAGGGCCCTGGTCTTATCTTTTTATTGTATAAATCTGGTTTCATGCTTATTCATTTATTCTGTTCCTCATATGGTCTGGTATGGTTCCTGTATGGTTCCTGTATGGTTTCTGTATGGTATTCTCTGTTAGTAGTCTGTGTTTATTTCTTCCCTTAGTGTTCCACTTGTGTGGTTATAACTTATTGTTTCCTGATTTATTTTGGTAGCTATTTGTCTTTTGTGTTTTGCTCTTAGTTTTCTCAGTTTACTTGAACTCAAATGAACCCAAATGGGTTCATATCCTCTCTCATCGATTCTGTTTTTATTGATTCAGATATTATTTTACAGTGTGTGTGACACTGAGGTGGTCTAGAAATAAACATAACTGAGTTGACTGATGTAAACAAAACAGAAAATATTTGATGTAAATATTTATATATATTATCTCTTTGTCCTTTCCTTCATATGATGGCACCATTTATCTCACACAAAGTGATTGTTATTTATAAAAGTTTAATAAATAAAAAAAGTCCTGAAATTAATCCTTCAATCTTTAATATAAACATATTTAATGTGGCAGTAAATGAGCCATTACTTAAAAGTCCTCACTTGACCCAGCTGTCTATATCTCAAATTCTTGAAAGAGTAGCTATAAAGCAACTAAGTCATCATCTGCAGGGGAAGTGTTTATTTATAAAGTTTCAGACCTTAGTGATGATTATATGGATTGTTACTCTGTGTCATACCCATACCTATCATGAAAAATCATTCACTTATAACATGAAACATTTAAGTCTAAATAAGAGATTGGAAATAAGATTAACAATAACATGAATGATTATTAAATTAACAACTGTTATTAGAAGAACAACAGAGTAGTAGGCAAATTGTTTTGTGGATGCATATGAGATGCTCAATATTAGCATGAGACCACTAATGATACTGAAGAAGCCTCTGAGATGAGGTAAAACATCTCCACAAAATATAAAGTCCACTCAGTGATAACTTTCACAGCAAAAGCACATGCGAACACTCAGAGATATAGCATATATTGATATAACAAGATGGTAGGGGATAGAGTTTGAACTGAGGGTTTAAATTGTTCATTACAAGCCCTCAGTTTTATTAATTTTATTCATTTAACCACAGCCTTTAATATGGGATTTTTTTTGGCATATGTTGTTATCTGTAAAGCACTTTGACTGCAAAATTTTTCAACTGTGTAATATAAATAAAGGTTGTTTGAATGATTGATATTCTGTCAATAATAATCAGTTTTGTAGCACTGTTATTGTTTGATCAAATCTAAAACCATTTGTTAGAAATCAATTATCAGTCAATATGAGTCATAGATTCCTTCTACATGAGGTTCTCTAGAAACTTACAGTAGTAGAGTGCCCAGCGCAGTAAAAGGGAACAATTATGGTGTCTTTCCAACTACATATTTGTATTCTTGCTATTGAAATCTCAAGACCTAAAACCTTTTGCAGCTTCCCTACACCAGCATACATAATATCCTTGAGAATTCACTCTTTTTCAGTCTTTTCACTCGCCATGGGTTTTAATGCCAAACTGTATGTCATTAACTTTTGCCTACTTTTCCCCATAAGTCTGTTTTGTCCTCGTGTCTCTATGGGCTCCTTTTTTGCTCACTGCCCAACTGCTTGTGCTGGGTATACTCTACCCATATACTATATATCATATTACATTGTTCAAGAATGTAATACTGTAATGCGTTACACTATGAAATTCAGTAATTACATTCCTGTTATAATTATGCCTTTACTCATGTTATAGAGGTTCTTCAGTTATCTGCGTGCCAAACATGATTTTTTTTTTCTGCCTGCGCACTTGTGCTACAGATGATTTCAGTTTGTGTGTGTGAAGAGGAAAATGGTGGATTCAGTTTGAGGAGTGGAGATACGTGCATCAGTTTTATTTTTATTGCACAAAAGCACAAGAACTCGACGGTAAAGTAGACGCTGCACCGAGACAGAAACAGTCGCATTGTTGTGGAAACCTGTGGAAAACTGTTACCCCGGTTTCAATCATCCATTAAGGTTGTGTCGGAGAGGTGGATGTTGTACAAGATAAGGACAATAGCGACAATACCTCCCACCCACTCAATGACCTGCTGGCCTGTCACAGGAGCACGTACACTGAGAGATTGAGATTACCCAAATGCATCACTGAACAACACAGGAAATCACTCCTGCCTGTACAACTCATCCATCTAATGCACAGTACACAATGCAATAGTTACACCCTTTGTGATGGCTGCATGCAACCACACAATTGAGATACTTAGGTAATATTCATTTGGTCTTTTGTCTTATGTTTACGTTATGCTCTAAAGCTTCTGTGATCATAAGTTAACTAATCTGATATTTTGAGTTTACCTGTAATGCATGACAGCACTAAGCTATAGCCCAAATGGTGGCATAGACTTTGCTTTGCATTGTTTGTTATTTTATATAGGTATATGTTATATTGATTATATTTCTGCTCTTTCTGAGTTACCTGACCTCTGCTCCAGTCCTTCCTGGTTTGGCTGAAAGAGGAGGCTGAGGGTGGAGCTGGTTTAAATGCAGAAGCCAATAAAGTGGACTGGACCATCTATTGTGATCATGCAGGGGGGATGGGGTTCTTCATGAATGATGGTTAGCTGTTATCTCTTTAGTTTTCACCTTTGGTGTATATAATGGTTTATTCATTTGCTATATAACTGGAGCTGTTTCTCATTTGGGCAGGTCAGTTTGTTGGGTTATGTTTTTGTTAAGTGACTTTTGAGTAGTGTTCTGTTAAGGTAACCTCTTTTATGGGCCCACTTGGTTCTTAAAAACTTTGTTTGTTATTTTGAATTTTTGTAATCATCTTGTCCTTTTTGGGGGTATAATAAAACCCATTTTTTTGAAGATTACATTTGTCCCTGTGTGTTCCTGGCTGCTTGGGTCATGACACCCTTTTTCACATCCTACAGTGAAAATAACAAAGTTTGGAGTAAAATGTCAGTCATATATATTTCATCTCTGTCATATTTTTTATATTTATGATTGAGCTCTTTGTATATATTAGAGCTAATTCATATATTTTGTAAACTTTGTAATATATTGCATTATTTAATCTAGTTTAGTCTGTTACTGTTCTTATTGTCTATTGTCTCACTGTAAACACATAATTTCCTTAGTGAAGTATTCTGATTCTGATTACACAGCTGACAGAACTTTAAGCATCTGCAGAGACAGCATGCACCCAGAGGGGTTTTATAGCTGAATGTATGCAGACGCAATCCCAGCAGGCAAAGCCTGATCTTCATCAGGCAACAAAAGCAGTTTTTAGTGGTCAGATTTGAAGACTCCATTTCTACTTCTGCATGTTTCTAAAATAGAATCACCGTGGCGATTGCTTTAGTCTCTTCGGGTTGGTTTTCATCTTTGCCTTGTGTTGTCAACTCAAAAAACAAAGAGACTGTATTTGTGTTCTTATTAGGATAGTAATTTGTTTTGGTGCATATAGGTTTATATTGTTATTTAGTAATTTTGTGAAAATGTTTATCAAATGAAGGTTTTTCTTGAGTATTACATTCACCAAAAAAGTCTCTTGAGTCACTGATGTTCACAGCACAAACACTGCATATCATCATTTTCACAGCTCCTTGTATTCTAATGCAACTTTTTTGAATTTTGTTTTAATTATATGTGTTTGCTTTAGCATACATTTTCTAAAACAGTTTATCAAAACATAAATAGTTTAATTAATAATCTCCAGTTTAGATGCTGGTTTCCAAAACTTGTAAAGCTGGCAGGTTAACTGAAGAATTTTCCCTTTATGTTTTTAGAATTATTCAGCAATTCAGTCACAAATAATGTGGAAAAACAGAAACAAAAGGAGCAGAACAAAGTTAAAGTACAGAAAAGTAAAAAGAAAGAAAACCAAGCCAAATTAAACATGTGCATACTTTGCTGGCAAAAGATTCTGTCTCTAGAAAAAGACAACATAAAACCATCAGGTACACTTTTCTAGTACCTCTTACTAATGTCTTTGTTTGCTTAACTTAAAAGAAAAAACTGATATCAAAATAATTTTAGACAAAATATGCATCCTCTCTGCGTCATCGCTTCCTCTGTGTAGTTAATTCCTCTATTTTTCTAAAGAAATGTCTTCAGAAATATGTAAATATTTGTCATTCCCTTGTGGGCTCTTCCAAAGAAAACTGTCTGTCATCAAACCAAAATGTTGGATTCTTGCTTAATGTATTTACAAGCAACCTCAGCACATAGGATGTTGTTGTTACTTTTTGGACGTAGGACCGACAACAGCTGAACCCGAGTATCACGATCCTGTTAATCATGTTTAAATTCTGAACTCAAACTCGTGCAGTCCCAGCTATCAGACTCAGTGTATCCACATGGACCTGAGCAGCCATCTGTCAAGATACTGTCTCTGGCCACCTGTCCAGCCCCCAGAGAGATCCTGCAACCTTTGTTACCAGCTCACTCCTCAATCACCTGAAAGGTGCCAATCCAGATGTGGATGTTCTGCCCTGCCTTGTTATCACCAGCCACTCGAGAGGCCAGAACCTGTCTCCAAAAATGTTTTTATTTGGATCTGTATCCTTCTACTATATATAGGACTGACAGCTGTTGTCAGTCCTACGTTCCAAAAACTAAAACAACATCCTATTTGCCAAGGATGCTTGTAAACACATTAAGCAAGAATCCAACATTTTGGCAAGTTTTTCTTTGGAAGAGACCACAAGGGCGTGAGAGAGAGAGAGAGAGAGAGAGAGAGAGGGGGGGGGGGGGGGGGGGGAGAGAGAGAGAGAGAGAGAGAGGCAATATAATTTAGCTGATTTATGATAAAGAATGAAAAAATAATGTGGTAAGTGTTTATATTTTCTGTAATGCTTACATCATCTTCCTTTGCCTTATTTGATGAAAAACAATAGGAAATGTGAGATGTGTCATACTTGAGGGGATTTGCTGTATGAGTGCATTTAATTTAGATCCCTCCGGGGTCAAGAATTGTGAATGATGAAGAAAAATAGATACATTGATAAAATGATAAATAGTAACTACAATACTACTACAAACCGGATTCCAAAAAAGTTGGGACACTAAACAAATTGTGAATAAAAACTGAATGCAACAATGTGGAGATGGCAAATGTCAATATTTTATTCAGAATAGAACATAAATCATGGAACAAAAGTTGAAACTGAGAAAATTTATAATTTTAAGGGAAAAATATGGTGATTCAAAATGTCATGGTGTCAACAAATCCCAGAAAAGTTGGGACAAGGCCATTTTCACCACTGTGTGGCATCTCCCCTTCTTCTTACAACACTCAACAGACATCTGGGGACAGAGGAGACCTCAAGTTTAGAAATAGGAATGCTCTCCCATTCTTGTCTAATACAGGCCTTTAACTGTTCAATCGTCTTGGGCCTTCTTTGTCGCACCTTCCTCTTTATGATGCACCAAATGTTCTCTATAGGTGAAAGATCTGGACTGCAGACTGGCCATTTCAGTACCCAGATCCTTCTCCTACGCAGCCATGATGTTGTGATTGATGCAGAATGTGGTCTGGCATTATCTTGTTGAAAAATGCAGGGTCTTCCCTGAAAGAGATGACGTCTGGATTTGAGCATATGTTGTTCTAGAACCTGAATATATTTTTCTGCATTGATGGTGCCTTTCCAGACATGCAAGCTGCCCATGCCACACGCACTCATGCAACCCCATACCATCAGAGATGCAGGCTTCTGAACTGAGCGTTGATAACAACTTGGGTTGTTCTTGTCCTCTTTGGTCCGGATGACATGGCGTCCCACATTTCCAAAAAGAACTTTGAATCGTGACTCGTCTGACCACAGAACAGTCTTCCATTTTGCCACACTCCATTTTAAATGATCCCTGGCCCAGTGAAAACGCCTGATCTTGTGGATCTTGCTTAGAAATGGCTTCTTCTTTGTAGAGTTTCAGCTGGCAACGGCGGATGGCACGGTGGATTGTGTTCACTGACAATGGTTTCTGGAAGTATTCCTGAGCCCATTCTGTGATTTCCTTTACAGTAGCATTCCTGTTTGTGGTGCAGTGTCATTTAAGGGCCCGGAGATCATGGGCATCCAGTATGGGTTTACGCCCTTGAGCCTTACGCACAGAGATTGTTCCAGATTCTCTGAATCTTCGGATGATGTTATGCACAGTTGATGATGATAACTGCAAAGTCTGTGCAATCTTTCGCTGGGTAACACCTTTATTGCTCCACTATCTTTCTGCGCAACATTGTGGGAATTGGTGATCCTCTACCCATCTTGGCTTCTGAGAGACACTGCCACTCTGAGAAGCTCTTTTTATACCCAATCATGTTGCCAATTAACCTAATTAGTGTTAATTGTTCTTCCAGCTCTTCGTTATGCTCAAATGTACTTTTCCCAGCCTCTTATTGCTACTTGTCCCAACTTTTTTGGGATTTGTTGACACCGTGTAATTTTGAATCAACATATTTTTCCTTTGAAATGATCTCAGATTAAACTTTTGATCTGTCATCTACGTTCTATTCTGAATAAAATATTGACATTTGCCATCTCCACATCATTGCATTCAGTTTTTATTCACAATTTGTTTAGTATCCCAACTTTTTTGGAATCCGGTTTGTATTTTTATTAGTACAACTAACTACTGTTGATAACAATAATAATAATACTGTCACGGCTAACCAGGGTGAGTCGTGTGGGGGAATAAATGAGGACACAAGAGCAGGCACTCGCTGAGACGCGAAAGAGATTTATTGCAAAAGGAAACACAAGGTGAAAATGGTGAAACGGAACTAAAGATAATCTATAATGGGGAAAACTAAACAGCAAACCTGAACATGAAAGAAGGACAGCAGGGAGAACACACGGTTTATACACAGGCCGACCAGTGAGTACATGAGTTGACACAACTTAAATACACACTGAAGAAAACAGGGAGATTACATACAGGTGGGGAACACAGCTGGACCTGATGAGCCTGACGAGACGGGAGGAAGCACTGAATACAATGAAATAAGACATGGACCTTCAAAGTAAAACAGGAAACAAGAAACAATTCACAAAGACACAGACTTGACACTGAACTAAACTTCCACTAAACATGAGGGCACAAGACACAAAACCTAAGAACAAAACTCTAAACCAGAATAAACTGAAACATAGAATTATAATAATAATCAACAAAGCATAACAAGAGAATCAGAATACAAACCATAATACAGAAAAATATTCGAAACTGAAAATGCTGGGTCAAAATGACCCTGAACCGTGACAAATAAACATCCATCCATTCTCTTCCTCTTACCCTTTTCAGGGTCGCAGGGGCTGGAGCCTATCCCAGTTGTCTTAAGGCGAGAAGCAGGGTACACCCTGGACAGGTCGCCAGTCTGTCGCAGGGCTAACACATAGAGACAGACAACCATTCGCACTCAAATTCAAGCCCACCAACAGCATGTCTCTGGACTGTTAGTGGGCTTATATATATATATAGAGAGAGAGAGATACACCAGGTCATTCACCTTGTACAGCAGCAGTACTCCGAACTGAATATTTGGAGGATGTCAATGAATAGCTTTAACATAATAATCCTGAACTGAAATTTGAAAAAATGGATAAACATAAGAAAAGACTTGCATATATTCTGACTTCAAGATATGAATCATGTTTAATGTAAACTATGTAATCTGTGATAACTGATAACATTAAGTTTAACATGAGCATCCACCACTGTAAGAATATAAATACATGACAGAAAATAAGAAAAACACATAATGTGGTACCTGCAAGAAAAACTGCATTAACATGTGTAACTTTTGCCCTATTCAAAACCAGTTCACTACCATCTCTCTGCTCTTATACTTGGCCTTGTTCAAGTCCTTCATATGATTTTGTGTTGTTATATTATATTTTTGTTCTTATTTAATATGAGCATCCGCCAGTGTAAAAGTTATTCATATTGTATTGGAACAAAAATCACTATAAAACAGAAATATATATCACATTTAAGTAACAAATATGTTATGCCTGTATATCACTTTTTGAAGAAGCAATGTTTCATAGACAATTAAACCCCATATATTCACATTACATAAATGCTAAAAAAAAGAGAAAAAAGAAAAAAAGTTCTTATGCCTGGATAAATAATTGTCATTGTATAAAATCACCAATCACAGCAGCATACCTCAAAACTCAAAAGGTCACAATCCTGCTTATCTTAAGCCATTGTCAGATTTAACACTTGTGGGTGTGCTCATGAGGAGCGTGTGCTTGATCTTCTTGTTTTCTTATATTTCTGCGGCATTAAGAATTCCTTTGCTCTTTTCTGGAAGTTTCTCCCAATGGCAACATAGAGAATGGGGTTAAGGACACTGTTGAAAAAAGCTAAGTACACAGTAATTTGTTTGTAGATGTCAAGTATGGTGTGACACCTCACAATACCAACACGTTCAAGCACATCTAGTATCCTGCTCAACTGGAATGGACCCCAACAAATTTGGAATGCCAGAAGAACTACCAGGATGAGAGTGGTGGCTTTCTGCTCCTTCCCATGCCCCTTTGGCCTGTTTCTCAGTGCTTGAATAATCTTGATAGCGCAGAGGGAAATAATGGAAACAGGGATTACGAAGCTGAAGGTTATGGTTATTGTCTCATATACTAGATGTTGGTCTTCAGTGAAGAGAATGCCACATGCAGTAATATTTGATGTACTGGGGATTAACTTCCTGTAGATTAATACGGGGAGTGCAAAGATAACGCCAAGAATCCACACAACTACACATGCCAGCTTGGCATAAAATGTCCTACACATGCTGTGATGGGACAGCGGGTGCACCAGCCCCACATAGCGATCTATGCTAACCAGAACAAGGAAGTAAATGCTGCAGAGTGCATTCATTTTTATTATGGCAGGTATCACTTTGCACAGGCTCTCACTGAAAGCCCAATTAAAGCCCTTTCCTACATAGTCAGCCCAGAAGGGCAAACAGCACACCAGAACAAAGTCAGCTCCAGCCAAGTTGCTCAAGTAGATCTCAGCTACTGTGCAGGCTTTCTTGTGGAAGCAGAAAACCATCAGCACAAACGCATTAAAGATGATTCCAAGCACACTGATGGCCAGGATGTAGTATGAACCCAGAGTGAAGATCAAACTATTTGGCTCAAGATTAGTACAATTTGTATTGTTTTGGTTTCCAGACATCGTTACAGGGATGAAGTTGACAGGGATACTGCAGAAAAATAGAGAACAGAGTACAGATAAAACATTATTGTAGGCTAACTTTCACAATTATTTTTCTTTTCCTTTTTTCTTTCAAAAGAGGAAAAAAAATATCCACACTTAAAGTATTCCATGCATGGAAGTTAATAAAGACAAAGTGAGTGGTCAAAGCTGTCATCGTTATATTTAGGGGTAGATTTAATCTACACCGGTATAAAACCGTCTTTTGGCATTAAAAGCTACTGTGGGGGTTTACTAAAAAAGGAACAGTGTCGACTTTAAGACTAAAATCCGCAGGGGCAAGTGACATGATGATGGTACAGTTGCAAAAATGTACCCATGTGAGTGAAAGGTTGTTGGGGTGATCTCCCATAACAGTGCCTTAATTTATATACAAAGATGTTGTCAGTTAATTTCAGTAATTACCTACCAAGAGCAGAGACTCAAAAACGAGCACGCCCGATGAGTTAAAGTAGAGGTGTCAATGAAGTCCTGAAAGAAATATTACAGTGTAAGTGCAGGTTTTAAACCGGTTTCTCTATGAAAACAGTCTAGCAGTTAAGGTAAATGAGAGCAAGAAGAAGAAATATGGTTTTGTCTAAGGATGAACTCTTCTTAGAAACTTGTGAGACAGTGTGAGATTCTGAGGACTGAGACTCAGGTGCAGCACAGATTTATCCAGCGGTGAGTTTATTCCAAACTACTCCATCATCTGAACATGAGCATATTATTGTAGTGTATTGTAGTCCATATTATTCCACTGCTTATTCTACGAGCTGTGAGGTTGCAGAAACCTATTATAGCCTAAATTACCCATATTATTCAGACAGTAACCCGACGCGCTAACATAATGACATCACAGCTACAGTTATAAATATGATATGCTTGTCTCTCATAGCCAGAAAAAAACAAACAAAAAACAACAACATAAAAATCCCTGTGTGGTGCTGAGAAAAAAACGCAGAGCCGGTTTTTAATGAAATTCTAGTATTACTACTTAAGAGCAGGAAGTACCCACCTCTAAAAACGCAAGGTTGGGATTCCGTGGAGACTTACAGAACAGAGCAAAAGTTTTGTCCCCGCGCTCACAGCTTAGAGGGATCCATCCGTCACAGTTACGGACGCTGATAATATTTCCTCATCTTATTCCAAATAAATGAACACTTCAGCTCCATAATCAACAGTAAGAGGTGTTTTTTTCCCCCAAAGTTACATTTAGTGTCCAGGAAATCTAGCAAATCAGGTTTGCATGCTTCTTTTAAATATTCTCCTCCGAAAGTTTTTTTTTTTTTAACCCGTAAAGAAAACACTCCTACAAATACTTCACCAATAAGGTAAGCCACCAAAATACCTGCTGTGCCCACACCTTCCATCGTAAAACTGGCACTGCACCTCATTACATCCCGACCGCAGCGCTTCGGCTTTAAAAGAGTTTCTCGTCTTTCCTCAGACCGGTCCGAACACCGAAATGTCTTAGTGTCTTATTTAATGCCAGATTCTGATTCAATATGTAATACTGGCTTCAATAGATACCAAGCATTTAAAAACAAACCTCAGATGAGTGCGTTTATGCACATTATTGTCACGGTCTGGGGTTGTGAGAGAAAGGAGGACCCAGGGGCGGAGTTCTGTGTGTACAGTGCGTTTATTTACAGTGTGGTAAATACTGTTGCCAAACTAATCCCCGCGCTCCCCAAGACTCCCGTGTGTCTTCCAGTGGCGTCCGTGTTCGTGCTCCCCGCTGTCGTGACTCTGCACACCCTGTGCATGCTGTGCATGTCCTTCCTCTCCACGCTCCTCCTGCAGGGAAAACAATGGAAGCAGCCGTTAGACACTGACTCCTGCGGGCAAACACGATCTGTACTTCCTGGACTAACATATCCTGCGCCGGAGAAAGCTCCATCGCTCTGTTAAGTAGCTCCCCCGACGAGCTTGATCAGAAGCAGGTGTGTGAGAACCTAGGCGTGACCAGCAGCTGGCAGGGCCACACCCATAAGTTAATTGAAGGGTGTTTTTAAAGTTTTGTGCGTTGTATCATTAACAAGTAATGGCAAAAAGCTGAAAACCCTGTTAGTGTTGACTTGTTAATCCCCTTTGCAAATATTACTATAGAGCAGAAAGGCAGAAACATGAAGGATTAAAAAACAACCAAAATTAAGTTTGGCTTGCAGGCAAAAGAATCTGTTCTCCAGGTGGAAAAAAAGGCCAAACGAATTCCTCCTAAATAGCTGTCTCTGTTTTTCTTACTTAAAAGAGAAAGTAAACTGAATTTAAACTAATATATAATGACTCACTCTTTAGCCAGCTCTTCTGCTTTTCAGTCAATGCAGTCTTTGTTTTTTCCACTTCAAGTAGCACTTTGTCTCTTTGCATGGTTCATTTTTATGGTGTTGGTTCAGGTATTGTTTTATGGACCTTTATAGACTCGGGCCTTCTGTGAACATAACATCTGAAAAGGCGTTTGAACTGCTTGATTAAGCTCAGAATGCAAATACTATTGTTATCAGTTGGTGGAATAATTGAGAGAATCTCTCACTAAACATTGGGTTGGCATTATTTTCCATTTCAATTATTGCATAATTTTGTGTTTTCGGGTGAGCTATAGGCCACACCTATGTGGGAGTGGAGATTCCCCTCTAGTCAAGCAGTCAGCTATTTGGAGATTACTGCACGGAGTGGTTGATTGGTGATGATTTGAGCCCATCTATATAAAGGGGGAGAGAAAACGGGAATGAATGGGTTTTTGTAGGACACAGTTGCAGCAGGGGAAGCTGGCTGGAAAGGGAGACTCCAATGACAGAAGGAAAATAGTATTAGATTAATAGAGATTAATAGATTAATAGAGTATTAGAGCTCAACCCGAAATCACTTCCTTTATTCTGTATCATAGCGATATGAAGACATTTACACTAAACAAACAGAAAATACTCCACTTTGACACATGCAATTTTCTCTCAAATGAAACCATTATTTTATGTTCATGTTTAATCCCCAAAAAAGTAACATTTACATGGACAGAACTTTTAAGAAAATTAATATTTATATCATGTTATTTCAATAGTCCCCGTGTGGTTCAGTGTATTCTGTTAAGTTTACTGGGATGTGCCAATATGTCCATGAGATAAATCCGATACTGACAGAGATCTGCCTGCTGTTTACATTGTAACAGCTGCCTGTTGACAGTTCAAAGCCTGCCACTGAGTGGACAGGTACGCCTGGAGTTTGTTAATCCTTTGTAGTTTAATCAATCACAGCTTACCAAATAAAGGCTTATCAGAGGTGCTGAGAACCATAGCCATCCATCTATTCTTTTAACCATTCATCTAGTTCTGGGACATATGAGGACTGGAGTCTATCCCAGCTGTCATACAGGGAATCCACACTGGACTGGGCCAACACAGATTTACATTAAGACCCACATTCCCCACAACTGCCAAGCTGAAATCACCAACTAATCCAAAGTATAAAATATCTAATAACTCACATAGTGTAACTTAAAAGGGGATGTGCGTTTAATTTAAAACATTATTTTTGATTTAGAACTTAAAGTTCCCTGGTGTGTAGACATTTATTTACCACAGCGGACTACAGAAGATGCCAGTAAATGAGGATTATTGAGTTTTTGTATTTACACTGATCTAGCAAGGTGATATATCGCAAGTTCACTGTATAAATGTTTCACAATACATACACAGAAGCTGCCACTAAAAGCGAAGTTTGAGTACGAGGCATACAATTCGCTGTTTTTCATATACTGTTACATACATGCAAAGATTAATACAGTGTGCAGGTAGTTCTTCAGTATTGGTAGGTTAAATGTCTTTTTGGAGTCACAGGAGTAGGAAAGGAACTCTTCACAATGTAATACACAACAGTAAGTAATACTGCGCAGCACAGCAGGTTTGGTGGTTTACAGTTCATCACTAAAGTATTCCAATCGGTAGCAGTAAAACCGCATAATGTTGCAGCACAGAGACATATGAATACACAACCACTCACATGTACAGTGTGGAACATCTAACCATTAAAATCTTGTGTTAATGCTTTTAACGCTGTTAACCTTCTTTCATCTCCTTTGTATAGTCGTTCCATTATATTAGCTTGTGTCCATTACTTATGTAATAGAGAATAAATGTGGTAATGCTATTCAATTATGTAGCAGTGTTATTATTGCATTAGATCTGAAAGCATATCTAATAAAATATAACTGAATAAAAAAAATAAAGCAGTAGAATGGCAGATTCAGATTCGCGTCTCAGATCCTGTTATACCGAAGTTATACCGGATCCTTGGCTTTGAAAGCAACCCCACCCTTGTTGCTTGAACTTTTGATGTAAAACAAGAGATGTGGATTATATTTGTGTGCGTGTGTGTGTGCGTCTGTGTGTGTGCGTCTTCTAACTTTGCCTGATTAACAGTCCTAGTTAATCCTTATTTATCTTGGCTTTTAGTGAAGCCTCTTAGTTCATTCTTGCTGTTGCAGCTTCTTCTCTCTAAGCCAACTTTATTCTGAGCATGACTTAAATAGTAGGTGGTTGGGACTGCTGTGCTCACAGCCAGAGCTGTATACCTGAGATGATAATATCAAGGATATCACTCTCACTGACATTATGCAGAACCAAGACTCTAAATGCTCAAGAGACTGTGCGTTACTTTCAAATATGCTTCTTTAATATGGATATCCACCAAATTCCTGGTATTGTATGTGCATAGAATTAGGGAAAAAAATAGCAGCACCCCTCAAGGCACTCAAACCTTACTACTACTTTCTGGAGATACAGTGTAATAAACAATGTTAAATAAACCCTATATATTCAGATTCCCTAAAAAAATTTTTTTCTCATGCTTGGGTGAATAATCACCCAGTTAATTTAAAATAACCAAAGCACACATCAAAACTCAAAAGATCAGAGAGCAGCTTGAGACTTTGTCAGCCTCAGAGTCGTTATGCGAGTTGACATGAGGCTGAATGTTTCTGTAGTCTTATTGTTCCACTGCTTGGAGAGTTCCTTAGCTCTTCTTCTGAAGTTATTTCCAGCAATGACGTAGAGAATGGGGTTAAGGACACTGTTGAAGAAGGCAATGTACGTAGAGATCTGTTGGACGATGGTCAGTGTGATGTGGCATTTCAGAATGCCAGTGTCTTGGAGCACATCTAGTATCTTGGTCACGTGGAATGGCACCCAGCATATCAGGAATGCCAGGAGAACTGCCAGGATGAGAGTGGTAGCCTTCTGCTCCATTTTCTTAGAGTTTAAACCCTCCATTAGCCTGTTATTCAGTGACTGAAAAATTCTGACAGTGCAGAACAAAATAATGATAATAGGGATGATGAAGCTGAAAATTATGGTTATCACCTCAGATGCCAGATATTGATTTTGTGGTAAGTCAAGTGAACAGTGAGTAAGATTTAACTGAGAGTTGAATTCTAACTTCCTGTAGATGAACACGGGGAGAGCAAAGACCAAGCCAAGACCCCACACAAACAGACATCCCAGTTTGGCGTAAAACGGTCGGCGTATCCTCTCATGGGAAAGCGGGTGCACCAGTGCCACATAACGATCTATGCTAACCAGAACAAGGAAGTAAATACTGCAGAACGCATTCATGTAGATAACAGCTGATGTCACTTTGCACAGGCTTTCACTGAAAGGCCAGTCAAATCCCTTTCTTGTATATTCAGCCCAGAAGGGCAACCAGCACACCAGAGCAAGGTCAGCTCCAGCCAGGTTGCTCAGGTAGATCTCAGCCACAGTGCAGGCCTTCTTGTGGAGGCAGAAAACCATCAGCACATACATATTAAAGATGATTCCAAGCACACTGATGACCAGGATGTAGGGTGGAACCAGAGTGAAAATCAAGCTGTTTTTGTCAACAAAACAATGGTTTTCACTTGTGTTGCTTTGGTTTCCAGACATCTTGACAGAGTAAGAGTTGGAATGGATGCTGCAGAAAAACAGAGGACAGCAAATAAAATATAAAATATTATTCTAAAAACAGTTTGATGTGAGAACATTATGTTATTTTGATGGCACACAGTACAGAGATACACATAATTATGAGTAACACTGATGGATAATGCAAAATACTGCTGCTACATTTTCATTTATTTTGCAAAGAATTTGACTCAAAAACACAAAAACTGTGGCTGAGAGAGACCATTAATTCACACTTACAGTCACATTTAAAATCACAGCCTATTTAAAGTCACCAATTAACCAAAAGTGTATCTGCAAAATTAAGAGATTAATAATTGTTTTGAATAACAAGCGTTCTTGTGTGTTAGTTGAATTTTGATGAGGCGCTTTTGCTTAATCTATCATCAAACCATGGGTGCCACAACCATTGCAACAAGATATTTTTGAATTTTTCCTTCTTCCCAGAGAAACATCTGTAATAATGTTTTTCTATTAAGAAAAATAACCAGCTATTATATTATGTTATTATAGCTATTATAGCTATAATTTTGGCTATTATTCGAACTGATAATACCAGTCTACCTCTATTAAGTACTTATTTGTGTCTTTTTCTTTGCTTATAAACATGTAATGACAAAAAAGAGAATACCTTTCTATTTTACATGCAGAGCCCTTTCCATTATCAGTCATTTAAAGTTCCAACAGTACAATACAAGCGCATCTACGTTTCTAATAACTGATTACTGTTTATCAGGACTGACCTGAGTCACTGATATTTATAGCAACCTCATTTTCTGCATATCCTCGCCATCAGTTGCAGCCACATTCTTCCTAAATTAATTCTAAATGCATAAAGATTAAAACAAAAACATGACAAAATACAAACCCTCCTTTTTACATGTGTTTGGAGTTTGTTTCAGCGTAAATCTTCTTAGTGCATTTGGCTTAAGATAATGACTATAACACTAAACATGCAGAGACAATTCCAGTTAATGATCTCCAGTCTATATCGTGACATGTTTACACTGTCAGACATCATGTTTCTAAATCTGTGCTGTTGATAAATATTTTAACCACAGAGAAAAACACAGACAAGTATAAGTCAAGCCAAATAAGGGTCATGCATACCTTTTAGGGAAAAGAGTCTGTTCTCTAGATGGAAAAAAGAACACATCAATCTAGCCAGCTACACCCTCCCAGTAACTCCAGTTGCAGTTGTTTTCTGACTCTGCCCCACTTGCTCACTTGAAGGAGAAAATAAACTGACATTAAAGTGATGTCAGATGTCTTTGATGATATGAGATGACTCGATGTTTTGCCACCCCCTCCTCCATTCATTCAGCCAATCATCTACTTTTCCTCGTTCAGTAGCATTATGTGTATCATTGCACTAAATTTACTTAACTGTGTGTGTGTGTGTGTGTGTGTGTGTGTGTGTGTGTGTGTGGGTATTTTTTAAATTCAGTTTGTAAGTCTGTAGAGATCATAGCATTAGGTCAGGTGCTCCTGACAACTTACTAAATGTTGTCTCGTGCATTTACAAGCATCATGTGGGACCAGAATAATGGTAATGTTTGTTAACTCTCTCTCTCTGTGTCTGTCTCTCTCAAATGCATGCTCTCTCTCTCTCTCTTTCTATAAGTGGAGGAGTTTAATAAGAGCGCGGAGACTCAGAACAGGTCCTGACAACGACCAGAATAACATAGCTCGATAGATACGATAGTCACTGCTGACAGTAACAGAAGACGAAGGAGCACATGCTGAGTGAGAAGCACCAGGTATTGTTTTTGTTTTTTTTCTATTTTTTTAAAGGATGGATCTTAAGGATCTTTTAATTGTATTTCACAGTTGTTTTAAGGCTGTTTCACAGCGGCTTCTCGCAAAGCAACATTTTCTTAGCACTATAGACTCAGTGCATGCTGCACAAGCCCAAAACCAAACAGCAGAAAAGTGGAGATAGAGTCAATATTTGAGTATTTAGCAGCCAAACTTCTAACTTCTAAAATATCCTAAAACTCAATTACAGGATACCCTAGCATAATTTGGATTGTGAATTTACCAGCATAGGCTTTGCCAAATTAATTCTGACTAATATAAAATGTGAAGATCTGACAAATGTCCCAAAAATTTGTGACAGTTTGCATTGCAGCTCAACTGTTTCTATGACCATATGCTTAAAGAATGCTTTAGCCAGACAACCAGGAAAACTAGGATTTATTCACAGATGTCACATTGACATCACAAGAGAAAAACACACAAGTACAGAGACAAAACAAAAAACTGACTGAAGTCCATTTAGATGCTTCTGGGTTCTGGTTTTGTGCATGCTGATTAACTAACATGTTTTTCACAGTAAGGTTGGAGTCAGGAGGAGGCCGTTATGTTGTCCGCTGGAACACGTGGCCCTTGTGGTAGTAGGTAAAAAAAATGAGCACACGTCTTCTGTTTTTCCACAGACTGAAATACCTGAGATGAACAATGTTCTGCTTTGCCAGATCTTTTCCTGCTCTGACATGTCTACATGCCTACTGAATGGCTGAAAACTTGCAATGCTAAATAACTGTCACTGCATTGTGCAACTGTCTTCAAAGCAGAGAGACTAAACCAAATCAAAACAGAAATAGCTAAGAAAAAGTAGTGTACTGGTTTTTGGTGACTTATAGTTCTATTATATTTATTTTCAGTCATATACAGAATGTAAAAAGCAACAAAAATAGGAACAGGTATGTACATATTCTGATAATTATTGTGATAACCTGATAGGCATTACATAATGAGACAAACCATTATATCTAAATGAATACAGTTGCCTAAATAACCAAATAACACCAATAAATAGTTTGACTGAGTAAACATAATTAACTGATTTTAAATACTTATGTCTGCCCCAGGGCAGCTGTGCCTACAACTGTAGCTTGCCTCCACCAGTGTGTGAATGGGTGGATGACTGGGTTAACATCAGAAGCAAGTAGCATCATGTACCGGTGAAATGAAAATTGTGAGGTAGGCTGTTTGGGAGTCTGCTAAAGTCGGTTACTTATAATGTGTTGACAACATATGGAAACACATAAACTATGTGAGCATTGTCCACAGTTTCTTTAACAACATGAGTGAGGAAAAAAAGGTTTCCTCCTAACAGTAAACTTCAGTTTTTTCCAAGAATCTTCCAGGAAGGCGTAGCAGGCAAAGGAAATGGCATGAATAAAGCAGTACAGGGAGTGCAGAATTATTAGGCAAGTTGTATTTTTGAGGAATAATTTTATTATTGAACAACAACCATGTTCTCAATGAACCCAAAAAAATCATTAATATCAAAGCTGAATGTTTTTGGAAGTACTTGTTAGTTTGTTTTTAGTTTTAGCTATTTTAGGGGGATATCTGTGTGTGCAGGTGACTATTACTGTGCATAATTATTAGGCAACTTAACAAAAAACAAATATATACCCATTTCAATTATTTCTTTTTACCAGTGAAACCAATATAACATCTCCACATTCACAAATATACATTTCTGACATTCAAAAACAAAACAAAAACAAATCAGCGACCAATATAGCCACCTTTCTTTGCAAGGACACTCAAAAGCCTGCCATCCATGGATTCTGTCAGTGTTTTGATCTGTTCACCATCAACATTGCGTGCAGCAGCAACCACAGCCTCCCAGACACTGTTCAGAGAGGTGTACTGTTTTCCCTCCTTGTAAATCTCACATTTGATGATGGACCACAGGTTCTCAATGGGGTTCAGATCAGGTGAACAAGGAGGCCATGTCATTAGTTTTTCTTCTTTTATACCCTTTCTTGCCAGCCACGCTGTGGAGTACTTGGACGCGTGTGATGGAGCATTGTCCTGCATGAAAATCATGTTTTTCTTGAAGGATGCAGACTTCTTCCTGTACCACTGCTTGAAGAAGGTGTCTTCCAGAAACTGGCAGTAGGACTGGGAGTTGAGTTTGACTCAATCCTCAACCCGAAAAGGCCCCACAAGCTCATCTTTGATGATACCAGCCCAAACCAGTACTCCACCTCCACCTTGCTGGCGTCTGAGTCGGACTGGAGCTCTCTGCCCTTTACCAATCCAGCCACGGGCCCATCCATCTGGCCCATCAAGACTCACTCTCATTTCATCAGTCCATAAAACCTTAGAAAAACCAGTCTTGAGATATTTCTTGGCCCAGTCTTGACGTTTCAGCTTGTGTGTCTTGTTCAGTGGTGGTCGTCTTTCAGCCTTTCTTACCTTGGCCATGTCTCTGAGTATTGCACACCTTGTGCTTTTGGGCACTCCAGTGATGTTGCAGCTCTGAAATATGGCCAAACTGGTGGCAAGTGGCATCTTGGCAGCTGCACACTTGACTTTTCTCAGTTCATGGGCAGTTATTTTGCGCCTTGGTTTTTCCACACGCTTCTTGCGACCCTGTTGACTATTTTGAATGAAACGCTTGATTGTTCGATGATCACGCTTCAGAAGCTTTGCAATTTTGAGACTGCTGCATCCCTCTGCAAGATATCTCACTGTTTTTGAGTTTTCTGAGCCTGTCAAGTCCTTCTTTTGACCCATTTTGCCAAAGGAAAGGACGTTGCCTAATAATTATGCACACCTGATATAGGGTGTTGATGTCATTAGACCACACCCCTTCTCATTACAGAGATGCACATCACCTAATATGCTTAATTGGTAGTAGGCTTTCGAGCCTATACAGCTTGGAGTAAGACAACATGCATGAAGAGGATGATGTGGACAAAATACTCATTTGCCTAATAATTCTGCACTCCCTGTACATTGGTCTAAATAAAAAGGGTCTGACATTGCTTGGATTGTTATTTGATTTAAATAAAATGGACATGACCATATGTTGATAACCCAAAAGACAAAAGCCATAAGATATAAATATTTGGTTTACAATGAATAAATAAATACTGACTAATATGTCAAAAATATTTAAATTTAAAGATGTAAAAGACAAACAAAGTTAAACTGAGAAGTCTGTTGCTATAAATCCATATAACATGTCAAAGAAACAGATGCTGTTTGTCCACAATGCAAGACAAAAATGTCATTATGCAGACTGTAAATGCATTTCAGTCTATTTCTCCTGCAGTGTCTGTCCATTACTTATATTATTTCCTCAAGCACAGCAATAAACATCATCTGATAGTGCCGATTAGCCATATAACACCATTATTATTGTGTTAAGTCTAATGACATAATAGTTTTAGAAACATATCCTTTTTTTTGGTCATTTTATACATAAGCAGCAAAAGAAAAGTAGATGCCATCAGTATGAGACACATTTTATTCTTTGGCATTAACAATGACCACAGGTTTAATTTGCTCTGTTCTGTTGATGTAAGTGGACACAGCAGAGCGTTGATATGTGGTCATGTCTGATCCTCTGCGTTGATATCTAGTCTTTCTGTAGATGGCGCTAACCTTCTTTCTAAAGTACTGCCCTGAGAAGACATACAACAAAGGGTTTAAGACACTGTTGAGAAAGGCTAGATATGCTGAGAGCTGCCTTCCTATGTCCAGAGAGTCAGACCACAGCTTCTCATCCAGCACATTGACATCACAGAGAATGTCAAGAAAGGTAATTACCTGGAAGGGACCCCAGCATAGTAAAAATACCAGTGTAACAGCATACACTAGCACAGTGGCCTTTTTATCACTGGTGTGATGAAAACCAACACTTTCCCTCCTCTCAGATAAAACCTTGATTATATTTCCACTGCTGAAAACAATGACCAAAACAGGAAGAACAAAGCCCACCACATTTATCACAATCTGATGGGCCAGCTTCCAATAGCTGTCATGGGTGTAATCCAGAACGCAGGATGTGGTCTCATAGTCCTCAAAGAACTTCACCTTTCTGTGAGCTATTGTCGGTGTGCTCAGTAAGACCCCTAATATCCACAGGATGAAGCAGATCACCTTGGCGTAGAGCGTCCGTCTCAGCCAGCTGGCCTTCATGGGCTTCACAAATGCTATATAGCGATCGATGCTAATCATGACCAGAGTGAAGATGCTGGTGTAGAAATTGATGATGATTAGGGCGTTGACGATTTTGCACAAGGCCTCTCCATATGGCCAGTTGAACTCATTGAGGATATTCATTGCCCAGAAAGGAAGGCTACACAGTAGAATAAAGTCAGCCAGTGCCATGTTGCTCAGATAGATCTCTGCTACAGTCAGTCGATCTTTGTGGGCAAAAAACACCACCAGCACAAAGCTGTTAAAGAGTAGACCTGCCAGGGATATGATGAAGATGTACGGGGGGACGATGGTGTGGATAAGCTCCCATTCTGCAGTGACTGGAGACAAGCTGCTATTTTCAGCCAACACTGTCGGCACAGTTGTGAGTTCCATTGGCTCCACTGAGTAGGAAAAAATAAATATTCATAAACCTTCAGTACAATGTTATCATTATAGATTAAAGCTAACCATTTAAAATCCATCATTAAAGAAATGTGCTATGTAGGAATTCAAATTTGAAGCTAAACAAGGAACTGAACATAAAACAGCTTATATAAACAATCAATGGGTGGCTAATTTTATGACTTTCTTTTATCCAGTTAAGAAAGTTCAGCTCTGGGGAGGAAGCAAACAGCCCCAGAAAAGCAAGATGATTATTTTTCTGTGTTAAAAAAACACTCAAGAGCCTGGAAAAAAATCACAGGTAGATCTTCTGTGTTGTGTATTGCATCTTTTCTTCTAATTTAATCAGTGGATGACTACTTTGAAAAGACTGATTGCCACATTTTATTTTGTTTTTCTTTTAAGCATCAAATACTGAAAAGGAATAAAAAAAGTTCTTACCGTATGTTTCACCAAAATGTTACTCCGATGGTCAAAGTTGTAATAACAGATAACACGTCTGAGACAGGGCTTAACTGTGCTCACGGGCTCCTGATAAAGTACACAACGAGGCTGCTATGGGCGTTTTGTATATAGTTGCATTCTTCCACACCACTAGTTGAATATATCAAGTTGTTTATCAAAGAGTCAAAATTTGGACGGTGCTCATTTATGAGCAGCAGCTGAAACTGCAGTGGAGTACGGTGGCGTAATGGAGCATGTCTTGGAGAGAAAATGCAGACTTTGGACATTCCAGTTCATAGTGTGTGAAAATACTACTATTATTATCACAGATAGTTAGAAACTAATGACATATACCAAAGAAAGCATGATTTTATTTAAACTTTAACAATTATTTATGTCATGATACTGTTGGATTTGGACCAAAATGCTGAACACAAAAGACAGGAATAAATAAGAAAAAACTGCTTTAATCCTGCACTCACACTATAATACAAAACAAAGGAGGCCCACACCTAGAGAAACAGTGCAGGACCAGTCTTCATGTTATTTATCAATAATTTTCATCACAGTTTTTACCAAAGAACTTTTTTCTTCTGATGAAAACAAGACAATAACTAAATAAAAATAATGCCGAACCAACTTTAGTTATGCTATAAACAGGAAACAGGAATGCAGATTTGACACAGAGAACACAGGAGGGCAGCAAAAACAAACTCAGGGAATTAGCTTTGGTTGTAAATGACAAAAAGGAGACGGACTGAGAATAAAATCATGAAGAGAAATAAGCTAGCATATAAAGCTCAAAATGGCCAGAATTAAGAACAAACTAAGCAGAAAGATACAAATGTGAAAATCTAAACTATAACTAAAAAAACAAAAAACAAAAACAGGCTGA
Organism: Simochromis diagramma; assembly: GCF_900408965.1. Classification (NCBI taxonomy): domain Eukaryota; kingdom Metazoa; phylum Chordata; class Actinopteri; order Cichliformes; family Cichlidae; genus Simochromis; species Simochromis diagramma. Next base: position 9,681,216 of record NW_024387030.1, read on the forward strand.
AGGTAATAAACACTAACAGACTAACCCAAAAAAGCACAAAAAACTCAGTAGATACACAACGTTTACCTAACATCTTTCGTCATGGTCTATGGAAAAATGTACTTGTGGAAAAGGGTCGAGCCACTCCTTGTAATTTTCCATCTTCTAGGAAAATTGGAAGTGCACTGATTCACTGTGCAAGCATTAATCAAATAACAGTATTTAAATAAAAAGCTTTGTTGTACAATTGTAATGAACTTGAATGTCTTTTATTTGGTATGACCACTTATAATCTTTAACATAGCCTGAAATCTTTCAGACAAGCTTACTTGTAATTTCTTTAACTAGTCTGCAGGAATAGTTCTCTAGTCTTGTTGAAAGACACTCAACGCTCTTCTTGGGATGTTAATTTTTCTGTTGTTTGTCAGCATGATCCCACACTGCTTCAGTTCAGTTATTGTGCAATCAGCTGTACCTCACTGGGTACCCTAGTCTACTCTATTCCCTGCACTATGTGGTTCCTGTCATATTTCAAAGCAAAATGACCAGGTGTACATCAGAAGTTAGTGAGGGTTATCTGTCTATATGGCTTCCCAAGGCTGCTATTGGATAAAGAAAACTATTCAACAAGAAATAGGAGAGACAGGAAAGAGAGGGGGCAAGACATGCAGCCAAGGGCCGGCCATACGGCATATGGTCGTCTGCTCACCCACTAAGCTAAACAGGTGCCAATCCACATATTTATTGATAAATATTGAGGTGTCATATCTCTTCATAAATGATACAGGGGAGGTCAGAGATTTTTTTTTTTTTAATTCCAAGAAAGTCTTGCTCCTTGGAAGCAAAATATAAAGAAATGACGGAGTAGCTCAAAGCTTACGAACAGTCCTGTAAAGATATGACTGATTCAGGAAATTACAGCATTACTCCCTGTTTATACTGTCTGGACTTCTCTGTTTGCTATGATGTTGAGATATCATTAATAAAACCTTTAGTTTTTTTCATCTTTTTTCATTTGTGATTGCATTAACTGTGTAAACAGTGAAATCTTTAGACCGGTAATGATTTCCAAATGCTATAAAAACAGATTTATCAGTTTTATCCTCAGCTTGTACATCATCCAGTTCTGATATGTTCTAAATTTAAAGTTATGGTAATGACAACAATAACAAATATTAAACCAACTTCAAATCACACTGGAGTTAATGTAAACTATAATCAGTTTTTTTCTTTTGTAACTTGGAAGACTTAGATGAAGGGTTATCTAATAATCAGTATGTCTGAGATTGTGTAATCCCTTTTATGGTAAAAATGACAGCAGCATACCAAAATGAAGAGGAAGATCAGCTCTTTGCCAAACATTCCTTGCTTAGTCAGTTTTATATATCTGTCCTACATTTGTGACTTTGATTACTTGTAAATTCCAAATTTAACACATGGGACCGTTCAAAAAAGCAAAGCCCAGTGTTTTTATAGACAAAATGGATAAACACCAGTTTGCTTCCAGAATTAGGCTTTTTTTTTTTTTTTTTTTTTTTTTAAATCTAGCCACCCTGCCTCTCTTTAAACAATACAGAATTATGGCAAACATTAGTCAACTGTTTCCCTCAGTTTCAACATTTTAGAAATTAGTGATATTTGGTTTCCCACTATTTAGAAATAGTGGGAAAGATTTCGTCTGTCTCTGCACAACAATTATTAAACTTCTCATCATCTCTAACATCCTCTGTTAAAGTTGTTTTTACTTGTTTGTTCAGTTTAGAATGTTAAAACATATATAAAATATTGTAGTTTGGAGTTGTCACAGGGAGGGTGTATACTTTGGAAATAATATAGATGCAACCATTACCATGTCACAGCCTTTCCTGTAATTCATGCTTCTCACTGGGGTAACTTTTGGTTTGTTTAGTTCCTGAGAGAAAAAGTTCAGCCAGTTGCCCCCATATCACATTCTCTTACAAGGTGTCAGCACTCTTTATAACCTCAAAAGTTATCTTCTGCTTTAATCAAGGGTTTGACCAATAAAAACGTAAAGATGACTGATTCAGTGCAGTTCAAGAACAACTTTATTAAAGTTTTACTAAGCTGGTTACAGTTCAAAAAAGGTTCCTAAATTACAGGTTGCACATCGGTCCTCCCAAGAATAAGAACCAAACTAAGCTTGTAGTAAGGGTACATGCCAGAAGGACTTGTTTTAGCTTGCTGCTAAGAGAAATTCATACTGTCTAGAAACAAGTGGTTGTGGACAAACATGCCAAGAATGTGAAAAGATCCGTTTTCGACATGCTTGAATTTGTTTTACAGATGTTGTCATAGAGATTTATTTTTTGCTTTTAGCATGCAAAGGATTACCGTAACACAAGTAACTTGTAACCTTTTGAGTTTACTGTCATTTGTGTGGGTGTAAGACACACAAGAGAAGCTTTAATTGATTGGAAAATGAAACACTAATTTAAAAACAAAAATTAAAAAGTAAAGCTAAGCTTCAAAGGCCAGGGCAGGCCCTCTTATTAGACCCTAATCCAACAACATAAAATATATTAATACATGAAATTCAATTCAGACACAAATATTTTTAAAAAGAGTTTACTCTTTATATGTAAATTCATTTAGATTTTTGTGCTCTCTGTTTGTTTACTTGAGATGAGATTGGCATTACCATGACCAGATGCCTCACACTGGTCTTTCCTCCTGCATTGAAGGGGTTTAAACACTTCCCTTGCCCGCTCCCTAAAGTTCTTCCCAACAATCACATACAAGAAAGGATTCAATGCACTGTTGCTGTAGCCAAGGTACGTAGCTAGCTGGTTGCCAATGTCCAGCACGTATGCCCACGTGCATCCAGAGATGACCTCATAGTGATCCAAGGTGTCAAAGAAGATCAGAATCTGGTAAGGCAGCCAGCAGAGAATGAACACAGCCAAAACAATAAGCACAAGGTACGCTGCCTTCCTCTCCGCACTCCCGCTGTTGCTTCTTCTCATCTTCTGTCTCTTTAGAATGACTTTAATAATGTGGTAACTACAGAACAATGCAATTGGGACAGGAATGAGAAAGCAGACTATGTTCACAGTTATGTTGTACCGCAATCGCCACCCTTCATGGGGGTAGTCTAGGTAGCATGCATCAATGCCCAGATGGGGGAAGAACTGCACAGAGCGGAAAAGAACAGCAGGAAAACTGAGGAAGATACCAACAATCCAAATGGTTACACAAATTCCATGTGCCCAGAAAGCCTGCCTCTGCCTTCCTTGGGACAATGGTTTAGTGAGAGCCATATATCTGTCCATACTCACAACAGTAAGGAACAACACACTACAATAATAATTCATCCCAATGACAATATTGACAAGCTGGCACATGAACTCCCCAAATCTCCAGTGGAACTTGTTGATTATAGTTGATACCCAGAACGGCAGACAGGAAACCATGAGGAGATCAGCTGCTGCCAGATTGCTCAGGTAAATGTCAGCAACAGAACTTCTCCGCTTCTGAAGACAGAGGACGCAAAGCACGAAGGAGTTGCCGATTACTCCCAGAAGACAGATGATCGACATATAGGCAGGCTGCATGGTGTAAACCCACTCCCATGCATCCGTGTGGTTGCAGACAAACTCAGCTGTTGTGTTGTTCTCCATAAGTAACTCAGCTGGAGGGTCTGAGCCAACTGGTAAAGCTGTTGGATGGTGACAGTGATTCAAAAAGTAGAAAAGAAAAAAAAAAAAGCATGTTCACAACAAATATATACTCTAGTCTAACCTTTTAGTGTATCAGCGGCGGTTTGATGCATGTGTCATTACCTTTGTCCCATGATTTCAGTTCTTAGGGAGAGGGGATAATTGATTTAATGGAGTGTGGCTAATGGATGCTTTATCAGCCAAAACGCACACTACACACATGCCATCTTTAAAGTAGACCGTCTTAGCAACCAATTCAGTAATGAGCATTTCTAGTGTTGCAAAAGAAAGGCCACAAAAATATGTTGCATGTTAAAAGTACAGTCAGTCATTTTTGTGGGATTATTTAGTAAAATAAAAAGAATATTGTATAAATATACAATGATTAGTGTGTAATTACATCTACCGCCAAACTGAAACATTCTCTTGTACTAAGTATTCATCAATTAAGAATAAAAGCCAAAGCCACTTGCATCTTAATGAAATGTCATCCACTTCACCTTGAGCCTTATCTCCTGAACTGAAGTTAGAGCTACAACACTTAAAAAACACACATAGTAATACTTATTTATTCCCAATATTTTCACAGTTAATTATTGTCAGCAGATTAGATGTCTCCATATAGGTGACAACGTGCTGACCAGCGCAGTCACTGGTTATAAGCTAACATTACGCCAGTTAATGTTAGGCTTGAGCGTCCTAAAAATCATACTTTACTTCTGCTAAATAGCTTGACTATATTTTACATCATATGAGAGTTTATTAACTAAGTATCAAAGTCCAACAATGTTATATCCAGTTTAATGAAAGTTTCACTTATGCCATCTAAAAGCAGTTAGCCATGGCTAACAGAGGCTAACAGCAGCCAACAGTAATGTCCTAAACAACCCACCTCAATATTCGCTCATCAGAGAGAGAGGTTAATTTCTCTGAGTCAGTGACTCATATCAGTCTCAAAGTTTTACATTTCTTGAAGCTACATATTGATAGCTAAGTTAAGAGTAGACTGACAGCCTAACAAAACAGCGAAAGACTGGGGCAGAAGCGGGAGTCATGTTGCTATCTTACTACACTTACCACAAATGAACAGCAGCTAGTCTCTGTGATCACTCTGTGGTAAAAATGCAAAATACCACAAAATATTTAATTGAGTCATGCAGTATTATTCCTGATTCATTGCTACGTGCTGATATTATTCAAATATGGTAAAATATAGTGGGTACAACAATGCTTTTTACATAAACAGTGTTAGAAACACTTCAAGCAGCCATGGTTGCTCAGGTGCACAGTCTAAATTTAATGTTTCTCTTGCCTGACTAAAACATGTTTGTCCTACAATGACCACCACTTCTAGGATTATGTATGTTACTTCGAAGGGTTAAGGAAATTGAATTCATTTGACTACAATCTGCAATCTACTGGCATCTACTGATGAGATTTTACACACTGTCACTTAAAAGCCAAAATGAGCTTTGTGATTTGAAAGTTGAGCCAAATATGATTGCATTCTTTTTATCGGAAAGCAGGGGGCAACACCCTTTGCTGCATTGTAATTCCAGTTAGTACCATTGCTGTGTGACCTCAAATGTTTTCCCCTCAGTTTTCTGTCAAAGTGAATTAAAAAAAAGGGAATCCTTAGTAGAGTCAGCAGAGTTGCTCACTGATACTGTCACGGCTGCCGAGGCGAGCCGTGTGGCGTTGAAGGAAAAAGGACCCAAAATGCAGGCAGTGACCGATGATACGAGTGACGTTTATTTACAAGTGGCGGAGTGGCAAAACAGGCAATGAGGGATGACAAATAACTGAAGAAACCTAAACTGGGAAAACTAAATAGCAAACCTGAGATCATACGAAACGGGGTGAGGGGCAGAGAGCTGCAGACTAAGGAACAGAACACCATGGAACGCAGACGAACCAACAACGAGCACAGACCGACACCCACTATATATACACACACAAGGTAATCAGGTAATCACACACAGGAGGGAAGAACAGCTGATCCTAATACACAAAGACGACTGGAGGATAAAAGCTGAACACAATGACAACACACACAGACCTTCAAAATAAAACAGGAAATCCAGAACACGAACAGGGCACAAGGGGAGGACACAAAATACCAAAATCAGAATAACTAGAACATAGAAAAATAATCATAAAATACAAAATGCTGGGTCAACGACCTAGCACCATGACAGACACAAGTCTTTAACCAGTGTTTATGACGCATGGTTTCAAATCACCAAGAAAACGGTGTCGAAAGTGTTCACTTTCAGGTGTCATAACAGAACTTCACTAACAGGGTGAAGTCATACTGACTGTGTCCATGTTTATTAAACAGTCTGTGAACTCTTATGGAAACATGAATGAGGCATCTGCACTAAAACCTCTTCAGTGACTGTCATCCCCCACTGTGGTGTTTACAGAATAGTCAAAATTTTAATTAATATTCCCATTTAGTAGCACAACATAAACCAGAATAACATGAACTTTGAACATGAATGTGGGAGTGACATACATTCCAGATTTGAAGGACAAGACTAAAAATCACAAAATTAAAACCATTTTAAAAAGCAGACAAAAACACATAAAACGAGGTTGAACTGTGTGTTTTCTGGCAGACATTCTACAATTTGCGGTAACTTTTTCTGCATGCCTTTTGTTCCACAACAATTTTCAGCACTAGCAATTGTGGTGAAGCCTGATATCCTGCTTGGCAAGATTTGCCTTCATTTTGGGGACACCTATGGGTGTACCCTTGCCCACAACCCATTTTGAGTAAACACTTGGCAATTAAAAGGTGGTTTGGGGGACAGATATACAATAAAAAAAAAGAAAAAGTTATGTCTATACAGCCAACAAAAAGAAGCATGTTTGTGCGTCACAACTGGAAACTTGTTGAAAGAGTCACATGTTTAAGTCTGGAAACTCTGAGTCAGAAACACCAGAAATACTTAGCAAGACGCTGTTTCAATATGAACCTTTGGATGTTCAACTTAACATTCAAATGCATCATAAAGATTCATAAAGCGAAAGACCGCATGTTGATTTTATTCATCATTATGCTCTGAGTGAAACAAATAGTGGCATCATTTGCATCTTCAGCAATAAACTATATAACAAAAAAGTTGTATTTACATAAATTATTTTACAGTACACATATTTACATCGCAGAACCAGTACAGCCAAGATACTGATGACTACTACAGTTTGTAATATATGAATCCAACAATATCACATACTGGTGAGTTGTTGCAATATATAAAATATGTCTTCATTTTTTTCCAGTTCAAGCTAAACAACAGTGTTTTGCATTTGGTAGTAATCTGTAATACAACCACCTTTTCTAAACGTAACAGTGAGACGTTGTGCATCAGCTAACATACTAAAGAAAGAGTTCGTTAAAAGGTTTCTTAACAATGTATGATTAAGTCTGATTATTACAAAGCTACATCCACTGCGATTTCACGAACTTCATTTGATTTTAGATTTCATTTGAACCATTTAGTTTAAGCCAATATCATTAAATGACTGCCCACTATCCTTCTGTGCTTTTGTGTGCAAAAAGCAATTTTCATACAGCATTTTATACAGAAGTTTTCAATGTGGAGGACAGGTTTGAACGTGTGGAGTCAGATAAGGTTTTCCTCTGGTGGCCCCACTGCTGGAAGAGTTCTCTGACTTTTTTCCGGAAGTTCTTTCCTACAATAACATATAGGATCGGGTTAAGAATGCTGTTCAAGAAGGCTAAGTAGGTGAAGATCTGGATGCTGATGTCCACAGCATTTTCAAAGTGACAGCCTTCCAGTATCCCACCTCGTAAAAGCACATCTACTATGGTGATTACATGGAATGGCACCCAGCAAATTAGGAAGGCTACAAGGACTGCCAGGACCAAAATGGTGGCCTTTCGTTCTGTGTTTTCAGCATTGAACCTCTCAATTGCTTGCAATTTCAAAGCCTGAATAATATTAAAAGTGCAAAAGGAGATAATTGAAATGGGAATAACAAAGCTAAAAATGATCAATATCCCATCACAGATAACTTGTACGTTGTGGTTTGGATAGTTTAGATAGCACACAGTACCATATTCAGGGAAATATCTCACTTCCCTGAAGATGAACACGGGTATACTCAGAAGCAAGCCAAAACCCCATGTCAGCAGACACCCTAGTTTAGCATATTTTGGACTACGCATTCTTCCATGTGACATCGCATGTACCAGCGCCACATAGCGATCGATGCTAACCAGAACAAGAAAGTATATGCTGCAGTAGGCATTCATCTTAATTCCCACATTGATAACTTTGCACATGAAATGACCAAAAGGCCATTTAAAATCATTGAGCATGTTAACGGCCCAGAAGGGCAAACAGGACACCAGGACTAGGTCAGCAGCAGCCAGGTTGCTCAAATAGATTTCAGCTATGGTGCACGCCTTCTTGTGGAAGCAGAAGACAGTCAGAACGAACATGTTAAGCAGAATTCCCAGCACGGTGATGAGCAGAATATACACTGGTTGGTGTGCAGTGAGCCACTCCCATAGTTCGTGATCTGGACAATGAGTCTCATTGGTGTTGTTATTGTTTCCATATGATATAGTGGTGCTGTAGTCTGGGAAGCTGTAAAGACAAAATCAGACATGAAGTAAATAGGCAGTTAAACATCAACAGTACATTAGGTTCTTACCTTACATGTTTATGTAAAATACCAATGCGATAAATATGGAGCTTTAGCCAGCACTTAGCTGGCTATCGTCTCTGCAAACCCAACAGTTGCCCTGCTACATACAATATTTACCATACAGATATGAAACCGATGTCATTCTTCTTATCTTATTCTAAGAAAAGAAGTAAATAAGCATATTAATGAACAGATGTCCTAACTGTACATCCATTGTGTGCTGTTTGTCATTCTTTCTCTGTCGACCAGGTTCAGTTTTCCAACTAGTTGATTGCTGAAGAAATCTCCACCCACTGACTTAGCCTCTTGTTTCAACAAGAACAGAGCTGAACATGAAAACCTGTAATAAACGTGATGAATACATTTCTGGTTGTGGAGCAAGCTACTTTGCAGCTATGACCTTTGTATTGAACCAAAGGATAAGCTTAAAACATAAAGACATTGTTGAACAATAAGGGTGTTTGCACATCTGCAGCACTCAAAAATTATATAAGCTTGTCTGAGACTGAACCACCTTGTTCCACTAATGAGCATCAGGCATAGCATAATGTTGTTTATGCTTCTGCTTAATTCCCCTATCATGTTACCTAATTGGCAATCTGTTCTTTCAAATCATACTGTATGTACCCTATGCTTACATCCACGTGTGTGAATGTTTAAGAGCAATTAAGATCACTGAAAGTTGCTCCAAAGTTTGTTTCTGTTGGCGTAAGGAGCACTTGGCAGCAATGTGGCAGACGGCACAATGGAGGGCAGAAGCTTCTGTTGGTTAAAATAACCAAATGTTTGACATGGATTAAACTCGTCTTTAGAAGAACATGCTTAGGCAAAACCTGAGCTCTCATATCATGTAGTACAACTGATGTTTTAATGTACAACAAAAAAGAATAAATGAATAACAAAATAAAGAGAAAAAGATGCTTCTTCTGGTCATCGTCGATATGTAACTCTATACTTCTATACTCTACATTACACCCAAAAAGACATGTTTTTTTTTTTTTAAATCTCACTAGCTGTAACAACAAAGGCAAGAAGTTCATTTTAACAGCAGCTGTCAGCTATCAGTAGTTGTATTACCTGCTTTACACACATCAGAGTATATTTAACCTGCTTGAGCACATGGTTACTGACAAAATGATTCTAAAAAATAAAACAATTGGAAAATTATTCTCCATTCTTAGGGGATTTTTTTTGGTTATATCTCACATGAAAGATTTAAAAATATATAGAGTATATTTGATTCATACATACCTTGTAGGTCTAAGAGTCATTTTCCTATGTTCAGATGTCCTGCTGCACTGTTAACAGTTAACTCCCCCACTCTAGTCTGCCTGTCTGTGCCTCACGCTCCTAAAGGAAACTGTAATTAAAGTGATGTCACCAAAAAAAAAAAGAAGGCATGGCAAAAAACCTCACTTCTCTCATTTCACATTCAGTCTGAATGCTCCCTGTCTGTCGGTCTGGGTTGCACCTTATTCAAAGATGCACTAGTAACATGCAACAAGCCATACTAATATCCAAAGTAGACTCTAGACTCTAGGCTCATCTTGTTAATCATGTTTCTTTTGTTTATTACATTATTCACATTATTGTCAGAGTGGGTATTATACCAGAGCGGACACAGGGTTGAAGGCCTGTTTTTGGTGAAAAACAGGAGAAGGTGGTGGAGAAACAGAAAAAGAAAAGGGACCGAAAGAAAGAGAGAAAAAAGGGGCTGCAGGGGACAAACAAAAAGGGCGCAAAAGGCTTTAAATATGTTATCTCCTCATGCTGGTACTGCAGCTTCTGCATGTACTGTAACTTCTGCATGTGTTTCCATTTCACGCTTTCGAGAGGCAAACCGTGAAATGGACATGGCAGACGGGTGTGTCTGTTACGCAGTTTTCCGTGATATGGATTTGAATAAAACCAGGCACTTTTTGTCCCATGTACGCCTCTTAGTAAGTTCTTACAAAACTAAACAGTTGTGGCTTGACATAGTTCATGTTTACATGTTAAATATTTTCTGACCTGATGTATATACTCACTAGATAGCTAATTCTGGTTCTTAACGCAGCCAGTGACATCTCGGCAATTTAATGGTCAAGTCAATCTGCTGAAGTTCAAAGTAAGCATCAGAATGAGGAAAAAGGGGTCTTTCAAGTAACTTTAAATGTGGCATGGTTGTTGGTGCCAGATGCGCTGTTCTGATATATTTCAGAAACTGCTGATCTGCTGGGATTTTCCCACACAACCATGTCTAGGGTTTACAGAGAATGCTCTGAAAAAGAAAAAACATATCCAGTGAACTGCAGTTTTCCAGGCAAAAATGCTTTTTTGATGCCAGATGTGAAAGGATAAGAACATATTGACTGCTTTGAGCTGTTAGAAAAGCAAAGTTAACTCAAGTCAACACTTCTTATACAAAATAGTGTATGCAGAAGAGCATCTCTGAAGGCACAATGCATCAAAACTTGAAGCAGATGGGCTAGACCACACCGACTGAGACTTCTCCGAACAGGCAAACTAAAGTTACATTTTGTAAACTATACCACGGAAGACTGGAAAAAAGTTACACGGTTCAACTCAATTCAATTCAATTTTATTTATATAGCTCCAAATCACAACAACAGTCGCCTCAAGGCGCTTTATATTGTAAGGTAGACCCTACAATAATACATACAGAGAAAAACCCAACAATCAAATGACCCCCTATGAGCAAACACTTTGGCGACAATAGGAAGGCAAAACTCCCTTTTAACAGGAAGAAAGCTCCGGCAGAACCAGGCTCAGGGAGGGGCGGCCATCTGCTGCGATCCATCACAGCCTACCGAAATTTCATTGTTGACCATGTCCACACCTTTATGACTGCAATTTTCCCAGCTTAAGATTGTTGCTTCCAGTACGATAACTTGTCATGTCATAAAATTAAAATCATCTCAAATTAGTTTCTTGAACATGAAAATGAGTTCAGTGTGCTCAAATGAGCTCTATGGTCACCAGATGTCAATCCAACAGAGCAGGAGTGTCCAACTCCAGTCCTCGAGAGCTACTGTCCTGCAGCTTTTAGATGCGTCCTTGTTCCGACACACCTAAATCAAATGAATGGCTTGTTACCAGCCCTTTGCCAAACTTCATGGCATGCTGAAGAGGTAATTCAACCATTTGATTCAGCTGCGTTGGAGTATGGATGCATCTAAAAGCTGCAGGGCAGTAGCTCTCGATGACTGGAGTTGGACACCCCTGCAATAAAGCATCTTTGTGATGTGGTGGAACAGGGGATTTGCATCATAGATGCACTACAGCCAACAAATCTGCAACAACTGTGTGATGCTATCATGTCAATATGGAGCAATATCTCTGAGGAATATAATATGGAAACACGTCCCATTAGTATTGTTGGGAAGAGAGTTCCTTACACCACTGAAGTGCAGAGACAAAAGAATCCATTTACGGCACTTTGTAATATTTCCCGTAAGATAATTATTGCAGTGAATAAAGCTGCCAATTTCTTTAGAAGTGCATTTTCACTGGGCATTATGGCAATATATCATTAGGGTAATCAACATCGCCTGAACAGATGGTTATCTTTGCGTAGTAGGTTTCCATTTGATGGATAAAAGCAATTTTACACAAAGATGTCAGATTAAATGTTATGTTACTTAATAGTCAGGTAAAACAGGTAAAATCCAACAAGTCAGAGAGTATTGTAAAATGCAGATTTGTTCTATCCCAACTCACGGTATTTTGGTACGAAATAAGCCTTAAATCTCTGTTGATGTTCTGCAGCACCATATACACATTGTCACTATAACAGAGAAAAATACTTAAAATGTACAAATATACATGCCAGTGTTAAAAAATAATATGTAACAAATAGTGTTATGTATATTCAATTGGGTTAGTGCACATAGAATTTGGTATTGCACAGTGGTGGTTCATAGAGGAAATGGGGGGAAAATGGGGGGTAGGGGGTTACCGGTGCATGTGTGAGTTCAGGGTGGTTATATTCTTTGGGAAGAAACTGTTTTTGAGTCTGTGGGTTTTTCTGCTGTAGCGCTTCCCTGAGGGAAGCAGGCTGAACATGTTGAAACCAGGGTGGGAACTGTCCTTGATGATGTTTGCTGCTCTGCTGAAACAGCGGGAGAAATAAATATCCATCAGGGAGGGGAGAGGGCGGCCGATGATCTTTTGTGCTGTCTTGACTACACTCTGAAGCCTCGCTCTATCCGCCTTAATGCAGCTGCCGTACCATACCATGATGCAGTAAGTTAGCAGGCTCTCAATGGATGAGTGGTAGAAGATCAGCAGCAGGTTGGAGTTCAGCTTGTACTTCCTGAGGACCCTCAGGAAGTGCAGCCGCTGTTGGGCCTTAAGCATTGTTTGCATAAAATGCATGCTCAAAAAAAAGTTTTGTCTCACTCCGATTCCTTCTTTTTGCATGTTGAAGCTCTACTTGGAACCTTGTTAAGATCCAATCATGCAAAATATGACTTTTTGCCATTTTTCAAGTTGTCTTAAACTTCTGATCGGGACTGTATATTCAGTTCTGTCCTACCTACTGAAGAGCCTTCTGCATGTTAAATGTCCACTGTTTCGGCATATTCCTAAAATTTGCAGACACAAAACCACTAGACTGGTCTCTTTATCAACCGAAAAGCACTATGCAGGGTTCTTTGATTTTCTCTTTGTTGTGTTTTAAACAAATGGCAGTAAAGCCCTAAATTGTTGTACAATCCAAATAAACAAATTAAACAACGCGGTCATCGTGATGTGTTACCACCAGATACCAGATGCTTTTCCTCAGGGTGATGTCCATACTAATCGTCTAATCTCTAAACAGTCTCTCTTATCTTTCACACTAATAAGATTTTCTGTAAACGAAAAAGGCTCGTGTCTATGTGACATATTACTAAAAAGCACCAAAATGGAATAAACAGCTCTCCCATTAAGCAAGCACTTATCTGTGGACTGAGATTTTCATATGACCTGCAGATAACATATGGGTGCACATCATGGTAATTAGAGATATGTAATAAGATTTTAGCTAAACACAGAATACTAGACCGAAGGCCATCTTCAAGTTATCACTGATTCGAAGAGACAAAGGGCTTAAAAGCTGTGTGGAAACAAAGCTCGTGTGTCTTGGTCATGCTGTTAATGTGCAACGGATGCATGATCACAAGGAAGTTAGTGAATAGACTGGTATTCTATAATCACACGTTTCACTTCCCCACATCATGTCAGTCATAGGGCTGATACAGGCAAACTGTTGGACTATTCTGTTTTGTTTTGAGAGAACTGTTATTGTTATATAAGTATGTAATTAGATTGGTGAAGAGTGACCTCAGTTTGATCCCTGGCAGGTGGGATCCCTGCAGGCAGAGTAACACAGTTAACATTCATTTGTAGGCAGATTCCCAGCTGCTGTCTTTGGTTTTCCTCCAAGATGTGTCAGTGTTGCAGTAAATAGGTTGCTTCCTTCTTTCCTCAATCACCATTTCCTCATTTCTAAAAATATTAAATTTCAGATATCTTATTTGATGCCTTTTTATGCACTTGCATGATACATTTCTGTGTCTACTAAAGAGGGTATAGGCTCCACTGACACAAAAGAACAAAAGGGCTTAGTTCACACATTTGTTGCAAATAATGCATACCCCAATTAGCCGAATTTGGGTTGTAATATTTACTTAAGAATAGAATCTGGGCCCTTATGAACAGAGTTTCCATGTTTGAATAAAAGTGGGGGTTTTTTTTAAGTCTTAAACTCACAGCCCTGCAATGTAAATAGCATTTGATGTAAATCTAAATTCTGCTCTGTTGCCTCTAAAGTATGGGCTTAATATAAAAGGAGCAGTTAAAAAAAAAAAAAAAGCAAGTGAGGTTTCCTGCTGTAGAGAGAGGGAAATTTAGTGATGGAAATATTGCCACAACTTTGTTTGTGAGATTTAAAGTTACAGAGACTTCCCATTATTGTTAGTGGAGGTGAAAGTAATTGCACACATTGCAAAGTTGTGTCTTGCTTCCTGAAAAATCTCCAAAACAGACTTTGTTTATAGAGTTGTATTTTAGAAGATGAATTGCACCGCTTTTATTTTCATCTAGAAATAGCTCATGCCATGCTTTCGATGGTTATCTCAATGACTCTGTAACAATAGTAAAGCGCTGCCAATGAAAACACTGATGTAACTGTGACTGTTGATGCTCGAAACATGAAGTAGAGAATGTTGTTGTGGTTTCTTTCCACAGTATATTATGGGATGGTGGAAGGATAAACTTAAAGGAACACTGTGAAGTTTGGCTCTGATATCTCTAAGATTCTTGAGATTCTAAGCCATTTCTCTACCACTAGTTAAAAAAGGGGTTACTATATTGTGAAATAAATAAGCACTGCAGTCAAACACATCCTGTACAAGTGTTGTTACAAGCAATTTTAATAATTATATAAATATGAGGGCAATGCAAATCAGTTAATAAAAATAAAAACATCCACTTGTCCAGCTCTCTACAAATACACAAAATTCTATTACATAGAAAGGTGCCACCATATACTATACTCCCAAGTGGGCACACTGGCTGCCACCAGGAAGCCATATAATTAAGTACAAAAGAGGTAAAACACTAGTGGATAATGATCAGTGCTTGAATGTAATTAGAAAAATAAAATAAAAATAATTACAGTCGCACATAGTATAAATATAACAAGTATTAAAAAGGAGCTTCGTCTTATACACATGCATATGATATGTGCTTATTAAGTTCAGATATTCTAGTCAACACTGATCAGGCAGCTACAGGTTTATGATTCCTGAAAAAGTTTTCCCTGTACAAGAAAAATTAAACAATAAATCAGCCGGCTAAATTTCGCCGTGCACTTCTGTGGAAACATCCAGCCCCAAGTTATCAGCTAATCAACAATGGTAACTCATCGAGCCTGGAAGAGACACTTCTGTTTAGCTTTGCTACAACACACCTGCGCCGACTACAGCAAGTGTAAAAGCACTCAGGAAGTGCCAAAACCTCGAAATATAGCTCATAAATGGTACATTTACTGCACATATAGACCTTGGAGTGCTGTGGTGAATCAGCTTTCTCTACTGAGCAAGACAGCGGGGGCCTTGTACCTCATGCAAAGCGTCTTCCACTAACGCACCCACTATTCCCAGTAACGTGAAATCTCCTAAGGACCTAAGAAATCCCATGCTTTTAAATAGCACAACATAAAATAAAGTCTATTAACTTTAACAGCCTTTAAGAAAAAAAAACCTGTATAGAAATAAACCCAATGAATTGTCTCCCCCAGTTTATTAACTGAAGTTTTATAGACTTGCAAACTTAAAGGTCCTTGAGTAACAGGCTACATATCTGTCTGCTGTTGTTAGTTATGTCTCAGTGTGTGCAGTGAAGTACATAACGAATGTCTGGACGAGGGGGCGGCGACGCTCACGCTACTCCTCGAAAATACTCAGCTCATTTCCTGTCTCCTTCTGCCTGTCTCAAAAGATTTTTTTCCAGGCCGTGAGCTCCATTACTCAGTGTCCCACCCCCATCTCCTCTTCCATAACTCCACACAGATTTGAGACAACAGGGAGCAGCTCCGGGTATTTATCGTTTTCACAGCTGCCTCGTACACTCTGGGCTTTTGCAAGGAGAGTGAGTAAGCGCTTACAAAAAGTGGAAGGAGTGGCCACAGGCCTGTCTGAAACCACTAATGCAACTTTGATGAGCACTAAACCTTGGAACACAAACCCATTTCTTCAAACATCAAAAATTCAACCAGTGTTGCTCAAATGTTCCTGGCAGATAATATACAAACCACAGAACAATGCTGTTTATACTGCTGGAAATCCACAACTTGTGAAATAGGTTGGTCACAGATGCCCCTGTTACATTTAATATTTTGATTTAATAAAGGCATTGCAAAATGTTGAAATCAATAAAAAAAAGACAATCACAAACCAACCATCACAATTATTTTGCAAGACCTTGAGTCAGCAGTAAGTGGGCAGCCACAGTCTGAATGTCTGCCGTCTGAAATTTACTTCTGTTTTCAGCTCATGGTTTGATTGTTTGAAAAAAAAAAAAACATTTTAAGAAGATTTAAAAATTTAAGATCCAGGAAATCTACCATTTATGGTACTTCAAACGTGTTTGCGTCAACTGACATCGGCGAAAGTTGTGTATGTTCATAGTTTACAGAAAAAGAGAATGAGAAGTAAACTGTGGTAGAAGATCACTTTATTAGGGAAAAATATTTAATCTTCCAGTGACTTGCAAAGTACGTAATCGTAGCTATAACTCATGGTTACGATTTACTTGACATAAATAATTTCAAAAGGGCAGTCTTTTATCAACAGAGACTCTGAGCTAACAGACTTTTGAAGTTCCCGTCTGTGCTATTCTCGACACTAGCTATGTTGCTGCCAGACCACCTTAGCCAGTTATTTAGATTTACGTTTGAGTTTTGAACAGTTATTTTTAACAGCTTTCTTTGAACAGACCACAGTGTAAATTATGAGAAAAAGCTAGTTTTCTATTCTGACACTCAGGCTTCTGCAGCATACAAACACACTGTTTCATTTTTTTTTTTCATGTTTTTCAATTTCCTTTAAAAGAATGTCTGAAGACTAAAATGCAATAACTCAAACATGTTCGTCTTATTTTGATAGTTCAAGCCTCAAAACAGACATGCCTATCATCTGGCCTTGTTTTGAAATAAAAACAAACAAACACTGGTGTCACTTTTTAGAATTCTGCTCCTTACAGGCTCTCCACACTTACTTGCTTTGTGGCTCTTGAATGTCACCTGGCGTTCTCCTTTGCACATCTGCAAGAGGACTCTGTCACTTAAACATAAACATGTTTTTTTTGGCGCATCGGGTGCAACATGAGTCATCATAAGGTGCTCATAACACAGGATATGGGAGTGTTCCTTATTTGCTGACAGTCTGAAAGACTTAAAGGTCAATATTAGCTTTAGAAAAACTAAATAGTGGTGATACTTAGAAAATAAATCACAACTAGGTATTGCTATTGTGTGTTCTTACTAGTCAAAATGTTCCTCCATTTAAAAAAAAAAAAAAAGCTTTCAGAGAGCATTTATAAAATGCGAAAAGCACCTTTTGTTTGTGTTTACTTTGTTTGTCAAGAGTTTAGTACTGGAAAGCAAGTTCTGTGATAAAACTAGGAAAGCTACATTGTTTTGAGAAAAAGGCAGTCTGTTTGTGATTATAATTCCAAAGGATAAGATTCTTCAAGTATCAGAAGACTTTGTGACATGATCCTTCCTTGGCTGCTCCCCAAGCTGCTTCAATTTGAAGGGTGTGGCCCTGGCTTCTGCAGGGGTGGGCCTCACAACATAAAGTACACACTGCACTTTGAGGAGAAGCCTGGATCTTGAGAAATGAAGAGGGGGAATCTCACTTTAGGCAACAGGGATGAAAATAAGATATACTTTATATAGCTATGCTGTACTTACACAGTAATCTTAATGTATAATTAATCTAAAGAAAGATTTTAGAATCACAAACATTAACTGCAGACTGCACTTTGAGGAGAAGCCTGGATCTTTTCATGTAAAAATGTTTAATTTAGTGTCAAACTTAAGTCTCAGTATATGGGTATACTACTACTACTACTACTAATAATAATAATAATAATATAATTATAATAATATTCTACTTACCTCTTTGAAAGTTTAAACATCATTCTTGTGTTTGTTACACTTTGTCATATTCATATTTGAACTGCAGAAAACCAAAGGGAATTTATTGGAAACACTTGTTACTCTGACTCTTTTGTATACAGGATGTAATGTGTCTACTTCAAATCTTCATTTTCCTGGATACCAGCGTTTGAAAAAAATAAATAGGGAGCCATCTACTGGGCAAAGTATGTAGTGTTCAGTGCCTCGACAAAATGAACAAATGAATTCCTAAAACTAAACAAATTTGGTGCACATGCATGAAAATGATTCACGTGATATCGGCGTGCTTGTTGTCAGATGTGACATTAACTCTTCCTTGACCCGTTACAGAAAGAAGAGGTGCTTTTTAAAAATATAATTATGTAAAAGAAAAAAGTAACAAAATAAAAGTACTGTGTAAGTAAAGGCTGTGCATGAAACATTTTACACAAAAAAAGACTAGATTTTTTTTTTTTTTTTACACTTAGTGTTGAAGATAAAAGTGGTCACTATGATATCTAAGCTATTTCATAATACTGTATATTAGATAACAATTATAAATAATTAATGATTGCATTACTGAGTATTTGTTGCAAATACACAAGCTTTATTTGTAATGGCACTTTCCACTGATTGGAAGTTTACTCTAAGAAAACTTGTCATTAAACCACTGTCACTGAAACGACCTTACATGTGTCATGAATCATAACTGTGATGACACATGTAGGAATTGCTACACAGAGAAAACAGTGTCCCGGGGTCACTTGTCAGTTTCAGCGTGAGCTTGAGATGACAGATATCAGCATCGATCAATTTCCAAACACACGTCAGAAATTCATCACAACTCAGAGAAATGGACAACCAGTGTTAATCCTTTTCCTTCCTTTACTTTGGCCCTTTTTTTTCTCATCTCAGTCATCTTGTCATTTTCGGTCAGCCTGCCCATCTGTCTCTCTATGTGTCTCACTCTCCTTTTAATGGATCGTGCATTAGCCCCTGGAGTGGTTTCCACTTTTATTTTGGCCAGCAACCATGTCAGTGAGACTCAACTGTGTCTGCCAATGGATGCATCAGGCGACGGGAGTAAAACATGTCAGTCTCCATGGTGACAGGCCTTATGGTCTGCATGCTGATATCTGCTCACGTTTGGTGTAGTGACAGAGCACAGAAATCTGACACTTACATTTAATCTCAATTAAGTTATATTCTGTATTTTGTTGGTTTTATTGTGTCACTTTGCTTCCAGTTTATCCATTTGCTTTCTGCTTCCACTTGGGCTTGTTTTGTTTGCTGTTAGTTTTCAGGATTCATGTCTGTGTCTCTTTCCTTCCATTAATTTAGGTATATCATAAATCTCACCTATGTTTGACTGTCTCCACCACCACCTGTGTCTTGTTTTGCAATCTCTCTCTCTCTCTCTCTCTCTCTCACACACACACACACACACACACACACCGCAGTGATTTTGTTATATGTATACCTGTTCAAATGCCTGTTATGCCAAATATCTAATGCATTTAGACATGTAGATTTGGACAAAAACTGCTGAAGTTCAAACTGAGAAAGGTGATCTAAATAAATGGTAAATGGCCTGTATTTATAGCGCTTTTCTAGTCCCTAAGGACCCCAAAGCGCTTTACACATCCAGTCATCCACCCATTCACACACGCATTCACACACTGGTGATGGCAAGCTACATTGTAGCCACAGCCACCCTGGGTCGCACTGACAGAGGCGAGGCTGCCGGACACTGGCGCCACCGGGCCCTCTGACCACCACCAGTAGGCAACGTGTGAAGTGTCTTGCCCAAGGACACAACGACCGAGACTGTCCAAGCCGGGGCTCGAACCGGCAACCTTCCGATTACTCGTGAGCCACGATCTAAGTAACTTTGAATGTGGCGTTTTGATGCCAGACAGACTGGTCTGAGTATTTCAGAAACTGCTGATATACTGGGATTTTCATGCACAGTCATCTCCGGGGTTTACAAACGAAAAAATATCGAGCAAGCGGCAGCTCTCTGGGTGAAAATGGTTTGTTGTTGAGGTCAGAGGTCAGAAGGAATGGACATATTGCTTTGAGCTGAAAGGAAAGCAACAGTTTCTTGAGTAACCACTTCTTGCAACCAAGGTATGCAGAAGAGTATCTCTAAACACATCAAACCTTGAAGCAACAGCTGGCGACTACACCAATGATACAGTTAAAGTTAGGATACAGTTTGCACCTCTGACAATAGAAAATTGCAAAAAACATTGCCTGGTCCCATGAGTCTCAGTTTCTGCTACAACATTTAGATGGTAGAGTCATAATTTAGGTAGAGCAACACGAACGCATCATCGATCCTGCCTTGTATCAACAGTAAAGGCTGGTAGAGGTGATGTTGTGATGGTGTGGGGGATATTTTCTTGGCAGACTTTGAATCTCTTATCAACTGAGCAAACCATTCTGACCAGCTTGGAAAGAAAGTTGGACTTTGAGTTTTATGAAGTTTTTCGTGAAACTCAAAGAAATCCAGTTGCTTTCGATTCCAAGCTCCTCGGAGTACCATGACCTGAATGACTGAGAACCTACACAGACATATCTACTTGAGTAATGTTGCTGACCCTGTCCGTCTCTTTACGACCCCAGTGCACCCATTTTATGATGGCTGCTTCCAGCACAATGATGATTTGTGTCAAAAATATTTCTCATACATATCAGTGATTTCCATCCATCCATCCATCCATTCGCTTCCGCTTATCCTTTTTCAGGGTCGCGGGGGCGCTGGAGCCTATCCCAGCTGTCATAGGGCGAGAGGCGGGGTACACCCTGGACAGGTCGCCAGTCTGTCGCAGGGCCAACACACAGGGACAGACAACCATTCGCACTAACATTCATTCGCACATTCACACCTAGTGACAATTTGGATTATCCGATTAACCTATCCCCACAAGCTGCATGTCTTTGGACAGTGGGAGGAAGCCGGAGTACCCGGAGGGAACCCACGCAAACACGGGGAGAACATGCAAACTCCTCAGTGATTTCACTGTACTTAAATGGCGTACACAGTCACAAGATCCCAGTCCAATAGAGGACCTTTGGGAAATGGTGTAATGGGACAACACATTTGCTGCAACTTTGTGATGCTATAATGGCAATATGGACCAACAAAGCAAAAAGGGCGTCCAACCCCCCTTTCTATAAACATGACTATGTGTAAAAGATGTGAGTGAATGCAAATCTCATTGCATATACTACTGTGGTTGACACATGAAGCCTGAATTCATACATTCATACACTAAGGGGATCCAGTTTTTTGGTTTCACTGGCATGCATTGGGTCTATTTTTATGTACCTTGGACGTTTTACTCACCTAGAATGATTTAAAATGTATTGAAAAGTGAGACAATCAGTTGCAATGTACTAAGGTAATTCTGATACACAGAAAACAGACTTACAAATGTGCTAATCTATAATGTGTAAAAAGCTTGCCTTGAAATGCATGCCGATCATCACTTTAAGACATGAAAGGTCAGCTGGTTTTGAAAATGTCAATAAATTCAAAGCGTCTTCAAGTGCACCTGCTAAAACTATCAAAAACTGTGATTAAACTGGCCCTCATGGGGAGGAGAAAAGACCAAGGATTAGCTCTGCTGTAGAGGATAGTTTCATTAGAGTTATGGATAAGTTCATTAGAGTTCCTGGCCTCAGACATTGGCAATCGATTGTACCTCAGATTAGAGCTCGAAGCATTTAAGTGGCAGACATCTTGAGTTTTTGTGAGACACAAAAGGAAATATTCTGCATCTGTGTTTCCATTATTTACCACAGTTGGGAAGGTATAATGAAGTGGGAGCTTTCGCACCTTTCTGCTACACGTAAATGCAAAATATGAACTTGGGACCGGTGTGGTTAAACAATGAACCAACAATGAACCAAATACATCACACACACACACACACACACACACACACACACACACACACACACACACACACACACACACACACATTTAATATAGACACTATGATAGTTCCAGATATGTCTGGTAGGAGGTTTACTGTAAGCAAGCAACTTTATTTTATAACACTAGCCAACACACTGTGTTTTAGTACAGCCTCACTACATTTTCTACCACCAAGAACTACTAGGGGTATTGTAGGCTGTGTTAATACTGCATGTGTCTGTTCTCTGTCAACTTTCCTCATAAAAATGAAAGTGGTGCTAAAACATAATAACAGTAATAAGCTTAATATGTCAAAGAGATTTGACTCAGGGCACAGGTGGGCAGGCCCGCATTAATCTTGTTCAAAGGGCAACT
The DNA here is from genome assembly GCF_900408965.1 of Simochromis diagramma. Lineage (NCBI taxonomy): Eukaryota > Metazoa > Chordata > Actinopteri > Cichliformes > Cichlidae > Simochromis > Simochromis diagramma. The sequence goes on from NW_024387030.1 coordinate 9,703,522, forward strand.
CCCTCATAAATCCTCGTCTCTTTCGAATGATGTTTTCTGTGAGACCAATGGCAGGCAGAGACGGATATTTCTTTTTCTATCTGTCCTCCTGTGTCATAGAACAGTGGGTGAGAGAGGCAGAGACCCAGCTATCCACTCAATAGCAATGTTAAATCAAAAGAAAAGGGCTTCTGCCTTTTGGGTGACTGGTGATGCCGAGCTCCCATCATGGAGTAGCAGTAATGAAGCATTTTCACTGAGGCTGTGGCAGCGTCAGGGGGTGGTGGAGCCCCCAGGATTGCATTAAGACTCTCTGTTCCCTGTCACACTTGGAACACTATTTACCATCCCAAGTGACTGGAGGTGGAAAAGGAAAGCTTAATGCAGAAGTGGATTATTATTTTTTTCTACTTCTGTGTCTTAACAAACAGCAGGAACACTAAATGACTCAGTGAGAGAGCTTTCAATTATGACTATGACTTGATGTTAAATTACCAAAAGGAATTTTATTGACGGTGCACATCATCAGTTATCTACAATGTGTCAATTTTTGCAGGGTTGTTAACACTATTCCATTAAGAGCGATTCTGCTTACAGGGCTTATCATCTTGTTTAATCAAGCTGCACTGTGCGCTCCTCATCAGAGGATATTAGCTGGATTGATAACCATCTGTAATGAACAGCATCATTAGAGTGCATGTTTGTGGGGGTGTTTGTGTGTGAGAAACAAGTGGCAACCTTCAGAACTGAAAAAATGAAGCCAAGTACTAAAAACTGCAGTTCCTCAAAAAGCCACTTAACGATGGGTCCAAAGGCAAATCCCACAGTTTCCATGTTTAAGACCAAATTTTACAACAGAAATAGTTTAAAACTTGGCGATTTGTTGATTGGTTGTTTTTTATTTTTGGTTCTCAATTTTGATTTTAATATTTTTGTTGTCCCAGTTTTTTCTTTTGTTTCATTTGTATTATTTGTTATCTAAATGTTTTTGCTTTCATCTCCCTGCTTTATCTTGGTAAATACCTATCTTAATGTGCCTCTTGTGCTTTTACTTTATTTTCCTCTGATTGTTTTCACTTGCTCTTAATTGTTTCCTGCTGTGTTCTGCCCTCATCTGTGTCCTGTTCTGTAATTAGTGTTTCCATAGTTGTCATGTGGCTGTGTGAGGCAGACAGGTTTAGGGCCCAAAATGCACGACTCTCAAGTAGGACTAAACCCAAAGACAGCTTTATTGCAGAATTTAAAGATTTACATAACTAAGCTAGTAAGGCACTAGGAATCTAAACTGGGGAAATACGACACAGGCACACAAGGGATGGGGGAGATCACTACTGTCCTCTACTGCCAGAAAGAGGCTCAGACAATATACACAAGAGGGAATCAGGGCAGAGAGGAAACACCTTGGGAACACAGCTGGACATAATCTAACTGACGAGACAAGGGAACCAAAACTGAACATGATGCACACAGAACAAGTGACTATCAGATTAAAACAGAAAGTACATGAAACACACTGTAACACTGACTAAACACAGAGAGAGAGGGAGAGACCAGGTAGACACACAAAGACATGGGGGAAAATAAACATGGAGACATGACTGACTTCACAGGGGGACACATATAACTAACACAGGAAACTAGACACAAGAGGATGGGGAACACAGACAAGGAATGGTAACAGAAACCTGAAGGCTAGATATCAAACTAAGACCTGGGGATACAAACAGCAGAGTGAATACAAAAAACTGGAACATAATAACTTCATAAACCCAAAGTCAGTCATTAGTCCTACTCAAAACATTTACCTTATTCTGTCAATGTGTTACTACTCTGGGCTTTTTTGTTGCTATGCCTTACACTTGACTTTTCTGTCTGAAACTTGACAAGGACCAATAAGGAAGTATCTGTCTGCACAAGCCCATAGCCCATTCAGTCTGTGTGTTACCAATCAAATTTGAAATGATATTTTACTTTGGGCAATATTTACATTTTCTTTCTCAAAATAACAAAAAAGAAGTTAAATAAATAAATGTTGACAATAAAGAATTAAATTCAATGGGAAGAACGTAAATTATTGACTGAAAAACTGTAGGCTGAACCTTAAGACACTGCATATTTTAAATAGCAAAGATTTTTCTGACTAGATGTCATCAAAACAAACATGCTCAACTAAATTGTAACATTTTAAGATGTGTAGTTTATTGAATATTCACTTTGTTGGTTTATAATAATCCATTCCATTTATAATTCTTAGAGCTTTCGTGTGTAGCATATACAGTGGAGTAGTGTTGGTGTTGCATAAGTTGAACCATACTTCCACAGAGTAGATCACATATGGAACAGAGCTTGCTATTTGGAAGCTATGAAATATATGAAACATGAAATCACACAAGGCCAGTACATTAGATCTCTGTAATATCTCAAAATGATGACGGCTGTCATTCATTTACTTGCATAGTCATTGGATAGGCCATAAAATATTATCCTAAATATCCTATTCAAGACGTAAATCATTCTCATGCTAGAGTCAATTACAGATGATGCAAAAACAGCATAACTCATGTCATGCTCTGATACTTGCACCATATTAGTGTCTCTTTTCATCAGAGCTAAACAAATACAGTGTGATATGGAGCGAAAGTAGGCTGGTGATCTGATAGAAAGAGGCACTTTTTTTTCCTGTTTTGAAAGTGACTGCAAGTTGAAACGTGTGAGCAAAATCCCAGTATCGATTCCAGTAACAACCTAATCTCAAGTCAGAAAACCCATTAACATGAACCTCCGGCAAACCAATGCATCTCCATTAGGCTCCTTCTATTGTGGTGTGCCGCAACAAATTCATTCATTTGAACTCCCTACTGCACAGCCAAGCTCATGACTCAAGACATGGTGCTGACAATATCACTGTAACCAACACACACTTTTTTTTTCAACTTGGGGAGTAAAACATCATTATGTTTCCAAATGATTAAGCCTGTGGACAGGTGATGGAGTGGAACAGAAATACTATTGTATGCTATATCATAAAATAATACCCTGAAAATAAATCAAATCTAATCAAAACAAAATACGTAATGCACAAACAGTTTTCTTGCCAAACATGAGCAACAGTGGAAAGTATTAGGACACATGATGCTAACCAACTAACAAGCACGGTCTACTTACTATTTGAGAATGTAAATGAATGAATGTTTCGGGGCTTGGGGCTCCCGTGTTTTTCAGGATTCTTCGGTGTATGAGCTACAGTTATGCATGTATGAGAACACTGGGGGCAGTGAGCGGAGTATTCAGGTTTGTAGTGCTAAATGTTGCTCGCAGGACTACATAAGCCCTGAAGGAAAAACAAGATTCAGTCAGTCAGTGGCACTGGCAACTTTTTTACAATGAAGTAAAGCGAGTGGCAGCATATACCAGTGCAAATGGCCTGTATTTGTATAGCACTTTTCTAGTCCCTAAGGACCCCAAGGCGCTTTAAATATCCAGTCATCCACCCATTCACACACACTGGTTATGGCAAGCTACATTGTAGCCACAGCAACCCTGGGGCACACTGACAGAGGCGAGGCTGCCGGCTGGCGCCACCAGGGCCCTCTGACCACCACCAGTAGGCAACGGGTGAAGTGTCTTGCCCAAGGACACAATGACCGAGACTGTCCAAGCCGGGGCTCGAACCGGAAACCTTCCGATTACAAGGCGAACTCCCAACTCTTGAGCTACGATCGCCCAAGTGCAGACCTGGAATAAATCAAAACAGTGGATCAATAAAATAATTAAAGCGTTTTGGGGTTTTTTTGTTGTTTTTTTACACAGTATATAAATACAGGGTGGGCCGTTTATATGGATACACCGTAATAACATGGGAATGGTTGGTGATATTAAAGTCCTGTTTGTGGCACATTAGTATATGTGAGGGGGCAAACTCCTCAAGATGGGTGGTGACCATGGTGGCCATTTAGAAGTCGGCCATCTTGGATACAACTTTTGTTTTTTCAATAGGAAGAGGGCCATGTGACACATCAAACTTATTGGAAATGTCACAAGAAAAACAATGGTGTGCTCGGTTTCAACGTAACTTTCCCATGTTATTACGGTGTATCCATATAAATGGCCCACCCTGTAGACTATAAATATTTAGTTGTTCTGGCACAATCTCACCTAGATGAATATGAATATGGTCAGACCTTAATCTGGTTACATAGGATCCTTATAACTGTCATGCAATTGTGCATCTTCTTAAAACACAGACGTATTTGATTGCCTGTAACAAACCTGATCTCCTTCAAACGCCCACATACATACTAACACTAGCAAGCTCTGCCAGGTATCTTGCCTTGCCTCTGCTCTTGGAGTTGCAATGCTTTCTCACACATAACAATTTGCTGTTATGAGGTTTTTATAAGACCACAGATGATAACGTTTCCTCTTTGTTGAGACTGGTAAAATGTTCTGATACAATGTATCATTTTAAAATGAAGGAAAATTTCCAAATTTGCAGATGTTTTTACATTTCTCTAACTATGCATTAAATGTGATTTATGGAAATGCCCAGTAACTTTTGTTTAAGAAGAAAAAAAGTACTATAGTGGCAGAAAGCTGCAGACATTGTCTTTGTTTATATTTGGTATTTAATTACTATTACAGTGTACTGTGTGTCCCCATGTGTCTCTAAAGTGACAGTTTGATAAGATGTGTCTAAGCAGCTTGGCATACATTAGCATATCCAGCAACTCGTCACCAACCTTTCACTCTCAACTGGATGCGATTCAAGCTGAAGCGTTACATCCTGTGAGACTCTGGGCCAACAGTGGAGGAGTGAGACAGCCTCTCCCCACATACTACTTCACAACATTTTTTTTTCCAGCTAGGTTGAAATAAACATTTATTATTCACAGGCAAAGTCAGTGTCATTTCACTTTCTCCGTATGAGAGCTGAAGTCTCAACTAATGTGCATTTCACAAAGCCATCACCTAAAAGTGTAATGATTACCCCACATTAGCATAAATTATCCCAGGCAAGGTCAATAGTTATTTATTTTCTTTGATGGAGTTAAGAATAGAGGACGCCGGCTGCTGTGAAAAGCCTTCTGAGGCATGTTTGTGATTTGTGATTTGGGGCTTTATAAATAAAACTGGCCTTACTTCCCTCTAGGAGTCAGCGGCTGTTGTGAGACCCTAGGGATTTATTTCCCCCAACTGAGTCGTTTGATCGGATTTGGAGGATAGAAGGCGCAACGCTGCGGAAGCAATGTGAAGGTTGTTCGAAGATCATGTGCATTCAGTTTTGCTTCCATCTGTATCTCATCTGCTGGTGGGGGATCAGAAATGCTCAAGGCAAATCTGAAAGGAGCTGATCCACATATTACCAAGTCTGGCTGGCATTTCAACTGGGAAAGGACTTACTCAGTTCTTAGGATGAGGTAAAGATCACTGCATTTACATGAAATTAGGAATGTGATCCCTCAGTGCTTTTGACATCAGGATGGCTGTTTGTTTGTTTAATCTCAAACCTCTGCAAATAAATTATTCTAGGATTAAAAAATGTTCTAAAAAAACACCTTTCAGTTATAAAGTTTCATATCAAACATAATTGTAGAAGTTCTTACTTCTACTTTAAAATAAGGAAAATACAACCTCAGATAAACAACTTATTACAAAATGTTATTAAGTATTTAACAAAAACTGAACCAACGTGCAGAAAAAAAGTACAACCTTACTGCTTCCTTATGAGACGAGGATACGTATCAGCTAAATCCATCAGCCATCATGCTACAGGACTTTGGTAAAAAGCAAAGGAGCAGATCTACAACAGAATGGCTGAGAAAGAAAAGAATCAAAGCGCTGGAATGGCCCAGTCAACAACCAGCCGTTAACCTGACTGAAGTGAAGCAACGTTACAAAGAAGAGTGGGCCACAATTCCTCCATATCAAATAGAGACACTGATAAAATCAGAAAACAATTACTTCAAGTTATTGCTGCTAAAGGTGATTCTACAAGCTGGGTCATGGGATGTGCTTACTTTTCCCCTCACGCTGCTGCTGCGTTTAGGCTTAGTTTGTTAATGTTTCACTCATCTGAGGTTGAATTTTACTAATTTCAGAAGGGTGAGATGACCAGATGTTTTTATTTTTTATCTTCTTATTCCTGATACATAAAACCTTTAAACTAAAAAGGAACTTTTTCCACATGACTGTACATTAGTTAAGTCACTTAACTATTAATCGAGCTAAAGTGACTCTTCTCTATAAAAAACAAAAAAACAAAAAATCACATTGTTTTAGTTTTGTCTATTTGTTTGATGACTATTCATGATAGCAACCATGTCTGTACATCTCAAAATACATCTAGGTCAAATGTTTCTCATCTATCTGTTGTTGCATTGATTTGCTGAAAATACACTGATATCTCTGTTACTTATTTAGCAGGATACAGATGCACTTTCTACACCCATTCAAGTTTTTTAAAGTGCTTGCTTTTTGCAGCCTTCCTGTTTGTTCAGCAAAACAAGTATGAGTTTAGAGAGTCAGAGTAGCTAAGTGCTGCAGAGAACAAAATCCAGGTAATTTTTAAACAAGTGGTGCTTGTGTCAAAATGACAGATGGCGTGATTTGAGCTTAGAATCAATCTCACCTGATGGCTAAGCAGCAAACAGCACTGATGTCTGCCAGAGAACTGGCTTCACTGAGAACAAAACCAGGTGATTCAGCTGAAGATGAAACTGAAACAAATTCTTGTTTCTGCAATCGGCGTACAAAGCCACATATTTTGCATTTTAATCCATCTTTGTGACATTTCAGTAAATATAAGTGTGTGCTTCTTAAGTCAATACAGAAAGCCAATTTTGCATTAGTACATAAATTTTAATAGTAGCATATGTCTTTACAAAAGGAGCATTGTGTATGTGGTTTACAACATTTCTAAATATTTCTACATCAACACTTTATTAAAAATAACAGGCTTGAAAAGTCCTCTTATAGTAATTGAGTGTCTAAATTTTACTTTACATAGTACAATACATACAGTAAGCCAGTTTTTTCTTTCTAGTGTATGAACATTTGAACAGTTATGGTGTTTACAAGACTGGATTATATACTGGTAATGTCTAAATCCCAGGAAAACATGACTTACTTGTCTGAGCAAAGAGCTATCAACCCTCTAAGGCCTTGATTATACTTTCAACGTGGGTCCACTTGGGTCCAAATGATGTCAAATTTTTCAGCAGACAGTGAGGTTGAGGATTCATGTGGCTATCCACATGCCTGCCATGTTTTGTGACCCACACAGACTAATTTGGAGACTTTACATTACAATACACCAACTACGCACGCGCCCCAGGCGGCAAACTTCAGATAAGTATAACAAGAATGACTATTCGGCTGTACTGTCTCCAGCTGTCTGTGTTCATATCCACAAAGGAGTATAATCAAGGCTTATGGAAAACAGTCAGTTTATCATACTAAAAAAATAGAACAGTTGACAGATAAAACAACTTGCCGACTTTAGTAGGCCCATATTTGTATAATTTTCCATTGCAGCTTGTAAGGGACATTTAACCAAAGCACAAACATCAATTAGCAGATCAAAGCCTACTAGCTACATTTTCAGTGTAAGTGCAGTGCATCGTATGGTATGTTTCATGTGAAAACCAATTTGTATCTTTGGGTCTTAAGGTAAAGTTACTGTAACCCCTTTAGGACAAGAACTACTTGCCACTGAAAAGCTGGCACTACCATCCACACTAACACAGAACAAATGACCTCCAGTGGTGAAAATTTTAAAGGACAACTATATATGAGATTTCATACATAGCTGAACATATTTATAACAAGGTTTACCACAGTTCTGCTTAGTGTTACATCATTTCGGGATACATACATTTACTGTTTTTACAGTACAACTGTAATATCAGAAACTTCCACCTTCTGCTGCTGGGTGATGAAATACATCGCTTATAGGTGAAAAAGCAACTATGGAAAAGGTTGAGCAGGGGAAAAAAGCTGTGTGTGTTTAATTTGATTTGTGCTTCTAATTACATTTTGTTCACATCTATCTAGTCCTATCTAAGCAGACTATGACAATATGATTAGATTTTGTAATAGCCACTTTTACTGAAGGAATTTGACATTAAGGGCATGACGACAACAAGTCATTACTCCTAACTCACTATTATGAGAATCTGGTCAGCGCACTAACCAGATGCCTTTCTCACACATAAAGGATAATATGAGATGGTCAAGTTCAGATGCATTCTCACAAATGGAAATACCCAGTTTATTTTGGGTAAGGAGAGTTCTCAGGATAGAGCATGCAAAAAGCAGACAAATCATGCCCACTCACTCGCTGTGAATTCACAGGTCAGTTAGCTCCTCTATTCTCAGAGGTGCTATACATCAAGCTCTTGTGAGAGTGTACTGGGGAACTGGCTGGTTTTGATCTGACTCTGCTGGACATCTGCACATGCACTTCCATGGGGTGATGTCTAGAAAAATTACTTTTGTGTAATTGACATGCCACTGCTGTAACAGTCAATTTAAGTGTCTTTAATGAATGCAGTTTCCTGTTCTTTCACCTTAGAAAGACACCAAATACACTAATGATCATTATAACCATATGTTCCGTTTCATCAGCATATAGGAGAATCTCAGTGCTGCTTATCTTGCAGATATTTTAACACTTTCTAAATATTTTAACAAGCACCATCTCTGTTCAGTGGCATAATTAAGCTGCTTTGTCCTAAATTGCTTAGCAACTATCTGGTGGTTGTTTCAGATGGCCCAGTTCAACCTGAATCTTAAGCCCCATTTAATCTCCATCCTCCCTCCTACATAATAAGTGAGTGTCGTATGAGCAGAAACACGAAAACAAACTTAAGCTAAAAAAAAATCCTTTTGATTAATGGTTGAGAGCAAAGATTTCTTTCTGTTTTTAACTAAAGAGTTGCTGTGCACATAACCTTATTCTCAAGTTCTCAAGCTGTAGCATTCAAAAGTGCTTGTTGCTGATAAATGCTGCCAAATTTCAGTCTTTCCCCTCAACGAAGAAGTATAGCAGTGTATATGTCACTGTCAAGTATCGCTACTTTTACACCCTCAGGTCCGTCCCTCCCCTTCCCTGCCAAAAAGTGTGAGGGATAAAAAGAAAGACAGCGAGAGACACAGAGAGCGAGAGATTGTCTACAAAGCCTCCTTCGGGGGTCCGGAGACTGAGAAAAAGCAGGATGTGTGAGTGTGCGGGTTGTCTTTGTCAGCATGTGTTCATCAGAAAGTGCAGGCATAGACAACGCCCACCACCACAATGTTTCCAATAGTGGCGATGATGGCAATCCAGAGCCAGATGGCATCAGCTGGACATGGACTGCGGCTCATCCTGCTGGCCTTGTACCGAAGCGGCTGAGGCAGCGGCATGGACGCTGGCCGAGGAGTTAAAGAGCGAGTGCTCGCCGCTGTAGTCATCATTGGGCGAGGAGTCCATGAAGGCTCCTGTCATTACAGGGATCTAGGAAGGGAGAAGGGAAAGTGAGGAGAGAGTACAAAATAAGTTTTGCACTCAAGGAAGATGCAGAGAAAATTATTTTCACATTACAAGATTGTAGGTATATTCTTACATTTCATGCAGAAAAGAAGTCTGAAATTAAATCTAAACTCCCAAATAAAAACTGAATAAAAAAGGTCACAAATTCATAAACCATTTAAAAATAAGTTTTTCAGACGGATTTTGGTTGTTCATTTGACAACATAAACAATCATCTTTTTTGCTTTTAGGAATAAACTGTTGCTTTTAGTATATCAAGGTATGGACGAAACCTTTTGTGAAAATGTAAATATAAAATGGAATAAAACTAAAAATGTTGATGTAAAGGTGCAATTACTGGCTTTGAATAATAAAGTTATTTTAAGTGGTCTGTACTGTTATATTTTGCCTGTGTTTCTACTGTAAAACACAATATTTTGGTATAAATTCACCAATAGGAATCAGTGTGAAAATTACTTGATTTCATAACAATCATTATTATTTTTATTGTTAACGTTCCTGAAAATCTGTCATTAAAAATTCACCAACACACTAACCTCACAACTTTCGACATGTCTTAGAAGGTCAAGAAAATTAGCCAATCAGAATTGACCATGAATTATCCCTGTCTCCCTTTAGCAGTTGCACAAAATCTGTCTGAAAAATGATGGTAGACAAATGTCCCGTTAGGGCCTCCTCTTCCAAAGAGTTCGTATTAACTGCACTGACATTATCGCTTCAGACCTTTTTCAGAAAGTTAAAAATTTATTTAATTTATTACCGAGTTCCCAGCATTGCCTGTAGTCTCTCATCTAATTCAACTGAATATTAATGTTTTTAAGTGACTTTGTCTTTGATGAAAGAATATAATGTGACATAGACAAAACACAAATCCCCACACACATGATGCAGCACATCAAACCTCCAAGACAAATATGCCCTTTCCCTCCAAACCCAGCATGCCAGATTGTAAGGTAATTGGTTAAGTTTCCTAAACAGGCATGGAGTGTCCTTTTAGTTTCAGATACTGCTGGATAAGTTTTTAAAAACACAGCATGTGTGTATGCTTGATAAATATGAAAATTAGATTTCAAACATGACAACTGAAAATGACTCATTGCTTAGGAGTCCGAGTCCTATAAATGTTGACGCTCTGGCTATAGCAACGTGCATGATTGAGAAATGCATGACAGACCATTATATTGTCTGACTGGAGAACTAACTCTGCAGAGGATGGTGGGGGGGGGGGGGGGAAGCAGCAAAAAAACAAAACAAAAAAACATTCTAAAAATACCTCGGAGGCATGTTGAGTGCTCGCTTACACAGACGTTATCTCTTGCTCATTTGCTTACCTTCACTCTCTCTCTCCCGAACACGGGGTAATGCACAAAGACGTTAACACACACACACACACACACTTTCCCTCGCACAAGGGAAAAACACTGTTTAGAAAGCATTCTGCCGCTCTCCATTCATTGGCCCCTGGTGGTGAATAATGACATGACACATCCTGTAAAGCGCCTGCTGTTCACATGAGCATGATGGGGATAGACAGGCATGCATGAGGTCCAGCAACCTGTGTTTTCTGCCCTCCATTCTGTCACTGTAAGTGCTGACTCATCCCACTGTGGCATCTCAAATCAACCTTATCCATTTTAACGTTTCTTTTTATATTAAAAGTTCGCACGAACAACATGTAATGCAAATCAGAATCAGTGGGAGCCTGTGAAGTAGGAACGTCAGGCACGAACGTCAAGGAAGGTGGTAGAGAAGCAGACTATGCAGACATTTCAGGTTTCCAGAGGTGAGCAATTTATTTGCAGTGAACTTAATTTAATGTATAACTTAACAAAACTTCCCCCAAATCAATTCAATTAACAAAACATAACATGGATCTGGTGACACAGCTCTCTCTCCTGCATCTGGTAGAGACTGGCTTTAAATAGGGCCATCAATTTCCCTCCAATTGCCCAGCCAGTACCACTCACTCAACTGAGGGATCTAAAACTCTACCCAGATTATCTAAAAAACACAAAACCTCTACACACTTCTAACATGCACATTTACACAACTAAATGGCAGTATTAACGAAAGGAAAAACATTCAACAAATCACTTTAAACCTTAACACAAACAAAAGGAAGCATCTCTATGGAAAAAGAAACCCCTTATGACTGAAAAGACAAACAAAGTAAGTATGAACAAATGACTTAATTTGTAACATAAAATATAAAAAAAACATGTAACTGAGTATTTAGCTTAATTTGCAGAATGTTTGATTTGCCGGCAACAAAACGCTTACACAAACAAACCCGGGATAGTGAGTGAAGCAATGTTACTTAACAAATAGCAAATACATAGAAACAGAATAATGTGTACAATGTGCCCACACGCCCACACACAGAGCATTGCAACTGCTCCTCCACTTTGTCACACTCCCCCCCCCCTTAAGGCACTCACTCCTCCATGGAACGGGACAGAAAATCAGCCACCACATTCCTGTGCCCTGGTCTATACTGGATCCTGAAGCGAAATGGCTGTAGGGACAGATACCATCTAGTGATTCTGGCATTAGAGTCTTTCATTCTGTTCATCCATTGTAATGCACGATGGTCAGTTTCCAAAACAAACTCATCACCCATTAGATAGTACTTTAATGTATCCAGAGCCCATTTTATTGCCAGTGCCTCTTTCTCAATATTGGAATATTTCCCTAGGAAAGAGCTTATGGTTTATATGCACCACTGGTCGTTTATCCTCACCCTGCAGCAACACTGCTCCAAGTCCTTCTCCGGAAGAGTCCATCTCTTTAGCAGCGGCCATCTCTTTAGCAGCGGCCATCTCTTTAGCAGGCATCTAGCTCGTGCCTTACTAGTGAGAAGTGGAGCAAGATGTAATGCCCAATCCTCGTGTGGCCACTGGTACCCGCTTGCAATCCTCTCAAAAGTTGTTAGGTAATGCTCAATGTCTTCGTCCTCGTGATAAGGCTGCATTTTAGGCCCTTTCCAAGCTGGTGGTCTTGTTAAGGAGGCAGACTGAGTTGCTGTTGCGGCCTCCATGACGTTAGATTGTAGCTGAGGCATTGCTGGATGCTCCGCAGTAGGCCTCAAACGCGTCTCTGTATCTGCTGTTGCACCTTCTAATAACAGCTGGTGCTCTCGACGTTCTGATTGCACTTCCTGCTGGAGCTGAGTGAACTGGTGCTGAATTTTCCGCCAGCGATCTTCCTGCTGCTGCTTCTCCAGTTCCCATTGGGCCTCTCTGTCACTTTGTTGCCTCATAAAACCACGCAGGAGGTTTGAAAGTTCAGCAAGGTTATGCAGTTCAGTACCTTGCTCTTGCTCTGCTTCCTCTAGCTGATTGAACACTGGAGGCTCCTCACTTGCAGAGTCCATTGGCACTTGGTGCTTTTTTGGTCTGGCCCCTTTCTGCATTGCTGCTACCTACTGGCCTGGAGCCACTGCTGCCACCATTTGTGAAGTAGTCAGGCACAAACATCAAGGAAGGTGGTAGAGAAGCAGACTATGCAGACATTTCAGGTTTCCAGAGGTGAGCAATTTATTTACAGTGAACTTAATTTAATGTATAACTTAACAAACCTGCCCACAATTCAATTAACATAACATAGATCTGGTGACACAGCTCTCCTCTCTCCTGCATCTGGTAGAGACTGGCTTTAAATAGGGCCATCAATTTCCCTCCAATTGCCCAGCCAGTACCACTCACTCAACTGAGGGATCTAAAACTCTACACTACGCCACACTACACAAGGCCGCACCTAAAAATGTCATACTATATATCTAACCATGTCTCTAAAACAAACCTACAATTGCAACACAACTGACAGTAATGACATTTGCATGCACAGTGATCTGTGTGAATTGTCTTTCAAATACTGTCCCACAGGTTTATTTGTTTACCTTATACCTTTACAAGCCAACTCCAACCTTTCTCCTCAAAAAGTGACTGATTTGATTATTTCACTCTAATCTCTAGACACTACCTTAATTGTAACCTTATCCTGCATTCAGAGCTCCATCTCCATCTTGCCTAATTTAACGTTCAATCAGACAATAACTGATGCGTGCCACGCTGTCTGCATTCTTTACCTTTATGTTTTATTTATTGGTGACTCATTAGCAAGCTGTCTGGATCAGTGGGTATTCATACTAATAAAGTGAAGTGGATAATGGAAGCGTGTGAAATACTAGTTCAGTAATACGTCTTAATATAAATATTTGATCCCCTAGGTTTGGCCCTCTTGTTCAGATGATAAGTGGGACTGCTTCTATAACTACTTCAAGTCCACAATTACTCTGTGGCTCATTCATATGAGAGTAGAGCATCAAGCAGTTAAAAACTAATGGATCACTGGAAATTAGAACCTTCAACGTCACATGCATCCCATAGCGTTTGAACATTTAGGCAGGAAATGGAGGCCGTCCCCTAAGAATTACTGCTAGGATAAAGCTCTAGTACTGACTAAAGTTTCCTGATATTTGGAAACATTCATCTCCTCAACATAACAGTGAACAAGTGGCTAAATGGCTTCAATAACCACATTCAGCCACTTTCAGACCAGCTTGGTACCAAATTGAAACCTTACAAATGACCTCAGCACTCAAGAGTATCCCACTGGGAAAGGTGAAAAGAGTCTAATTTCTCTGGTTGTTTTGTAACTTGTGGATATTTGTGTTTCAACCACAAAGTAAACAGAGTAAAAAAAAAAAAAAGGATGATTTTCAAAAAAAGCTATTACTTGTGTAATTACTGTAATATTTTCTCTATACTCTTGAAGGCCTTGTGGTATAAGACGTTGTCTTGATACAATTATGACTGTATAAAATCAGCCACCGGATGGGTATGTTCATAGCATTGTGGTTGATATATCCCATCGTAAATGGTCACGTGTTTAATAAATCAATTGTTTTATGCACAGTACTTTTTTGTAGCTGACAAAAGCAGTGGACTAGGAAAGCTAACTTCTTCCACTAAAGGCCTTACTCAGCATTGTTGGAGTAAAATGCAGTCATTAGGAGAGATTGTCTGTTTGTTATTTGCAAGTAATCAGATTTGTCTGTTAAGATTTTCCAACCTACTTGTTATGGTTGCTTTAAAAAAAAAAAAAAGACCTCCTTGTCCTCCTAGTCTAAGAAATGAAGTTGATTTGGAAATGCCTTAAACTTGGAATTTGTAATATTACTTTCTACCACAGCTGATATCACATTTCATTTTTTTGTAATGCAATGCTATAAAACATTACTAAATTCAATAATCACTTTACAGATAGTGTGTTTTTTGTAATCTATCATTACTTGTATTTCAAAAGTTTGGCAGTTATCTGCATGATGGTTGGATACATGAAAAAAAAATCTAACTTGTATTTTTTTTACCATGCACACTTATGAATATCATTTTCATTTTCATTCTACCTTAAAGTCTAATCAATGAAGCACTCTTTGCCCTGGTTTCCAACTATGGAACAGTAAAATAAAGATACTGTGTGTCCTCATTTGGATAGAGATTTATGTTGGTGTGCAAGACTACAGCCTAAGGTTTAGGTTTTAATTGGTAGTTATGTGACATTGCACCCCAGGCCAATGTTGTAGAGTAATGCAAAAGTAATATAACAAGTAGTGTAACAAATTACTTTCTCCTGGGAATAAACAAGTAACATAATGCGTTACTTTTTGCAAAATTGATGCAAAAAAAAAAGCCTGATTTTACAGAAGTCTATTAGAAATTGACTTCTCACTTGATTTATGACCTCAGTAAACAGATTCCTGTTAAGGTTATGGCTTATGGCATACTTTATGGCTATCCTACCAGAATCATACTCTGTTTCCCCCTCTGTGATAATGTCTGTTTTCAAAAATTTCAAATACGAGGTCTGAAAATGAGAGACCACAAAATATAATTTCATATGGCTACATTTTCAGACATGCATGTATCAAATTCATGGAGTAGGGAACTTGACTTTCCGATGATTCACTTCCTTGAGTCAGCTAAACAAATACATTTGCCTGACATCTGTGCCTCCTGGATACATTTACACGCTTTCCCAATTTCCAGTAGCTATCGAAAAGTGCAAATAGCTTCTTTCCTTCAATTCAAAGGACCAGCTGTGCAGATAATACATATGATAGTGTAGTATTTTGTGTAATGTTGTGCAGATGTTTATCCTTTATTTGAACACGAAGGGCTAGGATTCAGAAGCTATGGAATAGAAGAAGAGAGAAAATGAAGTGGTTAAAATTAAAGCTATTGAGAGTGGGGTCTGGATTATTCAAAGCCAACACGCCCTTGTTTTGGAAAAGACATGCAGTCACTAAATTTTTCAAGTGTAACTTTCCATCCTTGGAGTGGCATGGAATTAGTTTACGCCACTCAAATGGGTTTGTTGCAGGCACCTCAGGAAAAAAATACTCACACATTTGCACATATATACATATATCAGTACAGGAGTGTGGATAACAAACCAAAAACTATGAACAAGCATATATAAAAAATAAATTTGAGAAAAAAAAAACTGTAAAAATGCAACTTACTGTTCATCTTTAACCAATTGAATCTGTGTTTTTTTTTTGTTTTTTTATTATATTAAATGAAATCAACACACACACACAAACTACAACAGTAAAAAGTTGGGACACAACTTCACTCCAATAACAGCGGAGAAATTGCCTAACTTGCATATTTCACACCTTCTTGGCTTTGAGTGATGGCTACACCTGTGCAACACACCATGCAGCAAAACTACAATCTACAGCAGATGATACAGTGAAAATGTACAATTCCACCTGCTCAGCTCTCACAGCTTTGATTTATTCGTCCCAGCTGTTCCTAGAGCTGTGTCCTCCTACATGGATGATCACAGTAATTGTGAAATAGAATGGACTGTAATTGCCTCCTGGGGGATAAACCACCAGTAAGTGTTGAACTGAAATGGTTTTTATTCCAGATAAGAAAAGCCCAAACAAATGTCTCTGAAGAGTGGAGAAACCAACACATATACCTAACCACAAAAGCACTCACGCATGACCATTAAAACAAAATCAGATAGAACTAGGTGGTTCTCAGCATTAATCCACTGGTGAAGTGGAAATAAATGTAGTCAAACTTTTCCTTTCATCCAACCATTTACTTCCACTTATCCAATACAGGAATACGGGGGGCTGAAGCCTTTCCCAGTTGTCACAAAGCAGGGGGCAGTATATACCCTGGACAGCTTGTCAATCTAATATTAGTGCAAACAATTCAGAAGCACTAATTAAAAAACATGTCTATGAACTGTGGGGGAGGCTGGGGTACCCAGGACCTTCTTGCAATGAAGCAACAGTGCCCCTCCTGTACTGATGTTTATTTATCCCAAATTTTGAGTCACTTGAATTGAACACGATGCTTTACATTGCAGTAAAAATGACTAAAACATTATTTAATACCTGAATTTTAGCCAAAATAGCTGAAATGTTGGTAAAAGGTTTTTTTTTAAATTAACATAATTTTGTTGAAATTGAAATTGAAATTTTGTTGAAATTGGGCTCTTACAATTTGGAATTGCATCAACTATGAAATCCAAATACACCTTTTTTTTCCTATTTGACCTTTTGACCTCTCCTGTGACCTTAAATTTGACCTTACAATTTGCAGCAAATCTATGGCTACATCCACACGTACATGGGTATTTTTGTAAACAGAGATTTTCCATTTCTGTTTTGAAAGAAAAAAAAAAAATCCCATCCACACGTGCAGTTTTTCGTCCACATGTAAACGCAACAAACAAAGTCAAATGCTGTTAAGAGAATGCCAAAGCAACAGGTGGCAATATGATCCTAACCGTTTAGAAATGTTGGCCAATCAGAAGTCTAGAAGCCTGGGAGGAAAAGCATAAACAAATTCATCTCACGTAAACAATAACGTGGCGCACAGCGTGACGTCAAAAAAGGCGCACACCTTTGACGTTGTGTGACTGAATCTCTATTTTCCTCGTCCACATGTAAACGCATGTGCAAAGTAAAGGTAGACTGAAATATCCCACAAATAATATATTTGTTTATTTTCTTCACAATGTGATGCTGAAAAGGCATATAGAACTTGCACAGGTGAAATATAATCCTTATATTTCTTGCAGTGGTGTCCTACATTGTTAGATAATAAAAAAGTTTGGTTCTGGAGACATCCAAAAAGATGTAATAATACTGTGAGTAAATGATGAAGTCACACCTAGACAGAACATTTTGACCTGGCCCACCAGGCTGGGGCTCTAAATAAATTCAGTACAGGGCTGTGAACAGAGTCATGCCACACTTAATAATAATAGTAGTAATATGTTTTACATTCAGTACTTCTTTATCATTTTTATTTGTTTTATTATATTTTTATTCTTATTTAATGAAACAAGATGAAAAATTACTATATATATGGACAGACAGTTTATGATGAATAAAATGCATCTAAAAAAAGTGGACATGGGTCCATAAAGTAAATACATTTAAAAATAAATAAATAAAAAATAAAAGATAAAGATAGCCAGTTCTTTTTCATCACATGAAAGTCAATAAGAAGCAGCACATTTTATCTCAGAAGCAGAAATTTTTCTGAAAAACTGTTGACCGGTGTAGTGACGCTAGACTGAAATCACACTCAATACTTGCACTCTTGAAGAAAAAAAACACACAAAAAAACAAGGAGTACTTTAGAGAACAAACAGGCACAGAAGTGGAGCCCTGCTGCGTTCAGAATTGACTTTGTGCTTGCAAAGTCAAGCACAATCAATGAAAACACAAAGTTGTTGATTTTCTCAGTCGTCACAGCCATCTTGGCTTTGGTTTCAACATTTTCACAATTAAGTTATTTTGTTGCTTGAAGACAAACACTCTTCTGCTTTGAAATCATGATTTAGTTAAACATGTCCACGGAGAATATCACACACCATCGAAAGGCAGAAAGATCTTTTTTTTTTCTACTGAAGGGTGTTCTTATTTATTTATTTATTTTTACAATGTCCAAAATTGATGTCCAAAACCCAAACCTCCTATAATACATTTTTAATAAACTGTTTATTTGAAGGAGTATAACTAAATATTTATCAGAATGTCAGCATGATTTCAAACAGTTATTTTAGTTACTAAAATATGATTTTTATTGAAAGTGACATTTATTTCTTCAGAATTATTTATTGCTGGTTCACCCATGTGCAAAGACATTAGGATGTCAATCAACCACACCCCAAAATAGTTGCTGAACGCATGTCTAATCATTAAGTTACAGTGAAACCACCTTTGTGGTGAGATGACCTAAAACTGTACATAAGCATAAGACATGTATTACTACACTTAAATCTAATCCTGTCTAATCAGTGCTCTTCTCAGAGAAGTGAAACAGGTGGAACAGTGAGATCATCCAGCAACAGATACTAAATGTAACTGCTCACAGATGTGACTTGCTCTAAAAGGCTGGCGGGTTTCTCACATCGCCACCCTGCTGCTTTCATTAGCAATGAATATGGGCAGCAGTAAAGAGTCTACTGAGAGAACGAATTTTACACTCAGAATCCCACAGTACCAGTGATGATGACAGGCTACAATATCTGCACAACATCAAAATGTATATATAGGTACATCATTTGTTGGATAGACACAGCAGACTGAGTGATTCTGGACACAGCCCTACTAAAAATCAGCTTGTTAGCAATGTAATTGTTAGCATATTGGCATGCTGATGTTAGCGTTTATCTGAAACACTGCTGTGCCTAAATACTCTCTCTCAGAGCTCATAACACAGCTGTGGACTGTCATTCTTGTTGATGTATTTCAGATTTATAGCTTAAATCTACTGAACCCCTAAAAATGAAGAAGTTCTTTTTATGTAGGTCCAAACTTTGTTGGAAACAGACCAAATTTTTTGTCATTTTCTCTCTGTACACCACCTCTGTGGATTTGAAATCAAATAATAAATGTTAACTCTAGTAATTAAAGTTATTTTATGCATATTACCCCATTTTCAGAGGCCTAATGACTAATGGGTAATTTCATGGCCAGTTGAAGCATTTTTCCATGTTGTTTCACGACAAATGAAGCAGATATAACATCTGAAGAAAACCGTAGAAGTTACCAAATGAACAATCTTTTACTTTCTTTAGCAGAAGGAAAGCACTGATAGCTCAGCCACTTCCAAATCCCCGAAAGACCACAGTAGACATATAGAGGGTGGGATGACAGAATTATTTCTATGGTAAAAACAGCTTTGCAACGTCTACACTGACCTGGTTACAACACTCTCAAGCAGGCAGATGTATTATTGTTAAAGTCAACAATGACGAGATTCGTGAGTTCGTGAAAGCACCAGATTGCAGACAAATAGCCTGCAAAGAGCCAGCACAGATCTCATAGAAAGAAACCTTTGGGCAATATTAAAATGTATTACATTGAATACATTGAGTATTACATTACATTTCAATTTCAGCATATTTTTTTGTTTCCTTATGTGACAACAAAAAGTTGCAGATTCTGGAGGCGTGCTTTGCAGAACTATATTGACTTTGGGCTTTGGTAACATTAGCTCTCTACAGATGAAACTGAATTACAGTACTAATCAGGGAAGTAAATAAATATACCACTCTGACCACTCTTCTCTATAGGGCTGTAGGCACCAAGAAAAAACTTTGAATTTAGCATATTCCTTAGTAAACTGTAGCAGATTGAGGTAGTCATACCATAAATCTTAAGGGTTTTTAAAAGGTTTCTTCACCAGCACGGTAGTGTTAAACCCCTTTGGTTCCTACTGGTCAGATTTACACCTCTGCTTTCATTGATTTTCCCTGTCTCAGCAGCCCAGCAGCATTTTTTAATAAATCTTATAACTCAATAGAACAAGTGTAGCCCAAGTGATCCTCACTTGACGCCTCGATCAATCTGTCAGGTCAGTGGAAATTCAGCAGGACTGAAGAAAGTTTAATATACTTCTTAGATATTATAAATGATCAGCGTTCCTGGTTTTGTGTCTGACCTCGACTTTATACCTTTCTTTTCCCCCATTATTGCTACTCACAATGCATTAAAAGTAGGACGGCTAAAGAAAAAGGCCACATTTATTTGAAACACAATATCTGTAATAATGCATGTTCACATCTGGGGGTAATTACTCAGTGTCTGCTACTCGCACATTTGTAATTAGCAGTAGTGTGAAAACTTATAATGTGAGATTAAACTAAATCCATCAGCTTACAAAACATTAAATTGCACCAAAACAAAGACTGATTTCTTATTCCAACTAGATCACACCAAGGAGCAGACAGATAAGGATTTATAGCAACAAGAAAGAGTGAAAGACAGACAATTATTCAGAGACGCTGAGATGAATTGGCTGATTATACATCAAATATCAAGGGGAGTCTTAAAGTCGAGGTATGTTTAGTGCCTATCTAGGTCTGTTATACCTTCATCCATTACTCACAAGGTTCACACAGGTACAAAACAAGGAGAAATCCTAAAGCTAAAAATGGCATCAGTCAGCAGCACCTTAAAAACACCAGAAATAAGGGAAAATGGAGCTGAAAAGTTAAAAGATGACTCAGGATTTCACTTCTATATCCTCCAAAGCAAGTCTTAACGAACTGAAGAGATCAAATCAGAGGCTGGCAGTCTAGAAAATCTATTTTTTTCTGCTCTATTATTTAGATGATTAATGTGCTGACTACCTCTTTAGGCTCTATTCGTGATACACATAATTGTTATTGATGCAAGCATTCAGACTTTTCAAATCATCACATTATTCCTCAAAGTCTAAAACTGCCTGAGATGCTGAGTTCCTGCCTTTACACAAAGAATTGTGAGCTGGATCATTAACTTCATTTTACAAACAAAGCGGGCAAGTCTTTCAAAAGTGTTTTGCTTTTTAGATTTATTTTCTTAAATAAATTAATCAATATCCATGTATCTGTGTAAAAAATTTAGCCACTGCTACCTTTGTTTTTGGAGGTACAAGTAAGCCAATTCTGCAGATGTGGTATACTAATTACTGACACACCCACTATGAATGCGGGCAGATACTTGCTAATTAGTAACATACAAATAAAATACTCACTCATTAAAATTTGTTAGCTTTGTTATGTTTGTATGAGCTGTGTAAGCTGAAAAATATCTGGAACATTATTATATTTCTTTGTATAATTCAGATGATGAATCATGTGGAGCTGTTGCATCTGCATTTGGCAGGCACTTGTCTTTGTTCCACCTCAAGCAAGGTTGTCACAATATATGGACACAATAAATGCTGATTAACTTGCTACCCTTTTCTACAAAACCATATGAGGCAAATGAAGGCAGTAAGATCATAAAAGTGAACTGATAACTCAAATCTCAAAGCAAATCTACTTTCATGACTTTTTACAGGGTTTTTATTTGTGCCTTAACTCATTTCAGTCATATTTTCAGTCTCCTAAAAAAAAAAAAGATGCAAACCATAAGCCCATCTCAGAGACACTCTTTAGCAAATAACGAGTAGAGACCTGTACCCTCAAAAACAAACAAACATCTGGGCTCATTTACAGGATTAAATAATCTTTATCATGGTCAAATCTAGAAATATGCTACTAGAAGAGTTAAACTGAATTTGCATTTGAGATTTTAAGGACAGAGTTTATTCTATTTCCCAATCTCAGTAAAATCTATAAAGTTCAGTACATAGAGTGATCTGGTTTTCATTCTCAAACTTTACTGGTAAGTATCAGGGCAAACAGGTTGAATGTGTATATAAGGAACACTTGTGAGAGATTAGAAAAGACCATGCACTTGCTGTATATGTTGCTGCTGTCAGCCACAGCTACATCTCCATCCATGTCTGCTCATTCACTACAGAGAAACCAAGCGCAGAGACGAAAGTGCTGAATTGAGTGTCCGCTCATGTAAGACTAAGGCTTAAGGTGATGTGCTGCAGGGCAGGCTCTTCTTTGCTCTTACTCTTAATATACAGGCCAAGCAGAAAGACCCACATCTACTTCATTATCTGAAGTACAAAGCAGTTGGCAATAAGATGAAGAATCATCTTTTCAGCTATTGAAATGACGAGTAGCTCTCCATGTGGATTGCACAACACTGGACATTATATTCTTCATTTCCAGTTAATACTTGTACAGCTGCTGTTATTGTGTATATATTTATTTATATTTCTTCATACATTCTTATATAGTTCTATATTGTGTATTTTGTTGTACAGTTATTTTATTTTCAACTTTAATTTATATATTTTATCTTATTCTTTCCCAGTTAAATTTACCCTTCATTCTAATTTGTGTTGTACAGTTATTTCATTTTTAACCTTAATTTATATTTTATTCCTTCCTAGTTAAATTTACCCTTTTTAATTTTTCATATTTATTTCCTATCTTATTCATAGCCTTTTCCTTTTTTGTTTTCTTTAGGTCACGAGCAGTTGTCCAAGCATTTCACTACATATCGTACTGTGTATGACTGTGTACGTGACAAATAAAATTTGAATTTGAATTTGAATTTGAATTTTAAGCAATCTCAGGGTCAGTGATTCAAGGAACCACATTCTCCTCCACATGCCTACGTACCTTAAGACTACTGCATTTGTAAATTATATCAAGGTAGATGTCATTGTAATTATCAATAATGATGTGCAAATTGCAGTATTCAAATAAAAATCTCGCATTTCATTTTTTTTTTTTTTTACTGGGGGATAGGACAGGGAGAAAGAATGAAAGAAAAAGAGGGAGAGAGAGAAAACCAAAGGGGAGAAGAGACGGTGAGAAGGGGGGGGGAAGAAAAAAAAAAAACACAAACAAACAAAACACCTGGGTCACCTGTATGGAGAAAAAAAACAGAAGAGAAAGCAAACAACAAAGAGCAACATAATAAAAAAAACAGCACCATCACAATAAACTAGCTAGCAGTAGATATCAGTAGATACTAAATAATAAACGATATTGTGCAGCACGCAAGATAGACAGCGCACAATGTGCTTTGAGGCAGCAGCCAAGAAAGCTGTAGTCCGTGTCTGTGAATACCCGTGTGTACACCTGTGTGCATACCTGTGTGGATCAGCATGCTTGCATTCCAAAGGTTTCTCCATGTAACGATCTGCTAGGGAGTGTGGGGAGCCACAGCCCCGTCCTCCAGGGTATGAAGCAGGTATGGAGGAGATCAAAACTCCAGACATCCAGAGGCCCCCAGAACACAAGAGACCAAGGAAGACCAACAGAGGGGCAGCCGCGCCACTGTCCCAGTAAGAGCTGAGGAGAGTCCCAGATGAGGGCTCACTCAGCAGCCGCGGAGCAGAAGCCAGGGGGGGTTGCAGTGACGTGCCCGTGAGCTCCGCCGGCAGCCAGCTGTGCCTGAGTGACCGAGCCCCAGGCCGAGAGGCCGGGGGCACCCCACCTCCGAAGTGGCCCCAGCGAGCCCCAGGCTCCAGGCCCCGATAAGCGGCCGCCAAGGAGTGAGCCGGTGTGTCCCCGGACGCCCACCCCCAGACACAAAGAACCACCAACTCACCGATACCTGAGGGAGTCCGCCACTGGCAGGGGAAGTGGTGGTGGGTGGAGATAGGCCTCCAAACCTTGGAGGGCCTGAGATGTCCCCAGAGAGGTGGCGTCTGATACCCAACCTGACATATAGACACAGACATACAGGCACACACAGACACAAACATCCATTCCCACCCTCATGCTCTCATATGCACTTACTCCACACTCAACCAACGTGGAGACAGACATAAAGAGACGCTGTACACACGATCACACTCCCCAAGCGTACTCTACGAACCGGGTCTAGGTACCCTTGCCCTTGGAGGGGGGAACTGCACCCAGACCCAGGTGATGTTACCCTTTTCCCTGCGGTGGGGAGAGGCAGACCGCCCCGACTCCGCAGCAGCAGGGAGGCCCCACACCCCAGACCGCAGTCGGACGGCCAACTCCTCCTAGCCCCCCCGCTCCAGCAGGTCGCAGAGAATGGGGGTGAGAGAAGACTCCAAACCTCCCTCCACCCGCTCATTGTAGTGTTGATGCATGTGTGTTCTAAGGCGCAATTAAAACCCAGGAGGGCATGGAGCTACCTGCCAGAGAGCAGCAGGTAAGCGCATAGTCCCTCCTGCTAGCCCTCAATGTCTACGTGTATTTAAAATTGAGAGGTGGGCAACGACGCATTTCATATCATGCACACTTCTGTCTCCCGTCTGTGTTACATACACACACATGCATTGTACTGCAAAGGCAAGTCTTCCCAAAGAGAGGTTTGCTGTTTAAGGAGACTAATCTAATGTCTAATATTACACAAACAATGAGGTGAACTTATCCAACAGTGGTTACAATGACAATATTGTCATCTGCTCTGTAGGCTAATTTGAGAATCTCACTTCCTCTGCTTGAGCTTGTAAAAGACTCTCATTATGACTAAATTTCATTTGCAACAGTAATAACGGTAATATTGTTGCGGCAACAATATTAACAGAATTACAGCAAGCGTTTGTGAGGATTCATGAATAATTCATCTTCAATTTCACCTCATGTCACTTTTCTCACTTTAAAATCCTAAAAAGCTGAGAATCTGTGCACACCTGCACACTCAACGCCTCCAGGTCATGGTTCAATGAGGTCTGGATGCCAGAGCTCTTCCTGACATCTTTTCCCCCCTCAGTCACTGACTGCTCTGACCTTGTCATTGCTGGTCTCATATCTTCTTCCTCCTGAATCCCAGAGGCTTCAGTGACATGGGAATGGGAGTCACTCATCTTATATAGGCGGAAAAGTTATCTCCTCAAGGATTCTACTGACTCACACTCTACACTATCATCTCACTGTATTTACAAATCTTTATGTACATATACAGTGATTAATTTATTAGATCACCACCCAATGAAAGATTTGAGCCACAGCTGCACTAAATTAGCAGTGCTGCTAATTACCAAAATCATTTTTTTAAATGTTTCTGTTGAGGCTAATCCACCAGTGTATGCAAGCTCCTCCATAATCATTGACTTTACTGCTTTTTTGTAAATCGGTAAACCTCATTATTATTTTCGATTAAGCTGGCAAATTACAGATATTAGAAAAAAATGTTTTGGTGGTTAAATATTATGCCAGCCTCAACTTGTGGTCTATTTTTTTAAGAGATTTCTTAAATATATTTGTGTTTAGTTCTATAGCACATTTAAAACAACACTATATTGAACATAAGAGTAACTAAATATACAACACATTTACACAAAAAAAATCATAAAATTAAACAAAGTAAATAAGATTGTGCATAATAAAAGCCAGGGTACCCTGCTCAGCTAAAATTGAAAGCAAGTGAGAATAAGTAGGTTTTTAATAGTGCTTTACAATGGATGAAAGACTGGGTATTGCTCCAGAGGAGCTGCTACTGAAAAGGCTTTCTCTTCATTGCTTTTGAGCCTAGCAATGTACAAAAGCAGTTGGCTTGCAGACCTCAGTGCTCCGTAAGAGTGTAAGGTTGCTAACGTTCAATTAAATAAGGTTGGGCCAAAACCACTGAGACTCTTAAAAACAAGTAGTAAAATTTTAAACTGGACCCTGAAATGAGCTGGAATGTGGGTGTAATGTGATCACGCAGTTCCTTTCCTGTCAAAAGGTGAGCTGCTGCATTTTCTACAGCCTGCAGGTGACAAAGTAACGACTGATCAGAGGCAACATATGAAGAATTACTATAGTCTAAGGAAGAGGTAATAAAAGTGTGACTTACTCTCTGGAAGTCATGTGGCGGGAGGTACTCCTTCACCTTACTGAGGATACTTTGTTGAAATAAGCTTGTCTTCTTTCATAATCTGCTTTTCACATTTTAATGCACAGTCAGAAATCACACGGGGTGACGGTAAGAAGCTAAAAGACAAATGGCACTGTTGTACACATTTGGCTTCCCCAAACAAAATTATTTCTGTTTTGGTGAGTTCATCTCTAACCATGTTTGTACCTCTCTAGGACCGATCACCAGTGCCTGAATAGAAGCATGGCTATTGGTTTGTATGTTTGTCTATACTTTATTCGTCAGTAGTCACATTTGAATTCTGCAGCCTCATATGCTATTCGTGCAATTTGTGCGTTATGTGTATCACTGTATATCCCTGAAGAGAAATGGATGCATTTTGAAACATCTCTGGATAATTTGTATGCACTGTGCATCTCTCTACTTAATGACCTGTCTTATTAATTTCTGTAATTCACAGCTAAGATGATCTATTTTCATTCCACACCATGATATATTTATTTAAAAATTTTAAATTATAAATATTTATAACAACAGCAACTTGATTTGTTTATTCTTACTGTAAGGTAAAGCTACTGGGATATGTGACTGAAAGGCAGTAGGATTTTTTTTTTAAGGCAGATTAAGAGAATTTCTCTCTTTGTTTGTGAATATGCAGTATTAATATAAATCAACATCCGCATGGCTGCTGGTATAAATACTGCTTGTGTATGTGTATGACATAATAATGTGATTTAAACGTGGGTTATCAGAGCAAACATCCCCTACCTACAGTAATCCACTTATGTGCACACGTGTTGCGTCAGAGCAGCCCTCAGATCTGCAGAGCATTAAGAACCAACACTTCCTCTCAAATGTAAACTGCAAATGTAAAGTCATCTCTGTGCTATGTGTTTTTCACATTTTTTCATATATTCTTTTCATATATGTATGAATTTAAGATAAAATGACAAAACCGATGAGGTGGATAATGTAAGAGGTACGAATGGTTGTCAAAAAGCACTAGAAAAGTGATCCATCTGTTAGACAATAAATAGTACTTTGATTAATAAACATTTGTTTTTTGATCAAATTGATTTGACTTTTGTTAGCACTGCTGCCACACAGGAAGCAGATCGTAGGTTCAAAGCCAGGCTAGAGCCTTCCTATGTAGAGTTTGTGTGTTTTTCTTCTGCCTGTAAGAGTTCTCTCCGGGTACTCCAGCTTCTCTGCCTTTTGCCCTGTTACAGCTGGGATAGACTACAGCCTCCCTCATTGACCCTGTAGCGGGTGGAGGGAAATGATGCTGTAAAAGAAGAAGATGGATGGATGGTTTAGTTTCCTTTTTCCTGCTGGGAAGGCATTTTTGTATTGTATTGCTAGCATAATGGATGCTTTCCAGCAAAATATCCCTAACCTCTGAATCAGGGTTGGCAGCAGACCATGAAGTGGACGGGGAACCAACTTTAACAGGGGCCACTTGCCTCAAGTCACTTTGCTATTTTACAATTATTCATTTACTTGTCAATTCTTTTCCAGTAATTACAACCATACACATATTGCACACTGATAGAAAATTGTAGTTACAAAACTCCAAAAATACCTGTCTTCAAGGCAAGGCAGGAAAGAAGCACACTAGGATAGCTGACTGTGAGCGCTCAACACATTTCCATTTGTTTTGCAATTTTCAACAAGGGTCGTGCTTTAAAACTAGTGACATGGGTGTTTACGTTTTTCATTACCAATATTGTATGAATTAGTGTAACTTATAGTCAAAGTGTATCCATAGAATTCAGCCTCGGGGGATGCAATTACAGGATGCAGAGGCCCATCCATAATGCAAGCGCTGCTCTGAACACAACTAAACTGGTTATGCTGCTCGTATTAACAGGGATGTGCTTTTGTGTTGTTATTATAAATGCTGTTTGCTTTGGTGATCAGGGGCTCTTTGGTGAGGTTAAGGCCTCAATGCTTCTTTAGGTGTAAAAAGGATTTAAACATGCCTCTTTTTAACATTAACCCTAAAGAAAAAAGCAAAGCATCTTAATAATATCCAGTCCATTTAAATGTATCCATGGGTGGCTACTAAAGCCAAAATACATTTTATGCTTTTCTCTGCAATGACAGTCTCAGTATTATGCTTTTTTTTTTAAAAAAAAAACAAAAAAACAAAACATAAACCTGCCAGCTGATATTGATATTTTTATATATTTAATCAAAATAGATTATGTGGGTGTAAAAAGAGTGGCCACAGGGGTTCTGTGAACAAACACAAGAATAAACACAGAAGGCTCCACAAAGTGCTGCAGGACTTGCTGTAAAGTCTCCAAAATTAGATTTCCCTGTTTATGTGAGTGTGGCCTCATGGCGCATAATGATCTGCAAAGTGAATGAGTTTTGGTTGACCTTTACTTAAGTGGATCTGAAGTACAAAGTGAAAATGTATTTTTTATTATCATTATTTTGTCCTTGGGGCTTGGTGTTGGTAGAGCAAAAAGTGGTCAGTCATATTTATTTGACGCTTGAGCCTTTTTAGTTTGCTGTATGTTGTAGTAAACAACAAAAAGCAAGCATTATTTCATTATCCATGCAAAATTGAAAAAACACAAAGCCTGTTTTAAGCTACGAGGACGATGTTTCTTCAGTGTGTATGTTGTCGGCAGTGAGAATACTTATGCCTACACTAGTATAGTACAGTGTATAACCTATAGACTGTTGTAGGTTGGCATCAGCATTTATGAATGGTTATCTTCCCTGTGGGTGGATATCATACATTTGTCATGTGTGTGCCATGTTGGCCTAGTTACATTACAGTGGTGCCTCTGTTTGTTCTTATTAAAATTCTCGCAGTATGAGTTTATTTAAATGTTTGCATGTACAATGCATCATGAAAACACATTCGTTTCTGAATAATTTGACAGAACAAATCTGGACAAGCCTACATTAATTATTGCACGGCAAAAGAAGGAAAAAAATGAGCATGAAAGATATACACGAAAGCCCACGTATGCACGCGAAAGCCTTGCATTTATGTCTCTGGACCCTCTATCCATCAGTCATCATTATAAATAAATAATTTCTGACTTTCGCACTCTGAGATGTATACAAATGACAGGGAGCAATAGTGAGTGGGTGGTGAGACACAGAATGTGTACAGGCTGCAAGTGAGCGGGACCCAGGTGTGAAATCAGTAACTGCAGCAACAAACAATATCATCGCTTCTTAATGACAAGTATGAGCGACAGTAAAGTATAAGACTGCACAGCTTTGACCCTTCAGGGCCTATGCTATGCTTAAAGCATAGCCATAAGCCTAACCTGATATGGCGTATGCACTACATGTTCCAGTATGAATATCCTCACTAGCCATTTACTTATTTTGGCTAGAGTAAAACACCCCGGGTAAAATATTGTGATACTTCTTAGTTTGGTGTAAGCTTAGGTCTGAAACTGTTGATTCCAACACAGAGTTATGAAGTTCAAATGCATCAAAACACCTGCTAAGAGAAGGTTCAAGCACTTGCCAACAACTGATTCACAACTCCTTGAAGGCGTCATAAAAAATTCAATGTTAAAAGGGGGAAAAAAAATGCAAACTTAGTGTACTTCTCCACAAATCAAGCATACCAGCAGAGATGCCAAATGACTTCCATATGTAATACAGCTTACATACTGTAAGTGCCTGATTCATTACCTGGGCATTAAAGTTGCATGTGCCCAGAAAGGGAAGGTCGCAGCCAGATTTACTTTATATAAAACATCACAAGGACAGTGGAGGCCCTGCTAGTACTAAAATACAACCAGGGTTGTAATGGGAGAGGTATCATATGTTTTCATATGAAATACAGTCAGCAGCCTGTTCTTGAGCTACAACAGAGACTGTCAGCTGTTGCCTTAGAAGCCAATCTAAAGGAAGACTTTTCTCCTAAGGCAGCAGTATTCGTGAGCAGTGAAGTAATATTGTGTGCTATACAACCTAAACTCCTTTGCAGATTGAAGAGGAGTTGAATGAGAGGGAAATGGAGGGAGGGGAAGGCCTCTTTGTACACTTTGTCACTCGCCTTAGGGCTGCTTTCTTTGAACAAACCCAAGGTCACACTCAAAGAGTAAGGCCCAGTGAAAGAGATCAAATCAAGAAGCAGGATTTTGTTGTTGGTATTATTATGGAGGCATTGTTTGAAGCCAGTAAGGTTTTAAAGTTTGGAAAGAGTAACAGCTGACATAAGTTGTGGAAAAGCTGCGAGCGGGTAATTAACTTAAACTGTGGAGATGTAAACAATTTAACTGGCTTCTCCTGGAAAACTACAGACGCCATGTTGGAGACTCACGACCCACTTATACTGCCTTTAGCATACTAATGATTCCAAAAATGCATAATGATACCGATATATTACAGCAGCTATGGCGATGTTTAACTACAATCATAATTCATCACTGCTTCCTCACTAATAGTGTGTAATCAGCTTCTGCCATTCACCATTCACCAAAGCAGAACAACCACTCACTGTTTAACTCTCCACAATTTCCAATCGTGTTTCCTTTTCATAAAAAAAAAAAACTGCTCATGAGCTGAATGCAGATGTGCATTTTATGTTCGTTTTAACGTCTGGAGCATCAGCTTGAAGCTCATTTTCAAACAGCAGGCCGAGGCACTACTCTTCAAAGTTTTACCCTAAATTGTAGCTTAATTTTATTTAAAACACATCAATACAGGCTGATGAAGCTACTTTGCAATTATCTAGGGGGAATAGATTATTCATGCCAAAATGTATAATTGATGCTTGCAGAATATCAAAAGCAACACACTATAAGAAACATTTGGCATAGGTCTATCAGGGAAAGATGTTATTACTTCATACTTGGCTGTCACAGTCCATCAAGTCTCTCTTTCATTCACCCCAGGACTTCTTTCAATATGCAGCCACTCATTTTAGGTACGAAACAGCTGGGAGACATTTGCTATTACAGTGCAAACATGTTGTAAAATAAGATGGCACGGTGAAATTGAGAAATTATGTGTTGTAATATGACAGTTATTGACAGTTCATTTAGCCCCGGCTCCCTTGGTTACTGTTGCTACATCCATCAATTATCTGGTCTCACTTGGCTAAATTTTGTTTGATAACATTGATAGACTTATAAATCAAAATCTGAGGAATTTTCAAGATAGTAAGCCTTCCATAAGCTGTAGCCAAATACATGTTTGTCCCTCTGGTGACAAGAATTTGGAAGATCCCATTAAAAATCTCTAGTTTGACTTTGCATGAAATCGAATAGAATGACGCTCCTGCAGTAACACACGTTCCAGCCGTGTATTCCAGCCCAAACCCTAACGTTAACCACCACCTTAATTGCGTTAGATGGTGTTTTCCAAAGCGATTTAAATAAAATAAATGTACAGGTGTAGATTCATTCCAAACGGTTCTCGTGTTTCCTAATTTTTCCGAACTCGTAATATAGGGACGTGTTGGGTGGCCAAAGGCGTAACATACCTATGATTTGTCACCTAGTGTAAAATGTTACGCTTTGGGAGTGAGAACGTGTTGCCTCTTAATGTATTACAATATTAAATCCACTAGCTAAATAATTTTTGATCCCACCTGTGACACCAAAACAAAACTTGTATGTCAGATTATTATTATCATTTGAGTGTCACACAATAAAAAAAAGCTTTGAGCATATGGACTAACAGCAATGTGCTGGCAGGTATTGCTATT
This sequence comes from Simochromis diagramma, assembly GCF_900408965.1. Classification (NCBI taxonomy): domain Eukaryota; kingdom Metazoa; phylum Chordata; class Actinopteri; order Cichliformes; family Cichlidae; genus Simochromis; species Simochromis diagramma. Next base: position 9,735,442 of record NW_024387030.1, read on the forward strand.
CCATCTCCATCTCTTCCCAACTTTTGCTCGGTGGTCAATAAATCACACCTGCTCCAGTGAAGATTGAGCACACAAAAGGGGATGAGGAACCATTGCTCTTTCTCCTGACCATATTTTACCTTAAGGCTTCTTTCCTAAAAGGGCAGAGATTCATGATCAGGGAAAAACAAGGGGAACTGGACTCCAGTATGCAGTAAAAATGCTGGTTTGTTTTGAAATGTTGCTGTTCTGAAATGATTGAAATGTTAGTTACTGCATCTGCAGTAGATGGGCTGTGTTCTAGCATCCTTTCTCGTTAAATTTAGAGCTCAGCAGAATTTAAGGCACTATTCATCCATCCATTTTCATCCACTCCTTCCAATTTAGGCTCACAGGGGGATTGGAGCTAGCATCCTCTAATTAACCATGTGTAGCCACAGAGATTTCTGCAGGCACTGCTTGCTTAACAAATACTACATACTCCTGGTTTAGATTCCCAAAGGCTAAAGTCACTAATAAAAATCTATAGTTTCATAACATTCATAGCTTTCATCCAAGAGAGAAATACTACACCTGTGGATAACTTCACTGCAGTGAGCTCTTACTAATCAAGACAGACTTAGTGAATAGATATTTTTATTTTTATTTTTTTTATCGCACAAATACATGATTACAGATGTACTGGTCGTACCACTGGGTGGAGGTGCTTTACTGTTGCCTAGTTTAAAGAATTCTACAAGAAGGCAGTTTCATGCTTCATTCCAAGAATAATGAGAGCCAAAAACAGAGATTTGCAATTTCCTGTTAGTCAGGAACTTGATGGTCCCATTTGCATGCTTTCTTTTAATATCATTTTGGCACTTTTATGGCTTTATTTGATATTTGATAAAGACGGTGGAGATAAAGAGAGAGAGCGAGCGAGCAGGGGAATGAACATACAACAAAGTGCCAGCCTGGTGGGAACTGAATTGGAAACTCGTGGCATTTTTGCTAGTGTGGTTTATGCCCAAATCAGAGAAAGAGAAAGGGTGGGAACCTGGAGCTGGCCATTTAACCACCTGCTGCAGCATTACTGACTTTTCAGCATTTTCTGTCTTCGATATGAGATAATTAATGTATCTATCTGATTCTAGGAAAGACTGCATAAAAAGCAGTTGACAAAACCAACCCACAGTACTACTGTATGCTCGTCTCCCCCCGCTATTCTGTATTACATGCATCCATCAAGTGGGAGTAAACTACGAAGTGGCCCTGCATTGAAGAGCACGACCTCTCCTTCAACCCATCTGTTAATGGAGACGTGTCAAGCAGGGCAACATCTCTTAAGGGTTTGTATAAGAGTTTGTCATTAGCAACTTTTTAATGTTGTTTACTGCCTTTTCACTCTCTCTGTGTCCTTGAATTTATCAAATTTTTATACCCAGAGACATGAGAAATGACTGCATGTACAGACAATAAAGGAAAATAAATCAGTGACCTGCCTTCAAATTGCATTTCTTGATAAGCTACCAGAATAGAAAACAGACCTATCAAAGCACGATTACCTGCTTTTCATCTATTTAAAGCACTGATTGTTTTTCCCCCCCCATGCAAACAGCTCCGTGTAATTTGTTTAAGCTGACTGTTTGCATTCAACCTGTGTGCCTCTAAATATGAAGACACATGAAAATCTGGGTCTGTTGCAAGTTTTCACTATCTCAGGACTACAGCTTTCATGTAAAAGCAATTGCTGAAAAAGCAGACAAAAGAAGACCAGAGGGGAAATAAATTCTTCAAGATGAAAAGGCTGCCGTGACATTATTACACTCTTCAAATTAGCCACGACTATAGAAAGCAGGAGATTTTTAATAGGGGCAGTCAGTTCGTGGAGAATTCACAGTGAGATAATATCATTATGTAACTCGACTTTTTTATGAAGTTGGGTTTAAAAAAAAGGAAAAGAGAAAAAATGGCCTAGATTTACACTTTGTGTCTATTTCCAAAATTGTGTTTAGTGAAAAATAATCTAGTTTGCGAATAAGTCAACTTGAATTTCTATATCTGACTCAATATCCAGGGGTGGTGGTGCGCAAACATATCTTGCTATATCTCCAGCATGTCTTTCTAATTCTAAATTATCAGCTTGTGCTCATTTTTAAACACTTGCTTTTTATGTCATCTGGCAAATAAACTAAAGTGGTTTTGTGTCTATATACATAGATCTGCTTGTTGCTGCTGTCAACAACGCTTCACTTCATCATCCTGTCACTCTCATCTGTACTCTTTAACACAAGAAGAGATGTACAAAGCCTGTCAGGTAGAATGACTTGGGGCTATAATTTCACGAGAAATCATGATGGCTTGCCATGAAGAGACAAATCAGCCCAAGAGAGAATGTGGAAACAAACCAGTACTCATCCTTAGCTATGAATTTGGCCAGGTAATGAAAATATTTTAAAGCGAAAGAAATAGACATGACAGGGGATTAAATATAACCCTATATGTCAGAGGTGGTTATAGTGCATGTATGAAGAGCTAAAAAATGAGTAAAAGGCAAAGGCCACTGGGACACCCTCCAATGGATAGGCAGACCCTTAAGGGTTTTGCTGCCCTGTGTGGCAGATCTGTCAGCTGAAGCACGTTTGAGACTGGCAGAATGCCCAGGATGTTTGCAAAGCTTGTCTTGGGCTGACCTCAACATCAGTTACTAACACAATGATTCATTTTCTTATGCCTTAACATCTGCCAGTTAAATAACCTAACAGTGACAGCCTCAACAAGATGCTAAGATATACACAATATAATTAACATCAAAGTAGCAGGATTGGGGGGAAAAAAGAAATTCATAAGTATGTGGATGTCAAAAATTAATCTTGATATCCACAGGGATCTAAGGGAAGCTGTGTGAAACATTTCTCAGTTCAGTCTAATTGAATAGATAAAACGCAAACTGCCGAATCGCACTCAGCTTAGCATTCAAAAGCTTTGCTGTGATTGTCGCCTATTAATCCATGTTTCACAATGCTCGAGGATGCCACCACTTTAAAGCTAATGCTGTATACCCTTTTTCCATTTCAAACCAGCGAAGCATTGCTGCCAAATGCAAATCATTCACCAAACGCAAGAGTGCACACATTGTTCTGTCAAGAGCTATTTAGAAATGTTTCTCGGATAACATACAAAACCATTTTAACAAAAACAGGAGTGAGAAATGCTGAAAAACAATAGCCAGTAATGCTACCAGTTTCTGTGTAATGGTACACACCGTGCATGTTATTGGTTCTTCTGAATGACAAGCAAGCTACTCAGTTTCTATGGTCAATTTCCTCTTTTCAAATACTACAACAATAATGACCAGTGCATCTTCAAACCCACCAATTTTCTACATAGAGAAAATCAGAAACCTGCTCATCTGAGTTAAAGTTCTTTAAAAAAATTTCCAATCTTTAGGCCAGAACAGCTTTAGCAGCATCCGTCATCTTTTAGAGACAAAGTGGTGGTGAAGGTCCAGTGATTTGCAGGCAGCAGAGCTACGCTGAGATGGATGGGCAAAAAATCATCCATTGTGAAGTCAGTCTTCAAAACTCCAGGGACATTTGCCTGACTTCATTCACAGTCACCATTACAGAGTGACTCAGGGCACAGGAGTGAATTTCACTACAGTTAAATTAGCCATTACCGATCTGAGAGAGCTGCATTCTTTGGGGGGAAGGTACGTGAATGTTGAAAAAGGTGAACTTCAAAAATGGCAAGTGTGAGGTAAAGAGTCAAGAGGGAGTGGTAAGCCACCTTTCTAGTACCAAATACAAAATTCCCTTTAAAGCATTTGTTTACTGTTGTTTTAGGACTGAAATTAGTTAAAAGGGGAATCGTCTGGTGTGGGGCTAGTAATACACAGCTGTCTTAACTACCAAGATTTTTCACCATTTCATTTCATTCAATTCATTCATTCAAAATGAAATAAACACACAAGTGCCGAAAACTGCATTTCCTTTATCGGCCATTTGAAGCTGGTGCTCACATGTTAATTGAACTGAAGGTGTTACAGACACATATGGCAGACGTGCGATCAAGCAAATGTTGAAAAACAAGTTTTATCTACGTACCAAACATCCTTGGCGCATTATCTACTGGTGCGCTGTAAAAGCTATTTTGCTAACTGAGTTTAGGTCGCTATAAATACATATAATAAAACATATTAACATTCTGTTAGTCTTTTGTTGGATTCATTGCTTTGCCTACAGTGTAAGTATTTCACACTTTTGTCCTTTACTCTTTAAAAACATGTTTCCTTTGTCCATAATATATTACTAACAGACAATAGGACAAAGGACAATATACACTCACTTCCCACTTACTTAGATAAACCCGTTCAACTGCTCATTAAAGCAAGTATCTAATCAGCGAATCATATGGCAGCAGCTCAGTGTATGTAGCCATGGTTAAATGACGTGTGGAAGTTCAAACCAAGAACAGGATGGGGAAGGAGGGTGATTTAACTTGGTGTGGTTGTTGGTGCCAGACATCGGTAGTATGAGTATTTCACAAATGCTGATCTACTGGGAACTTCACACTCAGTCATCTCTAGGAGTTACAGAAAATGGTCTGAAAAAGAGAAAATATCCTGTGAGCAGCAGTTCTCTGTGCTTTGTTGATTCCAAAGGACAGAGGAGAATGGCCAGACTGCTTCAAGCTGATAGGAAGGCAACAATAACTCAAATAACCACCCATTACAGCCAAAGTATAGAAAGAGCATCTCTGAATGCATAAAATACTGAATCTTAAAGAAGATGGAACAGCAGCAGAGTCTGTAGTTTACGTGGGATCATCAAAATTAAACAACAGAAGATTCATGTTGTCGTCTCAGAATTTGGCTTAAACAACATGAATCCTGCTTTGTATGCAGAGTTCAGCCTGGTGGTGGTGCTGTGATGGCGTGGGGGATCTTTTCCTGGTTAATTTTGGCTCCTTCTTTCCAACAAAACATTTTTTAATGCCACAGCCTAGCTGAGTATTTTTGCTGACCGTGTCCATCCATTTATAACTACGGTGTGCCCATCCTCTCGTGGCTGTTTCCAGAAGGATAAACACAAAGCTCAGATCATCTCGAACTGGTTTCTTGCACATGACATGGAGATTACTTTTCTCAAATGGCTTCCACAGTGATCAGGTCTCAATCCAATAAAGCACCTGTGGGATGGGGTAGAACGGCAGATCCACATTATGGGTGTTCAGCCAGCAAATCTGCAGCAACTGTGTGATGCCATCATGTCAATATTGACGAAAATCTCTCAGGAATGTTTCAAGCACCTTGTTGAATCTATACCAAGAAGGATTGAAGCAATTCTGAAAACAACCGAAAGTCCAACCAGGTACTAGTAATTTGTAATTAAGTGTCCTGTGATTGCATATTTCTCAAATATTTACATTTTTTCACTCTTTTTCCCCCTATGTACTGAAAAGGTTGCTGTCTAGTTGTCTGGTATTCATCTCATAAATTAATCAGTTGATCCATCTCTAAACATTACTTGTATCTATTACCCATTTTGGGGACCTTTGCCAAGAATTTCATTTGTGACACACTGTTTTTCTTCCTTGCATGAAGAAGAAAAAATACAAAACTAATTCCAGCATCTTCACTTTTGACTTGTGAGGTTTCCATGCTCTCCATAATGTATTACTTTGCTTCTCTTTAAATCAGGTAATAGTGAACAACAACGTATTCTCAGATGGGTCCATGCTCCAATGCATTTCCATTTAGAGGTCCTTGATTTAAAAAGATTTGGGAGCATTTGGCTTCATCTTGCCTCAAAGAACAGCCCTTGGCAGAAAAAAAATAATGCAATGAACCCTTTAATAGTAGTTGTGCGACGAATGGCAAAGTAGATGGCACCAGATAAACCACAAGCTGCCAGACACTGAGAGAAAGAGACGAGAAGGAGGAGGAGGGCAGGGAGAATATCAAAACAAACCCCATGTTCTAAACAGATGCACAATAGCACATGTCCTCCATGGAGCCAAAATCACTTCAGCACGTATTATGCAAAGCAGTGCAATACCATATTTGCATGAATTACAAAAATGATTTGGGCCAGTGAAGCTGGTGCAATTCAAATGCCAAAAATAAAAAGAAATGAAGAAGAGTATCACATCCACGATGTGGTTAAAGCTTAAAATATACATTTGGAGCTCTCATTATTTTGAATTCTCTGACACAAAAGCATACAGAAGTGCAGCAACTCAACGCCTAATGGTGACACATGAAGCAAAGAAAACCTGCGAGCTATAAACTTTGAAAGGATAAGGAAGGAAACTAAAGTATTTACTTGAAGACTGTTAGAGTGATGCTGAAGTGCAACAACGTCCCACTGGCCCTCACACAATGATATGCGCGCATAAAGACGCGATGGTATCCATACTGAACCATGTTTAAACACTGCAATTATTGGAAAGTGTCAAAGCGTGATATGAACTTAATCCTCGGCCACGCCCTTGAAATCCACGGGCAAAATACATTCATAATAATTTTTTAAAAGTTTAGACAAGCTAAATATATTTGAGCAGTTTGGAGGCAAAGCGTCTCACCTGTGCAGCCATGAATGAGAGATCCATACTGTTGCTCCGTTCAAGCCAAGGCACTCAACGAAAGATGCGAACGTGCGTGTTTTCTTTTCTTTAATTCCCCGTCAGAGCATTTGCCTGCTTTTGTTTACTCGACATCCACCGACTCCGCAAGTTGGTAGGTGGACTTCACGTGAAGCGCATGTCGAATATGAAGAGTGGAAAAGAATATGAGGAGGAGAAATGAAGGGGGATAACGAGGAAGGAGGAAAAGGGGAGGGGGCGAAGCAGACGGGGTAATGAAGAGATGTGGCTGCGAGAGAGACAGCGCGAGTGAGAGGGAGAGCGTGGAGGAGGCAGGGGAGCCGGACTGCCACATAAAACGGAGGAGGTGCAAGTCCTCCCTCTCTATCCTCAGTCTCTGTCGCTCTCTCATTCTCCCTTCGTGTGTGTGTGTCATGCTTCTTTCTCTTTGTGCCTCCCTGCTGTTTCTTTGTCTCTTCAAGCTGCGTTGTACGTCATTTTCTCATATTTTACCTTTTAATCGTTTTTTTTACTCATTTTCTTCTGTTTTATTTCATAAATCAAAAATGAATGAAAGCGGGGAAAGTATTTTAATCTTTTCCCACAATGAGACTGCATTTCCTAACAAAGACAGCATTCAGTGCTATCATTTTTCATGGAGATTGTTCCAGTCTTTCATTGTGGAGAACAATTGAAAATGTTTTTTTTGCTTTTTCAATCATTGAATCTAAAACTAGGAACTATAGCTATTTATTCTTTTGGTTTATATGCACTGTTTTTTATAAGAACTGAAGAGTTCTTTAATGATGCAATGCATGTATAAAATATATTCACTCTTCAATTCAGAGAAATCTGGATTTCAACATAACAATAGCACCTTTCCCAGAGCTGGGTCTTTTAATACCCCTTTACCATCTCTGTGTTTGGGAACAAAATCTAGAGCAGGGATGTGAAACTCTTTCTAAATTGGGCCAAACCGGTGAAACTGCCTTTTCTATATTTGACTGAAAAGTCTTAATATGAGGAAAACAAGTGCAACTTCTACAGTAGATCTCGGTTTTTCTACATGATAACTGTGTAAAATTACAGACAAGATATTTCTTGAGTAGATTAAAAACATGAACTTTTGCTTCATTTAATTGTTTATCTATTGCTTTACTCTGGTGTAGTATAAATTGCAAAATACTCTTAGAAGTTAAAAATCTATGCAGTCCTTCACAATTTCCAGATTGTGGGCCAGACTGGAGTCTTTGCTGGGCCGATTCTGGACCCCCAGCCTTATGTTTGACACTTCGATCTAGAGTCTGTTCTGAGAATTTCCACCAACGAAGACTGGTGCCACTGACAAACCGCTGATACTGGCACATCACCACAAAATTTCTGGGGCCAGAGTGATATCAGTGGCTTCAGGAGCAGCTCTGAGAAATTCAGATGCAGCTCACGGATTTCGCCCATCATAATTTCCTTCCTGCCTTCTGCTAATAACACTGCATAACACTCGGAGTTCGTCTAAATGTGGGCAAGTTTTTATAAGATTCAACCGGCTGTTTGTCCAATTTTGTTTGTGACCTTATGGGGAGAAAAATACAGTTCTTGAACAACAGCAACAAAAGTAACATAACTAAACTAACAGAAAGCCTTTCTGATAAGAGCCTGAACCTTTGTAGCAGAAAGTTTTAACTCCATTATTTTAAATTAGATGCAACATGCATGTGATGATTGCAAAGTGCATTACACACTTAAGCTATGTGGTATAAATGTTGCAGCCCTGGTCAGTCAGAAGCAACAACAGGTGTGTAGCTGTGGTGCTGAATCTGTAGACTGACAGGTAGAGATGCTGCAAATATGTGCGACTGTGTCACCTTTCCCCAGAGCTCCCCTGCAAGGCTCTGGTGAAAAATTCCAACCTAAAAACTAATGACATGCTGGTGAATTAACTAGGCCTGCAGAATAAAGGATGCTGCTATTATTCATTGGAGAGGCTCGTCAAAGATCCAATTAGCACGCTCTACTTTGGGTATTGGGACTGATTAATTTAATGGTGACCCCGCTCTTCAGTGTGCATACTAAAACTCTTTCTGTGTTTGAGTAACACTAAAGTGCAAGTGCATCTAACAGTATTTTGACAACCCAGACTTTATCTGTTGTTTTTCTGAAGTTGATAATTAATCATCCAAGGACAGTGACGTGCCCTTTCTAAGAGAAATACAGCAATGTACACGAATGGACTGATGATAGTCTTTTAGGTTAGTGGAAAATATTGATGGCACTTGGCTTGGGCTAGCACGATTACAGTAGCTTGATCCCATGTTGTGATTTTTATAGTTTACCATAACCTCTGCCATGGAGGGGATGAAGCAGATCTCCTAGATCAGCAGTTCACTCTCCTTCCTCCTGTTTGTTTTTGCTGAGCACGCATACAGAACATCCAAATCCTCCAGTGTAGAAGATTTGACTCCCCCACTTTCAGTTTCCAGCTTCAGTTATACTTTTCAGACTAATCCAGGCCTTATTTTGTAATGTCTGTTGCCTCACTGGGAAAATAAAGAACTACTAAAACCAGCAGTCATAACAATACATTAGTTAAAATACTGTTTCCCACTCATGTTAAATAATTTCACAGGGAAATCACTGAAGATCTGTAATAATTCTGCTTTAAATGTTTTTTCCAGTGACATCAAAGTTGCCCTGTTTTCTATCTGATTCAAAGAAGCTTCAGTGGAGTGAATTTCTCAAAATAAACTTATGGCTGTACCATGCGCATTCAAAAAAATGGAAATGAATATTTTAATAAACCGATGATGAAAAGAAACTGTGAATTTATGCTTTGATGTGAAATCAAGGTTTCCACCAACAAATGTTGAATTCTTTAGTAGGATTGTGGCTTTGAAGACTGCAATATTTCCTAAAACCAGACAGTGGAACACTCTGCCTCAAGTGGCTCACTGATCCGGTTAGAAAAGCAGCGCATATCCATTTCCATACTGATGTTGTGTTTTATTCCTAAAGACACAAGCGTACTGACAGATCTAGCTGCTGAAGACTGGTTAATGATGCCATGCTGCTGTAATGAATTACTGTTTTATGGCAATGTATGAAGCCATTACCTGAACACAATTTTTTTTGAAAGAATCTTGGTCTTTTCCATGAACACTTTAAACTTTTTCCATCCCCATTTTTGATATATACACTTAATATTCCTTTTGTAATAATAACAATCAAAGCATCAAAAGAAGCATCTTTGTCTCAGTACTTACATGAAAATACATAGATTGTTTTTAACAGCCTTAAAAATGATCACATTGTAAGGTTCGATGATATCCGTTGACTTTGATGTGTGCTTCTATGTCCTATGCTGTTCTCTTTCATGTTAATGTGGACATGCTACTGGGCATCACTGGCCTTGATTCACAACTTGGTAAAAATAGATTATTAATGAGCATCAGTTTGGGTCTTGTCATGTAACAATAGTCCTGGTTGATAGTTATAGGTTGGAATAATGTCATGCCACCTACAGCACTTGGCTGGCCTGCTCAACATTTATTAAAGCCTGTGATGTGACTGATGTGGTCTGTCGGCCAGGCCTTCATTTCTCGCAGAGCACATGTTTGCACTAGTGTGGCTTCATGTATTTATGTACACAGCGTGTGCGTGCATGGGTGGACACTTGGATGATCAGTCACCCTTAATCTTGGGGAGAGAGCTTGTTGCTGTTATAATTTGGGTTTTGACAGCTGTGTGTCAGAACCTATGAATATCATTACTCCCACTGAAAATCTATGCATAATCAACCAAAAAAGAGCAAGGCATCAAAAGTCAAACATGGGAATATCTGAGCCAGAACCACCAGAGAAACGATATGTAATGAGAACCATCCACACAGTCCTCCCACACATGCTGGTTTATTATTTATCAAAGGAGTAAATTTATGCTCCTCCTCCCACACTTGTGTGCACAAACACATTATGCATGCAACATGCAGGCGCACACATTTTTCATGTGCTGGATAAGGTTTTTTCTCACCTTCGAGCAGTACGGTACATCTTGGTTTGCCTCTTCACAACTGATGCAGAGCCAACGACGCAGCTGATTCACTATTAATACTCAGCTGTATATACTGGAGTTCTTCATGTGTGTTTGACCATGGGAAATCCACAGGGATGTAGTCTTGACTTTGCTTTACAAACAGCACCTGCTTCTCACAGTTCTCATGTGAGCCACATGAAAGTTCATTTCTGAGATATTCAGTCGCGTTTCGGGCAGCCTTTTGAAACCGAGAGCTTCTAAGTTGGTTACTTTCCTTGCTGTACCACTAGAGTGCTTTTTTTTTTTTTTTTTTTGGTTTTTATCAACCAACACTACAGAGAGAAGCTTCTGTTATAGGCCAGGGTGCATCTGCACACAACATCTGTCCTGGCTAAATTAATGCATTTCAACTCTATCACAGTCCAAAACTGCAATAACCTCTCTGGCTTTGCTTCTCTGACAGTGGGTGTTATTGTCCAGCCAGATTTGATAAAGCACATTGGCATCAGACTCACAGCAGGAGGTATTGTTCTGAATAGAAATGCACAGTCCACGGCCACACCTTTCACTGCTCACTGTGTATTTTCTTCTATTAGTATGTCTGTGAAGGCTCTCAGTCATCCAGGTCATCGTAGTCAAAGGAGCTTGCAAAGAAAAGCGTCTGGACTTCTTTAAGTTACTTGAAGACTATTAGTATGAATTCTTTTGCATGAACAAGCTGCTTTTTGATTTGTTGCTTTGGAGCTTTTTCCTCAGTTTACCCCCATTTATTTTTAAATAGCCAATGTACTTTTTTCCAAACAAGCAGACAAACAGCTCGGATGCTACAGCGTTTGACTTAGTCCGGCCAAATGTACATGCAAGCACCGTCAGATTGTATGTAGAATCCTAATAATGCAGGAACAATTTGTGACATTTTCAAATGCCTTCCTGTCAAAAGGGCACAAAGAAAATAAATCTCCGTAACACAATGAGCTAAGTGCCTTGTGTGCCCCAGCTGCTTTGTTGTACTTTAATGCCACGAGGCAACTTGTCAAGCACTGGGAAGATTACCAGTCACATCAAAAGCCCCAGCTGCCAATCTCAATATAATGAAAACTGATGAGTTTCTCCTTTAGTTTTCCTCTCCTTTTCACAAGGCACTGGAAAACCTTTAGCTTGTCATCAGAGTGACCCATGTCTGATCAAAATGTCAGCAAATTTCTTTCTAAAATGACAATTTTATTCTCATTTTTCAATAAATTATAAATTACTACCCCCTCTTAAGCTCTTAATCTTAAGTCAGTATATACACAATGACCACTTCATTAGGTACTAAGTTGCAGCTACTTAGGCTATATCCTTTTTGCCTGCAGAATTTCCTTCTTCATTCTTCATGGCACAGATTCAATGAGGTGATGAAACATTCCTCAGAGATTTGGCTCCATACTGATAAAGCATCACACAGTTACTGTAGATTTGTCAGCTGCACATCCCTGATGTTAACCTCCCATTCAACCATATCCCGAGGGTTCTCAATTGGATTCAGACCTGATGCCAAGAAAATATCCCCCACACCATTACACCAGCAGCAGCTTGAACCGTTGCTACAAAGCAAGATGAATCTATGTCTCTGCATTGTTCACACCAAATTCAGACCCTGGGATCTGAATGTCGTAGCAGAGATTGGGGCTCATCAGACCAGGCAGCATTTTTACAGTCTTTCATTGTTCAGTTTTAGTGAAACTTTGAACTGTATCCAGTTTCCTGTTCTTCGCTGACAGGAGTGGTGCCCACTGTGCTCCTGAAAGCCTTGAGTTGCTGACTTGTGATTGCCTAATTACATTTTTGCATTTTAACTTAATAAAGTGGCTAGTAAGTTCATATCTTCAGTCACACAAATACCCAATAAAAATACCAAACTCTTATTTTTGTAGCCATTTTTCAGTTTAATCTACAGGAAAATTTGTTTATAATATCACATTTTTAAAAAAGTGTTATTTTTTCCTATTAGATCTGTCAGTTTAAAGCACACAGCTAAGAGAACGATACAGCCAACATCTTCATGCGACATTATATTACTGAAGTAGGTATTTGATATGAAAGGGTTTGGGCAAGTAAGGACATAAGAACAAAGAAAAAAATTCCATAAAAGAACATTGTCAAGTACATGCGTCTGGAAGTCTACGAGTAAAAGCTTTTCATTTTATTTATTTATTTCCCAACCGCTCTAAAATCAGCCCATTTTGTTTCCCGTTTCTTTTCTCCATTCTTTTTTCCTGTTGTCATATTTATGAACAGTGTAACTAATATTTGTTTCAGTAGTATATATTCTTTGTCATCACTTGGCAAATTAATCTTCAGGGAGATATGACAGACAGCAACCTGCTGTATTTGAGGAACATTTGAGCCTGATTTTCCATCATTTTAACATTATTAGACCTGTTAATTTACACTGTGTTTTTATCATTTTAGTTCTGTTTTGTGTATTTAAAATAACAGTCAGATTTTGTAAAATTTACCAAGATAAACTTACAGGAAAAAACTCTTTGCTTATTGCAAACATTTCATGCTTTACAGTCATGTGGTACTATTTGATAAAGTGCTTATGTGTAACTGGTTTTTGGATCGAGAGTTTAATGATTTTTTTTTGTAATTTAAAAAGTCCAGATCTAACTGTAATCTAAAGCCCACATATAAAACCTTGTCGTTACAAACTCCCTTTTCTGCTTCCTGTCTCTCACTACATTAACCACAAGTGAAGATGAGAAATGTATTCCCTCCCTGGGTTAATCACTATTAAACTTCCACAGTAGAAATGCCATTGTTCCCCCACTGAACACTCAACTGTGTTTCACCCCATCCTTGAGCTTCATTCATCCACCTTTCAACCTCTCATTCAAATTGTATATTTTTTATTTGTTTATATTTGTTTTTAAAGAGTGAAACATTTATCAAATCACAGATCTACAGATTTAACATTGGGTTTGTTTCCCAACATGTCATACTGAAGAAATCTGCTCCTCATGATTTCTTAATAAAAACCTCCAGGGGATCAATAAAGTGTAATTTACCATGAATATTTGGGTTATGTTCATTATTTATTATCAAGGGCATATCACACAAAAGGCACTACACAAACTGTCACACCCAGCCATCATGTTTTCTCTTCATACATAATTTGTGTTAGTACAATTTTAGAAATGGGTGCCCTTTTTCCCCTGAAGTAATATTTAATACAGTCTCAAATATATCTCCTTTCATTTAATGTGCGCTCTATGACATCTTCACCCTGAGGTAACCATGTGACACAGCAAAACTCATTTATTTGATTTTTTTGGCCACCCTCTCTTCCCACATCTACCATGTGCTCTCACCCATCCTAAATTAATGGAAATGAGCTGATACTCTAAAATCTACTTCTATGATCACCTGATTAATTTTGTGGATGCCTGTCTGAAACATTCATCTTAGCCTGAGGCTGGACTCACCCGTTGTAAATAAAATTGACTTTCAAATGTCTTTTTGTGCACTTCCTGGCAGTGATTGTCTTGTCCTTTGTGGTGATACATTCAATTGGACCAAAATAAAAGGAAAGCTTAGAAAGCAGGGTTTTACAACAGGTTTGGTTCAATCCACAGGCACGCACATTGCTCAGTCTGTCTCTCATGGCAGTCTGCCATTGGGCCACTTGCCAATGGGTAGAAATATGCACATGATTGACTTTTAGCAGCAAATGTGTGGCAAATTGTAATGACCTTTGTGGTATTTTTGTCACTCCGCGGATCTAGTATGTCTGTGTGCGTGCTCAACATAAAAAGATGGAAACACCTTGGAGACTGAGCTGATTCAGTTGTATGTCTTTTTTTTTTGTTTTGTTTTTTTTCTTGCGCCTGTCCCGTTTGGCTCTTTTGCCATCAGAATTGTTGTCTAAAGGCAAAGAAAGATGCCCAACGGATTTACTTTACCAAATTGACCATCCCAGCCTTGCCGTAATGGTCCATTTGATTCACCTTTTTATTGTTTTATTTTATTTTCACTTACTGAATACGGGACAGACTTGACTGGGGGAAAGAAGGGGAGAAAGAAAGAGGGAAAGAGAAACAGCTGAGAAGAGGGACGGGGGAGAAGGGCAAACGACAAAAACCAACAGAATGAGCAGAAAAAAAAATGCATATATCAATCACCTGCTGAGAAAGAAAAAAGAAAACAAGCAGAAGAGAACAAGAGTAATAGAATAAACAGCATCACAATGATATATGGGAATATGACAGTAAATACTAAATATTAAACATTATTGTGCAGCACATAAGATCAACAGAACACAGTGTGCTTTGAGGTAGGAGCCAAAAAGGGTGTAGTTTGTGGGTGTGATCACCCGTGTGTACACCTGTGAGCATGGACGCGCTTGTTTTTTTTGTTTTTTTTAAAAGGTTCCTTCATGTAATGATCTGCTAGAGGGTGTAGGGGGGCCACAGCCCCGTCCTCCAGGGCATGAAGCAGCTATGGAGGAGATCAAAACTCCAGACATCCAGAGGCCCCCAGAACACAAGAGACCAAGGAAGACCAACAGAGGGGCAGCTGCGCCACTGTCCCAGAAAGAGCTGAGGAGAGTCCCAGATGAGGGCTCACTCAGCAGCCGCGGAGCAGAAGCCAGGGGGAGTTGCAGTGACGCGCCCGTGAGCTCCGCCGGCAGCCAGCTGTGCCTGAGTGACCGAGCCCCAGGCCGAGAGGCAGGGGGCACCCCACCTCCGAAGTGGCCCGAGCGAGCCCCAGGCTCCAGGCCCCAATAAGCGGCCGCCAAGGAGTGAGCCGGTGTGTACCTGGACGCCCATCCCCGGACACAAAGAACCACCAACGCACCGATGTCTGAGGGAGTCCGCCACTGGCAGGGGAAGTGGTGGTAGGGGGAGATAGGCCTCCAAACCTTGGAGGGCCTAAGACGTCCCCAGAGAGGTGGCGCCTGACACCCAACCTGACATATAGACACAGACATACAGGCACACACAGACACAAACATCCATTCCCACCCTCATGCTCTCATATGCACTTACTCCACACTCAACCAACGTGGAGACAGACATAAAGAGACGCTGTACACACGATCACACTCCCCAAGCATACTCTACAAACCGGGTCTAGGTACCCTTGCCCCTGGAGGGGGGAACTGCACCCAGACCCAGGTGGTGTTACCCTTTTCCCTGCGGTGGGGAGAGGCAGACCGCCCCGACTCCGCAGCAGCAGGGAGGCCCCACACTCCAGACCGCAGTCGGACGGCCAACTCCTCCTCCTAGCCCCCCCGCTCCAGCAGGTCGCAGAGAATGGGGGTGAGAGAAGACTCCAAACCTCCTTCCACCCGCTCATTGTAGTGTTGATGCATGTGTGTTCTAAGGTGCATTTAAAACCCAGGAGGGCATGGAGCTACCTGCCAGAGAGCAGGTCCCTCCTGCTAGCCCTCAATGTCTA
Source organism: Simochromis diagramma (assembly GCF_900408965.1). Classification (NCBI taxonomy): domain Eukaryota; kingdom Metazoa; phylum Chordata; class Actinopteri; order Cichliformes; family Cichlidae; genus Simochromis; species Simochromis diagramma. The sequence continues at coordinate 9,751,456 of NW_024387030.1, forward strand.
CGTGTATTTAACATTGAGAGGTGGGCAACGACGCCAGGGGTGAGGTGTACACCCTGATGGTACTTTGGATTCCGTGTATCGTGCCCACCCCCAAGATCCTATATGTATGTGTAATGAGAGTGTGAGTAATGTGAATGTCTAAGTTGTGGGATAAAATTGAGGCAGAGGCAGCCAGAAGGGGACAGGGGGGGACGGGGGGGACGGGGGGGGGGGGGGGGTAGCCTCCTCTGCACCCTGGTGACATACCCCTACTCCAAGGTCCTGCATGTGTGGTGGTTGTGTGGACGGGAAAGGGAGCAGCTGAGAGGGGAGGAAAACAAGTGACCCCTTGGACTCCCCCGTGACTGCCCCCATACTGATTTCAGCAGGCCTCCACCCACAGAGGGGGGTTGCACCCACCCCACCATCCATACTGTCAGTAAACCCCACTGGATTTCCTCCACCATAGCCTTGAATGTTGTGATCTGAAGACCAGTCGATGACCGCCGATTCAGTTGTATGTCAGTTACTGGAAAGCCTTGTTGTGAATCTGACCTCATGACTGCATATCATCATGGTCTCTCACAGCTTTACTCTGAAATGTCCAGATAAGATAGGTTTACCTTTACAATTGTAATAGTAATTGTGCTATTTATGCAAGTATCTTAAAAATGTATAACCCACAAGCATCATTTTCATTAGTAATTCAAAAAGCAGTTGGAAAACCCCACCACTGCTGTCCTGGTCCCAAGCTGTGGTTATGTTTATGAGTTTGGGATCCTCAATATATACAGTATATATTTGTTTATTCTTATAATAATAATAATAATGGATTGGATTTATATAGCGCTTTTCAAGGCACCCAAAGCGCTTTACAATGCCACTATTCATTCACTCTCACACACTGGTGGAGGCAAGCTACAGTTGTAGCCACAGCTGCCCTGGGGCAGACTGACAGAAGCGAGGCTGCCCTATCGTGCCATCGGCCCCTCTGGCCAACACCAGTAGGCAAGTAGGGTAAAGTGGCTTGCCCAAGGACACAACGACCAGGACAGAGAGCCCAGGGATCAAACCGGCGACCTTCCGGTTACAGATGCGATTCCCAACCCCTTGAGCCACGGTCGCCCCATCTTAGTTTGTTTTGTTTCTTGGTTCCTGATATAATCCTTTTTATTCAATTATATTTATTTTTGTGGCTTTACTGATTGTTTTCACCTCTTCTTAATTGTTTCCTCCTGTGTCCTGTTTTAGTGCTATCTGTATATAAAGTGCTCTGCTTCTTCTTGTGTTTGTACATTTGTTTCTCCTCCATGTTTCAGTGTGGACTTTGCTGTTCTTCTGTTGGATTTGCTTATTATTTGGACTGCATCAGTCCAATAAAGACTTGCCTTTTGTTTTCATGTCTGACTCCATCTGTACCTCGACAGCCGTTTTGTTGAGCAATATGGGGTGATGGTAAATTGCAGGTTGGCCTACTAAAAAAAAAAACCAAAAAAAAAACCCATCATCCCTGCAGCAATCTATAAAACTGCATGAAGCATTTTAAAAATATATTTTAGCATGAACAATATTTGAAGCAACATTTGATTTTTGCTCTGCTGCATCTCATTTGTCTAATTCCCATATGTTTGAATGGTGACCTATCTTCCAAAAGGTAAGTGTATATAACATTTGCCAGCCTGAAGGCAGGGGCCAGACAAATAAAAGCAAGAGAGATGGATAAGTAGTGTTCTGCAAATGAATGCCAAGAGCACAAAAGCATTTTATGACAAACCATCCAAATGTTGTCTGTTCATCTCTTTGTACCGCTATAATTCTTGTGCTATCTCTTATATACAGCTGTCGTAGTCAGTAGTTCTTTCAACATTGTTTTGTCACAGTTGTGTCAGGTTCTGTTTAAAGAAATAATACTAATCATAAAAAAACAACATTTCTTTTCCCGCATAGATAAAGAAAGCAGGGCTTGAGTGGCCTACACCTCGTGTGTGCGCATGATGATGTCTCACTAATAGATAAAATAAGCTCTGCTTTACAGGTGATGTCACACTTCATTTGTGGCCTCATAGACAATGTCACACTCTGTGAACTCATTATGTCACCAGTTCAGGCAACATAAATAAACCTATACTGTCTGTAGCATCTACTATCACTGATGCTAACATGTCTCTGACACTGCAGTTTAATCTGTCAGGGCTGCACATTTGTGTACTGCAAGATTTGTTTGACCTGTGCACAAAGAAAAAAAACTATATGTACAATACTAAACTTGCAAGGGTTAAATCAATAACACTCTGGCCCTAAGACAGTTCCCTACTTGCACCCAAACACACACAACATGCTGGTGGTCATCTAGTCCCCATATCTGGAAGATTAGATGACGTGTGACCATGCAATTTCCAAAAGATCCTGGACACCTGACCCTCCTTACCCAATCAGCAAGCTGATCGGGACAGTTAGGGAAATTCGGATTGAGTCTCTGACATCCGTGTAAACAAAAGGTGCCCCTAATATTCTTCAATACAGCAAAAGCTACACAGCATTACATCTACAGATCAGTTCCAGTCAACATTCATATTCAGTGAGTTAGTGTTGGTTTAAATGTTTACATTGATCCAGCTCTAGATCTGTCATATATTTTCAATGATTTTTCTTATAACCAAGCCGTTGGCACACATCAGTGTTGTGTTGAGTGTTGCTGACAGGCCACTAACCTGCTTTCAACTAGTACAGTGATCAAATTTTATATTATGAGTGTGTGTGTGTGTGTGTGTGAGAGAGAGAGAGAGAGAGAGAGAGAGAGAGAGAGAGAGAGAGAGAGAGAGAAATAATTGTGTCCCACTATCATTAACAGCATTATAGGTCACACTTGTGACCTGTAGAGACTTTTTTACTCATCACAGCCAAGTCAAAGGTCGTACTGATCTAGACCTACATTCAAGGACAATGTGTGGTTCAGCTCTCTGATTAAACCTGCCGCATTAAGCATCATCGGCTGTTTTCTGCTTAGAGTCCATTTAAGTATTAGTTTCTTTTATTACCCTGTGCACATTCAGGAATAAATCCAGTGTAACCTGTTCAAGGTTATTTTCTAAGAGGCAAGCTTTATTTAGAAGCTACAAATAAATGTCAAAACACAGAGTTTAGGATTTAACTATTTAGATTAATGTGAACTCTTATAGAGATTACACTGCAAATCAAAATGTTCTCAGTTATTTATTAAACATTTAGCTACAAAACATTTATTAAACGAATACCTTTGAGTCGTCCCTCAATGGAAAGAAATTATTTGTTCTGTTTGTGTCGTTTATCCCACATGGGTCAGTTTTCTTTTGTGATCTAATACCAAATGCAGCCCATCAACCCGTGAGGTCATCGGCACCACTGCCTTGTCCTTATTGCCAGCTGTAAACAATAAACAGCAGCAATTTCTCAGAGCTATAACATATACCTGCCAAAACGCGTCCACAATAACCTGCCCTGCAATGACTGCAGTCCTCGACTTCACCTTTCACTTCTCATTCTGCACAGCTGCTCCTCCTCTTCCTCCCAGCACCTCATAGCCAGATTGCTGCCTGAATATGTGATGGCGCACATGGAAGAAGGTTATGGCTTTGTGCTGTGTTATACATGGATAGTGCAGAGTGTCACAAGGCATCTGAAGGCAAGAAGTGACAGGTGCTGATGTGACCACTCTTTAGGCAATGTCCTTCAAATGGTATAGAAGCTGTAGCTCTTCTATTTTTTAATCAAGTCTAACGTACCAAGATTCAGTTTATAATAGTCATTAAAAAGCATTTAATAAACTGCACTTTACATCATGAAAGATGAAAAATAACAACTGAGTAAGTATACTTGCTTAGTGCTTCTTCGGGCATGCTTCAGAGGTCTGTGTGCATGCTCAGTGTGCGTGATTGTTTGAGCACTTAAGCCACCGATCATGGTGTCCTGTCTTCCTCCTCCCTTCAACAGATTTCCCTGTAGGAAAGCCTTTACCTTTCTACACATGGTGTTGTTTTCCCCTTCCATTTCTGTCCAGTCTTTTCACTTTAAGCTGCAGGCCATTTTAGCTCTGTCATTTTGATCCTGCGCACCAGCAAACTGGCTGTGTGTGTTTTGTTTTTCCTGTAGAACTGTGACAGTATAGGAAAATAAAACTAAATGAATTGAAAGTAGTAATTTAATTTGATCATTTTATTCTGCAAGCATGCCCTTTGAATTAACAGTCATTCTAAATAGTTGGAATATTAATTAATTCAGCACTTTGCTCATGAGGTGTAACACAAAACATTCACACATATAATTACACACTGATGAAGATACTCTGCTGGACTTTGTATACATGATGCTATATTCTTTTTGTTATTAATGTTGCTTTATAGAGGTATATTTAGTAGAGTTATTATATTGTAAACTGTTATATTTTTCATTTACATTTTTTTTCTGTAATACTGTGCCATTAAATTTAAGGATCACCAGCTTGGCTATGTGGTCATTAAAGGTAACCGACTTGCTTCAGCTGTTGTATTTGTGCACAAAATACCAACATGTTTTCACACTGCTGGTAACTTTTTTGCCAGTGAAAACCAGATGTAAGCATGGTAATAATGTGTTTTTTTTCTTCAATTTTATTTTTGCATTTAAATTAAACATAACATGCTTATACAAAATCAACCAAGAACAATTACTGTTTCTAACATTTGTGAACTTATAAGCATGAAAGGAAAAAAAAAAAAAAAAGAAAGGAAAAAAGAAGAAAAAGAAGAGGAAGAAAAAAAAATAAAAAAATAAAAACAAATAAAATAATTCACACGGAGTGTGAGGCATGAATTATGATCAGTTATTTTTTTAAGAATTCTAGAAATGGTTGCCAAATCATACAGAAACTCGCCAGTTTCCCCTCTCTATCAAATCTTATCTGCTCCACCCTGGCCACAGACACCATCTCATTAAGCCACCTGTTAAAACACGGGGCCGAAGAAGACCGCCACTGTAAAAGAATAAGTTTCTTTGCAGCCAGCATACCCATTGTAATTATCTGTTTTTGTGAAAAGGAAAAAGATTCGACTGATGCAAATGATCCAAGTATAGCCAATGTACCATCACGTGGTACTTTTTTCCTAAATTGGTTTGAAAACCACACAAAAATCCGGCTCCAAAAAGCATTCAAAACCGGGCAATGCCAAAATAAATGTGCAAGGGAACCTTCACCGACTTTACATCTGTCACATAAGGGGGATACAGAATTATAGATCCGGTTAAGTTTAAGTTTAGAAAAGTGTAGTCTATGAATGACTTTAAACTGGATTAGTTTATATCTGGCATTTATTGAGCCTTTCTGAATATTGGACAAACAATTTGACCATTGGTCTTCAGACAGAGGGACCCCGAGGTCTTCAGCCCATGTTTTCTTAATTCGGTCGGAATCAACTGGGATTGTAAAGTACTTAACAAACTGAGATATCAAATGTTTAAAATCTGCTTTCCGAATTATATCAAAGTAAGTATAACTTCGTGGCTTCAGTGGAAAGTCTGAAAAGTTTTGTTGAACAAAATTCCTTATTTGAAGATAATGAAAAAAATGTGATTGAGGTAATTGAAACTTTTCTTGAAGTTGAAGGAAGGACATAAATTTGTCATCTGTATATAAGTCCTCAATGTATTTCAATCCCTTTCCCCCCCATTCTAAAAACACCCTATCCATTTTACCTGGTTTAAACAAGTAGTTATGTATTATTGGCATTCCTACTGAAAAATCAGGTAGTTTGAGAGATTTCCTAATTTGACTTAATATCTTTAAGGAGTGTTTAACAACAAAATTACGACTGAGCGAATTGTTAAAAGAACCCGTGTTAGAAAACAATAAGACCGGTAATGAGGCTTCAGATACTGTTGCTGCCTCTACCTGGAGCCAGATCGGAAGCTTGTCATGACAATAATCAATAGGCGAACCCCACTGCCAGTGCAATAGAGCTCTTGAATTTGCTGCCCAATAATAATGTCTAAACACAGGGAGACCTAACCCCCTGCAGGAAGTGTTTTTTTGAAGATGAGCCATGGATATCCGAGGGGGTTTTCCTGCCCAAATGAATGAGTGAATCAATGAATCAAGCTGCTTAAAAAATTTAAGTGGCAAGTGAATAGGAAGGTTTTGAAAAAGATATATAAATCGTGGCAAAGACACCATTCTAACTGCATTTATTCGACCGATCAGAGACAGAGGAAGCAGTTTCCATTTTCTAATATCCTCTTTGAGCTTATCCAGCATTTCCAGGAAATTCAATTTATAAAGGAGTTTGGGATTTTTAGAGATCTTAAGACCAAGATAGGTAAAATACATAGTTACTAATTTGAATGGGAGTGAGCTGAGGAACTTTGGGCATAGATTATCTGTTATTGGCATAAATTCAGATTTATCCCAATTGATCATATATCCTGATAATTTCCCAAAGTGTTTAATACAATTTAAAAGATTAGGGAGTGAGATTTCTGGTTTGGAAAGGCAGATCAGTAAGTCATCTGCATACATGTTAACAAGACTTTCCACATTCCCAAATTTAACTCCCTGTATACCTGGGTGGTTTCTTATGTTAATGGCTAGGGGCTCCAGGGCTATATCAAAAAGAAGCGGTGAGAGGGGATCCCCCTGTCTCACCCCGCGTTGTAATTGAAAGGGAGAGGATTTATCTGCATTAGTAATAATGTGTTTTTAATTGTAAGTTATTGTATTGTATGACTGCGTTACTTGGCAGCATGATCGTGCCGCCTCACGGCAAGAAGTTTGTTGGTCTGAGTCCAGTGGCTGGCTGGGGACTTTCTATTTGGACTTTGCTTGTTCTCCCCCTGTGTGGGTGGGTTCTCTCACGGGCACTCCGACTTCCTCCCAAAGAAGGGAGGGGGGGGGGGTTAACTGGTAATTCTAAATTGGACCTAAGCGTGAATGGGTGTGAATGGTTTGACTGTCTCTGTGTTACCCATCTGATACACCAGTAGCCTATCCACAGTGTACTCCACCTTTTGCTCTAAGACAGCTGGAATAGTATAAGTGGAAGCTCCCCTGTGACCCTGAATTGGATAAGTGGAAGAAAATGGAGGATACTGGTTTAAGCAGTTAGTCGTGTTCTTGTTCATTTTATGACTATAACTCCAACAGTTTCTCTTCTCTTTGACTTGTATAAATACAACAATTTTCACCAGCTTTCTGTGTTCGCCTGCCTTTGCTGACGAGCAATTAGTGTACAGTGGATGTCAGAGCTTTTTTGTCAAGCACAGCTGCCTCCTGTGCTCTAAAACGACTCCATGTAAGACCAAGTAAGGTTTCTGTTCTCACAAATAATCAATAAAACAGGTGAAACACAAAAGCACATTTCTGCAGGTGCATTGCTATATATAACCCCTTTAGTAATGTCACATACATATTTTATACATTGTTATTTAAATCTATGTCAGAGAGTTGTAGCTCGCTGACATGATCTAATAACTTTATTAACATTAAACGCTGTTGGATATTTATTCTTACTTGCCATCTCATAGTTTCAATGTAGACTCTTAATCTTCAAAATAGATTTAATTGAAATAACATGAGTAAAAAATATATAAGTATATTGTATTGAATACACAACAAGTAGTGCATACATGTATCTATATGTTTAGATTATTCAGCCCTTTACTTACATAAAGAAACATAAATGAAAACCAGTTTCATATTTCTTTATAATTGGGTAAACATTTGGGGCTTTTTCTTTAACAAAGGGGGGTCACTGCAAACGGCAGAGGGATCACCATCAAAGATTGTTGACAGAAGCTGTGTTGTTTAGCCTTTAACTGAGAATGCTCTTAACCCCCAATTTTTAAAATATTTATTTTTACTGTACCTTGGAGTCTCTTTAGCTCTGTAAGTAAAATCTAGCTTTCATTATGCTTGGCTGGTAGCTTCTCTGTGTTCCCTGCCTGCAATTTATCACTTCAATCAGCCAGTTACTGTACATATTATTCCCACAGTCACAGCAATCCGACTGAATGAGGTGGGATGCAATTGGGTGATGACGTCTGGAGGAAGCTTTAGAGGCCAGTAATGAGCTGGCGTGTCAGGACTTTAATCTCATCTGGATGTAAATGTATTCTAGTACAAGTTGGCCAACTAATTTATTCATCCAAATGTAACTCCATCAATTTATTCCTCAGTGTACTATCAATGCACTGCACGAGTCTGCCTGGAGAGAAGTGTGGAGCGGGGATGCCTGATTTCTCCATGAGCTTTTGAAGTTTTTCACAGAACAGGGGAATTGGTCTTTTTTATTTAAAATGCAAGACTAAGAAGCAGCGTGGATGTGTAAATGCTTCATATTTAATATGAAAAACATGAAGGTGAGAGGCTGCCTCAGACAAAGAGAAAAGTAGTTGCGTGCCCCATGCTGGTGTTCTTGCTTTTATTCTCGTCGGCCTGTTTCCGGTATGCACTTCTCATGTTTGCAGCAGCGGTGCGTGAAACCAAGCACTCACAGTGAACCAGTCTTCAGGGTTGTGTGTGCAAGTGGTATGTGTGTGTTTACTCCTAGTGGGTTAGTTTTGTACACTGAACTTGACGGTTTTTGAAATATTAAACCTTGAAATACTTTTTTCTCAGTTCGTTGTCCTGAGGGCTGAGGCCTGAGGCCTGAGTGTCATTTTAGACTCATAATGTCCCTGGTTCAATCTTCCTCCTGTCAGTTGGAGTGTTTGTGTGAGGAGAGAAAGAGCAGATAGAAAAGAGTGTTCAAAGTTAAAGAGGAATAGACATATTGACTGTATAATCCAAGCACCCAGGACACTGTTTGCTTTGACACTGGCTTCACAAGTAGAAGAGGACCTGCTAAAAAACTTGGGTAATGTTCTTCAAAGTTGATGAATTTCCAGAAACATTACAGAAAATTGGGAATGTTCCTAAAACCTGTCTTTTGTTTTTGCAAATCCTCTCAAAATGACATCACCTTCTCCTATGGTTTCTGTTAGTCACAAGGATGCCTCATTCATTTGGGGCACAAAGAAAATCTTCTCATATTCTTTCCTGTAGGTCATACAAAATTGTTCCCCTCAGGGCTTTTAGGATACTGCGTTACAACATCCTGTACTGATGCTCCATTAAATGTTTCCAGAAAGTTCTGAATGTCTCCTGAATTGAATGATCCTGATTATCACTTATAGTACTTTGATAAAGTCTTAAACTACCCCTCATTTCTTTATGCTTTGCTTCCAATGACGTTCCCTGTAACTTTCTAAAGATCTTCTGGTCTTGAGCAGTAGTCCTGAGTCTTTCTGAAGGTCCTTAAAAGTTTTTTTCTTTGGTCATTGTCTGCGTTTTCCCTTATTTGCAGTCCAGTCCTTGTATGTGACTACTTTCAGAGGATTTTTGTTTGTTTGTTCCACTTAAGGAAGGAAAACTAGGAAACATGTCCCAGTTTTCCAGTAGTATTCAACCATAACAAAAAGTTGGTTGTGTGTGTTGTGGGCTGGTGACCTGCTTTATCTTCTGCCTCTCACAGCCCTTATAGTAATCAGGTGAAAAAGAAGAATGGTTGGAAGACTATTGCCTGTTGCTGTCTGAACCCCTAAAATATGAAGTGTCGCCACTAAAATATTGATTTTGTGTTTTCTTGCTGTCACTATGCTGTCTGGGGGCCATGATTCGATCACTATGTAGTTTCACTGGAGGGTCTAATCTTGTAGACCAGATGAATGGTAAGTGGTCTCTAAAAGGCTGTCAGGGTTGATTAAACGATAGCTCTTTGAAAAGGTCACCAACCCTGTCTGTTCACACGCATGCGCACACACAGACATAACCACAATTCCTTTCCTGTCATTCCCTCCAGTCGTGAAGATTTGCAGTGTTGACTACACCCAAGGATAAACAATGCCAACTAACTGAGCCCTGAAGTCATGGAAGTCATTCAGTAACAACAGGGCAGCTGTGGCTACAACTGTAGCTTGCCTCCACCAGTGTATGAATGTGAGAGTGAATGAATAGTGGTATTGTAAAGCGCTTTGGGTGCCTTGAAAAGCGCTATATAAATCCAATCCATTATTATTATTATTATAACAGTCTGCACAATTTTAGTGGCTTGGAAGTCGATATTTGGCATGAACTCTGCTATTCTTCAACACAGCCTGAACTTTCTTGGGTGTGCTCTTTTTCAATTTCTCTAAGCAGTTTTCAGGAATATTTCTCCAGGCTTCTTGAACAACATTTGAAGCTCTTCCTTGGATGTTGGCTTCCTTTTAATTCCTTCTCCATCAAGATGATCCCACACGCTTCAATAATGCTTGGGTCCAGATTCTGGGGAGGCCAATCCATGTCTGATCTTTACCCCATAGAACAATAAAGCTGCTGCCTATCAGATGTTTTCCAGATGTTGATGCATAGTGGATCAAAAGCTGTGTTCTGTAGTTCCATCAATTTTAAAAGATCTCCAGCACCACTCACTGAAATAAAGTGCTAACCATGAAAAAGCCTCCACTGTGTTTTAGAGATGGCTGTACAATACTTGTACAATACTCTCTCCTGATGTCATCTGAACATACTGATGGTGATTTAAACCAAAACATTTCACATTTGGATTTATAAGACCTTCACTCTATAAGCTCTATTGCTACTGATTTTCAGTCCAATTCTTGGGTAATTTGGCATCCCACAGCCTTTTTCCTTTCCTGAAGAATGGCTTCCATTCCACTGAAACCATTTCTGATGATGCTTTGGTAAAGAGTAAATGGATAAAGTGAAGGATCAGATGCATCTTTCAGATCCTGTATGAGGTCTTTGATGGATTTTTAATGATATGACAGATACTGTTCATATCCTGTAGATCATTTCTAAACCTGTCACTTCTTCTTCTGTCCTCCATTTGTCCAATTTTCTCAAATCTTTCAAGGACATACTGCGTATCATGGTGAGATATGCCAAGTTTTCAGCTAATAGCTTTTTGGGAATCACCTTGTTGGTGCCAAAGAAATATTTTATGCCTGTCAAGCTGTGTTATCTTTGGCATTTTTCATAGATTCAAAGAAAGAAATGGAAATAAATGTTGAGTTTTTGAAACGGGGTGTTAGTATTAAAGAGCTACAAGATACTATCTAAAATTGGTTCTTTGCATACAAACAACCAACCGACAGAAGAATGTGTTTTGAGCATCTTGGCGAGTATATTTTGTAGCTACCGGTCTTTTCCTACACACCGAGAAGACAAGGAGGTTTTCAGTCTCATCAGATAGATGCCACTAAATTGTACACACAGCACCATTAAAATGAAATGTGTCATGCCACAAAAACAGTTTGTTTACAATAAATAAAAAACCTGCATAGCTATTCTCAGAAGCAATCACCAGTATCACTGAACAGACACACCCACAGCACAGAAACCCAAATATGTCGCATAAAAATGTCACCCAAGTGGTTAACTGAGAAGTAGATCTTCAAGCGGGCAACAGAGGAGGGCTTAAGTCTCCAAAAACTGCTAACTCCTAACACGCTAAATGTTTTAAGCTTCAGACAACTCTTATGAAGGTAAAACATTTTCTGACCCTCTTAATGTTTCAAGTGTTTACATAATGTGGTTTCATTTATAAGGCGGGATGAAGCCACGCAATAGGTGCAATTAATGATTATTAATTATTGATGTATACATGAAGATGCTAGATGTTAGCAATTAATCCCCAGAAGGTGACACATCCTCGGCCCGAGCTAATGGAAAAATTGTCACCTCTAATTTTGTCAGGGAAGTGAAATGAACACGCGTTTGGAAATGACAAACTCCAGAGGTCCTACCTCGTGTAAGACTCGTATTTGACCAGACATTTAAAGAGGAAGTGGGATGATTGCAAGGTCATGCCCATTTGTAGCCTCATTAATAAATTGCTCAGCTGGTGTTGATGGCATATTTATTAGCTGCACTAATGTTTAAATCTTTATGATGCTGCTTCTCTTGAATGTTTGATGTCTTTATTTTCATTTGAACTTTGAGAAGCATGAAGTGGTGCAGTATTAACTCAAATTATTCCTTATTCTCATTCAGCTTCACGTAATCTTGCTTAAGAATGATGTCTGATTGTGCTTAAATTTACGCTTGCATGTAGATAAAAATCTGCTTTTTTACAATGTTAAAAAAAGCAGCCTACAAAGAAAGATGTAATTGATAGTATTCCTCTATAAGTCAAGCTTTTCAGTCCTGAGTTTAAGTCCTCTAAAGCTGGTTGCATTATGCTGGTTTGTAATTTTTTAAAGTGCCTGATTATCTACAGGATGTGCTTAAATGTGGGGTTTTTACATGATTGCCTGGAAAGACAATTTTTTTTTTTAAAGTGCCGTTAAGAGACCTAACCTCAGTTAAATCCTTTTCATGTTTCTTTCTCCAAGCATGGTCTGAGATGACAAACCCTCAGCTGTCATGGTAGATTTGTGTTGTGTCATTTCTAAAGTGCCTCCCTTAACTTTAATATTACAGGGAACACAGAATCATAAATGAGATTTGGTTCTGAGGAGAGCACCACCTTTTTAAATCAAACGCTCACCCTGGTGAATATCAATGGAGTCTGTCAACGTGCCACCAAGTGGAGTGGACACCATTACAAAGGCCTGAATACAGATCAGGCACAAAGTCAGACTTTTCTCTCTAATGATTTTTTCCCTTGTTTTTTTTCTCTTCCAAATGGGGTCATGGTTTTATGATACCATTTAAAAAAACAAAACAAAACATGGGAGGCAAATGAATTTTTTATTCTTTTTGAGTCAAACATGTGTGTTTGAACTAAATAAAAATGACTTAAGTGTAACCAAGTCTTGCCACTAAGGTAAACAGATGATTTTACTTGCACATTTGGAGGGTCCTGCTAAATGCTGTGTCAATTACAGGAAGATGATTTTGTCAAGACAATCTGCTGTTACCTTCTGTATCAGCTAGAGGTCAGCAGCTTGCAAACATTGGTGGGATGAAATGTTAAAATATCCTCATATGCCATTGTGCATGTAATATATGTGAACTGGAGCTTTTTACGATGTCATGCAACCAAATCTAACAGCAAAGCCACGCTTGACACTCCAATGACTTTTTGTTTTTGGAGGCTTTGTAGAGTTTCAGTTATATGTATTTTTGTATTCTAAGCACCACTAGATCACACTATTGATATTGTATGCATGTCTATTTATTATGCATGAATTTTAGAATTTTTTTCATTTTCTCTTTTTTTAATGCACAAAACACATTAAATCCTTAGTGAATTAAGCTTTTCAGTGACCACCAGCAGGTGGCAGCGTGCCTCCGCTCTGAAAGAGATTTGAGTTTGGACCTAAAAATCTACCCTGGCAGCTCTTATGAAGATGTCGTCTCTGTTCTTTGGCAGTCGTCTGCATACTTGTCCTGTCTGCCTCAGAATCCCGCTTTTCTCCTCGCAGTATTGTTTTAATGCTGAACAAATCAATGTGAATGTTTTTCTGCTGAAGGTGCACGCATCCAATGAGCAAACAGCCTCTGTGACCCCATTAAAATATGACTCTGTGCCAAACTGGAGTGGACTGCTGCTGCTGCAAACACAGGGTGAGGTGTCCACTCAATTAGCAAACAGTACTCGAGCGAACAGAGTCATGATGATGATTATTAATGCTGTAACTCGTCTATTTAATCGGCTTTGCTTTATATATATATATATACACACTTTCTGCTTTTGATGAATCAAAGGTCAGTATTTCCAATGTAGCATTTTTTTAAGATATTATGAACTCTCTCTTCATGACATAGGAAACCCAGTGCAGAAAACCCAAGATAAATCATATGATGTGATGATGCTCATGGAAATATAGTCCAATTATGTAATTACATATGTGAGGATGGAGTTAAAGCTCAAATACAGTTGATTGCAGCATGGTAGCAAAGTTTCCAAAGCCCACTGCAAACTAAAAAATGCACACTCTCATCTTTTGAGTGTTTGAAATCTGTATTGTTTCATAAAGCAAACTCTCTAAAGAGGGCATTTTTATGTGTACTGAGAACACACACATATATATATATATATATATATATATATATATATATATATATATATATATATATATACAAACATAAGTTGCCCCTTGGATGTGCCAGAGATGTGTTATAAACAGCAGAAATGAGTGAATGTACATTCAGCAACTGCACAGCGTGTGTGTGCTACCGCAACAACTGGACTGATTGAAGTGCACTGGGGTGTGTCAGCCCTTGAATACGACTGTGTCTGGTTGGTGGGTTTTTTTCTGCCTAAACCTCGCCTCCACACGGCCTTCATCATTCGGCCAAGGAGTCATCCATTCCTCTCCTCTGGGTACAAATCAGACTCAAAGTGAGAAGTACAGTAAGAGCAAAACCCATTCTGCTAAGCTTATCCAGCACAGTGTAAGTAGTTAGCAAGCATTGATTTCACACCAGATCAAATCTGTCTTGTACTTTCTGACCGTCTGCCTTCGCAGTTTAACGCTGAAGCTTAAGTGCAAAAAAACAAAAAACAGAGGCGTTCATTTGAATCTATAGTTTTCTTTTGCCCTTTCATTTATACTCAGATATTTTACTGAAGCAGTCATTTTTCCAGAGGCTCAGTGGTCTGCAGTCTATCGATCAACTCAGCAGTCTTTGTTTAGACAACAGTGACAGATACTGGGAGCTGACTCGTCCAGTCTCAGCTTGAGACAACACAGCTGCCCCCCCCCCCCCCCCCCCCCCCACACACACACACACACACACACACACACTTTTTCTTCTCCTATGCCCATTAAAAAACGGCTTGCTGTGATCTGTCCTTTTCAATGTAGGCATCCATTTCGGTTTTTTGGTTTTTAGGGTTTTTTTAACAGTGAAGTTTGTGTCCATGTCTCCTGTGCATTCATTTACAGTAAACAAAAACATGAGGTCAAGTTTGCTATATCTCACTGATAAAGGTCTGAATAATAATAGGCTTATAAACAATAACATACTTTGTCTAGCCTAGCTTAGAATTTATAGAACAGTAATCTGAGATGCAGCTTGATCTCTGAAGCACAAGCGAAAATCTTTCCAAAGACTTTACAGTTGGCTAACGCCGCGCTTAGGCAGATCAGGCTGGATTTAAAAAAGAAAAAGAAAAAGAAAAAAAAGGAAAAAGTTGGCTGACAGTTGACAAGAAAACTATTTAATCATGCCTCTCTCTAACACCAGATCCAGTGTAAATATTACCATAATTAATCATAGTCACTCAGCACATCACACCTGGTTGTGTGGCTGAACAGTTTTTAATAATTAACAGCCACTTTTACACAAACCTTTACATTCTTATGGACAATTCTGAATACAACTTGTGGCTAAAATGAGCAATTAACTTCTTCTAAAATGTGTTTTCTTAATACTTCAGACTGACTGAAAATATACTTATTTTAAGATACAAAACACAGGGTTAATAAAGTTTTATATTCTGCTCACTGCGTTGATCACGATGACCCACTTTGAAAGATAAGGATGACGACAAAGCGTGTGTAAAGTGAGGATCCTTGGCTGGCATCCTAAATGTAAGACAAACTGCTTTGAAGCATCTTCTCCTTCTAATGACTTTCTCTTCCGACGTCTTTGTCGTCTGCTGCTAATAAAGCTGTGTGTGTGTGTGTGTGTGTGTGTGTGTGTGTGTGTGTGTGTGTGTGTGTGTGTGTGTGTGTGTGTGTGTGTGATATGAGAACTTTTAGGTTAGCAAGAAGGGTAACTAATGACATTTTCCTCTCATTACTCTGCAGTAGTTGGATTTAGGAGCAAAATTATACTCATATTAAATCAAACTAAAATCTCAAAGGACATATAAATTAACTACTAACAGCAAAGATCCTGATGTCAACCTGATAGAAGACAGTTTTTTCTCAGTTATGAAGAAGCGCCATTACAGTTGTAACACAATGATTCTTTGAAATATGTGTTTACCTTTCAGCAGTCACCATGTGAGGTGTCTCTCATCTCTCTCTCATCCACTTTGTTGTTGAGACTCAGATGAGATGACTGATGGATCTCATATTTGCAGCCAGCAGCTCCAAATATAGGAAATGTCTGGAATTGGCATCACTGAGACAAAGCCTCACACATAAAATAAGTCTCCACCAGGCCAGGTGATATCACTTTTTTAAAAGAAAATATTATTTTCTCACCTAGCTATCTACAAAATATAATACAACAACATTCAAGGACAATAAAGCTCACAGGCAATGCTGCAATGCTTGCCACCAGGCAAGGCTGGCAACTGCTTGGGCCCCCAGGCCAGTGGAGGGCGCCCCTGAGGGCTGACAAACGTTAAACTACAGCAGTGATAACGTGCAAAGTTTCCAATGACAGCAGGAGAGACCTGACCTCTCTAAGGGGGGCCAGCTGACTCACTCGTATTGTAAGTGATGTGCATATTTCTGTTTAAAAAAAACAAAACAAAAACGAGATAGCGATTAGTGGAACAAATTACAAATATTAAACATGATGCTGAACAGCTAAATGCTGCTACTCTGCTAACCTTAACTATGAAGGAGAGGTACTTGAATAACTTCAACTGGCAACACAGCATTTGTTTTTGGGTGTTTTTTTTGGTTGATATTCAGTAGTTAATTCAGCTAGCAGAGCACCCAACAGACTCAAAAGTTGCTGTTGAAAGCCACAAAGCTGCATCCATATTAATTATTTGAGGCCTCCATACTAATTACACCATACTCAGCACCCTCTTTGAAATGTGTGCAATTGCACTTTAATAATGGATCCAACCTGGTTCTGCTGCTGGGAGCGCCGCGGTGAACGTCACCAGTTGATATATGTTTTACTTTTTATCTGTATTTAAAAAAACACACAGGAAAAACTGAAGAAATGAAGAAACAGAGGAGAACTTGCCATTTTAAGGGGTTTTATTTCTTTAGTGTGTTCCTTCTTGCTTATTCATCATGAGTGAAGGTGGAGTGGGTTGTCTACCAGTTGTAATGTCGGCAGTCCGATCTCTCCGCATGTCAAAGTATCTTTGTGTAGGATACTGTACTCTGAGTTACTCTCAATGCATAAACACCAAAGTGTATATGCAAACGTTAGACAAGGTGCTTAGGTACAGAAAGAAAATACTTATATTAATGTGTGTGTGTGAATACGCGAATGAGGCTTGTTGTGAGCAGTGTTGGGGAGTAACGGAATGCATGTACCGTTGTTACGTATTTAAAATACAAGATATGAGTAACATAGTATTCCGTTACAGTTACCATTTAAAAAGGTAATAATTAGAATACAGTTACTTTGTTGAAATAAATGGATTACGCAGCAGTCTTTTCCTGTTTCATATGTTTCATATGATAGGCTATCCCCTCTCTAATTTTGGTCATTCCACACGTTGCCGGAAACCCAAACAAAACACGCAATAAGAGGCTCTAATGTAAGCGTCCTGTTAATGTTGGTGACGTCAGTTACACAATGGACCCGAAGCTAGCACAACAGAGCCAGCAGTGCACGGGCATGGAATGCATTTCTTACTTGGAAATTCCAACACGACTTCACATTTAAAGAAGAAAAGGATGGGTGAAATCTGACCATTCAGTGCAGACTCTGTTTGCCAGCAACCAAGCTGCTCTCAGGGTCAAGTGACTCCAACCTAAAGAAACATCTGGAAGCAAGTTCTTTTTTAAAAACTAGTTAGCCTACTGCAACTACCTTGTGGTAGCTACCTGGGTTATGTGTCACTTCAGTATCTTCGATGTACTATTGCTGTGTGATTTATTACTATTACTGAAGGCTACTCGCCACCAAGCTAACATTGTTAGCTGGCGTTAGCTGACAGTCTGCAGTTCATAGACTGCAGACTGTTTGACTTGATGGATAGCATTAACAACCTGCTAGCTGTAAATAATCGTGCAGTTCTGAAAGCAATACCAACTAGATTTTTAAATCTTAATACATGAAGTAATCCAAAGTATTTAGAATACATTACTCACATTGAGTAACTTAACCAAATATGTTACAAACTACATTTTGGTGCATGTATTCTGTAATCTGTAGTGGAATACATTTTAAAAGTTACTGTCCCAACACTGATTGTCAGAAAGTGCTTTTAGTGTGAGTTAGAGTAGGAGCTATAGCAGTATCAGTCCATTTGCCACTTACCAACTAACTTGTCCTAGCCAAGAAAGCCTCCAGCATATTGAGTTTTTTCTACAGAATAAACTCAAGATAAAAACAGCAGACTTTGTTAAGGTAGCTTGACTGTTTCCCACATGTTTTCAGTCTTCAACCTAAGACAGATTTGCTAAAGAGACTACATGCTGGGTCCACCACCAGCTTTAGCACCTTTGCATCTAATTCTTTGCAAGAATCTGCATAATTGTAGTAACTGTAGTCTAATCTACTTGAAGAAATATATCCTAGTTAGTATTTTAAAATCAATTCATTGTGTTTTGCACAACATTAAGAAAGCAAACTGCACTTAAGAAGCCTAAATCAAATTTTAATAACATACTATATCTTTCCTATCAAATATTAATTTTCTTTATTGTTTGAATTTGTAACTTTGAAACTCTTTGCTTACGTCCTTTGAAAATCATCTTTATTGCTTTTGTACCTGGCAAAGGTTGATCAGTACAATTTAAATGAATTCCATGCAAAAAATAAATAAGAAGAAAAAAGATTTGTAATCTCTGACAGTCAAGCTGAACCTGACACTTTGACACTTTCCACTCTCGAGTTTTACATTTATATCAGGATTTGTCACGGCTTTCAAGCCTGTTCCCTGATTTTGATCACAGGATTTATTTCTCTGCATGAATAAATGTGAAGAGACGCAGCTGGATATGTGCACTCTTTGTGACAAGAAATCTATATAGGGCACATCTGCTGGGGAAATCCTCTCAGAAGTCTAACTGAGGGGAGGACTGAGGCGAAGGGCGGATCCGGATCACAACATCAAAAACCCGGAGCGAACTTCGACCTGGACAGGCTGAAAAGCCACTTTCTTCCTTTCCTTATTTTAATCAACGATTTGGAGGTCACCTTTGTACTTGAAATCAGTATGACTCTGGTCCTTTTTTTCTTGTCTCTTCTCAGTTTGGATTTGACTCTGATGCAGATAAAAAGTATATCGTGTCAAGATATATCATTTCCACCTGAAGTTCCCCCCCAGATGTCCCACTTTTATTTCCACAGTCTTCAATACATTTCTAGAAATATTTCATTTAAGTGCTATTTTTTTAACCGTCATGCTTATTCTTCTCTCTCTCAGACGATTTCACATTCAGTTAGTGATTTCATACATTTTCCAGAATCATTTTTGACAACCCCAAAAAATTTGCAATTGTGTGCATCCAGCTGTTGGCACTACATGTGTCATGGAAAGGGGAATAACAGTGACAGTGGTATTAAGAGATCTGAGCCTTGCCAGTATAGAAGAAAAAACCCCATATTTGTCTACTGAGAAGAAATATTCTGACTCGGACCATAAACATTAAGCCTGAGTGTTAATGTTTTGTGATTCCACTCCTCTATCGGTACTGGAAATGTTATTGTTTGTGCCAGACCAATCAAAACAACTGAACTATTCCTTTGTCCTAATCAGGCATCACAGGCGAGGTAATGTTTCTGCTCCCGGTTACAGATTCCTATTTGGTACCTGTCTCTTAGCTGACATGCCTGAGAGGCGACTGTCACAAAAGTGAACCAGGATCAGCTCTGTTTTTATGTTTTCTATCCAAAATCATATCAGGTGACATCTAAGAATTAACATCAGGATTTTTTTTAATCAATCACTAAATCCATTTATAGGTGGATGTGATCTGTAGGTTGTATTTAAGAAGAAAATAACCATTATTATTTATTCAGGTTATAATTTTTCCCTTTTTCCTGTTGTGCAAAATTATGAACTTGTATTAAAAAATATATGTGATTTGTTGATAGGATTTGTGGAAGAAAGTTACTGAGATATTCTGGAAACCATGCTCTGTAAAGTGGCATTAAATATTAATGTGTGCTGCTGCCACAGGTTGAATTCCCTTTTGAGTAACAACAGAAGCAGCCTGACATCGTCAGGCATGAGTACGTCGTGTTGATTCGGTGTGGCTCGTGTGCTGGTTGGCATAATCGTCCGCGAAGCTTCTGCAAAACCATCAAAACGGTGTCAGCTCAGCTAGATAGAGATGGGACAATCTGCTCGGTTGAATCATCCATCTGGGATGCGCCACAATCCTGCACATTGTTCGCCAATCACCGTTCAGATACAGAGGACTGTGGTTGTTCCTGAATCCAGGTGAAACAATAGCTTAGAGCAGGCTTCTCGGCATGTGTGAATTTAAGCAGCTGGGGTTCCTCAAACAGCACAGTTCTCGCTTGGTTCATTGCCTAATCCATTATATTTAAAGAAAAAGCAGAGTCAAGCTGATTTTAGTCCCATTTTTCCCTGCAACAGGATTATTCCACTGTGTCACTTGTCATAGAGCACTCTTAATGGAGTGGAAAATTATTTTGACACGACTCTCTGCATGTGACCCAAAAGATACAAACCAAAAGGAGATGAAATAAAAATAAATTTGTTTAGAGGAATATGGTTTCTATGTCTTTGTCCTGCTAGTTCTGTGCTCTCTCCATTTTTCTCCATCTTTCAGATTGATTTGCAGCCGGACGGATGTACATCTCGTAGGATGTAACGCTGTAGACTCATAAAGATTTAGTTTTCTCATCCATCTCCTTCTTCGAGGTTCTGTTGAAATCTCACAAAGCTGTCAAATGAAAAGATTATAGATGGTAAAATTTATTTTTCAGTGTTGGTAAGTGAGGGGTTTCTCTCTCTGTGAGACAGAAAAGGAGTATTTTTTTAAAAGAAAGGTCTTAAGAAAGAGTTCTTCAGGCTTTCTGAAGGTTAGTTTTATTTTACATTGGCTACCAATGCTAGACACTTAGCCCTGTCCTATGAATCACTCAAGCAGAAATGCAACCTGCCCTTCAGTTGATCCGTCTACTCTTTACTGAAACCTCATCAGAAATGGTCTCAGTGGAAGGTTGGTGTTCAGAAAGCCATTCTTAAGGAAGGGAAACACAGAGAAAAGACTGATGTACGCCAGATTACACAAGAACTGACATCAGGTCTTATGGAGTGATGAGTCCAGATGTTGATTTGGTTCAAACTGTCATTAATATGTACGGTGGAGGTCAGGAGACAGGCACAACAGTGTCTACAGCCATCTACAAAACACAGTGGAGGCTCTGTTATGATTTGTGCGACGTTTCAGTGAGTGCTGTTGGAGAGCTTGTTAAAACTGATGGAATTATGAACACGGAAAAGTAAATTGTCCGATTTTCAGCCACCATGCAATATTATTTTGAAAGCAGCTGATCTGATGTTTTCAGCAAACACACTGCCAATGCAGTAAAAGCATACCAGATAAACACACAGTTGAACACTGTCAGTCATGGATTGGCCTCCCCAGAGCCTGGACCTCAACATTATTGGAAGAGTGTGGGAACATCTTGACAGAGAACAAAACAAAAGGCAGCCAAAGTCCAAAAAAAAAAGCTTTGAATGTCCTTCAAGAAGCCTTTTTAGAGGTTATTAGAATGGTGTATATTTTTTATCTCTATAGCCTCTGTTTCTGTGTACATTTACTCATATTTCAGTAATTTCCCGCACAAGTTCCTGTTCCTGTTTCCTAGCAAAATTTAAAGAAATCGGGGGTGGCTTGAGAATTTTGCACAGTATCGTACCTATATATTATTTAATATGTTGACAGGATCTTTCAGAATTGATGGATATGATGTTTAATGAATGAAGCTGCTTATACCTGAATATTTAACCACGGATCCTTATCCCTCTGCATTAAGATTATACGACCTGATGCAACCACTTTTAGATGTATTTATTTAATATTTTTTAACAAAACTGCAGGCTGAAAAACTGTTAACCCTTCCATTTGTCACCCACAAGAGACTTTACAGTGACTTTAAATAGATTTTGCATACACACAAATAAATCATAAGGATACATCGGGTTACATAGCTTTAGGAAAGATAAATAAACAATAAGAATAAGAGGAATAATCAACTTTAACATCAAATATAAATACATTCATAAGACTCTTCCGTGTGCTTACTAAGCTTTCATTTTAAAACCTTTCTGTGAAACAAAGGAGCCCCTCAGCCCAGACAAACAATGACTGGCATCGCTAACTATGCTATGTGGAAATCCAGTCCCATCAGGATACATGATTTTCTGCAAACCTCTTCCACTCATCTGGCTGTATGACAGGCGATCTATTTTTCTTTCCTTCGCCTCTCCACTGGTGAGGTTGAGACATTTCATCTCAGGCACTTTCTGAAATCAAGAGGTTGTTGACTGAAGAGCACAAACATGACATTTTTTCACATAATATAGCCTCCTGTCTACCCTTACATTCTCTACAAACTGTGCATCGTTATTTGGAGGCCTTTTCTCATCTCTTATATCTAGTTTTATTAGAAGAATAGTGCAACACTTTGGGAACTTACTAGTTTTCTTGCTGGAAGTTTCATAAGAAGATCAATATCACTTACATGTCTGACAGCTACAGCCAGCATCCAGTCATTTTAGCATTAAGATTGGAAGCACAGGAAAAAAGTACCTACCATTGCCTCTAAAACAAAATGTTTTTCTCAAATATTTATCTCCCTCCTTCAACGCAAATATAAAGAAAAATTCTTGAATTTCAGTGCTTCTTAAATTAGGATGTTACAGAAAGTCACTTTTACCTCAAACTGTCACATAACCTGACCTGATTTGATTTGTACAAGCTGGACCAGATCAGTCAGACTCACAAATGTGGAAAAAAAGAAGAAAAAAAACTTGACACACTTTCTTCTCATGTTTAAGTGCAAAATGTTTCTTAATTCCAGTCCTGGGTCAAGTAGAATTAATCGGTTTTTGTCCAGTGTGTCTGACAATAAGCCTGTCTCACGAACATTATGGTTATATGTTAATATCATTTTTTTTAAATGAGTGAAGCACTGCAGGAATGTTCAGTCAGCATAAGGAAGTCGACATAGACAACAGGACCCAAATTGGACCGCGACACCACAGCCTGGGGTTTACATTCTTATTCAGCCTTACTGGCTGACTGCGGGCTGTGTCACTGTTTTCGTTCAGTGATAAGAATCAGAAGATTTTAAACATGAAACATCAAAAGTGTTGACACAGAGTGCCAAAACAG
The DNA here is from genome assembly GCF_900408965.1 of Simochromis diagramma. Taxonomy (NCBI): domain Eukaryota; kingdom Metazoa; phylum Chordata; class Actinopteri; order Cichliformes; family Cichlidae; genus Simochromis; species Simochromis diagramma. The sequence continues at coordinate 9,774,619 of NW_024387030.1, forward strand.
CAGTCTAACAATTTTGTAGCTGGTGCATTTATATATACTTTTCCAAAGCCAAATATTTTGGTGGAAAAATTAAATATGCTGTCACTACACGTGTTACACTTAAGTTCATTATCAACATTGTTGTGTCATGCTTAAAGAAGATTCTTTTTGTCTGGGACCGCCTCATCTTTGAGTTTGCGTATATAAATAGTCATAGGCAATGCTGGAGGTGAAGGTGGGTTGCCAAGATGCTTGGAGGTGCACAGCAAATGCATGCATGCTAAAGCAGCTTGAACTAACTTTTTCAATTGGATGTGCAGCTGACCTCAACTTTGTGTAAACCTAAACTAAACCACTTGTTCAATAAATAAAGAGCATTTCCTAAATATTTAAAAAGAAAACTTAAGTCAGTCAGCAACACACTCCCTTCTTGTTGAAATTTAGTTGTATGTAAATGTAATTTCTAGCTGACACGGTTGCTCTCAGATGGAACGAGGCCTTAAAATAGACACAGTGTTAGTTTAGTCAGTGTAAGAAAAAGAATCATACCAAAAGCTAATCTAAAGGTTCTTGCCGTCATGTAAATTTCCTATGATTCACAGTACTGTCCAGTGTCGTCCTCTGAAAATGGACACAAATGACTCAAGGTAAGCTGTTTGGCCCAGGTCTGGAAATATCTTGTAGTAATCATGTTGGTTAAGACAAGAGTAGGATGCTTTTATAAAAATTACCGCCAATAAACCCATAAAATACGAACATTATATGTATGTACAACAAGGGTTTCACAAAGTCTTTTTAACCTGATAAACACTGCGGAAATAGACATTTCCTCATGTTTTAAGGCAAACAGTAATCATGGACAAGTTCTGATTTAGTGATGCACAAACTGAGAGCCCAAGCTGCCGCTTTCCCTTTTCTACTTTGAAGAGTGAGCTTTTTATAGTAATAAGTAACATAAAGATTATGAAACATTTGGTACATGTTGACAAATTTATGAAAGGCTTTATGAAGTTTCAAAGCTGCAGCTGAGTGAGTAAAATATGCTTCTCGGTTCTCCTTTTTCTATATGGATGGCCTTTAAAGGTGGAAGTGATAAATTAAACACTTACAGGATAACGACGTTGCTTTTAACTAATTTAAGTAACAATTTAAGTATTCTTCCGTGGTTTAATGTTCGGCACAATGTCAAGTGTAACCATTATGGATTCATTTCAGCACATTAAACTGATATTATACCATTTATAGACTCAGTTTTGACCTGTAAATGTACAAGCATACAACCTAAAACTCTGCATGTATTTAAATTTCAGGAATAATAGTCTCCGTAAATGTCGTTCGGTCAATACTTTGCAAACACTGATGACAAATACAGTCTTAAAGTGAACATTAAATCAATCAGAATAACATTTTCTTCCTTTTGTCTCTTAAAATCTCATAGAAATGGAAATTTGTTGTGTTAAAAAAAAAAAACAGCAAACCAAAAGCTAATTTTTACTTACAATTTGAACTGTTATCCCATGGATGTAAAACAGAACAATAAATCATAATTCATTTAATAAAAGCATTTGTAAAGTATTATTCAAAAATGTCCACTCTTCCTGCTGTTTTAAGTCCACGTGTTAGTGAAAGCTCTCATCTTTTCAGTCTCTCGACTTTGCTTCATGCATTTATATACAAGTCAAAATGACCAGAAATTCTGGATAATTTTACCTGTAAAGGGAGAGGAACAAGCCAGTTTCTTATAGTCTCAGCTGTTTGAAGTGATGCAGGACTGGTGCCATATGGCAACAGCACAGTTCAGCCTCTTCCTTTCTCCACCCATCTTTTTCTCCTTTTCAGTCAACATAGTGTTGCTGAAGCAGCTCAGATGTGCTCTGCTGTGTCCACTAATGAAGCACAATAAGAGTTCAAGACCTACAAGGTGGTGTAGATGTAGACAAAAATGATGACGACCAAGTTGAGAATGGTCCCAATGATTCCCAGCATGGCCAAGATGGTCTCCTCCTTACTTTCTTTGTCTTGGATTCCCTTTTCCTCATCACTGTAGAGAGTGTTTACCATTTTCCCTGGAAAAGCCTGCAGTTTTCTTCTCAGACCAATCTGGAGCAGGCAGATAAGGAGAAAAGACAAACACAATCCATGTTTTAGTTAATGCAATTGGTTATTCATTTTCCTTGAATAGGGTCCTTGCACAGTGTGTGGTGGACAGTGATAATAGCAATAAAACAGGAAATCTAGTCTTCTGCTGGTGAGGTGTTTGCTTAGGCAACAATAATTTACAATCATTGAAAAACAGAAAGTAAACAAACACCATGCTCCTGTATACATTAAAAAAGGCTGGAAAGCTAATAACGTCAGATTTTAGTGATAAATAATACAATGGAGGGAAGTAGCTGGAACATTTTAGCTTTAAAGAAAAACAACAAAAAGCAGAATGATTTATCTATAATATGTTTTCTTTTGAATGATCTGGATTTTGAATGCTGTCAGGAAATCACAGAAACAAGTAAATACAAATAGTTTAGAAATCTGTCAAAAGAAAACTGTTTGAAATTCAAAGTCATGTTGTTATTAACTCGGCAAATAACAAAATGATTTTGCATTCGTACACGCAAATTCGGACACTGGACAAGCATAACATTCAACCAATTAAACTAATTTTTCTATTCAGCGATGTAAGTATAGAACTTTAATTTGGCATCATAATCAAAAAAGTAATTATAATTTTTACTATTTTTTTTTTACTTTTTTGTAAAACAATACGTTTTAAATGTCATAGATAACCACAGTAATTATATAAAACTCATAATTACTATAAAGACCTTCTGCATATTGGTGGGTTAACCATTACACAAACATTAAAAATGACTTTGGTAATTTCCAATGCTGTTAAATTTGGACAGCTGTGATAAGCCTTACATTGGGGGTATTTTAATGAATTTGCTAAGTACTATATATATATATATATATATATATATATATATATATATATATATATATATATATATATATATATATATATATATATATATATATATATATATATATATATATATATATATATTGCAGGTTATTCCAATATGGTGAGATGTGAGATGTTCTTCAAATCTGTGTACAAAAATAACGCAGTTTCGGTACATTTAGTACACGATGCTTTATCCATTTTACAGATATTATTAATGTACTATAAAACATGAATTCAATAGAGGACGGGGGAATTTTACCATAAATAAAATACTAGCTGCTTTGTTCATTGCTAACATCTGGTTAAACCCTTTGTTTGGCTCGTCTTTGAAGCCTAGTGAGTGAAAAAAAAAAGACAGCAGATATTTCTGCACTAGCCTCTATTCAGCAGTGGTACTTCTTCAACACTGGGACTGCTCTCAAACAAGTTCTGAGTGTGCTAGCGCTCTCAAGTGTGAGTTTTTAGTGTGTGTGTGTGTGTGTATCGATTTGTGTAGCCTAGGGTGCAGTATTAGATACTAGCAGTATGTTTTTAGCCCGTAGGCGCAGCAGCTTGTGCAACTTGGCATCCAAACACCTCTCAGGAGAAAAAGCTCCTTTTGCGGGTCAGTGGGTTTTATATGTCAAATAACAACAGAAAAGCATGTAACCTAACTAAAAATAAACCTTCTAACAGGAAGCTGTTCCTCTAAGTAAAAAAGCTTTGATGCTCAATAAACTCAATGTTTCTGACTTCCAGAAGGTAGAGGTTACCTAAAGTTCAACCAAGGTACACAGTGTACCTCGTTGGCTTATGGTCTTTTTTGAAAAGGAACAGACTTGCAATATTAAATACAGGCCTGAATAAACCTTTATTATTTGTGTGTGGTAGCACTTCCTATTTGGATCAAAGCACACTGCCAAAACAAAACATCAGATTAGATTTACATTGCATTTACGTTTGCATGTTTATTGCTTTTTGTGCTCGAGAAAAAACAAATTCACAGCATCCATGTTAGCAGATATTTATACTTTTGACTGCCATCAACTTCGTCAAATAAGAGGTCATTTGGTGATCGCAATGGTTGGTGTTTATTCGTTGGGTTGAATCGGTTTTACTTTCTGTATACTTGCAATCCAGATTGTCTTTTTTTTCTTCAGATTAATCCAAGTTCACACAGAAGTTTTACTAAAGTTAATCACTTATAATCCACAACTATTATGGCTAAATTACAGAGTTTGTTTTCCTCTAAAAAGAATTTATGTGTCCTCTTAAAGGAACTTTGGACAAAGAAGGTTTTATATCAGTGTTGTAAACACTGTCCTTTTTTCTCTGACTTGCATTCTGTGACGGTTTGGCTGAGAAAAAAAAGACCTTGGCAGAAATCATCACCTGCCAGGAATCACTTACAGTATGTCAAAGTCTGTAAGACTGATGTACTACAAAGAGAGGGAATCCGAGGGAGATTAAACTGGGTTGATTACAGTAAGATAAAGTCAGATTTTTTCATTTTAAGAAGTTCAATTCAGTGTACTTGCTACTGTAAAAAAGTTGGATTTTATGGACCAAAGAAGTATGCATGAATGATGTGGTTTTTTTGTGGGGGGGTTTTATTGGGGGGGGGGGTGTACTGTATGCAAGGATTACCTGTGGGAGGGGGGGGGGGGTTTAAAATGCCTTTCATAAAGTAAATGTCACATAACGTTTGCTGCAGGACTTTTTATAAGACCATAAAAATGATTGTCTTTTCTAAAGCAGAACATCCCACATGGATACTCTGAATTGCTGCAATCATCCACACACTGTACAGTCTGCTCTTGACGTACATAAAAATACGTCATGCTCGGTTTCTATGTTAAATTCATCCTCCTCCCCTGACCTGTTACAATGGGATTTGATTGCCTCTCCCGGGGAGCACTATAAACGGGGCTTCCCTCAACCTGAAAGGAGATCTTTGTGTGGCGCGCTGGATGTGCCCTCATGCATAAAGAAGCCTGCTCGCTACTGATATAAACATTCTCAGCAAAAAAAAAAAAAACAGGAGAGAAATGTGCCTGAGGATGATGAGGGAGAAGAAAGGGGAGGCAGATGAGGTGGTCGTGGAAGTGGTGGTGAGTACGAGGTTCCAGGCTCTGCCAAAACCTGTGTATTAAGTAAAGAGCTTCACCGAAAGGTACAGCTGAGCATAGCGCAGCAAAACCCTCTGGATGCCTTCCAGTGAATCCTCATTCAACAGCTCCAGTCTGTACAGCCAACAACCGAGAGCATTCTGTTTCAAGAGGCAGCCGGTGCTGGCATCGTGCGATGTGCTATAATCATTAACTGCCCATAATGACTTCCTCTGTCTGTTTAACACTAAGGCCGGGCAGTGTGTTTTAGAGCTCTATCATTCAGAACAAGCATGAAACAGAAGTCATTAACAGTATACACGTGCTGAGGTTAATATATCAAAATAAGAGACTATCATCTGGATCAGTTTCTAATTCTCTTGATTATTTTTGACTGTGCACTAAGGCGCAGGGCATTCAATATTTCAGAGTTGATTTCTATTCTTATACTCAAGCTTGTTTTATGTGATTATAAAATGTTAACGTCTTCACTTTTGTCTCTGTAATTAATCCGAGCAGGTCTGTCACTGGCAGGGCCACTTAAGGTCCCGACATTATCCAACGTTATAAAAGCAGCATCTCTGGATCAACAAATTTTCCTTCAAAATTTGAAGCATCATTTTGGGAGGTTTTTTTTCTTTTTCATAGCAAACTCAAACCTTGCTCTTCAGTCGTGCACAGCCAGATACACAGTCATATAGAAAGAACAGACAGACACACAGACAGGAAGAGAAAGAGGGAAAATAGCAAGAATCCATACCTGGGACAATAAATCTGGACGCTCCTGCTACACCTAACGGAAGCTAACATCCTCAGATTAGATCAGTCAAGAGTAAAACCTTTTGCCACTTGAATAATCCCGAGCATGTCAAACAACTCCAGATGCTAACCGAGTCTGACAGGCAGAGTCGCTTTTGGCATTGTTTTAAAATGGAATTAAATCAAACGGCTCCCAACCCCTCCCGAGTGTGTATGTATACACACGCACGCACACACGCGCGCATACATGGGTTTGACACCCATCACACGCTGACAAAAAACACAAAAACTAGTGAGCGTCACGTAGAGAACAAAAACTGTTTAACAGCGAATGAATGTAGACCAATCAAGAAAGAGGAAGAGTGACAGAGAAAGAAAATCAGATGAAATAGTTTCTCAAGTGAGCGTGACCCATTTTCCGTAACCTGTACTCATTGTTTTGTGAGTGAGAAGAAATTGGCAGGCCTATTTTTGAACTGACAACATTTAAATTTGCTTTTTTTTCCTTTTTTTTTTATTTCACGCACTCAGGAAGTCACATACCAAAGTGAGAAACAGGAAAGTTTCTGCGTTTTCATGGCTTGTTATGTAATTGGCCTCTCCATACCATGCTTTGAAAAGCTGGAATGCTTTATTTTGTAATTATTTTTAAAAATGTAAAGATTTTTTTAAACTTGATAACATTATAGATGAGGTGCAACTCCGAAGCTATTAACTATTAAGGTGATTTTTCATAGCAAAGGCACAGAGACAAAAAGACAATAGTTCAATTGTTATTCAAGATTCAAGGGGTCTCTGGTACCCTTAGTCAATATTTCATGCAAAGAACTCTGAGCCTGTAAATATCTAACATTTATAAAGAATATATCATGCTGCATAATAAATTCCTAGCCATGCACTGTTGTGGAGTAACTGCAGTGAAATTGTTTGTAGACAGCTTCCAGATGTAAATCCTTTTGAGTTTAATGGTTTAGAATGAGAGTGGAACTGCAGCAGACTTACCTTGCAAAGCATCAGGAATAACATAGCATTGGACATGCTGGAAGGGGATGCCTTCCCGTAGTGCACAGACATCCCTGGCCACTAAGGTGAAAGTCGACCCCTCTCATCCTTCTGCTGTTGGGGGTGGAAGCGGTGGACGGGATCCAGAGACTGCTGGCTTGCCTTCCAGGCGGTCCAATTTTAGGGCTCTCTTTAGATGTCGTCTCCTCGAGCGCTGCAGCGTCTCCTCTCCAAATTTCATCTCACTAGTGTGGCCAAGTTCTAGCTGCTGTCACTTTCTCCTCCTCAGCCTTGTGAGAGCTGAAAGTGTGCTGCCCACCTCCTCTCCGCTCTTCCTCCTCTTTCCCGTCTGTTTGCCTCCCCACCTCTGCTTCTCTCTTCTCCTCTTGTTCTTCTTCTTCTTCTTGTCTTTGTGAAGGGATGATGTCAAGTTGAAGAATGGAGTCAGTTGATGGGCAGGATGGGGGTGGGGGGTAACAAAGCTGTTTCATGCGAATATTTCCATCCTCCTTTGTCTTTAATCCGCAAAGCTTACAAAAAAAGAGAGATTTTCGGGCTTGTCTCTCCTTCCAAGACAACCTGTCAACCCTTATTAAAAGCTCATCTTCTCAAGAAAACTTTTACTGCTCAGCGGCATAAGATATGTTTAGCAGACACCTTGGCTTTTACATGATTCATACAAAAATTTTAAAAAAGGGATTTTTTTAAAAAGCACCCCCGCTAAAGTGGTGGAAGCCCCTGTTACCTCTACATGATGTGTAACCTAATATACCTTTTCTCCTGCTACGGCGGCTGTGTGTGTTTCCCCAACTAACTGAGCAGAGCGTGAACGTTGGACGGCTATAAGAAAGAGACAGAGGGAGGGGGTAGGGGGCGCTGAGAGGGAACCAGTCGCCTCACACTGACGCTGTCGTGGCTGCTTTCGCTCCACAGGCAAGAGGTATCCCCTGCTCCTTTCCCATCGCACATATTAATGTAGCCACGGTTGCTCGGCAACCGACTCAGGGGAGTCACACACCGCCTGACGACAAGTAGCGTTTGTGACAGGGGCCGTGATGAGGGGTAAGGGTCTCCTCCAGTGTGTTTTGGGGAGAAATTTCTGTGTGCATGTGTGTAGAGTGTGCTGTGTAAAATAAAGAAAGCTGGCCAGCGGTCGGCGTGTGTGTCAAGCGATTATTTTCTGTGTTTTGTGTGTATGCAAAACACAAGCTCCTGTCAAAGTTGGACAGGGGAGCGAGAGAGTTGGTGTCTGATTGAATAATGTAGCTGTTCATGCAAGAGTCTAAGCGTGTGAAAAAGGAGAGGTGTGCTACTTTTAATGCCAGGCATATGTATGTATTTAAAGCCTGCATTTAACCAGGTTTTTACTGTAGATTGTTTTCATCAGTAAGTGTAAATCTTGGGAAAGTGGAAGTTTTTCATGGTAATTGTTAACAGTAGTGAACCAAAAGGCTGTATATAAGAAGCTTAAAGTCTTATTTAATTTATTTATTTTTTATTTGAGAGTTTTACTGCCTTGTGATTGATGAATGAGGGAACCTCAGAATGAAGGGTTGCCATTCCCTAAATCCTATCCTGCTAATTTTTTTTTTACTTATGTTTGCAGCCAGAGCAATTAAGAGGCCATTAAGAGAGAAAAGGAACTTGTGAATTGTTTTTAACTTTTAGATGCAGAAGCTATGCCCATCTTTTATATACAGTCTGTCAGTTGAACCATATTAGCACTGTCCTTTGTGGGTATGAAGAGTCAGGACGATGGCAGCTGTCCTTCTGTTGGAGTTGAAACGACTCTATAGAAAAGTCTTATGTAATAAGTCTTAAAGTCAATTTTAACATTAAATTCAGGTTCAGTTCTTGCAGTTATGCAGTCTTCACTGAGACCGTGTTGTGATATAAAACTGAGGCTCCTTGCAGAGCATGCTAATAAGCTATTCTCTCTAAATGTTTATGCAATCTGGCTCTACATATTTCTCAGCACCAGCACTGTGAACAGGTCAGTTGTATTGTGAGTTAACACATTTAAAAATTATGAAAACACAGAGATTATGTAGGTTCAGGTTTAACGGCTATCACTTGAGAGTGTGTATTTGTGTGTTAGACAATGATTTGTTCACATGCATTGTTATGCACGTAGTAAAAACATATATCTGCTTGTGCTCAAGTGTGTGTGTGTGTGTGTATTTCCTCATCCTGAAAATCCACAACTTATACTGCCTTCGGACATCCGTGACACAGCGCCGGCGACAGGAGCGCATAATGGATACACTGATCAAACGTGAATAACCTCCGGGACATTTAATGTGGAATCTGACACCAGGATGACGGACCTTCCCTGAGTGATCCGTCCCATCCCTTCCTCTCCCTCTGTACCCATTTTCTCACTTCACCTCGGCCAGAGGGAAGGACACAGTCTTTCAGCGTTTGAACTGAGAGTAAAAAGACTTATCCCTATGCCTTTTAGAGTAAGTGACTCACCGAGGACATGCCGCCCATTGCTAATTTAAAGAAATTGGCGGTTTTACTACTTGAATATTTATAGTTACTCATCAATTTACATTTCGGCCTTTGGCTTTCTGCAAGTGATATATCTTGCAAGTAAAGAGGACAGAATAAATGTTGCATCTTAATAAGTTTCGTAATGACTTTTGGGATCCCATCCTGCTTTTGTTTTTATTACTGTGGAGAGTGAAGATGTTTTAGATGTTTCTTTCAGCATTTTCCATTCCCCTAATTCTTAGAGGTAGAAACAATTTGAGAAATTAACAAAAATATCTTGAACGACTTGGAGTGTAGTGAACGGTTTATATTTCAGCAACATTGCAGGAAATTCAGAAGAGGAAATTAAATAAAATACTTGGGAAATAGATTTTTATTTGTACAATATTTCATTACGTGGATGAGTTTGGCTGCTAATGGAAATGTTTCGAATGTGAAACAGCCAAGAAATTAGTTTAGGCTTGACGTTGCTTTGCACACGAAATGACCTGGAATGGACAGCAATAAAAATGGAAATGTAAAGAAAACATTCCCTCCAAAGTGAAACCACCGGTGTGCATAATTTTACTGCCGACTCTCTGTCCCTCCGTGCTTCAAGATTAACTAACTTAGACTGTCGTTGCCTGCGTGGGTATTTATAACAATTAATCAGGGCTCATCAAATTTGTTTTTGTCATCTGTTTGAATCCCACTGCATGATGATCATCTCTGGTCTCACATCAATTTCCATTCAAACAAGCAAACATCAGACTGTGCACAGCCTCAGGCAGTTGTACTCATCTAAACTGTTATTAAGCAGTGTGTGTCTTCACTCTTTATACCGTCCACAGAGTGAACTGACAGTGTTTAATCCTCCAGTCAGCTCAATGTCGCATTGTTTAAGCTGCGGTACGAATAACTTTGTGTTAGCGATGGACTGAATAATTATTAGTGTTCATATCCACCTCAATTCTACAATGATTTGAAGCTATGAGCGTCACACACTTGCTGCTTTCAACTTTGCTTTGTTTCAACAATATAAAGTCTATTAAACCAATGACACTTCATTAGGTACACAGGTTCAAATGCTTGTTAATGCAAATATCTGATCAGCCAGTCACATGGAAGCATTTAGCCTTCAAGACGACCTCCTGAAGTTCAAACTGAGCATCAGAATGGAGAAGAAAGGAGATTTAAGTGACTTTGAATGTGGCACTGTTCTTGATGCCAGGTGGACTGGCACGTAACGATCTCTAGGGTTTACAAAAAAGAGAAAATATCCAGTGAGTGGCAGCTCTCTGGGTGCTTCATTGATGCCAGAGGTCAGAGGAGAGTGGCAGACTGCTTTGCACTGAATCGAAGGTAACTGTCACACAAATAACTACTCAACAGAACCAAATTATGCAGAAGAAGAACATGTCACACCTTGATGCAGTAGGGATACAACGCAAAAAGGTGCCATTCCTACAATTCATATGTTCATTCAACAAAATTGGAGAAGAGAGATTGGAACATTGGGAAAAAAAACATTGTTCTGATGAGCCTCCATTTCTGTTGTGACATTTAGATGTTAGGGTCATATTTTAGGGTAAATGGCATGAAAGACATCCCGCCTTGTATGGTTCAGGCTGCTGGTGGTCTTACAGTGCAAGGGATATTTTCGTGGCTTACTTTGGACCCCTGAGGATGGTCACAGCGTACCTAAGTATTGCTGCTCACCATGTCCATACCTATGACTGTAGGTTATCAATCTTCTGGTTTGGTTTTTTGAAGATGACATTGATGTCATTGTACTCAAGTGGCCTTCACAATCACCAGATCTCAGTCCAATAGAGCACTTTTAGGATGTGGTGGAGCATTCGATTTACATCATGTGCAACTGACAAATCTGCAGCAACTGCTATAACAACAGAAAAGATGGGGAAAGCCTCCATGATCCAGTACAGGGGTGGGCAATCTCAGTCCACGAGGGCCGGTGTCCCTGCAGGTTTCAGATCTCACCTTGGGTCAACACACCTGAATCACATGATTAGTCCGTTACCAGGCCTCTGGAGAACTTCAGGACATGTTGAGGAGCTAATTTAGCCATTTAAATCAGCTGTGTTGGTTCGAGGACACATCTAAAACCTGCAGGGACACCGGCCCTCGTGGACTGAGATTGCCCACCCCGATTCAGTAGGTCTGACTGTAAAAGCAATCACTCATTGACTGATTGATGTAGTTGACAACTTGTTAGCCAATGAACGTGTGTTTTTATACAACATAGATTTCTTTATCGGCATAACAAAGATTGGCAAAGTTTTTGTTTAATTTGATCCCAAAATTAATGACTGAGCCCATAAATGTGGGAGGAAAATGTTTTAATTTTCCAATAGACTTCTACAGGACCAAAGGTGTTTTTGCAACTCCAATTATCGCCATCAGGTGGCCTTCAGACAGATGGGTGATGCTATCACATCAATATGGACCAAAATCTCTGATAAACACCTAGCTGAACCTACGTTCTGAAGAATTAAGGCAGTTCTGAAAGAAAAGGGGGCGTTCAACCTGGTACTAGCAAGGTGAAGCTAATGAAGTGTATACAGTATATGCACAAAATAAGCCAGAGGTTTGTGAACAGAGTAGGGCATTTAACTGCTAAAGAGATCTTTTCCCAGGGTTCAGCCGAGACTCACACGGATGCACACTGATTAAACTCATTAGGTGAATTGAAACACAATTAATACACATAATGTTGCCAAATGTTTTTTGGATGACTAAATAAAATGACCTAAAATGCAGTTTTAAAGTGTACGTTCAAGTGCCCCCAACGTTAATTAAGGCATATTCAGCTATTTAAGTAAAGGTTTCACTTTCACACAGAAAGAAATGACACTGGCTTCAGACTTCAAACACACAAAGCCTTGAGAGTTCACTTTTATTAATATCATGCAGTAAAATACTCCAGCTTCAATTGCATGAGGCAGACCTAAGGACACAAAGACCTTGTTGCAAATTGTTGTGAGAACATATCTCACCCACACAAGCTTAATGTTCTTAGTGTTTTGTTTTAGATTCAAGGTTAAAGCTAATGGAATCTGAGGGTCCTCACAATCGAGATTAATGGAGAAGTAATCAGCAATTAAAGCCTTTAGTTTTTTTTCTTCACCGCTTCTGTTTTTCTCTGTTTGTATTCACTTGTTCAACCTGTACCTTCCAATTTGTCCTTCAGTGAATGCAGCTCAGTGCTGCCATCTCATTAATTATTGAGGAGCCAGAAAGTTGCTGTATGAACAAAGGTTTCTACAAACACTGAACACGCCAAATATCAGTCCATATCAAAGTCCAAAAGCTTCAGATTTCAGAAGAAATGTAGAAAAAAATTTAGTCCAGTAAACCTTTTCTATTGGTGTCAGAAATCCTTGAAGAGACATCAAACACTAGCAGGTTTGAAAAACCACAAAATGTTGGCTGGGCCTAAAAGAAGGATGTCTAGATATCTTCCCTGCTCTTCAGTCTCCACTCTTGCTTTTGTCTTTCTTGCACAGTAAAGAGAAAATTCTGAAATTTAAGTGCGAACGTAGGACCGCATGTTTAAAGAACAGAGTAAGGCCATATCACGGCAGCGATTAATCCTAATTAGAAGAGAACATGACAGTAGCATATGGGTGTCCTCTAGTCAGAGAGCCTATTATCCCAGTCCTTTGCGTGTTGGTCATACAGATGCCAGAACAAGTGACATAAAAATTCAAACTTTGAATCATGTTTTATTCCCTCATTCTCTGAGAAAGATGGATGGGTCGCAAGCAGAGGCCGGACAATGTAAAAGCATTCCTGTTGAACCCTGCAGTAACCTCAAATTGATGCTGTGTGTAGCCTAAAGAATGCAAAATGACAAGAAAAGCCATTAAAGATTAATTTCAAAAGTTTTGTGATGTGTTTTCTCCTGCCCGGGTGCTCAAAACGTCTGATAGAATAAAAAAATGGAAAATGCTTGACCTACAGAAAAAAAAGCCAAATCGCTACTAGTAGTAATGCTTTTAAGCTTGATTGGTCAAAGCTTGCTTACTTCTCATTGGCATTTTCATTCAATTATTTCATTGTGCAGCTTCATAATTAAATAAGATCCTATATATTCATTGGAAGTCTGATTTGGCCCCTAGGTCAAGATTTTATCCTCCACATATGGCTTTGAATGAAAAAATTATGTATCCCATTTAAAATGATGGATGTGGTGCAAATGTTACAATTAGGAGCACAACATTTCAATATGAATAAAAAATAATGGTTTACCTGGAACAGTACCACAGACTTAATTATTTATTCCATCAATGTACACATTCATTTTTTGTTGTTATGACAGAAGTCCTGTCAGAAGCGACGTGGGAAAAAACAAACTGTTCAAAGCACAATTTTTTTTGCACAGTTAAAACACTACAGGAAATACTGATTTGATACCAGATGCTAAACTGGCTTGTCAGCTATTTCAATCAGCAATAATGACCTGATGCAATTTATATTTTCCTCACTAAGTATATAACGGGATGGCATATATATTTATATATGCAGTCCAGAGCCAGACTTTTCTTATAATTTTTTTAAGTGGTTTTGACCAATAGTTCTCCAGGCTTTGTAAAGGTTGTTCAAAGTTTTTGACAGCTTAGCAAAAAGTCAATTTTAAATTGTATCTTTAGACACTTTGTTACCAGTGGCCATATAAACATGCCAACAGAAACACAGTTTAGTATTTTTTGTATCACAATGGTATTTTCCCAAAGTTAGTAGCTGAAAACACGGCATGTCTTGGCATGATGTGCAATATTTTAATATAAATAACATAGGAAGAAATCTAGCAAAGACCTGACACAGGACCTATGAATGCAACAGCTTCCTCTTTCAGCATGACAGTGATCCTAAACAGTCCTCAAATGCAAAAAAAAAAAAAAAAAGTGGAATACTATCAGACATGGATTGGCCTCCCCATAGCCCGGACTACAACGTTACTGAAGCAGTGTGGGATCAGACAGAGAACAGAACAAAAAACAATTACCAACCAAAGAACAGCTTTGAATGTTTTTCAAGAAGCCTGGCAAACTATTCCTGAAGAAACGAGAAGAAAGATTGCCAAAGAACATACAGGAAGAATGAAATTGATCACAAGAATTGCTGACTTTAAAACACATTAGAACCGGGCTCTGTTTTCTGTATACTGACTGTATTTTCGCATATGTTTGCACATGTTTCAGTTTTGTTAGCAAAATATCAACAAATGAGGGGTAACTCAAGACATTTGCATAATAGTGTAGCATGATACAAAGTTGGGTTTTTTGTCATTTTAAGTTGTAATTTTGTACAATAAATGTAACATATTTACCTGTTGAAGTAATCCATATTTTTATTTACCTTTTAAAAAAAACAATCTGTTACAGGTAAACATCTATCAGATTTTTGTTCCCATGAAATATATTTTTTAAACTTCCCCAAACACACTGGTGTGTTTTTCTCCCAAGTAGCTGCATGTTAGTATCAATGAACACCAATCCATCCATTTTCTTCTTCTTATTCAGTTAAGGGTCAGGGTTGGGCTGAAGCATTTCCCAGCTGTCACAGGCTGAAAGGTGGGGGACACCCTGAACAGGTCGACAGTCTGTTGCAAGGCAGTGAACATCTGCTCAGGTAGTGAGACAGCCGAGGACAGCCTCAGTGGCTTGGAAGCGTTCGTGTTTGAATTTGTGGGTGAAAAGGACAAAAACAACATCAAAGTGAAATCCAGATAAAGGTCTGGTTGTAAGTGCATCAGCTGTGAAGAGCTCTACTGCAAATTTAAAGAAGAGCCTGCAAACCAAGCATAGCTCCACAATGCTGGTGGTGAAATAGAGTGATAATGAAAGTGATGCTACAGCTGCTAAATTGCAACAGCTATATTTAAGTTAGCCTAAAGGTGATTCTACAAGGGAAATCCATGAGCTACCAACATCAACTTGCTCACACATGAGCAAGAAGTAGTAGACTTTTTTTAGTAGTCTTACCATGCTCCAAGTTACTTTTAAAAGTCACAACACCCAAAACACAACAACCTGATGCTTAGACATAGAGAGTGGCATAACACCTTTACTGTAAACACCTTAAAAACCTGTACCTGGCTACACCCCTTAAAAGCAATCCCATCTATAAAGCACAGATAAACACGTGCATCTCTCTCGATAACAAACAATCACAAACCTTTGTTTTCGTCTCTGTCTGACCTTATCAGCCTTTCTCTAAAGGCTAGCCTAATATCCTCAGAGCCTAAACCCAGACGTACATCAAAAACCTGTGAGCCTGTGCACATGAAAGTCTGTTTTTCGAGAGCTGCTCATCATCAGACTGCAACACTCAATGCTTTCACTTTATTCTCAGAACATGAAAAAGAAGAGTGCACATGGTAGCACATCCTGAGACACCGAAGCCTTCTGCATTAAAATGTATTTCCCTTTATAGGTGCATGTATATAGATAGTCATTTCAGTCTAAGCCAAAACTATAACGTCTGTACTCCTCCTTATCAATCAGCATGAGTCTTGGGATAAAAGGACACGAGGCACTCAGCTTTGATGTTAAGCTCGTTGAATATTGTTGTCAATTTTCAAAGTTAGTTATGGAGGCCATAACTAACTTAACACGCGCTACATTACGACTTTAACAGATACGGTAAGCAACATCTGGCTTTGTGAGAAGTTCTTCTAGCATTTACGCATGTGTGAAATATTGCGGATATCTGCTGTCATATTCCAAACTGATGTAGACGGTGCGCTTAAACGTCCTGTGAATCTTATGAGTACAAACGACTCAATCAATGAGTATCAAATTGCTAAAATGTCATAATACCACCAGCTGCTGGTAGAAAATAGCCTGTAAATTAATCAGCCTAATAACTTTGAGGCAGCTGATTAATAGAAGAAAAACTAGACAAAAGCAGCCTCCTTACTGGCTTTACTTTGCTGAGAAGAGTTTCTCTAACAGCTCTCGTGTCTTGTGGGGCTCTGATGGTACAACAGAAGGTGCAGTAATAAATCATGTGTTTCATTGCAAAGCATCATAATAGCTCACGGGTTATTCAATATTGAAATGCTGAGGCCTGAATGAGAATGTAGAGAAGAGTCTTTGTTTCTCTTTGAAATCAATGTTTGCCAAACATGAGTTTGATACTCGGGTGGATTTTTCACCAGCATCAGGGCGCGTTTTACTCAACAAACCCCCCATTTAAAGTCTCACATATAGAAATGCAATAAAAATCATCTTCTTTAAGAAAACTGGCCTTAAGCCATTAAATAATAAGGATAACAATCAAGGACAGAGAGGCATTAGCATGGCTAAGAAGCATCCTCCACATCAAGTGATTATTTTTTCTCCCCAACTTAGATAACTAGGCTAAGTAGGACACTGTGGAACTGAGAAATAGATCATTATCTCACTGGAAAAAAAATAATGTGTTGAGAAATGATTCTGGCAATTCAGAAATACAAAAGCCTCTTTTATGTTTGGTCTTCTGAGTAGTGACAATGTGATGTTCATTTTCTGCTGTGCACCCTGTTTCAGAAGCCTGGAAAAATCTTCTGGGGTAACTCTCTGGTCCTGCTAACAATGCACCCTGTGCCCTATTTCGACACGCTAATGCATGCATTTATTGTTGTACGGGTGATGATTAGACTGTTGAAAAGCACACAGAGATTTCGAAAAGACGTGTTGATACATCTGTCTTTTTCTGAAATGGTTACAAGCCCATCTGCCAAGTCTGTCTGACGAATCATGCATTTGGTGGGAGATATTAACATATTGAACACAGGGATATCTAGCCAAGGGATTACAGCAACAAAATCCTGCATGGATCCGATAGAGGTATTAAAAATGAAATAAGAAAATTGCAGCCCTGCATCAATCTGTTCTGTTTTGCTCCCCTAACTGCGGGTGATTTAGGAGGTTTAGCAATAGTACTGATCCAGCCTCAAGATAAGTCTTCCACTCGCTCACCCTCAATTTTTTTCACACACACAAGAGAAAAAACATCTTTGAACCTTCAGAGTTTTTAGTCAGTACTACATACTTGCTGTATGCAAGGTCAGTATCCAGTAACTTACAGTACTATTATCAAGTTTTATGTTGAAGGGGGATGTCAAACATAAAGCCTGGGGGCCAGAATCAGCCCAACAAAGACTCCAATCTGGTCCGCTGAAAGGCTTTAAAAAATATATGAAGGAGTGCATTGATTTTTACATTTTAATTGGATTTTCATACGTTTTAAAGGTTTTCTTTTTGATAAAGACCTCCCCCTTCCCATTCATACATAAAACTAGGATTTGGGATCATGGAGTAAGATATTCTTACTAGTGCTTTTTTTCTACTGTAGTATCCACACTTGTTCTTTCTTTGCAGGTTTACTTTCCCATGTTCATTTGGTAAATACCGCCATGACAAAGTAACTCTACTGAGTAAAATTTAAACAGAAAAATCTGTATTTGGTACTAGTGTGTATAATATATTGAAGAGATATAAAATTCTGCCTTAATAGGACTTTGTCCCACTCTTATTTTAAATGAGCTACTGTCAGCAGTGTTTCTGAAAGAACCTTGTTCCTAAAACAGGCTTCATTTTAACATGTTCAGAAAATCAACATGTATGAATTTCAACTGAATGTTTATTCAGTTTCTTTCATATTAAAAATCTGAAAAGACAAAATACTTAAAAACAAAAATAATCTATTGTCATTATCCTACTCTGAGAGCAAAGATGGAGGAATGAAACTTGAGACAAAGATGAACACATAGGTACACAGCCCACCTTGCACCATAAATCTTGAAAATAAGTCATGCTTGTTCCAGCAAACTATAAAGTATTTTGGATATTGCAAATGTATTTAACAATTATTTTTATCGAATTATGTAAATATTATATGTACACATGAGGCCCCTACGATGGGCTGGTGACCACTCCAGAGTGTGTCCGCCTCTTCCATGTGAGACAGACAAACTCCAGTCGACTCCTAAGCTGTTTAAGCAGAAAAAGGATCAATGCATTGATATATTATATATATATGTTGTTAACAGTGGTTCAGTTGGAGCACCAGTTTATTCCCTTCAAACTCTGAAATGCAGTTTTTCAGTTTCTCCCTCAGTATCAAAACCATTCTTGAGCTGTTAAGCTGAACATACTGATCCTAGCAAGAAATTACAAATTTTTAGTGACTCCCGATAACAGTCATATTTGAATATCTTCATACAGGCTACATCGACTTTCGCGGTCTGCTCAGTGAAAAAGGCTGATGTGGAGCGTGTCATTTTTTAGATGATAAACTTGTTTAATTCCACTGTACTTGACAGAGCGCTGAGAATATGCATGAGTGAGTATGCATTATTAAAACAGCCTGTTCAGGCACCCCTAATGTAATAAGAAGAGGGGTCTTCCATGTTAATCTTACCGGCATTCCCTTGCTGCTGACTGTGCGTGTCTCAAAAGTTGAAGTGATTTTCCAGATCTTATTTCATAATTATCTGCAGCATTTGCATATTTTCCTGAAGATTTCAGAAGAAGAGAAAATCTCACACCCACTCCTGTTAATTTCTTTTGTAGAGAGATCAGAGAAATAGTCAAAGTGACAAATGTCAGTCGGCTGAATATATTAGCAGGAAAAAGGCATAATATGGGGCCAATTATCCTTGTGTTTATAGATAAAAGCTCAAATGGATGTCTATTAGAGCTAATGTTGCAACTGTCATTTCAACTAATTGGTTTAAAACCCAAGATGCTTCTTTCTAGTCTCAGTAGAACTGTAAATGCTTTCTGCCCCTGCACTGATTCATATCACCTTTAGTTTTAGCAGAAACATATTTCTTTGGTTGCGGCTCTTATTGATTGCAAATATTTTTTAACAGCCAGACCATGGATGCGTCTAAAACTATGGGGAACAAATTTTGTGACACTTTGTCATCTCTAGTGTGTTTATCAATCTCTTAACAGCCCCTGAAAATAGACATACCGCTGGCAGGCTTGGGCTTTGAAAATGTCCCCAATAAACGTTTATCTGATTTGCTATTGTCACCCCTCGTTAGCCATCATTTCATTCACCTAAGAGCCGAGTATCAGCAAATCTTCATCTGCAGGAGTCGCAGCACAGGCACTTGTGTGGCTGTAAGTCCAAGGAGCTAAGGGAAGCACATGTCAATAACAGTCAGCCAATTAAAATCACTCTTCATTAAAGCTGTGATCTCTATTGATTGGCTTCTTCATTTCTCATCTATCAAGTCAGTAGACTGCCTTGAAGGGTTCAAGGGATAGACTGTCTGACTAAATCAGTTCTAAAGCTGCCAATCCACCAACTACAGGAAGCTTGAAAAGTGAAATAACGCCAATAAGAAATGTCCACTATATCAAGAGGAAGCAAACTAAAACTTTTGCCTAGCCAATCAAGAGAGGACCCAGGCCCCACGATAGCAGCAGATCAAAAAGCTTGGTTATCTTCTGAAGGCATTCCCTTAAAGTCACTTTCAAGAAATTCTTCCAAATAAGGTTGCCTGAATGAAATCAAAAGAGTCAACGGGTCATGGTCCACTTCAGCTTGTATAACCATGTCCTCCAGGTCTGCTTCCTGCTTCTACCTCCTCTCGCCATCAGCAGTAATCAGTAGACCTGCATGTAAGACCTGCTCAGACTTCCTCTCTCCACCAGATCATCTGCTGCCACATGATGTTACCTCTGTTTTGGACCAGCGGTCAAACTCACCTGTTGCTTTTCTGTTTTTTTCGCTGACACTGGTCTACTCCACCATTACACTACTGCTGAACACTCACCTGCTCCCCCCTTCCGCTCAATGCCTCTCCACAGCACTCTGAAAATAGCAAAAGCTTGGACATCTCACCTGCCTGCCCTCCTGTTCGCAGTTTCCCCCCAGAACACTGGGAAAGACAGAAAAGGTCAGACAACTTGGTTCATTCATCTTCACTTATTAGTTGCACCAGCAAAAATTAAAGTGAACACACATTTCATTAGCTGACTAACAACTGCCACAATGTACTGATAGCTTGGATTTAGGCTTAACATTCCTCAATGACCCATTAATCTTGCTTAGCAGCGCACCTCTCGGGTACAAGTTCAAACAGGCAGTCTTTACTTGATGTTACAAGTGTTAGGTACAAGGGAATTTAACATGAGGAATGTCTGAGTATTTCATTCAGTCAGCAAAGACAATCTGGCAGAGTAAGGATGTAGTCATAGCACAGTTACACTCACCCAAGTAAGCTTCAGTTTGTCTCAGCAGCTCAACTTTTCTGGCTTAATTAGGACAATTTTTGTAAGTGGTGAAATATCCTGTCACCTACTTAATGGATTTATCACTCAAGTCAGCTATTTTGTATAGTCAACTGTTGATGAGGAAGTGTCCAAGTTCTATTAACAAGTTCAAGTCCAAGTTCTCCCTCTACCAGACATATAAATAGTAACCGGTGATTAGTTAAACAAAGTGGACTTACTCAAGCACAGTACAGACCACTTGGTGTGAGTACACTTAGAGTGGATCCTGCACACGTCACATCAAGTAGTCAAATGCTTGGAAACAACAAGAGCAAGATCTTAAGTATCAGAAACATAAGACAAAAGTAAGAAACTAGAAAATTATTGGAACAAAAGGGCCTTTTGTCAGATTGATCTGTGCGAGGTGTGGTGAAAGATTGAGGACGCAAATGTAAAATGCAGTAGATGAAGGGTGAATGCAAAATCCAGAATTTATTCCATGAAAAGAGCTCCTAAAAGGCAGTCCAGAAAAAGGGTTAGGTTCAGGGAAAACCACAAGGAAAACCAGAGCTAGTGGGCCAACTTAACAAAAGGCAAGAGAAAACAGTGACAATAAACATAACCAGGGAAGAGGAAACAAGCCAGACACTGGCTGTATCCCAATTCAGGGTCTGCAGCCTTAAAGTACGCATTTCAAGGCCGATTACGTCACAGCGGCGCGCCGAAGGCTGTCCCAATTCAAAGGCTGCTCGAAATGCGGCCCTGAAATGCGTCCTTCATTTCCTGAATTTTAAGGCTGTGGCAGTGTAGACTTCGTGGTTCCATATATCCCACAATTCATAGCGCGGCAGTCGGTGTGGAGAATTCTGCCGCAGACGGCAGAAGCGGAGCGGCCGAAGAGTAAACTGTGAAAAGTAAGTACTGAATATTATGTCACTTATTTATGTGCAAATGTTTAGTAACGAAGAACATTAAAACATTACTGTTGGCCACATGTCGGCAAAGTTATGTGACATTAGTGACGTTTGTACTAACTTGGTTTTAAAGCCTTTACTTTAAAATATACGCCGTTCAGTAGCTGAGCTTAATCTTACAGAGAATGATCAAAGCTCATGTAGAAAGAAACAAAGAAATGAACAAAAGATTTTCTCCTTCATTTCTGTCAAACAAAGCTGTATGACACGTTATCAGCTGTTAGTATCATGGTTGCTAGGCAACCTGGGCAGCGCAACGGAGGCTTTTTTTTTTTTTAAACTTTATTGACAAACAACAGTATCAGCGCAACGGAGGCTAGACCGTCCCATTTCACAAGCCTCGCACTTCCGGCCTTAGCGGTCTTTGAGTACGCGGCCCTTGAGGATCGTTGAGACTGCGTACTTTAAGGCTGCAGACCCTGAATTGGGATACAGCCACTGAGAGGTAAACTAAATACCAAACACTAGACACAAATTACCAAAATAAAACAGGAAATAACCAAATAAGAGGAAGATCACTCAGAATAACTTTTTCACACACAAAGGGCCATAAAACCTTTAAAATAAATACATTTCTTGTTATTACAGAGTAGATGTGCTTTTACAATACTTTGGCTGATTACCAGATAAAAATCTATTGCAAACAATTAAAAACTGTCTAAAATCTTTATTCTCAGGTCTGAACTTCAAGCTCACTTGGATTACTTATGCATATACTAAATAGTAGAAGCATGAGTCAAGTAATATGGAGTTAATTAGTGACACCAAAACTGCTGTTATATTTTTAATCACTGACAATAGTGAGCATCTGTCATCCATCATGCTTTTTTATGTCAACTAGATACTAGAAGCTGAAGCAGTTCAAGCGCAGAACAGCTCTGCTTGTATTAGTACACTGGCATCGGCTGTTTCACCCTTCACCATCATTGGCTCAGACAGCAGCTGTACGGCAATCAGCTGACTAGTCACATCCAATCATGTTCACGCTGTGTACAGCATGGCCTGACACTTCTCACTAATATGTTCATGCCAACACTATTTACTACCACATCTCTCTGTTCAACATCTTCCACCTTGTGTACAATATTTTTGGAGCGGCAATTAGATTAAGATGTACTGGTTGTTTTTTTAAGCTTACGGACTCTCTTTGTTTTCTGTGAGTAACTTCAAAGAGAAAAGCATTTGTAACCAGAATTCTTTTGGAAGTGTTTCTGATGGAAATTACAGCTTTTCTGGAAACCCTCACTTTAACCTCCTTAGACCCGAACTCTTCCATGGCATGCATTTTTAATTT
The DNA here is from genome assembly GCF_900408965.1 of Simochromis diagramma. Lineage (NCBI taxonomy): Eukaryota > Metazoa > Chordata > Actinopteri > Cichliformes > Cichlidae > Simochromis > Simochromis diagramma. The sequence goes on from NW_024387030.1 coordinate 9,797,394, forward strand.
CTCTTTGCTATTTGGGCTGTTTGGGACCTGATTAATGTAAAAACAAAGAATTACCAGATTTTTTTTTAACCTGATTTTTGTTTCTGAGAGAAATGCGATCCACATATGAGGATATTTGCTTTAAATTTCGATAGAACAGAGGCACTATAATGTCCTCGTAAGTGGAAATCAGACCCTTGTAGAGCAAATTTTTGTATTTTGGTCTAGACATCCCAAAATGTGATGTCCAGATATGTGGAAGCCAGGTCCTAGGAGGTTATGTCACGGCCCGGGGATCAGCAGGCCACTGACTAGTAGTGTTCTCTCTCTCTCTCTCGCTCTCTCGCCAGGGCGGAACTCATGGTGGGTTCACGCCCTCGGCCCACGCCCCCTCTGAAGAGGAAACACCTGGGCCTCGTCAGCGCAGCCAGCATTTAAGCCAGGGAGTGGCTTCTACTCATCGCTGGATCGTTGTGTGTGACTCGCGTCAGTGCAGCCCGGCTCTGAGCAAGTTCTCTTTTGCTTCCCTGTGCAAAACGTCTAACGTGTGTTTCCTTCTGTACATAGATCCCCTGGACCCGACCCTGCATTCCCTGAGTGGATTCCCTTTTGTGTGAGTGTTTGGAGAGAGAGCCAGAAGAGGAGCAAGTGTCTTTTCCCTACCTGGATTTCCCCGGAGCCCTTTCCCTGTCACCGCTTTGTATATAGCACTATCCCCTGCACTGTTTGTATATACACCTGGTGGAACTGTAATAAATACTGACTGTGCCTCTGAGTCCTGCGTGTGAGTCCTCAAGCGAACCGTGACAGGTTAACCTTGACCTTTAGAGCAAATATTTTCAATCTAAAGAATTCCTGTTTTAAGATATCAAACGCAGAGACAAGACTGTTTTTGTCAGTGACATCAAAACTGCCAAAACGTCATCAAAGCATTTTCTGATCTAATGTGCAGGAAATGTGTTTAGGTCGAAGCCAAACTGTGGCCATAATTATTGGTCCACTCTTTTGAGCCATGTTGCTGTGCCTTAAGCGAATCGTGATGAATAGAACAGCATCTGTTGACACGACTTCAGAATGGGTTCTTAAATGGTGTCAAAAATCAGTCAAAAACAGCCTGCTTGATGATGACTTTTATGTGAAGGTCAAATAGAAGATCTGCATCGACCCAAAGGCTTTTGTGTCCTCTTTTTTTTTTTCTTTTGACTCTCTCTCTCTCAAAAAGATGGAGGGGGTCAAGCAGCAGGGTGGGGGTAGGCGGTAGTGACTTGACATGAATTGTAAATGAGTGAATAAAAGTGTGGATGCGAGTGTCCATCTACACAGCACTGCTTCAGCCCTTTTCCCTCCTTTTTTGCTTACTTCGATTTTATACTGTCTTGTAAGCATACCTAAATGTTAATAATTCTAGTGCTTGCAGATGCATTTCTACCAAGCTCCCTGTTTTCTTGCAGACTCAAAGGCCTTGAACTGTCAGTGTCTTCCCCCCTGAGCACATACAGCGCACTGTATCAACTTTCTGGTTCAGCAGCTTTGATAATAATCTGACCTCACCTGTTTGGTTGACTTGGGGAGTTATGATTTTCATTCTGCATGCTGTATGAACACCACAAAGTGGGAGTAAGTATTCATCTCGCAGCCGCATCCTTGCTTTATTTTGCAAAGGTTATATTGTGGCAACAATCCTCCTGTAATGCAGTGTCATCTGATGCTGTTTTGTCCTGGATTGAAGCCATTTTCTACAGATCACTGCCAATTAACATTAAAAGCAAGCAAGATATGGCACTCCTCTTTTATTAATGTTGCCTGATAAAGAGCGCGCACACACACAAGCACACACAAAGAACAACACGTGAAAAGGTCACGATGACAAGGTGATAAGCCGGTGATAGATATGAACTTTGGCAAAAAGCAAAAGCCAAAATAACCCCCAAATATTGCTGAATTTAATAGAAAGCGGAAGAATGTGCTCGCTCCATACATAACAGTATAGTGAGTGTCATGAAATAAGGATATTCCTCAGAAATAAGTCGGTATTATGGATCTGATTTATTCAAAGTGGCATTTCAGAAAATGTGTGCACAGCTGACAGACCTGAAGTAGGTTATTTGTACTCCTACACCTAATACACTGTGAAAGTCTGGGGCACATCTGGCTCTCTTTCAGCTTTTACTTCTGCCTGGAGGCTGTGTTTCCTTATCATGCCTCATCTTTTGTACACTATGTTTTACTGCCCTGACAAGACACCAGAGGTAACAAGTACATTTACTCAAGTAAGATGTATTTAAATGCAGATCTGAAGTTCTCTAGGTCTTTAATTAATTAATTTAAAAGGAGTGTAAAATATTTAGATTTACTTCTAACTGCTACAAACTTTAGTACTTTTACTTAAAAATTTTCCCTTTCCTAGATTTAAAAAAAAAAAAAAGAACTGATTCCTTACATCTCAGTATATAATTCTTGGTCAAATGCTGCCAGAGTGATACAGAGGGAGAACTGTAGGACACAGGAGATACTTTAAACTATCTTGAATTTATTCTTTAAGTAGAATAAATGGATGCAAACTACTATATGCCATAAGGCTGAATGCAAAGGTTTGATTTTGATCTGCTGTATGTCTTCCTCCTCTCTCTCTCCCTACTTTCTTGTATCACTTGGTCTAGTCTCTTGTTATCTAATAAAGGTGAAAATAGTTATCCATTTTTTCTCACTTATCCAATTCAAGGTCTCCGGGAGTGGTTCACGCTTAATATAATAATATAATATTGCTTTATTTGGAAAACTGTCAACTAAATATGGTCATTTTGTATCGTACACTTGCAAAATCTGACTCCTGCCTTTTACGTTTAAGTCCCTGAGATGCCAGCAGATGTTGGATGCCAGCTCATGTGGATGATGGTCCTCCATGCTGCAAAGGTTTCACCATGGCAACGCTTTGGCATGTGCCAACGAGGCCCCTGGCAGCACTCGCTCTCCTCCTCAGCGATGTGGCAACCCCGGTGTTCCAGGCCACCACATTGTTTCAGCAGTGATTAATTACTGTCCTGATGAAATGTGAAGGCTCTGGAAATGTCACAGGGATGACACGAGCTTGTCAGTGTGGGCCAGCAGGGAGCAGCGTATCACACACGGGCATTTGGAAGGGTACAAAGTACCAACCATTATTATCTGAGCCGGTATCAACCAATTCAAATTCATTTGTCATGCAACTATTAGCTCACAGCAAGAGCAGTAAACATCTGATTCTACTGGTTATTTTAATGCCCACAAACACTGAGCTCTTTGGTTTCTCTAGGCTGTAAGAACACAATACCATCTCATGCAAACATACTGTATGTTTGAGATGTCTGCATAAGTCTTTAATCCATATTTTTCCTAGTGGAAAAAAAGCAAAGGAAGGTATCGCTTGATGAAAAACACAAATGACATACCAAATTTCCCTGATGAATTGGTCCATTTACTGAAATAAATTGAATTGATGCAAAGGATCCCAGAGGAGCAGAAAATTGTTCAGCTATGGATGAAAACCTTCGTCGAGCTTCAGCAGCTACAAGCAGCCAAGCTTATTTTGTGTTACAGAGCTACTTATTACACGTAAGACTTGTAAAGATGTGCTGACAGCCTCTGTTTATCCCACTTAATAAGAGCAGATTTTTTTTTGTCTCTGAGCTAAAATGTTTGCTAATTAACTTGGGACAAAAAGAGGAACAAACGCAATTATTTAAATGAAAGACTCAGATTTCCTTTTGCCATCATATGAAAGATATCATGTGTTGAAGCTCAAATGATGAGCCTCCATCACAACAAGTATCTATATGGTAAAGAAGATCGCTAGTGGTATTGAAAACGAGTATTTCTGTGACTGAGCAGACACAAGCATTAATTCGTGGTTTACCATATGTTAAAAAAAAAAGCTTGAGATGCGTTGTTAGACTAATTACTTGTTAGGGTTACAGTTTTCAAAGTCACTTTCAAGAATCCTTAAACGGCAGGGCGCATATGCTTGAGCCTGTGAGAAGCATCATTGTCAGAATTTATTGATTTTGATCTTGTTTTCTTAGTTTCCTCTTTTGGCAACAAATAGTCGTATATCCATCTCTCGTGAGCGCTACACTGAGGTTGCGAAACATATGGCAAAGCACCAGAGTGAATGTGGGAGCAGATGCTTTTGGTTAATTGAAATGCATCTGATCTTGAATGATTAGTGTCCATCAGAGCATTTCCTTGTTTGGTGTGCTAATGATCGGGCTGCTGTGACAGCGTGTTTCCTCATGCTGATTTTATGGGAAATTTAGCCACACACCATTACCACTTCCAGATCACTGATGTCAGCATTGTAGGTCAATTTTTGAGTAGCATCAACTCATCTGGATAGACCGAGAACAACACAGTTCATTCAGCAACGTCAGTGCTGTATGTTTACTCGGGATGCATCTGTTTACTTATAAATGGATGCACCACAGCAGTAACTCAAAACAGAAGGGATCAAGATGGATAAACATGTTGTGTTTGGGGGTTTTCAAGGTTTAACAAACAAGTATTTATTTATTTATTTACTTATTTATGATGCACCTATGACTCAAGCACATAAACCAGAGATGTCAAACTCATTGTACATTGTAGACCACATACTGTACACTTTGATCTTAAGTGGGCTAGACCAGTCAAACTCCCCTTTATGTCAGTGTAAATAAGCTTAACTACACATTTAATCTCTTAAAAGTGTTAATGTGAGGAAAAGAGATGTAATTTCTACAGTCAGTCTCAGTTTTTCAACATGAAAAATTCATGTTTTGTTGGGTGAGGATCGACCGTGATGACTTGTAGTGACTCATAAGCCTCTTTTCTATTATTACCTCCTCGGATCGACTCGCCACGACTCGACTCGGATCGACTCGGATCGACTGGTTTTCCATTACAATTTAGTACCTCCTAATGTGCGTGGTTGTTGTCATAGCAGCACAGGTGGACGTCGAGGCACAAATATACCTGCTGCTCGGTCTGTGGCTTTTTGTCAGACTCAGGAACCGCAACGTCATTTTTTGTAGCCATTTCCCTCATTGCCAGGTTTCAAAAAGGGCGGTTTTGATTTTCGTGAATGAGACACTCTCACGACTCATCGAGACTGACCAGCCAATAGGTGGCATGCAGTCTGATGACGTCATATTTTAGTACCTGTTCTGATCATTTCGAACCCTGGCCGACCAGATACTAAAAAAGTACCTGGTACCAGTTACTGTGACATAATGGTCAAAGTAAACTGTAGCACGATTTGAATGCTTTACATCATTTCTCTTTGAAGAAGTCTCCACTAGTTTGAAAGCTGCCCAGCTATCATCGTGGACTTTAAAACTTAAATTCGTTTGATGTTTTGTTTTTGTTGTTTCAGTGTTCTTTCATTATGCAGAGGTTGAATGCGTTCCATTAAAAATGTACAACAGTCAGTTGAAAGACATCAGAAGTCTGAAACAAAAGACAGAAACTATCTAATCAGCTAAATGGCAAATTACCAACTAAAACAGGTAATTTCAATAAATATCTGATGGAGGATTTTCCCATTAGGCCCTTTAACTGTTACAGACAGCACCCATCTATTTCTGACTTGTTCATTTCTGACATGGAAGAGGTGGAGCGTGACATTGCAATTAGATACAGTGCGAAAGACTTCAAAGACACTAACAGTTTTCACTCAATTTTCACAGCATCCCTGCTCAGTGTCATCAAAACTGAGATTGGCATCAAACCATAAAGAAAATGAAAAGTCTTCAGTATCGAGTTTTTCAGGTATACAACTGATCAGTCACTATCAACACATGTTAAGCTGTTTGTCAGTCAGATATATCGGTTTCCAAAGAAAATTAGGTTGTTGACAAGTGATTTTTAAGAAGACATAAACAGCATACTGGAGGCAGTTGCTGTTACATTTTAATCATTCTCGCTTCAAACCTTCTACCAACATCAAAGATAGCGTGTGAGGCAGAAGTCAGACGGATATCCACAGATTAGAAGAGCGCTGGAGCTGATTTACAGGAGCAATATTCCTGCCGAATGGTAATTTGCTGTCTCATTTCTATATTGGCGGTGACCTCCTGCCTCTTGTGCTTTTGAAATGTTCATCTGATAGCGAAGGTGATGCTCAAAGAAGGAAATATGGACTGCGAGTTCTCCAAACTATAGGATTATACATGTTTCCTGTTTCATCAGCAAATGAGCGGGCCTCCGGTATAGTGTGGTCTCCAGGGGTTTTGTTTTCGGCTTTGTGTTTTTTTAGCACATCTCTTTAAGTAATTTAGTTCAGACTGTGCAGTTTTCTCAGTTTCACGCTGGTCATCGGCTTCAGCTCCTTCTCATCTTGCTTTATCACGTTGTTTACTTAAAAGAAAATGTTTGCAACATTTTGTAAAAATTCAGACTTTGAGGAATTTGTAATAAAGTACACTGCTGAGCATGCAAACATCAGTTGCATTAACACACTTCACCGGACAAATCTAAACAAAGCAAACATCAGCGGCTGTCCTTGGGCTTGGTTCAGGCTGGGCAGAGGGGTAACCTAAAGACTCAGAAAGTGTGTAATGAGGATTTTACTGCTCGTGGGGACTAGAGGAAAACAGTAGTCTGTTGCCCTGGTGGCTTGTGCCGGGGATCAATGGTCATTAATCTTTCTAAAGAGACTCTGGCTGCACTTTTTAGGGGGTAGAAGGATTGCTGACCCAAGTACAGGACGTCTTTCTGGGTCCAACAAGCAAGGTTTTCTCTGTTTGGATGCCACAGCACTTCTCACCTGTTTTGCCTAGCTCAAAGCAGAGCTTAAGGTGGAGACAAAGAATTAAAGCCAGGACACAACGTGAAGTTATTGACGCTTTCTCTTTTTTAATTATACAGAAAAGGTTTTTTTCATTCAAATATTTTTCTGCAATTAATCAGGTCGTAGAGCAGTTTACTGTCACTGCCACTCCTTTTTTGTTTTCAGCTATTTTAGAGGTTAAATAATATCATATAATAAAACCTTCTTGCCCACATGATAATATAATTTCCCTTTTCCCAGATGATCAGTAGCTACAAGGTTGCCTACCATGGGTTATGGGTGATAGTATGTTTGGACCAAAAAGCACTAGTATCACTATTATACTCACCCTTAGGAAAGGTTTTTAGAGTGCTGCAAAAAGCAATAACCTGGCAACTCGTGCAAGGTTACTAGAACTAGGTGTCTTGGTTTCTATCTTCTTATCACACCATTTTAGGTTTAGGCAGCAAATTATCAGTCTGTCCTTTATATATGTGTCCTTTATGTTTACATCACCAGAGAGGCCTCTGTAGCATCAACATAACACAGCAGTCTACTGCAGCTCAATTGGTGCAGAGCTAGATGCCTGCGGCTCCTTATGGAATAGGTCATTGCAACTCCCTAGGTACCCACAGCCCGCCTCAAGCTGGGCAATCCATAGCCAACAGTGTGCTGCCTTGCCACAATCAAGGAACTGACAGCATGTTGCCTCTCCAGCTCTACTCATCAACAGGACTGAATGTCTTAATCGGTCCTCATGAAATTCTGACTTCCTCTACAGAAGTGGAGCACAATCACAAGACCAAAGTTAAGTGGTGATCAACACCTGGTCAAAATGTTGGGATGATTCTGGGTTTGGGAGAATTAAGATGACTGGGAAACTGCGGGTGGAGCTTTCGCTGTGGTCACCGGAAACACTCTGGATTCAACCACTAGCACTAGCATTAACTAATTGTTAAAAGGAGCTCCAGGATAGTAATTATCAAGCTCACAGTAAGCTAACAGACTGCTGAATTTGACACAAATCACTTCTCAGAATGCAATAAGCCAGAACACGCTTACTACATAAGTGTCCTCCAGACCCATCCAAATATGGGAATACTTTAGGTATGTTCTGTATAATGCTTCCATGTCTACCTTTAGCAAGAAGATTCACCCAACAGAAGTGACCTCAATTAGGAGAAAAGAAAAACTCTGTCTGCATAATATGCTTGCACTAATGACTAACCCTGCAGGGCATCCTAAGTAAACTTCAGCGGCATGCCAGGCGATGCACCACTGGCTATTAGTTCAGGCTCTGCCCCCAGATACAGATCACAGCTGACATAGGCATCACCAGTGGATGTATCATGGAGTCAAGTAGGCAGTGGGTCTGTCACAGAGACAGACCCACTACTGATCCTTTGAATTTTGCTTTAGGAAATTATTGCACTACTCCAAGTGAGGAGTACACGAGGAGAACATGGTCATTGAACATGTCTTCAGTGACAGTAACTGCCTGCCTATGTTCCAAGAGCTGACTAGAGACCCAAATTTGTTTAAGCTTAGTAACATCCCAGGCTTTTTTTTCTTGGGAAAATCACACGGGAAAGCCAGGAGCCCTTATTAAGACCCTTCACAGGATTAGATGTCTACTAGACAACTTAACACCATCAAGTCCATTAATGACGACAAGTCTAAACTGACATGTGTGTGCAAAATTGCAAACTGGCATACCCCAGTTTACATTGTTAGCAGCACTGAGTCCCAAACTCCACAGAGACAAATACCAAATGTTTTTTGACAAGCACTGCCTCTAAAGCAACCATAATCACCACATCCCTTTGCATTGCAAAAATGCTAAACATCACCATACTGGAGAGAACTGGTACATGCAAGTAAAACAGAGATGGGGAATTCTGACTTTTTCTCAGAATTCTGAGATTAAAGTCAGAATTGTGACTTTTTTTCTCAGGAATCTGACTTTAATCACAGAATTCTGAAAAAAAGGGCATCCCCAATTTTTATTTTTTATTTATTTTTTTGTGGGTTAATCCTCTTCCATAACTATCCCTCTTCTGCATATGTCCAAACTATCTCAGCCTTGCCAGTCTGTCTCCAATTGCCTCAACCTGGACTGTCTCTCTTATGTACTCATTTTCCTATTTTCGATCTCATCCATCTTGGTCACTTCCAATGAGAACCTAAACATCTTCAACTCTGTCAGCCTCAGCTCCAGGTCTCACTAACTTTTCCACACTGAAGAACAACTCCAAGACAAACCCCAAATTACTTAAAACATATAAGTAAGAAATATTTGAAGGTTTTGAGTGCTCTCCTGAACTCCAGGGGTGAAGCTGTAGCCAGAAATGTATCAGTTTTAAGATGAATAAAACTCTCACCGATAGATGGCAAGGATGAGTCTAGAAGGGCGGCATGGGGTACACCCCCGCTGACAATGCAAGTGTGACACTGTTATCTGCATATTTCAAAACGTGTTCCTTTTTCAAACAGCAGAGTCACAACTCAACTGCAGATCGCATGTTTCTTTTTGGCATACAAAGTTAGTTAATAAAGTTCTAAAGATGTGAAATCACATTTTTTCCTTGTTGCAAAGCAATATGCATAAAACTACTTTCACACTCACAATGGCTTCCAAAGCTATGTGACCTAATACCGATTTTAAAACTTGTGGCTGTACCTTTGCTGTATGTGATGGGCTTGCTTCATTTTTGATTTATAGCCTCCTAACTGTTATTAGGTTAAATTTGTCTGTTTTTATGTAAAGCTCATGGTTTCAAAAATCAAAGTAACTGGATTTCAAAATCTAGACATTAAAACAGAGAACAACATCAAGTGAAGAGCACAGACTTCAGTGTGTGTTACAATTATATACTGTTAAATTAATGACCCCACCCCCCAGCACAAACACCGTTTGTCCCCCCTCTGCCACCCCACTCAAGAAATCATAGAAACGCCCCTAATAGAGGGTCCTCCAAGTTTGAAGAGACAATGGTGAATGGGAAACCTCTTCTTGCCTGAAGAATAAACCTGCTCAAACTTCACCTGTGCCACAAATCGGCTGATTTTTTTATCATAATAACTGTCCAACAGCATCATGATTGAAAAAGCTGGTTTCATATTTAAACCAGTGATCTCACCTCAGCTTCACATGTGCTGTAGTTTTTAATAAAATGTAAGTACTATAATTCCTCTGGCCTTTAGCAATATAACTACAGCATAATAGCGGAGCAGAAACACACACAGGCGATCACGTAATGCATAAAATTACTGATAAACACTTGGGAGGGGAAAAAAACAGACCTCCCCACCGCTGTGAAATATATTTGAAGAGTACTTTTCACTCTCGAGTTTAATGACATGAAAGTAGTGTTTAATAGTTTAATGAACTTGCTCATACAATATAATGCCTGTGTGATTTAGCCACCCACACACGACTTTCACAGAGCAGCTAAGGTGACATTATAAAGAATTATAAGCAGTCATGTGTGTAAAATAGAGCCGTCATCACAGAAAGACATAGTAACTATATTTTACATACTCTCTTGCCAATATTACTGTAATACAGCACTGGGTATTATACTGCATATGACATTGTACCATTAATGTAACCATGCAGACTATTTCAGTTCACATTCTGTTGAATATTCTACCATCGTCTGCTCAGTAAGTACAAAAATGTACAATATTATAAGGAGTTATTTTGCAGATAAGCAAGGGACTCGCAATCTTCTTTAGCTGACCTCAGATGGATAACTAAACATCTGTCAAATTAGTTTTTTATTTGATCTTTTCAGTACTGTACAAAGCTGCATTTTAGGGAGGGAGACTGTAAATACAACCCAGACATCGCCGACAGGCGCGGCACTGTTTGACTGGAGTCAAGGGCACTTAGTGACATGATACTAATAGGGGTTGGCACTGAAACATAAAAAATACAAACACATTTAGTTAAGAGGGCTTCAAGGATCTCATAGGGCAAAGCTATAACTCTTTAGGCTACAACCAAATAATAGCACCGTTGCTTTTGTGGAATGATAAATATATGGTTTTATCTTATAAGCCAACATAAAAAATGAGAGATTTCTCTAAATGATGCAAACTTTCCACCAAACGATGGAAAGAGACATGCAGTAGTTCCCTGGTAAATCCATTAATTGCATGTAGCATGAACTACATAGTAGTTTTTCATAACATAAGGTTAAATACAAATACAAAATCATCACATAGTTATGATTACTTATTGTCAAACTGAATATTAATGAAACACTTCTTCTACTAAATATTACATTGTGGAATAATAACTCTCTCAAACTGACCATGTTTATGCATTTTATCTCCATTATTGCATCATCTTCCCAATATTATTATAATACTGCATGGAGTATTTTATTCTGTATATTATACTGACTATGTTAGAACACGTGTTTTTGTTATAAAAGGATGTGACTTACTTAATTGCAATCATTTATGAGAGATTTCACCTCCTATATTCCCAGTAATTGATAACTTTTATCCTCTGGTTACAGTGAATGTCGGTTTAAATTTGTATCCATCGAACAGTGAGGTATTTCAGTGAGGCCTAATGTGCTGGAACTAAAGATTTAATTAAAAATCAGTGCATGACTAAAGTTGTATTTTTAGACATTTTGTCTTGCATCATGTTCATATGTTTATGCGTCTTTTTCTACTTTTATTGAAATGACATTAAATCCAATGCAGATCACGGTGAACAGCTTCTTTGATTTTATTTATGCACAGTGGCAGATGGCATCCCTAGTCAAAGAGCAAAGCGGGCTTTATTGAGACATGTTATAGGCAGACGTAGGAGCAGGCAAAAGCCCATAATTTAGACCAAATGCTAGGTTTATATAAGCCTTCAACTTTTTTGCTGGCTTCCTCACGACACTCTGCTTTTTTTTTTTCCTTTGGTCAGTATCACAATGGCACCAAGGAAATATTTTATACATTCAGCTCATTATTCACTATGTCTAATTAATGCTACACTAGAAATAAGGAAAGTGCAATTTAGCATCTCTTGCTTGTCCCTGCAGGGGAATCCATTTAGGTGCAATGTAAAATCCTCTTTGATGTAGAAATCTATTTTCATTGGTATCCAGAACGGTTGATGCACAGCACAACAGCAAACTTTCTATTTTATATCCCGGAAGGAATTTATTTTGCCGCACCCCCTGTAGCTATTTATACTTTAATTTCAAGTTCATAATATTTTTCTGAGGTTTAATTGAGTGTATTCGCCTCTGTTCTGTCCTGCATTCACTGCCTCTTGTACTTGTCATCCATGTTGAAGGAATAAAGACTGGAGGAACGTTACAAGCATACTGAGCTATAAGTTGCTGAAAATCAAACTTTCAATATTAATCTGTTTTTTTTTTTATTAATCTGTTTGATGAACAATAAAGCTATTATTACAAGTAGCTTCCTCTTCTTATTCTTCCTTATTTTTTAACCTTCCTAGTCATTCAGTTAAATTTACCCAAATTCTTTTCCCCCAGTTTTAGACATTTTTTTACCCTCTTTTTCCCGCTTTCTGGTTTAAAAAACACACTTTTTCATTCAGACGAAAAATTGTGCTAAACAGCTTTGGTACTACTCTGTAGTTTTTGCTATTTTAAATGGAATATACTTATTTATTATCGTTTTATAGGTTTCCACATAGGGTCCATAGATGTATACCAGTCACTTATTAAACAATTAGTAAACATCAATAAGCATTATTTGTATATTTTTTTCTTTCCATTGCTAGTATAGTTTTCATCAAACAACACATGAAGTGGTTTTTTAAAGTGCCCCCTGTCATTGTCTATGTCGTTGTAGATTAAGAGTTACAATAGTTGTCTTCTGGAAATAAAGCTGAATAAAGTGTAAAGTAAGTAAGAATGTCCAAATAATTAAGCACTTTTACCTCAAAGTAGCACTTGATGAAATGTATTCAGTTGCTCTGACACTTCATTGTTGCAAGCGTGAAGGACGACTGACAGACTTCAGTGTCCGCCTTTGTCTTGATGAGTTTGATCAAAAAATAATAGTAATAACAGACAAAAATGAGGCTCCCCACTGAAAGATGAGGGTACGTAAAAAGGCTTTTTGTTACTGCATGAACTGAGTTTTGCCCTGCAGCATGCTGCGGTGGTTTAATATTTAATTTTGTTCTCCAACTCCAACAGCAAACCTTGGCTAACTCAACCTGTAAATAACCCCCAAATATACCATATTTATCAATGTAACGTCAATTGAAGACAGACTTTTAAAACAGCGTCTCATTCGAGAAGTACGTCTGGCAAGGTCGACAGCTGTTTCACTTTCAAATTACAAATAGTGGGTCTGTTTGAGTTTTCTTTTTTCTCTGTTTCTTGGCCCTCGGCCATCCGGTAAAAGGTCCAGATGACCTGGATCAGCTGAGCTGAGCAGAAAGCATAGAATCGCTGTGGATCTCATCTGGTCTTCGATGTGGACACATGAAGGACCTCAGCTGGATCTGAGTTTGCCACAGCATGCAATCACAGGAGAGCCAAATATGCTAATTAGTTACATAAAGAGTTGCTTTCCCAAAGTAGGTATCAACCATTATATAAAGCACTGTTAACCCTTTTAAAATGATTGCTGGATCACTGTGACGGCTAATAGCCCGCGCATTTTCTGTGGTTGTGCATGAAGCAGAAGACACAGGGAAATGTGTGTCTGTCTATATGCAAATTTGGTCGCATGTAAATGGTGTTTGTGCGTGTTAGTCTTTGAGACTGTGTATATACATCAGAGTGAATTAGCATGTCTTAGGCTTTACAGTCGCCTATAAAATAGAGCTGATTTGTTGTCAGAATAAATATGTTACATCTGCATTTTCTTGTATAAACTGTCATTTTAAAAAGCTGAGAATCCTATTAAATCTCTCTCGCCGTTCTTTATGTTAATCTTTGCTCCATACTGCAGGTCCTGCCCTAAATTCCTGACAGGCACTATTCCCAGTAATTAGGCTGACGCCAGCTCCCGGTAATGCTCCAGCTTCGAGATTCCCTGTGACAGAACCGCGAGAAAGTGTCAGGTATAAATTATATTTACAATAAACTCAGCCAGTGGACCGTATTCCTAAAGCAAGCCAGACCTTCAAATGACATCATTTAGTCTTTTCTGTCACACAGGCTAGCATTAGCAAGGAACAGTTTTTTTATTAGGTGGTTTTTGGCCCACATATCTCGATTTGAGCTTAAGCTGGACATTTATCGAATTATACTGCCTGTACCTCTACCTCATTTTGCTTTATGTATTATACGGACACTTCCATTCTTGTCTTTTGATCGTGCGTCTGTTTTTGTTTAAATTAATGCATCATTGGTACTTTGCAAATTGAACAAAAGGAAAGTCCTTTTGTAGGAATCTATCATTATTTTTGGACTGATAAACACTATACAAGTGAAACAATAACCTTCCTGCTTCGTGTTGCCTCTGGTTGAATTCAGCATTGTCACAAAAAGTAAAAAGAAATCGTGTTATGTGGACTGAGGCCAGAGAGAGCGGTTGTCTTTCAAAACATTTGTCATCCGAGGTAATCAAGTAGAGGCAGCTACATTCATTAACTCGCCTCAGTTCATGCCCACTTGTCTGCAGACTTCAAGCTCCATTATTGTTATGGGGTAGCTCGGTGACATTTTGCTACTGCTCTGAATATTCATAATGCTCAGAGTGCGCCGTGAATGATCAGCAGTCCTGACATGCCGAATGTACAAACACTATAGTGACTGTGCTCAGAATTTGTGAATGAATTCCAGTGAATGAATGAATCATATGGGATCTGCTCTTTGAAGCTGTTTACTTCCTTAAGTCATGTTTTGTTCTGTTTTTTTAGGGGACAGTTTGCCCCCAAATTACATCTGCATACAGTACTGTCTAAGTCTTGAGCTACCCCTTGTTTCTTTACATTTTCCTTCCTGACTTTGTTCTTTAGAGTTGTCTTTAGCAATAGTTCTTCAGGTCTTTCAAAGTCTTGCTTTATTCTGCCTTTTCACTTACCATTTTCTCTGACCATTTTCAGAGGTTTGTATTTTGTTAGTTTGCTTGTTTTTTTTTTTGTTTTGTTTTTTTGTTTGCTTCAAAGTTACTTAACACTGAGCTATAAATTATTAAATTATAAAAATAGATGAACCAGTGTTGTGTCTACACATAAGAGACAACTTAGCAAAGGACCAACTTCAAATGATATCTTCAGGCACCTCTGAAATAGACAACTGGAAGGAGATGGATGGATGGATGGATGGATGGATGGATGGATCTACAATGTTACTGGCCTTGCAGATCAGTTTATTGTTATTGTTTATGTTCCCATAGGTGGTCTAGTACCAACTCTGTGTTTTGTCTTCTGTGCATCTCGTCTGTCTACAAGTCTGTGTTTAGTAACTTCCTGTTTTATTTTCTTAGTCTTTGTCCTGTGTGCGCCATATTTAATTTTGCTTCCTTTGTCTTGTCTGCCTTGATTATTATCAGCTGTGATCCCGCCTGTTTCCATCCTCTCTTTATTAAGAGAGTATTTACTCTCTGCATCACCCTGTTTATTGTCACGACAGGTGTTCTCTACTAGTGAGGGGTGGGGGGGCTTCAGGGGGGAGGGATTTGCTCTATTCTGCTTCACAGTCCTGGGTTTTGCATTTGTGTCCGCAACCTGCCTGTTACACAGCACTGCATAACACATATCTGGATAGAAAAACACACAGTGGAAGACACAGTCATGAATTGGCCCCCCAAAGCCTGGACCTCAATATTATTAAAGCACAGTGAGATCATCTTGACAGAGGATGAAACAAATGGCAGCCAAGATCTAAAGAAAAGGTTTTAATGTCCTTCAAGAAGCCTGAAGAACTATTCCTGAAGATTGTTTAAAGAACTATGAGAAAACTAAAAAGGGGGCTCAGGCTGTGTTGAAGAAAAAAGTGATCATAAGACTTTCAAGCTTGTTAGAAGTCTACAAATTCTGTTTTTGCCTTATTTTACCATATTTCCATGTATGTTCGCACATGTTTCAACAAATCATCGCACCTATTTCCCATTTCTTTTGGTGTACTGGAAAAGAAATGGGCGGTGGTTTTAAGACTTTGGCACAGTACTGTATTTTTCTCTGACTCCTTCTGCTATTTATGCACCTATATGGTTTTGTTGTGAGTTTCCCAGTTTTTTGAGATATTGGCTGTAGAAATGTCGGCCTCCCTCTTGAATTTAATGGAACTAAATGGACTTGTGGTGCTCCAAGCACCGGAAACAAAAAAAAAAGAAAAACATTTTAAAAGCTTAGCAGCAATCACTCTCTCCAGAAATAATGACCCAGTTACTCAAAGAAAAGAATTCACAAACTTTGTTGTGAGTAGTTTCATTTAGGGGTTATATTTCTTCCAAACGACATCTGCCAACTGCAGAAGGAAACCTGCGTCTACCTGTGATGAGAACTTGTTACACTGCCACAGGATGTTAACATTAATGGCATCCCCCTCAGCTGAAGTCTAATGTTAGCTAGCTAGCTGCACATTTCTTTGGGTTAGCCGGTGTAGCTCATTAGAAAGACCGATAACGCAATACTTTAGATAAGTGTGAAATTGTACTTTTAAGCGCTTGGAAAAATAATCATATTATCAAATGTTATTTTATTTTGCCTCCATTGATGTTATTTGTCCTCCAAGCCCCCATCTTGAACATCATCCCGCTGCGTAGTTTAGGGATTTAGCAGGAGAGGTAAACTAAACCTGGCTTGTGAGCGTTTTTTGCCATGAGTAAAATGAAAAGATTACATCTTTACATCATAGAATCATGACCTTAATGTCAGCTTATTTAATTTAAAAAAAAACATACTTTAATGCCAACGTTGATTTTATCCACACACGTTCAAATGCATGACTTTTTGGTGCAATCAGGGCATAAAGCTGTAGCTCCCATTTTCCAAAAACAAAAGTAGAGAGGAGGTGCTTGTCAGTCCAGACGTCTCTCAGCGGAGGACTTGCTAAACACAGCAGAAATTCAGAGGTGGGTGGGATGCTGGTAAACAACAAGTCTCCTTCTCCTCTTGTAGTGAAGATGAAAGTAAGTGTCTCTGTCAAAATAAGGGAAGACAGTCTTACGATTTTCTTAGTAATGATAACCGCAGGCAAGATGTAAAAGATTAATGAGTAGATCCTGTCAGGAGCGAATCAGTCAAGTAAAGCTCATCACAGGCACAATCAGTCTCTTGCCTTCTTTCTTTCCTGCTTTTTAAAAAAAAAAAATGCTAACTTGTCTTTCTTTCAGTCTGTCAATGATAGACTCAACACTGAAGGTGAACTGTGTGGCTAACATAAAGAAGCTACTTTTTGCAGCTCCTTTATTTACAAGGGGTCACCACAGCTGATAGCTTTGCATGTTTGATTTGGCGGATTTTTTACACAGGATCCCCTTCCTGATGCAACCTCAAAGAGGTTTGGTGTCTCCTCCCGAGACCAAACCAGGGAACCTTTATTTGTGATGTAAATATGTAAACCACTACACCATGGATACCATGCAAAATATAGCTAAGGTTTCATTATGTAACCTTACATGCAATCGGAGTGATTGGTGTTATCCTGCAAAGTGACAGACAGTGAAAGGTCAAGCACAAAAAGTCCTAGACAGCATGTGGTAGTAAAAAGCTGCCATGACCTTCAGAATTCTGGGAAGAGGAGCGCAGCGTTATGATGTGGAGGTAATTGAAACATGGGGCCATGATTAGTGGAAGTATTTATTCCTGGCTTCATGGCAGTGAAAGGTCGCCAAAAAAGCCAGGGTTATTCATTTAGATCTTAGGCCTTGCAAGGCTACAATGTAACGTCTAATCTGTATCACAGGTAGAAAAGACTGCAAAAAGTGAAAGATTTTCAGATTTAGATTTTAAAAATTAAAGATACAGTTCAATTAAAGTGTTAAACATCCCGTAACTTGTCCTGGGAAATTGTTTTTGACCTTATATGGAACTAAAGTTTATATGATCAATAGTTCACAGCTTGCTTCTTATCAAGAGATAGTCAAATGCCTGAATTACCTGGGCTCCTAATGTTTTTAAATGTATTCACTCCTCCGGAGGCATAGCCTTAAGTCAGGGTTAAGTAAGGTTATTCTACAGTGAGTCTATTTTTTTTAGCTGGAATAAAAAACCCTTCTCACGTCTGAGAAGGGCAAACATAAAACCATGAAAAACTAAATTATTTAAACTTTTTGTAAAATTTTTTTACATATTAATGTTGTGTTTTCTTATACGTTTATTTATTTTAATTATGTTTAATGTTGGAGTTTTTTGTTTTGTTTGTTTTTTTCCCATGAAGAATAGAAATTTGTGCAAACAGCTAGCCCCTTTTTGCACATGCTAGCAAAGTACATATACAAAAAAAGAAGAAATGTATATTTTTTTTGTATGATGCTGAAAAAGCAGTAGATACAGCTAAATTGTTCATTTTTTTAGCCTAAAAATACAACAAAAAATGATTTTCTTTTACGTCCAACAAGAGAAATCTATGTACAAATCAAAGACTAGATGAGCTGAACTACAACAGAAGGCTGTTGCTTGCTCTATTGCTGCTGACACCCGGGGTAATTGCCCTGCTCCACTGCTGAAATGTCATGGCTGCTTTTATCCCAGGTGGGCTATTCCATCAACCAATAAATGCCAATGCCCCTCTCTCAGCACCAAAGCACCATAACATACTCTGACACAACAAATCAGTGAATGACACACACCTCAGAGGAGATGTAATTACTTATCAAGCACTTAGCACTTAAAAAAAGCTCTAATTTACTGACTGCTAATATGGGGACTAAGTTGAATGTGACTGGTCTTTCAGTGGGATTGACAGTTTACCAGCGTTAATGTTGTCATTTAATGGTTAATATTTTAGAATAGAAACATATTTATGTAAATATTCTAACAAGATGCTTCACGTAGTACAGTAGATTTCTGCATGTTTCAATAAAGAGCTGCAGAATAAAGAGGGGTAATCTAGGAGTCACTTTACTGTAAAGCATCACGATTTCCTCCCATGCAGACAAACTGTCTCCACAGCCGGTCATTTCGCTTTAATTTCAGCCAGCAATTACCACAGACCTTATCTCATTTATATGGTAATAACACCTTTTGATGTGAGCTCTGGCAGCACAGATCAGAGCTAAGCAGGGCTGGCCTTTTGCGGCTGGGGCTCGTTCACTTCACCGGCAAAGAGGGGTCAGTGTCTGAGGGGGCTCAAGCAGCAGCTCCGGCCTTCGTGGATCGGAAATTTAATTTAGCGTGACATATTGTTGGTTGCACTTAAAGAGGTAACATGTCGTCCTTTGTTTTGAGACGTGAGCACAAGGGGTAGTTTGACCTTCAGCTGTGTTTATTAGCAGCAGAGGTGTTGCTGTTCATTATGCCGTCAACCTGCATTGGCAATTGCAGAATAACAATACATGTGAATGGCATTAGCAAAACATGCTAGTTGCGTTTGTGCACTTACATTATAAATTTTGTCTACATATACTTTAATGGTTTTGTTGGGTTGAGTCCTGTTGGTCTTATATAAATAAACATACATCACTAGAGTATAACTAATGGGCCTCAGGACAGTCTAAACCCAGGTCACTCACGTTGCTCGTTCACTAATTGTAAATAAAGTGTTGCTTTCACCCATTCTCCATGCTTCCGTGTGCTGTCTGCATTTGAGTCCATATTCCTGGTGGCCATTGGGCCGTGACACTAATGCTTGGTGAATTCTGCTTCACAGCAAGAGGTGACATCAAAAACTGGGTTTGCTAGTCGATTATCCTTGTGATAACTTTTCTGACACCTCCTACTTAAAGTTAGGTTAGCCCTGAGAGGTCAAACACACTGCGACTTAAGAAAACACCAATGAATCAAAAATGCTCCAAAGTAGAAAAAAAACAAAATTATTTTTGGGGCAACAATAACGTAACAGAACAGCTGGGACACCCTTAAAAGAAGCCGATGATTCATCGGTGTTGTGAGGGCGAAAAAGATGCAGGAACTGTGTGTTTCAATCAGATCATTAATGTTAGCTTGTTACTGTTAACCTGTCACTTCTGCAGTTGTTCCATCACAATATTGTGTCACCAAAAACACTTCTGTTTTGTGAATTGTTGTGTTTTTGTTTGTTTTTAGTTTAGTTTTGTTTTTTTTCCATTCTGTTTTATTGAACTTCTGTTGTGTTTGTGTGCTTTAGCAGCGTTTTTCTATTTCTTAAGTTGCAGTAGGTTTGACCTCTCAGGGAAAAACCCCAAAAGTCAGAAGGCTCATGAAGCCCTGCTTTATAAAGCTGATATAAAAGGTAACATTTGGTTATGTGAATCTAATCAACACCATCATCTTAACATTTGGTTGTCTGGTACCTTTGATGTAACCTAATACTGACTGTGAATACCACATCCTGTCCAAAAGCCTGTGCAGTACAGGAAGCGTAATCACAATACGGGAAACTAACCAGTTAAGCCTTCACCAAACTGTACAAGCTGCCGAGCTCATTTTCATAAAACCTTTGACTAACACAAAATTAATATCCTTCAGTTTGGTTCTAAGAAGGCATTTTACAAAAGCATAATTCAGCAACATTATGTAGATATAATATCTAAATTAAAATCTCTAAAATAAATCAGGACACTATGTGTATGATTTAAATTTACATTTATAAAACTTTACTTGGTGAACATCCCTTATCTTTGAAAATTATCTTTCATATAAACGCTATGAAACGGTAACCCTGATGAGGATCACACTGTGCCATCCCCACAGTCCAAGGTCATAGTTTTCCCAGCTTCCTGCTATCCCTTTTATCATTATTTCTATTTTTATTTTCAATAATATTGTCATTTATCTTCATTTATTTATTTTATTTTCTGTTCTTCTGATTATTAAGAAGTAGTAATAGTAGCTGTGGTGGTGGTGTTATTACTAATGATATTATTAGTAATAACAACAATAATAATATGTTGTTGAATTGTGTATAATCTATAATATCTATATACTTACATAATAACATTTGTTTGTTTTTATGTAGTTATTGTTATTTGTGTGTGTGTGTGTGTGTGTGTGTGTGTGTGTGTGTGTGTGTGTGTGTGTGTGTGTGTGTGTGTGTTTTGGCAAATAGTGGAAAAGACTTCATTTTTGCCCAGAATAGATTAGCAGACACTTGGCAGGATAGACCGCTTCACCACATTCAAGATGTGATTTGAATATTAACCTGAGGCGTGATATCCGTGTCACACTGTGAGAGCTGCTGGTAACGGGAGGTCAGCCAGAGGTTAAAAGAAAGTGTGAGCCATGCCATGAAATATGAGATGTGAGAGTAATGACGTTTCCAAATGTCTCCAAAAACTAAACATAGTTTGTGGAAAGCTGGAACTTAAAGGAGCGCATTAAATGGAGAAAATATAAATGATGTCCCCAACTGCTGTTTTTGTAACAACAGACCTTTTTTTTTCCCTTTCCTGGCCTGAAGTGGCTGCCAGGTGCTCTGGTACAAACTGGCTGCACTGGGTTTGAGCTTTTTCCTTCAGTGAATCTGACTCGCCTTGTACACAGCAGTATGAGGACAATAATGAGAAGCACAGTATTGATTTTCTATGAAAACACTACACTACTTTGTTGCATTTCCTTAACCTTGGCTTCCCTGAACTCAGAGCTGCCCAATTCAATTTTACTCTGTTGGATTCTCATGTCTCTCTCTCGCTCTCTCTCTCTAGGGAAAATTTCATTAACTCTTTTTTTTCCCAGTGGTTGGCATCTGCGGTCCTGCCCGCAGTTTAGTTAGGGGCAAAAAAGAAAACACGGCTAAAGTCAACATCGTTTTTCCAAACGGCACTCTGTCAGTACTCAGAGGGATGTGAGAAGGTTAAATTTACATGTGCGGTTCTGACAACTTCCAAAATATGACTTTTTACGTGACAGATCTGCACTGTCACTTCTCAAACACTCATGAATCCAGAGCTCGCGGAGAGCAGCCTCCCGCTCGCAGACGAGCGTCGACAGCCTGTGTTTCACGCTGCGTTTTAAGCTCATTTGGGCTCAACAGTCTTGGCAGGTCAAAGCAGAGCTGTAAGCACCATCAGACTTGTCACTGAGCAGAGCTTTTGGGATGTTGGTGGTCTGTTTAACAGGCGTAACATTTATCCTCTGTCAGCCTGGCAGGTGGTTGAACCAACACTGTGCCTCTGGATGGAGCTCAAAGTTAAGTCCTGCAACCTATTTGCCTTTTGTCACCATGAGCGCTATTGTTATATCAACTATGATGGATACGTTTAGGAATCTTCAGTGTTCCACGGATATGACACGTTCAATAAAATTGAATTCTACATTCTAGCTGAAAAAAAGGCTGTCAGAAGAGAGCGGTGAATGCAGGAGTTTCTTCCTTATAGTCCAGACTACAGAGCTGCAAGTGTTCAGCCCCCTGCCCAGTGTGTAAACTCCTGATGTAAACTAGGTCGGTGCAGAGAGAGAGCGCGAGCGAGAGAGATGCTGCTGGGAGCGTTGAATAATTCAGCCAAGTCCACTGAGCTCTGATAACACGAGCAGAACAACAGCAGTATATGGGCTCTGTGCAGCCGGAGAAGTGAATCGCTTCATATGGACAATGCATTGCACCCTGTGTGCAGTCAGTTAGCTTCACTTGTGTTTTCAAATCAAAAAAAATGTGCGTGCAAATGCTCAAAGTGAGCAAAATAAAGACAATACTTAGATCTGTATGTTACAGCCTGATTAGAGTGGTATTAAAATCCTTCCTCCTAATTTTTAAACGAGCAAAGGGCAAACAAAAAAAAGCTTAAATGTCCTCCTCGTCTACACCCCAGCATAAGGCTTTGATCAGCATAACCTGCCATATGTCAGAGTATGTTTACTGCACTCCTATTATATGCAGAGGTTGTTAACTTTTACAACCTCTTTTGAATGATGGGGGAAGTGCACACGTCTTCACAAAAAACTGTTGAGGAAATCTCCTTTTTTTTTCTTCATTGCTGACTTTCTGCCGTGTCTGCCAGATCCAAGTGAATTAGATGTGGATGCAGACGTGCTCATAAATCTTACAAACACTGAGGTAACGTGTTTCAGACTTGCTTACCAGGTGTAATTTGTCAAGAATGGGTAACTCTATTCTACACAGAGCGTGCGCCCTTCCACCTCAGTGGCGTGCTACAGCCGATAGGGCTCAATGTTCAGTGTGGCATCACTACATCAGGCCATGGTAGAGATGTCATCGAGACCAAGACAAGACAGTCCAGGCTTTTCTTCTGTATTTTCAGCTGTGATAAGTCGTTGTTGGTTTTTTTTTTTTTTTGTTTGTTTGTTTGGGGTGTTTTTTTTGTATTTTAACGATTCGGGTTTGCAGATAATATTTACTTGAGTAGCATTTTGCAGATTTCTGTATGTTAAAATGTGGTATTGCAACACGTGCAAGACAGTCTATGATAACTTCCTGCGCTGCTGCCCTCCAAAGGACTGCAAATACCAAGATTCAAATAAAAAGCTGATAATATGCGTAACTGTGTGTGAATTGTCAAGTATTCTTTGCAGAATGAGCCAATCAGGGAGTCAGTCAGGAGGTAAATCATCCCTATTATCTTCACAAAACACTAACTGTAGGGAAAACATCTTCAGGGCTTAGGGATGCTGCAGTGACAGTAAGGTCTTATCACTGACTTTAACTGCATGCTAATTAAGGGAAACTTTCAGCCAACAATGCTGCTCTAATCTTAAGTAGATTCCCTTCAAGGAGTCTGATCTGTAAGCACAACACAGCTGAGGGAGCAGAGAAGACTGTCACTCTGATAAACAAGGAATTACCTCGACATATCTGCACGCTGCTACCTGATGGTGACGATTTACTGTATGTGTGATGATGTCAGAAAACAATGCAGAGAAATTACTTTCTCTTTTACTTTCTTTGCAGAGAAATGACCATAAGGTAAAATGATGAGGTTTTAGCTTGAATCACAGATCAGATTTGCCAAGTTTACCTTTCTTCTTCTCCTCCTCCTTCTTCTTCTTCTTTTTTCGCTGCTTCCTTTGTGGATTGCTACAGCAGATCATCTGCCTCCATCTCACCTTATCCCTAGCATACTCCTTTGTCACACAAACCCTCTAATAAACGCAGCTACAGGAGGCGGGGGGACAGTTTACTCCCAGTGACGAAGCCGAACCCTGGATAAATAGGGAGGGTTGCATTAGTAAGAGCATATGGCGTAAAATCCTGCCCAATTCAAACATGTTCATAAGAATGAAGTTTGTCATGTTAACACCTAATATTTGTGATATTGTGAACAAATCAGAAATATAGAGGTTATCCCTTGTTGGAGATGGGTGTAATCTGGGATACAACAAAATAATGGAGTAGGTAAAAACTGTGCTCTTTGGCTTTGCAAGTACTGTTAGGCTGCTACTTTCCTGTAGTGTTTATCCAACAAACATAACCTTTAACCTGTATCTTACATCTCTGCACCTGTGTTTTTTGTACTTTGAGAAAGGCTGAAATGGCAATACACATACACAATTCACCGTCCAGTTTGTGTTTTGGAAAGTTCAATGTCAGTATTACTAGCTGAAAATTCAGTAACTGTCTGGATTGCTTTGTTCAGATGTGATTAATGCCTGAAGTGTCCTAGGCACACAACACAGCTGCAGGACCATGGTTCAGCTGATGCTAAACTCTGACAGGTGGAGGAAGTTTCACAAGGTTTAGGCATAATAAAAAATGCTTTACTTGTTTAATCAAGGGGGTGGGGGGGGGGGGACTTCTTCATTAGTTGTAGACGTAGATGAAACTAAGAGAAAAAGAAGCTGAATGACAAAATTTGCTTTTTGGGGGCTTTAAAAGCAAAGATTGTAATTTTTCATTTTCTTCTTCCTTTAATTTGTGAAACTTTTCTCAGATGTTCAAATTTAATTGAATTCCTCTCTCAATATCTGTGAGAGTAGTATTAGTTTTTAATACGCTTTATTGGAATAATACCTTTAAGGACTATAAAATTAAACAGCACAACGCTGTTTATGCAGCGTAGTGTTGCGATAGATGAATCACAGTTTGAAGAAATTTGCTGCAGATGGGTGAAAGTTTCTTTGCAGGTGGCCCTTGCAGGGATATCTGAAGTGTGCATGATAATGGAGCTGAGTTACCTCCGCCGCCTCCACACCCCCACCGCTACTCTCTCTGTGGCTCTCTGCTCAACACACTCCCACACGCTACCTCCCGCTCCCTTTATACTCAAGTCTGAATCTTTTCTCCTCGCTCGTCCTCTCTGTCACATCGACTCTGGACTGTCACAGAAACGGCTTGTGATCCAAACCCTTCTCCTGTTCTCTTCACTTACATAAACGCCACATACTGTTGGAACCCTGAACCATATTTTTAGACTGGCATAGACAGGGCCGATAATGATGCCAGCCATCAACAGTCCTATTATGTAACATGGACAGGGAGAGGCGGTTGCACATGCGTGACACTTTTTTTTCCCCAAAACCACACTATATTTTTCTATATCTGGCAGGTTTGTTTGAGGACAGGTACAAGCCTTCACATGCACAGTAAACACTGAGCTGTGTGTTTGTGTGCTGCGTCCACACTGCAGTGCTAAAAGCGATCTTTCAGCAACCCACTGCATACTATGTTGTCTGGCAACTCTGCAGCAAAGCCCAACATGGATGTTACTTTAGTGTTCAGCCACCTGTGAATGGTTTTTTTATGCCAGATCAGTTAAAAACCAAGAGTTTGCTTCATAAAAACTTTCAAAAGGCAAGACGATCTGTCAAATATACAATGCACATACATTTTAAAGGATTTAGGGATCCAGGAAGGTCTGTGAAGAAGGCCTGTGGGCTTTTCCTAAGGCATGAAAGATGTGACATACGTAGCTGTCTGGGTTTTATCAATTAAAGGGTACTTTCAGGACCATGGACAGCATCAAATTGGTGTTGCTTCCTCTACTGGGCATTCTGTACTTTTTCTGTACCTTCAAAAAGTTCTTGGAAGTGAAATACCTGGGGATGGAATCAGATCAACTTTCACATTCTCTCTGTTGTTTTGTCAGAGAGTAAAAGAGAAAAGGCAGGAAATCACTGACAGAAACGTGTCAGGGTCCTGTTCAGTATCACAGCAATAGAGGCTCTTTCTGTATTGAAAAGGTAGTTACATTTACCATTTAAAGAATTATTTAAAGCATTGATGAAGCAGGCAAATGCTGATGAAATACACAGGAGATAAGCAAAATATGAAGAAAAACTGAAATGTTTAAGAATCTGTCATTATTCCGCTGTTATCTGCAGTTCACTGAAAGCTGGATGAATTAAGTACCAGTTCAATGAATAGAACTATTTGGGAAAATAAAACTTGAATAAAAGTCTACATGATCAAGGAAATGTGTAGTAACACATTTGGAGTAACCAAAGGCTGATTTGATTTTGTCAACCTATAAATAATAACTTCAGCATTTATAATTACATGTATAAATATTACATTAATATTGCAAGACAGTATAAAACATGCCCATGGCTTTGCTCAGGACCAAGTACCTGATGTGTAACAAAACGCCACACATAACTCTGTATGAAATAGAATCATAGCAAGAAAAGGTAAATGGACTGGCACTTGTGTACTTGTGCTTTTCTCTCAACTGGAGCATTCCAGTTGGAGTGTTTTTAGCTAACATTCTGACACTTTTGCCCTAATGAATGCATCAGGGGCAACTTTAGGTGTCCAAGGATACTTCAGCATGCAGACTGGAGGAGCTCGGGATCAAACCTCTGACTTTCCGATTAGTAGGGGTGGGTGTGGCTCAGTGATTCGGTTCCCCATCTGCTCATACACATGCATACCTCAAATTGCTCCAAACTGCTCTTCAGCAAGTTATGAATGTGTGAGAATGTTAGTTGGTTTATACCATTTTTATCATTCGTAGCTTAGCATATTAGCATAGCATGTCACTAAAATGTCTTGATGCGTGTTCAAAAATCCAGGTACGTCCAGATGAACAGAATCAACTTTTTGGGATTCCCTAAAATCACTGTAGTCTTTATGCCCAGCTGGGAAGAAGCCCCAGGATATATCCAAAACCCACTGGAGAGATTATATTTCTTATCTGGTCTGGTCTTGGAACACCTCACCCAGCAGGAAGTGGAAAGTCTAGCTGACGAGAAATTTGTCTGGAATATCTTGATTAGTTTGCTGTCACTGCAACATGACCTTGGATAAGTGGAAGAGGATGGATGCTGTAGTCTTTCCACGAAAGATGTCTGCAGTTAAGTTATTAGCAGTCCATGAAAGATTGCAAAGATTTTTTTTAAGAATTTACCTCCTAATTCCCACCATTATGGCCTTGATTTTTAGCCTTGACTGTTTACAGCATGCTAGAACAGTGAGGCAGTGGTGAGGTGTGTGGTATGAGTTACAGATAGGCTCAAGGTGAGCATACGGTTACATCAGGGATCATCTCTGAGCTCAGGGATGAATTTCCATGGAAATTTCCACGCAGATGAAATTGCGAATCTATAGTGAGAGTAATGAGCAAGTGGAAGAGAACCTGGAGAGGTGGAGGCATGCTCTGGAGAGAAGAAGAATGAAAGTCAGTAGGAGCAAGACAGAATACATGTGTGAATAATAGAAAGAAAGGTGTAACAGTGAAGCTGCAAGGAGTAGATGTAGTGAAGTTAGATGAGTTTAAATACCTGGGATCAACCATATAAAGCAACAGTCAGTGCACAAGAGAGGTGAGGAAAAGAGAGGCAAAGTAGAGCAGGTGGAGACAAGTGTCAGGGGTGATTTGTGACAGAAGGATAGTAGCAAGAGTGAAAGGGAAGATTTATAAGATGCTGATAAGACCTGCTATGATGTATTCTTTGGAGATGGTGTCACTAACAAAACGACAGGAGGTCGAGTTGAAGATGCTAAGATCTTCACTGGGAGTGACCAGAATGGACAAGATTAAAAACGAGTACATCAGAGTGAAGTCTGGCTGAGATGAATAAATAGTGGATACAAAGGAAGTTGACACAGAGAATGCTCATGGATGTAGTGAAGGAGGACATGTAGAGGGTTGGTGTGACAGAAGAGGACGATAGGGTAAGATGAAGGCAGACGACCCACTGTGGGGAGTCCTAAAAGGAACAGTGGAAAGAAGAAGAAGACTGTTTTCAGCATACTTTCAAATGCACAAAGACATGCAATGGGACCATTAAAAACAAGAGTGGGTGTTTAGGGTGACACATTCTTTCCACAAAATAGGCAATCTTTTGTAGAATGTAGAAATTTGGAAAAGACAGAGGGAAAAAAGCACTAAACAAAGGATACACTTTTAAAACCCATGCTCTCGGGGGAAAAGGTTAGCACTAGCCTGGGAGCAAAAGAATGAGTAAAAGGAGGGAACTGTAATATAAACATGAACAAGAGGCACATTTAAAAGGGAATTAACAGCAATAAATACAAGATCCAATAAACAGAATGTAGGTCAAGCAGAAGTTAATCAAACAAAACTGAAATGAACAGAGGATTCAGCGTGACACTTCAGGATGCTGACAAACAAACCAAGTTTAATGCAGGGATTGATTGCCGTGTGTTTCTCTCCAAATGAAGCTTCTTACCGAGCAGGTAATTAGGAAGTGAGCAGATGCTAGTATTGAGCGCTCCGAGCGCCTGAGAGAGAGGCAGTAATTGTTTTCTGTTGATTACATGGCCTTTTGACAGAAAAATGGGTCACTGCAGCAGTGACCACTGGCTTGCCTGAGAAGACCTTCCAGGACACTGTTATAACAGTTAATAGTGGGGAAGTGAGAGGATCTCCAAAGCTGATTTCACGTCCACATGTAAAACACGTGGCTGTATAAAGTGCCAACATGCTTTGCTTTTAACATGAAGTAGCATTTATGCAACTTATATACTTTTTCATATTTATTAAAGTCGTGGTTTTTGCTGTTATTTGCTCTCATATGACCAATAGTTTGGTATTTATAATAATCTGACAGGTTACTTGTGTCACTGTTACACTCACATACTTTCACTTTAAACTATAGAGTTCTTTTTTTGTCCTTTCCTTTCTTTTTTGTCTATTTCCTTGTGTCGGCTTCAGTATTTCAGTGGTAAAATTTTGCTTTTTTGTTTAAAATAGTGTGAAATGCATTGTTTTTCTTAAATAACTATACTATTACTAAAGGTATAATTTTGTGAAATCTCATAGAAGGAGCTCTAAGCTTTTCTTTTTGTTCTTTTTAAAAATAAAAAATGTATTTAGCTCATGAAGAGTAACAACTTGTCCTGTGCATGGATCGGCATGGAAGACACCCTAATTTGCTTTTGTTGAATACTAGCTCCATCTGCTGGTTACAGTTTCACCACTTCTAGGTATCAGCAGGCAGTCCTCCCTTACAGCGACCTGTCAGACTCTTATGTTAAGGAGAATTCGTTAACTTTAAAGGTTTGCAGGCTTTTCGCCGCTTCATCTCTGTGACGTACTTTTACCGCCATCACAAAAGCAAACGCTTTAATTTATGCTTGGTAATGTAGCAGATTAAGAGCTCAAAGATAAATACAGACGCTCCTTGTTCTTTTACTGCACTTCAACTCCTCTTGGTTGCACTGACTGTTGCCCTGACAACCTTATGTCACCCTGTGAAAGTTACAATATCCCTCTGTCTCAGCTCCGCTCATCTGCTCAGCTGATTACGTCTACAGTATGTGACCTTGAACGGCCCTTTTATCTGACTGTGAACCAACTTGGCTTCCTTTCCCTGTAGAAAATCTGTAATCTATCCATGACTTCAGAGGCATTATATGGCCTTGGATTCATTTCCTGCAGACTTACTCTAATTTAAGGAACTACTACATCCCTAACCTTAACCTTAAGGCATGCCGTCACCTTTAAATTTAAGGATTTATGTTATAGCGACTTGTTTATGTTCATGAAAGGAAGCCATGTGCCCAGAATGTAACAATGTAAACAAAATGAGGTCCCCACAACATGAGTAAGACCTGCTCACCACACACATACACACACATTTTCTTGTCTATCTTTGTGAGAACATTCAGCAGTGTGATATATTTTCTAGCCCCTTAACCAAGTCTTAGGCATCCAACTAAGAAGTGCGTTTGGTTCACTTGTTTAGGCTATACTTTAAACCTATTAAATTTACTTCTAAAACAGTAAAAGCATAACAGTGCCTCAGTATTTTGCTTATGTTGGAAATGTTGGCATAAGATCCCATATACACATGTGGATTTTTCTGTCACTGAAGGAAGTCTGGATCTGATTATTGTGAGGCAAAATCTGAAGTTATATAAAAAAGAGGATTTTTTTTTTTTTATATCGTGATGATGAATCAATTTATATGACGTGGTCTTGCCAAAGACGGGTGTGGTCTTTTGTGAGGCTGTAGGGAAATATTTATATAGTCATATTTTTTTCTATTAAAGAAAAGGGTCTGATTCAATGTGGTCCCCATTAAGACATCATTTAGGCTATGAAAAAATAAGAAGGAATAAATTGCTTTACAATGTTGTGGTGTGTAGATCCTGTTGACCCTGTCCTATTAATGCTTGTCTACTGAGGAAAGAGGTCCAGGCAGTTTTACTGGAATGCCTATCAGCGGGCAGCTGGCTTGTTAAATACTCTCCAGAGATTTGGTTTTGGGGTTGTTGTTTTTTTACAAACATATGGCAGTTTGTTTCCTTTTTTACTCAAACACAACAACAATGCTTTTATTTGTTGTCCTCCAAATGGAGCAGCTGAGTCATAATAATTAACATTTTTCACATATGCTGTTCTGTTGTTGGGAGGGAACAAAGGACGTTTGTATCCACAGCACTGCAAAAACAACTCACATGTCTGCTGATTCAGAGTTTGCATAGGATATGATGTACAAAGCTAAACTAAATCCAAGGTCAGCGTTTCATAAATGCTTTTCCCAGTCTTTTAAACTTCATCCATACTGGAGGAATATTCTTGAATCTGGAAGAAGTAAGAAAAACCACAGTTATGTAGCGAGCTGGGCCGTGGCTTCTATTTTGTGGCAGATCCTCCCCCTCGTCTGGAAGCTGTTGAATTTTTCTCCAGATGTGGCGGCCCGATCTCTTTAATGATACACCAGAGTGCAGTGCAGGCGGAGAGTTAACAGAAGTAGAGGTTGAAAATAACATAAACGAGACTGCTCGAGAAGCAGGGCTGGAAAGTAAGCTTGTTGTTTAAGTTTTATGTTTGACTGCTGTCGAAAAACAAGACTTATTTTCATTTAAGGAGATTTAATTTACATTTGGGAGAGAGAGGCAACATCTGCAGTATACATGCAATTTATTGCACAATCGGGAAGATGTCTCAGTTTTCCAGCTTAGCTCTGAATCTCCATTTTTTTCCCCTAAAAGGCAATCTCTGAGATTATCCAATCTTTGGACAGCATCACTGAAATGGAGAGAGTCAGTAGTAGGAGGTTTTCATACTAAATGTGATCAGGATGCCACACAGGCTCTTCTGTCATGATGAGATGTAGCTAACTGCAGCTGAGAGTGTATGGAAGAAGAGCTATTTTTATATTTCAGTATCATTTTACTTTTAAAAGTTTGCAGGTTAAGTAAGATTTGCCGACATGCTGCGTGTGTTCTCTAATAATCAGTGACCAAGACAGGAATTTCCTCAATGAGACATTTGAGACCTGCAGGCCGACTTGCTTTTTTTCTACTCTCACATTGCCAATTTCCTAAACGACAGGTGTCTTTGACTTGGTCAGCCTCCAGAGAGAACAGGTTGCACAGCTGTCTGGCACACACTTGCATGTGCACACACACACACACACAAGTAAGAAAAGAGAGAGAGAAAATGAGGCATTTAATGAAAGATGGCAAACAAGTTTTTTTTTCTTTGCTTTGGTGCACTCTGGGTTTTTGTTGGACGGCTTTGGCACTGAGGTGCTCCTGTCATGTCTTTTGTATGCGCAAGTGGACCAAACAAAAGCTTATTGAGGAATCTCTGGGAAGTCTGAGCTGTTGGAAAGGAATGCCCTCTCTCATGGTCCAGCACTTTAATCTTAATCATTCACTGGAGGAGGGGGGCTCCTGCATCAGGGTGACAGGAATTCACTCACTGTTGGCCCCAATAAAATCTATTAGGTGAAGAAGGGAAATAGGCTGGTCATGTTTCTGATACAGACAAATTGGACTAATTCTTCCTGTTAGCCTTTCAAAATGACTCCCTATCATTAAAGGGAACACGTGAATATTTACGTATATTTCCCTTTTTTGGGGATTGGTTGCTTAAATCCATGAGAATACACAGGCAGATGTTATTTTTTTTAGCAGTAGACACAATGGAGGATGTGTGTTTCCCCCTATAAGAAGGCGGAGTTTTCTCCCTGGGGTCCTGAGCCAAACTTGGTTATGTAAGGGATACACAGTTTCTCATCTTGATTTGGAGTTACTCGAAAGTTTACTGCCGTTTATTTTAACAACCTGTCTGTAGAAACATTTTAAAGAAAAGCTTCGTTTTTTGCCAAAGAACTGCCTTCCTATCGTAAAACTAATTGAAGACTGACCTTAACCACTGCCAAGGACCACGCTTTTGTTGGTTAATATTCAACTGCAAAAGCGCTTGCCGTGCCTCAGGAGCAATTTGGAAATGAGACTACACTAGCAGCCCAGACACACGGACATGGGCTCGGGTACAAGCCGAGGAAAAAGAGTCGCACCTGCTTGTGTCAGCGAGGTAAACGTGACCAAAACGGGGACCGATGTCGCTTCACCTCAAAAGGACAGCCGTCTGTTCAAGCCTCTTAAAATTCACTCAGTTTTGCGCAATGTGCGTAACCGCGCGCAACCTGACTGCCACAGCGAAGGGCAGGATTCGGACTTTTCTGGGAATGAGGAGGATATTGATGGAGAACTGGACACAGTTATGGCAGATTACACAGAAAGAGAGAGCGCTTCGGTAAAGAAGACCCCTCCGAAGAAGACGTTCATCAGATCCAAAACATACGGACTGTGTCATTTCAGCCAGGAGGACGCTGAAGACGACTTCAGCTCTGCTCCGAGGCTCCGAGCGTCAGGAAGAGACCAAGAGCCACGTGTCGCACACAGTGTGTCAAGAGATGTAAACAAGAAGGGCAACTCTGCCTTCGCACACGTTAAAAAGCACACATCTGGGTGTACCACCGAGCACAATGTAAGGACTTTTAAATTTCTACTTTTAAGTACTTTTGCCAGATTGTAATCCAGTTTATGAGAACAAAAGTATGCTTTTAAAGTACCAATAACCCCGAGTTATTATTGAATGAAACACATAATATCCATCCTTCCCTCTCTGATTTATGTCAGTCCTCCTCACAGGGCTGTTTGACAACAGAGGCTTTGTCGGAAGACGTCCCCACATCAGAACAACAACCGTAAGTAGGCAACTTAAATAAATTATTCATTCCTGACCTCAGTGGAGGAAAAATGCGCAGAGCCAGATCAAATTCACCTTAAAGGAATCGAAATACCAAATCCATTATTCTCAGAGCGTATCAGATACGCCAGATGTTTGCAAGCAGGGGAGAAACAGACAAGTGTCTATTGTTGAAGAATGCCAAAAAGAAAAACATTAATATTTCCAACTTTATTCCAACTTTCTCACAGCGCCATTTTTGTTTTGTTAGTTTTGTTTTGTTTGGGCCTCTACACTCTGAGCGTTGGGTTAAACTGTTTAAATATGTGTCACATTTTCTGTTTGTAATCTTCACCTTCCTGATGTGGGTCTCTACATTTCCCAGGACGTTTGATAGCTGCCATGGCTCTTCTCTCACCACGCCAGTCATCCTGTACGATGGATCAGAAGAGGAGCTGATGGATACCATTGAAAGAGAGTTTAGTTGACCCTCCGAGTGAAGAAAGCTCTTTTAGCAAGCTCTCATGACAGGAAACCGTTTGTATTCAAAGAAAGGGAACCAGGGTTTATTCTGACAAATTTCCTGCTTGCTGGAAAGGCTGCACAATCCGTATTTATGCAGGGTTGCCAGGGAAAAAAAAAAAATGAACACAGTCTGTGTTGAACTTAAAACAACATCACTCCCAGTCTGTGCATTTAGCCAAGTCTTATTTAACAAGATGCAGCAGTAATTGCAGAGTTAAAACACCAGCTTGAATATGTGCCAGGAAGCTCTCCTCACACTCACAAGGGTTGGGTTTCTGAAGCAGGTAGGGTGTTACTGTCCAGCTCGACTCCTACTGAGCACTCATTTGCTACCTATTACTAACATGGTTTAACATGTCTGTTTAATGAGACAACACAGACCCTTTCTGCCAGTTCTGTAAATGTCAGCAGGAGAGGTACATGCTTGTGATCTTTTAGCAGTAAAGATGGACTTGTTTCCACCAGCGGTTTTGTGTGAGCATAAAGTGTTCAGGGCTTCAGTTTCTCATGTAGCAAACCCTGCCAAGGCATGAGCAGAGAATGTTTACCTAACATTTCCTTCCTGACCACAGCTCCTGCACTTTCTCCACCCTGCGAGAATGTGGCTACAGAGAGACTTTTAGTTGGGCAAAGTCTCTGTTTCTGCTGACACAATTCAGCCATTGAAACACTTCAAAATAAAAGCCTGCTGCCACTTAGTGGCAGAATGCAGAAGTTGTGTGCATGAATACAAACGTGAAATTTTATCAAACTTTTTAGAGGAAATTTCCAATATGAAAATTTGGAATCAGAGTTAAAAAAAATTTGTGTGTGTTTGAAATAAAAAAGCAGAAAATGTCGAGTTGTTGGTCATGTGACTACTCTGGGAGAAAACGTGTCTGTAGCTGCTCTGTTCTGCTGACTGAGAGTTATCTGCGTATTGTAATAATCTGCATCAGGCAAATCAAAGTGTCAATCTGTCATTTATTCAGCGCAGTCATCGCAGGGACTGTAGGCAGACTGTACAAAACAAAATATTAATTTGTAAAACAATAAAGGAGAAATATAGCACTTTAAACAGCATGGCATTCAAGGTCTTTTTAGCTAGTCATTTGCTTCTTCGAAGGCCTGTAGAAAGAGATCCTTCTCTGTAAGAGCTTCAGTAGCTTGCGAGGCAGGAGAGGAAGTTGATTTCGGAGCACCTCGTTGTTTCTCACATTCTTTGCAATGTAATCCTCACAAATCCTGTCAGGAGGAGGAAAAAAAAGCCTGTCAATTCTCATTTCTATTTTGGGAGACGAATGCATATTTAAAGTAACGTGCCCTACAAAGCAGCAGATACTTAGGACAGCAGATATTTTACTTGTCTCTAACAGAGCTGCTGCAGGACAAACTTGTTTGTAGCAATAAAGTGAGAATCACGGTAGGTCAGGCAAGGCTGATGGCGCCCGTGAAAACCCCGCCTCCATCCCACTTTACATCCTATTCATTTTGCATCGGACTTAATAAGTGCTGCAATGCTCTGTGTCGTACAAGGGATCTCGCTTTTACTTTTCTTGCCTTAGTTTTTTCATGCAAGTTCCCAAAATTGGGCCATGCTCCCCCTTCTTCTTCAGTTGCTCCCTTTAGGTGTCACCATAGCAGGTCATCTCACCCTATGCTTAGCATCCACTTCCGTCACACCAACCCCTCTGCATGTCCCTTTTCACTACATCCATCAAACATATGGGTCAAACTCAAATTACTGCAGATGGAAACAAACATCTTTTGACCTCGGTGGTCCTTCCTGAAGTCATTTATTTCACTTTTCTTCAAGTCAGAATATCTGCAGTCCAAAATTGTTAGTATTTACTTTCTTTGTAAATAAAATGACATCTTGCTGGTAAAGGTATCACAGAAAGTTTTTTACCTAAACAGGGGATATGGTTGCGTCTGAAAAACAAGTGCATCATTGCAGTGACCCTGAAAAGAAATGCACAAGGTTTACATAGGTTCACATCCATAGACATATTTGTAGTCTTCATTTATTCACAAAACTATGTTCATTAGATTAGTTCCTTTAGCAAACATTCTCCGTAGGTTTTTTAATGCTTCATTGTCAGGTGTAGACTGCTCTGTAGAGAGAAAGAGACCTGATGCCTTACAAAGCAAGATTAAGGGCTTAGACAGTTAACTTCATGGTTAACGCTGAGTTTTCAGTGTTAGAAAGGCAGTTCACTTCATGTTAGGGTACACTGCCACGGTAACTTGTACTTAAGACCTAAGGGGAGTACTACAAATCAGGATTAATGGGTTAATTTGCTAAGTCTCGAAATGGGCTGACTTTTTTAGTAATCTATGTTGAAAACACCCAGACAGGAACATGTTCGGTTTGAAATCATCATAAAGTTCCAATTTTTTCCCTATTCTATTAATTCAGTTTGCTTCAGTTTTATTTATATAAAGTACTTAGTGTACTAGAAACAATCCCACAACACTCTATGAGCAAGTATGTGGCGACAGTCGGAAAGAAAACTCCCTTTTAAGAAGAAGAAATCTCAGACAGAAACCAGGCGTAGGGAGGGGTGACCCTTCCACCATGACCAGAAGAGGGAGAGGGGAAATTTAGAAGGGAGCCAATATAGGGCAGCTCATAAGGGAGAAATATGGTCTCTCTTTCAAGTCCCTGTCAGTACACTCTCTGCACCACTTTGGATCAATTGGCTTTTCAGGGAGCTTTTGGGGCGACCTGATAATAATGAATTAAAATACAGGAGCCTCAAAGTAATAAAGAATTAAATGAAATGTAAATTCTGGTGATTCTGAAATTTTACAAATATTTTATACTCGATTTTAATCAGTTGCTAACACTCGTTTACACATCTGGAATTGCAGCTACTAGAACACAGATCAGAAACTGTTCAGGCTTTTTATAACCAGGAACACTTATTCAATCAATAAAACCTGCTTCACTTTGATCTGCAGACAAACTAACTAACCTCTGATATAGCTGTGCTGAACTTGCTTCCTCATATAGCACTCTGACCTGCTCTGCAGGTTATGTTTCAGTTAAGAGATAAACAGTACAAAAATACCACCTGATCACAAATCAATTCTCTGGAAAACAGTGTCACCATTCCTGGAAGAGCCCATGTAAAGGCAGATCTATAGTTTAAAAAGACTGTTTAAAGTCTATGTTTTTTTGTTAT
Source organism: Simochromis diagramma (assembly GCF_900408965.1). Lineage (NCBI taxonomy): Eukaryota > Metazoa > Chordata > Actinopteri > Cichliformes > Cichlidae > Simochromis > Simochromis diagramma. Next base: position 9,834,219 of record NW_024387030.1, read on the forward strand.
AAGCATTAATAAAAAACATAGATCGTCAAAAACAAGCTCTAATTAGCATTGGCTGCAGCCATTCAAACCCACTTACACAGTGCTGCTTCGGCTGCATTTGTGTCACCTTTAGCCGATATTATATGTTCAGATTTTTCAGATTTTCCTAATATGAAGAAAAAGTTTGCCCTTTCTTTCTGAAATATGCCACTGTGCTACCAGCAGACTTGTCCATGTCTACGATTGTTGTCTTTCATGTCATAGCTTGGAAGCGCTGGGTTGACTTAGTTAATTACCACCTTTGTTTTTGTCAGTGGAAGTGAAGCCAGATAAGCAAACGATAACTGTGCACGTTGAACTTGCTTCGAAGTACAAGCCCCTGCAGTATAGAGTAAACCCTGTTTAAATTTTACATAACATACATGTAAACAAAAACATAGTTTTCATGTTGCACCTGTGTCATGATTTCCAAAGACGTGGAAAATTAAACTAACTTCACCTTTGTTTTTAGCTTCTACATGCGTCTCCCTCTGATACTTACAGTGTCGACAAGCAAGATGTAGTCACAACTTCCACCAAACACAATCACATCAGCATCTTTGCCGGGATTAGCTGTGTGCCACAACCTTAAACAGGAGAAGGTACCACTTAAAATCTGATCACAGTTTACAACAACGCTTTATAATGTTTGTTTAGAGTAATAAATATTAAATGGTAAATGATAAATAATAAATATTACATTCATAAGTTGTTACCTTGGCTTATTCTTAAAGGGATGCTCTAGCTCTTTCCACTTCTTTGTTTCGACATCAAGCAACCACCCATCACCTAATCGAACAAGGTTTGTTTTACTAAGAAGAAAACAACTAGAGGACATAAAAGGACCAAAGCAGCAAAGGAAATAAACTTGAATAAGAGGATGCATTTTCTTACTCATTGGTTTGCAGTCAACACTCAGACCTCCAAACAGGAACAAGGTGTTGTCTGATACTGCTGTGAGTGTGTGCCATGATCTCCCCACCGGAGTTGGGGACAACGGGATTCTGGAAAACCGATTTGGCATGATACACACAGTTAACTTAAAAACTCACTGTGAGCTCAGGTTCTGCATACACCACATGACAAGGTACAGTATAGCAATGACACATGGCTACATACATTTCTGACCATGTCCATGATTCAAGGTTTAAGCAATGGATGTCATTTGTCCTGGTTTCCTGCATTTAAAAAACAGCACAAGTAACTTTCTCTGATCAACACAATATGCATCCATAAACACTACATTGAAAACCAACTGGGACTCTTACCATAACTCTACCTCCACAAATGTATCCTCTGCAACCGAGCGCAGCACTGCCATGGGCTGCCCTTGGAGCAGGAGCTCGGCCCTGCAAGCAAAAACAGTGTATAGTACTGTGCAAAAGTCTCAAGCTACCCCAACATTTCTTTATTTTTTTGCTTCCAGGGCCCCAGATGTTCTTGGAATTGTTTTTAAAGTTCTTGATGAGGAGTTCTCCAGACTTTCTGAAAGTCAAAGTTACCTTTTCTGTACAACATTGAGTGTCTAAGAGCATTTCAACCAATGGTCTTTTCAAAATAGATAGCATTATGAACACAGAAATGTACTACCAGATTTTGTTTCATTTACTTATTTTTTAGCCATTCAGTGATAGACTTTCTAATGTGATCATTGTCCCTGCTGCATAACCCAAGTATGCTTGAGCTTCGGTGCACAAAACTGATGATCTGACATTTTCTACTCAATCTGCTCTCCATTAATTTCGGTAAGTCATCCCAGTCCCCAGACCATCACACTACCACCACCATTTTTGACTGTTGGTATGTTCTTTATTGAAATGCTGTGGTAGTTTTATGCCAGATGTAAAGGAATTCAAACCTTCCAAAAAGTTAAACTTTTGTCTCACAGAATATTTTACCAAACATCTTTGAGCTCATCAAGTTTCTCCTTGGAGGTCTCCCATGAATGCTGTTTTTGCCCAGTTTCTTTCTTATTGTTGAATCATGAACTCCTAACTGAGGCTAGTGAGGCTGGCCTCTCTCTCTAGATCTCTAGATGTTTTTGTGGCTTCTGTTCTAACCTCCTGGATGAGTCATCAATGAGCTCCTAGAGTAACTTTGGTCAGCCGCCCACTTCTGGGAATTTTCACCACTGTTCCATGTTTTCTCCGTTTGTGTATAATGGCTCTCATCGTGGGTCACTGCATTCCCAAAGCCTTATAAATGGCTTTTCAACCCTTTCTAGACTGACATATGTCATAATTATCATAATTTGATTTTTCAGTTGTTTCTGTAGCTTTTTGAGATCTTTTAGCCTACTTCACTTTGTTAGACAGACTCTATTTCAGTGATTTCTTGAGCCAACAGGTCTAAAGGTAATCAGTATTGGGGTTGGATAGTGAAATTGAACTCAGATTGTGGTTTATCACAGTTAATTCCTTTTTAAAAAGGGGAAAATTCTGTTTTTCAGGTAGGTTTGGATAGCTTTTTTCCCTTAATAAATGAAATCATAATTTAAAAACTGCCGTTTGCGTTTAAATTGGTTATCTTTGTCTGAAATTCCAATTTGTTTGATGATCTGTAATGACGATCATGTAATATGAAAGTAAATCAAATATGCAAAAAAAATCAGCAAAAGGGCAAACCCTTTTTCACACTGTACATGGTAGCATTTCTTACAGATTGCACTGGATAAGAACAACACGCATAGGTGATGATGAAATATTGCATCAGCTGTTTCTGTTCAGCTGTGTAAGCATGCCCTGCAGGAGCTGCAGTCAAAGATGTTCCACATTTCTTATACACTGTCTCATCAAAGTGTTGTATAAAGATTGCATGTGCTCGATTTTGGAACATTTTGAGAGCAACAGTCAAACATGCCTAGCCTTAGGTCTTAATAATAATCTTTTATTTATATTTCCACTTGTGAAGTTACTAATTAAAGTTTTATAGCATCAGGGGAAAAATCCCACACATGAAATTCCTGACTTCAGTCAATAGCAGCATGAATTAATCTCAAACTGACTCACGTGGGTCCGCGGTTCACTCCAGCTGGACTGCATGGGGTCAAATATGTGAACTTCATTGTTCCATCCCCAAAAGACATCTCCCACCTGGCAATAACAAAAGAGCTAAGCAGGTGTAAAGAAGCTAACTTTTCTAACAAAAACCTTCAAAAAAATCTCACAGAGACAGCTAAAAGACTTGTAGTGAGTAACAAAAAAACTACCCATGAAGTTTCATCCACAATAAAGCTTCCACTCCTCCGGTCGAGATCACTCAGTAGTTTGTGACCATAACCACCAAAGTAGGCGAGCCTGGAAAAATATCACACAAAAAAATAATTTCCAATTAACATAAAATGATACATCCAATCAAGAACAGACGTAACGCTGAATAGTTTTCAAAACTCAACACAGGTTGTGTTTTTGTTCGGATGATGACTTTAAGATAAAGAATGCTAAAAAGATGTTGAAAGCCTGACAAAACCTGGATTTAACGTCAAATCCAAAAACAGTAAAACCAAGATTACAAGATTAACTTGTTAACAAAAAATGTTGATTGTGTGGACATCCAAATCTGCTCGGAAATTGGTGCAGGAAACAAAGACACATGGATAGCCTCTTCACTTCATGTATCAAAGTAAGATCAAACACCCAGCATTCAATTAAAAAAATGAAAAAGACATGGAAACCTAATTTATCTATTTATCTGTCCATTTTCTTTCACTTTTCCAAACCAGCGTCATGCGGGGAAAATTCAGTATCTAGTCCTCAAAATTTCTTTAGTACCAGTTTTTGACAAGTAATCTTAAAAATAGATTTTAGTTCACAACTACTGATTGCCTGTAGTGATTTATGTGGTAGCAAAATGCTGAAAATTAAACTTGATTAAAATTTCACTGTGCTCACCGTCCATTATAAACCCAGCAGGACAATTTGTCTCGGGGAGAGGGGGCTGAGCCAAACTCATGCATTATCCTCTTCCATGTATATTTCCCATCTTCCAGGTTGACGCCGTACATCTGTAGGATGAGAAACACTGATCAAATCTTCATTCCTTTATCTCTTTGCTGCATTTATTTATCAACATTTAACATTTTCTTTCAGCGTCTTTCCGGTCTTTCCACCTTAAGTTCATGCCCATAGATACTTCTGTTTCGCACAACATTATAAGGTTTATGTGGAGTTTTTGACCACTAGAGGCACTACAGAGTAATCTTTAAATGATCAATACTTCCAGCTACTGATCATGGACACAAAAAACATAAAATGTACATTATTTTTAAAACACTATCTCTGCAAATTTTACATAAGGAAAGAAAGCATTGGGAGTGCTTGCTAAACCTTAAGCATTCACACAATGTAAACATAACTATGTTTACAAAAAAAACACGTGTCATTAACAGTCACTTCCTCAGACATTAGTCAAACCTGATTGGTCTGTCCATTGTCATCACAACCTCCAAATATGTACATGTGTCCATTCATGTAGCAGCTGCAGGTCCCAGACATGGGGGGAGGGACGTCCCCATCCATGTGAAACACCTTCCTTCAGAAAAATGGAAAAAGAAAAGAAAAATGCAGAAAAACTGCTTATATTCACTCACAACTCAGAAGTCAAACAGCCCCAGGAGAGTGCTTGTAAGTCCAAACATAACTGAAATGTCATATGACTCCAACACAATTTCCACGAGTTGAAAAACAGAGTGAAAGTCAGGGCTTAACAGGCATTGGTATTTTTTGTTTTGCAAACAGAAGCAAGCAGGAATTTGTTCAGTCTTCTTACCAAATACCTGCGTCTAGTTCATACACCCAGATTTCATCATTAGGTAAGAAAACTTCTTCCTCAGCAACAGACTGAAAAGAACAAAATAATTAAATAAATTAAGCACTTTAGCATAACGTCTCATTTCATTTTTATATTTTCATCTGTCTCCAGAGAAGTGTCAGGTGTTTGAGTCAGAAATGAAAAACAAAACGAAATTAAATGAAACTAAAAAAAATATTTTATATTAATAGATGTTTCATCACTACTGACTTATTAACATATAAGAAGCATTATAATACAGGTGCAGGCGGTGGAGTTAGATCATGTGGTTTGGGAAATGAAAGCAAAAAAAAGCAAGAACCTGTTACATATAATAATGCACAGCAGTCCTCATTTATTTATGAATGTATTTTTATTTTTAATTTTATTAGGTATAAATTGGCATATACAGTTAATGCCACCATTTAAATATCACATGTTTAATACAGTACTGGAGAAATTTCCCTTCTCTTCCTTGTCATTTGTGTCTTTTATGTTTCAGTGTTTTCTCACCATATAGCCTCCCCACACATACAGGAGATTGTCATGCAACACAGCAGTATGTCCGCTTCGTTCCCGGGCGACCAGCTCCGAGCAGTGCCTCTCAAAGGCAGAATCCATAACTGACTGCTATTTACACACAGAGACGTGAAGGCATGCACTTGAACCTAAAAATCACACAAAAAAGGAAAAAATGTCTAAATGTCTCACCTATGCTCAACTATATGCATTTACGAGAACAAAGGCAACAGCTAACTGTGAGCAGAAACTCGAACCATCCTACTGTCTTCGGTTTATGCTAAATATTATTTGGGTATGCGAAAAGAAAAAAATGGTAGTCTGCTAATTCAACCGACAAAAGCTCGGAACAGGTTAATACATAACCACAGTACAAAAACACTGAAAAACTAACGTTTAAATAACCATACTTAGTGCATACTCACGGGACGCAACGCGCTGTTAGCTGTCGGATATTATTTCTTCATGTTTTTAAACCTACATATTTTGGACAAGAAAGCCTCGGTGCCAAATACTGTAAACACAGCTACAAAATAAAATACTACTTCCGGTGAACCTCTTCCAGCATAAAATTTCTATTTGTTTTTTTTTTTTAATCTCACAATTTCAACGTTATAACACAATAATTAAGACTATCTCAAATGTTTGATGTACCACATTACCTAACTCGGAATTTTGAAGTTATTGAGTCAAAATTTCGAGATATTAAGCCAAGAATTTTACTCTCGGACAGCATTTTGTCTTGTTATTTATTTATTTATTTATTTTTGTATAGATTTTTGTTTTGGTTTTGTTTGTTTCAGAAAGCTTCCATAGATGTTCTGTCAGTCAGGAACATCCCAAAAAAGAAGACCCAGAAAGGCACAGTTGTTCAGCTTGTACAACATGGACAGTTTCTCTGTCCATCCATTCATAAGCACTAATAACCAGTACTTATGACTAATTACACTATATAGTCAGCAATATATTCAAAAGGATTTTTTTTATAAACTTGAATTAAGGCCAAACAAACAAATATTTTCCAAAATCAATTTCGAAATCAAAAAATACCATGAGACAAATCTACAGTTTTGGAGCAGAATTGTTTGTGTCATCGATACAGTTAATTTGTGGCAATAAACAATTACTAACGTATGGTTCACTATGGTAGCTTACTGACAAATAATGAAACTACTATGTTTTATATAATTATCACAGTCTATAAATGGCAGTAAAATATAAGGTGACACGTGATAGAGTAATTGTATTGTTTTGTCAAATCACTATTAACATGCTAAGAAATATACAATATAAACAATGTAACACCTTTTGCGCTTCGTTTTGATAACTTCTGTTATTATTGCTATTATTTTTGTTCTTCATAAATAATTTATCCTTAAAAAGCTAGGTGATGTTTTATGCATCTTTAGCCTGTATTAAAAAACACAATAATGGAAATTAGAATAGACTTAAAGAGAAACTCACAGTCAAAAAAAACATAATTTTGTGAAAATGATTCGGCAGATTTGTTTTCAAGTTCGCTTTTTTTAATGAAATAGAGGCGGCCCCTAAGACGGAAGTGACGACACTTGCGGAAGTTTGCGGAAGTTGACATTTAGCGCCAAAGCTTGATTCGGAGCAGAAATAATCATGGATGTTGCACGCAGAATAAAGACGAAAGTGTCTTCTGGCTTCAAGATGAGAGGACTTATACTGCGCCCGTATGTATTCTTGTGTAGATAAAAATGTTTTTTTTCTGCTTTGAAAACTTTCGAAAACACAACGACGTCTTTTGTTTCATCTTGAAGTTACGAACAGGCAGCTCGCTGTGCAAGCCTTCTGTATTTTGCCTTATTAAATACAGAAAAAATGTTTTTAAAAACGAACAAAGAAAGCTTTTTACACTTTTGTTAGACTTCATTTTTATTGGATGTGCACATATAATTCGATGTAGTTGGACCGTGTTTAGTCATGTAGTTGTTATCTTTGTTTATTTATTTGTTGATTGGCTTCTTCTTGTTCTGCGCTCCAGTGAGGCCAGCAGGTACCTTGTAGAGGTGCTGGAGTCCGTCAGTCATTCTGAACTTGATGATGTTATTGAAAGGGTCTTGGATGCAGTGGAAAAACAGCCATGTGAGTGCAGTACAGCTTGTTGTGTGCTCCTATGTTTGTGCTCCCATGTGAGTTTTTTCAGACTGTGACTGTACTGATTTTTCGCGCAGTGTCCTCCAGCATGATCGAGCTGTCCGTGGTGGAAAGTGCCGTGCAGGATTGCACTCAAACTTGTGACGAAACAATGTAAGTTTAAAAAAATAGCATTGTTCTAATATTTTTGGAAGGACTCGGGGTGTCCTTTGTACATCGACTGAAATTAAATATCCACTGGACTTATTACTCATGTAGAAGCTGACACAGTATGCTTAATTAATTGATCATAAAGCATTTTAATATAATGAATGCCGGTAAAAACTAAATGCTGGGACAGAAATCATTCAGTTGCAGGTTCTTTGTAGAGTAAGGTTGGGATTAACTTGTTTACTTATATGAGTCGTCCCTTCCAGAGATAATGTTTTCAACATAATTGGAGCCTTTGATGTGCCCAGATACATTTACAGTGTGGAGAGGAAGAAATTTGTACCGTGAGTAAAACAACTGTTTGGTTGTTTTTTTTCTCTTTTGTTTTAAAGTTAATGTAAATTATTGTTTAAATATAAATGTTTCTGCTGTTTTGCAGACCGCAGTGTGTTTGGCAAAAATTGTAAAGCTTTTATTTTGACTTTTGACTTCCATCCAGCATCAGTATGACCAGTCATCCAGCCCCCAGTCTGTGTGGCCTGGCCAGAGAAAAAGCTGAACTCTTCAGGGAGCGCTATACAATCCTTCAGCAAGTCAGTAAAATCTGTCTCATGATTCCAGGCTGACCTGCTGTCTTTGCTGCCATTTTTAATATGTATAGTGTGCATGTCGTATTCATTTCTGCAGCGAACACATCGCCATGAACTCTTCACTCCGCCAGCGATAGGAGCTGCTGTTGAAGAGGGTCAAAACAAATTTCAGGTATCACATCTAAGCTACTGTAATGGACACTGTGTTAAACGTGTATTACCTCATGTCAGCTATTTAAAAAAACAAAAAACAAATTTAACTAACCATTTTTAGCATTATTTGTGTTTTCTAGCTGAAGACGGTTGAAGCATTGCTTGGTAGCACAGCTAAACTGGGAGAGGTGATTGTACTTGGTATGATCACACAACTGAAAGAGGTTAGTGATCCAGATAAATATAAGAGATTATGTTTTGTTTTGTTTTCCATTTCACTGAATGCGATGAAAATTGTGACTTTCTGTTCAGTTTGAGGATTTTGTTGTTGTTGTTGTTGTTTAATCTGGTTCATTTAACATTTGAAAACCATTCTTTTCAGGGTAAATTTTACCTGGAGGACCCAAGTGGAACAATACAGCTGGACTTGTCCAAAGCAATATCCTTTGATGTTAATAAAAGTCCTTCATATTATGCAAAATCACATGGAATATAAAAGATAAATTCCTTAGCTCCACTCTCACCAGTTTCATAATGGCCTCTACACAGAATCCTGCTTTGTACTGGCAGAAGGTAAGATAATTACTCCAGTAAAAATGGCAAAATGTGGATTTTATACACACATCCAAGCCTATTTGTGAATTTGCAACTCACGGTTTGTTTTCTAGGTTGGTACGAGGACTCTGTGTTCCACGTCAATGGTTTCGGGTTCCCACCAACAGAGCCTTCATCAGCCACAAGGTCAGAGGAAGAATATACATTTTGACATTACATTCTAGTATAAAGTATGAGTTTCTGTGTGTGTGAGATCATGTTCAGACTAAAAGTTAAGGAGCTTCCAGTGAAGTGAAGTCAGTTTAACTTGTCTTCCTTGTTAATTTGTGAAAATGCCACTGAATTAATATGAAGGCAAATACTCTTTAAGTCGGAGATCATCGTCATTATAAGCTACACAGACATGCCAAGATCACACTTCTCAACAGCAGACTATAAAGACTGAATATAGTCACAGTATGTTACAGGAGGGCTTAGTTCCCCAGCCTTATTGTAGTCAGAATGCAGGACTTAAAAATGTTTTTTTAGGAAACTTTTAAAGTGTATAATTTTAATTCAGTTACCATCAGGGGATTGTTAAGAAACAGCATCTTATGAGAACACGATGAGCAATTGTGGATTTGGGCTGTCCTGCTTGGGTCCACAGTATTATTTCATGTTTTACTTGAATTCCTTGATAACTACGGCTCTATTATATGAGGTCCCCAGAAAATGATTCTGATTCCTTGGTGTAATTGTTATGTTATTTCCAGAGCATACTACGGAAACATTAACTTTTTTGGAGGTCCATCTGCCACTTCAGTGAAAACGTCCGCAAAGTTGAAGCAGCTGGAAGAGGAGAATGAAGACGCCATGTTTGTTATCGTCTCCGATGTCTGGCTGGACAGTGTGGAAGTGATGGAAAAGCTCAACATCATGTTCTCAGGTCAGATAGCGAACTTTACAAGTCAACAGTACACTTTTGCGTGACACCAGTAACATTTTTGATGTCATTTCTAAATTGCAGGATATGCTGCCATGCCCCCCACCTGCTTCATTTTCTGTGGAAACTTCTCTTCTGCCCCGTATGGGAAGACACAGCTCAAATCACTCAAAGGTAAAGTCTCATAACACACTGAACATCTTGAAATCTCTGCTTGTGAGTTTTGACAGATGCTCTAAAATTTTATTGACATAGTTTTTTGTGTAAACACTGTATGGATCAATTGACTGACCATGATATGGAGCTCACGCTGAACGTAAGCACAGCGATTTCCTGTCACGTATGTCCTGTGACAATTCCAGGAATGTTTATTTAAACAAGACAGCTGTGAAACGACGTGTCCTCTGCTGTCCGCTATTATTTTGGTGTCTGAATCCTGGTGTGTGTCCTCAAAAAATTCCTCCGTGGAATGAAAACATTAGTGCCCCTGACATACTGCATACTCTGACCATCTCATACTTCAGTGCACGTTATTTATGGAGCAAAAATGGCTGCTGTGCAAGTCATTAACTGTTATAGGAAACAGAGAGTGAATGAAGAGCCACAAGCCAGTGTTATTTGTTTAAAAATATAAGAAGAATAACAAGCTGCTGGAAACACTACTCAGAGATTCTGGTCCATATTGACATGATAATATCACACACTTGCTGTAGATTTGTTGCCTGGACATCTCCCATTCAACCACATCCCAAAGGTGCTCTAATTGAATTGAGGCCCGGTGACTGTGGAGGTCATGTGAGTACAGTAAACTCACTTTCATAGTCATATCTTGTTGGAAGCAGTCATCAGAATATGGATACCCTGTGGACATGATCAGCAATGATATTCAGGTAGGCTGTGGCATTTAAAGTTGATGCCACAGCAGAAATCGAGACTCGACAGACCAGGCAACATTTTTCAAATCTTCTGTTATACAATTTTAATCCATTGTAGCCTCAGTTCACCGTTTTTAGGTGACAGGAGTAGCAATCAGAGAGATCTTCTGCTGCTGTAGCCCGTCTGCTTTAAGGTTTGACATGTAGTGCATTCAGAGATGCTCTTAAGGATACAGGGTTGTAACAAGTGGTTATTTGAGTTACTGTTGACTGCCCATCAGGAAACAAGCCAGTTTTGTCCAGAGTTGGTTGTGTGGGAAAATCCCAGTGAATCAGCAGTTTCTGACCAGCTTTTTTTGGCACCAACAATCACATCTGCTTAAATCACCTTTCTTCCCTATTCTGTTGTATGGTTTAAGTTTTAAATGCTTCCACATGCATAAACACATTCAGTTGCTACCATGTGATTGGCTGATTAGATGGATATTTTGAATAGCTATACATATATAATCGGTCAATGCTAAAATCTGTAGAACATCTGAACAATTTAATAAAGGGACAAAGACAAAGCTTTTCAGAGGTTTTACTCATTTTTTTTATTATTATTAATTTTGTTTATTGTTTTTTAGAGTCACTGAAAGCCCTTGCTGATGCTATATGCTCATACCCCAGCATTCATAGCAGGTAAGCTCTAATAGATTTTTCACTCTGTTCTGCTATTGTTTTGTTTTCTACTTACTCATGTTTCAGTGTGTTCATCTTAAACCCGCAGTAGTCGCTTTGTGTTTGTTCCCGGTCCTGAAGACCCTGGTCCAGGCACCATCCTGCCACGGTAAACCTTAATAGACACTTAGATTTCAACTTTATTCTGTGAGATTTTGATTCGAGTGGTTTGAACAAATGTGGGTAAACTATGTTTCAGACCTCCCCTGGCAGACCACATCACAGAGGAGTTCAGACAGAGAGTGCCATTTTCTGTGTTCACAACTAATCCATGCAGGTGAAACAAACATGTGGCTCTTATTTGATGCACAAGTATCTGCTAGTGTGTTTAATTAAGCTTGGAGTACAGGTTTTAGATATGATTTTGAATAGTTTTAGTTAAAACCATGCAGACACATAATGTAATGATGCATATTTCTCTGACAGGATTCAGTACTGCAGCCAGGAGATTATCATTATCAGAGAGGACCTGGTCAACAAGATGTGTAGGAATTGTGTCCGATTGCCCAATAACAATCTTGACATTCCAAACCATGTGAGTTTCAACTTTTCTTAACAAACCTGTTCATACAGGAAGAATCATCACTTCAGCATTCATCATGTTGTCAGAGGTTTATAAGCCTTTGTTAATCATTTTTTGCTAATATTTTTAAAGCAAAAAGTAGCTTTTAGTAGTGATAGTAGTATTTTTCTTTTTCTTTCTCTTCTCAGTTTGTTAGGACAATCCTATCCCAGGGTCACTTGACTCCACTGCCTCTGTATGTCAGTCCTGTATTCTGGGCCTATGACTTTTCACTGCGAGTCTACCCGGTACCTGACGTCATCGTCTTCGCAGACAAATACGACCCCTTCAGCATCACTAACACAGACTGCCTCTGTGTCAACCCGGTATGAATGAATGACAGATTCTTTGTCAGAAAATCGTAGAGGATACTTTCTTCTAATATAAGTAAGCAATATCTTTTTTTAACCTGTTTACTTTGTCAGGGTTCCTTCCCAAAAAGTGGATTCAGTTTCAAGGTGTACTATCCATCCAACAGGACAGTTGAGGACAGGTGGGGTGTAGTCTTAAAGTTTTTCCTCTCTCTTTATTTTTGGTGTATTTAACAGTGACAATGGTGGTTTTAATGGTGATTGTGCTCAAACTAAACAGTTTTCTTATTTCTTCTTCACAGCAAACTTCAAGGGCTGTGAAGAAAATCCCGGATTTACAATTTGACTGTACATTACTTTTGTATGATATTAGATGTTGAAAATTGACTGGTAATCAAATAATTTTATGGTCTTTGAGTCTTTGTTCTATGAGGAATAATAAAGTTTTTATGCTTTGTACTGAACTTTCTGACCTTTTTGTGTCTATGCATTGAATTGCAACTTGAACCATCTTTAGTAGTCAGTAGCATTAAGTTAATAACATTATCAACTCCTATCTGTTTTACCCTCTATAGTCACTATATCATAGCTTTGTGAAATATGTTTTTCTAAAATTGTTTCAAAAGGACCGACACATTTTTATATGTGCAACCAATTTTACTCAATTAATGTGCAAGGTAAATACCAAAGAGTGGCTCTTGTGATAGATGCATCCTGTCCCTGATACAGGCATATATGCTGTTGGATTCAGCACAGTCAGAGCTTTGAGTTCTGCTGTAGCCTCTCCCATTCAGCTTGGCAATTTATTTATTTATTTTTATAATTTTATCTTTATATAACATCCATTTCATATGAAACTTTAACGAAACGAAAAGCGTTGTTGCGCTTTGTTCTGCGTTTGGGAGTCTTAAATTTTGGGGGTACTTTTCCACCCTACTATTAATGAAAACAATTAAATGTGGAGACTTTTATTTTGAAAAGAAAAACGTCTCCATTTGATTTTGACCTAATTGTGCGTACCTGTTTCTTATATGAGAGTTGTCCTGTAGCAGTAGTGACTTCGTAGTAGTAGTAGTAATTATAACAATAATAATATAAATAATAAAACCTTTATACAACGCGGGACGGCCTAGCCCGTTAATTCCGACCTTATAAAGATGGTGGATTTAAAAAGTCTGTCATTTCCGGTCGTGCCCCCCAGAAGATTGTGATGACCTTACATAAATGGCGCATTGCTACTGAAATTTGCAAGGAACCCTAGTATCTGATAAGGTAAAGCGATGACAGGACTGGCTAGATTTTGTGTAGGATATTTGAATTCTGGTTAGTTTAGACATAAACGAGGTAGATATATCTGAGCGGTATTTAGCGCACAGTTTTCGGTGTGTTTTTCTTCTGCAGAGGGAAATAACTGTTTGGTGCTTGCTAGCACGAATTACAGCAAAGCAATGAAGAGAATTTTAGACAAATATATGAATTAACAGCATTTTGTTAAGCTGTTATTCACTGTAAGTCTTCCATGTAATATTAGAGGTATGTTTAAATGCCAGCGTTGGGCTAGTAGCTTAAATAGTTAAGGTAGAAAAGTAGGTCAGCATTTGTCGTGCTACTTGCTAACATGATACAATCCGCTGCCATGGTAAATGATGATGTGACTTTGACCTAGAAACAAGCAAATCTCTACTTGACACAGAGAGAGCATGTTCTATTTTTATGGCTAATTTTGCTCACCTCCACTGTTTTAAATGTGGGTCATTTCCTTGATTGTTTGTTTTTGCTTGTTTTAAAGATTATTTTTGGCCCGGGATTAATGCGTTAATAGAATAATCCTATTGGCAATAACCTAGTCGATTTCTCAGTACCTTACTTCTTGCTTTGATAGGAAACAAAAGAGGCTGGCATGGCAGAGGGAAGGGCAGAGATGGAAGAAGACAGGGGAGATCTGCCCAACGGAGAGGATGACAACGACTCGGATAGAGATGAAGATAACAGATTAGTTGGTTGGATATTACATGAAGATATGGATGAGGACGAGGAAGATGAGGAAGTGGACGATGAGCAGTTATTAGACGCTGAAGCAGTTGAGCAGGACGCCCCAGCTGAGCGCAGTGGTCATATAGCAGTGGTTGACAGAAACATCATGTATGTGTGGGGTGGATACAAGGTATGCTCCTAAACTGCATTGCCATTATGTTTCTGTATCTTTCTGCCGTCTCCATAATTGTCTAAATTTCACTGTGTTCATCCTCCTGAACAAGAATGCTGAAAACCATGGATTCTTCGACTTGTATCTGCCGAGAAACGAGATCTGGACCTACAACATGGAGTCAGGAGTCTGGTGAGGGCATCTGGCTTGCAAGCCAATCATACCTCTACTTTGTAATTGTGTACAAAAATGAATATAAACATATATATATTTATATATTTATTTTTTTCTATTTACAGGACAAAGCATATAGCTGGAGGTAGCCTCCACACATCGATGTCAGGCAGCTGTGGGGTGTGTGTTGATGGAGTTCTCTACCTTTTCGGGGGGCATCATGCCCGGGGAAACACAAACAAGGTAGGGTGTGACTAGGGTTAGACTAAATTTCCTATCTGCTTCTGGTGTTTTTAAATAGGTGCTTGCATCACATTACTTTAAAAACATATCAGCCAGCTGTGCGAGCGGACAGTCTTTACAAAACGTCTTTGCTCATATAGATTTACCGCTTGCCCTTGAGAACTCCCAGCCTTGTGTGGGAGGAAATGAGGGATCTTAAAGGACTTCCGCCATCATCCAAGGACAAGCTGGGCTGCTGGGTTCAGAAAAACCGGTAACAGGATAAGGGTTTTTGTTTGTATGTTTGTTTTGGAGGTTTTTTTAACGTAGTTACTCATTGTGCTTGAGAAAATAAGGCTCAGTTTCACCAATCCTTCATTTCTTTTGACAAACATGTTTTTAGATTAACTGTGAAATGTTTTTTTTTTCCTATAAAAAGAGTAAAAACAATAGATTGATCTTGAGTTTACTTGAAAGTAAAATGGCATTAATTTTGACACAATGATGGTCGTTGTTTTAGAAGTTTTATTACTGTATAGTTTACATACTCTAATTGTAGAAATGAATGTTGTGGTAATTTTTGGCTTTTAATGATTTCTTTTTCCAGGATGGAATGATTGTACGGCAGACATCATTAATGACTGAGTGCACAAGTTTGAATTTATTTTGGATTTCCTCTAATCCAAACAGGGTGAAATACATACATACATACATACACCCCCGCTTAAAATTTGATAAACTCTCCTTTGACTAGATGCTGTTTCTAGTCATCAATACTTGCTTCATTGTGGTTGGTGACACTAGCCCTCCAGCAGTTTCCAGTTCGTGGCAGGCTTGAGCCTTGGTGGTTCCTGGGTTGTTCGTAAACATCCTAACCAATTTCCTCTTATCTGAAGGTGACAGTTTGGTTCTTCCTCTAGACACTGGACAAAGTGGTGACACATCTGAATGTGTGTGAATCTAAAATTTTCCTCCTTATATCTTCTTGAAGTTTCACATTGTTCTGAGTATTGGTCAATCCAATGACTGCTGTCAGGCAAATCCTTTTCAATGCTGCACATAGAAACTACCCGTTGTAGTCAATCACGATCACTAATGAGGCCTTTGCCTTCAGAGCCACTTATTAAAAGATTTAAGTGAGTTTATATATATGTGTGAGCTTGTATGTATGCTTTTGACACTGTGTGGATTAGAGATTTGTTTGTTTTTTAAGTCATTAAAGACACATGTACAATCCTTCCACGCTGGAAAAACAGTCCAAAGAAATCATTAAAAGTCCAGAGTTCATGCTCATGATAAATCTGTGGTCATTTCTGATCACAACACAATGAGAAATGCATAAGAGAGATCATTTCTGTAAGATTTTAAATATGTAAGTAATTTGTCTGAATGATTGCAGAATTATCTACTTTGGGGGCTATGGCTACGCTGCACAGGGCGCTCATCGAGGGACTTTTGAATATGATGAATCCTCTTCTCTTGTGGTCTGTAAAAACAAAAATCTTATGACAAATGATGCATTTAAACAAAACTATTATAAAATTGTCTTGAAATCCATTAGATGCTGTTTTTGCTAATTAAATGTACTCTTGATAGCTGGAGCTTCTTGAATAATTACGGCTTAATATCTAAATGTATCCCTCTGCCTTGTCCTCTTTGTTTTCACCGCTACAGTGGGACAGCCCTGGGCGAGGCTGGAACAACCACATCCATATCCTGGATCTGGAGACGTCAACGTGGAGTCAGCCAATTACCACGGTAAAAACACTTCCTTACAACTTCAGCACATTCGATTTTATGCATACACACAAATGCGTGTGTCACATTGCCCTGCAGTAAAACTTGGAAACATCCTCTGTAATCAAACAGCCTCTCCCTTTTTCTTCTAATTTAAAAAAAAAAAAAAAAGAGAGATCTTAGTGATCTTTAAACAGTATTTTCAATTTGTCTTGGTTTGGCCTGATGCAGGGGGACACCCCTTCACCCAGAGCAGCTCATGCCTGCGCAACAGTTGGCAACAGAGGCTATGTGTTTGGTGGCCGATACAAGGTAAGCATGGGCAAAACGTGAGATTTCAAATCAAAGCATTACTTTTCTTCTTTTTTTTTCCACTCCTAAATTATGTGCATAAGTGTGTGCGCTCATTTAAAGATAAAGATGTTTTCAAAATAAACAAATGTACTTTTGTTTTGTTCACAGAACTACAGATTAAATGACCTGTACTATCTTGACCTGGACATGTGGGAGTGGCATGAAATGTAAGTGCTTCTTAATGTGCTGTGGTATGTAATCCACACTATAAAGGTTTTTATTAATCAGATCATACATATTATACGGGTCATAGCAAAGGTTTTGAATTGAATCTTTTTCTTTTTTTCTTTTCTTTTTTTAATATCACGTTTCTAATTGCAAGACTATCTGATCCGATTATTCCCCTGTGACCAACTCTGCCTTGCTCTAGGAGCGTTCCCCAGCAGGGTCCAGTGGGCCGTTCCTGGCACTCCTTCACTCCTGTGTCACCAGACCACATCTTCCTATTTGGAGGTTTCACCACAGACAGGGAGACGTTGAGTGAGTCAGACACTCGACCTCAAGGAGCAAATAATCAGAGGTCCTAAAATAATACCTGATCTCAAAGAGATTATTTTTCTGTCTTTTAGGTGATGCTTGGCTGTACAGTGTGAGCAAAAATGAATGGAAGCCTTTCAAACACAGTCACACAGAGAGCCCCAGGTGACCATCTCACGTTACTGTGAACAGCTGGCAGTGCGCTGGCACTTTTTCCTGAGCTAAAATGTGGACAATGTTTGACTTTGTGATTTTTTAGGCTGTGGCACACAGCGTGCGCTGGTCCAGATGGCGAAGTGTTTGCGTTCGGAGGGTGTGCCAACAACCTGCTGTCGCAGCACAGAGCTGTAAGATGGTCATCATATCTCAATTTAACCTGCAGTTAATGCAAATTTTCACTTGGTGAATTAGATTTTTTCCTCCACTTCACAGGCACACAGCAATGACCTGCTGGTTTTCAATGTTCAGCCCAAATCATTAGTTCGGTGAGTGCATACAGATTTGAAATCCATTTCAATTTATTTTGCCGTCACGTCGTGTTCATCTAACTCTCCAATTTCCAGGTTCTGCATGGAGACCATCCTTCAGCACAGGGAGCGTTTGTCTAGCTACTGGGACTGTTTGCCTAAACACCTCCTGCACAGCCTCAAACAGAGAATGGCACGTGTCAACACACTGGGCTCTTAAGAGGACAATTAGAGGACAATATGTATGCGTGGAAGGGATACATGCTTTCTGAAAGCAGGTAGTCCTTTTCATGTCAGTGGATACTTTCATACATAAAAACCTCTCCAGGGAATGCTGAACGGCTTCGGATTTGTTAGAAATGCATCCCGCCTGACGCATGATGGTTCACAGGCCATCCTCAAAACTGTTAATCACCTTATAGATGTTGCCGGGACAACCATCATTGTTGAGTGGTGGTGGTGGTGATGCGATAGCACAGAGGAGAAACCTCTCACTACTTTTGGGATTAGCTTTTTTTTTTTTTTTTTTTTTTTTTTCTCTAAACATTCTTTGCCCATCTTAATTTTGATGAGTCGTTTCGACAGTAGTGATGAAAAGCTTAAATGACGGCGTCGTTTTCTGTCCAGATTAGATGCGTCTTATGACGACAAACGTGAACTAAAAACAAAACTTAAATTCATTAAGACAGTGATTCTGTATCAAACAACAAATTAAAAATAAGTTTGCTGTAATTATTACTATACTTTTTGAGAATATCTTGAATACAGTGTTTATTGATGTTGAATGATTTTCCGAAGTTCTCACAGACCTAAAACTCGTGCTTTATGCTACACATGACTATCTACTTTAAGGCACAGAAATGCTAACTTTAGGTTTTTGTGTGTGTATATATGATTATTTATATAATTGTGTGTGTGTGTGTGTGTATGTGTGTGCGTGATTCTGTACGTTCAAAGAGGCTTTTAAAGCCTGAAATTGGAGAAAATAAATTGTTGAAAGTGGCTACTGTAGCATACGAACTTAATTTAATCAATTAACTCACTGCAAGTTTATTGGGGCTGCGGCTTTGTTTGGAATTGCCTGGTTTGCACAAAATTCCCTTGATTGATTTAGTTTGTTTTTTGTTTGTGTTTTTTTTTGTTTTTGTTTTTTTAAGTGTGGGATTAAAAAGGCATATTATTACTGCAATGCATAATTTGTACTCAGAAAATAAACACATGACATATTCAGCTTTGTATTTGGTGAACCACAACATGTAACAATCTCAAGAATTCTGAGAAAATCACCTATATTTCAGACATGGGTGGTTAAGTCTGCAGAGTCTCAGTGAACCGGACTGAGGTGCAGTTCCGTGCTGAAGAAATGCTGTAAATTTCAAAAGTCTCTCTGGCTCGTGTCTTCTATCCTTCATTTTTTCTTGGCAGCCAGCAGGTTTGGAGCAGACACCTTGACTTTTCCCGGCATGTTTCTGGATAGGTCAGAATCCTGCGGCAGAGCGTCGTGAGAAAAGGGACAGTTTGAATTGTAACACAAGGGAAAACTGTGCTTCCATGCGTAACAGTTTCAAACAGTTATCGATAAGATTATTCTATTTTTACAGTTTGTTGGGTGGAAAATGTGAAGTTAAAAAAAACCCTGAAACATCTGTTTGACCCTAAACGTAATCCAATAAAGATTCAGCAGCAGGTGAGATGACAGTGTGCTGAAGTTCATTCATTTTAATCTCGTGAAATGGCTACAAGTGAGGCGACTTTATTAAAATGCTTCTTATTTTGTGTAGCATTCCTTGATAAATGACTGGATTGTAGTTATTTTCTAATGGATACTAACTATGTAAATTTAGCAACACAAATTAACAGAAAGCACTCTTTTTAAAGGCAAGAAGGTTTTTTGTACCTTGACGCTGCGGAACAGGTCTTTCTCTCTTGGTGACACCTCTTTGGCTTTCACGAAGCTGAACACTGCAGTGCGTGCAGCTGGTAGGAGCACAAACAAGAATTTACCATCAGCTTGAAAGAAACTATCTTTACAGTAATGTCAGTCAAAAGCTTTCTGAATTACCTTTGCCTTTTTTCTGAGAACCTGGTGTCAGTTTCACTTTGTGTCTGCAGAAGACAAGCAAGCAGTTAGGCTTTGGTCTCTTCAATTTGACTAATACAAGGAAAAGCTGATACCACTCACTTGTAGTTGGAAAGAGCAGTGTACGGAGCGCAGACTGGCACTGCAAACAGCATCACATCCTCCGGATGCGGCTGGCCTGTTAGAGAGGTGAGCAGATTCTCTGCTTCCTAAAGTAACAGACAAAAAGAAATCCTTTAAAATAAAGCTATTCTTTTTAGTAGTATTTTTAAAGGGCATACAGATTTCTTTTTTAGGATTAATAATCCATATTTAAATATTTATACTGCAAACTTACCTCTGCTCCAGGATTGTCCTGGTCCACCTCATCTTCCTGAAAGAGAAGAAAGCTTTGTTGAACCTTTCCAGCTACCAGTCTGTGGCCATGAGTCACCAAACAGCCACAGATAGGTTTGTTCTAATTACAGTATTGTGTAAAAGTCTTGAGCTACTCTTAATTTCTTTATATGTTTCTTCTAAGGAGGCAGACTTTGATTATTTTTTTATGCAGATAACTTTGTAAACATAATCAGATATTATACATACACATACTGAATCCTTTCATTACCTTATCCTCCTGTTCTGCAGCACCTCCCTCCTCTCCGGGCTGCTTCTTCTCCTCCTCCTCCCCTCCACCCTGCTCTGCTTTCTTCCCAGCAGTCTCCACATTACGAGCTTTCTGATGTTGTTTCTGAGCGGCCGGTTTCCTGACGGGCTCCTCTTTCCCCTTCCCTTTCTTTCCTTTCTTCCCTTTATCTTTCTCCTCCTTCGTGGAACCAGCTGACTAAGGAAGCAAAGCAGCTGAAATGTTATTTACTGCGACACCATCGAGAACCACGTGCGCTGCAAGTACTAGTGCCAGCTGCATGTAAGGGTTTTTCTATTCATTCTCACCCCAAGCAGCTGCATCATCAGCTCTCTGTCCTCTTCATCCTGATCTTTATACTTTTCTTTGATCTTCTTCAGTTTGTTCTGTAATGACAAAAGAGTGTGGCTGGTACCTTTAGCCCATTTTTTAAACTAAATGTAATCTTATAATCTTCTCATTTAGTAAAACTTCAGCTCTCAATTAAAAAAAATACTAAAAGGTTTTAAAACCTCTGATGCTTGCACAGCACAAAAAATGCCGACTTCATCCGTCCGTCTCACCTTTTGACCTCTCTTTAACGGCTGCTGAGAGGGTCCACTGCCACTTTTGGACCCCTGATCCCCCACCGGTCCACCGGATGACTTGTCAGGCTTCTCCTCAGTCTCACAGCCCTCGAGTTTCTGCTGCTGCTTCTTCTTCTTCTCTTCTCTAAGGGAGGAGGCAAAAACACAGCGACCGGTCATCTTTCTCTGCTCATGCTGTCATCATCCGCTTGTAATATAAAACAGGATTTTCATTTGGGTTATACGCTCACCTTCTCTGCTTGGCAGTCATGTGTTTTTTCCCCTGTGAATCTACGTCATCCTGAAAGTCAATGAATAAAAAATTGCTATTTATTGTACTTTAAATGAGATGGAAAAAACTTAAATGTCCAAAGATGGTAATATTTGCCTGAGCAGTTGTTTCTTTTTTGAAGCCGGCATTCTGGGAGCTCCTAGAAATAAGGAGAAATGTTATTAAAGTACTTTTAATTCTGCAAATATACATCTGTTTGGCTTTTCTTTTGCTTGGTTAGTGGTACTACCTGCTGGGTTGTAAATGAGAGAGGGTGATGGTCGTATCTGGAAAGCTGAATTCTTCACTCTCTTCATTCTCTTTTTCCATACCACTGTCACTCCGCTCTGACACCTTCTCTCCTGTATCTGCTGCAGAGTCTACTTCTCCACTCGCGCCATCATCCTCCTCCTCTGTGTCGTCCTCCTTTTTCACCTCCACCTCCTTGGTCTCTCCATCGTCTGCTCTTTCTTCACCCTGATCTTCATTACTGCTGTCATCCCCTAGAAAGGCAGCAGAAATGGCTCAACAAATGCATATAGATAGATATAGACAGAAATTACATCATTGATGGCTTCTTCCTACCTATGAGCTCCTCTCCCTCATCTAATAGCTCGGCAGTTCTGGATGTGGCCTCTTCCATGTCTTCCTCTACGGTTCTCACCTTCCTCTCCCCTTGGTGCCGAAACACACTCTGATCATCCACCTGTAAAAAGCAGAAGAAACATTAGTGAATTCTTTAAAAATGATAAAGGCTTGAAAATACACTCACAGCTAGTGATGGTACTCACCTTGAAGAGGAACCCAAAGCCCATAATTAAGTAAGAAGGTGGCAGAAAATTTTTCTTTCCTAAGGGAAAAAAATTACAAAAATGAGTCCCATCTGATCTCTTTGTAGTCGGTCTTTCATGCATTCGAATTCTGCTCTTTGATACCTCTGATCATGAAGCTTCCAGTTGTCAAGTACTCGCCAGTGGGAGCGGTTTTAGACACCTGGGGGAGAAAAAAAACACATAATACCACTTATCAATTTATTAATAAACAATTATACTATAAAAAACACCACATGCCTGTAAGTTCAAAGGTCCCAGAGAGCGTTTAGACTTTAGTATGGAGCAATTTTGTGAGTGTATCCCTGATTTAATTACTGCAGTTTCTCATTTCTTAAACAGCCATGTCCAAAGACATATCAAAATATATCAAAAGACGTAATTATTGGCCTGCTTCAAGCAAAGGAAACAAGTAAGGAAACTACAATAACCTGGAGAGATTAGTGGTTAACCATCTCTTAGGAAGAGGGATTGTAATCAGTGATCGCATATCAAATCAGAAAAATACAACAGAAGAGCTCACAGCTTTGATTAATAGTGAAAGTAAGAACATTTCCATGCGGACAATGCAAAGACAACTCGAGACTAAAGAATTAAATAAGGAAAACCACTTATCAGTGTGGCTAATAGGGAAAGGAGGCTTCAGAGTGCTAGGGAACATAAAGATTGGACTCTGGAGCAATGAGGAAAAGGTCATGTGCTCTGATAAGGCCTGTCCTGAAGTGATGGGTGCGTCGAGGTAAGAAGCAAGGCGGATGAGGTGATCCACTCATCGTGCCCAGTGCCTACCACAGAAGCTTGTGGGAAAATGTTATGATCTGAGGCTGTTTCAGTTGGTCAGGTCTAGATTCACCAATGAGGCCAGCTGACTATCTAAATGCACTGAATCACCAGGTTTTTCCTTCTTTGATAGCGCCTGTATATTCCAAAATGATAACGTCATGATTCATTGGGATGAATCGTATCACTCTCCTCAATGATAATACATACATAAAAAACATGAAGAGTTTTCTAGACTCACCTGATGATGATGAACCCACCAAGCACTGGTGACAATTTTGGCATCCCAAGCAGCACTGTAGCACACAGCCATGGTGCCAGCTTCTGTCAGAGTACGGGGAGGGATGGGATTCCCTGGAGCAAGACGATGAGCAAGTGGAGGGTGTAAGGAGAAACTAGTTTAACTCAGAGAAACCTAAACTAGTTTAGTGGGGGGAAATGCATTGAAAGCTGCATTTTAAGTTTACCTGAGGGGTTTTTGATGACACAACTAGTTGCTCCATGGAGGTCAGCATGAACATAGATGTCACCTGAGAAAGTATAGAACAAGTGATAAACCAGATTTTGACGGTATTTATTTTCCAAGAGAAGTGTGTAGAAGCTTCCTTACCAGCCCGGAGGTACCGTTTAACGATCATCTCGTTCTGCTGCTGGTCCCTTCCTGCGATGACGAGATAGTTCTCGGAGCTGATGAACCACAAGAACTTTTCAAACCTGCCAAACGGGAACAGACAGTTAAAGCAGACTCAACAGATCAAGCACATTATAAAGTTCCCACACATACACATCCATGTCTTACCAGTAGACTTTCCTGGCCTTCTGAATGGTGGTCACCGTCTGGACTTCTTTCAGGGTCTGCTGTGTTTTTTTCTCAGCTGATTTCATGGCCTTTAGTGACATTAAGTTAGAAAAATTATCAGTAAAATCTAAATTTAAGTATAAGAGTATAAAGTACATTATTCTGTTATTTCACAACAGATGTAGCCTCAAGGCATTTTATTGTAGCGTAAAGACCCGGCAGTAGTAGAAAGAAACTCATACAATCAGTTGACCCCTTGTGAGCAAGCACTGTTCACAGTGGGAAGGAAAAACTCCCTTTTAACAGGAAGAAACCGCCAACATAACCAGGTACAGGGAGGAGCAGCCATCTGTCGTGACTGGTTGGGGGTATGGGGGAAAAATAAAAAGAGCAAACAGAAAAAGGACAAGAGAGAAACTGTGAGAGAGAGCCCCAGAGTTTAGTGATAACTTATGATTAAATACAGCAGTGGTGTACAAACACGTGGGAAGCAAAAAGAGATGAGTGAAGAAGAGCTGAAGGTGACGGCTAGTCGGCTTGAGTACATTCATTTCTCCACTGCAATTAGTTCCAGGTCATATGCCAGGCAATGGTAGCATTTTATTTAGTGGTGGTCGCTTCAGTCGCCCCGTCTCAGAAGAGATAAAAATGTATCTCACGCCTACCTCCCATCACCAGTGGTATCATGCGCTTTGTACAGTCAGTGGTCGCTTCCAGTGTGGACAAAGCTTAGTTGATGGTTCAGGGTAACCTGATCCAGCCCTAACTATAAGCTTTACTAAAACAGGAAAGTTTTAAGTCTAATCTTAAAAATAGAGAAAGTGTCTTGGCTCCCCCGCATAAAAAAACTGGGAGTTTGTTCCACAGGAGAGTTTTTTAATGCATAAGAAAACAACGTTCCTTAGAAGAACAGATCTGGATCTTGCTTCCTGCTGATCGTACAATCACATCATGGCATATGGAAAAATGAAAAGACAGTTTTCTTACTTTATCTGCTGCTTCAATGGTTTTCTGTTCCTTTTTTTCAGCGCTGCGTTTGAAGTCGTAGTACCTAAAAAAACACAATAATAAAGTCTATCAACTTTCCCCACATAATGCATTATTGTGTGCACATCACACATCAACCTACTTTTTGGCATTGGCATAAGCAGACAGCCCAAGATCCACATCCACCAACATGGGTTTGTTCCTCTGCAGCTTCTTGTTCTGTCCTTTGTCTTTATTTTTGTTTTTCTTCCCTTTCGTTTCCACAATTTCTTTCTTTTCTTCCTCTTCCTGATCCTCCTCAGAAATATACGGATTCCTGGATGTGACACAACACAATGCCGCGTATATCAATCTGACTTCACATAAAAATTACGACATTTAAGTTCATTGCTTTTTGGGGTGATCTCACTTTAAAAGCATGGTGATGTGGTTGGTCTGCAGCTTGAGCTCTTTGATGGCACAGGCCACGGGGTCTCCAGCAGCTTGTGCTTCTTTGACAAGAACACCGATCTCAGTCCAGTCCACCTGATTGGCCAGTGCGCTGCGCACCACCTGCAGCGCCCTCTCCACCACAGGCAGGTTCATCTCCACTAGTTCACCCTTTATTCTGTCCACCTCCTGCAGCACACAGAACGAGATTTCAGCAAAGTCACGATCAGCTGAGTGGTTATTGTCCTCAACATCTCCTTGTGCGTACAAGCAAGAATTATTATGTAAAGCCTTTGCTGCTAACCTGTGCTTGGTGTAGGGCCTCCAACCTCTGCTCATGGTCCTTCTTAACATTTTCCAGCTTTTTCAGAGCCTGTTTCTCCTGCTGCAAGGCCTTCAAGTCGATTTTTTGACTCTCCATCTTGGAAAAAAACTCATCTACCGCCTGTGTCAGATTATTGTGGTGGATTAGTCTTTATTTTTCTTGAAAAAATAACTTAATTATTATCCCCCAGGTATGTAGCTGCGCTAACATGTACCTTGTCAAAGGTATCAAACTCCAAATACGGGCTTTTTGCATGCTGGGCAAAAAGGAATGGATGGAATTCATCGTATCTGCAAGTAGACATCATACACATGAGCTAAACAATCCTTCACTTCACAACCAGATGAAAAAAGGTACTCCTTGATGTAAAAACAGAGTCATACGTGAGAAGCTCTTCACTGGGTTTGCCAGGAGTTAAACTTGGTTTCTTCTCAGTCTTTTGAATGATGTAACCCTTGTTATAATAAAGAAGAGTTAGTGAATTCAATCAGACTACTACAGAATCTTAATCTAAAAACTGCTTACTTTGCCACTGAAGTTCTCAGTTTTTTCCATGTAAGTTTCTGCAATCTGCAGAGCCTCCAGGATTTTAGGAGCAACTGAAGAAAAAAGCAGGGAGACCAAATTTAGTTGGAGATTTATAGAAAAATATAAGAGAAATAAAATAGTCTCTAACTGCCCTACTATACCTTGGGCAGAATCAACTTGACTGTCAATTTTGATAGAGCCCGACAGTCCTGCTTCTATCAAACTGTGCTCTATCAGAGTGGCTCCGTATGCTGTGGATGCGTTAGGAAAGGAAAAAAAGATTCATAGTCTTTCTACATGTTGAAACAAAAGATTAAACTTGCGTATCTTTTGCCTGGATACTTACGAAGGTGAGGATTCAGGACCCTTTTCACTTGCTCCCCATTTGGTGCTTTGCTAAGGATTTCAGTCAGCCTAAATAAAAAAAACAACAACAATAAATCACTGATATAAGGTTCTGAGTTTTGTTTTGTTTTTGTTTTTTAACTGAATTTTGAACCATGTTCAGTTTATCCAGAAACTAGTAAAGAGGTCCTTGCCGCTCCAAACTGATGAGAGGTTCGGGGGGTCTGGCGCTTTCCACAGGGTAGCGCTCTCTCACAGCAATCTTAACGTCTTCTGCCTCTGCTGTCCGAAACCGCAGCAGATTCAGGATGGTGTACTCATGATCTGCAAGGATGATGTTACCCTGAAAATGGAGATGAACACCCCGACAAATAGGCATAAACAGATATGCGGTTGCACGTAAGTAACAGGTTTTGAATATGAACATGAAATGTAAAAAGCATCTGAAATGTTTTCTGACCCTGTCATATAGTTCGATAATCAAGTGGTAGGCAGCTTCATCTGAGCCAAACTGGATGTCGACAATCCGGTCAATCCCAAGCTGCTTAATCTGGGTCAGTCGGCGTGTCTTCAGGTGTTTTCGACACTGAAAAAAACCTCTTTAACATCAGTTTCATCACAACAAGTGATCCAAAAACAAACAAACACAAATGTAGTATGTAAATAAATCACAACAACCACAAGTCATTGTAATGACATTTACATTTACTGTACAGATCCATCTATTAGGGACAGGCAAATCAATACAGTCACTGGATTTGTGCAAGTGAGGATACTAATTAAATTATTTATCCACAGTGAAGCCAATGGGACAATAAACTCATTACATCACAATAAATATCCTAAAATATCAACACAATTATATTATTTTATGTTTTTTAAATAGTCTTACTTTCATCGCAAACCCTGAAGGCATCATGTTCTTGGGCCATTCAAAGTCTGTGGAATGAATACGAGTCCCAGACTCGATCAGGAGAACAGCTTTGCTGTCAGGCCTGCCGATGCAACACTCTGTTATTCTCACTGATTCAAAGTGCTGGAAACAATTCAGTAAATTTACTGTTTAATTTTAAAGTACTTTACTTGAGTACTTCCATTTCCTGCTCTGGTAGGAAGGAAAATATCAGTAGTGTGCAAAAGTATTGAGCCGTCCCTAATTTCTATATACTTTTCCAAGTATATCAGACTTTACTGACTGACCTAAGGCTCTTTCAAAGTTTCCCTTGAAGACTGGTTGCCTTGTTATTTATTTTCAGTTCAGTCCTTGTACCTGACCATTTTCACAAGAATGTTGGTTTTTGTTGTTGTTTTTTTAGGCACTTGACACTGACCTAACAGGCCAACACATAACTCAAAGGATAAATGAGTGATGTGTCTAAAATCAATTTTAAATTGTATTTTTAACTCTGTTACTAGCAACCTGCCACAAAAGCACACATCTGTTCCCATTTCTGTAGCTGAAGCTATGCAAAATACAGACATCACAGTTTGACGGGCATAAAATTGTGTTTTTCCACTAACAAGGTGATTACTAAGGAACTATTAGTCAAAAGAACAAAAGAAGAATTGACAAGTCTAAAAAAAAAAATACTATCTACAGCAGATGAACAGCAACTGACTGGGACACACTTGAAACATATTTCCGAAGACGATGCACAGTCGTAGATTAGAATACTGAAGTTTACAAATATATCTTATGATTCACTGAAATGTGGCAACTTGTGTATGAATGCATCAATTGTCATTAGCATAAATGAAATGCAAAACCTAACAATGTCATTCTGCTGCATAACTAGTTTTGTGATATTTCTGTTGTATTTACTAGCTTTATTCATTATAAAAGAGAAAAACTTTCAGAGGACAGTTTTCTTACTTTTGCAAACGGATGAGATACGTCTTGTTGTCGATGTCATACACATTATAGACTCTCATGCCAATGTAGCTGCGGAAGAAAGAGGTAAAACTTCATGATTAACTAAAAGTGTGTGAATATGCAGTGGACAGCCAGTCAGACGAGAGTTAATTTTAGCTTAGCTTAACAACAAGCACCTACTTGGCATTGATCTCGGCAATAACGGCCCTGATATCCACAGTAGTAAATCGTGTTTTCATCGTGATTTTAATTCAGGGTACAGCAACAACAAAAAAGAACTGTTCAAAGTGATAGGGAAAATATTCACATTTCTACAGCAAAATCGGCAAAGAAAACATGCAGGTAATTCCTGAACATGCGCACATATGGCAGTTTTACGGAAACTGGTAAGGCACAAAAATGATCAGGTCCACGCCTTTTGCGCACAGTGGTCGTGAGCGAATAGGACTCTTATCTGGTAACGTTATTCTTGTTATATGAATGTAGGTGAAGCGGCTGCTTTGCTCCAACGGGACCTGTTTCTGTATGCTTTTAAGCTAATGGTCTAGATTTTACCAATAAACGTGCAACAATGATGCACTACTCAAACTGGCTCATTGACGTAAAAAACAGGGCAAGCTTTCGAAATGAGTACAAATCACCACCTAACACCGACTGGATTAAGAGGGGGAATATTGCGGACATGCAGAATAACAACCCGCATCTTAACGAAAAAGCATCCGAACTAGCAGCTGCCATTCATCTCTTGAAAAAAGGTAAGAAATCGATTTGCAGCTATATATCTGGGCCTGCTGCGAATAATTCAGCTCGAGTGGCACTTTTCATACGTGACAGGCCATATTTTGTTGTTTCTTTTAATTCAAACCATGTTCGGACTGATGTGAGGGAAGCAGCTAGAGTTTCCAGTTTCCTCCTTCAGGTCAAAGTGGAGGGCGAAGGCGTGCTCCGTTACCAGGGCGACGGTCAGCTAACAGGACTCACGCTAACGGCGCTAGGCTAGCACCCTCAATGCGACTTCAATGTCCTTTTGACGCAACAGTACGCTAAAAAAAATATATATATATATATATTTTTTAAACTTATGAGCGAAATGAAGCATCCACATATGCATGTTGTGGATAGTCGACGCATAAGTGGTGTCTAAAACTCAAAGGAATGCATCGTAAGTAACTAGTTAGGAGCTGAGCGGAGTGATGACAGGTCTGTCTGGGTTACACATCGATTACGTTTCTTTACAAATGTCTTTTATGTATTTGCTAACTATGAGCTGGTTTAACTGTAACTGACTAAGTAAATGTTATTGTTAGTTATATGTTTTTCCCCATACATTAAATCAGCATTATACCGATAATTGGTAACGTTAGAGTTGACCTACACGCCCGCCCGTATTTGCCATTTCTATTGCCAGACATATACAGCGAGACAGAGAGAGACTATAAACAGTAGTCAGTAATTAAAATAAAAAAATAAAAATAGACAGCCTATATATTAAAAAATACTTTTCTTATTAATTTTGGATAGTTAAGACATTAAAAATCAGCTTTCTTAGCAAGAAAGAGCATTAAAAAAAGATGTTATCTGGTTTGAATTTAGCTATACAGATTGTCAAAGCTGCAGTCACACAAAAGTAAATCTCCTTTATAGACGACACGAAGTGATTTTGCTCTTGTGGGTTCTTTCGTGTATTTATTATGTGTGTGAATTAGAAAAAGACAGATACAAAAGGCGAGACTTCCACTTTTGACATTTTCCATACTACAGACGTTACAGCTTTTGTTATACAAAATGAGTTGGTACAAAAGATAAGGATGCAAGGAGTAGAGGTAGTGAAGGTAGATGAGTTGGGATCAAGCGTCCAAAGCAAGGAGCAGTGACCAAGAGGTGACCAAGAGAGTTCAGGCAGGGTGGAGAGAAGTGATAGAAGGAGTAAAATAGTTATTACCAGTTAGTTAAAATCATTAAAATTAAAGCTACATTTGTAAGTAACAAATTCTGAAAGACCCTAGTTTCTATATGGGTAATAGGTTGACCTCTGCATTCTTTGACTGTACACTGACTATCTTTGGGTTTTTGACTGTTGGATGTATGAAAAAAAATGATTTTATACCAACTTACATGTTTGATAAATTAATAGTCTTCATTGTTTTCTTACAGTTTTAAGACAAAATGTCTTCAATTGGATGTTGAGGGCTATAAATTAGAGAATGACAGCTCCTTGTCTCCCACCAAAATTATCATGGGCTTTATTGTCCAATGGGGCGTGTTCTAGTTTTTACTGTCTGTGGAGCACAGGATTCCCCTCTAGATTAGGCAGACTTGTTTTTTTCCTGTGCAATTACACACACAATTTAAATTATTCATAATATTAATATGAGAAATAATGTATTCTTGTTTTTTGAAAACCTTTTATATGTCTTTTTTATGAATTGTTGCAGGCTACAAAATAATCAAGAAAATTGGGGAAGGCACATTTTCAGAGGTCCTGAAAACTCAGAGCTTAAAAGATGGGAAGTTTTATGCATGTAAAGCCATGAAGCAGACAATAAACAGGTATGTACTCTGGAACTAGCTGTCAGTTAGTAATGTGCAGTTCCCCCATACTCTGCTTTGTAAGGGCAATTGATACATAAGTCAGCAGTTGAGTATTCTGTTCACAATAATGCACCAATTATGGTCATTAAATCTGGTAAGCCTGGTGTAGCTCACTGAATTAAGAAAGCAACCCATATATGTAGGGGTATCGCCCCAAGGAGTGTCTTCCTCTGCACTCCCTCCCAGAGTTCCTGTATTATCGCAATAAAAGCTAAAAAAAAGAAAGAAAAGAAAAAAAAGTACATCCTCTGTCATATTAAATGTGCTAATGGTTTACTCTGTTGTTAAGTCTGGAGCAGGCCAACAATCTGCGGGAAGTCCAGGCAATGAAGAGACTGAGCCCTCATGCAAATATTGTCCAGCTACATGAACTGATTTTGTAAGTGTTGCCTGTCACGTAGTTAAATGTATGATATGGTACGTCATGTTAATTCAACAAAATGTTTCAGTGACAAGGAAACTGGAAGGGTATCTTTGATTTGTGAGCTGATGGAAATGAATATCTATGAGTATATACAAGGTAAGTTTAAATCTGGCAGGGAGTCACTTTAACTTTTAGGCTCACTTTGTAGCTGTTTAAGGATCAAAACTGTTTTTATTCCTTGCAGGAAGAAAAACACCTCTGCCCGAACATACGGTAAAGCACTACATGTACCAGCTCTGCAAGTCGCTTGAACACATGCACAGGTAAAAAGGAAACACTCAAGTTCACATGAAATGATTAAATAAAGGCATTATTTGGGTATCCTGAGGCTGTGTTCTCTTTTATAGCTGTGGGATCTTTCACAGAGATGTAAAACCAGAAAACATTCTTATAAAGGTGAGATGCATCATTGCAGTAATCAGACTTAGAAGAATGTAATAGTCACACTTTTATTTTCAGTGTCATTTTTAACATATATTTGTGCAACTTGCAGCAAAACATTTTGAAGCTTGGCGATTTTGGCTCGTGTCGGAGCGTGTACTCGAAGCCCCCGCACACAGAGTACATCTCCACACGCTGGTACAGAGCCCCAGAGTGCCTGCTCACTGACGGGTATTACAGCCTCAAGATGGACATTTGGAGCGCCGGTTGTGTCTTCTTTGAAATCATGAGGTATCCTTTGCAGCACAGAATTTCACCTGTAATACTTGAAGTTTGGCTAGAGGGCATCGCATTTCAATTAAACTTCATTCCTCGTACAACAGCATTGCCTTTGCCCTTCTTTGCATTCTCAGCTTTCTGTGTAATTCGACCTCCTGTCTTCCCACCCCCAGCATAAACAAATGTGAAATGAAACCTGTGTGAATGGCTTTGCTGTGTCAATAATACCTGTGTGTTTCAGCTTGAATCCTCTCTTCCCTGGAACCAACGAGTTGGACCAGATTGCCAAGATTCATGATATTTTGGGAACACCAGATCAAAGTCTGCTCCAAAAGTTCAAGCAGTAGGTGGTCATTATGTTTATTACAGTTCATTATGGTAATTGCATGTGACCGAAAGCGGCACAAATAAATTGTGAATACAGGTCCTTCCATTAATGCTTGAACTGTATAAATATTTTAGATTCAGCTTATTTTTTTTACAACTTTAAGAAATGTAATGAAGTACTCCAAGTACACTAGGGTGGGAGCTAGGGCTGAAAATACATTTAAACTCTGTTACAAACTTCATCCAAATTACACACAAAAATTTATATCACAGAATTCTGCATGGCTTCATTAAATATGCTAAGGTTATTACACAAAACAAAATCAGCTAATCAGTACAGAAGTTTAATGTGCTCAGCTATGCTTGTCTCGGTGTTGTAATGTCTGTGCAGGTCTAGAGCGATGCATTTCAACTTCCCTCCAAAAAAAGGCACTGGCATCTCACGGTTAATCCCCAGATGCCCAGCTCCAGCTCTGTCTCTCCTCTATCAAATGCTTGCCTATGACCCCGATGAACGAATCACTGCTGAAACAGCCCAAAGGCACACATACTTTAGGGAAATAAGGTGAAGTGCTTAATTGTATTTATGTATCTTAACTGATAACTAATATTTTCCAGAAGTTAAATTATAGCCTTCCTTAGTGTCAAAGTCACAGTTTGAGTGTATTGCTTAAGGGCTTTAAATAAATATGCTCTTGTGTTTCTTCTCCTAGGATGGCAGATAAGAAGGCCGAGAGTCTTCACAGAGTTTCTGGGACTATGGATGTAATCGGAAGTTGTGTGACACAAAACTCAGTTGACCATATCTGTCGACCAGCTCGAGTTGGGAAACAACTGAGAGGGAGACACACAAGACAAACACCTTTAATGAGTGTAAGCTAAAGCTCTAAAAGTTGGCTCCAATAAAATCCACCAAATTACATCTGATACTTTCTCTATTTCCAGCACAACATGAAGCATGTAGCAGACACCCTCATCCGACGGAACATCCCTCATTATCCAGCAGAGCTGCCCAAGCTCAATGTGGTTGTACCGGGACCGCAGATCTCCTTCCCAGTCTCCACTATGCCCGCATTTACCGTCACTCACAGAGGCACACTGCCAACTATCACATCCAAAAAGTGCCAGTCACAGTTGGCCAAGGTAAACACCAGTATGACAGACACCAGGATTTTCACATTTTTGAATTCTTCATTATACCTTCTGGGAATAACATCTACCAAGAGCATTACACAAATGCAGTAAAATAAAAAAACAAAAGGCATATTAATGGTCACTAGAAAAAAATGTGAAGAATCAAATTAATACCACTAACCAAGTGCCCCGATGATGCTTTTTGATATGGCCTTTCATTTGGCTGCATCTACTCTCTTCACAGCCCCGGGATGACTCACACCATGCAGCTTTCAAGACCTACTATATGCCACCTCTGGATAGAAAACATGGAGGCTGCTGAGAGCCAAAAAACAGGAAGTATTACATTAAGAAGAAGAAGAAAGGAAAAAAAAAAAAAAAAAAAAAAAAAAAAAGCCTTTTAATACTGGCTAGACCTGTACTGAAATGGATAACTTGAGAAGACACGTCTGTAAAACATCACAACTGTGCTTGAGACGCGAGTCACAGAAGACCATAAAACCTGTTATCTCAACCGCAAACTGACAACTGAAATTCATAAACGGCATATTCTTTAATGCCGCGGATTAAGAGCATGGAGGTTTAGTTTTACTCTTAAAAATTGAACACACTGTACAGTGGGAACTTCTTGTAAAGCAATACGACACCTGCAAAAAGCAGCCACACCACTTGGGCTTGAGTTTTATTATTGTACAACTTTGAATCAAATGATTAAGCCAATTTTAACATCCCCCCCCCAAAAAAAAGAAAAGTGCACACAGATGTCTTCAATTTGCTACCCTGCTCTGACCTCCCAGCTATTTTTACAAAAACCACTTTTAGAAGTTTAAAACGTTACTTGAATGAGACTGAGACTGCCTCTATATAATTATAGTTTGACTTCACTGTAATACTCTGGAAGTTTCAACAGCTGGGTTTTTTTTAAAGACAAAGGGACAGTTCAAACAAATCTCCACTAACTTTGTTGACTCATATTTTTCCAGAAGCTGACATAAATATTTTTGAGGAAAACCTGAGATCAGGGAATTCCCCCCCCCCCCCCCCGAGTAAGATAGGAGAGGTCCAGTTGGAGAGTGCACTACCTTACCTGGAAATCTTCACATTCCACACAGTAGCTTTGATTAATCTGCTGGGATTCAAAGTTGTAAAAAGTAATAAATGTGAAAACATTCAGAGGTGGCGTTAATTTTTTTTTTTTTTTAGATTTCTAGAGAAGTGATGATCCTTGAAATAAACAATTTTTTAAAAAGCCCAGTCTTCCTGTACAAATGTCAAGAACAAGAACTTAAAACAGTCCTCAGCATCAGTGTTGTGGTTGGAAACAGATTTTGCACAGTTATGCTTAAAAACTGACTGCAGATTAGGTTTAAAAAGGATATTTGAATGTTTGTTGGATGCAAAAATGTAGCTTGGCCAGTACCTCCATACCCCTTCGCTCGAGGGACTGTTGCTTTTCATTTCTCTCAGAGCTGTGAGCTCTTTAAATCAGACTGTGACTCAGTCTGCACATCATTGTGAAACATTACTAGAGTAAAAAGAAAAACTCATCAAGCACCATTTGTATAATGTTGTATTAACCTCTGCTCAAAGCTGGCATATTATCGACAAACTCCTGATGTGCTGACAGAATAAACTGATGAGAAAGTGGGTAATTTAAGCTCCATCAGCTTTCCATCTAATGCAGAGGTCACTTATGGCATTATTATCAGTGCATTAAAAATGCATAACTGTCAAATGGAAAAGCCTCCTCTGTTGTGTTTGTCTGTTTTTCGTCTTTCATTAGTTAAAATTTCAATCTGGAGAAAAATAATAAAATAAATTAAAAACAGCAGTTCTGAAGTTGAGCAGCATTAAGATTCAAGTATCTGCCAGACTTTCACTGGAAATTCCACACAACACACATTACAGCGTTTTGTTTTTTTTACCAAATGAATTAGGCGTGAGTGCAGGAATGAATGAAAACGGCAAACAGTGTATTCAAGATTATTTTAATATTATTAATATGTATACTTTAGGCTTTAGAAATATAACTATCAATGACAAAACTTCCACTGGAGTAATGGTAGTTTGCTTAGGCCCCCATCAAATCAATTAATTACAATATACACATTATGATACAGAGCAGATTTAAATCTGAAATAATATTAAAATAAATGCTCAATAGATAAAGGTTTTAATTGTATTTTTTATCATTTTCTTGACCTACTGTTAGCCATCTGTGAGTTCTGAGCACACCCAAAAAAATGTAAAGCCATATTCTTCTATAAACTAATTTAAGTGCAAACCTTTTTTTTTTTCTTTAAAAAGACTATGATTGCAGCATCCAGCTATATAGATTCAGAATTCAAGACTGAGGATGGTAAAGCCAAGTGGAACCAGGCAATCCTCAACTCTCTTTTTTTGTTTCATTAGACAAGTTATAAAACAAAAAAACGACAAAGTAGCTAACAAAAAAATCAGTGCAAAGTTATCAACGGGGAGATTCTATTCAAGAAAAGAGAAGTGGTGGGTGAATGTGGATGGATGCAAAAATTTCAGATGCTTACGCACTTGGTCATAAAAGGATAGTTCTTCTAAAGTTCATATTTTAGTCAGTAACCCTGAGTTGGGTTAAATGACAACATTAAAATAAAAAAGATGATTATGAAAATTAAATGAACTATCCCTTTAGTCTCAAGCCACAGTTGTCTGGTTTGCATCTAACAAAGCCAAGCATTAATTCCAGAAAAGCCTAATGAGATTTGACACGCGCGCACACGCACGCAAACACACACGCACAAACAAACAAAAAAAAGATTTAAAAAAAGAATTCTAAAATGTATTAAAACTCGAGAACAAAAGCACAATAGTCCACAATTGCACCACACCTTTTCCTGTTCCATTCCTTCTCTAGGTCGAGTGAGTGATAAAACAAAAAAACAACAGAAAAGCCATTAACAAAACTGGGAGAGGGAGGGGTAGAAAAGAAAAGGAAAACTTGCAATGCTTGCAGGGTGAAGAGCAGCATCAGACTCTGGGTTGCAGGGTTCTTTAGCAGCAGAAATATTGTGGCTATACTACTGTTCCACTGGGAGAGCTGGCTTGGTTTTGGGATGACAATAAACCCTGAAAAAAGGAAAACAAGGAGATTTGCATTGGGAAAGTCCACATACTGAAGCAAAGAAAGGAAAAAAAAAAAAAAATCAAACAACAAACAGCTCATTAGAAAATGCGTCCCATCTTTCCATATTCCAACCGATGCAAGAAATGAAGAGCCTGTGCACAGCGGTTTAAATAAATGCTTGGTGTAATAACATCCGCGATCAAGGCACTTCACTTTATAACTAGCCTTATGACCCTCCTGATGGGACCTTTATGAACATTTGACATTTTATTACAATGCACCTGGATCCTTAACACAGCACACTTCTCTGTAGCCATGGGTTTTGTATTAAAAAAAATAACTTTTCCATAACCTCAGCATTAAAGCATTTTTAACCATATGTCTTTTCAATACAAAGTAGACTTTTAGTTATGCTGCATATTCCAGACTATATGTGCAATTCTGGATATGCAAGTGTGCACAAACATATTTTGCTGTAAGCGTGTGGGGAAGTGCAGAGAGCCTGGGCAAATACAGAGCTATTAGCATAAAGGGTGAAATATGAGCAGGGTTGGGATTCAATAGCAGTTTATCAAATCCAAACAGTTTCAGTTTAGGTCTCCGATCAGCTGGCCTAAACTGGTCGCAGCTTTAATGAAGACTAACAATGATTAAGCCAACCTGTTCACAACCTGCATCTCAAACCTGAAAATAAGATCTAATGTTGATAACTGATATCACAGCTCAAACATACCGACACCACAAAATTCACTTGCTCAAAATGTTAATTTGATAGATAATTGTCTTCTGGGCAACAAAAATCAACATAAATAGTGGTTGCAGAGTGATAATGTCTTCATCACAAAAAAGTCAGTGGACTGAAGAAAGCACATTAACCAAGAGACAGCTTAAATGGAGCCTTTACAGAATTAACAAAGTAAGTGTCACTAATGGCAGAAAATTAAGTCATTTTAACTGGAGAAATCAAAAGTCAGCACTAGCTATAACTGAGAAGCTGCTTATATCACCTGCATGATTTGATCATTGCTTTGCTAATGGGAAATAGAAACTCTAAGAGATAAAAACAAAAACAAAAAAAGCAAAAACAAGTGTGCACGAGATTTGAGAGTGTCTGAGCTTGATGAAATTTGACCATCTTGTTGAACGGGAAATGCATCTGATGACAAGAACCCAACCATAACCCTCTGAATGTGACCGCATATGCAAATGACTTGTTGGCTATGCATTGCGAGATCATTATGGCGAACCAATGAATACATCTTATGTCTTCCTTCACCTGACAGGTCCACAGAAAATTCTATCTTATTGGATTATATAACCACAAACTGTATTGTCATAGCATAGGATGTTTGTTTTTCTCCCCCTGAAACTTGGGCATTGGAAAGCAGGTGTACATTAAACCAAGTCTTATAACTTATGTTTATTACTTCAGTGGCAATTTGACTATAAAAGCTATAAATTGTATTCCAAATATCCACAGTTTAACATATGCGTTCAAAATAAGTTTAGTTTCTTAACCGCTTTATCGACTCATAAGCGCCATCATTTCAAATTTCCTCCCATTTCCTCCATTAAAAAGAACTTACCACTTTGCCTGGCCTCGCCCATGTGCAAATAAATCCCTCCTGACAAGCAGTCACTAAACAGTCCTCTAAAAATATGAGTACAGTCAGTCTCTCGTGTGCTATTTTTTTACAGATGAGGGGCTCGAGGAGGGGCACGTCCTCCATGCGCGGGCACAGCAGAGTGCCCAGAGTCTTGGCAGGGTCTGTTTTGGTTTTTGTCAGCAGGTTGAGCTTGTCGCTACTCTTGCTGCTGATGTGACCCATGCTGTGGTTGCGTTTGTGGTCCTTCTCGTGGTGGCGCTCCTTCCGATCATGGAGTGACAGTGTAGCAAACTTACTCACACCTGTAGCGATGGCGCTGTCCATAATACCACTACTGATTCCACCGCCACTGCTGGCTTTGTTGGTATTGTTTGCCGTCGTTGTTGTGGTGCCAGCAGAATGGGGAAGGCTGTTGGAACGTGGTAAAGTAGTAGCGATGGAGTTAATGCCAGGAGTATTGGCACCACTGTTGTTTCCATTAGTAGTGTTACTAGAGGTGTTAGTGATTATTGTAGCACCTGCAGGAGGGCTGGTAGCATTCATCACATTAGTATGTGTCCGTGTCCGTGAGAGGGGAAGATGCGGGAAAAGGATGTCCTCAGTGAGGTCCCATAGGCACAGCTGAGTGTCCTGCCCCACTGAGCCAAACCGGTATGTAACACTAACAGGCCGGCTGTCTGTGGAGTTACGCTTAGAAAGTCGAGACTGTGTACTGTTGGCCCGGTCTCGTCCAAAGTGGATCATCTGATCCTGGAAGTCCTCATCGCTGCCACTGAACTCCATCGGGTCGCTCTCCTCCACACTTGTGGTGTAATGGTCAAAAGCCACCACACTCACCCACGACTTGTGGCCGTGACCTCGAGCAATGACCCTGCAGTCCAAGAACGACCACACAGTCACTAGATCGTCCTCTCCACCCGCAACTATATATTTTCCATCAGGGCTCCAGCACACGCACAACAAACCACCAAAATAGCTCTTCATGGTGCCGTGAAGCTCAACAGCATCAAAGTTGAACACCCGTAGGAAGCCGTCTTGGCTTACACAGGCGAGGAACTTCCCATCTGGAGAGAAGGCAAACTCATTCAGAGCTCCCTCTCCTACAGTCCATTTAAGGAGAGGGTTCCTCGTGGATTTACTCTTGCAAGTGTGCACAGAGTAATTCTCTCCCTGTTTGAGTAGCTGGTAGTGTGGCGCTGTGGTGCCGCAGGTATGCTCCACATTGTACAGGTACATATTCCCACTGGCATGAGACACTAGAAACAGACTCTCTGAGCCTGGCACCCATTTCACACATGTTACTCTGGACTTGTCTATTAATCTCTGTCAGGAGAAAAATTAGGTTGAGGTTTGAGAGGCAGGAGAGAGCAGAAGAGAAGGGGAAGACAAAAAAAAATAATTTTAATACAGTAAAATTGACGTTGGTATGCTCAACAAGCTTTAAGTTTTTAATACAACAAGCTTTGGGCCATTTGGTAATGTCAAGTAAAAATTACTATTAAATTTTTTTTTCATTAAGATGCATTAAATACATAAGAATATCGATGCATTCATCACACAAAAAATCTTATCAGTTGTAAATTAATTGTGGAGTAGAAGATAATCAATTCTGTGGGATTGGATGACATGCAAGCACCATATAGTCACTTCCTGGTTCCTAAAAAAAAAATAATAATATGTACGGTGACGGTAAGGTGCAACCTTAAACAGTACTACAAAAATAGTACATAGATGTTATTCCAACCTGTGTCCTTTAGACTTACCTCCTCATTGAAGAGCTTGCTTGTCTCCTTCTTGATAGGGTCAATGAGCTGTACCTGTCCTGCTGAGAAACCCACCAGCAAGGACACGCTCTCTGCTGTAGCTGTGAGGTGGTTGAAGTCATGACACGTGGGCTGCGTTCCCTTGTAAATGCGCTTGTCTATGGGCTTGCTCAAGTCAGCGGCCTGAAAACAGAGACCGAGATTGCAAGGGGGGAATGAATGCATACAGATTGCAGCAACCTTCAAATATCTAAAATGCCCAACTACTCTACTGCATGGCAAAGTCTATACTTAGTCACACTACCAGTAATAAACCATAGCAGCTGAGAGTGCCGTGTTTTATATCAAACTGAAAAAAGCCAATCAGCTCTGCCTTTAAGACTGAGCCAGTGCGTTTTAAATCAAGCATCTTGAACCGCATATAAGACAAGTGACTGGAAGCAAAATACTAAACATTGAAAAACACACAGAAGAGCATGAAGAGCAAGGGCATGCCTTTTCTCTATAGAAAAACTGATCAAAAAGGAGTTGTTTTAGCCATTTTAAGGAAACAGTATTATACTACTGTGAAGAAGCTGCAGTACATACATTGCAGACAGTTAATATAACACAACAGTTAAATTTGTTAATGATTAACAGTTTGAACAACTGGTAGAACGGAAAATTCTTTTCAGGGTAAGGTGATGACTCAGGGGTTCCTCCATTTCCATGACATGCGACTGTTTTTGTCTTGCCTCAAAGAGCAAACGTGTCAATGGAGGTCTTGATCAAGAGTCCACTAAAAAGTACAAAATCACAAGACTTCTGCCTCACAATGGCAGAAACAAAGGCTGAAAGAAAACTTCATCATGTTACAATACAACTAAACATACCTGCTGTATTACACATTGTCTTGAGGGCTGACATGCAGATGTTTTCCAAAAACCAGTATGTGCCAACAGTGATGGCTACTGTACAACTCTAGCTACTGTACATTTCTAGTTTGTTTGTGTTTTTTGTTTTCAAAAAGTATGTCTGCTACAATATATCAGAATACATTTCTTACTTACAAATCCTTCCAAAATATATGACTTGAAGTAATTGCCAACTGTGTAGTAACCTGGCATTTAACATTTTCTAACTATGTTAACTTGCACATATTAAAAACCCTGAGGTCACACGAGTTTTTTCCTTTTCCCAATTGCTTCAAACAGCTCAAATATATGGCAGACCTTCAACCAGGATACAACTATTTCCCTCTGAAAAAAAAATGGCTACACATGACATGTTTGTGTGTAAATATGGAAAATGCTTTTATACGCAGGTTCAATTGAACAAAGAGCTCATTCAATCTGTGATGTCAAATCAGGTATCCGTTAATAACCACATTAAGGTGCGACAACATATTTTTTTATCAACAGTAACGTGGACAGTTAATTTTGATACTGAATGACAGCGGAGACCTGTATTCATATTAATTGCTATGTGATTTCCACATTATGCTCAACTATGGGGTAGCAGATCACAATGACAGTATGTGCCCATTGATTGTTATTAAATACCAAAAATATACCAAATCAGCTCAGTTTGATTAGCTCAGCCTCTCAAGAAGAATTCTTAAGCCAAAATCAGAGTGCCATTACGGCAGCAGTTAGCCACATGAATCCGCATCACCGTGATTGTCGATATCTGTCAGTCAAAAGGTCTTCTACAGGTGTCAAGGGTGGCAACGTAAATCTGTCAATGCTGACACTGACAGTTTTATTACAAACCAAGCCCGTTATAAACGCCATTTAAGCTCTGTCAACTTGAACCGTTACAGTAGGTCAACTTCACCAACATGATATTTGCAAAACTACAAAAACTCGCCATCAAGTGTAAAGAGAGTGACGGATAGGAGACGGGAGTTTTAGCCCCTGGCCTCGGGGTAGCTACTGGCTTGCTAACGTTAGCCAGTTACGCTGGCTAGCTAACTAATAGGCTAGCTTTGAGCTAAATAGCTAGCTGCCAGCTAATTTCAAAGTCAAGCACCTGTCAGAGTGACTTGACACGCCTAAACTCCTGCAACACCTCACACAGCAGTGTGGCATTTTAACTTGCAGCATAGCGAATTTCCTCAGGCATAAGCCACATTAGCATGCTACCTTTCTAACGCCTTTGTAGATGTAGAAGTAGAGCTCACGGCCCACATTGAAACAGATCCTGTCGCCGTTGCCTGACTGGTCGTTGACGTTCACGAAAGAGACCTTGACGGGGTTGGAGCCTTGTGAATTGAAAGGCACCCTATTAGGACGGCTGTATTCGGAGTGAGTGAGAAGTTTGTAGACGCCTTCCCGAGTGGTGAACTGAGTTTTAATTTCGTTCATCTCCTTCCCTCCTCCCTCCGCCGCCATCTTTGAAATTAACATTCATCCCTTTCCCCCAGGCCGGATCTTACGCACGGATGTGAGCGGCCGTTCCGACTCTCCCGTTCCCCCCAACGGCTCACGGTGGAACTGGTGGAAGGGATGCGACTGGTTTCAACAAGTTGTGACAGCTTTATCTAAGACCTTGCATTATCAACTTAACACAGAAGTTTGATTCAGCCACAGATTTTAATTTTGCTTTTAATTTTCGCCCGTGAGTGAACATTTACATATCTCGAAATTTCAAATACTCAGGAATAAGTTTATTTATTTATGTTATTTATTTATTTTTGTTGTTTTTAGTTTTTTTCAGAGACGGAAACAAGCTCCCATAAACTAGGCTTGATTGTATTTAAAAAAAAAATGAAAAAATAAAAAAATACATTTTGAAAAATAAAAAATACAAGTTTTAGATATTTGCACTGTTTATATATAAATATATAGTAAGTTACTACTCGATCAACCACACGTTTAAGCTTATGATCAAGTTGCTGTTTTTGTTTTCTTAAAGTACAGTTTACAATATATATTTCATACAAAAAATATATATGTTTACATTTTAGTTAGAATAAGCTTTAAAACTTAAAAAAACGCAGGACCGGTACACGTTTTATTTTGAAAAAGCAACAACCGGACGTATTATTTTGTCACAATCTTGAAATTAGCCAAGTCTGTGGTGTTTAAAACTTGTGACAGTGCAGTTGTGCAGACTGCTCACCTGACTGTGGCCACACGTGGCTGTTTCTTATTCAAGGCACCTGCTCTCTAATTAAGCTGCCAGCATTCCTGACCATCTTATCTCGACATATTTGCGTTATTTCCAAAGAAAATTTGTTTCACGCGCTAAATGTCATGGCACACAGAAGTAGAAGAAGACAACGTCCACTTCCAGGTATCAGTGATTACTATTTAATTTTTTTTTCCTCCTTAGACGTGGTATTTTCCTAGTTAATTCATTTTCATTTGTGGTGTCAACGTAACATGTGCACAATCTTTTCCAAAAAAATAAAATAAATAAATCACCCGTATATGTTATTGGCTGTCTTTTGATTTAATCATTATTGCAATGTAACCTACATATAGTTTTCTACATTCAGACAGCACTGATAGACAAGCACCCAGCAGTATGGACCAGCTTACTTTAAATTACATGGTAAGAATACTTACCCAATGCCCATCTGCAGGTGCTCTGCATTCTTCTTAGACCACTTGCATACTGTTGGACTAGTATGACCTTTTGTTTTTTGTTAGGAGATGTGCAACATGGAGTCCAGCACAGATTCTGACTCTGAAATCAGTCCAAGATGGTCCGACACCAGTACCATGGTACTGCTTGAATTCATCAATTGGGCAATACATGCACGCAGACACTGACATAATAAGCAAATTTGGAAGTATATAGTATAGTTTAAGCATTTTTCAAATAGTAGGGGAAAAACAGTTTCAGTGATCATTTAACATATAAAGCCAGACATGCACCGATCTTTGTAAAAATAACTGCCAACTTATTGATGTTGAACCTCTGGTGGTTGTGTTTAGGGATGTGTGAGCAGTGCACCAGAGAGTGGTGTCTTAAGGAGGCCGTTGCCATTAACACTTAAGCCTGCAGAAAGGCATGGCTGTTATTCTTTGGTATGCACTCTCCTCTCATTCATCCATTTGTGTTGAAAATGCACATTGCTGATCATGAATTAAAATGTGTGCGCTTGTTATGATTGTAGGATTTGGACCCGTACGATGGGAGCTCTGAGGATTCTGACGAGTCAAATGTCAATGTCTCCAGCAGG
Organism: Simochromis diagramma; assembly: GCF_900408965.1. NCBI lineage: Eukaryota > Metazoa > Chordata > Actinopteri > Cichliformes > Cichlidae > Simochromis > Simochromis diagramma. The sequence goes on from NW_024387030.1 coordinate 9,878,305, forward strand.
CAATCGAGGCAGCAGGCAAAAGGTGGTGGAAAAGGAGGATGTCGACTCTCGGGCCGAAGCAAGCGATGTATCTGTAATCACTCTGCTTCTGTTGCCCTCAGAGAAGGGACAAAAAATGACAAGAGAGACTGTCTGAGAGAACAGCCGAATCTTCTGGATGTCCAGATGAAATGTGGAAGTGACTCTGACCGGTTGGTCTGTGAACTGGACACTCTTCCCTCTAACAGTGACAGGGATGCTTGTAAAAATCTTCCAGAAGAAAGGGTAACTGATTCAGTAACACACAGACAAATCTCTGATATGGAATTGCAGCTTGATGATTCAGGCTTGCGTATTACAAGATCCTCCACACTTCATCCACCTAAACCTCAAAGCTCAGCGGCGGGGAGTTCATCTCACATGCTGGGTTGCTCCTCTGAGAGATCTCCCTGCTTGTGTAACCTTGGATCTCTGTACAAGAGAAAGCTGAGTCTCCCTGGAACAGACATGATTGAGTTGGAACACAGGAAGAAGCAGTGTGTCTTCAACATGGACGATGAACAAGAAGGAAACAATTCTGCATCTGAACCATGTTAGAGTTCTTTAACAGTTGAGATTTAAGGTGGACTGAAATACTGTAAATAGTTATTTGGAATTGCACTCTGTTTATTCATGAATAGTTAACTTTGAGCACCTCCTGATCGTTAAGATGGCATTTGGTTACCACTTGCTTAAAATTGAGTCACAGGTGACTCATCAAAACCTAATTTTTGTTCAAATGAGCTGCTCAAATCCAAATGAATGAATAAAGTAAAATATTTAAGTCTCCAGTGGTTCATGGAGGTTCATGTGTTAATTTTCCCCATATGTCTGCAGACTGCAGGTTTATTTTGTGCAGCCTATTCAGAAACTGGAAAGTCCTTTTGGAAATGAGTGTCTGCAGTTAAGTCAGTAAGCATTTGAACAATGTAATGTTATCTCAAACAGTTAATATGTGATTTTAAGTGCAAACCTTTAGCTTCACTTAAAGGGTTTTAACAAAACATGGCCTTTTGGTGTTGTGCTGGTCTGTGCATTCCTTCCTTTTAACCAGATGGTTCTGTTGATTTGACTCCTTAGGTTTGAGTAACAGGGAAACTAGGCTCACCTGGCCTTGTCAGTCTATTGTCTTCTACTTTTGACCTTCTAAAAGAGAGTGAGTGTATAAAAATGGTTTTGCCAAACAGCTATTGCTGTAACAGATATTTTATGCATATTGTCATGAAACTTTGGTAATATACTTACCCCTCCAACCAGCAGGTGGCAGTAATGGATAATTATAGTTTTGCCTGGCAGCTCAGTGAAGGTTTCATTACATTTCATTAAAAAAAAAAAGTAACTAAAAGGAGGACTGTGACAGAGGGCAAAAAACAAGTTTACATTTGAGATTTCTTGGTGAACTTTGCTTTTGTCTCATGTTCAGTCCAGATGTCTTTATATAATTTGGAAAAAAATCATTCAGGAAAAAACTGTCTAAAGTTACAATGCTGATATTGCATTTGGGACAATCCATATCAGCTTCACAAGAAAGAACATTATGTCACTGAGGTTTCCTTTGGCATGTGTGTGATTCACTTAAACATTTCCTTTAGAATACTTCCCAGTCTGAACAGGCTCCTAAGAAGAAAAGAGCTCCATAGCAACAACCATGCACAACATTAATTAAAACACAAAGACCAAGCAGTTCATTCCAATGAGCTTTATTCCATCTAAATACAACAACATGCTGGTTCTTCCATTAAAACATCTTTTTTCCCAACTTTCCTTTCCAAATTTCATTTTCTTTTCATTAACCATCAGACAACGTCTCCTCAACCTTCCAAAACACTTTCTAAGAACACTAAGAACTGTTACATGTTCACTGCAGTTCCACAAACATCTCTAACCAGGTTTCATATTGGAATGCAACAGACTACAACTACTATTATGGGGTAATGAATATAAGTGGTTAAATGTGGTTTGATCATAATCAAGACTTAGAGTGAGGAAACGTCTAGTTTCAATTACTCTGTGCACAGGATGGCAACTCCACGCTCGTAGAAGCTGTGAGGATCTTCCTTGGTGGCGATGTCGAAGTCGACGGTGAAGATTAGGTCAGACCGGGTGAAGTTCAGGTACACGGGTAGAGTGACCTGCAGCGAAAGGAAAACACAAAAGGTGAGAAGGACAACTCCGTAGCTATATTTCAAAATCTAGCTTTTTAGATCCCAATGGGGCTGTTTTTGTTTTTTGTTTTTTTTGGGGGGGGGGTTTACCATGTGTCTCTTCTCAGCATTACTCTGCTTGATCCAGCGGAGCTGAGTGAGAGGCAGCTCAGTGGAGATTGAGGTGGACAGAGACAGCTTGTTGTTGGCACAAGTAGCTCCCTGAAGCTTCAGACCTGAGGGTGCAGCAAGCAAGATTGGAATGAGAAAGAGAAATTCATGTCTTTACAACTCACTACATTAGACCACAAATACAGTTAGTAGCATGTTTTAGAGTCCTGCGAACACTTTTTTTAGGTTAGATTTCAGTCCATATTAAACAAACAAACAAAAAAAACATGTTAAATTCATATGGATATGATTTAATTACAACGCTGTCTGTTCAGTCTAAAGGCCGCATTGTTATCTGATTTGTGCAGTGCTTTTGCCGCCAACTAGATCAGATGATATGTGTTAAGTCTAACCTTTGATGCCGAAGCTGCAGGCATCCAGTGAGGCGCCCTGAGCAGTGGTGACGTTAACCTCGAGACACAGCTCTTCCAGGGACCAGCTGTTTGCCTGTGCCACATACTGGCGGGTGGCGGTAATGTAAGCCTCTGGCACAAACAGGCTGCCCAAGCACACATGGATGTTCTGGAAATGATGAGAGGAAGAGACACGGGAGTAGAAATAAAAAGAAAATGAAAACACATTTTGTTTTCATTTTTAACCAAACTATTTAAGAACCAAAGCTTGTTTGAATGTGTGCACAAACAGTACCTTCAGTTCCTTTGCACCCCCGCTGGCAGCTGCCTGGGAGATCTGCTGCAGCTGTTTGATACGCTCACTGAAGTCTGACACCCACTGGATTACAGTCATGGAGACGGGGACTGTGTACCGACACCAGCTGCGAGGGAGGATTCCTGAACAGACGGGTGTATACCACAGGTATATAAAGTATTCAAACAAATAAACAAATTCATTAAAGTACATCAAATAGTCTGAGTGAAGAACCTTTGACAAGGTCACTGATGAGTGTTCGCAGGTAGTTGGTCTGCTTCTTCTTGCCCTCGCACACTTGTACCACGTCGGACAAATCCTGACGGACCTCCTGAAGCATCTTACCTCCCATTTTCACTTCACGCTCAAAGAACCTGAACAGGGGGTCCTGGTATTTGGACAAAGATAATATTAATGCCAAAACAAAACCATAAATTAGAAGCCAGAGAGATGTGCTTTGGTGAAACAAAAAGAAAAATTGTTAATTTACTGAAAATCAAACTTTTTAAAGTCAGTTATACCCGATTACCTCACATTTCAGGCACAAAGATTGAAAATCACCCGACGGTGAAACAATTCCTTGGTTATAAATGAAAGAAGGATATTGTCAGCACAAGCCTGCTTGCCAGCCCTCTATTCTCTGTCATTACCTTGATGTTCTCCACTGTGCGTTTGAGAGGATTAACCGTTTGCGGCATGAGCTGCAGCCAGTTGCAGGCGGTGGTGTGGAGGGTCCTCATCCAGGCTGGCTGGGTGTCAGATGTGGATGAAGTGCGCTCCTTCTTCTCAGTCTCGTAGGCAAGGTCATCCTCATCCTCCAACATCTGCATTTTCAGCATCTTACCCATCATGTCAGTGCCTGCGCAGCCCGGCAGAGGGAGTGATTGGGCAAGGAGGGAGGTGGAAGACAAGGCCATGGTGGGATGTAGGAAGGGAAGAAGAAATTAATCACAGAAAAGAAACAAACACCTTACCTCAAGGATGGGTTAAAGGGTTTGTTTTATCAAAAAATTAAAAAAAAAAAAAAAAAAAATAGGACTACACTGGGTCAGACAAAATACACAAGGCTTCAGGCAATAATTCCAACACATGTAACCTTAAACGAAATTGCCAAGTGGATAACGATCCACATTTCTGAATGACTGGATCTGTAAAAGAAATCAGCACAACCCCAAAAAATAAATAAATAATAAAAGGGGTGGGTTTTAAGGGAGAAAGTTTGTGGTGGAGTGGGGATGAAGGAAGGGGAGACTGGACCATGTGCTCAAGGGATGGATGCTTTGGCAGCCATGACTGTGGAGGTCAGAGAGGGGGAGTGAAAGGATGGGAAGCAGGCATGGTAGGATGTTTGAAGTCCTAATCTGCAGGTGGGACAAGATAACATCTAAGCAAAGCAACATGATGGCTGTGAAATACAGCTGCTGAAGGGTGAGGAGACCCACACCCATCCTTTGGGAAGAAAACCTTTTAAAGTAAAATGGCTATGACTACAGCTACGCTGCACATTATAACTATGCTACAGAAGGCTGCTTCTGAAAACTAACTGGTAAAGAGGGGAGAGAACTGATGGAAGGATGAGAGATGAGGAAAAGGAATGTTTTTAACATGTTTTTTGATACCCGGCACACAGTGTTCTGTCCAAAGTAGACGCAAAAAACAACTAAATCTAAGATTTCGACCTCTCACTGCACGGCGACAGCCTGCCAAAGTACGAGTTATGACACTAGAATAGAGAGAGAGTTGGTTAATGAGCTACCCAGTGAGAATATTCAATCTCAACTTGTTAAGTATAAATGGAACACAGATGAAAAACAAGCTGTCGTTCAGTAACAGCAACAGCAGCATACCCTGAGTGGTAAGCAGGACCTTCTCTGCATTGCTCGGTAATCCGAGCCAAGATGGCGTCTGAGTGTCAGGAAGCATCTCCACCCAGTGCATGAACTCCTCACGTCTGTAACAAATCAAAATGATCAGACGCTTAACAGAGAATGTTTATCAAAGAACAACAAAAGCTAAAACTTATCAGATACTGACCGAATGCCATCAGGCATCTTGATGTCCTTGTGTCCGTCAACTTTGAGAGCCAGTTTGAACTCGCTGTCAAAGCTTCCCTTGGTGAAGATGCGGTCCAGGAAGGTGTTGAGCAGCCGCTGGTCAAACTCGTTGTCGATCCGACCTCCATAGATTGACTGGGCCATCAAGGTTTTCAGAGCTGCCCAGGGGATCTTGTCTGGAGCGATGTTCTGACGACCCTGTGTGTGCATGAGTGTAACGATTGGAGTGGAGCAAGGTCATATTATTTAAAACTGACCATTATCTAATAGATTTAGGCAACAGCTACAAGGAGGAAAGGATTAGTCATACAAAAACTAGAAAACATTTAAAGTGTTAATTCTCCAACCTTAGCAGTGTCATCCAGCCAGGTGTCAACCGTGTCACAAGCAGAACGGAGGTCAGACTCTCCAAACTCGTATTTCTTGGACCAGCCCAGTGGTGCGTAACGCAGGCGCTCCTGGATGACCGCATGGAACCAAGCAAGCAAGAAGTAGAGACGCGCACGTTCGTTGGGGGCCTGCGTGGATATGGGACAACATGATTTACATGGAGAATGTTTGGACAGCACTGATCGTTTATTCTTCACATTTGTGTGTGTCCATTATGTTACCTTGCACATGCGAGCCACTGGGATGCTGCTGAAAGTTCTCAGCATGTTAGCCTTGACGCCGGGAGGAGGCTCAAACACAAAGATACGGCCAGCACGAAGCAGATTCACTGGCACCTGGTGGTAAAACACAGCGGCATGAAAAACAGGAAGTAGTGAAAACTGACAATGAATTAATCAAAGTCTAAATGACAAATCTAATGAATGATGTGATATACCTTGGGGTTGATCTCCATTGTGAGGAACAGCCTGAAGCTGGCATGAGGCTGCATAGAGTGAAGTTTTTTCTCCAGCTGCATCAGCCACCCAGGGGCCAGATGGACGTTCTCCAGCATCACCCACCTGCAGGACAAGGAACAGTCAGGATATCAGTACAAGAACACAAACTGTACAGTCTCACAAACACAAAGAAACCACATTAGTCACCTGCCAGACTTGACAGCAGTATTGATGTCTCTGTCAGCCTTATTGAAACCTTCAGCAGAACCTGTGGAAAACATCAGTAAGCAGTTATTTACAATATCCTCAAAATTTCTCATTAAGCACTTGATCTACATTACTGGCAGTGGCGGCTGGCCCATAGGGGGCGCTCGGGCTCCGCCCCCCCAAATGTGGAGGAGTAAAAATATATATTTTTTAAAAATTCATCAATGATAGTTTTACTATGTGTGTGCCCATATACAGCCAGGCGTATTTTAACATTTTCACCAGCTGACTCATTAAAGTTCAACCAACAAACGGTGTTTTTCTTCTTCTGGGGCGCTCGTCAAAGCGCCCTTGATATGCAGCGAAATAGCCTATCATTAAATGGTTGCCAGGGGAAAATAATAAATATTTGACCTATCAGCGTCGCTGAATTAAATGGTTTGGGGGCGCTTAAAATTGCGCCCCTGCAGAAAACGCGCGAAGATTTGCTGTTCTAGAATTTTACCTCAGTCAGTAGCCTAAGTGAGCTATAAGGTCAGAGAGAGACGATGGCAGCGGTATTGTTAACGGTTGAGGCACAGCCTCCCCCAAATTCGGTTAGATCACTTCTAACCTACCCTTTTGCCAGAAGGACAATGGCAGAAAAACTGCAAGTTAAAGAGTTGGGACCTGACAAGCCCGAAATTCAACTAACCCAGGCAACGAAGGAGAAGTCAAAAGCATACAACAGGACTTTTTGTCGGAGTTGGTTCCAGCGCAAGTCGTGGCTGACAGGCTGTGCATATTGATTTATATGATGCAGCCGGCTTTATATTGTTGCTTGATTACACCACACAACATTGGATTGATGTAGCCTAAGTAATGAGTAAGTGGACACATTCATTTTTGCTTAAAGGCTACTGGATGCTAATTTCTTTCGCTTTCTACCTGTAACTTATGTAGCTAGAGGAAAGCTTTCTGTTGTGTGTTGCCATCTAGTGGGCATGAGGTATCACTGTATGAGTTAATCACCTAGCAACAAATTAAAATTGTGTTGTTTGATGTACTCATTAAATGGGTCATTTTAGTCGATATCATAAAAATTGCCCCCCCTGAGATTTTTTTCAGGAGCCGCCACTGATTACTGGTAAACCAAAAGTTACGTTTATTTCCTTCTTACCGATAGAAATTGAGGTGATTTGTTTGTTCTGCTCAGCAGCCAGATCTCTGACAAGCCCACTGGCATCATAACCTGGCACAGAACACATCAGCACTGGAGTGCTGGGCTTCACCTACAGACACAAAAAAATAAGAATTATCAGCAAGAGTGACAATGGGAAGGTCATTGATCTGAAATAAATAAGTGATCATTACCTCACTGTCGATGATATTAGCTAGATCAAGAGGCTGCTCAATGATGCTCATGAATGTGTCTCCCAGCACCTTTGATACGAAAATGTGTGACATGGCCAGGAGACGGTCGGGACGGAAGGCCTGAATCAGCAGGAGCTGGTGCAGAGCTTGGCCAATGGTAGCTGAACATATAATGGACAGTTCAGGCACATATGATTTATACAAATATATACACTGTAGTTTGTTTGTTTTGTTTTTTGCTTGGCCTTAATGTTTGTACACAATGTATATACTCACTGGACTGCTTCTCCTCTGACCACAGGTATGGAACAGCCAGCTCTGGAGTGTTGCTCTCAATCCACATGAAGAATTGCTGAAGTAACAAGCAAAACAAATGATTACTAATAGAGTTTCTAAGAGTCAAACTACAAACTACTCATCGGCCTACCATTACTCACCTCGTCAGCCTCGACTTTTTCCACCAAGTCTTTGAAAGCTGGCAGGCGGCTGAGTCGAACCATGGCCTCACTCTGCTCAGCGGTCAGACCTTTCACCTTGGGAAGTGGTGTGCCTGTCAGTACGATCTCCTTACCACGTAAGAAGTGCTGGAACTCTGGATCATATGGCAGCTCACTGGAAAAAAGGAGAAAATAAATAAGTAACGGTGCTTCATGCAGTATGCCATGACTGCTTGTGCTCCATTAGTGTAACTCAGGTGTTCTCTTACCTGGTCATGCCCTTTATGCTGATCTTAGCCAGCAGCATGGCAAATGTAATGTGGTCCTGGTGCAGCATACCTCTGGCAACCCTGTTGAACGCCACCTAATGCCACACAAATCACATATAAAGCTCATGACTGTTACATTCACCCCCCCAAAACAACCCTTATTCATAGGAGTTATGTTATAAACCTGGAAAAGATCCTTGGTGATGACAGCAAGCCTCTGTGAATGATCACTAATGTTCTTGAGGTTGGCGTTCTCATACAGCACTGTGTGATACGTGTCCAAGAAGAAGTGAAGAGAGTACTGGTAGAGGAAGTGCATCTGAAGGGAGAACATTTGCTCAGTTTAATTCCGAGTTCCTATCTCTGTGTGCATTGATGTTACAGCAATTTTGAGAAAAGAAGACAATACTACCAACAGTACTAGTTTAAAGAGCAAATGAGATGTGCCCAGACCTGGTTCAGAGCCTCCATAGTGAAGTAGATGCTGCTGCAGGCAGAGGACAGAGACAGGTACTGCTGTGACACGGCCTCCACCTCAGCCATGATGATATCAGTCTCCTCCACCTTCCTAGTCACCTCAGCTGCCTCCTTCTTCAGATTCTCCAGTGTGGTGATGATGGTGTCATCGTCAAGGATGCGACCCTTAACCTCATTGAGGGCCTGCAGCAGAGATTTCTCCAGCTGACGAAGACGCAGCTGGAACTCGCCTGAAAGACAGTCATAATATAAGAGTTGAATCATTACAATTTCACCAATCTCTTTTCCCACCACCTGTGTCTTATCATTTTATCACAGAATCTCAATGTTTCTGTCTCACCCTGCAGTTTAAGGAGGTCTGAGCGTTTCTCATCCACGTCAGGTCTCTCAGCCTTTAGGACCTCGTTGAGACACTGGCTCTGAAGGCTGCTGCGTGTCACAGTGAAGTTGACAAAGGTAACACGAGAGCACAAGTCTGGTGGGAACTCAACCTGCAGACACAAGAGACCATAACAATGCAGATAAACACTTTTGTATAACTGTTTTGTTTTGTACTTTTTAAACAAAGCAAATAACAATGTTAGTTGATCAATACTGATACAATAAACAGTGCCCTTACCGTTGGGTCTCGGGTAGAGAGGAAGATGACAAACGAAGGTGACAGATCAATGTCCTGGTCTCCAAGGGTGATGAGAACACGCCCTCCAGTCCTGCGGACCTCTCTGTTCAGCACTGGGTTTAGGATGGGGTCGTAGCTTTCTACGTCCTTTGGAAATAAATATTTCAAATTTAATCTCCCTTGAGATTAAAATCTATTTTCCAAGTTGTTTTTTTATTACACCCCCCCAACTCTAAACAAACTAGTCCTTTGATTATGGCAGCTTTAAGAAAATTATCAAGCAGCAAGCACACAAGGAAAACACTGGCAGTTGGAGAAGGTAGCTCTTACCTGAACCAGCAGTGGGTTTCCAAAACGCAGAGCACTCTCCAAGTTCTTCCTAAAGGCATCATCCAGGAAGCTGGTTCTTGTGATCTTGCGGTCTTTGTACTCATTCATGATGAACTCTGTGGCTTGGCCTGATGGATCGATTATTAGTGGGTACCTAATAAGAGATAAAGAAAGATCAAAGATGTTTAGAAGTAAGTTCAACTGAACACACAGCCTAAAGGAGATAGGTGAGGTTTGCGGACCTGTTGAACCGTTTGAGCATGATGGCATTTTCAGTACAGAGGTCATCAGCTGGGAGAGAGTTTGCTTGCCAGCGGAGCCTCTCATCTGCATTGGACAGGTACTCAGTTCTAGCAATATCTGTGCGGAACTGCAGGAGAAAATCAAGTCAGTGAGCACCTTGAAATTTGATCTATTGACAGCACTCTTGCTGGTGACTATGGTTTATATTAGTAATCACAATGAGGCTGACATTTGGAGACGTGTTGATCAAAAATGACTGGACATGTGGACTGGAGTAGGAAATACCTGAATGTTGGCCTGCTGCAGGTGATGAGACCATGTAGTGAACAGGTTCTGCCTCATCTGTTGTTCAAAGTAGCCGGCATACGTGATGAATGCTGCAGAAAGCAGACAGTCGCCTGCGATGGTGGACATCTGGTTCTTGAACGTCTCACTGGTCTTCTCCCAGCGGTCTCTCTCTGCTGACAGACTCTTCAGCAGGGCTGTGCTGCGGTTCACCTGGGAGTAAAGAACATAATAAATGAGTTTTTTTTTTTCCTCCAAGAAACTTCAGTTTAGTCCTGAACAGATGATCTGAACAGAACCAGGCATGTTTTATGGACAATTACCTTTGCCTCGACTGCTGCCAGATCAGCCTTGATGGCCTGGGCCTCAGAGATAAGGACAGCGTATTCCTCCTTGTACCGAGCAATGCTGGCCTCCAAGTCTCTGATCATCTGCTCCACCTCTTCTGCCTTCGTCTTATTGTCCGTGGCATCATCCTCAAGCTTCTGCAGCTCATTACGCAGAGGCTCCACTCGCTTCAGCATGTCAGCATAATTAAGCTAGAGGAGTGGCAGAAGTGTACATTAGACGAAAACCCTCATTACCCAGTTATAGTCCTTATTTTCATATTGTTCAGGCTTCTCTACCTGAGCAATCGCCCATTTCACCATGGGTCCGCAGGCCAATGATGCCCTATTCACTTGATCATAGTTGTAGCTTGGGTTGGAGAGATAGTTCTTCTTCATCTTCTCACGGATGGAGTCGCTGGAAATAGTTGAAATAGTCCAAGGAGTTACAATACAGCAGCACTCTGTGCAGTCAATAATCATTGAGAAAATCAAACTTGTGGAACAGTGTGGAGGATTATTTTGAATTGGGTTTGGAGTTGGGGATGGGAACAATTTCTACTAATTTCTGGCTGCAAGAAATCACAAGCACAGTAGTTTTTACCATCAGCTTATTCTTAGATTTAAAACCAGCCGATTACACTTTGTTCCAGTAGATTAACACTGATTGCTAATCACAGGTGCCACTTGTACTGATTAAATGGCATTTGTGCTTCCATTAGAAAACAAAAACAAAACACACTGACACATATACCTCATTTCCTCAGAGGAAAAGTTGACTATGCTGCTGATGAAATTATCCCTGATAATAACTTGTCTGATTTTTTTCCAGTCATTGGTCTCCTCGCCCAGCATAAGGCAGATAGACTCCAGGGCCAGTTTGACTGCAGCTGGGGGGTTGGTCATAGCCCGTACTTCTACTAGGTGCTGCCGCTTAATAGAACTCACGGCTAGTTAAGTGAAAGGAGGAATGTGTTTGCAAGATACAAATAGTAGTGTTTGGGGGGGGAAGAATTTGGAAAGAGGTTCAGGGGGGCAAAGACAGAAAAACATGAAGGAGGGGGAGAGAGGGAGACAGAAGGGGAAATTTTTAGTAAACAATTATAAACAAAGATTCTCTCATGTCACCTGATCTCTTCAGCAGAGAAGTTAACAATGGTGGGGATGAAGTTCTCCCTCATGATGATGGAACGGATCTGCTTCCAGTCCGTTGTGCTCTCTCCCAGGAGCAAACAAATAGACTCCAGAGCAAGCTTCACCGCTGCGGGTGGATTGGCCATGGAACGCACCTCCACCAGGTGCTGCTTCTTAATGGACTTAACAGCTATCAACATCAGGTGAGCAAGGATGAGGTTTTATGATGAGGGAAGGGGGCATGATGATGGGAGGATGTAAGCAGAAGATGTTAACAAAGTCTACATAACAATCCAAGTGCTGTTGTACTGGTTCTGCTGGTTTTTATGACATCAAATGACTGAAAGAATAATCGTAAATTATTATTATTATTTTTTTTAAAGACACTGATGAATAAATGAACAAGAATCACTGTACCATTCTGAGCCTCAATAACAGCTGGCTCCACTTGGTCCAAATCCTGTTTGACACTCAGCTGTTTGTCCTTAATCACCTCCTGCTGCTTGTACACAGCTTCCTGAATCTCCTGGCTCATCACCTTGAATCACAATGACAGAGTAAATAAATTAAAATCTTAAACACTTAAACACGTAATTGCAGGCCTAAGCAACAATGTCTAAAGCCTTTAAAAACTAGTCATTTCAAAGTTCAGCCTTCCTACCTTTTTCTTCTCGGCCTCCTGCTGGTCTTTCACCATCTTCTTCAGCTTGTCATTGGCAGCAGCATTCTTTGCCTCCAACTCCTGGCTCTTAATTCTCAGGTCACGACGAAGTTCCTCCACCTGTGAAAGGAGACAAACACAAGCACTTCTAACAAGCTGACAAAATTTTCATTGGGGAAACTAATCTGATGGCTTTTTAAGATTTCATGAAACGAAAAGGCTACTTCACCTGATCCACAGTCTCCTTGATCTTGCGGAGACCAACGTTGAGGTGCATCTGCTGCTCCTCCAACTCGCTGCGTTTCTCATTGAACAGGTTGGCATACTGATTGATGAAGTCAAGGTAGTGACGAGGAGTAATGGCCATTGTGTGACCGCCACGCTTGGCCAGACGGTTGTTTGCCTGAAAGAAGTTAAAAGTATTATTTATGTACGTCTCAGTAAATTTTTACAATCATTTGTATCTAAGAACGTTTGCAAATTTGCAACTGCTGTTGAAATAACAATAAATTAGCTCATTTGCTGGAAACAGCTCTACCTGATGAAGTGTCTGATGTACAAACACACAGCCATTGACGATAGCTTCTCGGTGAGATGGTGGCTGGGGCAGTTTGTCGTAGACGATGGGCATGTAGTCTGGCACTTTGTAGTTGGGCTTCTCCAGATCCATCTTGCTGGTGAACTCCTTACCCACCTGATATAGGGCCTCTGTGGACCAGTCTCCAAACCAGTTCAACACACACCTGACGCAGAGGAATGTTTTCAGTAAACACGGAAACTCAGTGCAGTTTTCTTTTTCCTCACATTTATTACAATCATCCACTCTAAGTGTCTGTACCTGTTGAACAGGGCAGGAGATGTGGCAGCTCTGTCCTTCAGGCCCTCTGATGAGGGGTTCATGGTGAAAACCACGTGAAGGTTTCTGATAACCTGGCTGGTGAACCACTTGTACAGCTCCTCATGTGTGTCAAGCATCAGACCCTCTTTCTGGGCTCCTTCCTTACACTGAGTCATCAAGGTGGCATACTCATCTCCCTCAAACAGCCCAGGAACCTATTAAAAAAAAAGAAGAAGAAGAAGAAGAAAAAAAAAAGAAGGGTAACATTAACACAATAAAAGCCAGAAAACAATGGACATACATTAACCTCAGAAAACTAGGGGTGGTGTTGTCTTTACACTCAAATGAGCAAAGCACCACAAATAAGAAACTAGCTATAAGTTACCTCTCCATTGGCCAGAAGTGTGTTCATTCTCTCAAGGAAACCAGAATCCAGCACATTGGACTCATCCATGATGAAGGCGATCTTCTCGTTCTTACAACCTGAGCGACGCAGCACAGTACGCAGGTCTTCATCAAAGTCCTCCCCAGTGTATTTCCTGTGTACCTGAAAACACAAAAACACGCTCAACAATCCATGCAAAAGGCAGGGAAATGTTCTATGACTACAAATCACTTGTATCTACCTTAATCTGGTAGACGCTCAATCCGTTCATCCAGGCTACAAAGCGGGACAGCGTGGTCTTTCCTGCTCCACTCACACCAATTAACAGTAGATGTCCCTGAGGCTGACGGAAGATTCTAACAAAGGATAAAGATTTTAAAAATGTAATCCAAAATTAATATTTATTTTTGTCATTTTTTTTATAATTAAAGTAACACTGAGATGACAACGCTCAGAAGCCTTTACTCACCGGTCAATTCTGAGGACGTGGTCCAGAACCTCATTAAAGAGCACCAGAGGAACATCCAGCTCCTCCTCATAGAAGACCTTCAGACGGGCCTTCACGTAGTCTCTCAGTTCCTCCTGTTCCACTGGGATGTAATCCTACATACACAAAAACACAAACTCAGTAAAATTCTTACTAGAGCCATTAATGATGAAGTCAATTCTTACAACTCTTTAGTAACTTAAAAGCAGCAGGATCAGAGTTTGGCCATCATATTTGAGTACATATGGCCACATATGTACCTTGGAGAGCCAGTTACTGTAGAGGATAGGCCTGTTGAGAGCTTTCTCCTTATCAATGTTGGGGAAGTGCTTGAGAGCGACCATGTCAATGTTTTCATCTGTCCACCTTCTCTCTTCATCACCTACAAGCCTGAATGACACAATCAGATATGATCACATTTTAAACGTTACTATCAAAAATGTTACACTTTATAGCTGATGCAGAGCAAGCACAACTAGCCTCACATCAGTGAGCACCCACCTATCCTGGAAGAGACGAAGGGCTTCGTGGGCCCAGATGCGGATGAGCCCTTCTACAGGAAGAGTCTCAAGTGGCCGCAGGGCCTCGAAGATACCCCTCACCCAGCGGGTCATCTCTCTGGGAGAGTAGATGTAGTGGGGTTGTGTGTCCTGGGTGAAGCGCTCCTGAAGTGGAAAAAAGAATAATATTCAATATTTTTATTTATATGAAAAAAAGTCTCCAATAAAACATGCATATTAAGAGAAATGTAATCATCTTTACCTGAGACATGGTGTAGAACTCAACCATAGCGGCTGTAAGAGGTTCAGCATAGGTTCGCAGAGAGGGGATAAGGCGCAGCATGGCACGGTTAAAGGTTCCATAAATCTGGGTAAGGGAGGCTGGGCCTGGATAGTCCACATACACCACAGGGACGTGACGCAGGAACCTAGAAAGATTATGTGGTAATATGACCACTGTTAGAGCCTGCCTTTTGCATTAAACATTAATTATACTACAGTTCTAATCAGATGTTCGGTCTGAGAGCTGTACCTGTGTGTGAGAGGCTTTCTGCCAGGGTCAGTGGGAGGATTACAGGCTCCAACAAATTGGATCCTCTCCAGTTTGACCCAAGTCTGGTCTGAGGTGCGGTAGAAGCCTCCGTGTTCCACCATCTGCACAGACATAGGATCCCAATTTGATGCAGCAATGACTTAAATAAAGTGCTTAGACATACTTAAAAGTACAAAGGGCTTAACACAGAATCATTTTGTCATACCTGTCTGATGAAAGAGATAACTCTCTGTGTGCCGTACTTGTCCATGTCTGGCAGATTGATCTCGTCGCAGAACAACACCAGCCACTTCCCCAGCTGGACAGGGGCGAGGACCACACCATTTGGAGTCCGCCGGTACTCGCAGTAGTGGTCAAACGTCTTCAGCAGCAGTTCTGGGGTGGTGGCACTGGAGAAGTTCAAACCAACAACCTGGTAGAAAGCAGCAGTAGACATTTTAGCTATTAGATGGGAACAGCTTAGTTATAACAATAATGCCAATATCTGATTAGAACTGATTGTGAATATTTCAAAGATCAGGCAATTAACGTGAAAATGATTTCATAGCCCAGTACCTCCATATCAGGCAAAGCCCTGAGGGCACTGAACAGGGTCATGGTCTTTCCAGAGCCAGGTGGTCCACACAGCACCAGTGGTTTGTGCTCAGCCAGCCATGTGTAAAGCAAAGCTTCATGGCGAACAGTGTCCAGGGTAGGAACAACTACATCTGGGGATGCCACCTTGTGGGTTTCCACTTCAATCTGGGGCACTTTGCCCTGCCAGGATTGCCACTCCCCTGAGATGCACACCTAAACACAAATAAAAACATAATGATTAATCTCTAAAAAAGTGGATATAGGGAATTAATAGCAGCAGCAACTCTTTGACAAAGAAAGGATGTACCTCATAATCAATGATGGGAACATTGGGTGCAGTGGGAAGTGGCACAGTGGTGATGCGACGGATATACTCCCCAAGCTCTGCCCTCATCTTCAACCTTCCATCACCAGAGAAGGACCAGAGCACAGCGTAGATCAAATACCTCTGCAAAGAAATTCCATGAAAACAATTAGTTTTAGGAAAGCACAGTAATCATGTTGATGCAACACCTCAGCATTTATACTTCTTTCATTACAGAGCAAGAAAAAGGAGAACATTACCTGCATGTACTTCTCCAGCTGATCAATGGGCATGGGGAAGTCAGGGTGGTTGTTGTTGTACAGAGCCACATTACGGCAGGCCTGGTGCAACATTGAGAACAATGAGCCCAAACATCGCATGCGGGTGAAATCCATGATGTGTTCCATCTTCGAGGCATGCTCCAAGGCCTTGATCACGAGGCCGGTGGAGGTAAAGTACGGCTGAAGGACCGATGCAGCATCTCGCTGGATCTAGTTTAAAGCACAAAGTGGGGACAGCATTAGAGTGTTTTTTATTTGTTTGTTTTTAAATACAGCATGTGTTCTTCTCTAGATTTACCTGCAGCATTGGTGAAGCAGCCTCGTCCTCATCTTCTGTGCCTTTCCTCTTCCGCTGAGCTTCATCCTCTCCCTCGTCCAATGGGATGCTGCGAATGCGAGCCAGGAAGTTGTTGAAGATCATGTCAGTGCTGAGAACATCCTCACTGAACCAGACCATACCACACCGGGACACAGTGGCTAGGGTGGCATACTTCAGATCCTGCACTTCAAACATCACACGCACCTGGACAGAAAAAGAATAATTTGGGTTGAATACTTAATGAAGTCTCCAGGAAAAGAGAAAAAGAAATTTGTGTATAAACTGCCATGCTCTTACATTTGGTGGCAAGCTGAGACGCTCTCCATTGGGCAGGGTGAGCAGCTTGTTGTCATCCAGAACAGAGTTCAGATTTTCAACCCACTCTGGGTCAACGTCGCCATCAAAGATGATCCACTGACGCTTCTGTAGTTCACCTCGGACATTGTCAATGATCCTGAAATTGAAAGAAATCGTTCATTTAAAGATTAAAAAGAAATTAATTACAACAATTAGACTAGTTTGGAAGATGTGTAATTACTCAATTATTACAGAACTCACTTCCTGAGGATGTGTGTGAACAAGCCATCAGTCCATTCACGAGTGTTGGGGTCCAGGGTTCCGTACAGGTGGTCTTTGCTGATTGCCTTGGGATCGATAATGTGGGCCACGCCCTCCACACCCTCCAACCTTTCCAGGGCCTTGAGCAGCACCCTCCATGCCATGGTCTTCCCACTTCCTGAAGGTCCCACCATCATCAAACCGTGGTTGATCTGTGTGATCTGGTACAGCTGGAGCACCTGGAAAAGGTTGAACGACAAGTTAAATGTCAGTATATGTGAATCTTATAACAGGAAAATGTTTAAAGCCCATTGAACTAAAGTATATCAGTTCCATTCAGCTTCATACCTTCTCTACCCACATGCTGCCTACATCGTCCCCATCTCCATAAGTGAGGTACATCTCTCCGCAGACCTTCTTCAGCTCTTCCCTCAGAGCAGTCATCTCTCCCCTATGGTACTGAACTCCAGGGAAGACGTCCGACAGCAGGCTGAACAGCAGAGGGATGTCTTCTGCCACCAGCTTGGGAACCATGGTCTCACACACACTCTGGATCAGGATCTTAAAAAAAAAAAAAAAAAAAAAAAAAAAAAAAAGACAGACAGACTGAATAAAACAACTCATTTTCTAAAATAAGTTTGTTATACTTGCAAAAACTCTGCCCTGAATAAACATGACCTCCATGTCCAAGAGTCTACTTTACATACCTCCTGTTCTGGTAGGTTCTCTGCAATCTCATTCTCATCAACATCCTCTCCACGCTCAAGCTTCTCTCTCTTGATTTTCTGGATTCGCTCACGCTTGACATTGCCAGCACTGATCAGCACGCTCTTGAGTGCTCGGAGACCGAAGTCGTAATGGCTCTGGGAGGAGAGCTGCTCGTCGCACAGTCTTTAAAGAAGCAAAAGATTAAGTTGTCATACCTCTGACTTAAAGTCCTGTCAAAGTTACTAACTAAAACAATACATACTTGAAGAAGGGCACAATCTTTTTGGCAAGGGTCTCAGCTGTTCGGAAACCTTGAGAGTAGAGCATGACCTGTGCAATGAGCTGGCGGTCAGGCTTGGTCATGGCCAAGCTACGGAAGAGCTTCTTCAGATTGTCAGGCAGGTTGGAACGGCCAGCATAGCCAGGGTTCATGGTGATGAAGATGGCCATGTCTGGGCTCACCTTGACCTGCTTGTTCAGGAGCTCTGTAGTGACAGGTACGCCTAGGAAAGTGACCAAAAGGAAAAAGAAGGAAAAAAGACTTACTTATAATACACTCCCCTGGAAAAACCTAATCACTGGTGATGAATATAGTGGCATATTCTGGTGATCTTTTTCCTCAGCAGCATGAAGTGTTGAAGAATATTTGTTTTGCTGCGTTTTATTCGCACAAATGTCTAAGTCTGGATATTTCTCATTAAAAGGACAGCCATCTTTCACAAATACTATGCATACTTCTGTCTCTGTTGGGGTTGCTGTGCTCCCTCAAGGCGACCTGGATGTACTGGACCTGCTGGGAGACGGCCGACAGCATTCTCTCTTCCAGACGGTTGAACTCATCGAAGCAGCCCCAGGCTCCTACCTGGCACAGACCCACGAAGATACGACCCATTGCCTGAAGAAGAAAACGAAAAATGGTCACTGAATTAATAAGCAATAACAGAGCACAGTGTTTAATCTCTGATGGTATGCTGGTGTCCTGTCATAAAATTGCTAAAATGATAAATTTACCTGGAAGTCAAAAGTCTCGTCACAGTTGAAGACCAGGACAAAGCGTCCAAGCTGGTGACCGAGGGCTTTCACTGATTCAGTCTTCCCAGTGCCAGCAGGACCTAGATAAAGGACAAATTCAGTCAAGGTTGGGGGGTTGTTTCCCTCTTTGCCATGTTGTAAAACAAAAAGTTAAATAGTAGTTCCATACCAAATGGAGATCCACCAAGGCGAGCCTCCAGGGCCTGGGTCATGGTGAGATAGCAGCGGTCAGTCAGTGGGGTCTGAACAAGCTTGTCCTGGACACCCAGGTACTCAAAGCCATAGTTGAACTTGGCATTAGCCATCTGAATGGACAGCTGCTGCAGGACATCTGTCTGCTTGGGATCAAAGTAGAAGCGCATCTGGCTGAGCCACTCAAAGGACTTGGGGTTGTCGATCTTGTTCTTGATCAGAGTCCTGGTTACATCACGCTGGTGCACCAGCTCTGTGATCTAAGAATGGAGAGTGAAATGGATTTTAGACAATTTTTATCCAACAACAATTTTTCACAAATATCTAAAAAAAATAAAATAAAAAAAAAGTCCAAACTCACCAGATGCTCCAGTTTCCTCCTGCGGATTGGAGGCTGCTCCATCAGCACAGTGTCAGCCAACACGTTGAGTGTGGCTTCCACATTCGACAGAACTCCCTGCAGTGGCGTCATGTCCCCACCACCAGAGATGGTGGTCAAGGCAGACTCGATGTTCTCAGACCAGGCAATCTGGGCGGACAGGACCACCAGCTGGGCCTGTGAAACGAGAATAAAGATAAGGCGACATTAACACAGTTCCAGATTTCAAGAGTGTATCGAAATTAAAACAGTATGGAATTAATTATTTAAATCCCAACCTGGTAGCGATCAATCCAGTTGATGTATTGGCTCAGGTCAATGGCTGTGCCCTTGTTAAAAGTAGTGACCTCTGTGACAGACTCTGCCAGCAGTTTGGCCAAGGTCACCCTCATCTCCTTCTCCACCAGTGTCAGCCACTCATTTATCTTCGGGTGCTCTGTGATGGAGACTGGTGTCTTGTAGATAATCTCTTCACCCTCACGTGATGAGATTCCCAGCACCTCAGTGTTGTCCTCATTGAGGAGGATGCTGGAGACACCAGCAAACATCTTTTTGAAGTGCTTCTGGAGTTTGGCCACGTTCTTGCTGTTGCCAATTATCTCAAGCAGGTCCTCGTCTCCCACAAAGTAGAACCTGCCAACAACAAGAAAGTAATTGATCAAATCCTTGTATTAATAAATGCATTCAAAATATCCGATACACTCTTTCACTTTTAAAATGCATTTGAAGACATGTTACACATTCCTCCTTCTGTTTGCTCAGCTTTAGTATGCCCTTCATACCTGGGGAATGAGGATCTTTCTCTCTCCAGGTATTCGCCAAGGGCTTTCTGGATTTTTCCAAGAAGATCAGCCAGTCGCTCCAGGGACCTCTGCACTCCCTGTATGTTCAGGACATCCATCACCAGAGGAGACTTTGTCACCTTCTTCATCAGTGCCAAGAACTCAGTGCTGATACTGGAAAAAGACAGATTACACAAGAAGTTAGTAGAAAATATTTTTATGGAAGGAAATGGGGACTAAACATGAGTGCGCCAAATAAAATCAGGTTATGATTCTTAAAGTTTACTTATATTTTTTTTACTTATATTTTTTAATATTTTTAAAATGCTGACACGATTTGGCAGCATTTAGAAAGACTTACCTCTGGAATCTCTGAGTTTCTACAGGCAGAAGATGTTTGATGTCAGCACTGCCTGTAAAGATACCTTCCAGATAGACCCAGCGACGCTGCACATCAATCCAGACATCAAACAGAGCCATGATTCGATTCAGCTTGTCTTCCCAGCTCAGGGCATCTTCTTCAAACACCTGGGAGAAAACGGAAAGAAAAACACGGTACTGATGTATGCCATCCTGACTGGCTGAAATATAAAGGAAAAAAAAAAAAAAGCTCAACTGCCACCTTAATAAACTAAACGTATAGTTCTGTTTACCTTGTAGTAAGGAGACAACTTCATGGCGGACACACTGTTGATATGTTCTTTGACCTTGTTGAAGAGGTCATCCCAACCTCTAATCAGACGGCACTTGTTCTGGTAGTTCACCAGGTCGAGCTCGTAGGAGTTCCACACTTCACGGATCTGAAAACCAAAAGAAGCATAAGTACAATTATAGCATAACAAACCACAGAGCTATTTCTAATGATGTAGGCTCTAACTGCCCATCTCTTGCAAATCTTTACCTGTTTCAGGAACTCCTCCAAAGCCATTTCTCCCTGGGCTACCAGAAGAACATCCTTCACCACCATCTCATTCTTCTGCAAATCCACATCCCAAATCTGTCCAAGAGTCAGCTCTGACAGAACCCAGTTCACATGCAAGCGCTTCATCAGCTGCTTCCAGTGGCGGTCCTTCAGAGCCTCTGATTTAAGCTCAATCACCAACATGTTGACCTGGAGTGAAAAGGAAACCACAGGAAATGTAAAATGCAAATTTGTCGTGTAAGTTAGAACTTTTGATTAGTTTGAGTGAAACTAGTTTACTGACCTTCAAGTAACCTTTAAGCATCCTCTGTACGTACTCGTATGAAGCATACTGTCTCAGCCTTGCTTGGAAGTTCTTCAGCTGGTTCAGAAGTGCATCAAGACTCTGACGGAGCTACATGTACAAATAAATCAACTAACGTTATATTCTGTGAAGAATTTAAGGATCATACAGAACAGCACAGGGATTTAATCTAAATGTTTGCTCTGCTTTTGGTACCTTGCGTGGTTGTACAGAAACCCATGGCTGCTCTTTCATTTGGTCAATCTGCTCCCAGATCTTCGACAGTTCAGACCACACCTCTTTCAGGTCATGCAGCTCCTCCAGCGCCACCTACAGGTCACCACAAAGACAGAAATGGTTCAAAATGTTCAGTTAATGATTTCATTTTTAGTTTATGGATAATGAAATGCAGCCAGAAAACATAATGAATGAATTTTACATTTATCATTTTGTAATTTAACCATTTATGTAAATGTGCGCTGGCATTACCTGCACTCTCTCCTCACTGCCACTGAGCAGACCAGTATCAGTAAGCTCCAGGGCCTCTTTGGCACGGGCACACTTCTCCCTTTCAACCTTCAGACGACCAAAGTTGCCTTCATAAATGGTCAGAGACTGAAGGGCCTCTTCAGGACGCAGGTTACCCTAAGGGAACAGATCAGACATTAAACAAAAAAAAAAAAAAATGTAAGTCAAATTTATCTGCCATTTCTTTATAACTAAGGTATCATGAAGTTATGCATCTAAAAATATTAACCACATGTAGCATTAAATGTGCTATAAATAGAAAACTAAATTTATTAAGATAAATATTTCTTACAGCAACTGGTTTGGTCTTCTCCCAGTCATTAAGCAAGTCAGTGGTGCGGTTTTCCACAGCTTTGTCCTCTTGGACAATCTTCATCTGCAGGTTGGCCACCTGCTGCTGGATAGCGGTGTCCTTGCGCTTCATTATGTCACTGAACGCACCCCATTCGCCTTCAATGTTGTCAATGTAGAGCCAAGAAGGAGGGAACTGAAATCTCTGCTTCTCCAGCAAACGCTGTCCGTTACGGAATAACTACGGGTAAAAAGGAGGGAGATTGTGATTAGAAAATGATTTTCATTTAACCGATTTTAAAAACAAAAAACATAGTTTGGAGTACTTACATCCACATTTTTCTCAAACTGTTTGATCTTCCGCTTCAGAGTCTGGACATATGTTATGAAGTTGACAGCATCTGAAGTACTAGCCGTGTCCACAGAATGTTGTTCGAGATCTTGACGGGACTGATGAGGAACAGCAAAGCATGAGTCATCTGTCCTGAATAACTATTACCCTGTGTGAAAGTGATCCATCCAACTATGTTGGTAAAACCATACGTTACCTTGGAGATCTGAGCGTGGAAGTCCTGCATGTTCTGTCCCAGCATCTGACCAAACTTGCTGAGAACCTCCTTGTGCCAGGAGTCATACTTCAAGTTCACCTTAGACTGGACCTGTTATCAGATAGAAATATGAAAATTTAATGTATAGCCAACACATGGGGGTTCTGGATTGTCAAAAATACAACTGCACGAAACAAATAAGGGAAATTTTAATGTGGAAATGTATTTCTCCTCCTCCTACTTAAACACAACACCGCGAACCATCAGTCATTACTACCTTGCCATAGTCGATGACCACTGGTCCAAACTCTTTTCGAGTCTCAGCATTGTCAAAGGTTCCCCTAGCTTTGCGGATCTGGACCAGCAGGGCTTGCCACTTTGTGAGGTCTTCACCAAGACGGTTGTAAATGTTTTCAGCTTGCATGTCCCACAAGCACTGGTACTGCAGCCAAACCTGAACAGCAGTAACAAAAATAAAGCATATAAACAGTGAAATAACCACAAATGTATATCCTGTATGTCCGAAGAGTCATAAAAGCTAAAGACAAACAATAAAAAAAATAAAATAATCAATAGCTATCAATTTGTAAGGTAATGTTTTATTTTAAAATAGGTGCCCCTTACCTTAACATACTGCTCCACCTCATTGACGATGTCTTCCACAGCATTGTAGGCCTCCTCTAAGGCCGCAGGTCCATCAGGCATCCGTGTGAGGGCATTACGGTAGAACTTTTCCTCCTCTGAAAGCTCGTAGTGAACACCCACCTAACAAGGAGGGACAGAGTGGCTTAAATAAAAACAGTACAAAGTACAATAGGCCAAACCATCAAATATCATTCCTGCCTGAGTAAAATAAAGACATTTTGTCTAAAAAGTGGTTTTACACTACATGATCACCTACACCAGATATTCACCAGTGCAAACAACAACTGTTTTAAGATGGCTACCTGGTATCTCTGACTCTGGATCCTGGGCAGAGAAAGTATAACCATCTTCCAAGCAAACATCTCCTGGTAGAGCTTGTAGCGACAGTCTTCAATTGGTGGGTTCAAGTAGATCACCTGGTTAGTGATCCTCAGCTCATGGACCACATTCTAAGAATAAAGAAATAATAATAAAACCGCAAGCTGTGCTTAGATATTCATGGTTTTCCAAGATGTTAAAAGAAGTGTATCAACATTTGAAAAGTGTGACAAAGCAACACAGTACCACTTCACAACTCTCACCTTGATTTTGGGCTCCCCTCCTGGTTTGTGGCTGACTTGTGGAGCCTCTGTGTCCATGTCCACATCAGCTTTGTCTTCTACCTGGCCACGGAGGACCTGAGTCCAAGCCTTAAGACCAGCCTGAAGACGCACTCCCAGGATACGCTCAATCTAAAAGAACATCCATTTTAATAACATAGCAACAAGCACCCTATAAAACAAAACAAAGGTTCAACTATACACCAAAACATTGCAAGTATTTCTATTACTTTATATTCGTTACAGAACAATATGTAACTTTCAGTACAGACCTCAATGTCAAGCTTGTTGACCCAGATGGGCAAATTGGAATAAGAATGGAGGTTAAGGTCATCCACGGCTTTCTGCACACGGTTCAGGATGTCGGAGAAGGTCTTGTGGTCAAACATACAGGTCTCCAGAGAACGAACCTCCAAGTCAATCTTCTCTTCAATCAGTAAGAGGTCGTCCACCTGAAAAACAATAAGACAAAATTGTTTGATACAACTTGTCATTTAAAAGTTAAATGAAAGTTTGGAGTCTGTGTTCGTGCATATCTGTAACATCTACTTCACACAGACCTTCTCCTGGAAGTTGAAGACCGTCTCAGCTAGTCTCTGAACATAGGGATCCAGCTTGTAAGACTCCCAGACGAGAGTAATGCCCTCAGTTATGAGAACCTGAACCTCTTTCTTAAGCCCAGCAACCAGCAGGGAGATGGAGGACCGCTCCTCTACTTTCTCACAAGTACGCTCGTAGGTGCGAACGCTCTCGATCAAAGAGATGGCAAATGGGTACAGCTGATTAGCTTGGTGGGCCTTGTTGACAATGGCCAAAGGAACACGGAAACTCAGCCACTTGAGGTTGCGGACCTCTTTGGAGAGGGTGATGATCTCAGGAAGAAAGTTGACTTTAAGCTTAAGCATGTTTCCTCCCCTTCCACGGGCCCGGGTACTTTCAATGGTGAAGATCCGACCAGACACACCAAGGTTACGCTGCTGAACCTGATTTCGAAAAGAAAGGGATAGCAAATATTTTGAATTTGCAATTAGCCCAAAACAAAGGAAGCAATATGTAAGAATTACAATCTATAATATTCTTCCAAATGTCTGAATCGGTGTTGAATAAAATACCTTCCGGGCCCAGTCATCAAATATCTCTTGAGTGTTGAGTTTAGCCCGGAAACTATCTCCATCCTGCTTCAGCTTCAGCCCTTCCACATGGTTCTCCCAGCCTTTTCCCAGAACATCTTCAACCCTCTTCATGTACGCAGTCAGCTGACGGTCTATCTGCTTGGCCCAGATGATGGAGCCAGACACCGGAGGCAGGTCCCGGACATGACTCATCTTACAGGCCTGGCTCTGAGGATACTGCACTTTGAACTTGTCGTGCAGCGATTCGATGTCATCTTTCACACGCTGGATGAGCTGTGTCTGATACTCCCGGATGGCACCACGGATGTGGGGGCGCACGAAGAGAGCATTGAAGCGGGAGAAGATGCGGAACATCTCATTGGCATTCTTGGCAGTACCCAGCTGATCACGCAGGCGGGCCGTGATACGGGTCTCCACGCGGTCAATGCGCTCATCATAACGTTTCATGGCGGCTTCCCAGGCCTCCGTGCCCTCCTTGGACACATCCAGGCCATCAACCTCTTTCACATTCTCATATGCCAGGTTGACCTCCTCAATAGCATTGGCATCAGCAGCATCAAAGAGAACTCCAGCCACCTTCATATCTTGAGGCTCAACTGTCTCTCCAGGGGCATGCTGAGGCACTGCAGATACCTAAAAAAACAAAAAAACAACAACAGAAGAATAACATTAAATCTCTTAGTCAAGATGTGATTTAAAACAAAAACAAAACACCATTTAAAGGTTTACCTGAGGCCTCAGCACACGGACGATGACAGCCCTCAGCTGCTCATGCTGCCTTCTGAAACGCCTCATGTGGTCCAGTCGGGACTGAAGTTTCCTGTGAGCAGGGCTCAAACGCCACACCATCTTCAGGTTCTCCTCTCTCTTCCTCTTCACAATGTCCCTCAGAAGCACCTGCAGTTTCTCATACTCATCCTCCCAAGTCTGGAACACCTCGAAGCAAGCCACCATCACCTGCACAGACAAGCGTAAGGGCATTCAGGAAAATGTATAATACTG
Source organism: Simochromis diagramma (assembly GCF_900408965.1). Taxonomy (NCBI): domain Eukaryota; kingdom Metazoa; phylum Chordata; class Actinopteri; order Cichliformes; family Cichlidae; genus Simochromis; species Simochromis diagramma. The sequence goes on from NW_024387030.1 coordinate 9,904,353, forward strand.
TGAGTGGCTAAAGGTGTGTGTGTTTGTGTGTAATTGTGGGTGTTATTTTATGCTGGAGACAAAAAAAAAAAAACCACCAACCTTTTCAAATTCCTCATAGGCTACATGCATGAGCTTCCTGGTACCCAACACCTTGAGCAGCTGGGAGCTCAGGTCCCTGGAGATGGCCTCTACTAGGCGTAGTGCTCTCTGGATGGGATACTTTGTGTTCCTGATCTTTTTCAGGTGAGTAAATATGGCCATTAGAGCCTGGCGGATCTTATCAAGCTCTGAGGCAGAAAGCAGGTCATTAAGAGGGAAGTCTTTCATCAGAGGATTGTAGTCATTGACGGTTTCCACTGCCTGTTTCAAACCTGCAGGAAGAAGTAGAGGAGAAGTGAACATTTACTCGCACTTCTCTAAATGCAAACATGTGTTGAGCCAGCCAAGTAAAAACAGCAAAGTTATAACTTACCGGTGTCTGTATCAAAACTGACAGTAGCATGGAAACGTTTCCCGTGTTTCAGGATGTCCAGAGTGAGAAGAACCTCTGGGCTCTCTCTCTTCTCTTGGATCCTGTTAAGGGCTCTCTCCAGATTCAGCCAGAAACTAATTTCCTGCAAGGCTGTGCCCGAGGCCGGGTCACGATCGAGCTTAGTCACCTAGAAGGGCGCGAGCAATGATGATAGCAACCATAAATCAAGTGTTTTTTATTAGAGAGGTTTTTTTTTTTCCAAAGACTGGTTTTGCTTTGTTATATACTTCCATCGTGGACTTTTAAATTGGGACAAATATATAGAAATTCCTCTTACCTTTTGGATCTCCCTGATCCAGCGGTTAACTCCAGATTGCAGCTGGTTCAGGAAAGTAGGATCTTCCACCTTGTCGCCAAAGTCAGTGACTTTGGGCTTCTCCCCACGCTCATAGCACTGCTTGGCGATATTTGTGATGATGGGGTGGATGAGCAGGCTGATTTCAGGAATCTCAATATTTTGCTGCAGGTGGAGAAGGCCCATCTCCAGCTCAGCAATCTTCTTCTCAACAGAGGGGGCCATTTTATCCCCATCTCTAGAAAGTTGTAACAGATAACAGTGTTACAATGTTTTTTTCCTTCCATTACATTTGCAATTCAATGCCAAGTACAGGATTTAGTTTATTTAAGGAAGGCTTTGCAAAGTAACATTACCTGTCGGCTTTCCCAGACTCACGAATGTAGGACTTGAAGAAAGGTGCGACAGCATTGCTGATGAAAGAGTGAAGCGTCTCGTAGGGAGAATCCTCACTCAAAGTCAGCACTCGCACCTGGGTTGATATCGGTTTGTCTGCATCAATGACGCCCGTCCTCTTGATCAAAGCCAAGCTACAGGGTAAAGAAAAGGTGAATGTATTCATCCAGAATAGCCAGAATTTAAATAACTGAAGGATCATATGCAGTATTACTTTTTCCAGTGCATTATTTACCTGTTGGACTTGATCCCATAGTGGATGTCAATGCTAACATTATAAGTGATGCACTCTTTCTCCTCCTCACTTTCATCTCCGACCTCCTCTGTGAGGAAACAAATACATATATTAATTTAATAACTAAACAGATGACCCATCATTGAATGTGTCCATCAGGTTCTTCATACTAGGTGTAAAACAAGGTCAAAGTAGCACATTAATACCTTGTCAATGTCAATATGAGGACACCACAGTGCAAATAGTCTTGCTTTATTACATTTCCATTTGCCTCATGTACAATAAGGTAGGGCATGTGACTGCTTTTATTTTTACATTATTTCAAACTATTTAAAGACATGCATGATTGACTCCTTAAGGCCAGTGAAGTTGCAATGCAGCTAAAAAAAAGAATTAAACTATTTGGACTCTAGATAGATGTGCACAATGAGAAATGCTGCAGCAGATGATGGTGCAGCTATTCATGTCCACACCCTCCCTTACAAGTGATGAGTGGGCTGCATTGCAGTATCAGTATTATTAATGCAAAACCGCGAATAGGCCGGGGAAGTGACTCTTTGGGCTGGGAATCCAAAACCTCCAGGCTAAGACTGGTCATGTGTGGTATCAAAGGATCAAGATTCAGCACAGATATAGTAGGAAAGCAGCTCAGAAGCTGAGGATTAATTTGCCTGGGGAAACTGAAGATAATGTGTTTATTGACACAAGCTGGTTCACATGATAAAATGACTTGCAGCTATGACAAAGGAGCCATTCTCTTTGAATTCCTATAATTATGCTTCATGTTTTTATTATGACTGTGTATCTGTCTCGTTATTTGTGCACCAGGCCTCAACGTGATATGCATATATAATAGCTTTATACAAATGCAGAAGGAACACAAAAATAACGGAGTTACGTCAACATACAGCTCCATTTTTTTATTGTTGTGATTGATTGTTTTATCGTCCCCACCCAGTGTGGCGCAGTTATCTTAGTAAGTAGATGGATAGCTTTAGCGACATCTGTTAATATCGTTGTAAAAGCAGCAGTTAACGATGAGTTTCCAAACGATTTGGCAGGTGGTTAACAAGAAAAGCTAATTTGCAAAGACGCCGACTTTATTCTAAAGTAACCGGGTGAACAAACATTGTTGCTATTAAAATCATATTTATGAGCTACCGTAGTCGAGTTCTCTGACGTACCTTTCAGAGCGCTTCTCTCGACCAGAATGGTGTGAATCTGGGGATCGGCCAGGAATTTTCTCATCTGCTCCACGGAGCTTTTCTCTTCTAGGGCGGTTTCCAGCGAGGCCGGGGCCTCTCCGCCATCTTCCAAGAGCAGCGGTACCAGCTTCCGAATGTGCTTCTGCAGCACCGAGGTATCAGCCACCGTCTGAACGGCCGACACCTCCATAGTGCCGGAGTTTTCCTCCGTCCCCCCGCCGTCGGACATCCTTCTAAGAGCGTCAACGACGACTAGGTGTTGTGTGAAAGTGAACAAAGAAAAAAGGATGACGGTAACAAGCTGACTGCAGCTTCTACCAGCGGGTCATAGGTTGACTGACTGCCGCTGTCAAAACGTCGCAACCGACGCAATCTGTTTTATATGCGCAAAGGATTATGGTATTTGTCGTTCCTTAAATGGGGAGTTCACCGAGCTGTGGTCGTCAAAGACTACAATACCCATAATGCAGTTGAATTAATCAGTTTTTTTCTGTCCTTTTGTTAGTACCATGTGCGACAAATAGGGGGAGAAAGGGAGTTGTCTCGAATGATGCAGCTGAAATAGCTTTTAAAATACAAACTTTGATTTGTGCTATTGTTAATTCAATAATAATGTAATTTTAAAAAATCAAAGGCATGTTGAGGCCCATGTTCTATTGGGGACTACGAGTACCAAAATAAATTTGATAAATAGATAATTAATGAATTAAATGTACCATTAATAAATTATAATTGAAAAAAATGAATAAATGAATTTATGGAATGTTTTAAAGAAATTAATTGACATTAATTCATTATTTACTCATTTAGTTGATTAACTATTTCCTATTTTAATTATTAAATTACACATTTTAATATTCATTTAATTATGCATTTATTTAATTCCCTTTGGCACTCTGGGCCCTCCATAATGTGCAACCCTGTGACCTACTACATATTTATTATCAGTACGTGAAATGTGGAGAATTGTTTTGTGTTGAATTACTTGTGTTAAAGTCTTTACTCAAGAAAAAGTTATAATCCTTGTTAGGTAATACTTAAAAAAAATTGGTTGCTTATATTTAATAATCTATATTACACCTATATAAAAAGTGAATACTCCCTTCTTCTTTTCAGGTTATTGTCGCTAGGGGTCGCCACAACTGGTCATCGTATTCTCCCTCTCACCCTATCCCTAATATCCTCCTTTGTTACACCAACTATCTGCATGTTGTCCTTCACTACATCCATGATTTGTCTCTGTGGTCTTCCTCTTTTCCGCCTGCACGGCAGCTCCATGTTTAACATTCTTTGCCCAATATGTAAAATATACAATTGACTGAATTAATTGAAGGTTTTCGAAATAAAGTCATAGGACAACACAGGAAGGCCAAAGAAAATTTGTTCCTTGAGATCATAACACAGACGAAAGAAAATATTAAACAGATCTATAAAAGGACTGATTAACTCTTAGGAAAAGAGAACTGAAAAGTGTACCCATAAATGGGACAATGCAAAATGTTATAAATGTAAAAAAGTATATATAACCTCATATTAATTTGTTTTTAGAGCTTAGTGCTAGTCCTCCAGAAATGCAGTCCCAGATTGGTTTTAACTAGCACAAATATTTTGACTTTTAACCACACAGATGACGTGAAAATGAATCAGATTCTCTCAACACTATCAAACTCAAAAGCGAGAAAAGTATATTCCCTGGCACATGAAAGTTGTTGTGGTAATTCCATAAATAAGGTGACAGACAGGAAATCTGAATGCAATGAATCTTTCTTTCTTTCTCATTTCTGCATGTCATGCTGCTCACAGGTGAATAAGACTGACTTAAAGTTCATCAGATCACTTTACAAACACATTCTACTATTGAATTCAGATATGCATTTAGTACATCTGAATACAATACGAGATTTATCCAGCCTGTTCTGGGCAAATGAGTATAGCAACAAGGTCCGCCATGTAGGTGTGCCTAAGCAATGCATCATTGTTTGCGCAGTCAGCTCTCTCCTAATAAGCAATTAATGACTGGAATATATTTCCCCAAAATTTGAAAACTTGTATAGATTTCTATCTTTAGTCATGATATATATTAAAAAAATGATTTTGAGGACTTCGTCTTGTGAGCATTCATTTCATTATGACTGCTTAATTTTTTATGTAATTCTGTATATATGTGATTAAAATTGTGTGTGTGTGTGTGTGTGTATGTGTGCCCCTGTTGATAGACTTTAACTTATATACTTTAACTGCAGATACAAGTTAGCTAAACTTTCTTTCCTTTTGTGTGTAGATTTGTATCTAAAGTTCTGTAAAATAATAACTAAAGCTTTAAAATAAATGTTATGGAGTACAAGGTACAGCATGTGCATTCAAAATGGAGCAGAAAAAGAAAGTAGCCTAGCATATTTTTAACTATATGAAAAGTGTGTTTGAGTAAAGTACCCTTTCCATCCCATTGTTAGACAGTAATAGTGGCATGGTGGGAATGGGGCCTCTGGACATGTGCTCTATCGGCACTCCATGGGATCACATTTAAATCAAGTGTCATGAGTGGGCCCCACCCCGGCAGGACAATGTGAGAAGTATCGCCCCAAAAAGTTTTCAGAAACTGCTGGAAGAACAGGACAAAGAGCTGGAACAAGTCCCTTCTACAGAGACCCCACCCACAAACCCACAGGACAAAAAAAAAAAAAAAAAAAGATCACATCTCAATCTCCCTTTGCCTTTTCATCAAGAAGGCAGACCCACCAGCACATGATATTACACATTTGATAATAAATTAAAAAGGTCATGTACTAAATTGAGCTTTTTGAGTATGATTATATATGCAGAATAAGAAGTAGGACACAATCGTTCTGGTCATGTTTATTTAAATAAATACCAACATAAAGTAAAGCATGAGTTTCAAAGAGTAAACAGTTCAAACTGGAACAAGTTAAGAGAAAATATAATTAGGGGCTTAGCCTATACACCGCATCCCTGAGTAACAGCAACATTTGCAACTTCTATTACACACCCCACAGATTAAATAGCTTTTCAATGATTTATGGCTTTAATATTGTTACTGAGTTAAAGTGAGAATGCAGCTCAGTTTTTGATGACAAAAGCATGTTTTTAAGAGGTCTGCTGGCAATGACTATTTGTTGGCTAGACAAGTAAAGGATTCGTTTACAGATGTGCCGGTGGACAACTATATATACCAACATTTAAAAAAAAATAAAATAAATTATGCTAGCTCACTAGTTGCATGGAATCAATACAGTAACATCAGCATCAAGTCCTTTGAAAGTTAAAAACAGACTTTGTCTGCACCTCCGGAGATAAATCTTCATACCCAGGATAAAATACGTAATTTGAGCATTTCACATGAGGACTAAACCGCACCTTGATCACCTCATCGAATGAAGGCCAAAAAGACGGAAAGGATAATTGAAAACGTCGATCGAGTCGATACATCCGCTGAAGTCCATGACAGGATGCTCATTCCTCATCGGGGAACTTGAATTTAGCATAGACGATGAGCATAACTACGGACATCACGACACACAGGGAACCAATCACGAGGTAGGCAATGCCGAGGAATTCATTGCTTCCACCCATCCAGGACACATTGCTGAACACAATCTTCTTCGCCCCATTAAAAGCCCGAACAGGATAGTCTGGGGCACAAGTGTTAAGGATATACACTGAGAATAGATACAAATGAATACCAGTTGTGGAAAACAATAACACTAAAGCAAAAAAGACATAAGTTATATCAAAAAGTACATTTTTCATTTTTCATTCCATAAAAATCTGTCTTGCTTGCATTGCAAACAAACAAATATATTTAAATGTTGTATTGAAAGTATTCAAACTTACAGCCCTGTTTTCTAAAGTGGGCGATATGGAGAGCTTTACATAAGTCCTGCCTTGGCACAGGACAATCAAAAGCTATTTGCCTAGCTTGTTTACCTATGTCAGAAGATTTGCCTGTTTTTTTGGTCACCTTAAAGAACTCCTGAGTCATTGTGCTCAAGCCAGTGCTCTGGTGAACAGAGACACACCCAACCTGTTGAACAGGTTACGAATACACTGCTGTGGCTGTAACACTCACTGGAGCCTCGTAAATCTTTAAATCGATGGAATTTTTTATTTTTTTTAAACAGCAGGCTATTTTGTAAGTGTTAAATATCATTGGTTTCATATCATCATTTATACATGTGTATAAATACATATATTATAAATATGCATCATCCTTTAAATCATCGTATATTCTGTAATGAGTACAAGGATACTGTAGGTGATGTCAATCGTGTAGTTTCCAGCTGGGAGACCCTTTTGATAATCCCCGCTTGCATCGATTCGTCGATACAGCTTTCTGAAATTTGGCAGTGCTGCCCTCCTCATCCACACCAGGAAATCTTGATTCACAAACCCGTTGTTACTAGGGTCTGATGCGTCCAACTCATAAGCAGGCTTGGCCCAATTTATGGGTTTCACAGTACCTGCAAGTCAAAGTAGGCCAACATTTACCAAAGTATGTTAAGTTCCTGGAATGTGCACTTTATTACCCTCTATTAAACACAACTTAAGATAAAATTAAACTAAAGGTACTACCATTGAAGGCATTCTTCAGAGGTGTAACGCTTGGATTTCTGTATTTGATGTTGTAGTCTGTCCACCACGCTATTCCTTTTCCATCCAAGGGCACGTTATTTGTTGTCCCATTGACGGTCAAAGTCAGCGTGAAAGAGTCTTTAAAAGAAAAAAAAAATTTAACACTTCCTTTTACAGAAGATACTTTAATCTCCACAATTACTAGAGATCCCATACAAACCATTGAACATGCTGTTTGCTATTGATCCGCATGGCACAATTGGTTTTTTGCTGCTGTCGTAGTCATAGGGGGAACAGGAACTACTGGGGCTCTTCAAGAGATACAGACATTTTTTTTAAAATTCATGGTCTGTAAGATTTACATGAATTACAGAACTGTAAAAGTAAATTCAGCAGAGCTTTAGAAACTGCATGTTTTTACACATCCAAGTCTGTGCGTGTCTGTGAAATACTGTGTGTTCTTAACTCACTGTAAAGTAACTCAGGTCTCCATATAGCTGGTTATCGTCTTTGGATGCCCCATATCTTCTGTAGTTTTGGAAGTAGTTTGACAATCCGTAATAAAAGAACACAGGGCCCTGGATTAAGGAAAACAAAACCCACATAAAAAAAAAGCAATAACTAAAAAACCCCACTGGATTGAGAGGCAGGAGTACAGTTATGCTGGCATAAATTATATAAAATAAGGATCCATCCCAACCTGAAACAGAGTAGTGAGGGTGAAGTTCAGTGAGCACTTGCAGTTTGCTACAACTGACTGGGAGCAGCTAGAACATGGTGATCCGTTGCTATCCCCAGTGTAGTCCAACTGTGTGGGAAAGAACATCAAAGTATGAATTCTTACTTCTCAAAGACACCTATTTTCATTCTTGTATTCAAGTCTGTAAGCAGACAGCATGGTCAGTAACTGTTTATAAGAATGATCCCATATATCAATTTTAATGTTTAAAGACTGTTTAATAACAGGGGCGGATCTAAAGAAATTTTCTTAGGGTGGCATGAGGGTGGCAGAGAAATCAAATGGGGTTGCAAAATCAAAGTCTTTTTTTCCCAAACACATATGCAGGTGATGACATATGGTTAAAATGATTCAAATGCAGTAAATATACATGCTTTTCATATAAATATTGTCTATAACTTAATTATTTTCTGTAGCCCACATAATTAAACATGTTAGTTTCACATAAAATCCACATAAAACACGTGAATTTTGATTCTATGTACTCTATAGCCAGTTTAATAAATAAATATATAGCACAATATGTATAAAATTCAGAAAGCTACACAACATGGAGCGGTGTTGTTCAAAATGTGCTCTGGCACAATCGTAGGCATGGCTTGCTGCTGAAAACAAGAAAAAAGCCGGTCCTGCTATGGGCTGGACCATTTGTTAATGGTGTAGGGCAGCGGTCCCCAACCCCCGGGCCTCGGACCGGTACCGGTCCGTGAGTCGTTTGGTACCGGGCAGCGAGAGTAGAGGCTCGGGTGTGAAATGTCTGGTTTTCAGGGTTTTTAATCGGTTTTCAGCGTTATTTTGTTATCGTTTTTATCGTTAACTCGGTTTTCCTGGGTCTTTTCACGTGTGTTATGAATAAATCTTCTTTTTTTCGGTACCGGTACTAGTTTTATTTTGTTGTATTTTTCCGCGACACCTTAAAGGCCGGTCCGTGAAAATATTGTCGGGCATAAACCGGTCCGTGGCGCAAAAAAGGTAGGGGGCTAACACTATTCAATAAATTCAAAGTTAATGGTATCTTATTTTAATAAACAACACTGTCATATGCAAAACTAGGGTGACACTTGGGGTGGCAAGAGATCATTTTAGGGTGGCACATGCCACCATTCTAGATCCGCCCCTGTTTAATAATTATAATTATTTTAAAAAGTTGTCATTTGATTGTTCATCCTAGGCATATGCTTTCAGTGTGGCGGTCATACCTCTAACACCTGGATGCTCCTGGAAGTGACAAAGAGAGCGACTCCAATGCCGATGAAGGCCAGCCCAATGAGGACAAATCCTGGGATTACAATTCCAGCAGAAAGTATAGGCTGCCATGCCGGAAGCCTTTGCTGGGTGAAGGCGGTGTTGTCTGGCCGGTTGGCTGACTCTGACTCTTGTTTCACCATTTTCTCGCTTCTGTTGGATTGAATCATTATAGGTTTACAAGTATGATCCAGTTTATAGAATTGCAAATGTGTCTATCACATCCACGGCAATGTATGAACCCCCTACTAAAAGTATACTAGCTCATTTGTTCACCAAAGATTTATACAGGTGTGTTGACAACAGATGTCACAAAACACTGTAGCACAGCTCGACATAAAACACAGCGAAAACCTTTGTAATACTGTACACACGAAATCTAAAACCCCGACCCCAGCGGTATACAAATTGTTAAAAGTACACCACTGAGTTTTCGCTCACTTTTAAATGGGTTTGTTCAGATACATAGTTTACCCCAAACAAAATGCTTTATCATTATATTCACGCCTAACACTTGGGTATTATATGTTTAGCCACTTACGTGCAATAAGCTCTAAAACGAAGACACAAAAGCCTCAAAAACAGAACATCGATAGGCTTCCCTGAGTCGTGAGCCCGACGGAGCGGAACACCTTTACCTGCTTACCCCGCCCACTCTGCCACACCTGCTCTTTTCTTTTCTAGGGATGACGTCAGTTGTTTGCAGGGTCGGGGTTTTGCGGACAGAAAGTAGGACGGAAACGCGGAACATGCAGGTTTGTTTTGGCCACTAAAAAATAAATAAAAGGCCGTGATACTGGGTTGAACTATGTCAACTAGGCCTATGCAAATTTGAAACTACAAGGGTATCATATTTGAGATTTGTGTGAATAAACTCCACAAAAAATGCCGGAAGTAGCAACAATTATGCAAATTAAAACCGAAATGGGCAAACTGATATTAATTTACTTTTATTCAACAAATATTTTTTGAATCAGGCTTTACAAGGCTAACTTAATTAAAAAAAATTATAAACTGACTTGTAATTTTGACTCAGTATAACATATGCTGTAATTTAGTAATAAATGATTTTTTTTTCTTTAAAATCGCTCTTTCCGTGCTGGATTCAGAAGCTGTTCCAGAGCACCAACATAGTGTTCATATCAGGGCTCTAGAGTGCGACCAATTTGGTCGCAAATGCGACCAAATTTTTCAGTGGTGCGACTAAAAAAAAAAAATTTGGTTGCACCTGTGCGACCAACTGTTCGGGTAGCAAAAAAAAAAAAAAAAAAAAAATCTGCAACCTTCCCTGTGGTCAACAACCGACACACATTTTGCCCCTATCGTGGACTAAACCAATCAGAGATAGTAAGGGGTGGGACCTCTCTGATTGGCCGTGGTCCAGTTGAAAGTCCAGGTGGAAGTGGGAGGTGAGTAGCTTGAATAAAGCGATATCAATTCATTAAATCCTGACTTATAAATATAACTGTGTTTTGCCAGAAACGCTCACAAAACCAGTTCAACAACAACCAAACAGCAAATGAGAGCAGGTACACGGATTCCACACAAAGACGTAAACACAGACCCGACGCATCAGAATTAACTTTGTCTTTCTCGGCTTTCTCACCCGACGGCCCGTAGACGGACACGCTGTCGGAGCTTAGCGAATCCGATGCGTCAGGTCCGCGATGTGATTACGTCTTTTTGTGCTGATTCTGAACTGCAGGTTTTTTGTCTCTCCAACCAAAATTCACCGAGCTGAATTTTGCTGTTTTGCTTCCACGACTAATGCAGAACATTGTAGAATATTTTTAAGGTTATCTGCTATAAAAAGCCAGACCAGGAAAATCTCCTTCATGTTTTTCTGTGTTTTATTCTCAGTTACTTTCACACAAAGGCATCTGCTGTGATGTTCACAATTCTGATGAAGTCAGTACTGATAAATGATCAGAATTATAATATTTCTGACTGTCTGAGGCTAAGTTGAATTGAATCGGGACTTTGAAAACCGGAATCGAATGGATGATAGAAATCAGTGATGATACCCAGCCCTATGAGCAGCCTAGGCACGACAGAAGTGGATGTAGCTGTAATAGGAAAAGAACTATTGCTAACTTTTCTGTTAAGGCCTGATCCTTCTGAAATTCATAGCCAGTGCTCTGACACGGTGTCATCAATCTTTGAATGCTGAAAAAGCACAGTGTATCCAGAAAAAACATTATATTATATAAATTATTATAAAATTTGTGTGCGCCTAACTTTTGTACCGGTACGCCCATGGCAAAAAGTTAGTCTAGAGCCCTGGTTCATATCTAAAGGTAAACAATATTTCATCCATTGCAGTAGTTATGAGCCATTTAACCACGAAAAGCGCCCTCGAGTAATGGCAGTAACAGTAGGAGCTATTCTATTCAAAGGCTCGGCATTGTTTTAGATTGGCAGTTATCTCAACCATTAACTACACAGGGCGGCAATTGCGTAACGTTTTCCATTCACCAATCACAGAGAAGTTCGTTGTGCAAGGTCTAATAGTGTGGAGTCTTTGTGTTGACATCTTCTGGGGGATTGAGAGGTATTATTAATATTTTCAGTATTTTATAATTTCCGGTTGCCTTAAAACAGTAGCAGTGTAGTGCAGAGTAGTGTGAGAACGTTTGCAAACGATTTCGCGAACAGTGTATCAATACGCATTAATTTCCAAACAAACCGGCGTACGTGCTCTTATGCTACCATTGGTGCTAGCCGGAGCTTATTGTTAGCATTGGTTAACCTAGCATGGTCGCCAATGAGAAATTAGAAAGGAATATATTAAATTCAGTGAAATCTATATGGCTGCAGTACATTGCGTGTTTAGCAGTAGCGTTAAATGGTTACGATATGAAATTCATATGGTGCATTTAAGGCTCTGAACAGAAGAAAACCTGCTGTTGGCAAATGATTGCTAAGCTAGTTTTGTCGTTAGCTTGCTAGCTGAAACAAGTCAGAGAAAGACGGTTCCTGACTAACGGGATTGGGCATATTTAATCAGAAAGTAGGATACAGACGGGCAAACGGCAAGCCATTTCCTGTTTTCTTCAGGAGATATCTCGACTTGATCGACAGACATTGTGAAAGACCTTCGTCCCACGCAGGGTCTCAGTATTTTACGAAGTAATTTAGCTAAGTTAAAATCCATTCAAAATTACACAAAAGGCCGATATCAAACAGTCCTGTTCGTAACCATATTTCTGGTTCTGTCTTTATTTCTTAGTGTTTGAATGGATATTACCAGGTGCACGGAGAAATGGGTAAAACAAGACAAGGTTACTGTACCTTGGTGCCCTCATTTCATAAAGTCATGACATCCATGCACACGCAACATTATTTAAATCATCCAGTTATAGAGATAAAAAAAAAAAAACGAATTAATGTCTTTATTTTGGGATGATGTATTTTCAAACACCAGGCAGTATTTTGCAGTTCTTGCTTCAAATGGCAGGAGGATGTTCAAATGTTTATGATGAAAAGTAATTGTTAACCAAACCTTCAATTACTGAGAATTACACTTACAAGGGCTTTCTGACTGACAGTACAAAGACTTGCAGGCCCTTCTGCATTGTTTCTTATCCCTATGGATTTTGTACTTTTTATATGTTGCTTTAAAGTAAATCTTTAATTTTCATATATTTTGCAGTAGTATAAGTGCAGTAATGTGTGCACACAGTTATTTACCCAGTGCTCAAAACCACATCATCATGTTCATCCAATATTTTTTTTTTTATTATTATTATTATTGGTTACACTGTTGCGAACATCTAAATTTCAACCATTTCACTTTTTGTTGTTGTAAGCATCATCATTAAGGAGTACATCTCATTCCTGTTCCCTTTTTTGTTTAGGAGAGGCCTCCAACATCCTCCATAATGCTGTCTAGCAAGAAATCAGATGCGGGTTCCTCCTCCTCTTCTTCGTCTTCTGCAGCGGGAGGTGATAGGGTCCCGGGTTCTGACATCCAGACGGGATCTGCAGCCTCAGTGGCTGGAGCTATGGATTCAAAGAAAAAGGACAGGTCTTCCCCTAGTGGGGAACATGGAGGAGCCTCTTTGTCACACCAGTCAGGCCCCGGAGGGGCAGATCAGGACTCTGCTGAAGTCCGTAGGACGAGTCGACGCAAGCGAGCAAAAGTAAATATTTTAGGTTTATAGATGCTCACGAGGGAAGGAAAGGAAATAAGTTTATTGTGGCATCATGAGAATTGATTATATTCTGTGCTTCAGGAGCGTTCATTATCCGAGGAGTGTTCATTATCCCAAGACACAGGTATTTTTCTGCGTCTGCACCACCGTGAAAAGTTAGAAGTGGCAGTTGTTTCCCAGTGTTTACAGTGTGATATTTCTGGCAGTTGTTGGTTATGCCTGAGAAATGTTTCAGCACTTCTAAGAGAAGTGGGAGTAAATGAACGATTTACGCGAACGCCGGTTTTAATGATGCTTTTATTGTGCCTACTGTTGCAGGTGGAGTACCGCGAGATGGACGAAAGCCTGGCTAATCTTTCGGAGGATGAATACTACTCAGAGGAGGAGAGGAATGCCAAAGCAGAGAAAGAAAGGAAGCAGGTCATCCCTCCTCCACCCCCACCTGTGGAGGAAGAGAATGACAGTGAACCAGATGAACCGTCTGGTGTGTGAAACACTTGCATGTTAGAGCAGTAAAAGAAGACATGTTCTTATTGAACATTGTGTATAATCATTTACCTGCTAATTGGTTGCAATTCTTAACTGAGTGGCGTGTTAAACTGATCTTAGACTTCATTTCAACAGAAAAGAAATATGCGTGTTTATTTTTAGGTTTGGAAGGTGCTGCTTTCCAGAGCCGTCTTCCTCATGACCGTATGACATCCCAGGAAGCAGCCTGCTTCCCTGACATCATCAGTGGTCCCCAACAGACTCAGAAGGTCTTTCTGTACATTCGCAACCGCACGGTATGTATTCATATAAATGGATTAATTTGAGTTTCTAGATAAAGGGCAGTACTGTAATTCATGTTATTCTCATCCAGCTCCAACTGTGGCTAGACAACCCTAAAATACAGCTGACCTTTGAGGCCACAGCGCAGCAGCTTGAAGCTCCATATAACAGTGAGGAATTAATTAAAACATTTTTTCCCCATTATTTTTATTTTTGTCCTCATACATAAAGAGAAATTTGATGTCCATTTGTTCTCTTTGTAGGTGATGCTGTGTTGGTCCACAGGATACACAGTTACTTGGAAAGGCATGGTCTCATTAACTTTGGTATTTACAAGAGGGTCAAGCCTTTACCCAGTAAGTTCATCCAGTTATTCTACTGCTGAAATAGCACTAGCAATTAACCTAATTTTGGTACGTTTTATGTTTTCTACATGACTTTGAGTTGAAAAATAAAATACTGCCTTGTCCTGCAGCAAAGAAGACTGGGAAGGTTATAGTCATTGGTGGAGGTGTGTCTGGCCTGGCTGCAGCCCGGCAGCTGCAGAGCTTTGGGATGGATGTTACTGTGCTGGAAGCCAGGGTACATTACTAACAGTATTTCTGTTAATCAGATGTTGGTATAAGTCATTTGAGATTGTAAAATGCTCACTATAACAAGCCTCTAAATTCTATTCATGTATGCTTTTAAATTGCTTTTTGAAATGTTAATCTTTCCATGCAGGACCGTGTTGGAGGCAGAGTGGCCACATTCAGGAAGGGCAACTATGTTGCAGATCTTGGAGCCATGGTAGTGACAGGGCTGGGTAAGAATCAGATTCTTTTTGTTGATCATTTTTAGCATTTAGTAAGTGTTTAGCATCTGTGTACTGTAGAGGTGTATATATTTTAGTATACAATTCCTAATACTCCAAAACCCAGAAGCGTCATGTGTTCAAGATGCAAATAAGTTTTAGTGTCACATGATCTGAGATCACAGTGTTAAGAGAGCTATTTTTTAATTATAGTTTTATATTGGTTTAGTTTTACTTTGATTAACCCGTAGAGGGTGATAACAGCCTGTGTAATGTCATTGTATTTTGGGTCTGTGTGTGCACTTGTTCAGGAGGAAATCCTATGGCAGTTGTCAGTAAGCAGGTTAACATGGAGCTAGCCAAGATCAAACAGAAGTGTCCACTATATGAAGCCAATGGACAGGCTGTAAGTACAATGAATGATCTTAATAATACTGAGGTGCCTCTTGTCTATTATCCTGTTGCAGCAAAACTCAATGGGGCTCCTAAGATATTTGTAAATATATATTTGATTTACTTTTAATAACAAACTTTTTGTGTGTGTTTGTTGTTTTGTTTTTTTTGGGTTTGTTTGTTTTTTTGTAAAAATCCAAATTTTGTTACAAAACCACGATGTGGCAATAGGCTAACAGCAATAGAGGTATGCATGCTGATGTGTGAAAAATGTCTGCTTGCTTCAACCATGCTGCTGTTCGTACTGACACACCCATTAAACATTCCCAGTGATGGTAACAGAACTATGTGAACCATTTGATTTAATAATGCAGATAACCTCCATGCACAACTTCTGTTTGCCCTAGCTCCAGACCAGACCCACACAATGTTCAGTAGACATGTTAAAGTCTGTGTTTTCTGCTTCAGCTCAGCTGTCTTGTGAAGATGTTTTCAATGAATGCCTTTCTTGGGGGGTCATTTCACATGATTTCTGTTGGGTTACCTAACTCAGAGAGATGATTTTGTAATCGTTTGCAGCTTTAATCGTTTAGTAATTGATGTGGAAATGTGGTTAAAGTTGGCAAATGTGTCTCGTGAAAACAAATACGTGGGAACCCATAATTTTTATCAGTTACTTAAAAAAGGGTTCAAATCACAAAGTAGCTTCACCGTACATCACAGGGTCAATTTATTATGTTTTTTTTCTCACCTGGCTGTTCCCCATCATCCCCCACAGTTTGATAACCACTGCTCAAAACCCAGCTCCATGCTGGTTTATTTATTTGATTTCTGTTCCTGATTGTGGGTCTGGTGGTTCACATGGTTTCTCTGTCACTCTGAATGTTTGAATGAGTCGTTTTATTATGTCCAACAACAAGTCAGTGGTTTCTGAGTTTGTTGAAATTGATTGTGTGTTTGCACTTGTAACTTAAACGAGGGTATGGCCATGCTTTTAGACACATTCATGCATAAATGTCAGAAGCGCCACAGAGTCTGCTTTTAACATGTACAGATGTGTAAACCAGAACATTCTGTTAGGATTTTCTTTTCTTTTTTTTTTTGATGCTTGCAGAAAAGGTGAACTCTTGGCATTAAAGTGCTGTGTTTGCGTTCCTAGCTGGTACTTGTCCTTTTTATGGCTTTCAAAGATTCACCGAAACATGGTGGTAGAGTTCTTAACTACATACTGTTGCGTCTGATCAACGACAGCTCTAGTTCCTCTAGGAACTGAACAGCCTAGAAACGGATCTAGCCTAATGTCATTAAATTGTCTTTCTCCCTTTAGTTTGTGTTCTGCCCATTAAACTGCAGCAACATTAGTAGGATGTTTAGGATCCTTTTCAAGGCTCTATTTTGAAATCTTTTGAAGCAGTCACATCACGTGTAACTAATTCCCCCCCCTCCCCCCGCAGGAAAAGGCAAATTAAGTGTACATGATCTACTTTTGTGCAAAACCGTTTGACTTTGAAAATGTTTACTTAATATGTTGTCTCTCTCTTCCCCTCTCCCCTTTTTGTCTTTTCAACCCCTGCCATGTTCATCTTTTTGGTGAACTACTAAAGGGTGAACGGTGCACAAGTGTATGTATCTGTTTATTTGCATACTATTTCTCTTACTTCCTTTTTAACCAGTTTTAGAACTAAATATTGCTGCTCATCCATTTGAACTTCACATCATGTAACTTTTTTAAATCCCTGTAGTAGTTAAAGAGAACAGCAAATAAGCAAAGTGTCATTAACTTTTGTGTTTCAACCATGCTGAAAAATGACAAAACACTATATTTAGCTTTTTAGCTTTTTTTTTTTTAAGTAGTGAGTTGATAAGAAATCAGTTTAAATGTTTCTGGTTTCAATTTGTGAAAAAGTAACTTTGGTTAGCAAAAAACGCATTATAAACGCAACGATATTTTAGCTCCTTTTAATAACAATGCTATGCAGAAAATCTAGTTATATCATTGGCTATATTTCTACTAAATTGCAGTAGACGAGGCTGGCTGTGAAAAATATTCAATGCATTAATCCAATCAAATAAAGAAAGCTCCATTCTTTGATAAATGTACAGCATCCTCATGTGTTTCACCCCATTCATAATGCGTAATGTGTTCTACTAATGCTTAGCCATAGATCTAACTCTTTTCTTGCATTGTCTGTATTCTGTGATTTTGAAACATGCCATAAATCTCTTTCTGCATGTTTATCAAGGCATCAAATACTGTAATATTTAAATATTTTTTATGGAGACATGAATAACTTTTATTAGTGAATCAAAGTTTTTTTTTTGTCAGTATTGATTCCATTATTCCTAAACATCAAAAGAGTTAAGTGTAGTTTTGTTTATTTGACTAGTGCCATGTCTCGTGTGCCTGTAGTTTTATTATGCTGTCTTTTAAATGCCACCAATGAGAAATTCTCCTCATGCGATTGCTTGGGTGTCCAGGTACCAAAAGAAAAAGATGAGATGGTGGAGCAAGAGTTCAACCGACTGCTGGAGGCCACCTCTTACCTCAGCCACCAGCTGGACTTTAACTTCCTCAATAACAAACCAGTGTCTCTGGGTCAGGCTTTGGAGGTGGTCATACAGTGAGTAAAAGAATCTGGTATCAGTATCAAAGATGCTTATAGGTACTTGAATACACCTCTAATGTGTCTGTATGTGTGTAGGCTGCAGGAGAAGCATGTAAAAGATGAGCAGATAGAACACTGGAAGAAGATTGTGAAGACTCAGGAAGAGCTCAGGGATCTTCTTAATAAGGTGAGCATAAATTACTTTATGAATTTCCTTAGCTGCCACTTTCTTCCCCTCGCTCTGCTTACCTACCTCAACTCTTTTCTCCACCTTTCAGATGGTATCCACTAAGGAACGTGTTAAGGAGCTCCATCAGCAGTATAAAGAAGCAAGTGAAGTAAAACCCCCCAGAGATATCACAGCTGAATTCCTGGTGAAGAGCAAGCACAGAGACCTCACCGCACTCTGCAAAGTAAGTTCGATGTTTGTTTGTTTTGTTTTTTTTGAGAAATGGAAAATAGACACTGGACAGATCGCCAGTCTAACACTATTTCAGATCAAAAGCAAATGTATTTCACATGGGATAAGGGGAAGAGGATGGACGGTTGGATATGATCCAAAAATCACTAATCAGTGTCATAGAAGAGCATTATAGCTACAACTCCTTACACTATCCTACACTTTTGTTAGTGTCACATAGTGTCTGTGTTTTGTTTTTATTTTCTGTAGGTTGAGCTACTATGAGGCAGTATTAGACATTCTAGGTTTATTATAAGGTTCATTCATTGGTCGGGAAGTTGACCCACCACAGTGTGTAGGAAAGAACTTTCAATATTTAACAAGTGATTTTAAGAGTATTATAGTGCTAAAGAAGTACTATCATCTGAAGGGGATATTTTATGGACCACTAGTTCAGGGTGGATGCCTCGCAGAATTTTAATGCTGTGCTGTCTAAGTAAACCAGACAGGCTGTGTTTAAGTGGTTTAATGCCTCAGTTGGACGTAATATTAGAGTGAGTGCCGCTGTTTTATTTTTGGTGAGGATAAATCACCTCCACTACTGCTGTGTGTGTATTTAAAGGGGAAGATTTAGTTTAAACACAGCTGGTATCTGAACTGGATTTGTCTGCTACCCATCCGCTGTCTGAGAGACCACTTCAAGGGTTTGAATCACTGTCTTACAGTCTTTCTGTCTGCACATGTGTATACATACACTTTTAGCAAGACAGACTTGGCTTTTAAGAGAGTGTGTGTGTGTGTGTGTTTATGCACATTATATTCTTTTATGACTGCACTGTAGAACAAGATTTTAAAGCCAGTGAAATTCTTTTTGTTGAGAGATTCTGTGGTAGTCTTGCCACTTTTTGTGTTTCCTCAGGTCAGCTAGTTTAGAGGCGAGGGATCCTTAAGACTTAATGTAGCTTTGCCTGGAGCTTCGACTGCTACGTGGTAATACCAGACTTTGCACTGTCCTAGTTTTTTCTCTTGTGGTGAACTGAACAGGTTAAGTCAGCTCTTTCTGTCAAAGCTGCGTGTCCTTTCTGCATGAGCTGAAATCCTCAGGGTGTGTACCGTGTACACACATGTACATGCATGTGAAACTCAATCTCCAAAAGTCTGTTGTTTGACATAAGTACTGGTGTATTGCTAATTTTGGGTCCTGAAGTGCATACTAAATGCAAGCTGAAGTAAAAAATTATTAAGATAGTGATCGAGGCCAGACTATAAAAACACTTTTAAAAATCATGTATTTGTGATAATATTCCCAGTATCTGGAAGCATAAGAAGTTTCCTACACTGTGATTGTGATCCCTTGTGACACTGCTAAACGTCTAGGCTGTATGTACACTGAATGAAATCTACATTACATGACTGTGCTGTTTGTTTGTAGGAGTATGATGAGTTGGTGGAGATGCAGGTCAAACTTGAAGAGAAACTCCAAGAGCTGGAAGCAAATCCACCCAGGTAAGACCCCACCCTCCATCCCAAAGAACCCCAACAGGATTTGGATTTTTTGGGGGGGGGTTATAAAAACGATTCTAAACACTGAGATGTTGTTTTTACATTTGAGTTCTGAGCTAGAACAAATACCCAGAGTTGGCTGTACTTTGTACCACTTTGGTGTTTAGTGGCAAAGTAAATCCTGTTTCCAGGTTTACAGTGGTGATTTATTATTAAGCAATTGTTTTTTGGCCCTTTAATGAAAGTCACAGTTGGGTTTGCAACACTAACCTGCGATGTCATTACTGATGTAAATCTTCAGCGGCTTTCACAGGTAAAAATACTGGACTGATTATGTTGAAGCATCATTTGCTAAATATGGATTGAGTGAAATTTGTTGGTTAAATAAACAACACTGTGTGTTTAAAGAAATATTTTTAAAATACAAACCCAGTCACGAAAAATTAAGGGATGCTTTCCAAGACATAAATAAAAAGTGATTACACTGATTTGCATTTTATGAAGCAGTATTTATAAGAGAAAGGGCAACAAAAGGCGGGAAAAGTAAGTGTTACTAAAAAGAAAATGAATTGGGTTACCTGGCGACGCGTCAGTAACCTGGGTATAAAAAGAGCTTTTTAAAGAGGCAGAGTTAGAAAAGTAAAAATGAGCACCACAAGGTTCAGCAGTTTCCAAAACTTCTCTGCACGCATGAGACAAGACCAAAAATCAACGGACACGGTGGTAGAAAGGGCTCTATCTGTTATCAGTTTATCAGATAATGGGTTTGTGTTTTTAGTTATATTTTTGTGTGTTTAGTTGTATTTTACACAGCATCCCAACTCTTTCAGAATTTCATTTGAAAGAGCAGCCTGAGTTGAGTTAGCATGAGCTGTCAGTGTACCTCACTTCTCGTTGCCTTCCCCTTCTTTCCCACAGTGATGTTTACCTGTCGTCCAGGGATCGGCAGATCCTAGACTGGCACTTTGCCAACTTGGAGTTTGCCAACGCTACACCCCTCTCCACCCTTTCTCTCAAGCACTGGGATCAGGTATGTACACGAACACATTTTGAAAAGACTTAACTGTGCAATGCAAGACTGCGGTTGGTTTTAATGAAGATAGTCGAGGTTCTTGGCTTTTTCATATGCTCAATAAGCTATTGTTGCTTTGAAATACTTTTGGGGAAGTTTATTATTGTGCTGAGATAAAATGTTAAATTAATCTTTCCACAGGATGATGATTTTGAGTTCACTGGCAGCCACTTAACAGTAAGAAATGGTTACTCGTGTGTTCCTGTGGCCTTGGCTGAGGGCCTGGACATCAAACTAAACACAGCGGTGCGGCAGGTCCGATATACAGCATCTGGTATGTGTCTTATGTCATTTGGCAAAAGTGGAACTGAAGGAACTCAGTATTGCAGTTCATATAAATGCAGAATGTTTAAGGAGCACTCTTGTTGATTCTGCAGGCTGTGAGGTTATAGCTGTGAACACTCGCTCCACGACTCAGACATTCATCTACAAGTGTGACGCTGTGCTGTGCACGCTACCCCTCGGGGTTCTGAAGCAGCAGCCCCCTGCAGTCCAATTTGTTCCCCCACTGCCAGAGTGGAAGACATCAGCTATACAGAGGATGGGTTTCGGCAACCTCAACAAGGTTGGATTTAAATATATGGATAAGCATTTGTTAAAGTGAAAAGGATAAACTCTGCATCGTTTAGGTTCTACTCATAAAAACGGAGTCGCATTTTTATGCTGGAGTCCAAAGATTTTAATTTTAAAGTCATTCACAGCGGGGTAACACATGCAAGTGATGTGCCCAACTTTTGCCTGACTCCTAACACATGTTGTCATGCTCAGCTTCAGCGCTCAAGCTATTTTAAATCATGTAGCGTGTTTTCAGCAGGACTGAGGAGCTGGTTTCTCAGGGAGATGACCCTCTGTTTTTGCTGCAGCATAATTATGCTGAAAACCTGACCTTCAGCTGCTGGAGGGATATTGCATTTAAAGCAAAATCATTATTCAGGATTTATTGATTGTAGTCCCGAGGGGTTTGCTATTCTGCGCTCAAATTGCTAAGCTTGCACTTCTGCTGTAGTGAGCTGATTTCTTTTGTGTTTTTTATTTATTTATTTTATTTTATTTCATAAATCAGTCTAGGATTCCAATTTTCTCTATATATGTCTATGCTATTGTTGTTCTATTCCTCGTGTTAGTTTGGAAGATGATGAGTGGTGACTAGAGGAGAGCCATGTATGTGTAGGTGGAACAAAGCTGGATGGCGTGCACACCAAAGATGCTTTTTGCCCCGTGTTAGTAATCCGATCAGAGTGCTCATTCTGCGTCACTCCTGACCCCCACCAGCTCCTCTACTCCCTCTGTTGTCGTGCATCATCCGCAGCAGAGTACTTTATTTTCTAATTCTGCTGCATCACAGAGGAGAGTACTGCATTATTATGCAATCTGAGCTGCTACTAGCGCAGTTACTCCAGCAGGAGGAGCTCTACCATTCACATGGCCCTACCTATTCTGAGCTGTCAATGTGCTGAGCATTAGATGTACTTCACAAATTATTGAGTTTTGTCTTAAATAAGCTGCCTGATTGTTAGGTGACTGTTCTTAATTTGTCACCCTCCCTGTTTCTGAAGGTGGTGCTGTGTTTTGACCGCGTGTTCTGGGATCCGAGCGTTAACCTGTTCGGTCACGTCGGCTCCACCACTGCAAGTCGGGGCGAACTATTCCTTTTCTGGAACCTCTACAAAGGTGGTGTACACATCACATATTTCTAGCCGTTGATGCTATTTACTGCTTCAGTACTTTCTTAAGGGCTTTTACTTTTACTTAAGAGCTGTTCATATGAGTAATTTGTTTCTTTAAAAACAAACCAAAAAACCCCAACCATATTTTGGTCTAAATAACGAATTGTGACTCTTTCTTTTAGCCCCGATCCTGCTCGCTCTGATGGCTGGCGAGGCTGCTGGCATTATGGAGAACATCAGTGATGACGTTATAGTCGGACGTTGCCTGGCCATCCTTAAAGGAATATTTGGAAGTAGCGCTGTGCCACAGGTAGAGCCTTTTGTGTGTCGTCTTTTGTTCTGTCCCCTAGTTTTGATCAGACACATCTTAATATTATGTTTGAAGCCTCCAGTGAAGTAGTGGTTGGGGCTTTTTTCAAGCTCAAACATTTGGGTTTTCTCAGTTTTCCAATACTTTAAGTGGAATGTCAAATTCATTCCTGAATTGACCCCCATAACCAGCAAAACTTAACAGAGCGAGCATATGTGAAAGCGCCCGCAATGGGGGGGGAGTCGCATCCAAACCACCCTTCATTATAAATCATTTGCTTATGGTTTCAAATGGGATAAAATCACATGCATGCATGCCAGCGTTGGAGCTGTGCACCATCCAGCTGTTTACAGGTCCCTCTAATATCATCATGGAAAATTCTTACAAAGCGTGTGCTGTTTTTGTTGTGTGTTGTCATGGCAGCCGAAGGAAACTGTGGTCACCCGCTGGCGTGCCGACCCCTGGGCGAGAGGATCCTACTCATATGTAGCAGCAGGTTCTTCAGGCAATGACTATGACCTGATGGCGCAGCCCATCACGCCTGGCCCGGCGATACCAGGAGCCTCCCAGGTAAGTGCTCAGCAGACGGCTGCTTATTATTCAGGAGTGTGTGTGTGTGTGTGTGTGTGTGTGTGTGTGTGTGTGTGTGTGTGTGTGTGTGTGTGTGTGTGTGTGTGTGAGAGAGCGAGAAAGTAATGAGGAAAAGTTGCCCACAATATTCAACCAAACCAAAGCGGAGCGGTTTATTCCCAGCACAGATGTTTTTGGGCTGTTTTGATGTTGGCGTGCTGATTTGATGTGAACAAGTCGCATGTATGTGTTGACTGATGAGCCACAACAATTTACTACCACCCCCACCCTCCCAATCCCGTCTACTTTTAACCGACTCTAACGGCGGAACATTTTAAAGCTTATCTCAAAGCGTTTTTTTTCTTTTGCAGCCTGTCCCTCGTCTCTTCTTCGCTGGTGAGCACACCATCAGAAACTATCCTGCTACAGTTCACGGGGCACTCCTCAGTGGTCTTCGAGAGGCCGGCCGCATCGCAGATCAGTTCCTCGGTGCCATGTACACACTTCCCAGACAAGCCACTCCCACTGGCACCAGCAACCCTCAGCAAACTCCGCCCACCGCCACAGTTTGAAAAGCTTCTGTTGAGTTCCTCCCTACTCAGGACTGGATCTACTAAGACAATTTGTGATTAAAATGTAAAAACAAAACAAGGTTTAACCCATAAACTGGTGACATTTCTGGATTGGTCTTTTTACACACAAGCTCTGGACAGCATCTAGTCACACACAGCAGGGACGGATGCATTCTCACTACAGGAAATGTTGGTTTTGATGAGGGGTGGTGTCTGGGTATAGCATCCAGCAGGCAGGACAGGTGACACCCACCTGCTGTGAATTCTCCCTTCACACTCTAGATAAATCTCTTGGTCAAAGCTCTGTAAGGTCTAAAGTCCCTTTTAGACATGGATAGATGAATAACGATGGCATTCAAACTTAGGGCAAACCTTAATGTTCCTCACAGCTTCATTCAGGCAAAACCTACCAGAGTGATGGTGATTTGTGTCTGTGCCTGTCCACAGACAGAAATTTCTCTTCTGTATTTGGAAATTGTGAAATTCATTCAATTGCATTAGAAACGGTGTCAGGTACAGGGTCATTATGTACATGCTATTTCTTTGTGGGATAGTCTCCACTGAGCTGATAAAATCACAAAGATGCAGGAGACACTTTCCCAGTAAGGATCTATCATAATAATCTTTCAGACCTAGTGAGATAGATGACTATGACAGAGTTTTACAGAAAAGTGACCAGACATGTGCGGATGCCGTCAGATTGATAGAAAGTAGTGGATAAAATAAAAGGGGGCTCATGAAAAAAATTTTTTTAAATCCCCCAATAAGTTTTGCTATTAGAATAAAATAATGAGACTTCTAGAGTTTTCTGGACATGCGTTTAATTAAGATTCTTTTGCCTTAGAGCATTTCTTCAGACATAGTTTGGCTCTTAAGAGGTCCCAGAAAAATGTGAAAATATGCAGATAGTACAACTACAAACTACTACCAGAATAGGATATGACCTACTACATAGACTGGGTTGCTAGGGAACCGTGAGGGGAAAAATCTTTTTTGTTGTTGTTGTTGTTTTAGATTTGCCAGCATGGAATTACTTTCGGTACTTGGAGTGATTCGATGTGGAGCTATCAGAGCCGAATGTCTTATTTATGTGTTCTTTTGTTCCTCCAGGAGACTTTTGTTTTTGTCTTGTCTTAAAGCTTAACATGTTACTATATACTGTAACTGTGTGCCTGTTAAATTTCATTTGTTTAGGCTGGAAAGTGTATTGAAAAAGACTTGTATTACAAGTTAAAGAGAGCTATTCAAAGAATTAACTTTTTTGTTTATTGTGATCAACACTTTTTTTGTATTGTCAGTTTCTTTTATTAAAAGAAGAAAAGACATATATTAAAGACTCTTTTTTGGGGGGGGGGGAGAATCTGAGATTTAAATGTGTAGATTGTCAGATTTCAGGATTCATCCCCCCTTTTCTTGAGCTTCTACTACCTGCAACTGTGTCGTGATTGCGCTTTTACATTAATTTGCATTTAACATGGCTGCATCTGCTTTGACCCTTCGGTGACCCTCCTTCATTGCAGGTCTGGCCGCCTCCCAGGGTCTGTGGTACTGTTTGTGTTTTTGAGAGAGAGATGAGGGTCCCTGGCAGCAGCTCCACATAGTCGGGGATCTGATGAATGAAGGGGGAGATTAAAATGGTCAGCCTTGAGCTATGAGGTTTTTTTCTGAAGTTTCAGGGCTCGGTGCCCCTCTGTTTCCATGCACTCTTGAGCGTCATGGGCCTTTTTTTCCCCCTCCTCAGAGCTGTGGTTATTATTATCGTGACCAAAGGAGATGTTTGATGTAACAACAGTAATTTGAACTGGGGTTTTGGACTGCTGCACTCAGATATTTTCACCTCCCTGGTAAACCATAGACTCAGAGCAGTGTGTAACTGTTGACTGGTGAGGTTATTTTTTATAATAGCCTGTAGCCCACATCAACTGATTGGTTTATAGAGAGGCAGAAAGTATTATAAAAGTCTGCAAGTAACTACAGCTCCATAGCCGCTGGGTGGAATGTGTGCTAATGCAGGTACAAAACCTCCCACGTGCTGTTCATCACTTCTCTCCTTTAGTATACTTTTATGACTAAATACCAGTACAACGAATTATCTTCCCATCACTCATGGTTGTCTAAATTAAGTACAAAAAATAAATAAATAAAAATCACTCTAGTGCCACTTCTAAAACTTATATAATTCTGCACAATTGACCTCTGACCCTTTGCATGTTCACTCAGTAAACATCCCACTCGGTTTTCTTTTCACACCTGCTGTAATGTGTGATCTCTATCCTGCTTCACTCCTCCGCTCGCCTGGAGTGCCACTGAGTCATTTCTACGCCTGACTTCACAGCACTAATTCAGGTCAGCCACCAGAGCTGAGGCTCAGAAGTACCAGGGTCCAAACAGGCACCACCTCCCATCCATCTGAATGTGGGGCAGATTAAAACCACAACAGCAGGTTAACCCATGACTTTCAACGAGTTTGATTCCTGTGGGTTTGCTAGATGTGACTATTTGTCTCTTTATTCACATTGCAGAAGCAAAACCACAGGTGTGACTGACAATAGCAGTGACTCTTTAACACTAGGACTATGAAACTGAATGGAAATGAGCAACTGTTACTATTTTTTTCAACTGTGACATGTCAAACATTTTAAAATATCTTCACAATTAACACCTACTCATTGGACACGTAAGGTACATCTCACCAGTACTTAACTGGTCCCCCTTTTTGATTTACTGGATGCACAGTCACCACATCCCAAAGGTGCATCCGAGTACAGTGAACTCATCAACACCTTCATGGTACATTATCGTGTTGGAAGCAGTCATCAGAAGATGTGTGCACTCTGGTCAGAGCTGGTAGGGCAGATTCCGATCCTATCATCTGTTCTTCCATGTAAACTGTAACCTCAGTTTTTTTATTGTTAGCTGACAGGAATAGTAACCAGTGTGGTCCTCTGCATGCCCTTGTTGTAACGAGTGTCTGTAGAGTTACTGTTGCTTTCCCATCAGCTCAAAGACGTTTAACAACCCTCCTGTGTCATGTGATGCTACCATGTCAGCTGATGTTTGCATTAATAAGCAACTAAACCCAATGATGTGGCTGATGGAATGATTGAACCTTAAAGCAATATTACATAATCACCATCTATACAAATTTATGGGATGTCAAACATAAGGCCAGGGGGCCAGAAATGGACCCGCACACTCGATGGCTTTGGAAAATGTGAAGGAGGGCATAAATTTGGAACTTAACTGCACTTTCATAAACTTTCACAGCTTTTCCTCCCGATTAAAGGGATGCCCCATACACATTCATACTACACCAATGAGCATAATGAATAAATGAGCAATTATAAGAGAGAAAAAGTCCAGTTTTCACTATCTACTATAAAAGTGTATTTTTTATTGAATTATATTATTATATATATATTATATTAATTCTTTAATACAGCAGCATATCATTGTCAGGTAGAAAAACTGAGATAATTGTTGAAATCACACTTTTTTCTTTTGCTAACATATATTCTTATGCAGGGATTAAATGTGTAGTCACACTTCTTTACATTGACAGAAATGGGAATTTCATTCATCTGAAGTGGGCTGTATGTATCCTGTGATATAAAAGGAGTTTGATATCCCTGGTCTATGGTACATTATATGAGACATCTTTAGTTCAGTCCTGCACCTGAAAGCCTGGCAGCTCGACTGAACGTGTTGAGGCTTGTACTCTGGAGGTGCAAAAAACTGGCACCATGCAGCTCAAGCTGGAAAAGGAATAGGAATTACAACTCCTCTGGGATTCAGCCAGTGTTACCCATGATTTCCAAAATAACTGAGACTCGGTCTTTTTATGGTAATCATCATAAAAAGAGTGACTTACGGAGTAAGACGGGGCTATTTCAAAGTAACCTACAGCTGCAGGAAAAGAAATGCTGGCTTTCACAAAGCAAGGCGTAGCTGTTTAAGAGAAAGATGTGTGTGCTGACTTTGCATTCCACAGCAGCCTGCGGTTTCCCCCCCTTTGTACCTGACCAATTTTGCCTCATTTGTCTCCCTGCTTATTTTGCATACCATCAGGTGCGGTTCTCTCCACTCCGTTTAAACCAGGATTCTCTCTTGCACACGCACACGCACCACGCACGCACAAAATGGGTGTACCGCTATGAAATCAAAACTTGCTGAGCTTGTTGGACAAAGAACATAAAACGAGATTAACATACACGTTTGCATTTTTACACAGGTTCCAACACGGAGACGCTTTACAAACAGGTCGGTTTTTATTTTTTATTGGAATACATATGGTCTGCTGTACAGCTTCAAGAGACCTACATGCAGAGTGCGCCAGCCACAGAAAGGTTAAAACATGCACAATGTATTAAGTTTAAATTGAAGAAAAAAAAAAAGCCTCCCCACACAGTACGCCTGGCATTGCTGACACAGAGAAGCAGTAATCAATCATAAAACAATTTTGATCTGATTTTAATTACATATACGTCTGTGTTTGACACCTCTGTCTGTCAGTCTCCTTGTTCTGCACACACATTTATATACACTCATCTATTAATAAAACCCAAATAAACAAACAAATAAACGCCTCATTTGTACAGTTCAGAAATTCTTAGATGTGGATGAATCAGCGTTAAGAGAGAGAGAACATCCAGTTAAACAAAAATGTATTCTTTTAATTCGTTATCCGATTGTTCCTGTTAAGATTGTGTGTTTTCAATATATACACATGTCTGGGGACCTGCACCCTTCTTTCTTTGGCAGCACTTTCAAACATACAGCACAGAAGATGTACAAACCCTGAATTTATGAGCGAGAGGCTGGAGCAGTGAATGGTCCCCGATTTAAAAAGAAAACACGAAACAAAAAAAAGAGAAAAGGGGTCGACACGTGTTGAACCGCTCAACACCGGAGACCTGCTCAGCTCTGATAAAACGCACGTGACTCTCACTCTTCAAAGACCATCGCTCGACGCTGGCTTCTCTCTTTCTCCTCATCCACGGTGCGTCATCATGTCTCCAAGTTGTGAGAAACGTCTTGCATTAAAACTACCGAGCACAAAATACATGAAGAAGAACTCTCCAGGAGTGTGACAAAGAAAAAGGAGATACATTACCTCGAAAAACAAAAAAAGTCTTTAAGTCAAGATGGACAAATACTTTATATATTTCAGTAATAAGGCCCACTTTACAAAATTAGTTTTTCCTTAAATAAAATCTATCCAATATAGATTCCAAAATAAGACATCTTTTGTTTAACAAAGAGGAAAAAAAAAATACATAAGAAGAGAGATGACAGGGAAAAGACAAACCTCACTTATATTTCCCCTTTATTTCAGAACCTTAAGAGACACCGTGTCCTCCTGGGGAAACTCTTGCACCATCTCTGTAAACTGTAAATACTGTGGAATGATTTTGGCACATTGTTAAAAGGCTGAGACGCAAACATGATTTTTCACTGAGTGCATGCCAATTTCCTTTACCTGCTGAGATGATTCTTGAAAAGAAACAGATAATAAACCCTACATAACCAGCTGTGGTACATTCAGCAAACAGCTACGGACAATTTTGGGGGCACAGAAGAGAAAACGTTTTAACAATGGGGGACTTGAAGGGGGCATTAGTTGTTTAAGTGCTGGTTAAGTGCAGATTACAGCCTGTGACACCCCAATGACACCATAACCCTGGCTTCACAATGGAGGCATTTGAGGACAAGGGCCTGCTAACATTCCTCCAATCTCCACTAAGTACATTCTAGTCTACTTTTATAAAAGGAAAAACAAAATAACGGATGTTTATAGATATACCAACACATCTTGATCAGATGATTTCTCTTAACTCTTTAGCTGGTATCCTAGCAGGAAAGCAGAAGCAGCCTCTTTTTGTTTTTAAACAGCAGCTATTACACCATTGCTGTAATTCAGTCCACATTCAACCATCAATCACAAATCAGAGGAGACATCAGGAAAAGAAAACAGCCCCGGAATCCTTAAAACCTGTGAAATTATCACTGCAGCTCCCCCAAAATCCAATTAGTACATTCCACCATATTAACACTGCACCAACTTTCACCAAAGCATTGAGTAAGACCTGTCGCCTGTGAGCAGTTGCATTTTGCGCAATCACATAAGCGCACACAGATGCCACAGGTGGTCTTCATGCTGGGACAGTCCAGCTGAGTCTCACTGGATGGAGTGGATGTTCGATCGGGTTTAGCAGTAGCGTTTGGGAACATTGGGGCCTTAGAAGGAAGAAAGGTGGATCGCATAGTTTCAACTTTGGCCTTTACCCAGCCCGGCTTGCTTTGAACCCGACCTTGAGGAGGAGAAACCTGCCACGCATTGTAAAACCTACAGTTTCTGACAGCTGGGACACCCCCACCCCGAACTCAAACACTCTTTAGGGAAAGGAAGGACGAGAAAGATTCAAAAGAAACAACTCACAGGTGGAGAAATGCTTCACAGTGGTGCTGCTTAGGGATCGGTGGTGGAGCATCACGTTGGATTGGAGGGAAACAGTAACAAGAACTTTATGGCCCATGAGGCAGGATAATGGGCTGTGGCTCAGGTGCTTGCATCACCATCCTGACCCACAAACGCCCTCCAGCCAACTCAGGGCTCTGCAGACGCCACTTGAGCTTTAAATGAGAACCCTCGCTGACATATCAACAACAGCAACAAACGCACTAAGAGAAGAGCACGTGTATATGTGGGAGAAACGGACATTCGATACCCCCCCCCCGGATGTTTTAATTATCATCAAGTGCACGTCACTGCCAAGCTGGCCATTTTTGACGCTCCTGTATTTAGAAGCCCTGAATCAAGATGTAGAGACAGGATTAGACCCAGACCTGACCTTTCACCTTTCAGCTACTCAGGGAACTGCCCATCATTTTCTGGTGACAGGCCTCTGGCCTTCAATAAAACGAGCCTCTGCACCAGTAGCACACATCACTGCTGTTTAGGGCAAAGGTTTTCCTTTTAGGAAGTGAGAATCTAAGGAAAATACAGAGAAACAGAGGGAGGAGGAAGGGACACTTGATTTTTAGCAAAATCCTAAAAGGAAAGTTAAAATTGGTTGAAAAGATGAGAGACTGGGGACGAGAGGGCATTCTCTCTTGGTAAATGAGAAGTAGAAGAATAACAGAGGGAGCACAGGAGGACTACATGATCATCATGTCTTGGCTTGTGCACTGAGAGCTCTAAACAGTGCGTCTGGTCCGTTTTTGCGCCATCATAAAGCCGGCGGAGGCGGCTAGTCACAAAGCAAGCCTTTCAGAGGCGGAGCTGCACCCTGTGACTCTGACAGTCAAATCCACACAGCGGCGTGACTCGTGTCCTTTAACTGGGTGCTTTGGAGGTGGGTTAGAAAAGAAGTTTTGGCGTTTTGTGCGGGAATCTTATTTCATCTTGGTTCAGGGAGGATTTCCCCTAAAAATAATTTTACAATGTCAACCAAAACTATTCTCAAATAAAAGAAAAATGCAATTAAATGCAAACAGAACAAATCAAAACCTTACATGTTTGTATTGCATGTTATTTATGTTTACTGCAAGTGTAAGGAAATGGTGCGATGGTCTGAATTTGTTGGGACAGTTTACCTCTTATACCGCATCTCAAGGCACAGACGAACATGCTGTAGATATTACTGCAAGAAGGTAAACATAATGGAAAGACAGACTGGTGAAAATGTGCATCCCTAAAGGTAAACTTTTAGTTTTAACCTAGCAAACTTCTCACTTACACAGTCATCACCTCTTTTTGTACACTATGACGGCTGAAATGGTTACAGATATTGCAGTGGGGGTGGGGGGGTGGGGGAGTTTAATTGCATATAATCTCCTGCTTGCATAAACTGTAAAGTGACAAAGTGGCAACAGACAGAGGTCCTGCCATTAGGCAGATCTTTTCACAATAAAAGAACCTGCACATA
The DNA here is from genome assembly GCF_900408965.1 of Simochromis diagramma. NCBI lineage: Eukaryota > Metazoa > Chordata > Actinopteri > Cichliformes > Cichlidae > Simochromis > Simochromis diagramma. Next base: position 9,936,311 of record NW_024387030.1, read on the forward strand.
TGTGGAGACTAATAAATATTACAGCTTGATGGTGGCTGGTAGAATACAGGAGACCAAAAAAAAAAAAACCAAACAAAAAAAAAATAAGTGAACCAGATCATCCCCAGCAGGGTCCGACAACACAGCATTAAAATCCACAACAGCAGAGGAACCAGATGGAGAGCAGGCTTTTAAAAAGTCCCAAGTTCTTTCACAGATCCAGAACTTGGTCCAGAGTTGTCACAGTTATGGTTCTGTTTTTCTCTCTTTCCCCCCTCGTCTACAGTTTAACAGATGCGAGAGACAAAGAATACAGTTGTGTTGGATCGGAGCATTAAGCCATCGAGCAATTGGTCATTCTCAGCTGCATTCCTCCTGAGCAACATTCATAAATTTTGTTCTAGGATTAAAAGTTTACATAGCCTGTCATTCTGCAGTCAATCTTCTGCAACAGTCAAGATCCTGCCGGTGCCTGTTGATAGACTTTATGGAGAAACTTGAATACGTCAGCAGGGTTTCTGATGACCTCAGCAAAAAACCAAACAAAAACACCTCATTTTATTACTGGCCGGTGGCTAAATTGAATTCTACTGCACAGTCTCCGCCGTAGTGGCTCCTGCCAATGAGCGATTGCTCCAACATACCAACCCACCAGGTGTTGTTTATCGTCGTAACAAAATAATACACCTCTATAGAAATAAGAAAGAGAGACACTAGCACGATTCGCACGGCGAACCAAGTCACGTACAAGCAGGACTGTCACTTCCTGGTTAGAAGTCCAACGCCCTTGGGTCGTTCCTATGACTGGTGTGTACACAGTACTTATGGCAGCACTAAAAAAAAAAAAAAAAGTCCACCCTGCCAGGCCACGGTTGCTGGTAATCGAAAGTCCAAAGTTCAGTTCAAACAGAAACTCCATTTTTGCTATGGCTCTTTCAAAACACATGGATGAGGACAGTTGCAACAGCTGTAAAATACTGAACCATGGAAACTGTGTCATGGTTTGAGGTTATAAACAATGCCACCCCCCATCCTCTTGTTTTTTTATTTATTTATTTTTTCTTCTTGCATGTGCATTCCATTTCATTGCGTGCAGTCCACTTTCTTTTTTCAAATGACACGGTTGAGAAGAAAGCGAAAGGATGATGCAGAACAGGAAGCGAATTACAAAAGAATCAAAATAACAGAAAAACATAAACAAGGTCCTGGCCTGTGAAGACAAAAGAAAAAAGAAAAATGTGTCTGTGTGTACATCTGTATTTGTGTGTGTGTGTGTGTGTGCACCTAAAATCCAGCCAACCGGCAACCCTTTAAGCATGCTGAGTCACAATCTTTCAAGTGTTCTTCATTTATTACTTAGAAACATGCAAATCTTCATTCAGCATCTAAGACCTCAAATTAAATCCAGTTTGAGGTTACCGCGTGCTGGAAAGTCGGGATATGGGCTGAAATTAAACCGAAAGTTAAAAATGTGGATGTGTTCGCTTCTTGTTTTGTGGATACGTTTGCATGGCTTGTGTTTGGTGAAGGGGGGAAGGGATGGGATTGGATGAAGGTTTTCAGAAGGAAAAACGAGTCTGAAACAAAACCGAGGGGAATTCGCTCCCTGTTTTTGGTCACATTTAAAGTAGCGATCGTTTGGTTTTATAGAGAATCCTACGGGAAAATCCAGCCCTGTGAGAGAGAAAGATGCGCTGCTGTTGACTGAGGATTGGGTTCGTCTTTTCAGTGATGAAGAAAAGTTGAAGTTCTGAAGCACAAGTGACATTTCCAGCTACTCTGAGGTTACTGTAACAAACTCTCTTGAGTCTATTTTCCTCCAACTCTGGCGCACAGGAAAATCTCCAGCCCTGCGCAGCGTGCCAGCCTCTCCCTTGTCAAGTTTCAGGATTACACTATAATACATCCAACAGAAGAAGCAGAAGATAATACACTGGCCGGTGAGGAAACCTCCAAAAACACTGTACAGGCGCTGACCTTCCATGCACGGCTTTTTCTGGAACAGTTTTGAATAGGAAGAAGCGTCCATGTCTCAGCGTACACTCATCATCAGGTCGGTGGTTTGTTGTTCAGTGTGGCTGCAAAACTGTTGTCTGCTGGAGGTGGTGGTGATCTATGTAGCCGTCATTTGATGGGAAACTAGCGCTTGGCCCTTATTTTGCAGTCGAGAGCTTAATGGAGTGCTGTTATGGGAGGGGGAAAAATGAATAGAAAAGAGACACATTTAATCCTTCATTTTTAAAAAATGTTATCATAACTATTCATCTTTGTTAGAAACATGACTGGTCTGTAATTTCCTTATAATTTCGTGGAAAGTTTGCCAGAAAGAACAAGATAATTTGCAAGCAATTATTGGGGAAAACTATTGAGACCGAGCTCATTGGTACACTTCCAATTTAAATCACAATTTTTAATTTCCAGTCTTTTAGTCTTTTACGGCAAATCAGCTGTACATGTAAAATGTGAATATCATTAGTATGATGGAGGAATGAGGTCTCCAATCCTAAATGAAGTTACGGTATGCTTATCCGGGTTCAAAGTGAGCTTTTCTCTCATTTTCCATAATTTATCCCTAATTATGCTGGTCTTTCCAGAGGAAGTCACCAAAAAAGCATATTTAAACTTCATTGCTTGAGAATTTTGCTGCAGCACAGTTCGTAAACTGCCTTATGCAAAGATTCCATCACTGTCGCTATGACGATAATATATAAATAGGAGGAGAAAGCCCCTTTAGAGATGAGACGCTGTTCCAAAAGGGGTAATTAATAATTGTATATTTTAATTAACTATCAGGAGTTAAAAGAAAAGAAAATCCAGCCACCTCCTACCTGCCCACTTGCTTCAATCCTCCTCCTCACTTGGTCTAATGTTGCTCTGACTGACGCTGGCTCCACGGTCTGCCTCCCGCTCCGCTCCTCCCCTCAGCTCTGGCCCCTAAGCCTTGCCCCCGACTGGACCAGGGCTCCCCTCCTCTAGAGGAGGCTCCGGGTGTCCTGCTTATCCGATCGTAAGAGGTCCCCAGATCACTACTGGGTATCTGTCGTCTCCAAGAGGCTGGGCTGTGACTCGGGTTTGGACTGGGGTCCAAGTTATCAGAAGCCTGGAAGAAAGAAATTACATTTAAAAACTGGCTGTTGTATTAACTGGCATCCGAAATAAGCGCTTTTCCAAGTTTAAGAGGAATAATTTGGATTTCTTTGCTGAAATTTAATGCCAAACTCTGGAGTTTGTCTATAGGAGCTCTGGGCATTTTGTGGGGCCTTGTTCGGACCTTTGTCTTATGCGGGCATTGACTACATGCCGTTAATGTTAACTGGTGTGCGACAAGTAAAGTCTGCCATGTGGATTTCTGCCAGGGGAAAAATCCCCAACCAAAAACCCCAAACATACCCCAAGCTGAGAGATTTATAATTTGGCGGGCTCACTAGAAAACAAACCCCAAGTTTCTAGTTTGTGGTGGATACAATGGCACGTCCTCTCTCATAACCTCAGTAACCCTTCTCTAAGAAAGCGAGAGTTGGATGACGATGCAGTTCTTAAAGCACACAGAAACAGCACCCCACTCCTGTAATTTCAGTTTTTAAAAAAGCACCATAATTAGTGACATTTGGTGGGCTGGAGTTGGCTTCTGGTGCAGTTTTAGAAAGCATTCTTGCTAATTGGCTTTAATGGAGCCCTGCTGGTCTGCCTTTCACAGTCTCCTGGGGGAGACAGGAAATCAGTCACCAGTGAAGGCTGCCAAAGTGGGTGTGCTCAGTGTGGTCACTTCCTGCTACAGTCACTGTGGGAGGAAACCGTGGCATATTCTCCTTCTATGGTAAGTTAATGCTCCAAGACTGGGAGTTTTCACGAACTTTCCTCGAAATGGATGTAGAGTTCCTCCTACACCCAACGGGAGGTTTGTACCGTACAACACATGGCAGTGGAATTAAAATAATGCTTGGTTAAATAAAACCTGCAACAAAACCCCCCAAATACACACACATTGCACAAAAGTGCTGCTCTTTGACCAGCTTTTATATGTCAAATGAACAAGCCACATACTCTAAGATATTAAGAAAATTAGTTTGACTTTTGGGAAATAGTCTAAAGTTTCACATATCTATGAAAAATACGAAGCCAGACTAAAAAAAAATAATGTTGAAACAGGTTTTTCTGGAGTCTTTGTCCACATCAAATTACACTTTTTGTACAGACTAAACCAGGAAATGTTGCAGTATTTTTGTGAGTTTTACGTTTTCAGGATTATTTATTTATTTCACCTTTTTCCACCCAGTAAATCCCTCGAGATTTAATCAAATTTTCAAGGGAGAACTGGCCAGGAATGTCCTTTTAACAAAGCCAGCATAGCTGTTTAACCTGCTTCAGCTTTTATCTGGGGCACTGACATGAGAATGGCTTCTCTCCCCGCTTCCAATTGAAGGAGCATCTTGGCCAAAATACTGAAATATGACTAAGTGTGTCTGAGGATGAATTTTGCTCTTTGATGAACTTATGGCCAACAGATTTGTGAAATAAATACAATAGTGCATTCGAGTTCTTCCAGATCAGCTTTTTCTGTTTGTGGTTGCTTGTTTGCTGATGACTTGTTTCACACGAGGTGGAACTTCCGACAGTCTCACTGGTAATGATTTTAAAAATCAGGAGGACAGTTAACAGTGGATCAACTCTTGACTCCACACTTTACTGCCAGTATAATATGTTCTGGTGCCTCGCTCCTTGGCCAAACGTAAATTCACAGCTCATTCGAGTGCAGGCTGAAGTTTCCTACTGCTACAATGGGGTGGAAGTACTACAAAGACATTCTGTTCTTGCAGTCTAAGGTGTGGAGTGACTGCCACAGAAAACAAGCAACCCCTATTTAAATGCCGGCCTGTTAGGCAATTCAAATCAAGTGTGCTTGGAATGCAATGCAAGCGGCTGTGTATGTGTGAACGTGTGTGGTGGAGCTGTGGCACACACACAGCTTTCCCTGCTAGCATGCTCATTGTTAGCAGCAATGCTAACCATCAAGCCATCTGCTCATGCTTGTAGAACAAAGGGTAACTGATGCCACTGCACAAATTTGAACATCGTAGAAGCTCTAAAAGGATAAAAGATTGAATGAGTCTCGATAAATGCCATCACTACAAGCCAAAGCAGTTGATAGTTTAGCCACGCTGCTAAAGTGTTGGTTCAGATAAACTAGATATGACCATGACCTTTCACTGGAGGAAAAGATGTCCGTCTGTCTCTATTATAAATAACCTCTACATAATTTATACATGAGGTTCAAAAGTGAAAGGTAATCAATAAGCTATCAGTCTGCCCAGGGTGCTGAGGGTACTTATAGGAATTGGGAGCGTTTTCTCCTCCTTAATGCCTATCGACCAATATGTCCTCACTGGTCCACAGAAAGCTGATTTTCAGTCTGCTCTCCTTCCATCACCAGGGCATGAAAGATAGTCACAACAATCTGATGTTTAAATCTCTAGAAGAAAAACAAGATTTTTTTTAAATGTTCTTCATTCATCATTTTAAGGTTCAAAGACAATTTTACAAGGAGCAAACATGTCAAACAAAAACAAACTTTGATGAATCAAGAGGAACACAGATGCCCACCCAGCTGAATAACAACTGATGGGGTGTCGGTTAATGATGTTGAGAGCGGCTCCGTCTGCAACCTTGTAATAACACAACCCTCTTTTATCAACCTCTGACACTGCAAACACAGACTAATCCCAACCTTCCACTGTCCTAAGTACAGCTGTATTTATCCAAGCCTCTTGGGAACGGACGCAGTTCAGACCGCTGAAATATTCTACAAATCCAAACCAAAGATGATCGGCTTTGCTCCAAGACACGCTTCAAAGCCCAGTTTTGTTTTTGAAGAAACTTATTTTTTATTGCACTGGGGTAATTTCTGCACATAATTGCTATCCAAATCGAGTGACCAGTTCATGCATGAAATGTCATGATGAACAAGGTTCTACTGCACAGTGGATTTGGGAAATTCCCACAATAAAATTAAAAAGTGCACGAGTGACAAAAAAATGAACAGGGGGACGGTGGTTTAACAGTTCACAGCCGATCTTAAACAACGAAGACGGGACTTGTTCGATGGTTCCGGGTTCCCGGACCACAAAGCATCAGTGATGTGGGACAGGAGGCTTATCTTAAGTAGTTGTGGTTGTGAAATTGCAGAGCTAAGGTCGAGGCCGAGTTGCACTGAGTGGGCACTGCCTGATGGGAGCATTAAAAAATATAAAACTCAAGGTTATTTTGTTAATGCCAGGGTTATATGATAAAGAAAAAGAGCAAGGCCCTTCATACTTTTTCTACCGGTCTGCTAAATATCAGTGATGAAAGGGAGCATTTGAGGGTTGGGGCTCAGTGTTGGGTAGATTTCATTAAGCCCATTGATGATAATGACTGGGGAGGAGTCCTGCAGGCAATTATAGCTCCAAGGCCATGTTAGCTGTATTGTTTTTATACCACGCTTGATTCAGAGGAGAGACTCCAGCTTAATGTTCCAGTGTCTGAGCCTGCTTTCCCTGCTTTGAATAAAGTAAACCTATATACTATAGAATGTTTATGTAGTAGTGCGGCTATGTAAGTAAAAACTAAGATTCGAGCCACTGCAGGCTCATTTTCCTACAAAAGAAATTAAGACATGTTGATAAACAATCAGCTGTTTGAGGTCTAAAACTGCAAAAATGCTTGGATAAGACAGGGAATGCCATGTCCCAGAGAATGTTACCCATGCTACACTCCGAGAAGACAAGGCTGTCAGGTCAGACTCTATCAAACAAGCACCAAAATCAAGGGATTTGTGGAGACGTGCCGAAGCTGTGCCTAGCGACCTAGTTGTGACGCAATTACAGCGGTCTGTCTCTCTACTGAGCACTGACGAGGATAGGAGTGAATTGAATGACAAAGGAGGGAGAAATACGCTGTATCCACAGAAAAAGCCACTAGAAGAGGAGTTGAAGAGGGGAGATCCTTGGCTTGCTCCAGGGATTCATGCTGATCAACCCCAGCTAGATGGTTATGATGCTGAAAGACCCAAAACCCTAGATTTCCCCTGACACGTTACTGAACATACATGACAGCGATCCATGACGATGTATTTATAAATCGCAGCATCACTACATACAAAATACACATGTGAAATATTCACACTCCATTTTTTATGATCTCACATACATGATATCACAATATAATCACAATGGCCCACATATCACAATGTAATATGTGAGGCTAACAGTGGAAAAGTCTGCCACACCTAAATTGAATTTTTTTAAATTAAGCTCTTATAAACAGTGACAACATACTATGTACAAAATAAAGTCATAAAATGAAGTCATAAAATAAAGTCGCAGACCTTAACAGACACCTTTGCTTATTACATGGTGTCTTCCAGAATAGCAAACTGAGTCTCTCACTGATGTGGTAGAACATTCACATAGGAGAAAGCTATTTTCTTCTCCTTGAGGTTTTTCTAACCTACTTTTCCCCCTGTTGAGGTCTTTTTCATTTCCATCCTCACTACTTTCTGTCCCACCCTTTTCTCTTTGTGCTTACTGGGGCAGCAGGAGTGGGGCCTGCAGAACTGCTGTGCTAAGCTTGAAGTCACGGAGCCTGGCGTCAGGGAAAAATACCAGCTGAGCTCTAATGCAAAGTGGACACACCAGGAGCCAAGGCCTGCAGCTGCACTTTGTGTGGAGTCTTTATCTTCATGCTAAAACTATTTGCAGAGAACAATACTCTAAGCGCAATACCAACTTTATTAATCGAGTATCACCAATTCATTTTTTTAAATTTACAAATGCTTGAGAAATGTACCAAGAAAACAGACTCAAGGAACATTAAGCATATTTCAAAGCAGAACAAAAATGAAAATAAAGTTGCATCCAATAGCCACGTGTTTTATATCATATCTGATAAAAACAAAAGCCTATAAAACTGAATCTACTACAGGAAAGTGTTAACAACCTGAAGTCAGTTTTCCTTACCGGTGGCTGCTGTGAATATGATCGGCTCCAGGACTGAGAGGTAACGGGTGCATGGGGTATGGCCCTTCCCAACCCTCCTGTTTCCATAGGGGGAGACTGAGAGATCTTACGCATGTACACCTGGGACAAAGAGAAAATTCCCTCTATTATTTTTTTCCTTTGTGTGTGAAATTACTTTGATATACACTTATTAACTTTCCCCACCTCAGCAGGGGACGGCTTGGCTCCCTTCTGTGCTGCAGCATTTCCGCCGCCTCCGTTTCCACTGTTTACAGAGTCCTCTGTGTCAAAGGTGGTTGCCCTGTAAGCCCTCCACGTTGTTGCAGTTTCGGTTTCATCTTCAGACCCGCCATCTGTCATTGCTCTCGTACTCCTTCCTCGACTTCCCTCGTCCACAGACATGGCGCTTTTGTTCCTCCAGGGGCTTCTCACGGTCACATTCTTCATGTCTGGCAAACTGTCTTCGTGTGACGGTTGGCTTTGCCGTTGGCTTCTCCAGCTGGTGACTGTGGTCGTGCTGCTGCTGCTGCTGCTCTCAAATCCTGATTCTGTGTCGTTGAAGTCTGAGGAAGTGACGTCCGGGGACTGGAGGCTAAAGTTGCTGCGCTGGCAGCACAGGTGGCTGGTGGTGGTCTCCACCCTGGAAGAGTTGTGGAGTTTAGACCTTGATGATGAATCACTGTGGCTGTGTGGCCCACAGTCCTGGTCCTGGCATGGCCGCAAAGTGATCTCACTCTTGGGTATGGAGATCTCATATGGGACGGAAATACTGCCATGATGGTCAGTGTTTGGGCCTGGCAATATAAATAAAATGATACATTTATACAGATGCAACAAGTTGACAGTAATGCAATGTGCTTTAAAATATCAGTTTTTGGGGGGTGCAAAATTAATCTCGGTCCAACAGTTTGGCTCAGGACAAAAACAAATGACATCCTATCAGCTTAAGTTTGTGTTTAATGCTTGCTAGCAAATATTACCATGTCACTAGGCTCTCTTTTCTTTCCCCTCATCTGTAACCAGTCAAGGCAGGTGGCTGCCTATCCCTGAGCCTTGTGGCTCAGGGGGTGGGGGGGATTGTTGGGATTTTCTGAGTTGAACTGAATAAAGATGATCATCTCAGGGAACACAATTTCATTCTGCAGAGAGACAGATCGTTCTGCCGCCAACATGACTAGGGGTTAATTACATTAAAACACCCAATCCTATAGAAGACAAAAGCACATTTACAGACTGCTACAAAAAAACCCAAAAAAAACCAAACAAACTTTACTGAGGTTTAATGTTGGGGAAGCAGATGCTGATGACTGATAGGTGTTCACCATGCACCACTTTCTGGACATATAATAATGGGGCTTGTAGCAGGTTTAATTACCCTAACAGCCTGTCCAAAAGGTGTGCTACAGTTTTGTGAGTGCTGCAAGTTGTGAGCACTAATTAGAAGGTTTCATGTGACAACAAATAAAAATGTTGTCTTTACTGTACTATTTAGAATTAGTATCTAGATCCTGTCCTGAAAAATGCAGTATAAGTTTAACTAGATCATTCTAAATTGTTGACACGTACCTATAACGATGTTACTGGTAGATGTGTGGCGTCCTTTAATAGGTGCAGGTTCACTGGACACACTGCTGCTGCGACTGCTGGTTCTGGAAGAGCTCGGATCATTTGGGTAGATGGTTATACTACTGGTGATTTTATTAGTAGTAGTCACTATTGGTTTGGTCGAGATCTTGGGTTTCCCATTTGTAGGCAAGGGTTCTGAAATCATTACTTCCTTTCTGTCAATTTCCACAATAGCAGGCTTGATCACAGCTCTTGACCTCAGTGCCTCTCTAGGACTGCATACTCGTTGGATTTCAATCCCTGCTGGAGTATGCATGGATCCCTGGTGACCTCCCTCAGCTCCCTGTGACCGGCTGTGCAGCTCCTCATCAAAAGAGCTCCTGGAGGAGGAACCCTCTGAATGAGAGTCCTGGACTTGAGGGTATCTAGAATACCTGGAGGTTACAGTCCTACTGCTTACAGCTGTGCTAGTTGCCTCAGCTGCTTCAGCTGTAGGGTCCAGCTCAGATGGCCTTGATCCAGTAGATTCTGTTTCTGAGGCAGAAGAATGACCCTCTGACCCGTGGTCATTGGGCAGCAAGGGATTGATGTGAGATTTGCAGGCTGTGTATGAGCCATTGGCTTTGGATATAGTAGAAATAGAAGAAGATACAGATTCCTGAATCTGGTCTGTTGATTCCTGGTCGGACACAGGCACCGTTTCCTTCTCTAGAGCAGAGATGCTGTTCATGGTACTGGAGGTACTGTCAGGCACGACATCAGAGCTGTTAGATTCACTGTCACTACCTACGTACAGTTTTGAGAACTTTTCTCTGCTCTTCTTGATGTCATCCGTATGCTTGTGAGCTGTCCTTAGTGGCTTCTGGTCATTAGCTGCTGGAGGGTATCGACTAAGGACGGACACCTTCTTGGTATCACTAGAAGTTGTATTCACAGAGCTGTATGTGGCTCCTCTTGGCTTTTCCTCAGCTCCTCGCACTGTATCTCGTATTCCATTATCAGATGAATTTGTGGTAGTTGTAGTTCTGGGTGTCCTTCTCTTTTGGGCAGGACTCAGGGCTCTTCTCACTGACTTGGGAGAACCCTTCTCAGAGTTGCTGAAATCTTTGTTCCAAGATTTATGCTGAGGAGATAAATCTCTGTTCCTATGTTTTGGGGAACTTGGCTCTGGGACAGTTGCTGCACTTCTATATTTAGGCTTTTCTTGTCTAAACCCTCCCTTCAGGATAGTCTCTTCATTTTCAACTTTGCCATTTTCAATGACCTTAGCAGTGCTGCTTCCATTGCCGTGTTTATCCAAGTTACCAATTCCATTTCCTCCGATTCCGCCTTTTCCACACAGTTGCATCCTGAGGTGTTCCACCTGCTCATTTAACTTTCGAACTCGGTCCCTTTCTATCTGGAACTTTTCGTGAAGCTCACCATTTTTTGACTCAGAGTTCTTCAAATCCTCTTCCACAATCTCCAACTGCTTAAGGCGGTTCTTCAGTCGTTCTACCTCCTGTGTCAACTCCTTTACTTTGTTGTCCTCCTGCGAGCCTTCAAGACCGCTGTTTTTCTCATTCTCAGACAGCTTTGAGTAGTCATGGCTCTTCTTCTGTCCAGCCAGCTTACTTGTTAAGAGTGCTGTGGATGTTAGCTCATCTTCAATTCTTGAGCTCATGAAATCTGTTCTGCCAGAATCCGTTGACATGCCAAAGCGATTCTTCTGGTGCGCCAGCTTTTCTTCCAATTTCAGAATGGTCTTCTCATCCTCTCTTTGTTTCTCTAGCAGCCTCTTACGCTCATTCACAAAGGTTTGGGTGAATCCCTTGAGTTTTTCAAGCTCCATAGCCAAGGCCTGCTCCGTTCTCTCCAGCTTTGTCTCAGACCCCTCCACCTCTTTCAAACGGGCTTTTAGTGTCTCCAACTCAGATGAGAGCTTCTTGGTTAAGTTCTTCTCCTCATTGAGGCTAAGGCAGAGCTGGCTGCAGTCAGACTTGCTTTTCCCAAAAGCTTCTTCCAGTTTCTCGAGTTCAGCCATCCGTCGCTGAAGACGTTCTATTTCTGCCTTTAGCTCTTTCGTAAGGTTTTCCTCCTCTTCCAGTTTCTCTCTGACTGTGCGGCAAAGATCCTCAGCTTTACGTACCTCCTCATCTTTCCCCTGGATCTTCAAGAGACGTTTTCTCAGGGCTTCCACATCACCAAGCAGGGACGAGTTACTTCCCTCTGCCTGGATAATCTTGTCCTGCAGAGGAGAGAGTACAACAGTTCTTTTCATGTACTGCGTTTCTTTTTCACTTCAGTCATTCTTTTGAGATGCACAAACACACACAACCCTCCACACACTGTCACAACAACTTACCTGTAGGTCAAGAAGCTCATCCTCAGACTTCTGTAGCTTGTTTGTTGCTTCTTCCAGTTCATCAAGTCTTCGGCCAAGACTCTGCAGCTTGTGCTTCAGGTGGCGATGGGTCATGTCTTTATGATCCGACATGGTTCCAGATTTCTTTCTATTGTATCGACCAAGTTTCTATGTTGTCCAGATTATCTGATGAAAATCTGTTGGGGAGTCCACATCTGTGCCGTTGTGCTACCAAGTTCTTTAGGCTGTCAAGGAAAAGCTCCCTTTTCTTGTTAGGGTGTTCTGATTCGTTTTGCCACCGTCTCTTTAAGACTTCAAAATTCCCTCAGTGGTTTTCAGCAGACAAATCTGTCATCTGTAGGAGGCACAGAGAGAACACTTAGTCATCTCTAATTTCACAATGACAACCATTTGTATTCTCAAAAGTAACACAGTAAGTACAGGAAGTAAGTCAGAGAACATAGAAATTAGCTCACTGAACCCTGTGCCACACGCACATGGAGACCATATAAGGACAGGCCACACACAAGTCATGTATTACACACACACACACACACACAAAACCTAATTCACACTTACAGGTCGATATAACAACTGTGCAACATAATGAGAAATTGTTTTTTTCTGAATAACCAAAAAGTCAGCTGATCTTTTCATATTTGAAAAATTGTGTCAAAAATACACTTCCTTACTTTGATAATCAAACATAATCCATAACTATGCCTCCCTTCCCTTTTGCCACTAAACTACCATACAGTTCATCTTGCCCATAATTTAAAGGATGTGAGTGGATGACAAGGTTTTTAGTACATCTCCACATGCTCCCACACCCACACAAACAATGCTGAGTCCCTGCTCTTGATCCTACCGTATATCGATTCTTGCCTGCTTGCTTTTGCTGACAGTGGCATATCTCAATAACACCAGCGTCCTCCACTACATTACCGGTCTGTCTCAACACTACACCATTCATAGTCCATTCAGACAGTAACGATTAAAAAGAGAACACTATGACAAGGAGGTTTTGATTATCTCCAACATAAGTGCAGATTAGACAATTAAAAATTAATGTCATTCTTGCCAATAGGGATATTTACATCACTTTCTGTTGTTAGTACAAAGATGTAAAAATAGAGTGGGAGTCCTAACTGCAAGCTCAGCATGGCTCAGTGCGATGAGAACACAGAATATTAGCACATTACAGTCTGACTGTAGGCAGAGCCTTGGTTAATCTAACTGTCAACACACTTAAGTCAATCATGACTCAAGCAGTGAGTTCTCCTGCTTGTGCTTCTAGACCCTATTACGTCCCTTCCCCCCAATGATTCTGACCAGGGCAAAAAGAAAAAAGAAAATCGACCTAAGGGCAGGGCACAACATCATCATTTATTAATCCCCTGACAATCAGCAGTCTCTCTTCCTTACCCCGCATTCAGCTCAGGCAGCCCGTCTGAAGCTACACACCACTACATAAAAAGACTACTGCAGTTTGCTTTTGAAGCAGATAACTTTTACTGCTGCAAAACATCAACCGGTGCAGTAAATTCACCAAACATATTTCACCTCTTTGAACCACGTATGTGGATGGTATACAGTATGGTAAAACATGTCGTAGTGGTTTGCGCCAAGACAGAATAATATATTTTCTATAGTTTCAGATGGTGTAAAAAAACCCCAAACCGCTCAGCCCGCAGTTCATAAAATGTCTTGTTGAACATAAACTAAAGCAGTAAGCTTTGAAAGTCAGTATAGCAAAAATTACTTAATGACAAAGCACAATGTGGACTCAAAGGCTTTGGCTGTAGGGTTTTAATTATTTTTCACTTTCATGAGGTCTAGTGGTTTGGTAATCTTCTCTCTGGAGTGTAAGACACTGAGGAAATAAAGAACATGGGCTTAGTATGAAGGAAGACAAATGGAAGAATTTGGAGCGAAAAACTGCTTGCCTAGCTGTCTATTTGAATGCCAAAACACCTTACTCTATAAGTCACTTTTGATGCACTGACATTACTCAGCTGTGGCTTGTTAAGTGAGCTGTAGACCAATTTATCTCTCTTGTCTAGAGCTAGTCGCTCTATTCCAAAGCTGTCCCGACTGATCCCCTTCCAGCAGAGTAAAATTACAGAGAAATTCCCATCGATCTATTAAAAACAGAGAGCAGACACTCTGACAAAAATATTTAGGTTCAAGACAACTCTGTAGACTTCAGCACAAAGCAGGAAAGATAAACCTAGCTAAAAACAAAAAGTCCAGTAAATGACACTCTGTGCCTCAGGCTCTAGACAGCAAAACTAGGTAGAAATATGACCAGTTTGGTGATCCTATGATCTTGACCAACAAGCCAACACATTTATTATTATTTTTAAACAATTTTATCTTTAACTTTATCTTTAACATAATCCCAAATCCTGACTTAGTGTCCAAATCTGGTCCCGAAAAGCAGCTCCAGTTAAGCCCTGTCCTGCTTAATAAATGTGTTTTGCTAGATCCAGACACTCCTGTCTTGGCAGGCTGCCTAGCTCTCCTCTCATTCACTCTTTATTTCGTTGCCAGTTCTCTACCTCTCTCTCTCCCTCATGTCTCCCCTTCATCTCTCTCTAACACGCACACCAGCACGGCCAACAGAACGCTTTCAAGGGGTGGCAGTGCGTGCAAAGTGACTCTGGCAAGGGCCTGCTTCTGCCAAACCAATCAACATACATGATTCACTTATGGCAGGCCTGGGGCCTCATTATCCATGTTCAGGACAAGACAAGAGGGAAAGAAAAGGCTAGTGGGTGAAAGGCGGAGAGCAGAAACAAGATGAGGAAGAGAGGGGAAGCCAAAAATGAGCACTAAAGAAATTACTGTATGAATGAATGAAAAAGAAGAATCCAAGCAGTATTTAGTTAAAGACCATGCATTCCTTCTTTTGCAATCCAAGATCCAGATCAAATAAGCACTTTTAAAACTCCATTTATGTCTCTATATTCCTTTGTTTTTCCACAACTGGCTACTCATAAGTCAGTAGGATATTCTGTACAGCCAAGAACATGAAAACATGCTAAAGGGAGGATAAAGAGAGAAGGAAGTAGGGCAGGAGTGGGGCTGCTGAGGTATTCTGAACTCAGCTCCAAGTTTCATTCCCCTGTTCTGTGCTTTGTTTGACAATTATGGAAAACCTAGATGGGGGCAGGAGCTTTGAGGCAGTGAAACTGACCCGTTTTATGTAGACACATTCCTAATGATGGACTAATCAGGGCACTGGCAGTCCCTCATGCTACCTTGTCTGCTCCTATCCGGGACACTGACAAGCTGTCCTTGGCCATTTCTTTCTTTTCGCAGAAGTGTATTCCTAAGTTGAACACTGTTTATAAATTACGGCCCAGCCACAGAGAGTATATTTAAAAGCCCGTCTGCTCAGATGATCAGGTCAATCGGAACAATTGGTAACCAGATATTTCAGTCATTGGTTTCTGAACACATTCCTCCCATTCATTTTCTTCCGCAATGGTTGCATTGTTCTGACTACATGATAAACCTGGGTAACTCCTGCAACTATCTGACCCAATTCTGATATAGGACTGTATATGAGGAGAGCGCTCAACCAGTCGCTATATGATGCCGGCCTCTTCCACTTCCCTGAAACGTGGACAGGATGTCCACTACTTGACCTTCATGCTCTATTTTGCTGTTGTTACAAAAATGAGGGCACGGAAACTGTTGATTGCAACACGAGTTCAGCGAGTACCGTAAACGCCATCTGAATAAGTCACTGAGGTTCTTTAGAAATAAAGGGAAGTCAGAGAGTTAGTGTTAAAACGGACAAGAATGAATGGAAGGTGGTTCCAGTGAAATGGGGATAGCTGTTGGAAAGCAAGGAATAATAAACCAGGAACATGTGAAGGTAAAAACCCAAGGTCACAGTGTTACTGATACCAAGGCATGACTGAATCACCAATCAATTCAAGCAGGCAGTTACCTTCAGCCCTCAGGGTATATGGGATTCAAGTGAAACACCGTACTCCAGTTAGTTTTGTAATTAAAATAAAAATGATAAAGAGAATTTAAACATTTTAAGGATTTTAATGAATTTATTATGCCCTGTGGTTTTAGCACGTAACATTCAGTAATCAAGAACAAATTCCACTTAAAGCCTAGTTAAAACTGTCCAATGCACTGCAAACATAGGCCTACAAGCTGATCAATTCCCTTTCTTAATGCCAGCATGTTTTCTGACAGCTCTGAAGCTACACAGGACATTTTTTTTTCCATTCTGAAAACTGGTCAGGTTTTAACAAAGTAAACTGACAAAGAATTTGACCAGGAAGTGAAATGGTCAAGGCATTGTTATCAATACACATGAATTAACAACACACAATGCACGCACAACTGTAGCAGAGACCATTCTTTTTTAAAGCCAATACAGTCTTTAAACCTGTGCCTTCAATGGGCAAGAAACGTCATAACTGTAAGTTGCAGAATTAAATGTGCCAATTTCTGCAATCAAATGGCAAGAAGTTGAACAGCTTCTTCTATCTTAACAATTCAGCCACCTGCAGGGAATACAGCTAAAAAAAAAAAAAGCATAATTTTTATATTACACAAGGGGAACAAAGGGAAAAATTGGTCAATAGTAAAAATTATAGTAACTATTTATTTCCTCGCCTAGGTTCGCACCAGCGTATTAGTAACCCAGCAGCCCAGCAGGCCTAAGCTGCATCTGATGATGATCAATTTCTGAGCAACAAGGAAGAGAAAATAAGAATCAGTCCAGTTCAACAGACGAATGAAGATGCAATGGGAGGGCCGAACAGTGACGTACGAGAGAAGAGGGTGAGAAAAAGAAGAGGTGAAAGCAGAGGGGCCTCCCAGGACTACTGTTGTTCTGAGGAGTCACAGAACAGCAGAAGGATACAGAAGTAAAGCTTTGTAGAGGACGTCCACACACTCTGCCTGTGCTCGCACGCACGCACGCACGCACGCACACACGCACACACCAAGGTTACAATCATACACCATATCATTAAGGCTTTAGCCACTCTCTTCCTGCCTGCCTGCTGCCTTCAGTACATTCTGTTCTCTCCATGAAAAAGAGAAGGAAGGAAAGAAAAAAAAAAAAAAAAAAAAAAAAAAAATCACCTCTCTGTTGCACTTGACATTGGGTTGGAACTTATGGGCCTGAAGCTTCTCTGCCTCATACACGGTAGTTAAAGAAGGGCTCCAGTCCAATCAAAATGCCTCAACCACATCTTCATGTAGGGGGGTTGTTGCCAGTTTGAATATTTAAATGTGTGACATGTATCGTGTATTTTGTGTGTCCAGTGAGTGAGTGAAAGGACAACTGCAGTGGAAGGATGCTGGCGCAGGAGTGGAAGCCACAAGATGGTGGAGAGACCTGATGCTTGGCCTGCATTTTTCCGTTTTTCCAAGAAAGAGAAAACCGGCATCCCATAATGTTTGGTTTCCTGTGCTGTCATGTTGCTTTTTCTCCATTTCTTTCACCCTTTCAGTGTTGCACCACTTCTGGAAAAATGGTAAAGAAGTGAAAGGCAGTGTTGCTCTTCAGCAGAAAAACGGATAAGGAGCTAAGGTCGGTGTAGCTTGTTCAATAGGAAAAGCTGAAGTGGGATGGGAATAGCAAGTTGGATTTTTCCTTAAGCGCCAGAGTGAAATGGCAATTTACAGTATAAGTACTGAAATGTGGTGAAATAGTGGGTAAAGAGAACGTCGTCTCTAGTAGAAAAATAGATTTGTTTATGTAAGGGGACATGGCAGTTAACCACAACCATAAAGACAAAGCAGATGCTGTCTGTGTGTCAGGAGAACATCACTCAATGTTAAAACACATCTTAGTGATGATTTTGTGTCCCCTTAAAACAAGGTAAGGTGATACGTCAGGTTTTTTTTTTTAAATTCTTCCAAAGATTGGTAGGTGATGGAATTACTCAGCAACTGTATAAATGTATTTTTTCTTAAGATGTAAAATTTACTTCAACTTCAAGTTGCACAGACTTTGGATAGTGTGAAAAACCAACATTTGTTAGTTAGATGGAGAGCAACAAAAAAGGAAAGGACAGAAGAAGTCTAAAAATGCATAATCTGCCATCTGTCACACTATAAAAAGGTTATAGCGATATCGCCAGAACAGATACTTATGTTACCTTTTGATACCAAAATTCATAAAATGGGATGGTATTACTTTTGTCCCCCAGTAGTGCAGGTACGATAGACTGCATGTGTACAGAGTAGGATAATTAGAAAATTTAATAGTCTGATACTAATTAATAATAATAAAAAAATGCTATCACACTAGAAGCATCTTTAAGACTCACACCCTGGCATTTATAAGGCCTTTCGAGAGGTCAGTAAAGCTTCAACAAGACTGAAGTATTAAACCGTTGTCATAACTGTTAATGTGGCCAGCAAACAGATTAATGCTAGCCATGTAATGATTAGCAATTACCCACAATAAATCTATTAGGTCATCATCAGTGGCTTTGGCCAGTAATAAAACAATAATGTTAATATTGAAGCTAAACAGAAAATGCTATCAGTCACAACAGACTGTTATTTTAACAGAATAACACAATCATTTGTTTGTAAAAAGTGTTATGTTTCAGTTAAAGCGCCAGATTGAAGCTGAGAAAAGTTTACTGGCAACTAGACAGAAACAGAAAATAAACAACACTGTAGCAACTATAACATTTGTATGGACAATTGTTGTTCAAGTCTTTGTTTAATCAACCCCCATTACTTAATTTTATCCCCCTTGGTATCAAAAATTGCATCGAGTATTTTTCTGAGTATCAGTATCAGGTCTGTCCAGCTGAAAGGTGGTCAAAAGTTATGCTTAAGGTAAGTAAAAGTTCTGCTTGTGACCAGTCTATGGCTGTGACCCACATTTCTCAGTCCGTCAGTTTTAGCTTGAAAGCTTTGGTGAAAAGTAACCATCCTCTTCCTTGTGAGCCTAGTAACCCATACCCATTTCTAGGTCTCTTATCCCCTCCCCTCCCCTGTCTGTCTACATCAAGGGCCTTGTTGCTGGGGCTTAAACCACCACTACACTTGTGAGGATGGGCATGATAAGTAGATGAGAGGGAGGGGAAAGAGGGAGGATGTGGATGAGAAAGCCCACAAGAGGTGGAAGAGAGGGTAAGGCAGATGTGGCAGGGTGAGTGAAAAAAAGCAAGAGGAGTTGTCAGACTCGTTGGAAGAGTATTGCTGTTCCAAACATGTACTACATTTTTGGCTTCTCTGGTTATGACCTGATTGAAGATGTGCCTTTGAATTCAACTCAAAGCTCCCAGAGCTTTTTTTCTTTCGGCTCTGCTCCTAATCTTCATGGCCAAACAGTTAATTGTAGCATGTTTTCCAACAGAAATCAGGATTACATCCACAAGTCACTGTTGCTGCAACACAGAAGGAGAGAAGCAGGGGAAGTATATTTGATGCTCTATTTAAAACTCAGCACCCGAAAATACTAGCCAGTCAGTAGCTAACTTGTCCTCGGGCAGATCTGCAGCCAAGGAGATCTGGAGCAACTTAAATCTAGTTAGTTCAACAGAAACACAAAATATCTCAAAAATGCATGGATTCTTTGATCCCCAAGAGCACACGAATATTAAAAACAGAGCTGTCTCTTTACTTGCTATAAATCAGTGTCAGTGCTGACAAATTAGAAGAACCAGGCCTACTCTGATCAGGCAGCTTCTAATAAAAAAAAAAGGCCACAATGATACATCTGCCAACTGGCTGACTGGTTTCTCCAAAACTACTGGTCAGTTTATACTTCAATTCTGGGATGTGGTTTCAGTTCATACCTCGGTTTTTCTTTAGAGGGGAAGAATAAAAACAGGGGAAAAAAAAAAAAAAATCTCTTTACCGCAGACCTGATAAATTGATCATAATCAGATCAAAACAAAAAATATATTTTCCGTTCACTCGTTACGTGAATGATCTTCAGGAGGCACTTTTTCTAAATTATTGTGTTTATATAAAAAAAAAAAAAAAAAAAGTCTGTAACCTTCTTAACTCAAGCTAACAGCAGAAGAAACCACTCGTATGACTTTATGTCCACTGTGTAATGTGCTGTAGGGATATCAACTGAAGCTGAACTAGAACCGGGCGGTACTTTCATTTCAATACCACACTATGCCACAAGACAATCAATGTAACCTTTATTTAACCGGAGAAGCCATTATTTTCGATGGTGACCTGCTTAAAAGGCAGAGGTCGGTGGGGAAACTGAGGTACAGTTATAAAAAGTAGTATCAAAAGTTACATTTCAAAACGCCCATTGGCAAAACGCTACCCCCAACTGATGAATGTTGTCATTATAATCTAAAGAAGGTAACTGCGATAGATAGCTTTGAACATTACAGCTTTTACCATGCTAACCTGCTTTAGCCAGGCACATGCAGGTCCACATGGGTGATCCATGATCCATGATCCAGAAAAGCTAAACTGAGGATGTTTGGATCCCATTTCTGTCTCAGCTGCAGAACAGATTCAGTATGTTGAAGAATTACTCAAAGTATTTAGTCCTTCACAAAAAGCATTCAGAAAATGAGCATTAAAGTTAACTGCTTTGTGTGCATCAACTCATATCCATAGCCTGCTTATTCGTCAATGAGCTTAATATCCTTATCAACTCTATAAACTTTGCTCACGTGGTACATTCTTATCATGAAGAAAAAATAAAGTGCGGCATACTTGTTCCCAGTCCAACTTTTTGATTTGTAAAGTCCTTTGATACTAAAGACCTTTGATACTAAAGACTAACTTTCAGACACTCTGATAGACATCTGTATAACCCAACATATTTCTTTGTCTTGCTCAATCATCCAGGTAAGTAAATCCCAAAAAGTTCATCTGGACGTAGCATTTTCAGTGGGAGATACGTTAGCTGAAATTTGCCCACTGAACGAACAATGGGCTGTGAGGTCAGTTCCTTGATCATTAATATGCAAATTGTCATGACCATTGATCAACAACCACTGATCTAGACCATTGATCAATACCCATGAGCACTATTAAACACACACCCAGCTGAAGAGAACATATACTTTATTTTTTCCAAAGTTAGAAAGTGCCTTAAATCACTGACATATGTAAATAGCTGTGTGTATGGACACTTGTATTTCAGACAAAGGCGAGCTTAGAAAAACCTTCATTTTGATGTTCTGGTTAAAATTTATGTCCAATTTGAGTTGCCACATAGTTCCAGAGAAATATTTTCCTACTTCTAATGAATCATGCCCTTAGCATGTTATCCTCCATGCTTGGGTTCAGAGGTCACCAACCCTTCCAAATAGCACTCCTATGTGATCCAGTGTCTTTTATGGAGTAGGCATTGTTATGAAGAGAGTGGATTCTGCTGCTGCTGATTTGTCTGTGATATTAGCCATTAAACACGACATAAATAAAAATAAGTAAAGAAGAGATGGCAGAAACACCCTTCAGCCATGTTATGAGCATTGACGTTACATAGTTTGTCCACCAGAGGGCATTTGACAATGTCACTGTTGGAAACACAAACATCTAGAACACCACAAACACAACTACTAGTTGATGTGAGCAGTGTTGGGGAGAATGTAAATAAATAACACATAACAAATCTTAAGAAATGCATTTACATCTCGTGTGTCTTAAAGAAACAAATCAGCCGATAAATCTGTTTTCAAAATAATGATAATAATAATAAAAAATAAAAAAAAAAACTGCTGACAATATCTGTCCCACAAATCCTATATAGGCCGGACTCCAAACTAAACTAGCGACGACGTGGAAACATGGAAACGGAGCTGTGCACACCTGAGTCATAAACTGTGTTTAAATCCAGTTATAATACACCTTTCATTTAATTCAGTGCTATTAAACCACTATAATGTAGTTTAAATGGTGAATATCAAATACTCGCCAAACTGCTGCACTGAAAACAACATATCCATTCTCTCTCACACAAAGGCCACCAGTCTGAAACGTTAGCATGCTGTCGACTTTTTCCTGAAGTTTTGTGTAACACATTTAACAGCTTTTAATTAAGATAATAACAGCATGTTTTAATTCTGAAATCCATTATAGGAATCCACATGCTCAGAAATGAATTGAGGAATAGCACCGATGACTGCTTTATATCAGTAAAATCGATTAATAGCCATCCCCAAGCAACATGAGTAATGATTAAGGGTCAAGTGTCCATAAAAGGCAAGTTCAAATCTTAGTAAAGCATTCACTATGTGGAATACAAAATATTTGTCATGCTCATGAACTTTGACCTGAAGCATTTTTAGATTTTATGGGTCAGTCTGTATTGGTGTGTGGGTGTGCCGCTCGTAGGGAAATGAAACCTCAGAAAGTCCCACTTGTAAAGTGACGGGAAGACTTTGGCCACTGTGAAACCATACTATGAAATTAGTATAAGCTGTGATTAGATGATTAGAGAACAGAAAGAGACAGAGAAAGAAAGAGGAGCTTTCTCAATAAGCTTGCATAGCATGAATAGACATCTAATAGGCAAACCTATTCACGTGCTTTTTTCAATCTCTTTTTTGAAACCAGTTCCGGTTCTCAAGTCACTTTAGTTTCACAACTTTCTCGCGGTGTTTGTTCAGTCTTTAAATTGCAACGGGTCATCCACACAGTTGGTTGATAGCATACATGACCTGAGAGCAAGGGGGCTAAAGGTCATAGCAGCATTAAAGCATCAGCCTCGATTATAATGAGCTGAACTGCAGTTTTGTGGTAGAATAACAGCTGTTCAAACAATTTCAGCACGCACAGGTAAAATCCTCATGCTGCAATGAGCTTGTGCGAATACGCAAAGATGTGTGTGACGATGAACTGCTGCTAAAGGAATGCGTTTGTGTCAGCGTTTAACACTGATAAGAGAACGTGAAAACATCACAACATGATGACACTTGTTAAGAGACAACACTATGTGAACAAGTGTGAGCAATGCAGAAAAGGAATGAGGTGAGGCAGAAGTTAGGCGAGAGCTAGAGTCATGAATACCATTTCTTCTTTCCATATTTAGACTTTAAGTTTTAAGTATTTTCTCCCTCGTCTGCTGATACAGAACTGAATCCATCTGCTTACTGAACATTTGGAGAATCGAGCAGTGTTATTTGGTGTATGCTCTGTATTACTCTTTTTTCGTCTGCCTCATATATGACCCATTATATATGCAGACCAGCAATGAGCATGTATATCGATCAGGCTCTATTTCACATAGAGAAGAAGAAGAAGGATACAATCTCAACTAACTGCATGACTTAAAAGATCAACATCAAGATTGGAATTAAGGTTGAGTAACTTTAACTAAACATGTTCCAAAATCTAAAATACTATCGTTGTGTGGTGTTATTCTGAAATACACATTACCACTGTGTTTGGAGACAGCTGGGCTGACTTCTTGAGTATCAGCTGACAGGTTTCCCTAACCTTACAAACAGAACAATTGCATAATGACTGAAACTAGCACCATTTCCTAACAATGACCCACAAGCTCAGTTTCAACATCATTGAGATGCAAATTGTCATCAGTATTTACCAATGGCCATCAGTACTTTTCACAGAAAAACGGGGAATGACTGGAATCACAGCATTGTAAGTAGTGAAAGATGTACTCTTAGGCTTCGCTCCTGGGTTCAAGTGGTTGTTCCATTTCTCACATAAATTGGCTATGAACTGCAAACCTGCAATCCTTCATGCCCAGCATGTACAAATCCTCATCAGTTAAAAGAATGGCCATTGGCCTGTAGGTGTAAATAGACTGAGGAGTCCAGTCTGACAATGTAGCTCATCCGTTTAGCCAGTGATTGTTTAATTTCCCAGATGTATAATTCCCTGCAATCCTATTGGCACTTAAATTCATTTACTGTTGCTCTGTTTGTACCAAGAGACCCATTCCTTGGGGTTGGTAAGCCACTGAGATGCATGTCTTGGTT
Source organism: Simochromis diagramma (assembly GCF_900408965.1). Lineage (NCBI taxonomy): Eukaryota > Metazoa > Chordata > Actinopteri > Cichliformes > Cichlidae > Simochromis > Simochromis diagramma. The sequence continues at coordinate 9,960,124 of NW_024387030.1, forward strand.
GTTCTGCCCCTCCGGACACAAAGGATCAGCACACTTTTCACTATCGGACCATCGCGTGATTGTAGCCTCTCCCCAATTCTCTGAAAACAGCACTCATGGCCGCTGATTAAGGGTCAAAACAATTTGCTTATCAATGATTATGAAACTGATCTCGTGGCTCAGTGTTATACAGTGCTGCTGGTTTTGATTGTTATGCAGCTGTACTGTTCATAAGGCTGAGGAAACCTGAAGTCTGCTGTGACTGAAGGAATCAGAATGGTGATGAAACGTTTCTCCCACTGAAAACGTTGCGTCCAGATGAACAGAAATCAACCTTACTAATTCATTTCTGAGGATGTCTCAACACAGTCTGTGCCCTATCAGCAAAACATATTGTTAACATTTTAAATGACAGTAATTGATGTTTATGCTGAAGTACAAGAGATAATTATTCAACCATATTAACTCTTACTGGTTTCGGCACAGACTGGTCTCGTGCCCTCCCTTGCTCACACACTTAAATATTTACATAGCACTTAATGCTCTGCAGTGTCACTGGGAGGAAAGTATCTTTAGACAAACTGAGCAACGTGTAACTCTGCACCACGTGTTACAGGGAGGGCCACAAAAATGCATTTCCATTTAAGATTTGTGGTGTAAACACTCACATAAAGGAATTACACAATAAAGAAATCATGAATTGATCGCAAAGTGATTGACAATTACTAATGAAACTAATGAAGAAATTATATGAATAGAACTAATCTACAGAGGCAGCAATTGTTCTTTCTCCAAAAAGGCCAAGGACATCAATAATAATTGATTACTATACATCATTTTCTTTCATCACCCCGGCTATTGTTCTCCTTTGTCATCAGTCTCTGCTACCATCATCTGCTTTCATGTGACCTCTAAATGTCCCACCCCAGTCGCCCATTTCTGTCACTGCTTTCCTTCAATTTCCTTCCCTTCACCTTCACTGTATTACCCCCGCTTTCCTGCTGCACTTCTGTGTCCTTCCCCTTGCACGGACAAGAGGAGGAAATGACAGCTGATCCTCAAAGTCTCCTGCGATTATGAATTGGAAATTTTCTGAGCGTAAGCCTCGCGGTAGCTAATAGACAACCACGGTCAATTCATTCAGACACATCAATAGCTCTTAACATACAGCCGTTCCACCTTCTGCCTGGCTGCTCCGCATCCTGTTCATTCACCGTTTTCCCATCCTAACACAGGGCGCGCACACACAGAGTTTGCTTGGCAGAGCTTGGCAGTGCTTCATCAGCCTGAGCCTTGGCATTAGAAGCCCGCTGCGGCTGAATGGAGACCTCAGTGGCTCTGTGATGAGAAGGGGGAGAAAGAAGAAAAAGAAAGACACAGGGAGAAGAGACACAGCAGAGGAGCTCAGACGAAATAAATGTGCAGAGTGAAACGTGTGCAATAATGGAAGAGAAGCAATGACAGAGAGCGACAGAGAAAAAGCAGATTAAGATGAGAGAGAGGGAGAGAAACAAGGGGAGTGACTGTATAGAATGCAGAGCAGGTAGATGACAGAGTGGATTACTGCAGCAGGAATGCAGCAGTGGCTGCAGGAAGAGGGGAGAGAAAGAGGGAGAAGAGGAGATGTAGCAGAAGGTAAAATGATGACGTGTTTCAGAGGAGATGTGCGTCCCCGTGGGATGATGCGGTACTTACAGATCGTCTCGCTCTAACTAAGAGCAGCGTGTGACTGCAGATTGCAAAAGTACATCAAGGAAAAAAAAACAAAAACAAATGATAAACTAAACTGAGTGCAAAGCATAAATCATTCATAAATTAAAAGAATCATGCTCCTGTAAGTGAGAGATGTAAATAGGATGGGGAAGTGCCTTCAGAGTTTCCTGTTTTAATGTTGGTTTTAATGGTCAGTTTTAGGATTACCATTCAGAATAATAAACATGTTTAATGGCAGCTCGGTTTAGACACACAGAACACGCCCTGGCCACATATTGACCTTATACACTTGTGGGAGCAGACAGCAGAGGAGATGTGATAAGACAGTGATACACACTGTCTGCTGACTAATCTGACGTAAGAACGCAGACACCCACACACACCCACTGAGCACTGAATGAAGTTTGAAGATAAAGTTCGCGAATCCTTTTGGCTGTCTGCTATGACTCATAATAAAATGTGACCTGATCTTCATTGAAGTTATCATTTCTTGGATTGAGTTACTCACACAGCCTCCTTTATATATTTTCTGCAGCTTCTTATGAGAATTGCACAACAGCGAGGAGGAACTCTGGAACATCCTTCCTTACGAGGCCGTTTCAGTTCAGCAGGATTTCTGGGATGCCTTGAGGTCACAACATCTCAGTTGGGTTAATATCAGTAATCTGATTTTGCCATTGCAAAACGTACATTTCCAACTAAACCGTGGACAGACCTCTCAACCACTTCAGGAAAAGGGACTGCTGCCTTGAAGTTGTCCTCTAAAAAATATTTTAAACAAATTTGAGTTTAGGTCCAGGCTCTGAGCCCCAAACTTTGATGTCCCCTTCAGCATTCTTCATCTTTTTTTCTTCATGTTTTGGTGCTCATACAGGTCCCGCTTCCTGTGAGCATTGCATTGTGCACTGTGTTTGATCTTTTTAATTTCAAACCTGACTCACAGTAGCTTTTGAAGATTTAGAGGTTCACTTACGTTGAGTGATCCCTCTATGTTCTTGTGTGTTATTAGTCACACCATTTGTCCTTTCCGCTGCCCTCAGTGAATATCAAACCGTATTTTACTGGGAATTGCATTTTTTTTTTGCAACTGTACATGTATGTACCACTCCTGTGTTACTTTAGGCTATAGGGAAGGAAATGCGGCGCCAGCATTTGTGCCCAACAGGAAACAGACTCACAAAAGAGTAGAGGAGGGGTTGAGGAGGCGAGGAGGCAAGGAGGAGGGGGAAAGGAAGGGAAGAAAAGTAGGCAAGACTGGAGGATGAGGAGAAGAAGTGAAGGGAAAGATGTGAGAGTTTAACCAGACTAGCCTGAAACTGAGAAGCTGTCTAACACGGTTAGTGACCTAATGCATTTAAATACCAACTGCAATACTCTGGTAGGTTTTGACTCAACTTCAAACTTAACTAATAAACTAAACTCCACTACTTCTGTCCCCGGAGCTGCTGAGAACGCGAGAAAACAGCAAGCCTGACAATCTCAGAAGAGGTTGATTTGGCACAACTCAATGTTGCACTCAACTAATGGTGCTATCCATCCACTATAATGTCAGTTGGTAATTATGTGTCAAAGAAGAAGTGCTGCCGTATGAGCTGTAAACTGGAAAGGGCTGAAGAGAAACACCAAATAGTTTATTTTCCACTTTAGACATGAAAAGGAATGAACTAGAGGACGAGAAGGAGAGCACGAAATTACAGTTGACTTTATTCACACAAGTGGAGACGTATCAGCCTTCCAGATAAAACTGTATTGGGTCATAACATCTGCCTGGTCACTCAATGCTTATTTGTGTAAAATAGTTAACAAGAACAGTGGGTTAAGAGGCTATATTAGACAACTTCCTGATTACAGATTATGTCTTTTAAAAAAAAAAAAATAATAATAATAATCGGCTTAGATTGGCAGGAGTGTAAGTGCAGGCCTGCTGGGCTGCAGGGCTTGTACACACTGGCAGAAATCCTAAAAATCACAAAGAACTTCCCACAACTTACTTAATTTAAGATGCATCCTTTCCTCTAAAGCAAATCAAGCTCCACAAACTCTCCATCCTGTGGTTAAAACACACAGAGAGGGCGTGAGGTTAGTAAAAATGGAAGCACAGGTCATCATTATATCAACACACACACACTCATGCCATCTTTCGCCATTGTTATCTTTGGCACTTGACAAAGCCCGGGGCCGGCGGCCGGGCTGACAAAGCAGTCACTGTAAGGGAGATCGTTCACAGTCAAGCTAAGAGGCTAAGAATGAGCTAACTGCTCAGATATGGGGCACATCCTGAGGCTTTGCAATAGACTCATGCATGAGCAGACAAGCAATGTTTGGCCACGACAACAGAAGGCCCTATTCAGTTCTCTGGGGAGGCACTGGTAAACACACACACACACACGCACCATTATCATAATCATCATCATCCTAGAAGCTCTCATCTGCTTCAAAACACACACACACACACACACACACACACACACACACACACAACCCAGACTTGAAGCATTCCACTACAGTAGCATTCCATATGTTTGGTTAAGCGCAGAGAATCCAGATTTAAGACCTGAGTCTGGACTGAATTTAAAGGATGAGAGGGAAAGGCTGAGAAATGAAGTAGAAGACTGGGCCGAAAGAGAAAGGGAACACTGCTGGAAACTGTAAGCAGCAGCAGGACGCTCACTTTTGTAACTGTACATCAGAGAGGGAACATTATTTACGACATAACAAGCTTGAGTTTCGAGACATGGAAAATGAAGAACAATGTAAAGTCTGAGAATCTAATTCACAAATGCCATCCTGATGAAGACATAGCAGGCTCATAAACAAGAAAGCAAGCTCTGATTTGTAACTGTTTTGCCCACAAAAAGGGAAATGGAAAATACTTGTGTAGTTGACACTAGTTTTTATGAATGATTAAAAAGAACAACACGAATCCTCTAAAATCTGTGGTTCTCAGACTTTGTTAAGCATGAACCACCCCAGAAGCACAAAAATAAGTTTACACCCGCTCAATATTTCTTTTCATTTCCTGGATGCCTGTTCTAGCAAGCAAATGATTCCACGCTTCCAAAAAAAACCTATTGTGTTTACCCTCTGTTGTCTAATGGATCAAAGAAAAAGAGCTACAACATGCTGATGTGGGAGCTTCAAGGCCATGGCTGAGCGAGGTTCATTTTTTTTTAATATATATATTTTAGCAACTGGTGTATCTGCGATATCATCAGTATCCTTACATGACAAAGGTTTTCAAAAGCATCACAATATCAATGATACAGACATAATACTTTTATGCTTGTTAGCGTGTACTACAACAACAACAACAACAACAAGGCCAGGCATGTCTGAGGCCGAGAGCCACGTGTCAGCTTCTGCTCATGCTGATGAGCACCTAAAAAAAAAAAAAAAAGAGCTACTTCAACAACCAGCAGAGTAGTTGGCAAAATATGCAAAAAAAACTGTTTCTGGAATGGTGGAAACAAACTTGTTTCACCACTTTAAGGGGAAAACACGCCAATGTGTGCAACAGGGGTAAGAAGGTATGTAAAGAGGCGATACGAGCAGCTGCCGACACGCGACCCAAATGTAAACAAGTGACTCAGAGCACTCCGTATGACAGGAAGAGCAAACGGTGGATGGAAATTACTGATGCAGGTACATGGCGGAAAGGCAGCTGGTTAAGATAAAGTAAGATAAACTATCCAAGGTAGGAAAAAGTTTTCGGTTTTGATTTAACTATCAAAGTGCGACAGGTGCCATCACTGGAAAAAAACAAAAACAAAAAAAGACTACTTCTAAAGACTACTTCTCCTACCACTTTATATAAGAGACTGTAAAGCAGTTCCCTTTATTTAACCTAGGCTGAACTAAGGAAGGGTGGCAAGTGATGTACTCAAATACTGTTTGATCATGTAAGTACCTTCTGACAGACACAGAGCACTTGCCTTTTACTTGATCCTGCCACTCTCAACCCCTTTCCATGAGTCTTTGTTCTTTCACATCTTTACTCCGGAGGAAGGAGATAACCCAGCAGCTCTGCGCTCAGCCATGCCATGTTCGACTGATGAAAGCAGCCGTATAACACGGGTTTTGCTGAATCATCTGACATTCTCACGATTCATGACATTACAGCACTGCCGTAAACCAAATGTGTAATTCTGCTGAGCATAACAAAACGAGAGTGTGTGATTAATGAAATTGATTATAATTGAAACGTATGACTTCACTGATCAGATTTGACACATTTTTTATGGTCCCAAAGAAATTATAAACCCATGTTTGTCTGCTTTTGTGTGTGCTGTTGAGTTGCGTATTTGTGTGCGTGTGTGTGAAGGAAGTTCAGATGGTTAGCCAGCCTATAACCAAGGAAAACTAAAAACAGCTGTCTCCTGTTCATCCCTCACACCCACTCGCTTCCCTTTGTACACACAGGTTGTGGAGAATTCATCATTCTACTCAGCAGAATTAAGTGGAACAGTGTGAGGTGGAGCTTCCTTCAGAATACGTGTTGGTGACTTACCTATCAGACACCTGAGGGCTCTACTACAAAGAAGTTTTAGGGGGTTAGCAAGGTAACACCGGGGTTTTTAGTGTCAGTTCACCCTAAAATAGTGAATTCATTCCTTCGATGGCCCATGGACCTCACTGTGCATGTAGTAATAGGGTCTAGATGTCTGTTTTGGCTTTCGCTGAGGAGCATTAATAAAGAAATACATTTTTAGGAGCCATCTCTGTGATTTTTCTTCCCTCCATTTGCAGCAAGTAATCGTAAAACAAGTGCCTATATTGTTCTATAAGCAGTAATATAGTGTTATCATCTGTAAACAGTTATCCAGATAAGTAAAGCCAGATAAGGAAAAGATAGCCTTGGGATACTAAACTTGGTTCCTAATACAAACCCCAGTTCAGTTGTTTTTCTTTCCCTTAAATCAAGTTTAATTTGCATGAAAAGAAACACATTTTTAGGAGCATCTTTACTCCTTGATTTTTGAATTGTTTGCTGCAAGTAATGTTAAAACAACTTCTTATATTGTTCTTTAAGCTGTAATATATTGTTATGATCTTAAACAGTGGGATTATCAACGTATCTGGAGTAAAGCCAGATAGGGAAAAGATATTCTTTGTGTACTGAACTTGCTTCCTAATACAGTTTTCCCCCTTCCTTACATCATGTGTCATTTACACAAGTTTAAACTGACTTTTTACTTTTTAATGGATCAGGAAAATGTCTTATAAATGTCTGACTTGTATTAAAAAAAAAAAAAAAAAAAAAGTACACCTAGCTCTACTGCAATGCAGTAAATGCAGTCTACTGCAAAAATCCCTGCAATAAACTCAGCTTTCGTGCAGCCACTGAAATTTATGGCATTATGGAAACTTGCTTTTATGGGATGGACAAAATATTAGAAAAATCTCTCAGTTAAACAAGACACAATTCAGCGGCAACGTAAGCACGAGCCTCTAAAATGACTAATGTTGAGCACACAGAAACACCACTAAAGTGGAAAGTGAGGATACATTTATATTAAATTAGTTTTAATGTTACCTTATCTGCTTTTTCAGACCAAGATTATTTATTTTCCCTCATACTATAATAGTAAAAGCATGTATTTAGTTTTCATTACATGCACAGTGTGTTAACACAGCATTAACTATGTGAAACAGGGCAGAAATCCCTGTTAAGGGGTTTTCCTCCAATAAATTCCTCATAAACACACAATGTGTCATTTACTGTGCCTTTATCATCCTTTTATGATTTATGCAGTATCTCTTGATATTTTTTTCAGAACTTCGGCTTTCACTTTCACATGCAGTATGCCAAAGTTCGAGGTGTGAGTTTATTTTTCAACACCCGAACTTTACGACATGTTGTTGTTGTTTCACTCCAATGTAAACGTCATGGACGACATGACCAACACACAGATAAACTGATTAAAATAAATGAAACAAGGCAGAACCAAAGAAGGACAAAGAGAACTCAGGTTCTGCTTCTTCCACGAGAGAACATTTCAAGTCCTCAAACGCCATCCTGGGTTCCAGCGGCCAGGCGCTCCTTGTTTGCACGGGAGCCCATTTCCTGTGTGTGATTAGAAAAAGGGTGTGTGTGTGTGTGTGTGTGTGTGTGTGTGTGTGTGTGTGTGTGTGTGTGTGTGTGTGTGTGTGTGTGTGTGTGTGTAGACGTCTATGTATATGTGTGTGCACACTGGGGCTTGCAGTTCAGTTAGGTCCGAGGTTGTTTTGTCTGCTAAGGGGGAAAGGAATGCCCAAATCAAACATGGTGAATAAGATGCCTAGAAAGAGACACAAAGAGAAAAGAACCAGGAGTGAGGAGAAAGATGGAGAACAGTAGGGAAACGGCAAAGCAGCAGACAGAAGGAGCGAGCAAGAGAAAGGAGGAGGGAACAGCAGTGAAAAGAAGAAAAAGAGGCTGTTTTTCCATTTGCTGCCAACAGCGTTCCTGCTGCTATTTGCGTTCCAGTGGAGCAGGAAGGTGGAGTAAGAATTTTGTTAACAGGCTGATGAGCTGTCATATGGAAAATCATCCACCTCTTTAACTTCGCCATGAACCTGCAGAACCTGCCCTAATATCTAATGACTTACAGCCTTGCAGCCCTCCCTGCTCCGCAAATAACAGCTGAGGCATTCACAGCTACTTCTCACTAGAAGGGCAGATTATTTTGTGCCATTAATCATTATCCAACAACAGTAATATGACAGCTAGCAATGTCACAGAACGACTTTACTGGCTTCACGCCACCACTCAAGAGGACAGGAACTTCCTGACATGATAACTTGGCAAAATATGGGGGGGGGGGGGCATTAAAGGTCACATTGACTGGTTAGAATAAGCTCCTGCTATAGGAATCAGAAAAATTATACTGCAGGGAATTAATTTTATGAACCGATTCAGTGTACTCATCCTTTTAATTACTTTAAACCATCACACTTTTAAACAACAGCCATTTAAACCTCAAAATTTATTTACCTAATGTTAGTCGGAACAAAGGAATCTCTGACATCCTTGTTTTTAACGGTTACTTTCATTCTCAGCTCAGTAATACATGACAAATTATAGCTTGTATCAATGCAAAATATTAATAATAAAATAAATTATTAAACTTAACAATTTCTCCCAAACTGCAGTGAAAATATAGTGTAATGCTGATAAAAAAGGACTAATAATTAGGTGTACATACATTCTTATATATATTAAAATATATCAATATAATAATGTTATATTATAGGTATTAAAAAATAAATTTAATGAACTTATATCATTCACTGTACTGTTTATAATCATATAACAGGACATCAGACCTTTTCTCTTTTTCACTTGTCTCAAGAATTTTCCATGTAGCTGCTTGGATCCTTTGATTGCTCATACCGAGGCTCTTAACGAAATAAAATATCTATGCTCGGGTAGGTGAAGGTGATTTTTAGCACAGATTTTAATATGAAGATGCAAACTGAAATTTTATCTAAACATTATCTGTTCAGGCACACAAGCACTGTCACTTTCATTTAAAATCTAGATTTTGCTTTTTAAAATAGCAAACTCATTTCGGACCACCTCAAAATCCTGGTATTAGAAGTTTCCCATTTGCAGTCTGGGTAATGCTGAGCGGTTGTTTTTGAGCAGGTTTTGATTGTATGCAGGTAAACAGTGTGCATGAAGAGTAAAGGAGAAATGTGCTTGCTGAAATGTGATTGTCTGGTAATGACGTAGCATTCAATTGCATTTTACTTTACATTTTATCTGCATTCATGGGCTGTAAGCAATGACCAGAACAGGAAGCCTGCATCAGGATATGTGCTGGAAGCCCCGAAACACTGACTGCTGCCCCGAGAGATTACAACACAAACAACAAAGCAAACAAACTTAAAAAAAAAAAAAAAAAAAAAAAAAAAATTTGTGACATGATGTGAGTAAGCATTTTGGATTCACCATAACAGGTTGTGAACAAAGGGAAGCCTGCTACAAAAACATTACTAGCTACGTGGGTGGAGTTACCCATATGGAAAAGAAATAGTAAAAACATATATGATTTACTCATGATAGTGGCCACTTTCTCATTACTTTCATATATTTTTTTTAGTAAGTATACAAAACATACAAGTTTCATTATATAATTTTTCAAGGGATCTTATATATGTTTTCACTCTTGTATGCTTTTCATACAAGTTTCATACAAGACAGATAAAAACTTTATAAGATTTATATATATATCTTTTCATATGTGTAGTCATAGTAAACAAATTCTGTAGTCCTAGTCAAACGTTATATTTTCAACAAGCACACACTGACAACGCTAAACAAGAAAGACTTATACACTCACTTTATAAACTAAAAGGAAAACTCTTTGCTGAGTGCACTGTGACTCTCCTACTTCCCAGTTCCAAAGTTCAGTTTCCAAACACTTCCTTGTGTTGTGCACACGAGGTGGACTCTGCCTTTGCACGAATGAGCCACTGCTTGACTGGCAGAGCAGAATTGATAGGCTGCTATTGTTTCCTTTTAAGGTCAATTGTGTCTCAAATGCTTGGCATGTCTGAGAGTACAGCTGGCTGGCAGGAGAGATAAAACACTAATTTTACTACATTCTTCTGCGCAGTCCACACCTAGGGAGAAAGGGGGAGGCAGAGACAGAGAGAGTATTTAAAACAAGTAGGGATATGAAAGATTTGAGATGGTTTGGAAAGAGAAAAGAAGAAAAAAAAAAAAAAGTATAGTTATGGTTAAAGAATGAAAACAAGGTGAAGACTACAGGTTTGGCCAAGTGGGTGAGCACTTTGACAGGGGCATCAAGCTTTGCTGTGCCCTTATTTGACTGGGCAGTCAAAACACGTCACCACAGTGGGTAAACACGCACATATATACATGGATGCCTACCCACACAGAGAACTAAACATCTCCCAGGATGACAGACCAAATCGCATTTCATTGCTTCAAATTCGCATGTTTGACTCCTTAGCTTAAAATGCAGCGTTTAAATATTCTGCTCCAGAGTGATGGAGACTGTGAGGTGGGGTGGGGGTGGGGACAGCCAAACCAGCTTAGTATTGCAAATAAACCAGACGCTGTGAGAAAGCGTGGCAGCCGGCTGAAGGTTGGATCATAAATTATGCCTGGTATTTCACAATGTTCCACAGTGCACAAATGATCCACTCAGGGACTCGGGAATGATATTATGGGATTCCTGTGTGGCTTCAGTGTCTGAATGTGTCCACATGTACACACACACGGCACACACAAAAACCTCAGCCAAGGACGAGCCACATGCTCAAGTCTAAAAGTGTATCGTGCAACAATGAGCGCATGCTGACAAATAAAACAACCAAAATTAAATCAGAACAAACAGGTTACTTGTGTTTTTTGATAGTAATCCAAATGTTGACTTAGAGGGAAGGGACCACCGGAGAAGAGCTGATGACTCGGGCATGGCCAGACTGGCTGTGCGTGTCTGCTTTAGTTAAGCAGATGGGCGAGTATGTGTGTAATGACCGTATTATCTGAAACATGTTGAACTGGTCTGAGAATGTCCCACTGAACTCGACACAGCCGTAGTCCTTAAGTGATTTGTACATTAAGGCCTCAGTCACACAGACCAGTCAGCGACCCACTGGAAACCTCTGTTCATTAGGGAAAAACGCATATTCCCTGAATGCTTGGCAAGTGGTTGCTGGCTGTTGCTAAGTGACAATGGTCAATGAATGCTTGGATTGCTAACAGAATCCCACAGTCACCCGTAATGTGCATGGAGGACACCAACGTGTCTGCAAATACTTGCCATTTATTCTCCGAGCGCTAAATTGAAAAAGCGTGACTGTAAATGAAGAATGTAAAAGTTGTTCCTCTTAAAATGTGCTTGTTACAGTGAAAAAGGCACATCTTTTACTTTGATGCAACTTTACTTTTCACAGTTTCACTGCCACTTGGCGAGTAGTTTTTGAGTCTCTGCAGACAAGTCAGCATCTTCGACGTAAACTGCTTATGACCGCGGCAACCTGGTAAGGAGGTTTTTGGTGCATCCTTCTTTGCAACTGCCGGGAAACTCCCATAATCACTTGCAAACAAGTCAGGGGAAACACTGGTGGTTACCAGGGAGTCACTGAATGGTCTCTAGGCCCGTGTGAATCGATTGCACCAACTACTCATGACCACTTAGGGAATAAACATTTTTGCACCAGTGGTTGCTAGAAGGTCACTGACTGGCGCCCAATTAAATTATCAGAGAATTTCTTGACTGGTTTGTTGATTTGATGGCATCATCATCGGCTTTTATGTTGGCATTTTTCAACTAATCATCCATTTAATCATGTAAAATAACCTTTAAATGGGACCTATTATGCTTTCATTTCAAGTCTATGAATTTGTTAGAGTAGCTCTGCACAATTTACAGTTCAAATCCTTAATCTTACACTGGAGCCATGGTGCAACTCATCATTTCATCCATCGTCTGCAATACTGACAATGCCAATATAAGACTCAAACAGCGGGTCGTTGGGGCTGTTGTGTGCCTGAGACAACCATGTTAGCAAATCTGCTCTCACTAACATCATAGAGAGCCAAATGCAGAAACGCTATCACTTTACATCATTTTACAAGTATAATTCAATTAGATATAGCTAAAAGCAAGCAAATAAAGTCTGTTCTGGTTCTGGTTAAGAGACCATAAGGGTATATTGCTTACTGTTTTGATTTTGTACAATCCCTCAGACATGAAAGGAAATGGAGACAGTCATACATTACTGGTGTAACTCCAGAACACAAGCTGGTGTTTAAGTGACAGTGGTGCAAGCACTAACCTTGGAAATGTTCACATCCTTCAAAACAAATATCCAAATTACTTCCAACAGTCTCCCAGCCTGACTTGGTTGCATGTCACACACTCCTCTTGTTTCCTGTCTAGATCGACTGTTCTACTGGGGGAATAAACACCCCAAAATAAGTTTTAGTTGTAGCTCTACTTGGCCAAAATTCTTCTTTTTCCTACTCCCACTTACTACATAAAACTGACATAAAAGCATTTCATGGCTCTTGAAGTAAAAGCTGCACTTTAGCAAGTCTATTTTTATGGCTTCACCATAGCAGCATTGTGCTGCTTCACTTCCCCTGGTCAGGGCAGCTAGCATGAGAAGGAGCTCCAAAAGCAACGTTGGCATGGAGGAGAAAACCAGCAAACCCGGCCCTCAGCGGCCCTTAACAAAAGGCAGCAGTGTAGAGATCCCCTCAAAAGTAAAAGCCAACCAGAGAAGAAGAGGGGAAAGGGCAGAAAGGAGGGGGAAAAGGCTGAAAATAGTCCAGCAGTCTGAGTCTGCATACATCAATGCCACAATGACGAAAGCTCCAAAAAGAAGCAGACTTGTTAATAGATGGATGGCTGGAAGAATATTAGGAGGGATGCCTTGAGGGGAAGAAACGCATCTTAGCAGTTTTAAATATTGCGGGTGAAAGCAAAAGAACAAACTCAGGAGGAACGTCATGTGACACCAAGCAAGGGAAGCAAAGGTCATACACATCAAATTGTGACAACTTAATTACCTTTTCCATTCAGCAACTTATTTCAGAACTTTCTAAAGGCACAAAAAAGTATCTAAACATCTAAAAACAAGACAAAATAGCAAAGGATAGGAGAGGGTAGGAGACACAGAAGAGGGGATAAGTATGTAACAACCCGCCTGTCTGTCTGAACATTCCTCTCTCGGAGAACATGTATATTTTCTGATCACAAGAAAAATAATCCGCAAGAGGAATTTTATTTTGAGAGCCGCCCCGTAGATCCAAGGCCTACAGCAGGCCAGGGAGTAGTGTGTGAAAGCGAGTGTGATGGCGAGACTGTACATGTTCCCCTCACACGCTCAGTCACGATTTAAGTGTTAAATAGTGAAAACACCGCATGTATCACCGGGCAGATCGCTTGCAAAGGAAGAACATTTGAGGATCCACACTGCTCAAGTCACACATGATCACATGAACAAAACTTCACAACCTCTCCCGACACACATACACACAAGATATATGAGGTTACACTTCAGCCAAAATTGATTTCTGAGTTCTTCTTTTGAAGACGTTGATACCGCTATCACTCATCCAAAGTCCATTTGTTTTAACCGCAGTCATCTCATGTGTGACTGTAAGGAATCTGACACTAAAATATAGTTGGCAAGCAAAAGCAGGCAGCTACATATTTTAAACTAGACTGCGAAGCATTTAAGTAGTTTTACATTTTAATAAGTAAGCAATTTTGCACTTTAGCTAAAATAAGTAGATCGATACCAATCTAATGTATCTTTAAGCCTACAGCTGCTAGCCAATCAGAGCTGGGGAAGCACAAAGGCTGGAAACAGGAGGAAACAGCTGACCTGGCTCTGCCCAAATGTGACAAAATTAGTAATTAACAAGTGATATCTTGTTTGTTCAATCTGTAGTGAAACAAAAAGGTAGAGAGCGAGACACAGGGAGTGGTTCCATTTCAAACTGTTAGGTCCAAATTAGAGAAAAAGGGATATCGTAAGCAGCAAAGTGCAGTATTATAGGCAATCATCTGTGAATACCCCAGAGTAAAGTAAAAGTAAAAGCATAACTGATGAAGTCTGATTATGATGCAGAGCAACCAATGAACCTTGGTACAGATTCTTCAGCTTGCTGGGACTCTAAAGCTGGAAGGATGTTAACACCTTTCCTCTGAAGAACATTTTCCCCACATTTGTGTTAGCACACATTCGACTGGGTTCATATCGAACAATAAAAAACAACAAATTTTGCATTTTTTCACACTGAAAACGAACACTTCGTGTTTTTCCTTCATCACATTTCTGCCGTGGAGATTCCCAATTCCAGATTTAACGACTGAGATCAAAACAAAAGACACCCGGCACACCAAAGAAAAACGACAAGACGGCACACGCATTCGTTAGTGTCTCTCGGGGCCTCGCCCTAATGTGGCGGCACCTGTATGAGGACAAATAATTACTGGATATTACAAGTTATTCACTCTCTTGTGAGTTTAATCCACAGTCCTTAGCTTGTGTGAAGAGGAGTTATTATGAACTGAGAAAAAGATTTAATCACCTAAAAGTATTACCAAGTGGACATTTTGGCAACCGCAAATTAAAGTCAATAAAAGCTGCAGGTTAAGAATAAAGCTGTACACTCTTGACTCGTGACCTCACCGTGATCTGGACCGGTATCGCCATAGCAAAAGCCTACCAACCACCGTCACGTCAGTCAGCGGCCATTGACTGCAAATAACAGACTAAAATATTATGATTTCTGTAACTATAAGGCCACAGACAAGAGGTTGAAAGAGACATATTGCAGCTTTAAGCACATAAACACTTATTAAATTGTAGAGATGGTACCCAAAGCATACAAACCATACTGCTGGGTGAAGGACTTTGGTTCAACATTTAGCCTTTTATGGACATGATTGAGGTTACAGCGATGCTGGTTACTTAGACATCTGTGTTTGGTGTGTAGGTGGCATGAGGTGGTGTTTGCCCATCTTTTTTTACCACCTGCGTTGGTGGCTTTTAACCTTTAACTTGATCATTGCGAGGCAGTGTGCACCATCTTCCACCAGAAGCATCACGAGACTGAAACAGAGCATGATGTTCACCTTTCTTCTGTCCAGAGCTCTAGGAAGAAGAACATGTCTCGAATCCAGACTGCAATGGCTCCTGAAATATGCCAAATATGCCCCTGAACACACACCCCCCGCCCCCTTTTCCTGAGGACGTAAGCCTGTTTCATAGTCCACCCTCCTTCCCTGCTCGGCCCCCAACCCACAGCATTCCTGCGTTTTACAGAGCTCCGAACGCACACATTCTTATAATCACAGATGACCCACTCGCATAAAAAATGTTAAGGACATTAATAACACAAGTTTCCACCCAGCTGACCCAGACATGCCTTTTAAGGGTAAGCGGTTCAGATTTCTCTTTTCATTAACTTCCAAAAATACTCCTGGACCAGGCAGGGCAAGAAGGGGTGGGGGGGGGGGGGGGGGGGGGGAAATAAATAAATAAATAAATAAAAATAGGTAAGTAGGGGGTTCTCTCCCCTCTTCAGGAAAAAGAGAAGGAGAGAGTGAGTGAGACAAGATAACAATCGGAAGGAAAGTCAAAATATTGGCCAGTTAACGAGGAGAACAACTGAAAAAAATAAAAGTGCGTCTGAGGAATTTACTAGTTATGTCTTAACTTTAGCTCTCCCCTGTTAAAACGCCTCAGTCCCTTCCTCCAACTCCCTCCCACCCTCCCTCCCTCCGCTTCGCTGTGCTTCCTACACGCTTTTGAAGTCTGTTTCCTTTGCACTTCTTCCCTCTTTTCTTCCAGCATCGACAGGATAGCCATTTTTTTGAGGAGCCTGTACAGTGCAGGAACAGAACAGGCTCACAGGGGACTTTCTGTAAAAGAGCTTGTTGGAGGCTGAAACTGGAACGTAATCCCACGCAGGAACCAGTAGGAAAAGTAAAAATTACCCAGAGGCAAACCATTTCCCTGTCAGGTCAACCTGAAAGCATGTAAAAGGCAAAAACAGCAGCAGCACCACCACCACCACAGTGACCCACATTATCAGTGAATGTGGTCCAAACTCCAAGCCATGTGGGGCAGCCGGCTGATTAAACATTAGAGGACTTATCAAAAGGAAGATATCAAGATACATGAAAGGCCACAGCTCCTCTCCATGAGCTAAAATGCCATCATCTATGCATCTGCTAAACTTTCTCTGTCCTTTGGATGGTTGCAGGGGTGGAGTCTACTCCTAATATGCAGATATAGAACCACCCTTGCTCGCACACACCTACACCCATTTACCTAAAGATGCCTTCGGATGCTGGAGTAAGCCGGAGTATGCAGAGGTAACTCGTGCAGACACAGCACAGAGTGAAAACATGCCCGATCCATAGCTGGAGCAACACGCCAGGTCCCAAAATCTTCTTGCTGTGAGGCAACTGTGCTCACCAATACGTCAAAAAAAAAAAAAAAAATAGCCATTATGACACAACTTATCTTCAGTGTACCTGTGATAAGCAGCAACATGATTTATTGGTATTGTTTGCAAAAGATAGACAAGGAGCGAGATAGGAGACTTTAAAAAGCTGGCTTGCATTAGAAACCCGGCTCTGTTAAATCTGAAGACTAAACAAACTGCAGACTACCAAACGACTGTGGCCCTGGGAACAAAGGCCAAATGTAAAAATTTGTGAATCAGCATGAAGTTAACCACAAATAGATTACATTCCAGTTTGCAGTTATGGACTGGATGCTACATGCATCTTCTCATTTGGCGGACGGTTGAGAATCTTAAATGAGGACCAGATGAGGATTTGTGTTTCCCCTCCGTGGCTGCATGTGAAGAACGCTCACATGGTCAACATCAGGGCCGCTACTTGGTTTTGGGGATGAGCGTGAATGAATTAGGACACCTGAAATATGGCAGTGCGATTTAAAACTTGCGGATAATTCTTAAGAAAAAGTCTTTGAGTCTGTGAGAATAATGCATTTGTTATTGAGATTATACTGATCACAACCACGCCTTTTTGGTTGGTTAATATCTCAGCATAGCATGTTTTACTAAGGTGACTCTAGAAACTAGGTCAAAAAGGCAAGCATTATGGTGCAGCTCTCCAATAAGAGTGGAAAACAAGGAAATAGAAACGTGCCCTGCAAACTCAGACTTCGGGTTCAGCAAATGTTTGAAAAACTCTCCTTTTCCCCTCAAACTCGACGAATCACAGCTCTCTGGCAGCACTCACTGATGCATACATTTTATCTGGTTTAGCAATAAACCTGCTCAATCTGGCACATTTTCCCTTTCTTAACCCCCTGTTGCTGGAAAAACTTTCATAACCACCCAGTAACGCAACACAATCTTTTACAGGTCACTAAATACTTGATACGCTCCTTTGACCAATGGGTTAAATGAGTGGCAGGGCTAGATAATATTTGCTACAATGGATGGGAATCCCATAGTAGCTCCAAATTTTCCAGCTCTTTGGAACTGTATGTCTCGAAGCTTATCACTTCTATCTATAAATGCTTGCATGCTTCTTTGACATTTGCACGACCATACAGCTTCTGCACACCCGATTCACATCCAAGCCTTTGTCTACTGTTTCTACACTGTGGTCCGACGCGGTGATAAAAAAAAAAAAAATGTTTGTGCTGAGTCTGAATACCTGTACGGGCCTACTACTCATAATTCTGTTAAATAAAACGAGTTATGAGTAAAGAAATGGCCAAAAGTTGTTGTTTTCAGTTGTGATCAGACAAAGGATGGATAAATCCAAAGCATGAAAATAAAAGTCAAGCAGTTTTATTTTGAAATTAAAAAAAATTCCGAACCAATTTTGACATTCCACAAACAAATTCGTGCAGGATTGGTGGAGATTTTAATGTAAATCGTGACAAAATACAATCAAGATTTTAACCTTTAAATCGTGCATTAGCATGAAATTGTACTGCAGATGCTCCACAGTCACGTACACCTACAGCTGCAAACAAATGAGATAAGTGCAATATTGAAATCTCCCTAAGTGGCCATTCAACTACACGATAAAAAAGCCCTCGAGAGGAGTTGCGAGGCTGTTTGGCACACTATGAAAGACTAACAATGGAGATTCGTTTACACTTACACGCACACTAGAAGGGGTATCAGCAGAATCCATTCTTGTCTTGACATTCTTACAGAGTGAGAGCATGTATTAGTGTGTCACCATATGAGTTATTATCAAGTTGTGTGAACACTCAGGGCTAAAATGTACCTCTGGCTACTGCTCGCTGAGTGACTGACACTCTCAGCCTCTAGGATCTGATGACAGCACTAAGCAAAAGTACCTTCAAATGCAGAAATACCTGCGTAGGCTCACATAAAGTGAGCCCATGAATAAACAGAGTTTTACAAAGTTTGAACTCCAGCTGGAATCACAGAGCTCTGCCCTGTTTCAGGCCTGTCACTGCTGATCAAAATCAACTGAAAATCAAAAAAAGCAAACCAAGATCAAAATAATTCAGCACCTGGAAAAAGACAAGTTATGTTTGGTTTATAACTTCTGCTTTTAGTTCATCGTTTTCATTTTCCCCCCATTTTCCCCCTATTCATTCACTGTTCAAACAGTTAAAGACAGAACTGCACACAGAAACATGTGTAAACATCTGCGGTATCCGCAGCTTGTTTTTTATTTTTATAATTAAATAATAATTTAAGACTGAAACCTTTCAGTTAATGAATTCTTAATGTGCACTCTGATGTTTATGATCATAAAAGGGGAATAAACAACGCAGGTTTTCCACAAAGGAAATCCTGGAAGCTGAGCGTGTTTTATCATTTATGCTTTAAAAATAAATGACACCGTCAACTGTCAGATTAGCTGCATGTTGATCTTCTCAGATGACTAACTAACTGATTGATTCACTACTCCTTTCAGCTCTTTCTACTTTAAACACATACACACACACGAAGACACACGACATGTACAATGTCCAGTCAAAGCCTCAAGCTGCCGTCATCGTGGCACTAAGCCATCTTCCTACAAGTCTGCTTATACACAGACAGCAGCTCCAGCTGGCCTGCATATTATCAGCAGCAGCCCTTGTCCCGGATACGGAGTCATTTATTGCATTATCACAAAACACACACATTCATAAAATGTTATGCGCTCACAGGATGAGTGTGGGCTTCAACAGAAGGCGCTCAGAGATCATGATTCATTTCCACTACTTCAAGTAGGCCCCTGGTAGGTTCGTAACAACATCACTTTGCATCCTGCGCTGCTCTATTCCTGGGTGAGAGGGTTACTGAGGGTGAAAGAGAGAGTCTACCTCTAAGAATAACCAACACCATCCGGTCCCAATTCTAGACGAGCTATCTATTACAGCATATTAGGATGTATAGGTTATGCTGCTCGTGTGGGTGCTGACTCTCCCATTTATACCTTTGAGGACTCCTAGAAATGCACCGCTTTCCATTAATCTGATCATATCAGGTTCATACAACTTTGCAAAGCTTCAGACCGCAATCTGACCAGGTCAGACTAACGTAGCTGCACGTGTCCGACCTGCAAGTAATCTGTGGCTCTCTCTGTGTCTGAATGAAGCCACGAGGAACATTAATGTTAAAAGCGTCATGCACTTGCAACGCATGACGTCAGTGTCAATGTCGTGTAATTCCACACTGATGTGTGATCGCGCAACACTCACAGGAGGGAGTGTGTATAAAGCCTGATGTCTGGAGTGGCAGTAATATTACCGTCGACAGGCTTGGGTTTGACATTCCCGGTGGTTTGATTTTCCCAGGCAGAAAACCTCAATATTTTAATTTAATCCCCAGAGCATTTATTTAGCCACTCCGTAATCCACAGGTCCAGTGCTTAGTCTGATAATTACCCTTATTGGACACCCATAATGATTAGTTTTTGGTTTCACCCAAAGCAGTGCAGGCAGTTTCATAGGGCGGTCGCAGCGCTTTGCGGAGTGGAAAACCAATCATGCGTGCTATAGCTCAGGTCATAAAAGAGGAGAAAGAGGTATATGATTATTACTGCGAATGGCAGGCGACAATCCCAGGAGGAAAAAAAATAAAAAAATAAAAATAAAAAAAAGTGCTGCAAACTCTTTGTGCAACTTTTCACTTCTTGCAATCTTCATTGTAAAGATCGCAGAACAGGTGCTAGTAGTGCTGACACTTCTGCTGTGTCAACATTAACAACTATCATTGTGCTGAGCAGTGGTGTCAAAGAGAGAAGGTCAAAGAGGGCATCTGCTGTGAAATATCCCCCCCCCCCTGCAAGAGCCAACTGAACCAAACCAAACTTTGAGCGCATTTTCCGGGGAATGGACGCGCCAGAGATCAGACATTAATCAGGGGAAATTTAGACATCTTACTCCTCACTTCGCTGTTACTCTCATTTGATTTTCCCCCTTTACATTTCCACCCCAACATTTCCAAACTGACAGCATAAACTGCCAACATTCCCTCCACATGCGGTTTAATAATCCCACCCAGAAGTACCAAAATAAGCCCTTTTTGCACATCTACCACTGTGACAAGCTTCCCTGCAAGTGCCTGTCCGAGCTGGTAGCTCAGCTGGTATGTTCTACAGCTGGCTGGGAGGACGAGCCTTACTGGAAATTCATCAGGGATTTTTTTTTTTGTCTCCTTCATGTCTCAAACAGGTCAAGGCAGGTCCCCTCCATCCCCTCCCTTCTCTTTATGAGCCCCACCTGGCAGATTAGTATTCCACCACCACAAGTACCTTTTCTGCTGTTTACACATGCGCACACATTCATCTGTCACCGTTCTGGTGATGGAATACAGGACACACACTGTTCAGACTACGCCCCTACCACCACCAGCACCACATTGTTTTCACACGTGTAGGCCGATACTCAAACAGAATAAGGATGTATTGTCATGTTAGTACCTTTAACAAAACATCCGAGGGCAGCAGGACATTGCAGTTGTTTTAGTTTTCCTTTAACGTGGCAATTTCAGTTATATTAGTTGATGGAAATGCCTGATTTTGTATTTGCATTCCAGTCTAAGAAAGGCCCAGACAATTGGGTAAAAACTGTTATCAGTCAGTATTGGTCTTGTTGAGTAATACTAGATAGTTTTGCCAAAAAACAGTCATGTATATATTCATATTTTTATGTTTCCCTGAGACAAAAAGAGAAAAGACACTCAGATTGGACCAGAATTTCAAGCAAATGTCTATAATTTAAATAGGTTATATGTTTCTTATAGGCTAGATTGTCCACTGTTTAAACAGCTGTGAAATGGATCAATTAACTCTATTCTAACAAGGGAGTTTAAACTTTCCTTACCAACTTGAAAATAAGCTCATTCAGTAGGTGGTCTGTGTGCACCATAGGCTGGTCTATATGTGGCCCAAGGATGGCTTTGAGCCCAGTTTGTGGTTTTTTAGTATGTAGCTTACAACTGAGCGTAGGCACTATATATATTGTTTGCATGGCACTCAACAATCACATATCATCATATTGTTCAGTATAAAAACCTTCCGATATGGCAGCAGAGTCCAGACCATCGTATATTCACAGCACTGTGCAGCAGAGTACTCACAGCTGAGCAGACTGCCATGCAAAGTTAAGACATGTTTTCGGCTATGTATTTCACAACTAGTTTGTGTAATGCATTGCTTCAAAGATAATAAACAATGACCACATCACATCCCCTTGTCAACACAACTCCAACATGGGGCAGTGTTTATATCACAATTATTTACTCCCTACACTCTGAAAAGTCTGAGTACATGCAACACACACACACACACACACACACACACACACACACACAATGTCAAGAACACGTCCAAGCAGCCTCCACACTTCTACTCCATGTTCCTACAGCCCGGGCAGTCAGTCTGAAAGGACTGACGTTACTATGTGCGTAAAGCAGTAAAAAAAAAAAACGTATCGAGTGCAGAAGCAGATAAATGCAACCTCATAACAAAAATGCCAAGTGTTACCAAAAGAAGATATGAACGGTTTATGTGCGGCAACATTTTAACCACCTGAGGTTTCCCTGCAGAGCTGGATGCTTCAATTTGGCTTAAGAACGACGACGAGAAGGAGGAGGAGGTGGAGGGCTGAAAAACTTGCCGCAGTTCAGACTTCTGCAGTCCGGACTCCTCGAGTCTCAACAAGCCGCTGTGTGAATCCCCAAATATACACTCCGCTTCTTCCTCCAACCCCAAACACAGAATAAAGACTCAAATTTACCTCAGCAGTTCCACCGCCGGGTCCGGAAAACGCAACGGTAAATCCACAACTTCACGCGGGCTGAGCTCGTGCGGACGGTAGGGCTCGCTGCAGCCGACACGGCCGGGACAAGTTCATCCACATATTCTCATTCAAGACCAGAGAGTTGGAGGCGATAGGGGGGGAACCGCTTTCTGCTTTCCCTCAGTCGCTTTCGCTGGTCCTTTCCTCTCGGATATTCCCCTCCCTGGTCCTTTTGAGATCAAACCATCACATTCCACCGCGTCCTTAACAATGAAAAAAGGTGGGTTTTCCTTTTCTGTTGCCGGAGGACCCACCCCTCGGGATGACTCTGCCCGGTCTGACCGCAAAGAGAACGCCCTTCCCGGCGTCAAGGTCCCGCCTCTCTCTCTCTCTCTCTCTCCCACAGAACATACACAAGCCAGGCCGGTGAGGAGGAATGAATCCGAGCTGGATCCTGCATAGATGCAGGCTACTGCTTGTCTCTGAGCAAACGTATCATAAAAACCAGTTGTCTGTGAACGCTGCATGAACTATTGTTTTATGGCATTTATACCATTTGCAATAGAAGTGACAGAAAAGTCACGGGCTCAGCAGCACCTGTAGCATCCCACAACACTTTCAAAGATCATATCCATATAATTAGGATCCCCCCAAGAAAGTACTGATTACCACAAAAAATATTGGGGCTATAATATAGATGAAATGTCCAAACACTATAAGCTTGTTGGGTTCTATCAAATGTCTCTAAATATGTATGGACTAACCATTATACAAAACCAGTCAAGACCACAGTCTTCCCTTACGGGAATAATTAGTATGAGTTCACCTCTCTATTCCCTCTCTTTCAGCTCTCAAAATATGGTTGTTTAATACGCTGGTGCCACTTGAATGAATACTATAGCATTGTTGTTTGTTGTGCTTTCTTTTTTCCCCATGTGTAACTGTTTGCCAATAGTAATGACTTGTCACAGCCGTCTAGACAAATACACACAAACTAGTCCTGGTTTTCCCCAGAAAGTTTTGGAACAGAGGTGTATTGTTCGCTCTGTTTCTGCAGCACGGCCATGAATTCTCCACTGGGTGTTTATTATCTTTTAGTTGCATGACACTGGAAGGCTGCAAGATGATAAAATATGAATAAAATGTGATAGGCAGCCAGCCAATTAGGTGACGTCATGCCCACACAAACACTCACTCACATTAAGGAGATTGTTTTTGTGTTCCTTAAACAGTTTTGCATAATTCCCAAGAAGCGTAGCTTTATTTGACAGCACGTGATAACACTATTAAAACAAAACCCATGCTTCTTTCGTTGGTTGTGCTGTTTCCCACTCGTTTAACATACCTCTGTCTCAGAAGTCATTCTAGTCATGTAACTTGACACAATGGGCTAAGAGAGATGTAAATAATGTTTTCACTCTCGGCTGGTGGGGAAAGATACCAGAGATACCAAGGAATCAAAGAGAAATTAAACCCTTTCAGATGATGCTGAAATCCAGAGGCATAGCTGGGCATGCCTGAATGCCACTGCGTGAGAAGCCAACCACAGGTGTACCTGAATATGCATGAGCGCCTATGCATTTTTTATACACTTGATAGGTGTTTGCATATATATATATATATCAATATACTTGTCTTCTTCAAAGACAGATAACACAGTATGATAAAAACCTGTAGGATATGGTTTTATTTCTGACTTTCAAGAGCTACTGCTCTGCTGTGCGCATTAAAATAACCATTGATCTTTAAAAACAATCCATCAAGGCAATAGAAACTGAGATGACATGTAAGTAAATGGAAAACGGCTCGTTTTATAAGCATGAGTATCGGTCATGTTTCATCCATCTTGAGAGGATTGGCTCATGCACAGACAAGCTTCTGTCATTTTGGGAATTTGCCTTAATATATCAAGTGATATAAATGTGAATGCATTGCACAGACTGCGATCTAATGCATAAGGACAGGGTTACAGGGGAATGTAATCCCCTACACCGCATGACTCTAGCACGCAGACACAAGCTGATTCAGGAAGAGCAGGTTTCTAGCCAACATCCTTCCTAAACACAAACACCCTTCAACAGCCAGAAACTTTTTTGTTCCAGTAAGAAGTTATGGGTGAACAGCAAAATTTGAAATCGAGTCAAGTAAAGAAAACAAAAAACAAAAGAAAAAGGTTCCCAAGCAGACGCCGGCATTGTTTTGCTGTTTGTGATTCCCATGTTAGGCATTTTATCTTAACTAGAGTAGCTTGCAGCAGTTGCAACAGCAGATAATCTCTGATAATCCCATGTAGCACACTAAAAATTACAAGCAACCAGTAGCAAGGAGTGTGAGGGTTAGGCCAATAGTCAACCCATGATATGCATTTGACTACAAAACAAGCATGAAAGAAATTAAATGAGAGCAAAGTGGAATCTCCTGCCTAAGCAAATATGGCTTATGGTGGAGCTTTCCTGCTTTATATCCTTTTTATAGTGAGGATAAGGATTAATGTGCTTAATTCACTGTCCTCTCAGGGTGGGTTATAGCCAGTATAAACAGATGTAACCCTGATGGATCAAAATGTGGGGCAGCTTGTCATGTAGAAAAACACTAATCGACTGCCATCAAGCAACCGTTGTGTTTGAAGGGGCCATATTCAAGACGGCATTCCCTCATTGTAATAATAATAATAATAATAATAATAATAATAATAATAATAATAATAATAATAATAATGTGTGGCTTGCAGTTGCTTAAACAGTCTTTTCCACTTAAAGCAATAAGAGTTAACATCTAACGGCTCTTATTAAGTTCTGATATTTGAAGTCTTAATTTGGAAATACTCAGAATGTCTCATGGGAGAGGAGCGAGAGGGCGAGCGCTCCAAATCCTTTGATACTTAAAAAAAGTCATGTCCTACTGTCAGGTCTTATATCATCTGGAAGTACAGATGCCTCAGTCTGTCTTGTTCACCCTCCCATGGCCCTCTCTTTCTCACTGCAGGGGGACATTCCTCAATCCTCAGCCTCTGGCATGCAGTAAATCTGCCTGAGAGAGACCTACTCTCTCAAGCCTGCCAAAAACAATCTGCTAGGAAAGACGTGCGGCTATTTATCAAAACCCAACCTCATGTTTGCCTTTTGTTCTCCTGACAAGCGCACAGAGCCATCAGGAATAAAATATCTTGTGTAAAATAGAAGTCTTTCTTGTCTGCCAGAGGAGAACTACCTCAAGGTCGAGCTGTGGTGACGGAGCCACTGTGAAAAAGGTGTTAATTGGGACGGGAGGAGCCTCACACAGGCTGCGCCCTCCTTTATTTAAAACCGACTTTTGAGTGCATAGATCTTACAGGTGGAAAGTAGCCGTAGCTGGCAGCGTTCCTAAAATTTGTCTTTGCACACCTGGAGCTTGGGATGAAGGATTCCTTAGACTGACCTGTGTAGTAGTGCAGAACATCAGGGGTCACCTGCATGAATCTGTGTTGGACTCTTTTTGATTTTTCCTGGTTGTTTAAAGGCCGTGCAGAGAACACTATATGAGAAAAGGAATCAGGGCCTGCAGTTAACGGACAGTGTAAAGTCTGTGAAATAATTTGTGAACTTTTGTAGGACATGGGCATGAACCATGCCACACCCAGCATTTACCTCCTAAGCTAGTGTGCACATGCAATGTGTGTACAGTATATTCATGAATTAGGAAACACAAAAGCCAAATACAGTAAAAACAAAGAAAAGCAACACAGAACAGTGCAACTACTGTGTACTGAAGTGCCATAAAACAAGAAGCAGCAGATTATTCATGACAGTTTGAGTTTAAAATGATCCAAAACGGGGTTCTGGGCTTCATTTGTGTAAGTAAGGAATTCCACATGTCGACGCTCCGAACAGAAATTACGATTTCCACAATGGCACCCATAGATGCTGCACATGTTACTGAGATTTATACAAAAAGCTTTAAGAGGAAGCTCACTGCACACCCGGGGAGCCAAATTGTGCAAACATTTATATTATATTTTTATAGAATAGAATAGAATTCAACTTTATTGTCATTGCACATGCACAGGTACAGGGCAACGAAATGCAGTTTGCATCCATCCAGAAGTGCTTTAGTGATATAGATATATTACAATATATATTAGCAATAATATAGATATGTGAGTATATTACAGAAATGGGTCTATTATGGTATGTTATAATGTACACGGTATGAAGTATGTTGTGAATATTCTATAACTATAAGTATGTACAGGCTGTAGTGAGTACAAGCTATGTACAGGCTATGAACAGGATATAAATATGAAAAACTATACAGAATATGAAATAAATAACTTTACAGAATCTGAGATATACAGCTATACAGAAATGGGAACTATGCAAGTTGTAAACAGTTGTAGGATTAAAGATTATCGAATGTACAGAATGATTATTTACACAGAGCTATATAGTAGTGCAGTTAAGATAAGTGAGGGTGTAGATAGTTTCTACAGAGGCTATATAAAGTGCTAGTGGTTGTGAGTGGTGGTTCAGTCCATGTTATTATTGTGTGTTTGAGGGTACAGTTGTCCATTGTGGGTGTGTGTATGTTCAGTCCATGAGTTTAACGTGGGTCAGATGCTACTGAATATAATAAAATGTATATATATATAATATATATAGTTTTGGTCATATAATAAAATGACCAAAACTAAACACTGTCGTTGTGTGACCTTACTGACTTATTGTCCATAATTCTAATTGCCCATCTTTATAAGGGGCCCGATTTTTGCAGATGCTGCTTCCGACCAAGAAATAAAACAATAACTGAGAAGAAATGCAGTTAGCACCATTGTCTCACAGCAAGAAGCTTGGGGGCTAGTTCAAAGACATTCACATTTCAGCAATATTTGGCTCTAAATTGGCAACAGGTGTGAATGCTAGAGTGGATGGCTGCCTCTCTGTGTTAGCTCTATGAAAGCCTGGCGACCTGTCCAGGGTGTACTCCGCCTCTCACCCTATAACAGCTGGGATCCAACTTAACCACAACCCTAAATTGGATGGATGGATGGATGGAGAAATCATATTATCATCTAGTTTGCCTTTGCAACCTTACTCACCTTTTCGGCTTGTTTCTCAAATCTTAAGATGGGAATCTAAAAGAATAAATGGATATTAAACCTCTGAATTCTGTTCCATCCATTGTCCATTAATCTTTAGATCTGACTTACTGGCTTAGTTTGAGAACTGAGCTCTGGAAGAAAAACAAACTGATACCATTTTCTTACTGTTGAGCATGTTTTCAAACCATGCGCTGCCATGGACTGTAAATGATGGAGACATCTTTTATGTATTTTACTGGACTCCATTGTCCCAGTGCGCTGTGACTGTGGAGTCGATCTCTGCAGGACAAAGCCTTCAATATCACATTCACATAAATGCAACTCAGAGCTGCCACTTAACCCAGCCTGCATCATGTGTTTGGATTCTGGGAAGAAATCAGAGGACTCATAGCAAAAACCAACACAGGCAAGGGGACAAGATGAAATTCTCACTGAAAGGACCTCACTGGCTATTGTTTAAAATATATTCAAGAACATCACTTATCCACACTTTGAACCAAACCACATCTCATATAAACTGCTCTCCGTTTCATGACCGAGACAAATCTCAGTGACTTACTGTGGAATCTTTTTGAATCCACACCCAAACCATGAGCAACAAGTTGCATGTGAAAAGATTTTTACAGTTTATACCCCGCAATGGCACAGCATGTCTGGCAGTCATGAAGGGCACAACCACCAAAAAGCTCTGCTGTCTTGTTCCACTGCCAAGCCATAATTACAGCAATAAGGTTGGAGAGGCTCGTTAACCTTAATCTAGGAATTATACTGTGGCACCAGGGAAAGGAGGACGTGTTGTGTTGTGTTGTGTGCTTGTACATAGGACCTGGAATTAGACATTTACCACAGAGGGGGGCTGGTGCTGCTTTGAACTACACCGAGTGAGAGTTGTGGTTCATGCAGTTCACAGAGTGCCGTATAGATCCTGCTTGAAACTCTTACCTACTGTGCACTGTTTGAAATGGAGGGAAAAGTTCTTTTGTTAGTCTCTACCTCCATCGTGTGGTTTAAATGTAGCATTGCTCACTTATCTTATATACAATGTTTTGTTCATTAAGCCCCACTGACCTATGAATATCTCAAGGATAAAAAAAAAAAAAAAAGGCAGCTAGCTGAAGGAAAGAACAAGTGTTGTTTCTACACATAATAGACAACTTAGCAAAAAACAATTTTAGCAGCCAGTCGCAAAGACATGAATTGTTACCATTTCTTTTGTTGAATATATGCACCAACAAGGTGATTCCCACAGAGATGTTAGCTGAAAACTTTCAGCAGGCAGTCAAGAAAAAAAAAAAAAATTAGCTATTTTGCAAAGGTTAACTGACTATCATTTGACCATTTATTACTTGTAGTTGTTCTAAAGCTAAGGATTAAAGGCATGGACGGAGAGGTTGGTGTGGAAAATTGAGAAGTTTATCTTTTGTGCTTTCCAACTTTTAACATGATTCTGACATGATTCAGCACAATTATCAGTTTGCATGACAATTTGAAGATTCTAAAGAAGTACACACAAGGAAAACTAACTTTGGCTCCTCCCTTCTTCACAACAAATAGGCATTTTTGAGTTGGCACCAAAACGTAATAACTTTGATTTTGCTCATACACAATAAAATATGTGACATATCATTTCATGTATCATATCAGCATATCTCAGTCAAATGTTTACATACAGAAGATTAAATAACAGAAGCTGTTACGTCCCCACGTGAAAGCTAGGCGATGAGGGTGGGGGACAGTAACAGTTGGATCCGGGTGAAATGAAAAGAACGCCAGGCAGAGGTATGTCACACAAAACAAATCTTTATTATAATCAAATACCTCAATAACCATATAAATGGTAACGAAAAAAAGAGACAGCACCGCTGCTTTAATGATAAATCAGACAGGTCAACCCAAAGAGATAGTGACCACTTCAGCAACGAAAACAACTATAAGGCAGGCCAAACAAACTAATGGAGGCCGCCGTCCTTAAGGGAACCACTACTCAAAAAGAGCCACGCACAGCGGAGCTGGTCACGCACAGCAGAGCTGGTCACGCACAGCAGAGCTGGTCACGCACAGCAGAGCTGGTCACGCACAGCGGAGCTGGTCACGCACAGCAGGCCGTTTCCATACCTAAACCAGTATCAGAGGCCAACCAGCAGCAGCCTCTCCCACACAACCACCACACTGCTCTTCTCCAGCTTATCACCTCTGAGGGTAATTGGTGGTAACGAGGGCAGATGAGCAGCAGGTGTGTCCTAAAGGAGAAGGCAGGGGCAGAGAGAGACAAGGGGAGGGGCAAGAAAGAAGGAGGAGGAGAGGGAGAAGACAACACCACGCCCACACACTCCCACACACTCCCACAGCCTCACAGGATGTAACAGAAGCAGTTCCCTCTCGTATTACATGACATCGAGAGGCTATTACGACAGGCCAATTTACTGCTAATTCTATGAATCGCCAAAAAGTTAGTAAAATGTTGCAGCAAAGTAGACGTTTCTCTTCATGTTATTCTCAGGTGCATGAAATTGTGTAGGCGAATGTTCCGTATCATACAGGTCTTTCCTAAGACCAAAATTTGCTTCCTTAGAACTGTTTGTGGTACAGTTGCTGATTTAATCAAAGACATTCATTGCCTGCTCAAGATTGCAAATATGTTGCAAACCTCTTGCAAACTGCAGCAGGCTATTTGGTCATCGCTTGTTCAGAAGAGACCATTAAACAGGTTCAAACGTGTCTTAGCTGTCACAGTCAGGTCAGCACTGAAATATATAAACAGATCTGTGTAAGACAGACACATGTTTCTACAAACCCTGAAGGACATGAAAGAAAAATATATGGCACAACAATATTTGCACCAACATTCGGTAGCAGGTTGTTTAAAGCAGGTTATAGTCTAAGAACTGCATGTCACTTAAACCACTGGTTCAGCTGGAGCTGAACAACAACAAATTCTCTCCCTGATAACAGGACTGTGTTTATCTCCCATCTCCAACACCTGCTCCAGCTCAGCGCCCTCCGATGGCAGCAGATGCGGATAGCTGTGTCTTCATAGGCCTACTTCCCCTTACCCACCCCTGTTGCTTGTCATGTGCTTCATGGTGTTGTAATGTGATAATTTCTGTGCTCTCCTCAGAGTCCAGCAGGAGTAGAGGTCTCTTTTTTTTTTCCCTCCTCCACTTGCCCATTGTACTGTACTTTCTGTGTTTTTCCATAATACTACCGGTATTTCACCGGAGGGTAACCTTTGTGTGACAAATAAAGGTTTTCTGAACATACTAAGAACTAAAACTAAACTGAAACAACAAAATCCACTCTGGATACTAACAGAAACTAAACTGAATTAAAAACAAAAAGTCAAAATGAAATAAAAATAAAAAATAATTAGAAAATACAAAATTAAACAGTGGTGAGCTATGATAGTTTGAATTACCAAAAAAAAAGTTAGTGCTGGTTCTAGCAGAAAAGTGTCAGATTGTTGTGTATCAGCTGATTGCTCATGCATCAGAGCTGGACCACAAAGCAATGGAAGAAGGTGGCCTGGTCTGAGGAGCCCATGTGGATGTTACTTTGACATGCACCACCTGTTGCAGACCATGTACACCTTTCACAGAAGACAGTTTTATTTATTACTTTTATTTATCTTACCTACCTTCAATGGCAGGACAACAAAAAGTTATTCTCAAAGGCTTTTCCCTCCATTGTACACTACCTTTGTCATCTGCATCAAAACTCTGCTCATCTGTCATAGGACACTGTATTGATGGTAATGTGTTTTGTTTCCCACAGACAAAGATGACACAATCAGTTACTATGACAACAATGAGTAGTGAAAACCAAGTAACTGTTGCACTCCTTCTGTAGGTTTATGCTTATGCATATGATGCAGAAAGGATGGCACAGCGACACAGGGCCTGCACCTACTCTGGTTCCCGTTTTATTTTAGGGTGATTAAAATCATCGGTAGCACATTTTGCTGCATTTTTAGAAAATTAAATTCAACTTAAATCTGTGAATAGTGGCAGTGACTTTTCATACACAGACTAACATTTATAACTCCCCAATTTTATGTCTCATATTAGCATGTGCCAGTCTGTCTCCTTTTCAGGACTAGTTTTCCTAGGTAAGCAGCTAATTTCTTTACTTGGTAACATCATTTTTCGTGGTGGTGTTTTGAAAACAATTCTATGAATCGCCAAAAAGTTAGTAAAATGTTGCAGCAAAGTAGACGTTTCTCTTCATGTTATTCTCAGGTGCATGAAATTGTGTAGGCGAATTTTCCGTGTCTTGGACCTTTCAGGTTTTTCCTATGAAGACTGAAGCGACACCTCCTCCGTCTAGACCTGAGAGAGCACTCCCACTCACACAGTCAAACACATAACTGTCCTTTCTGTCAGAGAAGTCGTGCTGCTGCTGAACTGAAGCTGTGAATTCATTCAAAGTGTTATTACACACAGAAGACGATTAAACAACAGAAGGAGCAGTCGGGTAAGCAGTAACTCTGTCATTTGTTTTTTTATATGTCAAATAGAGGTTATTAAGAGATGCAGATAAAACTAAGTCTAATGTAAAGTGTGAAGCTGTATGTAGTGGCTGCAGTGTCTTCCACTCACTAATAATAATTAGAATAATTACTTAGTGTCAGGACTGATATTAGACGAGGACATCTCCCCCCTCCCCCTTCAAAAATATTTTTAAAATAAATAAATAAAATCAACAAAACCTTTATTTCAAATAAAATTACCAAAGCAAGTAACAAAACATGTTACTCAGTAGGTTAGTAGAGTGAAATGTTGGCAATTTATGGTTTAAGCGCTTCCTTTATCAATTTCTTAGTATGATATTTGTATAAAATGAATATTTTGGGGAAGGTAATGTCTTTCTCATAATGTTAAACTGAATTTGAACTCCAAATTATTATTATTAATACTTAAAAAAACAACTCTCAAATGACATCCTGTACTTGTGTACAACTTAGCTTAGAGAATAGCATAACAGGATTATTACATTTTGACTAACTTGTAATAAAGCGATTAGATTTGATATTATCAGTAGTTGAAATCAAAATTGTAAAATTGCTAACTTGGTTTCTTAGAACTGTTTGTGGTGTAGCTGCTGATCTAATTAAAACCATTCATTGCGTGCTCAAAACTGGAAACATGTTGCAAACCTCTTGCAAACTGCAGCAGGCTGTTTGGTCATTGCTCGTTCAAAAAAGTCCATTTGCACCAACATTCGGTAGCAGGTTGTCTATAGCAGGTTATAGTCTAAGAACCACATGCTGGTTAAACCACTTGCATACTTTTGTAGTTCAATCTTTTTGATGAATTTAGGTCATGTGCTAAAGATCACCATCAGTACTTAACCAACTTTAGTTTCAATAACGTCTCTTACGTAAGCATTTTGTCTTCAGTGGCAACCTTTACAGTCACAAAGCCCAGCCCAGTCAGTCTCTTTTGCTCTGTAACTGACTGTGACTTCTTTTTAATACCCTTATGTTGTATAGTGCTACATTAAGATGCAGACTCATGTGTCCTCTTATCAGAAGCATTTTACTCTGAGAATTAGATTAGAGAATAGGTAATAGGAAGGCATATATGCCTTTTATACAGAATATTGAAATGTTTGTTTGAAGACAGTTTCTGTTAACACAATAGAACTACAGTTCTGCGAAACACAGTTGCAAATTGTGATTTATAATCACTTTATTGTATTGCTTGCTTTTACTAAGACCTTTGTAACACCCCTTTCAATCCTTGGAATAGAGATTTGAATGTTTACCTGTGTGCTGGGCCAATAGCTAAGGTTCGACTGCTAGAGCAAAGTGGATGACTAATGAAACGCTCAGAGAACTTGGTTTGATAAACTTGTATTCACAAATGAATAATCACATATATATACAATGAAAAAATAGCATTGTAGAGCGGAAGTTGTATTTACCTCTCCAGCACTTATTGAGCACTTTTAAGGGCATTTCTTATCACTGCTATGCAGATGATATTCAGATATATCTCCTTTAAGGCTCAAGATGTTTCCAAGCTACAGATTTTGCATAGATGCATAGACTCCATTAGAGGTTGATTGGCTCTAAACTTTCTTCTACTAAATGAGTTGAAGACTGAACTCCTCGTTTGTTTGGGTTATGGAAAACTTGGGTCCACTTGCTGCTTTTACCAAAACTTCTATCAGGAACCTTGGTGTAACTTTTGACTCAGCTCTGACTTTGGTCATGTTAAATATCTGGTCCGCTCCTGTTTTTATCACTTGAGAAACATTGCTAAGCTGAGTCCCACTGTATCGCGCTCCGAATTAGAAATTGTCATTCATGCATTTGTTTCATCTTTCATTCATTGTTTATTGTTATTCTTTGTTTACTAGTTTATATAATGCCTCTTTGGAGCATCTGCAAGTTGTTCAGAATGCTGCTGCAAAGCTTCTGACCAAGTCCTCCAAGTACTCCCATGTCACAGCCCTGCTGCACTGAGGGTGTGTTTTTGGACAGCTCTTTTAAATTCGGCAAACAAGTGTCTTCTGTTGTCAAATCTTGCTTCTATTGCGTCTTATTTGCAAGGCCAGACACTATGACCCGCACAGGGACCTGGAAAAGCTTCTCCACGCCTTCATGACATCTAGGTTGGATTACTGCAATTCCCTTTATTTTGGTCTTAACTCTACTTTTCTCCATAGACTGCAAATTGTTCAGAATGTGGCGGCTCATTTCCTTACTGATACCGGGCGGCGTGTCTCTATTACCCCTGTCCTTGCCGACCTGCATTGGCTTCCCGTTAAGTACTGTATTCAATTCAAAATCCTGCTGCTCACCTTTAGAACTATTAACAATTAAGAGCCAAGTTACCTCATTGAACTACTTAGATTATACACCCCTGCTAGAGTACTAAGATCATCTTCCCAGTCACTTTTGGTACCGCCGAGATCCCGGCTGAAGACTAGAGGTGACCGCGTGTTTGCCTTGGCTGCACCCGTGAGTCTGATCCATTCAATCCTTCAAATCGCAGTTAAAAACCTGTTTATTTAGCCTCACCTTTTCTACCAGTTAATGCTTGTTTGTTAAGTTAGTTTAATGCTTGTTGCAATTATCGTTCTATTCTTAACTATTTTAAAATTTTTCTTGACTCCTTTATCTTTTACACATATTGTTCTATTATGCTTTTATATGTATTTCTTTTGTTTCTGTGTTTTTAATGCCATTAACCTGCTAGCATGTTTGGTACTTTGCCATGGCTTTCATCTTTCTCTATTACTTACTTCTGACACTTTTGTATGTTAGGCACTATTATACCACTGGTTTTTACAAGGACAAGCACCAACATATATCAGTGAATTTTTACATCCATACATTCCCAGCAGGTCCCTGAGGTCATCTGATCAAGGGCTTGCTAGTTGTCCAACACACGAGGCTGAAAACAAAAGGTGACAGAGCTTTGTAACTGTGGCCCCTAGACTGTAGAACTCTCTCCCTTTGAGCCTGAGATCTGTGGACTCAGTGGTCACTTTTAAAAAACAGCTAAAAACTGATCTTTTTAAACTTGCTTTTGGTTGATTTTTATCTTTGTTTCAGCTTCTGTGAAGCACTTTGTGATTTTTATCTTAAAATGTGCTATATAAATAAAATTTAACTTTACTTTTACTTACATGAAAGAAAAATGGGGCTCAATCATGAAAAATAATAAACAAAACACGCCCTGTGAGAATTTGACTCAGTCTCTCTCGTGTCAGCCCACACCCTTAAGTGTGAGTCCAATAAGGGTTCTCTTTGCAGGATGTGCAAAGGAGCAATGAGGTGCAATTCTGTTCTACCACTTAAGTAGAATTTGAACAGTTCAAGGCTCGTCCAAAGAATTTAACTTTCTTCTCAGAACAATCATATTAAGGACTCCTGGTCGGAGCGCTCGCCATCTTTGGACTGGATCATCAATGAACCCTGACAACACCCTGACCTGTATAATACAGTCAGAGTAACATTCAAAAATATACATTTAGTCATTCATACATGTATTCTTTCCCTTTCTTTCTTTTCCCTCCATTGTACACTACCTTTGTCATCTGCATCAAAACGGAGTAAAACTCTGTCATAGGACATTGTACTGATCATAATATATTTTGTCTCCCACAGACAAAGATGACTCAATCAGTTACTATGACAACGATGAGTAGTGTGGAGTCCACAACCATTAATTCCACTGAGAGTCCGTTCCTGGACTCTCAGTTTCGTTATGTGTTCATCCCGGTTTTCTACATCATCTTCTTCATCCTGGGCTTCATCTCTAACCTCTACGTGCTGTTTGTCCTGCGCTGCATCCATCAAGCCAAGGCCATGGGAGAAATTCACATCTATATGACCAACTTGACCATCGCTGATCTTCTGTTTGTGTGTGCTCTTCCCTTTTGGATTGACTATTATATCCGTGAGGGAGACTGGGTTTATGGAGACGTCATGTGCCGGGTGACAGGCACCTTTTTTTTCATCAACACCTACGGCACCATCCTCTTCCTTTCAGCCATCAGCATCAACAGATACTGGGCGGTTACTCGGCCTCTAGACGCAGCCTTGTCAAACCGCAGAATTCGTGGAATCATTGTTTGTATTTGTATCTGGGTGTTTGTTCTGACGATTTCTGTTCCTTTTCTGGTGAGTCCAGGGATCAACGTGCACCGTAAAAACAACACTGACATACGTCGCTGTTTTGAGGGATACCAGGGTGGAACTAATGACAAGAAGAAAAAAGTGGCTGTCACTCATTTTCTAATAATTGGATTGTTTTTTGTTGTCTTTTTACTCATTGTGATATGCAATGTCCTTATTGCTCAAAGTTTAATTTCTAAAAATTCTCCTCAGTCAGAAAGTCAGTCTTCAGGAA
Organism: Simochromis diagramma; assembly: GCF_900408965.1. Lineage (NCBI taxonomy): Eukaryota > Metazoa > Chordata > Actinopteri > Cichliformes > Cichlidae > Simochromis > Simochromis diagramma. Next base: position 9,996,490 of record NW_024387030.1, read on the forward strand.
CACAGTCTAAAAAGCTCACTGTGACATCCATATTTAAACAGCCCACAGGGGTGAAACGGAGGGCTCTCCAGATGTTGATGGCAGTGGTGGGAGTGTTTGTTCTGTGTTTTCTGCCACACCACATAGTTCAAGGCCCCTGGGCTCTGGCAGTGCTGGAGATCGAAGACGGCTTCGGCCACGTGAAATACAGCGAGACCACTCGTCAGTTGCTGAACGACGCTCATCAGATCACCCTGGTTCTTATGGGCATCAACTGCACTTTGGATCCTGTAGTTTATTATTTTGCCACAGGGAAGTTTAGAGGACAAATCAAGGCCCACATTACAAAATTAATCCCATGCACCCAAACTCGGAGCTACCACTTAAACCAGCCTGCATCACCTGTTTGGACTCTGGGAGGAAATCAGAGGCCTCATAGGAAACCCACAAAGGCTGGGGGGCAGGATGAAACTTATTACACTGAAAGGAGCTCTGTGGTTATTTTATAAAGTATTTTCAAAAATCTAACTTATCCAGCATTTTGAACCAAACCACATCTCAGATAAGATTCTCTCTATTTTATGACTTAGATGAATCTCAGTGACTAACTGTGGAATAATTCTGAATCCTCAATTACATTATTAAAGAGGACATGAAACACTACACATTTGAAGGTTAATTAGCTCAGTGGAGCCCTGTTGTAAAAAACAAACAAACAAACTGTAATTGAGGTAATATGGATTTAGGAAATAATTGTTTTAGGTTAAAGTTTTTAGAGCAAGTCTATGGTTTGGTTGGTTTCTGCTGATAGACTTACATTAGGTTATGTTAGTTAACTAGTGACAGAACCAACAACTCAGAGGAAAACAAAGAGACTAAAATTAAAAAGCAGTCTAAGGGAATCACATTTGTACTGCCCCTGGCTGCAGCAGTGAGTTTGATGATAATAAACCAAGGAGGTACTGTCTACTTTCACTCTGTCAATTTAGCAGTAAGTCATCTTTTTCTTCAAAATATAAGGAAATGAGGGGTAGCTCAAGACTTCCACAGTGTTGTACCTTTGGCCTATACCTCTAATTGACCTGTATCTATAACTGGTTTTAATATAAATACAAGAGATTTGTGATTTATGACACATCACCTTGTGGAAGTTAATCTCTGTTTTTGTTATCTTGTGACATTATTACAACATTCTCATAGACATGATGGATAGTTTAATGGAAGTTGATTCATGGAAGATAAATTGTTAAACAATATGCAAAACCCAATTTTTATGTACTGAAAACTCTTTATCTGTCATTCTTCTTTACCATTTTCCCCCTCTCACCTACCTCACATGTTTTTATTCTTATTTCCTCATCAGTGAGGATCTCATTGTTATGGGAACCCACTGGTCAAACCTTTTTTTTAAATGAAAGGACATCTTTTTTCTCACCTTTCCACATTTGCAGGGTTCCCTCTGAAATGTATATGCGTTTTTATAAATAAAAACATGAAATCAAATTTGATCAGAGGATCTCTTTCTTTATTAATTCCTTGCATTCTGATTGAATGCCTACAATGATAGCACATGATGATAACTGAGGGCCAGTTAAGTAAGTATAGCAATTTTAAATATGATGATGTCAACTGTGGTGGCAGTAGCAATACAAAGATACTCTTCTAAAAATCAGGTGCAGGAGTGTTACAGATGTGCCACTCTGCCACACATGCCTATGTAGATCTTTGATGTGTTTTATTAGGAGCAATGAAAGGGTTAACCCAATAATGTTACATCAGAGGACACCAAAATCCTTTTAGCTTATATCTCAGAAGTGTATAACATAACAGCTAGCCTTACCAGCATGAACCAACCACATAGTGAACAGATTAATAAACATTGCACTTCTACGTAAGTGGATTCTCTAAAAGTATTTCTTTCACATTTTATTCGACAGTGCTCAGTTCCATTTATAAAAATGGGTCATCATTTCAGATGAAACATTATAAACTCTCATTCTCGTGAAAAACTACAGATGTTGTTGGACGGAGAGAAACTCAATGTTTGGCAGACACACCTGTTCACGGTAAAGTTTTTACACCATTTCTGATAAATATACTGCAACAAGAAAGCCAAGTGACTGTTGCATTCCTTTCGGTTTGTGCTATGTATATGATGCAGAGAGGATGGCACAGTGACACAGGACTTGCATTTACTCTGGTTCCCGTTTTATTTCAGGATAATTTTCCCCCAAATTTTATGTCTCATATCAGCATGTCCCAGTCATTCTCCTTTTAAGGAACTGTTTTCCTGTGTAAGCAGTTCTTTCTTTACTTCGTAACATAATTTCTTTGTTGTTTTTGGTGTTTCATGTTATTATCAGGTGCATGAAATCGTGGAGGTCAACATTAAGTATTTTGGACCATTCGGGGCTTTCCTAACAAAACTGAAGCAACACCTCCTCCGTCTAGAACTGGGAGAACTCCCACTCCCACTCACACAGACACGTAAATTCCCTCTCTGTCAGAGAAGTCACTCTGTTGCTGAACTGAAGATGTGAGCTGAGCTCACTAGAACTGACGAAGCTTCTCGAATGAGAGGTGAAACGTCTTCAAGCAACTTGAAGAAGTCCAGACACTTTTCTTTTCTTAGACTACAGAATGATGGTGGTACAGGGTGAATTTTTACCCATTTACATTTTTATGTTTTGTCAACAATAAATGAAAGAAAAGAAACAAAAACTGTCGCACAAAATGCCTGTGGACATCATTGACTTGTTATATTAGGAGTGATGAAAATATGCTAATGAAATCAAACAAAACATCAATCGGATCTTTATTTAAACTAGCTGATTAACTGTCATCATTCTGACCAATACCTCCAATTATGACTCACTGATGAGACAGAAACTTGTTAAATTAGATAGCTGGCAGCTTGTAAAATAATCACAGACATTAATGAAATGCATGCGACAGAAGAAAAAACAGAAAAAAAAAAAAATTCTCAGAAACTTCAAGCGACTCTGGTTTTAATTTGGGGCAAATTAAAAATGTTCTTGTGACCTGCTTTATCCTGGAAGAAAGTAAGAAACTTAGTAAGAGACAGTATATCCGGTTTCTCAACATAAAAGTCAGAGCCAGTACAGACTGCTTGTTAGTTTTAGTCCCCTTTCCACTAAGTTATCGGTTCTGTTAGTTAGCAAACATTAAATTCTAAAAAGTCCATTAATCTCAACCAAACCAACTAAACCAGTGACATCACCTTCACTTGGTGATGTGAAGTTCTGTACTAGTCCAAGATGGCGCTAAACATGTTCTAAAAACGTTAATTTTAAGCTCTTATTTCTTAAATCCGGCCTCACAGACAGTGTTGCATCTATATTTATGTAAAATGTGGCAACTATAAGATTGGTTGCAGTGGCTCAGCATGGGGGAAAGAATCACAATATGTTTCTTATATTCTATAAGTATATAAAGAAAACACTTGAGACCATTTGTTCCAGAATAGAGATTTATATAAACGAGAGCATTTTCTTTCATTTTCCCACTATTACATCATAACAACTTGATTGGTCAGTTGCAGTGTTGATCATGGAGCAACGGTATTTTGATGATGCAACTAAAACATCAACACGGAGATATCTGATAAATCACCTCTGACCATGGATGTGTAACGGCCACACAGAACGGCAAGCTAACCTGTTTATCCTTCACAACACTGCCTTGTATTTTCATGCAACCAATGAATAACACAAATTTAGCGTACCTCCATTTGTTTTACAGGACCTTTCACAATACAAAATATAGTATAGAAAAACACAGCTTCAAAGCTTTAAATTTCCAGTTTATCATAATAATCTAAAATGATTGCCAGATATTGAAAGCTGAGGTTATTCTGAAAAAAGGGCAAGGGCATTCACTTATCAAAATGAGTACCAAACTACCAAATGAGTTCAGGCGGTATGATGCTTGGTAAATAAAGGGACACTTTCCTGTGATTATTTTCATGTTGGCTTGAAACAAAATATTAAAACTTTGCCTCTCTAAAACGTGAAATAGACACGGTGAACTGCTTGATTTTACGATTTGATGTGATATTAGGTTGGATAAACCCCAGTGATTGAGGCTACATCAGTAACATTGCTATTTATGCATTCTTATTCCCTTAATTTAGGCATGTGGCGGAGGTGTGGTCCCGGGCGCGGCTGCAGGGGAGGAGTGGTGCAGTGGGCTCAACGGGGCGGTGCTGGAGATGCCGGTGAGAACAGCTGATGGCGATTTGGACTGATAATTTTCCTTCCCTTTTTATAGTGAGACGGAGAGGAGCGGAGGGAGAGGGAAATCGGTAAATATCGGAAATCGGAAAATTGTAAATAAATGTGGAACCTGGTGATAAAGACCTGCGTGTGTGTGTACCTGTGTATAGTGCATTTCACAAGGCCCAAATCGATTTGATGTTTGAAGGCACACAGTGTTGGGAAAGAAAAACTTCCCTCAAATGTGTTAAACTTAAAGTAATGAGCCTATTTTGAAGATGTAAGGAGTAGAAAATACAGATATTTGTGGTTAAATGTAACGAGTAAATATAAAAAATCGTCAGAAAAATAAATACTCAGGTACAATATAGATATCTGAAACTTCTACTTAAACACTGTAACAAAGTATTTGGACCTTGATACTTCCAACTCTGAGCAAAATAAAGGGTGTCCGTGGAGAGCTGTACACGGTGCATCTTGAGTGTGCATCACAATACAAAACAGTCTCAATCAATAGTGTGTAACATTCTTTGCTCTTGTACAGCAAAGTAATGCTGTGAATGTGAGAACTATTAGATTCTCTTTTCTAAAGAAATTCATGAAAGAAACAATGCCAAATAAAGAAGAGGGCTGCATATTTGTCAGACACTACCAAATAAAGTCATGCAGAACTGCAGATTCGCAGGGTTTGCAGTGGAATAACTACAGTTAGTAAACATTAGTAAACATTAGTGGAGAACTCAGGCTGTGTCTTCTTCTTCCACTCAATATTTCATTGTTTCATTAGCATCAAAACGACTAGACAGTTCTGGTCGTGTCCATCTCTGGGGAAGCCAGTGGTTTTGAGAAAGATGAAAGCAACTGCAAAACCTTTTTAACAAAATAAATAATGTTCCAACCACATTTTGTGACCCAAACCAATTAAAAAACGGTAGTAGCTATTTAGTAAAGGTTAATGGGCTCAGTTTATCTAACATGTTCAAGATAAAATGGATGGATGTAGATGGAGGAATCTAGTGTGTGTTGAAAATAAGGAACAAAATGTACTGTGTCTGTCACGGTCACGCTCCTTTTTGAACGAAATTCCTCTGCAGTTTCATTTCTATAACCGATAACATTCGTTTCTTTCTCTGCTGATTTAATTAAGCCGCAAACACAGTGTTGGGAAATAAAAACTTTCCCTCAAATGTGTTAAACTTAAAGTAATGAGCCTATTTTGAAGATGTAAGGAGTAGAAAATACAGATATTTGTGGTTAAATGTAACGAGTAAATATAAAAAAATCGTCAGAAAAATAAATACTCAGGGTACAATATAGATATCTGAAACTTCTACTTAAACACTGTAACAAGTATTTGGACCTTGATACTTCCAACTCTGAGCAAAATAAAGGGTGTCCGTGGAGAGCTGTACACAGTGCATCTTGAGTGTGCATCACAATACAAAACAGTCTCAATCAATAGTGTGTAACATTCTTTGCTCTTGTACAGCAAAGTAATGCTGTGAATGTGAGAACTATTAGATTCTCTTTTCTAAAGAAATTCATGAAAGAAACAATGCCAAATAAAGAAGAGGGCTGCATATTTGTCAGACACTACCAAATAAAGTCATGCAGAACTGCAGATTCGCAGGGTTTGCAGTGGAATAACTACAGTTAGTAAACATTAGTAAACATTTGGAGAACTCAGGCTGTGTCTTCTTCTTCCACTCAATATTTCATTGTTTCATTAGCATCAAAACGACTAGACAGTTCTGGTCGTGTCCATCTCTGGGGAAGCCAGTGGTTTTGAGAAAGATGAAAGCAACTGCAAAACCTTTTTAACAAAATAAATAATGTTCCAACCACATTTTGTGACCCAAACCAATTAAAAAACGGTAGTAGCTATTTAGTAAAGGTTAATGGGCTCAGTTTATCTAACATGTTCAAGATAAAATGGATGGATGTAGATGGAGGAATCTAGTGTGTGTTGAAAATAAGGAACAAAATGTACTGTGTCTGTCACGGTCACGCTCCTTTTTGAACGAAATTCCTCTGCAGTTCATTTCTATAACCGATAACATTCGTTTCTTTCTCTGCTGATTTTAATTAGCCGCAAACACAGTGTTGGGAAATAAAAACTTTCCCTCAAATGTGTTAAACTTAAAGTAATGAGCCTATTTTGAAGATGTAAGGAGTAGAAAATACAGATATTTGTGGTTAAATGTAACGAGTAAATATAAAAAATCGTCAGAAAAATAAATACTCAGGTACAATATAGATATCTGAAACTTCTACTTAAACACTGTAACAAAGTATTTGGACCTTGATACTTCCAACTCTGAGCAAAATAAAGGGTGTCCGTGGAGAGCTGTACACAGTGCATCTTGAGTGTGCATCACAATACAAAACAGTCTCAGTCAATAGTGTGTAACATTCTTTGCTCTTGTACAGCAAAGTAATGCTGTGAATGTGAGAACTATTAGATTCTCTTTTCTAAAGAAATTCATGAAAGAAACAATGCCAAATAAAGAAGAGGGCTGCATATTTGTCAGACACTACCAAATAAAGTCATGCAGAACTGCAGATTCGCAGGGTTTGCAGTGGAATAACTACAGTTAGTAAACATTAGTAAACATTTGGAGAACTCAGGCTGTGTCTTCTTCTTCCACTCAATATTTCATTGTTTCATTAGCATCAAAACGACTAGACAGTTCTGGTCGTGTCCATCTCTGGGGAAGCCAGTGGTTTTGAGAAAGATGAAAGCAACTGCAAAACCTTTTTAACAAAATAAATAATGTTCCAACCACATTTTGTGACCCAAACCAATTAAAAAACGGTAGTAGCTATTTAGTAAAGGTTAATGGGCTCAGTTTATCTAACATGTTCAAGATAAAATGGATGGATGTAGATGGAGGAATCTAGTGTGTGTTGAAAATAAGGAACAAAATGTACTGTGTCTGTCACGGTCACGCTCCTTTTTGAACGAAATTCCTCTGCAGTTCATTTCTATAACCGATAACATTCGTTTCTTTCTCTGCTGATTTTAATTAGCCGCAAACACAGTGTTGGGAAAGAAAAACTTCCCTCAAATGTGTTAAACTTAAAGTAATGAGCCTATTTTGAAGATGTAAGGAGTAGAAAATACAGATATTTGTGGTTAAATGTAACGAGTAAATATAAAAAATCGTCAGAAAAATAAATACTCAGGTACAATATAGATATCTGAAACTTCTACTTAAACACTGTAACAAAGTATTTGGACCTTGATACTTCCAACTCTGAGCAAAATAAAGGGTGTCCGTGGAGAGCTGTACACGGTGCATCTTGAGTGTGCATCACAATACAAAACAGTCTCAATCAATAGTGTGTAACATTCTTTGCTCTTGTACAGCAAAGTAATGCTGTGAATGTGAGAACTATTAGATTCTCTTTTCTAAAGAAATTCATGAAAGAAACAATGCCAAATAAAGAAGAGGGCTGCATATTTGTCAAACACTACCAAATAAAGTCATGCAGAACTGCAGATTCGCAGGGTTTGCAGTGGAATAACTACAGTTAGTAAACATTAGTAAACATTTGGAGCACTCAGGCTGTGTCTTCTTCTTCCACTCAATATTTCATTGTTTCATTAGCATCAAAACGACTAGACAGTTCTGGTCGTGTCCATCTCTGGGGAAGCCAGTGGTTTTGAGATAGATGAAAGCAACTGCAAAACCTTTTTAACAAAATAAATAATGTTCCAACCACATTTTGTGACCCAAACCAATTAAAAAAACGGTAGTAGCTATTTAGTAAAGGTTAATGGGCTCAGTTTATCTAACATGTTCAAGATAAAATGGATGGATGTAGATGGAGGAATCTAGTGTGTGTTGAAAATAAGGAACAAAATGTACTGTGTCTGTCACGGTCACGCTCCTTTTTGAACGAAATTCCTCTGCAGTTCATTTCTATAACCGATAACATTCGTTTCTTTCTCTGCTGATTTTAATTAGCCGCAAACACAGTGTTGGGAAATAAAAACTTTCCCTCAAATGTGTTAAACTTAAAGTAATGAGCCTATTTTGAAGATGTAAGGAGTAGAAAATACAGATATTTGTGGTTAAATGTAACGAGTAAATATAAAAAATCGTCAGAAAAATAAATACTCAGGTACAATATAGATATCTGAAACTTCTACTTAAACACTGTAACAAAGTATTTGGACCTTGATACTTCCAACTCTGAGCAAAATAAAGGGTGTCCGTGGAGAGCTGTACACGGTGCATCTTGAGTGTGCATCACAATACAAAACAGTCTCAGTCAATAGTGTGTAACATTCTTTGCTCTTGTACAGCAAAGTAATGCTGTGAATGTGAGAACTATTAGATTCTCTTTTCTAAAGAAATTCATGAAAGAAACAATGCCAAATAAAGAAGAGGGCTGCATATTTGTCAAACACTACCAAATAAAGTCATGCAGAACTGCAGATTCGCAGGGTTTGCAGTGGAATAACTACTGTTAGTAAACATTAGTGGAGAACTCAGGCTGTGTCTTCTTCTTCCACTCAATATTTCATTGTTTCATTAGCATCAAAACGACTAGACAGTTCTGGTCGTGTCCATCTCTGGGGAAGCCAGTGGTTTTGAGAAAGATGAAAGCAACTGCAAAACCTTTTTAACAAAATAAATAATGTTCCAACCACATTTTGTGACCCAAACCAATTAAAAAACGGTAGTAGCTATTTAGTAAAGGTTAATGGGCTCAGTTTATCTAACATGTTCAAGATAAAATGGATGGATGTAGATGGTTGAAAATAAGGAACAAAATGTACTGTGTCTGTCACGGTCACGCTCCTTTTTGAACGAAATTCCTCTGCAGTTCATTTCTATAACCGATAACATTCGTTTCTTTCTCTGCTGATTTTAATTAGCCGCAAACACAGTGTTGGGAAATAAAAACTTTCCCTCAAATGTGTTAAACTTAAAGTAATGAGCCTATTTTGAAGATGTAAGGAGTAGAAAATACAGATATTTGTGGTTAAATGTAACGAGTAAATATAAAAAATCGTCAGAAAAATAAATACTCAGGTACAATATAGATATCTGAAACTTCTACTTAAACACTGTAACAAAGTATTTGGACCTTGATACTTCCAACTCTGAGCAAAATAAAGGGTGTCCGTGGAGAGCTGTACACGGTGCATCTTGAGTGTGCATCACAATACAAAACAGTCTCAGTCAATAGTGTGTAACATTCTTTGCTCTTGTACAGCAAAGTAATGCTGTGAATGTGAGAACTATTAGATTCTCTTTTCTAAAGAAATTCATGAAAGAAACAATGCCAAATAAAGAAGAGGGCTGCATATTTGTCAAACACTACCAAATAAAGTCATGCAGAACTGCAGATTCGCAGGGTTTGCAGTGGAATAACTACTGTTAGTAAACATTAGTAAACATTTGGAGCACTCAGGCTGTGTCTTCTTCTTCCACTCAATATTTCATTGTTTCATTAGCATCAAAACGACTAGACAGTTCTGGTCGTGTCCATCTCTGGGGAAGCCAGTGGTTTTGAGATAGATGAAAGCAACTGCAAAACCTTTTTAACAAAATAAATAATGTTCCAACCACATTTTGTGACCCAAACCAATTAAAAAACGGTAGTAGCTATTTAGTAAAGGTTAATGGGCTCAGTTTATCTAACATGTTCAAGATAAAATGGATGGATGTAGATGGTTGAAAATAAGGAACAAAATGTACTGTGTCTGTCACGGTCACGCTCCTTTTTGAAAGAAATTCCTCTGCAGTTCATTTCTATAACCGATAACATTCGTTTCTTTCTCTGCTGATTTTAATTAGCCGCAAACACAGTGTTGGGAAATAAAAACTTTCCTTTAAATGTGTTAAACTTAAAGTAATGAGTCTATTTTGAAGATGTAAGGAGTAGAAAATACAGATATTTGTGGTTAAATGTAACGAGTAAATATAAAAAATCGTCAGAAAAATAAATACTCAGGTACAATATAGATATCTGAAACTTCTACTTAAACACTGTAACAAAGTATTTGGACCTTGATACTTCCAACTCTGAGCAAAATAAAGGGTGTCCGTGGAGAGCTGTACACAGTGCATCTTGAGTGTGCATCACAATACAAAACAGTCTCAATCAATAGTGTGTAACATTCTTTGCTCTTGTACAGCAAAGTAATGCTGTGAATGTGAGAACTATTAGATTCTCTTTTCTAAAGAAATTCATGAAAGAAACAATGCCAAATAAAGAAGAGGGCTGCATATTTGTCAGACACTACCAAATAAAGTCATGCAGAACTGCAGATTCGCAGGGTTTGCAGTGGAATAACTACAGTTAGTAAACATTAGTAAACATTTGGAGAACTCAGGCTGTGTCTTCTTCTTCCACTCAATATTTCATTATTTCACTAGCATCAAAACGACTAGACAGTTCTGTTTGTGCTGTGGTATTCACACACAGCAATGCTGAAGGAAATCTCATGTCCATCTCTGGGGAAGCCAGTGGTTTTGAGATAGATAAAAGCAACTGCAAGACACAAGACGCACAAACTCCCTCTCTCTCAGAGAAGTCGCGCTGTTGCTGAACCAAAGCTGCAAATCCATTCAAAGTGTTTACGTGCATCACGGGATTGGAAACAGAAGCAGTTGTGTAAGTGTACAGTTCTCCTTGTTATTTCTTGGTTTACGTATTAAGACAGGCAGTCTTAATATCCTCACTCACTAATAATCATCAGTCTAATAATGTGTTTTAGTCAAGAAGAGAAGACAGTAAAGCTAAAAGCATCCTTATTTTCACAAACATTTCAGTTATTTTGCTGTAAACTGTCAGTTTATTATTTAATCAAATTAATCGCATTTTTCTGTTTCTGCTGTGCCTCCTTTATTCATTTCTTAGCTTCATATCTGTGTAAAATTAAGATTTTACAGGAGGCAGTGTTTTGCTCAAAATGTTTAACTTAACTATTAATTACAGCACATCATCCGATATTAACTGGATCAGTAAATATTGACTAGCCATTATAGTGCAATTAACTCAGTTTGATGACGCCAGTAATTGAAAAAAAATAAAATAATAATAATTGTAATCTCTGAAACAGAGTACCTTACAGCTGTTTGTAATTTAACTGCTGCTCTACTCAAATCTATAAATGGATTATTATTTTTTGTCCACAGTCTTTACAATGCTGTGATTAATTTAATCAATATTTAACAGATCTGCATAAGACAGATCCAAACAGGTTATAAAATAAACACCTTTGGCAATTATTCAGAAAAAAGGGCGGAAAAAATGGTACTCAGTTAAACTTGTTCACAAGCTGATAGTATTTAGCAGTATCAGTTATTTCCCAGTAACAGGGGTGTGTCAGTTTATCAAACAGCGTCACAGCTCATTTACTGTTGGACTACTGTTCTTTATTGTAAGTGGGTGTAAAGCTTGTTGTCTGTAATTTGTTGTTCACACATTCGCCCCTCCGAGAGCCTGCATTTGGGTCCTATCCTGCCTGCTCCACACACAGTTCATGACACATTGTTCACTGACAGATTCTCCTCGAACATCTTTAGGTGTTTAGAGTTTTCACCGTTTCAGTGTCAGCTCCTTTACAGCAGTTTATAGTCAGAGAACAACAGCTTGGTTAAACCTTTGACTTTTTTGCAGTACTTTCTGTTTTAATTCTGATGCTAGTTTATTTCTAGAAGGGAGATGCGTCCTGCAAGACGTGTTGCCGCAGATCTCATAATGGTGGTGTGCCCCTAACAGTTTTATTACAGAAGGTCTCTCATTCTAGTCTAAACAACAGTGTCTCAGTAACTTTGCACTACAGATGGTCCCCTCTTATCTACATTTTCCCCAGGCAAGCATGAGTGAGAGTCTGCAGCTTTCTACTCCCGAAGGACACATGGTCTCATGCCTTTATTTTTGGCTGTGTCCACTTAATACTACACTATATAACTTTATAACACTTATTAATAAAAAGCATAGCATTATTGAGCCACTGCAAATTATTCAATCTCAACAGTAGCTTCAAGTTCTATAACCATTTTAGTCTTAGTGGCAAAACCAAAGATAAAATGAACATAAAACAGTCACAAATCCAACCTCAGTCCGTCCACTCACTCTGCAAGATGCCGATTAATGACTCTACCTATAAAGACTTTGACTGAGAGTTAGATCTTAGATGAGTAATAAGAAGTCTATGGCAGATAAAGTCCCAACAGGCCCTTTTATACAGAGTGTTGAGGTATTTGTTTGGAGACAGATTATATTACTATGATAAAACTACAGCTGTGCAAAACACGGCCACAAAACTTCACATGAAGCGTATGTTCAAATATGGGTGCGGTCCAGCAACTCAGTGATTTCATGCTTCTGTTGTTTCCTGGCAAGATGGTCTCCAGTTTAAAACTTATCATACTTCTGTGCCATTACATCAATTTGGAACATATGATTCATAGCACAAAGAAATGTTAAGACTTCTCAGACTGTTTAGAATTACCTGACAATTTCAGAAGATGTGCTCAGATAACAAGAAATTAATTAATACAATAAATGTATGGAATGGCTAATAATTTATCTGGTAAATACATTTGTGCCAATAAAAGGTGATAGATAACTTAGTCCTTGCAGCAAGGAAAGTGCCCTCTTTCTTTATTTTAAATCTTTCTTACTCATTTACTTTTTTTGTTTTTTCTCTATTTATTTTAACTGAAATTGAAATATCACAAAAAGTGGTTGTTCTCAAAGATTCTACTTTCTAATATACCCTACCTTTGTCATCTGCATCAAAAGTCTGAGTAAACCATTGTACTGATGATAATATATGTTGTCTCCCACAGATGAACATAATGGAAATCACTCAATCAGTTACTATGACAACAATGAGTAGTAGACCGTTCCTGGACTCTCAGTTTCGTTATGTGTTCATCCCGGTTTTCTACATCATCTTCTTCATCCTGGGCTTCATCTCTAATCTCTATGTGCTGTTTGTCCTGCGCTGCCTCCATCAAGCCAAGGCCATGGGAGAAATTCACATCTATATGACCAACTTGACCATCGCTGATCTTCTGTTTGTGTGTGCTCTTCCCTTTTGGATTGACTATTATATCCGTGAGGGAGACTGGGTTTATGGAGACGTCATGTGCCGGGTGACAGGCGCCTTCTTTTTCATCAACACTTACAGCACCATCCTCTTCCTTTCAGCCATCAGCATCAACAGATACTGGACGGTTACTCGGCCTCTAGACGCAGCCTCGTCCGACAGCAGACTTCGTGGAATTATTGTTTGTTTTTTTAACTGGGTGTTTGTTCTGGCGATGTCTGTTCCTGTTTTGGTGGGTGAAGGGATCAACGTGCACCGTAAAAATGAAAATGGACCAAAAAATTTCACACGCTGTTTTGAGGGATACCAGAATCGAATTAACGAGAAAAAGCAAATATTGGCTGTCACTCATTTTCTAATAATCGGATTGTTTTTTGTTGTCTTCTTACTCATTGTGATGTGCAATTTCCTTATTGCTCGAATTTTAGTTTGTAAAAATTCTCCTCAGTCAGAAAGTCAGTCTTCAGGAACACAGTCTAAAAAGCTCACTGTGACATCCATATTCAAACGGCCCACAGGGGTGAAACGGAGGGCTCTCCAGATGTTGATGGCAGTGGTGGGAGTGTTTGTTCTGTGTTTCCTGCCACACCACATAGTTCAAGGCCCCTGGGTTCTGGCAGTGCTGGAGATCGAAGACGGCTTCGGCCACGTGAAATACAGCAAGACCACTCGTCAGTTGCTGAACAACGCTCATCAGATCACCCTGGTTCTTATGGGCCTCAACTGCATTTTGGATCCTGTAGTTTATTATTTTGCCACAGGGAAGTTTAGAGGACTCATCAAGGCCCACATTAAAAAATTAATCACATTCACCCAAACTCAGAGCTACCACTTAAACCAGCCTGCATCACCTGTTTGGACTCTGGGAGGAAATCAGAGGCCTCATAGGAAACCCACAAAGGCTGGGGTGGAGGACCAAAGTCGACATGGTAGGAGGAACTCAGTGGTTATTTTATAAAGTATTTTCAAAAATCTCACTGATCCAGGATTTTGAACCTAACCACATCTCAGATAAGATTCTCTCCATTTCATGACAGAGATGAAATGGAGAGCATGTCCACATTAAAGGTTGGGGAGGCTTGTTAGCCTTATTCTAGGAATTATACTCTGGAATCAGGGAGAGGAGGATATATGGTGTTGTGTGCTTGTACACGTGGAGTTAACCATTCACCACATACGGAGGCTGGTGCTGCTTAAATCTACAGTGAGTCAGAGCGGTGGTTCACGCAGTTCACAATCCACTGTATAGACCCTTCTTGAGAGACTCCCCTACTGTGCTTTTATTAGTCTCTACCTCCATCACGTGGTTTAAATGCAGTATTGCTCACTTATCTCAGTGGCTGTAAAGAAAGCAGTGTGATCTTCAAACTGCACTAACATCCTGTAAATATGTGGGATCATTCTGAGAGTCAACATCCAAAGAAGTTTTGAATGGCCTACAAGAAACCTGGAATTCAAGGTGTATTGAAGAATAAATGTGGCATTGTAAAATATTAACTTTTACTGTTAGAATCATGGCACTCTATTTTTACCTTTTATAATGTATTTTCACGCATATTTGCACATGCTTTTTCTGTCATTCTTCTTTGCCATTTCTTCCCTTTCACCTGCATCACATGTTGTTTTTTTGTAATATTTCCTCATCACTGAGGATCTTATTGTCATGGTCACCCACTGGTGAAACCTTTTTTTAAAGAAAGGACTTCTTTTTCTTACTTTTAAACATTTGCAGGGTTCCCTCTGAAATGTTTAAAGGTATAACCCACAAATACTTATAGCTATCCACCAGTTCAATGGCTGCACCATTTACTACTGTCATTGCACGATGAGGGGATGGCTTCCTGAATTCAATTACCATGTCCTTAGTTTTCAAGGTGTTGAAATTTAAAAACGACTGATAACACCAAGAAACAAACTCATATCTCCTTTGTAATTTTTTTTTTTTTTTTTACCTTAGAGATATTCCCTTCAATAAAAGCTGTCTTCCTTTCATGAATCAGCCTCGAAGACCATGGTTTGTTATTTGGGAAAACTATGCACAACTTTTAAAGGAATAATCATATCTCTACAAAAGCTGCAGATAACGTTGATCAGTTCATTAATGTTTTCGGATGACTCTGTAAACACCGACCAGTCAGTGCAGGCAAAGCAGCCCTGCAGGTCTAAAGAGACGTCGTTATCATACTTTTGTGGGGTGTTTCCTCGCCTTCTCTCCCCGTAGCACAGTCCTATAAACAGGCAGGAGATGCACCGTGTTTTGGTCAGAGGATCTGAGGGCGGGGCCTGCCACAGATGTATACGCACCTTTAATGGAACCATAACAAAGATCCAGAAGCGTGTAGGAGAGTTCACATATTTATAGAAAGTGCCCAGTGTTTTCTTCAAATTACAGTAATTAAAGTCCAACAGAATAACATTAGGGGCCTCGGGACAGAGAGATTGGAGCGAGTACACGGGGGTGTCAGTCGCAATCTTCGAATTTGCTTTCGGATGGACGTAATTAACGGTGACGTTGATCTGCGGGAATTCCCTCGGCAGGTGACGGCCTGATAGACAAGAGAAGCTCAGTGTTTGGCAGATACACCTGTTCACGGTAAAGTTTTTACACTATTTCTAAATAATATATTCCTCCTTCTTTCTGTAAGTTTATGCTTATGTATATGATGGAAGAAGGTTGGCACAGCGACACAGGGCCTGCTCCTACTCTGGTTCCTGTTTTATTTTAGGGTGATTTAAAATAATCGGTAACACATTTTGCAGCATTTTATTTTATTTTTTAAGAAAATTACATGTAACCAAGATCTGTGAATAGTGGCAGTGACTTTTCATACACAAACTAACAACTATAACCCCCACATTTATATGTCTCGTATCAGCATGTGCCAGACATTCTCCTTTTAAGGGCCAGTTTTCCTGTGTAAGCAGCTCATTTCTTTACTTGGTAACATAATTTCTTTGTTGTTGTTCTTCTTGGTGCTTGTTATTGTCAGGTGTATGAAACTGTGGAGGTGAACTTTACGTATTTTGGACCATTTGGGGCTTTCCTAAGAAGACTGAAGCGACACCTCCTCCGTCTTGCCCCGAGAAAACACTCCCACTCACACAGTCTGATGCATAAATTCCCTCTCTGTCAGAGAAGTCATGCTGTTGCTGAACTGAAGCTGTAAATTCATTAAACAACAGAAGAAGCAGACGGTAAGTGTACGGTTCTTTCTGTAATTTTTCTTTTAAAATGACACAGAGGATATATTATCACAGCAGGTCATGCAACATCAACTAACCATTGATAAAGCAATTACAGTTACGCTTGATAATTTCAGTGTGGCACATATTCAGAAAAAAATACAGTAAAACTAACAACAAACAGATTATTATCTACTTATTTACTGTTGGACTGTTGTTCTTTATCGTAAGTGGGTTTCAAGCTTGTTCAGTGACAGATTCTCCTTGTATGTATTTAGGTTGTAAGAGTTTGCACCGTGATTCAGTGTCAGGTGTTTTACAGCAGTTCATAGTCTGAGAACCACGTCCTGGTTCAACCTTTGACCCTTTTTGCACTACTTTCTGTTTTAATTCTGACGCTTATCTTTGACTGAATTCAGGCCACGTGAGAGAGATCTCTAGTTATGTAATCACTTTAGCGTAAGTAATAAAATGAACATAAACAAGTCAGAAATCCAACCCCAGTCTTTCCCTCATGGTCTACAACTGAGGCTTCATGATGTATAGTGTTATTATAAGATGCAGATGAATGAGTCTGTGTGTCTACCTATAAAGTGTTTGACTGAGAGTTAATTGATTCAGTAATAAAAAGGCTATGGCAGATACCTAGTCCTAACAGTCTTGACAGTCTCTTTTATAAAGAGTGTTGAGATGTTTGTTTGGAGACAGATTACATAAACATGATAAAACACAACACTTCACAAAGCCTTAGTTCGAATATGGGTGTGGCCCGAGAATCCAATTGCACGATGGTCTCCAGAAGATTTGCTCAACTAGCCTTTTATTACATTATTTAAGATAATGGAAGAAGGGAGAACAGAAAAAAAAATTAAAAAGGAAATAAAAGAAGTGAAAACAGATGAGAAGGAGAGAAGAAAGTGGAAATATACACAGATCAGACATTGTCATGATTATTTGTTCCTTACGGCACAAAGTAGTGGGTGTGATACATGAAGGAGCGAATGATCATTTTGTCCTCAAAGTTGATGTGTTAGAAGCAGGAAAAATGGGCAAATGTAAGGATTTAAACAAGTGATGACCTTTTATGGTTATTCAACTGAGTTAGAACTGCAGCTCTTATGGGGTGTACAGCTGTCAGTAGCCTATTATAATTATCTGTGAAAAAAACCCACTTTTGAAAACTTTTTGAAAAAAAAAGTAAACTAACTGAAACATTTTGTTGAACTTGGAAAAGTAACTAAAATAAAATACAAATATAGAGGAAACACTTGGATACTTGTACTACTTTTCCTAAGACCTTCCTCTGACATATGCCCTCCATACAATAATAACTAAAAACAGTAAAAACCAAAATCCACTATAGAAACTAATGGAAAATAGAGTGAATTTAAAGCAAAAAGTCAAAATGAATTAAAAATAAAAACTAATTAGAAACTAGAAGACTAAACAGTGGTGAGCTACTGTAGTTTAAATTATGTTAGTGCTGGTCCTAATAGAAAAGTGTCAATTTGTTGTGTATCCTCTGAATGCACAGGTGTCAAAGCTGGACCACTGAGCAATGGAAGAAGATTCCCTGGACTGGTTAGTCACATTTTCTTTTACATCCCATGAATGGCTGGATAAGTTTACATCTTTACTTGAAGAATCCCAGGATGAACTGGAAGAAGCTGGCGGTAGCAGTGTAATGGTTAGATATGCAATGTTCTGCTGGGTACTGCTATTCATGTGGATGTTACTTTGACATGCACCACCTACCTAAACATTGTTGCAGACCATGTAGACCTTTCACAGAAACAGAAAAATCGGCAAAATCTCAAAGTGCCTGACCGTTTCTCACATTCTTATAGCTAAGCATTCACATTCTTTCTCTCTCTCAGTGAGCCTAAGTTACAACCTTGGCTTCCTGTGCAGTATGTATTGTTCTCCCTAATCAGAGAAATAAGGTCATGATTCTACACAAACAGTATTTCTTATAAATCAGTAGTATAATGCATCATAAAACAGTGTAATATCCCATTCTTATTTTTCTCAAAATAAACAATCAATTAATTTTATTACATGTACCTGGGGATTTTCATAGCTCAGCCTCCAACCTCAAAATATACTGGGGCAGTCCCAGCAGCACATTGACACGCATAAATCAACAGGCAACTAATTAGAAACTAGAAGACTAAACAGTGGTGAGCTACTGTAGTTTAAATTACATTAAACTACACCTAGTTTTGTTTTCTCAAAACTAGGTGCCTGCTGGTCCCTCTCTAGTCTGAACAACAGTGTCTCAGTAACTTTCCACTAGAAGATGGTCCCCGTTATGTACTCTCTCCCAGCCAAGCGTGAGCAAGAGTCTACAGCGTTCTACCCCCCAAGGACACGTAGTCTATTGCCTTTATTTTCAGGGCCGTGTCCACTTAATACCACACTATATGGTTATATGGCATTTTAGTTAATATAAAGCATAGAACTGAGGCACTTCAAATAATTCCATCCCAACACAGGATAAAGCGCCTTCAATGGAAGGACAACAAAAATAAGTTATTCTCAAAGGCTTTTCCCTCCATTGTACGCTGTACCTTTGTCATCTGCATCAAAACTCTGCTCATCTGTCACAGGACACTGTATTTATGGTAATGTATTTTGTTTCCCACAGACAAAGATGACTCAATCAGTTACTATGACAACGATGAGTAGTGTGGAGTCCACAACCATTAATTCCACTGAGAGTCCGTTCCTGGACTCTCAGTTTCGTTATGTGTTCATCCCGGTTTTCTACATCATCTTCTTCATCCTGGGCTTCATCTCTAACCTCTACGTGCTGTTTGTCCTGCGCTGCCTTTGTCAATTCAAGGCCATGGGAGAAATTCACATCTATATGACCAACTTGACCATCGCTGATCTTCTGTTTGTGTGTGCTCTTCCCTTTTGGATTGACTATTATATCCGTGAGGGAGACTGGGTTTATGGAGACGTCATGTGCCGGGTGACAGGCACCTTCTTTTTCATCAACACCTACGGCACCATCCTCTTCCTTTCAGCCATCAGCATCAACAGATACTGGGTGGTGACTCGGCCTCTGGACGCAGCCTCGTCAAACCGCAGAATTCGTGGAATCATTGTTTGTATTTGTATCTGGGTGTTTGTTGTTGCAATTTCTGTTCCTTTTCTGGTGAGTCCAGGGATCAACGTGCACCGTAAAAATAACACTGACATACGTCGCTGTTTTGAGGGATACCAGGGTGGAACTAATGACAAGAAGAAAAAAGTGGCTGTCACTCATTTTCTAATAATCGGATTGTTTTTTGTTGTCTTCTTACTCATTGTGATATGCAATGTCCTTATTGCTCGAATTTTAGTTTGTAAAAATTCTCCTCAGTCAGAAAGTCAGTCTTCAGGAACACAGTCTAAAAAGCTCACTGTGACATCCATATTCAAACGGCCCACAGGGGTGAAACGGAGGGCTCTCCAGATGTTGCTGGCAGTGGTGGGAGTGTTTGTTCTGTGTTTCCTGCCACACCACATAGTTCAAGGCCCCTGGGTTCTGGCAGTGCTGGAGATCGAAGACGGCTTCGGCCACGTGAAATACAGCGAGACCACTCGTCAGTTGCTGAACAACGCTCATCAGATCACCCTGGTTCTTATGGGCCTCAACTGCATTTTGGATCCTGTAGTTTATTATTTTGCCACAGGGAAGTTTAGAGGACTCATCAAGGCCCACATTAAAAAATTAATCACATTCACCCAAACTCAGAGCTACCACTTAAACCAGCCTGCATCACCTGTTTGGACTCCGGTAGCAAAATAGGAGGCCTCATAGGAAACCCACAAAGGCTGGGGTGGAGGACCAAAGTCGACATGGTAGGAGGAACTCAGTGGTTATTTTATAAAGTATTTTCAAAAATCTCACTGATCCAGGATTTTGAACCTAACCACATCTCAGATAAGATTCTCTCCATTTCATGACAGAGATGAAATGGAGAGCATGTCCACATTAAAGGTTGGAGAGGCTTGTTAGCCTTATTCTAGGAATTATACTCTGGAATCAGGGAGAGGAGGATATATGGTGTTGTGTGCTTGTACACGTGGAGTTAACCATTTACCACAGAGGGAGGCTGGTGCTGCTTAAATCTACAGTGAGTCAGAGCGGTGGTTCACGCAGTTCACAATCCACTGTATAGAGCCTTCTTGAGAGACTCCCCTACTGTGCTTTTATTAGTCTCTACCTCCATCACGTGGTTTAAATGCAGTATTGCTCACTTATCTCAGTGGCTGTAAAGAAAGCAGTGTGATCTTCAAACTGCACTAACATCCCGTAAAGATGTGGGATCATTCTGAGAGTCAACATCCAAAGTTTTGAAGAAACATGGAAACTATTCCTGAAGATTACTTAAAGAGTATTTAAGGTGTATTAAAGAATAATTGTGGTATTGTAAAATATTAACTTTTGCTGTTGTTAGAATTATGGACACTCGTGTTTTGCCTTTTATCCTGTATTTTCATGCATATTTGCACATACTTCAATTAACCTCTGCCCTTGTCCATCTTCTTTTTCAAAATATAAGGAAACAAGCTGTAGCTCAAGACTTTTCCACAGTGTTGTACATATTGACCTATACCTCTAACGGACCTGTACCAATAACTGGTTTTAATATAAATACAAGAAATATGTCATTTATGACACATCATCTTGTGGAAGTTGTTCTCTCTGAAATTTATGAGTTTTTGTTAATAAAAACATGAAATCTAATTTGATCAGATGACCTCGGCCTTTATTAATTTCTTCCATTCTGATTGAATGCCTACAATGAGGGTTAACCTTTTCTTCACTTAATAGAGGAGGGGTGGGGAACTTGTGCAGACGCCTGGTAATGAACTAATCATTTGATTCAGGTGTGTTGACCCAGGGTGATATCTAAAACCTGCAGGACATCGGACCTTGAGGCCTGGAGTTCCCAACCCGTGTAAAAGAGTTACTTGATGGAACTGAATGCTTGTGGTAACCTGTGGAAACACTCCTTGTTAGAAGGATAAAGCATTACCCTCACAGTGTGAAGGGTTGACTAAGACACAGGAGTGTGAAGTGTTGAAAGTGAAACTGTTAAACGCTTACAAGCCGTGTGTGGGTGTATGATAACATCCTGTTCCAGTAGTGATGATAGTTGTTGGTAAAGCTGACATCTGCATGGAAATGAAACTACAGTAACAATAACAACTGTAGAGTAGGGAGGAGTCACACAGGACAGGATCCCTGACCGGAGGTCAAAGACCATTGCCATGAGGAAGGACTACGAGGAGAACAAATCAGGGAGCGCTAAGTCTAAACCAGGGCCTCTGTCATGGCTACTGAACGGACCCACGCGCAGACAGTTCTTGTCAAGGAAACAAAAGGGGATTTACTTACAACAGGGATCACCTTAGTGCAAAATATATGTACAGTGAGTTGGGAGGGGGTCCAGGGCTCCAGGGAGAGAAGGGGGGGGGGGGGGAATCTCCACACACACGCTTCCTTTTCCACTCAGTCACCGCCACCGCTCCTCCGCACACACGCACTCCTCTTCAGCCGCACTCGCTCCAACACTCCACACACTGCCCCACTTGGACAGGTCCGGTGATTCGGTCCAGAATCTACAGACAAGAAGTTCACGGTTAGTTCCACAACAGGAAAAACAGACAAAACTTCTTTGAATAAGCCGCGAGCACGAACTCAGGTAGTTCAACGTTCCAGCGGTGAGCTGCTCTGTGCCACTGCCTTAAATAGCAGCTGGGGAAATCAGCCAGATCAGCCGCAGGTGGATACCATCCACAGGGGTGCGTGGGCCAAGAGTGAGAGCCCGTAATGAGCTCCACCCAGGCAGAGAGGAGGAGGAGAGACAAAAAACTAAAACTAACAACAACAAAACCTGTAGCCAGCGTGGGCCAACCAGAGAGACACGGGGACCGTGACAGCCTCTCCCCACAAATATTTTCTGTTTCAATGTGTCTAATATGTGCTTTGAATTACGAATTGTTCTCCACTTCTCTGTGTCCTGACACTGAGAGCTCCACAGTTGTGCATCCTGAATCTCTAAATTGTTACCTAAAATAATGTGAACTGATAAATTGCCTCCTGAACTTCTCTCAGTAAAAAAGATGTACAGGTACAGGGTGAATTTGTATATGTTGCTTTATCATTTTTATGTTTTGTCAACATTAAATGAAGGCAAAGAAACAAAAACTGTCCCACAAAATGCCTGTGGACATCTTTGATGTGTTATATTTGGAGTGATGAAAATATGCTAATGAAATCAAACAAAACATCAATCGGATTTTTATTTAAACTAGCTGATTAACTGTCATCATTATGACTAATAGCTTCAATTATGACTCACTGATGAGACAGAAACGTGTGAAATTAGACGCCTGGCAGCTTGTAAATTAATCACAGACATTAATGAAATGTATGATTCAGAAGATTAAAAAAAAACAGCCAAAAAAAAAAAAAGCATCCCAGAAACTTAAAGCGACTCTGGTTTTAATTTGGGCAAATTAAAGACCTGCTTTATCTTGAAAGAAAGTAAGAGACTTAGTAGGAGACAGTATATCCTCAGTTTCTTAACGTAAAACTAATGGAGTCAGGGCCGGTACAGAGTGCTTGTTAGTTTTAGTCCCCTTGTTTTCCACTGAGTTATCGGTTCCATCACTAGTTAGCAAAGTTTATGTAAGTTCATTAACCTCAACCAACCTTCACTCTGTGATGTGATGTTCTGTACTAGCACAAGATGGTGCTAAACACGTTCTAAAAATGTTAATTTTAAGCACTTATTTCTTAAATCCGGCCTCACAGACAGTGTTACATCTATATCTATGCAAAGTTTGGCAACTCTAAGATTGGTTGCAGTGGCTCAGCATGGGGGAAAGAATCACAATATGTTTGTTATATTGCATAAGTATATAAAGAAAACACTTGAGATGCTTACCATTTGTTTCAGAAAGAGAGTTTTATATAAACAAGAGCATTTTTTTCTTTTTCCCCTATTACATCACAACAACTTGATTGGTCAGTTGCAGTGTTGATCCTGGAGCAACATTATTTTGATGATACAAGTACAACATCAACAGGGAGATATCTGTTAATCAACTCTGACCATGGCTGTGCAACAGTCACAAAACACAATGCATCATTGCATATTCACCACAGAACAGCAAACTAATCTGTTTATCCTTCACAACACTGCCTTGTATTTTCATGCAACTGTTGAACAACACAAATTTAGCATACCTCAGTTTGTTTTACAAAACACAGCTTTAAATTTCCAGTTTATCAAATGCTACTGAGCAGTCCTTACTTTTAAATATAACCTCTCTTCTTCCTCTCCTGACTTTCTTACATCTCTCTCCATCTCTGAGTGAGGTTATCGCTCACTCTTTTCTCACTTTGAATTACAGCAGCTCTACTTTTAGCTATCAGACAAACTAGGAGATTAACTGCATTGAACCAGTTTGTGTGTTTGCTCTTATTTGTTAATCTCACAGAAACATTGCATCTAAAATGGGCTCCTACTTAAAAAGCTGTACTCCCTTTATTCCTGCTCCTCTTCTGTAGAGCTTCTGTAGATCAAACTTACAGATAAATTTATGAAGTACATTCCAGGGTCCTTAATAGCCAGAAACAATTAAGCTGGGTGGCTAATATGTATATACATGCAAATGTGTTTTAATTGTCCATTTAACTCTTTATTTACCATGGACTCGCTGGCAGGCCAATTTACAAGCGCTGTTTACATGACTGTAACTCTATCATGTGGCACAGCATCCAGGCCATCACCAACTACAGGAAGACGACAACTGCCTACGAGGGTGACGCCTCCCTACCACAATGCGCTGAACAACTTCTATGAACGGTTTGACACTCAGAATGGCGTGTTGGTGTGTCAGGTTCTGTGTCTCTTTGCAGAGTTAACTCTCAGAAAGCTGCTGGTCCAGATAACATCCCTGGGTGAGAGCTTCATTGAGCACTGCTGTTGTCCCAACTTGCTTCAAGGCCACCACCCTCTTTCCTATGCCAAAGAAGTCCCTCAAACGTGTTAAACTTATGTAATGAGCCTATTTTGAAGATGTAAGGAGTAGAAAATACAGATATTTGTGGTAAAATGTGGGGAATAAATATAAAAAACTGTCAGAAAAATAAATACTCAAGTACAATATTGATACCTGAAAATTCTACTAAAATTCTACTAACAGTATTTGAACTTTGATATTTCCAACTCTGAGCACTCTGAGTACGAAACAATCACAATCACCAGTGTGTAGCATTTTTTGCCCTTGTACAGCAGAGTGAGGCTTGTGGCTGTGAATGTGAGAACTATTAGATTCTCTTTTCTAAAGAAATTCATAAAAGAAACAATGCCAAATAGAGGAGAAGGCTGCAAATTTCTCAAACACCACCAAAAAAAGACATTCACAGGATTTGCAGGGGAATAACTATTCTTAGTAAAGTGATGCTGAACTAAACATGGAGAAATCAGGCTTCCACTCAGTATTTCGTTGTTTCACTCTAGCTGGTGGGACATGCTTAGGCACCAAAACTACTGGGCAGGTCTAGTCTTGCTGTGGTTTTCACACTGAACACTGCTGAAGGACATCTCATGTCCACGTTTGGGGATGCCAGTGATTTTGATAAATGAAAGCAAATGCAAAACCTTTTTAACAAAATAAATAATGTTTCAACCACATTTTGTGACCCAAACTAATTGAAAAACGCTAGTGGCTATGTACAAAATGTTCAAGATAAAATGGATGGATGTAGATGTAGTGTGTGTTGAAAATGTGGAACAAGATTCTAGTATTATCAGTTCACTTTGCATTTTTAATATTCTAAATAAATACACAAAAAGGCAACTTCTTTTGTCTGCTCACTTGTTCACATCAGATTGGTGTGCTCCCTCTCCCTTCTTTGTGAAGGGAGAGGGGGCACATTTAAAGCATTTAAAAACCACAACAAGATAAACTATCCATTGAATGCAGCATCAGCCTACGGCGACTTCCCAGTTCGTGATTCTTGAAATTGGAATTGGTGCATTGTTTGAACGGATACATGAGTGAAATGTAAGTTTTCATACGCAGACTTATAATAACATAATAACTGTATATCACTTCATGTCTCATCAGCGTGTCGCAGTCATGACGAAATTCCTCTGCAGTTCATTTCTATAACCTAGAAAAATCTTTTCTTTCTCTGCTGATTTTAATTAGCCCCTAGGACATATTTTCTCGATTTCTTTACTCATATCGCACACGTGATGTTTCTATGGAAAGAAAATGTTAAAACTCCAGCGTTGCATTAAAGCGGGGGTTCCTATTCCTTTTCACGGGAATCGTGAAATCGTATAGCTTAATGTTCCTTGTATTGCGCCACTCGGGTCTTTCCTAAGAAGACTGAAACGACACCTCCTCCGCTCTGCCCAGAGAGAACACTCCCACTCACACGTTCACAAGACGCACAAACCCCCTCTCTCTCAGAGAAGTCGCACTGTTGCTGAACTGAAGCTGTAAATCCATTCAAAGTGTTTACGCGCATCAGGAGATTGAAAACAGAACAAGCAGTTGTGTAAGTGTACAGTTCTCCTCGTTATTTCTCGTTTTACGTGACAAAGTGAGTGAGGATAATCATCGGTCTAATAATATGTTTTAGTCAAGAAGAGAAGACAGTAAAGGTAAAAGCATCCTTATTTTCACAAATCGTTCAGTTTTTATTTTGCTTGGAAAAAATCGTCAGTTTATCATTTATTCAAATTAATCGCATTTTTCTGTTTCTGCTGTGCCTCCTTCATTTCTTAGCTTCATATCTGTTTAAATTAAGATTTTACAGGAGGCAGTGTTTTGCTCAAAATGTTTAACGTAACTATTAATTACAGCACATCATCCGATATTAACCGGATCAGTAAATATTGACTAGCCATTATAGTGCAATTAACTCAGTCTGATGACATCGGTAATTGAAAAATAATTGTAATATCTGAAACAGAGTACCTTACAGCTGTTTGTGAATTAACTGCTGCTCTACTCAAATCTATAAATGGATTTATTTATTTATTTATTTTTTTGGGGCGGGGCGGGGCGGGGGGGGGTCCACAGTCTTTACAATGCTGTGATTAATTAAATCAATATTAAATTTATGATTAATAGTTGACAGAAGGAAATGTTTGTATTTCACACTCCTTGACTGGTTATGAGGTCATTGGTTGTTCAGAGGAAACCATTAAACAGGTTTCTCTGAACAGATCTGCATAAGACAGATCCAATAAACACCTGTGGCACTTATTCAGAAAAAAGTGCTGTAAAAATGGTACTCAGTTAAATTTGTTCACAAGCTGATAGTATTTAGCAGTATCAGTTATTTCCCAGTAACAGGGGTGTGTCAGTTTATCAAACAGCGTCACAGCTCATTTACTGTTGGACTACTGTTCTTTATTGTAAGTGGGTGTCAAGCTTGTTGTCTGTAATTTGTTGTTCACACATTCGCCCCACCGAGTGAAATCCCATTGTTCAGTGACAGATTCTCCTCGAATATCTTTAGGTGTTTAGAGTTTGCACCTCCAATCAGTGTCAGCTCCTTTACAGCAGATTAAAGTCTGAGAACCACATCTTTTTTCAATCTTTGACCTTTTGCACTACTTTCAGTTTTAATTCTGATGCTTGTCTTTGAATGAATTCAAGTCATGCCAGAGTGATCACTATCAGCAGCTTCAAGTTCTATAACCATTTTAGTCTTAGTGGCAAAACCAAAGATAAAATGAACATAAAACAGTCACAAATCCAACCTCAATCTTTCTCTCGTGGTCTGCAACTGAGTTTTTAAAGGCTTCATGATGTATAGTGTTACTGCAAGATGCCGATTAATGACTCTACCTATAAAGACTTTGACTGAGAGTTAGATCTTAGATGAGTAATAAGAAGTCTATGGCAGATAAAGTCCCAACAGGCCCTTTTATACAGAGTGTTGAGATATTTGTTTGGAGACAGATTATATTACTATGATATAACTACAGCTGTGCAAAACACGGCCACAAAACTTCACATGAAGCGTATGTTCAAATATGGGTGCGGTCCAGCAACTCAGTGATTTCATGCTTCTGTTGTTTCCTGGCAAGATGGTCTCCAGTTTAAAACTTATCATACTTCTGTGCCATTACATCAATTTGGAACATATGATTCATAGCACAAAGAAATGTTAAGACTTCTCAGACTGTTTAGAATTACCTGACAATTTCAGAAGATGTGCTCAGATAACAAGAAATTAATTAATACAATAAATGTATGGAATGGCTAATAATTTATCTGGTAAATACATTTGTGCCAATAAAAGGTGATAGATAACTTAGTCCTTGCAGCAAGGAAAGTGCCCTCTTTCTTTATTTTAAATCTTTCTTACTCATTTACTTTTTTTGTTTTTTCTCTATACTGAAATTGAAATATCACAAAAAGTAGTTGTTCTCAAAGATTCTACTTTCTAATATACCCTACCTTTGTCATCTGCATCAAAAGTCTGAGTAAACCATTGTACTGATGATAATATATTTTGTCTCCCACAGGCAAAGATGAATGAAACTATAGGGAATACCAATAATTCCACTTTCCTGGACTCTCAGTTTCGTTATGTGTTCATCCCGGTTTTCTACATCATCTTCTTCATCCTGGGCTTCATCTCTAACCTCTACGTGCTGTTTGTCCTGCGCTGTCTTCGTCAAGCCAAGGCCATGGGAGAAATCCGCATCTACATGACCAACTTGACCATCGCTGATCTTCTGTTTGTGTGTGCTCTTCCCTTTTTGGATTGATTACTATATCCGTGAGGGAGACTGGGTTTATGGAGACGTCATGTGCCGGGTGACAGGCACCTTCTTTTTCATCAACACCTACGGCACCATCCTCTTCCTTTCAGCCATCAGCATCAACAGATACTGGGCGGTGACTCGGCCTCTAGACGCAGCCTCTTCGGACCACAGAATTCGTGGAATCATCGTCTGTGTTTTTATCTGGGCATTTGTTCTGGCGATGTCTGTTCCTTCTCTGGTGAGTCCAGGGACCAACGAGCACTTTAAAAACAACACGAAGATCCTTCGCTGCTTTGAGGGATACCAGGGTAAAACTAATCATGAGAAGAAAAAAGTGGCTGTCACTCATTTTTTAATAATTGGATTGTTCTTTGGTATCTTTTTGCTCGTTGTGATATGCAATATCCTTATTGCTCGAGTGTTAATTTCTCAAAGGCCTCCAGAATCAGAAATTCGGTCCTCAGCAGCTCTTTCTAAAAAGTCCACTGCATCCTCGACTTTAAAAAGGCCCAGAGGGGTGAAACGGAGGGCTCTCCAGATGTTGTGGGCAGTGGTAGGAGTGTTTGTCCTGTGTTTCCTGCCACACCACATAGTTCAAGGCCCCTGGGCTCTGGCAGTGCTGGAGATCGAAGACGGCTTCGGCCACGTGAAGTACAGCAAGACCACTCGTCAGTTGCTGAACGACGCTCATCAGATCACCCTGGTTCTTATGGGCCTCAACTGCATTTTGGATCCTGTAGTTTATTATTTTGCCACAGGGAAGTTTAGAAGGTTCATCACAGCCCACATTAAAAAATTAGCAAAGGGAGAGGGATGCTCTCAAATGGCCACCACACAGATTTCCATGGATAGCAGGATTCCAAGTCAGAGACTCCCAAGCGAGCACTAGCTGACCAGAGATGAGTGATTCATACAAGTTCAATACATGTCTAAAATCTGACTATCAAACTCGTGTGACTCTCTCATGCTGATGGCGAAGATTACATACAATAAGGCGTTGCATGCACATCTGGGACAACAAACTGTTTAACTTCATGTGATCTCGTACACGTCGCCTTCTGAGTTGCCCCAGAATTTCTGCACTTCCTGTGTGAAGAACAAACTGAAAAGCAGAAGTTTTGCAAGCAGCCAAAACTTTATGTATCTTTAAAGAACAATAGCATCACTCAATGATGACACAAGACATCTTCTCACAGAAATCCTGTGGCGGTGTTTGACACAACATTAGGACACAAAAGCAGGAGAAAATGACAGAATAACATACATGTGTGGGTACACCTTATCTCTACACGTCTGATGTTATGTCAGCAACATATGTTGTAATCGCACTGTCTGTCCTCTCTGAGAACAACTTTAATTTTTTTTCGTCAGGCAAGTTAAATCAGGTATTGTGACACCAAGGAACAAAAGCAGTAATGCCTGGGGTACGTTTCCTCTCTGGTGTTCAGTGTTGGGACACTTCATTTATGTCTTGTGTTGAAATCTTATAATTCACTGAAACCGACAGAAGTAGCGTACGTATGTGTATTTAATGTATATCTGTGGAAATGAATTGTTTCTAATGTGAGACTTTTTGTTGTCACAAATTTTGTATTTTCTATTAACTTGAACCTTTTTGTTATTATATATTGTAAAAAAAACAACAAACAAACAAAAATACTCCCTAAAATTTGAAAATCTTTTGTATGTTTTTCAGTTTTGCAATGTCACGATTAAAAGGAGAAGAAAAACAAGAAGCTTCCAGTTAATATATAAACGTACAAACGCTATCGCCTGTGTAGATGCACTCAGCTTCTCTGGGTTTTAACCACATTTATGGTGTGATAGCTTCTGCGCAACAGATAAAATCTGATAAGTCAGGAAGTAAACTCACTGGCAATTTTCATATAACTAACCCAGAGATAGAGTTAAAAAAAAACAGGCTTGTTTTAATCAGTCCACTTTCCACTGCATGTCTCGATCTCCTTTCACGAGAGACTTGAGTACACACCCTCCCAGGTCACATTGGCGGGTTCCACATCGGCGTAGCCTTGGCTAGTGTAGTTTATGTACACGTCTGTGTCAGGCTGTGGAAGATCTCCCCTAGTGTAAACGGAAATATTATCTGTGAATAGCTTGTACCAAGAGTTAAAGTGCATGACTGAAGTGTGCATGATTCTTCTCTCAAGACTTACGTTGGTGTGATTTCAGGTCCAGGAACATCTTAAAGAAAAAAGAAAAAAAAGAGTCACAAAACATTTTAATTCATACTGATTATGGCACTCATTGCCCTCCATACTTGTAGCCCTCTATACAAGAAGAGCTCAGAGATACCTTTAACTGCTGGAGTGCTGGAGGTGGTCACTGTTCCACTGGTCCTTTGGAAGCCCAGCCAGAAAAAAATAACAGCAGCGATGATGATGATCAAGATCAGAAGAGAAAAGACGAAGGCTGTTATTCCTAAATTCTCTCCCACTGTTGGGAGTTGAGGAAAGAGAAAAGAGACATTAAGACTTGCAACTTCACAGCCAGATGATGCACACAGCATAAATAAAAGATTAATGAATCCAGTCAGTCATGATTGCTATCCATTGTATGATAATCATTTTACAGTTCGCTATTTTAGTTTAAAAGTGGAAGCCTTAAAGAATTTTTTCCAGGTTTTTATGGAATAAATATAAATTACTCAAAACACAAGTAAATACACCTAAAATTTATTAACATTAATAAATTGTCGAGTATTTAATTAAATGTACCATTCAAATTATTATTTTTTATTCATTTATTTATCTACATAAATATATATTTATGTCCTATTTATGCAATTCTAATATTTATTTTTTATTTTTTAAATAAGCAGATTCGATCATCCTTATTTTAGTAAGTTTAAGGTGTGAACAAACACATAACCAACCTGTGGTTTGTGTTGAAATGATGTAAACTGTGTGGGTTTGGTTTGCGCAGTTGACAACTGAAGAGCAGCAGCGGTACTCCCCACTTTGCTCTGGCTTGGTCAGGATCAGTTCCCTACTGTTTCCCTCTTTTTCCCAGGTCTGATTTCGCAGGCGTTCCCATGACCAAGTCCCAGTCACTGATATTATGGAACTGCTGCAGTACAGGCTTACTTTTTGTCCTGCTGCAACCGGGTAGTCCGGCGTGGCCACCACCCATAGAGGAGGAAATGTTTCTGTGAAGGAGAGTGCAGAAATAACAGGAAGTTGAGGTAAAACTGTAACCAATCACATTTTTAAGCAGGACATAGATGTTGCATGCTGAATGCGTACATATAAACTATTTGCTGACCACAAAAGCGATGTAGTTCTAGAAATAGCAGTGTTGGTCTGTTGGTCACTCGATTTACTCATTCAGAGAATGAAGTCATTGAACTTGAATGTTTTTTTTTCCTTTTTGTGCCACTGTACAGTTTTTTTCCCCCCCAGTGAAATATTCAAAAATTCTTCTTCTTCATAAGAGGTAAAGCAAGCCATGGTGATGAAGACGAAGTCCTAACTGCTTTAGTGATCTTCTAGCTTTTAATGTGGTGCCATTTGTAAAGCATTGCTGTTGACCAAACTCAGTAAAATATGTCAGTAATATCTGGTAAAATGAATGGCAAGTCAACTGCACACGATCACATAGGATTTATTCCAGTAACTTAGGTGATCCTCCTGGGTTTTCCCTTTGTTGTTTATATTTGAATATGTGAAAAACTGTTAAGCAGCTCATTTAGTTTGGATATGCATGCCTAAAACAGGATGATCTTTAATAACTTTCCATTGTCATCATAAAATGTTTGTCTTGTCGAATATTTTGGGTCAGGTTTAATTACCTTCAATGCCAAAGATAGTTCAGATCCTCTGTTCCACTTAATGTTTAGTTTTAATTATCAAATGTTAAATCATAAGAAGGGTGTAACATGTTATTGAACAGCTCAAAATACTGCAGTACACAGCAATGATTAGGTTCACAGAGCCACCAGCTTAATTTCAATCATTTGATTCGATCTATCCTTCCAAAAGTTCAGAGTCTGTATTACCTTTGTGAGTCACTGGAGCTGTCGGGGAACTCAGAGTCTGGTTTTGGGCTATAAGTGCAGACAAAATAAGAGGCAAAAATTATTCATGACAAAGCATTAGAAGTCCACTTTCTAGATTCTTTTTTAAAATTAAATGGAAGAAATGTGCTTACCTGTACCCTCAAACCAAATAAAAAGGAGAAAAAGGACAGGCAGCATGTTGTTTGTGATAAACAAGAAGCAAATACTGCAGTTACCTCTGGCTAACAGGTAGAAAAATGAATCACTGTGGCACTTTAAAATATAGGTGAAAGTGGGGGGGAAGTAAAAGACTGGCAAACTGAGAGAAGGGAAGTCTAAAGTTCCTTTATACAAATAATCAACAAAAAGAGAGAAATAATAATTGGACTCTTCAATCTTCCATACAGGGGAAACTGTGTGCAGTGTTTCCACTGCCTGGCAATACGAGCAAAAAGCAAACAAAAAAATATATATACATAAACACAAATGAGAAGAGTGATAAACAAAATGGACTGAAGCTTGAGCTTCCAATCAGAAATGTGGACTGGAGAATTCAGGGACTGATCCATTGCCTTTCTGACTGCCAGATGACCCACTCTACCACTTGAGCCGCAGCCACTGATTAAAAAACCCCAGGTCTCACCCACGACAGCCTTAAATCCATATAAAGAGCAGCTGCAGCCCCCTGCCCGAGACTGCAACATCAATCTTTTCCTGACTGAATGTGAAGTTACATCTCAACTCAAGTTACATTAATCCAGCTTTTTGAGTACTTGGTAAACCTGGAGACTGGAATATTGGAGGACAAAAGAAAAAGTTTCAGACCTAAAAACCTATTTACAGAAGATGAACACTTTCTAGAAGTCATGTTCTTAAGAAACAACAAAAAATCCAGCAAAGAGTTGATACAGGAACTGAAAGCGAAATGTTTTCAGTGGAAGGGTCGCTGAGGATCTTAAGGAAGGGAAACAGTGAGAAAAGTCTGAGGTCTAATGGAGTGATCAATCCAAATTTTTAATTTCTGGTCCGAATTGTCGGAGAAGATCAGGAAAGAGAGTTTGAACAGTGAATGTCTACAGCCATCTGTGAAACACGGTGTAGGCCGTGTCAGTGGTGTTTGCGATATTTTCAAAATATCTGTAAATAAGATTTGAAACCAGCATGCAATAAGATCTGGAAAATGCGTGATGCACAACATCTTCACTTTCAGCATGAAAACGATCCCGAACACACTGACAATGTGACAGTGTGTCAGAAAAATCACACGGTGGAAAGAAGATAAGATAAGATAACTCTTTATTGTCATTGCGCAGTCATACATAGTACAATAATACAATGAAATTGGAAAACTGTCCTACGTCGGCACTACATGTAACTGTGGAGATACAGAAATTATTTTATTGCTGCCATATAATCTGCATCATTATAATTGCATTAATAACATTCTTTACAGCATTATTTCATCTAATAATATTTCTCACAGTATTGATACTGCATTACAGTTGTTTATTGAAGATGTCCATTTGAGGATCCTTCCATTATGTTAACTTTTATTACAAGTACGGTTAGAAGTATTTTATACACATTGCATATCTGTGCTTATTTTGAGTTGATGTTCGGTTCATTAAGGGTCTTAAGCTTCACTGGCGTGACTGTCCAGGTGATACATGCTGAGGGAAACTAGAACATAGAAGGATAACTGCAATGCATGCTTACAGTACATATAATACATATAATCTAGGAATGTGTCCGGCCTGAGGCCTTAACTCATTTGGTGTCTTACTATATTTTATTCTACTTGGTAACAGATGATCAGAGTCAATAATTAGCCTCAGAGACCCTGAGGGCTTGAAGTTTATTACCTTGTATGGAAGGTGTTATAGAAAAGAGAAGTTCTATGTCTGCTTATAGCTATTAAAGATGTACGATTAACTGTGACTAATGTCTGGAACCTATTTTAATCTGTCATTGACGCCATGGGGGGGCGTGTACCCCACTGCTTTATAAGTATCCACAACATGTATTTTGGTCAGAAGACATATGTTGATGTTTTCTCCGGGCTGTTAATAAACTCAACGTTTGATTGCACTTTTCTGGGGCCTCCGTGGTTTGTGACACTGCTCTACATTGATCGATTTCGCGACATAACACAACACGACACGATACGACACATCACAACGCAACACAAACAACACAACACAGTATAATAACTTAGTAATAAAAAAGAAGAATAAGTGTATTTGTATTGCACACTGTTATTATTGCACATTAATTATTATTGCACCTTGTTATAAATATAAATATTATTATTATTACTGTTTTTACCGTTGTTAAACCCCCCAAAAAAAGTCCAGGTAGGTAGCCAGTCAGATCAGCTATTTGCATTGATCAGGGCTATTGCCCTGTTGTAAAAGCTGTCCTTGAGTCTATTATGTTCGGGACCTCAGCAGCCTGAACCTCCTGCCAGACGGCAGCAGCTTAAACACCCGGTGTCCTGGGTGTGTGCAGTCCCGTAGGATGCTGCGTGCCCTCTTGAGACAGCGAGTGCTGTACAGGTCCTTCAGGGAGGGAAGAGGATGTCCAATGATTTTTTGGGCCATATTGATGATCGTCTGGAGTGCCTTAAGTCTATTAGTTCGAGACGTCAGCAGCTCCTTCTTCAGGTTTTCTGAGGATTCTCAGAAAGTGGAGATGCTGTTGGGCCTTCTTTAAAACCACAGAGGTGTTAGAGCTCCATTGGAGGTCTGTGTCTATGTGCACACCCAGAAACTTGAAACTGGAGACTCTTTCCACACACTCCCCGTTGATGCTGACAGGCTGCAGCTCAGACTTCCTCCTTCTGAAATCAACTACCAGTTCTTTTGTCTTGGTGGTATTGAGGTCCAGGTTGTTATCTACACACCAATCTGACAGCCTCTGAACTTCAGCTCTGTACGCTGTCTCATCTCCCCCAGGGATGAGCCCCACCACGGTGATATCATCTGCAAACTTGATGACTGCGTTGTCTGGGTGGGAACTAACACAGTCATGTGTGTACAGAGTGTACAGTAGGGGACTCAGTACACAGCCTTGTGGAGAGCCGGTGTTAAGGCTGAGGGCTGAGGAAAGATGAGGCCCCACTCTAACTCTCTTGAAGAAGAGCTTGTTCATGAAGTCTGAAAAAAATATATCACAAGAAGCTTGCCTAAGAGACCTCAGATGAAATGAAGAATAATATAGAATATGAAGAAAGAGAATACAGAAATGAAGAGCAAAGGCGGTCATACCAAATGCTGTTTTTGCCTCATATACTGTATTTATTTGTATGCTTGCACCTGTTTCAATAAATCACACCTAGTTCCTTGCAAAATACAACAAGAGATGACCAAAGACATCAATAGTACTTACTTATGACTTACACCTTCAAAAATGCTGCTTTTATTTTAATCCATGACTTATAATACCATAATAATGAGTCACATGAGCTATTTTCTAAATGTATTTTGAAGCGTTTCAATCTGGGTACTGCTGTTTTTGTACCTTCAATGGCCCACATCCATTATCTCATCACTGGTTGTTGATCTTTGTCCCTACTGGTAGTGTAGTTCTACACACAAAGTGCTGTAGAAATTAGCTGACTGTCAGGTTCATGTATATGCATTGTTTTTGCAAAGTGAAGCTTCTGAAATAGGAAGTGGTTACTCTTGCATAACTTATCTGTTGCTAAAACAAAGCAAGAGCTTCAGATCATTTCTGCACAACAAAAACTTCGAAAGAGCCAGATGGATCATTTTTAAAATCCACATCAGTGGAAAGAATGACTTAATAACTCTAAATTCATAAAGCTACCCCAGCTTTCTTTGGGTGAGAGCCTGGGTACACCATGAACAGGTTGCCAGTCTGTCGCAGGGCTAATACATAAGCTGTGTCCCAATTCAGGGGCTGCATTTGAAGCCAGGCACAGCCAGGTGATGAAGCTGTCATCGGCTGCACCAAATGCGACCAACAAATTCATTTCCTTGAATTTAAAGCATGGGTTGGGTGTATCCTTCGTGCCTCAACCTATCCCAGAATTCATAGCCAATTCCAGTTTCCAACAAGTGGCAGCAGCTACTTAGTTGTAATATTATTGCTAATATTTATTGTAATATATCTATATCACTAAAGCACTTCTGGATGGATGCAAACTGCATTTCGTTGCCCTGTACCTGTGCATGTGCAATGACAATAAAGTTGAATTCTATTCTATTCTATTCTATATTACTCTTATTACTCTTTTCAATACTTTATTAATTAAATTATTATTTAGAATTTGTCCCAGTGTCCTGTTATATTTTAGATAGCAAGGGAGACAGCTGGTGACGCAAATCTGAAGGTTAGACCGTCCCATTTCACAGCCTTGCACTTCGGGCCTTCTCGGTCTTCGGAGGCCCTGGCCCACGTACAGGATGCAGACCTTTACCTGAATTGGGACACAGCTAGAGACAAACATTCGCACTCACATTCACACCTATGGGCAATTTAGTGTTTCCAATTAACCTAACCCCACTAACTGCATGTCTTTGGACTTTGGGAGGATGCAAAAGCATGCAAAAGACCTGGCCTGATGGTGGAATTGAACTCGGGACTGCCTTGCTGGGAGGAAACAGTGCTAACCACCGTGCCACCCAGAAAATGAATGAAAAAGTTTAAATGAAAAATAAATACATGAATAGGACATACTGGGAGGTATGTGGTAAATAAAGAGAGAGGAAATGTGCCTGAAACGTTACTTTATTCAAAATAGACAACTTTTACTTAAAACTTTTTTGTGTGTGCGTAATCGTTGGCATTGTTTTGGTTAGCTCTGGTATCATCTAGAGGTTTTCCTGCAGTTTTAAGTGGGAGGAAGTGGCTTCAGTTGCAAATTAAAAGTGTTGCTAAAACCAAAAAAAAAAAAACCCCAGCTGTAGTTTGTTCAAGTCATCTCATGTTAATCTGATGGGTGATCTGATGAGCTGACCAGAACCATGTGATCATCTGGAGATGCGTTTAGGGTGCCTAATCTGCTGTAAGACAAATAATGGCCCCACTAAGCACAAAACAGCTTGGGTGGTGTGTAACTGCTAAATGTTGTGAATGTTGATGGATCAAGTGCGTTTTGTTCTCTGAGTAAAGCTTTGCATTGTTGCAAGAACGTGGAGGGGGGCGTCGGTTCTCGGCTGGGGTTCTTCATTATTACAATATGGAAATCATATTGGTTTCCAAGGTGTATTTCTCAGAAGTTCATAGTGAGCTTTGCAATAAAACCGAGCACTTTTGAAAGCAGCTGACTCAATTCTCACTAATCAAGTATACTGACGTGGGTTGTGCAAGCGCAGTGATAAAGACTGAAACCTGTCCTCTAGGAAATTACATTACATTACAGTAGAAACGCAGATATTTTCCTTGATACTGATTTTTTGTTTTTATAAAAGTGTAAGTTTTATTTTCATTTCTGCTAACTAAAATATTTTCTCACCTCACGCCACCCCACCACCTCCCACTAACGTCAGAGGGGAAACCACATGTAGATTATCAGTTCTTCTTCTCTGCACCTCAGACAGACACAGGAAAGAAAAAAAGTCCACTCCTTTGATGTTTCTTGCCAAAGTAGTTGCTGCTTTTAAACTCTTCTTCATATTAGTCTCTGTCAATAGGGATTACTTTGAAGGTCGATTTAGCCTGAACTGCTAATGCTAACATGTGTCTTCTTATTAAACTCTCCCAAGCATTG
Source organism: Simochromis diagramma (assembly GCF_900408965.1). Classification (NCBI taxonomy): domain Eukaryota; kingdom Metazoa; phylum Chordata; class Actinopteri; order Cichliformes; family Cichlidae; genus Simochromis; species Simochromis diagramma. The sequence goes on from NW_024387030.1 coordinate 10,034,525, forward strand.
ATGCCTTTAAGTACCTTTAACCCTTTATTGACCGGCTCTTCAAATTTACCTGTAAAATGGGCCCGCCGGTGGGCCCATGGTCAATAAAGGGTTAATATGCCAGTTACCAGTAACTTTAAATGTATGCTCTGTGGTAAAAGTGACTTATTAAAGTTTTATAATGGAATTCAAATATTTTGCACACGAATAAACTTTTGAAGTTGTTGAAATTTTGAAATTTCCCAGTTACATTTTTAAAAGAAACACCTATAAACTTAGGTGTGTCCAAAAGTTTGACTGATGCATATACAAATTACATTAGTGTATCTGTCACGGTCCTGGGTCATTTTGACCCAGAATTTTCAGTTCTTATATTCCTTTGTATTATGGTTTGTATTCTGATCCTTTTGTCATGCTTTGTTTATTAGTAGTATTCTATGTTTCAGTTATTTTTTGTGAGGGATTAGTTCTTAGGTTGTGTCTCTCGTTTAGTATAAGTTCAGTTCAGTGTCAAGTCTGTGTCTGTTTCTTGTTTCCCGTTTTATTGTGAAAGGTTGTGGCTCATCTCAGTGTGTCTAGCTTTGCTCCCCGTGTCTCATTAGCCCAAACCCTCCCAGCTGTGTCTCCCTCGTGTTTTCCATTCCCTGTGTATATAAGCCCTGTGTTTTCCTGTGTTTTCCTGTGTTCTCTGTTGCGTCGTACCCTCAACTAGCTGTGTGTTCTGCCTCCATGTTTCTAGTGTTTAGTGTGCTTTAAGTTTCACTTCTGTGTCTGAGTCCTGCATTTTGGGTCCACCACTCCTGCTTGCTTGCCTGCCACACAGCCTATCATGGTTTAAATGTGGAGAATGGAACAATTTCAAAGTAGGAGGATTAGGACAGACAGAGACAGGGTAGAAACCAAACTCAAACATTGCAGCAGCAGTTTGGGTTGATAGCCTCAGGGGGGGGGCATGGAGTGGTTTGGACAACCACTCCATGTTTCCTTAAAGAGTCAGGAGCTCACAAGTCTCAGCCAAACACTCTCTGTGGATTCACAGACGTACCTGCTCCTCACCTGCCTGCCAACTCCCCATCAGCGTTCTTCCACTTGTCATGGTTCCACCAAGAGTCTTGACTTGAGCAGGACACTAGTTATTTACAAAACCACTTAACTTGGAGGGAAGCTGGGAGTGAGGAGTGGTCGGCTGGCAGAGCAAGGGTCGATAGAGGGCACAAATGAGAACCATGCGGAAAACAGGTAAACAAGAACACAGAAAAAAAGAGAGCAAGAGCAGGGGAAGGACCACACAGGAGGACTGTGGGGCAATGACACTGCTCACCTTAAATCGCCACCTCCTAAACCACACCCCCTCCCAAGCTCTGCTCCAATGCACAGAATACTTGAGTTGTGACTGAAACCCGCCCCTTGTCCTAACTGTCTGTCACTGAGCTTTCTGTAAACAAACCTTTTAAGGCTATTAATTATGGATGGAGTCCACTACTTGGATCAGAAAAATGTGAAAAAAGTAACATCCAAAATCAAATCTTTAATACTGGCAGGGGCCTGGGCACAGAAAGGCATTCAGTAAAGTGAAACAATTTAGGAACTGAAACTTCCAAGAACAGGCAAAGAGTCTACAAACTGAATAGGAGAAAATGCAAAAATACACAAATCTTAAGCAATATGAGGAACACTGGATAGACAGAGTGAATTGATTTACTCTGCCTTACAGAAACCTGGTTGCAGCAGGATGATTATGTTAGTTTAAATGAATCAACACCCCCGAGTCATTCTAACTACCAGAAATCTCGAAGCACAGGCCGAGGGGGCGGTGTGGCAGCAATTTTTCACACCAGCCTATTAATTAATGAAAGACCAAGAGAGACTTTTAATTCATTTGAAAGCCTGATGCTTAACATTGTCCACCCCAGCTGTGAAACTCAGAAACCAGTCTTACTTGTTATCATCTATCGTCCACCTGGGCCTTACACAGAGTTTCTGTCTGATTTCTCAGACTTTATATCTAATTTAGTTCTGAGCTCAGATAAAATAATTATTGTGGGTGATTTTAACATCCATGTAGATGCTAAAAATGACAGCCTCAACATGGCATTTAATCTGTTATTAGACTCAATTGGTTTCTCTCAAAATGTAAAAGAACCCACCCACCACTTTAATCACACTCTAGATCTTGTTTTAACACATGGCATAGAAACTGAACATTTAACAGTGTTTCCTGAAAACCCTCTGCTGTCTGATCATTTCCTGATAACATTTACATTTACAATAATTGATTACACAGCAGTGGAGAGTAGACTTTATCAAAGTAGATGTCTTTCTGAAAGCGCTGTAACTAAGTTTAAGAATATAATCCACCCACTGTTATCATCTTCAATGACCTGTACCAACACAGAGCAGAGCAGCTATCTGAACGCTACTCCAACAGAGGTCGATTATCTTGTTAATAATTTCACCTCCTCACTACGTACGACTCTGGATACTGTAGCTCCTGTGAAAACTAAGGTCTCTAATCAGAAGTACCTGACTCTGTGGTATAATTCTCAAACACGTACCCTAAAGCAGATGACTCGTAATCTGGAGAGGAAATGGCGTGTCACAAATTTAGAGGATCATCATTTAGCCTGGAGAAATAGTTTGCTGCTTTATAAGAAAGCCCTCCGCAAAGCCAGAACATCTTACTATTCATCACTGATTGAAGAAAATAAGAACAACCCCAGGTTTCTCTTCAGCACTGTAGCCAGGCTGACAAAAAGTCAGAGCTCTTTTGAGCCAACAATCCCTTTAACGTTAACTAGTAATGACTTCATGAACTTCTTCACAAATAAAATTTTTATCATTAGAGAAAAAATTACCAGTAATCATCCCACAGATGTAATATTATCTACAGCTACTCTTAGTACCATTGATGTTAAGTTAGACTCTTTTTCTCTAATTGATCTTTCTGAGTTAACTTCAATAATTACTTCCTCCAAACCATCAACGTATCTTTTAGACCCCATTCCTACAAAACTGCTCAAAGAAGTCCTGCCATTAATTAATTCTTCGATCTTAAATATGATCAACCTATCTCTAATGATCGGCTATGTACCACAGGCCTTCAAGCTAGCTGTAGTTAAACCTTTACTCAAAAAGCCATCTCTAGACCCAGCAGTCTTAGCTAATTATAGGCCAATCTCCAACCTTCCTTTCATATCAAAAATCCTTGAAAGAGTAGTTGTCAAACAGCTAACAGATCATCTGCAGAGGAATGGTTTATTTGAAGAGTTTCAGTCAGGTTTCAGAGCTCATCACAGCACAGAAACAGCTTTAGTGAAGGTTACAAATGATCTTCTTATGGCCTCTGACAGTGGACTCATCTCTGTGCTTGTCCTGCTAGACCTTAGTGCAGCATTCGATACTGTCGACCATAATATCCTATTAGAGCGATTAGAACATGCTGTAGGTATTACAGGTACTGCACTGCAGTGGTTTGTATCATATCTATCTAATAGACTCCAGTTTGTGCATGTAAATGGAGAGTCCTCTTCACACACTGAGGTTAATTATGGAGTTCCACAGGGTTCAGTGCTAGGACCAATTCTGTTTACATTATACATGCTTCCCTTAGGCAGCATCATTAGAAGACATAGCATACATTTTCACTGCTATGCAGATGACACCCAGCTCTATCTGTCCATGAAGCCAGATAACACACACCAATTAGTTAAACTGCAGGAATGTCTTAAAGACATAAAGACCTGGATGGCCGCTAACTTTCTGCTTCTTAATTCAGATAAAACTGAGGTTATTGTACTCGGCCCTGAAAAGCTTAGAAATATGGTATCTAACCAGATTCTTACTCTGGATGGCATTACCTTGGCCTCCAGTAACGCTGTGAGGAACCTTGGAGTCGTTTTTGACCAGGACATGTCCTTCAATGCACATATTAAACAAATATGTAAGACTGCGTTCTTCCATTTGCGCAACATCTCTAAAATTAGAAATATCCTGTCTCAGAGTGATGCTGAAAAACGAGTTCATGCATTTATTACTTCCAGGCTGGACTACTGTAATTCATTATTATCAGGATGTCCAAAAAACTCACTGAAAAGCCTTCAGCTAATCCAAAATGCTGCAGCAAGAGTCCTGACAGGGACTAGAAAGAGAGAGCATATTTCTCCTGTTTTGGCTTCCCTTCATTGGCTTCCTGTTAAGTCCAGAATTGAATTCAAAATCCTGCTCCTCACATACAAGGTCTTAAATAATCAGGCCCCATCTTATCTTAATGACCTTGTAGTACCATATCACCCTATTAGAGCACTTCGCTCTCGCTCTGCAGGCCTACTTGTTGTTCCTAGAGTATTTAAAAGTAGAATGGGAGGGAGAGCCTTCAGTTTTCGGGCCCCTCTTCTGTGGAACCAGCTTCCAGTTTGGATTCGGGAGACAGACACTATCTCTACTTTTAAGATTAGGCTTAAAATTTTCCTTTTTGCTAAAGCATATAGTTAGGGCTGGATCAGGTGACCCTGAATCCTCCCTTAGTTATGCTGCAATAGACGTAGGCTGCCGGGGGATTCCCATGATGCATTGAGTTTTTCCTTTCCAGTCACATTTCTCACTCACTATGTATTAACAGACCTCTCTGCATTGAATCATATCTGTTATTAACCTCTGTCTCTCTTCCACAGCATGTCTTTATCCTGTCTTCCTTCTCTCACCCCAACCGGTCGCAGCAGATGGCCGCCCCTCCCTGAGCCTGGTTCTGCCGGAGGTTTCTTCCTGTTAAAAGGGAGTTTTTCCTTCCCACTGTTGCCAAAGTGCTTGCTCATAGGGGGTCATATGATTGTTGGGTTTTTCTCTGTATCTATGAAGCGCCTTGAGGCGACTTATGTTGTGATTTGGCGCTATATAAATAAAATTGAATTGAATTGAATTGAATTGAATGTAATGCAAGTACAGTAATTATGAGAAGAATAGTACAAGAATTGAGACAATTAGGGTACAAAGTGAAAAAAGAACAAGAAGTAAAACTAGAAAGAGGAAAACAATCCATTAGTGAAACAGGAAGTAACCATAATATAAATAAGATTAAGACACAGAGACCACACTAAACATGGAGGGAACACGAGGGGACTGGAGCATTAAAGGGTAGACAGAACAGAGGGAGGCTAAATGGGAACACAAAGAGGGAACTAAAAGCACAAGAAAAAAAAACAAACCTCAAACAGGAACAGGAGCCAAACTTAATAAACTCACTTTGTGGTGCGTTAGTATTCCTTTCTATAAGGTTCAAGAAAAGCGGATTACTAGAAATAATTGATAGATGTTGGGTAACAGATAAAAAAAAGCAGTCTTTGATAAGCTGCAAGTTGTCACATAAATGATCCGGTGCACAATACTTCCCCCTGAATTCTACTGAAGAAGTACAGACTCAAAGAAAATAGAAGTCGATGCTGATTAGATGTGCTTTCTAATTTATTGTCATGCCACTCGTTTGAGTCAAGCTTCATGTTTCAAGAGAAGACTCATAGCTTAAAATGTTATAACTGTGAGTATGCATTCACTTAATTCTGAGTGATTTTTAAACTGTGCATTACTTAACAGCCCCCCATGCTTAAATGCCATGCCAATGGAGGAGTCCAATGCAGTGCTATTTTTAATAGAGGTTAAACCAAATTCTTGCTGACTTAAACACTATTTTTCTGGTTCTAATGTAACAAAAGACCGGATGTGTGATTGCGATCCACTTGTGCCCTTTGGCCAGCTACAACTTCCTCTTAATGAAGCTGAACTGCTGTCTCTCTCTGAAAAAAGGCAAATGGTGATACTGAAATGATCTGTCCTCATGTGTGCGCCTATTAGTTTGTGTTTGTTTTTTTTCCTCAAAGCCATTATCTTCATTATTCTTCTATTATTCATCACACATTCATTATTCTGGCTGCAGTCATTACCTTTTGGTTCTCACTTCATCCATAATTGTAGTCTTCTTGTCACAGGATAGCGATAAAATATTGTAGTGAAGCATGTGTGATTTGCGCTAATGCAAACCATAGTTTGTTTTCTTTTATCTTCGTGGACATAAAAAAACTACGATTTAAACACTTCATTATGCTGCTTTCACTGATCTGCAGAGGGCAGCATCTGCCCAGTGGTTGACGAAGCTGGTTACTGTGTGTCACGTGAATCTCTGGAAGATTGAATGAGTCATCTTCTCTGAATAGGAAAAGCATTTACATCTCTCTACTTTGGGTGTACAGAAAACAAAAATTGAGAGATCCATTAAGAAAAGCAGAATTTTAAAGCCAGTCCATGTACACTATGGCCACTTTGTTAGGTACACTGATTCACCTGCTTGCATCTGTACAGTTAGTCACATGGCAGCAAGTAATTTAGGCATGTTGACAAGATTAAGACAACCTGCTCAAGTTCAACCTAGGTCAACCTTCAATAGATGAACTAAAGCAACAGAAGAACGCAAAACTGAAGCTACAATTTACACAAGCTCATCAAAACTAAAACTGGAATAATAGAAGACCCTGAGACTCTACTTTAAAGAAGGTGTTTTAGCCCTGCTAATCATTCTACAAACACAAAACAGTTTGACACCTCTGTGCCATGGCCAGAACCAGACCAGTCCCAGGGATCGGGACATGAAGCACTTTGGAAGTCAAACCAAAGTCTCCAGTGAGCTCTATTTATCCCATCTCAGAGTGTAGGTGAAAAGCTAGTTCACCCGTTCACTACCTCTCGGCAGAGCTATTGTAATTATTTATTCAGGTTGTTCCAAATTGTTCCTAAAAAGTCTCTAGGTAGTCTACAACGCTGCAGCGACAGTGCCAAAAGGGTAGAGAAAAAGAGAACATATTGCTCCCACATTGGCTTCTTTTGATTGTCTCCCCGTTAACTCCAGAATTTAATTTAAAATTCTTCTCCACACATTCAAAATCTTGAATAACAAGACCCCATCTTATCTTAAAGACCTCATAGTACCACATCACCTCAAAGGAGCACTTACTTATGCTTTTAGAGTATCTAAGAGTAAAATGGGAGGCAGAGCCTTCAGCTTTCAGGCCGCTCTACTGTGGAACCAACTCCCATTTTGGACTTGGGAGGCAACGCCCTCTCTACTTTTTCGAAATTGGGTTAAAATGTTCCCTGTTGCTAAAGCTTACATTTAGGGCTGGATCAAGTTACCCCGAACCCTTATACTGCTATAGGCTCAAACTGCTGTGAGATTTATTGTAATACACTGTGATGCACTGAGCACTTTCTGTTCATATATCACTCTAGCATGTCATTAAATTTTGTCTTTCTTGCTGTGCTCCTGTTTCTTTTCTCTTTCCCTTCACCCACCAACCGCTCACAGCAGATGGCTGCCGCTCCCTGAACCTGTTGAAGATATCTTTTTATTAAAAGGGAGTTTTTTTTCCCCAACAAACCATTGCAAAGTGCTTGATTATATATTTCCTAGAATATTACTGTGGAGTTTTTATCATACAGTATAAATCACCTCGAGGAGACTGTTGTTGTGATTTGGTGCTATATAAGTAAACTGATTTTCACTTTTTCATATTCAGATTAATGGCAGACATCACACAGTCTGAACTTATACCTGTAACATGTGGGTATAATAATCTTTGGCCACTTGGCGGCGGCAGAGTCGCCAAGTGGCGACTCTGCCGCAGTAACAGTAACAAAATTAAAGTGATGAATTTCTCACCTATTATTATTTCACCTTATTTATGTTTATGTTGCAGGTTTTATTTGGCAAGATGCAAAAATCTGTCTTTATTTCTGGTCTTTTAATTAGTTTAAATTATCCATCCATCCATCCATTTTCTTCCGCTTATCCGGGGTCGCAGCCCAAGCAGAGAAGCCCAGACCTCCCTCTCCCCAGCCACCTCCTCCAGCTTATCTGGGGGAACACCAAGGCGTTCCCAGGCCAGCCGAGAGATATGAAATTATAATTTTCTTAATTTTTATTTGTAAAAGATTTTGTTGGTTATAACCTCCTAAGACCCGAACTCTTCCACGGCCTGCATTTTTAATTTCTCTTTGATATTTGGTCATATTGGGGCCCGATGAATGTAAAAACAAAGAATTACCAGATTTTTTTTAACCTTATTTTTGTTTTTAAGAAAAATAAGAGCCAAATATGAGGATATTCGTTTAAACTTTTGATAGAACAGTAGCAGGATAACATCCTCGTAAGTGGATATCAGGCCCTTGTAGAGCAAAATTCAGTATTTTGGTCTAAATAAGCCAAAATGTGATGTCCACATATGTGGACGCCAGGTCCTAGGAGGTTAATGAGTCTTATTTAATTCGCACTTCTTTTATGGGTTAAACTTGTATTGGATGGATTAAAAATTGTGTTATTTCTTTATTTTGTTTTTTTGTTTGCTTTTTATGAGAGATTACTGTTTCTTAATTGTTCTGTTAATTCACTGACTTGTCTGTTAGTGGATTTAGCCGTGCATTATATGTTATGCTGCACTCTGTGGAATGAAATGTGCTATGTAAATACAGTTTTGCGTGCTACAAAATAATGGATTAGAGCAGCTTTAAGAGTAAAGCAGAGTTTACGGCTACAAAACACTAAACCCTTGAGACCCTTTTATAATTAAGTGCCTTCATGCATTATGTTTTCCAGTTTCCTTGTGCAGCTCAAGTCTCTCAGTGAGTGCTAAACACATATGCTTCCACTGGATGGTGCTCAATGCTCAGGGTTTATACACCTTGTTTGTACATGTATTAAAGCCTCAGCAAAAAACCTCCTCATTTGATTTTTTTTATCTTTTACATACTGGCAGGCAGGTTTTCCAACTATGAAGAAGACTGCAACAACACAAGAATCTTTTTGTATGGCAGTGTGGCAGTAATCAAATTGTAACCATGCAGTTTTATCAGTAAAAAAAAATCCAAATGTATAAAACAGCTGTTTTTAAGCTTCTAGGTTAATTTCCTTCAAATGAATTCATGCGCTTGCCTTCAAATTGTCTCTGGCTTTGGGTGTTTTTAGCTTGCACTTGAATTAATGCTTCCCCCCGCTTGTCTTTGTGTTCTGAACATTTGCCCGATGGGGGGTTACAGTCACTTTATTAGGAGGGAAATACATTACTGTATTGTTGAGTGGAGAAAGCACGAGATTCAGTCAGAGATTTCCTCTCGGAGACAGTTTCTCTTGATGACCCAAATGAAATATGAAAGCATTATGTGTGTGTTCATGTGTGCGTGTACGCGCAGAAAGCTCGATCAGTGCACTCATCCCTGCATCATTCTTTGATGGATAAGTTTCCTCCCTCCTCTCGTCACGCGTTGGTTGTCACAGTGATGACGAGTTGCTTCCTTCTGCTTTTCTGGCGGGTGGTGGGTGGGATGTGACAGTCATATGGGGCAGCTGCCAGCCAGCATCTCACTGTTCTTCAGCCCCCCGGTACACATGATAAACACCCTACCTTTTCTCCATTTCTCCATCTAATCTTTGGCAGAGCATCTTAAATCATGAGAACGATATCCTCTCACGTGTCTTTGTAAGCTGGCCTGCATGTTGCTGCATGTTCAGTAATAATAATAATAAACAGTATTAAAAACACCAGCAGAAGTGAGAAGAGCCATTACAGCAACATGCAACACAACAACAGAGTACATCTAGCGCTCAACTCCAGATGGGCTCTTCCTGTGCCAGGCAGGAAATGCAACTAGGCACCCTCGCCGTCATATTTCATCTCAGCAGAGAACATCACTTCATCTCCGAAACATCCGACGGCTGAGCTGTAAATTTATTCCAGTTTTTTTGTTCTCCTTCTCTGCATGGATTCTGCTCAAGTTGTTGTCAACATCAGCGAGGAGCGGTGGACTTTCAAACGTGAATATTTAGCCTCGGAACCTTTCCCCTGCCTGCTGCGGCTTCTCTCTGAACGGAATGGGAACGAGTTTACCGTCAGAGCACACACAGATGTGCACAGTGGCAGGGCTATCATGCAAACACACTCATCTGCATATACATGGTTGCAACATGAATGAACATTGCAAACATTCTTGCAAATATAATAATATTTAAAAAAGGAAAAAGAAAACGATTTCAAGTAAACATGTAATTTAAGCAGTTCACTATTTTTATGCCTAAAGAAATGTTTTCTGCAGGTGCGGAGGAGCTCTTTATGTTAGCAAGTACTGTCAGCTCGAACTTTAACAGGAAAATAAAAGATGTAAAACAGGTGAAGTCACTCTCTCGTCTCCCCCTGCTTCAGACAGGCTTCTTGCTGGTTTTAGCAGACAACATTACATCACCTCAGTCTGGCCACTTTCCATGGCTTCCTGATTGTTTAAGAATTGATTTGAATAATTTACTGATCAGTTTTTGGCTTTGTCCAAGGTTTACCCCGCCTCTTACCCTGTGACAGGTGAAATAGGCTCCAGCTCACCTGTGATCCTGAATTAGACAAGCATCAGGATGGATAGATGGATGATAACTTTTAAAGTACTTCTGGGGGGGTTAAATATGAAAAATGAAATGATGAACTTTGATCTTCAGACAAGGCCCTTCTGGCTGTTTTAAAGGGCCCCCATCAGGCAGAAGTCCAAAAAGTGATTTCTTTTAAAAATCACTTCTTCAAACGCTTTTTCTTTCAGCTTTATTTAGAAAATCTGATTCATTTTTAAAAACAATTTTTGCATGTTTGTCCTCACCGTTTTAACTCCTGACTATCCTGCCTTTGCTTATCTTTTTGCAATCTCTGCCTTTCAAGGAAGATGCATATATGAAGCTACTGTATTATAATTTACCAAATAGGTAGGGGCTAAATATCTTGTTTAGGCATGGAGTTTTAAAGATTATGGACTTTAATGGTTGCCAAACAAGTGAAAGATCCCCGGTTTGATTCCGGGAGGAGATATAGATCCCTTTGGGGGTTGAGTCAGAAAGATACCTGCAGCCGAAAGTAGCTTCATGCAGGCAGAAAGGTTATGATGAAAGATGTTTTTTAGCTGTATTTTGGGAAATATAGGATTCAGTAGGTTTAAAAAATAAAAGTGTATAAAAGTCTGGCCTCTGCTGATTTTATTTTGAGCCTTTTACTGAAATATCTTTTGCACATCAACATTCTCTTTTTAATCTCTTCTAGTCTGTAGACATCAGAGATGGGCAGTAACGCGTAACGCGTTACTGTAATCCGATTACTTTTTTCAAGTAACGAGTAAAGTAAGGGATTACTATTGCAAAAACGGTAATTAGATTACCGTTACTTTCCCGTAGGAACGCTGCGTTACTGCGTTACTAAAACCGTGATTTATTTTGCGAGAATGTCTCACGACAGTGACGTAAGCGAGTGCGACGTTCGTGACAACAGCTGTGTGCAGATCAACAATGGATCACATATCGAGTGCGGGAGAGAGTATGAGCTTGCAGCGTTTAAAGCGTGGAAGTACTGACCTTACTTTGAGTTTGATTCCATAAAAAGTGACAAAAACATTAGTGTCCATCGTGCGTGGGAAGAAAACTTATTTTTACAGCGAAAAAAACCCCTAAACTTCCAAGCAAGCACCGAGTAGCTACGACGTAATGGGAAACTCACAGAGAAACTCGTGGATTCTTCCACTGACCGCTGCGGCACACCTGCACCAGGGTGTGCCGCAGCACACCCTGGTGCAGGACTCCGCCTACCCCGCCTACCCCAGTCCTGCTTTACAGGTGAAAATAGAGCAAAAGGGCCGCTGAGTCTTTGACTTTATTTATTTTCTGCAGTGTTTTACTTGCATCTATTTGAAAGAGTGAGTGTAAACACACAAAAAATATTTTATTTTATGTGCTGGAATGTGCAGAAAATAGGTTTAAATATTAAACAAATTTCTTCCAGTCAGAGAATGTTGTATATAATTAAATTTTTGCTTGATGCATGAAGTTAAAAGATTAAAACTAATAAAACAAGTTTTAAAAAGGGACTTTTCCATTTGATTACATTTTGTATGATGGTTTATGTAGAAAAGGTAGAATTGGGCTGAGAGATCTATCGCTTTATCACCTATTCAGGTTGTAAATCGTGTTTTTAAAAAGTAACTAAGTAACTAAGTAATTAATTACTTTTGAAAATAAGTAATCAGTAAAGTAACGGGATTACTTTTTTTGGGAAGTAATCAGTAATTAGTTACTGATTACTTTTTTCAAGTAACTTGACCAACACTGGTAGACATCTGTAAGTGTAATAGTAAATTAAATGTTGCTGCACAGCAAGAAGGTCCTGAGTTCAATTCCACCATTAAGCCGGGGGCTTTCTGTGTGTTTTTCATGTTCTCCCTGTGTTCGCGTGGGTTCCCTCCGGGCTCCATTGCTCCCCGCGACCCTGAGAAGGATAAGCGGATGGATGACTAAATGTATGCTCAAATCTAATCTGTGTAATGTCATTTGACCTTCATTTAGCCAGCAGGGTCTTGAGTTTTAAAAAACCCCAAAAACCAACCAACCAACAAAAAATATATATGTATATATATTTTTTAAAGAGGAGAGCAAATGGCAGTCTAATTATCTTTCCATAACCAAATCACATTTATTCAGTTTTCTTCTTGATGTTTCCTAGAATCACAAGTATAATAATCCCTTTTTATCTATTTTGGCTTTTTCTTTTTCATCCTTAATTAGAATAAGGAAGAAAAGAGAGGACAGATCAAATTCCAGTAAATATCCTAGTAGACACTAATTCACACAAGGAGAATCGAGCAAAGCAAAGAGGGGGAAAAACATTAAAAAGGTCATGCAATACCTGTGAAACACTCCAGTTTTTGTTGAGTTCATGTGCTTCTGCACATGTTGGGTAGGTGTGTGTGTGTGTGTGTGTGTGTGAGACTGCATTATCCCTGTGCTGAACAGTGTAGATGATATGCTCAGTTCTGCTGTGTAGGCCCTGTGTTGAACAGATGTCACGGACGCTGATACTGTCCCCATGCTGAGCAGGAACAAATTACAGGCCGACACACACACACACACACACACACACACACACACACACACACACACACACACACACACACGCAGCAAATACAACCTTCAGATTACAGATGGCCCCTATCAGAGGCTGCTGGCTGGATTTGGAAGATGTAAATACTGAGAGGGTAATCCAGCACAGGACAGAGGGGGGTCTGAACATGGGGCAGGACTGGCACCAGATGGTGGATGTGTGTGCATGATGTGTGTGTGCGTGTGTGTGCATTTTAGAGGGAATGTTAAGCAAGCTGAGGTTCTGACATTGGGATTATGGTTTTCTGTGTTTGATGTGCCACAGATGGACCTCTACTTTATTGTCCTCAGCACAAAACGCAGGTGGATAGTAGTGCTCAAATGAAACACCCAGATTCTCTTTCATTGTCTTCCTGTCCGTGCTGAACCAAGGCAAAGGGTTGTGAACTTCTCTTATTGGTAAACGAAGGCCTTCAATTAACTCGACCTTGAGTAGCAGGCATAAGCAGAGTAAGTGAATGTGAGCATGAGCACAGCTCCACAGTAGTGAGGCAGGGAAGAAGATGGATGGAGACTAACACAAAGAGAAAGCTTGTTGTCATACAAGTGAAGCCTTGTTTTATTGTTTGACTCGCAGAGGTCACAAGCCAATCGAGCTGGCGCATTACGATATGGTGTACCATCCTCAGGAACATTTTCTACCCCGCGCTCCTCCTCATTTCACCTCCTCTCCTCCTTCCTCCTCCAGCCCCCATCCCTTACACCCTTTTTGTCCTTGCCATAATTTCATCCCTTTGCACGTCATTAGCAAGCTGGCGCCTAATGAATTTCTTATCTCTCTGAATTCAGTGGCTGTTGTGATAACGTTTATTGTTTTCGGTTTTGCCATTCCCCACGCTGGCAGCGCTGCTGTGTATGCGAACGAGAGGGTGAGAGGGAAAGAAACAGGGAGAGAGACAGATGTTCAGACGCGAAGACAGAGGCAGAAGCGAGGGGAGCGCTCACAAGTGGCGGCGTTTTATAATCCGATATGGAAGTTTAAAATGTGCGAGGAAATGAAAGCGCCAGCAGTGTGTGCATGAGAGAGGCAAGAGTGGATGGCAGTAGCCTACAAAGGGACAACTCAACAAGAACAGGTGGTGCGAGTGACAGAATGAGGAGAGCAGGAAATGTAAAAAGGGGACATAAAAAAGAAACAAAAAGCATGACTGGACCTTTTTCAAAAGACAGAAAAGAAACCTTGAAAGCAAAATGAAAACAAGAGGCGCTGACTGGAAAGCGATACAAGAAGGAGAAGCTGAGATGATTAAACAAGGGGAGAAGAAAGGATGGGAGGCAGATCCGAGGACTGCGCAGTGGCAGATGGGAGTGTTTTGGTCTGTTACTAATGTTCCTCGGAAGAATGGAAGTCCAGGAAGAGGTTAGGACAATCACACTAGCTCATATACGCACAATCGCGCTGTCAGCTGAGTAGGTGTTACCGAGGGCCCCTGTAAACATCAGCAACCACCTACCGACTTTCCCTCGGCAGTATTTAGTGACTTAGTGACCCATGTAACCCCTCACACACCGGCGTCGGTCCCAGTAGTAACGCACGGTCGATCCAAAGTGTCACCTCGCTAAATATGGGCACGCACATATATACACACCGCTCGGTGGAAGTGTTAAGCGCATTCCTCTGACACCTTTCCTGATAACAGAATGCATGCAGGGTGTGATGTGAGAGATTGGAGCTAATAGCAACTGTGCCTCGCCGTCAGAATTAGAGTAAAGTAGTGGCAGCACAAGGCCTCAGCTGAGCATTTGAGCTGTGTTTTAACGTGTGCCATAAATTGGCATTCTTGTGGCTTTGGAACTCCATTTCCACTGCAATAATATAGATTTTCTGTGACTAAATACTTTATGAAACTCACAAGTGTTTTTAAGCCTCTTCTAGTAAGCACGGCATCAAAGTTGTACATTAGATTTGAATATTTAGTGAAACGTCCAGCCTGAGAGTCTTCCTTCTGTTCACTGCTCAGTTCTGGGCTTAAATCCCAAAGTGTGTTTGACTGAAGATGTTTGACAAATATAGTTCAGAATCAAAGTTTGTATGAGATAAAGATAATTGTTAAAGAAGAAAGAAAGAAGATGGAGACAGCGGATGAATTTCTAAGATGTTTTTAATGTCATAACTAAACATCAGAACTCAACTAAATAGAGCCCACTTTATCTCCTGTGGTGCTCACAGCAAAAATAACTTACTTAGAGGGACCCAATCATAAAGAGAAACCATACCTGACACACCTGTGACCTCCCAACCTTTGTTCTATGCGGATGTGCCCTATCACATACAAATTCCCACAGACTGCAGTGAATGCTGAGACACCCTAGCACACCTCATGGATCTGAACAACATGATTTCAAATGTGCAATATATATGAAGATATTGAACTGACAGAATAAACTGCATGGATCCCAGATGGAACCACGGGCAGTTTCTTTCTTTGCCTTGTTGGCAACCCAGTAATAATTGCACAAATTACCAGGACTGCTACTAATACTATTAATGGGACTACATTCAAAAGTAAAAACCTTGAACTGACAGTAAAGTCATGTCTGCAGCACCATGTGAATAAAACTAAATAGATTACACATGCAACCTGAATTCCCAAAAAATGTTCAGAAAGGAACGCTTTTCAAATCTCAGAATCCCATCAATTATTTCCAGTGCACAATTTTAAGAAAAATATTTGCTCATTTTGAATATGACGGCAGCAATGTGTCTGACAGTTGGGACAGGGCCATGTGTAGCAGCCCTCTTCTTTAACAATAGTCTGCAAACATCTGGGAACTGAGGAGACCAGCTGTTCAACTTTTGGGAGACGAATATTGTCCCATTCTGGCCTGATATAAAATTCTAGCTGGGTCTTCTTTGTCATATGTTTTATTTAATAATGTGCCAAATGTTTTCATCTGGTGAAAGGTCTGACCTGCGGGCAAGCCAGTTCAGCACCTTCCACTATGGAGCCGTGCTTTTCTACTGGATGCAGTATGCACGATATCATTATCTTTCTGAAATATGCAAGGCCTTCGATGAAAAAGACGCTGCCTGGATGGGAGCATATGTTGTCCTATACCTTTCAGCACTGATGTAGCGATTCCAAATGTGGAAGCTGCCAGTCCATAGGCACTAATGTGCCCCACACCATCAGTCTATTTTAAAACTTTGGATAGCAGTGTTTCTGGATCATGTTCACATATGACTCCTTCTTTGCACGATGGGACTTTAATGTGGATTTGTGGATAGCATGGTGAACTGTGTTCCCACTGATTCCTGAACCGATGCAGTGATTTCATGAGATATTAATACCGGTTTTTAATGCAGTGCCATCTGAGGGCTTGAAGATCTCAGGCATCCACTACTGATTTTCTACCTTCTCCCTTGAGCGTGAAGATTTCTCCAGATTCTCTAAACATTTTGATGATATTATTTATTATGTGGGAAGTCTTCATAATTTTACGTTAACCAACATTATTCTGAGAATGTTCCAGAATTTGTATATACAGTCATATCACATACCTCTGGCCAGTTAATGAATGAATCCAATTAATCTGCTGCTCCAGTGGTTTCTTTATAGAAAAATATTGTTTGTATGTGTTGCCACTAGGGCACAGTCTACTAAAACAGTCTGCTCTGTGAAAACAGAAATCTAAAATGCAAGCAATGTCATGTGACACCCTTAATAAGTCTCTAATACCTAATCTAAAGTCCTCCTAATCTAATACCAGTGCTCTCTTTAGACCGTCGAGTAAGTTAGCCCTTGTGCTCTGACCCCTCACAAAGAAAAAAAAAGAAAGAAAATGTAACTCCTAGATCGATAAGTTGAAGGACAGCAGGGAATGAGTGTGAAAAGAAGTGACACGTACGCACACGTGTGTAAAGATCTCCTGAAGGAGAGGTCAGAAAGAGGTGAGCCCTGTTTTTAAATGATTTTAACCCAAGCTAAGGCTTTGAGGAAAGGAGAAGTCTCAGGAGCGCTTAAAACTCGCTTTGATGCTTCCAACTGATGTTGATATACTACTTTGAGGCCATCGGACATATAGGGTATTAAAAAATATTTGAGGCTACTGAGGGCTAAGTTAGAGCTACCTTTGGGCTGCTTAAAAGCGCAATGTTATTACTACATATTGTGCATGTAATAATCAGTCGGGAGTCAGGCCATTTTAATTTGGCCTTCATAAAAACTCTCTGACAATTAGAATTTCAAATTATCCTAGTCTCTTGCAAGTGAAACCGTACAAACTTTCCATCCTGTTCTGCACCAGCAGCTCAGACAGCCATTGTACATGGGGTAGCGAGTCTACACAAGGACCCAGCAGCTTCATTATACTCCCAGTCTCATCACAGTACACCCAGCCAGAAAGCAGCCACCGTGCCGCTCGGCGCTGCCGAGCCTGCCAACCGTCCACATGTCCTGAGCACGGCTGAAGTGGGCGCGGCCTGCAGAGAGACGCTTTACTGCCTCCACAGGAACATCAGGAGTGCAGTTCTGCTTGCTGTCCCCACACATATGGCCTTGTTTTTCATTTTTTGGGTGTACACAGCGGAGAGGAGATGGTGAAGCTAGTAAAGAGGAGAAAGCAACAGAAAGGAAGAAGGAGATAGAGATGACCAGACAAAGACAGACTGGAAGAAAAAGAGAAAGAGAGAGGAAGAAAGGCAGAGCGGCAAGAAATGAGTAATTGAGGGAGATAGAGAGAAAAGGGTTGAGAGGGTGTGAAATGCGAGAAGAGAGTTTGATTTGTTTTTCGGCAGTGTCGTGCTGTCACAGAAATGTGTTTACCAGCCCCTACTTTGCCATTAGTGACACTTGGGCGCTCCTGTAGAAGAAACCAAATAGGTTGATAACTGCCTCATGTATCCTCCAAATATCCCCATAGCTCTCCATCTGTTGGACTGTGTCTGTCCGTATGTCTCCTCTCCTCTCGTCATCAGTTCCCCCTCTCTCTGTCTCCCTTTTCTCGCCTTTTGTTTTTTTCCCCCTCTTGTTCCTGTCTGTTACCTACTCGTGCTCAACCTTCCTCCAGGTTTGAGTCACTGCTGAAGCCGAATCAAGGTTAGAGCAGTGAAGAGCATGCAAATTAGAGAGAGCAGGACGGACGCAGATGCTGTGTCCAATTTTAGGGATCACCTCCTTTGAGAGATGTGGCCTACTGAGGTCTAGCGTCCTAAAATAAGTCTGGCTGTAGAAGATTTAAAATAGAATTGTGAATTTCTGCTGCAAAGAGTTTTGCAGGTTTTGTTGCAGTTATTGAAAATACTCTTGCTGGTAGCCTACCTGACCACAAATACCTATTTAGGATGACAGTCCATCCTACATTTCCTGTTACAGACACGCCACTAGGATAGCTAACAGCTGGGGTTGAGGCTGATTCAATGAGCACATGATAAAGAAAAAGGTCAACTCTGTACAAAGATAATTTGCACTACTGATGTTTCACAGACAAGTGACCACTTACCACCTAACAGCACTGACTCGTCCGCTATTTGGAACGAGTGATAATCATGGTGATGATGAAGGATCAAATGAATAAGGCCTCAGTGACAGCGGCCTAGAGAGCAGTCTCCAACAATTTAGACAACTTTCAGGCATGAGGGAAAAATCAGTACTCCAAACCCGTTGCGAGTGGTTGTTAGAGGTTTATGGCAATTGCTGGGTAAATGATCTCTAAAGCATCAATCAGAGGCCCAGACTGGCCAGTGACCCCCTTGGCAACTACTTGTCGCTAGGAAAAACTGGTTGGGAAAAATGTCCTTGTGACTTCTATGGTTGACCACTGAAGCGACTGTGTTTTATACTGGAAAAGTGCATCTCTTTCAGAGACTGACCTTGATTTTGACTCTCTCAGAGCAAAATGTAAATACTACTATAAGCATCCAGCGCACACTATAGGCTGAAACAGGATTACAAGAACGCAAAAGACCACAACAAGGGGTGATCTTGCATTAACAGCTGCTGGCTGGCTATTACATAACTCCTGAGTCCCTATTAGCAATGCAAATGGAAATGGAAAAGAAAGAGAAAAAAAAAGGCGGTATATTGTTCCCAGAGGAACCCTCGCTAGTGGGTACTTACTCTGAGACAGTCCCCTGGAACTATTTTGTCCAAGCGCTGCTGTTTAGAGGTGCAAAACAACAAGAAAACTGGTGATTATCTAAAAGGATATCGGCAGACCGTGGACTAAGAATGGGTTAGCTGTGTCCTTGAGATCTTTGCACTTTACCTATTGACATCTCTTCAATATGAAATACAATGCATGCCTGTCAAACTTTTTCCATTTTCCAAAACAGGTGCATGAAGCCATTTAATGCTCACTTTCTCATCTCCTCTGCCCTCTTTGTTCCTAATCTTTTTTTAATCTTTTTGAATCCCAAACCCCATACTCATAAAAATACCATTTCACACTGAACAAATAGCCCTTTCTTTTCTTTCTTTTTCTTTTTTTTTTGGCTATTCACACGTCTTATGTCTTTTTTTGTCTATAACCTGCCAGTCACCTTCATACAGTTGTACCTCTGACTTCATAGCACTTTTGTCTTTCAACCTGGCTGCTTTTATCTCCATTGCCTGCATAATAGCTCGTGTATCCATCTTGCTGCCAATCTCTGCAGCCCCCTCTATTTTGCCCTTTAGCAGCCTGCAAGGTCTCTCTGTGTTTCCGCCAGGCTGTCAGACTCACTTTCTCAGACTCAGCTCTTGCAGACTGCGTTGACTAACAGAAACTCCTCAATGCTGGAAGTGACATTATGTGAAGAGCTTAGAATAAGTCCCAAATAAGACATAACTGTCATGGTCATGGGTCATTTGACCCAGCGTTTTGTGTTTATTTTTTATTATTATTTTGTTGTTGTTAATATGATCCTTTGTTCTAGTTTATGTTGATTTGTTTATGTGTTTGGGTTTACACCCTTTGGTTCTTAAGAGGTTTGGTTTTGCGCTCCCTCTGTTTTGTGTCTGCCCATGTGTTTCCTCTGTTCTGTCTGTACCGCATCTCAGAGTCCAGGCTGTGCATTTCCTGTTTTATTTTGAAAGTCTGTGTCTTTTATCAGTGTGTTCTGTTTGTGCTCTCCCTGTCTCGTCAGTGTAATCAGTGTCAGCCGTGTCTCCCAGCTGTTTCCTCTTAGCTCTGTTCACCTCTTGTATTCGCGTCTTCCCCTGCTCGTTGTCGCGTCGTAAAATCAACCTTCATCGTGTGATCCGTTAACCTGTTTGCCTGCCCGTTAGTTTATGTTTTCCCAGTATAGTTGTCTCATGTTTAATCTGCAACTGGCAATAAAGCTGTTTGTTTTCAGTTTCACCCTTGCCTCCGTGAATCCGCATTTTGGGTCCTTTTCCCTGCCTGCCTGCACACAGACAAGACAATAACGAATCTGAGTGACGCCAACAACCCAAGCAAAGTGACAACATTTAAAAAATGAACCTTGCTCTTATTTGACAATAGAAATCTGACCTTAATTGACAAAAAGATGCCAGTTTTGCTTTTATAGATAGATTATAAAATGCCATTCAGTCTTCCCTTCTCCTCCACTGCATTGAATAATCCTGCCAAAAGCAGGCTGGAGGTGAAAGGTGGGACTACACTGGGTCTCGCTGCGGCTGCTGCCAAATTCTTTAAAGGCGTAAGCCTCTTCTCATATTCTAGTGTCAGACCTGTCACAGAGCGGTGCTCAAAGAGCAAGATAGAAAATACCCTTTGTTAATATTTTAACGGCCCTAATGGTTAGAGATCAGACAGAGTGACAGGAACAGGTAAAGCAGATTGAATCCAATGGTCAATACATAGAAGAGAGCTGAGCCAAAGTAGTCTACTCTGAGGATTTTTTTCTTTTCTTTTTTTTTGAGTCAACATTCGACATTGCAGTGTTGACTTAAAGCTGTTGACTTAAGGGATGGAAAAGTAATGGAGGAGAACAGAAAAAGATGATGGGAAAAAAAGAGTATTAAATATAATGGAAAAATATCAAAGACAAAATCTGTTCTGTGGGTGTGTGTCGCCATCTGCGTCTCTATGTGTATGAGTTAGTGAAAGTCCGCCGAGCCTTGTGGCCGTGTGCGTGTGCATGTTTGTGTGCCATCTTGGGAGCAGCTTGTGAATGGGAGGATTTAAAGGGGAGAAGTTTGAGCAGAAAGCTGCTGGAGGTAATCTTGTGGCCTACAGCTGATAACAGCTTTCCACCTGGAGCCTCTTAACAAACGCCTGGACCACCATCAATCAACCAAATGTCCTTCAGAGAGAGAGAGAGAGAGTGAGAGAGAGAGAGAGACTGAAAGTGTTTGAAGTTTAGAGATTAAGAATGACGTGATGCAGTGCAGGACTATAAATTTAACCTTTTAAAGCCTAAACCATGAAATAAATGCCACAAAATTCTATAAAAAAACAAACAAACAAGTGTTTTTTTTAACATTCTGAAAATGCTTTAACAATAAATTAGATCATAATATATATAATTTGCATTTATATTTGCTATATCTGGCAATTTTTGCAGTTTATTGCCTACAAATGTATTAAACTATTTGATTATTTTTTTTCAAGGGAAAAAAAAAAATCACAGTGGCGATTTAGAAATCGCAAAAACTCATGTATCAAATGGCATTACTGTGTCAAACATTTGAGGATGGAAATACATGCAACTTTTTGGGGGGTTTTGCTCATATTTACAATCATTTTCAAAGGGCTCTCCATCAATCTGCTCTTTAAGTCTGACAGCTGTTATCAGATCTAAACTCCTCTTCTATTCCCAACGTCAAACAAACAGTGTGGCATCACTGAGAGTTAAAAACTGTCTAAATTCTTTCATCTTTAATAAAATGATCTGGCTGCTCTTCCAGGTGTAACAATAATATTTAACATCCAGGCATCCATGAAAACAGGACTTGTGAAGATGAACAGAGTTAGAAGTTAGCAGGGAGTTAGCTCGCTAGTTCCCATCCAAAGATGATATACCATGTTCTGACTGAGGGATTTCTAAAAAATAAAAACGTACAGCTCTGCTATCACTTCGGACATAAATGAAGACAGAAAACGAAATATCAGTGATGTTTGTAGGATTACTGAAGTTGCAGCAGCTAGCGTATGATACATGGTTAGCTTACTATTTTCCATTCAATAAAAGGTAACATGAGGGTTCTCGATGGTTAGAGAGACAAATGCAATCGCATTACAGGAAAAAGATGCTTTAAACAGACCAAACTTCAGTTAGGAGAACAACTGAGATAATCCATCCACAATATGAGGTTAGTCATTATTATACTGCTGCATTGTTTGGATTACTCATTATGAAAAATTCCTGAAATCTCTTTTAGCCTCAGAGTGATTCTTTCCTGACGCGATCAAGTATTTGGTGTCTGGCAAACCATCAAACCATGAGCTGTTAGGCAGTAGTTACATCGTAAGGTTTTAAAAACTGAACTTTAAAACGTGCTACAGATGAATTGTGCTACTAAAAACCCAGAGAAGCCAACAGTGATCACTGAGTATTTTGTAGGGGCTTGTTCAGCTTTAATATATCAAGATATAAAGCATTAAAACACACTAAAAAGACAACAGAGTTCATTTTAGCACGTTACACATCTGAAGTGTGGAGTAAAAGTAGCCCACCTCACAGTGTCAGTGCCAGTGAGGTCACTGTTTGGTGAGATTACAGGTGCACATTATCTGTGTTTTACCGGGTGAAAAACAACTGCAGCTTGAGATCGTAATGAGAAATATAGTCTGATATGAAGTTACTTTTCAAGTACCCAACCTGAACACAAGCTGTTACAATAAATTGGTGTGGCAGTCTTCAAACTTCAGAAGTCTGCAACACGAGAAATGCATGGTGGAAAATCTTAAACTGTATCCCAGACGTGATTGGGATGCATGCGGTGGCACATCAAATGTGTGCGAGCGTGTGTGCGCACATCTGTCCGTCTGTCTGGTCCTGGCCTAATAGGGGCTCAGCCCACGCGTTGCTGACAGAAAATCAATGACCCACTCTGTAGGCCCAATACTTCTACCTCTATGTAGTGAGAGAGAGAGGAGGAGAGAGCGAGGTTGACCCACTGTAAACACTATGGATTCATGTCCAGGGCTTATGACAGAGTTGTCACACATCTCCTGTCACTGAATCTTGATTTCCATTGTGGACTCTAATCTTCCTGGGCTTTCATGCTTGCACGCAACCTTGACAGCACACAGATTAGTACACCAGATGCACAATACCATTTGCACTACTAAAAAAGCATTAAGCTAGAGACTTGCAGTCTAACGTTCCCCCACTGGGGTCAGGTTAATCAGATTACCCACAACTTTAGTCATTAAAGACGCTTCTTGGGCAACAGAACAGATGAAAAACAATAAAAGAAAATGGAAAGAAGAGTTCCACGGAGTTAAACAGTAAAAGTGCAGATTGTGTACTGTCTTGTCTGCATCCTGGCAGTCAACTGTGGTTCTTGCTGAGTCTGAGGCAAGGCACGTGGGAGCTGTGTGAAAATCTGCAGTGAAGGTGTGAGGACTCAAAGTTAAATTAGAATTTTAAGATAAGATAAAATGAAATTTTAATGATCCCTATGGGGGAATTAGTTGGGTACAGCAGCAAAAGTAATATGATTCGACAGCAAAATTGGCTATACAGAACAAAGGGAAAAAGGAAAAAAAAACACACAATAGGGGATATCTTAACCCGAGTGGGGAGAGCCTCTGTACATGTATTGACTCACAATCATTGGACACTTTATTAAATATCTAATCAGTCAATCACAGCAGCAACACAATGCATTTAGGTATGGAGACAAAACAAGCTCAAACAGCGCATCAGCATGGGGAAGAAAGATGAGTTATGTGACTTTGAATGTGGCATGGTTGTTGCTGCTGGTGTGAGTACTTCAGAACCTGCTGCGGCTTTCTCACACAACCATCTCTACACTTTTAGGGGACGGACTGAAAAAGAGAAAATATCCAGATCCAAACGACAGTTCTCTGAGTGAGAAAGCCGTGTTGATGACAGTTTCTGAGGAGAATAGCCAAACTGCTTTGTGCTCAAGAAGGCAGCGGTAAACCTGCTGACCAATCATTACAAATAAAGTATGCAGAAGTGCATCTCTTAATACAAGTACTCTGAAGCAGATGGGTTATACCAGCAGAAGACCATAGCAGGTGGCACTCTCCCCAGCTGAAGCAGTTCTGAAGGCAAAAGGAAGTCCAGCCAGGTACTGGTAATGAAGTGGCTAGTTAGTGTACATCGCATTGCTAATATGTGCTGAATACAGTATGCATATGTGAGATGAAATGTCTCTGAATCTCAGCTGTAATAAGAATTCCCTGCTGTGTTTGAAACTGGTCGAAACATCGTTACTTGTTTTAAGAAAGGCCTCTTAAAATTATCACATTTTTACATGCAGTTCACAAAGCCTGAAATGATAAGGCTTATCTGCAGTATGGACAGGCAGAGTAGTGGCTTTGTTGCAGAGCCAAGACAGTTCACAGAGAAACACTTCATGGTGGCCGGACGGGTGAACAAATGTCGCACTGACATCGGAGATTGTGATGCTTGTTGGATTTTTCCTCCCTGAAGTTTTTCCTGTAACTATGATGCTCTCACTAAACCTCAAAGGACATGTCTGAGATATTAAAAAAAAAAAAAAAAAAGGCATGGATTTTGGCATTTGTGTAAGGCATCACATGAGAAACTCATTATACGCTTTCATATCTGAGCATAAAGGTCTGGACTGCTGTTTGCCATCTTTGCAGGGCTTACGTGCCACTTTCCAGTCTTTGTGCTAAGTTAAGTGAGCGGGAGGGTATCATTCTTATCAAATAACTCACTGCCACAAAGCAAATAAATGCATTTCCCTCTTTTTCTGCAGCGCTGATTTGTAATCATTTTGAAGGCTTTAAAGGCAATGACTTTCCGAACCAACTGGATCAGGCTGAATTGCGTTTGGTTTTCTGATTAATGGAATGAAAATGTAATATAACAGAAGAGAAGTGACCAGAACTGAACTAAACTGAGCATAATGAAATGGAACAGACTGGAGTGGATAGAGGCAGGAGAGCAGAATCAAAAGGGAAGGACCAAAACAGTATGTTGTCGAGCAGAACAGATCGCCATACAGCGGATTAAAACGGAGCAAAGCGAAATGGACTGAAATATACAAACAGGGATGCCACAGAAGAAAACAGAAAGCCAAGGACAGAATAAATAAATGTTAAGAATAAGTAAACACTAAACAAAGCCAGAGCCCGGCAGGGCAGGGCAGAAGAAATGGAATCAGGCGGCCTAGAGGAGGTCAGCCGACTCCTGCCGCAAGCTCTGTCTCCCGCTGTTGTGTGGATTTCCCTGCGAAATACTGGATCACATGGTAATCTCAGTCTAATACACAAATCCCCAACCCCAATCCAATCAAACCTAATACTCCCACTGGGCCAAGCAAGAGCCACCCACCCGCCATCCCCCCCATCAGCTTCATCAAACACCAACATCGCTCGGCACTTCTGAGAGGTGGAATTTCCTCGTCAAAGCGGTGTAAGTGTATGAAAGGATTTACGTATTTGGCACTGGAGGGTGTAGCGCCCATGTCAAAAAGCTTTTGAGGAAATGTTTCGCTCTGTAAAATAACATCTTTTTATTTGAGGTGTTTGGATGAAATGGGAGTGAAGGTTCAATACTACAAGACTCAGATCAAACGGCATATGTAGAGTCACAATATGTTTCATTTTAATTCACATAAATGCAGGAGAGAAATAGTGTGGACTTAAAACACACACAGGGATATAGCATGTGTGTGTAACTGTGTGTCTGTGTGCATGTAATGCCCAGCCGGCAGTGTTTAATGCTGTCCCAGAGGGTTTTAATCCAGATTATCAGGAGTATAAAGTCACCGAGTCTCCCTCTCAGCTCAGCCTAGTCTAACGCTTAGCGTCCACACACAGACACGCAGATCTCCTCACTCTTGCTTTCCCTTTTTCAATCTGTCTCACACACGCTTGCACACACAAAAGGGGGGTTGGAGGATTGGGAAGGGGTGGGGGGTGGGCCTTGGTTGGATTATCCTCTAGGGGGTGCTGTGTATCCAGAAACAAAGCCTCATCCTGGTTGGTGTGTCTGAAGCAGACGATGTCTCCTCATGGCTGCGATTCAACACGCTGCGTGAAGACCTCAGATCAGCCGCATTCAGCTTGACCCATTTCAGCATATTCACAATGTTACTGTTGACTCGTTTTACATTTCTATGATGCCTTCACCCTGCAAATCCTCTTTGTCTTACAAGAAATAAACATTTGATCCCGTGACATAACAACCGAGGCATATATATCCAAACGGTACCAGTTATCGATAGCCGTTTAGGTCATAAGCAAATGCCAGATTTCCCATCCACCTTTGAGGCAGCCGCTCCATCATTTACATACAGCAGTGTGATCTGCATATCGACCAGTTGGTCTGGATTCATTTCAGTGTGTTTAATCTGATAGTGGAGATTGATGCTTGCAGCAGGGTAGGCTGGTCCGTGTATGTTTCCTCATATTCCCTCGCTCACTCAGACGTTGCAGTGACAGGCAGTCTGATTGGATCACAACCAATCATTTTCCACTCAAATAGAGAGCAAATGAAATGTCTCTGCTACATGCAGTGCTGTGCATGGTTAGGATCCAGTAGGCACAGAGGCCCTTCCCTTATTTTCCTCTGTAAATACAGCGAATATCTGTATAGTTTCTTGCTATTCATTGTGCTCTTCGTCTTCTCTTTTGCTGTATTGTTGCTTTCCCCTCTGAGATCGCACTACCTCTAGGTTTTTCTCCCCCTCTTTCGCATTCTCGCTGCATGCATGTTTCCTGGTGCTCTGTAAATTAGGCTGAAAATGGAAGATTAACCTCTGGAGATGAGAAGCTTTCTTAATGCGCTCTGTTCCTCTCGCTCCTGGTCTCTTTTCAGTAAACCACTGCATTACAATATTATTTAATGGGAGCATCTAATTGGAATCAGCTGGAAAGCAGAGAAACTGGGTGGCCAAACCTTTTACTAGGCTGTTAGATTCAAACATGGAGGATTATGCTCATTAAAACACTCTAGTGCTCAATTTATTTTGTGTGAAAGTGTGTGTGTGTGTGTGTGTGTGTTTGTCAAGACAGATAAGGCGAGTGGGGAGTTTTCTGGGAATTTGCATGTGCATCATTCATGGTTGCACAAGTTACTTGACCTCATTATTTCACCTAATAATTGAAAATTGTTCCCAAAACTACATTTTTCCAGCATTAAACATTTGAATTATCAGTGGATTGTCATTCTATGGGCCTTTGTTGCATTTTGTACCTCTAAAAATGTTCCAGCTAACTTCCTGTATAGTTTACTGGCTTCAGCGTGGGTCCCTCTGCAATCAAAATGAGTAAATACACCGAGTCCTTGTTTGCTGCTCCTTTAAACAATTACAAAGGAAGCTTTTTTAGCAGATGTGGGCGGCCTTTTCTGGTTCTGTTCAGTGTGAACGTTGCATTGCAATCCTACAGTAGGTGTTGCAATGCCTAAATGACAGCGTAAAACCTCTTTTTTTCCCTTCTATTGTATTTGTGTTAAAAAAGAGTACTGATTCATAAAACATGTAGAGAAAGCATGTAAGTTGTTTCGTTACTACACACAGCAGCAACGACTAAATATAAATAAAATAATGAATAAAAATGGGCCAAGTCACAGATGATTGTCAGCTGGTTTTGTTTTTACAGAGTCGTGCAGTCTTTTCACCATTGCTTTGTGCAAAATGCTATTAGCTTCAATTTTAATGTCAATATAATAGAACAATAAATCAAACAACTGTTTATACTGTGTGTGTGTGTGTGTCTCCTCCCCAGCATGAACTCTTTTGGTTAAGTCAGACAACTACAGCTCATTCAGAACTCTGCTGCTCGAGTCCTCACTAAGACCAAAAAAGTGGACCACATCAGTCCAGCTCTGAGGTCTTTACACTGGCTGCCTGTCCGTCAGAGGATAGACTTTAAAGTTCTGATGCTGGTCTATAAAGCTCTTAATGGTTTAGGACCAAAATACATCAGTGACCTCCTGACCCAGTATGAACCTTCCGGATCCCTCAGGTCATCTGGATCCGGTCTTTTATCAGTTCCCAGAGTCAGAACCAGACACGGAGAAGCTGCATTCAGCTTTTATGCTCCTTATATCTGGAACAAACTCTCAGAAAGCCTCAGATCAGCAGAAACACTCAGTTTATTTAAATCCAGGTTGAAGACTCACCTGTTTTCAGCTGCATTTGAATAAAACACCAAATCCACACTGTTAAGCTTAAATTTCCAAACTTACGTTTAAACTACTGATTTTATCTACTGTTTTTTATTTATTTATTTTTTATCAATTTTAAATCATGCTTTTTATTTGTTTTTGTTTTTTAATATCTCTGTAAAGCACTTTGAATCACCTTGTTGTTGAATTGTGCTATATAAATAAACTCGCCTTGCCTTGCTTGCCTTAAACTACTCCACGTACCAGTGCCAGTAGATGAGCTGCTTAGGAACATCTTATCTCTTCAATTTAATGTTGTGTTTAGCAGAGTGGCTCCACTGAGAGGCAATATTGGCTGGTTGGTCCATTATTTTGGTCCAGGTCAAAAAATCTGAATACAACTATTGGGTGAATTGCCATGACATTTTGTACACATTCATTGTCCCTGGATAATAAATTTGATTTGTGCTATCACAGGATTTTCCTTCGCTGACATTTTTTTGGTTTATAGAGAAATGTCTCCACAAATTTTGGACATATAGGCATAACATTTACTGTTGCTATTCCTTGCAGGAATGTCTTTGGTGGTTTGTTAACTCTCTACAAGAAGCCTACTTTTAATTTGCTAAGCGGACTTATGACCAATCATCTTGTCCTCAGCTTTGTAGTGCTAATCAACATGCAAATATGCTAAAACTAAGATTATGTTATCATGTGCATGTCAAAATATAAGACTTACAATCCTGTAAAAGACTGTAAACTGTATATAAAGAGTTAATATTCACCTTACAGTCTCAAATCAACCAAGCGTTCACCTCGACCGCAAAAAAATGTGAACATCCAAAATGATTACTTTTGCGTCACATATCAAATACTTTTCAAGATATGTTTTTGAAAAATGGACCAGTGACCCACTTTCAGGTCTTTTTTTTTTTTTTTTTTTTTTTTTTAAAATCTGGCAATATTTCAATACTGTATCTCAGAAACTATCAAAGATAAAAATTTGAAAGTTAAACTGATCTTTCTTACCATCAAAATGATTCAGTGTCTGTAATTTGGGACGCATTCATTAAGTATTGGCTGGTTAAAAAATATAAATAATAGTCCAATGCTCCTGAAAATTTTGAGCGCATATTAACCAAAACGGCAAACTGCCAAAGACAACTAGTGATGATTTTTGGATAGCATGTAGGTGAACTGCTGTAAAACTGTAAAATAAAGCATGTAGAATCCTTTTAACCTAAAACTCTTAGTTGCAAAAGTTTAGATTTCATGCTGAATAGAGCTAATTTGACAACACTACAAAAACATAAATAACAGGAGATTTCTGGAAAAAAATCTGGATTTTTCAGATGGAAATGAAACAGTCATCTTGTTAAAAAAAAATTTCATTTTCAAGGCCTACCCTACCTACCTACCATTTGAAGCCAGGAAGAGTCTGATAATTTATGTAAAAATAAACTAAGAGGCACAAAAATGCATTTATTTAATAAATTATCTTCTCAGGTATGACTAGAATAGTTAAAATAACACTCTGTAGCTTCGGCAATCTCACAAGAATTCCAAGAATTCCCTGACATTTGTGAGTCTTTATACTGAGACTAAGATTATTATTCCTAACTTTGTTGTAATGGTTACTATAGTTACTATTCTCTTACCGATAAATGAAAAAACTACAGCGAAAAAGAAGCTTGCCAGTGCCTTGTCCCTGTTGTGGATGGTATTATCTCAAACACTCGTTTGGTTGCGCTTGTATTTGTTGCTTCTCTCTCTTTTTTTTATAAAGAAAACATAAAATCAAACTGCAAATGTTTCACAAAGGTATTGTAGTTTCTGCCAGGCTTGTAAAACTGCCAGAAATTCAAATTCTACTTCACTACCCATCATTTCCTGGAAGTTTTCTATGAATATTACTTAACCTGAATTTCTGTCTGCAGAAATCTACAGTCCTTTGTACAGTTGAAAATCGCTGCTTAAATGCAAGGCATAAACAGTTGTTGATTTTTTAATTGGCCATATGCCAACTGGGACCTTTATTGAAAATAATTTCACCTCCACGCTAAAGCTTCTAAGAACCATTGCCAGATCTGTGTGTTTACTAACTCTCCAAACCCCCCCAAATATTTGCTGCATCATTTAAATTATAGCATTTTCATCTTCCCCTATATAGCTTTACTGCTAACATCTAACTCTGTTGAACCTTGTAATCCTCTTGGTCACAGATGCCTTGATGCTGCGCTTGAGTGCAACACCTGGCAAAACAGCTACACTGATCACTCTGTTGGAGTTAAAATCACGTGCAACAATTTTTACTCTTGGTATCTGCCTGCTTTTGGGATCTGAGTGTTAGAACCCAGAAACAGCAATTAGCTTAGACTTAACCAGTAAATTGTCATTATGAGTTGTGTTAGGGAGCCTAAAGCACTGCTGTGCATAAGTGAAACCTCACAGATCTTCAGCGAAACAGCAGCGATGTTTATCCTGTTCAGATTATTTCACTGCTTATCATTAGCGACCAGGTCCTGTGACATACTTGTTTATGGTGAACCCTGCCTCTAGCCCAATGCTAGCGTGAATGAGTTTCAGCGGCCCATTGTGGGTTTCTATAGAATAAAGTTAATTAATTCAATGTACTAGGCATGTCAAACTCATTTTAGTTTGTGGTCCACGTTGGGCCCATTTTGAGCTCATGTGGGCCAGACCAGTGAAACTGCTCTTTCTGCCAGTGTAGAGAAATTAAATACATATTTAATCCCCGAGGCTATAACATTTATTAAAACACAATAAAAAGTCTTAGATTTCTAATCTTTTTCACATTTTATTTTCCATTTAATTTCATTTGGAGTCTTTCTAGGGCCAATTCTGGCCCCCGAGCCTCATGTTTGACACCCCTGGATTGGACAGATGACAGCAGAGACTGACAGGCAACCACAAAAATATCACGTTGGTGCAGCTGTTTTCTATGCTTACGTACTGATAGTATGCTTTCATTACAGATCATAACTTTGGCTTTAGTTGTTAATAGCAGTTAAACACTTAAAAGACAAGGTGAAGTGTTGCTCAAACAAACACACAAACCTCGACCCACACCCACCCACACACACACACACACACAAACTGCTCTCAGGTTATTACAGGGTGTCATTATTTAATTCTTGCTCATTAAATGCTCCAGACAATGACAAAGCGCCTCAGTCTCTGACAGCCTCTTTGTTAACCCTCTCCCTCTTATCTCTTTCCGCCTCCTATTCTCGCCCCTCTCTGCTCCGCTTTGTGTCTATTGTATGACACTCAAGGACGATTTGACGGCATCCCCAGCCACCACTTAAACATCCCTATTCATCTCCAAGTAAAACCTGCACGGGAGAGAGAAATACCAACTCAAACTGTCGAGAGAACAATTTGCGAAAGCCTTGGAATGTCAGATACCTCTCGCCACTTACTGGTAATATAAAACTCACGCTGATGGAGACAACGCTGATGGCATTGGCGGCGGAGACAGTGGTGATATAAGATGTCATAACCCTGTGTCCTTGCGCCGAGTGTTTCAGAAGCATCAATCTGTTTGACCTTTATCTGGGACTCAAGCCTGTCTACACTCAAATTTTTCCTCTCTATTTCTTTCACTCTCTCCTGGCCTGCCCTGACAATGATTGTTACAAAGAGTGCTGGGAGTCTACATGTGTGCCCGTGCGAGAGCGAGGGCGAGAAAGATCGAGGAAGATGGAGAGACAGAGAGAGGCTGCCCCTGAGTGCATTCGCGTAAGAACTGGGGGCCACCTGAGAGCAACCGAGCACAGAATAGCGAAGATGAGAGAAAATGAAGAGACAAAAGCACTTCCCTGGTGTAATTATGCTTTCATTTCATGGCCAAGTATCCACATGATGTGCCCTGCATGCAGAGACACTCATTAGGGTTATGGCACATCAGGAATATAACTGGCATCTGCCTGTTGAGAGCAAGCAAAAGTAGATGCACTGTCAGGGTGCGACTTCGAAAGCAGCGCCAGTAAAAGATGCAGGGGTTACAACTGTGCAGTGCGGCACAACGGCGAGCACATAAAGAGCACGCTCTCACATTTGCATGCATACAAACACGTTTTTTCTTTTTTTTTTGAGCAAACATAGCTGGTATTATTCTGCTAATAATGATGGTTCTAGTGGTTGTTTTGATGACTTTTAGGGCAAGTTTTTTCCCCTCGTTTTTCATTTTGGGGAGTAAATATCAAATTTTTGGATGAGCACAGTCTCTCCTGTGATGCTCATGAAAGGAAAACACCAGAGCAAACAACAAACCCTCTCAAAGCATTACTACAAATACAAACAAAGCTCAGAGCGAATCCACAGAACTTACCCTGCATCAGAGTAGAATTCCCCCTGCGTCCCCTCTGCTAGTAAAGCAGTCGGTTCCTGATGCTTGGATCAATGTTGCAACAAATAACTCTAATATGTCTGACTGTGAGCGCTGTCATGCCCTACCTTATGCACCGCTGAAGAAGAATGGGATGTTAATGTGGTTAAATATGCGCTCTCATTACTGCTGGCAGAGACTCACTTCATTAACAGCCCCCTGCTAATGTGCCACTTTACTTTTTTTGTACTTTTTGTGTGCGTTCGCCAGTCTGTGTGTGTCACTGGCTTGTGATACGTGAAGAGAGAGATAGAAAAGTTGGGTGATGGAAAAGTGCACGTCTGCGCTCCAAACACACTGTACAGGTGTTTGAATGCAGGCATGACGGAGGATGAAACAGACATCTGTGTGCCTGCGGTTCTGCAGTATTAACTAAATAAGCAAACTCCAAAGCTGTCAGATATTGATCAGTCCGCAATTTGTTCTGTCTTATGTAGTCCTCATCCACATATCCTCATTTGTGAGTCATTGGGATGTAATAAGGGAAATCAATGAAAAAAAATAATGGCTTCCATGTAGATTCACCTCAACAGAATCAGGAGTACTGATATTTAGTATATTCTTATAGCACTTTAGCACCAAAAGCATTACAATTCACCCAAGCACATTTATTGTCAAAGTGCTTTCTATCTAACATTCATGCATCCCAGAGCATCTACGGGTTAAGACTGGAATAAACCGCCAAACCTTCCAAGGAAGCAATGAGGTCCTGAAACACATAAAACCCTCTTCTTGTCATATTTTAACACACGGTGTGTATCATCTTTGGGTCATTTTCAGAGACACAGTGATACCCCTTTAGGGTTGTTTTACTTCTCGATAAACAACCAAGAACAAAGGAGTTCAAGTCCTGTACAAGGCCATGTTTTCTGCCCTTATTTTCCTTTAGTTTTTGACTTTAAATTTGAGAGTTAATGATGTAGCTATGGTTAGAGGACAGATAACGGGTTAAAATAGATTTGTTTGCAAAGTTAACGGTATGTTATCAAGGTTATCTTGCATTTCCTTTGTTGCCATGCTTGGGCGTCCATGGTTACCACAATTACATGTCATAATGAAAACATCTCACAACTGCTGATTTAGAGTTTTTGTGTGACTGCTAAGTTTACCTAACAAGCAGGAGATCCTTGGTTCAGTCCTGTGAGGAGACATGAGGTCTTGGGGGGGATCAGGTGTAAAAAGCTTTCTGTTGTGAATAAAGGGCTTTTATACTGTATGACCATGATGAAATGAGACTAGGTTTGATTTTACAGAACAGTCATGGCCAAAGGTTTTTATACACTTTGCTGCTTCAATTTTTATTCAGATTGCTTTTTTTGATGTTTTTTTCTGCCTCTATGATACAATGAAAAGAAATTGTAAGCGTTTCATTAGTTTCAAAAACTTTTATTGGCAAATAAATCAAATTTACTCAAAGAGTCAGCCTTCACAGTGTTGACCCTTCTTCTTCATAACTCCGGCAGTTCTCTGTGACATGCTGGATATCGGTTTCTGGGCCAAATTCTGATTGATGGTGATCCATTTCTGCCTTATCAGTGCTCAAAGCTGATCATAGTTTGTGGGCGCCCCTCTTTTTAAAGATTGACCTCTGATTCTTGATTGGATTAAGATCCGGGGAGTTTGACGATCTCCAAGAAAGCTAGTTATCAGTTTTGCCTTATGACACGGTGCTCCATCACCCTGGAAAATGCACGGATTGTCACCGCTATTGGCCCTGAATGGCTGTTTTTTATACCAGTCTTTGTACACGGCAGGGTTCTGGGGCAGAACTGTGAGTAAGGCATGGGTGTGTAGCAGCCCTACATACGAATAGTTTCAGAATGCTTTGCTGTTGGCACAACAGAGGATTCTTGTGATGCTCGTCACTTTTGGCCACATGAGTGCATTCATTTTTGTTTCCCTTACTTTGCCTGCATTCCACTGACCTACACATTGATTTAGGTTAATGCAGACTAACCCCTAAATACAACTCATGATTACAAAGATATTACCTTAGCCTCAACCTTATTCCAAGCATCAAACCAAACTTTAGTGCTAAATGTGAGAATTTAGTCCTTTTAGTCTCCAAAGGAGAGCTGGGTTCCCACATTTTGACTATTTAAAGAGATTTATGTCCCCACAACATGACTAATACGAGCTCACACTCTCAGGCACACACTCAGAAACACATGCACACATACCTCTCTCACCAGTGTCTGGGATTCTGGCAATTAATGGGGCGGCAAATGAAATTGTTACTGATGTGTGGTAGCGAGTTGAGCGAAGGTGTGGAGGTGATGGAGGGAGACAGGAGGAAGACAAAGAAGAGCCGAGGGGAGGCAAATGGCGTGAAGATGTTGTGATGCAAATTAGAAACTTTTGCATGTTTCAAATGTAGGTTGGGGTCCTGAAAATAGACTTCTGGGTAACTTTCATATTCCTGTAAAACAGGTGTGAAGCTAAAATAACACAGAGAGCAGCGACTTTAACTTAGAGACTCAAGTTTGCAGGTAAACTCGGATTATATTTTTTAATGATTCTGTGATATAATGATAAACAGTTGTAAGCATTTTAAAGTTTCAAAGGCTTTTGTTGGAAAATAAATGCATGCAGAGAGGCAGTATTTACAGTGTTGACCCTTCTTCTTCATAACTTCTGCAGCCAAATCCTGATTGATTGCAATCCATTTCTGTCTTATTGGTGCTCAAAGCTGATCACTGAGCTCAGCTTCAGCTTGGAGTTTTGCTCGTCCACTCGCTCAGTTGATCATAAATTCTTGATTGGATAAAGATCTGGGAAGTTTCCTGGCAATGGATCTAAAATGTTAATGTGATGGTCTCTCAGTCAGTTAGTTATCACTTTTGCCCTGTGACATGCTGCTCCATCAAGCTGGAAAATGCATAGATTATCATCACTAGTGCGCCTGGATCTCTGAAAGAAGTCTTTGAAAACATTTTTTAAAACCATTTTACACATAAACGACAATTTTTAAGGACTTTAAAGGGAAAGTGAGCTCTAGCAGACTGTGTTTCTCCTGCTGTAGCGCTGCAGTCAGTCACTGTATGTCTGTGACTGCAGATACCTCTTGCATGCATAAATAAATACAGGATGCATTGTTTCTCCACTTGAAATGAAACCCGAAAAAAGGCTGATTTAGTTTCATGACGATTCTGTATTCCCTCCCTGCATTTTCCCATCACTCATATGTATATTGTGACCCACGCCTTCTGCCAGGGTGACTCATCTTAATTGCTGATTGCCTCTTCTCCTCCATTTGTCTCTTCCCTCTTGTTGCTGATCCTCGGTTACTGTAACAGTGGCCATCGGAATAACGTTCCCCCCGAGAGGCTGGGTTAGGGGTTACAAGAGAGACTTGGCTGTGAGCAAAAACGTCTCCCTTGGGGGCCTCTATTTTCCTGCAGGTGGTGAATGAAGGGGAAGGAGTATCCATTTATATCACTTAATCCACAGGACACACTATTAGAGTGCTAGACAGGAGGAAAACTCACACGTCGTAGCCTACCACACACACCCACACTGTGCTTAAGTGTACTATTTCACGTGTATGTGCATCAATGCCTTCTAAATATGCATTTTTGTGTTATTAGTGAAGTCATAGATTTGAATATCAATCACACCGATTTTTTATTTTGGAATTGTATTGACACGTTAACTGTGTCCAAATTCACGATGCAGTTGTCAGAATCCATTAATCTTAGTCTTTCTTGTGTCAACGTTTGTCTTTTCATTGCTTTTTGTATGCACGGTTTAATGTTCACACTCATGTTAGTGAGTGTAATAGCATACATTACTGTGCAGCTGATTGTGTACTTTCTATTGACTGTGTAATATGACGTGACACACGGGCATTTCGTTTTTCTTTGTCATGACAGCAGCAACGCCTCCCACTCAGTCCTGAATGTATGGCTGACTGTGCTGGTTGTGTTTTTTTTGTCATCGCTTCTCTCAGTAATCTGCGGGACTGCACATAACAAATGTCTTCAATCTGTTGTCTAATCATGGCTCAAACCAGGGGAACAATAACACGCCGACATCATACAGCAGATTACGGTGAATCTGCTCTGCTCTCGCAGGGCTTTGCCGAGCTGTTCCGCCGCACTTGGGGGAGGAAAGGAGTCGGAATTTAATAGAATATTCTCAGGTATCACTAATCTGGTTAGTTTCTCCGACAATTCCTCTTCCCTCCAAGTTAAGGAAATGCAAATTGTGCCACTCTAACTTTGAGAAACTAAAGCTTCATATTTTACAAATAGCAATCATAATAAGATGCAATTCAAGCAATGCAATTTAGGATGAAAAACAGCTATAAAGACGAGTCTCTGAATAATTTCTCCCACTGCTTTTGTCATTATTCCCAGAAAGATGACAGTGTTCGTTTGACGTTCCATTTACAACGGGCTCCTACTGTGGCTGAAAATACAGTTCATTTACATTTAGTTATCAAACTCAAACATGCACAAAATGAATGAGATCCATTCACGCGTAATACATTTAATATTAAAAACGACCGGCACCATATTTTATCTGTATGACCACGCCTTTGGCTTATAACAACCTTTCCAATCTCAGCCCTGCAGAGTCCAGATGTCACTCAGCTGCAGCACCATTACGAAAAATATCAAACAGGGAGTTGAATCAATTGGATGTGGTGTAATGATGTAATCAATATGCATCATGTTCTGTGTTTCTCATATGGCATTTAATCATACTAATGGCTGTTCTTTAAAGTGGTAAGTGAAGCATGATGACACATCTCAAATGCTACACTTGTCCTCTCGCTCTGGTTTAGCTTCAGCTGAACAAATTGACTGTATGCAGTGAGCGAGGCAGCGCCGTGACCTTTTCCCCAAACAGTTCTACAGTACAGCCCGCCTAGAGTTTGATATCTACTGTGTACAACTGAAAAAGATACTGGTTGAACTGACAGCCGACTCCTCTGTTTCTCCTGCAAATAAATCTGTACGTCCCCCGTCATGCCTCCCCCCCCAACCGTACCTTTCTGAATCCACTTGTAGTAGACCCCCAACCAATAAAACGTGATCTTCATAAGTCTTGAGGGGAGAGGTGGGCTAAGTTTGGGGAAATTGCTGCATGGAAAAGGCAATATATGGAATTAGAGATAAGAGAGAGCTGAGGGAAGTAGCTGAGGATATTGCCTGCTTAAGGCTCTGATTTACACTCTGGATACGGGGACCGGAGAGGAAAGGGAAGCCCTGAGCCAACTGTTGGCTACAGACATTAGTATATATGGTTAGTAATTAAAATTTCCCACACTGTAATGATGTATTGGTAAGATTAAATTTAGCTGGCTGGCAGATTGTGTTAGAAATATTACTGAAAAATGAAATGACAGCTCATTCAAGCGCGAGATTGCCACCAACCAGACACACCTTAGAGGTATAATTTCTTCATCTGCCAGCTTTTACTGTTCCTCCAACACTTACATCCTCATGCGCATCTCACTGTTCAGCCATCCTGTCCCCCAGAATCCACAAATATTTGATCTGACATCCTACAAACATGCAGTGACGACCAAATGAGGGACAAAATGGGTTTTGTACTCCGTGACGAGATTCGGCGCCACCTGATTTTAAGACAGGGTTGGTGAGGTGTCATGTTCACTTCTTCAGTGCTCAACCTGTTTCTCTCAATTTATCTCTCAGCAGTATATTGGATAATAAATGGCATGACATTCAATCAGCATATTTCTGCATCCCCGCGGTGTGTGCTTTTGTGTGTGTGTGTGTGTGTGTGTGTGTGTGTGTGTGTGTGTGCGCGCGCTCTCTGTGTGCATATATTGTAAACTTGATTGATGGATGGATGACGACGGAGGTGTCACGCAAGGACTGCTGTGCATTTTTTTATTTGTCTGCCTGGAAAATGATGCATGCCTCAGATTCGTCCCTACTTAACCCACACACAGATCTATACTCGCACATGATGTGTATACCCACTAAGGAACACGAACACAGTTTTAGCGCAGTCGCATCGTGCATATTGTGTGTTTTTACCCAGTAGCAGACAGGATAGGCCCATGATGAGGGAAACTGGGCTCTAGTCAGGATTCACTGGAAACCAGAGCAAGGGAGAGAGAATTGGGCAGAAACAAGAAGAGAAAGGGGAAGTGGGAGATGTATCGATCACCGAGCAACAGGCAATGTCACTGAAACATACCTAATAGATACTACAAATAAAACACCCATTCCAAAGTTGGAACGCTGTGTAAAATGTAAATATAAACAGAATGCAACGATTTAGTAGCTCCGCAGTGTTTCCACATTTGCCTAACAAGTGAAAAATTGCTGGTTTGAAATAACTCACATCCCTTTGGGGTTGCATCAGAAAGGACATCCAGCGTACAAACTGCCAAATCTAACATGCAGAGCTACCCGTTGCGGCAACACCTTGTGAGTAAGGAAGCAGCCGAAAGCAGCTTCTTTTTAATGATTTGCAAATCTCATAAAACCATATTTTATTTATAGTAGAACACGGAAGACAGAGAAAATGTTCAAACTGAGACATTTTAAAATTTTATGTGGCAACTCAAAAATGTTGGGACATTGGCAACAAACAGATTAAAAAGTATGCGGTAATAAAAAAGAAACAGCTGGAAGAATATTGTGCAACTAATTAGATTAAATGGCAACAGGTTGACATCTTAAAGGGGCAGAATTTCTCAGGAATAAATAAGGACAGAGGTTCACCAGTTTGCAACAAACTGCATCTACAATTTGTGGCACAATTTCAGAAAAATGGTCATTAACATAAAATTATGAAGACTTGAATAGTTCATCTACAGGACATAATATGGGACAAGGCTGAAAATCAGTATTTGACCCCTGTGAACTTTAATTCCTCAGGCAGCACTGCATTAAAAACAGGCTTGATTCTGTCATGGAAATCCCTGCAGGGGCTCAGGAAGACATATGTGAACGTGATCCTGAAACACTGCTGTCTTCTCCGGACCAAAGCTCATTTAAAATGTCCTGATGCAAAGTGGGAAACTGTTCTGTGGTCAGACAAATTCAAATTTGAAATATGTTTTCAAAACATGGACATCGAGAGGAAAAGAACCATCTGCCTTGTTATCAGTGTGTACCTAAAAGGCCTGCATCTCTGATAGTACAAGGGTACATTAACGCCTATTGAGTTGGCACCTTGTGCACTTAAAAAAGTTCCATCAGTGATGAAAGGGTTATACAGGTTTGGGAGCAACATATGCTCCCAAACAGATGAGCTCATTTTCAGGGAAGTCCTTGCATATTTCAGCAAGACAATGCTAAACCACATACTGCGTCTATTACAACAGCATGGCTTCATAGCAGAAGTCCAGGTGCTGAACTGGCCTGCCTGCAGCTCAGACCTTTCCATCACTGAAAGCATTTGGTGCATTATCACACAAAAAATATGACAAAGAAGTCCATGCATCCAGGATCCTACATCAAGCAAGAATAGGACAACATTCCTCTCCCAAAAGTCCAGCAGCCTGTCTATTAAGTTCCCAGATTTATATTAGATAAAATAAAAATAATTGATATGGTTTATTGTGATTAAATATGGGTTTATGAGGTTTGCAAATCATTGCATTCTTTTTTTATTTACATTTTCAACCCATTTTGAAATTTGGGAGATGGAATTAACTTGACATTTTTAAGGATGTCAGGCTCTTAAATCATTGCAAATGACTTTAGGGTCTTATAGTTGGCAGCTTAATGTTCTTTGAGATGCATTGTTTGTGAAATTTTTATAGCCAGAGTCAAGCTCCTCTTACTCAAATGG
This sequence comes from Simochromis diagramma, assembly GCF_900408965.1. NCBI lineage: Eukaryota > Metazoa > Chordata > Actinopteri > Cichliformes > Cichlidae > Simochromis > Simochromis diagramma. Next base: position 10,074,875 of record NW_024387030.1, read on the forward strand.
GAAATGAACAGTATCCAATTAAAGTGCAAGGGACAATTAGCAGTAAGAGAAAACCAAGAGAAAGTAGTCATGTGTATGTATAAAATATCATCCTATGGGATTTTTGTTGAATGTTACCGAGCAGTTTCTGCAGTAATTTTGTAATTTGTACAAATCATCTGCGATCCATTTTACCATCTACATCAGAAGCCTCAGCAATTTCTAAGAAAACTGCTCTTCGTGTGTAAAAAGAAAGAAGGATGGAGAGAAACAAAGAGCCTTTCTGTTTTCAAGCCCTAACTGGCAAGTAAACACAGGAGCCAATCACACTCCTGCTCGCTGCAGTCACATCACTGAGAAGCAATCTGGATCATCTCCACTCAGTCAGGGTGCGTGTGTGTTAAAGCACCCTGCTCAGGGAACGGTTTAGCTGTACGCGTTGTGGATCTCTGAAAACACATCAGCATCCCAGACACCTAATTTCAGCGATCTCCCTCTGCCCCCTCTCTTTTTTTCCCTTCTTCTCTACCTCACTCTGCCAGTCGCCATCTCTCTCTGTCTTTCCCCTGGTCTCCCTTGAGCACACACGCACAACACCCATACTCATTACAGTCATTCTCATTGTCCAGGAAGTGGAAGCGATAGCTTTTTCCTAGTTATTTCCATCACCCCTCGGCTTTGCCAGCTCTTAGCCTCCCCTAAGATAATACCCATTTATCCCACAGGGTGTTTACGCAAGCGATTCAGGTTAAGTGACTTTCTGAGAGGAATGACAGACAGCAGCTTTCCTTTATTCAAGGAAAATTGGATTCATCAGCCACTGCTTAATGGTTGCATTCAAGCTTTTGACTACACTCCATCTGACACATTAGTAGGTGTCTGTGGCGTATTTATCCGTGTTTTTGCTCACATGTATGCCTGTATAAATGTCCAAGCCTCATGATCTCAATAAGGGATAGAAAAATATGCTGTTGGTTTTTGCTATCAGCGGTTCAACAACCATAAAGCCCAAAGCTTTTACATCCCTGAGCCTTATAAAAATCGCTCTCCAGCTTCCCCGCCATAAACTACAGCAATAAACAGCCTCACATTCACTATGCTAATTTGCAGGCTTTTTGCATGTTTCTGCCTATTTGCATGAAGTGTGTTTCTAATGTGTTTTACTGGGAAACACGGGGAACAGTAGCTGATCCCAAGGTCATTTCGAAATGTTATTTCGATTCAGCAGCTCTACAGTAGCATGAGCACACACACACACAAAAAACAAAACAACAAAAAAAAAACCTTTCACTGATTTTCTCCTTGATTCATTGTTTTTTTATTCCCTTTGTTTTATATCTTCCTTTTTCTCTCTCTCCCTATTTTCTTTGCGTTCAGGACAAATCTACTATATCTGCCTTGGCACTTGTTCAATTACATGTGAAATGCCCCATTACTTCTTTAGAATGACCTGTGGTCACCACAGAAGAGTAGGTTAAGTGCACTTTTGACACATACCAACATTTGTCTGTTGCACATAAGGCTATAATAGAACAGAATAAGAGAAGGTTAAAAGCAATTTCGAATTCCTTTTTGTGCCATTTGAACCCTTTGTTTTAGTTTATTACACCCATTTCAGCTACTTATTCTAGCACAAAATGACTGTTTATCATGGAGGATGTTTTCCACTTGTACAACAATGATCTACTCCCTATTCAAACAAGCAGGATGCACATGTTTACACTTTGTGCTGAAAGGATAATTTTGCAAAATGGTTTACTTGTACCAACAAGGACTGCCACACTCTGAGGAACATGTTCTTATAATGGATAAAAACACGAAAAAATATATTTTTTTAAATCAGCAAATGTAGATCATTTAGGCCTAGAAAGCAGAAACTGGGCCCTTTAACTGATTGTAGAAGAAGAAGATGGATGAATGGATTATAATTTATAAGATTTAAATGCTAAATTCATCACTTTAAAGTACGTGACAAAATAAGATGGTTTTAAAACGAGATAAATACAACTTCAGATGAACAACACGTGACATATTACACTGTGTCATTATTTATTCAACAAAAACTCATTCAAATTTCAGAAGCACCGTATGGAAAAACTGAGTACACCTTTATTGCTTCCACGGGAATTAGGAGTGTAAGTAGCAGCTGGGTGCTGCTCTTGATTGTCCTTGATTAATTAATCATCAGCAATCGTGAGTGGCTCTGTAAAAGCAGAAGTTTTGTCTGTTTGCTGGTCTGGAGTATTCAGCTATGTGTTAACGAAATGCAACAAGAGCAAAGATATCTGCAATGATTTTAAAGAAGCAACTGTTGTTGTCCATCAACGGTTATACAGCCATTTCTAAGCAATTTGAACTCCATCATTCTAAAATGAGAAACATTATTCACAAGTGGAAAATAGCCAAGATAGTTTATGGTCTCCCCAGGAGTGGATGTCCCAGTGAATTCACCCCAAAGTCAGACTGTGCAACGCTCTGAGAAACTGCAGAAAACCCAAGAGCCACATCTCTGATCTCAGAAGGTTTCCAAATGTTAAAGTTCATCACAGTATAATTAGATAAACCACTGCAGGGGTCTTTTGGAAGGATTACTAGCATGGCTCAGGTTTGCAAAGTTGCATCTGAACAAACCACACGACTTCTGAAACAATGTGTTTTGGACAGATGAGACCAAAGTGGGCGTCTCTGACCATAATGCAAAGTGGCACCAGACACAACATATCAGCATAAAAGCCTCTAGTAAACACCTATACTAACTTTGAAGTACACTGGTGAAGGGGTGATGATTAGGGCTTGTTTTGCAGCCACAGGACTTGGGCAGTCACTGAATCAACCATCAACTCCTCTGTATACCAAAGTATTATAGAGTAAAATGTGAGAGCATATGTCGACCCATACAACAGGACAATGATCACAAACACAGCAGCAAATCTACAACAGATTCGCTGAAAAAGAAAAGAATGAAGGTGTTGCAGTGACCTAGTCAAAGTCCAGACCTCAACCTGATTGAAATGTTGTGGCAGGACCTTCAGAGAGCTGCGCACGAACGAAGGCCCGGAAACCTCAACAAACTGAAGCAATGCTAGAAAGAGAAAAAGGCCAAAATTCTTCCACAATGAAGTGAGAGAGAGAATCTGTATCTGTATTGAAGTACAAATGCAGACAAAGAGACATTCAGTTCAAGCAAACAAGAGTAACTTTAATAAAATTTTCTGTGAATAAAAGCTGGCAAACAAAAGGTGTCTGGGAGTTTTCTTTGTTCCCGACAAAGAACCATCCAAAAAGAAAAAGGGGAAGGATGAAAAACATGTGGACACACAAGAAAGGTAAACAGCAAGTTTGATAAAGGATGGAGGAAGAAACACAACACTTTCAAAGAACAGGTGGAAGAATGTTGGACAGAGCAGACAAAGGCACGACTCTTTTTCGAATGTGAATAAGGTGTTTAGTAATAATTGAGCTCCATGTTCCATGTATCTACTTTAGTTAATATTTTTTTTTAGTGTGAAATGTTAACAGATATGCTTGTACACTAACTTGACGAAAAACAGAAAATTTAAGTGAAAATAAGAGAAAAATGTATCTGTATAAGAAAAAAATCATATTACATCTTGAGTCATGCCTTTGTTTTACTGGCCCACCTTTCTAATGGATAGCAAGCTATTTCATTCCAGTTTGTTTCACTGGTATAAGGGCTCTCTCATTGTAATTAATATCTGTGGAACAACAAACCGTCACGAGTGCGTGCCTTGTCTCTGATTTATGAAGCATTTAAAAGGTTGCAGGGGGGAAAAAAGACAAAAGGTTCCCAACTAAATAAAGCAGGCCTGAGCCAAGCTCTCACAGCCAATGTCAGAGAGAGAAAGGAGAGGAGAGGAACTGAGAGAGAATTCATGATTAACTTTCATTTCCTATGCCTTATTATTCCCTGCCCAAATGAAATTTCAGAGGAGGAGATAAATCTTCCGGCAGTGCCCGCTTTTTGTGCACCTAATGTCCAGGAATAGCTTCTGCTCGCCATTCCTCAGCTTATCGCTTTAAATTCACAGCAAACTAGCTGTCTAGTTTGGCCTGGCAAACTATGAAAGTCTGCATCACTCTAGTTTGTGTGTGTGAGTGTGTGTTACTGTGAGGAAGACGAAACAATATCAGTCTGACCGCCTCTTTTCTGATATTTATAGACATCTATATAAAAGGGTAAATTAGAAAATATCAAAGGATGATGCTAAACAATAACCAAAGGTAATGCTAACACATAGTAACTGCAAAAGCTGTTATATTGCAACAATTCTGTTACGCTTTACGGGCATCATTGTGTGTCTGTCATGCACATGCAAATTCCAATAATTTTTATGCAGGAGCGTCAATAAAAGTGAACCCATGAAGCACACAAGCTTAATCACACTTTTCTTGGCTGATTTCTGAACGGATGCATGAATAAGTAAGTATCGATGTCATGACTCAACTGTCCCTCCTGCTCATTATTCTATTTTAGTGGAAAAGCCAACTGCCTATTGATGCCTCTAACTGTCGTCTCGCCTGCTTTTTAGAGCAAAATGGGTAACAAGCTCTTTCCTGTTTCTCACTTATTCCAACCAGAGAGTTAGATGGCTGAAGAGAAGATTTGCAAGGTAAACAGACTCAAAATATGATATGTGAGACTGCAAATTTTTACTATCTAAGTTTAACTTTAATTCACTGAAAGCTGGAAAATGTGTTGTTTGACCTCCTGGACAAACAACAGAAGCACACTTGCATCTTTTGAGGACTGACTGTGTCTCGCTCATGTCTCGCTTCCTTCTGTCTGTTTGGTCCTCTGCACACGCTCATTATAATCTCTCTTCCTGGCTCGGTTCACTTTCACCCACCAAACTCATTGACTTCTATTGTGAGACGACATCCAGCACACATCAACAGCTCTTTTGGAACCTTTTTGATGTGTTAATAATTTAACAAGTATTACTTAGAATATTGGTGAGAGTTTACAGAGCTCTTTTACAACAGTGCTCTGTGGTTACAGCTTCTTTTTTAATAGCAGATGTCTTTCCTTTTGTCACTGGGTTTTTCTAGCAGCACAGCAGCCATGCAGAGATGTTTTCTTGCCTCTAAATCCATCCACAGCCTTAACAAGAAGCTTTTGTCCTGAGTTACAGCAGGATTCAGGGACAGTTGAGCTTGTACGGGTGCATTGTGGGTCATTAGCTTGTGTTTGGCACACCTTGTAGCAGTTGGTTCAAGCTGGAATGAACCAACCACTCGGGTATCCTCAGGGTATCTTCAGGGCAAAATTAAGCTTATGATAATCAATAGTTAAATTGTGTAGTCACCTTGAGGTAAATTGAAAAAAAATCACAACACACATTATCAGGTCCCAGCAAGTCCTTCAGCGAAAATATATTGGTTGTTTTGTTTCTACTTTTTGATATTAACCCTTTAAGTATAACTGAAACGAAGTGTAATATAGTGCAACAATGTCCAGCTGCCCTAAAGAAGGACAGATTTTCAGCCAGATGTAAAAACATGTATGGGAGGAAGTTTTGCTCACTATTTGCTTGTCTTTGAGTCTGTTTTTTACAGCCTTGCATTTAAGGTAAGTTTGATCGCGGGGCGATCGTGGCTCAAGAATTGGCAGTTCGGCTTGTAATCGGAAGGTTGCCGATTCGAGCCCCGGTTCCGACAGTCTCGGTTGGGCAAGACACTTCACCCGTTGCCTACTGGTGGTGGTCAGAAGGCCCGGTGGCGCCAGTGTCCGGCAGCCTCGCCTTTGTCAGTGCGCCCCAGGGCAGCTGTGGCTATAATGTAGCTTGCCATCACCTATCTATCTATGATAGATAGATAGATAGATGGATAGATAGATATACGTTTTAAATAGTGAAGTATGATAAGGTAATATTTGATATTACCTTATCATAACTTATGTTTTGTGCTGTTCATCATCAACATTAACTCATATAAATTTATATTATATACCGGAAAATAATATGATTTTACACAGGTAAAGCCAGTTTTGGTTGTGGCTCCTTACTCCTAGTCTACTAGACTGGTAAGTTTCATCCTGTGTTAAGATCACTGCACATTAAATATTGAAATATTCTCACATTTGACATTGCTTAACTTTAAAATTCAACAGTAGGTTTCAGTGACAGGTTTTCCATTGTGCATAGAGGATAAACATGAAAGAAAGCTGATGGGTTTTTTTTCTTTTTCCATATCAGCCTTTAACTTCCTACATCTGCCGGTGGGATAACCTCTCAGAGAGTTTGCTCGCGCCTTGAAGAAAGAACAGCAACCACTTTTCCACATTGCTTTAAAATAAATTTGCAGATTTTCAGCAAAAACCTTAACAAAAGTTCCCGATCACATTGTCAAACTTCTAAGCAATGACTGAGACTACTAAAGCTAAATTATTTGTTTTGTCTTCTGAAGGAGGATATACTACAATCAGGCTGCAGTCAAGTGATTTAACATTTCAACATTTAAATCAATATAATATAACACAATTCAATTTTACTGAATCTCAGCAGGATGCTGATTACTTCTCTATATCTAGGCTTACCATAAACTCACTTTTGATTAGGGCTCTGTCGTAAAGACTGTGAAAAATATAATTAAGACACACTGCAGAATGAAATGGGAAAAGTCATCATGAGCCTTGGGAAATTTTGTGATCCAGTTTATGGTTTGGAAGTGCCCAAGATTTGCTTGCCCAGCGCCTGTTTTGTCAGGACAGTCATATTTCCCATCGTTCATTGATATTCATGATGCCTGAGACTGAGCCATTTGTTCACTTTCTGTGCCAACTACGGTCCACCCACCAGTTATGAAAATTTATGGGCATGTTTGGAGACCGTGGAGACTCATTACAATATCAAGGAGAAACAGCGGACCAAGTATATGTCGTCTCCGAGCACCTTTGAATTATCTATCTTGCCTCATCCTCCAGCCTCGCCTGCACATACGGTGCACTATTTGTGTGCTTGCTCATACTGTACCGCTGCAGTGGGAGGATGGCTCACACCAACAGGCACTTCTGTCAAATATGTGGAAATACATTCAGCTTGGCATTATCTCTCTGTAATTATAGGTATGGAGGAGATCTGTACACTATCGGTGCTGCAGGTGGTAATTAATCTCCTCATACATAAATGGACGTGATTGACAGACAACAATGGACATGTGAGATAAATATAGTAGCTCTACCTCAATTAGTCTTACTTTCTATCAGGTGGCTACGTCTAATGAGTGAGCATAATGATTGACTGCTTGTGTTTGTTAATTACCTCCTATTTTCAGTGTACTATAAATAATATATGCATTTTACAATTACAAAATACATCAGTACATCAGATTTTGGTTTTCAGATGAACCTGATTTACCAGATTAAGATTGGTGGTTCAGGCTCTCAGTCCATAGGGGCTGGACCCTGGCGTGCTGCAGCACATAACTGGAGGGATGTTTTATTTCTTTCCCTGTGTGCATATATAATTTGCGTGTGGGTGTATGTGTTTTGCATATGGCCCCCTGTCATACTGTGGGCAGCAGAAACAGGGTCCCTGTGGCTCGCTGTATGTACTGTGTTTGCGTGAGTGTATGTTTGTGTCCCTATGCCGCGACTGCTAATTCTGCCTGCAGTTATGTCTTTGCAAATCCCCCCATATTCGCAGACATTTGCAGCTCTCTTCTGTTTGACTTTCTTTGTCTTGGCTGCCAGTTCAGTCAAACAGGTATACACGAGCAGCGTATGCGCTGACACAAAAACAAGCGAACAAAAACAGAAAATGTCTCTGTGCACGCAGCGTCGGCAGATGCTTTTATGAGTGTGTTGGCAGTATCTGTGTGGGTGTGTAATTGCCATCAGACTTGGATCAAACAAATTCATAGATTTTGGGAAGACTGAACTTGTTGATGGTGTGTGCTGCCTGCAGCAGGCTCATCTGAGCAAGGATTTGAAACGCTGCTTAAATCTGGGAGAGAGGATGGGCAGGGCGCAGAGAAGGCCTTTAAGGGATGTATCACGTTCTCAGGCCATTAGCCTTCTGGGGTTTTTGTCTGCTGCGTCTTGGTTTCTGTTGGTGGCACGGTCAATAGTTAATTAAAGGCTGACACAAGAGAGGAGCCTTCATACTCCTGGAGTGTGGAACGGTTCTGATTTACTTCACTTTCTCTTTTTTTACTTTTAATTTTATGGTAATTTCTGGTTTCATACAACTTATTAAAACTAGTTTCTGCTCACCGATAATATTAATAATAACACTGCAGGGACTTAGCTACTCAGTTTACATCCAAAGCTGATGATTCATGTTTTACATCATTTGTAAAATTTCATTGACTTTGCCCTAATAGTTTAGCCTTCATGTCTGAAGGCAAATGGTAAGTCATGATGGAGGATGGGTGTGCATTCTGCATGTTTGACTCTTATTCAGGAGACTGGAATTAATGCCACAAACTTATAATTAAAGAAAAAAACTGATTAAAAATACCAGGAAAAAACGTCGTACTGTCAGTGTTTGCAAAGAGAGCTGACTCTTTGTAACCACCTGACCTTGTAGCTTATGTATTTCTGAGAGTTACTTTCTCATGTTTTGCACACATTTACTGATCAAGAAGCACACTCTTCTACATAAATTTAGACGTTAGAGTTAATTTAACTAAAGAAAAGTAAAATCCACATCCTTTTCCCGTTACTACTGGAGTCCCCCAGGGATCTGTACTGAGCCCTCTTTTATTTCTCATCTATGTACTTCCTCTTAGTCATATCTTCCATAAATGCAATATCAGTTTTCATTATTATGCTGATGGCACCCATCTCTACCTGTGTATCAAGCCTACCTGTGCTCTACCACCCACTGCCCTCTTTGTTTGCCTCCAAGAAATCAAATTGTGGTTCTCATGTAACCTTCTCAAATTAAACAGTGATCAAACCAAGGTCGTCCTCATTGGCACCTTGTATCAATGTAACAGTTGACAACTGTTCAATTTCTCCTTCCCCTCAGGTCAAGAGTCTAGGTGTCATCTTTGACAGGATGCACTCTTTTCAAGAGCATATCAGTAACATCACTGGGTCCTCATACTTCCATCTTCATAACATTAATCGCCTCTGTCCATCTTACGTTGATTACACATTGATTGTTTACTTTAACTCTCTTCTTTTTGGTCTTGCTCTCAAGTCCGTACATAAATTTCAGGACAGGCGTAATGTGACTAATGGAAAGAGATCTCGTGATGCAAGCACCAAAGTTCTGGACCAGCATGAACAGCATAATAACACTAAAGATGGCTCCGTTTCATGTCTCTCTAAACCATATCAATAAAGCAGCATAAACATCCACATTAAATTCAGCCAATATTAATTACCCCTGTGTTTGTATTGTTCAGGCAAACATCAAAATGTTTGCCTGAACAATACCCTCTCAAATGTATGTTCCTTCGCATCCCTTAAGTGCTCTTTGTGAGTTCTCCATACCTCCACTTTCTCTTCACCGTGCTCTGGTTTATTTATCTACAGAACACAAGAGCTCCTCATGGGAAATAACAGCAATTAGACCTCTGGCTGTCAGATCCTTTGATATTTACTTTTGATGGGCTGCCCTCTATATATACTTGGTTTGATTGGCTCGCAGCCTGCTGGCCGCTGCGGTTTGATGGAACGTAAACCATTGTTCAGCTTTTTAAGATCGACAGGCATTTTGGTGCCAGTTTATCCTCCATCGGCCCTGCTCCTGATGAATATCTCAGTTGTTACTGACCACAGAGCAATCCAGGGTGCCCTGTTGATTGCTTGCCCACAACACCAGTTCCCTTTCAGTGGGGAGCAAACATCTTTCAACTAATGATCTACTTTACATTTGTTTTAATTAGGTGTATTTAAATAGCTCCGAGCAATAATTAACTAGCCAGAGCATCAAAGTGGGAGTAAGTGATTGAGTAAGGCTTTTTTCTGTTGTGGTGTGTTGTTGTTGTTTTGCTTCCGCAGCTCGTTCCATCCGCCAGGGCATGGTGCCAACACTGCATTAAAGAGGAGCTTGTTCTTTCTCCCCCTCTTCTTCTCCTCTGAACATCTCCAGAGGAGAAAGGGGCCGCCTCTGGTAGCCTCCCATCACCTGTGTGACAACAAACAACCCCGCTGCGGAGCAGGTGCAGAGTGAACGGATGGGAGTGCAAATTGACAGGCTAACACAAATATGATTGAAACGACAGATGAACAACTGAAGGAAAACGGGAGGGAAAGCATGACACAGGGAAGGAGGGGAAAGGCGGGAAGAAAAGAGGAGGAGAAAAGAGCTGAAGGTGGGTGGATGCTTCCAGGGCACAGCGCAAGATGGTGTTTGAAGTGCTCCGGGGTTCTCTTCCCTTTATTGTCTCTTTTAATGAGCCTTTTATGTTCTTGTGTATTTTACACACCATGCGATGGTCGCTCAACGCCTCCTTCACGGCCATCTGATGGATCTGTTCTTTTTTATCCCGCTATTCACCACTGCATGTAAATTTAATTATAAGCATCTGGTTAGCGAATAGAGCTAATTAGCAGATAGGGGCTAGAACATCAGGTCAGAGGCCCTCCTCTCCCTACCACTCATCCACTCACCCTCTCCCCTCTTTCCCTCAGGCAGAGATTATGCCGCTTTTTTGGACCGATGTCTTGGCTGTGTTTATGTTTCTAGTTATCAGTTTTTAGGACAGAATAGATGCAGCAATAGCAATTTGCGTGGAGAAAAATAAGGTTAGGATAGCTGAAAAGCACTTCAAAACATAACTAGGACCGAGCTGTCAGGAAAATGAGATGAATAACATTCAGAATTCAAAGGCACAGTGGACTTATAGGAAAACAAGAAGTGTATAATTAGAGGATATCGGTGAATTCTGATTGAGGTGAGCGCATAGCCCCATTAAAAGGGTTAAGTTAAAAAAAGAAAAGAAAAAGAGAGTGATTCCAGAAAGTCCAAAGAAACACAAAAGTTTGCTTTCAAAGATTCTGTGTGATTTCAGACAGTGTTCGCTCAGAGCCAGGAGCTTCTCCTTGGGCATGTTTTCCACCAAAATATTGCCTATAATGATGCAGCCTGCGGGGCCTAGAGGTATCCCCACAGACTTTTAAATTAAGCTCTTTTTTCTGCACTCTTAGTACTTCAAAACTTAAAAGAAGCCCACCCACTCAGCGAGATATTTTCTTTTAGTTTAGCTTGTGGATAGATGGTCCTGTTACATTTTTTTCCTTTTTATAAAGAGTCAGGGCTATTTGTCTTTTCTAAATTGACAAAGACTTCTTGAAAGATTGATTCATTCATTTGTTCGGTGGTATTTAAAGGCTCGCAGGAAGAATAAATGCGCCCCCAGTTTCTGTACCATGAAATGATCTGACAGCTGATGTTCAAATACTGATTCTCTTACTGTCTCTTTGTCATGTGATGGAAAGCTTCGACTTGCCCCATTTCAGCAATCATTGCGTCCTTTAGCAGCAGGTTATAGCTCATTGTCTATTGATGTTTTGCTACCAGCTAGAGCATCCGGGGATCTTTGGGCTGTTATTTGACCTTTTTTATCAGCATAAAATCACCAATTAGTGGTTAACATGAACATTAGCCCCCTGTCTAACCCCTCTGCCTTCCCGAAGCCCTGAAAGAAATAGCCTTGGTCAAACAATAACAATTCTGTTCAATATGTCAGTTTAGACCCCACTAAATAGATGTGATGTTTTAATGAGGAGCAAAGGGATGAGACAGGCGAGATGGAGGAGGGTGGGAAGCAGGAAAACATGTAAGGAACAGGAGGAAGTGCTTTCTTACCTTGGAGGAGGACACGAGTCATTTAATTGTGTTGTAATGGAGGTCATTGCTTACATGGTCTCTTGGCAGCCACCAACTCCTCGGTCCCCCCAGCCAGTCCCATATTCTCCAAGGCTGCATGACTGAAATGTCGGACGTCTGTTGAAAAGATGAAGAGCGATCACGGAAGAGGGTGAAACAGAACACAACATGGAGGACATCTAAGTCCTTGTTTCATTTAGTCCTCTGGTCACATGGGGGAGTGGTGACTGACAGTAGAGGTGACTCGCCTGTCTGCTCAGCTGATTGTCTTGCTGACTGACTTTGCCTCTCTGCAGCAGTCTTGTCCTTTTCTTTACAATACTCGAAAAAATTAAAGCTAAGTCTAAAGAGAAGCTTAGACCCAGAAACTGAAGTGAAATAAGGTTGCACTGTATGTATTTGTAAAGGCGCTTTTGGACAAAGAGGTCGCTGCCACAGAAAAGAGGTCAAACTCAATATCACACAGGGAGTTAAACAGGAAACACACAGGACAAGTTACTTGTTTTTTTAACCTACATGTCCTTATAAAAACAACAATTAAAATGTTTTTTGCGCAATGGGCCGCAACTTTTTGATATAACCAAAACAACACACAATAAGTGGCAGCCTAATGGCAAATAAAAGAAGTGGTTGTGGACTTAACGTTTTATTAAATTCATTGAGAAGGAATTGTGTGACATTACGAGCGCTCCACCTCCCCCTCTCCCTGTAAATGCAACATATGCAGAGGCCTCAAACATTAGGCGAGGGGGCAGAATGAGAAAAGGAAGTGGAGAAAGCATAAACAAGTCAGGTCTGGCTGAGTGAGCAAGCTAATTAACTCGAAAAACTATAAAAATGTAAATTGCAATTTGCTTCCGTGGGCATCTAATTAAAGCCACTGGAATGTTAAGGACCAAATTGAATTTGCTAAAGAAGAGGAAAAATATATGATTTTGCCATATTGTCAGGTATTGATCGCCTACAGTGGTCTCCCTCACAGCAGAAAGGGAGCGAGTGAGAGAGAGACAGAAAGACACGGAGAGTGAGGTGTGGATGTGAACGGGAAGCAAAGAGAGAGGAGGGAGGTGATGCACAGAGGAGGGTGCTGATGAGGAGGTTTGTACAGCGAGAGCTAGGGAGACTTCTACAGTGAGCTAAGTGTTCCTACAAAAGCAAAACAGTTTGGCAGAGAAAATGTGACAACAAAACACAGTGCTCACCAGAGACAGAGGATGTAATCAGAGCCAAATGGCCCTCCTAATACTCCACAGGTGCTCAGCGCAGACGGTTACCTGATACATGGAAAAATAATATGAAATGACTGGGACCTGCTACAAATCCTCATAAGGTTCACCAAGCCTCTTAGATCCTCCGTGGCCCTGGAGTTAATTGTGTTAGCTTAATTGGTACAGTGTATGTATGATACTTCGTTGTAATTATTGTGCATGGAAAATTATTGTGGTTTATCTCGTTATATCATGTCCTCTGGGCATGTGATTAGTGTGTATACTTGCTGAGCTGGCGCGTGCACGCCAGCGCGTGAATATATCTTTGCTGGTGTGTGCGTGCACTTGCATATGCCCATGCATGCAGGTAAATAAAAGATTATCCCTCGTGCGTTATCGCTGAAAAGGAGGAAAGCAGCTGATTCTAAATGCCAGTCCATTTCTCAACCTCAAACTTGAGGTGAATGAGGGCAAAAAAAAAAGAAACCCAAAGGGAAAGCTAGCCAGCAACTACACACACTTTATCTTTTACACATTCTGTTTTTATTTTATGGCTGCGCAGCTCTGAATATTTAAGCTGTCATTATACCAGATGGGCACAGGAAGGCTGAGGATTGTATGGTTTTTATTGAGGTAATAAACAATAATCACGAGCTTTGCCAACAAACAGAGCAGGCCAGCTGAATGCTGTGGCTTTCTCTGCCATGGTGTTAAATTCATAAAGCTAATGAGAGGGATTCTCATCCAGCAGAAAGGTGTGTTGTTGGTTTTTTTTGTGGCTTTGCATACATCTTCGTCACCACATTTAAGCCCCTTTTTCTGTTACCTTTCATTTACCCCACTTATTCCAACTTATGTGTGAAACAGGATCCATCCAACAATGAAATAGCAGCTTTAGAAGCTTGGAAACTATTTTTTTCCTCCTCCCACATCCAAAAATAAAACATCCTTTCATTTAAAGTTAAATATTCCTTGTTTAAAGGGTTACAGTGGAAGTTAAACAGCTGTGAAGCCAAAGGGCGCAAATGTAGCCGATAAGAACGGAAGCTTTGATGGACACATTTACAAGCTGCTATAAATCCTTCCTTTTTCTTCTCTCCCTCCCATCCTTGGCCCACCAGGGTACCTGTCGACGGCTGCAGTTTGCTAGCCCAGTAAAAGTTTTATACGTGCAGAAGATAGAAATGATCTGTCTGCTGATGACATGACTTATGAGCTGCAGTAAACAAACTTAAAAAAAAAAGGGGAATAAATAGAGTGAATCCGAATGGCAGCTTTAATAACACATTAACAAGAGTTGCTGCCACAAGACATGCTACTGTATGTTTAATGTAAGAGTATTTCATGTGAGTGTACACATTTCTGTTTAAGGCTTGAGGCTCCAGCATAAAAACATTCTGAATCCCCCCCCCAAAAAAAACAAAAGAAGAAAAATGTACAGAATAAACAAACCTGTCTTTGGCTCTGCTGTGTCTCTTTGATAAATTTGGGGTCTGGCAGTGTAATGCTAAACTGTTCAAATAAAGAAATCAAGGTAAAAGCTACAGTTTACCATGCAGTTATGAAAGCACTTATTCTTCTCATCCTTTATATTTGTTTTCACTCAAACTGGCATTCATTTAATTTTGCAAATGCTACAAAGTCACATGGCACATTGACTGATTGATCCCGGATGAGACCCCATATGTTGCAGCTCTGGCTCATGGGTTAGCAACACAGAGAAGGAAAGAAACTAAGTTTTGTATTTATTAAGAGAATGATCAAATAATGTGGCGTGAGGAAAATGTGGTCCTGCAGAGCCTGCTGACTGTGAAGAGGAGAAATATGTGAATTTTAAAGGGGGAACTATATATCAAATCCATATTGTATTTTTATTCAAGCATTTTATATTCTGTTAGAGTAGAATTATATGTTATCTCACACTGGGCCTTGGCACAGCCTCTCAGTTCATCTATGTTTTAAACAAACTATTAAAGCTCCTCTTCTTTTAAGACTATGCTACTTTTAAGCTAGCTTTCTTCTCACTGGCTGCCCCTTTCAAACAAAAGGTTTGAATACCAGCTGGGTAAAGCCTAATGACCAGAGGTCTGTGCTTGTGTTGACTATAGCCATGTTTAGTATGAGCACTCTGTTTCCTCCCACAAGCCAAAAATGTGCATGTCAGATTAACTGATGATTCAAAGTTGGCTGTAGATGTGGATGTGAGAGTGTGGAATCATCTGTGGCATTGCATTAGCCCTCTAATGGACTGGTAATTCTACATCTTGCCCTGTGATGGACTGGTACCCAGCCCCTGCAGTTCCAGCTAAGAAAATAGATGAATATCAGGTCAAATTTCCATAAAGTGCCCTTATTAGTCAGTAACAGTTTAGCCTATCTGAAACAGCTAACCAGGTATGCTGATATACTCATGGATGCAACATATTTCCGGAGCACCTTTGTTATCTGTATTTACTTTACACTGATTTAATCTTCGAAAAATGTATTTTGTCAGTAGCAACCCATTTTTTTTATTACACGTACACATTCATACATACACAGTTATCGATCACAAGTGAACCACTCAGGGAGAAAACTGATTGAGCACGACAATATAAATTTATGAGTTGTAGTAAATGACAGTTAACGATTGCTTCAACATTGTTTTTTCAGCAAGTGAATAAAGACATATTTTTCCTCTCTGCTGGTTGTGGCACCTCAGGGCATTTCTTTTCGCCAAGTGCATTCCAACTTTACATATTTCTTGCCTTAAGAGTGAAATAATTTATTACGACAAACAACTTATTAATAAGAAATCAATAAGAGACTCCCAGGAGTGTTTTGCACAAAACGTTAATGAATTTTTAAAAACCTGGTAGGTGAAACAGATTGAAAAACTGAAGAAAGTAAACTAAAAGAGTGCTGAATGCCACATACAGATTATGAAGTAAATGATATGGAAAAAATGCAAAATTTATTTATATTTTGTCTGCATCCAGTCTTGGTGATGAAATTGTTTTGTATGTAAATGTGTAAATGTGTGGGTGAGCAGAGAGGGAGGGTGGAAGTTAAAAAAAATATTGGTCCTTCTGGAGAAGCAAAGCCATTATACATCATATTTATTGCTCCCCACATATCATTTTAATTTACATTTATGGCGTTGTTGATATCTGTTAAACATGTATTGATGTGTTGTGAGTTTGTGTTTCATATTGCCGGCCTCATTTCCCTTTATTTGACCTCCAAGTGCCTTTTGGCTGCTGCATGTCTGGAATGAAAATGAATACATAAGTCACATTAGTGGCATCTCCACTTTCCCATGTTTTTTTTTAACATATTATGTAGTCATACAATAAAAAGAGGATGAATGTTTGCATAAAAATTGTAAGGATTTTTTTTTATACAGTGCTATGAAAAAGATATTCACCCCCTTCCTAAATTCTTTTCTTTCTGTCACACCTACATGTTTCAAATCATCAAACACATTTTATTAAATTAGACAAATATAACCTGAGTAAATACAAAATGCAGTTTTTAAATGATGATTTCCTTCATAAAGGGATCTTGAATTTAATTTTCTACGTTTTGAAAAGGAGTTCAATCTCACTATCTACACCAAGGCCCCATTACTACCAGACATGTTGAATCAAGAAATGGCTTCGATACAAACTGTCTGACAAACTAACCCAAATGAACTCAGAAAAACATCTGAAGGACTGCACGCCTCATTTGAGTCAATTCATGTCAGAGCGTATGATTCAATGACAAAGACAGCGTTTCATAAAAAGATCACTGTACCAACAGTCAAACATGGTGGAGGTGGTGCGATGGCCGATTACTTTTTTCAAGTAACGAGTGAAGTAAGGGATTACTATTGCAAAAAAAGGTAATTAGATTACTGTTACTTTCCCGTAAGCATGCTGCGTTATTGCGTTACTAAAACCTTGATTTTTTTTGCGAGAATGTCTCATGATAGTGACGTAAGCGAGTGCGACATTCGTGGCAACAGCTGTGTGCAGATCAACAATGGATAATATATCGAGTGCGGGAGAGAGTATGAGCGTGCAGCGTTTAAAGCGTGGAAGTACTGACCTTACTTTGAGTTTGATTCCGTAAAAAGTAACAAAAACATTAGCGTCCATCGTGCGTGGGAAGAAAACTTCTTTTTACAGTGAAAAAAATCCCTTAACTTCCAAGCAAGCACCGAGTGCGCTGCCACGGAATGGGAAATTCACAGACAAACTTGTGGATTCTTCAACTGACTGCTGCGGCACACCTGCACCAGTGCAAACATCCACCTGCTATACAGGTGAAAATAGAGCAACAGAACCGCTGAGTCTTTGATTTTATTTATTTTCTGCACTTGCATTTATTTGAAAGACTGAGTGTAAACACAAAAAAATGTTTTATATTATGTGCTGGAATGTGCAGAAAATAGGTTTAAATATTAAACAAATTTCTTCCAGTCAGAGAATGTTGCATATAATTTATTTTTTGATTGATGCATAAAGTTAAAAAATTAAAACTAATAAAACAAGTTTTAAAAAGAAACTTTTCCATTTGATTACATTTTGTATGATGGATTATGCAGAAAAAGCAGATTTGGGCTAAAAGATCTCTTGCTTTATCACCTATTCAGGTTGTAAATCGTGTTTTTAAAAAGTAACTAAGTAACTAAGTAATTAATTACTTTTGAAAATAAGTAATCAGTAAAGTAAAAGGATTACTTTTGGGGGGAAGTAATCAGTAATTAGTTATTGATTACCTTTTTCAAGTAACTTGACCAACACTGTTCAGGACCTGGACAACTTGCTCTAATTGATGGAACCTCTACTAGAAAATCCTGCAGGAGAATGTCCAGCACATGCAGCAGAACAATAATCCAAACTCACCACCAAGTCCACCTCTGAATGCCTACAATATCTAAATTGAGTGACTTAGTTAAGTCTGGATTTAAATCAGATTGAGATACTCTGGCATGACCTTAAACAGGCCATGCAAGCATATAAACCCTCCAATATGACCAAATTAAAACCATTCTGCAAATAAGAGTGAGCCAAAATTCCTCCGCAGTGAACTGAAAGACTGACTGCCAGTTATCACAAATGCTTGACTGCAGTTCTTTCTGCCAAGAATGGCACAACCATTTATTAGGTTTAGGGGGCAATTACTTTTTCACACAGAGAAAGGAAGGTTTAAATGGCTTTTTTTCCGCCAATAAATGAAGTCATCATTAAAAAAAAAAGAAGCATTTTGCATCTCAGGTTATCTTTTTCTAATATTAAAATCTGATTGATCATCTGAAACATTTAAGTGTGACAAATACGGAAAAAATAAATAAAAAAATGCAGAAATCTCTTTTCACAGCACTGCACGTGTAAAAGTTTAGGCTTTATCTCAACAAACTACCACCACAATCTCACAATCCCTCTTCAGCAACTGATTTAATTTTGTTCTGGAATAATGTGTCCATCTCTGTTTAATTTTTTTGGTGCAGAAGACAGTGATGATCAGATACAGTGCTGCTGGCATTCACGTAACAGTCGCCCATGACTGATATAGACTTATATCACATTTGACGTGTAATTTTGCTGAATCTATGGTGTAATTTTCAGTATATATGAATAATTACCCAAGTTTTTTGTTTTGTTTTTGTTGTTTGTTTAGAAATTATATATTATTTTTAAATGAGTGCTTCAATGGTTTTACAAAACAAAGATTATGCTGTGATGTACACTATACTGTTAATATTTTTAAGTTCTGCATATTTTAGATGAAAGAAAAAGTAATGTTTCATCCTATTATTTATAATTTGTAATAACAGCTGTTTAATAGACTGTCCTAGCTTCCACTTCTTGCATTATATATCAATTTACAGCACAGTAGCATCTTTTACATAGTCTACACGGTCTAGCATTAGAAAAAAAAAAAGATCTATTCAATTTTACATTACTGACAAAACAAAACCAAAATAATGTAAAATGAAGATATATGAAGGGGATGTTAGGATACTCTCTGATACAGCCCACATCCTTAATAACACTACAACATATGAAGAAGAAATAATTTTTCTCTAAAATAAAAGCAGGTTTTATGTTTTACATAAAATACAAATTTCTTCTAAAATACTCAAAAAGGTATAATTTACAAAAAAGCTATAGTAGCTAAAGTATTACAAGGAACACATAGGGCATTTTTATGGACTGAAAATTATAACCAAATTGACCAAATACGTTACATGCTGCACACCAGACTCTGTTGTTTATTTGATTATTAACTTTGAGCTCTACTTCTATAATTTAGCCATAGATTTTTAATGAAACATGCAAGCAACCACCGCAGATACACCACACAGACACATACACAGAAAATGGCAGACTATGAATCAGCTGCTGCAGCTGTTGTAAAATCTTTTTGTTTGTACTGGAGGGCATCGGGCTCCATGCGGCCCTTTGTGCGTCTGTGTGTGTTGTGTGTGCCTTGGAGGAGATGGACAGACTCTCCCTCTCTCTCCCTCTCTCTCTGCTTGCAGGAAGACCATACAGAGCCTTGGTACAGAAGGACACAATGAGGTGGCAGCTCCGCTTGGCTGACCAGGCATAGCCGGAACAGGAAGAGAGATTACCTCCCAGAGGGTCTTTTTGGGTGCGTGTGCATGTGTGTGCTCACATGAGTGTGTGAATGCATGTGTGTGTCTATGATATCGCCTTCCAATTAGGGACACATTCCTCTCTTTGCCACCAGGGTCATTAGAGCATTATCTTCCACAGCCCTATCGCTGCATACTTTCTAAATGTTGGAGCAAACAATGTGACAGGGTCAGTTCAGGTATTTTTAATACATAGAGTGTGCACTTTGAGATAAGATGGTACACGGCTATACAGAGTCTGGGTTGAACAAGCCTTACATTTAAGGTTAGTAAAAATAGTAAAGCTGTGATTTAACAGCTCTACTATTTCTTTAAAAACAAAAACAAAAAAACACACGATACTATTGCCTGCATAGTAGCAGGACTGGGATTGTATTTTTCAGTGAATTTCATGTCTGTTGTGGCTGAAGCCTGTCACTGCATGAGCAGAAGGTAGCGGTGGGGAGGTGGGGGGAATCAATGAAGCAACAAATATTGATATTTATGTTAAATAAATTAAAATACTCTAGGAATACTACAAACAGGAGGGCTCATCTCATAAGCCATCCTGAAACAATTAAATAATTAGCAGCAAAGCTACCTCCTTATTCAAGCTTATGCAAGCTAATGGCTATCTTGGTTTTACAGGAGTAAAAACAGGACAGCGACTTCCTCAGTAGCTGGCTGGTGATTATATTTAACTTTTTCCACATTCTGCTATCAACCGCAATGTGTGGTGACTAAATGGTTTGGGGTATTGCGCACTCATGCCGCACTGCAAGACAGGTGCACAGGTCACCTGATAGGAGGCGAACTTTCTGCAAACAGTCCCATTCTCACTTGGACCAACTGCAAGGAATCTCAGAGAGATTTGCAAATAACTGCTGTCTAATTTATAAATGTTGCTGATCTGTCTGGATGAGTCTTTGTCAATGAGCACAATTTGAGGGAACTCAACTTAACTGGCTGCCTTCTGGTTGCATGGTTATATTCCCATAGTTGGGAATAGTTGCAAGTAAAGTATTGTGATAATATTGCATCGTGGGGTATTTCACCTCTAGTAAGAAGTGGATTACACAGCTGATACTCCAAAGAATACATAGTTGAAAATCTGAAAATAGGTAAAAGACACTTTCACCTCAGCTGCTGTGCCTCTCTGTCCCACTTTATGCTTTTTTCTTGGCATCTTAGGCAATCAGACAACAATCACTCAAGTATTTGCCTAGATGTGCAGTCGAATGTAAACACTAAAATGTTACCCAACAAGGATATATCAAGAAAATGTAAGCAGTGTAGGACGTGATGCTCTTTTTCCATCTTATCTTATGACCTTTCCCAAATTGCAAATGACTTTGTCCTCCTAATTGCAAAGGCTGAAAGAAACCGTACATGTGTATTAGTTCTTATTTTTAATTTTCTTCGCAAGCGCTCCCAAAACAAATCTGGTGCTTGAACGGCGACAGACGGTCGTAATAATAACTGTGTGCTATACTGTAACTGTCCATGATGCTCTGGCGTTTGAAATCTCTTTTTTTCCCTTCAACATATGGTTGATAAACTCTTTAAACTCACCCAAGTCAGAGGAAAAAAGGCAGGACTCTGACAGGCACACACACAGAGTGGGAGTCCAGCTTTCATAAAGGATAATAACTACTCTTTTAGCTACTCCGTTTTCTGTGACATAGCGCCAAAGGCTAGATAAAATACCACGCGTTTCCCACTAACCCGATTTTCATGACGCCGAACGTACATCTATGAACACCATGCAGACAAACAGACAGATAGACAGAGAGAGCAGTAGACAGACGGGACATGTATCTGGAGGGGAGAGTGGTATTCTGTGAGGATTGATAGACTCCATATTGTGAGCTAATGATCTCCCTAGGGCGCTGGGGAGAAACGATGAAACCAGTCTGCATGACACTGTCACACTCCCTATGTCACGCTGCCACCTTCATCTCTCAGTCTTTTCTCTCCCTCACTTGCTCTCACTCTGTCTTGCTCTCAACCTCTCTTTTTTTTCCCCCTTCCTTGGGGAAATGCATCGATTCACCTTTGTTTGTACTGTCACCCACACATATTCTGCTGTCACGGCGAGAAGCGGAGTTCACTGAACTGATGGAGCTGATTTAGAATAAGAGTCATAAGCTGTCCCCATTTCCCAAAAATGTAACTCCGTGACATCTATTCTCATTTAGTTCAATCTGGACAAAAAAAACGACAGAAATGTCTGTAGGAGGTGTTTAAAAGATGGTTGAGAATAGGTGGGAGATAGCATCATACTCCAGGCTTTGCAGACATAATAGGGAAAAGATCTTTTTAAATCAATTGTCAGCGCTCTTACAATCACAGGCACAATGAGCGCATTCACCAGTTGTGTTGATGGAAAAGCACAATCATTTCCTGCAATCTGATTCACACTGCCTTGCCAAGCTGTCACCGCTCCAATAAAAAACAAAGCAGGAGAGGAGGCAAACACACAAAAGTATAGAGGTTTAGAGCTAACTGGAGGTGGAATCTTACCTGTTACCTCTGACACGTTATATCCACCAGTATTGTTGCTGAATTGTTGCTATTGGAAAAACCAAAGAGTGTGTTTGCATGTGCTGTGCACTAGACAGATTATGAAAGAACAAACCCTTTTGCACTGACCCAGACGCACAAGAGCAAGACACTAGGTGTGACAATGACATTTTGCGTCTCTTTCAAACTGTATTTTTGCCTATGTATAGTCATTTTTCGTGTCTTTGAATTGTTGCTGTTTTGTATCTCTTTGTAGTTCATGTTGGGCTGTTACACTGCGATAGTTACACTGACCTCACGTCTCAAACGGAGGCTGCGGCCCACACGCTCCCTTACCCCTTGGTTTCCATGGGCTCCTCCAGTAATCTATCTGTAGCTGTGCCTGTGCTTGTAGTGAAGACAAACAGGCTGAAAAGAAAATGATTTTTCCTGGCATCTCCGCATCAGCTCTCTGCCTCTTAACGCGGGCCTTGTGCTTCTGCCCTCATCCGGCTCTGAAAACAAATAATCTCCTTTCGGTGCTGACACCTTGGCATCTTCAGTTCATTTCTACTTTTCCTGTGAGAAAAAAAAAGCCCAGAATTACAGTTTTCTCAGCTTCACCTCTCGTCACCTCGCCTCTCTCCTTGATCAAATGTACACAGCCAGGGCTTTGTTTTGATTACTTTGCAGCCTTCATATTGTCGACTTGCTTTATACAGATAAGGACGCTTAAGAGAGAATGACAGAGTAGGTGAGCCACAGCCGGTGACGTCTGGGTAGTTGTCGGCTGTATTATTTCTCGGTTCTGTTTGAAACGGCTAAGACTGTCTGAATTTCTCTGCTATTTCACCCATAGTCTGTGCACTCCAGTGTGGACATGACTGACAAAGAAAGTGCAGCATTTGAAGAGATTTATGTACCTGGCCTACTGTTTGAGAGTGCACAAACGCCCTCTGTACATCTGACTCAGCATGCCATTTTTTGATAATGGTTTGCTTTCCTGCGTCATTCTCTTAGCTTCTCTGACATTAAAAAAAAGTGAGTAAAAAGTGTCATTATGCATGCCATTACAAATCTCAGAGGAAAAATAACATTGATTGAAGGCCCAGGGGACTGTGAATCACTTACTGAACAAAATCCATCTCAGCGGCTTCATCTTGTCACATGCAGGTGCCAGCATGTTGTCCTGTTTGTGCCACAAAAATAATGGCATTTCTGAGTGTCTGGAAAACATATTTTGTTACACTTGAACGTTAAATTATTCTACACTGCAAATTGAAGTAAAGTCCTCTGAGTAAAAAGCTTTAGTATTTCTGCACCAGACATTATTTTTTAGCCATAAAGTTTACTGACCAGACAATAAGATTTTAATATATTCTTCACCGTCCAATCACACAATAATCATAGGATAGACTATTTGACAGTGTTATTGATCAATAACGGCTCTGCCATTAATTTGTCATGCTTTCCAGACTTCCCAGATTGCACTTTAGTTTCTCATAAAACCACAACCATTATATTTCATGCCTACTCATGTATTTATCTGCCAAAATATGCAGCCTCGACCAGTAAACCGCTATGGCAAAATAAAATGCTTTTATAGCAACTCTTCTCAGGAAGCTTTAATCACTATAATTTCCTGGGCCCTTATGACTGCTTGCTTGGATTGTACCAGTTGGGGAAACTGATCAATATGGAGGATATAACCTATACAGGGCATTTACTCAGTAATAATGGCTCTTTAATTTGCTAGCTTTGTCATACACTGTGTCAGACAAACTGCAACTTTCTCCAGCGATGGATGACACAAATTATTCCTCTTAGAAAAACACCAGTGGACGAATGTAAATGTGAAGAGGGGGCCCCATTGAGAAGATGATTGCTACCACAGACAGATGATAAAAACAATGAAAGGCCAACATCTTGCCCAGTTAGTATGGGCTGCTGGATACAGACATATTGATTCACTGTGTCTCATTTTGGACGCTTTTTTTTCTGCATACACTTCCGTGCACACTATACACTTAATAGCACAGTGGGTGTGTTTCACATGTGTGATGTCTAAGTTGTGAAGTTGTCTAAGATGACATATCCAACATTTGACCTTGACTGACACACTTGCTGCAGCATTTAACAAACATTTACAACTTGTCAAGCATTTAACAACCTCTTAAAACCCATATTTTACTCACAATAGAAGGTAGAAAACATCAGATGTTTAAAAATAAGAAAATGCATTTGTTGCTTTGTATACCTTGAGCACTGATAGTGCTCTTTCAGATACCCAAGCAGCCAATTCCATTCACACAGATGAAGTTATGGATCATGTTCACATAGGGCTTCTTCTTTGGATAATAGAGCTTTAACCTGCATTTGCAATTTCTGGAAGTGTTCCACAGTTTGTAGATGCCATCTTTGCAGAATGATGAAATTTGCCCGTCTTTACTTCTGAGAAACTCGGCCTTCGTGAGATGCTCTTTATACCCAGTCATGTTGCTGGCCTGTTGCTAATCAACCTGATTACGTGCAATTTTCCTAAAGTCATTTCTTTTTTGTACCTCTTACTTTTTAAACATTTTTATATTTTGATTTTACAGTGTCCCAGATTGTTTTCTGAATTTGGTTTGTAATTTGTCTATATTGAAGACAATAATTAATATACATAAACACAGTGTGTTAAACTAGCTAGCTAGCTAATAATCCTGCTAGCACTGGAATCATCATTGCAGATGACAGTGTAACCTCCTCCTACTAGCAGAAAAGGGATTGGTGATCATTCCCCGTCTGCATCACTGCCTGGATGGAGATCAGCCTTCCACCCTCAACCTTTAGACTATTATAAAAACACCATCCAGGTAGCTAGTAGTGTAACACTTGTAAATACACACACTTGTGCACTTAAAATAGCAGGTAGATATGCATGATTTGAGTCACAGTAATTATGTTCTTGAGCACATGAACGGTACCAATTGCTTAGTTGGGGGGAAAACTCTTTGTACATGATAGCATCGCTTGGAAAAACAAAAGTGACAACTGGGAGTAAAAGTCTCTGTGGTGTTTGCTATACTGCAAATGGGACTGTAAATATGCATCATTAATGAACATCTGTTATGGTCCCTACAGAGACAGAAATGGGATACACAATTTGTTTTGGACTGTACATATTGTAGATATTACAGGTGGGAGGAGATTATTAATTAGGCAGTGCAGCAGTTTGTAATAATTTCAAATGATGAACCTTTTCAAACAAAGCTATTAATTTGTGATCTCCCAGGTTGTCTTATAATCTAATTTTATATTTTTCTATTTGACAATATTTTAAAGTAAAAGGCAAAAAAGTTTCCAAAAGTCGGGGTTGCTATATTCTCCAGAATTAAATTGATCTTCAGCAAAGTGGATTTTTAGTACATTACCATCTTTCTTCTACACACACACACACACACACACACACACACACACACACACACACACACACACACACACACACACACACACACACATATACACACTTATTCTCACTGCTAAAACAATTACAGGTAGTTTCCCTCTGTGTTAAGAGAGCGACTGAGGTGTTCTTGTTCTATAATTACAACTCTCATCATGCACATCCCACTGCAATGCCCCAAACCACCATATCTGCCTCAGCCACTTTGTTCAATGGATGTCAGATCTCACTGTGTGGTCTATGTTGAGAGACCACTGTATTTAAAGCACTGTAGGAAGTTCTGAAACAGCAGGGCCACTCGGTTCCTTTGTTCTAATTTCCTCTCTTTCTCTGAGAGGAAAAAAGACAGTGCCAAGAAGGCACTGTCTTTTTTGTGCAGTGACACCTGCTCCTTTCCTCCTCTCTTTATTTTCTTTTCTTTTTTCCTAACCTAGTCTCTTTAAGCTTCTCTTTTTATACCCCAGCCAATCTGTATGCCTCGTGTGCTTTCACACCCCATTTTCCAATGCTGGCTCTAGGTATTCTCACCGTGGAGAAATCTGTCTGTTTCATTTGGGTGTGGAAAGAGTATGCTAATATTGCCTGCTAATGCCCATTGGGTGGGATAATGGCAGCCATCACTCACTGATGCAGCACAAAAACTGACAATTTGCTCTCCTTACGCTGACAAACAGCATATACTTCCCACCGTTCTGTCACTCTGTCTTTTGTTTTTTTACTCCCTTTGTTCACACTGAATCTGTCTTCCCCCTCGACTGTCTCTCCAAGCCTCCTTATTATTCTGTTTTCATCCACCGTTCAGTCTTTCAAGTTGGTATCGTACAACAAGACATAGGCCATGACCCTTGAAGGATGCTATTGCAAAAATGGAAACTGCACTTGGATCTAAAAGCTTTACAACTGATCGTTTTACTCATGCATAAATTATTCAGTCAAGTCCTGAAAAGAGGGACACACTAAGAGTCATGGCTACAATTACAAGTCAATCATCCTACAGGGAATTATTTTTTGCTGTGATGGAATTATTGGCAGGATAAATGGCAGATATATGACCAATATGCATGCCCTTAAATCCTACCACAAATCAAAAAGGAAATATAGTATTTCTTCTCTCCATATACATTTCTTAAGAAGCAACTTTACACAACAATGCAGGATGTTTAAGTATCGACCTGCCAGTGTATATAATTTCATTCGACAGTGAAACGCTGTTCTTTTAAAGCTCAAAATCAAAGTCATAGTCATTGTATCTTTATTGGGTTATTTCCTTTATAAATGCTTGAAATTCCCATAAACTGAAAAGTGATGACAAGCTGCAAATGCAATGTGGGAATATAATCGCTTTTCAAAGTTAATAGGTAAAGCAATTTCTTATTTAAATGCTATACTTTGCGTACTATATCTTAAATTTATTGTCTTAATTCTGTAACTCTCCTATATACAAACCTGAAAACATTTTGCAACTTCATTAAGCTCATATGTTCATATATTTTTCATTTACCCAGGACAAAACATGAAATCTCGTATCAAACTGACACAATTCTTGTACAAGATCACGACAGTTGATGAGAAGTGGGTCTTTGCACCACCTTTAGCTAAGAGGCCACACATCAGGTCACAAGAGTGAACAGAAGCATGCACTGAAAGTTTTCTGCACACCAACAAATTCACCATCCCCTCTACATTCCCTCTATTTGGAGTTCTGCAACTTTTTCCCTCTTCCTCTAAATTAAAGTTAAAGGATCAGTGGTTTCTTAGAGTGAAGGAGAACCTCAAGCATATAATCAAAAAAGGACTTTGTATTGAAAAACAGTGGGAGGACTGTTACTATTATATCAGAAAATGTTTATTCCCTAACCTATCGGCCAGTATTGGAGGTTGCTGGTTGTTTCCAGGTAAAATTGGCCATAGAGAACACAATGCACCCAAAACCTTCTTGTAATTGCATTGGACTCCAGTAGATTGTCACAGCTGCCCATAGTTTTTATAGAAGATGCCAAATTGTCTACAAACACTTGCCATTCTAATCTCCAGGCTGCAGTGGAATTTGAAAAAGTGTGACTCAATCACTTTCACTTTCAGATTAAAAATTACAGCCAACAAATTTCAAGAGGTGCAACTTTCACTTTGATATCTCTTTTTCTGGTTTGCAGTGCACTTTTCACAATTTCAGTGCTGCTTGGTAAGCAGCTTGGAATTTTTGCAGACAAAATCTTCCATGCAAATTACAGGCAACCACAGCAATGTCTAGCTGGAGGTTTGCTGGCTGATTTGTGTAATTACTTTGACAAGTGACCAAAGTACTCGCAAGGAGCTGCACTGTACACCTCTTTTTGACCAGTTTCACACTGGTGCGATCACTTGCCAATTGGTCTTGGAACATACTTTTCCCTAGCACCTGGTGATTGCCAGATGGTTGCCAGCAGGTCTCTAGGTCTGTGTAACTTTATGGATAGTGCAACTTAACATTCTGATCACATGTAGCATCTGACTAGTGTTGGTATATTATGTTGCATGCATGGTTGGTTACTGTGCTGTGCAGATTACAGATTATTGCTAATTAAATTAAAGCCACGTATGGTAACAGCACATGTTGGACTATTGATTCGCACCAGAAAACAGCTTTTAACCCCCTGTCTATAGTTTGTATAAAAAGGCAGTTAATGAAGAACTGATGTACACATATGAAATAAAGGATAAAAAAGCACTGAAAACAAACATCAGCCACTTTTTACGAGGGGGGCCTCGAGTAGGAGGCAGTGGTGATAATAGGCGAGAGCTTGCAATATGTTTCTATCAATTAGAACTGTGAAGGTATCTGGCATGTCTGGTCATTGCACACAAGGATAAACTGCAGAGGCTGATTTGCGTAATTACTTTGACAAGGAGCCCAGAGGTTGGCCCAGAGAAAACATCACATTGTCCAGTCTGTTTATCCAACTGCACTGACTGATATGATAATGTAGTGAGTTGTTTTAAGTTGCACCATGGGCAAAATCTGAACTCTAATCTGATTACAGTAAAACAATATCACTTCTAAGAAGAAGGGGTTTGTTTGTTAAAACTTTGGAGCTGATTTGGATTAGGATTCAGGAATTTTGCACACACACACACACACACAAAATCACAAAGTAATCATGATCCAAGATCTGGATCAGGATTCTGGATCCAAGGATTCAAGTTATGAAGGAAACTTTCAGCCTTTCATTGTTTTCCAGTAGCTCAGTAATAGCCTTGCTACTGAGGCATACTGTCTAAGCACCACTTTGCAGCTTAAACACAGTGATTGCTGTAAATTGACATATCAAAGATGCCTGCAGTATGAAGCTACAAGTAGAATAATAGATGCTTTTTGCCTATATAAAGTCTGAACAGTAAATAACACATGAGTCTGGGGAAGGAGCTAAGCATAAGAGAATTCAGGTGAGGCACAAGAGCTACCGTCTGTTTGTATTGTTTAGAGTCCATTTAATGCACAAGGTTTCTAAGCTTTAAAATACAGCTATTGTGGAAATTGATACAAAGATTGCACATAAATGTCCAACAAGGTGAAATAAACATAAAGCAGCATTTGCTTGTCTCATGTGAAGCTCAAGGCTGTCACAAAATGTCATTTTCTGCTGTGGCAGCATGCACTTTACAGCAAAGCTTAGCCTTTTCCCATTAACCCGACTGATCTGGGAGCGGATTCGTCTGCCCTTTAAAATCGCTGTCTCCAGGGTAACTAAAGCAGTTACTCTTGCACCTGTTAAGAACTGAAAAGGAAGAGCAGATGATTCACCTGAAGCCAGACTGCAATCACCTCTATTCATAGATTAATAACCTCCTATGGTTCTAGACCGGCAGCATTTCAGTGGGTGTTCTGCATTGTTGACGGGGAATGCTCAAACAGCATTGTACTTGCTCAGCAATTAGCTGAAAATGATTGCTAATTTTGATGGGGAATTTGATGTTTTGCTGTTTTCAAATTTGTGTTTGGTTATATCTTTGTTGTAACAATGCAAAAAATCTTATACCATTGGAAAACCTGTTTATTTCCCATTAAATGATGTCACATTTATAAGATCTCTGGGTTGATCAGCAGAATTGAGCATGTGGGTAACAAGCATAAAAAACATGCCAAATCTTCTCTGCCAATGCCAAACAGCTTATTACGCTATTGACTCTTGTTTTTAGGTTCTGATACCCCAGGTGCTGACAACTAGGTACCTGACTGGCACCTGATTATCAACACCAGTGGGAAATGGACCCCACAACAGTGGTCAGTTGAAATCTGCTGCCATGTTTGACTGATCTGGATGAGGCCCATGCCATAGAGGTACTTCAAACTGGTGTCCTGCAAAACCACATTGCAGAATTATTTGAAGTGAGCCCTTGTACCATCACCAACTCAAAGGTCACGTTCCTTCCAGCAGGGGATGTCAGAGACAGGCTGTAAAGTCCCAAGAAGATGACACAACAAGAAGACAATTTCTCCACCCTGTGAGTTCTCAGGAACTGTAGGCAGTCCTCTACAGATCTGCAGAATCTCCCTGACTGCAAAAACAAGGCTTGTCATCACTGGGGTCAATCTACGTATAGAGAGATATCAAGATGAGATTCTGCAACCAGTGACAATCCCATATGAGTCTGGGACTGAACTCGCCCCCACAGAGCAGGGAGTTCTTCCAGAATTTGGGAGTAGGGATCAACTTGAGCATGTTCTTCATGCCAAAGTAACCAACACAACCACATTGGCTGACTTACAACAAATGGGATGCAATCCCACAGCAGTGTGCGAACAAGCTGATGACCAGCATGTAGAGGGTGTGCAATGCTGTTTGATTGTTGATGACTGTTTCCGGTCTGCAGCTGCATAGGGCCCCATTTATTTTGGACTGTCTCCCAAGTTTAAACTATTAAATAGCAAGTCCATAGAATTTGAGTTTTGCCTAATTAGTATGTTTTTGATATGACTTTTCAGGAATGTATTGACAGGTGTCCTGCTTCTGTAGTTGAAACAGAAAGCGTACTGACATCTCATTATATAAAACATCAGCTACATGTTTAGTTATCTGTCTCCTTGTAGTCCTCTGAAACATCTTTTTTTTCTTTTTTTTTTAGGGGTGTGACCACCATCCGTCTTTGAAGATTATAGTTAGCTTGTAATATTTTTTTCTGTCTGAGAGAGCAAAACTTACGTCACTGAAACACAAGAAAACAAAACAGACAAGGACGAACAAAAATCGTATATTGTATTTATTGATTTTTTCTGACTTTTTTGAGGTTGTTCCTGCAACTTTATATTAATGTTGCACAATACTGTAATTGCAACTGACCAATAACCTTTGATTTCACAGCTCTGTGATTCAGAGAAAAAGAGCATAAGAATACAATATGGTAGTAGTAAAAGTACAAACAAAATTGGAGACTGGGTGGAAAAACTTTCACCCAGGAAATTGGGGTCAAAAGTAATAGAAAAGTTGATTTACTATTTTTGGATGTTGTTGACTTGGTGTTTTCACTGATTTTCAGATTTCAGGAGTAATTTTAGACCCTGTTACAATGTTTCACAACTATATGTTGGAAAACCATTTATCCAGAAAGCCCTAAAAAACACACTTTTCCCATGTTTGTTGTTTTTCCCCCAAGTCACAATATTAGTCAGCTGATCAATTGATTGTACTAATGGATATGAATTAACTATGATGTTGCAGAAACACCAACAGGGTGATATCAGGTCACGCAGTTCAATATTCAGTGAATTTGTCATGAGAAGAAGACAGTTGTTGGGCGTTACAGTAATGCCAGTGGGGTTGCTGAGGGTCACTGATCTGCAGCCCCGCAGTCCCAGAGATGGTGGCTGTTGTGTGACTGGAGCAAGACAACACTACCCAACTCTGCAGGGTCAAGGCACAAGGGACTACGGGGTGCTCTCCCTTCAAATGTGACAAATACGATGTGACATGTCAGTGCGTGCTCAAGAACATCGCCCTCTTTCACTCATATTGGTGTATTATTTTTTTTGCTTCTGTTCCTTTCCTTGGTACACAAACACTCCCACACACTGGAACAGACACATACATCCAAAAAAAAAAAAGGAGTTCACTCTGTCTTCCTCACAAAAGCAGACACAGAAACACAAATACACTCAAACAGGGAAATATAGTTACTCACTCTTGCATGAATACACACACACGGAGGTACACACACTCTACTCCCCCTGTGGCTGTCATCAAAAGCAGCCACTCTGCCCTACACTGTGTAAAAGTAACAGCGTGCTTTTATTTTTCCCTTTCCACTGTCTTCTCTTTTCCTGATGTTCACTCCTCCTCTCCACTGTGGTGCCTTCCAGTCATTCCATGTCATCCCACCTCTCCGGCACCTCTCCTACCAGCCGAAAGTTAAGTGCATTTGCAGACCCTCTCAGATAGGCTGTCATATATATTTCAAAACCATTTCAAAAACCGATTTAGATGGACAGAATGCACATTCACCAAGAGGCTGTGCGGGGCTTATATTCGCACAGTGGCTTTTCGGAGTCGTTTTTCCCTCCTTCAATAAGACATTTTTGAATGTCATGCTCTCATTGTCAGCGTAGCGTGTAAGTGTACTCGTGATTTTGTGACTTTCAAAGTGGGCAAATAAAATATTTCACTTTTTTTCCCCATTAGCTCTAAGAAGACATATTCACTTATCCAAAAGGTAACTTTTTTATTCCTTTAATTAAAGGGATCTC
The DNA here is from genome assembly GCF_900408965.1 of Simochromis diagramma. Taxonomy (NCBI): domain Eukaryota; kingdom Metazoa; phylum Chordata; class Actinopteri; order Cichliformes; family Cichlidae; genus Simochromis; species Simochromis diagramma. Next base: position 10,107,141 of record NW_024387030.1, read on the forward strand.
TTCAGTGTCATCGGCAATATTTGCTGCCTTCTCTAGATAACAAATTACTCTTAACATAAATAATGATGCACAGATTAAACATGTGAAAATAGAAACGCTGGTGGTTGTGAAAGAAAAAGCATCAAAGCAAGTGGTGACACTTGGAAAATAACCCCAATTTGTATTTTCTCCTTTGATGCTGGTAGATTAATTGTGCTCATTTCACCTGCATGTTTGCTTGTCCTCATAACCCCCACACCCAGTGCCGTGAATTCTGGGAAGTGTTAATAATATTTAAAGTTAAACGCCATCTGTTCCCAGGGTCTAACCTGAATACCAATACGGCTGCAAATGTTGCAATTAACAGAGCCAAGATGTCAGAAACAGCAGAGAGGAAGGCTTTAAGCCTCCTGCTCCAGGAAAAGAGAGGCAGATGTGATGTGAGCAGAGATGACTTTTCCAGTTCTCTCGGGGGGGACACACACTCCTCTTGTCCCCTTTTCACTACCTCCATCTGCCCTTATTTGATGAGATTCTCAGTATCATCTTTACTTAGGGGAATCTGCTTTTTAAAAATACAGGCCTTATAAAATGCTTGTCTCTCTCCATTTGAATGTTTTAAACAGCGAGCACAGGCAGATCAGTCAGGTGAATGAGAAGGCTGCTGTTATTTTTTTCCGAAATTAAACCAAATTGCGTTTGCTCCGCCGTACGCAGTTCGTCGCCACGGGGATGTTCTGTATGCACATGTGCTGTTGTGAATGACGAAGAGCAGGATCCATATGAATAGTTTGATTAAAACAAAATGTAGACTATCAAACTATGTACAGTGTGTTAGACTTACGCAAACGCGGATAAATCTGAAAATGTAATTTATGGGCGGAAAAGTTTTATCATCCACAATCCTGTTTTTAGATCATTATCAAACTGTTTGCTGTCAATATTTACATTTCCTCTTCTTCTTTCACAAACAAAATGGTGCATTAAAGTCAGGATCTGCTAAAGCTGATTTGGCCATGTCACATCGCGCTTTCACTGTGATTATGTTGTTTTTCAGTTGGCAGACTGCATAACGAGTGACATATCGTTCTGTTTGCTACCAGCACTTGCACACACATGCAGGCTGAGACTGCGAGAGCCTCAGACCCACAGGAAGAGCAGGTGATTGAACATTTAGTTGACTTACATTATGATCTACAGAAACAGCCGTCTTCTAAGTAAGCTTTGACCACTGATTTTTCCTTTTTACCCAAATTTGGGTTTAACATCTTTACATTTTTAACTTAATCTAGAGCTTAACACACTTATTAGACCATCTAACATAAAAAAAATAAAAATAAAACACAAATATTTTAGAAATTCTAGAAATTTTACCATTTAAAATATCTTTTTAGTTAAATAGCTTGCACATACTCGTTACAAAAACACTAGAAATAATTTTTATATTATTTGGTGGTGGTCTAATGTGAAATAACCCAAAATTCGTATGTATAGATGGTAGAAAACAAAAAATAAATGCAATGAAATAAATAATAACAATCAGTGACAGAAACAAGCTTTCATAGACTTCTGAAAGAGATAAAAGAAAATCTTTCAGTAACAAGACGACACAATTTCCGCTTCCTAAACATGTTTTTATGCTACAAATTAGACTTAAACTCAACATATTTTCTAAAAACACAACGCCTGCCTGCATTCGACTACATTCAATTACATCTGATTACATTCAACATCCACTAGTTAACCAAAACAAAGCGGAAGAAAAATAGAAAACTGCAATGCATGTCAGGCATGATCCTTGAAATTTCATCATCTGACAGTTAGTGGCAAGGCTTTTAGTATTGACAAAAAAAAAAAGCTCACCTTTCCTCACCCACACATTCACACACCAGCATAAAGCAAGAATTTCAAAAGTGAAAATACATTTGAAATCACTCACCCTGGCCTTCTATTCACATTAAGCTGGTGGTTTTGACCCTTAAAGATGAGCTCTCAAAAGCAGATTCTGTCAATATCAAACTTCCTTTATCCCTTTTCCTCGCTCTCTTTCACTCCCCGCACTTCACTGAGTCCACAGTGGAGTGGTGGGGAGAAGAAGCTGGCTGTCCCGGTGGGATCATTGGTGTCACTGTTCACACATTCAGGTTCGTGTGACATTGACCTGTGGGCGACAGTGAAGCTGCTTTCTCTGGAGACTTAGGTGTTGCCAAGGCTGCTGAAAGCACCACCAGCGAGGTCACACTGTGAGGCATGTGGCATTCGATGCATTTACTTTAATGATTCAGGCAGAAAAAGTCTAACAGTCCCGCTGTGACCCAGTGACCCGGAATCTGTTTAGATTAAAGTCTGTCGATGTTTGACAGTATCAAAGAGAAACATGCCACATGTGAATCAAAAATCTGTATTACCAACGAGAAAAATAATCAGGAGAACACTTATCAACCAGAGTGCTTTGATACTATAAAGAATTTATTACCCATATGTTTATAATCTGGGCATGTGTCCGATTATTGCTGGGATGGTCCAGTGGGCATGTTAGATTGTATGCTCTTCGGGGATGCAAGCCATGACTTCCAATATCAGCTGGCCTCAAAGCTGCTTCTATAATGCATGAAGATCAATACACTGTGGCTTTGTGACTGAGGCCTTGCAACTCTGTGCCCATATCAAGTATTCTCGGCAACTGCCCCGCCGTTTGAAGAGATCTATGCCTTTGGATTTATCAGGGCTCTGGGGATAACAGACTACAGGCTGGATACCCAAACTGCTATTGTTTGGTACAAAAACAAAGCTCGCAGTGCTGTGTTTAGGGTATTTCTGACATTTGCAGTTTTACGACAGTATTTGATGATGGCTTTCAGAGAGGCATTTTCAAGAGATCAGAACAAAAGGGGCATTACACCAGTAATCCATCGCTTCTCCAAACTTTGTGCTCTAAAGCTTCCCCATTAAAGAATATGGTTGGTGTTTTTATTGGATTATTTATCTATTTTTTTTATAAATTGTTTTTACGTCATGGTCATAATGGAAGCTTGGGCAGTATCAGCACATCAGATATCTGAAGCTACAGTTTCAAGAAAAAGACTAGTAAAAAAGTGTGGTCTGATCTTCATAGTTCACAGTAATAGTCAAACACAACCTGACTACAATGATGACACACAAACTCACTTGTGTGCTTTTAATGTCTTTACTGAATAAAGTGACCAAACAGTCCCGGTGCCGGCTGAAAAATTTGTCCACATAAATGGAAAAAAAATGGTTTTTTTGGAGAGCATTCATTTTATTTGGCATGTCCTTCCATTAACATCATTTTTATTCTGTGTTTTTCTTATACTGGGCACATGAACACAGATTTTAGCATCTCTGTGCAAGATGAATAATTTCTTTGCTGTTTTTGTTTTTTTCTTTTGCCAATGGGGTTATTTTTTACTTCTTTCATGGTCTTTGCAGGACACCAGCTCCTAGGGAGAGTAATAAGATCCTGAAGTTTCCCACTCATTGCTCTTTTGTCTTATTCTGGATTGATGAACAAAAATGGCTTTAAACATGCTTTTTAGGGTCATTTCCATCTTTCTGTTTCGGTATAACACTTTTTCTAAGATCATATAAAAGACATGGTTGTTCACCCCAAACAATCTTTTTTAAAAGCAGACTTCAATAACCATTCTTTGTAAGCCATTAGTCATAGGGAGGGACACTTTGACGACCCACACCCCTAATCTCCTAATCGCAACACATGACTCTAAGCGGACATTGGAAGAGACATTAGCATAGAGGTTACTTTTTCCAGCCTGCACTGTGTGATTACTCTGTGTGTTCAATAAAAACATGAAAAGCACAGCTAATTCAGTGTTATTTGTTTTGTCCGATTGTGTTTGTAATCGCGACTTAGTTCAAGACTCCGTTTTACAGGCAATGAAAATGATCAGTATTTTTGTGCATGCAAAACTGAAGAAAAATATTCATCAGCAAGCACAGTGAGTACTGGGAACAGTCAAAGCTGGTCAAATCTGCTTCTCTCACATTCTCCAAAAGCAGTTCACCCCCCTTCCCCTGGTGTGGTGACAGTTTTGTATTACACTGAAGACACTCCACGCTCAGCATAGATTAGTTAAAGATTCCCTGAAGATTTTTATTTTTTATTTTCAAGAAATGAAACCCATTTATGTTCAGCTATTTTCAGTGGAATACATTTTGTTCATCTCCTACCTCTCAAAATTGGTGTAATGCATAAGTACATTTATTGTGAAGCCTTATGTCCAGAAGAACACATTACATTATGCAAGTGATTTTTCTAACACATCTACATGTCGTTAAAAACTCCTCTGGAGTGAGAGAATGGATGTTTATCGAGTCAGTCAGTCGTACTATTTCATTTCATATCTAAACTTTTCAAGGTCAGGGTCATGGGCTGGAGCCTATTCCAGGATACACTGGGCACCTGGCGAGTAAACACAGTGGCCCTCCATATTGAGAGAAACCAGGTAATAGACTTGCCCATTTGGCATCATGCAAACTCCAAACAGAAGCACCTGGCTTCAGACTGGGGTTTCAGTGGCCATTAGGACGCTGTTCTGCCAAAGAAGTTATCAGTGTTTGTTTTCACATACAGCTCATAACACTATTAAAGCAGAGGAATATAAAAGCAGGACTTCTGATGCTTAAAACTGTACCCCAGTCCACCTAAGCTATATCTACTGATGTTTACTTTTCAGTGCACTTGTTCTGAACCTTCTGGGCTTGTGATTCTTAGACTTATTAAAAGCTGAAAATCTCTCCTTGTGATCAATTTCAATAGGACTGCACTATTTTAATAGCACTCTTAAGTCCAATAGATAATTTAGTCCTCCCAGCAGGAATGTTATTAAAATATTGCAGTGATTTGTGTCCTGCTCTCTGCCATGTCCTTACTACACAGACTCACACAGACACACACAGTTTGTGGGAGAGATACACACATGGCCATGTTGGAAACAAAGGTAAAAACACCAGGAACATGAGGGGGGAGAAGTAAGGATGTGGCAGAGATCAGGACACAAATCACTGCAATATTTTAATGATATTCCTACTGGGAGGACTAAATTATCTATTGGACTTAACCGAGCTATTAAAATAGTGCAGTTCTATTGAACTTCGCTTTTTTTTAGGTCTTAATATCTAATATATCTCTTCTATAGTATTTCTATAGGACATAAATATAGCTTGGGTTGTATTTTTCATGTCTAGTTAATAGTCATAAAAATGTAACACAGTGGGAAATAGAACATGCAACTATCCAGATTCACTCCTACAGTGGAAGGCATTTATCTCAGCCACATACCTTGTATGCTTTGTGTGACTTTCACAACCTGATGAAGTGTTATACCCAACAAGGCCCTGGGCGCTCTCCCCTACTGCCTAATGGCCTACTCTAATGGCTGTTTGTCTTGTTTCATTGTAATTGGGGGGCAACTGACAATGCAGCAAAGTCTCTGCTGTCGCTTTTTACTACTGAGATTCGTCTGCTGGCCCCCTCTGGGTCCTGTGCTTTGTAGGTACCAGTTTCTTCTCTAATGATATCATAATTGCTGTTTTCTCACACAGTGGACAATGGTTGCCAAGCCTGAAGGTGGCCTAGAAAATGAGCTGGAGATCAAACCGGGGACACCACGACAATGAAGATAGTGCAGATGCATAAAAAATAAAGACATACTCATCAAAGGAGAATGTATTGCGGTCCCTTTTTAATACTGATGTGTCTCCCTCATTCTTTCCCTACCAGCCAAACCATATGGTTATCCACAATGCATCATTAGTGTAAAAAAGAAATGCAAATGTGCTTTCTCTGTGTCAGTCAATGTCACTGCAGTCAGTGTGTGTGTCCTTGAACAGGGTGTAAGAAGCTGAGATATTACCTTGACCCGTGTATTGATCCACACTGTTAGCCTGACATCCAGATGCACATTTACATACATGTACCAAGATGAACTAGCAATATTTTTCTTTTTTCTTTTTTACGCTCCTTTCTTGAAAGGTCTGTTTCTACAATTAAAAAAAAAAGACCAGCTCCAGTCGTCTCAGCACACTCAGAAAAGTGAGATAGCGCAGCCAGCGCTGTTTGAACAATCATTTCTCAGTCCAGCTGAATTCATGCTGACGCTCCAGTTTGCTCAGTTTGCTTTCTGAAAACTCCCCTCTTCCTCTTTTTAATCCTCTGGGTGGTGAGGTAGTGAGATGGTGAGGGGGGAGTGGAGAAAGAAGGAGAGACCAGCATTGAATGCTGACAGGGACATAACTTGCCTACCCTGCATACCTTGTTTACAGTCTCCCTCCCTGCTGCTATACCCTCCTCTCTCAATGGAGCCATAAAAAACAAATAGGGGCTTTTAGAGAAATTGCCTGTGCACTGAAGATTAATAACAGTTGCACAAGTTCACCCAAGAAAGTCTCCAGAAGCAAAAACGATATTGGAAGATTAAAAGTGCCACATCCCTAAATTGGAATGATTCAGTGCTCGGGCCGCTCTCTAACCAGCTTATTGGGAGTCAGGGCTTTGGTCTACCTGCCAGACAAAGAGCATCATTAAGTATTTACTTCTGGATGAGCGTCTACTGCATGATGAGCTGAGGGTGTTATCGATCCCGCGTGGCTGAGATTGAAGTGGCCTGGGAGTTGTGGCAGGAGCACAGAAAAGACAGGTCATCCTGTTTGAGTGCAGGTCAGCTTTTTGACATTTGCAGCAGAGTAGTTTAAAAAGAAGCGATGAGAACACTAATTTGACTTACTGACATCAACAACATTGTAGATCTTTTGACGGGTTGTTTGACCCATTCAATGCACATTTACTATGCATTATCCCTTTACATTGAAGACTGTGGATTAACCCACCAACCAGAAAGAGTGGTAAGAGTTTGTCAAATCAGTAACTTTTGATGAACTTACTGCTTGTCATCAGCAAAACTGAGAGGCTGGTTGATGAACTAAGAAGAAAGGAGGACAAGATACACACCCCTGTTTGCATCAGTATGGCTGAGATGGAACAGGTGAGGCTCAGAATAGTAAAGAACCAGTCATGCTGCCATCCCATCTACACACTGGTGAGGAAAGCTCAGACATGACCCCACCTCTTAAGGAAACCAAGGCTGATCATTTTAGTTGTTTTTAACATAGATGAGGAATAAAAGTCATGGCAATTGTAGACATCACAAGCCCATACAACCCAAGGCTCTGCAACAGGTCCAGAACATCACAGATAAAAGCATTAATGAGGATGAGAGATGTCTGAGCCTGAAGGACTTTAAAATTATCGAGCAGTATCTTTTATAAGAATTTTTCACAAGGACTGAATTCATCCTCAACACTTCACCATGAAAAACTCTGTTTTATTAAAAAAAACAAAAAACATGTTTTCTAATCATGGAAAACCTATATCTGCATGCTCTTGAAATGAGCCATCTAATGTCCATCATGAAAAAAAAAAAACACACTAAAAATAAGTTATTTAAGAATAGCTCATTTTTATTTTATTTTTGAGTTTCCAGTAAGGTCAAGTAGCCTCGTTTCCTTTGTCGCTGTAACAGTATTATCGTAATAACATTATATATTACTAAGGGAAAAAAAAAACCTAAATCTATTATTGTGAATATTCAGCCCCTGGTTAACCACGACACTTTGATCTGCATATTTTCAGCGGCGCCCCATAGTTTCTATGGTAACAAGGAGGCGCACACGTCTCCGGGGCAACCGGGTCTAAGCGTCTCAGAAGTTGATAGCAACCACTACAGAACGCAACAGGCGTCAAGTTTTTAGAGCCGCGTAGAATAATTAGTAATTGCAGCAACATTGCCCTTCGTTAATTTGGACTTCCACCAATAAAAGCTGTGGCAATGAGGAGGAAGACGGAGCTAAACGCAGAGGGCTTCACCGTAAAGGCCACTTTGAAGAACGCAGTGGTGAGTGTAGTTGTTTCAGTTAGCACTAGCTATAGTAGCAGTGGGGAGCGTTCATCCTGGAAGCCCAGGGATGGAGAATTTACGGTTTGCATTTTATAATCAATTTTGTGAGAGAAGTGCCAAGCCCATTACGGAAGAATGTATAGAGCTGGTTACATACAGTTAGTCACATTGAATGTCATTATCATTGTAACTTTACCTGCTACAGCTGGAGAGAACTGGCATATAGTGTTATATTCAGGAAGTAACTGAATCTAATTCACCTCACTGGCTTGTTGAATCTCCTCTCTTCCCGATTGGCTTGTACTTGTCATGTTTCTTTACATTAAATGGTAAATGGACTTGTACTTATATAGCGCTTTTCTGCTATAACTGAGCACCCAGAGCACTTCTTTGACACACTGCTTTTATTCTATCCTTTTAAATGCTATGTCTAGCATTAAACATAACACAACTTTCTGATTAGTGGACAATCTGCACTACCTCCTGACAAATGTTTGTCTCTGTCTGAGACAAATGTTTAAATATGACTATAGGGATCTGCTAGAAATGGTATTAGACACATTTTAACCAATTTAAAGTTATTTATAAACGCTATGGGAAAAGAAAACAAATGTTTTCAAGCTATTGATCTAATTCCAGCTGAGATCATACTCCAGTTTTAGACTATTTAAGCTGTCATTCACAATTCAAAGAGCCTCCTGTCTGCTTCTTTCTCACACACATACTGATGGACAACTAGCAGTAAGGAACCTGGCAGTGACTAACAGCAGGGAACAGGTCATTGTCAAATTTTCAGAATAAAAGAACACAGTTGATCAAAAGAAGACCATTTTATCCATCCATGTTCTTCCACTTAGCCATTTAAGGCTTGCGGAGGGACTGGAGCCTATCTCAGCTGTCATAGGGTGTGAGGTAGGGGTACCCTCTAAACAGGTCGCCAACCTATTGCAGCCCTTAATGAATAGCCAATATGCTTTAAAATTTTGTAATCTACTAAAAAAACCACAGTTTCACACAGGAAGTGTTGCTGTTGATTACAGCCCGGATAAGTATAAGAGTTGAACAGGAGTCTCACCTTTTCTAAATAAATGTCTTCAGTTATTTAGTGGATGTTATCATGATGCGTTCATGCTGTGAAATTTAAAAGAAAAATAAAGCAGCCACAGTTAACTTCGGACAATGAACACAATACTCAGATAATTTTGAAAACAGCAGACCTCAGTTATACACATTTATCCGCTTTAGGGGGTACAGATTTTCAAAATAAATACCCCCTATTGATTTATGTTTTTAATATCAAGTGCTATCTCTCTTCAGCTTTTCAGTCTACCTATTTATCTCCAACTTTTTTGCAGCAAGCCACAGAGTCAAGACTGGCGGTAGCAACAATCCTACCACCATTTTTCCAGAAATTGCATGGTCTGTTATTTTTTGCTCTGCGGCAAAATCTCTGTGCACAAATCAATCCAGAGAGTTGAGGTAGCAATAGGAAAAATTAGAATGCCTGAACAAACTCTTCAACCATTATTCTACTGTATCTGTCTTCTATGTATGTGTGTGTGTGCCTAACCCTTTTGGTCAGACAAGCCTGAGTGGGTTTCACACAAACATGGACATTTGGGAACTCTAAAATTATCCAATAACATTTATGGACTAAAATGACACTTATAAAGCCCATTCAGAAGCTATATGGCAATGATTAGATGCTATGAAACGCAGAAACCGTGTGCTAAGAAAAATGCAAATGCTGTTTTTTTATAACAGCATTTTCCTTTTATAGACTAACGGGCTTGTGGGGTGGTGGAGTTGTGTGTAGCACGTGGTTTGAGCTTAAAAGCGTATAGTTTTGTTTTTGATTGCCTTGCTACAAATAGAAAAGGAACTGCATTTATTTTTGTACATCCTCTTGTCTTACACTGAGAAAAACAAGAAACCTCCTGAATCTTGATTTCCTTGTCGAGAAGTCCCTATTTGGGACCTCAAGTGTAGTTAAACTGTTGAAGGGCTTGACTAATTTCCAAAGAAAGACTTTCTTCTTCTCATTTACTGCAAATGAAGATGGATCAGGAACGTGTAATAGGTTGTATGGCAGTGGACATTAGTCTCTATTGACTTCATGGACTTTATTGATTGGTCAGTAAAACGAGTTTTTGTCTGGCCAGAAATAGATTATTATTTAAAATCCAAATCTAATTTTATTTGGGCTTGACTGCGGTCTTGTGCAGAACTCCATATCATTTTACTTAAATAACTTATAGTTTACTGGAGTCTTTTTAATGAGTTTTTCAAAAACTACTGTGTCTGAGGAGTAAAGTTATGCTGTGCTTTGCTATTCTGGGATGTCTCACATTGAACATTTAAATGTCTTTCCTTTTATTTCAGTGACATATACAGGGGTTTTACTGCATCACAAACAATTCCAGTGCCCGGCAAAGGAAAAAAACAGTGTATTAAAATAATTTTAAACATTTTTAAATGACTTTTCTTTATCAGTTCCCTGAAATAACAGTGAAATGCATAGACTTCTGTTAAGCAGATAAAGCAGATAGACTCGTTGCTTTAACTATATGCAGAACAGTGTGCCTAATCAGATGCATAATAATGACCCAAACGTATGTGGTATACATATAGCCATGCATATGCACTTATGCTTGTTTAATTAAAACATTGTCAAACTTTCAAAGAATGAGGCCAGAATTAACACTTTACCATTTTTTTTTTACTCTTGGGTCCATATTATGTCAAAAAAGGTAGAAATCCCAAAAAGGGTGATCTTATTGGTCAAGCCTTCTGTTTACAAATGGAAGCAAATGTAAAGGAAGTTGGTAAAAGGCTGAATGTGTGTTTCACACAAAGGATAAACTGCACCAACGACCAGCACAACATAAGTAATGATTCATTTTGAATGCTGAGTGCAAAGCTACTCTAGTCCAACAATAAAAATTCAGAGCTAAAATGAGCATAATAGGTCTTCTTTAAACACAAGCAGTGGTGTCATAGTCACACACTGTCAGATTACTTAAATGTAGCTTTAATAAAAGTTGCTCCAGTTCACCCACGAAAAGTCTCCAGAGTCAAGCAAGGCTGGAAGATTAACTGGAATGATTCAGTGCTCAGGCTGCACTTTAACCAGCTTGTTAAAAGTCAGGGTCTTGGCCTACCTGCCAGACAAAAAGGATCATTAAAGGTAGGGTGTACGTTTGTTGAAGCCAACAAGAGTAAACTATATTTTTTGAAAGCAAACAGCCAAATGATCCCACAACCTTCCCCTCCCTCCTGACTTCAGGAGCTTTTGCTCTGTCATTGTAAATACAGGGTGTATCAAAAAAAACTAAACAAAACCTGTCCCTTTTCAAAGGGCTATTGTTGCCTTTACAGTTGTTCTCGGTTGGCACAAAGGCAGTGGCAGCTGGTTAAAGGCAAAGCATGTCAGAGGCAACCACAATGTTTATATTTTGCTTAAATCTGACTGTTTTCCCCCCAAACGCTCTGACAATTAGCCCTATTTCCTAGAGAACACAAAGCTCTTCATTAGAGCTTATTTCTTAAAGGGTGCATACTAAAAAACATGACAATATGCTGAATGACATGCTGAATTAGTACAAAAAATGAAAACTTTTCTTTCATCTGTAAGTTCAAAGAATTCCTTACATTTAGATTTATTGTTGTAAAGCTGTTATGTTGACAGCTTTGAGTTGGTTCATGGCCGTTTATGGTACTGTATTGGAAAGTGTGGCATTCTTGAATGAATATGAGCATCATTTTAAAACATTTTGTCAGAAGGTTTTTGGTTCTCAGGTCTGAGACATCTTGCCTATATGTGATGAATATTTGCAGAAGGGCCGCACAGTTCTGATGACAACAACAAATACTTGAACCTGAAGCCACAGCTGCCTTTTATTTTTTTGTAGCCGCGTCCACCTTGAGATGCAAAAGAGGCTGTGTAGAGCTATCATTGACTCGCTCTTCCTTTCTTGAAGGTCATAAACAAATCTGTTGTCAAGAGCTTTCATGAGGAAGGCTCCTGCAAAGCCCTTTAATATTCACCATCTCCCCAGAGGATCTGCTGTGTCTGGAACATGAATGATACGCGCACACCGGCATACCACTGGCTAAATCTTCAACAAAAACCATTACATTTTTCAGGGGCTTGCTTGTGTCTCTTGCTCCCTGTTTTTTTTTTTTTTTTGTCCCCCGTGGTCACGGACATTTCACTCCAGAGAGGGCAGCTTTGCGGAGAGCTGTGATTTGTAGGTAACGACAAGGCCATTTCAAGCCTTGAAAGGGTATGGGGACTTGAAGCATAGGCTTATTATGCTTTAAAGTATTTGTGGTTATAGAAATTGAATCAATAGCACAGGCCCCTGAAACCCTTCCACCTTTTTTTTTCTTTTTTCCAGTGATTCATCCTCAAGCATTCAAAGAGAAACAAGATGCACTTTACATTCTGGTGGGAGGTCGTCACTGTACGCTTCATACAGAGAGGGCAACAAAGCTGTTATTTTCTGTGTCAGAGGCTTATTCTGGCTTGATGACAAAAAGAAAAACCCAAAACAAACAAAAAAAAAACCAAGAAAAAAATAACAGGTTGGAGAGAGACTGCAAACAGCTGTGCAGTGCAGAAAAATGAATGAATATGACTACACACACTTTACATGGAAAGAAATGCCCCCAAAAATGGTGTGAGTGAATGATACACATCACAAATTATTTTCAGGATCATATGGAAATATTTTTGTCATAAAATATTGTCATAAAAGAGAAATAAAGCATGAAAACAATAATTAATATACTCTTCCACCACATTCTTTACATATATCTTTATATATATCTGGCACAGGTGTAATCAGTCCTTAACAGTTAGAACTTAGTTTTTCGTTCAACCGTTTTAAAACACAGTTAGCATCTGGCTCGTTAGCGCTAATGCTTCGCACAGTGGAGCTATGAACTGTATTTGGGTTTATGATTCCAAACTTTGTGGCACATGTTGTTCTGAGTGGCAGAGTGTATCTTTGCCTCACCTTCTTCCCTGTCATAAGGAGAAGCTGCTTGAGCCCGGAGGACAGTCAATTCCTCCTCTCAGGTGTTTTTGGTTCAACTTTGAGCTCCTGTTCATCACCTATGCTGTGGCTGAATGGAATGACAGAACAAGTATTGCAGTGAAATTCTGGAGATTCACAAAACTAAGTATCTATGTATATACTTGGTAGAAGCAGATTTCTGTAGTCAACCTTGTTTGAGTTGTCAGAGTCAGAGATGTGGGCAACCAGTCAAAGGTGTTTAATCAGGGCATGTTATTACATCTCGCTGCATGAATACCATTCTGAAAATAAAAACATTGGTCAATAACTATTGAGCTCACAGATCTGTCTTCTGGGTTGGGTATTGATTTATCGAATACTGAAGATTAAATTAGAGTAGAATATATGACCTCTGATGATTGTCATGCCCTGAGATTGATATATGTAGTCTGTAATTTGTTGGATTTTTGCCATCACACATCCTGCAATGTTTCCTCTCTGTGTGTACTGCTTTTATACTTAACCAACCTCAGCTCTGAGGTCTTTCAAGGTCTTAGATGTCACAAAGTCCTTTATCTAGAGAAATCCTCCTTTCTGAGGTGATAAAAGAAAGTTTCAAACATTTCTGCACTCATATTTCATACACTCATATAATAGTCTGCAATAGTCTTAGTAAATAATATGCTATACCTATCATAAGTAATGATTCTTTTATGAGCAATAAAGTTTTTTAAAAAGCACCAGGCAATTTTTGGAGGTACCTTTTTTTTTTTTTTTTTTTTTCACATTTGCACAAAATCAAGATCTAAATCTGGAGATTCGTGTGCCAAGGGACAGGCCAAAGGATGTGCAACTAGGGCAGGACAATATGGCCAAAAATATTTATCACGATATATATTTGAAAATTTGCAATAACGATATAACTGACGATATAATTGACGCGAGACAAAATACCTTACTCCACAACTTTATTAGTGCAACCCCCCGGGCCATATCATACCATGAACGGTATGATATGGCCCAGCCCTAGGTGCAACCACTCTTTCTCAGATTAACTAATACTTAATACTTCATAAACTTAAAGAAATAACAGCACAATAACCAGCTGCATCTTCAGTGTGTCCCTACAGTTCCACCTAGTTTTAAAAAGTTTTAATTTTGGGCTAACATATGAAACACAGAATGATGGCATGTCTTTTGGAAACAATGTGTTGCATCCTTGCAAGTAGAAGAAGAATCAAGGGGCTCAAATCCATGTGGTCATCCAACACCTTACAGCGACAGTTAATGTTGGTTTTTCAATATGTCACCTGTCTGAATCTCTGCAACGTAATACATGCTCAAGTACATGAACACAACCCTCTCATGCTCTGCTGCACAGTTCACCTTAGAGGGCAAATTGATACAATCTACACTAGAGCCCAACCTCAACTTTTGTGTAACAATGCTCTGCAGATTGCTGAGATGATAGATTTTGAAAAATCACAACTCATTTACTGCTTACTTGGTCTCTGTGGTAAAACCAAGGCCAGCAAACAGTGTCCCCAAGACTCATACAAGGCTCCCCACTATCCGCTAACTCCAATCCCCCAGTCCTGCCGTCATCCTGCCTTTTCACCCCACTAACCTCAGGGGACAGATAGGATACTCCATGCCAGCAAACGTGACCTCCATATCTTATCCTTCCCCCGCAGCATAATCATTATATACCTGAGCAGATGTCTCAGCCCCTTATACAGTCTCCCCTGCTATTCTCTTGCTCTCCCTTGTTCTCTCTTTCTTTCATTTCAGAAGCTTTATTCAACCAGCCAGCACTCTGGAGATGAAAACATTTATGTAGAGAAACAATGGGCTATCAGACTATTACTTCATATGCACTCTAAATCGTAAACTAAATCAATTAAATAATAATGACAGTAAATTAAAAAGCAACAGAGCATAGATGCATTTTGATTTAATTGTATTGTATCATAGTAATTTGCTTTAGTGGATGGTTTGGAAGGATGCTTTGTAGAGAGTGTGTCAGAGATGTGTATATGCACATCTTAGCTATTTGTTTTCGATGCTCTAGCCCCAGAGTGTCATCGTAATAAATGAATCCATCTGAACAAATTAAACAAGTGACAGCTTCGAATTGATCCTTGATTAGGGCTTTAAATGAATGTAGAATTTCAGTACAACTCGATTAAATGTAATCTCACTTTAAAAATGTGATGTAAACTTGGTTAAAATGCTGTCTCAAATTTGATTTGCTTAGAAGATTTCAAAGTTTTTCTAATAGCTTTATGTGCATTAGTTAAAGCTTGATTTAAAATGATTAAACCCGATTCACTGAAAAACACCATAGGGTGGAATAATCATAGCAAACACAATAAGACAACAATAAGAGTCTGAAATAAAAATGAGGCTATTTCAGATAAACGATAGCAGCAGTTTTTTTCCTTTTTGACCAAGATTGAATCCTTGAAATTTTTTATGAAGATGAATCTGCCTATTTACTACTCTCACTTGCCATCAAAATCATTCTTCCCCATCACTCTGAACACGTTTACTGACACAGAGACTCATAATGTGCCCAGCATGAGCCATAAATTGCCCATGAAGCACAATCAGGTATTTTGTGTCTGTGTTGTGTCTTGCCTATGCAAGGCAAGGCATACTGAGCAAAGTTGGATGTCCTCACCCATCTGCTTGGCCGCCACACTTGAACTGCCTCCCGGAAATGTTTTCTAAACCAGCAGTACTTGTAGGGACACACGCACTATTTTTCTGTATCCGTCTTTCCCTTCCCTCGCTCCCGTGTGTTCATCTTATCAGCACCACAAGCCTGCAGTCCATCCCAGCAAACAGCTGGGTTATTTGAGGAAGAATTGAGTCATGGTACAAAAAAGGTTAAATTGGCAACGGACTCTGGAGGCCTGCTGGCATTTCCATTACTATCGATCAACCACGGAGCCTAAAGGTCTTAAGCGCACAAAACATTGGCTGACTTGGGCATCTTACAGTTTTCCTCATAACTTCGTATGTTGTTCTTTGCATGAAATACTGCATAGAAATGACAATACATTTTAAGCATTATATAAAGATGAAATCCATGAAATGCCACTAATTTAAAGTCACCTTAAAAGAGAAAAAAAGTTTGCTTCTGCAATGCCCATTTGAAACTTTGCTTTGATCCTGGATTTTAGATCACATTGAAGATCTACATTCCTGCTCAGGGTAAATTTGGCAGAACTTACAAAAAGCAGTTTCTCTGATTCATGTTCTCTCGCCAGGTATCAACAAATAGATTAGGTTATAATTGATATCATGGCGTCTGAAGTGCACGTCTGCTGAAATGTCTGTGACCTTTTCCGCGATTGAGGAAAAACACCGTCAGTAAACTTCAGTCAGATATGTGGAAGTATTTCCACAACATTCTATCATGACCTTACAGGAAGTGCTCAGCTGATTATATCTATTATGTTTGCCTTCCTCTGAGCTTGGTTGACAATTATACTGGCCTCTGTGTTTGTTATGTTCTCCTTCATGCCCTTGTAGCTTGAATTCTAATTAGATAGTGTTTAATAGCGAATGTTTATTGCTCCTTGCAGGGCCTCTATTTTCGGCTCAAGAGTTAATTAGCCCTATGTCATGTGATAACCATCACTGAGGGCATCTAGACCTACGCCATTTCTATGAGCAGTGTCCTTGTATAAAAACAGCCAGTTTTTTTTTCTTTTTGTTCGTTAGGTACAAAATTGCTAGAAATGATCAGGAATCACCATAAAATGTGTTTTCTTAACATATTTTGCTTAATATGTTGCCAGTGAAGTCTGTTCTAAGCTGTAAGACAGGGTATTTTACAGCTTTCACATTGATTTTCTCCCAAATGGTTGTGAGTGGAAGTTGCTGGAAGTCACTGTAAAATTGATTAATAAAACCCCAATCAAGCAGGCCTAGAAATCAGTCAGTGATAACCACTGGGTCACCAGAAGAACCAGTTCTGTTTACATGGTACATGCTCAGCTTAGGTAGCATTATTAGAAGACATAGGCATGGCACGGGTGTGGTCTCTGGCTCTGCGGCAGTGGAGGGGTGGTACAGTAGGCTCATGAGGCTGTGCCGGGAAGACGGTGGGGACAGGTGAGAGGGATTACAACTAATGAACTCTGCCCCTTTTTAGTGTGTGGTGTTTAAAGGAGCTGGGAAGCTGGCCTTGTGGTGGAATATATACAGTGCAGAAGCAGTGGGAACGCAGTATTTAAAAATAAAGGTGCTTAGAAGTGACACTTGAACACTGTGTGGGTCCTGATCATTTCACACATATATTTTCATTGATATCCAAATTATACCCAGCTTTGTCTTTCTATTTAGTTAGGTTACAAGAATATCTTAAAGACATAAAGGCCTGCAGGACCTCAAACCAGATGCTTACTTTGGAAGGCATTACCTTGGCCTCCAGTCACATTGTGAGGAATATTGGAGTTATTTTTGAGACACAAACTGCTTACTTGTGGTTCCTAGGATAAACTAAAGTATTTTTAGAAGTCCTTGTCACTTAACAGTCATCTTTAAGACCTTGCTCACACTTAATTGTGGAAAATTCATTTAAAACATTATTTAATAACTGTTTTAGCCATCCCCAAAACCGTATATATAAAATCTGATAAAAACAATTTTGCAGACTTTGCCATAAAATAAAATCCCTTTTCCTTATAGTTATAACTCAGTCTTTGTTGTTTGCATAGTACCATGTCCCTGGCCCATTTTGGCAGGTTTTTGCTGAGTCTACCACATGTTTGTTGTCCTTCAGGAACAATAAACAATAACAGTTTTCACTCCAGATATCCTTCCTGAGCCAGCCTTCCCATTTATCAAGGCCTGGGACCAGCACTAGGTTTTTTTTTTCCAAGTATCAAACCAAGGATCTTTCACATGTGCAGCAAATGGATAAACCACACTAAGTAGCCACTTCCAGAACCTTTCATGCTACTGCCTAGAGTTGCAAGGTTGCTTGATTACATAAGCAAGTCAGATTTACAGGTTTGTCTGAGGGGGAAAAAAATCAGTGATTTGAATTCTATTTTACAATGAGTAGGCTTGTGTGTGGTGGTTCAGAGTAAAGGTGGCTGACTGTGAAACTGTAACATATCTTGTAATGCTAGCTTTTGCTCACGTAATGTGTTTTCTGTTTGAGTTGCTGTTTGGTTTATGCAATAAACCTTCTTGATTGGGCTTATACTGTGCTTTGAGCAGCTTTCAAAATGTTTACCTCATGATAGACATCTGAAAATGACTGACAGTAAGGAAGCAAGAAATAAATCCTTTTAAATAAACCTTTTAAATCGCAGTGCTCTGTTCACTTTCTTTTTTTTTTTTGCTACATTCCTTTGCACAAAGCCATCCAAAATGTTATACTGACAGTATTTCAGAAGCTGCACCCTCTCTCCGGTGTCCTCTTTTGGACAAGGTTGTATTGTCGCACCGCAGTCCCTGCTCACTCCTTTAAGTCCTTCATCTTTGGTGTCATGAGGAATGGCATGGTCAGAGCATTTCCAGGCATATACCGGTTCTACTCATAAACCATAATAATCTATTTTATGTGACTTATATGACCTAAATACCAGTCCTTAAAATCATAATTAGAAATGCTCCAAATAGTTAATTTCCATTCAGCAGGATTTGAGTGGTGTACATTGTGTGCCCATTAAACTACTATTAGTTTCAGTCTGTGACCACTTTTTTTAAATCCAGTTTGTCTGCATTTTGCCATCTTTTTTAAGCGTGTGCTTTGGCTCATTATCAGTTAAGAACTCTTTCATAGCTGAAAACAGTATTCATAATTTTACCTCAACATTAAGTCATACTGTTATGTGTGTGTGCATTTAGAATATACCTGCTTGTGACAGGGACAAACTTTAATATAAATGAGGATGCGATCAAGTGTGGTACACTGATGAGATATTAGATGACATACACACATCCTCCATCATTATCACCCGTCGCACTGACTTGTCCTTGCCAGAGGAGAATGGCCTCTTCTGAGTCTTCTAATTGTCCGATGTTAAGTGTGCGTTATGAACTTGACTACAGGGTCATGTGTGACAGCTCGCATACTGCCTACATCAACATAATAGGGACCAGTGGCAAAAAAAATCAATGTATCTGACAAACGCAGTTGTTCCAATCCAATAATACCAAGTGGTGGCCTTTGTTTCGCCACCCCCTACTTTGAAAATCTTTTAAAATCGCCATCACGCTAAAACATTGGCCTGACCTTTTGAATTTTGCTGACCAGCACAGAGACCAAAAAGGCCTTTTTATCTGTAACCCCTCAAGGACAATAACAAAATCTGCTATCCATTAGTGGAACACAGCATTTGAAATCGTGTTATGATTTTTAGAAAACAAATGTGTTTAAATGTAAAAGAATGTGTCTGTCACAATGCTTATTAACTAGATGCTTTCTGTAAAGAGAAAAGGGATGGTAGGGCAGAGCAAAGCAGCACCAGCAGCGCAATGGATGCAGTTTAAAAAGCACAGCAGCCAACATCATAGATGGTGCTCCAGGGCTGTGGTGTTCTTCACCCGGTGCCAAGAAAGTAAACCTGCAAACCCTTTGAGATTAGAAGCAGTGTGTATGTTCCCTTCGAAATTCCACTGAGGATTACTCTGCTATTTAGCTCATGCCTTACATCCAGCTGAGCTGAAGTGCTCCCAGTTGAAGGTGTGCTGGAGGCAACAGCTCTGCTGCAGCAAGCTGGAGAAGGCAGGGAAAGGGAAGAGCTGGAAGGGAAAAGTACTCTGATACTGTCAGAAGTGATCCACATCACGGCCCAGCAACCCCCCTCTGCTCCAGCCACTTCTGCTCATTACGATCGTCGTCCGGAAACACCAAGCAAATTCCACTAACGAGTGTTTGATCAACACGCCAAGCTGTAGCAGAAGAAGACAGGCAACCTGTTCATGACTCATTCCCCCCCTCTCTCTCTCTCCTTCTCTGTCTTTCTCTACCTTTCTCTCTCTTCTACTTCTGTCTGTATTTTTCCCTCTATCCCTCCCACTCCCTTAAGACAGAGGAGAACAAAGGGAGAGACAGAAGAAAAGCAATATAACCTCTTGGCCCTTATCTTCGGAGCACACCAGAGCATGTCTGGCCTCAGACAAGGCTTTGCCTGTCCTTTGAAGGAGCTCATCTCCCTTTGATTTCAGCCAAATGGTTCAGCACAGTGACAGATGCTCAACTTTCCATCTGCCACTCTGCCACCCATCTCTTTAGTGTTGTTGAATCTAACTGACTTTGTTTGGACTGTCTGTCTGGCTGTCTGAATAAGGTTGTGACATGGATGCTGATGTGAGTGTTAATGTAAGATATTGTGGCTAAGACCTTCAGTTATAAAAGATAAAAGAAATTCCCTGCCGCCTTTTTTCTTTTTGAGGTCGTCTGGACTGTCTTGGTTGTACTTTTATGATAACACTTTAGACTTTTAGTTGATGCTCTGATACTGAGTGATTTAATGAGGAGTCTTAAGGGTCATCATCATATTACCTTGACAATATTCCTCTGAGATGGGCCAGAGAAAGACATAAAAATTCAAGCCAAGGAGAGTCAGGCAGCCTTTTTATGAGAGGAAACTCAAGGCAGTTGAGGGGAAAGATATAGAAGAGTGATAAAATTCAAGAGGGAGAGGATGACGTAGCACATCCCGTAATGGGTAAGTGTTTTATGAGTGAAGGAGAATGTGCTGCTCAGATTGAACTTCTGCTGTTGCTAAATGAACAGGAAAATAATCTCTTCAATGATTGCACTGGTGTGGTCTGTTTCTGACATCTTTTACGCTGACTGTAAGCTAAATCACTGGTGTTTGAGAACAAGACTGGAGGCACACAGTTTGCTATTGTAGCAAACCCGTTATTTACTATTCCTCATTCACACAGCCTTGATTTATGCCTGTCATCAAAGGTGTGAGATAGAGGAGGTGGCGCAGCAAGACTCATACTAATAGCCTAGACACCTGTTTCACTGTCAGAGCATCAGCAACCTGCAATGCAGAGCAAGAGGTGGAGAAGTAGGAGGAGTGATTGAATAGAAGGTGGGTAGCTAGATGAATGGATCGCACTGTAAGAGAATGATACTGAAGTAAATCTCTATGACTTTAGTAGAAATCGTGTTTTTTGAATAAATCAGCTCAAAAGCCAGGTGTTGCTGGCACAGCAGGCTTTGAGGTATGGCTTTGCTTTAGTTTCTTTTTATTTGTTTGTTTGTTTGACTGTCTGCATGTGTTATTGCCTCCCTGTAGCTCAGCTAAAAGTGCCGCCTCTCTCTCTGAGAGAGCTGCTGAAGCAACAAGCTCAGTGTGTGATTTGAGAAGATGGAGAAGTGCCTGTTTTTAAGGCACTTGGGCAGCAAAATGTTTTTTTTTTCTTTTGTATTGGAGGGACTGCCATTCAAAGAAGTATCTTTGCAGGAGGTCACAATAGTAGCCCTCTGGTCTTTTATTTTTCACTATCTATAACCCAAACAAAACTTTTTGCCTAACATGCATTTGTGTGACTTGATGAGTTCAGCTGATTTTGGCTAGCTGTCCGTGTAGGGTGTTTGGTCGCAGTGATGTAGCCTTCAGTGTGCTTTCCTCCCTTTAATTTGTATAAAGGTCAAATTTCAGACCTCTGGTCTCTGTAAGCAAACTTCCAGCTTCGTTTCTAACAGACGGCCTTACAGGCAGCAAGACTGATTTCCAGGAATAGAAAGTCACACTGGGCTTGCGATAAGACCAAGGGCCTGGGGTTCGTTTTGCAATACATACTAATCACCTAGATAATGTTCTTCAGTGTTAAACAATATTCCCATATCAGAGGTAGAACCTGTATCGCTTACCATGTGCAGCCTGGTTATCTCCTCACGCCTCCCAATGCTCCTCAGGGATCTGTCAGTGCTGGGCTACCTGTGACACCTGGGAATGTGTGTGTATGTGGCTGTGGTGTGTTGTGTTGTGGATGAAGCTGCAGACTGACCTGCGCTCTCCTGTCTCATCTTTATGGCTGTCTGTCTGCATCTCTGTGGTGAAATCGATGGTCTCCTGTTGCTCTGGGTCTGTTCTTTTCCTGTCCCTGCCCCCGGAGGCTTGTTGATAACCCTTCCACAGCTAACATGCTGCTCCCTTTCTAAAGTATGTGGTCATACCTGTGTTTACCTGTTGGCTGGTCTCACCATTAATCGCCTCATCTCCTAGCTTAGACTTCTTCTAGCCTTCTTGCACATCTCAGCATTTCCCTGGTTGGCTATTTAATTTCCACTAATGCGTCCTTATCTGCTGAAGTGGCTGTCTTCTTACTGCCTGCAAATAAGACACGCGGTTAGGTTTAAACTTCTGGATGAGTCATGCAGATGTTTCTGAGCTTTGGCCACAACTAACAAAGTGTGTTGTTATACTGAGTTCATGAACATTAAGTTTCTGTGAGGTGGTTTTCAGTTAGTCCTCTTTTAAATGCAGTTATGAGGATGGTTATTGACAAGAAGCTAGTTATTCAGTGAGTAAAACTGGAAGGAGAGTCAAATTCCTGATTCTCGGCAGCAGAAGTGGCAATGGAAGGGATCTATAGGTCCTCTTGTGTGTGTCATTAATTTCACGGCCTTGAGCTGTGTTTTAATACCTTCAGGTGCTGTTACTGATTGGAGCTGTAAACTCACAGCATTGGATCAGCGCATGTCCTGCTCTTTTAACAGTCAGAAATTTAAAAAAAAGTCAGCTTGTCTTACAGAGATGTTTATATGCTTGTTTCCATGTATGTGTGTATAATGATGTGGTCACAGTGACTCAGTTACGTAAAAGTCGATGCAGTCATGTGAATTACGGTAAACTGTTTGTGAGGGAATGGCTGATTTCCAGCTGCTTGATCCAGCCGGATGACCGGCTGGGATGCCTCATATATTTCTGTTTATGAGTTTCATACATTTAAAACACATACACAACTCAGAGCCAGCCACAAGCCAGCAGCCTTGGTATGAGCAAAGGATCCAAACATTTATAAAGTGGCACACAGGCGGAAATAAATAGCTAGAAAATGTCAGCATTAAGCTGGAGTGGACCTACATGCACGAGACGGATGCAAACAAAGTGAACAAAACGTAAGCCCTTCATTTTGATGTTGCAAAAATCAAAACTTTAACAAAGTCCACAACTGAACATGAAACAGGAGTTCAAAACATACAAAGGGAGCTTAAGATTCACCAAGGGGATGCACAAACAAAGGAGCAGAAACAAAGCAGCTCAGCAGACTGCAAACAAAGAACAAACGGGAAGACATTTCTATATATACACACACAGGAGTGACAGATCATTAGACACAGGTGGGAAATGGGAAGTACGGTAGTCAAAAGGGCATTAATACTGAAACATGAACACATGAAACATGAAAAGGAATACTAAACATTAAGACCCTGAATTGGATAAGTGAATAGGAAAATAGATGAAAGGATGATACAGATATTGGCCAATTTTGTTTGTTTGCCTTCCATTTTAAAACACTTGTATTATTAAATATTCAGAAAATCATCTGCATCAGTCTGATCAGCATTGCACCCTTGATCTTTATCATTCTGTATTTTGCTAAACAAATGAAACAAACACTAAAGTGCAAAAATGAGAACTAGCACTAAAAGATCAATTTAAATAAAAGTTGTTTGAGTCCATCTGCATGACGGTTTATGTGGGTTCAATACCTCTTGTGCATATGTGTTGCACCATAAGTATTCACGTGGTCTTTCCTTTCTAAAGTTTAACCTCCCAGGCTCAGTGCATTTGGTTTTCCATTCACTTAACAAGGAGCAGGAGCTAACATTTTCTGCCTTTTCCATGCAGGCTTATTCACTGTGTGCCATCATCTCAACTGTGGTTTGGTGATACGAATCATCCAATAGGGCTCCGTAAGCACAAGGCTGCCCTGCTGCCTGGCTGATAAGTGGGCCACACAGAGAAGATGGAAAATACTCAGGGCATTCTCCCTCCCTCTCTCTCTCTCCCTTGCTCTGTCTCGCTCGCTCTCTTTTCTCTCCCTCGCACAGCTCCTCTTTCATTTACACTCCTCCTCTCGCACTCCTACCTCAAACTCTTTCTTTCACATCCCCTTAACGTCTCCCCGTGTCTGTGCTGTTCTTTTAAGTGATGGGGTTAAACTAGAGGAGACAGAAAACAGTGGGGCGCTCTTCAATGCTTGACGATGCTTTTTGAAGTTCTTCTTTAAAGTTGTCCCTCTCGAGCACAGTTCAATAGTAGGTGGCTGTCACCTGTTTCATCCTCGTGTCTTTGTAGTGACATGAGGCGTGTAGTGCCGTCTTTACCTTGCCGTGTCGTCATTTTTCATTACTAACATCCCTGCCCTTGTGCCTGTGTGCACGATATCGTTGACGCAAACGCCTGTGACACAATGACAATAAAGCAGCACCTCTATGTACCTGTGACTCAGAACAAAAGAGTCTGTTACCTTTCATCAGTCTGTGGTTTTCCCGTCCAGTGAGGCCGCTTTACCCATTTGTTCTCATCCGACCTTGTCTCTCGCAACGCCGCTAATTTCTGCACATAATGAAACTCACTGCACTTGCTGTTTGGTCATGAGAAATTAATGAAGTGTTGCACAAATATTGTGCATTTATTCTTCTGAAAGGAATCTGCCTCCCACCAGTCTGTGCTTTGCCCTGCAGAGGGAATGAGTTAGCAGAAATATTGTGTTGAATGATTGCTTGGACATGGCTGTGTAACACTGGCTCCCTAACAGCCTAAATACCTCCATTATTTTGTCTTCTTGCTCATTTAAATTTTCAGACTAAAGTATGCATGTGTAACCCAGCGTCGCATCCCTTGTGACCAGCGGGCAGGCAGTCGGCTGGGCTATATGGCGGCGAAAAATGCTCTGTAAAAAAACCAAGCTAATTTTGTTGCCAGTGGCAGCGATGTGCAAGCTGACCTTATCAGGAGAGCCTCTGCCTTTCTGTTCCATCCTCTGTGACTCACTTACCCCGCACCCTCCATCGGGAATAGCGGCCTTGTGCATGGAAGTAGGTTTCAATAACTTCTCACTCAGGAAATTCAGAGAGAGAGAGAAAGAGCAAGTGAGAAAGCTAGCAACTACCTAACTCCCTTCAGTGAACAGGTGATGCAAGTTGCAGTGGCACCTTTTTTCCCGTACAAATGCAAGGCAGCAAAATGCCTTTCTCCCGCCAGCAAATTGCAGAAAGGTGATGGGAGATGAGCCACATTTCAGGAATTCCAAGAAGTGCAATAGCAAAGGCAATCCTGAGCTGTCAATAATTGACAAGCCTTCACCAGACATCTATCAGAAGAATTCAAGGGAGGTTTAAGGTGGTGTTGGAGATGGAGAGATGTGAGAGAGCGGTGGAGCTGAAGGCCCAGGCAAAATGATGGATCACCTACACGCTGCGGCAGCCCCGCCATGCTGAACTCACCCTCAGAATTGATGAGCCACACCTATTGTCTCCCTGTCTCCCTCTTCCTATCATATCCACAAGTCTTCCATCTCCTTCCCCTGCTTCCTGCTTCTATCCCGTATATTCTTCTCTGTCTTTCTGGTTTTTCTTATTCCAGTTCTTTCCAGCATTTTCAGTAGCTGTCTCATGCGTCACCTTTATCTCTCATTTTTGGGATTTTTCTCGGCTCAGAACGGCCCTTTGAGAGGCGATGCAACAGTAAGCACGATTGCTTCATGTACAATAAAGCCCATGAGTGCGTCAGCTTATTTGACAGGCATCCATGCATTTTCCTGTTTTTTCTGATTATTTGATAAGGAAAAATGCTAATACCCCTGAACCAAAATAACCTCCATTTGAGAAATGTCTTGGGAAATAATTTTTATACAGTATACAATATCGCATATATTGCTATATTGCCTGTTTTTGGGTGCTCGACTTCACTCTGTATGTCAACATTATGAGAACCATACTAATAAGGTTAGAGGGAGCATCTCTGTTTCTCATGATGACACCTTTATAAATGACAGGAGCACAAGGCCCTGCTGCTGTTCAATCACACCTCTGCTCGGCTTGCCCGTGGGGAACTCAGCATGTGTGGTGTGCGGGCGCGTGTTTGTGCTTTACTGCCTCGGTGGTTCTAACAGCAGCCAGGTTTACGGTGAATGTAGTTGGAGCGGACAACAGCATTAGGGAGGAAACAGATCTGGAGGCAGAGTGAAGACGAAGGAGAGAAATGACAGCCTGGAGCTCATCTGACCAGCACTGCCTTGTTATGACTCTCTGATATGTGCTCCAGGGGCACACAAAACAGACACTTATTGCCTTACACCACCTCTCTCTGTTCTGTAGTCTGTTGTCTTGCAGACTCTCTTTATGGCCTCTACAGAAGGGCGGGAGGTTATCTTCTTGTGCAGTTGTCTGCCTTTTCTTCTTTTTTTTTCTCTGTTTATGCCAGTGTTTTAGAACAGGGATGATTTTAGGTTTGCAAAGAAGGTTTCTCACATTTTCTATAACATCAAATCCTGTTCTTATATGACTATTTTTACTTTGATTGCAGGATAAACCTAAATCACAGAATGAAGAAAAGACCAGGCTAATATTTACAATTTATCAACACATTTTCGCAGATATACAGAGTTTCTCACACATAGACGTTGCTTAAGTGAGGATTGTATAGCTTTCCTCATAGAGTATATGTCAGGAGTAAAATTGAGATAAACAAAGTTAGTGGCTAGTTATTTGTTGTGGGTTTCCTCACAGCATACAAAAGCTTTAGAAACACTTCTGAAAAATGGCAGAAAAGCAGCAGGCAAATAACAGGAATGACATCTGGAAGACAGCAGGTGGTAATCTCCCCACAACGCTATTCCTCTTATAGTTCTCTGTAAACTGCTGGGAATGGTGGCCTATATCAGCAACAAAGGGGAAGGGGCTTCTGTGTTTGGCAACATTCATATGCACACATGCATATGAATGTTGACGTGAACCTGTCTGCCGGTGATGATAATTGAAGAGAAAACAGGGAGGTGACTGTGAAGCTTGCAACACCTCTGCTATGAACACAGGCCACTGAATTGACTGCAGCGTCATCATTCCTGACCATAAAAGCTGCTCAGCCAGTCAATGCAGTCTGGCTTCATTCTCTCCTCGCTGGACAGTCTGAGCTATTTTTAGCCTCCCCGTGCAGCGTGGCTCAACCACCGCCGTAGCTACCTGGATATGAGGGCTTTGTCACTCCTGCAGGCTGGAGCAGCAGTGATCTTGCAAGCCTTACAGCTTCCTATTTCCTCAGCTATTTCCTCAGCTGGAAAAAAGGGAAAAAAAAACAAAACTCCAACAATGAAGAGAATGAGAAAACACACAAAAAAGGGAGAGAGAAGGCAAACAGATAATAGTGGTGTGTGCTTCAGAGTCTAAATGAAACAACAATCCCAGTGTTGTATTAACTTATGTGATGTGACAAGGCAGAAATAAAATTCTAATGAGGCAAGCTGACACTTTCTATTCATGAAAATGCTAAGTTAAAGCAATCCAAGCAATTATAGACTAATTGGTTTTGAATCTAATAAAAAGGAAAAGTCTCTTTATAAGGGCACTGTTGATGGGATTATTTGAAACAATAGGTAACATTTATGGTAATGTAACTGAGTTTAAACTCAAAATAACAGCCTGATAATAGGTATACATGTTTGCTGGGATTCCTTAAGACTAGTAGAGCAGCGTTACTGCAGAGTGCCTTTTCTTGTGTTTTACATGCATTGTTAGTCACAGACATTTTGTTTGGGTTGTCTTTTTCCTGCAGGTATACAAACCTGTGCCTATTAATCAGCATAATATTATTCAGTATTCCCTGGCATAGTAAACAAATGCTCCAAACGGATTCATTTGAAATGACTGTGCTGCAATCCCACGGTGCATTAGGGCTGTTTAAATGCACTGAGCGCTCGACGACACTCACCTGGGGTCCCTCACGGTAGTTTCTCTTTTTTGTTTCTCCAGAGTCTATTGATCCTGGCACCCACTACATCGTATTGCACGCGCAGCTTAAAGTTTGATCCACGTTGCATCATTCCTTGGTGGCAGTTTTACTGAGATACATTTGGAGTTGTCATTTTTTTATAGTCCTGCTCCGAAGCGAGAGCCAGGCAGAGGTATGTTTTCGGTGCAGTTTGGTAAATGGCCTGTATTTGTATAGCGCTTTTCTAGTCCCTAAGGACTCCAAAGCGCTTTACACAACCTGTCATCCACCCATTCACACACACATTCACACACTGGTGATGGCAAGCTACATTGTAGCCACAGCTGCCCTGGGGCGCACTGACAGAGGCGAGGCTGCCGGACACTGGCGCCATCGGGCCCTCTGACCACCACCAGTAGGCAACGGGTGAAGTGTCTTGCCCAAGGACACAACTTGAGGAGGAGCTCCAACCGGCAACCTTCCGATTACAAGGCAAACTCCCAACTCTTGAGCCACGATCGCGATGATTGTCTGTCAGCAAAATTATGCAAAACCTACCAGGCTGAAATTCATGAAGCTTGGCCTTGGTGAAGGATACGCTCTCCTAGTGCCCTTCTAGTATTTAAATTGAACTCAAGTCACCAACAGGCAACACTAGCGAGTGATGTAACATGAAAACTTTGAGTAGCATGTAATAGCTCGGATCCTCTTTAAAATCTGTCAAATTGGACAGCCATCTGAGGATGTCCTGCCAAAGATAACGCATCCCAGACCCACTTTTCTGTGTGTGGGTCTCTGTGGCATAATTCAGCTCCTCCAAGAGTGGTAATCTGAGGATTAATGACATCCACACATCTGACAGTCATGTGGCAGTGTGACACAGATGGCAAGGAATGCACACAAGGGACACAGATGGGGAAAATAGTGACTCTGGCTTTCTGCCATTCATCCACTACACTGTGTTGTTGCAAAGGTGTAATATTTTAGTCTTAACTATAAACAAACAAATGCAATCAAAAAATGAACCATTCACAGGGGAGGTAATGAGATGAACATAATATATATGAAAATCAAAAAATCTGGAATCATAACACATTTTTTTTTAAAATCCTACAGATGTTGTTTAACAGTGTTTGTTAGTTTTGTTCAGATTTGCCCATCCAATAAAAGAAAGACAGGATACATACAAACACATACATATACGGCGATCATTATTGTAAGATTTAACAAATCCAGCTGCTTCAGCTGAAATAGTCTCTTCACTGATATCACTGAGATGATGTTTGGAAGTCCCCAAAATATGTGTCACCTATGAAAACAATAATAGGCTATTAAAAAGTTCAATTTCTTGTGTCCCAGTTGTACTGTAACATGGGACTAGGGCTGGGGCGATTTCCTTCATAGCCTTATCGCCCCCCTGTGTGATCACCAGTACCCAGTGCTAGTGTTGCCAGGGAGGGGGATGTTTTTAATCTCTACCCATTATGGTAGCACTACCCACCCTCTATAATACACAGTGTGTAGCCCAAACACAAGAAAACCCACACACAGGCTGTGTGTGTGTGTGTGTGTAAGAGAGAGAGAGAGACAGAGAGAGAGATATAGAGAAAGAAAGAGAGAGACCGTGGGGAGATTATTTGCCACTTTCAGCGTGATGAGAAACACGTGAGGATATACCAGCAGGAGAGCCCCATTCACATACAGAGATGAATTATTCAGCAATTCAGTCTATTGTAATTAGTGACCATAAACAGATGAATATCGAAAGACCATGTAAAGTCATAATATTAAACATGGCTTTTTTATGCTTATTTGTCTTTAGGTCTATAGTACCGCTAAGTCATTCAGCCTGTTTTTATATAGGTGTGATAAAACTCTTTACTATTCTTTCCCCACACACAGCGTGTCACAGACAAACACACACATTCGGTGGAACAAACTTTAGAAGTTGGGCTAAACTAGCATCTCTGTAAAGACACAGGACAGAAAGGCTGTTGTCTCTCATTTTGAGATGAGGGGAACACATCAAAGATCGCAGAGGTGTGAGCGTGTTACCATGCGTGTCCACGCCGTTGTCACAAATGACTACAGTCAAGCATATTAAAGTTCATATTAATCTGATAATAATAATGATAATCTTAACTGAATGGATTAATGGGAAAGTTGCTGTGATTGGCCAGCTATCTGCAATCACACCAAGCATGGTCAGTCCCCAGAGATCATCATCCACCGGCACAGCTCTACATGGAAATTGTTAAAAAATAATTTTCTCTACTTGCTCTATTTTGTAGGGGTGTTGCATTTACTTACATATCTTATGTGGCACCACCATCAATGGATCCCACAGCAATAGTGGCAGACACTGTGGCTGATGTGTTAGGAGTCCCATTGGCTTTCAGTGGCACAGTAATAGCACATATCCAATATGGAGGCAGAGAAAAGATGATCCTAACAATGCCTCTGGCAGTGCCTCTGGCTACATGGCCAATGCAGACACACACAAATGCACACACTAGCTCTGTGTGTTGCCTTCCTTGGAGGAGCAGAAGAGCAGGCACATGTGTCTCCCGGAATTACTTTAAAGAAAAGGCAGTGGGAGTGATTCTATTCTTGTAGGAGAAAACACAGTCAATTCTGATTTCATAAAACAACACTCTCACTCACTGTGCATGTCTCCTTCTGTTTAAATCTTTATTTTGCTCCTTTCTCTTAATTACCATTTTCTCTTTTCTGCCTGACCAGGTGGTGGGTCCCAGAGCTTCCAGGGTTTTTCATGAGTGCCCTGCCAAACCAAGCACATTCCGCAAATACTACGAGCGTGGAGAGCTTCCGATTGCAGTGAAACATGAAAACCGAGGGAACAGTATTGCATGGAAGGTAGGGACGCTACACTCGGATAAGAGATGACTTATCCTTGTGGTTTTCACAATCTAATGTATTGAAGCAAAGGCTGTAACGCTGTATGTCAGAAAAAAAGATACTTTAAATGACCTTTGGGAGCAATACAAAGCTAATAGCAGCAAATTAAAGTATTGACAACCTCAGCAAGGCCATCCTTTGATAATAACCCCAACAATCTCAATTCTGGAATGAAATACAACTAAAGTCTTTTTTTTTTTTTTTGCACTGTCTAAGGTTTCAAACCATCCTTGCTGTCAAATACATGTGACGGTTGAATCTGAAGACTTGATAAGTGCTGTGCAAACACCGTTTATCGTCATCATTATCGACTCGGCTGAGGTGAAGATGACAGTTTCTCACATATTCACGGGCCCAGTGTGGGCTGTTATCCTGTAGGAGGCAGTGTAGATTAGCTCACTCGAAAGGCTTCACCTGTCCCACAGCACCAGTCAGAGAATCCATCAATCACAAACTCCATAGGAACTCAGGGCAGTCGCAGCAAAAACTCAGGGAGTGACTGTGTATGCATTTGCAAGTTTATTGTATATGTGTGTTTCAACACTCCGCTCTGAACCGCTGCAGCGTGGGTAGGATTGATACGTTTTGGGGTTTTTTTCTAATCACCATGTTGCTTTATTTCAGCTCCCACTATGCTGCCAGCTATTCCATAACTTCACAACTGCATGCAGCCGCTATGCTTAATGGCATTTATTCATAGTAAGCAATGATAAATGAATCAAGCAAATTATGCCCCCTTTCTCTTTCTTTTTTTCCTACTTCAAAGGGAGAAGGAGAGGTGGGTGGGTGAGTGAGTGAGCTTTCTTGCTAGTTAGCTGTCTGTCTTCAGGTGAAAACACTGTAAAAGCATCTCCCTTTGAATGAATTATTTATGTAAAGTGTTCAAATGAATCTATGTGTTTGGAAAAAAAGTAATGGATTTCTTTTGTGTTTTGCCGATGAAAAAAACACTCAGTAAATGGGATGTGGTGTATGTAATTGTTGCTGTCATACTCAGTGCTGCTGTTATGCTTATTGATCCTCCCTCCCAGCACTTACACACAGCCTCATCATTTTTTAAATCCTCGGTAAGAGAAGGGTTTTCCTGGGTGCTCGTTCACACTTAGGGCTTGCACTTTGAAGCATCTTTGGCGGTTATGTTCGTTTTGGCTTTCCTGAAGTGATCTTTTAGTCCAGGACTAGCTTTAATCCATGTCTGGGAAACCTGCTGAATATGACTCATTTTAGCCAGCCTCTTGTTTACTGGAGGCAGCCCATGTTGCACTGTATGTGTGGGTATACTATAACAAAAAGTGCAGCTATGATCGGAGTAAGTGGAGAGGGGTTGCTGCGTGTTTGCAGTGAGCTGCCCTCGGGGCACGGGTTCAAGACGGCAGCTCAGGATCAATCCCGGTCTGAAAACACAGCCCCCTAGCAAATAAAAAGTCTGGGGAAGGTAAGTAACAGAGAGAGCCTTTCACAAAGAAAAATGACTGGTATGTTTATTTAGCTTGTGTGCCCATGTATACAGACTGTGAGCATATATGTGTATGCTGTACATATCAGCTTCTACTGTCAGCTGATTAGTCTGTGCATTCAGGTCAGCAGTTCAAGCCCCCTACAAAGATTTTTTTATGCTTATTTACCTCTGCAAAGCAGCAAACATCAACGCCACTCACTTCTCAAATTGACCACAAAATAGACAAACAGGCTTCATGCACAGCCAAACAAATCTTTGCCATCAATATCAGCATTTCGCTTGTAAAGGTGCAGACAGGTAGTTCCTTTTTCCCCTATTTCCACTTACAGTACATAGTCATAGTCATAGTCTTTCTGAGCAGCAGGGTGAGCAGCATGTGTTACTGGCCTCTCAATGAATCACCAGCTACACGTTATTAACATTTCTCCTCTTACAGTGTAGTAGCCCAGCGCTGGGGCTGTAGGCAGTTGCACGAGTTAATATTCTGGTGGAAAATCAGATATGTCATAACTTACTGGCAACACATTTTGTTTCCCAAACATTGCTACGTGGCAGCGAAGAAGGGGCTATTCCCACTACTGGTTTTCCTACGTGTATAAATCCAGAATAAAACAATAACTACTCCTAGTTTTGCTCCTGTGATCAGACATTTTTGTGCGATTGTTCATCATGAACATGAAGCTTATTTGAAAAAAATATTTTAGATTTTGCCTTTAACCTCTTCTTGTTTGTTGTTGTTGTTTTTACATTTTTATTAGAACTTGGATTTTCCTTATTTAGCCAGCTAATTAGAGTACTTTTATGCTACAACAATGCATGTGACTCCTTTGACAGTTAGAAATCAGAGAGGAGACTCTAACTTACTTTTTACAGACGGTTGTGAAATAAAGCAGGTTGGTGTTTTTGACTTTTGGAAACTTCTATACTGTTAACTGTGAAATGTCAGACCAGAATTCACTCATGCTTTCCTTTTGGTCGGTTCAAGTACCGCTAAAAGAATGTCTCTTTCACTCACTAAATGCTTCCTTCAAGAGTGACTCAATAGATAAAACTCTCCTCCACATCTCGCTGGGCGGGCAGTGTGGAATTGTGAGCACTGCTGTGCATAACTGCAGATTATAGCGTTCACTCACAGGGGAATGGGCTCCAAACCAACCAAATAATTTAACAGGTCTTCATATAAATTAATGTTCATATTTTAAAAAGTGTGTAATTCGGTTTTTAAGGAGTAGTTGGTTAACTGAAGAACAAAACTTCTTATAAATGCGTGGGAATTATTAGGCGCGGGTGATCCATTATGATCACAGAGACGTGCGGCTTTGTGACTGTATGTGTAGCTTGCCGGTGTATGTGTGGCTTTATAATGTGTGGTTGAGTCTATATGTTCAGGGGGAAAGCAAGTGAACCAAATGTCAAGGGCAAGTTGAAAAAGGGAAGGTTGTATCTGAAAGGTAATTTGGCTCTCCAGAGGTAAAAGCCTCAGCTGTAATGGGGCGCTCAGGTAAAAGCTTTACACGTATGGGGAACATGTGCGGCAGGTAGATAAGAGAGTGTCGAGCGAGTTCCTATCCCTGTCTATGTGTTTTTGTGTGCCTGTGTGTTTGTGTGCCGTGTTGTGTGTGTGTGTGTGCATGAGTGCTTGTATGGTTTGTGCTTGTATTTGGCCACTGCCATAACGTAGCAGCCAAAGGCCTGGAACAGCAGTGTAATCTACAGCGATCCCTGGTGCCAAAAAGAGAGCGACAGAGAAAGAGAGGGAACAGAGAGAGGGAGACAAAGAGAGAGAGAGAGAGAGCTCCACAGGGACTCAGCAATCAGGAGACATGGCAGCCGTTTGGCTCTCAGTTATAATGGATGAGTTGAGGTCTTCCTGCGTTCCCTGCGGGGCTTGGTTTGACTCCCCATCTCTACCCTCTGCTGTGCTCTGCAGGCTTACAGCCACACATCGTGGCACTCAGATACATGCACACGCGTTCACCTCACATGTACTATAAACCCTTTTGTTTTCTTTAGGTCACGAGCAGTTGTCCAAGCATTTCACTACATATCGTACTGTGTATGACTGTGTACGTGACAAATAAAATTTGAATTTGAAAATTTGAATTTGAATTTGAAACCCCCTAAACAGTCTTGTATATTTCATTTCATTGATCGCTTATCTGTTTTATCTTGTCCCTTGATCTTATGTTCAGCTCTGTGTTTCTCTTGTATGCTTCCAGGTTGTTGTTTTATTTAACTTTTTTTTTTTTTTAAATCATGCTTGTCAGCCCCCTCCCCTCTCCCAGCCCATCTACTTTATCTATTCCCTTTTGTCCAAGGCCTGTTTAGGGGCAGCAGGAAAAAGCCATTTTATAAAAATATCAATGCAAACCTGATTTCTGCTCGTCCTCCGCCACCACACTGACTTCGGCCAGTATAAGGGGGCGCAGAGATGCTGGTGGTGGGTATGGGGAGGGGACAATCAATTAATCTGATCAAGTGCTTTAGGAAATGGAGAGCGTAAGCGCTCCTAGGGGACGGATATCCATCTCCTTGGGATGATTGAATTACGCACAGAGTGAGAGTTGGAGAAGAGGGAGGGCTGGAAAAATGAGGTGGTTAGGGTGACCGAGGATGAGGGTGCATGTGCTTGAGAGATGCAGTGGGAGTGCGCGCTTGATACAAATGAAAGATAGACAGAGAATGAAAAAAGAGCACGGGAAAAAGAGTGGGGTGCACGAGAGATGAGGTCATTGCAGATACAGCAGTGGAAAGGAGCCTTCCTCCCTGCACATCCTCTTTTTATACCATCTAACTATTTGCATTTTTACGTGTCATACCTTATAGTTGATGACGCCCTCTTTTTGACAGCTGTATTACATATTATCGGTGTATTCTTATTCTTGGGAGTCAATTTAGTAAACTGCTGCTTTCGAGTGATTTTTCACTTATTTAATAGCAAAGTGAAACACAGTCTGCGTGTGCACCAGCAGTATATAAGGCTATGGCATTTGTTCCACTGTCTCGCACCTAAATTAGCTATTACATGATTCATAGTTTTCATGTCTCAGATTATCATTGACAGAAGGTTACTGTAGCATGATGCTAAAATTATCCACTGAAGTTTTATTCAGACATTAGAAACCTTAAAGTAACCCATCTAAGAGCAAATACTTTTCCCAGCCAGAAGTACGGCAGCAAAGCACTTCCCCAACAGCTGTTTCATAAATAAGCGTCAGCAAGTGGGCTTTTCCATTGTTTTTTAAGATGCACATTATGGTGCAACATCTTGCTTGGAAATACTGCTCCTTTTGCAGAAAATGACCTTTTCTTTAATTTTGGTGAATGCATACCATACCTCCCTTTCTGCTCCTTGGCAATGATGTCTTATCTGCTGTGGGCACTGGAGCTTTGTCAGGGAACCTTTGAATAGACAGAATAAAATGGGGTTAACCATGCGTTTTCTACAGCTCCCTGGCTGAAAGCTGGATACTCTGGGGGGATAGTTCTGTGTCATAAGGAAAGAGATGAAACACAATAAGAGGAGAGAATATGAACAAGCCCCCCTGGGCTTTCACTGAGAGGAGAGAGAAGAGAGAAAGAGGGAGTTTAGATTAGAGAAGTGGAAAAAGCAGCATGCATCCTCGCTGAAAAATGAGAGACGAGAAGAGAAAGGAGGAGTAGATGAAGGAGGTGGAAGGAAAAGGCCTCCAACCAACAACGCTGGCTAACCATCAAGATGTGCATGGGCTGCCTCCCTGGAGGGAAAGAATTGCCGAATGACTGCTGGGAAGAAGCCCGATGAGCTGCACCACTTCCATGCTGCTGGTGTGACTGCAGGAATGAGGGGGACTGTTGGAATGGAGGCATCCAGTAGAGAGAGAGCTTGTCTGTGGATCTTGAACTGCTACACCGCCTGCCGCCCTGAGCCATTACTCATAGCAGACGAACGCCGCGTGAAGCTGATGATGGTTGTTTAGCCTGTGGGCCTTCCACTCTTGCTGTGATACGAGACAATAGGAAAAATGGATTTTGGGAGAAAATGGTGGATCATTGGAGTTACTTTTATTTCAGAAGATGACTTACAATATGACTCAGTATAAAGCTGTTTAGCTCTTTGGTCCTT
This sequence comes from Simochromis diagramma, assembly GCF_900408965.1. Lineage (NCBI taxonomy): Eukaryota > Metazoa > Chordata > Actinopteri > Cichliformes > Cichlidae > Simochromis > Simochromis diagramma. The sequence continues at coordinate 10,143,485 of NW_024387030.1, forward strand.
CCTCTGGGTCCTATACAGGACTCATAGGTATGGCCATGCAAATGTAAGCCAAAATATTAAGGAGAAAAACATTGTTTTTAGATGCACTTTTTAATTTTTGGCTATAAAATTAAAGAAATCCAAAATTCACATGTGTATTATATTTTACTGGGCTTTGTCTGTTGAGCTTTTTCAGTTCACAAATGTCAGTGCATAATTTGCCTACAGTTGACTGGTGACCTGTCAGCTGGGAAGGGCTCCAGCTCTCCTGAGACCCTAAATTAAGTAGTTAAGAAAATTGCTGGATTGTACATATTTAATAAGTTACTATTTGCATGGTTAGACATAAATATTTAGAAATGATGCAATGCAAGAAATTATCTAGAGATGTTTCATAGTGATGTTTGTTATTCATTTTTTTTAGTTTCCAGTGAAATTATACATTTTAACAATACATATCTCTAAAGGATGTCATCTCAAAATGTATTTTTTCTCAGACTCTGAGCCACAAATGTCCACTTCAGCACCACTTACTCTAAACTCTCCAGTTTTATACCCATTTATATTCCCACAGTTTTTACAGAGAGGGTTGTTGCATACTGTTCACCACCTTATTTATAACACGTTTGATTCCTAAGTGATACACGCTATTTCCAAAATCCCCTCTGTAAAAGCATTCAGCTTAATGTGTCAACAAAACTGAACAGTGTTTTTTAACCTGGTTTTATGTAATTTTCTGGTTTCTATTCCTGAAATGTATGCACTTTTGGACAAATTTATGTGGACAATGTCACAATTGCAAATACTGCAAACACTTTGCAAATATTTTTACAAATACTTTCAAAAATCCTTTCTGAACGTTTTTTTTTTTTTGACATGTGCAATAAGCTGGTGAAGTTACATGATGATCGGTATTGTCTCACCTTACCTTCCTGATCCTGACTCCTAGCAGCAATGATCTTTATCTTGGAAAACTTCCAAACATAACGCTGTGGCAGGCAACCGACCAATCAGAGCATCTCTTCTCATCCCACATGCCACAGCCTAAATTAAGTCTTAGAGTGGCTCGATCAACTTCTAATTCATTTTTGTGATCTTTGGAGTCACTGAGAATCTCTTCCCCTTTGGCCCACTGCTCGTTTCCTCGTCTCCAAGCTAACATCATCCCTGTGGACACCCTGTTGATCCCGGCCCTGCTACTGTCTTCCCCCCTAGCCTCCCATGCCTCCAGCACCAGATGCAACCCCACACAGCTGGCTTCCCTGTGCAGATGGTGACTAAAACAAATGCCCACGCACTCTCTTAGGGAAACATAGGATTGTGATTCCTTCTAGACAGATGGGAAGAGCCATGGATAGCTTGGGGTAAAGACGGGAGAGGGAGGTGATAGATGACATCACAGTGAAGTGAGGGAAGGAGATTGTGGTACGGGCAGGGTGGCTACCAAATTAGACAGAGACAGAGGACAAGACAGAGAGGGACATGGTGTGTCTGCCAAGGCTACAAATCATGTCCCCGAATGCAGCACCAGCACCGTTACCCCTCCCTCCCACAAAATAAGCCAGAGATCTATTGATTGGCACTCGTATTTGCTAGCGGGCTCCAGCTCAAAATGGAGCCTTTAATTAACTTAATGGACCGGCTGCAGCTGTGTGCGAGCCAGTAAGGGAGGAATAGAAATAGATAGATTGGGGTAGAGAGGGAGTATGAGCCAGCATAAAGAATAAGTGGGGTTAACTGCAGACCCCTTCTATAATCAGTCAGGCGGGCCAGGACAGAGAAGAAGGTAAGACTGAAGGGACCAATGTCCTCCCCGTTCCTCAGTGTCCACCTTTCCTTTTTGGTGCTGATTTTCTTCGCCATTCTTCCAGTAGCGATGTCTACGACAATATGACATTTCCCCATTCAGACTGACCGCCAACAGTACTGGCATGTCTGTGTTAGTCAGATATAGCCTTTACACTCAGACCCTTCGCTGCCTGCTTAAAGTCAGGAGTGACCTCGAAATGTTAGCCCCCTTCCTGCCGAGCCCATATTTCTGCACACACGCCGCCCACTCTGTTCAACCCACCCCTCTCTTCCTCCCGCTCTCCCCTGCACCATTCTTATTCCTGTCCACTCATCCATTCTGTCAAAGGTTAATTGGTTTGGAAATGATTCGATTCATTCTCAACGTTAATGCTGTTATCATGCTTTTGTTTGAAAAAAAAAAAAAAGAAAAGAGAAAGAAAAACTACCCCCCACATGCACTTAAGCCTAATTTAAAATAAAGGGGGAAAAGGAAAAAAAAAATCCAATTTAATTTTTTTTCTTACTCTAGCTCTGGCTTGTCCCCACAAGTCTTTTCCTTTAAATTATGGCAGAATTTCATTACCTTGAAAGCTTTTCTGCCTCCTCCCTCTCCTCCCCTCCCTGTCTCCAATACTTTGAATGGATCAGGACTAATGTCTTTCTTGTAACCTCAAGGTCGGAATATTTGGATCCATGGAAGCGCTCAAGGGTCTCTGTGATTAATGCACTGTACAAAGTACCTTGGAATAATGCGGTGGCTGATGACTGCGCAGAGTGATCCGTATACACACACGCCTACATCTGCTGGAGGTAGTTGTAGATAGAGGTGCCCCTGTCAGTGCCCTTGATGTGGATCACAGGAGGCATTGATATTCAAATGGGGTTACCTAGAGGCCTTCTCTCAGTTCCCCTGAACAGTGCCATATACAGTAGTACTTGCTCCCCCAAAGAGCGTCCTGCTTTTCTCTCTGTAGTGTTGGAGCTTTTCTTACATGGGCTTTGTTGGGCATAACCAGGATCTCTTCCCTCAGAGCCGCTTATAAGGATGACAGATTTTTACTGGGGCCACCTCATTCTCAGTGTAGTCCCTGTATACGAAAGTCACTTTGGGGCCTCAACAGCAGTGATTTCAAAATTCATTTAACTATTACCTATCAGAAATTAATTAGACATCTAAATGTCAAGAAGATAATGTTTTTCCTACACTTGTATTTACAATAAAACAGCCAGGGCCTGATTACTGCTTTGGTGTTGATGGGTTTTTTCTTCATTTTTTTTTGCTGACGCAGCTGCGATGTCTGATAAAAATGTGATTTTCTCTGTTTCCATGGCCACCTTGCAGAGGTCTTCACAGTGGCTGCTGTGCATGCTGTCCACGCCCTATTGATCAGAGAAACAGAGGCCTGTGTATTGAAGTTGTTTACAGGGCTGCAGATGCTATCTCCACTTCTGTTAATTATTTACATTCGGTTCCACAAATCTGATCAATAGTTAATTGAGCCAGCGGGAGTTGTCTGGGAGAAAAACAGAAACTTTGCGGAACCGAGGGACACAATCGCCAGTGCTGTAATGTAAAGGCCCTTTGTTTTCCCTCATAGTTTTAAGGACAGTATTACACAAGATTTGGATTTACTATATGCTTCTATATGCTCTGATCTAGCCTTCACTGCCTTAAAGCAGAAATAATTCTAAATGGCAGCGTTTTAAGGGAGTAGAGGACTCGTGGCCATCCTCTTGATTTAACTGCCATTTAAATTGGCGAGTGCAAGAAGATGGCTTTACCCTTTGTCTTTTGTGGACTTTTTTCTGGAAGTGACACCTGAAACCCACAAGCACACTTTAGTAAAGTGTGCATAAAACATAGTATATCCTACAAATCTTCATACCTTAAAAAGCTTCTTTGCAAATACAATATATGGGGGGAAAAAAGCACTGGGCCACCTGCACATGACACCTACAGAAGCTGCTCCCCATGAAACTTTATGCACCATGCGCCTCAGGACTCAGCGACCCTGCTCTGTTACTTTATGCAGTCTTCATGGCTGAGTTGCTGTGGTTCCAAGCCTCCTTCCACTTTGCATTAATGCCAGTTACAGTTGATTGTGGAATATATAGGAGGGCAAAGATTTCACAAATGGATTTATTCAAATGGTGGCCTCCTATTACAATACCGAGCTTGAATTAATTGAGCTCTTTAGAATGACCCATTCTGTCACACATGTGTGGAGACATAGGCTTAATTTTATACCCCTGTGCCAGTGGGACTGAAAGCAGGTTGCATAGCACCCTGCATTTGGAACACATTTTGCACTTTTATATGAAAAAAATATTATTTGTTGACTTCAACAGCGGTAAAGTCAATAACATGTTCATCAACTGTTAATCAGAGACCAGAGCTTTTAATTCCTTAGATATTTCAGAGTTTGATCAATTTAAACTCTAGTCAGAATGCTCATTAAACAAAATTCATGTTCTTGCAATTTGTAGATCATGATTTGGAGATTCATATTCATACTCAAGTTCAACCAATATTGTGGGGATCACAAAATGGAAATTAGAGCATCTTGAGCTCTGACATGGTAAAAGACATACATTTGAAAACAGCATTATATATTTAGTCATGGTGAACTTCAACAAATGTTGGGCTTTTTATGTCAAACAGGAGCAATTTTCCTGTGAGCTTTGGGCAGTAATTTTATCTATGAAGATACCGCTTAGCAGCCAAAATGTAGGATTACTGTAGAAAAGTGGGGAAAGGCAGTGAATGTAAGCTAAATGGGGTTCAACAAACCGTTGCACGCATTTCTGCAGAAGTGGTGCAGAACATTCTGGCTTTAATTGTAGAAGACAAAGTAGCAGCAGTTATTTGTATTTAAAACACGCGAGAATACATCTCTGTCAGTCTCAGAGGAGACTTAATTTAGGAATTTAGCACACAGCTTATCCAACATTATCCATCCGTCATGAAACTGTGGTGCCAAATCATAACAATTTTTAAATATTGTTTGCAGAGTCATTAAAGTTGTGCTCCACACACATGTTCAAAAATTCAGAAATTCTCTAATGGGTATCTCACATGGTTTACGCAAAAAAATAAAAGAAAGTCTAATTAGTAAATGTATTTTTATATTTTCTAATTAGCAGATTTATTTTTATATTTGCTAATCTGAAAAACTTAATGTCCTGAACATATAGGACATGTTTTTCATTTTTGAAATGCATAAGGGGAGAAATGCCTTAGGTCTTTCGAAAGTTGTTATTGTCCACAAACATTGTTCGCACTCTTTTCTCCTTTTCTTTGTTGACAGGAAAGCTCTGAAGCCTAATATCACTTCTCTTGATTCCTGTGGACTGAAAATTGCAATCAAAGGCAGCATAGTGTGGCGTTCTTTGACTGTGGACTGTTAGAAATAATAGCTCTGGGGTGCAACCAATTCACATCATTGACCTGGAGTGCACGGTGCATGCAAAGTCATGGCAAAATTCAAGGGTCAAAATATTTATTCAGTCTTGAGAATTTTTAATGCTACAATTTTTTTTTTTACAATGTTCCCTAGTAGGAGAAAACATTTATAGTGTATTAAGACACAAAAGCAAAAATAGTTTCTTTTAAAATCTTGATTTTTTTTTTAAATGACCACAGAGAAATTTCACATTTTATTCATGAAAAAAACTCTGTACCTTAATCATACAGTAATACAAATAGAAGAAGACTTCTTTCAACAGGAGGATGAGATTGGAGTGGGGGGTTAAAACTTAATGTCTTTTCCACGCTATTCGAACTATTGCCTCAAATTGGCGATATTTCCAGCTGCATGTGCATTAACTTTCAAAGAGGCAGTCTGCATGAAATCATCATTCCTTGAAAATACCGCTTACCTTTTTTCTCCGAAAATATTTTGGGCATGATGTTTAACTTATGCTATATCCGTACAGCGTCGAGCACCACAGCAGACAATCAGTAATACTGACATACTCAAAGGAAATAAGTGCACAAAGAACTGTTGGTTCACTCGACTGTTAAGGGCTCTGTTATTTAGATCAGAAGCAGATGCAGCTGAATTCATGTATGCGTGTAAATGTAACTTGTGTGTCTGTCTGAGTGAGTGAGTGACAGGAACTGATTAAGGTATGCAGTGGCAGCTCCGTTTTAGTAATCTGTCCCGCCATACCTCAGGGAACGAACAGTATGCGCCAGAATCTGGCTGTTAAAGCTGCGAGGCATATAATGCATTATGAGGAGAAATTCATCTCATTGTTTCTGTGCCCGTTTACCAGTTTGAGCTGCACGTATGCCATTGTTAACTGACAAACATGTCAATGACTAATCTCCCCGGGTGTTCGACCACCGCACCTTGTATTGGCTTTGGCGTCTCCTTATCTCGCTTCTGTTTCCAGCCTGTCACTGATAAGAGGGAATGGAGGGAGCAGAAGCTGGGTAAAGAAGAAAAATGAGAAGAAAAAGAGAGGTGTAATAAAAAAGGTAACCGAGAAAGGCAGAAATAGAGGAAGAAATAGGGCATGATTAAGGAGAAGGGTCTCTGTGGTGACACCCTCCCCACCCCCTCCTCTGTTTTGTGCTATATAGGTTGTTGTCATTGTCATTTTTTTCCTGGGAGCAGATAAACACCATATCTGTTTTGTCCTCATCTACCTGGGCTACAATATTGTAAGCAAATCTTGAGAGAAAATACACACTGAGCATTCAGCCGTCCTCGGGCGTCTTTCGGGTTGTCAATTTTATTCTGATTATGTGTGTGTGTGTAACTAAAGTGCAACCGCACACCCTCACAAAACACACTCCAGTCTATATTTCTTAGCGAAAGTGGGAAGGTTCGGTAATTTGTGTTCAGATGGATGAGCAACGGAAGAGGACAGCAGCGCGGTGGCAGCCGTGACTCTTACTTCAGTCTGAGTCTGACCTGACCCAGCAGTATTGCTAAATCTGACTTGTTACATGGCGAGTGCTCTGGCACACCTCGCCTCGCTGAGACAACCTCTGGCCACAATCTGGGTGTCTTTGTCAGCTCGTAGCAGCTCGGCCTCCAGAATTGCTGAGGTGGTGGATTTTCCTCTCCTTCCTCACTCATTGTCAACCCCCCCGCTCCCTCCTTTATTCCTTCGCAGCATCCACAGGTCAGCATTTTTTTTTTCTTTGCTGTCACCCATTCACACTTCCACGGACCAGATGCTTTCTCAGTATCAAGGGACTGCATAGTAGTAGGGAAGGAAACTCCCTAGATCATTTCCTTGCTGGCAATTAGCAGCACACAGACGTCTCACTGTTTGAGAGACCTGACAGAAACGAGGAAAGAAAAAAGGGAATGAACGAAAAGTATGACGAGAAAAAGAAGGGGAGTGCTGGGAAAGAAAGAGAATAAAACCATACACAGAAGGTCTTGATTAAGTGGTCTTTTAAATGCGCGAGTGGGTAGCAATTCAGCAGCTCTTTAGTCCCGGGAGGACCTGTCTCAATTACCCTAATGAGGCAGAGTGACTCTGGCTTTCCTGGAAGGGTATGGGAGGCAGGGAACCCAGCAAAGCCATGCAGGAGAAGCAGGGGGAGCAAGAGCCTCGACGCGTGTGTGTTTGTGTGAGGGGGAGCACGCACTATATGGATGCCCTGTGAAGTTAAATGGAGCGTGCCGGGTTCCCAATGAGCCAGTGTTAGCTGGCAGACTGACACACAGTAACCTCCCACTGTGCGCATCACTTTTTCATCTGTGCTGTCGGGGAAGGGTAGTTAACCCCAGTCTGCCATGAACTTTAGCCTTCACTAAACCAATACATATTTTCAATAAAGGCCAAGCACTAAGAATGCAGACATCCCAATGAGTAAGCCTACATCTGTTTCTACCCTGCCTCGTGAAGTAAGAATGAAATAATTTGCCTTTATGACCAGGAAAGCCTCGCTGTTGTTATGAGCTACAGGTAAAACTGGCAACTGTTTGAAATGTAATAAATGTTTCCCTGTTTACTTACATAAGGTAATGGAACCTGGCTATGTGTTATGTATTACAGTATCCGTATTAACCTCATGTATCCAGCATTTCACCAGCACAGAGCACAGGTTAGCTTTTGAAATGGAATGGCAATCTTAATCAGTGCAGCGATATCATGTTTGTAAAATAACCTAAGAGACAGTTTTTCGGGGGTTTTTTTGAAGATGAGAACAGCATAACCCGAGCCATATGCAGACAGTTGGTAACTTCTAAGTAAGTTCAAATAATCTGCACATCCTTGAAGAAGATAATAAAACCACCAAGTGTAAAGTAAACACAGACATTTGGAGATTGCTTCTTTCATGAGTGAAATTCAAGGGTCAAGCCCAGGGCTGAAAAGTGCCAAAAGCTGCCATTCCTCGAAATGAGGCTTGCAAGGCATTAACCCATATGTTACAGATATCTATAAGTAGTATGTTGTTAATTCAGTTTTATTTATCACGTGAAATCACAACAACAGTTGCCTCAAGGCACTTTGTATTGTAATGTAAAGACCCTACAAAAAGAGAACAGAGAAAGCCCCAATAATCAGATGGCTGCCTATGAGCAAAAGCTTTGGCAAAAGTGGGAATGAAAAAATCCTTTTTAACAGAAGGAAAGTCTGGCAGAACCAGGCTTGGGTGTAATTTCAGTGGTCTGCATTTATAGAATTCTTATTATATTCTTTCCCCCTCAAGTTATGCTCCTACTATTCTGGTTTCTGAAATGATTTTAAACTTCCTCTGCGTGCATGTCAGTGCAACAGTATGATTGATGCATTTTATGTTTGCCATTTTGGTTGTTGATTAGCTTTGTGGAGAAAGGGGCAGGACAGCCACCATCTTTAGTGTTTCAGAATTAGAATTCTTCTTCAGATTTCTACTCAGGATTATTTGAGCCATTTAAAAAAATATATATAATTTGTTATAATTTGTCATTTAGCCAGCCTCAGCTGATTTCTCAGTAATATTAGCCTTTTGTCTGAATTTAGTCTGAATTTGAAAAACTAAGATTGTTAAAGCCAAAATGCTGAAAATTAAATTCTTAAAACACTTTTGTAAAAACCTGTGGGCAGCTTTTATCTGTTAAATGCAGTCTGTGATGAGATTTTATTGGATATTCTAAAGACAACTAAACACTGTTATTAGTTATTATGCCCTTTTCTCAGTGTTGGCCTATTTGTTTTTCAGCCTGGCTCTCTGTCCTTCTGTCAGTTTGTTTGTATTGCATTTTTATTGCAGAGCAAGATATCTTGGCAACCACTGGCCATTTACAGTCATATGAAAGTTTTGATAGGACCCTCTGCAGTCTGGTGAAAAACTGAATACTCCCCATGAATCAGTAGTCTAGAAAACTGCTTTTACCAGAAATAACATAAAGTAATTGTTTTCTTTATGACTTCATCGTGATTTCACATTGCGGAAGAATTGTGGCCCAATCTTCTTTAGAGCTTCGTTTCGCTTCATTGAAGTTTGTAGACATTCATTTATGCACAGGTCTCTTAGGGTCCCACCACAGGATTTCAATCAGGTTGAGGTCTAGGCTTTGAAAAAGGGGCCATTGCAACAACTTGTTTCTTTTTTTCAGCCATTCTGTGGTAGATTTGCTGCTCGAGATCTTTGACCTGTATACAGAGGAGTTCATGGTCAGCTCCATGACTGCAACGTGCCCAAGTTCTTTGGCTACAAAAAAGCTCCGGACAATCCCCCTTCCACCCACCTTTTTGACAGCTGGTGTGAGGTGTTTGTATGGAAATACTGTGTTTAGTTTCAAAGATGGGAAGGGATGGGATGGGGTGTCCACTCCTGGGAAGATTGTGCAATTGTGTCAAGACACACATGAATGCTTCAGACGAGCAAGCTGCCAGAATTTCTGCTTTTACAGGAGCACTCACACTTGCTGATCAGTTAATTAAGTGCATTTAATTATCAGCACCTGGCTGCTACTTACCCTCTGAATTCCAATGGAAGCAGTAGTCTAAGGTGTATTTAGTTTTTTGTTTTGCAATTTGCTTTTGTGGGCCCTAAGGAACGTCGATCTAGCATTATTAACAAGTCAAGAATTTCGAATTATATTTTGGATTATGAAATTTTTTTATATATATAAGTGGTTATATATGATTGTTACTGTAAAAGAGAACCTTGCACATTGTATTTAAGGATGCATGCTCTGGTCAGCAGTTAATTTTAAAATCTCCATGAAAAACTTTCCCCATCAGCTAATGCATGCAATAAATATTTGTAAAGTTAATATAATGTAAAGCCCCCAAAGTCTTTGAGGATAAACAGTACTGAGGAAATTGAAACTTTTAGGGTTTTTTTCCCCTTTTGTTTTAAAGCCCTTCTTTTCCTTTACCGAACATGGTGTTATTGTGAGGCTGTAGCCCTCACTGATAGCCCTGTTACCTTTCACATTCAATTGCTGCAAAACAACTGGAATCATTTGTCATTCTTTCTGGGCCACTGAGTGAAATATGACTCATAGCTCTCAGAAATGTTGAATTTGAACAAGCACATTGCCTTGGTCTCAAATCTCCTCCTTCTTTCCTTTCTTTCCTCCGCACTCTCAGTCATACAGAAGAAATGGCTTCAATTTAGACACTCCTAACAGTCTCCCTTAATGGCTCCTTGTAATAGAAGTTATTTATGGGAAGATTCATTTTAATCTGTCAGTCTGGGGAGTAAAAAATCTGCCCGTGAAATGTTTGTCCCTACAGGCTGCACCCTGTTGCTGACCGGAACACTCCTCCTCTAATAAAAGAAGTAAGGAAAAGTTGTATGCCAAGGCCAGGGATGATTTAGCTCATTAAGTTGGGGTTTGAATTGCAGCAGAGCTTGCAGGGCTTGGCTTTAGGTGTGAAAATGTCAATAGCAAAGAGTGCCACGTCTCCCTTGTCAGCCCTGACGGAAGACCAACAACCGGCCAGCCTGCCATTTGTCTTCCTGAGTGAGTTTTCTAATAACCGTAATGGCTGTGGCAGTAAATTACCAACAGCCTGTCACAGAGAACATAGTGCAGCATTTAAATCTAACAAAGAGCACCCACCCTCCATCTCCGCTTTGCCCCGATTTTATTTTTAAAACTTAGGAACTCATTCCCTTAAGGAGCACTTCAAGCTAATAGAGAATAGCCAAACCCACTGCAGAGCTCAAGTATATCACATCCTAACCTGACAGAAAATCCTTGAGTCTCCTCTTTTTAAAAGCCTAGAATAAGATATTAAGCACTGCCATGACATGCTTCTTCTTTTATGTTAAGCAGACAGCACTATAATACCAGTTAACGATTTGAATTATGCAGCAGTGTCCTAACTGCATACCTCACCTGTCTGATGGAGTCCCACTTTAGTGAAATAACACATTAATGCTGATGGCTGATTGGAATTATATGTCATCTTACCCTTGACCCCCATCATTGTGTGCCCTCACACAAGCCAGTGTTTTTCCATCCTCCTCCTATGGAGTTGACTGCAGTCCCTCTGTGAGATGAGCACGCTCGGTAATTGGAGCAGCGGGAGTCGATTTGTTCACGTCCTCTCCTTCAGTAGCAGCAGTTTGCCAGTGGGCAGCCCGTGGAGCGATGCCATCCTGCCATTTGTCAGACAGGGTGCAATTTCCCGGTCATCTGTTTCCATCCATAACTGAAGGTGAGGGCAAAAAAATGGTGAATGATGGCGACTTTAATATGGATCCTGATGCTGTAGGAGCTTACTCCTAGTAAGCGGTGGCAAGCAAGACTCACGCACTCTCAACTTTGTGGCAAATTCCTCAGCACAGTGCTCAGTTCTCAAATACTCACGATTTAAAAATGACGCATTTGTCAGTGATGTGGTGCTCCGCTGATTATTTTTGTTTGCAGAACTGTGGTATTCTACCAGCTGGAGGGAGGGTGTGTCATATTTTTTTTAAATGAAAGCTGCCTAACATAAAGACTTTGCCTCTTAGGAGAGATTTCAGTCATTTTTGTCTTATGCATTAACCTCTTGTTATACCTCCCTGTAGACAATTGCGTTGATTCCCTGAAAGAAAGGCACAGAATGATTCGGTCCAAAGGTTAGATAACAGTATTAACTTTTGAAACAGACCTTCTTTGGTGTCAGTAATTCACAATATTGGATTTAGTCTATGTATTTGGAGCTGTTTTCCGCTGCCGCCGCCGGTTTAACACAAAATAATCTGTCTCACTAGCAATCAAGGCTCTTCTTTGCAAAGCGCCGTAAAACAAAGAAAGCATGCAGTGTGCAGCTGTGCAGCACGATAAGCGTGTAAACTCTGCTTCCAAAACTGAGTTGACACACACTTCTATCTATCCATTTACCAAAGCCAATTATTTTTTCAATCCAAAGGTGCCCATGATACCTCTCCTCATCTGACTGATGCAGCAGGGGGAGAAGACTTCTAAAGACGACCAACGGGTGGTATGGGGCAGTGCCCTTCTGATTCCGGGGACAAGCTCTGCTGTTTGTAATTACAAATTGATGTCCTTTGTAGCTATGGGTTGGTGTGATCTGTGTGTTGGGGGAGGCAGGCATCTCGTGAGGCAAGGCAGCTGCTCTTCCTTTCTTCCCTCCCTGCAGTAAAGGGTTTTCTTTCAAAGGAGCCAAATGTATCCCTTTTCAGCTAGGCAAAATGGAGTCACTGTAGTTCATTTGAGCCTTCAGATAAGATTGAACAGGTGTTAGGATGACTTTCCCACAAATATCTTTTCTTCTCCTTTTCTTGGGAATTTGGAGCTGCATGAATATGTTTTTGTGTGTTTTCTGTGCCGTTTTGTGATTCATTTATGTGTCTCAGCTGAATCCAGGATTTTGCTGTTTGTTGCTTTTTATGCAGTTATTTTTATCTTTATTTTACTAGGAAAATATGGCTCTGAGTAGAAATACGTGTATCCCGGTGAATTTTCCTGAAACCATTTTTATTTTCTCTTAAACCGGCAGATCTGGAGGCATGAGTATAGCTGAAAAACGCAATTACCGGTAAAGGAAACAGTACTTTAGATGTTTATCACTTTTAACTGCCGTCATCAACAGAATTAGATTTACTTTGAGTTTTTACTTTGAGTTTCGGTGTTTTCTTGTTACCATGACATCTTAAAAAATAGGAAGTGGATTTGCACAGAACATGAATTCAATTCAATTCAATTCAATTTTATTTATATAGCGCCAAATCACAACATAAGTCGCCTCAAGGCGCTTCATAGATACAGAGAAAAACCCAACAATCATATGACCCCCTATGAGCAAACACTTTGGCAACAGTGGGAAGGAAAAACTCCATTTTAACAGGAAGAAACCTCCGGCAGAACCAGGCTCAGGGAGGGGCGGCCATCTGCTGCGACTGGTTGGGGTGAGAGAAGGAAGACAGGATAAAGACATGCTGTGGAAGAGAGACAGAGGTTAATAACAGATATGATTCAATGCAGAGAGGTCTGTTAATACATAGTGAGTGAGAAAGGTGACTGGAAAGGAAAAACTCAATGCATCATGGGAATCCCCCGGCAGCCTATGTCTATTGCAGCATAACTAAGGGAGGATTCAGGGTCACCTGGTCCAGCCCTAACTATATGCTTTAGCAAAAAGGAAAATTTTAAGCCTAATCTTAAAAGTAGAGATAGTGTCTGTCTCCCGAATCCAAACTGGAAGCTGGTTCCACAGAAGAGGGGCCTGAAAACTGAAGGCTCTCCCTCCCATTCTACTTTTAAATACTCTAGGAACAACAAGTAGGCCTGCAGAGCGAGAGCGAAGTGCTCTAATAGGGTGATATGGTACTACAAGGTCATTAAGATAAGATGGGGCCTGATTATTTAAGACCTTGTATGTGAGGAGCAGGATTTTGAATTCAATTCTGGACTTAACAGGAAGCCAATGAAGGGAAGCCAAAACAGGAGAAATATGCTCTCTCTTTCTAGTCCCTGTCAGTACTCTTGCTGCAGCATTTTGGATTAGCTGAAGGCTTTTCAGTGAGTTTTTTGGACATCCTGATAATAATGAATTACAGTAGTCCAGCCTGGAAGTAATAAATGCATGAACTAGTTTTTCAGCGTCACTCTGAGACAGGATATTTCTAATTTTAGAGATGTTGCGCAAATGGAAGAACACAGTCTTACATATTTGTTTAATATGTGCATTGAAGGACATGTCCTGGTCAAAAATGACTCCAAGGTTCCTCACAGCGTTACTGGAGGCCAAGGTAATGCCATCCAGAGTAAGAATCTGGTTAGATACCATATTTCTAAGCTTTTCAGGGCCGAGTACAATAACCTCAGTTTTATCTGAATTAAGAAGCAGAAAGTTAGCGGCCATCCAGGTCTTTATGTCTTTAAGACATTCCTGCAGTTTAACTAATTGGTGTGTGTTATCTGGCTTCAAGGGTAGATAGAGCTGGGTGTCATCTGCATAGCAGTGAAAATGTATGCTATGTCTTCTAATGATACTGCCTAAGGGAAGCATGTATAATGTAAACAGAATTGGTCCTAGCACTGAACCCTGTGGAACTCCATAATTAACCTCAGTGTGTGAAGAGGACTCTCCATTTACATGCACAAACTGGAATCTATTAGATAGATATGATACAAACCACTGCAGTGCAGTACCTGTAATACCTACAGCATGTTCTAATCGCTCTAATAGGATATTATGGTCGACAGTATCGAATGCTGCACTAAGGTCTAGCAGGACAAGCACAGAGATGAGTCCACTGTCAGAGGCCATAAGAAGATCATTTGTAACCTTCACTAAAGCTGTTTCTGTGCTGTGATGAGCTCTGAAACCTGACTGAAACTCTTCAAATAAACCATTCCTCTGCAGATGATCTGTTAGCTGTTTGACAACTACTCTTTCAAGGATTTTTGATATGAAAGGAAGGTTGGAGATTGGCCTATAATTAGCTAAGACTGCTGGGTCTAGAGATGGCTTTTTGAGTAAAGGTTTAACTACAGCTAGCTTGAAGGCCTGTGATACATAGCCGATCATTAGAGATAGGTTGATCATATTTAAGATCGAAGAATTAATTAATGGCAGGACTTCTTTGAGCAGTTTTGTAGGAATGGGGTCTAAAAGACACGTTGATGGCTTGGAGGAAGTAATTATTGAAGTTAACTCAGAAAGATCAATTAGAGAAAAAGAGTCTAACTTAACATCAATGGTACTAAGAGTAGCTGTAGATAATATTACATCTGTGGGATGATTACTGGTAATTTTTTCTCTAATGATAAAAATTTTATTTGTGAAGAAGTTCATGAAGTCATTACTAGTTAACGTTAAAGGGATTGTTGGCTCACAAGAGCTCTGACTTTTTGTCAACCTGGCTACAGAGCTGAAGAGAAACCTGGGGTTGTTCTTATTTTCTTCAATCAGTGATGAATAGTAAGATGTTCTGGCTTTGCGGAGGGATTTCTTATAAAGCAGCAAACTATTTGAAGAGTTGCAGTGGTTTTTACTCTGTTTATTGAATGACCAATAACAGCAAGAAGTGCTTATTACTCTTTTGTAATGCTTCATCTGAAACATAGACAAATAAATGTACCCATTAAAAGCGCTTCCAGCAGGTGAACTTGTTTTTATTGGAATGCTTATAGACATAAAACATGCAATGCAAATAGAATTAAACTGTCAGTCCACAAAGAGAGCTGCTGCCTTGTTTATACACAGTGCTGTGAAAAAGTATTTGCCCTCTTCTGGATTTCTTAGTTTTTTTTTTTTTTTTTTGCATATTTCTTATAAGACAAACACAATCCAAATAAATACAAGATGCAATCTTTAAATGAAGATTTCATTTGTTAGGTGAATGCTATCCAAACCTTCCAAGCCCCTTTGTGAAAAAGTAATTACCCCCTAAACCTAATAACTGGTTGTGCCACCAGCTAGCTATATTCTTGGCAGCAAGAGCTGCAATCAAGCGATGGCAGTAACTTGCAATGAATTGTTTGTGGAGGACTTTTGGCCCAGTCTTGTTTGCAGAATTGTTTTAATTTAGCCATGCTGGAGGGTTTTCAAGTATAAATAGTATGCTTAAGGTCATGCCAAAGAATCTCAGTCTGATTTAAGCATTACTTTGACTCCAAAATGTTCATTTTGTTCTTTGAGCCATTCAAAGGTGGACTTGCTCATGGGTTTTATTTTTTTGGTGGGGTAGGATATATAAAAAATACTCAAACCAATAAGAAATCAAGAAGGGGGCAAATACTTTTTCGTGGCACTGTAGTTTCATGCTGCTGTTGAATAGTATTAAATGGAGTGAATGAATATATAGTATGAATAGTGATGTTGCTACAAGGCCAAGGATCCTGGAGTCCTGAAGTAGACCGCCATTAAGAGTGAGCGCCTGTTCAAGAAAGGCAGTCTGTGCTACTACCAATGCAATAAGGATGCACTGTGTGCGACCCCCAGAAGAGATTGATCAATAAGTCACTGCAATGAAGTGGCACATCGATTACACCAATGACAGGGCATTTACAGGTTTAATCTGTATAATGAGCGTAACCTTTTTCTTTCAGCCACCTGCTTTCTGCCTGGCACGAACCTGTCCAAGGCCAGCAGGGACCAAAGATGGGGTGAGAGCAAGATAAGATGAATGCCTCTGTGCAGGCGTGCTGTGTGGGGGACAGGAGTAAGGGTGAGAAGAGGGAGATAACATGAGATAATGCAAGAAACAAATATAGGAAAAAACAGGAAAGGGAGAGAGGAAAAGAAAGACGTTTATGTGACTCCTGGGTCTGTGATTGTGTCACAGCTGTAGGTAAGATTGTGGTGCAGAGGGGAGGATCATCATCACCACCCATTCGTATGCAGCGTAGAGGCCACCAGTGATTAATGTGTGCCATGGGTAACTCCAGGCTCTGCAGTCTCTCTAGCATTTACAGTGTGAGGCTCTCTCCTCCTCTTGCCTTCACAAGCCTGAACAGCTTCTTTTGCTCTTTCCTTGTGTCTCGACGCAGTAGATAACATCTGCTGGTCTACTTTTGTTTCTTAGACCCACAATGATAGATGTTACCAATGTTAACAAATTTGTACGGGACCTGTCTCTTCTTCTTATAAAGTAACTAAAATACTCTGTCAATTCCTTCTTTATTTAACCATAGTATATGTTGGTGTTTTTGGGTTTTTTTTGGTTTTGGAAATGACTTGTTCACGTATGGACTGCATAGACATTAAACCATCTAAAACAGCTGTCTTGGCAAAAAGATTCCACAACAAGCAAACCACAGAGAAATGATCGGGTTTCAAAAGCATTAACCAAAACGTTCTTGTAACCTTTTTTAGGTGTCTTTTCAGTGAAACATCTTTATTTTTCACTGAAATCTTCTTACTCTGTGCTGTAAAAAAACAAAAGGTGGTTGTTCACCACTGTGTTGTAATTTTTGTATTCGTACTGTAATCTTAGTTACATATTTAACTAAGAAGCAAGGTGGCGACCAAAAGATGAAAGACAGTGAAAGTGAACGCGACTTAATGCCACTTTGGGTGAAATAACCATCGGCAACAGGAAGTTGGCGGGACTTGAAATAAAGCTTTCTGAACTTACAGTGAGAGTGAAAAATACTGTTAAATGACTTATGGTTACCTAAGCAACTGGAGCCTGGAGAGTCTGCAAGCTGTAAAGCGATGTGCAACAAGTGACTCACTTCCATTGTGTGCACAGCTGAAGTTGTAGCTTATACTGAATATTTTTAACTTCCAACTTGATGCAGATGGTTAATCGCTATATGAATTCCAGGCTGTACAGTGCTAGTTAAACCTTAATGCTATTCAGCTGCACAGACAGTGGAAACCACGTCACACATCTGCAGCAGTCAGACTGTAAATGTCAAATAACTCAAAAAAACAGCAAAAATACAAAATTGAGCACTTCGATATTTTACACACAACTTTTAATTTCGGTGTTTTGCTTTGTTTGCTATACATATACAAGTCAAGTCAAATCTGGCATCGCTGAAAAAGATGATGACTCTTCTATACTGAGATTGTAGAGTAGCTGTCTGTTAGTGCGCTGAGATTTAAACTATTCAGATGTACCGTAGTCACTGTACATCATTTCCTGTGTTTTCAAAGCTTATTGCAGTGGGCCATTGACTTTTTCTTCCAGTCTAATGGTGTGCATAAGCCCGACAAGATTTAACGACTTTAATCTTGGACTCTACATATGAATTAAACCTATTAAACAGAACTATCAAATAATGCAAGAAATAAAAAAAAAAAAAGGTAAAATCAGAAATCATGGTGGAGTTATCATTTAAAAGATTAGGGCTCTAAAAGACTGTCTGCTAAAGAAATCACAGCATGGTAGACGTTCTTCCCTATGGATGATGGAAAAAATGTCTCCGGGGCACAAAGTGCTCTGAGCATGTTGTCAAGGGAATATTACTGCAGTGTTATGATGTGTTTTTATTCTGTCAGTCTCATCCCCAAGGGCAGGAACCCCACTCACAACTGTGCTGCCTGCTGGTTCACTTAGACAGAAATGCTTCGACATATGCAGCACACAGACATGCAGACACAAACAAGCACAGCCACAGACAGACGGTACACACAAGCACTGTACACGTCCCACACACCGAAAGTTGATTGCACGCAGCTGAAGCCAAGTTAAATGCTGCTTTGCCAGTCCATCTTCGCTTCTGCTCCCTCCCCTGCCCTCATCCCCTCCCCACTCCTCATCTTTTTGACTCCCAAGGACAAGGAGACCTGCCGTACAATGGGACACCATTTATCACTGCAGGAACAATTACTGGAGACATTTCATTGTCAGAAAATTTCAAACCATTCTTCCCCATCCCTCTCTCTTTATCTTACTCCTCCTTTGCTTTCTCTCTGTCTTTCTTTCTTCTTTTGCCCTCCTGCCACCCCCTCTTTTTTCTCTTCTTCCTCTCCTCTGCCTCTTTCCATGGCTCCCAATGAGCTCCATTGCAGGTCAGACTCCCATTAGCCCAAGCACATCACTGTAGATTATAACACAGAGGCGGTGGTGCTCTGTATTATATCTCATCTAAAGGCCCTGACAGACTTTTCTCCCTCTGTTTCTAACAATGTGATCCTCTTTTTTTCTCAAGGAAAAGGCATGGAAAATTGCCTCTGATACTGTATCTTCAGCCCTGTGCTTTAATGAAGCCTTTCAGCATGGCACAGTGTGAAGGAGAAGGAAGAGAGTCAGTTGTCCAAATCTTTCTTTTTGATCATACATGCAGGCCTAGTCCCAGTAAAGCACAGCAGAGCAAAGCAGGGAAGGATTTTAAATGCCAGATACGAATTAGATATGTCATGTGCCGCTTGTGCTCGAGTGTTTTTCCCCCCTTTGTTTTGCTTTATTTTTCTGCTGTGTGCTGCACAGATCCACAGGATTTTAAAAGTGGGTTAAAGTAAGTTTTCTATATTGATGACTCAATTGATGCTCAAAGCCTTTGCAATGATTGTAAAGGGTGAATGAACCACGCAGCCTTGGTGCGTCACCAACTAAAAGGTTAGCATGAGTCTCTGCCCCCTCTGCCTTAGCAATTTGAACAATCTGATAATTCAACTCTGAAATGACTACTTTGTGCTTTGCCTTTATTCCAATTAAACCCTTTAACAAATATTTCATAACCGTACCAGGCTTTAGGCCTGGAAACAATCTTGGGTTCAGGTCTTTCTCATGCTTTCTTTATTATTTTTCATCTGCATGATGTTTTCATTTCTATCAGTCAGTGTTTGGATTTTACGCAGGAGTGAAATACATTTTAGCAGATGAGCAAGTTCAACCAAGCGTGGAAACAGCACCTCAGGTTGCCTGCGTACCATCCTTGACTTCCATCGGTGCAGAATGGAAATGGGCCCTGAGTGTCAAATGTGCTGTGATTTATCTGCAAGTGCTGATATGATCACTAATAGATCGTTTTTAATGACTAATGACATTTGAAAAGTGCTTGGGTCTGTGCTGAGGCATAGAGGGCAAATTACCTTTTTACAGCACAGAGCATTGTTCTCCCTGTGGTGAAAGCAGCACTTCTAAGTCAGAGTGGATTCATGCTGAGTGTATGTATGTCCATTTGTGTCACTGAGCTGCTGGGAGACCCCAAGGCACTGCCCGAGGGCTGCTCAATGGGTTCTAACATGTCCTTGACAGCCTCCAAATGTGTCTCAGTACTGGCCTTACAGCCACAGGTAAGCCCACAGGTTAAGCTCACAGCATAATGCATACATGCATGTGTCCAAGCACACAGGCAGACCAGTCCAGTGTGTGGCTTAATGATCCCTGCATGATCTCTACAAGGCTTCTCCTTTTTTCTTCAGTTTGCTTATTTTTTCTATATATATATTTCCTACTCAAGACAAAGAGACAAACAAATCAAAATAATTGTGAGATGTCTGTCTGTCTTTTTTCATTATTTTTTCTTTGCAGATAAGCTGAAATTAGCAATGCTGATACTAATGTGTAGTTCATATATCAAGGAATGGCTAATGGGGACTGTCCAGCCTTTGTAAGCAGCTAGTTCTACTTGTGTCTGAAGTTAAACAACTACAATTAAAGTTTAATTTAAGTATAATTGAGTCCATTGTTAGCTTTAATGTCGTGACACTTTGCGTTGGCCAGAGAAAGTCTGGACACAGTCTGGCCAGAGAAAGTCTCTGCGGAGGTGTTGGTGCATTGATCTTCCAAAACTCACAGTTTCTAGTGCTATGTGCCAGTTTAATATTTATTTATTTTACAATTTAACATTTTAAGCCAGATCGGGATTGCTATTGGCATGCTTTACTCTTAATGAACAATATCATATTCAATAAAGTTTGCAGTGGATCTAAACAACGTTTTTAAATTACAGGCAAGTAATTTAATCTGGCTTTTTTTAAAGTCATTGGTGTAATTCCTAAGACGCCTGTTGCTCTCTGTTTGGGGGAACAGATTTCACCTTTAGACTGGCCAACAAATTGTAAATTGTACCAGTATTTAGAAGAAGGCTGAAGTCTACTGTGCCTGAGCCACGTGACTTTTTGGTACTGTATGTGTGAGAGTGTGCCACGGAAGGAAGAGAAGAGGGAAAATGGGAGATGGAGACAGAAATATTGAGGTGGGGTGAGACTGAATGAAATGTGTGAAGCAGTTGGTGGAGAGTCAGTGAAACATTATTGCGTCTACAGCTATGAAGTGTCTGTTTTGTTTTGGGGTTTTTTGTAGAGGGCATTTTAGCTCTCAGAGCAGCAGCTGGTTTCAGCTGCGGCTCGACACCCCAGGGAACTCGCAGACATTCCTACAGGTCTGTTTTTGCAATAATTTTGTGCTGACAGGGGTTAAAAAGTGTCAGATAGAGCAACATAGATCCGGCTTGCCTAAACAAGCGAGAGGACAAAGAACTCGCCGTCTGCCTACGGTCTTCACTGAATACTGAAAAAAGACACCAAAAGATCAAAAGTAAAATTGGGCACAGGCTGTTATATTCAACACAGCCTGTTCTTTTGTTAGCATACGGCCCACAGTGTTTTAACCAAAGTAGAAATTTCCAGTAACATTCAGTAAAACTACTTTGACCTTTATGCAGCTTTAATACTGAAGTTGCCAGACAGTAAAGTATATGGACAGTGCTGCAGTACTGGTATTTTAATTTCCATCCCATCCTCTGAATCCAAGAATAGACACAAACCACAGACGATCTATACAGAGTTTAATATCACTGAGAGGTCTAGAACAATGATTTAGAGCAACTAAATAGATGCTCCACATAATCAACTTTGCATATTTGATGTGAGGCACTCTCCAAAGTGGGCAGGCTTTCAAATGTAAATTTTGCCTGCAAACTTAAATCACTTAGTGCATTTTACTTGAAGCATATCTTTGACAACAATAAATCACAAGGTTGCTGCATCCATTAGCAAATTGGCTCTGCGGTAGACGGAAGAATAAAGGGAGAGGGAGTCAGAGTGAGAGTGTGCGGCAGCGGTCTTTTATAATCAGCTGTAACAGTTTTAGAGCTAGCCAGACACTGCAGCACATGGACACCCATAAACCTATGGCCGCATACATCACAACAATAGGCTCATTGATTGGCTAGCCTGGACAGTGGGTGGGATGCACTAGCTCTAAGTGATGCATGCCACAGTCAGCTCTGAAGAGTCCTCTGTTTTGTCTTGGACCCTGTCACGCTCACAGTCCTCTCTGTGAGATGCTCGCATCAGATCCCTCAATGGGCGTCCTTCATGGCTCACAGTTTGTAGCCAGCGCACATTCTCCCTGTGTCTGTCCGCCGTCTCATCCCCATTCTGTCAGACTCTCTCTCACAGATACATTTCAGGACACGGGCCTTGTCTTTTCTCTTTACTTTAATTCGCGCAGTTTTATTGTATTTGGATAAGAGCAGGGTACACTGTGTCCGTCCTTTCAGAAACATGCATCAGACAGAGTAGCTGGTGCATTCGCGAGCACAAAGGGAGAGAAAAGAGGAGGAGAAATGGGGCCAATTAGAAGCCTGGAGCTAGCACAGTCTTCTGATACTACTGGTCTAGGCCAGACCTCTATGTGTGTGTGTGTGTGTGTGTGTGTGTGTGTGTGTCTGTTTGTTTCTCTTTGTGTAGGTGGATTGTTTGCAGGTACTGTATGAGAAGGGATAACTGAAAAAAACAAAACAAAAGAAAGACCAGGAAATCCATTATTTCTATTTTGGTGTCCAACATTACTACATTCTGGCTGACATATGATTTATGGAAATGACTGTTGGGGGCTTTGAGCCCAGAAGCTTTGTGTAAAAAAAAAAAAAATCCCTTGTTTTCTCTGGGGATCAGATATGATACCAAACAGTGGTTGCCAGGTTTTTGATATTATTTTTACTATATTTCACTGAGTATTTGTCTCCATGCTGCCGTGCCAAACAAAGTAGCATAAAATGAGTCCAGTGCCGTGGGAGCCGGGTGGATATTGTCTGCTTAGACCAGCTATGTAGTTAGAGCACAAATGCACCGGGAGCAGTATGGAAGCAGTATGGATCCATGGCATGGATTTAAAAGAAGTAAATGTAAAAATGCAGAGGAGAAGGAGATGGAAGGAGAGAAGAAAACTATTAAAAAATCATACTGTGAGCGTTTTTTCCACACTCTGGTATGCAGTCAAATCAGACTGCCCAACTCTACATTCTGTATGATCAAAGTTAGCAGATCAAACAACCCAACTGGCAGACAACTCAGTTACCTATCCCAAGGCTTCAGGAAATATTGCTCACACCCAGCAATTACTCAGGTGTGATGCAGGGAAAATTTCCAGCCATTCACTGGAGGGTTGTTAAAGGGGCTGACCAACAATATTTGTCTTTATTATTTGAGAAGAGAAGCTTGTGTTTATATGCTGTCATTGTTCACTGTTGATTTGTTCCTGCATCCTCCCTGACTTCATATACTATGTATCTTTACAGCCCTAACTGCATCCTTGTTAATTAACGGGACCACAAACAGACTCATTCCTGTTAGCTGTGGCAATTGCTGCATATTTCCCCAGACGCCGTCTGACTGGTAGATAGAGGCACTTTCTCCTTCACAATATGTTAATCAGCCTCCTTCATCTCAAGCTCTCCATCTTCTCTGTGTGTCTTCAAAGTCAAGAGGAGACCCTGTTCCCTCCTGTCCCCTGGCCCTGCTCAATCTCCATCTGCAGGTAGCTTAATCTGTCTTAACTTGAGTGCTTTGCTGCTTTACTTGGGTACTCACCAACCAATTACTATCCATTTCAAGTGTAGGTCTCATCAGGGTGATCTCACTAAGGAAAAAAATGGACGTTCTCTTGACCTTCTGATTGTCGTGATGCATCAAGTGCCAAGGCAAACAAGAGAAGCGGCGAGTGCTGACTAACTCATCGTCAGCCGAAAAAGTGCAACAGTGTAGTCATCCCTTAAATCTGTGCTGAAAGTGCAAAAGACTGTGTAACACTTTGGGCTTTATGTGGCATGGAACCTCTTTATTTTGGAGTGGAGCGTATGGCAGTAATCCGACCTACAGATAATAAGACGGCATGTCATAAATCCCCTTAGAAAACTAAGGCAGTTAGGCTCATATTTGCTCATTCCGTCAGGGCACGCACTGTTTGCTGCTCAGAGGGGATTGTCTCCATCCGCCATCCTTTTCTTTTTTCCTTTTTTTTTTGTTCTAAGACTGAAAACTCATGAAATACTCAGACTCTCTAAATATCAGCTGGCCTCATATACGCAGAGCAGACACCCACCCAGTTTTCAACGTAGCTGAAGTGTGAACTCTGTAAACAGAGATTGTCCCTTAGAGAGCGAGAAGAAGGGATATTATCATAAGCAACTGTCAGATTTTGTCTTTGCATTGTTAAGTAGAGAGAAAAAAAATTGCAGACCATGATTTAATTAAAGCTAGACAGAGGGCACAGGAGGAATGAAAATATGATGGGGAGGGGGGGCATATAAGTTAATAAAGTAGTGCGAGTGAGTGAGTGTGGGTGCAGTTATTGTCAGGCTCTTTTGTGGATTCTATATTTTTACCTTTGGGTAGGTAGAACAGCTGTGGGGTTATGTGTGTTCCCTGCGGCAGGTTGAAGACAGGCAGGAGTCGGTATGCCAATCTGGTGGCCTCTTTCGGTCCTGCCAGTCCGTCCAGATCTTCAGGGCCCCCTCTGCTTTGCTTCTCTCTGGCACAAGGGCTAATTAAAACATGGCTAAATTAACAACACATTCACTGGCTGGCCTGCCTCGCTTATTTGAAACCCTCCTTCCCTGCTTTCTTTTCTTTTCCCCCCTCTGCCTACTGCACACGCACAAACACACTCCCCCTCGCCTTTCCTCGTCCCGCTATCTCATTGAGGCTGCCGACTGCGGGAACATGTGTTTACCTTAAGGGGTTTTATACCAATTACACTCCTGTGCTCTCTTTGCCTGTTTTGTTTTCCATTTATGTGCTTATTTAATTGGCATTCAGTGTGCTGTAATTCTATTAGTTCCTGAAAAGGTCAGGGTCATACGAGAGCGGCTTCTGGCAGGCTTGCTCGTGAAATACCTAATACTGAAAATGCTGCGTACATACACAGAGATAATTTTTTAAAAAGGTGGCTACGCTCGAAGTAACTTCAAATCCTCATGCAGTATTAAAAAGGAGCTCTGGATTGTTATCAAATCTGTAAAGTGTAGTTTGAATCTAAATATTAGTTCCTACTGATCTGAGGTAATTTTTTATTCATGACTATTCTATACTTGAATTAAAGATTATTAAACATTATTATATGAGAGAGTGCTTGGGTTCTTTCCAAGTGTTTTGTTTTTCTCTATGAACACCTACCAGCCCTATTTATGGTTACACTTTCCTCCCTTTCCTTTTTTGGTAACAGTATTATGCTCAAATAACACTACATGTAATTCTTCAATGGTAATAAATGCTGAATGCATGCAGAGTGTGAGTCACCGATAAAAGCCTTAATGCTGTCACTTCAATATTAGCTGCAAGTCCCTCTGAGATTGTACGCAGTAAGGCACATTTCTGCTGTCAGGTCATCATCCAAATTACCCAGAAATTTTGAAGTATTTAAATTTTAAACTCCCATAAAGTGGCCTACATGGCCCCAGCTGCATTTGGCTGTTAATATTGAATGAAGACGAACAGATCAGCATGTGTAATGGGAACTTGGCTGAAGACGTGGCGCGAGCTGACGGGGCATTTCAGATGATTCGTCAGAATGTCGGCTGACCCCGGCGACCAGTTATTACAATTATGCAAGATGAGCTGCAGACATTTGATGGGAACAAAACCTGACAACCTGCAGTGTGTGTGTGTGTGTGTCGGGGGGTGGGGGTTCAGCTTTTAAATGCATTATAAACACATAGTAGATTATATCATTATAAGTGGTTGACTCTGAGGATGGATTAGACATTTTATTTTTCAGTTAGAAAAAACTCACAACATATAAATTGTTTTTTGAAGAGGAGATTCTGTAATAGCAAGACCGTGATTGTCCCGCCCCAGCCCTCTCAAAAAGCCGTTCAGCAGCCTGAATGCAACACACTGATCAGGCACAACATTATGACCAACTGTCTTATATTGTGTTGGTCCCCCTTTTGCTGACAAAATACCCCTGAACTATCAAGACATGGACTCCAATAGACCCCTGAAAGTATGCTGTGGTATTAGGAAATAAGATTTTAGCAACAGTTAGCAAGCTGCTAACTTGCGAGTTAGCAAGTCCTGTAAGTTGCGAGATCCCTTCTTTCCTTCAATAGTTCTGGCGCCTGGTGTTCCCCATTTTAGTGGCACACACACACACCATCCACATGATGTAAAAGGACACATGAGTCATCAGACCAGCCCACCTTCTTTTATTGCTCCGTGGTCCAGTTCTGATGCTCACATGCCCGTTGTTGCACCCATTGTTGCCGACTGACTGGCTTGTGGATATGCAACCGCATATACAACAAGCTGCAATGCTATGTGTATTCTGACACTTTTCTATTTGAACCTGCGTTAACTTTTTCAGCAATTTGAGCTACAGTAGTCAATCTGTTGGATTGGACTACACGGTCCAGCCTTTGCTCCCCACATACATCAGTGAGCCTTGGCCTCCCAAAATCCTATTCCTGGTCCTTCTGTTCCTTTCTTGGACAACTGGTTCTTACGTAGTGCTTTTCTACTCTACCTGAGCAGTCAAAGCACTTTGTACAATATACCTCATTCATACATTCACACCCATTCATACAAGCCCTTTTTTTTCTATGTTTAAGTGCTTCTAACGTTCACAGACATTCACGCTCCAATCGTCAATGCGTCAGAGAGAAACTTGGTGTTAGTATCTTGCCCAAGGATATTTGGCATGCAGACTGGAGCAGCAAGTGGTTGAACAACCAATCTCCCGATTAGTAGATGACCTGCTCTACCTGAGCTACAGCCACGCCACACGAGCCGCAGTACACTGATATTCAGCAGAAAAAAAGAGACACAATCAACCATAATCAATCCATGTACTTTTTTTATGTGAAAGTATTTTTGTCTTGCTGCTCTGCCATGTTAAATACATTTTTACTAACAGCCTTCTCCCCCCCTCCATCATCCACCTCTCTCTGTCTCTCTCTCTCCCTCTCTGAGGATGGTGCTGATTATGGTTAATTATGTTGATAAATGGTAGTGCTGAGGGTACTCCATCAGCATTTCATAATCTGTCTTCACTCTCTTCTTTTATCATGGCTAAGCTGTGCCAGTGTGCAGGTTGATGCAAATGATAATGGTGCTTAAATACTCATACACATCATGCTTGAACTCTGACTTGTATAGGCTCTTAGAACTCAAGTCTCTCCACAGGCCACTAAAAGAATAAGAGGAGTCTTTGCCTACGTTAAATGATGTGGGCAGTTAAATTAAAATGTAAAAAAAAAAAAGGGTTGTGCAACTCAACATGTTTTTAGCCACAGTTATGCAAAAAATACTTTTTAGTGAGAAGGCTGTTTGACCAGTGTCAATGTGTCCTCCTTTATTTGCCTAAAGCAGCAGGAACGGGGGCTAATTTTAGTCATGGCAAAAAATTTGCCTTCGTCATAATTCTGCTTTTTGTAGCAAAAAGTCTCCTTTTGTAAAGAGTAGTGAAGTGCTGGTTCAAAACAAGCCTGTTTGGAATGAGTACATGTAATTATACATTGTCTTTACACGACTGCTGTAGTGGTAAAATAGATTGTAGGACTGCTGCATATTTTCTGAATGTAAGAAATGTTTTTCCTGCATATAAAAATGTCAGTGCCCAACAACAGGTTTTGTTTTTTCATCAAACAGAATCAATCAATCAATCAATCAAACTGAATTTAATCTCAAAATTCTCAGTTTGTTTATCAGATTTCAGATTTTTTTCTTACTTTTCCGAGATTTTTTTTTTTTTCTGTTGAGAATTCAAACATTTTCTGGAATTCTGACTTTTTCTAAGATTGCTGACATTTCCTATAAATTCATTTTTTTCCCCTAAGAATTAAAGTAAAACAGACACTTTGCTTCGATTCAAGTCGTACTGGTTGTACTACTATGTAACTACTAGCTGCAAAGGCGAGAGCGTTACTCAAGTAATTGTTTTAACAGAATTTACAGAAATAAAAAAGAATGCAGCAGCTCCTGCAATCTGTAGGAACTACACTTCACTGATCATTCTGCAGTACCTTAAATGCAGGCTATTAGTAGACTATACCAGCGGTCCCCAACCTTTTTTGCGCCACGGACCGGTTTATGCCCGACAATATTTTCACGGACCGGCCTTTAAGGTGTCGCGGATAAATACAACAAAATAAAACTAGTACCAGTACTGAAAAAAAGATTTATTCATAACACACGTGAAAAGACCCAGGAAAACCGAGTTAACGCTAAAAACGATAACAAAATAACGCTGAAAACCGATAAAAACCCTGAAAACCATATATTTCACACCCGAGCCTCAACTCTCGCGGCCCGGTACCAAACGACTCACAGACCAGTACCGGTCCGAGGCCCGGGGGTTTGGGACCGCTGGACTATACAATTTATAGATGTTCCCTGAATGCCTGACATTGAGCTGTTATGAAAGGACACACATAATGTTACTATTCTGAGGAAGACACACGCACACGCAGTGTGTGCTAATGCTAATTAACACTGCTGCTAATGAAGATAAAAAGCCTGAAGAAATCCTGAGGAACAGAATAAGCTAACTGAGGCAGACATTGGTAAATAGCTACTGTGGACTGTATGTGGTGAGATCTGTTCTTGGATCACTGTGCCAAAGCAGTGTTTACCACAGAATGAAACTCTGCTTGTAGTGGTGCATATTGTGTGTGTGTGTGTGTGTGTGTGGGGGGGGGGGGGGGGGGGGGGCAATTTACTGAGGTTTCCTAAATGGATCATATGCAGGCACTTGGTGGTTATGAAAAGACTAAGAGAAAAGAGCTATTCTCACATTAACTACATGAGAATCCATCCAAAGATCTTCAGAGTCACACTGCACTTCCACAGATCCTCAATAATAAACCTACAAACTGTGATTTAGGTAAGAAAATTGGTTATTGAGAAAACAGACACACATAAAGAGATTGCATAGTAGCACAATTTCATAGGGCTACCACTAAGGTTGAAAAGTGCAGACAGGGTAAATGTTCACAAAACCTCTATGATAAATACATAGATAGAAACACAAATTGAGATTCCTTTATTTATTGAGATCTGGAACAATTATATAATGGCACAAAGTACACATACATGCTGTAAACTGAGACCGACATTCCTTTGTGAATGTAGATAAACAGAATAGCATATAACTTTAACTATCAATTCTTAATAATCCATTTCTCTTTCTGTGGTTTGTTAAAAAGTCTCTTGCAGAAAGTGTTTTTTTTTGTGTGCGTGTTTTTCTGTGGAGTGAAATTTTTTCCGGCAATCATGCAGTTATTTTAGAGTTGGCTGGGTCTTCCTCTGACATTGCTCTTAAATGTGCACTCTTAACATTCGAACAAGGATTATGCCCCATCCCCAACCTGCCTCTCACTTAATTGGCTTAGATGAATATCTAAAGAGCTAAAGCTGGGTTTAAGCCATGCAATTAGCAGACCGCTGTTATTGAATTTGCATGAATGCCACAGATGCTGTTTGTGTGTCATAAACAATGTTTAAATCATAATGCATATGATGGATACTCTGCATACTGTAAAATGTTTATTTATAGAAAAGAAGGGGCAAGAAAGGGAGAGGTGGTGTGAGAAAATTGCCTAAAATTCAATATGCTGTGCAATTATCATGTGTAATAGCCTGTAAAATCCTAATATCTATTCAGCCACTTGGAAAGGCATGAAGAAATGGCCTGGCCACTTAGCCCACTTTCTCTGGCCCCTTCCCGGCCATGACAGACGGTCCTGTCTGGAGAGCAGAAAGAAATAATATAAGCCATATTTCATTCAAAGGCCCTACCATGTATTCTCATTCTTTCTGTTTAACAGACCCCCCCACTCCCCTTTTCCTTATCCTTCCGATTTCTCCAGTGCTATATTGGTGATTACCTCCGGTGAATCAGCAGAGGTAATGGGGACTGTATTCTGGAGGCAAAATGCACTGTGAGGTGGTTGTTCTTCAATTTTCTCACTGCTCCGTGCTATTTATTCCAGGGGTCCGGGACATGCTGAAAGTCAATTTTGGACCTGTTAATACTTCTGTGACATCGCCTGTTGTAAATGTATCTATGCATGTATCTCTAGTAGTGCACAATGCGTAGCATATATATTCTCCAAAAGACTATTTTTGAATATCTTAACCAAACATGAAAAAAACATCCTTGCTATTTGTGCTGTATTAAAGTTTAGGGCAGCATATGCAGGTTATTTGAGTTTAATTTCTAGCAAGAAAATAATGTGCCAAGAGTGACAACCAAATCGCAGGAAGAACAAGGATTGATGAGCAGAATTTAAACCAAAATTGATTGAATCTCTGCAAAATTGTTCTCATTATCTTCCCCTCTGCTGCATACCGAAGATTAGGATAAAGGTAGAAAGTAGCTGTGGGAGACCAAGTGTATGGATGGCATCTGCTTTTTGCATACAATTGGGAGCGTGTGGTTGTAGCTGCAGGGCACCATCCAGACCTAGCAGGTTGCACCTACGTGTTTTGTTTTGTTATTGTTTTTTTTTAACAATAAACCTGTCAGAAGCATACCAATCTTCATCTCCTACCTGTTTGTTTTGTCATCTGACAACTCCTGCAGAAATGATGCTCTCCAACACACACAGATGTACCTCACACCACAAACAGCAGAACACAAGCAAAAGAAGCACTAATTTTTTTTGCAGTACTATTAAAACTCAAAACCTGTCTAAACCTGTCTGTGCCTGATGTGATAGTTTGACCGCTGTTGTTTATCAGCTTCATATCACTTTTCTCGGAGCGAAATTGGCAAAAAATAGAGATTGTCTCCTATCAGGAATGAAAGGAGGGACCATTTCCTTATTTGCTATCCTCTCCACCACCACCACTACCATCATCTTCCCAATGTGTCACTTCTGAAAAGAGCAGGGAGCACTCACCCACCCCTGCTAGAAGATTTCCTCATTCTGTGGCAAACTGATAAGCTCTGACTTACTTCCTCCATGTGGGTCAGAGAGACTTGGGGACTCATCGCTTGTATTGCCTTTTGTAATTACATCAGCTTCACTGCACTGTTTCTGCTCCCCACACTCTGTTCTTCTTCCAAATAACAAATACATTTGTGGTTGTATGTGCATGCATGCATGTAGGAGTGAGATGGGTGTGTGCGTGTGTGTGCTGGGGATGTTTGAACAAGCGTATTCCCTGTACACCATCTCCGGGCAACAGCTATTTTTCTTACATCCAAGCAAACATTAAATTGAAAAAAGGCTTTTGGCTTTTCAAGTACATATATCTTTATTCTATCCATCCGTTGTAGTGCCACCCTCCACTGGCTATAATGGTTCCCCTACTGTGACTCTTCACTGTCTTCTACAGACTGTAGAATATATTTGTCCACTGTTTTCTTCCCAGAAACAGACAATCTTCGCATTCTCCAGCTGTGCGTGTGCATGCCTATATTTTTGAGCTTGCAGTGATGAAAAAAGATTTTATGACATTGCAAGTAGTTTATTTGTATTTTATTTTTTGGACAAGTGAGTGTTTTACGAAACAGCATGAAGAAGATCCCCATGTTATGTCAGTCTACTTAGTTTTGTCTCCCAGGCCAGGAGTTGGAGTGTGAAATGAGAACCAGTACTTGTAGAGAACAGTTTCCCATTAGTTCAGTTCCTGGTTGCTTATCGATTCCGCATATCGGTTCGACTTGCACTTGTGCTACAATCAGCTAATTTCAGTTAGAGTGCCGGTCTGCAGTGTGGATGTGAACATTACTTCATTACTTTTATTTTTATTGCACCAAAGGATGAGAGTGCGTTGGTTAAGACCAAAACACATCCAGGACAGAAACAACCGTATTTTGCTGCTAACACAGCTTCAACTCTTTGTAAGCATCTCCACATGATAACGCTAAGGTAGCCAAGAACGCAGAGTGATGTTAAATCTGAGTGAATGCTGACCCCAGCCCATTAGCCAGACCCTGAACTTCAACTGGTAGCAAATGGATGAGTAGTCTGGGTGGGTGGTGCAGCTTCTGTTTCTACCTGTTCATGTTTCTAAAGTAGAATCACTGTGCCTGTTTGTGCTTTCATCGTTCCTTTGTGTTGTGTGGTGCTTTGTGTTTATACCTAAACAATAAGAGAAGGATCTTTGTGTTCTTGTTAGGTTAGGGATTTGTGTTGGTCTGTGGGACTGTAGCCTATAAGTTTAGAATGTTCTATGTAATATGTGTAATACATTACTTTTTATAGTAATGACTCTAATGTTGATCGCAACAAAGAGGGGAAATACCTCCAACATGCACAACCATTTACCACACAGCATGCAATTAATTTGCACAAATGTAATGTCTCTGATATGGTGGTGACTCTCAAAGCAGAGCCAACGAGAACCCACTGAGATAAGGAATCGAATCGATAAGTAATAATGATAAGGAATCGGAATTGCTAAATTTTCAGTACCCATAATGCTATAGTAATCCTTTGCTTTAAATTAACAGGAATTTTGAGAGATCAGTGAAACTAAAACTCCTATTTGAGCAACAGTGATGTATTATACAGTTATCTTAGACGTTACCCTAGCCAGCACACTCTTGAACATGATATGTTCAACTATTAGCAATTAGCCACATCAGTCGTCTGTTATCATCAAGGTAGCAGCTAGCAGCTGTAGTTAATAATAAAACAATAATGTTAATGTGTGAACCAAGGAAGCAAATAATATCAGTTCTGCCCATCTGTAATATTAATAGATGGTGTTAACGTCACAGGATAACAAAGTTATTTGTGTTTAAAAAGTGTTACATTAACTGGATGGAAACAGTAGCAGCCTCTCTTAGCAACTTAGCAACAGAAATATAGATAAATGTAAGCAGAAGCACAGCACTACCTCAGACATCCTAAAAATATGTATTCATTGCATTACATCAGACAACTTGAAAAATGTTATTAATTAATCTTTTTGTTTATATCGTTTTAGTCTTTATATTATTTTATATGGGTTTTTGTTGTTGTTGTTGTTCTTTTTTCCACCCTGTGATATCATAAATGGTGCTGAGTATAAATTGTTTCCTTGGTATCAGTATCATCTTTGAAATACTCAGAGTGTGCAGAGTATTTTTGCCTGGCCTTCCTGAAATGAGCAAAGCTCTCCCTGAAAATAATGATTCTGCTAACAAGATTTAATCTTGTTTCAGATTTCCTCAATAAATAGATCTTAACTAAAATGTAACAGGTTAATGCTCTTTTATGCATTCTTGTAGTTGTGTCTCTGTGTGGGGATTCGGGTTGCTGTTCTTGATCAGAGTATCTTTTGCAGGTGTTATAGTTTCTTTGTCCTTTGTTATGAAAGGGTTTGCTTAGGTCTGAGTGGCCTGAATTTCATCATCAGATTGTACCTGGGTGTCTGAGGCTTTTTTGTGACCTCTGTGACATTTTTGGAGAGAAAGTTCATTTTGCATGTGAACCCTACAAGCAGACTTTAGGCATAAGTATGATTGAAATAATTCATTCCATCTATACTTTAAATATTATAACAGCAATGGCTACTCATCAGCTATAATCTCTCGCTTAAACTGGGTGGGCAATATAGTTCTTTTTTAAATGTCTTTAGCTTCCAACTTCTTTGTCTTTGATATTTTCCTTTCTTATGAAAGCTTGCAAGAGTGGAAGAAAATTCTGTCCTTTCAGTAGTGCTGGGAATTGCTTTCCATTTAGTTATTGATATGATTATCAAAAGATAATGGTCTGGCTGTCCCAAAATATGAATCTTGCAGCAGTAGCAGCAGCAGCAATTCCATGTGTACTGGTGCATTGCTCTATTTCAAAAGCTTCCTTTCATCCCACTCGTAAAGCCCTGCATGTAGAGAGCATTAATCTCTCTGAAACAATCCTTTTCTTTGAATTCAGTCCTTCTGTCAAAGGTCTTGAGTGACTGTGTTGAACTGCAGGGCGGAAGATGCTATCATCAGCACTGGGGAAAGACATCTTTCTCCCCGCAGGTGGATGACGAACTGTGTGTTTGTGTCTGTGTGTGTTTCTTTCTGTGTGTAACGCTGTAAGTAGGGCTTTTTTCTCTTTTGCTGGCCGCCCATCACGGTGCCTTTTTTCCCCCGCTCTTGATTGTCACCGCACGCGACCATGTTCTGATTTCTGGACCATCACCTCTGCAGCTGGCTGCCACTCATAACTCAAAAGGCTGATTCTATGTCATCTGACAAAGAGCTTTGCGCTGACATCACCACTGACCCTTGACAAAAAGGGCAGTCATGTGCTCACATGGTAAAACCCTGGTCAGCTTTGAATGTGACGACGCCTCACTTCTCCATGTTAGCGTTTACTGACCCAGCAAGTATGCCACATTTGTGGAGTCATGACTCTGTTTTGCAGGGCTGACTCTTGAAAGGTAAGAACCTCCAACCACACACACCCATATTTTGTTTTCAAACTCCATTGCGGTTTATTTCACACCTCAAACATTTAGTAAACAATTAAGCAAATACAAGTAAACTGCAATAAATTACAGGTAGTAATAAAATATACTGCTAATTCTTTTACACTACGTCCGCACCTACGCTGGTATTTTTGAAAACGCAGCTGTTTCTATGAGTTTGGGCCTTTTGTCCTCACGTAAACAGTGTTTCGAATCACTGGAAACAGAGATTTTTAAAAACTCATTTTTTGCGTTTACGTGTGGACGAGGAATACAGAGTTCGTCACGCAACGTCAAAGGTATGTGCCTTTTTTCACGTCACGCTGTGCGGCACGTTATTGTTTACTTGAGATGAATTGCAGAATGGCATATAGAGACAAAATACTGTTACTGTTAATCTGACTATCTTCAGGTTTTATACACACACACAGTTACTGTCCCTCTGTTTAGAAAGGCAGAGGCATCCCAGTGTCATTATTTTACGTGTAGTTGTTTTTTTTCCTGTGTAATAATATTCAACATTGCTATCAATGCATTTTTCAAAAAATGCCTCTCTGTGCAAAAACATAAACAACTGCGGGATACTGTTTGTCTGTGATTTGAACCGGGGGGAACAAATCGTGGCAGGATCAGCCTGATGTTATTTGTATCCCACTGTAACTTTACTGTATAAAGAGCTAACATCTCCAAAATGTCAGGAGTAGTTAGTCATTACAAGAAGTGTTTGTGAACTAAAAATCAGGAATGTGGGATACTGTTTGTCCGTGATTTGGAGAGCCCAGCGCGTGCTCCGGACGCAGGGAAAACCAATTCTGCAGGGGAGACCTACCTTGGCACTTGTGCAGGTGAAGCCAAAGGTTAGATATGCTTCACCATATTTTCTAGTCTTTGGCTTGGAAGGAAGTTGGTTTGGAAACATATTTGGCGATGCTTCATCTCCTGCTTTGCGTTTGTGTGGAAGCCCCGTCAAAAACCTGTCCATTATGCTAGCAGTGTCTTCTTTTTTTTTCTTTTCATACTGCACCCCCCCCCCCCCCCCCCGCAATGGGGGGCGGGCCCCACACTTTGGGAACCTCTGCTCTAAGTGATGCTGTCTTGTGCAGTCCCAACATTGGGCTACTGCCCACAGCCTTATCAATCTCCCAGCTTTCCTGGATTAGGTTTAAATAAAACACCACAGTCCCACTTGACTTTTATAGCTGCCTTTCATCTTTTTTTCTTCCTCGTCTCTTTCCCCTCACCTTGATAGAAGCAAAAAAATATATAAAAGAATGGGCTATAATCTGCCTGTGAGGGTGAACAAAGGGACACGATTTTTATTTTCTTTTTTTTCTCTCTCTTTTTATTCATCAATTCTTTCTTCCTTGCTTTGGTCCTTACCTGTTTTTGTGCTTCGTTCCTTTCATTGTTTCTTGTTTTTTACCCTTTACTTACCCTTTTTACTCTGTCGTCTGTTCCTGTCTTCTCCGTCCTTGCAGCCTCAAGAGCTCTGCAGAGTCCAGGCTCTCTTTGATCTCTAGTCCAGAACACAGGATGAGAGTTATCCGCTGGCAACAACAAGAACATCCCATTAGGAGCCGGACAGAGCCTTGACAGACACTCTCTGTCACTGCTGCTGTGACTGCTGCTGCTGCAGCGGCTCGGCTCGAAAAGCACACTGCCTGCTGCTACCGATGCTCCTTAGTAGCTCAGGGTGGGCATTACTGGCTCAGTACACTTGACGCACAAGCTCAAAGTGAGGTTCACTTGTTGAATCGAAAATTTTAAAATGCAGTCTTTTAATTATTTTTTGGGTTAGTCATGGATGTGACAGCCATTGGTGTTTGTGGCTTTGAAACTTTGACTGGGTCCCTGGTTCAAGGTGTCTTAGCAGAATTTGGAACTTTAAATTAGGCAAGCACTCCCCAGGATATTCTCTTGATCACGCAATTTCTCCCCGAGGTCCATTTAGATGACCTATTTTGCACTTTGGTGACTGTTTCAAAGATATTATTTAACATCTTTTAGCCAACAGTTCCATTTTACACGTGACACAGACAGAAATCGACCTCTGTGCCGATCTCTCTTTTGCCTGATTTAAGGCATTACATGTCATAATGTGCAGATCAGTCAGACAAGTCAAGTTTGAAATGATTTAAAATCTATATATGTCTACACCCCAAGGCCATCACCCTCCACTGATATGATACATCTAAAAATGAAGAGTGATAAGTAATGGATGTTGTATTGGTAGAGGGCAGCTTCCTTCTGATTGGATGTGAGATGTTTTGCAGCTTAAATATGATGCATAATTGGGAAGATGTGTTTGGTACAGGCCATAAGGATAGTGAGGCATGTTAGATGTATATCATGCCGTGCAGCTGAAGCTGCCAGCTGAAACTAGCTCACAGACTTTACTCCATGTAGTGCAGTCTAATGAACAGCTCAGGCCAATACTGAACACGAATCTATTCTCTCTGTAGAAAGACATTTATTCAACACCAAAATGTAAATGTGGTGGAAGTGAAAGCTGGGTTTTAAAAGGAATTGGCGGGCCTAGTTAGCCCTCAATCGACCAAGCTATTTGGGTCCTTTATAACTTCATGATATTTTGTGCAGAAATCCTTTTTTTCAAGTTTACTTTGTGTCTGTTGTAACTGTACTGCTTCCTCTATCTATGAAATATATTTTAAAATGTTCTAATGCGGCTAATTATTATTTCAAATTAGTTTTATGCAAAAAGAGACAAAATACACAAAAGAATCTATTCAGATAAAGGTGTTGGTATTATATTGGTATACTGAAACGGTGTATATATTGACTCTCTGTTAAGTCTATAACTGGATTTAAAATTCTTCTCTTCCCATACAAGCCTTGAATAATCAGGTCCCATTATATTTTATTATGATGGGTCCCATCGTAACATATTATTCTGTAGTGCACTTTGCTCTCAGACTGCAGGCTTAATTGTGGTTCATACAGTTTCCAAATTTTGAGTTTCCTATCTGCCACCTCTTTTGTGGACCCAATTTGCAGTTTGGATTCAGAGTACAGACACTCTACTCTTAAGATTAGACTTAAAATGCTAGGACTGTGGCTGCTATGGGCACTGAGCATGCACCTCTTTTTACTCCCCAGCTGTTCATACGGTATACCACTGCTGCATGTCATTAAATTGTTTTTTTTTTTCATAGTGGCCAGTCTCCTTATGCTCTCCCTTTTCTTTTCTCCTAGCACCAACCTCCCAAAAGGTTAGTGCAGATAGCTGTGTCTTTCTGAGCCTCGTCCTAATGGAGGTTTCTTCCTGTTAAAAGGGAGTTTTTCCTCCCACTGTCACCTAGGTGCTCGTAGTGCTCGTAGGAGATCATCTCATTGTTGGTGTTTTCGCTTTAAGACTGTAATAGATTTATTCCATTTCAAATCATCACACTTTTAAAACCATCCATTAGTCCTAACCCCAACCTAACCAAACGCTAAAGCCACACCTGCCACAGGCAAGCAGGGGCCAGGCGACTGGGATGATAGCCGCCAGAATGAAAGCTCCAAGAAATGTAACATATACAACCATAAAAGGAACCATAAAATTGCATGTGGTGATTTCCCATGATGATTTGAGATGGAATGACCCACGACTGTCTTTACTGTCTAGTAGTTCTGTCTTTATCTTGAAGCAAAAAGGACCTTGACGTGGCTGTTGTTGTGATTTGATGCTATACAAATAAGCTTGAAACTTAAACATGAACAAAAGTTGTATGTTTCTTCTTGCTAAGAATGAGGTATTCTTGAGTAAATTATGTATTACATTATGCAAGCACCATTTTAACACCAACTGGTGATCAGTAATATTTTGATCAATAACAAATTACACTGAATGCATCACAGTGTTTTTTTTCCTCCTTTGTTACTTCTCTAATTCTATTTAAAACTAAATCTAAACAAACATCTTGTAGATGTGTAATATTTTAAATACTTTTTACAGTATCCCTAAAAAAAACAACAGAAAAATGCAACAGGCAAAAACTTTTTCTTTCAGTGTTTCCCATTAGGGGTCGCCACAGTGGCTCATCTGCCTCCATCTCACCCTGTCCCTGAGCCTAGCATCCTCCTCTGTCACACTAACTCTCTACCTACCCTCCTTCACTACATCCACAAATCATCTTTGTGCCCATCCTGATGCAAACCTCCCCCATTTTTCTGTTTTTCCATCTGGCACTATTGCAACAGTTAAAAATATCACAACGGGACATTTAAATATACGGCTGAGGTCACAAATGACCCCTCTTGCTCACTTGAAGTTTAATAAAATGAAAGCCAAATCCATTATAAACCAGTATAAACATACAAATGATTATTTTTTTGATTAATTTTTCCTACTTCACTGTATGAGACAACTGACCATCTTGGCAACAGAGAGTCAAGGTCACATTCACATATATAAACTACCCGTTTAGTTGTTTTTATCCAGTCTTTGTTGACTGTTTTTCTTGAAACGCACTGAAAGATTGTCGCTCAACCTGGTAAAGCTCCCTTGTTATCTTAAACAGGCCAAGCATTCGTCTTGGTCTCTATTGTTTTGGCTTTGTGCACAAAATCAATGGAGCTCATTCATCACATGCTCATTGAAAATGAGCATATTTGTTTGAACATTTGTGAGGATTCGTCTGTGTAGTTTGAGGCAGAGGAGCAAGATTTATCAAAACTGCAGACAGTAGATGCTGCAGTCACGGTATTTGCTTGCAGAAAAAGTATGGTTCTGTCCTCATATCTTTCCAAGGCGTCTGACACGTACAAATCACAGACACATACACTTATGCGTGAGCAATTAATGCATGCATACCCCACATGCACTTGCAAAGTCATACGCGCAGACGCACACACAAGGAGAAATACTCGCTGTGGTTTCTGTTTCCGTCACAAACAGCCGGTGATGGATAGGCCTTTTCCATTTTAAACAGGGAGAAAACACATGCCCCCGGGGACCCTTGTGTGTGGAAGTACTTTGAAGTGTCCACATTTAATTCTTCTGTATGATAAATGAGAGGAGAACTGCAGTTGTAGCCTGTGAGGAAAAGCTCTGCTTGCTCAACAAGGGGAGCGGTAACAAATGTAGCGATAGCTGATAAGCTGACTGTGTCTCTTGCTTGTTGTTCTGCTCCCTGCAGACCCCCACAGCCAGATAACAAATCCATCCTATCAATCAAACCCATCAATGGCTGGCTGCAGATTAGAGACAGTGATTTTGGGGCTGATTGGAGGCGAAATGCTGATTGCACCTCGCTCTCTCCGACTTGATTACACTCTGCCCGTGTGTTGTCAAGCTCGGCTGCTGAGCTGTAATCACTGGAAGCTAAAAGCAGACGCTGTGGCTCTGGTAGACAAGATGCAGGAACGGTCACACCGCTAGATTGTTTTAAATATCTGTACCTCACATGCAAGCGTACGTGTAGGTCTGGACTTTTATAACTCGAACGAAACCTTTGATCACATTTATTTTGTTCCACGACTCCTGTCACGGCCTCCTGAATCCCTCCAGCTTTTCTCCACTTTTCTGGCCTACTTCCATCGCAGTGGCAGAGGGTCCCGCACACCGAGCGGAGTCCTAATCCGAGCTTTATTTAGCTGCCTCACCTTTAAAACTGGAGCAGCTTCCGCACCGTTTTCTCAGCTTTTTCTAACATTACTGCTCTCAATCCCCTCCACTCCTCCATCAGCGTCACTCTGTTTACATTTTGTCATCCGCTGCAGTCGTACAGTGCCTGATATGTTTTGGCAGCTCGAGTGCAGCTAGCAGAGGCAGCAGTGTATGTTTTGTTCAACACAAACGGCATGAGCTGATTGAAATTGGTAAACACATCCACCGGAGGATATTACCAGCTTTCTGCTGGCAAGTTTGAAATGTATGTGGCAAATTAATTGGTTTACTTCCTTTCTCGTTTGGAGAGGAATAATTGTGATGGGCTCTCAGTGGGACTGCGAGAACGAGCCAAATTTATTCTTTGTTTTTTATGTAAACACACAAAAAAACTGTTGAAGCACAACCTTTGTAATGATTTCCACGATGACAGTTTGTGCAAATATGCCTGTTTTAGAAAAGCCTGCAGCATTTCTTTCCTCCCTTTTTTTGCTACATATTCAAATGACACGTTGTGGAGATAATATCTGAATTTCAGGAGCGGGACCACTCCTCCTTCACGCCCCCAATACCTGCTGTTCTCATTTTCATGCCCCCCCCCCCGTTTTCTTTCCTCTCTTCTCCTGTCCTCTCCTCTCTTCCTTTCCTCCCTCTATTTCTCGTTAGTACATGGGGTTCTGCCCGGCCCGAGAGCCATCGCCAGTCCCCTTCAAGGCCTTCCCCAAACCGCAGCACTATTCACACTCCTCATCCCTCATCGCCCATCGTTACCAAGGATGTGGTCCCTGCTAGTGAAATGTGAGCTAAAACATTCATTTGAGTTTTCTCTCACCATGCGATGAAGACTTTATCGGGAAAAATGGAAACGCTCCAACAGTTTGCAGCTTGTAACATCTACCGTGAATATTCGTCACCTTTAACAACAGTGTTAATAGAAACAGATTCTCAATGGAAACACTGTCTTACAGGGTCGCTCCTTCGGCTCGCCTGGCTAATGTTTGTTACACTAATAACAACCTCCTGCTTTTAATCCTCAACACCCCATTTAAGACTGCCGGCACGACTGCGTACCTAAATAAAGTTCTTTTCATCTCAGCATGTATTTGTATGCATGTTTTTATATGTGTGTGTGTGTGTGTGTGTGTGTGTGTGTGTGTGTGTGTGAAAGAGAGAGAGAGAGAGAGCGGTTGGTTCACATAAAATTCATAACTCACTATGTCCCGGTTTTGAACTATCTTTGAAGCCACGAAATTGTCTCATCCAGCCTGTGTTAGGTATCATTTCAATTGACACCATGTACTCGGCTACTAGTGCTTTGAATTGAGCATACTTGCATGCTTGTTAGATGGAAACAGCTGTCAGGGGAGATAGCGAGAGTGACTCACTCCTCTTTCCCTCGCTTATCGTTTGCCTATTCCAGTCTTGCTCCTCTTATTGTGACCTCCAAGGAAGTCAAAATATTCTCATCCTTTTCCCTTAAATTTTTTTCCCCCCTGTCTCGTATTCGCAGTGAGCTCACGCAGCATGCCGACTGATTTTTGGAAACATTGTGGCCACAGGTGTGCTGTGCACCTGTGGCACAGTTGGAAACAAGCTTGGATTAGTATGAATAAATTATTACCTGTCTGTGCTGTGTGCTCATGACAGTTTCGGAAATGTTGGAGAGGTGCTGCTATAACAGCTTATTTTAAAAAAATTTATTAAAAAAAAGCTGTGGGTAAGAGGTGCAGCATCCACCCAAACACAGTTTTGTTCAAAATAAAAGACAATATTTATGTCAAAGCCAGAACTTATGTTGCTGCCACTGTGTTAATTTAGTTAATGAGGAGACTTCAACATGTGTTAACACTTTCACAGAGAACAGGAAGCTGGATGTGCAAAAGTGCTTCAGTGGTATTTTAAGTTAGCAGCAACCTACAGTCAGGCGGGCACCAGCTGTTATTTCTCAGGATTTGTCTAACTCAGCAACCTCTACAGAAAAAAAACATTTGCACACATCTGTTCAGGCACGATTTTCCTATGTGTATTGTCATCTTTGTTCTCTGTGTGTGGAAAAAAATTGAAAGCTGAATTCATGTTTTTTTATATATAAGATGAATCTCGAACTAAACATGCTGAGCATCTCTGGCCAACTATTGACGTTAGTATCGACTTTACAGTTCATGCATTTATAGCAGTAAGAGTGATTTTGCTATCCACACAGTATGTGTCACATTGATGGTGAACTGACCTTTCCTACTTATTGACTTGTGTCATGGCGGATTCATCTGATGTTCATAAAAAAACCTCGGCCTCCACACTCGGGGGGGATTTAAACAATGACTGGGATTTCTGGGAAATGCTCCCCCTGAATAACAATTTAATCCAATGCTTTATGTACCTATTATTTGATAATCTAGGAAGCCAAACCCCTATGATGAGATAAAGGTCAAGGAATACCAGCTCTGTACCACTCTGGAGTTACAGAGAGATTAGCCTTAGTGATAATCCTAATTGTTGGAGAGCAGCAGACCTTCTTAGGTAGAGCAAGATGCTTTGAGTTGATTTCCATTGATAAAATAAACAAAACCATACAAAGATCATATTCTGTAATTAATAGATATTTAGTGGATGGACATGTTGAATGAATCGGTAAAAC
Organism: Simochromis diagramma; assembly: GCF_900408965.1. Taxonomy (NCBI): domain Eukaryota; kingdom Metazoa; phylum Chordata; class Actinopteri; order Cichliformes; family Cichlidae; genus Simochromis; species Simochromis diagramma. Next base: position 10,185,943 of record NW_024387030.1, read on the forward strand.
AGTGCTAAGTCACAAGATTTGTCTGGTTCTTTATTCCTTTTCTAAACTTCTTTATATTTTTATGAGCTGGTTTGATGTGTTAAAGCAGTGGCTGAAATTTTGGTCTAATAAAATGTACTCAGTGCCTCCGCTCAGCACGGCATCTGCTAGCTTACTAGAGAAAACTCTGAACATACGTACTCTATTTTATGTATAATAATTACTATTATTTTGTTGGGTAAAAAAGGTGATTTTTTTTATTGTTATGTTATTAGTGTTAAATCGTGTTTTAAAAGGAAAAAGTAAGTGGTGGAGAATTTCTAGGGCTTCTGGTTAAAGAAATATCAATGACAGGGAGCATTGATGTATTACTACAATCACATCGCATTAATGCCCGGAGCTAGTGTAACATTGTCATTATCCTGAGTTTTTTTTTACCCTAGATATGCAAAATGCATTTTTGGGTAAAAAAAGTTCTAGTGATTATTAATCGTCTGCAGTTTGATTCTTAGCCTATTGTGTTCTCAGTGCTTCTGTTCCACTTACTGTATTTCTTCTGTTGGTTTATAATGCTTCTCCTATGTTCCCCCTGTACAGTTAATCACCCTGTTAGTGTTTGCTGTTTATCAGAATGAGAAGCAGAATACTTTATTAATCCCTAAGGAAATTATATGGTTACAGTTGGTCCAAGACAATAAGAAGAGTAACTGTTACAAAATATAAGAAATGGCTCTAACATATACAAATAGCTCAATAATAAATATCCCAAATATTACAGAGATTAAATATTTATGACTGACATTTAATCTGTAAACTGTAAAACTTTGTTATTTGTTATTTTCACTGTAGAGGATGTGCAAACGGATGGAACTATTGCATTGTGTACTGTTCATTAGATGGAGGAGTTGTACAGGCAGGAATGATTTCCTGTGCCATTCAGTGGTGCATTATGGGTAGTCGCAGTCTCTCACTAAACCTGCTCCTGTGTTTGGCCAGCACGTCATAGAGTGGGTGGGAGGTGTCCTTATCTTAGACAACATCCACCTCTCCGACACCACTTTAAGGGAATCCATGTCATGGTTCTGGGTCGGTGACCAGTGTATTTTAATGTTTTGGACTTTTTGTTTTTGGTTTCGTTCTCACGCTGTCTAGCTCCTTAGTCTTTTAGTATTTCTTGACTTCTAGTTCTAGGTTTTGTTATGTGTTCCCCTGTGTTCTGTGTTTCCTGTTTTACTTTGTCAATTAGAATCAGCTGTGCCTCCCTCCTCTTTTGAATTCCTCGTTCCCCTCCGTATGTATATATAGTGTGTGTTACCTATGCTCATTGTCGGTCCATCTGTGTCACCTCCCTGTGTCGCTCCGTGTCTCACCCTGGCGTCATCCTGTGTTTCGTCCCGTGAGCTTAGGTTTCATTTTCGTTTGCTAGTTTTTTCCCAGTCTAGGTTTGTCTTAGTTTTTGTCCTCGTCACCACCGTTGCTGTCTGTACTTCCACCACATGTCAATAAAGCTCCCTCATTGCATCTCAGCCTGTGCCAGGCTTTGGGTCCGTTATTCTTCACTCCACACAGCTTGCCCCGGCAAACCATGACAGTCCAGCTCCATCTCCACAACATTGCTGGTCTTGTGGATCAGTTTACTGAGTCTGTTGTCATCTGCGACCCACAACCTGCTGCTCCAGCATGCAACGGCATAGAGCAGGGGTGTCCAACTCCAGGCCTCAAGGGCCGGTGTCCTGCAGGTTTTAGATGTGTCCTTGATCCAACACAGCTGATTTAAATAGCTAAATTACCTCCTCAACATGTCTTGAAGTTCTCCAGAGGCCTGGTAATAAACGAATCATTTGATTCAGGTGTGTTGACCCAGGCGATATCTAAAACCTTGAGGCCTGGAGTTGGACACCCCTGGCATAGAGGATGGCACTGGCCATTAGTTACGTCCTGTGTTATTTTGATAGACATGTGTCTGTGCTTTTGCTTCCTGTGTCTCATTATTCAGATTTAGTTCAGCTGTATGTAGTTCCCAGGTGTCTCCCCTTTGCCCTAATTACCTCTTGTGCATTTATTTCCACAGCTTGCCTTAATTTCACGTTGTGTACTGAGTTCTGTTTCTGAACTTCCTGTGTTTTCCTGGCAGTCCTGCACTGCGTGACATGTGCATGGATTTTGTTTTGCTTTCAATAAAAGGTGGTTTCATCTGCCCAAGAGTTTGCATTTGGGATTGTTCACCACAAAAACTGACAAAACCTGATAAACACGGTATCCTGAGCCGTCCTCAGTATGCTTAGCAAGGTTTGTAAATATGTGATATGTGTTATATTGCTGCAAAAAGACACGGAGGATATCAAATTTATTCACAGCTTACTATGATCATAGCAACAAGACTTCTTAACAAAATATCAATCAGGAGATAAATGTTTCTGCACACACTCAGATACACTGAACTCTGCAACTAATTTAATTTCCTTTTTTAAATCTCATGTAAGAAAATTTCAGAAAATTTGCTCAGTCATGATGATATGGCTGCAGACTGACTGTGCTGTAATCTGAAATCTACCAAAGAAGAATGCATGCATATAAAAATGAAACAGAATCTGACTTTATTTGTGCTTTTTCTCTTATTTTGTTTATCTTTTCTATCTTTCCCCCAGTTTGTCATCTCTTTCATCATCATCATCTTTTTCTTTTCTCTTGCTAATCTGATCCTCCCCGTCTGTCAACTTTGGCATTGGTACACTATCTGTTTATTAAAATGAATAAAAAAAGAAATTGACTAAGAAGAGGCATCTATAGAGAGTTCATAGAGCAAGGCAAGAGTGTTTGGCTCAACAGATCATGATCCTGTTTGCTGAAGCTGCCGAACAACACAGGTTATAGAAAAAAAAAAAACCCTGACCAACACACAATGTACAGTCAGTGTTTGGTTAGTTAATTACATGGTGGAGCCCAGACTACACTGTTGTGCTGTGTGTGGTTATTTTTAGTGCCGGTTGGTTCACACCTGCCTCCTGCACCCCTCATAACTTATAGCTCTTCTAGGGTGTATTTCTCTCCTGGGCCTATCTTTTAGATGCACGTACACTGTTTTTTTTTCTTCCTGTCATGTGTGAGCTCTGTATTCTTTTTTGGTCTTGTGTAATACATTTACAGCAGAACTAATGGATGCTTGTTTGGCTACTCTGACTGTGCGGTGAATGACTCACAGTGTTAGCGGCTCCAATAGGAAATCTGTTCTCCTCTTAAAGCTGAAATAATTGACAGCACCTCATCTGCCAGCTCATCTAAATACAGCAACCTGTACTTGTGTTAACAGGAGGCAGAATCCAGGTCAAGTCATTATGGCATCATCAATTAAAATAGCATCACTGTCAAACAGCTGCAGTGCAGCCTGTTTCGTGCCTGTTCTATGAGCTTCACTAAGACAGCAAGATAAGATGACAGTGTTTTTTTGTTTCCGCGCAAAAGTTCAGTTGAAAGTGCAGGTACAACACCAGTGCGTCACCAGGCCAGGATTTGATCAGCTACTTTAGTTTGATTAGATGTCTGCTTCTGCTCTTTTGGAAATGTAAGTTTACACACAGCGACTCCCGCCCCCTCCCACAAAACCTTGGACCCACAACCTAACAGTCGATGTAATGGGAAGTGTCAGCGTGTTGTTTGTTACATCAGATCACATGTGACATAGTCCACGGCACTTACCTCAGGTTCAAACCCCCCAAAACAACCCCCCGCCATTTTCCGTGTCACTTTCACACTCCCTCTATAGCCTCTATGTCCCCAGAGTGTGTACCAGAAATAATACACACTGCCACTGAAAAACGGCAGCTTATCACGTCTGTGCACACTCCCGGGCTTCCTATGGAGTCGCACGTACATGTATTCACACACCTCACACCAAATGGCGTCCAGGTATTATGTATTTAAAGTGGCAACCTGCTGTTTTCTGTTCCTCCTGGTCTCCTGTGGCTGTCAGGGGCCTCTGATACCGCTGTTTAATGAGCAGAGGCTGGCCTGCTTCTGTTGTTGTCTGTCTGCCGTTGCAGCGCTGACCAGAGGAGACACGCAGGTCTGAGTCCCAGGGCTAATTGCTGCTGCTGGGCTGATAGTCTTTCTGTGCTCCACTCTCATTGACTCCCCAGACTCCGGAGGGATTCCCTCAGGCACCCAAAGACAAACAAACCTGGGCGGACAATCAATAGCGGATGGAAGAGTTAGCGCTCAGCACAGTGTCTGATTAAGATTCCCCAGGAATGTATGTGTTTATGTGAAACAGTGCGAGCTTGCAGGAGTGTTTGCTGATTGTCCTCACTCTGCCGGTGCTAACTGGAATCTTCAGTCAGTCCCTAAGTGCTTGTTTATGTGATTTTGATTATGAGCATTAGAGTTCACAACAGCAGCAAATTAATGCTTCAGGTAATTATTCACGCAACATCGCAGGTTCACAACGTAGTCGTGTGAGAGCAGATAATGTGCTAACAGTGAAAAGTAAAACTGCGTGTGCCATTTTCTGTTAGCCCCAGGTATTACTTTGACTTTTTCCTCTCCTGTGTGTCATTTTTTTGTTTCTGCAAGTAAGAATTCATTTTAAAAAGTCGCATATTACGTTAAAGCATAATTTGAAGCTAGGGGGGAAAGATATCACATAGGTTTTCACATTTTGGTGTAGAGTTCACATCTTTTTACATTTAAACTAATTGCATTTTGTGGGTATTTTTTTCTATAGGCTGTAGTTTTGTATTATTCTTTTCCATTTACTCAAATTAGGGTGTTTTTCCTCCCTTTTTATGTTGTTTAATTCCATAATAATAATTCAATTTATCTCATTTACAGCTGAATGAAATATCCTACTTTATGTCTAGCATTGTTTCTAATGTAGCAGTATTTAAATAATACATTGGGAAATTCACTGCCTGCTATGTCCAGTGTTAATAGTTAAGGATTTTAAAGTTGCTTCTACAAGGCCAAGTGTACTGGTTAAAAAGGGGTTTTGTGATAGTGTTTTATTGTGTCTGCTGTTTGTGTTATTTCTGTAGCCTCATCCAGAAAAGCTGCTTATGGCATGACGTGTCCCTGTGTACCACTGACTGCCACTGGCTAGTGAGCAGCACGGTGATGTAGTGTCATCTCGCCTCTCCTCACCCTCTCATCCCCTGTCCACCCCTGCTCTCTGGGCTCGTGTTTGCTTTTGTTCTTGTCTCCAGTCAGCCTGACTCACGGTGATCATCTTGACCAAGCGCGGGGAAAGGTCAAGGTTGCAAATTGCCTCAAAGCAATCAGCCTTGTCTCTCTCTGCGCTAACAGCGCAAGCTCTCCGTCTCTGTCGCCATTTTTGCCCTGTCTCCATCTTTAGTCTGTCCTCCTCCATCTCTGTGTTTACCCGGGGTGGGGGGGCAGTTAGCTGTGCGACAGGGAGGTTTGGCAGCTTGAGCGAGGTAAAGGCGGTCAGACCTGCTTTGAAGTCTCGGCTCTGACCGGCAGTGGGGCGAGGGACTTAAAAGCACACAGTGTCACTGCCTGGGTGACATTTCAGCACAGAGCAGCGTGGCCCAGTAGGGTGCGCCTGTACACACCAATCATCAACAACATTAAAGCCACTGACAGATAAAGTGAATAACACAGAGCACATTGTCACAAGAATTCATGTGAACATGCACGTGGTCACTTAAAAATTATTTCAGTACTTTGGAGTTTTAGGAAGGTGACTTTATTGTAATTCTTATAGCCTTTTTTGCCTGTGCACTAAAGCATATATTGATACACACTTGGTACCTCGGTATTCATGCACATGCATTTCGTAACTCAAGGACAGCTTCCTTTGGATCACCTGTGCATTCAAGTTCATTGTGCCTGAGTGGCTCTAGCCCAATAGCTTCTCACACATGAAAGACTTCACTTTCACGTGTCACGCAATAGACACAAACACAGCTGAACAACATCAAAGTCTGCCAGCAGCCTGTAGCCGGACAAATGTCTCCATCTACCACCTGATTGTTTCTGCACGTCTCTCTGTCTGTCCTGTAAATGGTGTAAACAGGTGTTAACATGTCAGCCCCCACAGGACGCCACATGCTGTGGTGTCATGATCTTCTGAACAGCTGTCCCCTAGCAGTGTGTGCGTGTGTGTGTGAGAGTGTGTAAGTGAGTGTATGTGTTCACTGTGAGGGTTATAAATGAGGGCAAGAGGAGATTTAGCCCTAGTTTTGTGCAGAGCCAAGGACAAACAAAGAGAAAGGGCAAAGAATGAGAGAGGGCCTCACGGCTGTAAGCAACACATTCACCAGCTCACCGAATCCTGAAACTTAATCAGGACCTCTTTCACATTTAACACACACTACTCTTTTTTACGTTTAAGGGAGTAATCCAGAATATAACAATGCTGTGAGAAAGTATTTGTCCCCTTCCCGATTGCTTTTTTTTCCCATATTGATCACATTTAGCCCTGACAAGGATAAGCGGTTTTGGTCACACTTACATGTTTCAGATCATCAAAGAATTTAAAAGATTAGACAAAGATAAGACAAATAAATAAAAATATGTGTTAAATTATGATTTGTTTATCAAGTGAAAAAAATGTAAATCTTCCTGATCTTATGTGAAAACAATTTCACTAGCCACATGCAGGCCTGACTACTGTGAGACCTGTTGAACTGCTTAAATATAACCTGACAAAGTGAAGAAGACTAAAAGATCTCAAGGAGAAGCATCTAACCTCCATCTAATGAAAGAGCTGAGAAACAAAATCATTGGCATGATCAGTCTGGAAAGGGTTTCAAAGCCATTTCTAAGGCTTTGGGATTCCAGTGAATTATGGTGACAGCCATTGTCCCCAAATAGAGAAAACTTAGACAGTGGTGAACCTTCCCAGGAGTGGCCAGCCTACCAAAATTATTCCAAGAGTGTATCAGCAACACATCCAGGAAAGAACCCAGAACAACATCTAAAGACACGCAAGGCTCACTCGCCTCAATTAGGTCAGAGTTCACAATTCAGCAATAAGAAAGACACTAGGAATAAATGGCATCATTGAGGCAGTTCCATTGCAGGCAGGATGCAGCGTTTACAAATAAAATTCAACATTTGTCTCATCAGTCCAAAGAACATTGGTGTGATAGTGTGAGTCCACGACAACCTGCTATAACTGATGGATCCCTGAATTCTGCTCTGTACCAGAAAATCCTGAAGGACAATGTCCATCCGTCAGTTTGTGCCCTGAAGTTCAGGCACACTTATGCAGCAGCACAATGATTAAAAACACATTAGCAAGTCCATCTCTGAATGGCTAAAAAACAAAACAAAATGAAGGTTTTGGAGTGGCTTATTTAAAGTCTTAAAATTGACTTAAATTTCAAAATCTGAGCTTTTACATTTGTAACCTTCTGTTACACACCCAAAGCTTTAACAAGACAAGTTTAGGATTAAGTACTTTTATTAAGTTTAATAGTAAGATTAATAGGGAGCTAATATTACCTGTGATATAAATGTGTGTTTCTGTCCTCAGGTGGACGTGGAGACACTGGACTACCACCACTACCTGCCACTGTTCTTTGATGGTTTAACTGAGACTGCTTTTCCGTATGAGCTCTTCGCCCGCCAGGGAATCCATGACATGCTGGACCGCGGAGGCCCCAAGATCCTGCCTGTCATCCCCCAGCTCATCATGCCCATCAGGAGTAAGTCTGGGAGGGTGCCCGCACTCACGGTTTACCAACCACACAAAACAGAGCTCCTCTCTCACATGACCCAGTTTGTCAAGTCATTTTTCCTTCGCTTCGCTCTCTCGTTTTCCCAGGGAAATGTATAGTGACCTGGAGACAAATCCAAGTCAGTTACAGTGTTAGTAGAAGCGAGGAGCCAGATTTAACGTGAAAATCACATCTTTAAAGCTAATTAGAAGGAGAGAGAAACCACAGATGAAGTTTTAAATATGTGTAACTTGACAGTTTTAATGATTACTTTTCAGGGCTAAAGTCTGCTTTGCAATCACACAGAGTTATTATCATGGCAATTTTCTGTGATGTTAAAATATAGCAGCCTTTCAATTAGCTTTGGCAGCAAAATGTCCTCATCATCTTCATCATCATTTACATTACTTTTCCAAACCTTTGTATATGTAAATATTATTATTATTTTATCACTGATAGACAGCAGAGTAATCATCTCAGACTTGAACTGCAGCCTAAATAAATATTTTTGCATGTCATTATTTCATTATTCACTATTTGGTGGCAGCCTCATTAGCTTATGATCTCTGACACTAAAAGGCATTCCTTTTAGTGGAATTACTGAACCCATGAACTGGCTAGGAAATTGTTCACTGAGGTCTCAGGAGGAAAGAGTCATTGTACTGCAGGCCTCTGCTTCTACGTGAGCAGAGGTCTTTTTGCAATCAAAGCCAATGTTGGCTTCACTATACGGGCATGGAGGCTATATCTGCCGTTACGCTGTGGGAAGCAGGCAGGAAAGGACCCAAAATGCAGGACTGAACTCAAAACACAGCTTTATTGTTGGAATTACAGATTACAAAACTAAAACTGGGAATATACTACAAATCCAGACAACAAACAGAGGGAGATGCAGACATTATTTACACACACAAGGCCAAACGTGTGAGCGGACCACAGGTGGGAACACAGCTGAAAATAATCTGATGAGCTGAGATGGGCAGTAACGCGTTATAAGTAAGCGTTACGCATTACTTACTGTAATCTGATTACTTTTTTCAAGTAACAAGTAAAGTAAGGATTTACTATTGCAAAAAAGGTAATTAGATTACTGTTACTTTCCCGTTAGCACGCTGCGTTACTGCGTTACTAAAACTGATTTTTTTTGCAAGAGTGTCTCATGACAATGACGTAAGCGAGTGCAATGTTTGTGGCAACAGCTGTGTGCAGATCAAAAATGGATAATATAACGAGTGCGGGAGAGAGTATGAGCGTGCAGCGTTTAAAGCGTGGAAGTACTGACCTTACTTTGAGTTTCATTCCGTAAAAAGTGACAAAAACATTAGCGTCCGCTGTTCACTGCGTGGGAAGAAAACTTCTTTTTACAGCGAAAACACCCCTAAACTTCCGAGCAAGCGCCGAGTGCGCTGCCACTGGAATGTGAAATTCACAGAGAAACTGCCGTATCCTTCCACTGACCTCTGCGACACACCTGCACCAGGGTAAACCTCCGCCTGCCCCACTCCTGCTATACAGGTGAAAATAGAGCAACAGGACCGCTGAGTCATTGATTTTATTTATTTTCTGTTGTGTTTCACTTGCATCTATTTGAAAGAGTGAGTGCAAACACAAAAAACTATTTTATGTGCTTGAATGTGCAGAAAATAGGTTTAAATGTTAAACAAATTTCTTCCAGTCAGAGAATGTTGCATATAATTTAATGTTTGCTTGATGCATAAAGTTAAAAGATTAAAACTAATAAAACAAGTTTTAAAAAGAGACTTTTTCATTTGGTTGCATTTTATATGATGGATTATGCAGAAAAAGCAGATTTGGGCTGAAAGATCTCTTGCTTTATTACCTATTTAGGGTGTAAATCCTGTTTTAAAAAGTAACTAAGTCACTAATTAGTTTTGAAAATAAATAATCAGTAAAGTAACAGGATTACTTTTTTTCGGGAAGTAATCAGTAATCAGTTACTGATTACTTTTTTCAAGTAACTTGACCAACACTGCTGATGAGAAACTGAACATTTTGCACACAAGACAAGTGACTATCAGAATAAAACAGGAAGTGACAAGAGCACTGAGACATTTGAGCTTTACACTACAGGGGATAAAAAGACATGGAAGCAAGCAATAGCCAAACTAGAACATAAGAATCACATGACAGACATGACCTAAAGACAGAGAGTGAGAGAGCAAGGGACAAGAAAGAGAGAGAGACAGACATCACAGGGCGCTACAACAACACAGGAAACTAGACACAAGAGGACGGGGAACACAGAGAGGAATGATAACAGAAAACCTAAAGCCTAGATAACAAACTAAGACCTCAGGCTACAAACGGAGATCACAACTATAATAATGAAATACTAGGAACAGAATATTAAATAAACCTGAATCAAAAGTCAAAACACAAAAGCTGGGTCATAGACTGGGACCATGAAAATGAATTTCCAACCGTGAATATCTAACTTTCACATTTGAAAATCACTCAAATAAAGGGCCTGGTAACGTTATAGTTAGGAGTAAGGGGCAAGAGTTAGAGGGTTAAGGAATCTGACCTTAATGAAAATGGATTTCTCACTTTGGTTTTATAGATAATATATATTTATTATATTTACATACATATCTTTCTTAGACTTTTCTCAGACTTTGCCTTGGAGATTCGATGCAACAAAAATAGAACAACATGCTTTACCAGGAAAAGAATCACCTGTCTTGCAGTCTGCTGCTACAGCCGCTTCTAATATTATACAACCAGTCCTGATGTGGCGTCCTAATTTGGTTTCGCTGTCATACAGTTCCTATTATTGCATTAACCCTCAGGGTGAAGCGTCCTTGTTTTTTTTTCTGTTTTTCTATTTTGCATTTGCCGGAAGACGCTGGCTCTAAAAGTATGCCTGATAATCTGCAATGAATGTGATGACATGCTACATTTAACTGTGTCATCATGCTGTGCCTCCTTACCTTTCCAGGCTGACACGTTTACACGCGTGCGCACAGTCTCTCACACACACACACACATACACACACATGTTTAAGGAGGGCCGAAAGGTCGTGCCTGAGGGCGAAGTGGTGTACGACTTCAAAAATAGACTTCGGAATTCATAGGGATGCGAACGGGAAAGGTTTCATGCGCGGCAAGAACAAGGAAGAACAAGGAAAGAAGAAGTTGGAGGAATGCAAAGTGTGGCTTTGTTGAAAGAATTTCAGCACATGCACAGGCACAAAGTCTCAAACACACACACACACACACACACACACAGAAACTCTTTTGTTTGGCGCCACTGCCAAGTGGAGTGTCAGTTTCAAAGTGGGAGCCTTTAAGTGGCGCCCAGTGAGCCTGCGGTAGTGTTCATGTCATGGGCAGTTGGCTGGGGGTGTGTACGTGTGTGTGCTTCTTGTTTATGTGTGGGTGTTGGATGTCTGTGGAGGCAGAGGGGCATGACGGCCAACACCAGGCAGGGCTGTTGGAGACACAGAGACACGGTGACAGACTGACCCTGGCAGAAAGTCGCACTGAGCACAAGCTGCTCGGTCTTAACTGTTTCACATCATACAGTGTAACAACTCCGAAGTGTCGTGTGTGCGTACGCTTTACTGCTTTATAACAACCCAGATTCCCAAAAGTTGGGATGCTCTGTGGAATGTAAATAAAAGCAGAATGCAGTGATTTGCAAATTTCATAAAACAATATTTTATCAAATGATTATGTGAAAATCTACCATTTTAAGAAAAAAGAGACAGGCATATGTTTTTCGATGTGTAGCATCTCCTTCTCATTTAACAACAATAAATGAACTCAGGAGACCAGTTGGTGGACTTTTAGGAGAGCAGTGTTGTCCCAAATTTGGTCTGATGTAAGATTCTAGCTGGTCCGCTGACCTTGATCTCTGTTGTCATAGTTTTCTTTTTATAATGTGACAAACATTTCACTTGTGGGAAGGTCTGGACTATAGGCTGGCCAGTTCAGCAACTTGTACTCTTCTACTACAAAGCCATGCTGTTATGATTAATGTGGTTTAGCATTGTCTTGCTGAAATATGCTAGCTCATTCCTGAAAAAGCCACCTGGGTATGAGCATGTTGCTGCTTTAAAACCTGTATTTACAGCTCAGGATTGATGGTGGCTTTCAGATGTACAGGCTTGTTTTTCCATCTGAGATGCAGCTTTTGTGGCTTCTTCTTTGCATGATAGAACTTCAACTTACATTTTTGGGTGGCACAGAAAACTGTGATTTCATGCAGTGATTTCCATGTTTCTAATGCAGTGCCACCTAAGGGCCTAAAGATCACAGGCATCTGGTGTTGAATGTCAAGCTCGCCCTCTGTGCACAGAGTTTTCTCCAGATTCTCTGAATCTTTTGATTGATTTTTTTTTTTCTTGTTCAAATCCACCTTCTCGTGTTGAAGCTGGTGAAGATGGCCCTTCCTTTCCTATGCTGTGAGCTTGAGGGTTACTCCAACCAAAACCTGCAGCTGGTGGAGAATTGGTTCATGAGCTGCCACTACACTAAGCAGAGCAAGGACTACCAGCTGCAGTTCAACCCCGCTCAGCTGGAGTTTGTTGATAAATGAGATAACCAGTCAGTGCTTCAAAGTTTTTTGTCAATAAGTATTTATATTAATAATTAATTTAAGCACTGGTTTGCCTTCTTTTGCTTGCACACGTGTGATTGCAACCTCCTCTACCACCACAGATAGATTGTAAGTCTCTATACAGGCACGTGAAAGCAAAATGTCTATTTGGCCCTCTGTAATGAAGCACTCACTTTACACACAACTAATCATTATACACAGTGGTACTTGGCTACTCAGTAACCCAGACAGCATTTTATAAGTTCAAACCGCTCAGCAGTTTTGGCCATTTGCCTTCTGGAGGCCAGACCAAAGGTGATGGTTATGCCCCTAATGAAAACACACACTTCGCCCTGATAATGGAATTTTAAATGGCTTGCTCCTTATTAACTTTTTCGTTTATTAAAAATCAGTCCCGTTTTGCCATCCACAAGGCAAAACCGCCAGTCCGTGTCTCTGTTGCAGATTAATTACTTTTCTATGGCGTTGGAAAGAAGGAGGGATGGCAGAAAGAGGAAGAAAGTAAAAAGCCATCCACAGTTTAAAATGGCAAGATATATATTTTTCTCCTCTGACGTTAATACATCTTCAATGTGGCTGGCAGACTCTTATCTGCAGAGCGACTGAGCCACATCAGGCCCTGGTGAATTTTGATGATGACTGCAGGTCACCCAATGAGAATACACAATGAGGAAGGCTCTGGCTGACATTATACTCTGAGGCCCCGTCCTCAGTGACTTAAAGACTGAACTCTTTCCTACTGTATGCCATGCTCCCTTTTGCTTGCTTTAGAAAGAAAACCTTACTGTGGGAAAAGAGGCGAGAGCATTTAATATATTTTTGTGGCGTTGACGCATTTCAGAAGGCTTTTGTTTTCCCGGTGTGTGTTTGAAATGACAAATGGTTTGCTATGAAACATCAATTTGTGTAAGTAAAGTCGTAAAAAATGGTTTTGTTCAGCCAAACAGATCCAAGGTGACTCAGGAGACAAGGCAGAATGTTTTTGAAACGCCGTTGTTTTGGGCTTTCTCTGGCGTCCTTAAACAAGGAGGAAGATTCTGAGCCATGCCTGCGTGCAGTTGATTGGCAGAGCATTTGTTCGGCTTTGAACTAAAATGAGACTTTCATTACAAGGAGATCCTCAGTTACGCCTCTGCACGAGAACATCTTCATCTGATCTCAGAAGTGTATTTATACCCCGAGCGAGAACAATTCACTGCTAAACTCTCCGAGGTGTCGCCCCTGCCTCTGACATTTCACAGGAAGCGGAATACGGGGTCAGCGTTGTTTTATTTCCACGCTGAATACGAAACAAGCCTTAGCATGAATAGATGATTATTCAGATTTGTCCCAACACAGGTTTTAAACCAGCATTAATATATCAGGCCCTCGGCTGCCTTCCACTCTGGCTCTTTTAATTTTTTTTTCCTTTCTCTTTTTTCTTTTTTTTTTTCTTTTTTGCAGTGAGGCAAGAGTGCTGATGAATAATTGAACAGTCCCGCGGTCCAAATGTCACAGCAGGGAAAATTGTTTGCGCTGGCTGGTAATTAGAATTTCATTGTTTGTTATGTAGGTTTGAAATTCCTGTCATTCCACATTCCACCTTATCTCGGTGATGGCAGATATCACTGCGCTTGTCTATCCGGGGGAGACACTAAGGCAACGATGGAGAGATGGCGTGAAGCACAATACATTTGCTCATTCAGCACACACTCATTCACTCACTCGCTCACTCACACACTCGCACATTGTCGCCGACACAGATAAAGTCACGCTCCTTCTCATTCTCCTGCTCTCAGATGGACACAAAGCAGTGGCCCTGGTTCACATAGTCTTTTATGAATGCAGTATGCAATATTCCTTGAACCTTTGAGCCTCATGTTGTTTATGTGACTCTTCTAACATTGCGTAACTTGGTTCGTGTTTTGTTACTGCCACATTCAGCACTGCCTGTGCTCGTGACTGAGGCTGACATTTTTGTCCCATTGCTTGTAAAATGCTTGCACTGGAATGTGCACTCATGTACGCGCACAAGTACGGGTACGCTTGTGTGTGTGATGTGTGAGTGGTGTATGAGAGTGTGGCTCCGTGTGCTCAGGACTGCTCCATGTTTGCATATTAGCTGTTTTAACACTTGCACTGAGTGATGCAGTACGCTGTTCTCTTTGCTGCTCACACACAATCTTTTAGGGCTGGTGCCCTTTTCCTCTTTCTCGATTAGTCTTATGTGAATTCGAATAAGGTGCTGCAGCTAGGTATGGGTAAATTACTATTTCTACTAATGACTTGAAATATATATTGATTCTAATGTACAAAAGACTTAAATAGCAGTCAGAAAAACAGAGATCCATGAATGAATGAATAGAGATTCATGGAAGAATTCTGTCATGGCAGAGATCGCAAATGTCCCTCCAATTCCTCTAAAAGACAAAGGGTTTAACTTGGCTGCACACAAACATGTAATCCCACTGGTTGGGTTAGTTACTGTTACAGGTTAGTTAGAGGCAGGTAGAACCACTTTCAGGCTCCATTCATTTAGACAGGGACTCACAGTAGCAGTTTCTGGAAGTTAATTAGTCATTATTCTCGCTTCTGGAAGCCTTTTGAGCTACATGCAGGGCTATTCATATAGTGTTGCTATCAATTTTGTTACAATCAATTTTGTACTCATCTTGAAGCATACACTGTAAAAAAATATTGTAATATAAAAGTATTTTACTGTGTATTTTACAGTTTTGTACTGTTTTTCTAGAATATCATTAAATTTACATAAATAGACTGTGATTTTACATTTCAAATGTAAAATAACATAAAATCACTATAAATGTAATAAAACATAATTTTCTTGTTTTTTAAATATATTTGTCTGTACATATGCATATTTAGATTGTTAAAATACATTCACAAATGTATCATAATTTCACAAATATCTGTCCGTTATTTGAAAGATTGAACTGTTAAATTCAAATGTAATGCTATGGAAAAATATATAAAATGATTCTTATGAACTTTTTTTACATCAAATAATGTTATTTAGGGCGATCGTGGCTCAAGAGTTGGCAGTTCGTCTCGTAATCAGAAGGTTGCCGGTTCGGGCCCCGGCTCGGACAGTCTCGGTCGTTGTGTCCTTGGGCAAGACACTTCACCTACCACCTACTGGTGAGGCCAGAGGGGCCGATGGTGCGATATGGCAGCCTCGCTTCTGTCAGTCTGCCCCAGGGCAGCTGTGGCTACAACTGTAGCTTGCCTCCACCAGTGTGTGAATGTGAGAGTGAATGAATAGTGGAATTGTAAAGCGCTTTGAGGGTCTCGAAAAGCGCTATATAAATGCAATCCATTATTATTATTTAAACCAACTGTTAACTGTATATTTCTGTACATTTAAGTATTATTATTCATATTGCCGCATTCATTGACCTTGTTTATAGGTAATTTCATTGTTTAATGAAATTACCTATAAACCTCTGTCAGTGCGCCCCAGGGCAGCTGTGGCTACAATGTAGCTTGCCATCACCAGTGTGTGAGTGTGTGTGTGAATGGGTGGATGACTGGATGTGTAAAGCTTTGGGGTCCTTAGGGACTAGTAAAGCGCTATACAAATACAGGCCATTTACCATTTATTTACCATTTTAATCACATTCAAATGTTCCTAATTTAATGTTTAAAAGCACTTGAAAAAGGCAAAATCCTATGTAAAATTTGGGCAACAAACTGTATTGTCATTACTGAAAATAACCGTATTTTATTTAGTTAGTTATTTAGTTATTTTCTGTTATTTTATAGTATTATTTTGGCGCCCTAGCTGCCGGAACATTACTGTGTTTTTAGGATTTTTTTTTTTACAGTGTACAGTATATACACACGTGCTGCCGGTAGAAATTGTGTTCATGAGTTTGTGCTAAAAATACAAAACTCAGAGCTGCTTATGTTTATGATAATCTGTAGACTTTATCACGAAGGACAGCCTAAATAACTCCTCCACAAATATGCAGTGCTGTTTCAACACTGTCCAATCAGTGTGTGTGTACATATGTATGTGTGTGTGTGTGTGTGTGTGTGTGTGTGTGTGTGTGTGTGTGTGTGTGTGTGTGTGTGTGTGTACAAACCACTGATATGGGGGTAATAATCCAGAAACCTTTTTTATTTCGTTAGGTTTTGTGACTCGAGGGCAGTGAAAAGAAATTTCACCTTTATTTTTTATTTAAAACTTATTTTTAGCAAACTTTTTCTCTTGGTGTGAAGCACTGTGCCACTCATTTTGTCATTTAGCCATGTTTCTGATGATCTTTATAAACAGGTTCAACGTTTCAATAGAATTTTTGGAACCCCCAGCTTTCATGTTGTCTAAGTGCTAAGGAACATTCACATGTGGGTTTGCAGGTAAGCGGTCCATGTTGACAGGAAGAGAGGGATGCCATTTATTGCAGTAGTTTTGTAAGGATTATCTATTACCTAGTTTTTAAAAAATTATTTTTTAAATAGCATTTTTTCACTAAAAATAAGCAGTTGATGAACTCCCAGAACGGCTTTCTGGCTTCTGGTGAATGTCAAGTATTTCCTGCCTTTTAGTTCTGTTTTTAGCCTCTACCACCCACGACAGGGAATGGTAGAGACCTGCTGTTAAAGAAAACTGCTACAACCAGTCCATGCTGAACAGATAATCAAGCTGAAATTCTAAAAAGATCTCCAAAGCAAAGTCGATTCAGAGTCAGTCATTAAGTTGTGGCCTTTGTTCCCTGTAACAGAAACAAAAATCTCTTTAGTTGCAACATCAACAGTTTATGAAGAGGAGGAACCAGATACCTCCAGTTGGCCAAGATGACGAAAGAGCTTTCCTGTGAATTTGTGTCACCTCATGTTAAACAAACAATTTATTGTGTTTGAATGTTGTCATCATCAACATGACTGAAAGGCAAACCTGTTTGATTCCTATCTTGACTGACTTGCCTGTCGACTGACATTTGTTCTGTGGCATTTAATATTACGACAGCTTTACTAACCAAAGTCAGTAGCATAACCACGAAGCAAAACCTGTGGCTACGGTTTCTCTAAATTAGCGTGGAGCAGTTGATATCCTCATTCATTGCATCTTTAAAGTCAAATGGCTGGCTTTAATACTTCTGCCGTGTCCTAGTATCTTTTACCAGATTGAAACTGTATAATAGCGGCATTTCTCTGCTATTCCCATTTTCCTCACCATCAACCACAGGCTCTCAGTGTTTTTGCACTCCGTAGCTGATTTCTTTGTTTTTGACTATTTCTTTTAAAAGGTTTTTCTTTTTTTCATGCCTTTCATATTTGTTTTTCTAAGTGCTTACAGGCAGAGTAGTCAGTATGATGATATTGCAAACCCCTTTTTGTGAAAGTAGGCGTCAAATGACAGTTTAAGGTTTCATGAAGAGACCTGACTTTTTTTGGTGGGGATATACTGTTTTAGACTGCACAAAGGGAATTACCAGTGCTCATTCAAAGGGCCACATAAAATCCAAAGCAGCCGAAATAAAACAACAAGTATGAATATGCCAGTCTTAGAGGCTAATAACAAGTTATTTTCTAGCCCTTTCCTTTCTGTCTTTCATCTAGCTTAATCTCTGATTTGACATTTGTCTTATGTTGTTTTCTCCCCCTTTTTTTCCTCTCCATATTTGTCTCTCTGGATCACGAGCTCTCCATTTCTCCCACCATCATTCTCTTTTGTTCTCTCTATCGGTGGGAGATGGAGTTAAGTGCAGCTGTAGGCCAAATAGCCCAGTGATTGGCTCTCACTTACTCCTGCCTCCCCAGTGCATTTGAAATCACTGATTGCAGACAAGCTAGTCTAAATCAAAGCTCTGCTTTAAGGAAAATTCTTTCAAGGAAAAGGGAGTCTGCTAAACCCATTCCCAAGGCAGATCATCGCCTTCACTTACATGAAGAAACAATGTGTAAATTGACTGTATTTAACTGATATTGCTAACTGATATCAAATTATGTTGCTGCCCTCCAGATGCCCTGAACACAAGGAACCATCAGGTGATGTGCACCACCATGAAAGTCCTGCAGCACCTGGTGATGTCTGCAGACAAGGTGGGAGAAGCTCTGGTGCCCTACTTCAGGCAGATCCTCACCGTTTTTAACCTCTTCAAGAACAAGAGAAGTGAGTTTCAGGCACCAAGCTCTGGAGTGTTTCAAGGACAGATGATGTGGGAGGTGTTTGTCTTTTGGAGCAGATCTTGTGTAAGCTTGTTCTAATATTGGCATGACAGCAGAGCAGCAGTCACGGGGGGAGGGGCGTGAACCAGGTGATTCGACAGCCCTGAGAAATGCCACGTAGAGGTTAAGTGTCTCTTTTTATTTGAGTCCAACTAAAAAGGGATTCTGTTTTCTGCATTTTCTTTGCTGTAGACTCAAAGCTTCTGCCCTCGAGTCCTTTTTACTTTTCCTCCTTCCACTTAAGCATCCACTTGACAGAGAAGCTCAATTTTGTCTTTTCTGCTGTCAGTCAGGCGGCATTGTGCAGTGCTGTTGAGGAGGAGAGGAGGAGACTTTGTCCTTGCTCTCACTGAAAGGCTGCACCTGGGTGACACCAGGACCTGGGGAGATTGGCATCAGATAGGCAGGGCTCTTTGTGTGGCTGTGTCAAAGCACTTAGGATGGTGTGACATGATGTGGACCCATTGAAGGCTTAAAGGCACAACCAGCCCCAAACACCACAGCAGGGTGTGGAGACTGACATTGTGAATCAATCATCTAAACACAAGCTTTAACGGGAGAAAACACAAGGCTTTAGTCTCTTAATCAATATCCAATTTGAATCTGTTGTCTCTTTAATTCGCTTACATTTATCTGTTTGTTGAGATAGTGAGAAAAGACAAAGGACGGAACAGGAAAGCCCGCCTTATTAGCGCACGGCCTTATGCAAATCTCCTCCGTAAATTAGCTGTCAAATCAATCCCCTAAACCGTTTTGAAGCACGAGTTTCTCCGCCACACCAAAAGCTCCGGAGTCAGCCGGTGAACCTCACCATGAATATATCTGCCTGGTAGTTACCGTGGCGCCCTGTCCACCTGCCTCGACTGCTCCTCTGTCCTCCTCTGGCAGGCATCGATTAAATCCGAGCCAACCTCTCACCTGGCAGGCGTCTCTGCTATCCACCTCTTGAGACCAGCCTCTGCCAGAGAGAGGTCCATACAGCTGCCAAAGCACAGGGCCCAATCTGCTAAACAAGGACAGAGCTTCCTCTTCAGTAGTTTATAGGCATCCGGCAGAGTTTCTCTCCTGTAAAGTTTGACGAGAGTTGAGGCTGAAAATGTTACCAAAGTAAAGTATGTCGGTGCAAGCGAGCGTCTATATACTGTAAGTTCATAGATAGCTGGATAATTTCCTTGTGTTTTCCCCCCCGATCACCGTCTGAGGCCTTAGATGAGCTGTCACAATTCATGTTCTGTTCTACCCACTCCCCTCTAACAGAGAAAGATATAACTTCAAATACAGAGAATAGATGCTTCCCTTTTGGGAGGGGGGAACAAACACTGTGTGAACTAGAACTAGAGTTCTTTCTGCCTAATCCACAAATATTTCAGGGTTGTTGTTCTCTCACAGTCTTTCTCTGTGTGCCTTTGTCTTTGTTTCTCTCTTCTGTTTTATGGCTTGTTTATATCAATATCAAAGCTTTCATTGAAGTCCATCTATTATCTAATATTACTTATATACACCTCCAGGTCCATCCCACACTCAGTCGGCTGTCTCAGCGCCTCAGACCGAGCCTCTAACAGACAGGCACGATCATTGTGTTAATACAGTAGAAGACACAGAAGGCCGGCTAGTTGTGTGTGGTAACTCCCACACTGTAACTCACAGAGCTTGCATGGCATCCCTCTTATCTCCTGCGCCACAACGGGACCACTGTCCATTTCATGCCAAATGTGTGTGTCTGTGTCCACATTTGTGTATGTCTGTCATGAATAGATCTGTTGTATCCCATATGCAGCTGTTGCCTTCAGTGCTTTCTGTCTCTCCCTGCTCACTGTTGTCTGTCTGCCAGCCTTGGGCACACAATGCTTTACTACACATCTATGACATGCCCCACATATACTTGCACATATACCATTGCACGCCGGTCCAGATGAGGCTACACAACCTGACTCTGTTTCTGTCTGCCCAGTTGTTCGAGCTCCGAATCAATAGGCTGACAGCCACTGCTGCAGGGTCAGGGCCACAGTTAGATATCACCGACATCTCATCGCGGGACAGATCCCTTAGGCTGTGTTCCCACGCTTCCGCTGTGTCGCTCCCACTCCGAGACAGGGTTGTGACCTGTTAAATTGGTCTGTATACAGCCCTTATCTGAGCCATTTTTCCAAGGTCAGAGATGGAACTTAACAGCCATCTCCAAAATGGACCCTCGGGTGTCCTTTCACTCAGACAGAGCGCTGGCCCTCTGACCAGAAGAACAGCGTTACAACCCACCAACCCACATGTTCAGTCTTTTTGGGATCCAGGCCTCTGTCATTGTTCAAAGAGAGAAAAATATGCCTGTTTAACTCCGGGCTGCTGGCTGCCATTCTTCCCACTGTCACAGTAATGCGTCATTTTGAAGTGCACAATAATGAGCAATCACATAGTATCACCATCCTTGATGTACCCTTTTGTCTCCTGAATCAACGCTCTGAGCTTTTGTTTGCTTTGTGTCTTTTGTTTATCAACTGTTCTTTGTGTATTTGTCTACGTGTGCATGTGTGTGTGCATGTGTGTGTGCATGTGTGTGTTTTAGAGACAATGTTGAGGACAGTGTAGGAATTTCTCCAATACGATTTGCATGGCTCTCTTGTTTTCTTGATGTGATGAATCTTATCCCTAATGAAATGCAACAATGTTCCTTAAGAAGGAGAGATGTGCTCCGTCATCCAGCAAATTCCTCTTCTGAGCTCAAAGGATGGGAACTCATCTGCCGTACTGTACATCATATCAGGAAGCGACTCTGCAGCGGAGTAAACAACATCGAAAATATATTGTGGGGTTGTGAATGAAGATGAAATGTATGCCAGTACTGATTTTATTTAGTAGATTAGATGTTGGCTAGATCAGTGAATACAGATTCTTTATTACTAAATTCCACTTTTTCACACTCGGTTATGTTACCTTATGATAAATAGGACCTGGTGAGCTGAGCAGATGTAAAGAAAACTATGAACACTAACTCGAGTTTAAATTTAAAAAAAGTCCTGCATACATGGTGTCTTTTCGACACAAATCACTTCCAGTGGGACCCAAAAATGGTCACTTCAGTGGCTCGAAGCATAGCTGGGACGTTAAAACAATTCAACAGACTTTTTGTATAAATAATCACCCCACAGTATACTCCCTAAACATTTCTGCTGTTAAGTTGTGCATTTATAATTCAATTAAAATTAACATCGGTTTTCAGTTTACAGTAGCAGCCATCTCAAAGCACTTCTGATGATCTCCTATGAGCGAGCACTGGGGAGCAGTGGGAAGGAAGAACTCTGTTTTGGCAGGAAGACAAAGCCAGGTGCAGGGAGGGGCAGCCCTCTGTTATAACCGGTCGGTTATTAAGGGAAAAGATATAACTTAAAATAAGGACAAACTAAGAAGGACAGGCGAGAGCGAAGGATTTCAAACTGTGAGTTTATTGGGGATGGCTTATTTTCACAGTCAGCCTCAAGTGGCTATTTAAGTTGCATTTTTTGGACTTTCATATTTGCTTCATTTTTCAGCCCCAGATGTTGGTGCTTGGCTTCAGATGAAGTCTTCAAGTTCAGTTTTTTGTTCTTCTCTATCCATCCAACTCCTTTAATAGAGACAAAAGTGGATTTAACAGGGTGCTCCACATCAGTGGCAAGCATCTCGGTTGTGTGTTTATCGAAATTGCTCAATCATATAGCTTTTATATGCAGCTGTCGTATTAAAGCTGTTGTGTTTGGTGTAGCGGAGACTAAGCATTTAGAAATCTGTATGACCAGGAGGAGGGCCTGGCGTGCTCTGCCACAGCGAATGAAACATGAGCTCGCAGATTCGTCTGGTTCCCAGGGTAGCATTGTTGTTGTTGCCCTGATAATTTTCTTCGCTTATCTGTAAGGTGTAGGTCCTTAAACACCTATTCATCACTGACAAGCGCACTCTCGCTGTCTCTCTCGCTCTCTCTCTTACACACACACACCCACAGAAACACAGTTATTCACACTTATTGCTCACACACCAGTGATCTGGTTCATTTAGCCTCTTTTATCTTTCTGCTAGGAATGTGGCCAGCTATGATAGGGTCTCGCCCACATGCATTGCTGAGCCTACACACACAGACACACACACAGACACACACACACACACTCTACAAGTTGTGATAGTGGCTCTCTGTCTTCTGTGTCTGGACAACTGGTGAGGTTTTTGTGTTGGTGACAGATGCAGCACTGTGGCTGTATCTTATCTCATGACCGCGCTCTATCTGAGTATCACATGACGTGGTCACAGGCACACTCACAGGTCACGTTGGGCCTTTTTTATTTATACGGCGGCTCAGTTACAGCCGATGTTTGGAATTGAATGGAAATAAACACGGGTAGGTGGTTCACCAGACAACCGCCACCCCCACCCCCTCCATCACACCCTGATACAAGGACATAGAGAGTCATGAGGAAGGAGACCTATTCCACTGTGTTCAACTATGATACTAAGAGAAAAGGCCATCTTGAGCAGAAACACAAGGAAATTAAATCCTTTTTTTTTTTTTCCCTCGGCTCATTTTAATAAGACAGAAGGCCAAGCGTATGCCTGTGTACTCAACCACCTGTGCTCCTGTCCACAATACAACATAATACTCCCATTTACTGCCACACCACTGCACTGTGGCGTGTATGATGTTGAAGCTAATTCCTGGGGATTCCCAGTCACAAACATTTGCTTTATTTAATGACCTTTTCCAGCTGCTGTTGTGAAAAATTAATTCACTGCCACGCTTTCGTTGTGTACATAGCAATGCTATGGAGGAGCCGCGCTCGCACAAACACACAAAAACACACACATAAGCCTATGCCCCCACTATAATCCATCATCTTCCACAGGCACGGAGAGCTCCTTTTCCCCCAGTGGACATCAGAACACACACCTCATCTTCAGCCCCGGGCTCCTCTTTCCACATAGCCCCCCTCCAACTGGAGATATCTATCAAACCATCACATCCTGCCGAAACCCCTCCGCCATTACAATACGAGATGAATGGGAGAAACAGAGAGCTAAAAGAGAAATGGAAGAAGATATAGCATGAGTGAGCAAGAGATGAAATCCAGGTATACCGAGTTGCCTGTCCTTACCTGCTGCACTGTTAGCATGCTTCACAGCACATAATGACTTTTTTTTCTTTCTCTCCTAAAGCTTAAGAAAAGACACAAAGTTGAGGAAAATAGTAGAAATATAGTTTTATATTAATGCCGCCCACTCCCCCCATTCCCCTCCCGCCTACCTCTTTCTATCTCCCTCCACTCCAATACTCCTTGCGCCTGCGGATATGCCCACCTGTCTCTGTTAATTTCTATTGTCAGCAGGTCTGAGGCGGAGCAGCCAATCAGTTGCGAGCGTCAGCCCTTGGGCCTGCAGTCACTCTGCGGCTCCAATTTAAAGGTCAGCTGATAAGCAGCCAGATTCATGCATAATCTGGGCTGCTCCGCAGTCAGACAGGCAGACTGCTCAATGAGCATGCACACACACACATATCCACACCCAGCATACACAACTCATTCTCTTGGTCTGATCGACCCTCAGAAAACGAAGAAGAAGACGTATTTCACGTGCCCTTTTCTCGCCGGAATAAATGCATGCCTCTATTGTTCCATCAAGCCACATAATGTACTTTTGCTAATTGTTTGAGAGGAGCGTCTCAGAAAGAGCCCGGCTTTATGTTTGTTGATTTGTTCATCATTTGGTACATAGTGCCTTTTTTGCGATGTGAAGCACTTAGGGGAATTACGGGATCTTTAACAAAGCACCAAAGCTGGCAGTGCGCTTAAAATGAAATAGAATTTGGTTATTTAGACCAAAATACTCAATTTTGCTCTACAAGGGCCTGATATCCACTTACGAGGACATTATACTGCTACTGTTCTATCAAAATTTTAAATGAATATTCTCATATGTGACTCTTATTTTTCTTAAAAACAAAAAAAAAGGTAAAAAAAAAAAAAAAAAAATCTGGTAATTCTTTGTTTTTACATTCATTGGGCCCCAATATGCCCAAATATCAAAGAGAAATTAAAAATGCATGCCATGGAAGAGTTCGCGTCTTAGGAGGTTAAGACTAATGTGTGACCCACCTGCCACTAGGACACAAACTTCAAATTTAGTCAGAGCAATGAGTAATGAATAATATTACAAACTACCACCAGGGGAACCTGGCCTACACCCTGGGAATCACTGCAACAGAAGATGCAGAAAATGTTTTTAAGCTGATGGATGAAGTAGAATGGGTGTTTTTCATCATAGAAAAACATCCACAGTAATTCCCTTCCCTGTGGTTCCTTGGAGTAGCTAATTCAGCAATCTTCACTAAAATTTAAATCTTGGATATTTATTGGACAAGAATTTAGGCTCCAGATCAGTCTTCTAAAAGCTGAATGTTTAGCTTTTAGACAGCTAAGATCGGGTTACTGAACACAGTAACTTCTGCTTTGTAGATGAATATGTAGGTACTGTATCCTTAGTGATGAAACATAAGTCTTCACTTTCAGTGGAGCTGCTCCTTTCATTCCCTCTAAATCCAAGAAGCACCCAATTACTTAATTGGATGAGTTATGAGGGTCCTTTCCTCACCCGATTCCCTCCCATCTCAATGAGATTAACACACTCTGTAATTAATGAATTTGGGGCACTTTGAAACGATTTGCAGGATTGTCCTGGCTCCGGGGGCCTGACATGTGTAACACAATTATCGAGTTGTCGAAACCAGACAAAAGAGTGAGATGAATAGGCCAGCATTAGCTGTGTTTGCTAAAAACAGGTGATCGTTCCAGTCACAGCCTGGATTAGATTCGTGGGCCGCTTTGTTGTCATTCAGATTAGAGTGCATGTGTGACGATGGCTCCCGTGTATTCATACGTATGACTCCGCGTCCTCGCATGAGAATTTTTTGGGCTTCCTGACTTGGTAGTGGCAAGCAGAGAGCTCTCCTCCAGCTTCTTCCCACATCATCGTGTTTGACATCTCCGCGGGCAGGCAGCGACAGAGTGCTGGTGTGTGTGCAGACATTTGTCCGACCCGCTTTGGATCAGCGTTCTCACCCTGCGTCAGGTTGGCTGTCGGCTTTCATAAGCGCACCTCCGCGAATGGGTCCGCCGCTTGAACACGGAGAGAGAAAAAAAAGCACAGTTTTGCAAAATAAATAACAAATGGCATTTCTACAGGCTTCTGATTTTGTTGTCTCCGGCAAGGACACTCATAATAAACAATGAATAAAATAGATTTTATCACCTTTGTCTGGATTCGTGTGATACACCCGCATTTAAAACAGGTCACTGTTTGCAAAGCACTTGAGATTTTCAGGCGTCCCCGCTGTGGCAGTCATATTACATCTGCGACTGTCATTTTTTGTCACCTCTGTCTTCTTTCACACAGAAGTTCCACTTTAATGCTGCCAGAAAAACCACTCGGTCACCCATAGTCATTCTCACTGAACCAAACAAAGCCAGCGTAATGCTGCCACAGTGTGCCCCCCCAACCCTACCCCTTTAGAGACCCACACCCCATTACTGCCCCTTCTGGGCATATTTCACTGACAGATATACCCCATTATCTCGTCATATGCCAGCCAGTCTCTGCACTGTCTCTAACTGATGTGTTTGAACAATAGGCAAGCAACCACACCCCACATATTTTGCTCATACAGTCAATAACACAGCTTTTTTTGTCATGTTTCTATCATACAAGAGTGGTATGAACACTGGAATTTTATTTACTTATACCATGTAGGTTCTATTTTATTCTGTTGTTTTTTAGTTTGTTTTTTCCTGTTGTCAGTCTGTCTGATCTGTCTGTCCATCTTATCCTCATTTACAGCTCATGGAAACTTTTTTTCATTATTTTTTTCATCAGCTGATTGGATTTTGAGGGTGAAATTCTCGTAAATGGACGGTCTCAGAAAGAACTGGACTGTTACATGTAGACTGACCGCTGTCCTGCAATGTTCAGTCAAGATCATGGTTCACTCACAATAATTTTTTTTTTGTTTTATCATAACTCCAGAATTCATATTCCAATAATGCCATAATAATTGTCAAAAATCAGAATCAGCCTGATACAGACCCCAATAGATGGCTTTGGAAAATGACAGCACATGTTATTGACTTTTAACTGTTTAATTTTCATATAAGTTTTACAGCTTTTCATCCTGATAAAAGCATCCCTACATGGCCATTCATACTGCACCAAAATAATAAAATAATACATTTTAACAATTAAATGACAGAAAAAGCCCTGTATGTTCCACTATTTCTTTTAAAAGGCTGTTTTCTGTGAATTAACAGAAACCTTTTGATTTATAATTACAGAACAGTCTGAGTAATGTGCTATCAAAACCTTTTATGTTGTTTTACACAATAATTTCCCACAATTTAAACTCAAAGAGTCATGCTGACAGATGTTTGTTTTTTTAATACGGGAACATTTCTTTATCAGGTAGAAAAACCTGATAAAGAAATGCTGCTTTTTCTTGCAATCATATATTGCAGGGATCAAATTAGCAGTTAAGCTTCGTTTTGTCTACAGAAAGGAGAGTTTCACTGGTTCTGCCCACTTAGGATTAAAGTGGGCTATGTGTGGCCTGTCATGTAAAATAAGTTCCCTGACATAAACTGTCATCTGTAAGCTGCACGGTGTTAAAGACGTACATGAAACAAATCTCTCAAATGTAGCACATGACTTCAGTATTCAGCTACGAGCTAACGGTGTGCTCAGAAATCAGTAGCGTCACTTGAAATGTTTATCTCCATGGAATACGCTTCAAGCGCGTTGCCTTTTCAGTGCTGCAACATTGCTAATGGTTAAATTTCATTTAATAAAGGAAAGATTAATATTTAAATAGGCTGCTGGCGATGTACAGTATTATCATTTAGAATGCACATTGCACATTGTTTGCATAATTAATTCAGTGCAGCTTCATCTGTAAATAATATTGTTACCACACCAGTTGCACAGACACAGAAGACCATTATCAGGATATGTGTGTGTGCTTGCGTGCGAGTGCAATAGGGCACACTGTCACTGCTGCGCAAACACTGAGAAAATTCCCACTTTAGTGCCTTATTTACTTTCAGGATCTGTTCTGTCACACAAGCGTGAGTGCAGGATACACACACACACACACTTTCTGTGCCCTTCAAAGTCAATAGAGGGGATATAAACATCAACGTCTACGTCACACTGTCACGTGGAATGTAGAGTATGCCTGCTGCAGTCTGCTTGGGATCATATTTTATAGGCAGATTCTTGACCTCTGCGGTGAAAGCTTTGCACATGCCGTGCACTTTCTAACATCTTCGCTTTGGAAACACAGGATCAAAAGATGTTGGGAGCATAAACAAAACACTGCTGTGGTGATTTATACAAATCCGGTACTCCTTGTTTTCTTTTCTATGTATGTGTTGGTGATAAGGATGCAAGGTGGACCCTTCATCTAACGCCTTGCAACAGTGGCCACATAATTAACTTTATCTGACTTTCAGTACCAGCCAAGGCTTTAACATTATCTTTTATGCTCCGTGTTTGCTCCCAGTCCTCCTTTTCATAACCGAGCTGATGCATAGTTTTCGCTTTTTCCTTCAGTGTAGCCCAAGTGCTAAAAGCCTTAGCTTCTTTGTTCTGCTCTACTGTTGACCCAAGATAGATGAATTATTCACCTTGAGGTTTGTGGCAGCTCTTGTAACGTGCTGACCCGCCAACCCCTCTGCATGCCTGGGACACTTTACATTACTCCCAAAGGAGATGCACCCATGGTTCTCCTCCTCTCCCCTCAGCTTCTGTCTTCTCCGCCACCTCCTCCCATCAAATATTTAGTCTGCGTGGATGGAGAAGCAAATCCCCAGCCTCTCTCGCCTCGTTTCTCTACAAGCCTCGATGTTCTCCTTTACTGTGAACCACATCTATACTACACAGATGTGGTCTCATGGTGCTTTGATAGCAAACTGTTTCAGTATCTTCCTCTCACATTTTTCTTCAAAAAATTATTTTTTCTTTCATGGTTGTTTTTTTTAAAAAAAAAAAAACGAATATATGGAAATATGCTGCTACACCAGCGACATTTTATCTTAAAGGTCCAGGGAAACTTACTATTTCCTCATTCAAGGTAACCCAATGACCAATGACAAGTTAATAAGTTTCCATTTCAGCTAGTACTCTAAAGGTTTCACTTCAACAGAGGTGTACAAGGCTACTAAAAATACAGTATCTTTTAAGTAGTAGTACAATTCATCCCAAGGAGAATCTGTTTTTCTCAACAAAAAAAAGTTCACAAAACAACAGTGACTCTGATGCAAGTGTAATATGTGGTGGAGCTGATGCTTCTACACACACAACTCACTGGAAAGAGGCAGCAGTAAAGAGGTGCAGACACAGGGTTAAATACATAAATCTACCCATAATCTTATGAATCATATGGAGTTAAATTTGAATTGTTTTTTATTTTTTAAGCTAGGCTAAAATATGTATGTAATATGATATCTGCTGGCCTGGGGGCAGAAGGGGGCTTTTATTTGAGAGGTGACTCTAAAATAACACAATTCTCTCTTAAAGTTTTGAACACTTTTTCTTTTCTTTCGTTGTTTTCTGTAGTCTGAACTGGGTAGGGCTCATGGTCATTTGTGAGCTCACTCATCTTGGAGTTGCCTGGCAACCGCACCATGACAACGAGAGTCACGGACGTCACTATAGGCGGTCAAGAAGTAGACAGCCACGTGAACTTCAAAAGCAATGAAATACAGAAAAATGCTGCTACTGTTATCATTCACTCTTTGATTTTTAGTCTTTCTGTTAAGTTTGGCTACCCGTGAGACGGTTGTGGCTTATTTACCAACGTATGTGTGTGGTGTTTTACTTCTTATGTGACTCATCTAACTCTTCTCATCTAATGCCAAAACTATTATAGCATAACATGGTCCACAAATATATTCCTTCAACTATTTCAGCTCTGATTGTTGTTCATTTTATCACTGAAATCCAATTTTGAAGAAATCACTGATTTGAAACAAAAGTTTTAAGGCTATAGCATGCATATATATATATTATGTGTGTGTGTGTGTGTGTGTTGCACGCAGGTGAGCAAGCTCTGGAGTTGAGCTTGTGTTCAGAGCATGTGTGTTGGCCCCTGCGGGGTCACAGTCACTCTCTTGTGTTTGTCACCATAGTCTTTGTTTCCCACAGGCCTGCTATTCTGGGAAGAGAAAGGTCATCTTCCCCTCGGATACTGGCACCTTAAGGATGCTCATAACTGCACACTGTCTACAGAAGAAGTCAGCAGGTTCTCTGCTGATGATTTTTAGCCTCTTTGCTTTGTATTGTTTTATATTTGTATTTAGAGTAGAGAGTAGTGGAGGCAAACTTTTTATTACAGTAGGTTTCCCTAATTATATATTGTTGTGTTTTCATTTAGGATGCTGTGTATTTGCATCCATATATATGTGTGTGTGGGTGGCCGATGGCAAGCTGAAACAGATGCTGTAGGGTAATTTAAGGTAGACTGAGAACATCTGTGCTTATTGAGTACTGACGTATGCAGTAGTAGAAGCAGGGTCACTTACTTCCTTCTCTAGTTATGTCTCCCTGTGTTTCCTGGACATATGAAGGCAAAGTAATGGGAAACTGATCCATGCGGGACCTCTTCCCCTGACCCTCTATATATAACAAAGTGACCCACCTATAGATTAACATGAGGCCTCCCCTCATTAGAAAGTACAGAGATTTAAAAAAAACAACAACTTTGGTGTAGTATGAATTTCATCACCTGGCTCCATATGTGCGGAGAGATGGGACAGCTGCTTTTCAGCCATTGGAAAATAGCTACTACGATACACACCTCCAGCTTTAGGGGCGAATAAGAGAGGAAACCATATGTTGCTGAAGGTTATGTGAGACCATGCAAATTGAAGCTCAGCTCTCTCGGTCACAAGAACGATGCTTTCAGCTTGAGAATTGTAGTCTGGCAGTTTAGTCGCTGATAAATGCAGGCAGCAGTGCATTGATTGGAGCATTAAAGCGGGTGCGCCACCTTTTTCTCGAGAGTCTCCTGGAAACTCTCATGACACAGCGCCCTATCAATTGGGTGATGTGCATATTGATTAAGTCAGAGATACTTTAGAAGTCCTCACCAACAGGATACGTAAGAAAGGGCTAGATTTCTTAATGAGTAATGCTGTCGGAGCAGCTATAGATGATTTCGATTAAACTGCTTGCTAGCAAGTATGATGTGCTCAATATTTGTTTGTGAGTTTTAGTCTTCCCTGTGCGTAAACAGAGACTTGGTTTCCCATGTGGCAGTATTCATACTGCTCAATGCAGCAGTCACCGCAGGGTGGGCTTTTATTAAAGAGTTGTAATGAGTGAGAGCCATCATAAGCCAGTTGCCTATTGATTACCTATAAAGAGCACTCAGTGGAGACGTGCTGTGATCCATAGATAATGCTTTGCACAGGGAGGCTCAACTTACTCTGGTTCCAAACCTCTGCATCGCCAGCCACATCTCAAATTTTGTTGAGCAATTCAAATGGATCTGGCAAACAGGTTGGAGAATGAGCCTTTGCAGGCAGGAGTACACAGCAGAGTGGTAGTGAGTCAGTTTAAGAGATTAAACGTACTTACAACCAGCTGTTAAATATTTTTAAAACACAATTGCTATTTATTTGGTAGTTTGTAGCTCATTTAACAGCCACATAGTCATAGACCGGATATGGACTTGCTACAAACAGCAGTATCCCTGCTAATGCTGCCTCAGTGCTGGAAAAAAAATGACGTCAAAGCAGCCAGACATGTTTTTCAGGGCAAAATCAAAACCTCCCACAGAAAGCAGCTAACAAGAAGGCAATCAGGCAGAATAATGGAGTGGTAACGAAATGGGCTTTCAATTTGAACATCAGTGCGGGCTCAGCTACCGTACCAATAAGGCCTGAGCTTTGAAGTCACCACAATAAGACACACAGAGACTCGTGGGCATCCACATACACACAGAGCCGGGAACAACACACAGAATAAATACATTTATTCTTGTGTCAATAAAAAAGATAAAAGCAATATTACATGTGAATGTTGCTATGCTAATGTATTCTGAGGCCTACTGCTAACAAACAGATGATTGATTGGTGAGTCTGTGACACTGTGCTTGTCTGTTTGTAAGACCACTGCAAGCTTTGCCTTTGTGACAAAATAGAACCGAGCAAAGGACGACATCAGTCTGGGAATGAATCTAAACAAAGTTTCCTTCTTGAATTTCTATTAGAGCCTAAATTTAATTCATCTTAGACAACGCACATAATGTCTTCCATATAATGTTGAGCAGAGAGGCAATTTCATTAATGACTTTTTCTATTACCCTAGAAAATGTTTGCATAGGCCTAATGGTAAAAATGCTCCTCTGTTATTGGAACTGTCTATAATTGATTTGACTGTCTGTGATTTCCACATTATTTCCCCCCTTTTTTATTTTATTTTTTGTGTTTGTTTATCGCATTTGATAAATATTAGTTCTGTTAAAGGGTTTAATTAATGTATTACTAGCAATTACTACCAAAAGATGCTTTTGAGTATTTTTTATAATTGTAGTCCACCAGAATTTTGAGGCAAATGTTGGAATATATTGTTTTTACTGCTGTAGATCTTAATTGCTTTACATATTTTTGCTATCACACAATGACTAATAAAAATACTGTGCTAAAGATCATAGCTAAACTAACTTTTTTTTAAATGTTTTTGCTAGTTTACTCTTTTCTTTTCTTGTCTGGCTAACTACAGTATGGGTCAGACCGCTGTGTCACTGAGAAATTTCTCATTGTTTATCTGTTTCACAAGGTTAATGAACCATTTTTACAGAACAATCAGTGGAGTGAGAAATAAGTGGCAGTTTAATCAATTGATAATATTTTAAGTGGCTATATGCTGATTAAATCCTTTTTCCAAACGTGTCAGACCTAAGGTGAAGGGGTGTGGCTTTCCCCAAACAATTTAGTTTTTGGGCCTCATTTACAATATAACTGTGTGGCAGATTGTGAAGCATATAAGTATACTGCATAATGCCCAGTTATGAGAATTATAACCATCGCTATAATATCTTAACCACCCTCTTAAACATATAGCCCTCTAACTAAGAGCAGGGTCTCTGTGGGTTTGTGTGTGTGATTGCTGCATGATGCTGAAGCCTCTAAGAAAGACAGCTCCGTCCATTCCTTGTACACAGACTCCAAGAAAGGGTTCTCTCTGATGGAGAGGGAACAGTAAAAATGCATCATAATTTCTCAGTAATGACAGCGGAGCTGATAATGTCAAAGCTTATCAATATGAGCCTTAGTGTTTTAGCCCCAGTGCTTGTTTAATGCTGGGTTTCGGTACCCATCCCTAATCTGAGCTGATTGCTCTCAGTGGAGAAAAATATGGAGTATTCATTTTGTATGGGGGGGGGGGAGCAAATGAGGAAAGAGGAGAGCGATGTTGTATTGAGACCAAGTGTAAACTGGCAAGATTCAATAGAAATTTTCTTAGAATAACAGCACTGTCAGTTGAAATCATAACACAATCTCTCTTGTTGTGAGTATTAAGTAAAACCATGCCCCGTAGCAGATTTGCTGCCAGACTCAATCAACTATTGTTTGATGTTCTCCAAACTAATGTTGTGGCAAACCCGGGGCTTAAAAGATTTAGGCTGGCTTGTGCAAAACTACATGTAAGGTACAGAAGGCTTATGCTGCAGCATCCACTGTTTTGTCTCTTAACTATAAGAGAGCCGGAGGTGAAATATGTGCTCTACATCCCCATGACCTCTCACATAAAATAGATCCCCAATCAAAAAAATAAATCGTCCAAACTTTCAAATGGTGTCTTAACTGTTTGGTAACCATGGTAATTAAGGTTAGGATCTGATTTATAACAATTACAGATGAGTGAAGAATTAGCTATGATACCGTCATTTCAATGGCATTGACACTGCTATGTTTGCCAGTACTATAGGGGATTAATGGGGAGAGAAGGCATGGCAGTGGAGCTGGAATGGACAGAAAACACAGACTATTTGTAAGTACAGCTACATGCACATGTCCCCCTGGGGCTGGAGGCTGGGTGGTGAGATTGCAGAGTCACCCCCATCACTAGTGATCCATGCACACAAGCCAGCACCCTCTTGACAAAACACACAGAGCAAGTATTGTTGCCACACGCAGAGACATACACACACATGCCTCAGACAGTTCATTTCAATGCAAATAAGTGTTCACCCCTCTTCTGGGAGGAGTTCTTGGCAGACTGCGTTTTCTCTTCTCTATCATATGGAAGATCTAGATTGTATAGTGAGCTCTCGGGCAGAACCAAACAGCTATGAGTACATATAGTGCATCGCCTGCTTGAACTGATTTGCTGAGTTTTATGTTAAGTAGAAAGGACTTTTTTATCCTGCACTTTGTTCATGGAGAAAGATGCAGCCATGCTCACGCAGTGAAGGATGTGTATTTACAATGTCTTAAATGCGCAGTGTAGCTTTTAATTGTTTGGCATCGCAGAGTTGCTGTATTGTTATGCTGATGTATGGTCCACTCTGCACTGTATGCCTGCAGCATTAAAGATGAAGCTACATTCTTCCGCCCTCCCAACGGGCCTTTGTCCTCAAAAGAATGGAAGCTCCTCGCTTCATCGGATAGATTACAGCCAATTAAATGTGTCCGTTATCACCCATTAATTACCGCCACCACTTCTGCTAGAAATAGGCCTGACCAAGCAACGGCTGTGGACGTGAAATTGACCCAAATACATCAAGATGAGTTTCCATTTTTTACCTCTTTAATCAGCTCTCATCAACAGAGACCTATCATTGAACCAAGTCATCTTTCACATTGATTTGCAGTTAAATGAGTTTTGCTGGGTTAGCATGCCTACAGTACATGTATGCGCTTATGTTAGCAAACGAACATGGACGTATGCATGTGTTTGGGCATATATGTGCATTTGTGTTTGCACGCTACTATGTGTGCTTGTGTGTTTTTTGCATACACAGCACGTGCATGTGCTGCGTGTTGGGTATTTGAGGTCAAAGCTGATGGACTGGGCTTCCTGAGAGACGTGCAGCGGCCCTGAAGGATTGACACTCTGTGACACCTCTCTCCGTCTGCCTGATTAGTCACCTCTTTGATGTAGCAGCCTATATTAAGGCTCTTAAGTAGAAGACAGCCCGACACTTGCTAGCTGAATAGGGCTCATAATACATAATGCTGAAACACCATCTTCCATCATATGCCAAGCTTCAGCACTTTTTTTTACTTTCGTATTGCCACTTTTGGAATGTGTTGCAGCTTGTTGGACTGTTGTCAGTCCTGCATGTGGATTCTTAGAAAATCTGTAAAATTTCAGGGAATCAAAGCAAAATGCTTCCCAGTCCATCTACTTTTTTCATGTTTCCCTCTCTCTCTCTATCTCTCTCTCTCACTCTCTCTCCCCCTGGTACTATCTTCTTTACAAGCTCAGGGGAGCCGACAGCTGCCCTCTAACCCTGAAATCAGGCATTAGAGGAACAGCCTGACAATTAGTCTGCTATTGCCTCACTGGGATGGGATCAGAATAACAAGACAAAGAGCAAAAGAGAGGAAGATAGACAGGTTTAAGATAAATTCCTGCCTTGGGAACATTTGAAGACACCTATTAAGGGTTTTCCTTTTTTCCCAAAGTGGAGCATTATCATGACCTTAGCAGTATGTGACATTTTATTTCACATGCTTCATTTTCACCTTCTGGCAAAATATGCAATGCTATACTGTCCCTAGAGCAAGCTAATGCAATTATTTCAGTTGTTTATGGAGCCATATATATTCCAGAAAAGCAGGGTAAGATAAAATAAGTTGATGGGAGACAGCTAGTGACAGCTTCTTCTCCAAGCTGGCATCAAATTGGTTTTCTTTTTGGCTAATGTTAGTTAATTATTGCTAGCTTTTCTGCTAACAGTACCCAGTTTCAAGACATGTCTTGTAGCAAAACACCCTGTAAAAGATCCAGTGCTGATGTGGCTAATAATCTAGCTTACCATTTCCAAATTACGTCACCAGTCACAAACGAATCCACATAAAACTATGTAGTAGTTAGCAATAATGCTGGCATGTAGATAACTGGAAATATAAATTGAACGGCTTTCCATTTTACATCATGAGGTAAAGCCTAGAGATCTGTTGAGGACCACCTAGCAACCACCAGTCACTACAGAAAAGGAGTATTCCCTGACCAATTGTGAGTCATTGCTGAAAGCGGTTATCTAACGCAAGCTATCTAAGAGACGTATACGGTGCTACACCAAAAACATCCTTGCGACTGATTTGTTCGTGAGCAGACTGCCACAGTCCCATGGTGTTTATACTGAAGATGGCAAGTGGTTTGCAAACACTTGCTAAGCGGTTATGAATAAAAACACAAGGTATTTTTTAGAAAATACACAATAAATACAAACTTAACTGTCCATTTCTTTAAAAAAAAAACATTAAATATGTATGCTGTACAATCCTTCACCCTGGAGAAAGAGCAGTTCAAAGAATTCATTAAAAGCTCAAAATTACCATGACAGTCCTACCCTTGATGATGGGTATGGTGTGTGTAAACCTCGGACCACAAATGTATCTATGTTTGTTGAAACTGTGTGCAGTTCCAATAGTATAATTCAGCTAAACCATTAAATGCTTTCTTCTTCTTCATAAACGCATACACTTTACTCTGAAAGTAACGTTTTTCAACATATGGACTGTTAAAAGAGCAACGTGAGAGATGAGATAAGTGATGGAGTGAAAAATGGCAGAAAGTTTCGACCTCCTGCTATGCATGTGAAAAAGTTACTTTATATGAATGTGTGTTTGTGTGTGTGTGTGTGTGTGTGTGTGTGTGTGCATGTGTTTAAGCGATCAAACTTCCTTGCAGCTCCGTCAGCTCCACGGTTGTAGAAAACATTTTACAAGATCAAAGCATTTAACACTCCCGAGCCCTGGGCACCAGCCAGCTTCCTCCCAACCCATTTCTTCACACACACACACACACTTACATACACAAACACACACACAGACATACTAGGACCTGTACTAGTTCACCCAGCCTTTACCCCTGCACGTCTCGGGGGATTTTATAACACTGAAGTCACCCAAACATTCCACCTGGAAACGACCGCCACCAGGTTCTGAGATAAGCTGAACATAGTCGAAGCCCCTCAGCTCTCATCTCCTGAGCGGCAGCCACACCAGCAGCAGAGTGGTATCAGCTCGACCGCAGCAGTCACGCTCCCTCCCTCTCTCCCGTCTTCCCTATCTCCCCCCCCCTCCTCCCCTCCAGGTGCTCTTTGACAGAAATAATTGAGGTGGGGAGGTGGTGGGAGGTTAATGAAGCACTCCCAACACACAGCTGACCTTTCCCCAGCCCCTGCGCAAATCATCGCAGCACAGTTTTTTGGACATTTTTAAATGAAAGCCTTTAAATAATTTATCTAACTATAGTTCCCGCAAGGCCCTTCATTAGAGGTTGGCCGTGACATTTTCCTCCTCCTCCTCCCTCCCTCCCTCCCCCCCATCCTCTCATACTTACCGCCTCACATCCAGTCCAAGAATATCACTGTTGATTTCTCTCGCCTTTGTCTCTCTTCTTCCGCTGTCATCTCTTTCTTGGTCTCGGTGTCTTTTCCTCCTTCCCTCTCTTCCCTTCCCTCTCCGTTTCTCCCTGTTTGACATTAGCCGCATTAAAGATTGAGATCTCTGGTATGCTCCACGCATGGCTGTGAAATGACAGCCGGGCGTCAAGACATGAGATGTGATTTTTGCCGTGGTGGAATGGAAATGGAGCACATTTAATCCTTAAATGTGTCGCGGGCCAACTGACAGTCAAATAGATTGCGAGGAGGAAACAACGGAAAACCTGAAAACTGATGAATCATTCGATCAAGTACTAAACTAAACGTGCACATTAACAAGTTTGCTCCTGTTTTGTTGCCTGTGTGAGTTTTCTTGTGTAATTGAGTAGCTGGCGTTACTTAAAGAGGACCGACTCTGCCATTAAGACAGACAGACGGGCAGACTTAACCTTTATGGCTTTACTTTACTTTGTCTCCACAAGAAACAGGATGGATGGCATTGATTTCTGCTTTATACTTGACTGTGCTGAAGACAGATTTGTAAAATCCTAGGTGCTACGAATGGGTGAGAATACAGGTGCAGCTACCAGGGAGGGAACCAAAGATATTAATTAACAAACTCTCTTGGAAACAGATGGATGTATAAGTGCGCCTGAATTGAACACAACATAGGCATGAATCAAACACAACAATAACAAAGTCACCCTCTCTGTCTGGTGCATTGGTGTGAAAGACAAATATCCAGATCAAATATATATTAAGTGAAGAGCGCTGTCGTATTACAAGAAATACAATTCGTCAGGTCTGTTTTGCTGATGAAACTGAGAAAAATGAGATGTGACAAGCATTTGAGTTATACAATATTGATATTAGTGGAAATGTTATCAGATACAATGTGTGAGGCAGTGCAGAAACCCAGGCTTCCCAGGGGACGAGCAGTAGTAAGGCAATATCCTCAGACACTCACACAGCTTGAAAGGCTTCTGTATAGCTGTAGGCAGTTTTCAAAAAAAAAAAAAAAAAAAAAAAGGAAAAGATCCCAGCAAGTCATTTAAGCAGACCTCAAAGAGTAAGTGTTATTTAACCTTTTTGGTAGCCAACACAACTATAACCAAAGCAGAACCCCAAGCAAATCAACAAAGCATTTGGCAACAAAGCATCAGGGTTTTCCTATTAAAAAAACGTGTAAAATGAAATCATTTTCTTAAGTAGTGTTTATTTATTCAGAGTTAAGTAAGGTTGCACAGCTCCCACCCCCACCATAAAAAAAAACCTGAGCACATTCAGCAGTTTGACAGTCTTAAGGCTGCCTCTGCTCTGCACACAGAGAAAAATATTCCGATTAAAAACACATTTGTTAGTTTGACAAAATGCACATTGCGTCTGGAAATGCAAATACAGAAACGCTATCCCTCTTGGTTCAAGAGATGTGTTAGTCTGGCAGGAATAGACAAGTCCGGTGACTAATTTGTGCGTTCCTCCATCTGGCGCGCCGACATTACTGAGGTGGCAAGTCATAGCGACAGTGTCGACTGCTGCCGGTGACGGGCAGTCAGAATAATGATGTTAGCCAGTGGCCCGGTTACTGCTTGTGGTGCTTCCTCTGGGTTGCCTTGGTTAGAGCAGGTAATGTTTTAACTGAAAATAACACCACAGTAGGTTGATTGAGTTACTCTGTAGCACTTAAGAGCATCTTAGGTAAGGTAAGATGCTGGTAAAGGGTGGGCGACATAGCCTCAAAGTTATATAACGATATTTATTTACGATTATGATATTTGTGACAATATAGAAAGTAAAATACAGAGAGATACACAGTGATTGTAACTTGCAGGCAGCAGCGATTGTCGCTGATGGCAGACTGTCTAATTCAAAATGTGAATCAATTGAAACAAGGTGCCAGCAGCAGCTTTATAAGACAATAGCAGTGACTCACTATTATATACAGTGACAGTGACACAGCACATGACATGTTAGGCCTAGATAGTGTTTTCCATGGAAATTTAAAGTACAAGTATAAAATAACTGCCTAACACTTGAGTTTAATGATAACTAAAGTAATTTAACCTTGAAACTCTTCAGAAGCTGAACAGTATTTGCCACATAATAAGGATATTTTCTACCTGGGATACTTTATCTTGGGTCAAGCTTTTTAACCATCTCCTTCAAGCCCTGCTTAACCACTAGGTCTTTCCATTTCCTTATTGTGCTTTGAGTGCACTAATTGAGCACTCAAAGCGCTTCATAAAACATGTTTAAATTCACAGACACATTCATACAAGCACTTTTTTTCTACCTGTAATTGCTGTCTTTCTGACATTTGCACACATTCACTCTCTGATGAATGCATCACGAGCAACTCAGGGTTTAGTATCTTGCCCAAGGATGCTTTGAACCACCAACCTGCTGATCATTAGATGATTTGCTCTACTTCCTAAGACACAATCATTTATATATCACGATACGACATTGTTATGACTATTGGTATTATCACAGGTTGGTATGATAGAGTTAGAGGTTACTTTTGGTACTCAGGTAAAAGAAAAAGAGAGTTTCCACTCCACTCCTACTATATAAATCCAGACTGATGCAGTGATGCTATCTTAAAATAAATGTGTGATTAGATTTGTGGTGTCAGTTTACCCGACAGAACAAACAGAGCACAGAGAGCTGTTTTAACTGGTTCCTGATCAAAGACGGTTCTTTTAGCTTTGTTTTAACAGTCAAAAGCTAATCAGTGGAGTAACGTAACGTATCCATTGCTGTGTTTCATGGATGCAACTGCCCGTGAAGGAACATAGTATTTCAAACATATAAAGCTTTGATTGTTTCATTTGTTACTGTTGTTGTGTTTATGCACTTAATATTGTGCAATAAAAACTATTTCAGTTCGCTTCAACTTAATGGCAAAATAACTTTCTGCTTATTTTCTGAACAACATTCCCCTAGAAAAACATTCGATTTTTGGTATTCGGTATTTTGTCCGACTATGCGATTGCATTAGACTCCCTAATTGTAATTCTCTCTCACCATGCTCATTAGATCATTTGACAACAACACCATGAATCTTTTACTCACGTCATTAGTCAGGATGTGTTTTCACTCCTATAATAAATCTGTTTCTTTGCCACTGCAGTTCCCTCTTTCTCACTCTTGCTCTCTTGCTATATCAGAAGTTCTTTATTACCTGGAAACAAGAGCAGATTTATGCCTTTGTCTGGGACAGAGGTAGGTATGGTTTACAGGGTGAGTGGTGAGGGATGAGTTGTGTGCAGGATTAGTTTTCAGGCCAGAGGAGAGGGTTATCTGCCAGTCTCTTACCTTGTGCTGTAGTGGATGCAGGCTGAGATATTAGGGAAGGACTGCTTCATTAACTCTCAGAGACCACAGCCATGTGGTCTCGCTGTGGCTAACTGTGTTGCTCACCTTGGAAGACTGCTACTCTTGCTCTTTTTTTTCCTCTTGCTCTCAGTTGTGTCTGGCCCTTTCTGGTCCCCCTTTAAGGCCAGGATTTGCATTAATAACAGGGGGCGCTAGGCGAGATGTATTGGATAGATGTGTAAATTTCACTTACATAAAGATGGATGGCTTAATCTACCAACAGGAAGACATTTATAAGTAATAACTCGGGCAACTTTCCACATGACATTGTGGTTTTAAATAACACGATGACGTTTGGATGTGTGTATTACAGAGTAAAGGCAAGTGAGACGGTCCATTTAGACTCCTCTAATGCGCTTTAAATCCAGACTGTAGCACCCAAGACTAAAGCATGAAAAGAAAGTTATTTGTATCTTACAAAAATAACAATGTCTCAGTGTTTTTATTGTTTTAACAGAGGTAGGTTAATGTTTTCACCTTGCAGACTTTAATATTTTCCCGTGGCTGCGTGATTGCATTTTGATGATCTCCTGTGTCGTGTGCCTGGCGATACGCTTTGCTTGTTTCAGCGGGTCGTGCTGTATTTCAGAGAGAGCAAAGGGTGAAATGCAGCGTTCGTTTCTGCCTCAAACGCATTGCTTCACCGATCTGCTTTCAAGATCTAAGCATTTTGAGTGTAGGAGTTTTTGCATCCCATTTTTCTCCTGGTACGGAAATGCAGACAGACACACACACCCAGGACTATCACAGTAAGTGATTGGATGTTAACCAGTCTGGAATAAAACAGATGGAAGGGCTGCGCTACAGCACCAAACACAGGAAATGGATTTATTCAGCCCACCCTCCTTCTTTTTCCCATAATCCTTTACTGTCTTCTGGCCTCCCACCATTACACACTGACATACAATGATACACTGATCATCCACAACATTAAAAGCGCTGACAGGTAAAGGGGATAACATTAATCATCTCATTACAATGCAACATTTGCTGTGAAACCTTTAGTCCCGTCATTAAGGTGACACACACCACCCACGTAAATATTTTTGCTGACACCAGCAGAGGTCCCGTGTCTGTGCCCTGCTGGGTCGGAGCTGTTTTGGCGACATGAGCTGGATCTACACAATATCAAGCAAATGTTTTAGTAGTGTAGCTGATCTTTTGTGCATTTAACTGTATCAAATGTACATTCATTATACTTTTTTTTACAGATTTCCCCACTATGAAGACATTGTTACTGAAAGAGATTTGAAAGGGATTTGAAATAATCCTTTAATTCATGGGCCAACATTGCTGTTTATGTAAGAATAGTGTTTAATTAGCGCCATAACGATGTTTTCTGTCCCGCCTTTTCAATTTGAAACTGGGTATAATGTAAATTAGGAAAAATACATTACAAGAAATTACTCAGACTCTACATCACAGGAAGCCAGGCGATGATCAGTGAGCAGCAGTATGACTTCATGCCCAAAAAGAGCAGTGCAGATGTGATGTTTGCTTTGAGTGTGTTGATGCAGAAGTATAGTGAAGGTCAGAAAGAGTTGCACTGTGTCTTTGTAGCTCTAAAGAAAGCAAATAATAGAG
Source organism: Simochromis diagramma (assembly GCF_900408965.1). Classification (NCBI taxonomy): domain Eukaryota; kingdom Metazoa; phylum Chordata; class Actinopteri; order Cichliformes; family Cichlidae; genus Simochromis; species Simochromis diagramma. The sequence goes on from NW_024387030.1 coordinate 10,227,941, forward strand.
TGCCAAGAGCTGTGGTACTGCATGAGGAGTATATGAGGATGGTTAAGGACATGTATGAGGAAAGTAAGACAGTGGTAGGTGTGTGGTAGGTCCCTGGTCTCATGGTGGGGGATCTGCCCTGACCCCCTTCTTGTTTGCCGTGGTGATGGATAGTCTGACAGATAAGGTCAGAGGTCAGGCAGGATGTTGATGTTTGCAGAGGACATGATGATCTGTAGTGAGACTACGTAGCAGGTTGAAGAGAGCCTGGAGAGGTGCAGGTATGCTCTGGAGAGTAGAGGACTGAAAGTCAGCATGTCAGTCAGTATGTATGTGGGCAAATCAGAGGGAGACAAGTGGAAAGGAAAACATGCAAGAAGAAGAAGGTAGATGAGTTTAAGTACCTGGGGTCAACCATCCAAAGCAATGGAAAGTGCACAAGAGAGGTGAAGAAGAGAGTGCAAGCAAGGTGGAGTGGGTGGAGATGAGCGTCAGGGGTGATTTGTGACTGAAGGACAGCAGCAAGAGTGAAACGGAAGGCTTTCAAGAGGGTAGTCAGACCTGCTATGATGTATGGTTTGGATGCAGTGGAACTGACCAAGAGATAGAAGACAGAGCTAAAGTTGTTAACGTTTTATTCGGGAGCGAGCAGAATGGACAGGATTAGAAAAGACGAGCTGAGTGGTTTGGAGACAAAGTTAGAGAGGCAGGCCTGAGATGGTTGGTTTGGAGATGTGCGGAGCAGGAATCGTGGATATTTTGTACAATGGATGTTGAAGAGCTGCCAGGAAGGAGGAAAAGAGGAAAACCTCAGAGAAAGTTCATGGATGTAGTGAAGGAGGACATGGAGGAAAATGAGCTGCTGTGAAAAGACGAATACATCTTAGTCGTTGCTTATAGCCAGCAGCATTTATGAGTTCTTTTAGTTCAATAAAATGCGAGAGAGAAGCACCAAAAACACAGCCACGTTTCTTTTTCTTTCTGGCTGTGAAGCCCACTTTGCTCACTAAAAACAAAAAGAAAAAAATGTTAATACTTCTTACCTCAGTCCACCAGAAATAACACCTATATCCTTAACCCAAAATGCATTTGGCATAGTTATGGCTGACTTTGTGGGTCAAACATTTAGGATTTATAAAACAATTCATCTGTTTTACAGAGTAATTTAGCAAGAGAGCACATTTTAGGCTTATTAAGGCCCCCCAAGCTGAAATAGGCTTCCTTTTAATGGAAATATCAAATCTGAGGATGGCTGAAATGTGCAACTGAAATTCTTGAGTGTAATTCAGTTGGTGCAGCTGTTGCAGTGCTTAATCAATGTACCTCGCCTTTCCCCCTCTGCTTTCTGCATATCAGTGCAACTTCCACAGAACTAATTGTGGAGATACTTAATGGAGATGTCTGGCTGCAGCAGCAGACTGCTGACCATAAGAGCGTGAGCTTTTATGTTAAAAGCTGCTGCTCCTTTCCACACCATCACAGAGAAGTAAAGAAAAGGTTGCACTGCTTTTGTGTACATGCTGGCAATTACTGCGTGCATGCGCCTGTTTGAGCATCTGCTTGTTTATTTATCTGTGCCTACAATCCTGTCTTCAGATAACTTATTCACCCCTCCAGCTACTTGTTCCTTTTGCACAGTGACAGCCTTACACATCAGTGCTGTTGCCTTCTTTATTGTTGTTGCCACTCGCATTAATAATTCGCTTTTTTGTTAACCGGCTGATGTAAAGTGGGCTAATCCCTTTATGAGGGGAGAGAGTGAGGCTGAATTTGTCAGCGAGTGTTTGTTAATGAATCGAGCTTGTATCATCGGTATGCACAATGTGTTTTTGTGTAATGTGCAGGCGGGTGTGTGCGTTTTGTCTGGGAGGGGAGCAGGGCTAATTTCCACCCTGCTAGGGTCCTGGAGGACTAAGCTGCTTTTGACCTGATAAGCTCATTAGAATTCCACACTAATTACAACAGGCCCTGTTTGGCTGTCACCAGATGAGAACAACAGGTCCCGACCATATCAGCCTACCTTAGAGTGAGAATAAAGTAGGGGAATAGAGGAAAGTGAGTACAGAGGCTTGTGAAGAGGAAGAGGAAGAAATGAGAAGAGGTGCTAGAAAGACTAAGAGAAAGGGAAATTCGTTCAGTGGTCCAGGTAAAACCGATTAAGAAAATTTGTCAAGACTAGTACAAAAGACCAGTAAGTATTCTTAGCAGAGAATCATATAACCTTGATGCAAACAAAGGAAGACAGCGGCAGGAGGAAGAGGGAGAGACAGGTGGGAAAGAACAAGAGAGAAAGATTGTAAATTAGCCGGGCCGCCGCAGAGCGTTTTCTCCGACTTGTCGAGGCTAAACTGAGGGCAGCAGGGAGTGGGGCCCGATATGTCAGAATCTCCCTGGCAACCAATCCTTCAGCCGCCCCCACCCCTGCATGCACAAACACAAACACACATACACACTCTCTGTGCACGCAGCACCCTGTAGAGGCTGGGCTTTGGGTGTTGTTTGCATCCAGGCCCAGATTAAATCTGAAGCAGGATTTCTTCTCTCGCTGCCTTTTACACATGCTGAAATGCAGACATGGCTTTCTTTTCACACTTTTACACTTTCTATTCCTCCTTCGTCACCTCCCTCCTGCCATTCAGTCTGCCTCGCTCAGCCTTTCATACGCCCCCCCACCACCATCACCACCAAAAAATCGTATTTCTCGCGCTGTCTTTCTCTTGTAACTCAGGACTCAGTGCCTGCAGTCAAAAGGATCACTTGTCTCTATTCAATGTGTGTCTCTTGTGTCTGTGTGCGCACTTGCATGTGTTCAGATGTGTGCATTAACGTATCTGTCTGTTTGAGCGTGGGATGTGCTGAGGAGGGGGAGCGGGGTGAAAGCACTCACAGGGGACCGTCAGCCTCGACCTCTATTATTCCTATCCATTTGCTGTTTCCTCTCACACCGCCGCAGAATGTGAAAGGGAATTATTAGAGTATGTCGATTTGTTCTCTGTGTCAATATGAAGCATCCCTCTAATCCCACTGTAGTGCCATAGTCAGTCATTCAGACACTCTGTCTGCTATAGTCCAAAGCCTGTAGAGCCGGAGGCCTCACTCATTAACTTGGCCTTTCTAAGAGACAGGAAGCCACCCCTGAGGCCATCGCCTGTTTATGTGTGAGACATGAGTTAGATTATTTGTATGAATCTGTGTGTGTGCGTCTGTGTGTGTGCTCACGTTCTCTTGTGTGTATGCGAGTGTATTCTTAACTTGTGTGTTTGTAATCGATTTGGCTTACTCTGGGGCAGCGTGTTTGCTACCCCTCAGCAGCAGCTGGTGGGTGGGCAGAGCAGAGATGAGTGGGTTAGCCCCTGGCACACATCTGCACCCTGGGAGCAGTAGCTGCTGGCGCCAGCCATCTTTGGCTCCTCTTCTTCCCCAGGTCTTCCAAAGGCTGTGTCCCTCAGGAGATGTGCACGATTGCACATTGGTGTGCGTGCGTGTGTGTAAATGTCTTTTCTGTGTGAACAATCCGTTAAGATATGTGTTTTCCAGCTGTGAGAAAATTGTGCAGCCGTGTACGTGTTAATAGTTGTAGTGGATGTGTCATGAGGTTTGTGTGTTGAGCCACGTGACCAGCAGTGTGTCCCTGGAAGCTGCTGCCGTGTAGCCCGGATGGAGGAGGATGGTGACACTCTTTCCCACTGGGATGATACTTAATTGGACTCAGTGTTTGGCTCTTTCTCTTTATTCACTTCCTTCAATCACTGCAACAGTACCTGCATCTGCTGCTCTTCCTTTCTTTATGCTTTTTTGCACACGTGCTTCCCTTCTGCTCGTACGTTTTCAAATTAAAATGCTTTCTGCCACTGTCTACTTCAGTTCCCCTTCCCCTAGTCTTTCTGTTACTGTCTGACTTTTTCTTCTTCCTGTCTTCCTCTTCCTCCTGTCTCTCGCGCTCATCCCTCCTTCCTAATTTGAGAAACAGTGGTGGGATCGATTGGCGGTCCCAGCCTCTCTTCTCCTCGCCCTGCACAAATTTATTATTCTCTGAAAGACTCACACACTGATGGTCCCCTGGAGGGCCAGGTTGTACAGCTACCAACACGCACACGCGCACACACGCACACACGCACACACACATACTCTTACACATACGCAACCAATGTCAGATGCTGATGCATTATCACATCACTGTAGAGAAACACACACAAACAATGGCATACATGCTCACGATAACATGCACAGTGTTGCCTCATACATTATAGATGCAGAGACTAAAAGCAAGATGTACTCACACATGCGCATTAATTTAAGCAAACACAGACACCCTCTGACACAGAAACCAGAATAAGCTGGGGGATCCTGGTCTGAGTCAGCATTTCACGTCTACTGGTAACAGTGTAGCTTTATGCGGATCAGTGATGGCATAGTTTTGTCAGCCTTGTGGAGATGTAGGAGGTTATATAATGACCATGATGAGAGATGTAACCCTAATCTTAAGTGAAAATATTGTATTTCGATAGAAAAGGCGGTCCTTCAGGACATGTTGGTTATAGCAATAAAGAATTTTCAAAGGTGGCGTTCTTACACACAGACAAGCTAAAAGATGTGGGTGATGGCCATAGTACCAAATATTGTAAAGATACGTGTGTGATGAAATTGAGTAAAATCTTCAGTTTGTTCCAATCTGTGGCTCTTCGGTGTCTGAAAGGCATGTGTGCAGGAGAGTTTTTGAACAGCGACGCAACATTCTTAACCACTGGGGTCATTTCCACTGTGAAACAAGAGAGCAGGACTTCTTCACTAATGTACTTTCAGTTAGATGTCCTCTCTAAAGTCTCTCTAACCTGCATAAGTTTACAGTCCTGACACCACGTATGCTGATACATAAACATAACCCACTTTCACCCAATTATGACCTGATTATCAATATGCTAATTAACTTAATAAAGAGCAGGTGTTATGTGAAGTTTATCACTTTTCAGGCAGGGTGTTAGACACTAATAGTCTCTTTCACTGGACATGAATTCAGCCCAAAAGGAGCAGAAATGATATTGATGATATCTGTGTGTGTTGAGGCTCTTGGGTTGTCCCTGACTGGACTTCATGAGGTCAATGAGAAAACGGAATTGCCAACTCATCATACGACTTTGTTGCTTTCATTTTGAAAGCAATGTGAAAATGTGTTGGAACAGCTCTCACCACATCTTGCATTTGCTGTTGATGTGACTGCACTAATGAATGAGCTAAATACCAAACTGCAAGGCAAGGTGGAAGCTTTCACAAGAAGGTTGCAGTTTCTTTCAAGACAAAGTTTAACAAATCCAGATTCAGATCCTCTCTCAGTGGAGATCACGTGTCTGCTGTCCTTCATATTTTAACCTCAGACATTAAACCTGACTCTAATGCGCTTGTTTAAGCCCAAAACAGACCAGATTTCTCTCACTTAGCACACAGAATTAGCACCGATTTTGTAAAAACAGGCACATTTTGTTCATAATTGATTTTAGGAACATTGATTAAACAGTGATAATAAATGCTGGTGTTTTTACTAGGTTCATTTCACATTTCTAGTGCCTAATTGTGGCGTGTGCTCTTACCAGCTTATTGGTGGTCCATTGGGAAAATTAATTGCCCTCCCCGGGTCTAGAGCATTAGCCATACACAGTTTATATAAAAATGTAGATTGGTTTAAATCCGTGTGTTTACTTGCTAGCTTGCAGTGTTTTCCATTTAAACGCAGACGTTTGAAATCCTTCAGCCCTAAAAAAAATAACAAAAAAAACCCCAATAAGAGAAAATAACAAAAGTGAAGAAAAATTAATTAACTCTGCACTCAGTCTGAATACACTTCACAACCTCTGAAGCAGTGACCTTTCAAACTCGTCACTTCACTGCACACCACATCAACCTGGATGAATAAGCTAAAAGCTGGGCTTCAAAAATAATTGAAGAACAATAGTTTTACCCTCCTTTTTTATGATTTCCCCACATCGCAGAGCCACACAGGTGAACTTGAGTAAAACAAACTCTGTAAGTGTAAAAGATTTTGAGAGAATTTGAGCAGAATTTGAATTGTGGGGTTTACTCTCAGCAGAGGGACAGAAATGCAGTTTGTAAGTCAGTCCTCCCCGTAGACGCTCTGATTTGTTATTTTGTACACTTTGACCCGGGGTGTGAGCAGAGGGTTGTGTTTTGACGAGATGGTTATTAAGAATGCGCTTCTGATCTACGGGAGGCTGATGGCCTTCATCAGTTCCCTCTCTGAATCTGAGTGCTGTCGTCCTCTTCTCCCTCCCGTTTACGACTCATCTTTGACTCAGGCTGCGACTTCCAATTTCCACAGAGCTACAAATCACCCACACTAACTTCGGGATGCTGACTTGTCCACGTTCAAAGAAGGTTTGATGGTGTAAGCTAGGCTAATAGGCTGGAAGTAAGAGATGCAGGGAGAGTGCAGGTGGGTTTTTCAGATAATGAGGAACTTGTTTTCAAAGGTTTGGATGATGATACCACAAGCTAAAACCAGATGGGTAGTAGGAGGGGGTTATATGACTTTCATCTACTTGAAGGCGAAAGCAGATCATTCTTTTTTTCATATTATGCCACAGTGTCTGCTCTATACTTTTATCCATCTATAGTGGAAAGCAAAGCTCAAATCATCCAAGGCCCTGAATGAGATCTGATCTAAAATTGCTGCTTTATGGCATACTCGACATGTTTCATTTCATTAGCCGTTTAAATTGCTCTAGCTGAGTAATTTACCTTGCATTTACCGCTGACCATCTTGACTTCGCTTTAAATACGACTCCCGATAGCTGCCTTTCATCAGCTTAAGTCTCCCTTAGATGTCATCTTCTCAGATGTTCAGTCTGATTGAGAAACAGAGAGAAAATTGAGATTACACTGAAAAGTGTCACCTGCGTTGTGTTTGAGCTCACCGTGCGGTAATATCTCCCCTGCCTGATTATTTAAGGAAACTAGTTTGAATGAAACCCTGGCCACGTGAGTTCAACTAGCCCAGCGCGCTGCATGCAGAGCAGAGAGGCAGGATTAGTAGCTACAGTGGGTGAATGTATCAAAGCCTGTGTTTTTCAGAAAGCCCTGCAGTTATTGCTTACTGTTAGGCCTATAAAGTGGTTTGTAGTATATAAAATAATCATAAACATTATAATCTCATTCTTGCACAAACATCTTATCATAAAACAACAGCGGGCATAAAACTTCATTAAAGGACAGAACATAAAAGCAACATAAAAGGAGTCCAATAAAATAATGATTAGGAGAATTTTAAACTCATGCATAAAAAATTGGATTTCCGAAGATTACGCTTATTTTTGCCAAATTGCACCAGCTGAAACGCTTGGTTGCACATGACAAAGACAGATATACACATGTGTGTGTAAAATATCTCTGTCCATCTAGTTTTTTCCGATATTAGTTCTCAGACCGTGAGGATGTGCCTTTGTTTTTTCAAAGCTGCCTTTGAAAAGTGGCATAAGAAGGACTGATGAGTCTGATAACAGCACACACACACACACACCTTGCAAAACACTTGCACATGCACTCTGCACGACACAAGCCCGTATCACACAGTGCCCAAGGATGGCAGACTTTCACTTTTAAAAGACTGTTATGGAAAGACCCATTACAGTGCAGAAGGTTTCAACCTCAATTATATGGAGAATATATAGTAGTCAGGTCGCTAATGAAAATGGAGGAGAGTGTCTACTCTTGCAAACAGCTTTCTGTGAAAGATGGGGAAGTAATCTATTCTCTTTACGAGGAGCAGTACTCCCCCCCCCCCCCCTCTGATTGCCACAGCTTTAATGAAGAGCTTACATACCTGAGGGGAATGATTCAGGAGCAAAGCATCAGGCAACATATTGGATGTGGCTATTGGATGAAGTCAAGAAAAGCACGGTTTTACATTATTTGTGTGTGCGCGCATGTGCATGTATGTGTTGTTGATGCCTTCTTAGTTTAGCTTGAGTTAGTTTTAAGAAGCAAAAGAAACATAAATGTAGTGTTTATACTGAATATGTAAGCAGGTCAGTGAACACAGGAAGGTGAGAACAGAAACACTTCTCTGACAATGTGAAGGATGCATTCAAACAAGAGTAAGGGTGCGTCCTAGATCCTTTTCCTAGCCACCTTTCTTTGATCTAGATGGATACGTCATCGAGATCAAGGAAAGGTAGTTAGGAGACTCGATTAGGAGTTAGGAAAAGAGAAGAGCGGTGCACTGAGAATTTGAACGACCTTATCTGACGTGTGACCCTGGACATCCATCCAGTGTCGAAACTACAGCGAGCAGAAGATAGCAAACAAAATGTGTATCTTACTTCACCAGCGTCGTCTTACCTCGCTGTTTAATGCGGGTCATGTAAACAAGAACATGCTATGACAAATATCCCGTTATTATAAAGGTTGGTATTTTAAAGAAACAGGAACATTTTGGGACAGATTTGCTAACGTCTGCAGAACCACAAAACTTCTTTTGACATAAAAAATCTGCTGAATTTACTAAAGAGGCACAGTGTCAGTTCTGTAACTGAAAGGTATGGAGAGGAGCATTTTTGTGGCACTATGGCATATGTATTTGTAAGAGTTTCACTTTCAGGGGGTCGCTTGTGCGTCTTTATGGGTTTTTTTTTTTCTTTTTTTCTTGACCTTTTGCTCTTTTCTCTCCATTTGTTTCACCTGTGTTTCATTCCCACATGTGCCTAATCACCAATCAACCCTCTGTATCTGTTCTCATTTCCCAAATTGCACACCGTGAATTCCTCCAATGAAGCCAAGTTTGATTACCTAAGTGAAACAGCGTATGAATAAAAAGGAGCTGTTTAGAGTTCCCCTCTTGCTACACTTCATTTGTCTGTCTGAGGTAAAAAAAAACAAAAAAAAAAAGACAAACCCATACACACACACACTTCTGCAAAGGATGCACCTGTGTGTCCTCAATTATAGCTCTGCCAGCAAGCCTCCTCTGTCCTTCACATGCATTTCAGGAAGAGATATCCTTCAGCATGGCGTACTAAGATTGATTTCCTGGTCGCAGGCAGGAGGCCTGAGGACAGAGGAGACAAAGAGGGTCAAATTAGTGAAATTGAAAAGCCCGCTATCCCGTCTTTCCCTTTGTCTTTGTCATTTCGGTCTGTTTATCCTCGTCATTCTCCTCTTTTTAGATTCATGTTTTGTTTCATTTTGGGGCTTTGTGTTTCTTGCTTCTTTTAATTGGCCAGTAAAGGCTAATTTTTCATACAGTCTGCCTCCAAGCCTTGCATTTGTGTCCTCTCTCTTGCACCACAACCCCTGACAGCATTTTAGACCTGTGCCATTATGATAGGGATGACTAGGTCTGGCTGAGTGAGCTTGTTGGTGGGACCGCTTTTACTATGGTCCTCATTTAGACATGCAGATGTCACATGCAGATGCCCCATTAAGACATCAGATTAATGTCTAAAAGCAGCTTTGCTGTATATTCACACAACGCTGATACTGACACTTTGAGCACACATGATGTAACATCTTCTCATCCTGTGTCTGGAAAATTACTCTGACCAATGAAAGTCAGAGTTATTAAAGCTAAATGCAGGGTGTAACCGGGAGAGATTTATTCCAGTTACAAGTAGTTGTTTTGGTGTCCTTAACTTTCTGGCTGCAAATCGTCTGGGTAACAAATTTACATTAAAAGCAGCCAGTGAAACTTTTCTTGGCAGCTGGTGGGTTTATTTATTTTATTTTCTGTCATTGTTTACCAGTCCTTGGAGGGTGAACAAACCCTAATCTTGGACACTAAGTAAGAGTTTCTGCAGACAATGTGCAATCAGTGTTGTTTACACTACAGCTGTCCTGCAATCGAATCCAATCAAGAAAGCTATGCCTCTGCATGCCTGCTCTACCTGTGGTTAAAAGAACAGCTTGTCTTGTTAATCATTTGTCATAAATATTGGTCGTGGTAATATCGACTGACGCACTCAAAACCGAAAATAAATAAATAAATAAACAAACATTCTATCCAGGCTAACACGAGCTATTACGCAAAACTCAGAATAAAGAGGGAAAGAAAAAAGAAAAAAACTCAAGTCTGCGTTGCAAAAGATCAGGCCTGGGTTAATACACCAAGCCAGAGGGAGATAAAGACAAAGAGGCGGAAAGAGAGAGAAATAAGATTTTATTTAAGAGAACTCGCCGCTGCCTAGCAGACGCAGAGCGCAGCGATGTGAGGCTGACCTCTGGAAGGAAAGCAGCAGCAGGGGTCACAGAGGTTGATCCAATTCTGGGCAGCCAGTGCCAACACTCTGATTAAGAGGTGATGAAGAGGGCAGGCCGACCATCATCTCCACAGGTGGATTCACTTTGGGATGCATGTGGGCCTGGGAGGGGGCGGCACTGAAAGTTCAAGCACCGTAGCCAGAGGGATAATCAGCAAAGGCGCTAAAATTACTTTTGAGCTGTTGTCTGTATTTGCCTTATCCAAATATTGCCAGATAACAAAGGCGCACGTCTGCTCCACTTGTATCGCTCCCAAGCTTAAGCATTGTTTGATTTGCTGTGGTCAGGAGCTTAAGTTAGCTGGTAAATATTAACACCACAAGGAACGTGGCCTTTTTTCATGGTTGCAGGTCAGCCCGCTCTCACTCCCGAGGCGTAACATGCCGACGTTTTGTCACGTCCCGTTCCTCAGGAACGCAAAAGGAGACCTTCGGCGTTCTTATGGTACGCGGCTGAAATCCAGTGCAATGACGCGGTAATAGACGTACCAGCCCTGTATTCCAGCCCTAAACCTAACCTTATCCCTAGCTCTAACGATAACCTTAATCCTGACCTTAACCAGAACTTTAATGACGTTAAATAGCGTGTTTGTAAGCGATTTGAAGAAAAAGAGCGAACATGTGTAGATTCAGTCCAGACGGTTCTCATATTTCCTCATTTTTCCGAGGTCGTCATTTAGGAACGTGGTGGGTAGCCGAAAGCGTAATATGTTGACGATTTGTCACCTAGCGTAAAATGTTGCGCTAGGTGAGAACGTGTTGCGCAGGTTTAAGAAGTACAGTGTTTAGACAGGTTTGCACCATTTAATGTTAATCTTTATAAATCTCAAATGAACTATTACAGGCTTGGCCTTCTGTTTAAGGTGCACGTCATGTGATAGGAAAACTGTTTTCTCTTGTCATTGTCGTGGGAGAATGGCCCACCCATCAGAGTATCAATAAACATATGTCTGTGTGTGTGTGTGTGTGTGTGTATGTGTGTGTGTTGGTGATTAGGGTGTGAGGGTTAAATGTCAGTGATATGGTGCTGGGGAGTTCCTCTGCTGGGTAAAAACCTGAGCGACTGCTCATCTCTAATTGGACCTATCTTAGTAACCTTTCCGCAGCCGGGGGTTCCCATTCATCACCCTCTGTCTGTCTGTCAGCCAATCAGAGCTGAGGCAGGTCCTCATGCACACTGTACTTCTGAACTAATGTTTTCATCTTTAATATTTTACATTTTATTATGTTTATACCTTTGTATTTATGTTTTTTTGGGGGGTAGGATTTTAAATTTAGGGGATTCCCTTAGCATCCTTCTCACTGACCTCACACTTCAGTACGCGTTATTGTTGCCAGCTTAGTGCCTGTGTTGCAATGCAACACTTGTAATGCAATGACTTTTCTGAGGACTTTAGGGACTTGCTCCCCTGCTACAGGCCCAATGAACAGCAGAGCAGCAATGCCCATACATAATGCCCATTTATCTCACACAGTGAAATGTGTCAAAGACAAAGTAATAGTCTCTCTGTTAGTTTAACTTTCTTTTCTTATAATTTTATTTGATGTTGAATTAGTTGTTTTAGTGTGGACTGTCAGAAACAATAGACTGTTTATAAAAGGACATAGCGACCATGAGGTCAACCATCTGTTAGCCAGGCCCTGTGAAGCGTCGATCTGAGGATTTTGGCTGTTGCTATCTTAAGCTGCGTCCACACTGGAAGCGGCCCACTCGTCCCACATTGCTTTGCAGCTGACAGCTGATTGCTTATGGACATTCCAGGCTCCGGTTGCTTAAGGAACCTTATTATGCTTTTACTGCTAGGTCATATGTCAATCAATGTATTCTTCAGTGTCATTGGTAGTCACTTCTGTTGCTCACCTGGAAATTGATAAAACTTTATCTTGCACCCTACATATTTCTCATCTCCAGTCCATCTTTTATGTACACTCTATGGAAAAAAGGGACTTTTGTTATCTCTTCCCAACTTCCTGACAATGAAACTGAGCCAAAACATTAAAGCTAGGCTCAGAAACCCTTTGTAAATTAATCCTTCTTATGTGGGAGCTCCTTTCCCATTGTCCTGGAAATGGATAATACTCCCGGTACAGCTTTGGTATGTCACCAAATTTGTTTTGCAAAGACTCCTAATCTATTTTCTCCACCATGTCACTTGTGTGTTACTTTCAGTGACAGTTCCATTGTCAGTCCAAGCAAAAGAAAAAATACCATTGCTGTTTTGCTTCTGTAGTGTTTTCTGCAGACATCCAACCCATAGCTACCTGTTTACACCAGCACACACATGCCCCCGTGTTCATTCAGCGTGATGCATTTACAGACAGAGATTATTTCGAAGAAATGTGCTAAAAGCTGGTTAAAGGTTGCATTAGAGAGAATATAGACACACATACAAGCTTGCAGCACATCGTCACACATACGGAAAGTTTTGCTACGTTTTTGAATCAGAGGGGGAATTGGTCCTGTGCTGTCGAAAATGCAGAAACGGGTAAGAGACAGACGTGAAACCAGACAGATGCGCAAACAGACAGACTGACAGCAGCAGCACACAAAGACGGAGGGGAGGCCTGCAGAGAGATGTGAGAGAGTGTGTTAATCCACATGGCGTAGCATTTCCTCTGTGGATCAGTGTGCGTTTGAACTTTTCAAGGGTAGGATGGCAAGGAGCGATCGGCCACTCTGTAAATGTCAGTGGATCTGAACAGCCGGAGCCCAGACAGCCTTGTGCCGTCGCCTGCCACTCACACTCTTCTTTATCCATCCTTCTCTTTTTTGTCTTTGTCTGGGAGCTGTTTATTTTCTCCTCTCCTTCCCCATCCTCTGTTATCCCACCCACCCTCTCCATCTCACTTTCATTATTGTCTTTTACCTTTGCCTTGCCATTGCCTGCAGGAATATAGCAGATCCTGTAATAGACATGGCTGGTTTTTGTTTCTTTGTTTTTCTCTTTTCTCACCCTTTTCTGGATTTCTGCTCAGCCTAACTCCACCTGACTAGTAACCGCTCTGTTTCACATTACTTGGTTTCAGAGACCATATTGTATTCTGGCTTCTTGCCTTTATATTTCCCCTAATTTATTAGCCTACCTTTATTTTTCTCTGCTAGTAATTAGATTTTTTTGTGTGTGTGTCTTGTAGAAGATGCTGTTTTATTACATTCTTCCAAACCATCTTCAATTTCCAAGGGAATTATCAAGGGAGAGTCCCTTCATTTAATTTGTACGGAAATTAATTTGTCAGTGTAAGAAATAGGATACTTGCTAATCTGGTTAGGCCAGCATTTGTCCCACCCCCTCCCACCACCACTTTAGGCCGCCTCTCTGCCAGTGTTCAGGAGCGAGGAGGCAGAGACAGTAGACAGGCACGCCGTTCTTGGAGACGAGGCAGGAATTCAAATAGAAGTGAAGGAAAATACAGATCTTTTGGCGACAAAAGAAACAGTGAAAGGGGAAGTGAGAAAGACACAAGGAAAAGAGGAAGAGTATTAAAATCAAAATGCCAAGAGGCGGGGTCATAAAACGACTGCCTTTATTGAGCAGGGCACAGTGGGCCAGTTGCTGCCTGCGGGCCTTTTCTACTCTTGTACTGCACTGCAACTCCACAAGTCGTACTCATACTTCAGTTCGGTCCAATGAAGCTTCCCTGTTAGGACATTTTGAGTAAAAATGTAACAGTGGGAGGGTAAGGCGATAAATTAAAGAAATGCATATATTTTTGTGCTGTTGTTGCAGGAATATTTTGATTTCTATTTGTGAAAATTATGTTTAGGTCTTTAGCTGCCAAAGCAGAGGCAGGGTGGGGTGGACTGGCAGGTGACGTTCTTTGGCGTTAGTCTGGCAGACTGGGCCTGTGATGTGACGGCTGGCACAAAAGAAGGATCTAGAGTACAAGGAGAAAGAGCCAAGGATAATTCAAACTTAACAAACAAGTAAAACTCTAGGAATTAGCCTAAGCGTTACACCCTAGCAGCAGAATAGTCTGGCAAGAGTGAATGGAAGGACCAGGGATATATGTGTACTGCAACTTGCCGCGCCCAGGCAGACACACAGACAGAGGTGAGGGAAACAAAACTGCCGACCAGCAGTGAAGGCACGGGGAACATGGTATTATATTTAACTGAGACCCAGGACATGTTGGAGAGATTACATCTCTCAGCTGGCCCGGGAACACTTCAGGATTAGCTGGAAGAGGTGGCTGGAGAGACCGAGGTCTGGACGTCCTTACTTCGGCCGTTCTCCTCTCTACTTGAATAAGGAGAAGAAAATAGATGGATAGAGATATGCAAATTGTATCGGTCTTAAACTTAATGAGTGAAATGTTCCAGCATCAGTGTCCACATACTTTTGGTCAAATAGCAAGTATTGTTAAAAATGTATGAACATAGAAGTGCTCGCTAATCCAAGAAATATGGAAATTTATGTGCATTGCAGTATCTATCAAAAACTGGAGAAAGAATGAGAGGAAGAAGAAGAGAGAGAGTGTGTGTGTGTGTGTGTGTGTGTGTGTGTGTGTGTGTGTGTGTGTGTGTGTGTGTGTGTGTGTGTGTGTCCCTCTCAGCTCAGTCCCATCCCTCCTGGCCATCTCTCTCTACACTCAGGCAGTCTCTCTGGCTGTTGTGTGTTTGTCTGAGATATGGACTTGGATGCACCGAGCGACCGCCCACTCCACGCATTCCTCTGTAGTCCATCCGCTTCCCTTGGACGTTGAACAAATTGATTTGGGCGTTGATTATTCAAGGGGCATGTTTCATAACTTTTGACCGGTTTTTCCCCACCTCCCACTCCTGTGTTTTTCTCGCCGTGCATCTGGCTCTTTCTATCTCACGCCCATGTCCAGCTGCGGCTCTGCAGGATACCGCAGAAGGAGGCCCGTGGGTCGTGTAGTAACTTCAGATTGCAGTTTGAAGGAAGTTCATACAGGGAGGTTTTGACTTTGTTCACTTTGGTCGCAGTTTGTTAACAACATATTACCTTGATTTGTGCAACTGCACATGAATGTGTTAACTTTTCTCAGTGTTTAATTATTTTATAACACTCCTGGTGATTAAAAGGAATCACTGTACCCGCGGCTGCATAAAAATCTATATGTGTACACTAATAATGAATATTCAAGAAAGATCGGACACCAACTAATAAACCATTCATCACAGGAACATGAGCTGAGGCAGAGCTGCAGACACACTCCTGCTTGTTATTAATATAAATGATCACCAAAAATGACTAATCGACTCAACTCTGTCCCTCTCTCTTGAGCCAGGAAGTCAAATGAGTTTCTCTGAACATGTAGCATAATTTAAAAAAAAAAAAAAAGAAAATCCCAATTATGATCAAATTTAAAAGGGATTATTTTCCCGTCGTCTTCAGTTCTAGACGAAGCTTTTAAAAAGCTGCAACAGCTGTAAGTAGACTAGGAATTTAGTAATTACTTCCATAATTGATCGTTTTCTTAATTAAGCAATCAACTTTTCAGTTCAATGTAAAAAGGCAGTGTCCTGAAATTGTTGTTTTTGTCTGCCAAACAGCCTCTAAGACCTCTAGATAATTAATTTAAAAAAAAAAAGCTGGGATCAGGAAATGTGTCTTTTTTTTGGAAACAGAAAAAAAAGGCTAATCAGTTATCAAAATAGTTGCTGATTAATTTCCTGTTGATAAACTAATTTCATCTCTACTTAAAAGAACCGCCTGCGTAGAGAGAAAACCGACTTCTTTGACACGAAATATCACACGCAGCTAATTAGCTAATCGTTCAGCTTTATGCTGCTTGCATAAAGTTGGGTCCATCCATTAATAAAGAGTAAAGCTGGCATGAGAGCTAACCAAAAAAATAAAATAAAACTATCAGTTATTTCTTTAGCCACTGCTACCCTCATCAAACACCTTACACAGATCAGCAGTGGGAGAAGACAGTGAGCGAAGAGTGACACACAGAAATGAGCCACAGAGTAAATGAGAGCGTTATAAAGAGAAAATGAGGCACTAGTGATTAATTAACTCCTCTCGCTTCCTCGTCCTGTAAGGCCAGGATAATTTTGTGACTTTATACGACTGCCGCAGTGCTGTGCGCTCCGGCTCGGTCTCGTACACCATGAAACATAGATCAAGAGGAAAGTTTGAGCGCGGAGAGACTGTATTATATGAGCCTTTGCTTGATTGCTCTGCAACCAGAGAAGAGTGAGGGGGAGGAATAGCTTTGGCGAACTCGCTAATACATCTGATGTATTTCTTCCTCTTGAATGTAATGCACTCGCACACCTTATGCAATACAGAAGTACTTGAAGATATAAACAGTCCACTCTGATGTACGAATCTATCCAGAATTTTGCAGCTACTGCTTCCTGTTGAGCCCTTTGGCTCTGTGTGTGTGTGTGTGTGTCTGTGTTTGCAGTGTTTGTGTATGAGCATGACGCGCCATGTGCATACGTCTTTTTATTGTCCTCCAGCACACTGCTGTAATCAGGTAAGCCTACCGGCAGTGTTATCTCTGTCAGGTACTGTTAACCACTAGCTAACTCCTCCACAGTGCTCCTTCTGTGTTTCATCCCTTTTCTAGCTTTTCTTTCCTTTTTTCCCCTCTTCAGCAGCCTCCAGGCTCTCTAATCTGCCTCCCCGATGGCTTCCCTTCCTCTCCTACCTCATCTGGTTCCCCTCTGGCACACTTCATCTCAGCGTCACCAGAACTATACATAAGCCTTCTTCTGTCTTCCTTTGGCTTCCTGGGTAGAAAAAGATCCGTGCTGTGTCATCTGGGATGTTGATATGCGTCAGTGGATTTGAGTGCACCCTGTGATTATGCTGTATAAAAAGGATCCTTTGCACAGTGGACTCACACAGTACATGTGTCACCTGTTTGCACCAGACCACATCAAGTTAATATAGTGTAGACTACATTGCTACTGTGACTTCAGAGCCTCAGCATAAGCATTTTTGCTAATCCCATGCTGCCTGTTTTTTATTTTTTGTTTTCGTTTTTTGTTTTTTTCAGCAAGCAAGATTAAGTTTGAACGAGAGAGAGAAGCTTTAGCAAATCCCATTCATAACCATCAACAGAGAAAGTCGTACTATGATTCAGGTAACTCCATTGAATGTGTTCCAGAAGGCATTACCATCACAAACACGGTCCAGAGGTCCAGTTATGTGACTAGCATAACGGGACCTAGCAGGTGAAATTGCCTGTAGATCAAACCCATTCTTGTACCAAGAAGTTTGTTTCATGGTTGAAGCTGGGGGGGTTTGTGGGGATCGACTTGCCTGTGGAGTCAGCCTCAAGTGGCCAAGAGAGCAAATGTCTTAGGCGCTTCAATATGCAGCCCTGAAGACTGTCACTTGGTTAAAACAGGTTCCACATACACAAACTCATTCATTTTCATAGCTAACAGAGGCTGCTGATGAAGCTAAAACAACTGTGAAACATATGTAGAGAAAACCCGAGTTGTCCCTAAACACAACACTGGCACACAGGGAGGGCCTGTGAAAAAGGAGAGGCAAAGTTCAGAGTGGGTCAGCATACAGGAGCTGTATGGTAAAAAAAAAAAAAAAAAGGGGGGGGGATTGTAGAAATTTTATTTGTGATCCAGAGGGCAAGTTTCTTAAGAGGGTTGATCAGGTGACTGGGCACTGGAGGAAACACAGGAGACAGGAGTTACTAAACATTGATGAATAAGCACAGGAACCAACTCAGAAATCTAATTTACTACCACAGTGATGAGGACAGTCTGGTGCAGAGCCCGTCACAGGCAGCTTTAAACAAACAGCCTTCAATGAGCAGATTGCTTGCAGGTGTGTGACAGCAAACCTGCTCTACCCGAGGGCGGAAACCAGGCGGGATCAAACCACCTGCAACCAAACACAGAGAAATACGAAAACAGTCTTCCCCAAACCTGAACCACACACATCCATCACCATGATACATTTGTGGTCAGAAGTACATAAATACACTCATCATGGGAGTGAATGTCATGGTAATTTGGGGCTTTTTCCAGGCTGGAATAATTGTACAACATTCATCTTTGATGACTAACCACTAATCTACACAGGTTCAAAAATATATATACACTCACCTAAATCTTAGCCATGGCCTATTAACTTATCCTAGTGGTTATGCTTGACTACAAGTGTTAGTTTCACTTTGCAACATAAAATATATTTTTTGACAGCACTCATTGGATTGACCAATACTCGGAACAAAGGGAAAGTTCAAGAAACTCAGTGAAAATCTAAGGAGGAGAACTATACATTCCAAGATCATGAGTTCAAATAATTGTACACAAGGAGAGGAAATTTTGGTTAGGATGTTCAGGAGAAATCGAGGAACTACCAAAGCTCAAGCCTGACATTAATTTGAAGGGGCAACTTGCTAAGGTATATAATAGGAGTGTGAGTTTATATTTGAACCTGTGTATAGAACAGTTACAAAAAAAATCAATAAAACCCCAAATTACCCTGAGATTTACTCACATGATGCACATGTAGTAAACCCCCAAAGGCTCATTCTGAGCCACCAAAGAGCCTGATTGCTAACAGCAGTTACTGATAACTTCCTGTAATTGATACATTTGGGGTCCATATATAAAGTAAAACATGAAAGTAGCTCTTCCACGTATCTTCCCCCCAAATTCAAACCCACCCACTGTCTATCCTGTGTGTGTTTGGATTGAAAATGAAAGCTGGCAGTAAGAGTGTTTGCCAAGGTGTCTCTTTGGTGGATAGATGATTTAGTGGGTGATTCTATGAGGAGATTCCTCTGTGGTCTCAGCTGGGATGGAGTGAAAAAGATAGCGAGGAGAGAGTGGGGCGGGGGCCAGACTGCCCTAGTCATTTGATGGAGAGGTGGAGTAGGACTGGGTAATAAGACTGCACAGGTGTCCGTGGGCACACACACACACACACACACACAGAAGCCTGAGCACATGCACAAAATGGTCCAGCAGATTAAATGCACTGCAGGTTGTGTGAGACCAGAGAGCCAAGCAGAGAGAATGGGAGAAGGTGTTGAGTCTGTGTGTAAGCTCCAGGGCAGCAAAGTCTTCCTCTACCACTAAGTCAGCTACTGATCTCATTTCTCCCCAGATGGACTCCTAACACACTCCCATCAGGGGACAAATATATATTCTCTCTGTCTCTTTTGCTCACACATTCCTGCACCAGCGACCTTTTCTCTTTATTTGTCTCCCACTCTCTTGCTATGACTTCATCTGGGGCCCTTGCTCTTTGTGTGTGGGGTTTTTTTTTGTAGTTTTTCTTTTGTTTGTTTCATTCCCTCTCTGTCTTTACGTTCCTCCTCCACACCTACACCTCTCGAACTCTGTATTCTTCTGTTTGTCTGTCACATAATTTCATCCTATATCATGCAGTATCTCAAACACCATTGCCCTCTCTCCTCCTCTTTTGATCAATCATTGCATACAGGTGCTGTTAAACTGTGTCCTCTGGTGAACCGGCCACCCCAGAGTGTCCCTTGAACCTGCCTCCATCCTTGCTCTTTGTCATCGTTCTCATCGCCTCAGCCCTCCAGCTCTTGCCCCAGTTTGTCAGCGAAGCAAAACTAGCTGAGTCTCAGAGCCATCATTCATCTACCCTCCGCCCCCCCAACTCCTGACGCATTGGCGGCTTGGCTGGTCTCAGACAAATAGCATCACGGCAGATAATACAGCCACAGCCAGAAAAAGAGCCAAATAAATGGTCCCTTCTATGCCGACCTAATGGTCCTGCTTTCCACTTGGCCAGAGGACAGTGCTTAGCCTGGGTACTACATGGATACAAACGTCCGCTTGGAAAGAGAAAAACTCACAAGCCTCACAGGCACCTTATGAATAAAGCCTGTCAGCTGTCAACATATCCCTAGACAAATACAGTGCTTATCGGGGGGATGTTTATTGTGCTATTTGCATGGTGATGTATGAATGTGACATGAAGGTGTCTGTTGCAGGAGTACATAACGGGGAGATAATTCAAATCTCAAAGCCCTAATCACATCTAAAGCGCTATCACATATACGCTAATATCCATACACATGCAGCACTCGATAACCTTTGGAGATCGGCGATAGATGCCAACATATTTCAAATTGTGCGTCTTATTCTGAAGTTCAGGGGGGAAAAAACCCAACAAGATGTCAAAAGAAAATGCATTTTACGTTGTACAGTTTAGCGCAGCTGCGTGTTAAATATTGTCAACGAGAACGAGGTGTAAGGAGACTGCATAATTAAACAAGTCCGGAAAATCCGTTGCATTGTGACATTTCATTTGTGGTTCTCACTGGAGATAGTTATGCCATATGTTATGAATTTGTCTCCTCTGTCAACGCACCAGGTGGTGGGATTATTAAGCAGTTGTAATTATTGAGCTATCAAGGTGTATCACAACATGGCATCAATATATTATTACTACTATACTGTTTATCTATCAAAAACATAAAACGAGTTTTTCCTTCTTTCTTTTGTCATTTTGCAAGTCTGCGTTTATGGAGAAAAATGTAGAATATTGTAATTTTAGGCATCGTCATGGAAAAGCAAAAGCTTTCTACAGAAAAACTAAGTACACCATTGCTGTTTTCATAAGAATTATGAGGGTGTGTAGCAGTGAGATCATGCTAAATGTGTTTGGTTAAAGGATGATCAGGGAGTGTGAGCACCTCTATAAAAGGCAACGTTTTGGAAGTTTGTTCTGTTCTGGAGCATTCAAAAGAACAATCCTCCCAGGAGTTCATGTCCTATTGCCTCAAGGTCAGACTGTGCAATGTTCAGAGAAACTACAAAAAATGTTAGAGCTTCATCTCAGACTGTTTGAAAAATTATAACTGAACAAACCACAAGACTTCTGGGACAATCGCCTTTGGACATACGAGACCAAAATGGATATGTTTATGAGCACAAACACCTCAAACCAACTATGAATCGCAGTGGACTACAGGTTGTTTTGCAGGTACAGGACCTTGACACCGTGTAGTCATTGTGTTGAACATTAACCTCTCTGTATATCAAAGTATTCTAGAGTCAAACAGCATCTGTCCAACAGCTAAAACTTGGCCTAAACTGGGTCACATAACAGGACGATGATTCCAAGCACGAAAGCAAATCTACAACTGAATGGCTGTAAAAGAAAATAATTAAGGTGTTGCAATGGCCCAGTCAAAGCCCAGACTTCAACCTGATTGATATGTTGTGGCAGGACCTTAAGAGCGCTCTGCAAATATCTGTAGACCTCAATGAACTGAAACAACGTTGCAAAGACGAGAGGGAAAACCCTTCCAAAATGGTGATATTCAGAAACCAATAATAACAATTACATAACATGCTACATGCTACTGAATCATGCAGCATACTTAGTATTTCATAAGACTTCTTTTTCACACAAGTGTATCAGCTTAGCTTCATTTTAACCCAAATTTGGTTGTAATGTATCCAAGTTTTGCTTGCATGCTAGTAAGAATAGCCTACATCTGGCTCTTCTGAAATTGCATTTATAGTCCCTCCAACTATAACTATAGTACGTAATACATGTAGCAAAGATTCATTTTTTCCACTGTTGTTTAAAAAAAGCAAAAGGCAGATTGCTTGACTTTTTTCCCTTTAATTGAATATCCCAGTTAATTGTTTATTGTCCTCATCACTTTTTTAAGTCCTTAAGAAAGTTTTTTATGACCTTATTGGAAGGACTAAAAAGGACATTGCAAATCACAGATGGGGAAAATGCAATCATTGCCGGTTTCTCATCTTGCTGTGATTAAGGCTTGATTATGATTTCTTTAGGGTCACGGAAAAAATCTGGCTTGGATTAAAAGAAACAAAATTGAGTGGCAGTAAGAAATCAAAAGTGAGAGTGTGCTCTGTGAAAGCCCATATCCACCTCCTTTACCCTGAAGGTGTTTTTTTTTTGTTTTTGTTTTTTTTTTTAAAACATTTGCTTCTTGGAAAGGCAGTCGCCAAATAAAAAAATTAAATATGTCTAAATGAGATAAAGCCTAATCTGATCACCTAAAATGGAGAAGAAATGGAGTTCAGAGCATCAATAATTTACCATGTTGTCGTTGCACTTGTAAACATTTGAAAGTGTTCGCACCATCATCGTCATCATAATCACTGACGATGACAGACAGGCCGCCACCATTACTGCTGATGCTGACTATTTCCTCTCTTTCCATCTATCACTGATGGGCCTTTTTCCATTCTCCTTGATCATGGCTACTGTTGTCGCCTTCTCTCCTGTAGCGTAATGACTCAGTGTGTGATGCTGGATGATTGCTGACAGTGTGTCCTATGACTCACATCAGGGTGGTACTGCTGTCCCAGCACATCTCTACACCCCCTCATCCCGCCACCCTATGTGCATCCTCCTATGCCTCCTATACTCTCCCCTTCTGCTTCGGTTTGGGATGCACCTTCCTCACTAGGTAGGGGACATCCACTAATAATAAGTAAACATACGCACACACAGATACCTGTGCAAGCCCGTTGGATAGCTATATAGAGTTTACTGTGTTTTAATCAGTCATCTCCTATTTTCCCTCCCATGTGGAGTGTGATAATAAATAAGTAAATAAATAAAGCTGGAGAAAAAAGGGGAAAGCTGACAGGAGGCAAAGATGCCATTGGAAAAAAGGTGATGAGGCCGTATTAATGCTGGAAATAAGTTTGACTGTGTACTGAATGTGCTGGTGCTACAAAGGTATAAAATATTGCGACACTTTATTACACACAGCTGCTCAGGTGTAAAACATACTCTTTAAACAAGACAAATTTTAGTTTAGATCCACAAATAGAGGAAAAATATAAATATAGAGTAATATTCTTACTCGTGATTGTCACGCTCAGATTATCGATCTGTAATAAAATGCTAAGCATGTCCCATGCTGCAGTGAGGTCTGCTTCACACAGACACCTTGGCTTGTTTTATGTAAATACCACACTTAAACTCTCCTGCTTTAAAGAGTTTGGGGAGTCATAAACCGTGACAGAACCCCAGGCCTTACCACTCCCTATAAAACACTGACTGTTTATGGATGCCTGTACCTGCAGCTTTCCACCCATAAACGCTTTCCTTTGTCCTTCTGGGAAGTGGACGGAGGAAAAGGAGCGAAAGGGGACTAGATTGTGTGACTTCAACCAGGAAGTGTTCCCTGTCTGTAGTTTTGGTAGATAGTTTGCCATCTGCAATAAAACTCTAAATGAGTGGAGAGGCATGTAAGTTTCTGCAAGTAAATGACATTTGAACCGTGACACTGATAGCATCTGTTTTTTGTTTTGTTCTTTTCTAACCAATTAACGCAGAGCATCTTAAGAGCTGTTAAAGATTTCATCCCATTCCAAAATGACAAGGAAACACTTGATATTGAACATCGATATTTTGAAATATCGAGCTAACCTCCAGGTCTGAAGCGGAGAGTCATAGAAATGCAAGAAATACGCATTTATCTCAGTAACCAGAAGGGGGCGACTCCTGTTTTTGCCAAAAGCCTTTGGCTTTTTCGGTTGTATAGACGTATATGGGAAAACAGCTTCCTCACACTGAGACCTCAGCGAGCACCTTCTTCATGACTTCATGGACTCACTCCCTAGTGTCGGGTCATATCGAATAGATAATGAAGTCCATTTTGTAAATTATTCATTCTGAGTCAGGAGGATTTGATTGCTTTTGTGCTTACCGCTTACTCCCGGTCTCAGCTGAGTTGAAGACACAAGTGTAGATGTACACTAGATTTTTGCCATGATTTTAATATTTCAGTTTGGAAATTTTGTTTGTTTTGGGTTTTAACTTCTTCTCTTCCTGGACAACAGGTGTGGCAGTATTGTGTGACTTGCGACACCTGTTGTCCAGGAGAATGCTGCAGTGGCTTACTGCGCTTTAATGGTGAGCATAAATAGAGACCATTGGACCAATGCGGCAGGTATACTGACACCTTTATTCAGGATATGCTCATTGGCTGCTCACTGGACAGCATACGGTTTGCCAAGATGGCAACTCAAAGCTTCATAACAGGACTACATCCAAAAGTACTGCTTATAATATCACACAACAGATACATATGCAGCTCCCATTTATCTGATTAGGAGAAAGCATCCTCATTTTTCACTGGCTGAAAAACTTGATTTTCTGTCTGCATGGAGAAAAAAACAATAATGCACTTTTGTATTTATGTGCGTTGTCCTTTCTTGTAAATGTCAACAGTGAACAGCTTCCCCTCCCCTGCGCTTCTTTCTGCTTAGAATGTAAGTGGACTCAGTGCCGTCCGCTTGGTGCCATTGTCATTGTTGAGCCAAAGTTCTTTTAATCACACCGCTGCCCTCAACCCGCCGTGATTTACTAGCTCTCCCCATCCATGAGGCCTCTGCTCCAGCCAATTGCATTAAAGAGATAAATAACCAGACCAATAAAAGTGTTGTGAGCGGGCCGAATGGGTCCTGGAAAGCTCGCCGTCCATTTGGTGCTGTAAGCAATGGTGTGGGGGGGTGCGGTATCAGAGGAGGGGTGGGGCTTTTAGTGGAAGGTTTTTTAGGGGTGATATTGTGATTGGTGGTGGAGGTGATGTCATGTCATCCATCTCAGGGAGCCACTTCATTAGGCTAATGGAAGGGCTGGACCGCTCACTGTTCGTTCCTGTGCGTGAATGTGTGTGTGTGTGTGTGTGTTTGTCCTTCCACTGATGGCAGCTTCCAAGGCTAAAGTGGTTATGAAGGCTAAAGTGATTTTATTAGCCAGGCACATAGCCCATCACTGTGTATGGGCATAAGTATGTGTGTGTGTGTGTCCATGTGTGTGTCTATACAGTCATAAGGCTGTACAGGTACTATTTTAGGTGTGAGGAGAAAATACAGAAATAAACACACCTTATTTTTTTAATGTTTCGACTGCAGTCACATTCCTTCAGTGACTTGCAAAAAACGTGAAGTGCAGGGAGAATACTCAGCAAACTTTAGAGTAACATCAATGAAGGACTTTGATTTGTCACTGACTTAAATTTGCACGTCACTTCAAATGTTCCTCTTGTGACGAGCGAAGAGGACAAAGGGAAATGCTCTTGGAATCTGCTGCACCGCCCGACCTCCTCCCTCTGCGTCTCGCTCTTCCTCTCCTCCTCTCTCTTTCCATCGCTTTCTGTTTGTCAGTTTTTCCGCCTGAAACCCACACGGGCTGCCGTCTGGACTTCTGCTGCGTTTACAGGACGCAATTCCTCTGATTCGAGTCCGTTTTAGCAATTTTTTTGATTTTTCACATGCCGGGACCCGTCTTTGAATTGTTTTGTAACAACCAGGGGCTTGCTCCATCATCTGAACTGTCCTTTCCCACTGAAATATCTCTCATCTTCTTTTTTCTGTTAAATAGTTAAATAGATGTTTAATGGTTGGCCTTGATGTGGGTCTGGCGAGTCTGTTCTTTTCATGCCTTTAAAGTTGAGATGAATTCAGTTTGTTACAGAACAAATTCAGTTTAAATTGATCAAAAGCAGCAGCACCTTAGAAAACTCTTTCAGCTTCCCTTCCCTTTTGTGTGTGTGTGTGTGTGTGTGTGTGGCTCTTATCCTTAGACATAAACCACGAGACATAAACATAGGATTGTATTAATCTGTTTATTCACAGTGTTTATAGACTATAATATGAGGTTAAATGTAATACTCGTGCATCCAGATTTTCACCATGGAGGTGTTAACGGAAAGGAGTAGCCACACTGTTCCCAAGCTGTGCAGTATGTTTTATTCAATAGCTTAGTAGTTCTCAAAGAAAGTAAATCTTTAAAAAAATGATCGGCTAAAGCATATGCTCTCTGCACCCATTAAGATGTGTAAATGAGAGGAAGGGAAGGCAGGTAGCCCTATCAAGGCGCTTGTATCCCCCACATATAGACACACCTGCTACCAGAGCAAAAGTGCACGAGCCAAGCTGTTTGCTATTAATATTAATTCCTCCAGTATTCTGAAAGTCATCAGCCACCCTGAATAGGAATTAAACTATTCCCTTTTGTTTGTATATTTTTTGTCACCATGATTAATTTAACTTCTCTGCATGCTGAGATGTAAGGAATGCGTGGTGTTGTGACCTCCACAGATTTGTAAATGCGCGGGGACATGTTTTTAAATTGTGGGCAAACACTCCACTCCTTAAAAAGGGTGAATCCATCCATATTCGTCTGTATTTTTTTATTTAATTTATTCAATTGTAGTCTGTTTTTAATTGTTATCAGGCAATTAAACTGATATTATTTATCTTTGCTAATTATTAATGATTTCTTTAATGTCAGTTTTTCAGTAGTTTGTGTAATATTAAATATTTATAAATGTATCATAGCTGATTAAAAACAGCTATTTTATTCTGAAAATATTTATTCTTTATTCTGGAAATGATTTCTTACCAGTTTATTATTGCTTCTATTATTTTAGTATTTGAGAATGAAATTATTTTTAAAGAGATTGTTAGTATTATTCATCTATATTTAAAGTCATTATGGGGTTGCTGATAACCATGTAAAATAGCCATAAACTATATATATTCTTTGCATTAAAATTAAAAATTTAAATCAAATAAATACTTTTTCATTTTATTTATTTAGTACATCATTTTTAAACACTGTTTATATACCTATTGTAAAGATGCTGCAGAGATTTAGATTTGTTTTTTAAATCTGCTAATATGTATCACACAAATTCAAAAAAAATAATTTGACATTGCAACCATTATTGCATTAATCTAATGGCAAAAGCATCATAAAATGTAACATTAATAAAAATTAGCAACATTGTTATTATTTTATTTTCATAGTAAAATGATTATTAACTCAACTTTAGATATGAATAATTGATTATTTATTAACAGTGGCCATTATAAAGTCTTTCTTTTATCTATATATAAGCTACGCCAAATTCCTGTGGGCTCAGACTCTATAGTACACATTCAGTTTCTCTGTGTACGTATGTTATGTGCTTACTCCTGTTTAAGTGGCCTTTGCATTTCAAAGCGCAGTGCGTGTTTGGCTTGTGTCCGGGTGTGCGCACTGCACACTGCGGTGGCCTTTAACGCCTGTCCCTGGTGCAGATCGATTTTGTGCCTAGCCAGCAGCCCGCTGCTAACCTTGAGGTAAGTTGGCGTAATGAGATCGCATCTGACGGCATTGACTCACACCTGACAGCACTGACACTCAGCTCCCAGCCAGGGAGCGACACAGACGGGCAGAGTGGGAAAGGGTAGGTCCTTTGTGGTCGGCTATACTGTTAAAAGCTTTGTTTTGTTCTATAAAACTTATTGCAGTTTATGAAACCTTTCACTGGAGACGGAAGCTGGGTGAACATGTCCGTGGTCCACAATCATTTACTATAAAATCTCTGTGGAAGATGTTGAAAAGAACGGCAGGTACGTTTGGCATTCTTCTTCCACGAGAAAGCCAAATTTTCAGGATCGACCTCTGTATTATTGAAGCCTGAGCCGCCGCAGCCTCTTAGAGTTCAGTACAGTTGAATTCAGAGTGTAGCGTTGCTGCTGCTCTGTGGGATTTGTCTGTAGGCGGTGCTGGGTTATGCATGACCCACTGTCTAACCAGACTCGTGGTAAAAAGCATATTTTCTGGCCCAGATTAAAACCTCAGCAAGCCAACAGGGATCACTTATGCGCCTAAAACAATGTGAAATTTGATCTAAAAAGAATTAAAACATATACTGCCCATCTAAGCCGTCAGTGTAATGTACCTGCACACATATTATGGGATGGCTCTTTCCTTTAAACCTGTGATAAGCATGCTGGGGCTGATTTCGAGATGCATGTATCAAGCTAAAATTGGATTCGATGAGCCTGGGATAACCATTATCTGAGTGGTGGTAATTGAAACAATAATGGACATGATAACAGCTTGGCAAATAGCATTGATCCATCATCTAAGATGAGCCCTCTTTGTGCATTAAAAGCATGACTAAATGGTGCAAACTGATATTGCTCTCGGTCATGGCTAGGTCGTGTGGGCTAATTGAAAAAGAAATGAGTAAAATGAGGGTTTTGTGATGTGTGGAAGTGCGATGAGCCTCTCACCTTGCCTCGCTCGGGCTTTCAATCCCTCGCACAACCTGGGATTAACCGAAGACACGGCATGATTTTTGCGGAAGCGTGGAATTGGAATTCAGTTTCTGTATATCCACGCACAGATGTAGTCTACTAAGCCAGTGGGACCCAGATCGATAGGAATCTAACAGTTTTAGCACCTGAGCAGCTCAGGAGCATCCTCGGCTGGTTACGTCTTAGTCTCGGCCTTGTCTACACACTCCTCCGGCGTTACTTTCCGGGCTGCAACCTGACCTTGACACGTTTTCTCATCTGCCTGCTTTGCTGCTTTGCTGATGTCCAACTTTCACAGGGTTGAAGTGGTACTCTGCTTCACCTAGCCTATAGATTGAGCACTGCTGGGCTGGGTGAACACATGGAAAATGAGATCGCTGACCTACAGCAAAGGTTAGACTTCAGTAAGCACGAGCACTCAGATGAGGGCCGGTGCAGGAGCCGGGGCTTTAATAAACTACTGCTGACCATAAGCCTATTGTTTTACGTCTCTCCTCTGGATATCTGTGCATGTGTGTGTTTGCGTGTGTGTATGTGTTTAATGTAATGCCACTGGAGCTGCAGCCCTCATTGGGGCTAGCTGTGTTAAGCTGAAATGCTATTATTGATTACACACAGAGGTTGTGATGGAAAAGCAACAGCCAGGGAATGAGCCCAGCTCCAGGTGCGTGCATGTTTATGTATATGTATGCGTGCGTGTGTGCATGTAGGTGTGAATGTGGATGTATATGTGAGCCACAGCTATGCTGTCCGTCGGCCTCTTGCTAATCCATTGTGGTGGTGGTGGGGGGACAATGGCACAGGGAAATAACCAGTGAGAGGGGAAGAACAGTATTTGAGGGTGAGGTGATGTTTGTTGTATTTTTGAACATCCTGTGAGCCTTTCTTAGATTTTGCGAGTATATATTTTTAAGAAAGGGCCCTTTTCCTACTTGCTCTCTAGCTCTTTCTGTCCTTGTCACATGTAATCACTTAAAAATGCTTATGTCATCTACACACACATGCAGTAAACTCATAAAACTACATACAGTACTTAGAATTATACATATAAGAGCATATACAAGCCCCTTTTCACTCTGTCTTTCTGCCTTTCCTTCACAGACACCTGTGGTTACACACACACTAGCATACGTTCACTCTCTCTCACACACACACACACACACATCAAGTCTCACACTCTCCACCACAGTCCCTTTATGCGAGGCCTGCCTGGCACCCAACTGTGAGGCACTTTTAATTAGAGCCCTGCTGTTAAGCACAGACCTCCTCCAATGGTCCCATCCACTTCCCATCACCTCCTTCCTCCAACCCACACACCCTCCATTGCACACAGACCGCCGCTGTGCTCTCTTCACTCCTTGTCCTTTGAGACCTGAAGGCGTTAAACACTGTACCCAGAAGGCGAAGAAAATGCACGACCCCTTTCTCTAGATCCTTTTTAAGCTCAAATTCTGTAAACAGTCACATTAAACTGCGCCTATATAACTATGAAAGAACAATTACAAACATTGGTGGTTTTTAAAAAAATTGAATTTCATGGAATTTACTGTTCTGTTTGGTTTTGTTTCTGAATGAAAACGCTCTTTAGTCTGCCTGAAAAATGGACTTCGAGTGCTATCGGGTTTGTGAGCAGGAAAGATATGCAACACATGCACTCTTGTAACACAGTCAGCTGTGCAGCAATGCTCAAAATATTCCTGGAACTCAAGCTGCTCCATCACACTCATAACCTGCATTCTTCCATTTCCCTTTTTCAGCAAGGCCAAAGCCCTTCAGAGGAAATAAAAAAAAAAGAAGAAGAAGGAAAGAAAAACAAGTCTCTCACATTCATTGATTCTCTTTAGCATCTGGTTGCTATGATCAAAGGGCTATTGTGTTGGGGGGTCTGTTCTCTAAGCTGCTTTCATTAGGAACCTCCATAATCAGGCGTAAGTTGATTAGAAACAAAGCAGGTGGGATGATGCTACGTTGAGCCAGCACTGGAATTTCGAGCTAAACTTCCCAAAGCCTTTGCATTGTGTGTGTCACTCAGTCCCTGGCAGCAGAGGGGAGAAGGGGATTATAACCTCACAGCATACACATAATGCACGCTAACCTCAGTCAGAAATCTTTGGGCTGGGTAAGAGCGCAGCTCTGTTACAGCTTCAGAGGGGAAAAATGAAGCAATAAGGAGGTCTGCTTATAACCCATTAGACCCAGTTTGCCAGCAGTAAATATGCCTCGAAAGGCCGCTGTCTGTACATTTGGAGGTAATTCGGAGAAACAGCGAGCGCTGCCTCCATCTGTGACAGCTCGTCTTCAGCTTGATGTGGGAAGACAGGTTGTTTAGGACCGTGGGGATTGAGGGATGAAGAAAGACCAGGGTGTGAGAGGAGGAGGTGGAGGAGGAAGGCTGCAGCTGTTGTTGTGTGTAGTTTAGATTTGGTCTGCTGTGGGTTGGCAGAAATCACAGCAGAGCCAGAGAGGCATCGACAGATATATAGATGGATAATTTCACCTCTTCCTTCCAGCTTCCTCACCTCGCTTTATGTGCTAAAGGCCCCCTTTAATCCCGGGGATTTAGCATAAAAGGCAGAAACAAAGCGGCGTCTCCAAGCCACCTTGCGTTTCCTCCTCCTCCACTTTCTGTGTAGCAAATGTCGCTGCACCGAGAATCCTCCGCTGTCTGCCTCTGTATCGACCTTTCGTCTTCCTCAGAGGAACATAGAGCCGGCTCCTGCTAGGGCTCTTTTCCTTCTGTTCATGGGGTGGGAGGTTTTTTTTTTTATTAGGATTGTTTTTAAAGATTTTTTTCCCCTCGCTCTCCCTCTGTCTCGCTCTTTGCCCAGGGTTGCGGATATTGCCAAAAGGAGAGAGGAAAGAAGAAGAAAAAAAGGCAGGGAGGGGAGAGAAGGGGAGAAAAAGCAAGAGTAGAAAGAGAAGTTATTTTGCTGAAGGACATTTGCAGAGGCTGCTTTTAACACCCTCACCCCTCCTCTCCTTCCTCACTCCTCCTCCATCCCTGCTTAAACACACTTCTCCCCTTTCTGCTCTTTAAATATTGAGAATCGCTGAAAATTCTTCTGCTCTCTGCCTTTAGACGCTACTGGCCTCCCAACAGCTCACCAGGCGTGATGTGTTTGGATGGGCTGAAAGGCCCCAGATTGCACAACCTCTCTGCCCCAACTCCAGGCCCCAGGAAACTGGTCGGAGCTCCGCTGGTTCCCAAGCTGCACCTCTTCCCCGACTCCCTGTGTTCTCTGTCTGAAGGCCAAGCTCCCCCTCTGGGCTGGCTTTGGCTGCTCATTTCCACAGTAACAGGGGGCAACTCTCCACAGACTTGGCTTTGTAACCTACACCAACATGCTTTTGTGCAAACACACACACGCAGCTGAAGCAGACTGCAAGTTTGTAAGAGTCACTGTACTCATTACCTCTCACTGCCCAGCTTACACACATCTCTGATTTTCTTTCACTGGCTGCATTATAGATGCTATTTAAAACTTTGCTAACTAGTAGGGTGCGGACGCCTGTGTTGTGGGCCGCTCCAAAATGAACCACTGCCTGAGTTTTGATGTGAATAAGAGCTTTTCTCGAATGCTGCATTCCTCAGCGTATGCGACTATTGTAGTTGTTGTATCTCTAAAAGGAAAACAGTAAATAGCTGCTAAATAAAGCCAAAGCTGTAAAAATCTTAAGTGTATCTGGGCTAACTGTTGGTCAAAGCACAGCTGGAAACCAACCCCCCACATATCAAAAAGCGAGAGCTGCAGACTGAGATCATAGACATGTTACTGCTTAACAGTCCACTTTATGGGACTGGCTGTCTTTGTGTTTTAATGAGGAGGCCATGGACGAGTGGAAAGGAGAGGAGAAAGATGGAGGGGTGGTGAGGGTTGGTGGGGTTGTAAGGGAAGATGAGTGATTAGAAAAGACTGAGAAAGAATAAAGGATGGAGTGTTTGGAAGAGGTTATCGTGAGGTTTAGTGTCCCCTTTCTCTCTCCACGTCTAATTAGGAGTGAAAGAAGGGGTTGCCGGGTCCTCCTTTAAGTGCTGCTTTTAATTTTTCACATCACATCCTGATGATTTTCTTCTCTTCTCTTCTCTTCTCTTCTCTTCTCTTCTCAAATCTCTCTAAAGTCAAATGACCGGTTTGTTTTTCTTTGTTTTATTTTATAGCCTCCAGAAATAAAATCTACACTCTTTCTTCAGGATATGTTAGTTGAGCAGGGCCTTAAATTGGCAACAAACTTGGACGTCTGTGTGTGTGTGTGTGTGTGTGTGTGTGTGTGTGTGTGTGTGTGTGTGTGTGTGTGTGTGTGTGTGTGTGTGTGTGTGTGTGTGTGTCTCATTCCTCTGAAAAGTGTTTTGAGCCTCCGGTGCACTGGCATGAGATTGGCAGTTTGCTGTGTGCTGATAAAGTCAACGTGTGTGTGTGTGTGTGTGTGTGTGTGTGTGTGTGTGTGTGCGCGCGCGCAGGCATTTAAGTGTGCCTGCTGGTGAAAAGGAAGGAGGAAGGAGGAGTGCAGCCTGGACACCTCAGGAATGTTTTCCTGATAACAAGTTCTTCCTGCGCTGTGTGCTCGGCTGTTGTAATTTTATGTGTTTTACTGCACTGTGACTGTGTGTGTGTGTGTGTGTGTGTGTGTGTGTGTGTGTGTGTGTGTGTGTGTGTGTGTGTGCGTGTGTGTGTGTGTGTGTGTGTGTGTGTGTGTGTGTGTGTGTGTGTGTGTGATAGTGGAGGGCAGGTTTCACTGCTTTTCAGTTAGCCACAAGTTTATTTTTAATCACAGTGGAGTATGCAAACATGCAGCCAAAGCGTAGCATTAAAGGAGTCCACTGGGGTCAAAGAGATGTAGATTTTTTCATCGTGCAGTGAACGAGTTTTGGTTACGTACAGACAACACGTTCTCACTCCCAAAGCATAACATTTTACGCTAGGTGACAAATCGTCACCATATTACGTTTTCGGCTACCCACCACGTTCCTAAATGACGACCTCGGAAAAAAGAGGAAATATGAGAACCGTCTGGACTGAATCTACACATGTTTGCTCTTTTTCTTCAAATCGCTTAGAAACACGCTATTTAACATCATTAAAGTCCTGGTTAAGGTCAGGAATAAGGTTATGGTCAGGGCTCGGGATAAGGTTAGGTTTAGGGCTGGAATACAGGGCTGGAACGTCTATTACCGCGGGAGCGTCATTGCACTGGATTCCAGCCATAACCCGCCGCGTACCATAAGAACGCCGAAGGTCTCCTTTCGCGTTCCTCAGGAACGCCGCGGGACATGACAAAACGTCGACATGTTACGCCTCGGGAGTGAGAACGGGCTGGTACAGATGTACGTCCACAGCTGTGGAATTTATTTAAATTCAGTAAACCAAAGAGTCCAGGTCAGTTACAATCCCAGTTCAGCTAATGTCATTTTGAGCATTACCTGCAAGCCTCTTTGCAACCCACTGTGTCTGAGATCCCCGAATAAAGCCATGATCCACAACTATAAACTGCAGGGGTCCTAACTGAAATGCAGAGGATCAGCTCCTTTGTGTGTTTTTGAGGATTTTAACTGTCTCAGATTTTACTCCAAATCAAAATCACACAATCACATCAGTGAAAGAAGATAACAGCACAAACACACACACACACCACGCACATTCCTACCTTTGGAGCATGACTCCAGCTCACTGCTCATGCCTCATGTGCACCGGCGCGTGCTCTGTGCAGCAGCAGAGCGCACACTACCTCGCGCGTCCTCTCCGCCGCTCTCCCCTCCGCAGGCCGCCTCATTAAACTTTCAGCTGAAAACTCTTTTTGCCGTTCGGTCCCAACTGGCCTCGGCATAAGAGGAGTAAATTAAATTCAGTCTGTCCACTGGGTTTGAAGTCAGATGGAAGGATGGCATTTGCCGACTCGGTCTGCAGTCTCAAAGCAATGCGCTGTGGCCACAGGTGGTGCTTTGTGAGCCCTGACATCAGCCTCACAGTCTGAAATGACCCGGGCGCTCCTAGAATATACGCCGTCTTTGTTTTGTTTTTCCTCATTTTGTCTGGTTTATGTCTTTGCTCGTCCCCTAGAAAATCTCGGAGATGGCATCGACTACGACCAGTTGAAGAAAGAGGACATTGGCAAACTGATCAACGAGACTCTCCAGATCTTTGAGCGCTACGGAGGACCGGACGCCTATATAAACATCAAATACATGATCCCCACCTATCAGTCCTGCCTGACGAACTAAGGAGAGAGGAGGGGGCTGTCAGCCATGTCCACGTCTTTAAGATTTAATTTACAGCGGCATGTTTAAAGTGCTATCAGTTTGTTGTTCTGTTCCCGTTTCTTTAGTGATTTATTTAGACAGCTGATGGAAAGTCCTCGGTGCATACTGACGTTTGTTTCAAAGCCTCTTTTAAAATGTATGAAAACATTAAAAATTCTGTTGCATCTAAGTAAATCTTCCCGCAGAATCTATTTTTTCGCCTTTCAAACACTTATGTTGCTGTTGAAGCGTTGGCCATCTTGGATTTATGTCGGCTAAAGAAGATGCCAATGTACAGCGACAAGACTTACGCTGGCGTCCGCAGCTCCAGCAGCAGCTGTCTCCGAAGCACATGTGTATTTATGATATTTCGAAATATAAATATAAAGTATTTTATATCTCCAGATCTGAAAGCAGTTATCGCTTCACCACAAAGGTTTCCTTTGAAAAGCTGATAATACTGTTTGAGATATAGAAAAGATTGGTTTCAGTAACGCAGAAACTGCGGAGGGGTTTGGGTTTTTTTTTCTTTTTTGTATCGTATTGTACTACTGCACTCATTCTGTCACTAACCCAGCTGGAGACGCAGCCTGTCTGAACGTGCATTTATGTTGGATATTTGAACTCAAATACCCCACAGTGATCTTAGGGAACACTTGGTGTGTATGCGGGCTTATTTGTTGGTGTTTGTGCATGACAACACGCCTGGCTCGTTGTTTATCCGGACCAGCCAGTAACTCAGTAACCAGCTCTCTGTTCTCACACTGAGTGAAGCTCCCCTCTCTCGCTCTCTATCCTCTGCTGTAAACTTCTTCACAGACGCAGCAGAAGTTTTAGCAGCCATATTTCAGCACGCACATGCACATACACTCACTGACACATATACATATACAACACTGCGACCCATGGGGGAAAACACAGCGTAATTGATTTCTGAAACTCGCAAGGACACTTGCGCCATCTCTTATTGTAAGTCATGTCTCCAGCGAAAGCAGCTTTACAGGCCTGCGGAGGAATCTATTCTCAAGCAGAAGACAGGTTCATAATGCTCATATTTCAACCTCAGCACATCCTGAAAGGAACGTTACTGAATAGGTGTTCCACACTGCTGAACTCAAGTCGAGCTGCTCCTGCCTCGTGCTTGATCTGTGAAGTGAAAGACGTAAGGTAGTGCGGAGAGGTCCCATTTCGAGACAAAGCACATATTTCACCTTAATAACTGCAGCTGCATAGCAAAACAAAGATAGCAACGGTATAGCCATTTGACTACTTTTTAAAGGGGTGCGTTGTGGAGGGAGTGGGGGGCGTACAATTTCACCCGTGTTCTCACTTAATGAGCATATCGAACTCTGAATAGCCTGCAGTTCTGTCGAACTGTATCAGTGACGCCCCGCTGTCCCGCTTCACCTGTCCAATTTTACTGAGCCACAGGCTAGCAGCTGGCCAGCAAAGAGCTTAGAGATAAAGAGGAGAACTAGAAGAAAAGGACAAAGTGAAACAGGGCGAACAATTTTGTTAAGCTTTTTTTCAAATCTTGGTTTTAGAAATGGGACTTCTCTCCCTTGTTCACCACCGCCCCCTCCCATCTTTGAACACCGTGTCATGCAAGCCATATTATACGGATCACTTTGCTTTGTCACACTTAAAGGGCCAGGCAATGTGATTTTTTTTCCCAATTAGGTCACATCACAGGCGCTAATCGAACTCATCGGGAAGAAAGGGGACAGTGTGGAAAGGAACGCTTGAGAATATGGTTTCAAAAAGAAGATCAATTCAGAGTGAGCCTAACCATAACTTCTACTTTCCTAAACCCCTTTCACCCCCAACCGATAGCTGCAGGAGGTTTCTTCCTGTTAAAAGGGTGTTTTTCCTTCCCACATTTGCCAAGTGCTTGCTCATAGGGGGTCGTCTAATTGTTGGGATTTTCTCTCTATTCTTGAAGAGTTTTACCTTGCATATAAAGCACCTCGAGGTGACTGCTGGTATGATTTCAATTTTTGCAAAAATGACCTTCAAAACAAATAATTTCAGCAGATAATGTCCGTATGCAGATTCATGGATTTCTTGAGTTTTTGGTCTACAGCTACATATTTTTAAAGGTGTTAGATGATATGAAATATGAAGAAAATCTTATATATATTTTTATGTTCCACCTTCAGTTACTTTGATACAATAGCATCTGCTGTGATCCTTACACCTATGAGGAGATCTCACAAGTGTTATCTTTATTTTGATGCCAGGATGGTTAACACAGAGTTTGCAATTGCACAGAAACACTCACTTTATCTTCATAGGTTAAATCTAACCCCAAACTAACCTTAAATCATACTTCCACCTTAAAAATCGAATCATCTCCTTGCTTTTCCCCACAATGTGAACGTGTAAACATATTTACACCCCCACAATCTGAGCAACACGCAGTAATGGCAACCCAACGCCAAGCAGCTACACTGCTGTAATTGCTCATGCAAGTAATAGAGTGAAGTGCGAAATGAACAGGAATGAAGGCAGCCATTGAGGTTATTTGCTCTATCAAAAGCATCGCCGCATGGCTGGTTCAGACCTACAGGCCAGAAAGACATGCATGACATTACCCGAATTCTTTCCCCCCCACCTTATCTCTCGTCCTGTTCTCAGACACGGAAAGACAAAACAAAACACAGCGGCAACAAATTTAGCACGGAGCTGAAATGATCCTGATCATAATATGCTGACCCTTCTCCCCTCAGTCATAATGAGCAATTGATCATCTTATGACTGCAGGTGCACCAACATTCACAAAGAAATAAATTGCCACCCATTCGGTGCATTTCCTCCAGTCATAGAGCGCAGGTTACAACAATCTGCTCCTCTTCCTTACAGCAGATACTATCTGCCGCAGATAGAGCCACATTATTATTTTCAGTTGAGCGGATTTCCGAGTTGTTTTGTTGCTCTCCTTTGGTATTCCTTGTCTATTTTGAAAGATTTTGCTGATAGCTCGTGGAGTCAATGGTATTAATCTAACGTGTTACTTAACGACCTCACACCAACCATCCTGTTGTTGTTAACAGAGATAGCTGTAGAGATAGAGGGGGAAATCTGCTGATTCTGTTTGAATCATGGTTAGATGTGTTTATCCCAGTTTCTGCACAAGTCTAACACACTTCTGACTGCATTTTGGAAAAACATCGTACTGCTCACTGGCATGTTTTTTATAGGTTTGTGCTGTTTTAAGGTGTCACAAACCCAACATTAACCATTCCTGCACACTTACCTTTGTCCTTAGTGGGGATGAAAACCACAAATTCCTCTGAACCGCTGTTAATTTTGACAGTAAATTTTGATTTAGCTTTAATCACAGTCTTTTGAACAAAACACCATTTAGTTTAGTCTAATTTTAGTTGACGAAATCATAAGATTATAGTAGGCGAAGTTTGTTGTGTTTTTCCCAGTGAGAGTTGCTTCGCATGTTTTAAAAAGTGTCTTATTTTTCTTGACATCAAATACAAAATGTGTCCATATATCTGCTTGTCTCTTCTTCCCAAGTGTTGTCGCGTTTTCATGAGAAACTAATTCATGAGAGCTAATTGTATCGGTCCAGCATCAATCAAACATCCCTTACAAACTTACCCCGACTTTCTACACTGGGACAGAACCGCATAGTGTCAAAGCAACAATGTCGTCCAGCTACGTTGCTACGTTGCAGGCTCTAGGTTGACTTCAGTAAGTCACATGTTACTGGGACGGCTTTCTCTAATCCAGGATCTCTCTTGATGGCCACTCTCTGTTACAGCTCAACTTCACGGGTCAACCATAGATGGTGTGGGGCCCACAGCCACTCGCTCCGCTCCAAGGTTTATTATTAGCTTAGCAAGCTCAGCCACTCACAACAGCTGCCGCCGCCATGCAGCTACTCCCACCGAGGAGCACGCGCGAGCTATTTCACTGTCGGAAACACTTCGGTACGCCGACGTGGGACCATACATACAGAGACGTCATCCAGCCACACAGATCAACACAGTTGACTACTCAGTCAAGTGAGTAGGTGCGTGTCTAGCTCGCACCCCAGCAGCAGCAGGATGAGACGCTTCTCTCAGAATGAACAGTGACGTCGTGAGAGCCGGCTCCACAGAGCTCAAGTTTGTCCTTGTGCATCTCCGTCTCGCCACATCATAGTGGTGGCAGGCCAACAAAGGCTTTTATACTGCAGTGAGCTGCGCAACAAAAGCTACACAAACACGCTGATAGCGTTTTGTTGACGGAGAGGAAAAAAAGGAGATTGAGAAAAGGCTGAGGAAGGAAGAGGAAGGGAACAATTATGAAGAGGAAAAGGCACCATGACAATGCCTGTGCTGTCTGTTTGAGAGAGAGAGAGAGAGAGAGCACGCTGAATAAAGAGGAGGACAGGGAGATTGGTTGCACCTGAGCTCGGAGACAGACGGGCAGCCTGAGATGAATCCAGCACGCAGAGAAATGAAGGGAAAGAGAGGCTGTGTGGGCCACGTCGAGATGGATGAATGGAGGGAAGGGGGATGTTGTGTCACCTGGTAGAGAGAGCTGTCTAGCTCCAGCCAGACCTGAGATTTAGGAGCAGTCAGCTGCAGAAAAGAGAAATAAGAGACCGAAGAAGAAACCACTTGTTTGTCTGTTTTTTTCCCCCCCTACGCAAGTGAAAAACAGAGGAGAATTGAGGCGACAACTGCCACTTAACAACATCACCACGCTCCCTTATCTGAACAAACAAGCTGAATGCGAATGTCCCACTTTGTGTGCAACATCTCTGCGTGTTGGAAATCAAATAATTCAGCCATGTGGGTCACACTTAATATGATAAAAAGCTGTGTTGTGGTGATGCATGCAGTAATGTAGCCCTGTGCACACTGAAGGATAGATTAAGCACTCGGGAAGTCTTCATCTGTCTTCCTCTTTATCACTTCCTTCCTCTTTTCATCTGGTCCCTTTTTTCTGATGTCCTGTCTCTCTTACTGCAGTGTTATAGTCTCAAAAGGCAGATTGTTAGAACCGGCAATGAAGGGATTGTGCT
This sequence comes from Simochromis diagramma, assembly GCF_900408965.1. Taxonomy (NCBI): domain Eukaryota; kingdom Metazoa; phylum Chordata; class Actinopteri; order Cichliformes; family Cichlidae; genus Simochromis; species Simochromis diagramma. The sequence continues at coordinate 10,267,468 of NW_024387030.1, forward strand.
GTGCAACAGAAATAAATGCCCCCCGGGGAATGATTCGTCTTGTTCTCGTCTGCCTGGCGGACTCCGTTGCTCATCCGGGCAGCTACTGAGCATGTGCGAGACAGGACAGCACAATGGAGATTTATCTATCTGCCTCTCCATGTGCCAGGTGTCTAATTCACAGGCTTAATTCAAGAGTGGAGAAATAATGTAAACACTTTAAAGCTCAAATTCTGTTTCCCTCTCGCAGCCCTCCACAAAACTCCCCTTAAATATGAATAAAAATATGCTAAAAACTCACATCCTGATTGAAGTGATTCTCTTACCAGTGCTCATGATTGCCAGTGTGATCCTGTGTGTTTGCGCGTGTGTTTATATCCCAGACCACACCACGGGATCGATCCTTCTCTTCGCAGATGTGATCAATGAGGATTCTCTGCCTCTCTCCCCTCCGTTACTATCCGTCTCCCACTTTCTCTGTTCATCTTTCTCCTCTTCCTCTCCTACAGGTCTTATCACTCACAAACACTCATTTCTTTTCCCTGCTACGGTTTGGCAGGTGCAAACAAACAGGCAAAAAAGCAAGTAAACAAATACAGGCATCTTCGGGAGGAGCGGCAACGAGTCCACACTGTTAACAATTGGTACGGACAGATGTAGCATCAGCTGGACTTCTTTAAGCTGCGCTCACACCGGTGTGATCTCAACGAGGAATGAAACGAGGAGCGGGCGGCCTCATATCCTCCGGCCTGTACAAGTGCCTCATCCTGCAAAATGGTAAAGAGTGGTTTTTGTGTGTCTGATTGATGATCAGCGGGTTCAAGGTGGGAGTTTGGAGGCGATGTTTTCCCATCCACAGCCCACTATCACGAGTAGTTCCAGCTGTCCTACACCTCTCTCCCTCCCTTTCCCTGTCTGAGTGACAACAGGCAAGCCAACAGGCATTTCCATCACCAGATTGCCAAACCACTGGACCATCTACGCTACAACACCCAAGGTGACCTTTAACAAAATAGAAAATAGTGTATAGCTGAAGGGGGGTGGTGGGGGTAAGAAGGGGCTGTGGAAACACACAAGAGCTTGAATGTTGCAGTGTCAGATTGAATTGTGATAGATTTTTTTTTTCCTCATGCTGCCCCATGCTTTAGCACTTCAGCAGCTGGCTTTTCTTTCTTTTCCTTTAAAGTATAACCTGCACTATATGAATCTTTAGCACATGGATATTTTCCTGGTCTGGTTTCCTGTCCATGAATTCTGCAACCACTTAGAGAGCACAAATCTAAGCCAGCTAAGTTTCAAAACATGCATTTTGCCCTTTACTAACCTTATAACGTGTTGAGTAGGCAGGCGTCAAATATAACGTGATGTATAGAGGTCTCTGACCCCATCGCTCGCATCTGTAATAGATCACAGGGCAACATGCAGTCGAGGTATTTCGAGCTAGAAATTCACACAAATGAGACCGCACTCACACCAGTCTAGCTAAGTATATATATATATATATATATATAGAAACCACTCCAAAGCACCAGGGTTTATATTTGTAGATTAGAGGAATCATTGTAAACTGTTCTGAAAGTTTATACGAGTTTCCTCTTTACATATACTCCGAAGGCTGCTGAGAGCAACTATTAGTAAAGAATAAACAAGAATGAAACAAGCAAAGGGAAAGGCCCTTCAAGCATGAATGACATTATACTTTGTGAATTCATTTCCTACTGATGTGCGAAGTGACTGACTGACAGTCCACTGTTATGTGTCATCGGCTGTAGATAGAAGATGAATGCAGCCACCATGTCCTTACACATTGATTTGGCATTTGGCCAGTGCCATTTCAGTTGAAATGGGACGTGACCATGTTTGGAAAAGAAGACTGAGCCAAAGCTAATGCTAGCTAGCTAGCTAGCTTGGCTATGAGTGATTCCCTGTGATATTAATGACATGATAGTTTTGGATAGGGAAAGGCACTTAAAATGTACTTATCTGAGAAAAACAGCAGCTGATTCCTTAAAATGTCCTTCTTTATCTGGTCTGTCATCTATTTTAATCCAAAAAGGGGACATAATTCCCAAAATTAGCATCTTTCGCAATAGTCAAAGTTGGGGTCTTCTTTTTTTACTGTCTTCTTATTTGCAGCCACAGACAGTATAAAAAATGGATGTAACCATGATGTCGTCAGCCACTGGTCTCTCAAGTTGAAGCCTCAAGTTGAATATTTCGAAATGTGACTGGGAAGAGTGGGTCTGTCTGTGAAACTCATTGGCTAACAACTTGTGATTGGCAACTTTCATTTTATTCAGTTTGACCCAAAATAAGCGGCTGAGCCCATAAACTGAGTGGGAAAGCTTTTACAGAGTCACGACAGAAAGAAAACTGGTGTTCCAAAGCCTTCTACTGCGGGTTTACATTCACGTGACCATGTGACGTTGACTTGTCGGCCATTTTGGATCTAAAAATCATACAGGTTCAAGTGACTAAGGCCCCCAGTCACGAAGGCCAAGACACTGGTCCACAACCATCTGGGAAATTGCAATTAATTTCAAGAGGTAGAAACCTCTGCCAATATCATTTTTCCCTAGCAACCACTGGCTCCATCACATCGAATATGGCGGACAACCCTTGAGCAATGTGGGCATGATGTCACATAGGAACAGAGGTCTTTTTTCAACCACATCTGCTGGTCTTTAGATAGACTGCAGCTTCCAGCCCGCATGTTATGTCCATATTTTGTACCATCTATGACTCCAACATGCAGGGTCACCCCCTGTTGGTCATTAGAAGGATATCAGGCTTATTCATTACTTTCACAATGGCTTCACTTTTTCAGAGCTAAGAGGGCTTCTTGTTTTTTAACTACAGTGTATGCTGTGTGCTTCAGTGAATGAATTTTTAATATTACACGAAACTAAAAAGATGATGTAAATTAACAGAACAGTTTTAATGCAACCGGTGCTGCTGTTCACTTACTATACTGTCAGGAAAAATTGAGTCTGATGAGCATTAAGAATTCTGACAGATGGCAGAGATGTTTAGCAGCACTGGAAACACATTTTAGTAGCAAAATGGCTGTTCAAACCAGTATTTTCAGTGATGCTTCCCCAATTTAATCATTAATGTAACTCTCCACCATCGAAATATTTTTTCATAATAAATTATGGCTGTATTTTTGGAAGAATTGTCCAGAAAAAGGCAAATTACCTCTCAGCTTCTCAAAGTTAAGAACTACTTTTACTGCTAAAATGCAGTTTTTAATTACTCTGTCCAGAAATGTTTGGAGCTTCTCCTAACAATAGGCGATAGGAGCTACTGAGAGGTAAACACAGATACAGTTAAATATCAACATATGTGGCAATATTGACATTTAAAATAAGTGCCTACAAAGCAGTTTAGAGGTTGTAAATTGATTGACCTTTGCAAATCTTTACAGACCACTAAAGTATACCTAGAGGGGAAGTTCATTATTAGCCTGTCATCTGAACATGCCCCACCTTTGCTTCACTTACACTCGCTTACTCTTTGTCCATTGTATCTCCAATGCTTACATCAGGTGATTATTTGAAGACAAAAAAAATACTGCATGGACACTGTTTAGTACCACCAAGCACAAACAAGTGTGAGGGAAACAATGCACAAGGAAGAATAGTGCATTTGTCATGTCACGCCTATGATACAAGTTAAAATGAATAATAGGGGCATTATGCGTTTCTCTGTATGTGCTGTGGTTGCTAGAAGGACATTTATTTCTTTCTCGTTGTGCTCACACCTTCCTCAAAATGTAAATGACCCAGATTCTGCCAGCAGTTTCTCCCCACAGTCCCCAAACTAGCAAGTCGGTAGAAAAAGAGAGAGATGTTGTACTTGTTTGTATGTATGCGTGTTATCAGAGCCCGTGGGTCTCTCTCTGTTCGCCTCCTCCAGAGCTGCAGTCTTTATCGCAGACAGCCTTGCCTCGACAGAGTCACCAGCTCTGACTCGCGTTCCCGCGGCTGTGGCCCCCGAGGCAAGCTGTGAAAAGCTGCAGGGGCCCTACCGAGGGCCCGATTGTTTCCAGCAGCATACTTTCATTCGAGAACCCAAGGCGCTCTCAAAGCTCATTGTGAGTGAGCTAACAGCCTCTCTTCAAAAGGGCCTAAACGCATGTTCATTAATTATCTGGATCCTTGTTAATTGGATTAATTGTTGAATAGAAACCGTGTTATTAAAAATGACGAAAACACAAGGGCAGGGGGAGCAAAAGGGGGGGATTAATATCGTTTCTGTTTACTCTCGGGCTGTCAGAAGACACAAGCATGCATGGGCACACACACACACACACTTACGTATGCTATTGCTGCGTCTCGCTCAGTTCTTCTAACTCTCTGTTGCTGTTTCACACACGTATATACTCACGCACACACACAGGGCGTATGTGACCCATCTCAGAAGAATGAGCGCTAGGCAAGGTGCAAATTACCATGCACACCGTTGGTGATAAGAACTAAGCCCATTTTCAAAGCTCAGAATAAATGCCAGATTCTTTTTGATGCTAGAAGACTATGACTTTTTCCATCGCTTATATTCAAAGAATAAGGCAGGAGGGGGGAAAAAGAGAAACATAAAGTCAACACCGTGAACAATTTAGCTATCTCCAAGTCACATGAAAATTGGGTTTCTCGTTCCTCTGCCTATCTGCTTAGTCTTATCCGCTGAAATCACTTATCAGCGTTTGACTTCAAGGGATGTTTTATCATCTGGGGTTTAAGATAGCCCTGTGATAATGCAGACCATTTGGACGACGGGACTAATATTACATATCCTGTGTAATTGGTGGCAGTGTAAGTGACGAGCCTTTATGCAAAAGCGTTACTATCTGAGTTTCCCCGGTCACTGGTTGAAATTATGATCAAATAGTTAATTCCAGACACTTCAAGTATAGAGTTTTAGATCGTAAAGTCCTTTTGATGTATAATAGGTAGTTCAAAAACAATCTGAAGCAGGATTTTGTCTCTTCTGAGCTCAGTTTGTCTGACCTGAAGCTCAGTAATTATAGCAGTAATGTATGTAGCTATATCCAAGAATGTGTTGCACCGGTTGTTAAGGCAACCATACCTGTCCTCCTGCTTTGACAGGAAGCCTTCTGTGGCATGCTCTTCTCCTAACTGCCCTCATCTAGGGCTGAACGGCCGGTTGCACGCGTTTTTAAAATTTCTTTTGGTTTTGAGCAGGCATTTTGGATGTAGCCCTGACGTCATACTCAACGGCCTAATATTGTATAGGTTCCCTCTTTGTTACACCAGAACAGGCGAAGAAATTTAAAACGTTCCTTTTTGATGAAACGTATAGTTAGGGCTGGATCAGGTGACGGTGAACCCTCCCTTAGTTACACTGCAATAGGCCTAGGCTGCTGGGAACTTCACGTGAAGCACTGATTGATTCTTTTTCACTCTCTGTGTTTTATTTACCTCTCTGCATTTAATTGTGAGGTATTATTAATCTCTGACTCTTGTCCACGGTGTGTCTTTTGTCTTGTGTCCTTCCCCACACGCTCAACAGGTCGCAGTAGATGGCTGCCCCTCCCTGAGCCTGGTTCTACCAGAGGTGTCTTCCTGTTAAAAGGCAGTTTTTCCTTCCCACTGTCGCCAAGTGCTCGCTCATGGAGTGTTGTCTTATTGTTGGGGGTTTCTCTGTATTGTCGCTAGATCTGTAACCTGAAACGTAAAGGGCCTTAAGGGAACTGTTGTAAAATTGAAAAACACATCGGGGTATGGACACCAGTCCTTTGGGGTCCTGACACTGGCAGACAGGCAGATTCTGTGGAACCTATGAGTTTTACAGTTGAGCCTCTGTGGATCCTGAATTGGATTTGAATGTGTGTGCACACTATCCTGCTAAGGGAGCCCACCGTTAGCAGATGGAATTGCAGTGGAACCGGTGGGTGCATTTGTTATGTAAAGATCCACGTGATTGCAACCAAGGTTTCCCAAGAGAACGTTGCACTACAGTGAGATGATCAATGCTATCTGCTTCACATCTCAGTGGCTTTAACGATTTGGCTGATTGGTATGTTATGAGTGGCATATGTTTTTCGAGCTAATAATACTGCAGGACCATGTTAGTCCAAGCACATCACCACATATAGTTAGTGTTGTTTGATCAGTTTATTGGACATGCTGCACTGACTCTAATACCTTGGACCAGATTGTTTGTATTTCATTGCAACACAGTGGCAACAAAGTAAAGCCAGGAGGTTATGATGCAGCTGTTTAAGCACCCACTGTATGGACTTTCTTCCTTTTTTTTGTTATACAAAAACACAAGTGGGTGAGCAACAAGCGAACAAATCAAGTGGCTGCCAAGGTCATGGCTCAGACATAGTTGGGTGCCTCTTAACCAACAGCTGTTAAAATTGCACCAGTTGTGGTTTATTTTCACACAAAGTCAGATCTAAGTTGAGGTAGCTGGTTGCATGCGTGCATTTCATCGATCAAGTATTTTAATCTTCAAAGGACATGTTGAAAGGTTCTCCCAAGGACAGGACAATGAAACGTCTCTATTGATTACCAGAGCATTGATCAATCAGTCCCAGACGGATAACAAGATGTACAAGTCTTGAGTAACAATAGGCATGTTGTAGGATATGAACTGCAAGTTTGATCTTTATTTCATATTTTAGCATCCCAGAGTGGAGCCCACACATGAAATCCACAATCATCCTGATTCGTAGGTTGGTCTTGGCAAGTGTACTGCCTCTGCTGCACACAAACCCTGTGCATGAAGCACTCAACCCACGTATGACTTTTCAAATCATCTGACTACTCCATAGATTAGGAGACCCATACACGTCATTACCGAGACCTGGAATCACACCAGGCCTCATACAGTCTGAATGACAAGCGGGGCTGAAGTTTTGACACAACATGTATGTCCTTGTGCAATATAAAGGATTTCTTTGTTCTTTCTCCAATGAAAAAGTTAATGCAATCACAGCGATGAGAACAGCTGAGCAACTTAATGGCTGAAAGTGCTCCACATCTAAAGACTCTGGAGACAGTCATTCTGTTGTTCTATGCTTACAACTTATGTTGCTAGGGGGTAAAAATTTAATTATGAAAGCATTTCTTTACTGGAGGTTGTATGGGTCTCCTAATAATGACATATCTTATTTGGAAGATGAAAAAATATGTTATTGATATCCCTTTGTAGGAATTACAATGGTATCCAGGCTTCTAATAGCTTCCCTCCAAGCCTCAGCCACTATAGGCTGTGTAGGCACCTGTATTCTTATTTCCATCAGGATACTACATATCCATGCATACACAAAAATCTGATTGTAAACAATATCTTAGGTGAAATTATCGCTGTGTCTGATGTTTGTTCTTTGGGCTTAAAATGAAGCCATTCCACTGCATGAACCTTTGACACACATGAATGGTGTGGTATGACAGTTATGAACTCACTTATGGCAGTGTCAGGCAATTAAGGAACAAAGAATGAGAGACTAAGATTAAATCTGGAAAATGTTGCTGTTAGTTTGGGGGAAGGAGGAGGTAAATGTGTTCTATTCTGTTGACAACATATTAGAGGCATTATGTGCATTCCTGCGCACTGCGTCTCATTGGCTACAATACCCGTCCGTCATTCCGCTAACGACTCGACTCCGCCCCTGTAGCTCGGATCTGAGGAATGATTGGTTACTCTGTAAAGCAAGATGTCCAATGAGCGTTAAGGAGGGCGGACCCTTTCCGGTGGAACAGGCTCTGGCGCCTACAGTGGTGGAATCGAACGTCCCCGAGCGCACACGGCGTAGAGGAGAGTACAGCGCACGAGTCTGTGGAAGGGAGATAACGGTTTCTTTTTTTTGTCCCCCCTCTCCACTCAAACAACAAGAACAAACCAAACCTGATTTTAGGGGGGGTCTCACAGAGTCTTCTGATTATCAGGAGGAGGGAAGCGAGGAGCCGCAAGTTTTTTTTTCTTTTTTCGTTTTTTTTCTCTTTTCCTTAAAAGAGGATTCTGTGCTTCGCGGTGGTTTGTTCTCCGCTCTCGCCGCAAAGATGATGGTCGGAGAGGTCGAAGTGAAGGAGCGACCGAGGCCGAGTCCCGACTATTTAATGCAATTATTGAACGAGAAGAAGCTCATGACCAGTTTGCCAAATCTCTGCGGCATCTTCACACACCTAGAGAGGCTTCTGGATGAAGGTAAGTGGCCTTCTGGAGAGACACCCTCCTCGTTGGAGAGGTGGGGGAGTGGGTTATGACCACGGTACAGTCCGGTGTCGGCACGGCTTCGCTGGGCATCCCTGCCGCAAATCGTTAGCGAAGCCCGGGGATACACTAGCAGAGGGCACCCCGATATTCCAGGCGGTGGCAGGCGTAGTAGTACCAACTTCCAGTGAGAATTGCCCCACAATACAACCCAAGAAACGCACTAGTATCCTACCGGAGCGAGTTTGTTTTTCCCTGAGCTCCCGAGTAAACCGGAGTTTTCTGCTGCTATCTTGACTTTGTGACGACGAGATGAAAACTTTCTCTTACTTACCTAAGAAATAAAAACCGCATATCACTGTCATGTTGTCAGACGTGTTAACGGGCAAGTTTAAAAAAACAAATAAAGATATAAAAATAAAAGCACACTTCAGGTTATACAAATGTTGTTCTCAGTTTTAAAAAAGAACAATCTCTGGGGCCCTGGTTCCACATGTTCCACACAGCAGTTTAGCCGCTCGGGTTAGCAACATTTTCAGCTAGCCTGTCTGGGTGTCTGCTGAACTCTTCAAGAACCAGGCAGTGGCGTTAACTTGGCCACGTATGTAATAAACAGACTGCAATTGCTGTGCTTAACACTACTATAAACACACGTTGGGGGGGTGTTTGGGTTTGCTCGTGTTCCTCTCTTTTTGCCTTACTCCGAGGGTCGTGTTAGTTGTTGCCCAGCGGCCGAGTCTAACAGCACGGCGGAATGTCTCTGCTTGTTGCCCAAACAATGGCCACTGAGTTGCTGCTGGGAGGGAGGAGGAGGGGGGGTACTCGGAAGATTATTTCAGCCGTCTAACTTTTTCATTAAACGCGGCACCGCTGTCTTTCTCCCTCTTCTTTTGGCTACTACAACATTTGCCTTAAAACCTAGAAGGGGGGCTTGTCTGTATTTCCTTCCCCTACTGCAGCTGCCGTCGTGTTTTCTTTTTTCCCCTCTTTTTTTTTTAACCAGTCAAGCTTGCCCTACCAAAACTGCGTCGCCCTTTTTTTTTGTCAGCGGCGCCGTCCAGGCTGGATTTGGCAGCCAGAATTTGTTTCCTGCGCCCTGTCACTGATTTTGGCACCCCCTGTGGCTTTGATAACCCAGGATTGTTTGCCGTTTATGTTGATAGTATCATTATCATAAGCTGGTCTAAGCGGAAGGTTGGACCTGTGGTTTATGTAACTGAGCTGGGGACACTAGAGAGCGCCACAGCCCCCTGGCAGACTGTCCCCATGCATTTTGTGTGTAGCTTTGGATCGGACATCACGATGAATTTAAAAATAAGACTACCCCGTAAGCTACAGCATGAACGGGCTATTTCTTAAGAGGAAAGAGGACCTGAAAGTAGCGCATGCCTATGAGTTTCGGTAACATGTCTGGATGAGTAGGCTCTGTAGTATGTAGTTGCTAAACCGGTCTGCAAAGATTTTCTGGCCGTCTTGATGGGCGATAAACAAGACAAATGCGGGGCTGTTTACTTATTGCCACTATGAAACTAAAGCTTGCATAACGCTAAACGGATGCACATTGACTTTAAGTTTAAGCCTGGGTGCTGCTTTGGTGCAGTAAATAGTGAAGTCTTCTCATTTGCCTATAGGACATTTTTATAGTGCTTTTTTATTAGTAGAAAATTGCACTTCTTCCTCTTCATCTTTTTTATTTAGTTTGAGGCTTGCTAAAGTCTCTTATGCATGATGTTCTCAGAAAATCTGCAGCTCTGCAATGCACACGTATTTTTTTGTTTTTAATGATTTCGGCCTCCAATTTGATCGTCTCCACACCCCATAAATACTTCACAAAACTGATGAAATATCTTGCACTTTTATTGTAGTCATGTCGGACTGCTGGGTGTGTTGGTGTTTTCATTTGAGGGAGAGTTAGGAAGCAGATGTGTTCTCCTATTTTTTTTTTTTCTCTCATCCACACTGTTAACAGCTCAGCCCTGCTGCTTTTGGTAAACTTTTGAGTTAACCCCTCAAAAAGAAAGAACTCCATGCAAATAATGCATTTCTGTCGTATTGACTTTTTATACATGGGGCCAACTAAAATGTATCTGTTTGCATCTCAGGAATACTAAAAAGGCTGAGCTGATAAAGGTTCCCAGTTGTGTTCATTAAACGGACTCTTAAGTCAAGGAGGAGTTGGATAAAAATTGCATTTGCTTTCTGCAAGCGACTCGGTGCTCTGGTCTGATGCTTCGTTGCAGCGCCCGTTGTTAAAAAACTTGCAAAATCATCCAGTCCTCTGGTGTTTAAGAAATCACTTGTAACTTCCCAGTCTCGCTCCTCTAAAACGGCACATCTGATGTTTTTGAGGGTTTCCACGGCACCAGCCCAAACTTTACCCTGCTGCTAAAAGTTGCATGTGTGTATCAGATGAAGGTAGTGAAGGCCTGTCTGACTGACTGTCTGGTTTCTTCTGTTGTTTGGTTTCATCTCCCTGTGGAGGGGGCCAAAACTCTGATGTGGTATTTGGAGCAGACCTCATCTCGGTCCCCTCGTCCCCTTGTATATATTGTAAGCAGGCCCCACCACATCTAGTAGAATCAGGCTTGTTTATGTTGCGTTTCATGTGATGTTGGATGTCTGCTCCTCCCGAAGTTCAGAAAAGTAGTGTAGAGTTGTGATTTAAAAAAAAAAAAAAAAAAAAAAAAAGTTTTTAATGGCGGTTGGTAGTTGACATTTGAGTAGTAAAGATAGCATCTCTCTTTCCTTTCTAGTTAGACTGGATAGACTGAGGTCTGACTTGTATTTGACCTAGCAAGTTACTCTGTTTTCCCCACGGAGTATGCTACGTGCCTTCGATATCTCAGCCAATTCTTGCACATTGAAGGTGTCCCATGAAGGCAAGTATACTGTGCCAAACAACAAAAAGTTAATGACTGTGCTAATTTGTTGATAAAGCTTTACATTAGTGTTGGACGTTTTTGTGTATTGTTTAAAACTAATTCCCAGAGGATGGGCTTTGCTTTCTGAGTCTGTTTTGTGGGCTTAAATGTGACTGAACGGCTTAAACGCCTTCCTTTGTCAGATTTAAGTGCTGCTAATGAGAGCAAAAATATAACCAGTTGCAGTTGAATATTTTAAACTCTCCCAATTCCTCCCATCTCTCAGTGCACCCTTCCGACAGCTGCTCGTCTCCCCCAACCCATCCCACCCTCCCGCCCAGCATTTTGTGCATGTCTACACAGCTGTTTCCATGTGCGCAAGAAAGCCGACACCACCCTCCTGTGCGACCACCGCTCCCGCCCTGTTTTAGCAAGCCTGCGTGCACGGACGACCCCGTTACTTTCCCAGCATGCATGTTGTCCCTCAAGGTCACTCTGGCCAATTGACGTGCCCCCCTTTTTGAAATCCCCTTCCGTTGCAGTTGTTCATCTCCCTGAGGTGACACCTGCTGTGGAGTTTTTTTATTTCTCTTTACGATCTGCCTGCCAACAAGCTGCTTCAAATTGCTATATTTTCTCTTGGTAGAAGGAGACAGACTGTATAACATCTAGAAATGCAGTCCTAGTAGTGAAGTACAGGAAATGTTGAAGGCAAGATTTTTATTAGTTGTTGCCATGAAGTTTGATGAGTGTCTGTGGGTGGGCAAAATAGTTAGATTTCTCAGCAATATATTTATTCTGAGCTCCTGTTATGATGAAATGAAGATGAAGAAATGTAGTCAGATTACTCCACAGATATAAAAATTGGTCAGTTTTGCAAAGACATGTAAAGGTTTTGAAAACTAACAGCAGCTGCACAGCAGAGCTGCTCAGGGCTTTAGACAAAGGCATGTTGTAAAATGGGAGCAATGCGATTCACATGTTAGCTTCTGTTTCAATTCCAAAACCACAGTTTAAAAATGGCTAACATTAGTGGTCTTACTTTCATTTTGTGTAACAAGACCAGGCACCAGCAAAGAGAAATTACACAAGCATTAGCTTGGTGGGAATAACATTGTACTCCCTCTCGCTATTTTGTTATTGTTGCCCAGCTGCTCTTAGTGTTTTTCTTTATAATTGCAATATGTAAACATTAGCAGTTGCTAGTGGTGCTGTTTTCTTTGTTTGTTTTGTGCAGGCCTTCAGTTTTATTTTAATAAGCTGTTTTTGAGTCACGATTTGTCTTGAGTGGCGAGTAAACTAATACATTGACGTAGTAAATCATCCATTAGCCTCCAAAATGGAAAATCAGCATTTTGGGCCACAATACCCAGCCTTTAGCAATGTGCCTATTTTTGTGGATTGTTGCTATAATAGATTAAATGTGCAATTGTGCGGTGAAGCCACGTGGTGCAATGTGCCACTTGTTCCTAGCTACATCATTTCCCTTTGCATACAGTTTTAGTGTCTGCTTGTTTATTTCTGTGTGTCACGTTTTAACAGGACATTCCTGTGAGAGCTGTCAGCATTCTGGAGGACAAACAGTCTGCTGTCCACTGTGGTGCGTTTGTGGGGAATTGGTCTTCAGAGAACAGCTGTTTTAGTGAACAGATTGTGATAAATGGGTGACTGCTGGAAGTCTGAATTCTGTTCTCTACCTGACATCCCACATTTCTGTCAGTCTTTCGTGTATAGCAGTCCCCCCTCTCCTCCCCCTGTATTCCTGTGTCTGCCATTGCTGCACTGCCCTCCCACTGTAGCTTGACCCTTGGCGTTCCTCGGCACAGGGCTGGACCTGCAGTAACCTCTGACATGCAATCAATTTAGCAGCTAACAAGATTGAGCACAGCTCACAAAGTGAGATAGTGCTCAGAGCTGTAAGGGAACACAGATAAAGTTGGGGGGGTGTTAGGCCAAGGCTGTTGTTGCAAGCAGAAACCTGTTAAATCCCCTAGAGCGGAATCCAATAACTATTTTGATTGCTGAATAAGTATATTATGATTATTGGTTATTCTGCATATGACCCACACAGTGCCTCTTATATAGCTGTCGGCAGGTAAATTACTCTGAAGGGTTTTTTTCTGCATATGTTATCTAACAATAAAGAACAACGGTAAACTGATCATTACTTTGCCTTTCTCGGCCTTGACTGTCTATAGCAGGGATGTTCCTGGTTGTCCCAGCTCCAGATGCTCAGCTAGTCTAAAAGTATTTAACAGTTCTCTAAAACATTTAATTATATTCTTATAGAATAAAATTGTGTTTTAAATGTTGCTGAATTCTGTGGCTCTTTGATCCATGCATCGCATTGCATGCACACAATATTAGATAAGAGCGGCAAGCGTTAGCAGCTGCAGTTTTTCTTTCTTCCAAGCTTGCACCCAGACACCTGTACAGTAGCTATATTGCTCCTTTTGCGTAGTTATATACTAGTTTACTGCAGTTGTCATACATCTGGTCATTTTTCTGCAGGTACAACAACAGGACCACAATGGTTTCTGTCAGAGAGAGAGGGCGAGAAAGAAGCGCCAGCTACGGCTAGCAACAGGCAGTGTCGTAACATGATAGTTCCACTAGTTCCCTTGTGTCGTATGTTAACAAAACACGAAATAATCTCAAGCAAGCTCTATTTCAGATACCAGCTAATGAGGGCAGCAATGTTTAACCTTTTAACTTCTTTGTTTTAACTTCTCATATGTACCGATAATCTAGAAATGCTAGAAGTGTACCACTACAGCGTTTCATTGAACCAGTGTTCCTCCAGTTCTCATGTGCTGAGATCAGCACTAAACTTTGTTCACTTCCAGCATACGTCCCGTGACTTTGAAAACGTGATCTTGCTGTTATATGTGGGTTTTTTCAGCATGTGAATATTGTTTTTGTTTTTTAAAACACTTTTTACCAAGGAAAAAACTCTTTAAACAGCATTTTTACCAGAAATATCAGGGAAATAAACAGATCTTTGTTTAGTAAAGTAACACAGACTCATTCCCTTAACTACATTTGGCCCAGTTGTGCTTGCTGTACATGTGTTTTCATCCACCCCTTCCCCCTAAAGTCCGATTTTGAGACAGGAGAAACTCTGTATATAATCCAGTAGAGAATCATACCTGATGTACCACAAACAGTTGCATATATACGATTGTGCATGCACATCAGGTAGACACACTAGTGGGCCTTACTCTGGCCCTAATGTGGTTCCTTTACGCGGTCTCTCCTCCCTGGTAATAAATTAGGTGGTAGCACAAGTCTGACAGGGTGATGTGGAGGGTTTGTAGAAGGAAACAGAGTCACAGCGTTTGCTTGACACTTTCTTCTGTTGTACCTCTGCCTACCCCCACCGCAGCTTCTGGCCCTGTTCTAACTCTGGCCCTGGAGCCATCTTGCTCCCCTGGTGCTGCTCTCGCCCCGAGAAAACCACTCCCACCCTGTGGATGCTGTATGATAAAGTCATCCACTGACAGTTCCAGGGTCTTATCTCAGGCCTCAATCCCGTGAGTGCTGGGGACTCCTTATCAGCGATTTCTCTGCCTGGCCTCCTGTCTTCGTGCCCTGCCCCAACTGCCTGGCTGACTATCAGGCTCGTGTCGCCAAGACTAAGTGTCTTTCCTTATGATGCTGCTGGCTGTTAGGCCACACATGGCTGCAGGCAGTTTTATCTCTCTTTATTTTTCCCTAAAAGCAGAGCCATTGCATCAGAATGAGCAATAAGAGAGTAAGGTAACCAGATGGACCGGAAATCTTCTTGGAAAATCGTGGTTCTTGTTAAAGTGGGAGTCATACTTGTTTCTGTGTTTCATTAGATGATGACAAGCAGGATTAAAGCGGAAGATGAACTGAGGGATGTCGTAATCTTACAACAGCTTCCTGACACAGACTCGTTCAGTAAATTGGGTTACTTGTTCCCGTCTTTAAAACTAGAGCTCCACCATTGCATTTGACCCAAGTTTTGTCAGCTTTTACAATCTGTCTTAAATTTTTGTGTCTGATGGAATAACATATCCAGGAAGTCATGCCTGCTTCAGACAGGAAAGTGCTATAAAGAGGGGGAGTCAGTGGTTTGTTTTCCTTCAGACAGGCACGGGGAGGGAGGGGGAGCTGTTTTCTTGCTGTGGTGACAAGCTCTGTTTTTGTTTTGTTTTTGTTTCCAGACCCATAGAGGTGAGCCTGTCTCTCAGTTTATTTTATTTTTATTACTTATTTTAGATTACATACTGAATCACCTCTTATCTGGTTCCTCCGTTGCACATTTATATAAATACGCAACTTGCGCTATATTTCTCAGTTACGGAAGTATGGGCCCCACCCTGCTACATTCTTTGCATGCCTCAAACAGCTCTCCCACTGGCCTCACTCACAGAAGTCCACCTCATTTTCTCTCTTTTTCCCCTTTCCACTCTGTTTTTAAAGTCTGAACTGTCCCAACACATACACTGGTTATAATTGACCAGCACCATATCCTGTTTTCGTCCCCTATTTTTATCATAAAAGGAGATGAGGGGGGAAAAAAAGAAGAGCTGAATGCTCACTCTGTTCCCGTCTCACTCGCCCACCGATCTGCATTCATTTTCTTTCTCCTTTCAGAGGAGGAATGGCAAAGCGAACGTTGGCAGCCAGCTCAGGAATTTCACCGGAGCACAGTCAGAACACTTAACCTCCAGCCTGGTGTTTGTTTTCCCCACACTTGCTCTCATAGAGTGTTTTAGCTCGGCTTAATGCGAATGCCACCGTGACACGTAGGAATTACTCCTTTGCTTTAAATGCCTGGAAATGTTCGATGAATAATTTTGTCTTTGACTCTGTGAAATTTTTTTTCCCTAACAGCCAGCAACAGGAAACTTGATTCAACTCCTGTGGAAATATCAAAGTGCAGAAACGTTCTTTCTTACCCCCCCTTTTTTAGCTTTGTAACGTTTCTATACTCTCATATAACCCCTGTTTGCCCAAAGCGTCCTCTGGCCCTTTCCTATTCATAACACCCAGCGTTAAATCAGTCTGCCTGTGGTTTTCAGCCTTTGCAGGGGTTTCTAACTAGTCGCAGGCTGATGAATCTGAGATGAATAATTTAACTGTTCCTCAGCAGCCCTTGTTGTTTCTGTGAAGCTTGGCAAGAGCAGGCGGTGCTGCCATAACCTCCTGTAGGGGCCAAAGAAAGTGAAGTGGGAGGAGGCAGTGAGATCACTACTGAGCATTTTGCCACCGTGCTTTCAACACGTTTTCCGTCCTTGCATTTCAAAAGCCATACTCTACTATTCACAGTACTGTTGCTTGTTAGTTGTGTCATTGTGCAACGTGCTGTAAAAATTTCAATGTAAATTGCATAATTTTGCAAAATGATGCCTTTAGCCTGTATACTGCGCCATTTGCTTCAATGCCAACTTTTAATCTGGCATCTGCACTGCTGCCTTAAAGCTGCAGTTTTTATATATTGTTATTATGAGTTATTATGGTTTTTGTATTTTTCACCTGTTTCTTATATTTTAATTTCAAACGTGTCATAGTCTTAAAGACATTTCTAAACAAGCTTTCTGGCGTCCAGTTTGATAAGGCGGAGATTGAGATGTCGTTTGATGTGTCCTTCACAGACTTTTTCTGGTTTGGGAGCTCTAATTACACAATGATGCAGAATTTTGCGAGTCGTGTTTTGTTTGTATTTTTACCCAGGGCAGTCGGCTTTTCATCTTGAATGCAGTCGATCTCTTGTAAAAACGCTTGCTGCATTGTTCTTTAGATGTTGTTGTCCCTTTAGATTTCTCCAGTCCTGCTTTGAACAGAATTGACAGTTCTGAGAAAAAAAAACAAACCGGTGCCAGAAATAATGTCAGCATTGTTCCAAACAATTGTAAATATAATAAATATTTTCAGGATGTTGTTTGAAGTCCCAAACCCTCACAAAAAAGTTGAGTTCTTCTTGTAGAAATCTCCTCAATGTTAAGTAGGGCTGCACGATTTTGCATGAAATGAGAATCACGATTTTTTTGGCTTAGAATTGAGATCACGATTCTCTCACGATTCTCTTTTACAGTATAAATATTTATTGCACTTATTAACTGCACATCAACTTCGTAACAGTTGAGACTGAACATAAAAACAATAAATAAACATAAAAACAACAAATGTCTCACGTTTTGTTGTTGCCGCAAAATGTTGTACTGCTTGAAATTCTGTCTCCACCGTTGCTCGATACTGCGTGTATAGAGCAGGTAGCGCAACAATAGAAAAATAGTTGCAGGACGGCACTGTGTAGCGTTTGTCTAGGGTGTTGATCATTTTCCTAAATCCCTCGTTTTGCACAGTGTTGATGGGAGCCATATCTTTGGTCAGGTGATAAGTAATAGCCTCAGTAATTTCTTTGTGCCTGCGGGAGTTCGACGTGTATAGGGAAGCGCTGTATAAGGTTCCCGTTATTGATGTTTGGGTGGTTGACCGGGACGGATTTTCTCCTGTCACTTTCTCGTCATCCCTGACGTGTTCTCCGTTGTTTTTTCCCTGCTAATTTTAGCATCACACGGCACAGCTTCTGTATCACGTGGTATAAGGCTCCGCCCTTGTCATTTGTTGAGCGGGAAGAGTGAGCGCTTGTTTTCATGCAGACTACGTCCCGGATCAAAATGCGGTACAGTCGTCGTCGTCTTTTTGTTTTTTTTTTTTTTTTTTTTTTTTTTTTTTTTTTAAATCGTTGTCATTTGGAAATGAGATGCACATAAGTATGAATCGAGATCGCGATTTTCTAACGATTAATCGTGCAGCCCTAATGTTAAGGATTTCACATGCATGCAGACTTCTCTTAAATGCTTATATACTGGGTAAAAGCTTCGATATTATGTTATATGAGTACTAAATTACTTTCGTTTTTAAACAGGAGAGGCCTTTGACATATTTAACTTTTACCACTTATAAAGATAGTTTTAAAGACTGTGAAACTGGTTTTGTCACACATGCGGTGTGTGAACTGTAAAATAGAAACATGTCAGCAGAGTGAAGGAGGATGTCCGCTATCAAATCATGCAAGAAGGCTTTTTTTATGTATTTATTTTAGGCGTAGATCAGCAGTCCCCAACCTTTTTTGCGCCACGGACCGGTTTATGCCCGACAATATTTTCACGGACTGGCCTTTAAGGTGTTGCGGATAAATACAACAAAATAAAACTAGTACCGGTACCGAAAAAAAAGAAGATTTATTCATAAGACACATGAAAAGACCCAGGAAAACAGAGTTAACGATAAAAACGATAACAAAATAACGCTAAAAACCCTGAAAACCATACATTTCACACCTGAGCCTCAACTCTCGCGGCCCGGTACCAAACGACTCACGTACCGGTCCGAGGCCCGGGGGTTGGGGGACCGCTGGCGTAGATGACATAGGCATATGAACTCTCTTAGTTTACAAGCTAAAATGCTGGTAAAGGAGCATCATTTTTTTTAGCAGGCATTCAAGTTTAAAGTGTTTCTATTACTAATACCAGGCAACATTTGTCCCTCTTATCTAATAAAACAGCACGTTACCAGTAGCAGACCTGTAACATGTGGTGGGGAAAAGATTTTTATGTGGCATGAGATGGTCTTAATTTTTAGACAGGTTAGAGATTTGGGATCAGGCGCATAAACAGATGTTGTTTATTGTATTTAAATGCACATTTTACAACTTCCTACGAGGATAAATAAAAGCTAAAAATTGCTTTAATGCCCCTGAGTGATAGTCTTACAGTTTTAATGTCATCACAGTGTTACAGTGGTTTAAAAGTGTTACTTCAGCTTCTGTTCTTTCTGCTAATTATCTCTGAGTTTTTCTATTTATTCATCCATAAACGGCTCATGTCTTTGGCAGCCATGTTTCTTGTGAGACTCTCGTGTTGAATTTTGTTAGCTTGAACCAATCCAAGTGTGGTATGTTGTCTCAATATGTGGGTCGGGGAGACGAGGGATAAAAAATGCTGTGCAGCCATACATTAAGTGGGACACCTGGTCACACTAATTGCAGGTAGCAATCCCTGTACTGTCCTTGTTGTTGTTGGTGTTCTCATTCGTGTTTGTAGTGATGGAGTTATGTTGTCTTGGATAGAGGTGCACACATTTCTTTTACAAACAGCAGTCTTTTTTTTGTCCTCTGTAGATTTTTATGTCATTGTTCCTTCAACCTGTACAGCAGTGGTTCAGTTGATTGAACAGGGTTTACTCTGACTCAGTGACACAGTCACACATAGTAACTGTCTGGCCCAACTCCAATTACATGTGTTGCACAGTTGTATTTTACAGTGGCTGTCTGCCCTGCAGTCTTCTGCTGTAATACAAAACATGGTTTGCTTAGCATAATTTATGCCCATGTGCAGCACATGCAGCCCACGGTGACAGGAGCAGCTCATGAACTAAGTTCTGTGACAGAAAGTGAACCAGTTTTGAGCCTGTTGTGTTCGTTTAGTGTTTGTTGCTGCTTGTCTGTTTGTAGCGAGGCTTAAGTCTGCCTATCCTTATCAGTGCATGGGTTGGGAGGAGATTACACAGCAGAAACAATAGGTGTTTTCATATGATTAGGCTTTAATTGGCGAAACAAAGAGTCCCTGTCACACTTTGTGCAACATGGGAAAGACTGGCATAAAAAACATGGATAACTGGCAGGAAAGAATGTGTCGTCTATATGAAAGGGTTAGGGCATGAGCTTGTCCCCACTCAGTTAATTTATTGTGTTCGCTGAAAGCAAAAAAGGCGAGTTAGGCTTCCGAGAGCAATGGGAGGATGGTGAGTGTGATAAAGAACAGTGGGGGGAGACAGAGGATTCCTATGTGCTGTGAATGAGGTCATCTGGTTGGTTATGAAGAAGGTCACCGACCCCTCCGTCAGCTCCACACGCCACCCCTCTGTCTCCCCATTCCTCCTCTCAGCAAATGATGCACAATGGCTTTTTGTGCTTTAATGGGCCAGACTCACACACTGGGTCATTCCTACCGGTTCACATAGCAGCATGCACACAAGTGCTACCTGTCAAAAAAGCCCAGAGGATTGCAGTTAATTTTTACACTCTGCATTTACCACTTGGTTAATAATGTGACCTGGATGTACCACTTTATAAAGCTGCTGCATACTGCTGGTGGTATTCCTGACACAATATCATACATTATATAGGTGAGCAGAAAAAAAGACCACCATGGCAGATCAAAGAGTTTATAGTCTATTAATGTCAATTTGTATGTATAAGGCAATTGATATTATGTAACAAATTCTACTGAACTATGAGTTCTGTAATTTGTAACACAAACTATTTGTACCACCAAAAACTGCACATTTGCTAAATTTCACCACCTACATAATGCTAGCTAGCCAAGTGGCAGTCTGAGACTCTGTTGCTACATTCAGAAGCGATAAAGACAGATGGAAGATGAAAAATATAACAGGAAGGAGCTGGGTGAGCTCTTTGTAAGGTTTTCAGTCTCAAAATGAGACTCGTCATGTCTCATTCCTGGACAGGCTCCCTCCATGCTTAAAGTTCACTGCAGGCGGGGTACAGACAGCTCCAGGTGAGGTCAGCGTAATGAACATGTTACTCTAGGTTAACAAATGCGCTTCCTGCATTGAAAAACGAACTTGGTACCCACCCTTCCACCAAAGGAAAATCATCAGAACTGTGATTTTTATTTTTTTATTATTTATTTAAAAAAGAATAAGTAGACAGCTGTTTTGATTTAAGTGTAGTTTAATTTGGATAAGATTAAAATGCTTTATTTTTTTATTTTTTTTTGTCAAATGGCCGGAAATAACAGGAAACAATACAGGCTTCTGCTAAGTTAACACACGCTTGTTCCCTTAACTATAAGCGGACCAATCGTGCTTATGAGCGTAACCCCCAAAGGCTCATTTTGCCAGGAGAAACCCAGCTAGAGGCTAACAGGTGCTTTTTCCTGGCGATACAATCATTTGTGCTGCAAAGTTTGGAAGAATAAGTCCAAACAGAGTTTGTTTGAAAGCTGCTCTCGGCTGTGGACACATTAATGCTAACGAGCCAGATGTTGACTTTGTTTAAAAACAGTGGCAAACAAAAAGTGCCATTACATCTAACAGAAACCATAACAGGTACTCTGTTATGGCCTGACTCTAGTATTTATTTTGTGTTCGAATCTTAGAGGTTAGAAGAGCAGATTTATTAGTTTGGCCACATGCTTTTATTTTATTATCTCTGTTTAATTAATGTTTTATATTCCATACATGCCTGTCAGAAGAATGAGCCTATTAATTAAATAGTATCAATAAATAATAAACTGTGACATACAGTAAAACTGCCACAATAAAACCAAAAAATATAATTTGGTCACTGTTTAATGATTAATGTGGTTTATTGAAGGAGCTTCAAATCTATAAGCACTTTCTCTGTCAAAGTAGTGGTTGAAAAAGGCTTTTAAGTCCTTTTTTTCCTGTATTTGTGACACTTGTGGTTGCTGGACGAGAAAAACGTGTTGTTTAAATAAAAATAAACAACACTGTTTGACAGTATGCTGAAGTACTGCCCGCCCCTTTGCGTCAGTACATCCTGGGTACGAATACAGCTGCTTCTCTCCGGCTGGTGTGTATAGATTTTATTACAGAAGGTGCCAGCATAAGCTCGCTGACATTGAAAATGGTGATTTAAGAGATTTGTTTTGTTGTGTTTTGTTTGTGATTGCCAGCATTGTGTTAGTAAATTAAATATATATATATATATATATATATATATATATATTTCTTTTTAGTTGCCTTCCTTCCAAGGGAAGAAAAGATTTATTGCAGCTGGGGATGGAAGGTGTGTAGACCCAGCAGGAGAGACAGGTGTGGGCATGAGCAGGGTGCCAAGGTGCCAGCTGCTGTTGACACCTTAAGGTGAAGAATAGTCTGCTAGGAGATGGACTTGTCTCTCTCTCTGTCCCCTTTAATCCCCTCTCTTCAGCTCCCTGCTCTCCTCTGCTCTGCTTTCCTGGAGAGTATTTGTCTGACACTACTTTAGGCTGTTTGTGATTGGAGTTCTTCCTGCAACCTTATTTTTATTGAGCGTCTGACACTCTGAATGAACCAGACCTTGGTTCTGTCTCCTCCTCCCTCATCACCATGTGAAATCTTGCTCTGTCTGCATCTCTAAAATGCAGATACACATAGTCTTTTTTCCTTATTTCCCCCTCCTATTTCTTCCTTTCTACCTTAAACATGTACATGCATCAGTCTCATCTATTTGTGTTACGTTGCCTTCCATTTTGATAACGTGGTGCTCGGCAAAAGCAACATTTTCATTGTTGGGGAAAAATCGGTATCTGTTCTCCCCAGGGAGTGACTCATTTTTCCTAGTTTTGTCTTTTCACCTATTTATTTTATCAGGCCGACTCTACAGCTTCCCATCATTGTTTTTTTTTCCCCTCTGCCTTTTGTTCTCACCTCTCATCTCCTGTTTCTCCAGATTTTTTATTTTATTTTCTTCTCCCACTCTCTGCTTCCATTTGTTTTCACTTCTCCAGCCTCCCTCTGTACTCGCATGTGTGGCAAAAATCCAGCCTTGGGGCTACATTGCCTCTTTCATGTGAGGACCAGTGGTGACATTAAAGGCCTGTAACGTTGTCTGTCGGTTTGCATCAGCCCAGCTCTAACTGTCTGCGCCCAGGACCCAAGCGTGCACTCAGCTTTCCACTCACTCACTGCCAAGCTCAATCGTCGTTTGGTAGGAAACAACATGCCTGCGCCCGCTGGCTGTAATTGTGCACATGTACATTGCACTTGCAGATTTGTTAAGCCCACCCCACCCCACACCCAAGCACTTTGAGGCAGATCAATGTTTAAAGGCTTAAACATTGTGGAAGCTTGGTTAATGACAGTTGAGTCAGCGACAGCGCTTCCCACTTATTTTTTCTTCTTCTTCATATTCCTCTCCTCCCTTTTTGACACTCTGACCTAGTTGTTGTAGCTCTTCAAAATCTTAAAATCCTTCTGTTTAAATACTCTGAAAGGTACATGACTTGGCAGACAAAACAGATCAAATGGCTGATCTGTGGGGCAGCCAGACCAAACAGATGCATAGCTAAAGTGCAGTTTTTCTTATGATCTACAGATAGAGGAGAGGGTAGGTGAGGGGGAGCCCTTTTTTGAAATTTATTTTTTGTTGTTGTGTGTCCTTCAAGATAAGCAATCTGGAAGTACATCCCATAGCAAGAGAGTTTTTAAGTGTGTCTGCATCGTGCCAGGCCTGTTTAGTACATACAGCTACTCTATAAAGAACAGTCCGAGTTATGACTATCTAACACTTACACAATGCATCCTTGGATACTTAGTCCAGAATAATTCCTGTTCTGGCAGAGGACCATGCATATCTATACAGATATTTAACACATTTGTTTTTGTATGCCTAATTTGTTTCGAACAAGTGTAGGCGTTTAAAGTGGTAAGATTTAAATACTGGAGGAAAAAAAGGGCCCATCAGACTGCAAAGCTGATGAAGAGCCGGCACAAAGACACAATAGCAGCTGGGATGTCTGTGTGTTGTCACACCCAGGGACAGCGACTGAGTGGCTGTTGGACTGGAACTTAAGATGGTAGCTACAAGCCCCAGCAGGCCCAGCACCTGGGGATAAAAGAAGCTGACATACAGACACACACACATGCATATAATCTGTGATGTAACCTGTTTGTCTTCCTGTATGTATAACTCATATCCTTCTCAAGCTTTTTCTGCACACAGACTATAGGCACGCACCTTACTTAATTTCAGCGTTAGATTGAAATGCTTCATTAAAGCTTGTATTGCTATAATGGCAGGTGAATATAGCTGTCATAGCAGGGTGACTACTAATGTGCATTGGCTCAAATTTGAGTTTCCTATTAGTAAAGAATGTGGAGCGCAGGAAAGAGCAGGGCAAAGCGCCAGCCTTACAGATCATTTGTTAACTTATGGATTGACTAAATGTTTCAGTGGTTTCTTGTAGTTGTGGTACACAATACATGCTTAGTCTTCCTGTCTTGTTGTATACTGTCTGACACTCTTTAGAGAGGAGGTGAGGGAAGTTAATTGTCATTTTTAAAGCTTAACGTTCTCATTTGGTGGATTAAAAGGCGTTTAAAATACGTGCTCAAACGTCTGTATAGCTTATATGAAAGAGCAGACTGCATTTGTTATGGTTGCACTTACCTAATGAACCAGTAACTGATTATGACAAGATCCATAAAGCCAGGAGTTATTGCACTGCTTTTTAATTTAATTGCATCATATTTTATTTTGTATTTTCCTCAGAATATTTATTGTAAATATTTTATGTCGGCTTCATCTTTTGAGCCAGATCAAAAGATAAAGCCGACTTGCTTACCTTGCTTTAAGAAAGTGTTGAGCTTGAGTTTGCACTGTGGACACCTGAAGAGGTTATGGATGGATCTGTCTTTTTGTTTTCCTCCCTATACTCTTCCCCCCCATATTGTTCCATGGAAATGGATATGAATAAAAAATACTTAGTCTTCCATCTTTTATTCAAAATTATAAGGAAAATGTGTCTTTTTCTGTACTTATTTCAATAAGGGTCCTATAACACTGGATATTTGGAGGCATCCAGTTTCTGAAATCATGACCAGGTTACTCAGAAATTCACCAGCCAACCCTCTCACCCCACAGAGGGAAGCACACACCTACATGCATTGAGAAGGGTCATCATCGTCTATAATGGCATCCATTTTGCCGACTCTGTAATATAAGCTCGGTGCATACCACTTTTGCCGTGGGATGCAGTTTGCTACAAATAAAATCATTTCCACATGAAAGTGCAGATAATGTTTAAATGTTCTTTGAATAACCAGGTTGTGATTTTAGGAAACAGACTTTATTTTTATTTTTAATGAAAGAAAACTGTTCCTACACTAAGTTCCTATATGAAACCGCTTACTAGGCGAATTTAGTATTTTTGAGTTATGATTTCTTAAAATAGAGACTTCTGCTCAGTTTTTTTTTTCGTCTATATTCTTCTGGTATTTTGAGATAAAAATCACTACAGGCAAATGGAAAATGTGCCAATGTGATTTAGAAGTGAAATTCCCCTTTTTAAATAAACATTTTTGTTTCTGTTTGACATTCTCAGTGCCGCACTTCTTGCAGGCTTCTGCTCCCATCTGTTCTTTGCCAAAAATCAGAAGTCTCAGTTGATGTTAGGCTTTGCCCAAGGTTTACAGTTAAAATGTGCATCTGTCTGAGACTCTCTCTGTGCCGTCACTTGGCAGCGTTTACGTGATGGAATGATCTTTGAATATGCCAATTTTCCACTGCACGACCAGTGGAAGATTCAAGTAAACCAGCTTTTTGTGGGCTTCCTGTGGGTTCTGATCGGTTTGTAGGAAAGAGTTGAAGCATGGGTAAATTGTATAGTCAGGGGACAAACATCTGAGGAAGAGATCGGTTCACAAAGACGACGTAGGGGGTATTACAAATTATCCAAATAATCCTCCCTTCCATCCTCGCCATTGGTTGTGTGCACTGTGGTCTCCTTAGTTACAGGGGTGGGGACAGGAAGCACAGCGCGTGTTATCTCCTCCAGTCACATTGACAGTCGGAGCCTTTCCTTCCCCTCACTTCCTCTTCTGACAGCTGGACCTTTCCTTGAATTGTTGTGTGACAAAAGGGGGCAACTGTGTGCACACACAGCAAAAATATATTATGAAATGAACGGCGGCTCACCATCTAAGTGGTTGTGTATTTTTAAGCTCAAAGTTATTCTGCCAGACACTGGGTTGCGTCTTTGAGGCATAGCGTTGTATCTGGCCACTGACAGGAAATGATACTTTTCTTGAACTCCCTCCCGCCCCTTCCAGGTTGTGGAAAGAGGAAAAGGATACCTCCTTTTTTCACCGTCCAGAAGGCGAGCGTCAACACAAAACGGGCCAAGACACACACACACACACACACACACACACACACACACACACACACACACACACACACACACACACACACACACACACACACACACACCAGCAAGCTTCCTGACTCGTCATCCTGTTATTCTTCCC
Organism: Simochromis diagramma; assembly: GCF_900408965.1. Classification (NCBI taxonomy): domain Eukaryota; kingdom Metazoa; phylum Chordata; class Actinopteri; order Cichliformes; family Cichlidae; genus Simochromis; species Simochromis diagramma. The sequence continues at coordinate 10,293,525 of NW_024387030.1, forward strand.
ATTCCTTATCTCATACTCTCACATCTTGTGGAGCTCAAAGAATGCATCCTGTGCTTCACTTTACATAGCATCCTCCGCATTGTTGTGAGGTGTGTGTGTGTGTCTGTCTCAAATGTAAGTCCTGAATTGTAAGCATAATGCCTGGGGCGTTGGCGGATGAAATGCCCGTTTGCGTCTACATTGACTGAAACATTAAAAGTTGAGTTAAATGGGCAACAAGCAAAGTAAGAGAAGGGTTCTTGTGTGTCACCGCACAGCACAGTCAATCTTTTGTCTGCCAGGTGGAGAAATGAGTTCCCGCAGGATGCAGAAGAACAGTCTAGTTTTTCTGTGTGCTTGGGTTAATACTAATTAACCCACAAGTTTTAACAGTTCCCATCATAACTAAGCATAGTTTGTAGTATGTGTGGAGCCACACAGATGGATGGTCTATGTAAGGGAAGCAGATGCGCTTTCTCCTGGCCGCTGCTTTTTTGGGGACAAAGTATTTCCTCTCAAATTTGTGAAACCATTTTCAGCTCATGAGGCTTCTCTCTTAAAGCCAGCCTGTTAAATTGGAAGCCAAAGCAATAGTCATTTAACGCTACATATCGTTTCCTCTTTAGATGGCAAAAGCAGCAGTAAAATAGCCTTTGCCTGGTATTTTAGAAGCAGTCTGAGTCTGCATTTGTGTGCATTAGGTTGTCTTTTTTTTTTTTTTTTTTCTAGCTGAGCTAGCACGTTGGGCTACTTTGAAAGGTTAACTGAGGAGAGTATTAGCACCAAACTTAGTTTTTTTCTTCCAAAACTGCTGAATAATTAGCAATGAGAAAGAGGTTTAAGCTTTCTGTTAAGTACCGCGCTCTCCGGTGCTTCCTGTAAGGGAATTGTATCTGTGTGAGTGTGTGTGAAGGAAAGTAAACAGTTTCCACAGTTTTCCACCTTGCTCACTCCCCTTGGGGTGCCTCCCTGAAGTGTAAATGTGTGAGTGCGATTGCACTTATAAGTTTCGACCGATCAGAAGTCCCGCCACGCAGGGAGTAATGAACTTTGGCCCCTCGCGGGCAGCTATTAAGAGTAAACCATTATGGTTCGGTATTGAGCTGCCCTCCCCTGCCTCACTCTGTATGGTAGACCCCACTGAGTGCACAAAACTGGCATACCTCTGGCTCATTGAGCTGCCAGCTTGCCCCCCACCAACAGACAGCCCCATAAAGCAGTTCCACATCATCAAATGTGATGATCCCCTTTTCTAATTTTAGACTGAAGTCCTAATAGCTCTGCAGATACTGTCTGAAACAGTAATGTCAGCCTTGAGCTGAGGGAAGTGAGGAGGATAGGGCTTTGCAGTGTCTCATCTGGGAAACATGTAAATTATTCACCTTGTTATTTTGGCCACATATGATTGATTAGATATCAGACATCTTTTCTTTTTTTTCAAATTTGTCATTAAATAATGATTTTATTTCATTATTAGGCTATGGTATGCGATCATTTCTGTTTGCGTGTTTCCCCCCCCAAAAAACTACCACATATGGTGCCTGTTTGGGCTAGTTTGTTTAGAATTGGGTTTTAAATGTGCTCACTATTTATGTGATTTACACTGAATCATTACTGTAGGTTAATCAAACCTTTAAATTATCTGAATACTGCTACAAAAAAAATGTCCATCACGCCACTCTTGTATTAATCTATGCGCTGACTGAAGCATATTTGTGGGTATGGATGTGAATGTTTGCTAATACTATTCTTATTAGCACTTTAAGTATTTTATTTATTGATTTTATTGAATTTTATTGTTTTATTTATATTTTGATATTGTTAGGGATGATGCACTGATCGGGGACCATTTTTAATTTCGTTGTACCTGTCACAATGACAGTAAAGACATTCTGATTCTGATTCTATCCCAGTCGTTGTTATATTTGTCATATGACTTTGTTCTTTGGACACTTTGTTTGCATGTAACACAACTGAAAATGTCATTTTGGTGCGGATGAAAGGCGGTCCTGATGTGAGGACAGGAGTTTTGGAGGCATATTCCTCTTTTTACCATAAAATTGGTACTTTGTTTTAAAATGTAGTGCCATATGTAAACAAATATGGCAGGTTTTAAAAAGAAAATGTTGTGGAATGGCAAAAGATAGCAAATACATTTTCTGCTTGTCTTATTATTTATTTATTTTTTTTACATTTTTTTTCTTCCAGACCATCCCAAAGGCATTAACCTTGAATGTCTTTGCAGCTTAATAGCTTTAGTAATCACCTTTTAGTAATAATCCTGTTCTTTTTTTTATTTGAGATATGTACTAAAACAAAAGGTGCCAGCTGTGAGATCACAAAAGGATATTTGTTTTAACTTTTTCAGGGGTATCTGCACCTGTTCAGCTTTCACTGCTGATGGGAGTTATCAAGTGACAGCAGTCACTCTAATCAAATGGCCTCTTTTGTTTTACAAGGGCTGTTTGCTGCTGCGAGACGGTAAAGACATTTTGTTGATTTGTTAGACAACCCCGAGTCTTTCAAAGTTCACGCACAGAACTATGTGCACGCTGCTAATGTGGTGCTTTTTTTTGACTGTTCACAGCACTTTGCAAGAAAAGAAAATGTCACTGAAATTAAAGTGATGATGCTTTTTAAAAATGAGATGGATAGTTTTTTTTTATTCGTCTTCGAAATGCTGTAAACAGGAAAAAACTCTAAATCTGATGATTATTGGGTCTGCCCGGTGTTTGTTTGTTTTTAAAATAACAGCAAGCATCCTAGGTATACTTGTGCAGTTTTAAACCCCTTGTAGAGCTTTTTTTTTTTTTTTTTTTTTTTTTTTTTTTAAAAACTGTTCTCTGGATTTTAGGCTCTCTTTATTTTCTCTCATTATTATACCATCTGTTGTAGAGCTTGTTGTTTATGTAGAAGGAATTTGTGGCCAGTCAAATGCAGATCTGCAGGCTGTTCCTGCTTCTCTATCGCCTCACCCTTGGCCACACCTTTCCTGTGGATCCTCTCTCCTCTTCTTCACTGTCTGTTTACGCAGTTTAATCACCAAACTAATGTGCAATGACACACATTTTTTACAGCACACCGTCACTGTTGGTGTCAGCAGCCGCAGAAAGCCATACTCAATCTGGCACTTCTTCCCCCCTCCTGCATGCAGTCACTCTGACAGCCTCAGGAAACCTAGCATTTGCTACAGGTTATGATTAATGGCTTTACTGATTGCTGTTTTTTTGCCACGAAGACACCTACACACTCCGCTTTGAGCATATATATTTTCTCAGGTGACTAGAGAAGGCGGTAAACCATGACACCCGACGTCACAGTGTTCCGACGTATTTGTGTGCAGTTTAGTTTGACTTGATGACTTCTGAGTTTAGTTTCTCCACCAACTGGGTTTTCTGTGCACATAAATCTTTTACTTTCTGTTTCAAGCATGCACACATTTGTTGTAATAATCCTAATGCTCAGCTATTAAAAGTAGATGACGTTATATTAACAGGCTCACCTTTGTTACGAACTACAACTTTGCAGCTCAGTTTTCCCCCTGCGCTCAGTCATCATGATAAAATAAATTCACCAGTCAAGAGTCGTGAGATTGTGGAGAACAGCGTAATGTAGAGCAGCTGTGTGTTTCTCTAATCTCTGTTTTTAATCTGTCTTTTTGTCACCAGACTAAATATAAAGCAGTGGCTATTAAGGCAAGCTAGAGGAGAGATGTAGCACCATTTCCTTCTTGTTTCCTGCTGTATTTGTTCAGCAGATATTCTCCGAGGCAGTTTCCCTCCTCCTTCCGTGTGTAGTGTTATTTCTGTGGGTTCACTGTCTCAGGGGAGCCTTGCCTATAAACACACACAGGCTCATTAGCTTGTGCGTGTGTGGGTGTTTTAATGTTCGGCTGGATGTTTGTTTTTATATGTATCATATGTGCTTATGTGTGCGTTTGTGCGCATGATATCAGAGCATTGGTGAGCCCATAGCTTAAATGTTGTGTGAGTTATTATCTACGTGTGTGTTTTCGGGCTGCTTCTGCTCATTATTGATAATCGGAGAGCAGAACGTGCTGCTTTCAGGGAGTGAGTTGGCTGAGATATAGACGTGTGTGTACAATCGCACAGCATTTATGTTTGCTGCTGTTTCCCAGCTATAGTTTATGTCGCAGACAGAAATTGTTACCGTTGCTGTATGTAAGGTTTTTTTTTCGTTGTTCGTCCATCCCTAATTTGGCTGAAAGTGTAGCTCCACTCTCTCGTGGCTTGCACTTTAACCAAGTGATGGGTAAAAGTGTGTGTATGTGAATGTGTTTTCTGTGTTTCTTTTTTCTCTCTCTCTCTCTCTCTCTCTTTTTTCTTTTTTCTTTTTTAAACCAGGCACAGGCAGGAAAGAATCCAGAAACCTTGTTATGCCAGTCGTTTATTTAGTGGCCTATCTACTTAAAGACCTGACGCTGGAGCTTTCTACCCAGCCTGCCTCAGGAAAATCCCTGACACACAACATAAATCTCTCCCTCTGGCTGCAAACCGCACCGTCATTTCTGTCTAGAGCCTTTTAGTCCCCCCTCAGCCTGTGGGGGTCAGCGCTTATATCCACATGTCAGGGTTAAGCAACTGTGTAGATAAGTCGCTGTAAAGTAAAATTGAGATATACTGTATTTTTTTTTTGTGCTACTTAGAATTTGACAGTTGAGATGCATTAGCATTCACAGAGACCTCTTGGCACAAATTTTAAATTTAATGAGTACTCTTCCGAGCCTTTCTCAGTACTCTCGTACAATAAAAAGTTGTTAGTCGCTGCAGTTGCATATCATTTCTCCTGTCCTTGTAGAATGTTGAGCAGCCCCCTATTATTGGAGCAACCCGTATGTAAGGGATGGGTGACAAAATCCTTTGGCCTCATTCTGTCCCGAAATGTTCTGTGCCAAAGTTTATATTGAGCTTCAGCTGTCTGGGTTGCCCAGACTAAGTGTATATCTTCCAGCAATAAAATTGTATTGTGCAAAATTGCCTCTCTGTATTGCTGTTGCTGCAGGTCAGCAAAGAGACAAACTGTGAATTTTGTGCTTAAAAGACAAATCTTTGTGCGGTCTGCCGGGGACAAATAACACTGTGCTTTGCTCAATATAGCCACATAACCATTGCAAGAAACACTGCTACGCTGCTAATAGACACACTCGGGTGAAGCTTTCGCAAATGATCGGTGTGTTTGATGTAGCCATTTCCAAAGGCACAATACTGGCTTAATTGGCTTGAATAATGTTGATCCACAGTTATCTAAATCCTCTTTGTTCAGTGTTGCTGCTGTTTACTTGGAAACCATAAAGTCACATGACCCGTGATTACCTTATTCACGGGGACTATCAATGCGCAACAAATGACATATCAGACATAACATTCGGCACTGATTAATAAAGATTAATACACTAATTAATAATGATTAAATTATATTTGTTCCCCAGTGTAAAGAATTTTATATTTCAAAATGTAAACTTTTATTTTGGTTACTATGTATATAAGACAGCACTCATTAACAGCGCAGGAATAGATTGTGCATGAACATCAAAGGATTTAGCAGTGTAGGCCTACTGTTAAATCAAAGATATGCAAGTAAAAATAAGACTGAAGCATAGGGGAAACTTTTTTTTTTCTCCCCTCCACAAACAGGGAGGGGTAGCGAGAGACAGCTGTGAGTTGACGATAAGACCCAGAAATGCATACGTTTTCATGGCTCAGTCACCCCCACCAGTGCGCGCTATACTTCTGCTCTCTGCTTTAAAAGAAACCCCCGTCTTTCATATGCTTGGCCTGCCAAACCCCTAAACTGTTGAAGTGGAGTGTCGTCTTGGATAAAGTCGTCTGTGCCGTGAATAAAGGGCAGGAATGCATTAAATGCCCAAATCCTTTCGCTTGCAACGGGTACCCAGGCTTTGTGATTGCTGAAGTGCACAGCTTTTAAGTGAAAAGGCTTGTTCCTCGCCCGAGTCTTGTTTCACTCGGCACCGGCACATTTAGGTGTATCTTTGATTGCTGTAGTTTTTTGGATGCGACCGCATTCAGTCTATATTTACCTGAGATCCCAGTCACTCCCCCCTCCTCTGTTTAAAACTTTTGGAAAAAAAATTGAGCATTCATGCACGTGCACGCATGAAGAGGATTTTTTTTTTTTTTTTTTTTTTAACACTACAGGTTTTTGATCTTAAATCATCCTAAACTGGAAGGACTCGCTCTGTCTCTCTGCAGGGTTGAACATTTGATCATTTTGGCTTGAAGATTAATTGGTGTTGGACTCAATCTGCTTCAGGTGCCAGATAATATCAGGCTAATGCCAGGCATCACAAGGCATCTAAAGCAGCTTTCCTTAGGCAAAGCTGATCACACTGATTGCTCAACCATTATATTTCTTTTGCTTTCACTCCCGCTCTTGACAGTCTCTCACACATGCAGAGTACTTACCGGGACAGATGTGCTCTGCATGGTCAGAGGACGGTTTGCTGTGAGCTACAGGGTGAGGACAAAGCATTTATGGAACGTGTCTATTTTTGGGCTCTTAATGGACTTGCTCCCATTCTCTTATGGAGCAGGTCTAGTTGAGTGATGTTCACCTGTCTTAAACCTGATTACAGGATCTCCTGCTGGACCTCTCCATTGTTTTTAATTTTACTCTCGCTCTTCTATTTCCTCTCTCTTTGCTCCAATTTTGATCTCCCTTCCTCTCTGTTTCACTCACTGTGTTTTTCTTCATGCTGTGGTTGAATACATTACCTCAGATTCCAAACTTGACCTACCTCACTTGGCTATTCTTTCTCGTCGTGTGCCTTTTCTCATCACAGGCTCATGAATTGTTTGCCCTAGTTCAGCATGTGCTGCCCCTGTGTGATCATGTTTTTAAACATCTGGCTGGGTAAATACAAGAAAAGCTTCTCTGTCCATGTCTGTGAGTTTGCAGGGGCCAATTGTGATTGGCTGACAGTGTCACAGACACTTAAATAACTCGATACACATAATGGATTTGCTCTCGATCTTTTGCTTCAGTGTGCACATAATTCCCAAGTCTACCCCCCCCCCCTTTTTTTTTCTTTTTTTTTTTTTTGGTGCTGTGCCCTGACAGTAGGGCTGCCACAAACGATTATTTTGATAGTCGACTAGTCACCGATTATTTATGCGATTAGTCGACTAATCAGATCATCATCCACTGGACGTAAAACTACAGCTTATTGCACCAGCAGCATCTGCTCTTATATAACTATCATTAGCTTACAGCTTTAAGCTTTTAAGGTGCTAACTAAAAATAAAGACAAGATGATAGTTTATTCAATTTTAATGAAATTTGCAGATTGTTTCGGTAAAGTTTAATAAACTCCTTGCTATCTAAAATATAACAGGACACCGGAGTATATTCTCCAGCATCTCACACTTCTGATAATCAGCTGTCTGCTTTACGTTTATTCAGCTGTGTAAAAACTATAACTTTAATCTCAGCCAAACCGATTTACTCAGGAACAAATAAAATACTAAAAAAAAAAAAAAAAAAAAAAAAAAAAGCCAAACAACAACATTTTTAATTTATCTAAGTGACTCATATATATTTAACCTGAGTCGCGAAAGACGGCGGTGGGTTTGAAAACAATTTGCCGGGAGTCCGGTGTTCTCACGGCGCTAGTGACCTAGCCCCCGGCTAGCTATCGAGCTAGTGGGTAACAGACGTCTCCGAAAACGTCGGAGCGCTTTTGAAAATATGTGGTGTCCTGATAAACTGAGCCGATATTTGAGGTTTACACAGCTACATTCTCGCCTGAAAATATGTTAAACGTTTATTTTGTGACCCAGAAAGAATAATAAGAGTAATATTAAAACTAACTAGCTACCGCCATTGTTGGAAACTAAGCTGGGCCGCGCTATGAATTCTGGGACACAGCTGCTTCTTCTTCTTCGGGGTTTAACGGCAGCTGGCATCCTTGTACATGCAGTGCTGCCATCTTCTGTTTCAGTCCGTTATTACACTCTTAAATCCTGCTACTTCTGCGTCTTTTGCGATCTTACAAAGCTTCAAACGACACGTCGATTATTAAATCAGTCGTCGACGATTTTGATAGTCGACGTAATCGTGACTAGTCGACAAATCGTGGCAGCCCTACCTGACAGGGATATGGCTTCTGTTTGGGAGTGCTAGTCTGACTTCCTGCTAAAGAACCAATTGGAAGCAAAGGTGGCACAGTGATGCTGCCTTTTCTCTTCAAGGCTTGTTGTTTTGTTATATGAGAATGAGATTTTTTTTGTCATGCTGTGATGTAGCTTCACCTAATTCATCTGCATTTTCATTAAATGTAGAGGCCTGAGACAATCAAAATCACGAGGCATTATCTTGAGGATCAATTGGCTTTAAAAATCACCACATGTATGGTTTTTGTTTTGTTACACGATGTCACCGTATTTTATTTTGCCGTAACTTTAGATTCAAATTAAATCTACAGGTAAATAAAACCAAGAGTCATAAAGTGGCTTATATCTTAAGGGTTAATTAGGATTAAAAACACCATATGTATGGTCCTTATGGTCTCTACAGATCACTTACAGTGACATCAGGGTTCCCAAGAGGTTTTCTGCCAAACAAAAATGACCTGTGCGATATCAGAATTTTTTTTTTTTTTTTTAAAGGGTTTTATTTATTTCCTCATTACATACATGTTTAATTTATAAAATTCTCCAACATAGCAGGAAATCCACTGACCTCTACATTTACCACGTTACCCAGGTGTGTTTAAGTGTCAGGGGCAAAAAAACACCCCCTGAAATATGTACGTTCTAGTAATATGACCCCTTGAAATGGACACTGAAAATCAGGCATCTTCTTAAATTTCAATAAAACAAAATCAAATGTGATTTCTTTAACTTCTCACAAACTTTGTCAAGGAGTTTGATGTTATCACACGATGAGGCCGTGTACAAAAAAGTGCATTTAAGCCAAATGGAGACAGCCACACACTGATGGTAGGCTCAAATAATTGAGCAGATGTTGATTTAAGATTTTTCTTTTTTCCCGATCATTTTTTTCTTCCAAGGTCAAGAATGAACATTTCAGTTAATATGCACTCCCCAAACCTCACTGAATATGGGCTCCCATCTTACAGACACTTCCTCTCCCATATTTCTCAGTCCACTGCCTTTTAAAAGCGCTTCACCTGCCCTTCCTCACTCCCACACCCTTCCCTTTAGTTACACGTCTCTAACCATTGCTAAGATCACGGCAAAGATGAGGAGAAATTGTCTCTTTTGCTTGACAAAGGGCAGACAGATATGCAGCCTCAGTCTGTGACATTTTCTTTTTTCACTGCAAAATTGAGAAGAAAGGGCAGAAGCTGAGAGAAACAAAAGAAAGAGAACGATAAAGTGAAATGCTTCTAAAAAAAACTTAAATTGAGGCAGAAAAGAACAGCGTGAGTCTAGAAGAATTCAGCTGCACTCTGCTTGCTCAGCACTGTGGTTATAATTCTCTGTCTTTGTATCATCAAACCCGCCGCTGTGCCCTCACCCTGCTCTCAAGGTCGATACTTGTTTCTTCTTGACAGATGTCTGAGTAAAAAAACTAAACAGATATATTATGCTTTCTTCCTGTGTCTATGTGGAGCCACCCCCACAGGTATATAAACACACAACTCTTTCTGTCAGAGTTGTCTGTGTGAAGAGCTGAGTCAGGTTGGAGATGACACACTGAGCTGGGTGATGTGTGACCATAGTTGCAGGGTTTACTGTGGCATTAGTAGGGTTTTGCATTTAATACCACTTATCAAGAAAAAGTCTCATTCAGCGGCTAACGTCTTTTCTCACTCCACTTGATTGTCTCGTCTTTTTACCCCCGTCTCTTTTCTTTTTTAAGAGGGTGACACCCTCCCAACCCCCGTCCAAGATAGTGATCCCACATGCACGCTTTGTTACAAAATCAGCCTTTTCTGCCGGGGTGGACAGCTAGACAAATGATTTTGTCGGCCGTGCGAGGCAGGGGGTAATTTTTAGGTGAGCGCAGCGCTTCAGAAAAGAGTTGGCGCACAGAAATTAGAGGTTGTCAAATGCCGCACGTCTCCATTGATGGCCCAGCGCGGCCTCCTTATGTTAATGTGACATTTCAGCAAGAGGAAATAGAATTAGAAGAAGGGGGTGGGGGAGGCCGCTGGTGGTTGTTGGATTGCATTGTCACATATGAATACCACCTTTTGTTTTCTTTTGTTATCTTGAAGAAAAAAATAGTTCCCGGATGCAGACCTAGTGTAATAAAAAAATGTAGATATAGGTGTAATGGTACGTGTATTTTTCTTGAATTACCTCATAACAAGAGTGGTTACGATACAGTTACAATAAGGATAATAATACAAAGGATTCTGCTGATGCAGTATCGGTACAGTAAATAGAAGCAACAAGCAGGAGATGTTTATTTATTCACTTCAGTTGTGTTGCTATGTTACGTTGCATTCTTCTTTACTGTGTTTTTTGTTTTTTTTTTTTTGATTTGTTTTATGCTTGACACTAAACAGAGTTTCTCTTCATTGACTGTTCACATCATTTGAGTGCCTTTATTGTTACAGTTGAACTTTTGCCAGTCGAGCACGTGTGAATGCATTTGTAAAGTTTTAAAAAGTTAATGGATTTTTTTTTGTTGATGATTTCTCTGCTGTAGAGAAAACATACCGAACCGTGACTCCAAATATGAAACTCATATCAAGCACAGTTACGCCCTCGTATACAGAGAAGTGATCTCTTAATTTAAGTTACAGATCTCTTCTTTAGTTGTCATTGATTTGCTTTTACTGGTGTTGAATAACTCTTTTTTTTTTTTTCGCTCATTGTCTTGAGAAGGCTTATAGAACTTTGTTTTAGTTGCACTTTAGTGGTGATTACTTATTTTTAAGGAATGAAATTAAACCTGCTCGTGTTCAGGTTTTTCCTGATTCAAGGGTTCTTTAAAACACAATACATGTTGATTTGTCGTCAACTATGTTGCGTTTCCTGTATGTTGTTTGTTTTGTCCTTCTGTCGTGGTCTACTTCCCGTATAATGTGTCAAACCAAAGCTAAGACGTTGCCTGGCTGCTGTTTTGGTTAGGAGTGATGTAATCTGTTTTCTGTGCAAGATACCATGAGGATGAATTCATCTTTGGGAAGGGCTGGGAGTATCTGTGGTCCTCACAGTACTGAGGTCATGTGGTTTGGAAAGGAGTTGGGCCGAGTCTCCTGGCTGCCTGTTTGTACTCTTCCAATGTCTTCTGCAGGTGCTGTCCACACAGCTGCAGACCAGATGTTTTTTAGCTGTGTGCTGGTCAGTGTCTGTGACCTCACTGGTGACAAATTTTTAGTCTCATTGCCATGTCCGGAGATAACACTCTTTTTCAGTTTAGCAGTAAAAATGTTGTATCTAGGTGTCTTGTAGGACATAAAGTCAATATATGAGGAAATATTTTCTCCACTGTCCAAAAATTAAAACATTTTGTTGGCACTTTTAAACCACAGTACTGGTTGCTGTTCATAATACGAAATTAGATAAAAATGCAGGAAATTTCTTTTCTTCCTGCACCAAGTTTGGAAATGTGTCACAATTATGTGATCCAACAGGAACATTGACGGGTAAAATAAGGATGACTTTATTTTTGACCACTCATTACGTTACTGTGAGTGTAGTAAAAGGTTTCCAACAAGTATTAATCTGCTTAAGATGACAGGAAGAGAAAGACATGCCTGTGAATGTAATTGAGACATCGTCAGGGAAAACTGCTTTGCTGAGATTTGTCGGGACGTTTTTGCCCTTTCTAACGCTGCTATTTTGTCTTTTGTTATAATTGCAAATTTTAACAAGCAGCTGATGATGCAAGTTTCACCCCACCTATCCAGTTTTGCATAGGTGCAGGGTTATGCTTCGCCTGTCATGCATGCCTTACTGAGGGCATCTATAGTTGAGTGTCAGGTTCCCCTGCTGCAGTTTAATATAGAGCTCCCTACTGCCAGAAGGTCTCATGGGTGATGGAAAAAGTGCCTAGCAGCCGCCCCCACTCCACCCTGCACACACGGTTCCTCGAGGCCTCGCCAGCTCTACCATTTAGTTCATGCTGTTTCATACTAGGAGTGGGTGACATAGCCATAAAATGATATCACAGTATTTCAGGAAAAGTTGCAATAGTGATATTTATGAAAATATAGAAAACAAAACTACTGAACAATGTTTTATTGCTTGCAGCTTGCAGGCAGCAGCATTTAGAAGTGCAAGTAAATGAAGGGTATTTGTCATTAATGACAAACTGCCTAATTCAAAGTGTGACTCTATTTGGAAAAAAGGTGTCAGTGTCTTGGGTTGAGCTTTTTAACATTGCTTAAAGGTCTCCTTTACAACCATGTACCTGCTGCAGTAACATCCATTCACTGTTTGCTCTTCTTGTCATATGGAGTGCAACCACTGAGTTCTCTAGCAATGCTTGGTTGACTCATTTGTTTACTTTGGGGTCACATATCACCATCTGCTAGAATGTGCTCCTCACGTGCCTTCTTAGCCTGGTTGTACTCGATGGCGTGTTTTCCTGTACGTGCTATGGTGGAGAATGTTGAAGTAGCTTAGTTTTATGTGCTAAACCATCATCAGAGGTTTGCTGTCAAACATGTAAGAGCTTGTCTTGTTGTGCACGCTGGGGGAAGGTAAACACTGTCTTACTATGTCAGTGATATTGTTATATGACAATTAATTTTTTAACATTTTGTCACATTAACTTGTATACCAGTGTTATCGCAGATCATATGATTATGGCACAAACGTCAAAGTGCGTCGTCTTTGCACTTTTGGATTCACTATGACCGTACTCTGAGGGTAACCTGGAAAGCAGAAATATGCCCTGCAGCAGCTGACCCTCGTTTCACTGTCACATACCAGGACTTGCAGACACACTGGTTTGATTGTATGCATCGGGCTACACATGGAGTAAAAATGGGGTGTGCTTGAACATGTGTATGAGTGAGTCGGCAGCAAGTGCGTGTGGAAGAGAGAGAGGTCCATTAGTTTTATCTGACAGGGGGATCAGATCTAAAGGCGGCATATACTTAAGCCTTAGTGATTCCCCTGTATCTGGTCTCCTGCTCAGGCTCTTGCACAGGCTGCTCTGTTAGAAAACAACCTCTGAGGGGAAAGAACAGAAAGTCGGTGGCCTTAACCTCTAAATAGTGCAGTGTTTAACTTTTGTCTCCAGCTCATAGACTAATTTGCACACAATCACAGATTTGTTGTTTCTACTCAGAGCAGTTTGTAGTAGGAAAAAATGCCATTTTCTGTAGAAAGCAGGAAGCATTAATGCTCACAGGTTTTTATACTCAAAGGCTATGTTAATATTACCCAAGTTACGCAGTTGTTTATCTGTAAAAGACAAACATTACGCAAGGCAAAGATTTGTATGCTACATTAGGCTTTTCCCCATAAGTCAAAATCAATATGACAGTGATATATCTAGCACCGTTCTTTTTAAGTGTCACTGCTCTGTTTTTATGCAGTTGCTTACCACACTTTACATATTTTTGTCTTTCAGAGATCAACAGAGTGCGTAAAGACATGTACAGCGACACAGTGAATGGCCTTGTGGACAAACACCCACTGGAGCTGCCCGAACCAGTCGGACCCATCGTTCACCTGCAGGAAAAACTGTTTGTGCCTGTCAAAGAGTACCCAGATGTGAGTATCAGGGTTACACGTCTCTCACTTTTGCTGTTGCATCACATTGCCAATAATATCAGAGCATTTGCCTGAATGGTTGCTGGATTAATATTTAGACTGGAGCCAGAGGAAAGTGTATTAAAGAAGAAATCTTAATCTTATCGAGAAACTAGATTTTATTTTTCATACAAGTTCATGTTAACAGATAAAGACATTCTTTCACACACTGGTCCTTGTGCAGAAATACCTCTACACACACTGTTGGTCCTCTTGCCTTAGGCCATGTGTCTTTGTGATGTGTCATCATGGGAACGACAGCTGCTGATAGTTCTGCAGTCTGTCAGCACTGAGGACATATCTCATGACTGTTGTAAGCACTTGCTCACTGCTCATGCACTCTGCTCTCAGTTCTGTTCTTTTGCCTTTCAGTTTTTTGCTCTTTTTAAAAAAAAATATTTTAGTTGATAAACATGCAGTCCTTGACTTGTTCTTTTTACTTTATTAGCTGCCCGACTTACACTGTGTGCACCAAGTTGTTAATGTACTACTGATACAACTTTATCAGACTGCACACTAATTTGGTCCCGGTCTGTGGAAAACGCAGCATGCTGGGGTGTTTATGAGCCAACTCAGCAGCAGATTAGTGCTGCGAGAGAAAGCGGGGGATTGAAAAAAGAAGCATCAAGAAAAGTAAACTGCAATTTCATAAATATTCAGTAAAAGGGAATGAAAATCTTTTGGAGTAACCACTTGGTTTTTACTCTGATGGATAGATGGATACACACAGTTGGGGCAGGGGGGGAAGCAGCACACGGTGGAGGTACCATGGTGTTTCTAGAGATGAAGAGGATGGTGGCAGCACAGAGCAGAGTGATATGTGTGTCTGCGTGTAAAGCTTTGGGACGTGTGTGTAAGGCGTTTACCACAGTCGGCCACATTTATGTGCTCATGGTAATCTTTGGCGCACACATGAATGATTGTGTCACGTCCTGAGAAGCAGCGTTTCTCTTCATAATCCCAGCAGCTGGCAGCAAGGAAATGAATGAATGGAGGGAGGTGACGAGGATAAGAGACACCGTAGAGCAGGCCAAGGCTCAGTCGGGCATGGATTGCATTTTCCCCCTGACAGAATTGATAAAAGGCACCAGGGACTGGCTAGGATCAGCTTAGCTCCATCTCACCCTGAGACCAGGCCCAGCGTTTGCGCTCAGGCTCTTAAGGGACTTCCAGCCAGTTTAAGTGACCCTTAAGTGTTTGCCTTGTAATTGTGACATGTGTGGTCATAGCTGATTGCAGTTGCCTGGTGGTCGTCCTAGTGAGATCATCGACTGTGACATGCTGTTTAGAGATGATGCCTGCTTTCAGTTACTGCAGAAGTTTCTGTGTTCTTTGTGTGTGGGTTTTGTGCTGCACAAGAATGCAATTTTTTTTTTTAAGCGAAGAAGTTCAATAAAAATGTGTGAAGCAGTGGGTGCCACCTGTGACTGTAGAGATGCTAATGAAATAACACACACACAATCTATTAAAAGTGCAGCATCCTCAGATGACCCTTTGTGTACCCTTCACTCGCTTTGCTACACTGCTTTGAGCAGAGCAGGGCTGTAACTCTTGTATTCTGTTTATAAGCTGTTTGGAAAGCTACTAAATTAATTAGGCTTCCCCCTGGTGGTCAAGATGACTCACTGATGACCTTATCAGGCACGAATTAGCACACCCACTGACATGCACATAAAGAAGTGTGAGCACAGACGAACACTGAAACTCAGTGACACAAAAATAGGACATTTTTCAAATTATTTGTTTTCTGCTTTCATTTGGTGAACACATTCAAGCATGGCCATTCAGTCTGTCAGCAGGGAAAGAGGACAATGGCAGACTTACTGTTAAATTTAGATGTGAATACTGCAGTTGGGAGAAATCAGCAGCAAGTCCAGATTAAATGATTGTTATTTTATTCATTTATTTATTTTAGCTCTCCTGTTTGGAACACGGTTCATGTGCAAAACTTCCTCAGCATGATTGCCAAATCATATTTGTGTAGGTGCCAACAGTAATCTTGTGCCAGATATGTAATTTTTTTTAAGACTACCAGTTGAAGTTGAAGAGTAGTCATCCCTTTGATTGTGCTGCTGCTCTCGCTGCTGTTTAGGATTTTTAAGTTAGTGGACAGAGAGGAAATGAAATCTGGCATTGACTATTTGAGCAGCAGACAATAGGAGATAAAGTGTTGCTGCGCGTTAAACTGATTTCCCAATAAAACAGTTAAAATGGTTGTCTTAACACGGAGAGACAGCGGTTCTACAGTTTGTGCTTTTAAAGATGATAAAAAGAAGAAGCCTTTAGTCTTTTAAGAAAAAGGGGGAGGAAGCACGAGAGGATAGAAAAGAAGCAAAGGGAAAAATGTCCCTTTTATCCCCATCTGCCCACTTCTAACGGATAGGAAAGTGTAATGAAAGATTATTAGACTGGGGAATTTCACCATCCTTTTTACATTTCTGTCTGATTTCCCAGAGTCCTCCCACTGAAAATCCATGTATGTGTGGCTTGCTGATACAAGTCCAGGCTCTCCCAAGAAAACGGAGAATGATGTTCCAAGTCTCCTGTTTTGTGTTGTTGGCATCTACTCACCTGCCGTGGAACATTTGTCATCATTCATGCAGTTTCCCCATCTGTGGAACTCTTGGCATCTACTTTTTCTCCTCTCAGTTTTCACTTCCATTTAAAAACTCCCTTTATTCATACTATATCCTTAGGCTGAGGTTACGCGCTCTCTTTGGGGCTTTCTCTGTCAGATCACCTATGTTTACCCTGCTCAGGTTTCACCAGTAGATAATTAGATTGTCCTGGTGCCTGGATGCAGTGCGGCATGTCAATTCTACCAAAATAACTTGCCTCGCCAGCACACTCCTACTCTAATTCCCTTAAGTGTGTCCCTCTTCTGGCCCGTGTGCCCCACATCTGTCTGTAAATGTGTTTGTGTATGCGTGCGCCTCCATCACTCAGTCTGCCTGCGCGTCTGTCTCCCCCACCCCCTCGCCATTCTTCAAAGTCAGCCATTTCCCGATGTCGTCAGCGGTGCAGAACACTGCGAAGCGTCACTGTGGTGACTGCATCTTGACTGACAGCTGAGTCGCAGGCTATCTGATAACTTCAACCTTCAATTAAATGCTATCTGTGGCTCCGCTTCTCTTCCAAGCACACGCTTGCATACACATTGATAGGCAGCTGACTGACAGCTCAGCATGTCATTTCCGTTGACCTTGAGACGTCTGATAGGATGTGTGACATATCTTTTTAAGATGGTGTCTGTCTCCACTTTATTCCCAGTGTATTTGTATGTGCCAACTCTTAAATGCCCAGGTGGGTTGTGGGCAGGTCACCTGGTGTTGAGAAATGCTTAGGACTGAAAACACACGCGAGAGGTGGGGGGAGACACCTCTGCTGTGCTGACTCTGTGAAATGAGACCCTCAGTTGGATGTAAGCTGTTGAGCAAGTGGTAAACAGGACCGTCTGAACTTGTCACAAGCTCGGGGGCATCCACAAGACGAAAATGATCACTTGTATAGCCAAAATTATTTATTTTTAATTTAAAAAAAGGGGAAAAAACCTAGCTAGGGACACCCTAGCTAAGTCTCTGCTGTTGGTCTTTTCTGTTTGTCTAGTGTTCTGGGTGTTGTCATGGCACTTAAGGTTGTTTACCTCAGTAATGAAATCCTTTTAAGCCCCTGTCCCATTTCCGCTCTCTCACCACACCAGCTGTCTCCAAACCAAAGAACCTCACAGGAGCAGATGTTTGAAGTCCATGCGAGTTTCTATTTTTTCTTATTTTTTAAAGTTTCTAAAAGCAAATTAGTCGATCTGTAAACTGCAAATAACTCGTCTCCTTAATAGAAGCAAATATTTTCTCTCCTTATATTTGGAGAAAGCACTGGGGAGATCACCAGCCTTTCATTGTTCCAAAGAATTTAAGCTTCAAATGAGGTTTTAACTGTAAATCTTTTTGCAAATAAGAAAAAAAGACACTAGAAAGATACTATATTTTCTATACATTGATGAGTTGGTTTAAAAAAAAAAAAAAAAGGGAGAGGGAGGGAGAAAAAGTCCATTAACTATTCGAGTTCTGAGTGTGTTTGTGTGTGTGTGTGTTCATGTGTTCTGTTGGATCATGGTGCTTCACTGCAAGGCACCCAGATTTGCGAACAGCAAAGAAAGAGGCTCTGGTGGTTTGAGCAGACAGAATGTCCTGGCCCTCTCTCTTTCACTGCGGAAAAATTGCCCGGCCAAACCAGCCAGGTCCCTGCACAGGGAAAGTCATTAAGCTTGCTCCCATGAGGGTGTCATCACTTATCATGCCAGCTCCTGATATCCTTCTGACCCCCTTAAGTCATTACGAGTCCTGGAAATGTACCACCCCGCACCTCACCTCGACACACTGGTAGAGCGGCAGAGAGGAGGATTTTGATAACTATAGCTAGCCAGCCATGCGTGATGCTGATAATTTGATGAACGGATGGTTTTCCAGTTAGCCGTTTGATAAGAAGGTAATTACAATAATAATTTAAGCAGCGAGAACTCTATTTGTTGTTGTCAGTTAAAATGACGAAGAGCAAAAGTATAAGCTATTAGACGTGCTTCCGTTACCGCACTAATGCCAGCTTGTGTAGCAGCAGCTCGTGCTTGCATACTTTGGGTGGATGGTGCCACGTGCTGCTTTGGCCCGTCCGTCTGTGCATCATTAAGCTGACAGATACGGAGGGTGAAAAGTGAGAATCAAGGACAAAATGAAGCAGGTCGACCACACCGGAATCAAAGACTGCACTGCATTGTCGTGTCAGCTTGTATCAATAGTGCTACACTATCTGCATACATATACTAGATCACACTGATACAGGATTTTTGAGCAAATACTAATATCGATGCCTTTGACTTAAAAAAACAAAAAAACAGAGACAGCTGGCAAGACCTGTCCTGTTTGGACTCTGGCTCAGGTATTAGAGCGTTTCGTCTAACAATCGTAAGGTCAGTGGTTTGATCCCAGAGTGTCCAAGTCACCCCTGATGGGTCCATCAGTTTGCATGTGTGCGATAACTGGAAAGCACTTGAAGGCACTGAAAAAAAGCACTGTATCAATGTGTGGGAGAAAATCACTTTTAATGCTTGAAGAGTGCTGTGTAAGTACCAGGATTTTACTGCTGAACAAAAATCTTGGATGTAAATATCGACTATACTAATTTGATATCTGTGTCAGTACCAACATTATTTGTTTTATTTTTTATTTTTTTGAAAGAGAATCTCCTGAAGGAATCAACAATTTATTGGAAATAGCTCATAATGAGAGACACTGCTGGGAGATCTAATACGCCAGGATAAATGCTGGATATCAACATCAACATCAACATTACCGAAAACTTAACAGGAAGTTGTTGCATCACAGGGTGTTGCTAGAAGCAGATCAGGCTATGAATGTGTATGACTAGCTGTTATCAGTTACATGGTTGGCTGTCATATTATGAATCGGTACAAGTGAGTAAAGAAGCTGATGGCTAATCAGCTGATGCAAGTGTGATTTCACAGCTTTACCTGAATTTGCATAATTCTGTTAAACTGAATGGATATTGGTGAGATGTAACTAACCGGCATCAAGTTTTCCTGAGAAAGCTAGCATCACACGAATAACAGTAATCCACATTTTTCTCAGTCTTCTATTGATTCATTGTGATTATGCAACGTTTAACCATAGGGGTGAGGCTGAATGTAACTGAGCATGTTTCTACTTGTTTATTTTTTATCCCAGCTTGTTGTTTATCTGAAGGGTTACAAACTTTGCTCGCTGCTTTCTTTACTCACATCTTCCAAACTTTGAGCCAATATCAATCTTTATGCTTTCCATCTCTCTGTCCTCACTCGTCTGTATTTCCACCCTGCCTGCAACCCCGAAATAAACCCAAACAGAATTATCAAAGGAGCTATGGATTAGGCACTAAATGCTGGGTGTGCTGAATAGAGAGCTTTGAAGTCTGTAGGGCTTTGAGGCGTAAATGTCACCACTGGAATCTAAGTCTAATTTTCACTCCTTCATCAGCCTATGGCCTTGTGTCCCCTGTCCCTCCCGAACATCAGGTATGCAGGTTTCAGTAGTTTATACACCCGTCTGCTCCATTTCATATTCCTTCTATACTGTTTTTTGGCAGGGGTAGGGATCAGGCAGTAGTGTGAAGGTAAATATGATGGATTATTTCAGTGATGCAACACTAGAGCCCAAAGATAAATGAGTGACTAAAAGCAGGGAGGTTGTCTGTGATTAAATGAAAGACCTGTCCACTACAGATGTGGGGGTCACAGATAAGCAAAGGAAGTGCCAAGGTCCTGTTTACTTGGACAAAGAGGAAAAGGAAGCCCGCAGAGTTTCCAGAAGCTATGAATGGATACAGAAGGCAGGATATGGAAACAAAAGGGATGTATTTTACCAACTAAGCGGGCTGGTAACCTCTGTAAAGCCTCCATAAACTGTTACGTTGGAGAAATGAGACAAAATATATCTTGGGTTGGAGGAAATGGGACTTTTGCAATAAATGGTGGGTATCATTGTTTCGCAATAATGCTTTCAGACTTTGAGGGAGGTTTAGAGTAAAGTAAGTGAAAAGATGGGGAGAGATGATGGTGCCTGGTGTAACCAGGTTCCTCCTTTCCATGATGCATTGCACTGAATGAACTATTCCTCATTTCCATAAGCCCAGCAAGGCTGGTTAATAAGTGATTGGTATTCTGCTCCTGGCCTGGCCCGGCTCTTCGATAAGCCTTCCACGCACACAGCCAGAACCCTCAGCATGATCTCATTTCCTGTCTCCCCACCACCACAAACAAACGCCGTCAAAGGCACAATTGTTCTGCTTCTGTGAGCATTGTTGGTGGAACTGCTGTTTTTTTTCTCAGTAGTTCACACAAAACCAGAATGCCCGTGCACACAAACCCGTGCAGCTCTGTATGCCGAGGGTGTCTGTAAGAGTTCACCCCATACATTGTGTCACACACGCTCACAAACACACAGTGACAGAGACATAGATGCACACAGCATAACCCGCCTGTGGAGTAGCGATAACTGGGACTAAACAAAGGCCCTTTAATGTCAGTGTAAGCCTTTGTCCTGGAGGGGGCTTTGTGAGTATGAATGTGTGCGCATCTGTATGTCTTTGTGTTTACACATGAGCTATGTGTGAATACTGTATATGTTTGTATTTGTATTTTGTTGTTTGTTTTTTTGGGGGGGGGGGGTGAAACTTTGAGAAAACTCAGATAACGTGACACTGAACTCAAGAACTGAAGAGAAGACTTTGTCCTCTAAGGGTTCCATTGCAATTTTCTACTACTGTAAATAATCGAGCCCAACCCCCCCTCCTTTTTCTTTTTAGTGAGGAAAATCATAGATCTGTTGACGATAATCAATAATAAAGCTCTGGAAGTCCAGACAAGAAAAATGATGGCTCCCAGATGTTTTTTAAGTCTGCAGAAGCACAGAGTTGATTTAACAGCAGGAAGACAGAAAATGAAAGCTAGCTTGATAGTTTAGCAGGCCCGGGTGAAGACTGGATAGTGCATTTGGCAGTCAGGGCACGGTATCCGTCCTTCTCCCCTGTCTGGCTGTACTGAGTGTAGTTCCTGGCAGAGTCGATGGCCCTGTACCCTTCTGATAACTCACCCGCTTGGCTGTTCATTGTCTCTACATTCCAGTGGCTGAAAATGGAGGTCGCTTTTTTGTAAAAGCATATCAACATCCATGAAAAGAGTGTCAAACCCTCACTGCAGACCAGGGAGCAAAGCGAGCCATCCACTACAATTAAAATGCTGAGCTTTATTCTGTTACTGAGTAAATGTGGCTTCACTCTTTACAGCAGTGTTACATTTCAAATTGCAAAGTTTAAATATGATAGGTGGCTGCTTTGTTGAAATGCTCGCGTAGTCACGTCACAGCAAAAAAACTGAGGTGTACTGCCAGCTTAACATATATATGTATTTTTGAAACTTACAGGAAGAAACGTGAAGTGTGCAAGCAATATATGGACATGCGAGACAAAGCCAGACGAGGCACGTGGCGTTTAAATAGCTGTGCAGAGTGCTCGCTGGGTTTTCTGCTTTTCCACCAGTCTTACTCAGCTGTACACAGGAACCCCAGCAACACAATAGAGACAGCACCACCGCAAGAGGGCCCGGGGCCATAACAATCCGCACACTTCTTTTATCTGCAAGGACCCGTCAGATGGAGTTGAGTAGTTAGCTTGTCTACCTGCACAGTGTGAAAAATACGAGAATGCGCTGGTGCTGGCCTTTCTTACTCATAATCATTTCCCAAGTAGTGGTAAAACAAGATGTGGCATCATCTCTAACTTTTTCCTTTCTTTATTTCTTCCTGCTTTCCTCCTTCGTGTCACTGCTCTCTGACAAACACAGCATAATCATGTTCACATTGTACACATCTGCCGTAAAAAGGTGAGTGGTTCGACTAGTTGCCACCTCAGAGTTTTAATCAGATATTCTCCTACCCCCTTCTATAATCCGATGATTTAAGCTTGGTGTGTAATATATATGTATTTAATATATTCACGGTGAATAAATCTGTCAGTTTTGGGACTGATGGGTTATATTGTAGGTTTTAAGGCCAATGGGAGCTGTCACATGTCATATCTGCACAGAAATCTACATATACATTTAGATTTTTTTTTCTTTCTCTTTAACCTTGTATTTGCTAATTTGATAGCAAGCATTTTTCAAATATGTCACCACTGTTGTTAGCAGAGTGTAACACACATCACTGTAGCTTGAGTTTAGTGGGTTAGAAACTGTGTGTTTGTGTGGTATGTGTAGGAGTACCACAGTACTCAGGGTTCACCCTCGTCTGCAGCGGGAGCTGTGATGCAGACAGACGGCTCTCTCTTCTGTGCTTCTCGAGGCTGTGCATGCATGTGTGTGTTTACGTACAAGTCAGAAGCAGGCCACCATACCTCGTTGGTGGCTGACCTGCGAGGACAGGTGTCCTTACATCCTTCAGCTGGCACACACACAAATGTAGCCCCTGTGCCAGTTTCCTGCATTCGAGTTAACCAAACAGACAGTTGCCTTGTGACAGAGAAAAGCACGCTTGCAGCCTGTGTAGCAGCACGCCATGATTGTCTGTGGGAGACTCGAGTCACAGGGTGTGTCTTTCCTGTTAGAGACAGGCCAGGGATGCAGGCAAAACCCACCGACAGGGACTAGAAAAACAAAAGGCCCGGAGTTTTCGATTGTCCTCAGTAGCATTTATGTTGTTTAGGGGAAATACTGGCAACATCACATTAAATTTGTAATCCCTCTGTAATTAAATGTGACTCCTCTGATAGCCTTTTGGATTTTGCAGAGGCACTGGTGCGGTGGCGTGCGTAAGCAGATGTGACTGCGTTTTAAGAATTTAATGCTGTGGTGTCACAGCTCATTGCGACAGCCCAAGAGACGAATAGTTGTGCTTCTGATTGTCAAGGAAAGCTTTCCGCTATGGCAGTGAGCATTTTCAGGTAGAAAAAGAAGGGGGGAGGGGGCATCTCTTACCCGTCATGCTCTCCACCAGCCGTTGCATACGTTATTGAAACCTGGGTGGTTTGTTTACCTTTTTATACATCACTGTGCTCCTCCTTACCCTCTGTTTTTGTTCTGGCTGAAAATTGATTTGGATTATTCCAACATGTTTTCTCTTTATCCTGTTGGAAACCAGTTTCATGTCAAGAGGATTATGTTGGCAAATTTGTTTCCTTGTGGTACAAAGCTCCACAGCCACTCACCAGTGAAAGGGGGGCCATGATAATAAAATTGTGTCAAAACGCACTGCCATACTTCACAACCCCTAGCACACTTTCCACCTCAATTTCCCTTGTTCCTTTTCCACCATGCCCACCCAGACTACACCCTGTGTAGTTAATATTCTATTTTTTGTTTGAGATCATTTTGACATCTATTGGGGCAAGCCAACCTCACTGTCGTCTGTGATCGTGCTCTCATTGTGGTGAAGGGACAAAAAATACAACCAGTGCAGCTATTTTAGCACAGTTTCCAGTCAAATAGGTGGGAAAAAACTGGAAAAAAAAGAGGAACTGTGTCTGCTGGTTACCAACATTTAGCAGACAGCAGATTGTTTGTGTCAGACAAGGGGAAAAAATCTATTTTGGGTTAAGCATGGCCTGGTACATCACAGAAAACACATGATGGACGGCACCTGCACGCGTACTCGCTTAAGTGAAGTGGACATTACACTGCATAGGGAACTGGCAGGGTGGGGTCAGTTTAATATCCTGTCAGACTGATATGGACTTTTGTGTTCTCGGACACAAATCCTCCAGTGTTGTTGTCGAGAAAAGTTCAGGTCTGTAGTGCAGGTGTGAAAATGGCTCCTGAAAGGCTGAAAGAGGGTAGTTTTGGCTGTGCGTGTAGTCTTTGTAGCAGAGGCTTGATATCCAACAAAGCTGAGGTCGTGCTTTTTGAAAGCTCATGGAAACTGCTTATTGCTTATGAAGGGTTTCTCTGAGGTAAATAAAATGTAAATTTTTCTGTCTTTTATGTGTCTGTATATAGACTCACAAGGTTTTCTCTCTCTCTCTATCTGCAGTATAACTTTGTGGGGAGAATCCTTGGCCCGCGGGGACTCACAGCCAAACAGTTGGAAGCAGAAACGGGATGCAAAATCATGGTGCGAGGAAAAAGCTCCATGAGAGACAAAAAGAAGGTAAGATCATCAGTGGCAGTGTGCCTGGTATATACAAGAGGAAAACTCATATTTTTTTAATTTTCACACAATATTGCGAAAGTTTCTGGGCCAGTGGTCACACAAAAAGCTTCCCTCTGGTCTTGAAGAAACATGAAGCAGACACGTGCTTAGCTAATGCCCAGTGGCTGCATCCTGATATCTGATAGTGCTGTTTGCAAAACGCTGCGCAGTGGAAAGTATTGAAGCCAGTAGTAAACCAGTCGGCCAAGGCCAGGAGCAGCCACTATTTCTGGATATACCGAGCTGACTTTGGAGACATATAAGGTCTCTACATATCCACAAAGGACTGAAGTTATGCAAAACAATGCCACCTTTTGCATTATTTTATTTACAAACTGTGCTCTTTAGGTAAATAAAATGAAATGATGTGAAACATTTTGAGCCCACAGTCATAAAAGACCTGGAGTATTGATGTTGTCTCTCTGTGCGAGTGACGTGGACACGATTACTCCAACGAGACGACGTAGGATTTTCAAATTGATATACCATAGGTGTGTGTCCTAAAAATCTCAGACGCGGTCAAAGTCAGATGCCAAGTTTGGGATTGTGTTATGATAGGAATTTCAGCAAAGTATGGCTGACAACAAGACAACAGCAACAAAAATGCACCCTGAAGGAAGATTTCAAGTCTGTCAGATCAGGTTTAGTGATGCCCTTAAAATAAGAATACTTTATTAATCCCTGAGGAAATTGTGTGGAAGTTAATATAAGGACAAATTGACAGTTTTATGATGTGGTGTTTCAATTAACTGTGCAAATTTTGCCCATCTGCCTCAAAGCCTCCTATAAAGGCTGCTTTTGACTGTATTTAATTAACTCATTATTTATATCTCATTTTTAAATTTTCCTTTTCTTTGTGTTCCCAATTGCTCATCATCATATCGGTGACTCTTTAGGTACACCTTGCTAGTACCAGATCAAGCCCGCTTTTGCTTCAGTAACAAGGCACTTTTACCCAGAGAACTGCCTCTCACTTTGTATTTTGTCTTTTTCTGAACAAATTTCTGTAAACACTAGAGATTGCTATGTGGGGAAATTCCACAGATCAACAGTAGATCAACAGTTTCTGAAATACTCACACCAGCCTGTCTTGACAACAGCAAACATTCCAGTTTCAAAGTCACTTAAATCACCTTTCTTCCCCATTCTGGTGCTCAGTTTGAACTTCACCATGTTGTCTTGACCCAACTAAATATTTTGAGCTGCTGCCATGTGATTGGCTGGTTAGATATTTGGCTTAACAAGCAGTTATACGGGTGTACTTAAAAAAAGTGACCAGTCCATTGACACAGTGTGATGAAAGCAGCTGTAATTTAACAGTTACAGAAATGTCTTTTGTCCATGTCCAAATACTTACCTTTCTCCTACATAAAAACAAAAAAGTCCAACAGTTACAAAATAGTCCAATAGATCATACAGATTCCAGCTGAGTCATATGTTAGAGGATCCAGTTTGCTGCAGGCCCAGTGTTTTTGCTCCACTTTCTTTTTTTTCCTCTTTTTTTATGGCTTCTTTCATTTGTATTTTAATTTCTATCTTTCCTTCTCATTTCCATTTGAGTAAGTTCATTATCACAGAACAAGATGGAGATGCTCAGCTGCGGCGTCTTCTTTGGAATTAGATCCCGAAGTTGTTTAATGGGACCAAGCATGCTCACACATGTACCAGCCCACACATCCTTTTGGTTTAGCTCATTACGTGAATCCATGATTGCCTCCCTTATTTCTTACTGTGTTAAAAGTTAATGACGTGTGCCAGTTTGTTTTGTGTGTGTGTGTGATGCTGTGATGGGACTTGTCAAGGCAAATATTACACACATAAGCGAGCAGGATCATTTCTCCACTTGATATTTAGAAATTAAATGATCTCACGTTCAAAATGCTTCATAAATGGTCCTGAATACTGTGTATACATAGAAAATCTAAGTAAATGAGGAAAAGGGTTTTGTTTCCTCCCCCAAATCCATTATAGTTTTTTTTTTTTTTTTTTTTTAATTTCATTTCTCTCTTTTTTCCCTTGTATTGTGCTATGATTTTAACGTACACCCATGTAGGGCTACAAAAAAATCATTATTTGAGAGGATTACTTATCGAGACTAAAAACATTATACATTTGTGGAATTTAAAAATGTTTAACTGTGATTTCCTTGAACTTTAAATTTAATTAAACTGAACAACAAATAAGTGAATGGAAAAGAAATTAGGTGGTAGGGTTACAGGATTGTTTTGATGGAAGTTGAGCTCACTAGTCTCCACTTCAGGAGTTTGCTGGTATAGTTTCACCTTTGTTGAGGAAAAGGCATTTGCTGGACTCATAAAAAGAGACAAAACCAGAACACCATTACAAAATTGATTGCAGCACAATAATTCCCTATCTCGATTATCTTTCTTTAAACAAAATTATAACTGAAGATTTAATTACATTAATCACTCAACACTCCACTAATGTTGTTTTGTTTTTTTTCCCCCATTAATGTTGCGTTACAATGCGTAATGAGGAAAACGCCTAATAATGTGACTGTTTTTGGATCCATAAATCATAATAGATACTATGAGATTTGTTTACAGGACCCCAAAAGCTTTGAAGCGTCTCATGGCTGTGGCTCAGCTGCAAATAAAGCTGCGTGAGGAGCTCCCAGTCACTGCATTCTCAACCTCAGTATTTTCAGCTTGATGCCCCGTGGCAGAAGAGGATGCCACGGCAGCAGCTTAGCCAGTGTGTTTATTCAGGATCCATTAGCAGCAGCATTTTTATGCTCTCAATAATTCAGCTGGTTACTCCCTCTTGGGTCGCACTGCCTGACAGAGAGTCAGTTCACTGGAGCTATGGAATGGGAAAGAGAAGTGAAGAACAATAGTGAGAGAAGAAAAGCAGAAAATAAAATAAGAGGGAAAGAAGCAGGTGAAGAGAAAAATAGGGTAGACGGATGGATGACGAGTGATGGAGATTTTTGTAATCCTGAACATCTAATCACACCAGATTATAATTATTTGTTGTGTATTTATATAACAACACATATCATGTTTTGTTTTAGGCTGCCTGACACAAATTTACTTTGCATTGCAGTCTTCTTTTGTTTGCTGTAGTATTTTGTGTGCAAATTAAAAACTGTAGTCATTTAATTGTTTCCAAGCACAGTATTTAAGCATAGTTAACAAATGTCTTTTGTCTAATGGTGCAGCATTGGGTTATTTAGAATAGAATATCTGAAGTAGAAATTGAAACATGTTGGACAAGATGGAAAAATAAAGTGATTTTCATGAATTTTCCCTAGAACAGCTGCATTTCTTGCCCCTGAGTAGTAATCGAGTGCAAAGCGTTCTTTCTTAAATGTTAATTTTTTTTAACAGAAGGAAAAAAACACTAGAGAAAAATCTGTTTTGTGCCTCTGACCGAGTCACCATCGACATTTCCTCAGGACTGAGGCAAGATATTTGTGTAATGACACACTCTTTGTCAAATGAGTTGCAGCACGGCCTGTGATGTAACGATTGCAGGCCTGCAATCCGTAGTGTTGACGCTAAAATGATGTTGGGCAGCTATAATGGACAGAGCCCAGCAGAAGTATTTTTAACATTTATGGTTTGGCATGGTAGGCAAATACAGAATATGAAAATAGTGAACTTACTACAAATGTCTGTGTGTATGTGCAGGCATCTGAAATCCAGCTTAGGCTGAGACAGGGGAGTCTAACACATGAAAATAACTTGTGAGGTCTCTATAAGAGTGACTGGTACACGTAGATTTTTGCAACATCTCTTAATAGAGAAGTATGGTTGGAAAGATGAAAGATTTTCTGACACATTTGAGTAATTATTTTTCTGACAGCTAAAAAGGACTCTCTTTGCAGCCATATTCCAATCAGATTTTCACCTGACGTGGCAGCTTTGGTCTCTATTTTCCACTCCCGCAGTCGCGCTTAATGCAAAACAGCAGCAAGAACAACTGCAATTAAATTACAGGTACGCTGTATCGACCGCTGCACAGGCAGAAAAGGGATTTCCCTTCCCTTTTGCAAAACCAATTCCCTAATTCTATTTTGGCTGCTACATGGTGAAATTACGTAGATGGCTGTTTTATTTAGAGTCGCACTAAATGTCCTTTCAGACTTGCACTTGAAAAATGTTCTCTATCAAGTGAATTTGCTTTGATTTGTTGTTTTTGCTGATTGTCCCAAAACATAATGGCTAAAACTGTGCTATCAGCACGGTCACTGATGGAATAGAATCGGACTCCAATTTGAGCCATCAGCTTGTGCCAGCCCATAGACAGAGTCACACTACAGCTCCTGCATTTATTGCTTAAGAGTTAATATGTGACATTGGCAGTCAATACACTGAATTCCATTAGCCTGCTGGCTCTGCAGCAGACCTACTTGTTTTGTTTACATTTTAATTTATTTTTTTTTAGCTCCTCATCTTTGGATGCACTTCGATAGAGCCACAATAGCTTCTTTGTACTTAAGTCTTCAGAGTCCAGGTGTTACTTTAGTTGCCTTGGAGTTTTTCCTCTGCAAATAGCTTTAGGAGGTTAAAAGGTGACTGTCATAGAAAAGGACTAAGGCGGTTATTTAGTGTTGTACATTTCTAAATTATATATAAAATCCAATTTAATTTGTGAACATTAATATTTGATTGTGGAAGAAGCACAGGCTGCCAGGCTGATTACACACCAGAAAAGCTGGTAGACATCGGGGCTGCGCCTCGGTTAACTTGGCACCATCCAACCGCAAAAGGGCACACTGTGAGAATAGCAGAGTATACATGCAGGTATTACGGCTTCATGCTTTCAGTGCACATATGCTGGTGCATGGAGAGAGAAAGCAGTGAATAATTTAGTCTATCTTAATTAGTTAATATTAATGGCTGGTTATTAGCAATGTTTACCTTAAGCTGAACAACTTAAGGGAAACAATGTCGAGTCAAAATATCTGCCTGGTTCTTTTCTCTCATTTTATATTTATAGCTCTAACTCTTTCAAGCTGTTTTTATGTTTTTGAATTTATACTTAATCACTGTAATGACCAACTGTTAACAATAGTTTAGTAACATTAGTTTAGTTGTTGTAGCTAATGGATAAAATACACCCTAAAAACAATATGTCCCATTGCTTAGAGCCTGTGGGGTCACTTGAGGCCTGGTTTGCAATACACTGACTGAAACCGAATACCTAATGGACACAAAGTGTCGCACAAAGTCACTTTGACTTTAAAATGAAATCAACATCCATATGGTATTGATGGCTGAGAGAATGATTTGTACTCCCTGCAATCTGAAAAGCCTTATTTGTAACGGAGTTGTGTTGCAGGCTGTTTTTGGTCTGTTTTGAGCACCCTTAATGTGATTGGCATTGAGCAGAGGGTGCAGCTACACTTGCCGTATTACCCAGTAATTCATGTCTTTGTTTCTCTGTGATAGGTGGCTATGTCCTTTAGCCACAAAGATTTAAAGGTGACCTGTTTAGTAATGTCATGTTCAATCTGTCATTTTTGATCTTGTTTATTGATAGGTTGAGTTTTTTAACCACTGTCATCTACATTTTGGGGGTGGATATGTTGGTTTTCTGTGTTTATTCTGTAATCTGGCTCATTTTCATTTAATATGTAGTTATATCTTTTCCCCTCAGTGCTTACTGTTCTTCTCCAGCGTTGCTTATCTTCTCTTGTCCTTCCATGTCCTTGCAGCTCTCTGCTGCACCTGTTTGGCCTGCTTGCATTCAGCCTCAGTTGTTCTGACCTTAGTTGGGAAATCCTTTAGGATCAAAGGCAAATGGGCCGTTCAGAGTAGCAAAGGCAGAGTTGAAACAGTAGCTAGACTGTCAAATACCAACAAAATAACAATAAAATTGTGGCGCCGCATGGCCAAAGATCCTTTTGAGTGTACCTGACTGTAAAGAATAACTACTCGGATCATGAAATAAGTTTAAAAAGCCTACGCTGAATCATGATTTTTAGGACAACCAAAAAAGGGATCGTCAGAAATATCAGTGCTGTATTTTTGTAACCTTTTAACATGTGGTGAGAATTGAGGCCTTAAGTTTTCTGAGAGGTGTGAAATGCAACGGGCTAACAGGTGCTGCACAGACGTTGGAAGTCGGGCAACATAACTGACTAGCAGCCTTTCCCCTTGATCCTGTTCTTAGATGGTGTTTATAGATGCAATCCCCGTGCTATTTTTTCATGCTACGTGCTTTGCCAAAATCCATTGCCCTCCGGTACGTGGTTATTGCAGTGGCATTTGATGTTGGCCAGCGTGGACATTGTCTTCAAAGGCCTTCCCAATATTCCTGGTAGGTCTCCTCTTACCTCCCCCTCCAGCCTTCCTCCTGTTTGTCATGCTGTCACATTCTCTCAGAGGCACACAGGCACACAGTGACCTTGTTCTCAGGCAGTCATGCTGGTGTGAGATGTGTGGGTGTACGCCCCCCCCCCCCCCCCCCAAAAGATATATTTGAATAAAATCCTTACCAAATCTGAATCTGTCCGAGCTTTGGTGGTCACACTTTGCACACATATGCGCACGAGCATGTGACCGACTAATCTTTTTTTGGTTCCAACTTGAGCAGGAGTCTGTCAGTGTAAATACTTGTCAGCCATGTGTTTTCATACTGTGTCCTGCATACAGTGGCAGCCCTTGTGGCCTTTCTGTCTTGTCCCCTCCAGAAAGTGCTGAGTCACGTTCCAGTCCCCATGTCCCCTAATAGGCCATAAGCAAACAGCCATGGTGAAATAATGGCCTGACTGCTGAAAACTAGCCCCCCAACAACCCTCCCACCCACACCCATGTGTGGAAAAGGGGAAAACGAGAGTGGAATATTGAACTTTCTTGTGTGTGTGTTTGTGTGTGTGTCTGTGTGTGTGTTGTAAAGAGCAGTGCCATGGCAACAGCTCTCTGTGGAGTAGAAAGCAGGTGGGTGGCACTCAGCTCAAGCTCTTAGTACTGTGCGTGCATGCGATCGTGCGTGCGTGCTCCACCTCACTTTTAGGTGCTCGTTGAGTATATTGAAATCATGTCAGGTGGACCCCATGCAGAGCACTGCAATGCATTGTTTGTAATTAGACATCCTTGCAGCAGTTCGCCTACTACTCAGAAATGAGCCGTGATCTGGAGTTGAGGTGGTTTGTATGGGCGGGAGTAAACGATACAGTATTTATGAACAACAGCAGGAGAGTATGCAGCTGACTCCTCGAGACTCTGACCTCCTTTGGAAAAACATTTCTGATTTTACAATGCAGTCAGATTCATTTTCACTTTACACGTTTTGTCTTCACGAACTGAAACATTTGAGCATTATTATCCCTTTTTTCCCTTTTTGGTGCTATAATGTGGTGTCACACATCAAAATCTGAGGTTGTATCTTTTTCAGACAACCTAGACCTCAACTCCTCACCTCAAGGGGAAGTAGTCTGCTTTCAAACCACTGGCTTTCATGGTTGTACGCTGACATGTGATCCAACCTCAAAAGCTTTTTAGAGCGCTCTCAGTGTCTGCTCGCTAGATTTACTGTCAGCCGGGCAACAAGAAGAGGGAGGAAAGTAGCTATGCTAAATTGAAAATTGATCCCATTTTTTATTTTTTTTGCTGCAAATGTAGGATTTTTTTGTCTGTACATATATCCCATTTTACCTTTTTCACACGACTTGGGTATGACTGGGCTTTTCATGGAGGCAACTGAAAACATAAAGCTTCTCTAAACTTCAGTCTGCCAAATTTCAATTTTGAGCCTGCTTCCTATTTAACTGTGTTGAAAGGCTATCTAGTAGTGATGGCTGGTTTTGAATACAACCCATTTTTTCCTTTTAGATGCTGCTATTGCTACAGTTTGGGACCCTGAGAGTGCTGTGCTGCTGCCTTTGTAGGAAGGAAAACGACTCCTTCATTGAACCTTTGTTGCCCTTACAGTGTATGTCAAAATGTGTCAGAGGCAGATGCACACATGTACTTTCACATACTCTGAGCCCTAGCTATGTTATAATTTTATTCCAACAAGTGAAGTTGCTGCGGTTTATAAAAAAAAAAAAAAAAAAAAAAATCCCCATCCATCTCTCTCTGATCCATCCATCTTTCACTGATATTAATTGCTGCAGGGCTAGCTGTCATCTTTGTCTCTGCGAAGCGAGGGATCTATTAAAGAAGGGTGTCCTTTCAAAGTTAAAGCTAAATAGCTGACTAAAGGGCCGGCCCTGTCATCCCGCCTCTCTTCACAGGGCCCCGTCGTCCTCTGTGTATGCCTGCCTCTCGCCTCCACTTTCTCTGATATGCCGTGTTACTGCACTGGTACTCTAACACACCCACACTGTCACATTCACTCACCGTCTCTCTCGCTCTTCCTATTTCTCTGTCCAGGAGGAGCAGAACAGAGGGAAGCCGAACTGGGAACACCTAAATGAAGACCTTCATGTCCTCATCACAGTGGAAGACACACAGGCTAGAGCAGAGATCAAGATGAGGAGAGCAGTGGAGGAGGTCAAGAAGCTCCTTGTACCTGCAGTAAGTACATACTGTCCACAAGCTTATACGTACACATTTTGTACTCAGCGTCTTGCCGGTCGGATGGATGTATGGATGGATGTATGGATGGATGCAATGGTAGCAGCTTGTGGTTTAATGAGAGATTTAATGTTCTCCATTTGAGTTTCCCAGAAGATGAAGGACTTATATTGACTCTAAATTTATGGTCCTATGAGAAGCTTTTGGTCAAAAACAACAAGATTACCGACCTACATATGGCATACTACCTCTATCCCGCTGTTGGCATCCTGTTTACTTCCATATATAGTTGAGGAGAACAGGTTGGCTGTACCTCCAGCGGAGTGGAAAAACATAGCTAGCTGTACACACCTCCTGTGACTGCCACATTTCATCTCCGCTTCCCCTCTGCCAAGACTTCCTCTTACATGGTGCCACTGGTGATAGCTGCTGGTAGTGCTTTTGGCATGCAATGCATATTTTTGCTTTTAGCTGTGGTGACCAGGTGGGCAGGGCAGCTGAAGGCACAGGTTTACCACCAGGTGGCAATGCACAGGGTTGGAGGTCTGTGGAAATGGGGCCAACCAATATCAGCCCTACAAGGTTAAACAAAGTGTTACTTGCATTTGTAACCTTGTTAAGCCGCTGTCCTTCATGCATTCTATCGTGCTAACGCATAATTATTCCTACATGTGTGCTTCACATTTAGATTCTTTCGCCCGGGGAGGAACATACGCAACAAGGACAGCGTTTGTCCCAGTTGTAACTGTATTACAATTACAAGCATGTAATGTTTGAGTGTCAGAGTTATGATGCCTTCGATACCCCAAGAAAGTCAACATTTGTGGAAATGAGCTCAATAGTGGGAAAAAATTTGATCTGAACACATCAAAATAGGGGTTATAAGATTACAGGGATATTCAGATGCACACCAGTAAGAGCTGTATGTTAATCAATTTATCAAAAAATAGCTAAACAAACTTCTCTTCAGACTTATAAAATGGAAACCTGAATCCCAAAAGTTAAGTTGAAGTCACCTATTTAGCTCTAAGACCAACATGTTTGAAACTTTATATAGAAATTCTCATGGGAAAGGCTCTCTGAATCCTGGTGTTGTATTAGGAAAAACAAGCGTAGACTATAAATTGCTATATTTTAATTCAAATGTTTACATGTGTCAGCTCAGGGTTATTAGTTATTTTATTGGGTCTGCCACATCAGGAAAGTAATTGTTAAAACAAATGGGGTTTACCTCTTTACCCCTTGAAGCTCCTTGAGTGCTTTCTCTCATATTTCTGGTCTGCTTATAGAACAAAATGACTGGGTGTGCATCAGAAGTTAGTGAGGGTAATCTCTGCCTATGCAGCTATGCTTGAAAAGACCTGGAAACCATCCTAATGGTCGTCACACCACATTTTTATTGATCTATACTGAGGTGTCAAAACTCATCACGGGGGAGGGTGTAAAATCTTGTTTTATAGTGTAAAGAGTTAAAACAAATCCTTGTCATTGCATCATTCTAGGGCCGTGAACGGCATCTTTTCGTTTAGACCAGTTTAGAGCTTCACGTCTGCCACAGGAAGCGGCATCATGCATCTCCTGTCTTCTGTGATGTTTCTAACCTGTCTGTCAAAGCGGTATAAGGCCTTTCTGAGACAGTATGGAAGGCGCTTTAATTCGTGCCATCTTGCCGGAGTATTTCTTGTCTGTATTCGGCTTACTTGTCATTTGTTTAGGCACAGACTGTTTTGAATACTGAAATGTTTCACAGCTCCTCGGGGAACTGATATGACTTCACTGATACCACACTTAATTGATTTTTTTTTTCTACCCTTATTGGTTGAATTCCCTTATTTTATTGTAGCAACAGTCAGTCAAAACTTCAAATGGATGCAGCGAGGGGGAAAAAAATGTTGTTTGAAGTCAAAGAGGAAAAAAAATTGCTAAGCTCGCCTGTGTTGCACGGATATACCATGCAGTATTTACCCTTGTAACATGTGTGCTGCCTAGCTGAGAAGCAATAGTGTCTAATGGATTCCTGTTTTAAGCCCAAGTTGTGTAGACAGATGTTTTGGCATATTGCTGGTGTTTCCACCCGTACTTGAAATGATCATTTTAAAGCCATTAAAACTAGCACTGCTATCCTTTTTTCTCTCAAATGAAGCCATGCTTTGCACCGTTTCCTCCTTTTCATCTTGACTCCTTTTTGTTAGAAGTTTCCAACAAAGTAGATTCATGAGTTTAACAACATTGTTTTTGCAAGACTCAACAGTCAGAAAAACACGTTGGCATCAATAAAAAGAAAAAAGTAACCCAGGGAACATCCTACTCTGATGGATTGGACAATTTGGAACCGGTTCTCATTTCCTGACTTTAGTTTGGGGACTTGTAATTATGTACAGAGGATATTGAAAGACTTTTATATGCACAGTTGAAGATGAAGGCCATATCTGGAAGCTGCATTATTATAAGTATGAGTCACTGGCACACGTGTCAACACAACACAGCAACACCTTTTAAGATAATGGCAGCTGCTCAATGTTAAAACTAATTCGAATCAAGTGCCATGAAAATAACTTTATCACTTTCCTAGAAATCTCTGTGCATTTTGCACCCTTACAAGTACATTAAACACGGTCTGTTAATTTGGTACCTGAACCACTGAGTGGGGTAAAGAGGCGCTCTTTTATTTCTCAAACACAAGAAAGCTTCCTGCTCTTTTGAGACACTAATGAAATCTCTTTGCTCATAAAGTTTCTCTCTTAATTTGAATAAGAGTTTTATGGATCTAATTAATGACCAGATGCAGTTCGCCAAAGGCTATTTTTCCTTCAGGCAAAGCATCTTTGTTCATTTAACCATAATGAAAAGTTATTTCCATTAGTTAGACATTAGATAGATAGTGTTTTTTCCGAACCTATCAAATTTGCATATAAATGTTCTGATTTCTCAGGATCCATGTGTCCTGTTTTTGCTTTGGAATATAATGAAATAAGGGAAGCACATTTTCCTCACATTCATATCTATTAAAAAATGCTAAAGCTTGTTCGGCTAAGACATATTTTTAGTTAATACTCTACTTTATATTGACGCAAGAAATAAACCAAGTTTGACTTTGTTATAGATTTTACTTACCACAGAGGACTCTGACTGGCCGCTGGGTTCAATATAATTGTCTGATGTTCCTAAATACTGGGGCAGTGCATTATCTACCCAATAATTCTTAAGGGCTCTGCATTTCTTTCTTTTTTTTCTTCTGTTATTTCCTGCATCTGAATGCATACGTGTCGTGAGTATGTGTGGGACTGGGTGGCTGTAATGCCCTTTATCATGCTAAACTAAATTGGATTAAAGTATGGACACGCTGAGTATGCACAGTTCTAATGAAGGGCATCTCCTCTACGTTTGGCAGCGTAAAATCGCCTTTATTACATCGCACAGGACACAAAATGAGGTCATGCTTTTTATTCCCTTCCAAGGAAAAGGCTTTACTTGTCATTGACGAGGTCCCTGCTGCAGAAAGGAAGCAAAGAGGGGAGGATGCGGGATAACCAAAGGTTCTTCAAATCTGGCCTTAAATTGAAGTTAAAGGCTTTATTATAATAATAATAATTTTGCTTTTAAATAATCTCACAATTGACTGAATTGGGATTAAAAACCAGGATGTCTGGCAGTGAAAATCCTCTCCTCCCACTTGCTTAGCCAACTAAACTCAGTCACGTTCATACTATTTATTTATTTTTTTAGTAAGAAAATAGTTTGTGGAAGCTTGTTTAACAGTAATGATTTAGTTTAATTATTCAAAATGAAACTTTTTTCCCTAGGCTAAATAAGTGCATTTAACAGAAACAATATGAGCTTATTTCTCATGTAATTTTCTTTTTTTAAGGGCTTAAAAAGCATGACTTGTAAAATCATTCGGCTCATTTGTGGGTTTGTATGATGTATTTACATTTTATCTGTCATTTAGCCAGTGGCTGCTGCATTGCTCATGGTAGTTCTTCATCTTTGCCCCGTGTGTTGCTCTTTCACTCCTTAGTCCTGTGAACTCTTCAACTCTAAATGAACTGGGAGCAGGGGAACGACGCAAGTTGAGAGGCAGAAGGAAGGGAGGCGGGGGAAGATTGGTGGAAGAGCTTGATTGAGCTACTCTTTCAAGTGTGGATTTACTTCACTGATCCTACGCTAGTGCGCACACACACATGCGCTTGCACAGAAAAATGCGTCCACGTGCGTGCGTTCGCATAGACACCGACAAAAATGCTGCTCTCATCTCTTGAGTCCTTCGTTAAGGCCTCAAACAGAGCAAGCAGCAGAACCCCAATGCACTTTCGGTAACCTCAGCTTGCACAGTTGTATGCATAAACCCTGACTGGCTCATTGCACTTCTCCCCACTATCCTTAGAAGGGCAGGAGAGCAAAGATTATCAGCCTATAGGAAGGCATTATCCTGTGATTGACAGAATATCATGGCCAATTAAGAGAGAGGCAAAAAATCCCCCCCAAAACCCTGATTTTTGTGTATGCCAAGATTATGTAGAATGATGTTGTCATCACAAATAAGAATTGGCTTGCAGCTGACTTGTGTAAACAGACATACGCTTAGGTCCAAATCCATCTGAATTACTTCCACATGTTATTAATGATCTACTGCTTACTTGTACTCACAACCTCAAACAAAGCATCGATGGAAAACGTTTTTTCTGGTGTAATGAAGTCTTGGCTTGGCAGCTGCACACACAGGGGGTGCAACAAGCAATTTCTTTATAATCCTCATTAAACGCAATAACATGACCTCTCTATGAAACATTTAGGCACGCCGCACCTTTGGCCACACCCCTTCTTAATCAGGCCGGTGTAGGTACTTTACCTTTCTTAGGAGCAAGTGCCTGCTGTGATATCACTGATTGACACGTGGCCTGACTGTTTCACTGCAAGCTGTGTGGCAGACGTTGTCTCCAAATTATTTAGTAGAGATTTACTTTTTAAGGGCCCCGAAAAGCGCTATATAAATGCAATCCATTATTATTATTAATTGGCAATAACTATATTAGCCAAGAGATGCATTGTGTAACATTCTGTGTATGAGAGTGTGCAGGAGGAAGGAAAAGGGAGCAGCAGTGTTGCCTTTTTTTAAAACTCTGCATAGAGCTCACAGATTTCTGATACAGGAACTGGATGAGCTGTCTTAATGTTTTTGTTCCAGACATAAATGTGGGGTAGCTGTAATTCAGGAGGTAAAGCAGGTCGCCTATGAATTGGCCGTTCGATCGCTTTGCAGTATCACAGCTTCATTTATGGCGACGTGATCCATGTTTATGGCTCATCTCACCAGAGATGCTAATTCATATTATAGATATAGCAAAGCAAGAAAAACAAAATTTGGGCTTACCTACACTGCAATGCACAGTGAATCCTTTCGTGAACCTCCAGTCTACACACGATTGGCTAATATGTTTCCTTGTTCGACTTCTGATTGGCTCTTTGGAGACCGGGTGAGGCAGCCTGCATCTGTGCCGTTATGGATTTCTCCAATAATCTACTATTTCAGATTCTTTGAGAGCTATATTTCTGCCTTATAGTGTGTCTGCTCAATCCCCAAAAAACACTTGGCACTTCACTCTTTCTAACAAAGCAAAATGTTCTGCTGTGTAGTGATAATTGAGCTGCTTACAAAGTTTATACTGTTTAGAAAAAGTGAGTCAATTCTGTTTTAAATTTCAGGCATTTTTATGACCGTATCTGGTCTACACGCTCTCATGTCAGCAGGGTCTACATCTGATTCAGTGCAGTGACACTAAAGCACTTACTGTAAGGTACCCATAGTATATTAATAGGGGTAGCCGGCTAGCTTTGATTCCTTTGACATTCTTACACACATACACATTGAACATCCAAAAAGCAGGCAGAGTTGTGTTTGAAAGGAGAACGGCAAACAGAGAAAGAAAGAGCTGGTTGGTGCAGGGGCACGTTGGCCCTGGGGAGCCGAGTGCATGCCTCTCTGAATGAAACTGTCATCGCAGAGAACAAAGTGAGCATGGTAGCTGCCTGAGCAGCCCATGGCCTTGAGCACTACTCTCCATTTGTGGGATGGTGGAAACCCAGTCCTGACTCAGACTTACTGCTCCCTCTTGTGCTACATCTCTCTTACTTTCCACTCCATCCTACTGTTGTTGTTTTTTGTTGTTTTTTTTAACTTTAGAAGTTCTAGTACACATAATGCAAAATAAGACATTGTTTTCAGTCCACTTTTCTCTCTTCAATTTTATAAATGCCTGAACAGCAAGCAGCAAAGTGAGAGCCCAGCTGGTTGTCATTTGGAGTCCCTTCATGCCAACACTAGGGTTCTTTTTTTCCCCCCAAATCCACTCCACCCTGTTTTTCTTGTTCCTGTCTCTTGCTCTCCTGAGTCTCCTGTCACTCTTCTCTCTTTTCTGTTCTCTCCTGTGGGCCACCTTTGAGAAAGAACATACAGTAGAGGGTGTTTTTGTGAAAGGCAGACAGATGGACCTTAATGGATGCCAAGCTTGGCTATCTGTGGGGTGTTGGGTCTGTACTCACCAGTATGCATCCGGCTTGGCAGAGTGTACAATGGCAGCACCATCAGAACCACTCAGTCTGGAAAGGCACAGAGAGAAGACGGTGCAGAACAAGCGGAGGTAGAGTTGCACAGTAAAAGTGTGTTCTAGGCAGCAGTGTGCAGATTTTTGCAATCAATAAACACCTTTTTCTTCCTTTTTCTCTTTCTGGTTCTCACTCTTTCCTCTTTCTCTGTCAGCAGTGTATGACAAATGAGCACAAAACACCATCTGGCTGTGTCCATCCATGTGTGCCTCCCCAATTAATGATGTTTATTCTTTGTTGGGGCTACCTATCACGACCATCCTCTTTTTATTTACTCTTAATCTGCTCCCCTGCCTCACATTCTCAGCCATGCATGATATCGGCTATACCCATGAATAGAAGCTCACATTTCTTCATAATGTGTTTTGGTGATGCATGCACTTAACTGTGCTCAATGAACATGACTTCTAAAGAAAATACTCTGCAACAGGTGCTACGTAGTTGTGTAAAAGTATAACTTCATGGTAGAGTTGGGCAGATTGATCCAAATATTGATGGTATCGATACCAATGTTGGTGTTGGTATTGATCAGATAGGATGGATATGTTTTTTAAGTTTAATATTTAGCCAACTAAATTTGCATTGCATAAATTTGCACCTTAATGTATTGTTATTGGTGTTTGCAGTACTGGCTCTGTATTTATGTGCAGTATCGCAAATCACTGGTTCATCATTTCTTCATATACTTTTACCTTTGTCTTCTTTAAGCTAGCTGAAAGGTCTGCAGTACAGCTATGGAATGAAAGGGCATCAGACTCACACATCGCATGACGTCATGTCAGTTCTCGTTCCATGTTTGGTTTGTTTGCATTTAAATGCGGTGAATGACAAAAGTAGCTATTATCTCACTATGCCAGGTAGCTCAAGTAGGCTTGCAGACGTTGCTTTCAGGTTGTGGGTATATGGTTTTAGTCAATCTGGCAGCCCTTCCTTCCCTGTAGGCTGTTATTACCTTCATCAGTCTAATGAAAGAGCTGGCTAGGATCATATTAACCTCCTGATCTCCACCTCCCAGGACACCGCAGCTACAACTGGCTGGACTGCAATATTCAGTGCACCCATTATATAGATATATGTGTGTGGGTGTGAGTGGGTGGGTGAGTGAATGGTGTGTGGTCCCACCTGCACGTCAATGACGCTTCTCCCACATGAATGTTAATCATCTTTTTAATTGGCTTCCTTGACATGGTGACCTCTGCTAGAGACTGCAAGGCTGCATCACTGTGCTCCTGCTTCAGTGCAATTGTGCTGTTTTCTTGGTTTGGCTGTGTGTATGCATGTGTGTGTCTGCGTGTGTGTGAAGTGGTAGAGAATGTGGCCTGGAGGCACTGAGACCTCTGACTTCTAACCATCCTCTTGTCTTCCACTTTCATCATCATCCATCTTCAGCGCTCACACTCTTTACTCATTTATCCAACCTTTTCTGTGCCCTTGCTAATACATTTGAGACAAGTACCGCACACACTCGTATTGAAACCTTGTAACCAGGAGAGCAGTGAAGAGCAAACACTAAAATAGTGATGTATAAAGCAGCTCTGATTAATGGTCTAGATGTGATAAGTGGGTAATTGAAATGGACCACTTGAACTGTTACCACAGGAAACAGATGTGGATTTTCTGACACTTATGCCAATAATGATTACTAGTGCATGTCATTTAATGGGCTACTTTTTAAGAAGTGACCGTGATCGGCCATGTCAGGTTGAAGCCCCTCCTCAAAGACTTTCCTTTTAACTTTTTGGATTGGCTGTATAAATCGCAAACTTATCCCCAACACCCATTCTTCAGTAATACTTTACACACCAAATCAACAATAAAACACAGCCATCCTCCGGTTGGTGTTAACTTACAACATTTGAAAGCGGGCTCAGACAAGACCTTCGCTAACATTCCAGTACAGCAGGGAAAGCTGGGTATAAAATAAATGACCACACATCTGGAATCTCTGAGCCATTTGTTTTACCCAAACCTTCCTTCTGTGCCTTTCTAAGAGAGAAGAGAAGGAAATATTTCTGTGTTTATTACTTCTGAAATGTGCAGAAAGGGAAGCCATCAATCACCATGAAAGGCCAGCATTGTTGGCATATAAATCTGTTTGCGTACATTTTAATTTCTTTTCTTCTTCTTCTCGTTTTTTTTCCGAGAAAAAGGTTTCCACTTCTCACCTGTAATTGTGCTGGTCTTGCTGCGCGTACGCTTGATTTTGTAACACTGCTATTTATTGTGTGTGTTCACAGTTGCACAGTTACATCAATTCATGATTTATAGCGAAAGACATTTCTTTCATTGTCGTTCTCATATTTTACTCCATAAAGTATGAGAACAGAAGTTCTCTTCTGTAGAAGTGATTGAAAGGACAAAGGCTATTCAATACTTTCTTCTATTCCTTTATCTGCTACTTGTTTGGACCCAGTTTTGATCATCTAGTTACACACATTCCTCCATTTTCTATCGCTCTACTATATGTGGTAATCGGTGAGCTTCTGTGTTGTGTGCCAGGTCCCTCCTCTCAGCTCAAATGCTGACCGGAGGGACTCGGTCTGGTCTTTCCCCTTAGGGATCCTCCCCTGCCATCTCTCCCCTCCACATCTCCATCTGCCCATCCCTCGTCATCTCCAGCTCTACCACTCTCCTGGGCGGCAGACAGGTGGTTCTGACCCTAAAGAAACTGTAATCCCGTAGGGAGCAACCTGTCTAATCTTGGCTACCTTCCCTGGCCTTGTCCTTTTCTTCTTTAATTTACTGGCCGTAAAGCTCAAAGGCAGGCAGGCAGACTTCTTCAACCAATTTGAGTTGAACTAAAATTGGCCATTTCCCCCCTATATGTAGATTAAAATACAGGGAAAAACAGGGAACACTTCAAATAAGATGTGATGAAATAAAGCTGCAGGACATTTAACTAAAAGGTAATTAATAACACGTATAAAAACGAGTGAAAATATAGAATAGTATAACATCACATCATATAGCCAGGCAGCTCACTTATATTGCGTTTTGGTGATCTCGTCTTACATAACAAAGCACATAGACAAGTACAGATAAGGTTGAGAACACGTTAGAGTAACCTTACATAGTCTTGGACTAGTTAATGGTTACATAAATCTGCTGAACAGCTCTGTTCTCATGCTGTGCTCCAACTTTATCCTCACCGGTGTACTGAGACTCACCGCTGATAGAAAAGACGAGGGCCTGGAAGGCTTCAGCCTCAAAGCCTAGTTTCATGTTGGACACGAATATTCAGTAGAACTTTGGTTGTACACATAGATATTTGGTTTACAATTATTTTTTTCATTAGAATATTATTTGATTGTTGAACTTTAACTTTATCTCAAGATTTAGCAATTTGGCCTACTCCTCGCTTCTCCACCCACATAAGCTTTTCTTATACGTTCAATTTTAATGGCACCTTACGGATAGTTTATGCTATGAATTTACTGTTGAAAAATACTATAGTTAGTCTGTCAGCGTATTGACCACAAACAGAACATTTTTGCAAAGAGTGAAGTAGCCTGGAATTAAACTGGGACCATATTTTTAAACAGTCTTAGTCTAGTTTGACTGTCAGCTGTCCCCACATCCGGAAAGAAGTTGTCAAACGGTTTTGATAAAATTCCTTGCATGTGTGCACCCTACCTAGATGTGCACCTGTAGTAAGCTGCTTGCACGCACTTAGTGACATATGAACAAGGAATAATGGTTTTGTTGCTTTGTATTCCACTTTCCCCACTGTTCCTTCATCGTCAGTCTGCTCACAGAGCCAACCACAGGAAATGTTGAAAACCCAAAGCAAGGAGAAGATTCAGATTACAATAATATTCATGCTGAATGGTGTGTTTCATCTCCTTCCCCACCTCCTGCTTGTTTTATCCCTCTGGCGTTCACCTACTCGCGGCTGGGA
Organism: Simochromis diagramma; assembly: GCF_900408965.1. Lineage (NCBI taxonomy): Eukaryota > Metazoa > Chordata > Actinopteri > Cichliformes > Cichlidae > Simochromis > Simochromis diagramma. The sequence continues at coordinate 10,336,945 of NW_024387030.1, forward strand.
AGAGTTGTGGAAAGAAGAAAGAAGCGCAGTGCCATGCATGTGCGCTGCCATGCAAATTACAAATGAGAGCCAAGTAAATTGGATGTAAAATGAGGATAACTATATTCTTAGACCATCAAATTTCACAGTGGGTAATTGGTCAGTAATTAATTGTCAATATAAACTAGCTTAACAACCGACGAGGTCTCATTTGTGATGGCTTGTCCTTTGTTGTTGAACCAAACTCGCCACACTTAGCAGCTTCTCTCTCACGTGCTCTCTTGACTTCTTCATTTCTCCTTGAAACCTCATCCTGTTGCTAATCCATCTAGTTCATTTTTTCTGTCTAAGGAGAATTAGGCCTGTTTCTTCTCCTGTCTCATTCGTTTAGATTTCAGTCACCCATGATCCCCTGTGAGGGTGCATTCTGTGTACACAGGCACCACTTATGAAATTGCCTGGCCCACTTGTACTGTCCTTTTAATTTCAGTTCACACACATACACGTGCTCTTCGGTCCCCATCCAGGTCCCTCACATCATTGTAAAATAACTTCCTTCCTAATCCACCTGGTTGTGCTCGGCTCCTCCGGGGGGGAGTTTCAAGTGTCCTAATACACTGCGCAGAAAGCAAAGGCGGGTAACAAGGCAGGCTGAGCAGCCCGGGCACTTTTAATCTGCCCTGGTCCTCCAGTGGTGAGGAAAGGGACCCTGCAGGCCCCTGGCCAATCTCTCTGCCGCTCTTTGAAGGTCCCTTTAATCCTTTTACAGAGAGGCAAGGAAATGCAGAAGTGTGCACATGGCTGCGAGTCAATTTCAGGGGAGTTGCAGTTAGAACTCTGTCTCCGACGGCTCAGTGCTGATCAAGACTTGTGCACATTGTCTCTCTGCCACTTTGTCTTTTTGTCTCTTGCACACGCCACTTTATACTGTCCACCCACAGTATGTTCTGAACTTCCTCAGGGCCCATACCAGGGCCAAGCTGCAACATCTGTGAAGAGGAAGCACACACACAAAACACGCACACACTCTGTGCTTTCATCTCTGCCTCTCCAGCGACAGTGTGTCCCAGTGTTTAGGCAGGAAAATAGGATTGTGTAGAGCTCAGCGCTTTGAAAGCCCAAAGGCTGCCCATCAAATTCAGCTCCTACAGGCTGTGATGCCTCGCTTTGCCAGCCATCGTTCAAGTCATTTCAAACTCCATTCTCTCAGTCCCACCAGCCAGCTCTGGACTGATGGCTTTCTTGCCTCCTCCACGGTCTCTTGAGAATAAATGCTTTCCCTCAGATTTTTGTTTTTTTTAAATCTCACTTGGGTTGGTTTGATTTGTTTATCGCAGTGCCCTTCTTTTGTCTTTGTCTTCCACGCTGCTTTTGTTTGTTAGGGGTGATGTTAACTTGTTGGCGATTGCTGACTGGTCGTCCCGTGGTAGAAGTTGAGTTCCGTTGCCTGTTTGGTGTTTTTCTTCCAAACAGCTATGTTGAATGTGGTTTTGCATGAGCAGAGGATGCAGTCAACATCTGCAATACTGGCATACTAAATAAAACTAAATACACTTTTCAACAGTGCATTGTAGGAAGTGCTAGGATGCCTCATAGCTCTGTGCTACTTAGTGAATGAAATCATCAGAATCATGGTAAACCCTTTGCTTTCTTGTTGATGTTGGTAATTAAGAGTTATAGCACAATGAGTGAACTGAGACTTGTTCCTTTATTGAGAGTCACAGTTCTAGCTTCCCCAGGTTGCACTGAGCCAGATAACCCAAGGACACCCAAGGAAGTTGTCTTGAAATATAATTGCTGGCCAGAACATGTGCACATCCATCCAAATAGTTCCAGGGTTGAATCCACATCTTGCAGCAGGTACTTGGATCCCTGTTTCGGGAGAAAGCTCCAGTGATCAGCTCTGAGTCAGGATCTCTGAATCTGATGCAAATCCCCTAGCAGTATTTAAAGCTCCCAAATCATCCCTGGCCAAATCCCTTCAAGATATTCCCTGCTCGATTGGATGGCATTAAGGGATCGCAGCGACAGAACAATACACCGTCTGGCAGTATGCTGGAATGAGGGATAAAGATAGGGGCAGGAACAGAGTGCAGAGCAGAAGGGGAGAAAAATGAAATGGAAATGGATGAATAAGGTAGAGCTTGTGAGTGAAAATTGGGAATGTGGGAGTAGGCAAAGGGAATTTTATTGTCAGGCAAGCAAAACGATGATGAGAGTGTTCAGGAGAATCCGACAGCTGTTAGTTAGGTTGTACAGCACGGTGGGACTGCATGATCCTTTATTCTCTTAGCTTGTAACGTCATTGGTTTGTCAAAGCTAGAGCAGGCCAACAAGCTTTAATTATATCTGAATCATTCTGTTAAATCTGTGTACATTTTTTTTTCTCTAGGTTATTCATATGAAATTTAATCTGCTTTTAATGCTGTTATGTTACATGAAATACCAGCCCAGTTTCTAAGGATAAACATGATCACTCAGAATTTCTGCGTGGCTATTTCCCTATTACTGGAAATGCTTTTCATGGAAAGAAAAAAAGATTTTTTTTTTTTTAAGTTCTAGTTAGTTCAGTAAAAAAAAGTATTTCTGTTTCCCTTCTTATTTTCTTGTCCTTTCTCCTGTCCGTGGCAGAGTCTGTGTATGGGTCTGTCAGTTGATATTGATGGGGCTATCGGCAAGCACCAAGGCTGCCCACTTCGCTATTCTCCAGTACAATAAAAGGCTGTAATAAGCCCCATAGATCCAGTAACCATTTCCAGTTCCATGGCTCAGGCTGTTTCTACCACCCATACCTACACTACATGCTATGAACAACCCCAGAGAAGCTGTAGGAATAAAGTATGCAATTAAATTAATACCCTTTTGCAACATATGTCTTACATACTGAGCTACAACCGATGCTTCTCTAGACGGAGCAGAGTTGGCACTTCTGAGCCTGAGCTTTTGGCACTTGAGCTTTGTTATGAAGTAGAAAGAGAAGTATTAACAGAAGAGTTAGCGCCTCACTATATGTGCCACTTTCAACCGTACCTCGATAAGCTGTCTGATTGACAGCGATGGGGCGGAGCAGCCGTGATGCGTTTGTAATAATCTGACTGGAGTCAGGTTCACTTCTATGCTAATGAGCAAGTGTGTTGGTGGTTTAGCATGACTAATGGCGCACATCGCTAACAGAGCTGTCTGGGTGTGAGGACGGGAGCAAAGAAGTGCAGCAGAAATAAAGAGGCTTTACGGGAATGTTGTGAAGGCATGAGGCTGCGAGAAAGCAAAGTTGCAGGAGATTGCATTGTTAGTCTTTGGGGAAAGGGAAAATACAGTTGAGGCCTGATTCTCTTGGCAGATATGTTCACAAAAGCTGAGGAGCAAGGCAGAGGCAAGAAAATTGCCTTTGAAAGTGCAACAGTGAATTTGAAAAAGAGCAAACAGCACTTACTCTACTAGACCCTTTAAAGGGCCTTTTTTAATGAAAGAGAATAGATAAAAATGTGATGCCCATTTATAAGACTTTTTTCCCCCTGTAGTTGATTGATACATGGTCTTGTCGCTGAAAAGTGATAAAGGTCTAATATGTTTTTGCTCTGTGTGTGCATGTTTGTGTCTTTCCCTGGTGGAAAGACACACTTGTATATATGAGTGGCATGTTGGATTTTTTTTTTTTTTTTCATTTCCAGAGCATCTCTTTGATTTACAGTCTTGTCCATGAAAACACTGGAATTAGGTTTGCTGCACAAGTGTTTTCATTTCTTCCCCCCCATCCAGGTTCCAAGTTTGCTTTAACTATCTTGCATTGATTAAACTTCTTGTCACTATTTAGTGTGGAGATGTTTTGAAGCTTGCTACAAGTACTCATTCCATCCTCTTCTCTCACACCCTACACTTCTGGAGAGTGTGGAATTGTTGATAAGTCGTCTTGGCAGCATAGCAAGAGTAATCATTTCCCTCCAGATGTTAGAGTTTGGGAAGGAACCAAAAGGGAGTGAAAAGAGGGAGGGATACGGGGGGAGAAACCAGCTGCCGCCACTGCCAGTTCCACCCATATACATGAAGTCACCTACTCCTCCCTTCCCGAGACTCCCAATATCATCTCCTTCACTCCCCTCTGCTGAAAAACTTACCCTCCCTTCTCATTCTCAGTTCTACACATACTGCCTTCCTATACCCCAGGAGGCAGCTAGGGCAGGCAGTGTTTACCGCTGAGGTAATTGGAGTAGTTTGGAGACAGCCTGACCCTAGCCCTGCTAAGGCCTAAGGTGTGTGTGTGTGTGTGTGTGTGTGTGTGTGTGTGTGTGTGTGTGTGTGTGTGTGTGTGTGTGTGTGTGTATACTCACATGTGTGCGTACGGCTGTTTGTGATGACTGGCAGAGAGGCCAGGGAAGGAAAGCAGGCCTTAGCCAGTGTCATCCCACTAGGGAGCAGACAAATTGGCTTTCACTACTCTGCCTGTCTTTTCTCGTTTCATATTCTTCAGCTATTCCTTTCTTCTTCCTACCTATCTTTCCATCTCTCCACCAACTCAAGGACAATCTTTCACGCTTTCTCTTGTACTTGCTCCGCAGCGCTTTTTCTCCTCCTGTTACCCTTTTGTTCCACTTCTCTTTCTGTATCTCTCACTGCTCATCATTTCATCTCTCTGAGCTGAGCTGCATAGACTGCGACTCTTGCCAGATATGAGCAAAAACTCCCCCTCAGTTGCAGTCATAGACACGAGGAAACTCATCCAACCTAATCCAGGCGCCTGTTGCATTTTTCTGTGGGTGAGAGGGGAAACGAAAGGGCCTTCAATCGGGGTGTCAGGGCGAGAGTGAGTGTACACAATCATTCATGGGATGCACATGCAGTAAATGCCATTAAACACTATTGTCTAATAAAAACTAGCATTAGCTACAGTTTGTTTTCATATAAAAGGCTGACACGAGCTGTGATCAGAAGAGGCACGGGAGAGTGAAGCGTGACAGTAATTTAGCATGCATCTAGTGACCTCATCGCCGGGTTGTCAGGTAGGCATTGGGACATGGCTCACCTGCTTTAGCTCATCACACTGCCTGCTCCTCCTCCGCCACCTTCCCTCATCCCTCCGTCTTGCTCGTCCCTGATAGCTTTTACCGCTCTGCTGATTTCACAAATAGGCCTCATTGATTGAATCTGATTCTTGTGGATAGAGCAGCTTTATTGAGTGGCTTTTTCACTGATGGACAGGAGCGTGTGTGTGTCTGTGTGCGTGTTTGTTACACACATTCATGTGTGCATGTAAGAGATGATAAGAGAAAACTTCCTTTCCCCATCCCTCTCATTCTGTAATCCAGGAGCTATTCATCTCTAGGGAATTCCAGCAGCCAGATCATTACAGACACACACAAAGAAGCTCTCACACACACTTAGTGCAGCATCAGAATGAAGATTTTATTATTTATTGTGCATGCCGACTGAGGAGTCTGTTAATTGTGACGACACCTTGAGCAAGACAACATTTAAGTGTTAACTGCTCTCCCAGGTACCGTTCATCATTTATCTAATCTGTGCTTCTGCGGGGGGAAGCAACATGATTTCTGCAGTACCGTCTTTTGTTTCCTGCCCATGTAAATGGCTGTGTCTTTAGCCATTTTGAGCCTGTCATTTTTCAGTTGTTGTTTTGCTCAAACTGTAGCACTAATACAACCAGCACTTCCCAAAACCTACTACAGAGAAAAGTGGTGGCAATGCTGCAAGAGGGATTTTGTGTTTTGATGCAGAAAATGAGCTTGTTTCAGATGTAAAACAGAAATGATCTGTCTTGTGTTTGGGGGGGGGGTTTAGTGAGCAAACTGTTAGAGGCTGGAGCTATATCGGCAGCCCTCCACTGAGGATGTACACATTTCACACACAGCAATGCACACCTCATCCTTGCAGCAGCAGCAGCATCTGTGCTTTTCCCCTCTCGCTGCCCTCTATTTTGTCTCTCTCCTCTCAACAGGCAGTGTGCCACCTATGCAGAGTTGGATGGATGGTGGCACCCCCTTCCCCTTGCACCCATTTAACCCCCACAGCCCTGCAGATCCATCATTGCTCAACACACACAACACATGTAACACCCACATCCCTGAATGCATATGTCCTGATCTGCAGCTTCCTACTAAGTAACCCCTAATCGTTTTGTCATATACTTAGAGTCTCACCCCTGAAATGTGCTAATTATTATGTCTTTTTCTTTTTTAAGTCTTAGTCTGTTGCAACCAAACTGATGCTGTGTTCTTTGCACTAAGCTTGCTGGGATGCTATGTGCTCATTAAGGGCTAGATCTTAATATAAGAGACAAGCCTGCCAGTTCATTTAAATTACAGTTAGAGGTTTTTCTGCTTGTGTGTAAAATAAAACTTGAATGCAAGTGTGGTTTTAGCAGAATTGGTATTCTTTATCCAGCTCTCCACGTAGGGACACGGGCAAGATTGTGTGATTTATTATTGTCAGAATAAACATATTGAGCTTTGAAAGTATTACACATGCAGCCCCTTGTCATGATTTTCCTCTGCAGTAGTTATGTGATTCATTTTGTATTTTCTCTTTACTTTTCATCCCTCAATTTGACTGCCTTGATTATACTCTGTTACGGATACAGACCCGGCAGCCGAGTAGTCATTCTTCTAATATTTTATTTCAAGTCTTCTTGAAGTCCTCCACCCGGGGCGCTTGCGTAGTTGGTGCATTACAATGTAAATTCTCTCCACGGTTCCGGAAAACAGGCAGGTATGTAGACATTTGCACGAACCCTGATGCTGGGTCTGATGATGAAATTTACATCACTTGTACCCGAGCATACTTGTGGACGTGGGAAGCTTACGTTTGCTTAAGCCAGCTCCAGAGAAAGGATTATGGACTTTTAAGGAGACCCAGACACACACGTAGAGGGAAGCAGGAGAATAAATGGTTGTTTTGACTTATGAGAGTCATTAGCAAATAACGGCAGGCTTGTCCCACTTTCTGGACTGCGCAAGGTTGTAGACACTATGATTATATTGACTTTGTAACGTAAGTAACTAAAGGTGATCCCAGAAATGGAAGAAACTGAGATGATATTGGATTTAATGTCTATTGGCAGGGCTTGTTCATTCACGTGTTCGGTTGTTTACGTAGAGATTGCAGCATCTAATTAGTACTGATTTTGTCTCTCTATTGAAGAGGGTTTATTGGTCCATGTTAGCGACTGACCTGGGCCGTGTTCAGTTAGTGTTGAAGCTGCATGTCAAGCGGCCCTTCGCTCACCTCCAAAGCTAATGGCGAGGGAGTAAAATAGTGCTTGGCTGCTATTTTAACACCTTGTCTTGACTTGTCTGTCATACAGCACCGTTCAAGCCTGTAGCTTGATTTTTTTATTTATTTTAACCAATTTCTGAATGTGCTAGTTAGCATAAGTTGTCATTTGATTAGATGTAAAATATTTGATTCAGAGGTGAATATTAGAACGCCATTTTGAGTGAAATTAATGATAATTAGATGTTAATTATTGGTAATGTAAAGCTGTTTGTTTAATCAATCAATTTCTAATTACCTGGAAAATAAAAACATGTCTGTTGAATCACTAGTTATTGTTTGATCAGCCTTTGCAGCTTGGAATAATTCGGTGTCGTTTTCATGCTTTAAGACCTCACTATTAAAAGAAAAGAGAGACAGATCACAGTGGAGGTAGCAAAGGAAAAGAAATTTTCTTGCTTCATTAATTGGCAGCTCTGTGGTACACTAAACATGCCGTGTGCACACAGACACACACGCATGCAGACACACTGTTGAATGCTGTGACTGCTCTGAAGCCACAGCTTTATATTTAGTCAAGGGAGACCAGCCTCTGTCACTTTTTCTCTTGCTTAACCTCGCTCTTTCTCTTCCTCTCTCGGTGGCTGTGTTGAAGAGGAGTCTCAGGGGAGGGCTTAACTCTGAGCCCTCGTTCTTTTTCCGTTTCTTTCTCTCTCTCCTTCCACGTCTTTTCTTCCCTTATCGTCCTGTGAATGGAGCTGCAGGCTGTTGTTGAACTGTGAATTAGTCCAGGAGACACACTCTGCACCTAGACAAAATAGAGAAACGGAGGAGGTTCAGTATCTGCCTTTCTGCTTTCATTCCTGCCACCCTGACAGGTTTGCCTTACTCTGTGCACACATGAGGCGTTTAAATGCTGGTGCAGAGTGTATCTGCCTACGAGTTGAACTAGTGAGGGAACAAGTGTCACAGTTTTACCTTGAACCAGCAAAAGGTATAAAATCAATAACTGACTTGAGGTTAACCTGAGGTCAGCAAGGCTTCACGTGCACCCTCGGTTTTGTGAATAAGCCACGTAAGACTGCCTATATTGTGACGTACAACCTGGAAAATCACAGGGAGGGGTTTGTGTTGTCATGGTTATTGGATGTTCAGTAGCTTCAGGGAAAATTAAGTTTGGGTGGGGTGGGGCGAGGTGCAGAAAAGAAACTGGGAGGAATGGATGGGTGAGTGGGAGGAGGAAGGAGGGGTGCTATCTTAATTGCTTTCCGTGAATAATTTCAGTCCCCTAATTTGGCGATAATGACAGTGGCTGCTGCTTTTGTATTTATTTATCCAAACATTAATTGACAGGACTGACATTAGCCAGTGCGGTTATTGCGCATTTGATTGCGCACAAGGGAGCAAAGAAAATTACAGTAATTATCATTCTGATATGGATTATGAATATGCATTCCCACACTTAATGTCTCTGTCAGCATTTTAGTAACAACAAGGCACTCTGCCATGACAATAGCACTTTAGCTTATCTCATATCTGCTTCCCTAAACCCAGTCCAACCAGTGCTTCTGGAGAGCAGATGACACGTCGTGTCCAAATGATTTAACGGCAACACCCAGACATGCGGTTAAGTGAAATGGTCTTCATGTGGATTGTTTTAGTTGTCTGATAGTTGTCGGCTCATGTTAATTAATGTAAGGTGTGTTAATGTGAGTATTAAAATGTTTTGTTTTGTTTTTTAACAGGCGGAGGGAGAGGACAATTTGAAGAAGATGCAGCTGATGGAGCTAGCTATTCTCAATGGGACATACAGAGATAACAACGTCAAAACACGTAAGTGAGCTGCAGTGAAAAGCAACCACATCCCCAATTTCCATAATCCATCAGTTTTCTTCCATACATAATAAAAACCTTTAATATTTTAATGATATTTTTCCAATATTTCCCATTAACTCATACTTTTGGTTTTCATTAAATAAATGTGCAGTCAGCTCCACTGTGTGCATACATCATATTATCTCTGACTATGAGCAGACCTCTTTTTCAAAACTGTTTTCCAACCATAAGTAGGAATACCTCTGTTCCATTTTTCTCCATATTTCTTGTCCTCTCTGCCATTCTTTCATCCACCCATCCTTTCCCCTGCAATCCACATGCATTCACCCTGTTTTACTCGCTCCTGGCAGACTTTAAATATTAAGCACATTGCTGTATTTCACCTGCTCAGTTCTGCATGTCAGTTGCTGATTCACGTGTGTTTTGTAATCACCAAATTATGTTTGAAAATGTAAATCATATACAACCCCAATGTTTGACTTAATGGCAAGTTAATGTGAACTTGTGCATGTGATTATTTTCTTAATAATTAATCAAAATTTAATTAAAAATGTCTCTAAAAATTGGTTATTCTGTACACATTTTTTTTTTTTAAATGAAAGTTTAAGCGATTAATTTCTTTGTTGAATTTTTCTCGTTTAACATCTGCCTAAATGGGAGCCATGATGAAGTAGCCCACCACCCAACTGCAGTTACAAAAGCACTTTATTTAATAGGCTTCCCTTTGGGGAAGCTTGTGTGGCACAGCTTATAGAACATGCTAATGCTTAGCCTCTATAAGAATTATATTTGTATGTCCATTTGTCATCCAACACAAACTGAGTGCTGACTTTGCAGAGGATGGGCATTTCTTTAAGTTTAAATGCTCCCACTCTGACCTTCACATCAAGTTCAAAATTCTCCTCATTTTGCTTATTCATTTATTTATTTATTTATGCCATAAAAACTGCCTCCTCCTCCATATGAAGTCAACAGCTCTGTTTCTGTTGGCATGCGTGTCGTTTAACTCACCCATATCATTTCCAGTAGGTGAATGTGTAGCTGCTGTGGTGATCGGTCTGCTTCAGATGCACTGGGATGATGGCGTTATTTCAGTATTTTTGTGCTCCTTGTGTTTTGGTGTGTGGGGTGATTTTATTTTATTTTTATTTTGTTTGGCAATGTTGGCAAAAGATTGTCGCTTTTGTGGTTCACCACCATGATCATTGCATGGACTAATTTTCCCTTTTGCTCCTCTCCCCTTTCTCTCTATCTCTCTCTGCCACTTCCTGTTCACCCTTCCTTTCCCCCTTTCGTATTTTCACACTTCACTTTTCATCTGTGATATTGTTCAACCACGCTACACTTTATCTCTTGTCCTCTGTCTTTCTTTCTGTTCCTGTCCTTCACTCTCTTGCTTATGGCAGCCACCCTTGCGTTCTCTCTTGCAGCGGCGGCAGCAGCCGCTCAGGGCCCTCGCCTCATAGCGACCTCCACAGGTCAGGTGTTGCCTCCCCCGGCACTGCGGCCTCCGACGCCAGCCGGGGCCCCCATCATGAACCTCATCCGGCCCACTCAGATGGCTGCCATGCTGCCCAATGGCACCCCCACCCTGGTGCCTCCCACACCGGATGGCGGGCTTATCTACACCACCCCCTACGAGTACCCTTATGCCTTGGCACCCACCTCCCTGCTGGAGTACCCCATCGAGCACAGTGGGGTTCTAGGTAAGAGAGCCTGGGGAAGCATGGGTGCCGCAGGTACAGCGACCAGCTTTAGCCAGCCTGGACAAGAGGCCAGCTTGTTTTACCCCGGAGCTGGGGTGCTGGACGCGGCTTCCATGAGCCACAGTCAGGACTTGTTGAAAGGTAAATATGTCGTGTCCACCTGAGGATCAAAACAGACAAACTCACAGGGTGGATGTACTGATGAAGCTCTTGGTGATGGGATGACCAGCTATGTTGCTCATGGACACTTTGTTAAATGGCAATGGGGGGCAATAATTACCTTGTGTGAGGGCCAGGCTAATGGGAAGTTCTCTATAGACTAAAGATATTCACTGTTTAGTTACGTTCTTGCCAAACAGTAGCGCTCTCAGGTTTATATTGCCTCTTGTCTGCAAGGTTTATTATAGGTGGACTTGCACTTGCCTCAGCGTGAAACGAGGCACACTGACAGTAACACACTCGCATACACGCAGGTCTGCTCCCTAACCCTTTCATGCACTGGCCTAGAGGTTTATTCAGTCTGGCAGCAGATCCCCTTGGATTTCTGCAGCTTTTGAAATTATTTCTCTGCGCTGTTGTCTGCAGGCAGGCCTCAATGCCTGCAGATAGTCCCTCTCTCACTCCCACTGGGGATGTTCATTAAATTCCCCCACTCACTCCCTTTTTTCCTTCTCTCCATTGTCTTAGCTCTAGCCTTGTTGAACCGGAGCGTTGTGCTAACACCTGACGCTCCACTTACTTTTTGTGTCAGAAAAAAAGTCCAATATGGAGGGGGGTCTAATATATGTTGTGTTTATCCCCGACGGTGCTTTAAGCTCAGCTCATCTGCTACCAAAGAAGAAAGAACTAGGTTTAGGCCTGGTACCGTCCCCATATGTTATATTAAGGCTCTAGTTAACACAAAAGAAAAGCAGTTTCCCGCGTTAGGCAGGAGAAACCTTTGTTAGCCGCTTTCCAGATTTAATTTGACACTGCACTTCACTAATGTTCACAGATTCATTTGGCAGCAGCAGACACAAGTGTGGTTTTAGCTGACCTGTGTATTTGAGGTGCCTCTGGGAGTCATGTGTAGAACAGACAGGGGCAGCTGACTGGCTTTTCTCTCTTTAACTTGCAGGGTTACACCAGCTTAGTGCATTTTATTTACTCACACTATCGATTGGTGCCTTCAGCAACACAGGGCCCTGTGGAACACACTCCCTCTCATACTCGCGCACACACACACATACGCACAGACTTGGCTCAGTTTCCTGCGCTACTGTATCTAGCCACCAACGGCTTCTCTGAGAATAAAGAAATGTCAGGCCATCTGCTACTTCAGAGTAGTGTAGTTAGCTGTGTAGTCATGGGCCAAAAAAATCCGCTCTTGATAATGCCAGAAGAAAATCTTTTTTTTATAACTTATTTCGCATGTCCTCGCTTCCTCTGGGAAATGTTTTTCTATTTCATTTTTTTGTTGTTGTTTTAAATCCATGCACACATCTGAAATTTGTAATACTTGAACATAGTGTGGCACACAAACAGTTTTTGTGATGCATACGAGGCGGTGTCAACTGCTGCAGTAGAAAGAAATCAGTTGTGACAAATATAGGAAGGAAATGACAGCCTGTGCCGCTAGTGAGCAGATTGACCTGGAGAGAAATGTTGAAAAGGGAAAGAGAAAATGAAGGAGAGAGGGAGAGGCAGGTGGTGTCTGGCACTATTCAATTACCATCAGAGCTGTATTGGATTTCCCCACCTTTCAAAATGAAGAGACAAATTTCTCTCTGTTCCCCTTTTGGATCCCACAGGAAGAATCACATTATTTTTCTAGACAGCCCTGAAGCCTGTACCCTTTACCTACCACCCCACCCACCCACATATATAACTCTGAGCACTGTGGAATTTTAGTACTTAAGTTATGCATTTTTAAATATCAAGTAAATCTCCAAAAAGTTGTATAATTTTTTTTCTACTGCATTTTTTCTACATGTAAAAGGAAAAAAAGAAGAAGACGTGTTTGTGTGTATATGTACTATAATCTGTATTATGTTATTCTGTGTATTGTTGTGTAATCCGAGCATTATAATGGTTAAAAATGTGAATGTTATCACTGTACAAATGACTGTTTTTGCCCTCCTCAAAGTGAACGGTTTCTAACCCTGTGGACCTGTTACAATCTAGGTGCAATGGCTACTAAAGTGAGACGGCATGACACGCGGGTCCATCCTTACCAAAGGATTGTGACCGCTGACAGAGGTCAGTTTAGTCTCTTAGCTACACTTTGATGTTGACTTATGCATTTCAGTGATTATTATATTATGCCTCGATGCCTTAGTTGGGAATTTCTACATTTTATGTATTGCATTTTGTTTTGTTTTCCTGTCCCCCTGCCACCTTTCCTACCCCGTATCGCCACACGCCAGCTAAATGGTTGATTGTGGTATGCACATTTTGTTTACATTTAGTACTTAACATATGCAGTATGTGCAGACTGTGTATATGTCAAAGCTCAGGCAAAAGTGATGTTGAAAGGTTTGGGTTTTTGCAGCTGTGAAGCCAGGACAGGTAGTACTTTGCAGGCAGTGTTGAAAGTGTATAATGACATTCCTCTGATGTGAGATTAGAGCCTAAAATGGGGCAGGCTTGTTCCCATACATGATTTATCTCCTCGACTCATAGGGAGCAGAGAAAAAGGAGACTCATTTCTATACTGTATCGTAAAGACATAGCAGGCATAAGGCAAGTGGCCGTGCTGCTACCAGGCCCCATTTCACCTTGAAATTTACATTTATTTTTGATTTTTTGATTTTTCTCTGGAAGATAGGCACGCACAGACATAAGCTGAGGTAGCTTGCATTCTCTCCAGTGTATTGCAAATATATTGAAATAAAGCTAAAGTACATTTTTAATATTTCAGTTGTACATGAGGTACTGTCATTTTATATTTGAGCATTTTATATCAAATGTATTTATGGTTTTGTGTATATTTATATTCTATAAAAATATACTGCTAAATAAAGAGAACGAATCGGAAAACAGCGATTCATCTATTCATTGCACATATAACACTAGTCTTAGTTATGCTTCACATAACTCTAGTTATTAAGTCTCCTTAACACTAATCACACTGTTTGGAGCTTGCATTCCAACTCGAACGACACTAAAACACTAGATTTTTGTTACTTTGTTTGTCTGTTCGACCTCTCTTTGCTTCTATTTTTGGTTTTGGGGGCAATGTGCGCTTTATTTAAACCACCAAGCTACCTGATTCAGGGTGGGGCTTAGTAGTTTGGATCATGCCGCTGTGGCGCCATGATCGCAGTGAGATTAGCTGGGTTCACCTCATATTGGCAGGGGACTAAGAGCAGGGGGCGACGTAAGAGATTGCATTCATTTTATTGTTAAAATGATGTCATTCCAGTCTCTTCTTGCTGACACTAATATCCTTTCTATCTTTTTTTTTCTGTTTGTTTTGTTTTTGTTTCTAACCACCTAGCCGCCACCGGCAACTAACACATGACCTTCTGACCTCTGAACTCTTCACCCAATGACGAGCCGCCCCAAGCCTGCCTGCTGATCAGTTAACTGGTAATTGCCTTTTGCTAGCCTCTCGGACGCAAGTGTGTGAGAGAGAGAGAGAGAGGCGCCTGCCCGTACAGTTACCCTAACACATTCTGACAATAAAATAAAAAAAAAAAAAAGAGAGAAAAAAAGTAGAAACCAACGCAGAATCTTCACAGAAACACAACGAAAACCCAACAAAGTTGTGTGATATTCATAAATATTTTTTTCCCTTTGTTCATTGAGTTCGATTCCCATTCTTTCTCTTTCTTTTTCTTCATGAATCACACACTGGGTGGACGTGTTTGTGGTATGACTCATAAATCTGCACTGAATTACATAGCAATAAAGACCCCCACCCCACACACCCCACCCCCCTTCCTCTAATTACTCTGATGTGGTGACCTCACTTGTATGAATCAAAGTTGATTATTTATTTGACGCAAACCATTTGGTTTCAGAGTAATGGCCCTCAGATTGACAGCCCCTCCTCCCCTCCCCTCCCTCAAAATATAGATATAAGAGCGTCTACCTGCTCCCACCCTGTCCCAAAACCCACCCACGGGGAGAGAAAAAGAAACAGAAGGAAAGAGAACATACGCTCACATTAACTTGTTTAATTTCTGTCATTTTCACGTGTAGTTCAGTTGTTGAGCTCTAAGATGTACTTTTGAGCTGACACATTCTGGGTGTGCCCCTCTAAACAGCTTTCTGTCTTTGTTTTTATTTAATTTTTTTTAAAAAGCATGGCTGAAATGATTGCTAAAGGAGCTTTTTATGATTTATGTGTTTTGTTTTTCTCCTGTCTGTTTTTAATGCTTTTTTTTTTTTTTTTTTTTAGTCATTTTCTCCACTTGATTTTGTCCTTTTTTTTTTTTTCCCCTGTTGTTCATATTTGACTAATTAGCTTTTGCTTAAACCTGACCAGCCAAAACCAAGGCGAGGTGGTTAGCTCTAAAGCAGTACGCAAACTGATGTTCAAAGCAGGCCGCAGAAGCTTAAGAAATGATGAAGGGCAAGATGGGAAGGTCACTACTTGGGCTGATGGTTCTTTGTGTGTTTTTGTGTGTGTGTTTTTAATTAATACTACAATGAAAGTAGGGTGTGTTGAGGCTTCGGGGGGAGGGGGAGGGAAAATGCCCCCCATCCACACTACATCCACTATACAGTGCCTGATGTATTTTGACAAAAAAAAAAATCTCAATGATTTAGCTGAGCTGTGATCACAAAGACAAAAAAAAAGTATTAAGTGTGCATATTTAGCCAAAGGGTTTGCCAGTGAATTATATATCTGCAGTTATGCATCTGTCTCACAGAGGGCTCTCTTTGTGATTTTTAAGAGTTTAAAAGGGTGTGAATTTTTAGTGCCTGCCTTCAGCTGTAACAGCCAGCCAGCCAGTCAGTTTAGATGATTTCTCACCCATTACTGCTCTGTTTTCTTTTAAGGTGAAGAGATGCTAATCAACACTAAATCAACATGTTACACAGTGACAGCAAAGGGGGGAGGGGGGCACTTTGAAGTTCTGTACATAAATGCTTTTGCCATGTTACGTGGATTCTATATTAAGTTGTTTCATCAGCCACGTTGCCAAACAGATGTTTTATTTTTGCCATTTTTTTCCATCTCCACGTTTGACTAATTCTTTTTAAATGTATTTTAAGTTTTAACCCCAGTTTGAAGACTTTACATGAGTTGAATCGTGCAGTTGGCATAATCTGAGCCTACTTGCATTTTTGTGTTTTGTTTTGTTTTTTTTTTTACTGATGAAATTTCTTTTTTCTTTTTCTTTTTTCTTTTTTTAAACTCGAGGTAAACGATCCAAAAGCGCATCCACAATGTGTCACACCTCCCTGTGATCATAGTCTAGCTTCTGAGCCCACAATCTTTTGTTTAACTCTCTCAAGAAAAAAATAGGATGTGAAAGCCATGCCTGCCTGTTCAAATTGCTTTATACATACGTCTTATATATATAAATATATATATAAATATATAAAAATGTAGATATGTCATTGCATATTCAAATACAGAAGAGAACAAAAAAAAAAAGATAATTTTACAGGGTGCTGGAGATGAGAAAAAATAAGATCTATTTTTGGCAATTTTAGCTTTTGATACTTTACTTGCAGTTACAAAATCTGAAAAAAATAAAGAAAAAAAGTTTAAAACCGTATAGGGGCAATGATGGTGGGGGGGGGGACCAAGTGGGGGATGGGAGGGGGAGAAGTGCTGTTGACCTTGAATATGATTGGAAAAGGAAGACCAAAACAGTCACGACCCTTCGGAAAGTTAGCGAGCATCAGAGTGAGACGGACGCCTAGAGAGCTTAAAAAGATCAAATCAAAGTGCCTTATCGACAGCGGTTTCTGTTTTCTAGTATTCCAGTTGTGTTCAATAATATCCAGCACCCACCAAGATGGCGCAGAGAGGAATGGCTGGTGTTACACGCTCTGAAAGGTCGAGCAGGGTAGCCGCCACCGTATCGTGGCGTTACCGAAGTTATTCTATGCAAAAAGAATAGCAGTCGTTTTGACCAGCTACAAACATGTGCCATGGTTTTGTCTTCCTGAAATGATTTTTTTCTCTTTTCCTTTTACCTGATGGCCCTTTACTCTGCTGTATGAGCAGATTGTGTTCTCTGTTTTTTTAATTATTATTATTGTTATTTCGATTCTAACGATCAAACGAGATATTGTCTTGATTTTTGGTGACTTTGATTAACTTCCTAGAACAAATTGAACTGCCAGTCGTGACCCAGTAGTCTGCCGGAACATGCTTTTTTTCCCCCCCTTTTTTATAGTTTGTTTGTTTGTTTGTTTGTTTTTATTATGAGCTAAGAAAAATACATGACGTTCAAGGGAGTGGATGGAAGAGCGAACAGCGGGTGGGGAGGGTTGTCCCCACTACGCCTGTTTGTTTTTGTTTCAACAGCTGCAAACTGAAAGCATCCAGTCCACGTCTCTCAGCGTCAGCTTGACAACAAACTATCAATACAATCATGAGGTTTAAATTGGACAGCTGAAATGTTGGAATAATGAAACAAGCGAGGCCCGCTTCACCGCCAAACAGTTCTCAGCTGTTGAAATAACTGACAGTTTATTGCTGGAAGGTGAAATAATATTAAAATCGAGGAATTCTTAAATCCAATATAACACTTGGCGGTTTTGTTTCTTTTTTTTTTGTTTTTTTTTCTTCCCTCTATTCATAGCTCTTTCATCATGCTGTTACAGTGAAAGGTCAATGAAATATTCTTTTTCAGTGTTATTATTTTTATTAAATTGAAATGCAATATTAAAGTGGAGCAAGAGATGGTTATTCGGCATTTGACAGTATTAAGAAAATTCCCTCTGCAATGTTACAACTTGCTGTGTCATTGTGAAAGGCTGGATAAGACCATCAGGGGAAAGGTTGACTCTTATACCTACCGTATTCTCTCTGGCCTGCCTACTACATGTATGATAATGTAATTAACAGCCATTGTTACAGGTTTATAATGTATTTTTCTAATCTCATTTTATATGTATATTAATCATGTTTCTGAGTGCTTTTTTTTCTTCTTCTTCTTTTTTTTTTTTTTTTAAAAATGAAACCCACTGCAACCCCCCTCGCCCTTAAACGACCCTCTCTCCTCCTTCTCCCCCGCCCCCTCCCCTCATCTCTTTTACATCTCGAAAACTGTCTCTTGTGGGGAGTGTTGCCTTTTTCCCTGTTACATTTTGTTTTGTTTTCTTGCTGATTCCCAGCTTGTTTAACTCATTAGCTACTTTATTAGTTTATTTTTTTTTCCTTGTCACGAGTATTTTTACATGCTTGCATTTAGTTTTCATGGTGTATGCTGTTATTTTTTTCTTATTAACCTCTTGGCATTTATTTTAATAAAACATTCTTAGTAAGAATTTTACTAACTTGCTGATATTTTGTCTTGTGTTTATAACCAGTTTCATGAATGTATTACCTCTGGTCTGGTTCACGGACTAACACGATTAAAACCAGTTGTCCTGCCACCACTTCCACTGACTGACAACGCACATTACATGAACGCGTGTGCTCTACATAAAACCACACTACACACACGCACAGATCTAACTGGAAACTGCACGAGTTGATAAATGTCCCTCACTGCCGCTCACGCGCTCTCACCTCTGTGCTGACAACAAAAAAAGAAACCAACAAAAAAAGTCTCTTCATACTTGCACCCGACACTGCTGCTGTGTCTTGTCGTCTCTCTCCGAAGCAACTTTTTGTTAGTTGTCCTGTCCGCCTGTGTCACTGACCCTCCGCCGCCCCCTCCGTGAGACGGCAGGAAGCGTCGCCCTGTCTGAAACAACAAGCCCCACGTTGCTCGAGGTCACGGGTTAACCTCTGGGTCGGCTGTTCTCTCTCCAATGAGGCGCGCACTGATTAAAAAAACAAATACATCTCCACACGCAAAGTCAAAACGCCCTAATCCCCAGAAGATAAAACTCCCATTTCCTCCCTACACGCACACACAGACACACAACACTATCTCTAACCATTAGTTAGTGCAGGACTAATCGCAAGCTGTGCAAAAATACTCATATTAGTCATCTCAAAGGGATTAATTTTACTGTGAATGTGAAGAGCAGAACATCTCATCACTGCACATTATAGATGTAGTGAGTTATTTACAACAGACACTCGGGCGGGGGGCAAATTTATAGATGGCAGTCGTGTGAACGTCTAAAGCTGTATTTTATTTTATTTTTTCCCCACTTTCCCTCTATTGCATCCCTGGCTTGTTATGCCTGGATTGGAGCATTACTGTTATCACCAGCTGTTGCCTGTTTGGTGAACACTTCTCCCCATTCAGCTTATTGATATAACTGCTAATACTAGGCCATTTGGGAGCATCTATAACGCTTAGACACACACCAGTACACCACGCCAATATGAAGTGCTCTGGGATCAAAACAACCGTACTATTTCTTCCAGTGTAAGAATGCTGATATGGCTTTCAGCTTGTTAGTATTTATCACCTTTTTTTCTGTCCAGGGTGGATTTTCCTCGTCTGAAACACTGCCAGTGTGTGTGTGGTTTCTTTTTTGTTTCGTGTTTTTTCATCCTCCTGCTGACATTAAACTCGTCCTGGGGTTCATTGAGCTTTCTTCTTCTTTTTCTTTATTCAGCTCTCTTCTTCCTCCACTCTTTACTCGAGGTATTGACACTGACACACAAGCAAAAGATTAACTTCATTAATCCCGATTATTACTTTAACCCGCTGAGTTGTTGCCTTCAGATCATTATTTTGGGTTTTTTTTCCCCCCCTCCTTTTTAATATCTGCAGCAACCAAAACAACTTGGCCTTAACTTGTTGCAATTCTCTTCGTGTCTCAGCGAGCGGAGAGCAAGAATTAAAGTGTCTAACATCAAAACTAACATTTCTCGACTTGTAAAATTAACATTAACATGTTTTTATTTTACTTTAACCTTTAACACCTGCTTATACACCAGCAAATAAAGGCAGAGATTACATTACAGGCAAGCCAAACAATTGTAATTTTATGTTTTTTCGCTGTGCATTTTTGATTGTTAGACATAAGCTTTTTATTTATTAATCTAGGATTGGCCTTTAATGTGTTTTTTTTTCTTTTCTTTTCTTTTTCGATTGGCTCGTCTGTGTCGTAATGAGCAATTTGAGTTAATAATCCGTCCACTAGCTGTCACAAGCCTTGCCTTTTTATATGTCGGAGAGGTTTTCAGTGGCTCCCGTCAACAAACGAGCTGATGAAAAAGACAGTGAGCCGGTGGGAGTTCTTTTCTGAAGCACAGTAAACTACAAACGCTGCCTAAAATACCGCGGCTGTGTTTAAAAAGTGCCTTTTCTTTCTCAGATTGGAAAATTATATATTTTTGTACTTTATCATTCAAGTGCCAATTTTCTGCCTCCCTTTATCTCACCAAAAGCTGTTGTTTTTATTCTTGCCTTGTTGAGCACACAAAACTAAATACCCAAGCACAATGCACATTTTTTTTCTTTTGTTTTTTTTCTTTAAACTGGGAAATTTGACCAAAAAAAGAGGGGGAATTTGGTCACAGATGTTTCCCACCATTAAACTTTGGCTTAATGGGTCCTGTTTTCGATTTGATCCACTGAGAACTTTCTAATCGGACCACAGTATGCAGTGAACTGCTGCTGGTTGCATACTGCTGCCATCTCTGGCAGAGTTCTCAGTGTCTTTTCCAAATCTGTCACAGGACATTCAGTGGATTTATCTACTAACTACCTTTTCACCTGTCAATCTCTTTTTCTTCTTCACCTCTGTTTAACAAACATTCCTCCAATGAGTTAAACGGCAGGTACCAATCAGTACTGGTCTCAGCGATGTAGCACTCAGGTGGTTGAAAGAAAAATGCTACCAAAATACAGAAATAAATTCGCCCCACTGGATTTTTCTTCCTTTAAAAAAAAAAAGAAAAAAAAAAAGATATATATGCATTTAATAGTACAAAACAATTTTTTTCCTAAAAAAAAATACTAGTATGATATATTGTAAGTTTCTCAT
The DNA here is from genome assembly GCF_900408965.1 of Simochromis diagramma. Classification (NCBI taxonomy): domain Eukaryota; kingdom Metazoa; phylum Chordata; class Actinopteri; order Cichliformes; family Cichlidae; genus Simochromis; species Simochromis diagramma. The sequence goes on from NW_024387030.1 coordinate 10,357,755, forward strand.
CCATTTAGTGATGCAATATCTGTGAGATTTCCTTTTTTGTGGAGTTGTAAGTTTTTATGTGAAGTAGTCTTTATTTTGTTTTGTGTTATCTTGTTTTTTATTATACAGGGTTAGACTGAGAATTTTTCAATAGGGTGTAAAACATGTAATGCCAGTTTTTGTTGCTCACACCAAAAAAAGAGGGAAAAAAAAGAATAAATATGAGGAGAACAAATGTCATGTGTGCAATAAAGAACGATATTTACAAGCTTCCCTCTGACTGCTCTACCTGGACTCGTCCTTTTCACACTTTTTTATCGGTAACATCATTTCTGTGGATTTGCTGTGACTTTGGGGAGTTGAAAAGGTAGGTAGGTGTGCTATACTTACAGGAAGTTTAAAAAAAAAGTGAGAGTTCAGATCCTGGAAAAATAACTCACCTAAGCCTTTAAAGTGAGATCAAGCCCTCTGCTGGATTTGAGTGTGATGTTGGTAAAATGTAAAATGCTGACCTTCAGAGAGGGTCACACAGTTAAAGCTTTCTCTCTGGAGACGGCATCCACACTGACTTTTAAAATCTGTGCTGACTACTGCTGCACCAAATCCTCGCGCTTCACTCCTGTCTGGTCCAGTCAATCGTTCTCGACCGCTAGTAATCACGCGTGACAGGTGACACCAAGTATACTGGCGTCAGGTTAAAAAGTCGACACTTCTACAGCAAACTGAGCAGTGATACTATTTAGAGGCGGATCTGTTTTAATAAAGGCTGACGATGCGGAGTGATGTGTCATCTTGTCATTGCTGCACACGGCGAACTCATCACGAGGTCGACCGCTCGCTAAAAGGCTGCGTGTCGCACTGAATGAGCAGCATGCAGTGTTTACATACTCGCTTCCTATAAATAGCTGTGTTTCACTCATTAAATGTCACGCGTGCGTCTGCCAATGCTTTCAAGACTGCAAGGGGTTAGATTATCTTACCGGTGTGTTTAAAATTGAATACGTCACGCCTCTGCTGCCATACACGAATTGATCTTTGAGTTTCATGTTTTCCATTTTAAACATAATGTTTTATTTGGAGTCCTGGGGGCCACTTAACCTGCTTAACAGCTACAAAAGGAAAGGGGAGGAGGTTGTAATCAGTAGGGTATTTTTTGACCTGTTGGAGTTTTTACTGTTTTAATTGTGCAAGACGTTTATCTGGTTTTCACTCAGTAGCACTTTAATCCGAGGAAGATGGTTAATATTTCTGTCTGCAGTCATTTATATTTGATGGGATGGCTCTGTGGTGGGGAGAGCAGCAACAAGGACCTCCTGCACAAAAAGCACCAGGCGTCAACACTGACAGCAGGTATCTCATTAAATCAGATACAGCATGAGGAGTTGCCACATGTATGCAGAACTGCAGGCACTGAAATGCCACATGCTAAATGAGATTTAGCCAGTCTGCAGCTGAGCCCGACTCTGTGAACAATATGCCTGTTTTAGTGCTCATGCACAGGCCACTTTACAAGGTACACCTAACCAGCCAATCACATGGGATTCAAGTGTCCACATGATGAAGAACTGTGATTTTAAGTGAGTTTACGTGGCAGTTGGTGCCTGACATACACAATCATTTCTAGGGTCAACAGAGAAAAATAAAATGTGAGCCACAAACACATCTTGAACATCTCTGAACGCGCAACAGCCTTAAATAAGCCTTAAAGCAGATGGGCTACCGCACAGGTGGCCACACCCGGTGTGGCCACCTATCAGGTAAGAACAGGAAAGTGAGGCTACAGTTTGGTCAGGCTCACCAAACGTTGATAATCAAAGACTAGAAAAATGTTGTCTGGACTCGATCGTAGGGCCCGAATTTGTGGATCCATCCTGCCTCGGTTCAGGCTGCTAATGGTGTGGGAGATATTTTCTTAGCGCACTTTAGGCCTCTTTGTACCCACTGAGCATCATTTAAACACGACAGCAAACCTCAATATTGTTGTTGACCCTTTACTAAAGTGTACCCACCTTCTAATGGCTGCTTCCAGCAGGATAACACAACATGTCACAAACTGGTTCACTGTACTTAAACGTCCTCCATAGTCAGCGGATCTCAATCCAATAGAGCACATTCGGGATGAGGTGGAACTGGAGATCAAACGAGCAGCTGGAAAATCTGCGAGAACTGAGTGATGCCCTCATGTCAACAGGAAGAAAATCTCTGAGGAGTGTTTCCAGCAGTTTGTTGAATTCAGGCAACATATTGTAAAACGTCTCATTTGGAGTCATTAAAATGCCTGATGGTAATTTCTATGTTTTGTCACATTTATGCATTGTGCAAGTTCAGTTTGTGGCAAACAAAATAAGATATCACTTACATCTTTTCTTTGTTTGACTTTAAAAAGAAAAAGGGGGAAAAAAAACGTCCTAATTTTTTTTTAAATATATGGTTATTTTCAGAGTAACACAAGTTAGGTCCGTGGTCCTTAAACAGTGAACGAGTAAAATCATCGAAACCCCCTAATTTACATCCATAATGATATCAAAGCTCCATGAGTTATTATCTAAATAGTACCCTGTCAGGTGCAGATGACGGCCTTCAAAATTAAGGTAGGAGCTTAAAATCTCGGCTCTTCCTGGAGTCGTATAAATAAAAATCTTTGTCGGGCCTGGAGGCTGAAAAGAGAAGCATAATCCCGTCAAGAGAATGACTAAAGGTATGTATGCTTACACATTAATCTGCATTTTCATTCTGTACACACGCCAACTGGATGTGAAGTGGTGTTTCCGTACACAATCAGCTCACGGCAAGCCCAGGTGGAAAATTAAATTCATCAAAACAAACAAGAGTCCCTCTCCTTTTCCTATTTCATGGAGCCAATATAAGATGTTTGCTGTTGGCTGCTGGGCATTCTCCCAGGTATTTACCCTGATTATCAAACATATCATGTCTACTGTAGGTTACTGAGGAAGGCCCATCTGCTAAAACCAGAGAAATTTTACAACCTGCAATGAAAATGACCCATCTTCGCTGGGTAATTAGAGCAATCTACAACTTCTGGGTGCTTCCCGATGACTTATTGTCACCCGTAAGTAATAAAAACAAATGGGTTTGAAGTGGGCGTCTCATTCCAGCTCAAACTGGCATCTCTGCAGGAAAAATCTAGATCACGAGGCAACTTTTTCTTTTCTTTGTCTTCTTCTGTCGTCCTCGCGCTGGAGCACAGAGCTGCCGCAGAATGGGACGGCGAGTTCACGACTTTCAATGTCACGCAGGAAGCTGCTGGTGGGGAGACAGAAAGAGAGCAGAGAAGTGGAAGGGAGGAGAAGGAGGAGGAGAATGCCGATGGTGGCTTTGGCCTCCGGGAAGACGCATCAAAGGAGCATTTGTCGCAGAGACCAGCTGGGAGTATAATCAGAGAAAGAGAACTGGAGTTCAGTATATGTGTGTGTGCGCGCCTGTGTGTGTTTTTGAATGAGGAGAGTGGAAGGGCTGCATCAGTGGTGACATATGAACCGGCTTCCTGTGGAATGAATGTAGGGCATTCATCAGGGTGCAGCTGTTTCTCCCTCTCTTGCTGTGCATGTGTGTGTAGTGAGTTGTTTTAGTGGGTGCAGTTGTTGTAGGTTTCAAGCTCAGACTGATGAATGAAACTCTATAGTTTTTTGGGCACCTGTGCAGAGTGACACAGTCCAGCAGCTGGATTGTGGTCATCCTGAGACAGCGAGATAGGGGAGCGCACAAGATTGGAGAAGAATTACTTACTTGGTGACAGATGTGGGTATTTCTCCCTGTCTCTGAAATCAGTCGCTTGGTTTCGTTGCACAGGTGACAAAAAACACAGTAGGTGGCACACGTGTCACCAGATCCCCTGCTTTGAATGTCTTCATAATAACTTATTTTGAATTATGCATCCAAATGACTAAAGGCCCGCTGACATTTTCCTCGTCAGCCACATACGCACCGATGCAAAGATGTCGCTACAAGACATCAAATTGCAGAACCATCTGTCACGGCGCTCTAGTCTGGACAAAATGATGAATCTTCGTCGCCAATCCAACAGGCCTTCCCACTGCTTTTTGTGCTGTTTCTGTGTTGAGCGATCTAGACAGGTGTGAATACTGCAGGCCTGCTGTGTCACCTAATGCTGACAGAGGATGTCTAACTGGTGTGCGCGTATGTGCGATTTCTTCTGTCAGATCTGTCGCTTTTCTGTCCCCGCTGACTACATGTCCCCCACCTCAAAACAGTTTAAGAATGGGGGGGAAAAATATAGTGACACGGGGCATTGCTGCATTCACGTCAAGTTGAGTTTACTGTAAATATAAGTTGTGGCGGCGGAGCACAAAATAACAGGGTATGTCAGCCAGACTGTGATAAAGAGATGTGCAGGACTTTTGGGAGGAGGATGGAAACATTTCTACTATCGAGGAAATGTGTCAACACAGCGAATCAGAAGACATCGGCAGCCTAAGTGGATAATAATATGTGTCATTCCAAGTTTTAGCAGGTGAGACATCTTTTAGAAAAATCGTCTCCCCTTTTATCAAGCTGAACTTGGCCCCTCTGGAGCTTTTTGCAGGTGACAATCCCCTCAGCTTATTTTCTTCTTGCGACTCCAAAAACATCTCCAAACCACGGTAAAAAAACAAACAAACCTTAGTTATCTTGAATAATTTTGAACGACAAATTGATATTTTCACTTGCTGCTAATATTTAGTTTAGTTCAATTCAATTTCATTTATATAACCAAATCACAGCAACAGTCACTTGGAGGCAATTTACATTGTAAAGTAATTACTATTATATTAGCCATAATACTGAGAACCTTAGACAACATTTGGGTGACAACGTTTCTGGTTCCATCCTCATAATGTTTACTGTGATACATCCAGTGATGCCGTCCTGGAGTCCAGACAAATGGCACTTACAATCTACGATGTTAAATCTATCCTTTAATTATTTTCTTCATGCCTGTATCATCAAGTTACAGACCCCTGAGCACAGGTTTTGGTGAGCCCCAGCCAACATGCCAACATGATTTGATTACTTCAGTAATGAGACATGCTACTGAAGATAATAAAGTAGTAGTAGATTATACTGTAATGTGAGATAAAGACCAAGTGTAAAAAAACAAAACAAAAATATCACATAAAGTACTTTTATTAAATTGAATTTGAAACAGCCAAAGTTCTTTTTAAAATGCTTCTTACAATCATAATACTGTTGTAAACATACCACGGCAGACCCGATGACGTGCACGTGAACATGCTATTCAGCACACTCTATTGACACTTTTACTACCTCACAGTTGCTGTCACAAACACACAACAACAGCATTAAACAGTCAGCATAGACTTGAAGCTGGCGAGGCATGATGCTGCTCAGGTGTGTCCACCTCCCCTGCAGCAGCACTGCAGACCACTCCCCACCACAACTATGTTTAATGTAAGTGTGTGTGTGCACACTTACCTGTTGTCTTCTTCCTGTATCATTTTCTCTGTCTGGTTTCCTGGTGATCTTGTCCTCCTTTTTCTCATTTCAGCGCCTCCTGCAAACGCTATATTCTCGCTCTTGGATGGGTGTTGAAACAACAATAAAGAAGAACTTTTGAGATGTGTTCACTTAGGAAAATGATATTTTCTTATATATATATAAAAAAAATTCCCCACTCTCCCCTGTGGGCGGTTTATCCTTCAAGCCCAGGTCCTCTACCAGAGGCCTGGGAGCTTGAGGGTCCTGCACAGTATCTTAGCTGTTCCCAGGACTGCGCTCTTCTGGACAGAGATCTCCAATGTTGAGTGCTCCTAGTGCTCCGATTACCACGGGGACCACTGTTACCTTCACCCTCCACATCCTCTCGAGCTCTTCTCTGAGCCCTTGGTATTTCTCCAGCTTCTCGTGTTCCTTCTTCCTGATGTTGCTGTCATTTGGAACCGCTACATCGATCACTACGGCCGTCTTCTTCTGTTTGTCTACCACCACTATGTCCGGTTGGTTAGCCACCACCATTTTGTCCGTCTGTATCTGGAAGTCTCACAGGATCTTAGCTCGGTCATTCTCCACCACCCTTGGGGGCATCTCCCATTTTGACCTCGGGACTTCCAGGTTATACTCGGCACAGATGTTCCTGTACACTATGCCGGCCACTTGGTTATGGCGTTCCATGTATGCCTTGCCTGCTAGCATCTTGCACCCTGCTGTTATGTGCTGGATTGTCTCTGGGGCATCTTTACACAGCCTGCACCTGGGGTCTTGCCTGGTGTGATAGACCCCAGCCTCTATGGCTCTTGTACTCAGAGCTTGTTCTTGTGCTGCCATGATTAGTGCCTCTGTGCTGTCTTTCAGTCCAGCTTTGTCCAGCCACTGGTAGGATTTCTGGGTATCAGCCACCTCCTCTATCTGCCGGTGGTACATACCGTGCAGGGGCCTGTCCTTCCATGATGGTTCCTCGTCTCCCTCCTCTTTCTTGGGTTTCTGCTGCCTGAGGTATTCATTGAGCACTTGGTCAGTTGGGGCCATCTTCCCAATGTATTCTTGGATGTTGGTTGTCTCATCCTGGACTGTGGTGCTGACAGTATATATATGTATATGTATATGTATATATATATATATATATATATATATATATATATATATATATATACACGTATATTAATGCAGATGAGACAGAAATATTCCCTGGATACTCACTTCTGTTGTTGTGAGGTGTAGCAGGCCCTGCAATAAGGCTTATTATATTTAAATGCCCTGTTCACCTCAGCATAATAATTGCTCAACATAAACACAAAGGTTCTGCATTATGGGGAAGATTGATTTAATTCTAATTCAAGCCTGAGGCCCTAGCGGGTGATATCTGAATTCTGAAAGTACAACAGATGCTGGATTCTGTTTACCTCTGAAGTCAGACATCACACCAGAATTGACCACTTTGTTTTGCCCTCGCTCTAAAAACCCTTTGCTCTAAGTGGGTATTTTATTGTCATTCCACGAAAAGAGGAGTGGTAGAGCTCCCTTTTCCAATTTTCTCAGTCCTGCAGAAGGGAAAACGACCTACACAACCATGTAATGCCAACTTTGCCATCATCTGGATGCCAGTTGCCTTTCTCCAAACCTAAATCCCCTCATTCTTACTTGCTAGAGCGCTCTTTGTGTTGAGCTTTATTAACAGCAGTGCTGTAATGCTTACACTGGAAGCAGGCAACAGGAAGTACTCGGTCACGTATCTCTTGTGCACAGTATGCACAAGAGATACGTTTTGCTTTGCACCTAAAATCACTCCTGCAGTACATGCACAGACGACGTCTGGTTGGTGTTCTGCATATGGCGAGTCACAAATAGACAAGAGAGGTAGTACAGATTGCAAGGTTTGATAGCTGGTGACATTAGCCAACTAAATGCAGTCTTGACATCCCTTTAAATGCGCTTCACATAATAGGGTAGGGGAAGGTCTCACATGGTTTTCACCTTTAACCCCCTGGGGAATGGTGATGACCCACACCTTTTTTCACACCTTGGTTCATGTGATGACACAGATGATCAGTGGGAGGTCAACGACCACCTCCAAAGAGGACAACCCCCACTAGGGATCGAATGCCTAGGACTTTTTGTTTTTATAACTGAAGAAGCCTCTTGAATAAAAGAAGGGAAGTTGCTCTCTTTTTTCCAACCTCTTAAGATTAGAATGATGGACGACTGAGAACCTTCACAGACATACAAGTTTACAAATTGCACAGCGCAATCTTGGAGTGCAACATTAGTGTTGATGTGGCTGCTCCGACTTTCAGAGTGGAAAGTCTGACCTGAGTTGGTGAGCTGTTTTTTATATTCCTGCTATTGATTTAAAATCCATCTCCTCACATACAAAGTTTGAAATAATCAGGTAAGAGGATCTCTAAAATGAGATAGTACCATATTGTTCCAATGGAGCACTTTAAGCTCTGACTGCTGGCTTAATTGTAGTTGGTTCTAAAAGCAGGATGGGAGGCAGAGGCTTCAGCTTTTTTCCTCTGTGGAACCATCTCCCATCACCAATTTGGAAGACAGACATCCTTTCTACTTTTCTGTACTGTACTACTGTAAATACAGGCTTCAATTACCCAGTTTATCATGCTACGCAGACCAAATCTTGTTTTCACAGGCTAAAATGGGATACTTGGCAGGCTAATTACACATCTATAGGCATAGGTTGCTGTGGGCTTCCAATGATGCACTGAGTGTTTGTTCTTCACTCTCTCTGTGTTTATAATCCACTCTGCATTGAATTATTAGTTTTGATTGATCTTTGACTCTCTTTCATAGTGTGTCTTTTGTCCTGTCTTCCTCCCCACACCCCCACCTAGCTGCCCCTCACTGAGCCTGGTTATGCTGGAGGTTTCTTCCTGTTAAAAGGAAGTTTTTCCTTGGCACCGTCACAAAGTTTTTGCAAATTGGGGATTGCTTAATTTTTTCTTTTTTTCTCTGGGTTATTGTAGGGTCAGCCATGGCAGGAGTCTGGATGCTGGTGGTGGTGGAGATGCGGAAGGTGTAGACTTGCATAAGGTTCTCTGTCTGCCGAGAATGAGGTGGAGATGGGAAGACTGAAAGGCTGAATGACAGAAGAGATTTAAAGCACATGGAAGAGAGGCTAAATGGCTCACAGAGGGCAGGCAAGAAAGTGACTGGACCATGGAGAGTGGGAAAAGGTGAAGTGATGTAAAGAGTAGGTTAGCAAAAATTGCACTATGTAGATTTAACCTGATTCTTTTCTGGTTGGCACTTCCTGTGCATAACGCCCACCTTGCAGTAAATGTAATGGGATGCACACTCTTCTTCTTTTCAAAACTAGTGGCTTCCATACTGGACTGGTCCCTGTTTTTAATGCAAGCTCTGAAAAAAAAATCAAGAACAACACAATAATGGAAGACTACAGCACAGGGCAGACAACAGATATAAATCTTTAGGAAGTTGATCAAACATGTGGCAAAGAGATAAAGTAGCTGTGAGGAAGATCATGATCTCCTTTGTGCATCCGTATCGCAAAGTTTCTAATTAAATGCATCAGTGCCAGATCATATTGACAGTCTGACTGATGCAGCTCTTCCAGTAGACCATAATAAAACCATAACCCAAGCAAACAGTTGACCCTGAAATCTTCAATCTGAAACATTTTAATGAGAGTTTGTGCTTGAAACTGCAGTCATTGTGTGCTGGCTAAATAAATATCAGCAGAAAAGTGATGAATTTGCAGCTAATATGAACCTATCTAATAAAATACACACAATGTAATGAGTGGGAAAGTTATTCACCTGCTTCCTAAACACAGTAATTAATCTAAGCAGCTCTGAGCAGTTCCTCAAATTTCTCCCTATAAAAAGCGACAGTGTTAGCATGTTTATCTTATTTGAATTATTTATATTATGTATTTAAACAAATAGTCCAAAGGGCTTTTTCACAGGAGTATGTGCCAGTTTAAATGCTTTTTGTATTTATTTAAAAAATGCTACTTTTCAAGTGTGCAGTGTATTAGTACAGCCACAGAGATTATGATTATGAATGAAAGTAATTAGTCTACATTTATAGTTTTCCAGTAGCCTCATTTTGCCTGTATTGTATGCACGTCAGCAGCTCCAGCAGTATATTAACCGTCCATTCACACTTTCTGGGTCGTCATAAAAAAAAAGAAAGGTTTCCTAAAGCCTTTAAAAGGCAGATCTCCAGGCTTTTGCTAGCTCATGAAGAGCAGGATGGAGTCCCGCCTCTGCAGCAGCACAGGAGCGAGCCTGCACCGCTTCTCTTCAGGGTGTTAATCTTTTGCTGTCCTTGCTATTGTTGCTGTTTGAGAAAGGCTCTCATGACTTCAGCCATGGGAGGCTGAATATCAGGAAAAGCAATCACCATGAAAACAGACACACCAACACTCACAGTTTTAACTTTGCCTGTTTTGTTTTTCTTTTGTTTTGTTTTTTGCAGAAGCATTGAAGGGAGTTAACCTTCCTCCGATTCTGCTCCCCTGTGGCTAGACCACTGGACATGCCTGCCCTGTAAACACTACCTCCACACATTCATACATAAACACACACATAATCAGAAACTGGGAGGAAAATAAAACCACCTCCCTTCCTCTTCTTCCTTGTCTTGTGTCTGATTCATGCTGAAAGTCTTTGTCTCAATATAAAAATAGCTCCTAATCCTGCTTATCTGGAAAGTGTGTGAGTTAATGTTTGTGCACATACTGTACAGGGTGTGTGTGTGTTTGTGTGTTGCTTATGCATATCATGTGCAGGTGTGTTTGCATCAAGGTTCACTTTGAAACAGCTCAGTTCTGTTAGTGTGTGTGTGTGTGTGTGTGAGCGTTCACCCTGGGAAATGAAAACGCTGACCCAATTTAATACACCTGTGTCTCGCTGCACTCTGGCCCAGCACTCAATCTCACACACACAAACACACACACACACGCCTCCACCTCAGCTTCAGTGGAGTACAGCTCTCCAGCACAACATAATCCTGGGTTCTCCGGCTCAGCTATACAGATAACTTTAGCCAATTCAAACATAGATGTGTTTTTCTTATTTTTTCTTCTTCTTCTTCTTTTTTGTTTTTACTTAAAAATCTGAAAATATTTAATTTGAAGCAGGGGAGGCGAGAATTTTCTTTGGGCTGATGCTTCCAAATCAGATTACAGTTTGCATAATTGTGCACAAAACTTGTTTACATTTCATAATGTCAAGTCATTTAAACAAAACGATTCATCTCCAAGCGTGCCCGGGCACAGTAAAGATATTTAATAATGCAGCGCGTATTAACAGTGTACATAAATATATAGCAGAATTAGCAGGTTTAAATGATTGTGGGAACATTTGTTTTCAGATTTATGCTGTTTTATGCGTCTGCTGTTAGGGACGCGCCTCCGTACTGGGTGTGTTTCCCCTCAGGCTGAGCTCCCAGCATGCCGAGGAGGTCCCGATGAGATGCTCCTTGCCGGGTGGCTTCACGCTGAGTGGTAAAGCGGTAATGAACTTCCTTCCACACCGCTTTCACTCATCCACGTACGCAGGCATAATCTCATCCACATCCCCGAGGCACAGAGAGATGCCACATTAGCATGGTGCTATCTTTTCTTGAGAGTGTGTGTGCGCGATCGTGCGCGTGTGTGAGAGGAGAGACAAATGACTGCATTGTCCCTGGATTTGTACTTCCTGAGTGTGTCTGTAATTAATATGGGCACGCAGCGGGTGTAAACATTAGAAAGGGCAATCCCCCCCCTCCTTTATTTTTTTTCCCTGGGATTAATCTGTCTTGTCAGATCTGCGTCTGCATTCAATCTCAAAACTCTGGCCTGGCAGCAGTCCCATCAGCACACACTTACACACAATAAAGAAGAGATTTAGTGTTTTGCTTTACATCACTTGGTGTCTATGTTTGCCATGTTCTTAGTCATAGTGTCAGACCTCATGGCTTTGTGATAAAGCTGCACTTTTTTCAGTAATTTCTGTAATTTTTGTTAAGAAAATGTTTGCCCTTTTCTTTTAGCTTCCTTTAACTGAATGCACCAAAAGAGGATGTGCGAGTACTCCTTAATTACTCAAGCACGAGTCATACTGGGACTGTGTAAAATGTAAATGGAGGGCCAGTTCAGCACCCAGACTCTTCTTGTCTTCTTGAAATATGCAAGACCTTTCCTGAAAGTAACGTCTGAACAGGGAGCGTATGTTGCTCTGAAACCTGTACATACTTTTCAGCATTGATGGTCGTTTCCAGATGTGCAATTTGCCTGAGTCCCTGAGTGGCTGAGTCCCATTCCTCTTTAGGTCAGTGGATGTGGGATCCATGTTTTCCTAAAAGAATTTCAAATTTCCATTCATAGAGTCAAAGTGGAAAACTGTTCTGTCTCTGAGCACTTAACAGTTGTCCACTTTGCCTCTGGTTTTAATGCAGCGAGGGTCCAAAGATCACAAGCTGATTGTTGGCCTTGTACTTGCGTACAGAAATTTCTCTAAAATTACTGAATCTTTTGATGACATTATGTACTGTAACTGATGAAAAAGTCAAAGTCTTCCCAATTTTGCACTGAGAAACTTTTCTAAAATAGAGACCTCTGCCTCGCTAAGATGCTCTCTTTTTAGTTGCCAGTCATGTTACGGACCTGTTAACATTTAACCTAATTACTTGCAAAATCTTCATCCAGCAGTTTCTTTTTAGTGCCACTTACTTTTCCAGGCTTTTGTTGCCACATTCCCAACTTTTAAACACATGTTGCTGCCATCAAAGTCAAATTGAGCTATATTATTTTACTACATTATCTTTCATGAAATTGTAAAATGTCTCAGTTTAAAGTTTTACATTAATGGGACTGTACTATGATTGCATTTCATTGGCTCTTTTCACCTACCATGGTATCTTTCCTGTATCCTACACTACATACATAACTGCTCTTTTCACTCCCAGTATTTTAGCAAAACCAGTGGAGGGAAACAGGGATACAGCCACAGAGAGGCTGCAGACACTTTTCTGTCTGCAGTCATGTGTACTTTTAACTCTTCCCCCAACCCTTTAGTCCCCGTTTTGCCTAATTTTACCTCTAACTAAGCTCTTCTCTCTAAACGTTCACCTGTCCACAGCTACTCTCTTAACCTCCTCTCACCAGCCATCACACTCTGGCCTTTCCTTCCCCCTAAGCTGCTGCCCTTCAGCCCGAGCGACAACATTTCCTCCCCGTGACCCTCTTCCTCTCCTTTGCCCTTTCTCCAGGCCAGTCTCACTCCTCTGTTCCGAAACATTATGTCTCTTAATTGAAGCTGACAACCACATCAGTTTCACAGGCTGGTGTAATGTAGCAACAGGCTGCCACTAAACAGGTGAAGCCTCCTAGTGAGTGCATGGAAATGTGTAATATTACCCAGTTAATTATTAGGATCTGGGGTCTAAATCAATACAGCTGTAATTAGCGCAGGAGGGACAAATAATTGTGGCGTAATTAGCGAAATGAGGGAATTTGGAGCTTCATACCTCTTGCTGCGACGGTATTAGGAGGTACTCTGTGATCAGCTTTGATGTCATGGTAACTAATGAAGCATCCATGCTGCATTACCTACGTGTAACATCTGGACGAACTGCTCGGATATTAGCTGGCAGAGACAGAAGCAATGAGACATATTTGAACAAATGGGACAGGAGTTTAGAGAACTGCATTCAATACATCAACATCATAGGAACTATAGTTTACTGATTAGCAAATATAACGTGATTTCAGAGGTTTACTCACATCTGCACAACGTCTCCCGGAATAATAGATTAGTAAAAAAGCAAAAGAAAGAAATTTCCATTAAAACTAATATGTGTTGTCTTTAAACAATCCTAAGTGCATTAAATCAGATCTCACATTACACAAAGACATTATTTGCTTTATGTGCCGGTAAGAAAGGCCAAACCCCGTCCCCTAACTCCACTATCAGGTCCTGTAGTGGTATAAAAGTACACATGGAAAGCTGAAACCATGTAGACATAACATGCTGAGTCTGAGTCTATCGATACACATTTCCATGACACCATATAGCGTCAGATGTATTGATTTGTTTGTCGATTTGAATCTAAATGTGTTGCTTTTTTAATAATTACCATAGTAACAGTTGGAAGTAATTTACTTAACCATTAAGACATGAAAGACTTCATTTTATGACCTTCGGAGAGACACTTTTATTGCCTGGGAATAAACAAAAACATTACATTTCTTTAAAAAACACGCACCCAGAGTACTCCGCTGAGCAAAACAGGATATTTGCACCTATTTCCTTTCTCTCGTGATTGTTGGAAGTAAGTCTGGGTTTTCGTCACCTGGGAGACTGAGGCCACAGTGAGCCTTGTACATGTCTGCTCTTATCACAGTCTGCATCTCTGTCTGTCTCCCATTTTGCCCATATCTGCCAATCCAGCTCTTTTTATATCTGCTACAGTACAGCCTGTACAGCAGCTCTGTCTCCCCTCGCTCCTCGACTCCTTTCATATTTTCCACTTCTACACTGTATCACTTTGTCTAATGGAAAGAAGAGGGGAAGACAGACACCACTCCTCCATAAGGGGTGTTTGCTGTCTGTCTGGTTATTCATTTTAAGGCCAAGGATGAAAAAATTGCTTTGATTAATTGGCACTGCTCTGCTTAAAAGAGTGCCAGAGAGTGCATGCACATGTAAACTGGTATTTAGTGCCCAAGGTTAGCTGATTTTATATTATGAAGGCGAGCTCGAGAAATAAAAGGATGAGTCAACCTTGTTCGCACTTTTCAAATCCTTTACAACATCTGTTCTTGATATATAAACCTCCTGACAGTGTAAGAGAAATTCTTTGGATAAGGCGTATATGGTGTACAGTCTCTTTGGTTTAGCAAAAAAAAACCCAAACCCCCCAACAAAACATAAAAATAGGACTCGTCTGAGGCGTGTTTTTGCTGTTCTGCATTATAATAGCCACTCCATCCTATGTATATATATGGATGAATAAATTAGCTACACCCCTCAGGAATTCCCTCTGTTGCTTTATCTGGCATTGCAATAAGGCTACGCTTTAATAATAAAAATCTACAGATGAGGCGAGCTGCGCAAGTGGAAAAAAATCTCTGCGTGAGCACCTCAACAACAGATATTCTTAAGTAGTCTGGAGAAATATTGCCACTTACTAGCTGAGCAGCATCGAAAAGCGTCGTCAAGGTCACGAGAAACCACGTGCGGACGACTGTTTTGCACCAGAAGACATAAAAGAGTTTAATTAATTCTATATTCCTGCTTTGTCTTTGAACAAACTGGAGGAGAAAATGTAAATGAAAGATTAATCACATACACAAGATAAGCAGACTTGAGCAACGCTGTCTGGATACGGCCTCTGCATCCACGTTGATGTGTAGCTCATAACAAAACACACACACCCAGCGACAAGTTATGACGAATAACTGCAGAAAATAATCAGAACTGACAAAAAGGTAAAGAAAAACAAGCAAAGAGGATAGCATCCAGCTCAGAGAGCTTTGTTAAGCACAATATATCGGCCGCCGCCCCCCACAGCCACGTGGGCTCAGGACAACTTTTTATTATTGTCTGGGTATTACTTCAAACCCATTAAAATAGGCCTCTCCTAATCTAAATCCAATAATTTGTGCACTTCTCCCTCCCTACACGGGCATCATGCTTTCCTCTGTCTAACCCAACACTAAAAGAAAGGATTCATTATCTCTTGTTTGGACAGGGATTATGCTGATCGGAGCGGCTTAAGGCAGAAGATATAAAGACTCTTAATAAAATTCTTCAGCCGTTGCAGCAATGTGCCATCTAATTTAAAGCCGTCAGGCCCCTTAACACTCTCTCACACACGATCACACATACACACACGCCCCTTTCCATCACCTTCCCCTTGTTTCCTAAATCTCAACATCTCTTCTCATCTCCGTTTCCATCCCGCTCAGATCATCCTCATCATTTGTTACTAAAACCTGCATCGCAATATTAGTCACGAGCAGATTTTGTAATCATGCTGACTTTCTGCTGTCTGCTTCTGCGCAATACCACAAATTTTGGTATCAATCTGATACCAAGTAAATGCAGAGCCAATATTGCCGATACCAGAGCCGAGGTGCTTTAGGCTATCAATAAAATAACCATGTCAACACCAAAAGGTCCCACCGCACAAATAAAACAAACAGAACACAATTCAGTGGGCTACTCGCCGAACTTAGAGGAAAGAAAAGTATCGATCCTATTGCGCTTCTGTTGATCCGATACCAATACCAGCATAGGTATCGATATTTAGATCGAACAGCCCACCTCTACGTTAATCTGCACTTCCCTGTTTTGAAATTAATAAAGACAAAGATGACCATAAAGGCTGTTTGGTGTTTGCTTAAAGCTTCACAGCGCTAATAAACTGATGTTTGAGCTGAAAGCAAGCATATTTATCTTAGCATAGAAACTCAGGGTCAAGGTGCACATGTGATGTTGAACGTTTTTTAAAGAAAACAAGCTAAAATGAAGATGAGTGCGAGACTGGTTCCTTTTTTTGTCGTGTAGTTACTGTAGTTCAGGAGCAGCTGGAGTGCCTTTTATTGGTTTCTTTCACTGAGGAGCTGGAGTTAAGGCGTGTGGAATTCAAATGAAGAGTTCATTTCTAAAAACCCTTCAGCACCTGAACTTCATCAGTCAGCGTACAAGTGTTGAACACTCGAAACTGTAGCTTTCTGTTTCGAAAAAACTCTTTTCACTTAGTTAGCAAGAGCCTCGTGTTTAAAGAGTGCCACAGTTTTATTCCACACAGTCAGTCATTTTTAAAGGTTAGCAGGCACTCTTTTTCAAACGTGCCTATAGGAAAAGAAAAAAAAAAAGAAAAAGCAAAAGCAATTTTTTTGTATTATTTTCAAATTGTTGCCAGCAGAGCTCTGAAAGACACCTGCGCTGCTTTTAGATGTGGCCCATTAAGTCCCGAGAGTCAGTATGGATCAACCTATAGAGCGGCACAGCCAGGCAATGGGGCTGGCGGCTCTGCAGATGTTTTCACTGTCATGTAATATAGAAGCAGAGATGAGTCCAGAGAAATGCAAAGTACTTGCATGAAGCATGAGGACAGCTCAGAACGGAGGCTCCGGGGGACGTAGTGCATCCACCCATCCATCAGTGGTCCTCCTCCTCCTCCTCCTCAGAGGGGTAACGATCACAGACCTCAGCACATCGCAGCCTTTTGCAATTCAAACTCCGGTTAATTTCCTGCTGCTGTTTATGTGGCAGCGACGTTTTTTATGAAGGTATCTGTCTTCTTGATGTCCTCACCCTTTGACAATTCATTGTCACTTGAATTGGTTGCTGAGTGACTGTTATCCATGGTGCTTTACAGAAATAATATCGGAGGATATAATTTTTTTCTGCCTGGCTTTCCCCCTCCCTCACCTTTATTCACTTGTTATTTACTTGTATGCCATTATGGAAAATAATCTGCTTCATAAATATCTGAGAGTAACAGAGGTGATGCATATATTTGGATTTCCTGCGTGTTTAAAGTTTAAGTACAGGAGTAAAATGCAGATGGGGATAAACAAAAGTTATTACTGGAAAACATCATACGGCAGTTTGCAGGCAGCAAATCAGACACACACGCACGCACACACAAACCTGTCCAATTAAGATTTATTAAGTGAGCAGGTTTCTGAGGTGAGCAGGCAGCAGGTGCGCTGTATATCTACTTCAGTCATCATTAATGTTCATTTAGGGGCAGTCCTCGCTCGAAAACCTGACGAGCGCTGCAGCACAATATCGAAATCTTTAAAACAAATACATAAAATATGACCTGTTCAGAAAGGGAATCAATATTGCATGTTTGTCTGGAGGAAAAGCTGCTGATGCATTTGCTGTGCTGACTTTTCCAATTTCTACATCTGAGATTACCATCGCTTTCGAGTATGCTGCTCATTTTGAAAAACAGAATTTCATTCAGTCGCTGCTGTAGCTCTATGCCCCGAGGCGCTGTGAGAGAGGGAAAGTGTATTAATGAAATGAGAGACAGACAGTGTTATTTAAATCACCTCAACAGCATAACCTGAGGCCTAACACAGGCTCTCTGCTGCTTTCCAGACCTGTTTTCATACCTCAGCCAACTGAACGAAGCTTAATCATACCTAAATAAACTCTGACAAAGACGACCGAACGAAAAGACGCTCACAGTCTTAGCCACACTGAATCCAACCAGACATCATGCCACTCCTGCAAACAGTGAAGGCTTGGTCAGGAACCCCTTCTTGTGATATAACGGGTAACGCTTTGGGATCATTTTTCAATGGATCCAATAAGATTACAGTTCAGGTCCTTTGGTACTCAAACTGTTGGGTAGGCTTGTCTTGGTGAAGAGAGAGCCGATCCTGACCTTATGGTCATTAACTTTAGTTAATCGTGACTAATAGGGTTGCAAATGTATGTTGAGGAATTTGATGTCCTCTATATGGTTAGGTGTTCGGAGACCTGACAGTCCTTCCTGATGAGAGGAGTCATTTGAGATAGTTTTTTTAAATCGGCCTCTGAAACAAGATTTTTGTTTCCACCTATTTGGGTGGAGACCAAATCAGGGGCATCCTGATTAGATACCCAGTGTTTGTAATTTTGCCTCTGTACGCCAACACACTGGTTTAAATCAAGCAATCAAGATGCGTTCACAGTGCAAACTTTCAGCTTCAACAAAAGTGCTACATTAACCGTTTAGGACACTTTTATAGCATATTTTTTATACACAGGCCATGATTGTTGGATTTAAATTCCACTCCCAAAATTATAAAAAATGCATCATTGTCCAAAATACTTAGAGCTAATAGTATTTATCACATCCGAGAGCTGCACTATTACGTTACTGGGGAGAAAAACATCTGGAATAGCCTGCATAGCCTGCTGCCATGACGACCCTACTTCAGATAATGGAAGAAGATGGATGGATGGGGTGGATGTGTATCTATTTCAGACCTTGAGCGACTGCTATTGAACTTTCTTGGACTACACTGTATTTTTTTTTTTAAACTAAACTAAAAATATGTTAAGAATAATTTCCTTTAAGCCAGTTTGTGCTGTTATAACAATATGTTGTCCTTCAGATTTTAAAATATTGTGCCACTACTTTTCAAGCTTTTTTGGTTTTAAGGAGAAAAGCAAAGCGGAAATTTCTATTTGATAATATAGATTTAAGGACTATTTTATTTCTGCTTCTGCTTCTCACATTTCTTTGGACTGTGAGACAAAAATGTGGAAGAACGCGCAAAATCCACAGAGCATGGTGCCAGCCGGCTGGCGGATTTTAAACCCAGGACATTCTAGCTGTGGGGTGACAGTGCTAACCATTGCAAGCAGTGAGCCACCCATGACTAGTTTTAAAATAAAAACCCCCAAAACACACAGATGAGAAGATCTACAGCATTGTAATCTCTGCTCTTTAGCTGTGAGTCACTATTTGGTGACTACAGCCATAAAATTTTTAACTACATATAGATTTAAATTAGCTTTGTCGCCTTATCGGAATGCATCCATGCACCATTCCCAGCAATCCTGCTAAATTTAGATGCTCTGGATCTCGTGTATGACACTTCACAGTAATCTCAAACTTGTGCAGAGAGAACAGCCATAAACTTCTGTCTCGAGCTGGTAAAAACTTTGTGTTATTGCCAAAAAGCTGCGTGACACAGAAGATGTAAATTTGGTCTACAACTTAGAGATCAATCACCAGATTTCAACGGAGGATAACAGCAGATTTTGACACATACTTGTAAATGCATTTAATATAATATGACTCACTGTGTGGATGGCACATGTCTGCAAACTGTGTCGCCTGGATGGTCAGACTTTACAGAGTGACTCAGCTGTGGATCGAGAATCTCTTTGGGCAATTAACAGGAAATCTCAAAGATCTCATCTGGTAAAAGCACATTTAAAAAAGGCACAATATTTATGTGTGTGTCTTTGTTTGTGTGTGTCTGTGCACGCCTTATGCCAAGGCTTCAGAAGCTACCTGTTCTCCCAGAACAATTAAGCCAAGCCTCTTTACAGTATCTCCACTCCAATTAATTTTAATATTTAAACAGCCATGCAGAGACTTCTGAACCCACTAACGCAAGATTAGAGTAAACTCAATTAAATATTGATGGCCATAAATAAACATTCTAATTTGGAGAGCCGCCATGGTGTGCAGTAAATCAAGAGAAAAAATGGTTTCGGCTGAACCGCTATGCTTATTAGCTGAGCAAATGTTGAACTGGTGGGGGTCACGAAATCCCGTGAAAGGAAGGACAAAGGATTAATGTAGGAGGACGTCGTAGAGAACAAGTGGGAAGGAAAACAGAAGGAGAAGTGCAGGTGTTTTTTGTCTTTATTGAAAATTCACATCAGCTGAATTTGTGTGTATAAACATGACGACTGACTTTCTATAAAAGATTAGCTAATGCTACAGTCTACTGCTTTGCACTGGCAGTAATTTGTAATAACAGCAAACTACAGGAAGCATTGGTCAAATAAAGAATTCTTCTGGAGTTTTCAATATTTGCAGTGACCTTCAAAATCAGCTGAGGGACTCTCTGAAGGGCAGTTTACACTCTTCTGCAACCCCTACTGGCCTTGAGGTGACAGTACAATTCAAAGTCCATTAAAAAGCTCCATTTTGCTGCACATAAATTACATAGATGCAGCAGCCAGTTGTGTATTTTTGATCTGGATGGGCCTATAACATGTTGCTGTTGACGCAAAGTACAAGAATGTGTTCACTATCAAAGCTAATATAGGAGCTAATGAGCTAACTAATCAAATGTAGTCAAGATTAGGTTATTATAATATCTTATTAGATTAATATAACCGGAAGTTATTTTCATTGTCAGTTTAAAGGATATGCTGTGCTGCTGCAGAGACGGAAGAATGGTGCAATCTGGACGCTGCGTGTACGCAACTTGTTCATATTTAGTTATGAACAAGTGCCATTAATGCATCCAATTGAACAATTATCCAGCATTTAGCTTAGCAAACCTGGTAAAAATAAACATCAGATAGCAGAAAAAAGCCTTGTTTTCCCTTTCAGGTGGATCCACTTATAATGATGTGATGTCACACTAGAGTGTCCACTACTGAGATGGTGCGGATAAAAGCATGCATGGAAGTGGTTTGTGATTTCCCCCACACTTTCCGAGTTGTGCTTTTTTGTTTTCCAACTAGATTAAAAGAAATCGATATGAACTCAAATGCTGTTTTTGCAAACTCTGGCGCTGATCTTCATTTTATTTTAAGTTGTAACAACAACTCATCCATGCCGATGATGTAGGGGATACGTTTGCAAGGTGAAATCTCTTTGCAGACTGCCCAACATCCATGCCTGAAAAATGTTTGGGGCTTCTTTTTTTGAAAATGTTTTGTTAGTGTGAGCAGAAACAGCATTTGATTTGGAATAAATGGATAGAAAATTGTATGTTTTTCTTCTGTTGATGATCATAAAGCTTACTTGAATCTTTAGAAGGTTTAACAGCAGAACTCGGCTCTTTTGTCTTCAGCCGTCAGTGACCTGCAGAGCAGCACCATGGCGAAGGTTTATCAGAGAGAAGTCTTCTGTGATATTATAATATGCCCCCTTCATCTCTCGAGCTCCCGGAATAATTTTGTTTCATCTTAAAAGGCTGGAAGACGTTACAGAACTTCTAGACAGAAAACAAGTCCTTGAGAGGCTGTCCACGTGCTCAGATCTGACTGACAGTGAATCATTCATGGAGCGCAGGAAACATGATGAGAGCCTGATTAAGGACAGGGAGAGATGGGCTCCGATGTTAAATCAGCACAGACTGAGGGCTGATTAGACCAAAACCTTTACATGAAAAAGCGAAGAAACTTAAGAATCTTCTCTGGCTGGTGAATTGGGGTCTTTTTATGTGGTTAAAGTCACATCATGCACATGAATCCATGCTGGCTGCATGTTTATATATCAACTAAAAATTGCACAGACTTGTAAAGATCATTTCTCATCGGTGCCTATTTTCATTTTTGCAGTGTTGTGCTTAACATGTCATCAAAGCTGTGCCACCTATGCAAATGTATAATCAAAGGTAAACATGTGTACACACAGACGGCTACACGCACAGTTTTACAGAGATTTTTCTACTTCAAGCTCATGAATTCATAAGACAGTGTGTATGCCAGGCAGAGCAGACTAACATGACAGCCTCCTGACAGCTCCCGTACACAGGCAGCCTGCTTTGTGTTTTAGATATACAGTATATTTTGAAAGTTATTCAAGAGCAAGGGGGCGGAGGGAGCAGAAACACCACATGAATAAATAGAAATCAAACACTCACCGGCTGAGGTTTTGGCACTTTGAGCAGAGATATGGGGGAAGGTGTCAAGGGGTATGGCAACAGGGTTTGACAAGGGGGCCACGACGGGCAGCAGACGCTGTCAGAGAGCCAGGTGGTGATGCGTGAACTGGGGGAAAGGAGATTTTACGCTGTGGATTCCTCTGCCGATTGGTGGGGAGGACCGCAGGCTGCAAAATGCGCTTTTAACACACGTCCACCTGTCAGAGCTCTGGCTGGATTCTCACACGCTCATGCATGTGTGATAGCGGGCATGAAAACTTTGATTGTTGTGGAGGCATAACCGTGCAAGTCATTTGGTAAGCTGTGGTTAAACCGAGCGCAGATTCCCAAGGTGTCGTTATGCATACTGGGGCATTGTGCAGCCTGTGATATACAGTACACACGTTCAGCCAACAGGTGTCTCTATATGTAGTGTGGCAGAAATTAGGGGTGTGGCTGTAAGTTAGACCTCCTCCCTGTCTGATGTGCTTCCAAAAGGCCAGATTTTATGTCCAGTCAGAAACCTTAAACTTGTATTTTTGCACAAGTGTCAAATACATTTTAGTTGCCTAATCATTTCCTTTGAATTAAAGGACCTGAATTAGATTAAACCTACTGTAGTTACAGTTCTGTGGAAAAATTTCAAGCAACCACTCATTTCTTTATATTTTGTTTCAGTGAGCTAGACTTTCTTTTACTTTGTAAAACGTCTTTGTCCAATCATGTTCAGTCCAGCCTTTGTTACTGACCTGTGAGTCAGTCAAGCATGGAAAAAAGGCACCTAACTCAAAGGACAGACCAGTGTTGTATCTACACAGAACAGAAAACCTAGCAAAGAAACACACTTAAATTGTATCTTTAAGCACATTTTAATGTCTTTCTTTGTGAAAAATGTCAACAATAACAAGTTGATAGTATTTTTGCAACAACAAGGTGATTCCCAACAGGCTATTGGACAAAAACTAGAGAAATATACAGTAGGCAAAACCTATGTCTAAGTCACGTCATTAAGAAATAGGAAAAACAATCCAGCAAAGCTGACATGGGACCTGAGAGATATATCTGGACCTTCAGCTGATCCACCTACTGTTTGCCAAAGCCTCATCAGAAATGATCTCAGCCGATAGGTAGCTGTCAAGAAGCCATTCGTAATGAAGGGAAACAGTGAGAAAAGGCTGAGGTATGCCAAATTACACAAGAGTACTGAGAATCAGTGACAACAGGTCTGACAGAGTGATTAATCCAAATTTTTAAGATTTGGCTGAATACGTACAGACGAGGTCAGCAGACAGATCCAACAGTGAGTGTCTACAGCCATCTGTGAAACAGGATAGAGGCTCTGTCATGGTTCAGGGCTGCATTTCAGTCTGTGGTGTTGGTCATGTTGTTAAAATTGATTCAGTTATGAACACAGAAAGGTCCCACAAGATTTTGATCCATCAAGCAAAACCTTTTGAAAGCCACCTGATTGGCAGTGGCTTCATTTCTCAGCACGATAATGATCCCGAACACTCTGCCAATTCAGTAAAACCATACCTGTATCAAGTATCAAGGTCTGGCAATGATGCCACTGTTTATGCAATGGCATGCCATATCTGGCCCGATTATGGTTTGGTGTATGTGGCCCAGGCCATAGAAAACAGGTCTTCCTTGGATCCGGCATCAAGCTGGCACTTCTGACTGACCGGTGTTATGGCAGGGTGTATGTCAACCAGATGTGGACCAGGTCTGGCAATGATGGCACTATTTATGCTCCTATTTTCTTATTTTAGTTAGAAGACCCAAATACCATGTTGCAATACTATACAGCTATGGTTGCCAATGTTTTGAATGCAGGTTTGACAGGTTTGTGAGCGTACACTTTATCCAAAACCTAGTAACGGTTTACTCATCTTTGCTGTAATCATGTTGTAACATCATGTTGTGGCACATGTTGTTATTACATGGCTTGATTAAGGTACACATTAGGCTGACATCTGGGGCCAGAGCTTAAACTGTTCTGGGCCAGCACAGGGCCAGCAGTGTGTCTATAACTGGCCCGTGGCTGCATACAACTTACACATGGCCCACATACTGCAAAGAATGATGGCCCTTTGGTGGCCCAGATCAGTTTTGTCAGAGTTAATCCACACATGGGCCAGCACAGGACCACCAGTGTGTCTGCAACTGGCCTTGTGCTGGCCCATGTGTGGGCCAGGTCTGGCAAATCAATTCTGGGCCACCAAAGGGCCGTCATTTTTTGCGGTATGTGGGCCATGTGTAAGCACACTGTGTGGGCCAGATCTGGGCCATACCAATTTTGCTATGTGGAAAGGAGTAGATTTGACCAAAATAACCAGATCGGCTCAGATTAAGGTATAAAAAAAACAGTGATAGTGAGATTTTTGTACTTGTACATAACTAATTTCTATAAACATTTTTATTTTTTCAGCACTAAGTTTGTGAAACACGTATAAATTAAAGGAAAAATTCATTTATGTGGTAGGGGTCCTATCACTCCCCCCCTCTCTGTCTCTCTCCATCTGTCTCTCTTTGCATTTCCCGAGGGAAAAGCTGGACAGTGGGCAGAGTGTTTTCTCGGATCTGGCACTGGGAAGCAAAGGCAAAAAGGCAGAGAGTGGGGAGAAAAGCTCCCATTCACATCCCCATAATACTCTATTCATGAAACCCCATGTGCTTTTATTATTTAAGTCTTTCTCCCAGCACAGAGAGCTCCATCCTGTCTTATTGTGAAGCCATCATCTAAGGAGCTATTTCCACAGAAGCAAAAAATAGTCCTATTTGTGAAATACTGATTATCTAAAATGGGACCCCAGGGCCTCGATGGAAGGGAATACCGGATTCCACAGGCTTCCTCATCCCGCTGGTGGATTATGTTTTTTTTCTTAGCTCTTCTTTCCCTCATTCTAACTCGGCTTGATATCATTACACAGGCGTTGGATACCAACTGTCACAGGGTGCAGACTGTAATGCATCACTTGTCTGCATGAAAATATATAATTATGCTCATCTAACAAGTTTTCAAGGCCAAATGGAGGTAATATCTCTTGTGTGAAACAATAATCTTGCAATGCATCAGTATAATTGAAAAGAAAAAAACTTGCTCCATTTGCTTATTTGTCACCTTGTAGGAAATGCGCTGCGTGCTGACAGCTGAAAAAAGTAGAAAGGATACCAGTAATTAGCTTTGTGTGGGTGGACTTGTGTAGATGCTGTGCATGAGCACGAGTTTGTGCTTGTGTGTCTTATGTGTATTTGTCCAGCTCACTTGGATTACAGTGTTCTGTCGTACCTGCCTGTATTTGTTTAGTGAACACTCCAATCAACACCCACGCCTATTGTTTCCATAATCAAATCACATGAAAGCCATACTAATTGAACAGGTATTGATGGAAACACTTTGATTCTCCCTTTCTGTAGCCCTGGAGATGACAGCTTCATCATCATGCAGGGCACAGCAGGATGACGAGACACTAAATACACACTGAAAGACAAATTTGGAGATGAAGACAGACAGAAATCTTTGCAAAAAAAGAAAGAAAGAAGAAGATTGATGAACATTAAGTTAGGGCTTTACAAGGAAACAAAGAGAGATATATGCTATGAGATTGAGACCTGAACTGTCACATGTACAGTATGTGTGCAATCAGGACGATGGTGCTAAATACCGGCAATCAAGGCAGATTCATCAGAGCCTTCTTTTTCTGCCAAGGAAAGCAGCACACTGTAATTATGTAGACATCAGCCTTTGCGACAGCCACCCGCGCTAGTTGTAATTTTGCCCAATTTGCGTTCGAAAGCTTCAAACGGCCTATAATTTGAATCCCTTCAGCTTTATGGTAATGTGTTAGCATTGACTGTCGCACCTTTGTGCTCTCTTAAAATGAGCATATGTGTTAAAAGATGCGCTGGAGGGAATTTTGTGAGGACAAGATTGTTGACTTAAGAGAAGACTTAAGTTTTATGGACCTGTATCTCATTTTATTTGTTTATGCCAAAAAAAAAAACAGAACAAAAAACAAAAAACAAAAAGAACCAAACTTTATCTGGGGATTTTCTGGTACCTTTTGAGAATTTAACACATTTCTGTCTCCACATCATTTTAATCTGTTTTTAGAGTTATTTGAAGCACATTAGAATGTTAAAAAGTTCTATAATTCATAAAAAAAGAAAAGTTGTTATGAAAATGTATTTTTTGCTTCTGTAGATCAGCAGTCATGCTATTTTTAGATTGGTTGGAGATCTATTGCAGTGTCCTCATGTATCTAAAGGAGAACATTTCCTACATGATGTACGTGCTACCACACAGCACACTAAAAAATGTGTTTCTTATCATCCTATTTCCTAAAATGAAGGCAAAGTAGGAGATCCACGGTGTGGTCAGAACGTTGACTCATTCAAATAAAAATAAGAGAAGATATGACACACAAATGTCATGAACCCTGTATGACCTATGCCCTCTATATTTCCGTCCATATGGTCAGTAAGAAGGCGTTAATGAAGCAATCAGAATACAATAATGTCTTTAGAGTCAGAGGTCAACACTGACAAAGTGACATTTATAAGTGAAATCTGCTCATTGTGGATCAAACCTGAAACAGCTACCAGTAGATGAGCGGGGAGAAAACAGGATGTTGGGGTCAAAGGTTCCTCTGCTTCACATTGCATGTGACCTCATAACAAGCCTGCAATGCTTGTTATGAGCAATGCTGCTCCGTCTCTCTCCTACCCCGCCCACCCGCCGCCTGCTCAGTGTCTTCTTTCTCTCTGAGGGCTTCTTAATGACTAACCTGTCAGGATTAGCATCTCTCCCTATTTCACACTATGGTATCCAGCTTCCTCCTCATCCTCTAATGAACAGCTCCAGCTCCAAGGACAGAGCAGACAGGGGTGAAGACAGATGAAAAGCTCAAAAGCTCACATCACAGCCCAGCTTCACATTTCAGGGCTCCACACCACCCGCGTCGAGCCAAGCTGGCTTTTTTCTTCTCTTTCGCCCCCTTTTAACATCCTCTGTCATTCCCTGCTTCCGATGGTTAAGACAACTTAATTAATCACTGTACAGCTCTAATGAATTGACCAGCCGGGGTGTATTGATCCCTGGGGTATCAACGGCTCGCCTTTGTGAAGTCTAATACCCTCTTCTGAGCTCAGAGATCAAACGTCTTGAGAAAAAGTGGGAAGGAATATCACGCTGAAACCTTTTTTTTAAAGGAGTGATAGGAGGTCGGTTCCAAAGACACTGGCTAAAGCCACTTCAGCAAATATGTGCATTAGACCGAAAGCAAATCCTCATCTTCATCTCCCACACGATCCTCTTCTCTCCTCCTCTCGCCTCAGCTTGTGTTACATGTGTCACATTTATAGAAATAACATTCCTTTCATCAAGGGAATTAGTGTTATTTCAGGTTGTCTCAAATCAGAAGAAGAGCTTACAGCTTATTAAAGTGCACCACCACTGAGGATGCTGGGGGATTTGGCAGTTGTCTTCGAGGCTGGATCGCTTAGATCTTTTTCTGGGCCGAGGTTAGATTAGGCATTGATCTGAAAGGCTAATTTGATGCCACATTACAGCTGTGAAATTACAGCACTGTACGCCTCTCATTTAGGTCTGTGAGCTGGACAACTCCCTCTCCACTTCTCAGAAATCAGTTATGTAAATGCATGCTGAGTAGCAAGTAATAGCTCGGCCAATTATGGCAGCAAAATGGAGGAGCAACTGGAGAATTCAATCGTTAGACGTCAATTGATAATCGAAAACACGTTCCACATCTTTATCCATATCACAGGTCTGTTTTACACTCCTTTAGATCACACCACAGGCCATGCAGGCCATAGTGTGCAATTGACGGTATACCACAACCCCCAGACAATATCTTAATCAGTGTGTTCAGTAGGTTTGATAAGACTGTAATTACCTGCAGCTACAGCAGTTGTTTTTGTTGTGAACAAGAACAAATGCCAAATTAGAGGAAAGTAAATGCCAAATGCAAAACCCCCCAAATGAGACCATCTACATACAGCTGTAAAACAACTGACTTCTAATACCACATTTGTCCTTGGAGTGGGCCTTCATTTAGATTTTTTTGACTGTATCCTGCAGAATTGTGATGCTCTTGTGATGACAGATCCCAGCCCTGACTTCAGTAGCTACTAAACCCCCTGACTTCAGTAGCTACTAAACCCCCTGACTTCAGTAGATACAATTACTGTAAGTGTCGCACGGATGCACAAAGCCACATGATGATGGAGAATATTAACCACGCTGCTGCACCTGGTAACACTCATGAAACCAGTTTTAAGAAGTTCCTCTTACCACTTCCCAAGTGAGGATGAAGATCATTTCTCTAGGGAACTTTTAAGACCTCTGAGGAAGCAGATACTGTATCACTAAGTGTATGCTTTAACACATGCACGGTGTCACACGAGGAGGAAAATACTAACCACACTATTGCAGCTGGTAACAACCATGACACTAATTTTAAGAAGTTCCTCTTACCACTTTCGAAGTGAGGATGAAGCGCATACCTCTAAGGAACTTTCAAAGTCTTCTGCTTACTTAATGTTTTTGATGATGATTTTGCGATCTCTCCGGTAGAAATCGTGGTAGCACTTTATAATTCAGCCTGTGACAAAGAGTGTAATTCCCCTAGAATTAAATGGAATTTCTATGTATGTACTAAAATTATGACTGAAATACATTTACCTAGACATACATAGCAGAAGATACAATAGAGTAAAGGCTACTAATTCAAGATTTTACATTAAAGAAGAAATAATTATACTGTTAGTTATTGTAAGTAGTGTGTCAGTAATTTTAAGTAGTGTGTCAGTAATTTTAAGTAGTGTGTAAGTAATTTTAAGCTGAGCACAATTTCCAAGTATGTTAGTGGAGACCCAGAGCTACATTTCTCCAGAAACGCCCATATCACATTTTTTTTATATGTAATAAAAGAGCATAACTGAGTAGTGAAACATTAATTATGCGTACCAGTATAATACATAATATAAATGTAAAAAGCCCATGCTCCTGAAAGTACAGTGTATTTACAGTGTAAGATAAGGAAAGTTTGTTATGTCATGGAAAAACAACAAAATTAAAGTTGCTGCTTAAAATTACTTATGTGCTAATTACTATTACTTGCAGTATAAATGTTTTTTATCTAAGAACTCGAATTATTATTCCCTTATTCTAGTTTATCTACCACTAAGTATTTGTAGATAAATATAATGACAACATATTTTCAGGTGAAATAGATAAAAATTTATTGAAGTCTATGGGAATTACACACTTAGTACCATGCTATATTTTGCCTTCATAATACAGACGTACAGAGGAGGAAAAATGAAGGGAACCAGAGCACAGCTGAAATGCTGCAACCCTCAAAGTCATTGCTGAACTACAGCTAGGGACACGAAGCAGCTCACATGGCAATACGTGCTGTGGAGACGCTCGAGACCACACGGGATGTACTGAGGTGATAGTATGAAAATGCACATTTTTAACTGACTCCAAAACGGAAGCCCCGCCTTCAATGAAAGTTATGGCCCGACCCTTTCATATGTAGTAAAACCTTGTGGAATAGTTCCTTTACACCAATTTGTATAATTTCTTTTAAAAAATATTTAATATTGCAGTTATATAGGTGCATACGTCTGTAGGTTGTACTTGTCTGTTTCAGGATTTTCAAGGACTACTTTCCTGCACAAGCTGTGTTGCATGGTGACTGAGTGAGTGGTTGGAGATGCCAGCAGATTTAAGCGGAAAGGACACTCTCTCCGTCTCTGATCCACACGCCACAGAGCACTCGCACAATGGAGTTAGTCACTGAAGTCTATCTGCCATAAACTAAATCCCTCTCACTCTCTGCAACTCCCTCCATCCCCCCTCAACTGTCCTGTCCCCATCTCTCTCTTTCTTTGCTTTCAGTCTCTGCCACGCACACACACACACACACACACACACACACACACACACACACACACACACACACACACACACACACACACACACACACAAACAATAAAATGCTCTTTAACTTTTGCTGAATACCCAAGCGTAATAACCACTCTCTCCTCCTCACCCCCTCCCCCATGCTGATGCATTGGGTGGGATTATGTGCGAAGGCTGTGTGCCATGCCGTCCCCCTACCGCACAGGGCCGTGTGCCGCCGGCCCATGTCTGCATGGCTGACTGTATTAAACATAAGCAGCTTTACTTGATAGGGCTCTATCCAGCTTTAATTACCACAAACTCACAAAGTCTGCGGACAGCACTCCTCGCTCTCGCCACTTTGCAGAACAAACAGGGCAAAAGCCACTCATCTGTAATTCTGCAAAGAGAGAGATGATGTCAGCGCAGGAACAATGGCAGTTCTCATGGTAAAACAAGATATGCGATTTGCATTTGCCATCTTTAGAAGCATCAGCTGTAATACCGACTGTGATGGCGTGACGATGTTAAAAGGATGCAGTCATTGTTATGGCACTGCTGGAAGGAACGAGTGACCTGGATTTGCTCAGTGCCTCTGCAGTGTAAATACTGAAACTCGTGTCTTGAGCTGGTTTTACACATGTAGTGCAGAACTTAAGATTTTTTTCAGACGTGACCCAGTGTGATGTCCATTTGCAGTGATATGCAGAAATGTAAACACAGCATAGTAACAGAACCCGCAGCTAGACAGCGGACCCTCATCCTGCGGTCTGTCTCCTGTATGTCCTGCAGCACACTCACCTAAACAATAATGAAATGGAGTATTTCTAGTAACATAGCTAACAATTATTATATATCCTGGCCTATAGATAAAAACAGAACAACTTGGAACAACTTTCTCAGCACGTTTTTACTGACATCTGTGTGAAGACAACTGTACTGTAGTCGGTCCCAGACTTATATATTTTTGTAATCTAGATTACTTTCCCCCCTTTGGACTCGCGTTATATCAACAAATCGTGATGGGGTGGGATGAGATGGCCTGATTATGAGTCTGTCCCGGGGGTGTGGACCATAACTGGCTTATTTCACACAAGTCCAGATTCAGTCAATTTAATTTAAAGGTTATTAGTCAGGAAATTTGTAGTGACACAAGAATAAACTGTGGAACACATCTGCTCAACAAGAATGTCAAAAGAGATTTGCTTTGGCTTTACAGTTAATAAAGAGGAGTAGCTCAAGTTAATAAACCAGCCTGTTAGAAGTTAGATGATCCAGTCTGTCAAAACAAAGGAGAATAACTACTTACTTTACTTTTTCACAACAGGATCAAAGTGGCACACCATTAAAATATATCCTGCCATTTTTTGGATTAATTTAAGCTCATGGATCAATTGCTTGCTCTTTGATAAATGTTTAGTGATGTTTGGGGACAAGCGCTCCACATGACTCTAAATGGATGTGATATGTGTTTGTTGTGGGCGCCAGCAGATGTGTTTTGACATCGTGAGTGGCACTTTGACCTTAAACACAGAAGGGCCAGTGGAGGTCTTAATCCAGCATGCTGACAGCCTGTCAGCACCAATATGTACATCCCAGTAAACCCACTGTTCTGAAAGAATTAAGGGCATTTAAGTTGTGCTGCTGACAAGACGAATAAGTTGACCACACTGTAATTGCTCAAAGAGGACTTTAGGATGTCACAGTGCCGTGCCATAAATTAATTATCCTAAAGGGCTTAGTGAAAGTCAGTGTGATGGCTTACACTGAACCAAAGAGGTTGAATGGAGGAGAGCGTGCAGCCGTGAGTGCAAAGTTGAGCAACTGTAAATTCAACACAGTAGTTATGAGTCTCATCAAGGCAGCTTGACTGAGTTATGCCCTGCTGTGGAAATGCTGTTTGTGTCCTGACATATCATCATCATCTCACTGAACGCCTCAAGACAGAGGACAGAGAATCAGAAACACGTTGTGCCATTATAATGAAAAAATGCTCACATTTAAGAAAGCTGGTAGAAAGAAAAAAGGGAAAATAGACTCAGTTTGAAGTCTGGTGGTAGGTAACTATCTGTGGTTGTGTGTGTGTTGGTCTGCATGTGTGTGTGTTTATGTCTGTGAAGTTGTCACAGTACCCTTGCAGCCCCCCGGGAACCACCCGGCTGCCTGCTGTCAGTGGAAATCATCCATCTTTCCTCTTATTTTCCCTGCCTCTCTTTTATTCATTCTTCTCTTTCTCTTTTCCTCTCCACGTTAAATCTCTCAGTATTCATTACTTACTAAATTGATCGTTTTAGGCCACTTAGCACGCATTTGAAGACAGAATTAGACATGAAAACCCAGAATGTTTGGTCTGTACTGTGCTCTGCATTTTTACTCAAGAATTCTCAAGTTTGAAATCTGTGACTCTAACCAGCACCGGGATCACTTGACCACGCTCTCCAGTTATGAATCGTGCGTGTCCCCACATCATGTGTAACTCTAAGACAGCTCTGCTTTTCAAGGCTGCTGCTTTAATTTGGCTTCATGCAGAGGACTGTTGGGCCTTGAGAGCATTGGTGCTGTTTGATGTAACAAGCTGACCTAATTACCCACTAACAAGTTACGCCGAGACACAGCTGAGTACCAACTCCAGCATCATCGCTTGTGCTGTAATAGACCGTTGCTAGGTTACCATCAACGGCAACTAAATTCATTGCAATTTAATGTAAAATGTTGCAGTTAGAATGAGGAAATATCAAAAAGGCCAAACTTCTTGCAAGCATTCATAATAATGTTAGATGCTGCTTACCAATTATTTAATTTGTTGTTTACACACAGCAAAGAAAATAAATATCTAAATAAACATGGGTGGTGATCCTGGCAATCACTGACAGGGTACTGTCTGTAAACCTCTTTTTTTCTGGTGCATTTTGTGGAGTACACACAAAACCACAAAACACATTGTCCTGATAACTGTTTAAAATATATAATTAATTTTAGCCACAAACTCGCTTTCACTTTGAAAAAAGATGGTACAGTCAATAAAATGTAAATAAATATAATGTACAGCTCACACAAACCCATAATGTATTCACAGCGGACAATAGACATCTTGCTATTTTATATAAGATGTCATGTAAAATGTCTCAAGAAACTTGGAGCATCAAAAAGGGACCATGACTGGGTGTAAAAACAGCTTCTTAAAAAGGGAGTTTTTCAAAAAGGTAAAGCCAGGCAGTCAATCGATCTTAGATCAGATTAGATGAAACTTTATTTATACCTTGGGTGGGTTACTCTGGGAAATTCAGTAATATCTTAGTACTAGTAGTAGTATTTTTTTTACAACAGCATGGCTTCACTGTAGAAAAGTCCAGGGGATGGACTGGTCCGTCTGCATTCCAGAAACATTTTGCCCACTATGAAAGAGAAAAGTATGACAAAGAAGATCCAGAAGAGTGCTGAGCAGCTAGAATCAAATATCACACAAGTACGGGACAACTCCTCCAAATGTGCAGCAGCCGGTTCCCTCAGTTCAGAAGTTTACAGACTGTTGTTAAAAGTATCTGGGATGCCACACAGTGTAAACATGTCCCAACTCTTTTATGTGTTCCTGCCATCAAATTCAAAATGACCTTTTTTTCTTAACATGGTATAACTTCCCAGTTTAAACATTTGATATGCTTTCTGCGTTCTAATGCCAATAAACTATGGATTTAAGAGATTGGCAAACCTTTGTATTCTGTTTTCTGGGTTGTAAATGCACCTGTGTCTTTGTGTCTTTAAACAATGGTTTTCTTTTGGACTACCTCCCAGTGTTTTAAACATAGCCATGAATAAGAAAAACATAAAAGGGGAGTCTCTCCAGCAGCGATTTAAGTGTGGAAGGTGGGTTCAAGGGTGTGACCACATGTTCAAAAAGAAAACTCTACTCATTGTAGAGCTGCTGTTGCTCAGGTGAAATTTCCAGACGTTGTCTTCTGCTTAAGCATCTATTTGCATCTATGGTCCCGCCCCTTGCCTCCTATGCTATTTGCTGCTGACAGTTTTGTCTTTATTCTCGGAGGTTTTGCACACTGCTTATTTTTGCAAGACGATGTTGATGTCTTCTTGCAATTCAAAGGGAAAAAGGAAAAAAACAAACAAACTACTTCTTTACTGTCAAATACTGCAAGTTATAATATAAATCAATTAAAAACGTGTGATCACACCCAGTCTGTGCTATAAGGATATCCGGGTACTACTTTCACACAGGGCTCTGGGGACTGAACGGTAGTGTACTGAGGCTCATCCCAGTTTTTCCTGTGTGCTCTCTCATTTACCTTTTTGAATTCCTAACCCTATCATTCAATCAATTACTCTCCCCATCTTATAGTGAGGATGCTTCATTTCTTGATTGGCATCCTACCTCATCTTTCACACTCAATCCCAGAAATGCATCTGTCCTGCTCTGTGTTTTTTTCTCCTCAATTCTGCAGCAGAGCCTATCACTCCCACCTCTACTTTCCCCAGTGGGTTCTTTTTTTCTTGATGAACTGCCACCTCCCAATTGTTTGCCTTCCAGTGCCTCATCTTCATCACTTTCAGGGAATAGAGAAATTCAATATGAATTGCTGTCATTATTGCAAGGACAGAGTGAGGGAGAAGGAAGGGGAGAGCAAGAGAGACAGAAAGAGATAAATAGACCAGAGCGTGAAGAAAAAATAAAAAAGATGGGAGGTGGAAAGGATAAAATCTATATTCACTCCCTTTAATGTGCCAGCGATAACCACAGAGGCCAGGCTTCTCTTTTCAAAACCATCTAAACAAGGGCACAACTAAAAGCCCCGAGAGCCTATCAGCCAAGCCTTGCCACTGCTAGCCTGTCAATAGAGCAAAGCCATGAGCTCCGAGAGAATAAAAACACATCTATGCCCTGAGGCCAAGTGCATATGTACCATATAGTTTCATTTTCTTCACTATAACAGCATGTGCATATGCAAGTGTTGGTCCATCACTGATTACTTAATTACTGGGATATAAAGCAGAAGCGATACAGGAGTGTGTAGAGGGCTTTTTATTTCTAAAATTACTGATACAGCTTCAAGAAGGAACACAACAGTTTATTTTTTAATTAATGTAATTTTTAACATGTTCATAGCAACCAATAAGGCGTCCAGTGTGAAAGCAGCAAGGGAGGCAAAAAAAGCAAGAGACACAGTGTTTTCAGGAGGAAGCCACTTAAATAGGCACAACCCAGTCTGCCATCAAGGGAGAACCCCAAGATATGAATATCAAAAATAAAATAAATAAATTGCACAATACTTTTAAAAACAATACATTGGGGGAAAAAAACAAAGGAAAAAAAAATCAAACAAAAAAAATGCAGACTGCAAGAAATATGACAAAGTACGATCCAAATTAAAACTCTTATATTGAAACAAATATTCAGTTAATGACATTTTTATTTGTGATAAGGTTTAATAAAAACTCCATTAAAAAAAATACATTATTTTATGGTTCAGATTTTAAGGGGTTAAGCCACAGATCATGCTGACAAACACAAGCAGACAACAGCTGTGATAGTGACCTGTAACATTATACACAGCAAAAAAAAAAAAAGCTGAAGGAAGCAATTAAATTATCACAGATTTAACAAGGTGCTGGAAAGTCTAAAATCTCTGAGGAATGCTCAGAGATTTTAGACGTCTTGACATGATGGCGTCACAGAGCTGCTACAGATTTGTTGGCTGTACATCCATGATGTGAATCTCCTGATCCATCACATCCCAAAGGTTCTCTATTGGATTGAGACCTGATGACTGTGGGGTCGAGTGAACTCGCCATCATGTTTAAGAACCCAGTTTGAGATGATTTGTGAAATGTTATTTCTGGAAGCAGACGTTAGACCAACGGGTACGCTGTGTGATTGACATATATTGTGGTATTTAAACACTGCTTTCTTGTAACAATGTTCTTCTATTGTTCTATTCTGGTGATTCTGTGTCTGCTCTTAGCTGACAGGAGTGGCTCCCGGTGTGGTCTTGTGCTGCTGTAGCCCATCTGCTTCAAGGTTCAACGTGCTTCACATTCAGAGATTCCTCTGCATACTTTGGTTGCAATGAGTGGTTATTTGAGTTATTGTTCCCTTCCCATCAGCTCCTCTGACTTCTGGCATTTTCACTCAGAGGACTGCTGCTCACTGGTTGTTTCCCCTTTTTCAGAGGGTTCTCTGTAAGTCCTAGAGATGGTCCCAAAGATCCCAGTCGATCAACAGTTTCTGAAATACTCAGACCAGCCTGTTTGGCACCACCAGCCTTGCAAAGTCACCTTTTGTTTCTATTCTGATGCTCATGTCTACATGCCTAAATGTTTCGAGTTGCTGCCATGTGATTGGCTCATAAAATATTTAGCTAATGAAATGACTGCTGAGTGTATATACAATCAAATGTATAATCGTGTGTAAGAAATAGTGATTTATTACATCATCTTAAAAACAGTGATCTCCTCAGTGATGTCCTCTCTGTTCCTCATGAATCAAAATGCTTCTTAGCGATTTAAAGAGGGACTTGAAACACATAATCTTCTCGTTAAGAAATCCTGTTTTCACCGATCCAAAGGTGAAAATTGAGTGAGAATTTAAAAAATTGCTTCTGTGCCAGATGTTTTGGATTATATATATATATACATATATATATATACATATATATATATACATATATAAAGCTCTTTTTACTCCAACTAATCAATAATGCAAGGGGGAAAGAGCTTTCCAAGCAGTCCAGCTTCATCACAAGAAAAATCTTAGTGGGAGAAATCTCTCCTCTTTGCACTTGTTTAAATTGGTGCGATTCGTTCGGATGTTCATTACCTCTAAGAGCAGCTTGTCAGCGAGGAAAGAATTATGATCACTATTGTAATAATAGCACTCTTCATATAATTGAGCAAATTAGTTAGACCGTTAAAACAACGGGAAACATCAAGGCTAAGTCCACAAATGAAGGGAATATGACTTATACTGAGTCTGATAATATATATATATATATTATATAAATAAAAACAGCAAGAATAACAGAAATTACAAATTTAATTTGAGGTTTTTTTTGATGGGTTAGAGTTAACCTTAGATTAAAGGACTAAAAACTGTCTCTTCTAAAGCCACTAAATTAGTCGATGTAACATAGTTAATTACTACAGAGCCTTTTAAACTGACAGCCCAGCCAGAAAGTTCTACCTGCAGCACCACTAAAAAGACATAAAAATGTGATCCACACAGGAGATCCACACAAATTTTATTTACAGTAATAAAAATGACTTTT
Organism: Simochromis diagramma; assembly: GCF_900408965.1. Taxonomy (NCBI): domain Eukaryota; kingdom Metazoa; phylum Chordata; class Actinopteri; order Cichliformes; family Cichlidae; genus Simochromis; species Simochromis diagramma. The sequence continues at coordinate 10,394,734 of NW_024387030.1, forward strand.
CTGCATCTGTTTTAAAACAAAAAAACCAAAATTAAAAAAAAAAATCTAAAAAGATAGGCCAGTAACTATACACGGTTAAACTGTGACCGTTCTCTCCCTTCAGGTCATCACTTTGAGGGCTGCTGCGACTTTTACATTGCTCCCTGGAGGCCCTGTATGTGGATTTAAGCATGCGCCCTAACATTACAGAGAGAGCAAACATCAACTTCTGCTTCAAAAAGGCAGCCCATGACACTATGAATGCCCTAAGATGTCTAACCACCTGCTCCTCTCACTAGATTTGACTTCCAGCAACTTCATCATTCCCCCAAATGAGGTTCAAGTTTGAGGTTCATGTTTCTGACACTTCTTTAGAGGTAAGAACAGGACCTGGAGTGATGGCGAAAAAAACAAAAGAAAAAACACCTAAGCTGGAAGTGGTGCAGCACTACCTCAGGTACAACCAGGTATGGTGTTAAATTTTTATGGGCAAAGGCACAAAACTTTATGATCCCACCTTATAGATATGCCAGTTTGTATGTTTTGTACAGATAGATACTGTAAAGGGTTTATGTCGAGCACACGTATTGATAAAAGCTTTACGTGATCATTTAAAAGAAGGCTGTATACATCCCGGTGGAGCTCATGTGCTTGTAGATTAAATAGTCAAACCAGGAGCATGTGTGTCTTTGTTGTCTATTAAAATGCACAAAATTATTACAAGTTTTCCAGCAACAGCAACAAAACAAATTATTCACTATCTCAATGAGGTGCATTTTGAAAAATGTTAATATTATTGCTAATGATAATACTGACTGAGTGAAGACAGCTGAAACACAGTCATAGATGACTGTGCTTGAAGCACTATTGTACAGCCCACACACATAAACATGAGCCAACACTGCTGCGATCACTTGGGAGCCACACTGATCAATAAGTAAATGATGAACTGCAAACCTGCTTGAGGATTATGGTATATTTACCGCTGACATTACCCCAAGAATATCTTGTTCAAGTGCCACTGGCAATAAGGTACAGATGGCTGCTGTGGTATACCTTTAAAAACAATATTGTGACAGGGCAGCTGCAGTATGGGTCACTGGTTCTGTGATTCTGCTTCGATCTACAACAGATGGGCCCTGCAGCAGTGTTGGAAATCCCCTGGTATCCCCACAAAAAACAACGCTGAACTCTCTGCCTCCATTTTACATCCAGGAACTGTGTTTATTTGAATAACTCCTCCAAACCCATTATCTAATGACATGACTCAATGAGTCACTATCCCCCAGACACTGCTGAGGGAGAAACATTGGATTTTTGGCAGGGAGCGGCTTGAAAGCGGTGCAAAAAGCAGTTTAAAAATGAATTCCAGTGGCACAGAATATTGGAATGCTTACAGCACATCAGTCTATAGGGAGCATATATGACTCCGTGAGAATTACCTTGACATACTTATTAACTGCCAAGGCTTGTTTCAACAGTAAAGTCAACAGATTTTCATAAAGCTAAACTAGTGCATTTCAGCACAAATATGTCATGCTCATCAGACCCTGACCACGCCCGGCTGGAATTTACCTTGAACTCGCCAGAGAGCGTAGCTGTTCGGCACAACCCTCCGGGGACCCATAAACAAGCAGATGTGTCTGAGGGAGAGCCTGATGACGAAAGAAGATTAGGAAAATGGATTAAATGTGGCTAAGATCAGTATTTGCCATTCATCATACTGTGCGCTTTAGCATGTGTGTTTACATTAGGGTGAAAGTGAGTTGTGTTTTTTTAACTCCAAGGAAATACAACCTTTAAAAAGTTCATAAAAAGTGTGAAAGGTATGAGGCAAACTGAAGTACTTTAAATTTAAAAAAATTGCTAAATATCAACTCTTTATTCCAACGTGTTAAATAAGAGTTGATTACTGTGTTTTTTCTGATAAGGACAGTCTTGACTCATCAGTGAAGAAGGGCAATAACAAGAAGAAGCTCAGGCATGCGGTAGATTTAATAACATCTCTCAAAACAAAAAAAGAATTTAATCAGAAATGTTTATTTCAAGGATGTGAATTCAGTGTGAAGATGTTGCAGTGTCAGCGTTGCCAGATTCCACTCAGCTGGCTTACTTAGCGAGGTAAAAACATTGTGGCCACTACTACTTTCTGTAGGCTTCACACTGTTCTTATTAAGACATCAAATAATGTGCAAGTGATTCTGTTCTTGGGGACACTTTAATAGTTTAGAGGTGCTGACTGGGGTATTTAGGTTTCAGATCACTGGGCAAGGGTATCAACCAGAAACAATTTGAAATACTAAAGGGTGCACAGCCTGTTTTAGATGACACACAAAAACTAATATGGGTCAGTGCACCTCATTTTAACAGGGATTGGTTGATGTTTGTGGACAGCCAAACACCAAAGGATGGTTCCCATCACAATTGCCATCTGTTAAACATGGAGGAACTGCAGTGTTTTTGCAGGCATCAGGTTCAGTGATTGCTCTGCAGGGTCACATAACAGCATAGCAATACAAGTCCATTTTATGAGACCAGATGCACGCCATGGAGCTATCACAGTTTGTCCATGAGGTTCGTCATATTCTCACATGATAATGGTGCCACACCTACTCTTCAGCAAGTGCGGCTTAATTTCAATCACCTTACACTGCTCTGAAAGCTCTATGTCTATGGTTTCCTAATCCCTGCCAAAAATAAGGGGCCCCAGAAACAGTTTAGGCCAGGTGCAAATGCAGAGTACTGTTGCTAAAGTCTTGATGCACTCTTCATTTTGTTAAGTTTATATTTGGTGACGACCCACTTTATACTTCAATGCAGCCTGAACTCTCTTTGTCAAGCTTTCTCGTAATTTCTTTAAGCCTCTTCGGGAATAGTTCTCCAGGTTTCTTGAAGGACATTCAAAGCTCTTCTTCTTTTGTTCTGTTCTCTGTCAAGATGATCCAACACTACTTTAATAATGCTGAGGTCAGGCATATGGGGAGGCCAATCCACAAATGATAGTGTTCCATCGTATTTTTTTCTAATTTTGACACTTCTTCTTTGGCCTTCCACTTGTGTGTCCTTCCCAAAGGACAAGCTTTTCTCTGTACAGAGATGTGTCAGGTTTTTAGCAAACGGCTCTTTGGCAATCATCTTGTTGGTGCAAAACTATTACTTTATGAATGTCAAAGCCTGAAGATACAATTTAAAATTGGTTCTGTGCTAAGTTGTCTGTTCTCTGTAGGCATAACACTGATTCATCTCTTGAGTTTGATGCACTTTTATGCTTGGAATTAATGGGTCAGTGTCTTTTGGAAGACCTTCAGAAAGCCTGGAGAATTACTGCACCAGGCTAACTACAATGAAGCAAAATAAAAGGAATGAGAGGTGGTTCATTACTTTTGCACTGTGGTATGTTAGTGAGCTTAAATAGTTTTTTCAGGTATTTGAATAGAGAAAAAAAAACACCCATTTGTTTGTTTGTTTGTTTGTTTGTTTCTCCTGAGTTCAGTGGAGTAAGATTGAAAAATCTATGAAGGGATAAAACAAAGAAGTCCTACACGTTGTGTGAACATGGCACCTTGACCTCCCAAGAACAAAACTACTACTGCAAGTCCTGAGATTAGTCATTTTCAGTGGGAAGAAGGGCAGTACATGTTACAATCGATGAAAATGTCATCAGGGACAAACCTATTTTCCTCAGCTCCATTGTAGATAAACATTGTCCAATCCTGACTGTCAATCTCTCTCTGCTTTCAAATTGAGGGACCACCCCACCCCCACTTCAACTCCACAAACACACCCCCACACAAAAATCCCACTGTAGATTTCATCTGAACTGAAACACGCACACAAACACACAAAAGAAAAAAAAAGAAACAAGAAAGGTGTACCTGCTACTGATGGGGTTTGTGTCAGATATGGATTTGTCAAATGCTGATGAATTACATGCTTTGAAATGGTAACCTCCATCAATCTTCTCAGCTCACATGCCAAAACACACAAAATCAATAACACAAAACTCCGACGCACACATCAGAAAGATGCTGACAGAAATAGATATAAAGGGAGAGTGAGATATGGTTTATAATTCCTGCCTCGCACCAAATAGCAACCTATCTTATAATAACTGTCATCAGCGATAGAGTTTTGACCCAACCTCCTACCCCTCCTGTTCCCAAAGAGCAACTGGCATATTAGCGAATGATTTCAGATCTCTGAAACATACAAACAACTTGACATTTGGTGCCAAATGAAAATTGACGCTTGGCGCATAGTGCTAGAGCTACTTATTGAAGAAATGCATGATTAGCATTCAGTGGTGAATAGAAATAAAGTACTGCAGGTAATGGGGTGTGTAAAATAGAAGCCCTTCTCCAGTTCTTTGGTCAACGGCTGCTGTTGGTTAAGGTTTGTTAACTTCTAAGCTTTACGAAGCTTTGGTCCTGCAGAGCTGATTACAAGAAACCTCTCCACAAAGATGCCTTTTTTTATCTTCTGTATCAGATTAAAATGAAGAAGTTTCTCCTTCAAGTGCTGCTGATGAAAAAGGCAAAAAGTTGAGCCCGTCAGTCAAATTACTTTCAATCAAGCGAGTTTTCATAGTTTCCAATGTCAGTTTTATTGGTAATAAAACAATTTGGTGTGTGTTTGTGAGGGCAAATTATCTTGATTTATTCTCTTCTGCACTGTAACAGTGTGCATCTGTCCTCCCAGTACCACACAGTGACATAAATGTGGGGCCTCAGCTGTAGCGAGCTTCACAACGATCCTATGTATCACTCATAGTGGAGTCATGGCTCGACCAGCGCTGTGCGTGTGTGTGTGTGAGGGGAAACGAGGGACTTCAGCTGCAGATGTAGGCATAGATGTGTGTGTGTGTGTGTGCTTACAGTATGTATTATTTTCTATGTTTGCGTCCATGTTTGTGTGTAAATCAGGCAGTTGGCCATCACTGGCAGTCTTTTCGAGGATGTGCCTGAATATAGAGGGCTGTTGTTATTGGAGGGTCTGTCTCTGTACTCCACATCTAAGGGTCCATACAGACCTCCACAGGCGCTCGCTCCACAGAGTGTGTTGGCAAGACATTCAGTCCCATCACACTGAGACTCTCTTCCTCTCTAGCAACAGGGCGTCAGGGCTTTCACACCAGAGATCAGTGTCTAAGCCAAGAGGAAGAATAGGAGGAGGTCAGAGGAGTGTATGGACTGAGGAAATGATATCTGTATGAATACATGGCTGAAGAAAACATCAGAGCTTTGGAGAAAAACATAATACCGTGGGAGGTAGTAAACTGGTCATTCTAACACTTTCTGCCCATTTTAGTTATTAAATTAGTTACTGAATTGTCACTCACTGGATCACTGAAGCCAAAGAAAGAATAAATCGCAGTTACTGTTTATATTTGTGATACTGCGTCCTTTCACATGCAAGCTTGGAGAGCAGGAGCAAGATCCCGCAGAGAAGGGCGACATCAGCAACATCAGCATAATAGAGTATGTGAGGTGAAAGTGGGTTGTAAAGCGACTTGCAGATGCATGTCACATGCAGGCGGGGGTAAAGCAACTTAAATTGTGTTTCTCAAAGGGATTCTGTCAGGACAAGCATGGAAATCAGTGTTTTCCTCTAAAAACAGACAAACATTTAAATGTACCAAAGTAAAGTAATCTCTCTCCTTTCATCTCAGACAGCACTGTCATAAAGACCTGTTTGCATCCATCCTTTACATTACTGCCATCTTGTGGCTGCAGTCTGTTATGTTTATTGAAAGGTCTGCTTGTTTTGTGCCCATAGGAAAGTGTAGCCGTCTCTGTTTAATATGTGTGCCCATCTCCTGTTAACAATGACAAGAGCTAGGCAAGCTAAGAGGCCAGCAGCCTTTTTTTTGGTGGTTTGTGAATGTGCATTGTGGATAAGCCTATGGTGTTTGACAGTGAACTGATGGTGATGGTGAAAAGTCTGGAAAATGTCTGGAAATGTATAGGATAAGTCTTTGTTTTCTGAGCATGAATTAAAAGACTGAAGAAGAATGTGTGAGTTTTTAATCTTCCATCCATCCATCCACCCATCCATCTTCTTCTGCTTATCCAATTCAGGATTACTAGGAGGGTTGGAGCTTATTCCAATTGGCGAGAGGCAGTGTACAACCTCGCCAGTCCATCACAGGGTAAACACATGGAGACAAACAACTATTCATGCTCACATTCACGCCTATGCTCAATTTAAAATCACTGATTAAATTAACCCCATTCATGTCTTTGGATTGGGGGATGGAGTCCCATGTAGACACAAAGAAATTATGCAAATTCCACACAGAAAGACTCAAGACTGGATATGAACCTAGGATCTTCTTTCTGTGAGGCAAAAGAGCTAAACACTTTCAGAGCTCCATACATGTGATCCGGACTGAAAATCCCCTAAAAATGTGGATGCAAATAACAATAACAATCGCCATGTCAATCTATACACTTTAAAACTTAACCGAACAATGCTTTACCTAGCACTATGACACAACATTAGCTTGCAAAATGTTTTTGGAAAAAGGAATAAAAAAACAGTTTGAAGACTGTGGGGTGACCGCTGGTGAATCAGCACTTATTTTATTATCTCCTGCATCTGTTTTCCCCTTTCCACTCTGTTGGTATGAGTCGCAGGCTGACTCAATTGAAGGAAAGGACACTGAGTGATATTGGAAAGTAAACAATAAGTCACAGAACTCAGTTAATCAAAACCTGCAGTACGTGTTTTCAGTTAATCTTCCACTCAGCTCAAGTAATGTTCATCAGGGAGATGAAATCACAAAAGTTTAGTTATTCTTAGCGGTCTGTGATCTCTTCCAATTGTGTGGCTCAGTCAGATGAAGAGTCAGAGCTACTCCTTTCATCCCTTCTTGCTAGTCAGTGCTTTAATAAAACAAGTATTTGATGATTAGAGTAGTTTTGGTTGAAAATTTATTAAATAAAAGAACTTTGAATTACAATCTTGAAAAGAAGCAGCTCTGCAAAAGGCATTATTTAAACATTCAAAGCGTCACATAACAGTGCCCTGTAGGTCATCTGGCCAGGGAGGATATGCAGGAAAGTTTTAGAATATTAACAATGGCAGACACTTGGCTCCTTAATTTGTAAGCTTGTAAGCAAGTTAGCTTACCAGACCTCATAGAGAAAAAAAAAAAAGAAAAATTCTCTCTCCGGCCAGATTTTTAATTAAGAAGTGAGCCAGAGGGGTTATTGTTTTCACCGCGTGGCTGAAAATAAGTTGAAACTTTTCCATGTTCCCTTCATTATCCCAGCCCTGTGAACCTGTTTGTAAATTAATCTGGAACATTTTTCCCATTTTTGTTCTAATTTATAGCGTCAGATTGAATTGACCAATGTGCCCATATGATTTGGCACACGAGGTTCGAGTTCCCCTGCTGGGTGATGAAAGTGCAGAATGATCCAGGAATCTGGATCCAGGAATGGTCTCTAAACACATTACTTATTACCAGCGATATTTCTCAAAGTAATTATGATTGGCACCAAGATTAAGAAATATGAAAATATAAACAAATATGGTGCAAAAACATCAGCCTGCAAAGAGTGTCAGATGAATCTGGGACAAATCAGACACATCCCAGCTGGCACATATAAAAAATTTATGTACCTTAAAACTATGCAAAGCACTTTATGTCAGTCAATATACAGTAAGTGGTGTCTGTGTACTTGATCAAAAAATTTAATCCCAAAAGTTAAAAAAAAGTGTGTGATGTTGTAACATCCTTACATTGGTGGCCTATCTATCTATCTATCTATCTATCTATCTATCTATCTGATAATCAGCAAGTGTGAGGAGCATGTTTTGCTGGTCTGGAGCATTCAGGTGTGTGCCATCCCAGGAGTGGCAGTCCCAGCAAAATCACCCCAAGGTCAGACCATGCAATACTCAAAGAAACTGCAAAACACCCTAAAGAGCTATAATTAACTTTAACTTTTACAGCCCTATGCCCCTAGTAGGTCTCTGAGGTCGAGTAGTCAGGGCCTACTTGTCATTCAGTATACGAGACTGAAAACTAGGGGTGATAGAGCTTTTGCTACTGTGGCCGCCAGACTGTGGAATTCCCTTCCTCAGGACTTACGATCCGCTGATTCATTGATTACTTTTAAAAAACAGCTAAAAACACATCTTTTTAAAATTGCTTTTTGCTAACTTTGTTTGTATCTTGTTTGTTTTTTTTATTTTTATAATCTGTTATATCTTGTAAAGCACTTTGTGATTTCTATCTAGAAATGTGCTATATAAATAAAATTTTACTTACTTACTTACTTACTTACTTATAATTCATGACAGCATAATTAGAAAAAGGCTGAACAAGTATGGCTTGTTTGGAAGGGCTCCCAATAGGATACCTCTTCTCTCTGAAAAGAACATGGCAGCACAGCTTAGGCTTGCAAAGTTGCACCTGAACAAACCACAAGACTTCTGAAATAGTGTCCTTTGTACAGACAAAAGCAAAGTGGAGATGTTTGCCCATAATGCATAGGGAAAATTAACCACAGTACATCATTATAGACACCTCATACAAACTCTCAAGTGCAGTGGCGGAGGGATAGTGATTTGGGCTTGTTTTGCAGCCATGGGATCTGAACAGTCATTGAGTCGACTATGAACTCATGTGCATATCAAAGTACTCTATAGTAAAATGTTAGGCCATCTGTCTGACAGCTAAAGCTTGGTCCAATTTGGGTCATACAGGAGGACAATGATCATGAGCACAGCAGTACATCTACAAAAGAATGGCTGAAAAAGAAAAGAATCAAAGTCCAGACCTCAGCCTGATTGAAATGCTGTGCTGGGATCTCAGCAGACAAACAAATGTCTGCAAACCTCAATGAGCTGAAGCAATGTTGTAGAGAAAAGTGGACTAAAATGTAAGCCTGTTTCACTACAGCATAATATTCACTTTATATTTTATAATTGCCCAATTTACATTAAAACAGATTATTAAACAGGGTATGTATTCAGTATTCAGTGCATGGCTAACCTATGAATGACAAGTCATTACCATATAGGTCTGTAAAGAGTCCAACCAGTTCTCAGTCACAGCCACTCCTCACTTTAAGTTTAAAAAAAGAAAGAAAAAAAACCAGACTGCCAATGTGAATCACAGTATGCTTCAAAACAGATGCCCATAAACCAACTAGTGAGCTTACAGTGACCATGCCCATTTTTTAATGTACAGTGTACAGGCCTCCCAAGTCTAAATCAGCAAAGCTGGGCCCATGGAAAGAGAGAAGAGGAACACTGGTTACGTTCCCCTCTTTTCTGAACACAGAAATATACAGGAGTGCTGCCAAAATCACAGTAGATATTGATATAATGTGACTGAACTGTAACATATAGTCAATTAATTGTCAGTGTTAGCAAGCTAAGCCAAAGAGCTTCCGCTATCTGGGTGAAATACAAGCTTATCAGCACGATGGCACTCCAGAATGCTGAACAGTGAAACATAACCATGCCGGGTGTTCTGCAGTGTTATGATGTTCACAGTGCACCAAAGAAGCTGACGGTGTGTCTTTGAAGAAGCCATCTTTCAGATTCCTGTCAAGAAATGCCACAGAAGGTGTTGTGCCGTTTTCATTTTTTTCAAAGTTAAAGCTCACCCAACATGGCATAGATGCAGACTGGTCTGGGCCTTGCTGGCATGTGCTTTGTGGTCGTGCTCTAATTTCCGTATGCATCGGGAGTTCTACCTTTAAAGCGTGGTTGAAATGACTATTCAACCAGATCCACTTGTGAGAATGACAAGAATATCTCTGGAACCAAGCTCAAAATAACAAATGTTTTTCACTCTATTAGCACAGAGATTGATTCTCCCAAGTTGGAAGAACCTTCACTCGCTGAATTGGACTCGGCGGCTGAATGAGAATGAGGTAATGCAACCTTGAACTCATCGTAAACATGATAAAAGTGTATGTGGCTTCTCTGAAAGACTGGAAAACCTTTCAGAGAAACTGAGAAACTGATTTAATAATCAGTATTCTGAATGATATATAACCTGGATTTAATAAGATCTATTAACTGTATTGCCTGATTTAGGAACTCGTTGCAATAGGACTAAAGAATATCGACCATCCATCCATCCATCCATTCGCTTCCGCTTATCCTTTTCAGGGTCGCGGGGGGCGCTGGAGCCTATCCCAGCTGTCATAGGGCGAAAGGCGGGGTACACCCTGGACAGGTCGCCAGCCTGTCGCAGGGCGAATATCGACCAGCTTGGTAAAATATAGCTTTTTGTGCTGTGTGTTTTGTGTGAAGCCTCATTGCTGCCAAAAATTTATTTTTTTCAGGATGGCAACATTTGCTCAGTATTACAGTTTTTCACTTTAGTGAAATCTCTCAGTTTGTCATTCTGATCTCTTGTAAATCATGTCTTTTTATATTTCTGCAAAATCTTTCTTCAGAAACAACTTGATTTACCTTTTATGATACTATCAAAGTGCTGCAGGGAGAAACAGTTAAATTTCCTTTTTGTAAGCTCCACCCCACCAGCTCTCGACTCACCTCTAGCCTCCTTTGACCATCTCTTCTCATTAAATGCTCGTCCCCATTTTACTGATAGTTTGTCGTGCACTTGTTAAAACAAGATCTCCCGCTGCTTGAACGAGGTTTACCGGTGTGATGCAACATTGTTTCAAAACACTAATCATCAGGTTCAATTGATTAGCACATTAATCAGAGGAGTTAATTGGACCCGCACACGAATGCTAATAAACGTCTGGTTTGACAGACACAGAAATCTCTTATTAGACTGTGCTGTACATCGTCATTACCCACAAGCTACCTTTCCCCATGTGAAAGTGCGAATATATAATCTCTTGCATTTCTCGGATAGATTAAGTTCCTCATAATTAAGCTTTAATTGGAAGTATATCACTGAGAATTAGACAATTAGGAGTAGGAGTAAGTGGTGCAAACGTAATCTTAGTTAATATTGAAACTGGAGTTCAAGGGTAGGGAAAGGTGTGTGTGATTGTTTTATTTATTTTTTAGTTTGGTTTGTGTCAGCATTTTCTCCAGCTGGCTTTACTTGGGCACTTAGCGACATCATTAGCAAGAGATTTGGACAGTGTCTGACCTTTTCACCCCTTAGCAAACACATCCTGAATCATTTTCTGCAGACTACCAAGTTTGGTTAGTCCCCTGTGGTATTCGACAACTTCATTAGTAAGGTGATGTGACAGCACAGCAATTGGGTTTTTCCAAGATGTTGTTTACAAAAAAATATGTCTTTATATGGAGAAAGTAGCTTTCAGCGTTTGTGGGTAAGTATAGTAATATAGTGTAGTGTAAAAGTATATAAGTACAGTGGACCAGAACCTATACTGTAGTTCTACTTTCTGGATTTCTCCCTTTCCTTTTAGCGTGTAGCATATTTTTGTGCTTGTAAAAGGTTTGTAAAGGTGCAAAGCCCCTGCCAAGGAGCTATTTTCTTCCATTACTTATCAGTGTCACTTTGTAACATATTTGCATAATGCCCACCTAGTTTGGGGTGGGCATTATGAATGAGCAGCTGCCACGATTATTATCTTGCTAAAGCCATGGTTAATGTGGCTAGCACTAGCATTAACTTTGATGATATGCCCACATGCAAGAGCTATGCCAGAATTGTAATTCTCAGAGGAAAAAACACTTTTAAAGCCACAAAAAACTGAGTAATTTACTGTGTTCATGTACACATTGCCTGATGTTATAAAACTGCATGTTTGCTGAGCGGTTGGAGAGTGGTTTCTGGGTGAAACTGGTTGCAAACAGGGTACTATGCAAAAAAAAAAACCCTCTTGTGACTGGTTATTAGCAGATTGCCACAGTCACCTGCTGTTTAAATGGAACATGGCGACTTGTCTGCAAGCATATACTAACTACTAGCTTAGCAGCAGTAAAACTTGGAAACACGTGACGCAAACCAGAAACGGAAAATGTTCACCTTCAGAGTATAAGCTGTACCTCAGCACTGCAGCCACCATATTTCAGAAGGTGCAACTTTTACTTTGAAAGTGAATGGTCTCTGTTTCCAGTTTTCAGCAAATTATGGACAATCACAGCAACCTTCTAGAAACCAAAGCATTTACAAGGAGGTTTTCGACTGCCCCTTGTAGAAAACACAGTTTTCCAGTCAATAGTGTGGCAGAGGTTGCTGCATAACCTCAATAGGTCAGGTAATGCCAGTTGTTTGTTAACATTCCCCAATAGCACACATGTAAAAGATAACTGGTCGGAATGAAAGTCATTTCGTAAATGGTGGATTCTGGTTCTAATTTGAATTCCTGTATTTCAGAGGGTATAATCACTGATCAAATGCAGAAGCTTGAGGTTCAGAAACTACTCTCTACCCTAGTTCTCTACCATATGCAATGTTAAATACATGAATGCTGCTAGATGTGTCAGTAGTACCACAATTAACAGTGCAACAACTGTGAAATTTACATTTTCTATCACTTGTGCCACATGTTAGTTGGATCTGTGGAGCCTAATGGACAAAGCCTTCATCAACAGATCTCTATCATGTTTTGTGAGAGACTGAAATTAATCTGATGGACAGGTGCATGTTTGATGTGTTCCTAAGATATCACACCTTCTCAGTCCATTCTACGGGTCTGGAGAATGGAGGTCTGACTTGTGAGTTTTATTTTGCTTTTCTAGTGTTCATTTCACTGTTTATGCGCTGACTTCTGTGTCTACGTCTATGTCTGCCAGTTGATTCTCAGTGCCGTGTGGCCGACATGACTCGGTTTATTTATAGCAACAAAACATCATTCTAATGCCAATGTAAAGGGCAGATGCTTTGAAAGGTGAGGCAGTTGTATTCTGAGCAAGAATGTTATCAGCAAGCTGAGGGAAGAAAGAGAAGAGGGCGACTTCAGGAGACAGTCGAAAAGAGGACATAAATAGCATTTAGGGTAAATACATAGCCACTCTTTCCAGATTGCTTAATTCAGCTGTTGTCTAGACCCACACAGAGATATAAAGTACAGTATATACTGAGACATAGTCTGGGCATAACTGCAGGTGCTTTAATTAGAAACTAAATAATGCAACAGAATGGATGAGTGAGCCTAAAGCGGGAAAACGGACTGGTGGTCAGACTGAGGGGGGAAGAAATGTTTCTTAATCATAGCTTTGTGCCTTGGAGCATGGTAAGTTTTTAATGAATGATTGAAAACCAATCATCAATGGTGGTATATTAATACTGCAGGATGCCAGATGACCTTTTCCTTTGAACTGAGTGAAAAATGACATTCCAGCAGAAAAATTTGACGGCTTTTTTCTTCTTTTTTTTTTTTTTACTTATTATATGTTTCTCACCTCCTATAGGTTTCAATTAAATTGCCCTACTGAGTTCTTCACTTAATCTCTCTCTTGGCTTGTGGCAAAGTGTGAATTTGTTTTTTTCTGGATGCCATTTTCCAATTTAATAGAAGTGCATTTATGTTCGCCTGTGTTATGAATTAAAATGGAGTTTTTTATGGGCAGGGGTGCATGCTGCCATGGTTGAGCACCTCTTCATTTAAGCGCTCTGTACCTTGAAGGTGAAGAGTGCGGAGCCTTTGTGAACTCCATAAAGTGAGTTGCAAGAGTTCTGCGATCGGTGTTGTTGAAGGTAAGGTTCCAAACTTGCCCTTGAAGAGGTGCTGGCTCCTGGTGAATTATGGATACAGTTAGTAGTTCACTGAGAGGGTTATATTTTTTCAGGAGACATTAGAGTCTCCGTGATGAGTATTATCTCCATTAGGAGAGACAATATCAGGGCCTATTATATGATTCATTTTATGAAAATCCAAATTAAAACCCGGCCTTTTGATGCAACTGCCTTGGTAATGATATAAACAAAATAACACAATCATCCCTCATATATTTTATGACTCGAGAATGAGTCATGGCAGCTGACAGATCAGAAATCTTTTAGATTTTTTTTCAGCGCGGCCTTGTGGATCTGGCCTTCCCATTCGGAGACATTAGAGGCTCTAATGAGGACAACCCAGTGATCTGTGGACCATACAACCCATCCTCTCATTTCTCCACAACATGAAAAGACAAGCAGAGAACCGCCTACAACACTTCCCCACATAAGCACTGTTGTGGCTGTAACACTTTTTTGGAACGACCCAACATTCCCTGGGAGACAAGGCAATCTTTCACATCAAAAGATGTTTTGTTCATGCTGCCCCTGAAATTATTCCCAGCTGATACATAGCTTGTTAGCCCCCAGAAGCCTTTCCTGGGACATTTGGCATGAAGAGAGACAGTTACGTAAAGGCTAATGAGCGCTTGGCAATGGATTGACAGAGCCCATGGGCGTCCTCGGCTGATGGTTTTGTAAATGTGTCAGTGCGTAGATACACAAGTGTAACATTATTGTCTAAAATTAGTGCATTCATGTGTCAGTCTTCAGGCCTGTGCTGATGGCTTGTCATTCATGGTTGGTTAAATAAGGCTGGTCAGTCAATCTGTGCCTTCTAGTTAGAGTCTTAAAGAACCTTACGTTTAGTCACTTCTGCCTGTGGGTAACACGCTGCCACCCTCTGCTGTCTACGGGCAGGTTCAAGGCCCTGACAGGACCCAGTCATGCTTTGTTATTTGTTATCCAAGAAGATTATTGAAACTGCCATTGGACTGTTCTACAAATAGTTGAATGGCATGAGAACACAGAGGAGGGGTGCTGAATATGTATTTGATGGCTGTATATTAGTTGTAGTCTGGTTAATTATGCATTAATTATGCAGGTAGGATTTATGGTATTTGTTGTGTGTTTGGGATCATTATCGTGTTAAAAAATAAAGCTATTGGTATTGCAACAAGATCTCCAACACTACTGGCTAATATGCAGCCCCAAAACATGACAGTCACAATCTTGACAATTTTTTTTAGAGACAGTGTTTTACCTCTCTCCTGACCTCCTCCATCCATAATAACAATTATTTGAAGCAAAATTTTTAAATTTGGATTAATCGCTGTATACTATACTTTTTTCCTACTTATTTTTTGGGCCAGTTCTTGTTATTTGGCATACCTCAGGCTTTTCTCTCTGTTTCCTTTCCTTTCCAACAATGGGTTCTTGACAGCCACCTTTCCACTGAGACCGTTTCTGATGAGGCTTTAGTCAACAGTAGGTAGAACAGCTGAAGGGTGGGAGGGAGGTGCATCTCTCAGGTCCTCTATTGGGTCCTTCCTGTTTGGTAAGGACATGACTTTCAGATACTGTGCATCTGCTGTAAATAGCTTTTTGACTTGCAAGTTCTTCTTTTGTCTTCCACTTTTCTCAGTATTTTCAAGGTATTAGTATTTCAAGTATTTCACTGCACTCTATATTAGAGATATGCCAGGTTCCCAGATAATAGGTCTTTGGGAATCATCTTGTTGGTGCAAAAATACTATTTTATTATTATATTTTATTTTTATACCTTTGGTAAATTCAGTATATTGGAACAAATTCTCTGTTTGTGCAACAGTCTGCTAGTAGACACTATCTCTACTTTCAAGATTAGGCTTAAAACTTTCCTTTTTGCTAAAGCATATAGTTAGGGCTGGATCAGGTGACCCTGAATCCTCCCTTAGTTATGCTGCAATAGACGTAGGCTGCCGGGGATTCCCATGATGCATTGAGTTTTTCCTTTCCAGTCACCTTTCTCACTCACTATGTATTAACAGACCTCTCTGCATTGAGTCATATCTGTTATTAACCTCTGTCTCTCTTCCACAGCATGTCTTTATCCTGTCTTCCTTCTCTCACCCCAACCGGTCGCAGCAGATGGCCCCGCCCCTCCCTGAGCCTGGTTCTGCCGGAGGTTTCTTCCTGTTAAAAGGGAGTTTTTCCTTCCCCCTGTCGCCAAAGTGCTTGCTCATAGGGGGTCATATGATTGTTGGGTTTTTCTCTGTATCTATGAAGCGCCTTGAGGCGCCTTTTGTTGTGATTTGGCGCTATATAAATAAAAATTGAATTGAATAGTAACAAAGTGCATAAAAATGCAGTTTAAATTTTATTCACTGCGAAGTTATCTGTTATGTATAGACACAAAACTGATTCATTCCTGGAGTAGGTGCCTTTTTATGCTTGAATGATTCTTAAGTCACTGTTAAATAGCTTAACAAACAGTGATGGGAATAACGGCGTTACAAGTAACGGCGTTACTAACGGCGTTACTTTTTTCAGTAACGAGTAATCTAACTAATTACTATTCCTTTCGTTACAACGCCGTTACAGTTACTAACAAGAAAATGCGGTCCGTTACTATTTTTCAACAAACAGACGGTTGAAGCTGTGTTCAGTTTACCGCATCTTATATCAGTTGCACGGAAGTAGCAACGTAGCGTCACACGTTGGGGTGTGTAGTTAATGTGTTGTCTTGTGTAGTTAGTGTGTAGTGTTGTGGATAGTTTTGTGTTGTGTGTCAGAACAATGAGGCAACTACTGTCTCCAGGTAGAAACCTGCTGCTGTCAGACCTGCAGCTTTCAGGCTGTGATGTTCTCCTTTATAGTTGACAGAAAATTTTTTTTGGAGTGGCACAAATAATTTGTGTGGCATCTTATTCAATGCAGAACAGCTGATTGTTCTGTAAATAGTTTGAAATGGTTATTTAAAAAATCAAGGTAAAAGGTAAATGGATGCAAATAACATTTGTGTTTGCAAAACCTGTGCATAGGATTTTAAAATTGTCAATTTATATTTGAATTTAAAGTTATGAAATATATATTTCATAACTTTAAATCATATAATTCATATATCATATAATTCATTAAACATGTTTGTGGTTGTTACAGTAAAAAAATATAACTTTTTCTACTCTGATTTTATGTTTTTTGTCTGATTTTAGATCAATTGTGTTAATACAGTATGTAAAAAATGAAAACATGACTGTAAACTCAGACACGTGAGGTTGTGCTGAAAAGAATGATACCAAACAAGGCAAAGTAAATCGTTTTTAAAGGTGAAATGTGGAGGGAAAATCAAAAGTAGTTAAAAAATGGCCAAAGTGAGAAACCAAAGACATTACTCATACAGTGTGACTTCACAATAACAAGGTAGTCACACCCAAAGCACACCCTGCTTTCCTCGCTGTTTTACTCAAAATGGTACTCAGTTTACTAAATTGACCACCAAGCTACAGCGAGGAAGTCTTAAAAATAGTAACAGAGACAATAAAGTGTTTACTGAGGTCATAAATCAAATGGCAGGGAATCATTTTCTCAATAACTTCTATATAATCAAACTTATTTTTGCAACCATAGCAGCCACCCACTGTTGGCCATTAGAAAGAATGCATGTCTACATTAGTTTCACACACATAACATAGAAGGAGAATGAATCGAAGGGTAAATTGCAAATTTAGAATTCTTGGTAACGAGTTAGGAAGAAGTGCTCAGCTTAGTTGAAAAGACAAATTACTCAATTTTATTCATTCATTACACCTTTGCTCTACATGTACTTTTCCTTTAAAAAATACAAATGCTGTCTTACAGCCCTGTCCAAGGCTTTTGAACATACACTGGAATCAAGGACTGACAAGGCAGGTTTTAGTTATTTAGTTATCGTTGCTAAGGTACGATCAGACAATCATTCTTAATCAGATCAGTGGAATGCTTTTCAAATGCTTTAAATAGGAGAGAAATGAGGGTGACCGTGAGTTTCCAGAAGTAATCAGCGGGGGCATTTGAAATGCAAAAAAGGAGTTGAAAAATTATTCTCTCTCATTCTGCTGCATAATTTCGGTGAGGCAGTTTGGAGGAAAAAGTGCAGAATATAAATTTTACTCTTGGAGATTTGAAGCTGGGACGTCAGCTGCGGTGAGTTGTTTTCTGAGATGTGTCGTTTGCTGGAGTCAGCATTCTTGATGGCCAGATGATTTTAGAGCCCCCATGTATCTGCCACAAAATGTGGTTTTTGCTTTGGGTACATTTGTTTTGCAAGCATTTCACATTTTTCCTGCAACACCCCTCGTAAGCTGCATTGATTTGTCACTAGAGATATTAGCCTGTCATGACCTAGGTATATATTTTGTGGAAAGATTAACACTCTCTCCTAAGCTCTGAGTGCGGATGCCATTTTCCGAAGTGTTTTATATTTTCTTCCTTTTGTTGAGGAGTAAGAGCCAAAAGTCTTGAGCAGAATACTTTTGCTAATATGTAGATCATTTACTGAGCCTTTCCATCTCCTCACACTTTTGACTTTATATGTAATCTCTCTTCCTTTGCTGCAACGGCTGCATCTATCGGTTGAGTTTTGATCCCTGTGGAAACTGCAATTTATACTTGAAGTTTTAGTCAAACAAACAAACCTGTGCTGACGCTGCACAGCCATTAAAAAAGATGAAGTATATTCACACCCTTATTAGCACAAAAAGTACATGCAACTAGGCTAGAGTTACGTTCTGACAAGCATATATCACAGATGGCAAACTCTGTTAGGTAATTTTCAGATGTGCAAACATAGGAGTGGAATGAAGTGAATTTCCTATGTACTGAGATACAGCAACAGAAACAAAGGAGGACGAAAGAAGTGATGCATGAAGAAATGAGCAGGAAGGAGGACACAGGAAAGGTGGGGCTCAAAAGATCAAGACATCGCATTGAAACTGCGGGAGCTTAGTGTAGACACAGCAGGAGGCTGGTGAGGGGAAAATCATGTCAGGGAATATCATGCTGTCACAAATCATCCTGCCATCTCTCAGCTGAGATTGATCTGCCAGCCTTCTGTTACTCAGCCTTTACTCACCCTGAGTTTTTTTACCTTCTCACAACGCAACTGAAACATTTCTCTGTGTGGATTCGTGCTGTCGTCACAAGCAAGTCACTATGGCACCAGTGTGGGATCACGAGGTCAGCGCTGTTACTGGACGTGGCAGAAGAGGATTAGTGGCCCAGTAGGGGGAGAGAACAGCCGCCCTGCAGTGGAGAACCAGCTGGTCAGCAGGCCGGCGAGCCCAGCTCCATCTGTCAGTCACCTGCTTGACCTGCTGGGAGGTCTGCTAAATCTCTGTGCCTCCCGTAGCTCCCAGAGATTATGTCACCGAATTTGGCCGTACCGTGGTTCATCTACAATGACAGTGAAATGAATGTGCAATTAAAGTCACATTCTTGACGCGCCTATATGCCTGCATGTACTGAAAATGTTGATGAAAAATTTGACAGGTGCCTCTTGCTCACCGATTCTCTATTTAACATGCGGTATAATGTAAAATAAAAAGTTCATTTAACCTCCTAGGACCTGGCATCCACATATGTGGACATCACATTTTGGGTTGTCTAGACCAAAATACAAAATTTTGCTCTACAAGGGCCTGATATCCACTTACGAGGACGTTATACTGCCACTGCTCTATCAAAATTTAAAACAAATATCCTCATATGTGGATCTCATTTTTCTCAGAAACAAAATTCAGGTAAAAAAAAAATAATTGGTAATTATTTGTTTTTACATTCATCAGGTCCCAATCAGCCCAAATAGCAAAGAGAAATTAAAAATGTGTCACATGAAAGAGTTCGGGTCTTAGGAGGCTAATAGTGAGAAAAATCTAACATTTCACTTCCTTTGACAACTACCTTGTAATTGAAATTCATGTTTCACTTTGGCATCGTTAGCACTGTGTAATATTTGAGGTCACTATCTAAAATAAAATGGTCAACAATATAGTTAGGGCACATGAACACTCAAAGGACACTTAGTTACATCTGCTAGTACTGGGTTAGACCTCCCTTTGCCTTCAGAATTGAATTAGTGCTTTGTGGCAATTGCCTTGAGGCGACTGTTGTTGCGATTTGGCGCTATATAAATAAAACTGAATTGAATTGAATTGGCATATATTTAAAAAGGTGCTGGAGACATTCCTCTGAGGTTTTGGTGTATATATTGACATGACATCTCACAGTTGCAGCAGATTTTTCGGCTGCACATCCATAAATCAAATGTCCAGTTCTACCACATCCCAAAAGTACTTGATTGCATAGAGATCTTGTGACTGTGGAGGTCATTTGATTACAGTGAACTCATTCTAATGTTCATAAAAACAGTTTGAGATGATCTGAGCTTTGTAACATCTTTGTGTTACCCTGTTGGAAGCAGCCATCAGAAGATGGGCACACTGCAGTCATAAAGGGGTGGACATGGTGAGCAATGATACTCAAATAGGCTGTGTCATTGAAGTTATGCTCAGTTGGTACTAAGAGGCCCAAAGTGTGCCAAGAAAATATTCCACACACCATTACATCACCATTAGCAGCCTGAACCACTCATAAAAGGCGGGATGGATCCATGCTTTTGTTGTTTACCCCAAAATCTGATGTGTGAATGTTTCAGCAGAAGTTAACACCCATCAGACACAAACAACACTTTTCCAGCCTTCTGATTTTCAGTTTTGTTGAGGCTGTGCAAATTGAAGCATCCGTTTCCTTTTCTTACCTGACTAGAGTTGCACCTGCTGTGGTCTTTTGCTGCTGTAGCCGATATGCTTCAGTCTTCAGAGTGTTGTGCATTCTGCATGTTTTGGTTGTAATGAACAGTTATTTGAGTTTGGTGTTTAAACAATACTTAGCGGGTACAAAGGAGAGCAGAGTTTGGCAAGGAAACATCAAGTCTCATTATACCAGAAAATATTTTTCTAGTTTTCTCTTGCCCAAATTTGGCGAGAAGTTGTGATTTATAGCCTTTGTTTCCTGTTGTATAGCTGGCAGGAGTTGCACCTGGTGTGGTCTTCTGCTGTTATAACCCATCTGCCTTAAGATTTATTGTGCTATACATTCAGAGATGCTCTTCTACATACTTTGGTTGTAACAAGTGGTTATTTGAGTTACGGTTGCCATTTCAATAAGGAAATATCATTAGAAAGAAATGAACATGACTTATTGATTTATAGAATTTAGTATTTGGCTGTTAGGCTCAGATGGCCCGTCTCAGTGGATAGGAATCCAAGTGGTTATGGAGATTAGAGCAGGACCGCTGGTGGTGGCAATGAAGATGGAGGATTGAATGGAGCCTGGGTGATGACAGGCGGTGATGGGGAGGAGGTGGGTTGCACGAAGGTATCTGCAAAGGAGAATAATACAATGCACAGTGAGTTTAAAGTATGCTGCATGAATGCTGATTGGCCTGAAGAAGGCCAGGAGAAATATGATTGGACTAGACCAGTGATGTCACAAGCAGCTTGACAGAGTGGGAAAGTAGAAGTGATGTGAAGCTTAGATTTAGCTGGCAACACCTGGGAGCAGACAGATGTGAGACCATAGAGCTTCCTTATTGAACTTACACATATGCATTACTAAGCTCAGTGAGGCATTTTGGTCCAGAGAAATGCAACTCACTGGATAATTTCTCTTTTTCATACCAGTCTTTGTAAACAGATGGTTGTGTGGGAAAATCCCAGCAGATTAGCAAATCCATCAGAAATACTCAGACCAGGCTGTCTGGCACAAACAATCATGCCACGTTCAGTCTGTGAAATCACCTTTCATCTCCGTTCCCGGGCTCTCTTTGAACTTCAGCTGGTCAACTTGATCATATCTATATGGCTAAATACTCTGAGCTGCTAATGGAATTGGCTGATTAGATATTTGTATTAATGAGCAGCTGAACAACTGAGAATACAGTCCAATAGACACTGCCAGTTCAGGTGTGAATATATTTTTCTGTTCTTGCTTTAAGAAAGGATTATAGATTATGTATTTTTAAAGCATGCAAAATCTTTGCTTGAAATTACTGATATTTTCTGCAAAACCTGCCACATATGATCAGCAGCTCAGCTCCTGCAAATCAGCTATCGGGACTGGAGTGAGTGAAAACAGCAAACCTGGTGGCAGCATTTGAATTTTCAGCCTCGCATGTGGCCTGAAGGTTCAGTCAGCTTCATCTTGGAGCTTGTTTGACCTTTGAGTGCTTTAATCTTTTAATAACCGATGAGATGACATTACTTTAACGCAGTGGGCGATGGACAAAAAGCTTTTCCTTTGTGTGTCGGATGGGATAATGAAATCATTCTGTAATCTAGGGACAGTGATTTAAACCACAGCTCGATGGATTATGTTACAGTCAGACAAAAGGGAATAATTTTAAATCTTTATCTGAATTAAGGCCTATCACTAGATGCAAAAACATGTTTTATTTTCATGCACTGGCCAGCTTTAAGGTTTTGAACATGAACATACTTTCAAACTAGTGGAGAAAGTATACAAAATACACATTTAAGCATTTAAATTATGCTAATTAATTAAACACATGCACTCAAAGAAAAATACAAGAGCGTTGCCATTGCTGCAGCCTTTTACTAATTGTGAGAGTGGAGTGAGTTGCTAACTTTTATGTGGATAAGCGCATCAAAACAACAGGCTTCGTAAAAATCCTCTTCACAGTGTGTTTAATGTTGAGTTCAAACCAGTTGTTATTGGAATCTTTCAGGACTTCCCAGGAAATGTTATTTTCCCAAGCCTTCAATCACCCCAGTTCTGTCACAGCTTCTGCTTCTTATCTCATCCCTACCCGAGTCAGGTACCAAAACAAAAGGCGTTTTCTCTCCCTCCGTATTTGAAACAACTCTGCATTTTGTTTTTACTGCCGAATCCCTCTGACAGCTGTTGTGGGTTCCTGTCAAAAAGCATTGTTTCAGTTTTTTTTAATTCTATTATTTCCCAGTCTCAGTCACACTAACAAGGAGTGAATAAACAGAAGGTAGAGTAGAAGAGCAACAGCACTGGAAATGCTTCTGCCCAAGAGACTCAGCAGAATTCTGGAGCTCAGAAAGGTTAAACTTCATGGCATGATCTTTCAAATTGTTTTCTCCTTCGTCTGATATACATGCAGAGTTGTCGAGGAAAAATTATAAAGCGCACCAAGAGTTGGAGTAGCACTCTTCAACAATGCCTCAGTTTCTCTCATGTTGCCGCCTTTGTGCTCAGCGCTGAAAGCCGCTGTCTCCCCCCAACAATAACAGATGTCAAAATCATGTTCCCTTAAAAGTTTATAACTGCTGTGTGCTTATTGCAGTCATCGTGGTAGAAAGCCAGTTGTGTTTGATTGACTGTGACTGTGATTGGCAGAAACTTGGCTCCATTGTTTGGCCACTCATGTTATCACATTTGAGAAGCGCGGCTAGCCTGAGGCAGTAAAAAGCAAGAGGGATATTGGCTCCTGAGTAGCTGGCATCAAGCCTCTTTCAGACAGGCAATTCCAGGGGAGCAATTGTCTGGTTTAATTGCTCCAAAAAAGAAAGACGGAGAGGAAACTAACAAGCTGTCTACAGAATCAGTAATTTACAGACTCAACGATAAAAACAGTTTTCTATATTTCTTTTTTTTTCTTTCACTTGACTCTCTCTCTCTCTTTCCGTTCCAGTTTCTGTGAAATACTCACATGGCAGGCTGGTATAATTTGCAGTTGTGATTTGCGCAGTGGGACAGAGACGCAGTGATTTCACTTACTCTCAGACTGATTTGATGGGCCAGAGCTATCTACTACCTCTGCTCCGGGCACATTTCTAAACTACAAAAAACACAGAGGAACACACCTTAGCCAAGATAAATTGTAGTGTCTTAAGAGCACATGGCAATGTAAATGGAGAACCCAACCAACCAACCAAATTCTGTATCTGGCTCTGCACAAAAAATGACTTTGCTCCATTTTCTCCCCCAATTTCTTTCACAGATCACAAAAATTCTACTAGCTCAACAAGCTATTCAGATTATAACAAACAACACTGCAATAAATTCCTTCTAGTCATCATCAACTCCTACCATAACCCATCTTCTGTAATTATTAAGGGTTTTGGTTTGACAGGCAGGTAAAGTGTTATTGCCGCGGGTTTCAGTTCAAGCAAAATTTAATATTACATAAAGATAGCCAGAGTAAATGTGAAACAAGTGATGATTACATTTATTAAGGGAAAAAGGTTATCCAAACCCACATGGCCCTGCTGTGTGAAAAAATAATAAAACCTAAGAACTGGTTGTGCCACCTTGGCAGCAAGAACTGCAGTCAAGCATTTGTGATAACTGGCAATGAGTCTTTCACATCGCTGTGGAGGAATTTAGCAGATTTTTTTTATAGGATTCCTTTTATTCAGGCACCTTTGAAGGTTTTTGAAGATAAACAACCTGTTTAAGGTCATGCCAAAGCATCTCATTGACTTTGACTAGGCCACTCCAAACATTTATCTGTAGTTAATTTTTTTTAACCATTCAGAGATGGAATTGCTGGTGTGTTTCAGATCATTGTTGTGCTGCACAAATAAATATGCTTGAGCTTCATGAACTGATGTCTTCATGATTTTCTGGTAGAGAGCAGAACTCATAGTTGTCCAGGTCCTGAAGGAGCAAAGCGGCCTCCATCACACTACCACCATCATGTCTGACTATTGATAAAATGCTTTCTTTTAAATGAAATGCTCTGTTAGTTTTATGCCAGATGTAAAGGGATCCACACTATTTTTGCCCAAAAGTCTTGGGGATCATCAAGATGTGAGGCCTGCAGTTCTTTAGATGTTGTTCTGGGTTCTTTTGTGACCTCCTGGATGAGTCGCTGATGCGCTCTTGGAGTAATTTTGGTATCCCCCATCTTTATCTAATAGTAAAACTTGTTTGATGATCTAAAACATCTAAGTGTGACAAATCTACCAAAAACTACAAAATCAGTGAAGGTGGCAAACACTTTTTCAGTGCATTATAGGTCTCTACAGCATCTATCAAACACAGCATTTGATCCATTTTACATTTACAGTGGATTATTATTACAAAAAATTCAGTGGCATGTTTTTCACTGTTGTTAAAAAAAGACTGGCACTTTGGGGTAATTTTCCGGTTAGAGTTACCTGGATTTGAGTTGTGCATAACAACCTACAATATATTGAAGTAGAAAAACAGCCGGCACCATAGTGTCGGCCAAATGTAACACAAGCTTTCGGTCTCGCCCTTTCCATATATTGCTGTCACACAATAGCTTCACTTGTAAACAAAATTATTGTTTTTATTGAATTAATAACCTATGAAATCTGATTTTGAACCTTGGCAATATGCAAAAGGAATCCTAAAATAAAACGGATAAAACGGGATAGTTTAAGTGCAAAATGTGTACAGTATCAAATCAATATTCCATGGACACAAATACACACAACATATTCAATAGTCCTGCCAGGATGATTCATTCATCATCCTGGCAGGATGACGGTTGGCTTCATGATTGCCACATGAAGCCAAGCAGAGGGAAATGGGCATTAAGAGGCGCAGACACATGCACAAAGAAAGAGAAAAAAATTGCTTAGCATCTGTGAGTGAGGTTGTGGATCACTGGCCTATTCCTCTCCCCTCTACAGCAGCCTCCATCCATATTCATAACAACCTAGAGCGATGGCAGAGGGAAGAGGAGAAGGGAAGAAAGGGGCACAAGGAAGGCGATTTTCACTGCAAGTTCAAAGGAAAGATATAAGGAACACTCGGTTATGTCTATATTTGTCATGAAGATATCTTTTTCTACCATCCTACGTTTGCAAACATGAATCAGAGTGCAAACTAGAAGCTACAAGCAAGACAACCAACGACTCGGCTCTTAATATCAATCTTTTAAACATATCATTTGCACCGCACATGGTTTCAACTTTGTAGACTCAGCAACAATACGCAGGGTGATTTAACAGGGATAAGAGAACATTTTCCAGTTCATAACCATTAGCGCTGCAATTAAATTCAAACGGATGTAACAGCTCAAACAAATATGCACAGAATGCATGAAGGAAAAGGTCAATTAATCACCAGCGGAGGAGCCTCAGACTTTTGTCCATTTCTCAGATGGACTGTTTCACATTTCACTGATCTCTAAAGAACGGATTATTTTTCTTTTTCAGGAACAAGATAGCCATTTAAAACACGAGGGGAGAAAACAATTAGTTCCATGAGCTGTATGTTTTTGTGAGAACTAAACTGCATTTTAGACATTGAGAATCTAGATATCGAAAATGATTAGCGTTAACACAGGTTATTTTCTTCAGGGCTGTGTGGTGGTCAAGAAGTTTTATAGTCAAGGCTTAACTCTTAGTTTAGCCCATTTATGCTTTTCAGGTAGTCCTGAAGTGATACATTTATATTGCATTTGTTGTAAATTTGACTTTGATCAATATGACAGAACAACAGATTGTTTGATGATATTCCAAGGAAGAACTAATTCAAGTTAATTTGGTTTTATTTATATAGTGCCAAACCATAAACCAGCATACGGCCCCACCTTTAATCCCAGCTAGACTGTCTTGCTATTCATTGCGTTAAGCATTCGAGCAAAGCTCTTTAGGTTTTCCTTGTTCTTTTTTGTACTTGTTTATTTTTTATTAGCACTGTGCTGCATTCCAGTGTTGCCCTGGCACGAAATGCATCTGTTCTGCATTTGGGCCAGGGCAGGGCACAAGTTTAAAAACTTGAAGAAGAAGTCTCTTGGATAAGTGACCAAACGTTTCTTCCGCTGAAAATGCTACATCCAGATGAACAGAATCAACTCTTTGGGATTTCCTTAACTGGATGATGTAAATAGAGGTTGATCATTAGGCTCCAGCCAAAGTGCTTCCTGGTCAGCTGAACACTATCTTAAGCAACCTCCTCCCAGAAAAACAAACAATCCAACATGCTTTTCTACTCCATCTCCAAGGAGATAGAGATGGACACATCAAAATCCTCAGAAAAGCTTGATTATTAACTTGTATGTCTTAAACACAGAGAAACATGGGGGAAAAATATTAGGTACACCTCACTCAGCCCATTTGATTGTAGGCATAAATTTCCTGTTCTTAGCCCAATGCGATCATCTGTTTTGTACTCTTTTTATACTATTCTCTGTAAACTCTGGAGACAGTTTTATGCAAAATTCATAGCAGTTTAGAATTTTCTGAAACACTCAGATCAGCCTGTCTGGAATGATCAACCATGCAATGTTCAGTCACTTAAATCATGTTCAGATGCTCGGTTTGAACTTCAGCAGGTCATCTTGATCATGTCTAAATGCCCATGCATGCATTATCATTCTGCCATGTGACTGCCTTATTAGAAATGTGCATTGTACAGTAGCTGTACCTAATAAAGAGGCTGGTGACTGTATATAGACACAGGAACACTAATCATTCTGTGTAAATCTCCATGTTTCATCATTTCAGCTTCTTTAAAGGAACTGTGTGGGCTGTAAAAAAAGTGTTTTTTATTGATCTCGTGCAAGTTGGACCTTGATGTTAAAACAGTGAGACATGCTTGGAGTTTATTTGGCATTGATCGGTCTAATGGTATCACATGTGCTAATGGCTGCTGTCCCATGCAGTGTTTAATGATTCATTTATGTTTGAATGCAGCATTTATGGAATTCACAAGATTAATGACTGCCTAGAGAACGATTCAAACACACAGGCTCTTTCTTTCTCTCTGTCTCATAGCCATGCAGTCCCTGTGGGACACTTCATGTTATGTATAATGTGTTTCCATGTTCAAAGCATTTTCTTAAGGGTTTTAAAGCAGACATTGCTGATGATCCACTTGACACTTGACGGAGACCACGCGTCCTCTATCTAGCCCTGGACAGCAAACTTACAGAGTCTTCCTGTGGATGGAGAGAGATTTGTGGAAACATTTTTCACACATGTGGGCAAAAAATAAAATGAAACGCTGCTTTTAAAAAAATAATATTGCCTTCCCTTGCTGAGTCTTGATCTACATCAAAAGTCCAGGGGGTGGTTTGGAAACACTTTAGACTGAATTTATGACTGGAATGGCAGCTGAGGTGATGACTCATCCTTAATTAGTTACTATTCTTGTGCTTTTTATAATTACCCTTTTAAAAAATCACAGAGGACAAATGCATTACAATAAAAACACACTACATCAGTCCTAATGGGCAATATCCAAGTAATGCAAAGGCTTACAAGAAAGTGCAGCTACATATATTATATGGTAAGCAGATGTATTACGAACTTAAGGCGATCAATAAATAAGTAAAACTCTTCTAGAACAGTGGTCCCCAACCTTTTTTGCGCCATCGACCGATTTATGTATCGACAATATTTTCACGGACCGGCTTTTAAGGTGTCACGGATAAAAACAACAAAATAAAACCAGTACCGGTACCCAAAAAAAGAAGAGTTATTCATAAGAATGGGAAAAGACCCAGGGAAACCGAGTTTATGATAAAAACGATAAAAAAATAAAAATAAAAACCCTGAAAACCATAAATTTCACACCAGAGCCTCAACTCTCGCGGCCGGGCACCAAACAGCTCACGGACCAGTTCCGGTCCATGGCCCGGGGGTTGGGGACCGCTGTTCTAGAACATATATGATCAGATTTATGCACATAGGCAAAATTATGATCTACCTGCAAAACATCAACTTACAGCATATAGTGATGTCTTTTTAAGGTTATGATCAGTGCACTAAATTCTAAGAGGCAAATAAGGAAACACTGAAAATCAACTTTACTTATTTTGGATTCAGCTTCTCGGGTGTGACAGTTTGTTCCTCTATTTTCATATCTGCATGAAAAAATATATACCTATTTGGGGTACTGGACGTGGCAAGCTATTTAAAAATGTTTTTCACTTAGAGACCAGGCATGCACCATTAATACTGAAACGTCCAATCAACACGAGGAAGAAAGTAAAGCTGACACAACCACTTTCTAATTAGTGTATTTATGTAGCTGACACTTCAACTCAAATGTCTTCAATCACTTTCAGATGGAGAATCCAATTCATGTTCAGTATGTCCTCTGCCCACACTAGCTATTAGCTACCTCCGCTTGCCTAATTACTGTCATTCATCCTTTATCAATGAGAAGTTGTGGGAAGCAGCTGCTACCAGGTGGCTGTATTCTCATATGCATGCAAATATAGCAGTGCATGCACGCACACACATATAAACATTAATATTGCATGCACACTCCAGAGAAATGACACTCAGAAACACCATGGTGATTTTTTTTTGTTGCGTATTTTACATATTTTAAGTGATCTTGTGCCAATATCACTCATTTTATTTGTTATTCCCACGCTTCCTCACAGATCACATAGTATAGTGTGCTAAGCCTGTGTGCGTGAGGAGGGGAGGGGGATGTGCAGGAATCTATTTGAGGCTGCCTCTCTGACACTGAGGTGATGACATATTTTATTAGCTCCTGCTCAGGGACCGTCAAGAATCTCACCTGAGAACTCAACTGTGACATTGTGGATCCTGAACTTCTTTGTTCCTTCTCATTCCCTCTCATCCGTCTTCCAGTCCCATTTCAGCTTCTTCAAATCACCCTGCCTCCATTTCTCCCCGCCCACCCCTTCCACACCTTAATCCCTCTGTTATTCTTACTTCACTTCTCTCCTGCTCCAGTCGTCATATCCCTCACTCTGCCTCGGCCTTTTCGTTGCATCCCCAACAACTAGTCCCTGTTATCAGTAAAATAATCCCGCCACGCTGGGCTTCCTTCTATCAACCAGCCTTCTCTCATGACAAGTGGCTAATTATGTGTCAGTAC
Source organism: Simochromis diagramma (assembly GCF_900408965.1). Taxonomy (NCBI): domain Eukaryota; kingdom Metazoa; phylum Chordata; class Actinopteri; order Cichliformes; family Cichlidae; genus Simochromis; species Simochromis diagramma. The sequence continues at coordinate 10,424,195 of NW_024387030.1, forward strand.
AGAAAATGAAAGGTAAACGGACAGTAGATAAAGCCATAAAGCTGTCAACTGTTTCACTTGTGGCAAGAGAGGAGGAGGATTGGAAGAAAGGAAGATGGCGTGGATTAGCTGTAGAGGTCAGTAAAAGTGAAGAGCACTGGAAGGACGATGAACAGGTGGGGGGATTGTGTAGAATTAGGAGATTGGATGAGTGAAAGCAAGCAGGACAAAATGAGTAGAGGAAAGAGGATATAGAAAGAGATATAGGTGCTATAGGAAGGAAAGGGTAAAAGGTCAGAAAATGATGCGAGAGGCAAAGGTCACAGGAACTTTTCTCTGTGGCCACTAATAAAGTACTCCAGTCAGACTTCTTGCATGTACACATAGGCATGAAGAAAACACACACATACAAAGGGCAGTTAGACTTCCTGATCGATTGAGCCGTACCCTGCTCTGACGTTTCAGCACGGCTCATGATGAATGAGTTGACATACGAAGGAAAAGAGAAGAGAAAAGAGGCAAAAACAAACCTTTGGCTTTTAAATCTCAGTGGTTTGTGTCACACGTGATGCAGGATGGGGGGTCAGTGTGTTTATTAATGCTTTTGGCTGCTTTTTGTCTGTTCGTGCATGTCTGAGAAAATACGGCCCTGGTCATTTTTTCTTTTTTCTTTATGTTTCAGAAGCTAAAATTCATTTAATTAAGGTTAAGTACAGATCACAGTTAGAGTGTCCACTTTCTGTACAACTCTAAGTGCTTTAGTCTACTCTAGTTCATGCCAAAAAAATGGGTGGCTTCTCACTTTCTTCCAAAATACAATTTTTTAGAGCTCCAGAAATAACTCGTGCAGTATTCATCTGCTTTATTTTTCACCTGAAGGCCCAAAAAATTGGTCACTCTTGAAAGAAACTTTTGTCAGCTGTTAGTATAAGAGCTACATCCTCGAGTGTTATAGGCACTCACATCTGTCGCAATGTGCTTTGTGAGGCTTTGTATAACTATACATCCTCACTCCTACTGGCAAGTAGTACCGCTGTCGTTGCTATACACTTGAGAAGACACTCATTACTCTCATGTCAGCAGGGATGTCACTTTAGAAGGAAAATTTTAAGTGGTCTTAAGTGACAAAAATTATTCAGATGAATCCCATGTAACTGGAAAAAAAAATGCTCCCACAGTGTACACAATATACTTCAATCACATGCCAGCGACTCAGTGCTTTTAGGCATGTAGACATGGTAAAATGGTAAATAGTTTTCTAGTTTACCTGAGCATTCAAAGCACTTTATAGAACTTACCTCATTCGCCCATTCACACATGCACTTTTTTTATGCCTAAGTGCTTTCTATCTAGCATTCATAGATTTCCATACTTCGATGGATGCATCGGAGAGCAACTTAGGGTTAGTAACTTGTCCAAGGATATTTGGCATGCAGACTGGGCCACCGGGGTATTGACCCACCAACCTTCTGATTAATAAATTACAGATGACCTGTGCTACTTCCTGAGCTACATGGCCAAAATGACCACAATGACTTGAAGTTTAAACTGAACATCAGAATTGGGAAAAAAGGTGATCTAACCGACTTTTAGCATGATATTATATGTTTGTTGGTGCCAGGCAGACTAGTTTGAATAATTTAGAAACTACTGATTTGCTGGGATGTCAGAGGTCAGAGGAGAATGCCCCGACTGTGTCACGCTTATGGAAATAAAACTTGAAGGAAGTAACTCTGATAACTATTCATTGCAACCAAGGTATGCACATGTTGTACAGCAGCAGAAGACCACACCTGGTGCCACTCCTGTGAGCTAAGAACTGAAAACTGAGTAATACAATTTATCCAGGCTCACTAAAATTGAACAATGGAAGATTGAAAAAATGCTGCCTGATGGCTCCTTCCTGCAGGATAATGCTCCATGTCACAAAGTTCAAACCATCTCCAACTGGTTTTTTGAACATGAGTTTACTGTAGAGCACCTTTGGGATGTAATTAAATGGGTGACTGACATCATGAATGTGCAGCTGAAAAATCTGCAGTGATATTGTCATGTCAATGTGAACCAAAATCTCTGGGAAAATTTTCAGCACTTTTTTGAATCTATGGTAAATAAAAAATGGCCTGTATTTCTATAGTGCTTCACTAGTCCCTAAGGACCCCAAAGCGCTTTACACATTCAGCCATCCACCCATTCACGCACACATTCACACACTGGTGATGGCAAGCTACATGTTGCCACAGCTGTCCTGGGGCGCACTGACAGAGGCGAGGCTGCCAAACACTGGTGCCACCGGGCCCTCTGACCACCACCAGTAGGCAACGGGTGAAGTGTCTTGCCCAAGGACACAACGACCGAGACTGTCCAAGCCGGGGCTCGAACCAGCAACCTTACAAGGCAAATTACAAGGCAAACTCCCAACTCTTGAGCCACGATTGCCCAGTAGGGCGAAGAAGCCAACTCTGAGTGAAAAAGGGGGTCCAGCTGGATATTGGAAAAAGCAAACCTAACCCCATATGAAGGGTTAAGTTTGCTATGGATGATTAGTAATTATAATTAAATATATTCAAAGTGTTTTCATTATGTACAGTTCTGTGCAAAGCAAACTGTGTAAATCTCAGTGTCTGAAACTTCACCAGAGCTAGAGACAGACTGGAGCTGCTCCAGCTTAACCCAGCACAAACCATCCATCACCTCTCAGCTGATGGTCCACCTCTGGCTGCCCTGTCATTGCCACTCAGACAAGGCAACACTCACACAGCAGCCATGAGAATGACTGTTGTGCACCGAAAAGGGCACACTGACTAATAATTGAAGCCGTGCCCATACTGAGGTTGGGACTAATTAGCTGTGTATCCAAAAATGTGACTTCCATACTAATAGAGGATATTTTGTTTGCAGCTATTCCATCTACAGCAGGTACGGCTGACAACAGTGCATTCATATTTCCTTCGGTGCAATCATGAAATGTTAACATAATGTAATCACTCTCACAAATATTCAGTGATGATATTAATTCTTCATTAAGGCAATTAGGAACAAGAGCATCCAATCAATCAATCTCATTAGCTTCTTTGTCGAGTAGCCCTCCTCCTTTCTCTGCATTGCATACAGCATTTATTGCCGTGTTCCTCATTTAGTGTCAGTGCTTATTTAAGTTATTGCATAGCTATGAAAATGACTGCTCACAGATGGCTTCCTATTAAATTCCATATAGGACATATAAATGAGATTATTCGTCATGGGGATGATAACTATGCTGTTTCCTGAGGATGGCTTTAATTTTGTATAGAAATGACAAAATACAAGTCCTTATTAAGGAGAACAATAGGTACTGTAGCTGACGGTAATTCAACACTTGTTTTACACACAAATGTGCACAGCAAGCTCATATGACAAAACACAAATCTGAAAATCTGTTTGCTTCTGAAATAAGAACAACATATTCTCATTCCTGACTTGTTACATCCTGATGCCTGGTGTGGAACCTTTTTATGCCATATCTTATCCTAGTGGGGCCCATCATAGTGTGACTTTTCAACACACAAATGACAAAAATTGATAAAAATTTGCTGTTAGGATTCAGATTGGATGGTGAATGACTCAATCACACAAACCTGAATGCAAAGGCGAGGCTTTTTTCTGATTTTATCTGTTGGTTTAGGCAGTAAACTACTTGTTTGCAATCTGCATCAAGATTTCCTTGGTCATCAGTTATGTGACAACACTGGCAGAAAACTTTCATCTGCATCATCATTAACTTAAGCGTAATTTATGGTCCTGCAAATATGTCAATGCAATACATGTTTCTGGTTTGACAGTGAGCTGTGAGGGGTTTTCATCTTCAGTAAATGTGCTCCCATAAAGTCCTACAAAATCAGTTCACCAGAAAACTTCAAAAAATAAAGCATGAAAAGCACAGACAGTGGCTGAAGTGGACACATTTCATTGTTTTTAACACTCGGCGCCATGACAGCTCTGTATGTAATAACTGTCTTTTCTGCAGAGAGCTGACAGACCAACAGCAGAACAATAAAGAGTGGCCCACACACCGGTAGCACCACATACAGTACTTTGTAAACCTTCTCCATCTACAACACTGCTCTCTGCAGGTACAGAGGTTATCTTGGACCTCCTGCGGACTGTGAACAGCCTCCCCTGCTGAACCATGCATTCTGCTTAAGGCAGCACTCTCACAGACCTAGAGTCTGGCTGATGACCCCCTGTGGTTGACAGGTTTCTGGTTGGCGACTGGTTGCTGGAGATTGCTGAATATATCTCATTACAGAGGTGTACCATGCTGTGTCAAAAACCAACATGAACCCACATGCAAACGCATGCTAACTACTTGTAGAGTGCTGGTGTAACTGTGAAAAATGAGGCACAAATTGGAAGAGGGGATTCATTTTCAAAGTAAAAGCAGTGTCTTTTAAAACATGTTTTTAGTAGCACCGCTTTTACTTTGAAGGCCTCACTTGCTAGATAGAAGTCTCTTCTTTATTGGCTGTTATCTCAGGAGTTTAAGTTGACACTGTATTGAATCACAATTGTCTTCTAGGCAAGACATGATTTCTCAAAAGCAGATAGTATGTTAAATTAAAGGTTAGCACTGTAACACTTTCCTCCAATTAGAAAAATATCCTAATTTAAGCTACTTATAATTCTAAAAGCTACATAAGAATATATATCTACCACCAAATGCAAGAAGTTATATAAATATAAATATAATGCATTAAGCTGAGCTACCTGCAGAGAGCATAAATTAGTAACAACACATTAATTAGCTTTTCTTCTTTTGTTCTCTCCATTATTTCTCTTCCCTGTTACCTACCATATTTTGCTCCCTATAAGCTTTCACTTTAACAGTGTTTCTCGTGCTCTTCTTCGTGTGACACCTGCTTAGTATTTTGTTTAATGTTTGGCTTGGCTGTTGCATCATACAGCTTTGCATACACCAATTTTCTTCTGATGCATTTAAATACACTACCAACTTGACTGACTGCACTTGTGACAGTCGTAGCGATTTGTGTTTTTATGATTGTGCTTTGACGCCCCTGTTTTCAGACATGCATGAATGGCAGAGAACGCAAAAAGTACCTGCACACACTTTGCATGCATTCTCATACTTTGCCATCTAATACACCTCATCCACTACACACACTTGCACGTACAGTAACCTCAAGGGACCATCACTCAAACTACTGAAGAGCAACAGGAGGCGATTACTGTGATCTATCTGTATTCTCGTTGTACTCCAGCAATGGAGCCGGCCACGGTGATGCCTGTTGAGTTGATTTTTTAAGAGCTTTAATGGACTGGCGAACCACAGATGTGAGTGGTCTCTGCTGCTCTATTTTGTAGAAGTACTCACATGCTCTCTCTCTCTCTCACACACACACACACACACAAACACACACACACACACACACACATGCGCGATCTGGGCCAATTAGATAAATCTCATAAGTGTTGTAACCTATAGAAATGTGAAGTTTTGCATTTTTAAACATGCAAATGAGGGTGGTGAGTCTCGTTGCACATGTCTAAGCACTCCGGTTCCAGCTACAGGGAGTAGTACAGGCTCTAGTGACCACTATGAACACTTACATACAGGGGAGCCTCAAGTGTTGATTACTACTTGTGTTACACACAAACATTTTAGAGTGCTTTAAAGGCACCATTATTATGTTGTCTGAAGGCTACAATCACATTACTGCTGGAGCTGGAGACAGTTTAAGTGCATTTTTATAAAGAAGCCATAGCTAGTGATTTAGTTTACCTTTAGTCGATCTCTGTTATAGATAATACTCCGTAGCTTTCCCCAGGGTTGCATTAGTAACTCAGATCCCTTTGTGTCTTGTTAAACTTCACAATCCACCTCTTCAGTACATTCCACTTCTGGAAATGTAGTCTTTTTTTCCCTTTTCCCCTCATGTACTTCTTCAGCTTTCCTTTCCCCTCCAGCCCCTGCCTTGTGTAGTCTACTTGTGCAGCAAATTCAATATTGATGAGGTGGATCGATCAGACAAGCGCCACCCTTCCCGTTCTTTTTGACTGAAGGTCCTGAATAATCTATCCATCTTCCAGTATTCTGATACAAGCAATAAATGCCTGCAGTTAAAGATTCCCTCCACTTTCAGATGATAGTCTGCTGAGCAAAGGATTCTGACTGTCCAGACTTTATTCAGAGTGCTTTAAGGGACTTTTTTTTGTCATTGGAAAGATTTAACCTTTACTTTTCAAAAGACCTGACCTTTAGTCTATAGCGCTCTCACTTCACATACAGCAATCAAATCAGTAAAAAAAAGAACTAAATTATGTGTTGAAAAGCAAATCACAGAAGTAAATCATCTCTTTTCACACTGCGCCATGTTCTTTTGTGTCTTGTGTCCACTGACGTGATTTCGCCTCTGTTGTTATGAGTTGGGGTTTAATCTGGTCTCAGGGTCTCTAGAGACTTCACCGCAGAAGAGCTCTTCGACTGCAGCGCCTTGAGTATCAGTCATTATCGCAGAGGATTATGTGACTGTTGGTCTAATATAAAGCAATATCAATATCGTAGTTTGTACTACATCTGCCTCTCGTGGAATTTAACTAGATACAAGATACTCTGACGATTGCCTTTTCCCTTAGAGACTCTTAACTGAGTTACATTTTAATCTTCCACTGAATCTAAGCACCGTGACTTACAGTATCTAAATGAAATGAAGTGGTCTGCTCCCACAAAAATGACACAGTGAAACGGATCTGGCAGAGGAATAATTGTGGGGAAATCAAAATTGTGTTTTGTGTGCTGTGTTGTTGTTGTTCTAGTTAAAAAAGAAATGTAATTATCGATACAATGTGCTCTATACGCAGTGATATCAAGCTGGCTGTAGCCCGTATAGCCCGGAAACAGTCTGGTTGTGCAACATCAAACGACGGTAGACAATCTCATAATTCAACCCTACTGTAGCTGTTCCCGAGGGACTGAACTTGTCCAGAGCAGCTTTTTATCACAGACAAACCATTTTTAAATTGAGTATAATATCATAATGGCAGCCCGCTTGTTTGCTCATACTTGTTAATCTGACCACTAACAGTTTGTTTGCGTTCCTGTAATCCCCTGATAACAAGCCGGTGATGATGGTAATCAGCTGTAATTGTGAATTTGGTGTGATTTTAAAATTAAGACCAGAAGAGCTCACAGCTCAGGCCACATCTGAATAACTCTGATTGTCATTGATTGGCTTGAAGCATTGCTTGATTGTGTTGTGAGAGATTTTTGCAGCACGGTGATACACAAAACAAAAGCACACATACAGCTACATGAAACTCAATCATGTCAGAGGAAATGCTAATCATTCCCCTCCCCGTGAACACTTGAGAAGTAAACAGTGCTTATATAAATGTTCTCATGCACTCCAATACTTGTTAGCACCTGCTAACAAAACAAGTAGATAAGGTTAAATGGATTCTTGTTCTCGACCTTCTTTTTTGTCACCACATAGCAGCAGCTGATCGTGGAAAACATGTAGAGCGCATAGCTGCAAAAAATAACACATAGCTATCACGAAATGCACACACACGCATGCTTAAACACACACATTTGCACTGTTCCCGCAGCCTGGCTAGAGGTCTCAGAGACAGGAGGAGTGTGATGATGGATGGCTTGTATCTACTTCCTCCAGACAGCTGGTCTGCAGAGTGGACAAAGGGACAGGGAAGGCCATTGGTCAAAGCACGCTTTAGCCCCTATCTTAAATTGTGTGTGCTCGTCCAGGCTGTGTGTGTGTGTGTGTGTTTGTGTGTGTGTGTGTGTGTTAATGTACATCCTGGCTGCTGTCCTGCCTCTGGTGGAGGACTCCAGGCCTCATTCTCCCTTCCCATCTGCCCCGGCACAGCCTCCGCATCCCCCGGCTTGCTGTACTGACAGGCAGAGTTGCCACGGTGATGGATGACTCTGCGCTTAGTTTCAGTGTCAGAGTCCTGCACCTCTGCTACCTGCCATGTGGGTCCCTGTCAAAGACTTCCTGTCAGGTCAGCTATACTCTTTCCCCACTCTCTACCCCTTTCTTTGTATCCAGCTCTTCATCTTCATCCCGCAGCTTTCCCATTTCTCCTTTATTTAGCTCACTGCTGGGACCTCTTTCAAAAGTTGGAGCAAAGTGTAAAATTTCCCAGGTATGGGTTGTCAACCTGATAACTTCCAAGAAGGTGCAGAACAAAGAGACATGTTATGCCACTTCTGTGTTCTCTCACATCACACAGAGCAACATTTTCAAAGCAGTTCTCCATTTCTATATTCAGCCTACAATGAGGTTAAATACAAAGCATGTTAATGAAGTCAGTTTCCTTAATGAGCTGCACGATGTTAAGTCACTGCTCCCTATTTTCCCGCCAACACTTGGTGTATATTTGTGTGTGAGAGTCTGTGTAAGTCTATGAATATGTGCATACGTTACAAGTGCATTGCAATGTGTGGTCGGGTGTTCATTATACAGCTAGTTTCCTAAAGAGTGACCTCAGTTTTACACCACGCATTTTAAATACCGGCCCTTTGAAATGAGGTCCACGAGCGAGGTACTCACGAGCTTTGTCTTTGAATGTAATTAGCCAATTAGTCTCTTCTTTATTAGAGACCAGCAGCAGCCATGCGTCTCTGCTACTAGGGACTAGTTAGTGCGTTGTAATGAGCCTTTAGCTTCCGACTACGCTGTCAAGCATTATTAATAAAGAGGTTATTTGTGCAGGCCTTTGACTTTAAACAGTGTTGATACCACAGAACCATGCTTATTAAGATTTATCTGCAAGGATAATAAACAAGGTTGCATTATAAAATCAGATTACAGGAAGGTGAAAAAGAAAAAGGATAAAGTCACTTTTTGAAAAAAACATGAATGCAACCTCTTTTTTATTTTGTTTCTGTATCTTTTTAGGTTTTCAAGGCAAAGATTGTCACATTCTAATAAGCAGAAGAATGTGTTCAAAATACGCCTCCAGCCTATTTTTTTTTCCAATTACTATCAGATTACCCACATTTTCCCAAACCATTGTATCACACTATTAAACTGTCAGTAGAAAGAAGGAAAAGCAAAGACACGTGGAATTACTTCTTTACGTGGGGAAGATGAGAATATATTTAGGATTCAATTCTCTGTGCTGTAGTCTTGCACTGTAATCATAACGGTCTTGATATGCTAATAACAGAAGCAATTTGTGACAGGTTAGTTTTACAGTAATTGGTGGTGGATTTCTCTGAGCCCCGAATTGATCAAAGAGACAGTGGATGAATACAGACATAGAGGCTGCCCTCTGTGTGCCGGAAGGGAAGCTCTGAAAATGATTTAAAATACCATTACTCCAGTATTACCACCACCGACACCACAGGACTAGTTCTTGTCAGTCCTGTGAAAGTGTCAGTAACTCAACTTTGAATTCATGAATTCATCTCATCATCTCATGTCTAAATGATGAATATTGCATACTAGCAACCTCAAGAGATGACAAACAGGGCAAGAAGGAATTTAATACATCAATCTGAAAACAGATTAACTGAAAATCCCCAATGAAATGACAGCAACATTGTAACTTGGCAAAGTCTTAATTAATTAAGGGATTATATCTTAAGAATAATGCAGGTGCTCAAGTGAAAAGTTTCACCATGTATGGAATTGGTTATTAAAAGTTTTAATGTCAGCAGAGAATTTGACGAGCTGAAAATAATTCTTATGATGAACTTAGAGATTAACAGCTTCGCACAAAGACAAATGAACACGTGGCAAACACAAGAACCTCTCACAATGATAACTGCAGCTGTATCATTTCCAACTATAGCAGTACAATGCAACAAAGCAGCTTCCAATGAACAAAGACATTTCTTCAATACCTCATATCTACACTGACACAACAGGTGTGCCTGTAGCAGGTGACATGACAAAAATAGGCTGTTAAAATCACAGTTTTATGATGTGACATTACTATGCTAAACTGTGCTTAGTTTCAGACACAAAGCGACTTCCTATTCGCATTCATAATTCCTAATTATCTCAATTCCTGAACTCAAGAGGAAACTATTAAGATCCGGGTTGAAGTTCAATGCAGAGTATTTGAAATGCTTTGGCAAGTAATCCATCCCAAATTCTTCTACAGAAACAAAAATCACATCATAATTGCAGCGAGTGATCATTCACTCTATCCATCCATGTATCCATTCATTTTTTCCCCACTTATTCAATTCAGGGACCTTGTGTGGCTGAAGCCTATCCCAGCTGTCGCAAGGTAAGAGGCGAGGTACATCCTGGACAGGTCGCCAGTCTATTGCATGGCTAACACATACAAACAGACAACTGCAGAATCATCAGTGCATACAGTGCAGAGTACACAGAGACAACTTGTAAACTCCACACAGAAATACTTCAGCCGGCAGGTGGATTCAAACCTCGGACTTCGTTGCTGTGACGTGACAATGCTAATGCTAATGCTACCACTGTGCTACCCTGATCATGTGTTGTTTTGCTGCATTTTCTTAATAAACGAGTGACACCTTTTTCAGTAACGACAATTCAGTTTGATGTGATGGGTTGAATGACTCAGGTTTAGGGCTGCCACTACAAAGTAAGAATGAAGTGAATGGCAGGAAGTGATTGCCAACATGTTAGGAGCTGTGTATTATTTCTAAATAAACCTAAATAAACACAGGCCTAATACTAGACCTGTGTGACTGAGGCCTAGTAATGGCTTATTAGCACTAGCTAAATTTTTCATTTACAGTGATAAACGTCTTGTCCTTCATCTCCCAAATGGCAGTAGGCCTACTACGACCCATCCAAATTAAAAATACATGTAAGTCTTGCTACTTTTGCAGGTAAAGAGGGGGAATCTACTGTATGTTAAATGTATGTTTAAAAAAATCTTTTGATTGCTAAGCTAACATAAATAGCATGAAGCATACAGAAAAGTACCAGACGAGTGCTACAGTACAGAGTGTCCATGGTCTCTGCAGCCATAAAGTATCTGAAAGCTATGAGGTAGCTTTCACTAGAGCAATGCTTAAACTTCCTGCTCCACTTAGTCACCCATTTAAGGTCATGAGTCATTCGCAGAGTCAGCTGTTTACTTACAACTTTGGATGTTAAAATTGTCTAGATTTAGCACAACAGTTGAAAGCTGTGTAATTTCAGGTAGTCCTGTCATGCATTCTAAAGGTGTACATTTCTACACATACAAAAATGTAGCATTTATATCATGTTTGCTGCTTGCTGTATCTCTTCAATATATCTGTCTGTACTGGGTCCTTGTGAGCAATATGGCAAATCAGTGAACAGGACTGCTTTATTGCACCACTGCATTCTTATGCTTTTCTGGATCAATGATAGAAGTAATTTCTCACATATTTAATTTTCTGCATTTTCCAAAATCACATCTTCATTTTAAACAGCTTCTCAAGAAATTTACATTGTACTGCTCTGTTGATATAAAATAGCCTTTTCCTCTAGAACATATCAGCCCTTCTACTGCACCCCAGTGTAAGAAAAAGAAAATCTGAGCTTTAGTGTCCAAATATACAGTTTTTCAAATATTCTATAGAAGTAATTGCAAAGAGGAAAAACATGCAGGTGAAGAGGCTCTGTGAAGAGGTTGTTGTCTGCTCGAGCCATGTGCTTTGTGCCATTTTTGTTGGATGAGAAACCACTCCAGCTTTGCCTGCATCACGACACAGGTATACCAACTGTATGGAAATTCTGCATAACAGCAGTCAAGACCTGAGCTTATCTCAGACATACAAGTGTATAAACTGCCTGGGACTCTTTACAGTCTAAAATTTGATTGCTGTCTCTCTCCCCCACGTTCTCACTCTCCCCCTCTCTCTCTCCTCACCACAGCTTCTCTCCACAGCACTTGGATGAGCGATGCTGCCTCTGCCTCATCTTTGACTGGCAGAATAAACACTGTTACCACAACAGCCATGCTGGGAGACAAACTACAAGTAACAACAGAGGTAGACAGACACACCACAACTGTGACAGTATACGGAAGGAAAGATAAAACTGTGACAGTGTAAGCAGACATTGGTGTGCGAGCCCAGGAATGATAACAAAGTTAGGAGGCAGATATACAAGTGTAATAATATAAGAGAAAATTCAGATGAATATGACAGTATGGGAGAAGAACTGGCCAGAGAGATTTTGAAAGATGATAGTTGGTGGAGGCAGTGACACTGTGACTGAAAGGCTTACTGGGACTATAATCATAATAGGGTTTGTATACTGTGGTACTGTTCCCAGCATTATAATGGTGAAGGAGGATGGAGTAATGATCTGCAGAGGCACACAATGACAATATTTAAATGGTGTTTAGAGCCCAAAGAGCTCTGTTGTTTTGTTTATTTAGATCCCCATTAGCTACCGTATCGTAACAGTAGCCACCGTTAGCAGTATATCAATTAATATTTTAACAATACTCGATTACCAGCAATTACATCAATAAAGCAATACACATTCATCACATTCATTCTCACAGGAGCAGCTAATACATAACTTAACCACAGCCTAGACACAAATCAAAGAAAGTCTAATACATGTGCTATATCTACATAGAAATTTTCTAAACAAAAAAATGGATCACGTAGTGCTCTACAACCATGTCAGTACTTCAAACTTTCATCCATCCATCCATCCATCCATCGTTTGCTTCTAATCTGGGTCTGTGGAGCATGGGCAGTAGTCTAAGCAGAGTGCATCTAGATGGACACCAAGGCATTCCTAAGCTAGCCAGGATCTCTTCTGTCTGTCTTGTTCTGTCCTCAGGCGACATTCCAGTAAGAAATTTCCAGAACTTCTCCTTACCAGCTCCTCACCCCATTTCCAAGCAAGACCTAGATTCCCTTCAGAGGAAACTCTTCCACGCCTCTCGTATTGATGATCTCATTCTTTTGGTCACTACCCAAAGCTCGTGGCCATAGGTGAGGATAGGAACTGCTCTCTTGTCACCACAACAGTCCACACGCCAATCTCCTGCTCCACTGTCCATTCAAGACGCTGAAAAGATTGAACTCCTCAACTTGGGTCAGCAACTCGTTCCTCACCTAGAGTGTGAGGAGTAGAGCAGGGCGATATGGCCAAAAATATTTATCACGATATATATTTTAAAATTTGCGATAACGATATAACTGACGATATAATTGATGCGAGACAAAATACAACTCCACAACATTACTAGCGCAAAAAGACAACCTTCCATTTATTTTCACTTAAACAAGAAGCTGGTTTTTATGTACATTAAAGCTTTATAAAAATGTAACAGTGCAAATGCAAATTCCTTGCTGAAAGTTTAACCAGAAGGCATTTCCAGTAGAAATGTGCTGACATATCCTGAGCATAACCATGTATAATATCCACTGAAGTTAAAAAGAGGTGCTTTGCAACATTAAACTGCTGTGTGCAGTACGTATTTTTCGGACCATAAGGTGCACGGGATTATAAGGCACATTAAGCGAAACAAAGCAGTCAGATAAATCAAACTTTATTAAACTCATTCTTCTTGCTTCCTCCACTTCTGTACCATTGATTCATTAATGTTGAATTCTCTGGCAGCTGCTCTATTCCCATATTGTTGCAGTATATTAATGACTAACCTCGTATTGTGGATGGATTATCTCAGTTGTTCTCCTGACTGAAGTTTGGTCCGTTTACAGCATCCTGCCATGCGATTGCATTTGTCTCTAACTATCAGGAACCTTAACGTTAACTTTTATAAGTGGAAAAGTGTTACGGTGTGTTCACACCGAACGCGATGGACGCGAATAGAGCGTCAGGTTTACATGTAAAGTCAATGGAAAAGCGCGATGACACGCGATTGCGGCTCCCGCGAAAATTCGGAAGCAGATTTGCGTCGCCAAAACGCCAAAACGCCTGAAACGCGCATCAGTCTAGCGCGTTTGACTCGCGAATAAAACCATGCGCGTGAGTTTTTGTGTTGCATTTTGTGCATACGCTTCTCCGGGACATCGGTTAAACACGCGTCCAAGAAATTCCGGCAGTCTGGAAAGAAAGAAAGGAGAGAAAAGATGAAGATGATAGTTCCAGTGATCCAAGCCATCAGTGAATCTTGAAGTGTGATGTTTTCTTACGTGGGGACAGATGCTCGTTGAATTTCAGTTCGTTTTCGATGAACGTCATGATATTAAAGTCCCCCACATGAAGCGCTTCGTACAGCACCACTCCCATTTGCCACACCGTGGTGGGTCCAGGCCTGTATTTTTTGCCCCAGTAACATTCAGGAGGGCTGTGGATAGGTGTACCTAATAAACAGACACAATTACAATTTCTTCTAAAACAAAAGGCACAAATTGCTACATCTGTGAAGAGCAGGAGCTGAATATGTTACCATAGAAGAAGCGGAACCGCGATCGCTCCGTAGCAAAGCAGCTCAGTCCAAAGTCAATGATACGAACTCGAGGCACGTCTGAGCCGGTCTCAATCAGAATGTTGTCACTCTTGATGTCCCGGTGAAAGATGTGTTTCTCCTCCAGGTCCTTTGCTGCATCAACCAGTTGCTTCAGAATGACCTGGAAAAGATGAAAAAGACAGTAATGAGTCAACAGGTTGATGCTTCTCTGATACTCTGTGTTTTGATTGAATGCTGTACAGTCTAAGGCTCTTCCAGTCAACTTACCTTGGCCTTTTCTTCTGGTAAACATCCTCCATTTTCTCTTATGTATTCAAACAGGTCCACAGCGGGGACAGGTCTCTCCTGCACCAGGATCAGGACTGGACAGACTCAAAGCCTGTGAGACTTTTTACTTTCTGACTCAGTCTTACTCAAGGAAGCATGAAGCCTGAGTCATCAGTAAAAAGTATAGTATAATTGAGAGGTTCTGCTCCTGTGGAACTAGCTCCCAGTTTAGATTTGGAGACACATGCTGTCTCTACTTTTAAGATCAAACAAAACTTTCCTTTTTGATTAAACCTCAGGTGACTCTGAACCATCCCTTAAGCTTTGCAGGCTCAGAGTGCAGGATGCACAGAGGTTCTCCTCCACTGTGTACCTCTCAGTGCTGTCATCTTCTCTCTTCTCTTTCTTTGCATCTCCTCAATCAGTTACAAGCAGATACCTGCCCGCACTGATCCTGGTTCTGTCAGAGATTTCCTACTGTTAAAAAGGAGTTCTTTCTTTCCGTTGTTGCCAGTCACTTGCTCACAGGAGATTATCTGGTTGTTTGATCAGTTATGAATCTGTATTTGTGTTTGTAATAAATAATCTATTCCATATTTATTGATAATAATTTATAGGGATGGGTACCGGTATCCGGTGCCATGATGGCACCGGTTCTGACATAAACGGTAGTAACCAGACCAAAAAGCAGCGCACATTTCGGTGCTTTTTTTTCCTGAGCTGTGACACACTTTAGATTCTAGCCAATCACTTTACGTTTCTGAGGATAGTAGGCGGGTCCACGTACGTATGTTCTTTTAGAGCAGAGCTAAAATGCCCAAGGCGAAGCGGTCAAGTCTGGCTGTACTACACAGCAAAAGATGCAAACTCAGCAGCCTGCAACAAGTGCTTTAAGGTGATACTGTGATACTGTCAAAGGAGGTAACACCTCGAATCCGATGAAACACCTGGCGACGCATAGCGTTTCTTTTAAAAGCCGAGAAATGCGCCATATTTGATAGCTTGCTGCGAGACCTCACACCGAGCGCATCTACTGCAGGTGTGGTGCCTGTTATCGGACCCGGAGTTAGCAACATCCCCCAAAAACACGAAGAGGAGAGTCCTGGCCCCTAGCCCTGCCAGTGTAGCAGAAATGATGACGGATGATGATGGCAGCAGCAGCCGTTCTTCTCTGCGTGAGTAGCTTAATGTTGTTCGTGTGTGATTTACGTTGAGTAGGCTAACCACATTATTACATTAATGCATGTAAGGTGAACTAGCAAACATCATCATAGTTACATGCGGCTGTCTTCTTGTTTGATGGCAGATACTCCCTTCACCCTGGCCAAAAAGGCTAAAATGACCAAAGAAAAAGTGGAAAACAGTTCAACATGAGAGGTTTTTGGACAAAGTTTGTATTTTTTCCATTGTTTAAGCACTGCTTCCAGCCAAGAGTGATGCCATATGTGCCCCATAGCTGCAGAAAAGGCTAACATTGTTATCTTTTTACAAAAAAACAGCTGAACATGGGAGGTTTTTGGACCAATTTTGTGTTCTCCATTCTTTAAGCACTGGTTTGAGCACCGTTTAAGCACCGGCACCGTTTCAAAAGTACCGGTTTGGCACCGGTATCGGATAAAACCTATCCCTAGTAATTTAGTATTTATTCAGTAAAGTTAATTGTTGTTATTACAGTGATTAATTGTTATTTATTTATACAAATACAATTAAACATTTAAAAATATATTATTTTTAAGTCAAGTTAAACCTTACCTTTGATCTTTGTATTCATTTATTTATTTTTAATATTGATTCCAACTATTAATTTTGCGCACTCAGCCAATAGGCATCAGTATAAATAACAAAAACATTGTGAGATGGACAGAATCAACTATCTGAGGCATGCTGAGATATGTTAGCATTAGGTTAATTTTCAGTTTACTGAGCTACTTGGGAATTACTTAAATACAATTATACCTTTTAAACTGTGTTACCGTTGGCATTTTTCATAGATTCAACCAAAAAAAAAGGAAACAAATGATGTGTTTTCATGACAGGATGCTACTAACAAAGTGCCAAAGATACAATTTAAAAATGGTTCTTTGCTAAGTTGTCTGAGTGTAGACAAAACGCTGGTTCATCCCTTGAATTAGCTGCCTTTGAATTACTCATAGGTCAGTGTTAAGTGACTTATGAGTGACCTAAAAGAAACATTTCACTGAAAATGAGTGAAAAGTCACCCAATGTCAAAAGAAAAACAAAAGAAAGCCAAGAGAACTATTAGTTAACACAGCGGTCTGTGCCCTGATGCACTGGATTATAACAGTGAGAGGTACTGGTTACTCCCATCTCATCAGTGGTTTGGTATCTGATAGTCTGGTGTTATATTTTGCACCGCAATGAGAAAAGGTAATTAAAACTGACAATGGACCAGCTGTCCCACTAGCGAGTAGATTCACAGTACACTTCCATTTTTTCAACCAACCAGAATAGCTCAAGGTCGGCTGTGCAGCAGGCAGGAATTGGACCTAAAACGCCAGACTTGGGAAACAAGAGGTAAACTTAGAAGCAGCTTTATTGCTTAGCTTTTACCAAAGCACAAAATAATAGCAGCTCAACTAATTCTCATTCACACAATGAGGAGGGAACCAACCATGAGGGAGAACAAAAAAGAGCAGATTGAGACTTAAGACAATATGTCCACACAGGATGATGAGGAAAATACTAAAGGTGAGCAGATCCATCCAGATATTGACAGTATTAATACCAACACTGGAAATGGTATCAGAGTGAGAGTATCGTGATAGGATTGATCCTTTGTTTCTGTCTTCTAAGTTCAGCAGCATGTAGCCCACTGAATGTCTTCAATTAGTTGTTTTTAGGAAATAAATAGATACACCTCTGACATGCACTCTGAAAAATATCTGAACCTTTTTGTGTTGACTATCATATCTATTTTATTTATATCCCATAGGACATTTAAACAACAGAAGTTGACCCAGAGTGCTTTAGAAACAGGCACATATACATTTCATGTTTAAAAAACAAACAAACAAACAAACAAAACAGTTTCAAATACATGAAAAGCTGAATGGTGTGTTTTGTTGTGCTAACTAATTATTGTGGAAATTAAAAATCACAGTGACTTAGTGGTTGTTAAAATTTAGAATTCAATGCAAATTCATCTCATAAATAATTACACACTGCTCTTTGATACATAAGCTGCTTATTAAAAGTTAAATGTATCAGTATTGGTATTGGCAATACTAGCCATTTATTTTATTTTGGCACTGGATTAATACCAAAATTGAAAGTATCGCACACCACCACTAAATATAAAGCACAAGAGACAAGAGGTCACCAGATGAAAACAACTACCAGTGAGACCAAGCCTCAGACATAATAACTTGACACAGACTCAAAACCAGTGTTGGGTAAGTTACTTTAAATTAGTAACTTAGTTGCATTACTAGTTACTTCTATCAAAAGTAACTCAGTTACTTCAAGTTACTCGTTACTTTCAGAGTAACTAGTTACTAGGGAAAGTAACTTTGGTTTTACTCAGAATTCTCTTGTTAATGTGTTGCTTCCGTAACTGGATACCCAGCCAGACTGCCAGTCTTCTAGCTTGCTTACTTGCCACAAGTGCACTGTGCCACCTACCAATAGAAGGGAAAAAAATTATGTGCACATTTCCACGAGAGAAATCCCACGCCTGGACCGTCGTTGACTGCCGCATGATTCTAGCCTGCTTTTTACATCCAACACAAAAACTGCAGTCGTGGTGCTCTCGATGTTACTCAGAACTCGGAAATTCTGCCTTCTGAATAGGAAGATGTAGGTAACAGACGACTGCAGATGAGCTGCTTACAGAGCTGGACTGGGACTGGGAAGTCCGGGACAAAATGTTCCTTTTCACCTCAATACGAAACCCGTAATATTTTCTCTGAATATGAGAAGATTCTGTTTTTTACTGGACGGTTGGCAACTCTAATAATTAACCTTATGAACAAAATAAAGTTCAACATCAGTAACATAGCACCCACCCAGCTGTATAGAAACTCCGTCATGCTAGCTAGCACGCAGTACGAAAAAGTCAGCATAACGAAAATAAACTCCACCTAAACTTGGTTTATATGTGACTCAGATGGACTGCAGGTCATAACTTCTTACCTGAAGTTCAGTTCACCTGATACTCGGACCGGCGGCCGCTTCGGGTCTCTCCTCTTGCCTCCCTTTTCCTTCATCCACCTGCTGGCTTCCACCACTTGCTAATGTTATTGAATCTGTGGAAGCTCCGCGATAGCCACCACACGAAGTAACGAATAACGAGCCTATTTAAATCCCAGTAACGAGTAACGCGTTCCTGGTTTTGGCATAATAACTAGTTACCGTGCTAGTTACCACAATAATAACGTAGTTACTGTAACGCGTTACTTAATAACGCGTTAGTCCCAACACTGGTGTTAGCCCTAAATCAGATTGCTGACCTCTACAGGATTTCCTTGCCTCCTGCCATATTGCAGCAGGGATGGGCTCCAGCTCCCCTGCAACCCTAAATTAGATAAGCAGAAGAAAATTGATGGATGGAAGTTGAAAAGTGACTGTAGAAAACTTCCTTGGGGTACTAAACTGCATAGTCATCACACCTAAGAATAATTACCATACATAGTGTATACTAACTTAACCAACCTAATGCAACTTTAATCTGTCCAGTTGGAGATGTTTTAAAGTTTTACAACTTCACCTTACTCAATAATGACTTGTGGTCAAATGCTGCTTTAGCAGGACCCGCCTTAGAAAAATAACTAGCATTAAGAAACCTTTTGATGTTTTTGAAATTAAACACATGCAAAAAGAAAATCTAAACAAAAGGTAGATGAGGAAATGGATAAACAGAGGAGATGGCAAGCAAGGGTGGAATGCAAACAGCAACAATAAATGTTACACTGGAGACAAAGCAAGAACCAAAAGAAAGCTGCACGAGAAAAAAATCTCAGAAAACAGTGCAAGGATGAGAAGTGTAAAAGAAGCAGACAAAAATGCTGGTGCAGAAAGGAAAGCAGTGAGGAGCAGCGCAAACAGAGAGAGATAAAGAAAGATTGACAAGCCAAAGGGGAGACCACAGCAATGTACATAGCATCAGGGTGATATTGTCATTCTATGCAGCAGCCCAGCTCCAATGTGCTGATTAGGAGAGCATCATTTGAGACTGACAACCTTGTTGCTATAGTACAGCATGCCAAACACATTCCCAGCCCCCATCTTTCTCCTTCTGTGTTCTCCCCCCGAGCTCACACAATAGCCGTCTGATGAAGACTGAATGATTGGAGGAGGAACGAAGTGAAACGTGAAAGAATTACGCCCAAATAAAAGGCAAAACACTTTTTGAGAAGCTGGTGACGAGGCCAGTGGAAAAAATATATAAAACCAGAGAGAGAGAGAGAGAGAGAGAGAAAGAAGAGGATGTGTGGAGAACATGGACTCAATGCAGCTGTAAGGGAGCGATTTTGTGCCAGGGAATATGCTAATTCCTCCTTTGTGTGAGCAGTTGATTGGCCGTTGCACTGCGCACCAGGCAGTGAGAGAAGGGGAAGTAGTGGGCTTGGACGCCTCTGTCTGGCATGGCGTTCATCACAGGCCTCATTTAGCTACACCATCACAGTTAGCAGCACTGGATGAAAAAAAGACACATTTTTTGTCAAATCCTCTTCCTGTGTCGTCATGTAGTACATCCAAGGGATGTAGGGAAAGAGAGGCTGGTTCAATTAGCAAGCTCCAGAGACAAAGACAGGAACAAAGATATTCATTAATAGTCACGCATGACCTTTATATGTATATGAGCCAAGCCTCAATCCACTGAGGGCCGGTTTTAATTTTGGACCTAAGGGATTCTGGGAATACTATAGGAGACTGAAATTACTTTAGTATTTCTAATGCCTTCTGTTACTACACCAAGAGCTACATTTGCAGACTTAAATATTGTCAAGAAGCCTCAGTATGTGTATTTTACACCTTTAAAAGAACAAATCAAAACACAGAGGTGCAGCATAAATGCTGCCGGCAGTCTCCTGATGTGCTTCATTTTCTGCCGCCAAAGAAGAAGTGGCTGTTTTATTCCATTTAACAAATTAATCACATGTAATCACCATGGTGTCAGATGTAAAATAAGCCTGAGTGGGCTTACACATTCTGTAATTCATGGTCCATAATGTGTTGTCATTCAGCATATTTCCTTCACACTATCACGCGTAATTAGACAGTCTCTTGAGAGAAAAAGTGGAGGCAGAGCATCGTAAGGCGGCATCAGCCTGTCAGCTGAGCGTGGTTGGTGATTAGCTGTCCATGCACAATGTGCACACCAGTCCTTATCACGTCACAGACCACACACTTGTCCACTGAAATCATCCTAGCATCGTAACTTTCTTGAAATGTTTTTACCCCCAAAAATAAATAAAAGGGAAATCTTGTGAGATGAAACAGCTATAACTGCATCGAGAATAAAGAGAAGCATTTGCTGTAATCTATAATTAATCGTTAATGCTTAATATTGAGTTATAATTCCTAATTTAACATAATTGGTTGGAGCTTGTTTCTGCTAGTATATGTGATGGATCGGGTCAGCAAGAGTTATTAGATTTTCAGCCTTCAAATAAATACAAACAGCCGCATGTGTTTCACCTCCTCTTCTTTTTGTCTAGAAATATTGTCAAGAAATAAAGTCTAAGCTAATTTTCTTTTTCACACTTACTCGGGTTCCACTCATTTTTATCAATTAGGGTAGACCAAATGTTAGGAGACCTCTGAGCCCTTTCCTATACTATTAAACTGACTCAGTGTTACTTTTTAGTGATCTCTCAAGTGTGGAGGTTTAATGAATGAATTTAGGCTGATATAATTCAACAGCATTGCAAATTATATCTTCAAAATTTTTACATCTTACATTGAAAGAGCACCTCACTGTGATACATTAAACAAAAAAAATGCTCATTATAGATAATCAAGCCTATCATGTTCGGGTCTATTTTACTGGTAACTTTTGAAAAATTGTTGAATTATTGTTGTTGTTGTCTTTGCTTCCTAAGATCAGTTGAAATTGAAATTTTCTGCAACCTTTTTTTAGCCTTTACTGCTTCTCTTTATGAATAGGACACTGTCTGTGTTTGTGCTTTACATATGTTACTGGTTTTGGAAATCATGTAAATTACTGTCCTCCGTACGCTGCTACTAAGTGGCCATCTCTGTACACCAGCAGACTTTCCCATTGATTGCTTTTTTTAATAATAATAATAATAATAATGGATTGCATTTATATAGTGCTTTTTGGGGCCCTCAAAGCGCTTTACAATTCCACTATTCATTGACTCTCACATTCACACACTGGTGAAGGCAAGCTACAGTTGTAGCCACAGCTGCCCTGGGGCTGACTGACAGAAGCGAGGCTGCCCTATCGCGCCATCGGCCCCTCTGGCCATCACCAGTAGGCGGTAGGTAAAGTGTCTTGCCCAAGGACACAACGACCGAGACTGTCCGAGCCGGGGCTCGAACCGGCAACCTTCCGGTTACAAGACGAACTGCCAACTCTTTGAGCCACGATTTATACATTTTTTATGTATAAATCTCTGTTTCTGCTCGTTCCTCCTTAACTGTGTGCGTATATGTGTAAAAACTACAACCAGTACAGCCTACGCTCTCACAATATTATACAAATGTTTGTCTCTAATTAGGAAAAGAAGGCTTTTAAATAAACTGCCCCCATTTCCTGGAATAATTTACAGAAGGAGCTGAAATTGTAAGAACTGGTGGGGGAGTTCAAGTTCATTAAAAGTAGCAAAAGAATAGCTCTTTTACTCAGTGTGACTACTTTTAATGTCACTCTCATAATGATCTGTTATTGCATATGATTTGTATGTTTGTGTTTACTTGTCTGGACTGAATATCGTTTGTATTTGTATTCACTATAACTTATAACTTAACTTCAGGTTGTAGATATTTTTTACAATGTGGAACTGCTAATATTGCACAAACGCAGGCATGTAGCTTATTTCACAGCTGAGATGACCGATCAAAGTTTAGGAAAGTGGACTCCAGACAGAAAATTTAAATTTTGTTTTACTAATAGTCTTTTGACTAAAATATAATTTGGTTTTAGTCTTAATTTTTTCGTTTTAGTCCATATTCAGTTGACTCAATATCATAAGATTATCGTAGAGCAAATCTGAAGTTGATTAAAGGTATAAAGTGTAAACGTTTGTTGTGTTTTTAACAGTGAGAGTTGTTCACCTTGGTTTACAAAGCATCTTATTTCCTCGTCTACTCTTCTAATCCTAACATTTTGTCACACTTTCATGGGAGCTAGCTGAACTCTCACCCGGGGGCAGATCAAATGTAGCTTATTTCTGATTGGATCGCTTCCAAACTCCTCCAATATTTCATTCGTTTCATCATTAGTTTTTAAATAGTCATCATCTAGTTTTCACCTTAAAAAAAAAACGCTATTAAATGAAATTTTTAGACAAAATCGATTGGTCAGCTTAATTTAAAAAGCGATCTAAGCAGACATTCCTTTCAAAGGTTCTGTCTAATTCTGCCTCCGTTTCCCCCTTTTGTTTGTGAGCGATGATGTTAGAAACAGTCAAGTGGAGCAACCGGCTTCGTCACCATCTGGTCCCCAGAAGAAGGAGGCACAGCAGTGGTCGCACGATATACGCCCACTCACAAGCCCACACACACACACACACACAAACTTTACTCCAAGGCCAAAGCCAAGATCTTGCTGCAGCACCTACTTGAACACACACACGCCAACACACATGCTGGCACCAATAGGAGCATTCACACGCACACAGAGACAGGCAGGCTTTTCCACCCACAGTTTTTCCGAGGTGCAGTCCATCTGCTCTCTCCATAGATTTAGATGGCAGAGTCCAATATGTGATACAACTTACCAGCTTGGTGTATATTACAGCCCCACCAGGCCCAGGTGTCTGAGGTAGGTATTAACCGCTAGAGCCTGACTAATACATCATAATGGCTGATAGAATCATCCGGTTGCATATTATGTTGATATTAGCAATACAGAAAAGATTTGCTTGAATTATTTTAGAAACAATTTGCCATTAAAATAACTGTCCACAAGGGAGCACTGGAAGGCTAATTTTTATTCCACAAATATTCCAATCATTCAGTTGTTGCAAGAAAATTAAAGTGTTCCTCATAAAAAATGTTTTATTTTTTAATAAAAAATGTTAATGTTTGCATGTTTTTCTTTATAATACAGAGAATTATATAAGGACTGTGTAAATACAGACCTTTACTGAAAACAGACAGGCAGTACTTAAGGTCAGAAAAAGCCCCGAGGCATGTTAGAGAACATTGACAGAGACATAAATAAAATATACCACCTCACTCTGAACAGAATCTGGGACATAGCCCGGTAACATGTACACATGTAAACATTACAGAGAAATAATCTATGGGGTGAGGGGAGCAAAAAAACAAGTTGAATGCA
The DNA here is from genome assembly GCF_900408965.1 of Simochromis diagramma. Classification (NCBI taxonomy): domain Eukaryota; kingdom Metazoa; phylum Chordata; class Actinopteri; order Cichliformes; family Cichlidae; genus Simochromis; species Simochromis diagramma. The sequence continues at coordinate 10,448,319 of NW_024387030.1, forward strand.
GGGCGCCACAAGCACGAGCATGCAAGGCTTATGTGCACAGACAGGAAAAATAAATTCCCACAGCATTTTAATTGCAAGATTTGAGCTAAAGTAAAGCTGATTGCTAACTGAGAGCAAACTACAGAAGAGCGCAGCCTAAGGTATAGAGCTTTGAGTGCTCAGGATGCTTGCTGCAGCTTAAAACATCACTGATGGCTGTTTCACCCTCTGACTCACTAAATTAACTCCAAATCCATTTACCAGGGTTGCAGCTTAAGCCCTCAAGTTTGGTCTTGGTCTTCAGCGGTTTCTTCTAATTGAGTTTCTAGTAATTACCACAAGGCTAATGCATTGTAAGTGCCTTCTAAATCAGGGGTAAAGATTTTGTTTCAGACTACAAGTGCACCCAATGATTGTATGCATCGGCATGTGAGGGAAGCTTTGGTATTAATGTGGAAAAAAACCCAATAACATACACAGCATTGCAGATTGTTGTGACAAGAAACTCACAAGCTAAAATGAACCTTGAACCACCTCTTTCCTGGTTCCCCTCTTAATCCCTGACTTTAGATTCAGAGTGCCAAGTAGAGGCATCCTGGCTGACACACTGCACAGGACTCTTTGATCTGCGCTGGCAAATTTGACAACAATGAGTGGGCTGACGCTGGATAAATACACTACAGCTGAACAAATTAGCTAGTTACCTGGCATTAACCATTTCTGGATACACCTAAAAATATCAAAACTGAAGACTAATAAAAAAAAAAGGAATGGGATTGTGTATACAGTTTCTCTGGCCTTTCATTTTCTTTGCTTTGTTGTGGTGGACAGGAGGGAGTGACAGGGAGCTCACGAGAGGCCTGAATAAGCACACTGCTCCCTTACACTTATGAAGTTGCCTGAGACCTTGCTTCTCTCTGAAGACTCCTTTAATTAGGCTTTAATTGCCTTATTAGCTCAGGCTATCGATGGAGGAGGGAAGGCAGTGAGAGAAAAAGGTCACGAATGGAAGACAGCTGGAGAGGAGGAAACTTAGCAGGGTAAATAAACAAGGGTGGGCAAAAGGGGCAGGGAGAGGATTGGAGCACAGAAAGAAGCATCAACCCACACATACCGACTCACTAATATACAGTCAGACCACATAAAGCACACAGAAAACGTTTGTATGCACATAGCTGTGCAAAGAGTTGGTTACTGCAAGCAAAAATGAGGCGGTCTCCGGTGGGAAAGTGTTGTCAGGTGAAATAAAAGACAAAGATAAGACGCAGCTCGGAAACATGACTGCTCCTTCAAGAACAGGCTCTGTGGCGCACCCAGGCAATTGACCCTTCACCCTGACCTCAGTATGGCAGGGGAGATGGACGAGGTAGAGGAGAGAGCTGAGAGGAAAAGGAGAGGCAGTAAGAAATGATGAATGAGTGGAAGCTGAGGAGAAAGAAATCGGCAGCTGGAGGAGGAATTGCAGAAAGGATAAAATATTCTTCTGAGGACTCTCAAGACTTCAAATGAAAAGCATACTCTACATTGTGATAAATTAACTACTTCAGTGTCTCACTTGTTTGCATGTAAGCCATGCACATTTGCAAGTTTAGCATTTGTCGTTTGTGTACTTGTGTACCTCCATGTCTCTTACCCTGCATCTTGCATACATGTGGCTCATACCTGCCTTTTAAAATTCATAGCCTGAACCTGGGGTGCTAGCTAATTTCATTTTCAATTTGTAAGTTGTTGACAGTGATCTTGCAAACATCATAGCTGCCATTTGTTATTTTCTCTACCCCGTGGCTAGTATTATCCATTTCAAATTTCATTCCAGCGAGACGGAGAACAAAAAAAACCTTCAAAGATGTGAAACTTAGTGGAGTTGAGGCCCAGCGCGCAACACAACACAGAAATAAAACCAACATCTGTTACACAGGCCAAGCTGACATTTTTTTTTTTATCACTGCTGAAGGCTTTACCAATCCATCTGTTGCTATATCCAACTCTGCCTAGTCAAGTGATACTATAAAAAGACGCCAGTGGGAGTGAAGCTTTTGCATAGAAGCATCTGCAGAGGCAATACGGCAAGGTACCTTTCCATTATAATATCTCCTCTTAATCTACCTCCCACTACACACACTCACAGGCACACTTTAGCTGTTTTGTTGTTTTGTCTCTACTGTATGTGCTCCTCCATGTGCATGCCAATGAGATTGTCCATCTTTGCTCTGTGGGTATTACCAGCAAGTGTGTGTGTGTTCCTGGTTTGTGTATATGAGGGCGCGGATGAATCAATCCATCAGGGAAATGGAAGAGTGTTTCTTCCATTCCTGCGCGTTGTTCCCCAGCCTCATTAGAACCCATTCAGTCAATCAAGCATGAATCCCTAACACAATAACATGCAAAGTGTTTTGTCTGCGTGTAATTGGCCTTGCCAGGGCTGTTTTTCCTCAAATGGTTAGCTGCAGTTGCCTCTCTCAGACCACTGGCCAAGAGCCTCGTCCAAGAAATGCAGCTGGCAAAAGGAGGAGGAAGAGAGGAAACAATAAAGAAAAAGAAACATAGAGAAGGAAAGATTTGAATAAGGATAATCCAGAAGAGTTTAATGGTCTGTTGGTCTTATCTGTGTAAACCCTTAACATTTTTCACATGGTTCTCCTTTTTCCAGTTTGTATGTGTGTATGTTGGATGTCCAACAGAAATGAATAGATCGATCCAAATATTGGTAGCATCGATACCAACTATATTGGTATCAGGTTGTGCAATAGGATCAATACTTTGTTTCTATCCCAGTTCAGCATGTAGCCCAGTGAAATTTGTTAAAGAGTTTGTTTTTGGGGGGAAATGAACAAATATACCTCTAACAAGCACTATGAAAAGTGTTGACTGTGACATCGATTTTATTTTTTATTTTTTAGCCCAAAGCACATTTGAACAAATGAAGTTGAAGTGCTGTAGAGACAGGCACATTTAAATTCCAGATCCCCCCAAAAAACAAACAAACCACGATTTCAAAACAGATGAAAAGCTGAAAGGTGTGCTTTGTTGTGTTAACTAATTATTGTGGGTAGTAAAAAATCACAGTGATTTAGTGGTCATTACAATATGTTCAGAATTTGCAAATTGATGATAATTCATCTCATAAATCATCACACGCTCCTTTCTCCTACATAAGCTGTGTTTATAAGTTTAAGTACTGGTATTGTTATTGGCCATATTAGCTCTGCATTTATGTCTAATAAACTCATGTCTGTCAACACCTTGGTTCTCACACAACCTTTTTAACTATTTTAAAGGGCTTTTTTGAAAGGGCTAAAGGTTTAAGAGACAAATTAGGGTAGGATATGAGTGCCAGGGAATGCACTATAAAAATGAATGCCCCCACAGAGACAGCCACACAAATATATGGGTTTGTGTGCCTGTGTGCGTGTGTCTGCTTCAGCAGGCACACATACAGCATTGTGTGCGGTCATGCAGAACTCCTGTCTGTCACAATCACACATGTTCCCCATTACCACGATAAACCAGTTGACATACACACATAAATGTACCACCCATGGAAGAGGTAGCGCACTAGCATTTGCACAGAAATGCATGATGGGAGATTGATAACACATCGGTGCAGAAACACGGCCCCTGCGGAGGGTCTGTTTGTTCGCTATGATGTGTGACACGGCTGACTGACACTTCCCTCTATACCGACCCAACAGCCAGTGTGATGAAATTGTGCAGCTACACTGTTGATTAAGCAGTGTGCGGTGTGTGCGTTATTACAGTGAGTTCAGCGGTGCAGTGTGTAGGTGTGTATGCATGCGTGTTTGCATTCGTTGTGTTCATGCTACACGTGCATCACAAGGAAATGAGACCATAATTATAAAAGGAATACACCTGACTTTGAACCAAAGCTTTGCATAAGTCAAGCCAGGCCACAACACCCACAACTGCTGAGATAATCATCAGTAGTCAAGTGCTGCCATCTAGTGACACAAAAATGCAGCTTTAAATAAAAAATGATAGTCTAGGCACAAGAAAATTGAGCTAAACTTGCAATAAACTTTAATTGATGAGGCAGTTTTGAATTGACGCAGCAGGATGTTTTCTTCTTCTTAACAAAATCCAGATTTATTCATGCTGCTATGCTTCCTGTGTCTCCTTCTCACTCCTCCCTGAATCTCTTAGCCTACTCAGATCAATAGCTTTGTTTGTTCCAGTTACACCTCCCAGTGTTTTCACTTGTCCCCCTCTGCAGGAAGTGAATTGGATGTCCTGTCCTGTGCAGTGGTTATGCTGTGAATCAAAAAAGCTAAATTAAATTGCCTAATTGGTTTCCTTGGGAAGGGTAAAACAGATTTAAATTGATTACCGGTAATGGCCTTTTGTGGAACCACATTGGCTTCTGCTGTTTGAGGAGGATTTAGCAAAACCAATTAATTTGCCTCACCTCTTATGTGCCCTCCTTCTGTCTCCCTTTGTCTCAGCCTGGGAGCTTTTTCATCGTTTGCGTTTTCCACTTTTTAATGCCCTTTTTCATACTCCCAAAAAATATGATGACGATAATGTCGCTGGATAACAATCATTCATGCCTAATTGGATGAATACTGTCACACTGGGTTCCAATAAAAAGGCAGAGATATTTTTCTACTGTCTGCCGTTAAAAGACTCGCCCGACAAAAGAAAATTTAAGTCTCTTTGAATTACCTTGCTTGTGCGTTACTGCTGTTGCTGCTTCAGGTGATGGTGGAAAAAGTAAGACGTCAAGGTCAAATTTTGTCACACAAGCTGATTAAATCCCTAATAAATTCTCCCTTTTTCTGTATCGCTGCCTCAGTTTTTCTCGTTCTCCCATCAGATATTATCACAGCCTGACCCAATGTGACATTTAAAATGGGCAAATTACAGGCACTTAATATGATATCATTAATTACAATGGGGTAACTATTGTGTATGATTAAAACAGATGTCAGGCACCTCAAGGGAAAAAGGAGAACAAAATTTCTCACTAGTAATAATTATTATCAAAGTCATTTTTAGATTCTTTTTTTAATGTTCTGGTCAGGAAATTATAAAATGTCTCAAACCACATCAGATTTTGTGTTCAACTAAGAAAAATCTATTTTCCCTCTGAAAGAACTCTTATTTTTAGCTTCACTGGATGCAGAAAATTTAAATGCAGTTAAGCTGAATAGCCCATGACAAATTAACAAAATAATTTCAAGCATTATAAATGTATTTATAGCTGACTTCATATTTTGTAGAGGGCTAAAGCAACCTTCCACTGCCCAAGGTTCAGCAGAGATGTAAGAATAATGACTTAAGTACTGCTATTTAGTTGGATTACATGCAAAACCCTTAAGCATTACAAATTACTGTAGAAAGAAGGCTGCATTCCATTATGGGATTATTTCACACATATGATGTGGTTATTGCAAATCCATCGCAACCAGGATTAGTATCTCAAAAGGTAACAAGAACACTACATGTATATATATATGTATAGCTGTATTTTACTGTAATTACAATGCATGGTGAAAAAAAGAGGGAAGACTAGGGGGGAGTAAAGATTTCTTCTAAACAGAGCAGCTGAACAGAAAAGAAATTCTAAGCAGAATTGCCTCCTTCTCTTCAGCCACCTCCTCCAGCTCTTTTGGGAGGACATTGAGGCATTCCCAATCAAGCTGAGAGACATAATCTTCCCAACATGGAGTCTGGGGCCTCCTTCCAGTTGTACAGTCATGTAAGTATCCTAGTCAAATCTCCAAACCACCTGAGCTGGAGTGGTAGCAGCACTCCTCTTAGCCCCTCAAGAATGACCAAGCTCCTCACCCTGTCGCTGAGGGAGAGCCCATACCCTATGATGTCTGGACAAAAGCTCATTTCTCCTGCTGTTATCTCATTCTTTTGCTTACTACCCACAACTCGCAGGCACAGCTGAGGTTATGGATGTAAAATCCATCAATCTCCTGCTGTGCTCTTCTGTTCTTTCACTTGTGAGCATAATTCTGAGATATTTGGGGAAAAACTCATCCCTTTTCCAGCTGAGAATCATGGCCTCAGAACTGGAGATACTTACCTTCATTGTAGTTGCTTCACAGTGTGCTGAAAACCACTACAGTGCCAGCCAGAGGTCATTGCTCGATGAAGTCAACAAAACCACATCATCTGCAAAAAACAGAGAAGATATCCAGAAGCTACTAAAACCAACCTCTTAGCTGAATCTATCAATGAGTGACAAAGTGCACCCCTGGCAAAAGCCATCACCCTCTGGGATCAATCATGACTTTGCCAGCAGACCAACAAACCCTTCACACTCGTATTAGAGTCCAGAATAACTCTCCCAATACCCCATCTCCTCAAACCACTCCCATCAGGACACTCCAAGACATGCACTCGACAAAGCAAAATTAGTAAATTAGATTTCAAGTGAATGTGTGACAGATGGCTGGCACAATTAGCAAGACAGACTGTGCATGTGAGCTGAAGAACTGGAAGCTGTATGTGCGCCAGGCGGAAGTTTGCCATGAGAGTGTTAGCATGTTGAAATAATTCTTTCCTTGAAAATGTGTTATTGTTCTATACTGGGCCACATGTATTGTTAAAGCCCTCATTCACAATCTGTGAAGTGTTTGTAAAGTCATGCGTCACAAAGTCACATTTTAAATGTAACATTTTATAGATGATGTCTGTCACCCACACCCCAACACGGTCTATCAGGCAGCGAGGGCCTGAGAGTGAAAGCACACACTGATCATAAGCTTTATTTATATAACAGTCACACGCTTTCAGTGTTGTGTTACTTTTAAGGGCACTATTAAATGCACCCCCTATTGTGTTCAGTGCATAACACTGATCACAGAAACACAGGCTAGTTGACATTAATGAACTGGTGCTATACATTGCAATGCTACAAACCGGGTAGACAAGGCTCCTTCTTGGTTATCCCAGATATAAAAGCTCAGACTTTTTCAGGCTTGTATCACTTCTGATGTGCTGTTCTCTGTTTTTTTTTTTCCTCCAAGTGTTCAAGTGCTTTGTTGAGATAAGCCATGCTGCTTACAACTCTTCTGGACCCCATGCTGGCAGGCTGGTGACCCTTGTAGATGTAACTAGCCAAAATAGAGTGAGTGGTCTGAATCATAGCTGTTGGATCAGTGCTTTACTCTTGACTTGTTGATATAAATTTTGCCTTGTTATTTCCAGACGGTTGTCGAAAATGCCTCCACAGGGGTGAAGATGCCTTTCCCTTCCAAGTGCATGCACCTTACAGAAAATACCCCACACGTGAGTGTGGACAAAATGTCTTCTAACCTTGCCGATTTATCCTTTTTAAAGGATATACCATACAGTAATATTGTATACACAACTGTGTGTTATTGGTAAATAGTACATAAAGTATCAAAGGTAAAAACATTTTTTCTACAGAAAAATGTTCCCCGATCAGTCTCCAGATGTTGTATTTTCAAAAACTGTCAGTTTAAAGTTGTGTGTTTGTAGTGTGGCTCTCTAGTGAGATCCACTTATCACTTTTATCAAGCTCAGAAAAACGGGGATTCATTTTGATTTAAAAAGTATGCTAAAATATATAAATGGGAAAAACGCAGCTGAATTAAAACCCTTGAGCATATAACAGTCAGCATAAATAGCCAACTGCAGCCACAAGATGGCAGTAATAACAAGCATGTATACAGGCGAGAACCAAGCAGTTCCCTGTAAATGCACGTCCATGCTGCCATTTAAAGTCTATGCAACTTGACTTATTTTCTGAGACCTGCACCAAAGCAGGATTTGGGGCTTAGAGAGTTAACTTCAGGTTTAATTTTGCATCGTTATGAAGAAGGTTCACCCCTCACAGGGTTGCAGGGCCGTAGCTTATGCAGCAGAGCTAACCTTTTCCTGGAGTTACTGTTATGTTTGAGATAAGGGAATAACACAACAAATCCGCTTCCCAATGATCACTGTGAAAAATAGCATCAACATTTCTTGAGTGCTCTGTGGCCTTAAATCTAAGGATGAAAAGAAGGTCTACATGTTTTTAGGACTAGCTTCATGGAATTTTACATATGCAGGTAACTTTAAAAACACACATGTAAGCTTTTATGTACTGATATTATCCTAAGCCTGTAGTTTTAGGGCCTCGATGAGAAGCAAAGTTCAGAATGGAGTAAAAGTTTTTATACATCAAGAAAGGAAAATAATATGCTCCACATATCTCGCTCACCTGGAGACCGCTGGGAGCACTGTGAGAATCATGTTCTTTGATTTCTCCAGTGCCTTCAACACCATTCTTCCCACGCTCCTGAAGGTCAAGCTGGAGAACTCTGGAGTGGACCATCACCTCACTACCTGGATTTTGGACTACCTCACCGACCGACCACAGTATGTGAGAACTCAGGGCTGTGTGTCGGACAGGGTCGTCTGCAGTACGGAGGCCCCAAAGGGAACGGTTCTGGCTCCGTTCCTCTTCACCATCTACACTGCAGACTTTTCCCACAACTCCACCCAGTGCTTCCTGCAGAAGTTCACTGATGACTCTGCAATAGTCGGCCTCATCACTAATGGGGACGACAAGGAGTACAGAGGACTGACCCAAGACTTTGTGGACTGGTGCCAGCTGAACTACCTCCAGATCAACACCAGTAAAACCAAGGAGCTGGTGGTAGACTTCCGCAGGCACAAACATCCTCCACTGCAACCACTGAATATCCAAGGTATGGACATCGAGGCTGTGGACAGCTACAGGTACCTTGGTGTTCATCTGAACAATAAACTGGACTGGACTCATAATTCAGACGCCCTCTACAGGAAAGGGCAGAGCAGGCAGTACCTGCTGCGGAGACTCAGGTCGTTTGGAGTGGAGGGCCCACTCCTGAAGACCTTCTATGACTCTGTGGTGGCCTCAGCTATCTTTTACGGTGTGGTCTGCTGGGGTGGCAGCATCTCTGCTGGGCACAGGAAGAGACTGAACAGGCTGATCAGAGGGGCCAGCTCTGTTCTAGGATGCCCTCTGGACCCAGTGGAGGTGGTGAGTGACAGGAGAATGGTGGCTAAGCTGTCATCCCTGTTGGACAACATCTCCCACCCCATGCAGGAGACGCTGTGACAGCACTGAGCAGCTCCTTCAGTAGCAGGCTGCGGCACCCACGGTGTGGGACGGAGAGATTTCGCAGGTCTTTCCTCCCCACTGCTGTCAGACTCCACAACAAAGACTCCAACTGATCAAACACACACATCCACACATGTGCAATAACACTTGCAATAAGTGCAATACTCTTTTCTGGCATCGTTGTATTTTTACTCAGTTGTATGTAGAATTTGTATTCTATTTTTATCCTATTGTATATTTTATTCTATTTTATTCTACTGTATATAGTATTTTTATTTTATTCTGTTCTGTACAGTTGTGTACTGTATTTATTCTTATTATATTCTAATTTTTGCTACATAACTTTTGCAATGTCCACTTCCTGCGGTGACAAAACAAATTTTCCCACGTGTGGGACTAATAAAGGTTATCTTATCTTATCTTATCTTATCTTATCTTATCTTACATCACACACAGAGACTGTGTGTTTATACAAATAAAATGAGCAAAAAAACCCAGGAAGCTGTTGAACTTTGCACAGACTAGCTCATAGCACAAACTGAAACTTTTTCTTGTGATTAAACCAGTGCTGCCTGTTAAACATGTTTCTTCTCTCTACACTTCACAAAGTTGAGCGATAGTCTAAGCAACAACTGCTTGTGACTCTTTTGATATATAGAACTTGTGCACACAGCGTGCATTGTGTCTTCGCTGACATGTGCTGACAAGTACTGTTTCTTCCTGTTGGCAGACACCACGGTGTTGATTTAGCCCTTCATAGCATGTTGTTGCCCTCAGACAAGAAACCACATTTTTGATAATTACATTGTCCTTTTACATTTTATTTTGTTTTTTAATAAAAATATTGACCCAAAACATGTCACCATCATATATATTGATGAGGAGAAGAGCGTTTTCTCTTTAACATGGTTGTGCTCCAGTCGTTGCAGAAACCAAAGTCACATGTAGCAGCAACAGAATCTGGTGAGATAAGTATCGTGTTTAGTTTAAAATGAAATAACTTTATTAATAAAATGTCCATGTAGGTGAATATCTAAAAGTTATGTCCGATTGTTTAACAACAGATTTTGACAGATTTTTCATTTAATTAAAATTCGTTGCCTCAGGACAAAGCAGTACGCAGTTTCTCTCTTCTTTTTTTTTCAAATCCAATAATGCAAAATAGTGGTTCAACCCTGGGGGACTGCTTGTTTTAGTTTTTTCCCTGCTAGTACATTTGATTTAACTGATTGTGTTGTTATCATGCAGTTGTGCCATCAAATCCCTATTTGATCATCTGAAATAGGGTCTGTTGGTGCAGGGATTGAAGCCCCCAGGAGAAATTCTATGTGTCGAGATGTAAAGAAGTTAAGACCCAAATGCAAGATGCTGAGACAGACTTGTGGACCATAAAATCAGAGTTTTATTGATTTGTGTTTCTGGACGTGAATTTTCCCACGTTTTTATTTCAGTGAACATGATTTTCTTTAGCATACTTTGTGCTGACCTGTGTGCATATACACTAAGTAAAGATTTTCCATATTTTGACACAAGACAAAACTTCAAAAACATTTTCTTATTCAAGAAAAGGGGACATTTGATAGAGCTCATGTTTTATAATATGTAACAGAACAGACCATTAATGGATGTTTAGAAAGGACTGTAAGAGTTTTTCTAATCGAGTGGAGTTCTGTAAGTTTCTTAAAGACATTTCACTTCCCATCACCTGATCTCATGTTGTTCCATTTGTTACTCTGTTTCTCTCTAGATGGTTTCAGAAGTTGATCTCAGGGTGAGGCAGGGTCTCACAATGGTTTTACCTAAGACCTCTGCTGATAATGACCCATACTCTTTTTCATACCTTGGCTTATGTGATCAGTCATATGATCAATAGTTGGTCAAGGACCCTCTTAAGGGACAACTCCCACTAGGGTTAAGAATCTGGGACTCACTACCATTTGGTTTTATAGCTGAAAAGGCTTCTTTTATAAGTGAACGTCTTCCAGAAACTTAAAGAAGTGTAGTCACTCTTTAGATTACCATGACCGTGATGCCTGGGAGCCTACACAGACAGCCTGTGTGAGGTATGTACTATATATGAGGGATTGTTGTGTGAATGTGCTTAACTTGATTCAATCTGGGATCCAGGATGTACAACTAAGGGAATGATGAAGAATTTGTCTTCTTCTTCTTGTTGTTATTATTTCTGCTGGTGACCACAGCAGGTTATCTGCCTCAATCTCACCCTATCCCAAGCATCTTTGTCAACCCAGTCCTCTGCATGGATTCCTTCACTACATCCATTAATTTTCTCTGTGATGTTCTTCTTTTCCTCCTGCCTGGCAGATCCATTTTCAAAACCCTTTGTCCAGTGTATTAATTATCCCTCTTCTGCTCATGTCCAAGCTATCTCACCCTTGCCTCTCCAACTTTGTCTCCCACTCCAAACCTCTGCATCGTCATACTGTCACTGCACCAGTGCCACCATCTCCAAATGTTGAAAAAGTGAAAAATCCATCCATCTAAACAAAACACATCTGGTCTTATTGGATTTTGTTCTACTTTTGTTCTGGTTTTGCAAGTAAAGGTTAAAAACAAAAAAGCAAAAAAAACAAACAAACTGTGTAACATTATTTTATATGTGCCTGTAGTGATGAGGAGCAAAGGTCAGACTGATCTGCAAAGTGAAATTAAGTTTTATTCACAACGAAGATGATCTGCACACCAACATAAGCAAGTCTTAACTGTGTCACCTTAATTAATCATTGTTCAGATTATGTATTTATCAGTGAAAGTGAGTGATTATGCACCTCAAATAAGAGAGGTAAAAAAACAAAAGTGAACCTCTAACTTCAACCGGTGTTGCCTGTCAAACATGTGATCCCGTAACGACAGTTTTTGTTGTCAACATTCTTCCTGCTACAGGTGACGGGAATATACATTCAGTGAATTCTAAGCAGTCAGGTATGTTTGGCAGTGACACTGAAGGCACATTGTGTCATCTCTCTGATGTGTCCTGACATGAGCTTAAATGTTTGTTTCTTTCTGTTGATGTGCAGCACTTTGCTGTGTTAAGCAACACTGGTAAAAATCCTATTATCTTGTTTTTTGAAATCCTATTTTTTAAATAAACCAAAACACTAAAATGATAACAATATAATAAAATGTCGATGTTTTTGTTGCAGCATGCTGACGTCAGCATTCTGTTGTGAAGTCTACCAGAAATCCACAAAAATTGTGGGTAACATAAAATATTTCCTGATTTTCACATCCGATCTAACCATGATTTTTACCTCAATTAAATCAGCTCGAGCTGTTAATTGTATCTACCGTCACACAATATTCTAAAATGATAGCTTGAACACCGTAAAGGGTCGCTTGCTAACAAACAAACAGAAACGAATACACTCCCTCCCTTCAGGAGAACAGTAACCCTTGTAGGTGAAGAAATAGATTAGAAATAAAATAACACAATTAACTAGGTACAATATAATCAGAATCATTTCTCACATTCAATGTTGCTGTGACGTAAGCCTGTAGTCACATGCAGTGATGCTTCTTGACATTGATGATTGTGATTTCAAAAACTTGCTTTCAAAATTTTAAGCCAAGAACTGTAACGTTTTCTTTTGTGCAAATGCCAAATAACAATGAATTATTGAGATTGTAGTGAGCACTCTATGATTGCCACACAAAGTGTCTGCGTGAGTGTTGAACCACCTATGTGTGTCAGTTGGTTTCAGGCTCTTCAATCTTCATTTCTGCTCAGACGTCCTCAGTGTAAACAGAGCACAACAGAAAGAAGCTGTCAGTCATCAATCACTACCACCAGGAATCCACAGGCCCTGCTTGTTCTTAAAACTAACTCATCACCTTATCTTGGAAAATCTCATCAAGAATGTGCGACAAAGGTTAAAGAGAAGTTTTTTTTGTCTAAATTTGTGTCTTAATGTCTCACGCTCTATTATTCATTCTTCATTTCTTTTAAAAAAGAAAACAATCTATAAGATACAATTTTATGTGTACCTGTAGTGATGATGAGCAAAGGTCAGACAGATTTGTAAAAAGAATCAAATTAAAGGTTAATTATGTCCACATAACTGAGTGATTTTAAATACGAAGCATGAGCAGAGGAAGAAAAGAAGCAGATGAACTGTGTAAGGTTCATAAACTGAAACTTTAGCTTGTTATTAAACCAGTGGAGCCTGTCAAACATGTTTTAATGTAAAAAGTATTTTTGCTGTTACTGTCATCCATATGTTTCCTTCCTCAGTTCCCATTCATACACGTTCAGTTTTCATGTTGAAACCATCCTGTCCTGCCCCATACTACACATGTGCATATGTAGCAAATAACTGGAAACTGCACAGTGTTTAAATTGGCCTCTAACACATCAACTGACCAGAACTAACTGCATATGAGTTAATAAGGACTTTTTGACATTGTGGGCATAAAGAAGGTGAACTTGTCACGTGGCGGAGCTTCATGAACAAGTTTGGGGAATTTAACAAAGCTTTTCAACCACGTTTCATTAAATACAATCACATACTGACTTTTTCTCTTTAAATCCACTGTGGGGTGTAGAGAAGAAAAATGACAAAAACTGTGTTTTGCAGCAAATTATGGACCTAACCTAGTGCAAACTGCATTCTCAAAACTCTTTTGTTAATAAGTGTTGTCAAGTATCTGAGACAACAATTAAAATATACATTTATTTTCAAATTTGTACACAATGTTTCATACAAATGATGCCATGTTGTGAACAAGTGAGGTCAGGTGGAAGGTCTTCTTTGCTATCAAATCATTTTTGTAGAGCTCTGAGGTGTTTTGGAGGAACCAGAGAAAGTTTGTTAGATGGCATGTGGACAAACAGTGTTGCTTAACAAGGCTTGTCGAACTATGCTATGATGTGCTAACAGAAATAATCTATAATACCTTAGCCTGCCTATAAGCCATAGTCTTAGCACATGTAATAAAGTGACAAAAACGTATGAATAAGTATATATAATGTTTATTTTAATTAAAGTAAATTATTGGATATATATAATGTGACCCAATAGTGAACACTGTCATAATCATCTCTCCAAATGACAAAGAAAAATAGAAATCCTGTCATGACTGACCTTTGACATGTGCTAACTTTAATTCCAAAAAGGAAGAGCCAAATGTGCATTACGAATGTTTTGCATCATTTAATCATTTTAATGTTTTGTATCATTTAATGGCAATTATGTGATGCATCCATTAGGAGTTTGCAGGTTGTGCAAAATGCTGCAGAGCGTTTTTTAACTGGAGCAGAAAAGTCTGAGCACATCACCACCATTTTAATTTCACTCCACTGGCAACCTGTATGTTTTAGGATCGTTTTTTAAGTTCTTTTATTTGTTTTTAAATCTCTTAATGGCCTGTCATGACCGACCTTTAACATGTACTAACTTTAGTTCTGAAAAGGAACAGCCAAATGTGCATCACTTAATGTTTTGCATACTATTGTATCATTTAATGTCAATTATGCAATAACTATTGTCAATATGTGTCTCAATTAAACAAAAATATCATCCATCTAGAGGAGAAACTGGGGGTTACTCAGTCATCTTTGTTCTCTTGGAAACATAAAATCTGTCCTCACAGTGGACTGATCCACTTATTAAGCTACACACGAGCAACAAAGTGAAACAGACAAAAGTAAATGTTTGCATCTCAGTTTATTTACTTTTTGTACGTAAAATTATATATTTCGACCACATTGAAGAAAATCCTAGACTAACACTAACCTGGATTGAATAAATCTTAAATGTTCACATATATTTCGGTTTATCTAAACAGATGTTTAAGATTAACATGAGTACATTTTGTTCAAATGGAAAAACAAATGTAGCTGAGTTTGTTTCCACCACTTCAGACCAGAGGGTAGCTTGCTGCACTAGCAATCCCACACTGGTTGAGTTTGTTCCTGCTCATCTTAATGTATCCCATCTGTCCCCATCCACGACCCCAGCTACAGAAAGACAGAAAATAACAACATTTAGCAGGTAAAACTCAGTTATGTTCACACTAATAGTTGAAAAGCATGCAGCGACATAATGATCTGTATTACGCTGTGAAACCACAAATAAGATGCCTTTATATGCAGCTGTGCATCAGCACTCAGTGAATGTTAGCAGGAATGAAGTGCATGAATTCAAATATGAGCATCACCTGTGGGTATTTACCTGTTCTTGACCAGCCAGTAGTCATGTCCATTCTCAGTACCATAACCCACAGCCAGCACACCATGGTCCAATTCTAGGCTGCTGCACCCAGGTTCATCATACACTCCTTTAAATACAGGTGAATTAGACTGACAGGTGTAAAGAACAAATAAAACACTTCACAGTTCTTGTACTATTTGAAGAAATCTTCCAAAACAGTGTTTCAATGTCTGCACCTGATGTATAGAGCTGGAATGACATCCGAGAAGCATCAATTGCTACAGAAACCGGTCCGATGGTGGCCACAGCCTCCTTCAGGGCTTCTTCATTAAATTTACTCACATCAACATAGCCGCTGCATGTGGCACCAACACTTGCAGGGTTATAGCGACAGATCCAGTCCTAATTGAGAAATTATTTACATCAACAAGAGATTTGGTGTGATATGATTTTGACATACTGCTGTCGATTTACCTCAGCCTCATAAGGGTAGGATGCCTCAGTGTCAATTCCTCCACTGGCTTTGATGTACTGGAAAGCAGAGTCCATCCAGCCTCCATTGCAGCCCATGTTTCCATATGTGCCAGAGCAGTCGACCAACTGCTGCTCACTCAGAGACACCAGCGTTCCTGTCTTCCTGAAGTGCTGACCCTCCAGTGCACCAGTCTGCAACAAGAATGAGTCAGTTTTTAAAAAGGCAACAGTCGAGCAAAGTTTCCCGCTTTATAACAGTAGGAAGACTGATTCCAATATACTCACTGCACTGAAGGCCCAGCAGGAGCCACACTGCTTCTGATCCTTGACACCAGTGACGTATCCCTTATCCCTCCAGTCAACAGTGTCGGGCAGATCAATACCTTCAGGCAGCCGGAGGAAGGTAGCGCCACGGCGAGGCAGAGAAGCATTGAAAGATCCAAGGCAGCCCCGGGAAACCAGCTGTTTATACTCTTCATTTTCCTGATGAAGAAGAACAAAATTATTGGGGTTTAACTGTAATTTTTAAAGCCGTTGTATGCAAATTGTAACCAAAATTACTCATGGCTATTCTAGTAATGAACTTTGATGTGTCATTCTGAAACCTGACTGGCTTCTGTTTCTACACATACCATGTCAGCAAAGTAGGTCATACCAAGGCGGTAGGATTTGAAGCCCTGATCAGCCAAGATGTTGTGCATTAGCACAAGTTTGCGGTTGGTGAGCCAGATCTGCTTCCGGTGACTCTCCTCTGATGGAGAATCATAGGATTTTCCTGCCAGTCGGAAAAGTGAAATAAAAGAAACAGAATAAAAGAAAATCACGTGTAATCGATCATTAATGAATAAAATTTTAATTTAAGCTAAAAGGTTTTCTTTCATTTGAGACATTATTGTAAAAACCACAAAGCATGATCAGAGCTTCTGACAAAAACCTTCAATATAAGAGTAGAGAAAGAGTCTGTTGTCTCACCAAACTTGAGCTTCCAGGCGTGAAACTCCAGATCTTCCAGAGAGATGCTGGCACAGCTGGATACAGCCAGAACAGCAGCAACAACAAGCAGCAACTTCATCTTGACTGAACACAAACAGAAAAAGACAGAAATGATTTGCGACTTACAGGAAACCACACATGCAGTTTATGATGTTTTTCACATCAGCATTAAAATATTTTCTGTCAAGATGCTGGATGTCATTTTCATACTACCATACTATGTGCTCTATGTCTCAGTTCCAGTTTCTTTTTAATCTCTTCCTGTAATTCTTTCTCGAAATAATGAATCTTTGCATTACTGAAAGTGTATTTGGACCTGTCTATGTGTTGTCATCTGTGCTGCAGCTACTTACCTGTCTCGTTGTCTTTGTCTGTTGTGAAGACTGAAGAATAACCACCTGTGTGAGATACAGCTCTGTGTCAGAGAGGTGTTTTTATTTACCTGACTACCTGTTATGATTACTTCATACCAGTCAGTCAGGTGTTTTTCAGCAGCTCTTCAAAGAAGAGAAGGAACGTTAGGCACTGAAATAGAAAAAGGTGGAGCTATACATTAAGAGGAGGATCGCACAGTGCCACATATTTAAGAAAACGTTTTATTCAGCCTCAGCAAAAACAAGGAACTTAAGTGTCATGAATCATCAGGAGGACATGATCAGCGTTTCAGTAGCTTGTTGCAGGATTTGACAATGTTAAGATTTCACAGAACGTCTGGCTTTTTACACCTCTCACAGTTATTCACTGAAGTGATTAGGTGGAGGACCCTTCATGATAATCAGCATTCCTTGGTCTTCTTTGGTCTCACAAAGTTTTTGCATGTGTCTGGGCTCAGTGACAAAACAGTCCTAGACTGATATATATTGTGACTATTCAAACGGACAAAAAAGGCTGTGGTATATTTCTCCCGTTGGTCTACTTAAAAACACTATTCTCTAAATGCCACTACTCTGAAATTTGATTTTATTCATTCAAAATGTCTTTTCCCCTATTGAAATGTGACATAGATACCTCTGCTTGATCTTCCATTGGCATATTGAGTTTCGCCTGTTTTGGCTCGATCCTGTTATAATGTAATGTGTTCCTTGATAATAAGGATATACTTTGTCATCAGTGTTCAGCTGCTGTCCATCCCACTGGGGTGAAGCTTCATGTGTCTCATCTAGTGCTCATGTGCAAGCAATCAGTGGGAGAGCTACTTAAACCTGTGCAACCTGCTTTTACTTGGCAGTTCGTTATGCTCTCCATGGCGGTAACTAGCGTAGTGGCATAACTTGCCATTATACCTCGAATACACTGGAAATTCCCACGGACCTCCCCCCCCCTCAGGGCCTTCAAAGCCTGGAAGTAAGCAGAATAAACTCACCAGCAAAAGACTGAGTTGACTGCTCATTATCCATACAATAACTCCGTCTCCGTCTGTTACAGGATCCCTTTTGTCTCTCTGTCTCTCGCCGTGACCCCCTCTGTGATCCAGCTCCCTTCTCAGCTCCACTCACCTCTCCCCATAGCCATTTCTAATCTGGCTCACAAACTCTGCTGTAAAATAAATACTCTTATAAATAGTTTCCTCTGCGTCTTGGTGTCTGCATTTGGGTCCACTCCTTGGCGAACTTTCGGTTCATGAGATTGTGTGTGTTACACTTTGTTGTGTGACTTAATAACCATGCAGTGGTTTTTATCATTACAAACTGTGTTAATTAATCTACTTTTATCCACACAGAGATATTCAGCACTTGAGTGATTTTTCTTTCTATTCAGTTTTCTGCAGACTTCTGTGTTTCCAAGAAAATAAAGCTGATTAACCTGCTCTGTAGAGCCTCCGTGGATGACTTTTTCACTGAGAAATGTCTTATTAGATTTTAAAAATCATGACAAGTTCAAATTTGTCACAAAATAATGCAGTGATATAAAAAAAAGTTAGCACAAGTCAAAGGTCAAAATTCACATTTTATTTGATTTAAAAATCATAAAACATTATAGACTATAGATTTTGATGAAGTAAATGAAGTCAATATGTGATGAGTAAATTGTTACTCATCACAAATTTTGAATCCACAGTTCCTGTTTGTCTTGTGGGGTGGCTGTAGCTCAGGTGGCAGAGCAGGTCAGCCACTAATTAGAAGATCGGTGGTTCGATCCCAGGTTGCCTCCTTGCTACATGCCAAATATCCTTCGGCAAGATTTAGATGTGTCCTTGATCCATCACAGCTGATTTAAATGGCTAAATTATCTCCTCAACATGTCCTGAAGTTCTCCAGAGGCCTGGTAATGAACTAATCATTTGATTCAGGTGTGTATACCCAGGGTGAGATCTAAAACCTGCAGGACACCGGCCCTCGAGGCCTGGAGTTTGCCAAACCTGACTAAGGCGAACAAGAAAACCTTCAGAATCATACGACTAACAAAACTCAAGGCTGACTGAGACACTGAAACTTAACACATCTTAAAAATACAAAAGTCCCAAATCCCCAATAACCTCAAAACTACAGAATAGAAAACTAAAACATGACAACACAAAGAAATCACACCATAAACTCAAAATGCTGAGAACTGACCCAGAACCATGACAGACATAAACATATGTAGTGCATAACTGGAAACCGTATAGTCTTTATATAGGCCTCTAACACGTTAAGTAACCAGACCTAACTGTATATGAGTTAGTTAGTTAGTAAGGGTGTGAAGACATAATTGGAGGAATGTCAAGCAGCTTTCAATAAATGTAATTACATATTGATTGTTTGCTTAATAATCAACTCTGGGGTCTAGAGAGGCAAAACAGTGTCTTCTCCAACAAACTGTGCAAGCTACATTATGAAAGGTTGTTTGTTAATAAGTGTCATTAAACAGCTGAGATCAACAAAGACACTATTCATAATATACATTTATTTCCAAATTAATACAACACTTTTAATTACAAATGATGCCATGTTCTATACATATGGACTAGGGCTGGGTATCGTCACTGATTTCTAGAATCGATTTGATTCCGATTCACAAGGTCCTGAATCGATTCGATCCACAATTCAATTCAGTTCGATTCGATTTGATTCAATTCGATTTGAATCTGGGAAATTTTGCCTCAGACAGTCAGAAATATTATAATTCAGATCAGTACATTTACATATTTTTGTATCTATAAAATGGAAGCTGACACACGCAAGACTTTATCAAAGGTGTGAGCATCACATCAGATGCCTTTGTGTCAAAGTAGCTGAAGATAAAACACAGAAAAACATGAAGATGATTTTCCTGGCCTGGGATTTTATAAAAATATTCTGCAGTACATCAAAAATGAAAGAAAACCATCAATTAACATATGAACATTACCTCTGAAGTTACAGCAGTTTTATTAGAGACACGGCTAAGCGTTTTGCATTTTGCATAATTTTAAAAAGTTTAAATTTGTTCAGGAGCCCATTGAACAGCAGAAATTAGGTTTTCTTTTCGGAAGTAAGTAAAAGGGAAAAAAGCGTATTAGCTGTGCTCGACAAGCTCAGGCTCGTCAAATTATGCTTGATTATGACTATTTAACTTTGCACACTTGACAGTTGGCTGCTTTAAATTGAAACTGAAAATTGAAACTAAAATGTAATCCATGCAGACTCTACACTAAAAGCTTGGGGCTAATCAGCTAATCTGATTTGTAAAAATCTTTGGATTGACCAACAGACAACAGATTCTAAATCTAAATTCCACTGCATGGTTATTAAGCCACGCACCACCAACAAAGTAAAACACACAAAAGTAAATGTTTACATCTTAGTGTCAAACATTTATTTATTTACATGTGTTTGCAGTCATTATAAGGTTAGTCCATTAAACACAAACAACACACCAGAAACCGAACCAGAAATAAAACTTTAAAAAGATCATTTGATTTTTAAGTAAATTATATGCCCCCTGCCCCTTATTTCCATCTGTTCAGATCAAAGGGTAACTTGCAAAACTAGCAATTGAAATTGTTCCTGCTCATCCTAATGTAGCCCATCTCTCCCCATCCAAGACCCCACTGCCCCAGAAAGAAACAAATGAACAGCATTCAGCAGCTAAAACTCAGCTGTGTTCACATTAACCTCATGTGAAGACATAACAGTCTGATTAACAAAAGCTGCCTTTTGTAGCTGTGTATCAGCACTTGGCGAATGTTAGCAGGAATGAAGTGCATGAATTAAAACATGTCGGTATTTAGCTGTTCTTGATCAGCCGGGAGTCATGTCCTTTGTAAGAACCGTAACCCACAGTGAGCACACCACGGTCCAAATCGGTGCTGCTGCACGCAGGTTCATCGTACATGCCTTAAAATACATGTTAGTTAGGGGTGAGTGATTGTGACTGATGGGTTTCAAATAACAAGAAAAAAAATATTTCTTGTTTTATTTGAAGATACTTCCAAGAAGTCACTTGGATGAGCGACGAAATGTTTCTCCCTCTGAAAACACTACGTCCAGATGAACAGAATCAACTTTTGGAGATTTACTTACCTGGATGATTGCAAATGCATCAAGACCCACACTTGTTATTAATCTCTGGCTCTCTTCCACAGCATGTCTTTTATCCTGTCTTCCTTCTCTCTCCCCAACTGGTCACAGCAGATGGCCGCCCCTCCCTAAGCCTGGTTCTGCCGGAGGTTTCTTCCTGTTAAAAGGGAGTTTTTCCTTCCCACTATTGCCAAAGTGCTTGCTCATAGAGGGTCATATGATTGTTGGGTTTTTCTCTGTATGTGTTATTGTACGGTGTACCTTAGGATATAAAGTGCCTTGAGGCGACTGTTGTGATTTGGCACTATGTAAATAAAATTGAAAATAGAAAATTTTGGTGAGTCATCCAAATCCTTGTTCATTCTTACACAGGAGGGTAATAAGGGAAGTAAGAACACCTGGGGAAAAACCGCTGACACAAATGACTTGAACACCACAGGGGACATACAACTAAACACGCTGAAAATAGAACACGAGACACTTGAAAAAACAGGACACATAATGGGACGTAGACATAACAACTTGAACTTGACAACATAGAACATGCTCTACCATGCATAACTGTGTGCAGTCCCCTTAGCCCCACCGGCCCTGAGCTATATTGTCTCAAAGCAGAACTTTACAAAACACTTAATTAACTAAATTTACGTGGGTCAGATGTGTAAAAACCAGACAGGATCAGCTATTGCATCAGCGCTTGAGGATATTCTGAGGGAGGGACAGGTGAAGGTAAGGAGTTTTTTAATAAACATTTTCAATGGTTAATGGCATGATATATCACACATTTCTCAACATCAAGCAAGATTAAATCAAGCATTGCTGAACATTTTAACAGAAGCTTTAACCTTCCTGTCGTGTTTGGGTCAAATCTGACTGATTTACAACTTAAAACAACTTAAAATCATGGTATGAGCCCTGTTTGTGCTGGAGTGATGGATTCTTTCAATAAATCCCAGAAAATCAGTTTGGTTTTATTTTTCCACAACAAACAGCATGTAATTAATTTGCTTAGGTGTAATGATATGCTGTTTATACATATTGGTGACTCTCAAAGTTGAGCCAATGGGAACTCAATCAGAATCCATGAAATACCAAATAAATGTTGAAAACCCACATGGATTTTAGAGAAATGTATCAGTAGTACATAATTTGATTTGACTGATACATTTTACCAATGATTTAATATTGTTGACATAGTAAATCCACCCACTCACACACCTGATAAGGAAGGAACAGCAAAAGGTGCATTATTCAGCAATATCATTTCATTGGTATTAATAAGTATTTAAACATTTCTAAATGAAACAAAACTGTCACTGACAACTCTACAGAAAAAGCCAGGAGATATTCAGTTAATCTGCTTTATTCTGGATTAAACACAAAAATCTGCAGAAAACTGGATAGAAATGCATCCCACAAGGGCTGAGGATCTCTTTCTGAATAAAGCTGATTGATCAACGGATTAATAGTTCTAATGGTAACATCACAAGATGGTTATTAAGTCATACCCACCACTACAGTAAAAACGCAAATGTAAATGTTTATATCTCAATGTAATTGCAGTTTTGGGAAAAGAGAGACTGGTTGACACCATAAAAAAGATACTGTCTTATAACTCAATTAATTTAGATAAAACTAAAAAACTAATACCCATAACCACGATCCTATAGTAAGCTGTAGTGTACTGTAAAAACATACCGTTTGAATATCAGAAATTACACATGTTTAAATGGTATTTTAAGTAATTGTTTGTCAAATAAGGACAAAATGAGGATGAGTTTACTCCCACCTCATTAGACCAGAGGGCAGATTCCTCGAGTGGCAATCCCACACTGGTTGTACTTGTTCCTGCTCATCTTAATGTACCCCATCTCTCCCCATCCAAGTCCCCAGCTACAGAAAGAAACAAATTAACAACATTTAGCAGCTAAAGCTCACACTTCATGTTCATGTATACGTATCTGTGTATCACCTCTCAGTGAATATTGTAAAGAATGAAATGAACGAATTAAAATATGAGCATCACATGTGGGTATTTACCTGTTCTTGACCAGCCAGTAGTCGTGCCCAGTCAAAGTACCATAACCTACAAGCAGCACAGCATGGCCCAAACGTGTGCTGCTGCAGGCCGGCTCATCATACAATCCTGTAAATACATGTCAATCAGACTTACAGGTATAAAGAATAAATTAAGCACCTTCAATTTCTTTTTCTATTTGAAGATATTTTTCTTGGTACTTTCCACAAAGTGTGTCAATGTCTGCACCTGAATGGTAGAGTTGAAACGATCGATGAGAAGCATCAATGGACACAGATATCGGTCCAAAGCTAGCCACAGCAAACTTCAGTGCAGCTTCATCAGAGTAACTCACATGAACATAGCCAGTGCATTTGGCACCAATAGCATTGGGGTTGTAACGGCATAGTCCATCCTAATTGAGAGAAAATATGTTATAATTTACTATAATTTACTATACTAGATTGAATTGTATTAGAAAGAAATACAGTAAGTAGTAAGTAGTACTACTTTACAAGTCTTGGAACTACTATATATTTTAGCCAGAAACCATCATGACTACCACCGTCTGAATGAGCACATGGCGGCTTCAACTTTGATATAAGAGTTGGGAGTTCGCCTTGTAATCGGAAGGTTGCCGGTTCGAGCCCCGGCTTGGACAGTCTCGGTCATTGTGTCCTTGGGCAAGACACTTCACCCGTTGCCTACTGGTGGTGGTCAGAGGGCCCGGTGGCGCCAGTGTCTGGCAGCCTCGCCTCTGTCAGTGCGCCCCAGGGTGGCTGTGGCTACAATGTAGCTTGCCATCACCAGTGTGTGAATGTGTGTGTGAATGGGTGGATGACTGGATATGTAAAGCGCTTTGGGGTCCTTAGGGACTAGTAAAGCGCTATAAATACAGGCCATTTAGCAAGATGATCATAGTCAGGTAATGAACACCTGAAAATGTACGTTCAAAGATTTTGTTTCAGGAGATCTGGTGTGACAGCAGGTTTTTGAGACATTGCTGTCTAATTACCCTAGCCTCATAAGGGTAGGACGCCTCAGTGTCAATTCCTCCATTGAATCTAATGTAGTGAAAAGCCTGGTATGACAAGCCTCCTTGGCAGCCGTGGTTCCCAAAGCTGCGAGAGCAGTCCACCAACTGCTGTTCACTCAGAGACACCAATTTTCCTGTCTTCCTGAAGTTCTGACCTTCCAGTGCACCAGTCTGCAATAAATATGAGTTCATCTTAATCCAGAATATATAGCTGATTATACAATATAATTAAGTTGAGCAACGTTTGCCATATTACAACAAATAGAGAACACTAAGTTATATGTACTGACTGCACTGAAGGCCCAGCAGGAGCCACACATCTTCTGATCCTTGACATCAGTGACATATCCCTTTTCTCTCCAGTCAACAGTGTCGGGCAGATCAATATCTTCAGGTAGCCGGAGAAACGCAGAACCATTGTGAGGCAGGGAAACATTGAGGGAACCAAGGCAGCCCTGGGAAATCAGCTGCTTGTATTCCTCATTTTCCTAATAATAATAATAATACATTTTATTTGAAAGCGCCTTTCAGAACACTCATGGACACTGTATATGGTAGAATAATAAAAGCAACATAATAACATAACATAATAAAGAAGGACATTTTTTTCTTTTCAAATATCATTTTTGCAATCAAAATTTAAATGTTTTTAAAAAGGATTAAACATAACTGGCACATGTTTTTCCGTACATACCATGTCAGCAAAGTAGGTCATACCGAGGCGGTATGACTTGAAACTCTGGTCTGCTAATATGTTGTGAATTAGCACAAATTCACGGTTGTTGAGCCAGATCTGCTTCCGATGAGCCTCCTCTGATGGAGAGTCATAGGATTTTTCTGACAGTTGGAAAATGAAAAAAATCATAAAGAGAACAAAGGAATTATGAATAAAGAATAAAAATTGAATTTCTGGTAAGAGATACCCTTTTATTCCTTTTAAACTTTTCTATAAGTAAACGTAAGGGTTAGTTCACATTTTTTCTCAGAATTTGAGGTTTACTAAGCATATTTTAAAGACCACAAAACATGAACAACGGCATTTCACACAAGGCTAAACTAAAAGAGGAGAAAAGGGTCTACTGTCTCACCAAACTTGAGCTTCCATGCATGAAACTCCAGATCTCCAAGAGAGATGCTGGCACAGCTGGTCACAGCCAAAAAAGCAGTAACAACTAGAAGCAACTTCATCTTGATTGAAGACAAGCAGAAAAATACAGATCCTTTTGTCTTGCAGAAAACCACACAAAATGTTGCAAAGATTGAGGTTAAGCCAGCTCGGGCTGAGGTACTGTAGTTCTGTATCAGAGAGAAACAGAGTTCCTATATGGCTAACTATAATAGTTGTATTCCAGTTTGGTGACTCACAGCAGTTCAAAAACATAGTGAAAGA
The DNA here is from genome assembly GCF_900408965.1 of Simochromis diagramma. Taxonomy (NCBI): domain Eukaryota; kingdom Metazoa; phylum Chordata; class Actinopteri; order Cichliformes; family Cichlidae; genus Simochromis; species Simochromis diagramma. Next base: position 10,473,941 of record NW_024387030.1, read on the forward strand.
ATTTCAGGTGCAGTAAAAGGTGGAGCTATACATTAAGAGGAGGATCACTTGATGTTTGCATGATGTCACTCTTTTAACAAAAGTTTTCTTCCTTTCAGCTGATTAGTTATTAGTTGTTTCATGACAATCACAAATTTAACAATCCAATCAGAGAACAGGTGGGTTTGGCTGTTGGTGGGGTGCTTTACTGTGCTTCAGGTCCTGGAGGAATACATGCCCTTCCACCCCATCGACATGTAGCACTGAGAATGGACATGAATACTGAGTGGTCAAGATCAGGTAAATGCCCTCATGTGATTCTCGTATTTTGTAATTTATGTACTTAAATTCTCTCTCTCTCTCTCTCTCTCTCTCTGTCTGTCTCTCTCTCTATATATATATATATATTTAAATATATATATATAGAGAGAGAGAGTGGGAGACTTTGTTTCAGTTCTTTGAACTACTTTGTGATGGTGAAAGCAGAAAACTTGGCAAGGGTCACTGGCTTGTATGAGCAGTCCTTACTTTTGAAAATAATCTGTCATCTTCCTTTCTTCTCTGTTTCATACATGTCACTCCATCTCTTCCTTTCAGAAAATCACATTTCTTTTTGCTTCTTTAAAAATACTAGGGACATTTGTTGAGCCAACTCTGCCCCCCTCCTGTGATACTGCTGTCAGACTGTACTATAATCTGTATACGGCAGCCATTTCTGACAAGAGGAACACCAACATCCCCACATTCATCCCAGTGGATTGAAAAGTGATTAATAACAGGCCTATATGCAAATGAGACTCTCTTACACCAAGTAGCATTCTGAATAAAAGAAAACCATTAACTTCATTTTGTTGTGCAGTGAATTTCACAATATGAAAAACATAAATTAGACATTTTTTATAGTAAAAAAACAGGAAGCAAACCCCTTTCAAATTTTAAGGTTTTACAGTGTTCTTAAAATGAGGTAACCACAACCTCATATGAGCTACAAAACATAACATGTTACACCATGTCATTATTTCTTTAACAAAAAATGTGCAAAATGCTGAAGCACAGTGTGTGCAAAGGCTAAAGTATATGCTTACTTACCACCCTTACATGCCTCCCTACAGAGGAGGCTCTGGCCTTTTACAAGTGTACAGTGGAGAGCATCAAGAGCCTGAAAAATAATTTTAAAGTAAACACATTGATTGCTCATTTACGCCTTACATGCCTCTGCTTAGACTTCCAGACTGCCCTCTGGTGGACAAACATTAACACAAATGGAGGGTTGTTTCGGTTGTTTTTACTTTAAAAATAAATAAACCTTTGATTTTATATATTTCAGTAGCATTTTACTCTCGCATAACAACAACAACAACAACAACAACAATAATAATAATAATAATAATAATAATAATAATAATAATAATGAGGACAAAGAATCGTTTTTCTGAGTGGAGGCTCAGCTACCCAGCATTTTTGAATTTGTTTATTCATTTGGTTTACCTATATATTCTGTGTTTGATTCCTGTTTTGTTTATTGTGTATATTTCTTTTATTTATTCTTAGCGTATTAAGGTTTGTTCTGTTTTTCTACTAGCTTTAGAGTTTACTGTAATTCCTTCCTCACGCCTCCATCCTGTCTTCTCAAGCCTTCCATATAATGGTCATTTATGTGTCTCTATTTTTCCTTTACAGTTTTCTCAATTGTTAAATGTGCACTATTTTAGTTTTAGCTGAAATAGCTCCACACATGGCTCTGCTTATAATCACCCATTATTGTCAACTAAGTGAGCGAGCACACGTGAGCTGTGATGCATTTATACAGGATATTTTGCGTATCACTATGACAGGTGGGAAAAGAAGTAGTTCCTACCAATCATTTACAGAATCCCAGTAATAAAGTTACTTTTCCACTGTTTTTCAGTTCATGAAAAATTACAAATTTATCACAAATGACTAAAATATCAATATTTTAATATGAGAATTGATTCTAGAACATAAATATCTTGTGTCAGAGGCATCAATATTTCACACCACTACTGAATGGCCCAGTCCATCAAACCATCATTGCCACCACTGTTTCCATGGTTGCTAACGAATCAACCAACTGCTTCTTACTTAAAGCCACCAGCTCTCTAATCTTCCTGAAGTTCTGAACCTCCAATGTGTAAGTCTGCAATAAGGATGAGTCATTTTAAGCCAGACAGGAGTTGAGCAAAGTTTCTTATGTTACAATATGAACAAGTAGTATCAAAGTATCCACTCTGCTCCATTTTCTTTGAGCTTTTAGGGAAGATGAGGCACATGGGAACATAGCTAGGGATGAATTAGACCTAACGAGACTGGGAAGCAAAATCAAATACACTGCACACGGGATGAAAGACTGTCAAAATAAAACAGGAAGTACACGACACAGAAATGGGGGAAAAGCAAAAGATAAAACACGAGGAGAGGAAAAAGGGAAAAGGGGAAGGAAGATGAAGCACAGCGACATGACTAAGACACACAGAGCACTAGGGACAAAACAGTCTCTCACAAGTGACACAGAGGTGAGACAAAGACACAAGAGAAACCTCACAGACACACAAGAAAACTTAAAAACATAGAAAGAACTAAACTCGGTGCTAAACTTTAAAAACTTGAACTTAAACCGTCATAATACGAAGAGTCACAAAACACAAAAATAACTGGGGAACACAAAAGTCTGCAGCTGCATTCCACAGGTGCTAAACATTTATGTCTAGATGATGGATTGATGAACAGAACACAGTTTCACAATTTATGTATTTATTTTAACTTGTATTTGTCTTATTTATGAATTTATTCCATTAAACACTGATGCAGGAAGAGAGAGGTTCTTGACCCGACAAATAAAATTATGTTTAGTTACATAACACGGTTAAAAACTTTAAACTAAATTTTGGTCAAATCAGAGGGAACAACTGAGGATAGGTTTCTTCCGACCTCTTCAGACCAGAGGGTACGTTGCATCAGAAGCAATCCCACACTGGTTGGATTTGTTCCTGCTCATCTTAATGTATCCCTTGTCTCCCCATCTGAGACCCCAGCTGCAGAAAGAAACAAATTGCACAGTTTAACAACATTTAGCTGCTAAAACATTAAAATATGAGCGTCACATGGGAGTAAATACCTGTTCTTGATCAACCAGTAGTCATGTCCATCTTCTGTACCATAACCCACAGCCAGCACATCGTGGTTCAACACTGTCTTGCTGCAGTCGGGCTCATCATACACTCCTGCAAATACATGTCAATCAGACTGAACAAAAGAACAAATGAAGCATTTCACATTTCTTTTCCAATTTAAAAATGTTTCTCTGCACTTTACAAATATTTTTTCAATGTCTGCACCTGATTGGTAGAATCTGAATGAGTTATGAGAAGCATCGATGCCAACAGATATCGGTCCGATAGTGGCCACAGCCTCCTTCAGGGCGTCTTCGTTACTGGGTTCCACTTCAACATAGCCAGTGCATTTGGCACCAATACCATCAGGCTTGTAACGGCATTGTTGACCCTAATACAGAGAACATATGCAATCATAAGTTTCTACTGCTGTCACACATTTATATTAGCAAACAGAGGCTTTCCAAAAGCTGTTAAAAATAGATTTTGAAAGAAGTTAATAAAGTAGCTCATGCTGTGAGTTTTACAGGGCTTGGAGCTACCATATGTTTTGGCAGTACTGTACAGCCTTTCATGCATGGCCATTATTAACACCACTGTCTGAATGAGCTGATTTGCATTTATAATTCTGATATTTATGATATGATGATATTCAGGTGATAAAGACCTGACTGCATATATTCAAGGTTTGTGATTTAAATCACAGAAGAAACAGGTGCGTGTGTGTGTGTGTGTGTGTGTGTGTGTGTGTGTGTGTGTGTGTGTGTGTGTGTGTGTGTGTGTGTGTGTGTGTGTGTGTGTTTGATATGTTGCTATCTATTTACCTTAGCCTCATAAGGGTAGGATGTCTCAGTGTCAATTCCTCCATTGGCTTGGATGTACTGAAAGGCCCGCTTCACTGATCCTCCTTTGCAGCCATTGTTGCCAAAGCTGTGAGAGCAGTCCATTAACTGCTGCTCACTCAGAGACACCAGCTTTCCTGTCTTCCTGAAGTGCTGACTCTCCAGTACACCAGTCTGCAGTAAGGACGAGTCGATTTCAAACCAGACAACAGTTTTTGTTTCCCAAAGTTACCCAAACAACACAAAATTTTATGTACTCACTGTACTGAAGGCCCAGCAGGAGCCACATATCTTCTGATCCTTGACTTCAGTGACATATCCCTTATCCCTCCAGTCAACAGTGTCGGGCAGATCAGTACCTTCAGGCAGGCGAAAGAAGCTAGAGCCATGCTGAGGCAGAGAAGCATTAAAGGAGCCAAGGTAGCTTTGGGAAATCAGCTGTTTGTACTCTTCATGTTCCTGATAAAGAGGGAAGACATTCATGGGGGTTTTATCAAACAAAGTTGTTGTTTGTTTTTTTGTATCCTCACATGCTAATTGCATCAAAAAAGACAGATAACAACTGAATTGGTGAAGGGTGAAATCTGAATGATCTCTTTTTTGTACACATACCATGTCAGCAAAGTGGGTCATCCCAAGGTGGTAGGATTTCAAACCCTGGTCTGCCAAGATGTTGTGCACTAGCACATGTTTGCGGTTGTTGAGCCAGATCTGCTTCCGGTGAGCCTCATCTGACTCAGAGTCATATGACTTTTCTGCAAGTTGGAAAAGGAAATTATGAGAAACAGAACAATTTTTTGATTCGCTAACATATTTCCTTTGATTTGAATCTTATAAACTTTTACATAACTGGATGAGGCAAGTTTGAGGTTTGGACAGTGTCTTAAAGAACACAAAACATGATCAGAAGCTTCTGAAAAAACACAAAAACAAAAGAGGAGAGAAAGTGTCTGCTGTCTCACCAAACTTGAGTTTCCAGGCGCGAAACTCCAGATCTTCCAGAGAGATGATGGCACAGCTGGATACAGCCAGAACAGCAGAAACAACAAGCAGCAACTTCATCTTGACTGAACACAAAGAAACGGATGCTTTGTGACTTGTAGGAAACCACATCAGTTTTAAAATGCTTTCTGTCACTTTAAATGGATGTTGGATGTCACTTTCATAGTACGACAGTATCATCTCTCTCTCCTAACCTTTTGCAAATTAATAATTCTTTGTTTTTCTTTGTTTTTTTTCATCAGTATATTACTGAAAAGTGCATTTACACACTCGCCTATGTGTCTAATTACGTGCTGTAGCTACTTACCTGTCTCAGTGTCCGTGGTTGATATAGGTCTGCGTCAGAGAGAACGTCTTATATAGCAGACCACTAGTATGACTGCAGTATTCCAGTCAGGTCAGGACAGGAGTAAAGTAAAGAAAACGAAAGAATGTTAAGTACTGAAATAGAAAAAGGTGGAGGTGTCAGGGTCCCTCAGTCCCTGATTGGGTCTTCTGTCTGTCTTTTCCCATTTTCTCCTCTGTCTGTGTTCGTTTGTGTGTCTCTGTGTTTGGAAACTAAATCCAGGATATCACTTACAAAACAAAACCCATCTCACTCACTCTGTTGGATAACCCCACCAAAGCTATCAGTTTCTATGATTTGAAGCCCCCATCACCCTGTTGGTCCATGGTCAGCCTTGGTTATGACCCAACAATCCGCACATCAACTGAGAAACAAAATGAGTCTGGATGGAGGCTGTCTTTCCATAAGAACTGTTTAAAATCCACTCTCCCTTCAGATTCTACAGCCCCTGAACCAAACCCACCTGCGTTTTCAGGTGGGTTTGGTTCAGGGTTCCAAACTGTTTATCGTGATTTGGCTGACGTTTTCAGAAAGGATCTCACTCTGTCTCTTCCTCCGCAGCTGTCTGTCACTTGATGAGAATTAGGCAGGGGGTGAGTGGAAGATGGCCTTCAATACCCATCACAGACACTTCAAACACCTGGCAATGCCCTTTGGACTAACTAACACACCTGCTGTTTTTCAGGCCCTAGTTAATGACGTTGTCTGGCATTTCATAAATTGTTTCATGTTTGTCTACCTGGATGACATCTTATTTTTCTCACGATCTCTCTCAGAACATAAAATCACTTAAGGTTAGTCCTGCAGCAGCTGCCCAAGAGGTTGTTTCTAAAAGGCAAATTTTATGTTGACAGTGTATCTTTGCTGGGCTACAGGAAAGATACATTGTTGGGCTACCAAAGGGATATCTCAAACCAGGCCCAGCAAAGGTGCAAGCAGTCATGGACTGGCCATTGCCTGAGAACTGCAGATGTTGCAACGTTTCCTTGGTTTTGCTAACTTTAGCTCTTTAAACAAGCTAGTCCACTGTGTAAACCTGAATTCTGTGTGTAGAGACCAGTTTTCCCTTTTTTTTAAACTGGTATCTATTTGCTGATTTGGTCATAATTTTATTATTTTTTTAAATGTAGTATTGTAGTCTCAAATGGTTTATTGTTTTTTATTAAATAATATGCAAAAATACAGATTACACATATTTGACTTGATGGTGGAAACTGGATTGGCAGTCTGTCCAACAAAAAAACACATAAATGCAAATTTATGATTGAAACAAAAATGTCATCCATGACAGGTCTACAGGAAAAATGGGGACCCTTCAGCTTTATTCTTTTGGGAACACAAAAGTCTGCAGAAAACTATAAATGTATCCCACACACGCTTAACATTTCTCTGTTGATACTGGATGATACTGGATTGCTCAACAGACCATAGTTTCTAATGCTAAAAACCACTTCATGGGTAATAAGCTACACACTACCAACACAACGTAACAAACACAATTACAATTTTTACATCTTAGTATAAAGCATTCTATTTATTTTTTTAACATGCATTTGATGTCTTTATGACGTTATTCCGTTAAGCACCAATGCAGGAAAAGAGTGCTTCTTGACACCATAAATCAAATGATGTTTGGTTACATAACTTGGTTAAAAACATTCATATACATTTTGGTCAAAGCAGAAGGAAGAAATGAAGATGAGTTTCTTCTGAAATCTTCAGACCAAAGATATTGGAATTACTTTGGAATTAGCAATTCCACACTGGTTGGTTGTTCCTGCTTATCTTAATGTTTCCTTTCTCTCCCCATTCAAGGCCCCAACTACAGACTTGGTTTGATAAGTGAGACACTCTGGAAAATATGTTCTTACTCCAGGACGTATCTCAGAAACTAAGAAACTTTTACACCACACAAATTATATTTTTTCATCTCTGTTCACAAGTTTCTGGATTTCTTTTTTGTAAGACTAAGACTGAAGTTCACATTCTCTGTGTCTCAGTGTCAGTTAGCACTATTTCTTCAGTCAATACTGTTGGTTAGATCAGTACCTTCAGGCAGGCAAAGATAGGTCGAGCCTCAGCGAGGCAGAGAAGCATTGAAGGAGACACGCAACCCAGGGAAACCAGCTGTTTGCACTCTTCATGTTCCTGGTAAACAGGGAAAAATTATGGGGATTTTATCCAAAAGTTGGACCCTGGTCTGCCAAGATGTTTTGCTCTTGTGCAAGCTTGTGGTTGTTGAGCCAGACCTGTTTCTAGTGAACCTCCTCTGACTTAGATCAGAGTCATATGACTTTTCTACCAATTGGAAAAGGAAATTATGAGAAAAACAGAAAAAAGAAATTAATCATTCTTTTTTTTAATCCGCTAACATGTTTCCTTTGATTTGAGTCTTAGAAACTTTTACACAAGTAAACACATGGGTGAGCATTTCTTTGTTTGAGTTTGAGGCTTGGACAGCATCTTTAAGAACATAAAACATGATCAGAAGCTTCTGACAAAAAATGAAAATAAAAGAGAAGAAAAAGAGTCTGCTGTCTCACCAAACTTGAGTTTCCAAGCGTGAAGCTCCAGATCTTTTAGAGAGATGCTGGCACAGCAGGTTACAGCAGAACAGCAGAAAAAACAAGCAGCAACTTCATATTGACTGAGAAGAAGCAGAAAAAGACAGAGGCATAGCCAGCTTCTATACACTTTCATGGCAGGATTTGACAATATTCAAAAGAGGTAGTCACCGAATGTTTGGCTTTTCCACCTCCCACAGGGGGCTAGATGGTCGGGTGCAGAAAAGTTCATGACAGTCAGTCAGACAGATAATTTTCTTTGGTTTCAAGTAATTTTTGCAAATCTCAGTTCCATAAAATCCTTATCTTCAGTTTAGTTTAATCTAAGCAGCATATTTATTTAGTATTTAAAATCAAATCTGCATTATGTCTGGGACAACACTGGATACATTTACACATGGAGAGATATTTCACTACCAGGCCTGCAGGTCTGCAGAGAGGCTGGAGGTGCTGCTCCAGCTATAGCAGCCATCTGTCCCTAAGACCTCCAGGCTGGTTGAAACCCCTGAGGATGTGTTGATGCTCCTGTCAGGAGACAGACACACGCTCTACTTTTAAGATTAGGCTTAAACATTCATTTTTGAGAAACCATATAGTTATGGCTCGATCAGGTGACCCTGAATCCTCCCTTAGTTATGCTGCAATAGGCATAGGCTGCTGGGGGACTCCCATGATGCATTGAGTTTTTCCTTTTCAGTCACCTTTTTCACTCATTATGTGTTAATAGACCTCTCTGCATTGAATCGTGCTTGTTATTAATCTCTGTCTCTCTTCCACAGCATGTCTTTTATCCTGTCTTCCTTCTCTCACCCCAAACTGGTGGCAGCAGATGGCCCCGCCCCTCCCTGAGCCTGGTTCTGCCGGAGGTTTCTTCCTGTTAAAAGGGAGTTTTTCCTTCCCACTGTCGCCAAAGTGCTTGCTCATAGGGGATCATATGATTGGTGGGTTTTTTCTCTGTATCTATTATTGTAGGGTCTGCCTTACAATATAAAGAACACTGAGGCGACTGTTTCCAATTGAATTGGACTGAATTGATTTGAATGACTTTTGATGACCATGGTACCTGTTGAGGATTATAGTTCTCGTTAATTCTCATTAATTGTGTAAATGCTCAGAAAATAAAACAAGATTGGCACATTAATGCACTTTCAAACCCTTTTAAAAGTACCCATCTTGCTTCAGGTGGGGCATCCTCTGCCATTCTAGAATCAGCAGTTAGAAAGCGTTCAGTGAAGCTTCCTGCTTTCAGGATGACAGCTGCTCCAAGTTTGTCAGCCAGCTGGTGCAGGTGTTGAGCTATGCTTTTCTTCACTGTGGCACAGTGATGACTGAGAAAGGACAATATTAGACACACAACTCTGGGAACTGTATCGCTAGTTAAACAGAGTTAATCAGAATCCAAACACGGATGCAGTTTTCCACCTTGGCTTAAAGCGCCAGATTGATCTCCTCATGAATAAAGTCACTGGAAGTCTGCGCAAGCTTCAGCGGTAGAGTTTGGCCTGTTTGAAAATATTCAGTGTTGAAAATTATATATACAGATTGCATGTATATAAATAATATTTTCTGTTATTACAAAAATACCAGAAATGTCAAAATTAAAGGTAGCTTATTATCTGTAACTATGATTTTTAATGAACAAATTCCATCATAATTAATACACACGGTGAATTTCATAAGTATAGAAGACCTCCTGTGACGTTTGTTATTTTTCAAGAAAGGTCATAATCATTGTGTTATAAACCTGTTCTAACTATCATTTGCTTTATTTTGGGTTTTGATTAGCTTAAAAAAGTGTTTGGTTACACTATCTATGAAGTTTTGAGGTCACCAAAGAATTTATTCTGTTTGTCTCCATCAGCTGAAGAAACTGGAAAAATGTGATGTTTGTCACACAAATTTTAAGCTAGCTAAATGCTGAGAGATATTATTACCTTAAAATAATTGTTATTTTAATAATGGAGTGGAGATCAGTATGTATGTCTCAATAATAACCATACAAATTCTGTAAGTAATGCGATATCAAACGTCTCAACAAACTGAACCTGGGAAACATTGGCTTTATTCATTGGAGAACACCAAAGTCTCCAGAAAACTAGAAACGCATCCCATGGGTGCTGAACATTTCTGCCTGGATGATGGATTGATCGACAGAGCACAGTTTCATAGTTTATTTATTTATTTCTTTTACATGTATTTGCTGTAGTTATACATTTATTCCATCAAACACCTTTGCAGGCAAAGAGAGCTTCTTAACACCACAAATAAAATTATGTTTAGTTAAAAACAACTTGCTTAAAAAGACTGAAATAAATTCTGGGCAAACCAGATTTTCTGTAAAATCAGAAGGAAAAACTGAGGATGGGTTTCTTCCGATCTTCAGACCAGAGGGTAGCTTGCTTGAGAAGCAATCCCACACTGGTTGGATTTGTTCCTGCTCATCTTAATGTATCCCTTGTCTCCCCATCTGTGACCCCAGCTGTAGAAAAAAATAAATTACACAGTTTAACAACATTTAGCAGCTAAAAATTAATAGTGTTCACACCAACAGTCCAAAAGCATGTGGAGAAATAATGATCTGCATAAATAAGATGCCTTTACATATTTTTGTATCAGCACTCAGTGAATGTTAGAAGTAGTGAAGTGCATGAATTAAAATATGAGCATCACATGGGAGTAAATACCTGTTCTTGATCAGCCAGTAGTCATGTCCATTTTCTGTACCATAACCCACAGCCAGCACACCATGGTCCAACACTGTCTTGCTGCAGTCGGGGTCATTGTACACTCCTGCAAATACATGTCAATCAGACTGAACAAAAGAACAAATGAAGCATTTCACATTTCTTTTCCAATTTAAAAATGTTTCTCTGCACTTTGCAAATATTTTTTCAATGTCTGCACCTGATTGGTAGAATTGGAATGAATGACGAGAAGCATCAATGCCAACAGATATCGGTCCGATAGTGGCCACAGCTTTCTTCAGGGTTTCTTCGTTACTAGGTTTGACATGAACATAGCCAGTGCATTTGGCACCAATACCATCAGGCTTGTAACGGCATCGTTGACCCTAATACAGAGAACATATGCTATTATAAGTTTTTACTGTTGTGACACATTTATATAGCAAACAGAGAGTTTGCCAAAATACTGTGATGTTAAAAATAGATTTTGAAAGAAGTTAATAAAGTAGCTCATGCTGTGAGTTTTACAGGGCTTGGAGCTACCATATGTTTTGGCAGTACTGTACAGCCTTTCATGCATGGCCATTATTAACACCACTGTCTGAATGAGCTGATTTGCATTTATAATTCTGATATTTATGATGTGATGATATTCAGGTGATAAAGACCTGACTGCATATATTCAAGGTTCGTGATTTAAATCACAGAAGAAACAGGTGTGTGTGTGTGTGTTTGATATATTGCTATCTATTTACCTTAGCCTTATAGGGGTAGGATGTCTCAGTGTCAATTCCTCCATTGGATTGGATGTACTGAAGGGCCCGCTTCACTGATCCTCCGTTGCAGCCATTGTTGCCAAAGCTGTGAGAGCAGTCCATTAACTGCTGCTCGCTCAGAGACACCAGCTTTCCTGTCTTCCTGAAGTGCTGACCCTCCAGTACACCAGTCTGCAGTAAGGATGATTCAGCTTCAAACCAGACAACAGTTTCTATTTCCCAAAGAACACAAAATCAAAATTTTATGTACTCACTGTACTGAAGGCCCAGCAGGAGCCACACTGCTTCTGATCCTTGACTTCAGTGACATATCCCTTATCCCTCCAGTCAACAGTGTCGGGCAGATCAGTACCTTCAGGCAGGCCAAGGAAGGTAGAGCCACGCTGAGGCAGAGAAGCATTGAAGGTGTGAAGGCAACCCTGGGAAACCAGCTGTTTGTACTCTTCATGGTCCTGGTAAAAAGCAGCAAAGTTCATGGTTTTTATGCAAAAATTTGGGGGTTGTTTTTGCATCCTCACATGCTAATTATATTGAAAAATATTGATGACAACTTCAATGGTTAATTGGTCAAATCTAAATGATATGTCTTTTTCTGCACATACCATATCGGCAAAGTGTGTCATCCCAAGACGGTAGGATTTCAAACCCTGGTCTGCCAAGATGTTGTGCATTAGCACAAATTTGCGGTTGTTGAGCCAAACCTGCTTCCGGTGAGCCTCATCTGACTCAGAGTCATATGACTTTTCTACCAATTGGAAAAGGAAATCATGGGGGGAAAAAAAACAAAAGAAAGTTAATCATTTTGTATTTTAAACCCGCTAACATATTTCCTTTATTTCCAGTTTTATAATCTTTAGCACAAGTAAAAACACAGGTGAGCTCATCTTTCTTTCTAAATTTGAGGTTTGTACAGTATCTTAAAAAACATAAAAGTTGATCAGAAGCTTCTGACAAAAAGAAAAAATGAAAGAGGAGAGAAAGAGTCTACTGTCTCACCAAATTTCAGTTTCCAAGCGTGAAACTCCAGATCTTCCAGAGAGATGCTGGCACAGCTGGATACAGCCAGAACAGCAGAAACAACAAGCAGCAACTTCATCTTGACTGAACACAAACAGAAAAGAAAGAAATCCTTTGTGACTTACAGGAAACTTATGTTTCTGATGAAAACTGATTTTTTTTTTATTCTTTCTTGGTAATACATGTTTTAAAATGCTTTCGTCATAATATTACATGCCACTTTCATTTGACAATATCCACTTTGTCCCATTTTGTTTGGGAGTTTCTATGTTACCTCCTCCAGAAATGTTTTTCTGAAATTAATATTTTTTTTCATCATAATAACTGAAAACTAAACTACATGTTTAGTTATCTGTGTTGTAGTTACTTACCTGTCTCAGTGTCCGTATCTGTTGTGCAGAGTGTACTATAATCACCTGTGGTTATAGGTCTGCGTCAGAGAGGAGTTCTTATATAGTGGGCTACTAGCATGACTGCAGTATTCCAGGTCAGCACAGGTATTTGTAAAGAAAGTGAAAGAACGTGAAGCGGTGGAACAGAAAAAGGTGGAGCTGTACATTAACAGTCTGTTACAGTCTCAGTCTACATTAACTCGGGCAGGGCCTACCTTTAATGGCTTGTTTTAATTAAGTAGGAGTGTCATTATGGTATTTTATAATGCTATTTCCTCAGGCAGATTAACATTTCTCAAAATGCATAACTAACCTCACCTGGTCCAACAATAACGGATAGAGTTACTTAGTGAGAGTTGTTAAGCTTTGAACTGAAAGTGGAATAACTCTTAGTTGACAATAATATGAGCTTCTGTCACATAATTTAGGGAGGGTGCTGCTGCTGCTTCGCTCTCTCCTGCTTTTTTTCTGAATGATGCAAACAAAAAAACCTTTCATTTCACAGTTGCCAGGGCCCCTCTTAGGTGGTGACTTCCACTTCCCCCACTACAACCACTGATAACAAATGTGAGAAACAGCTTCTTCTCTGAAACTGTCAGACTTAAACTCTGCCAAACTTTTCCTCAAACAAATACAGACATACCAGGGACTCACTATGTGCAATAACAATTTCCTGGTAACAAACCCTTGTTGTGTGCAATAAAGATCTATATCAGTACACAGGTTTTTGCACACCAACAACCATTGCACTTCAAATTGTTCATGTGTTATTTATATCTTTTTTCCTTATCTCGCTACAGTTAGGTGGGGATATGTGTCTTCTCTTGTGTTGCGTTTTGTTTTGATTTTTACATTTTTATTTTATTTTATTTATGATTTTGTTCTCAATATGTTGATAATATATAATATATATTATAATAATTATAATCTAGTATAATATATAATAATAATTTTACCTATAAAGTAAATTAAGGAATTACAAGAAAGCTTTCCATTTCCATTTTATGAAATGTCACTTATCAGTTATAAGATTAGATTATTTTTAAAAAAAACCTCATCAAATCTCCATCTCTGAGAGTGTCACAGAGTCACATTTCTTTTTGTGCTTTGAAAAATAAAGCAACACGTTTGATGAACAACCTCTAGCGCCCTCTTGTGACGCGCCCTTGTATTGCCTTTAAGATTACACTATAAACTGCAGAATGTGACCATTTTGTTATTTGTTTCTAAGGCTATTTCACCACAGTGGCAAGTTCGCATTATATTTCGCGAATATTTGAATTTCATCACTTTTAAACATGTAGATAAATCTCTTTACCTTCAGAGTTTTATATGACATTTCAAGTGGAAGCAGGATTGTTCAACAGGAGAAGTCCATCTGCTTTATGACAAACTATTCCACTGTGTAAAAGTGAATTGTGTGTGCAGCTGAACTATATGGTGTGCAGACCACAAACTATTATCTACCATCATATCCTGATGGTCACTGTTTTTTGTTTTGTTTGTTTTTTTTTGTTTCTTGTTTGTTTGGGGGTTTTTTTTGGGGGGGGGGGGGGGGGGGGGTTCCATGACAGCCCTACTAACCAACACTGACCTGTCCAGGATTTTCATCACAAAATTCTTCCACTTCACTTTGTTTAAAAGGCTTTTTAGAATTTGAAAAACATAAATTCTGCAACCAGTCATAACATTATTGGGCATTAAAACAGCATTTTAGAAAGACAGAGTTTCTCAGAAGTAACAATAGACAAAGGTTGATCAATATGCAAAAATGTACAATTTGTGGAAAATTGCAGAAAATTGTAAAGACTCATCATCATAAGATCTGGAATCTGTAGAAATATTTTAGAAGTGTTTTAGAATCTGATCAAGTAAAATAAAATCTGAGATGTCAACTCCTGATTTATTCTTTCTGAAGGAATGGATTACAGAAAATAAAACTAAATTGATTTGAATCAACTTTTAAATTTGTCAGGGTGACCCAGTGTTTTGAGTTTTGTACTCTTATTGAGCTTCGATGTCATCATCCAATCCAATCCAATCCAATCCAACTTTATTTATATAGCACTTTTAAAAACAACAAAGTTGACCAAAGTGCTTTCCAATAATAAAACAGAGATAGCAGTTAAAAACCATACTTTAAGCATACAATGAAATCAATAAACAAAATAAATATATAATTAAAAAGATAAAAATAAATCAGTGTATATATTAAATATCACAACATGAGTAGAATAAACAATAAGATATACAATGAATAAGATTAACAAGGTAGAAAGATTAAGAATGATCAACAGCTGACTAAAAACTGACTACAAACTGACTCTGGTAATACTCCTAGAAAGCCTTTGAAAAAAAGTGTGTCTTTAAAAGTGATTTAAACATTTCAAGTGTTGGGGCCAGCCTGATATGGAGGGGCAGTTTGTTCCATAGTTTGGGGGCCACAACAGCGAAAGCTCGGTCCCCTCGGTGTTTCAGTCTCGACATGGGGACAGCAAGGAGTGACTGGTCAGATGATCTGAGAGATCTTTGTGGAGTGTATTGGTGTAAAAGGTCTGACAGGTAAGACGGAGCCAGGCCATTTAAGACTTTAAAAGCAAGCAATAAAATTTTAAAATGAATTCTAAAATGGACAGGCAACCAGTGTAAGGAGGCAAGAACAGCAAGACACTAGCAGTCATGGTTGATGACTGCTAGTGTTTTGGTTTCTGTTCTCTACTTCTCGCTTTCTAGTTCCTTTTTGTCTTGTGATTGCTAGTTCTTAGGTTTTGGTTCCTGTGCCCGTCATGTTTAGTGTAGGTTAGCAGTTTCTTACTCTTGTCCCTGTGCTCTGTGTTCCCTCTCTTCACTGTGTAGTCCTTGCTGCTGTGCCTGTCATGTGCTTCCTGTTTTATTTTGATAGTCCCTGTCCTGTGTGCAGTGTGTCTAGCTTTGCTTCTCCTTAGTCTCATTAGGTCTGATTTGTCCCAATTGTGTTTCCACCTGTTCCCCTTCCTCTCATTGTCCTGCTTGCGTTTTATGACCTGTGTTTCTCTCTGTTTCTGGTCGCGTTGTGCCCTCACCGTGCTGAGTTTTTTCCCTTCGTGTTCCTATCTTAATTCTAGTGCATAGTTCCTGGTTGTCCTGGTTCATGTTTCTTAGTTTTTAGTTTGAGTTCACTTTAGTCCTAGTTTTTATGTTTGAGGTTTTGGTTTGTTTTTTTGTGAGTTTATTTTATGTAAAGTTTTCCCAGTAATAAACCTGTTGCTTTAAATTATTCCATCTCCTAGTCCTGGGTTTGGGTCCTACAACCTGGCGGCCACACCACACAGCATGACAAAATTTGTGTTCCACTCCAGATACAAATCACAACTGTTTCAGAATATTATTATTCACTTGAAAGACCCATTGCTAGCTGATTTTTTTTTCTGGAACCCGTTTTCTGATTTGGTAATTATTTTAAAAAATGTAAAAAAATAAATAAATAAATACAATTTATCAATCTGTGCTGACAGTCTATAGTCTGAAAGTGTTCAAAATGTCTCCAGAAAGCTAGAAATTTACCCACAGGTGCTGAACATTTCTGCCTGGATGATGGATTGATCAACAGACCACAGTTTCACAGTTGATTTATTTTTGCATGTATTTACAGTATTTATAAATTTATGAGCACAATTGCAGGAAAAGAGAGCTTCTTAACACCACAAATAAAATGATTTTTAGTTACATAACCCAGTTAAAAACACTGAAATTAATTTCTGTCAAATCAGAAGGAAAAACTGAGGATGGGTTTCTTCCCACCTCTTCAGACCAGAGGATAGCTTGCTTTAGAAGCAATCCCACACTGGTTGGATTTGTTCCTGCTCATCTTTATGTATCCTTTCTCTCCCCATCCAAGGCCGAAGCTACAGGAAAGAACAAATGAGCAACATTTAGCAACAAAAAATGAATAGCGTCCACACTAGACATAAGGACCTGCTTAAATAATATGCATTTTACATGTGTGTGTGTGTGTGTGTATCAGCACTCACTCTTAGAAAAAGTGAACTGCATGAATTCAAATATGAGCATCACATGTGTGTATTTACCTGTTCTTGACCAGCCAGTAGTCATGTCCATTTTCTGTACCATAACCCACAGCCAGCATAGCATGGCTGAACCATGAGGTTATACATGAAGGCTCGTCATACACTCCTAGAAATATACGTCAGTTGGACAAATGAAGCACTTCACATTTGATCGTTTTCAATTTAAAGGTTTCATGACATTTTTTTCAGTGTGTGCACCTGATTGGTAGAACTGAAACGACTCATGAGAAGCATCCACGGCAATAGATATCGGTCCAATGGTGGCCACAGCCTCCTTCAAAGCATCTTCATTCGGACTTACATCAACATAGCCGGTACACGTGGCACCAACAGTTTCAGGGTTGTAATGGCAATTTCCTTCCTAATACAGAAAAAAAGATGCTATAATTTATTGTGTTAGTCATAATTATATTCACAAAAAGAGCATTTAGAAAACATCTTAAAGATGTGTTTTGAAAGAAGTCAGTAAAGTAGCTAATGCTGTGGGCTTCATGTGGCTTGGAGCTAATATGTGTTTTGGAAGTACACAACTTCATACACTTTCATGATAAATAACACTGTCTGAATGAGCTGATTTACACTTCTACTTCTTATATTAGTATTATGATTGTCAGGTAATGGTAATTATTTTTTCATAATGCTTACCTCAGCCTCATAAGGGTAGGACTCCTCAGTGTCAATTCCTCCAGTTGCTTGGATGTACTTGAAGGCATAGTCCATCCAGCCTCCATTGCAGCCATGGGTGCCAAAGCTCTGAGAGCAGTCGACCAACTGCTGCTTACTCAGAGACACCAGCTTTCCTGTCTTCCTGAAGTTCTGACCCTCCAGTGCACCAATCTGCAATAAGGATGAGTCTATTTGAACCCAGACAATAGTTGAACAAACTTCCGATTTTACAGGATTAAAGAACACTGGGGCTTATGTACTCACTGCACTGAAGGCCCAGCAGGAGCCACACTGCATCTGATTCTGGACATCAGTGACATATCCCTTATCCCTCCAGTCAACAGTGTCAGGTAGATCAGTACCTTCAGGTAGCCGAAGGAAGGTAGAGCCGCGGTGATGCAGAGAAGTATTGAAGGAGCCAAGGCAGCCCCGGGAAACCAGTCGTTTGTACTCTTCATTTTCCTGGTCAAGAGGGACCAAATTTATCAGTTTTTAGTTCAAAAGTTTTTTTAACCTTACAATTACAACTAAAAGTATTCATGACACATGTTTTTCTGCATATACCATGTCAGCAAAGTGGGTCATCCCAAGTCGGTAGGACTTCAAACCCTGGTCTGCCAAAATGTTGTGCACTAGAACATGTTTGCGGTTGTTGAGCCAGATTTGTTTCCGGTGAGCCTCCTCTGACTCAGAGTCATATGACTTTTCTGCATATTGGAAAAGGAAATTATGAGAAACAGAATAATGGAAAATCTATTAATGATTTTTAGGGAAAATGCATATTTCCCTTTGTTTCCACAGTTTTCCAAGTTTGAGGCTTGTACAGTATCTTAATGTCAGCAGAACACAATTAAAAAACAAAAGATTTACATCAAAGAGGAGAGGCTTGTACAGTATTTAAAAAGCACAGAAAGGGATCAACAGCAATAAAAAAGACTAAAAGAGTCTGCTGTCTCACCAAACTTGAGTTTCCAGGCATGAAACTCCAGATCTTCCAGAGAGATGCTGGCACAGCTGGCTACAGCCAGAACAGCAGCAACAACAAGCAGCAACTTCATCTTGACTGAACACAAGCAGAAAAAGACAGAAATCCTTTGTGACTTACAGGAAACCACACAGGCAGTTTCGATTTTTTTTTTTAATGACAGCTTTAAAACGCACTCTTTCGTAATGTTGTATGTCACTGTCATAGCGTCACACTATTCACTTTGATTTTTTCTTCGACTATTTGTTTCACATTTCCCACGAGTTCTTTCCCAAATTAATGATTCTCTACTTTTTTTCATTAACACATGGCTGAAAAGTGTATTCATAATTGTCTACATGTCTAGTTAACTCTACTGTAGCTACTTACCTGTACCGCCTGACTCAGTGTGACTTTGATAACCACCTGTGGCTGATATACGACCGTATCAGAGGGAGCTTGTTTATATAGCCGACTGTAATATGACTGCAGTACTCCAGTCAGATCAGGACAGCACGGAAAGAAAAAGCGTCAAGCACTGAAGTACAAAAGGGTGGAGCTAAACATTGAAAGTGAAAATAATTTTCCAAAGAGGAAGTCACAGAGTGTTTGGCTTTCCCCCACAGTGTTAACTGGAAGTTACACAGTCATGTGGATGAACCTTCATGACAGAATTCTTTGGTCTTTTTTCTCTCAAGTAGCTTTTGCAAATTTCTGAGGTGTTTCGGGGATTACTGAAAAAACACTCAAACTTAAATATGTTGTACTGTGTTTCCCTCTCCTGCAGGTCTACTTACAAAAACCATGCTGCTACTTTGCTAAAAGCCACAGAAGCAGTCAGTATGTGTCCACACTTTTTGAACAACATAAATGGTTTACTTCGAATTATTTAAGCCAACTGAAAGCAGGATGAAATGTGTTATATCTTATGGTATGTATAAAGTCTCTGAGTTTTTATACATAACATGTATAAAAACTCAGCTTGTCTTCGAGAAATATTTTTACTTGATGTGTCTGAAAAACTACAAATAAAATTAAGCAACTCAAATCAAGCAAGTGGACAGATACTGAATCTACTACATGAAACACAGTTTGAAATCAAGTTGTTTATTTAACAAGTTACAATCTGACTTTGACCTTAGATTTGTTTTTGTGAGCAGAAATTCCTTCCTCAGGTGTATGACTCGTGATTATTTCCCATCACCACAAACCGGTTGAGGCAGTCTGACATCAGTCCCAGAGGTTACTTCTGCTGAAGATTTCTTCCTGTTAGCCATCTGTTGGTATACAGCAACACTAGCTGAATGATTTGATTTTCATCTCCAACTGCTATTAGGCAAGATAACAATAGTCATTTGTTATTAAGACCTGTAGAGTCAAAGATTGTGATCTGGGATTTTTCTGCACATATCACCTGGCCACATAACTGTTTGTCAATGACTTGTCAAATATCAAATGTTTCTTAAACTCATTGAATTAGAGGTAAAAGTCTGCACTTCGGTCGCATTTTGAGTGTTTGATTTAAAATGATATGGATGGACAAAACCAGATGAATTGTGCGTCTGTCCAACAAATTACGTGTATGTGACATTACTCTGACATAGAGTTTGCTTTATCTGTGTAGAGAATCTGTTTTTAGTCTTCTTCTTTCTCAGGTTTCTGATGCCTGAGGTGTTTACTAAGCACACAGTCAGTGTACATCTCATGGATCTTTGTTGTTTCATCCTGGACAGTGTATCTGACACTCACCAATCCTCAGCCACCTTCCTTCTGCTTAGGAGCTTCCTTGTCCTCACATCTGTGGCTTCTATCTCCTCCTTTGGCCAGGTGATTACTGTAGAGGGTATCTGACAACTGGCAGGGCGTAGGTTTTGATCGCCCAGATCTTGTTCTACCCATTCAGTTGACTGACTAATAATAGCAACTTCTTTGTGGTTCCCGTTCACTGTAGCATTTCCAGGTACTTCTAGCTATTCTCAGTGTCTGGATTTTTGCCTTCTGGCAGTGGATCTCCTCAATTCTGATTACTTTCCATCTCTCTACAACCTCACATTAACCCCTAACTGTACAAATTTTCTTGTTTATGTGTGCAAAATTAGCCTCTGTAATGTAGGCAACAGATAGAGCTGTTTTTTGTTTTTAATTCCCCCTCTTTTTCTGTGTTTGTATTCTACATAATTGATATAACCTGAGTACATTCATTAGAATCAAAATATGGAATGAAATAACATTTATATTTCCTTGCACTAATATCATTTTACTGCATCAATTGAACCAACTGCAGCAGCACAATTCTCTTTTATTACATAAAAAAAATACTCAAAAGATATACTTTTTGCTTTCTTATTTTGAATAAGTTTCAGAACCTGTAAAGAAGTTAAATCAGTACTTCAGCTTTTACCAATATTTTTTAACAGAAGTATCCGTACTTCTGCCTAATGGTGAAAACAGCATTGGCAGTTGTGGCGGGGCATGGTCCGTGACATGGCTGCGGGGGAGGCTGACATACCTGAGGTCAATCAGCTCATCACGCCTCCCCTATATTAAACATGTCAGGACCTGAGGTTGTTGTTGTGTGTAGGACGCAGCTGAAAAGCTGTGAAAAAGACATGAGTTGAAGAAACGACAACTGAATAAAGAAGCGTGCTGGAAAGTGCAAGTATGTGGTCGGGTCCGTCATTCCTCTCACAATAGTCTATCTAACTAAAAACCATGATTGCAAATCCTATCAGGATTGATCTCTGACTTGTGCTAACTTTTGTTACAAAAAGGAATGGATGAAGGCGCATTACTCAGCCTTTTTGCAAGCTACTGCTTTATTACAGGGCAAATTTTCTGATAAAACAAATACATTATATTTCTCATGGTGGCTGTACAGGAAAAGCCAGGGACGGATCACCAGTCAACTTTTTTCTTTGGGGAACACAGAAGTATAAAAAAAATAGAAATCCCACTGGTGCTGAGCATAGTGGACTGATCAACAGACCAAAGTTTAAATGCTAAAAAACACTTCTTGGTTATTAAGCCATACACTACCAACACAGTGAAATAAACACAATTACTTTTATTAAATGTCAATGTGAAACATTTTGTTCATTTATTTATTTATATTTCATGTATTTGCAGTCTTTATGATGTCATTTCATTAAACTCTAATGTTTCTTCCCACCTCTTCAGACCAGAGGGTAGCTTGCTGCACTAGCAATCCCACACTGGTTGGATTTGTTCCTGCTCATCTTAATGTATCCTTTCTCCCCCCATCCAACACCAGCACTACAGGAAGAAAGAAATTAAAAACATTTAACAGCTAAAAATGGCCTGTGTTCACACTAATAGTTCAATAACATGTAGAGACATGATGATCCGATTGTTAAGCCATAAAAAAGATGTCTTTATATATCTGTGTATCAAATATAAATTTAAATATAAGTAGGTATTTACCTGTTCTTGACCAGCCAGTAGTCATGTCCATTTTCAGTACCATAACCCACAGCCAGCACAGCATGGTCCAACATTGTGCTGCTGCAGTCGGGCTCATCATAAACACCTGCAAACACATGTCAATTAAACTGATAGATGTAAAGAACAAAACTATTCCCATTTATTTTTTAATTTGAAGATAATTTTCTTGATACTTTCAATTGTGTTTCAATGTCTGTACCTGATTCATAGAACTGAAAAGACAGACGAGAAGCATCAATGGCCACAGATATTGGTCCGATGGTAGCCACAGCTTCTTTCAGGGTTTCTTCATTAGCTGGTTGCACATCAACATAGCCGGTGCATGTAGCACCAGTAGATTTAGGATTGTAACGGCAATCTCCATCCTAATACAGAGGAAATATGTTAAAATTTCTTGCATTGATTGCAACATATTAGCAAACACAGTATATAAAAAATACTGTGATGTTGAAAATGGATTTATAAAGAAGTCAGTAAAGCAGCCAATACTGTCGGGTTTATGCGACTTGAACCTACAGTATGTTTTGGAAGTACTGTAAACTGCTTCAAGCACTTTCATGCTTGATAACACTGTCTAAACAAGCTGATTTGCACCCCTGATTCATATATTTATCAATAATAATAATGAAGCTTATGCATATGTTCTATAAGGAAGATCTGTAGTCACACATCTGTCTGTTTCCCAGGTGTTGGCATCTAATCTAAGCTTTGCATCACTTCCACTCTCACTTCTGCTGTCAAGCTTATTGTGACATGACTGGTCTGGTCCAATCATATTTCTACCAGCCTTCTCCACTCCGCATACTATAAATGTCACTGGCATCTGTTGTTTTACTTTGCAGATGCCATCATGCACCACACCTTCTCCACATGACCACCTCTCACTCATCACTGGCTTCGTTCAAGCCTCCATCTTGTCTAGATTCCAAGGGGTGTCCTGTTCTAATCCCTATCACCTCTAGGATTCTGGTCTGCTTTGATGGGCCATCAGAGTCTAACAGCCAAATAACTGAATTCTGTATATCAATAAATGATGTTCAGTTCCGTCTAATAATCTCTCCTTATTGAAATAATAATAACTTTATTTATTTATTCAGTTTTCAAAACACAGATTTACAAAGGGCTTTGCAGTTCAAATAAAAGGTGCACGTTGAAGACAAGTGTGCGTGTTAAAACATACAGACACATAAACAGTCACATGGTCAGTCATACCACAGATCTTCATTCCCACATACACATATACATACTTGTATCGTTTCAAACTATGGCCAAAATTGAAGGGGAATGGATTAAGGAAACACTAACCAATAGAAATTAGTTTTCAGCATTCGCTTCAAACAAATAACCAACCTAATTGATTGAGGAAGGCAATTCCACAATTTGGGCAGTAAAACCTCAAAAGCACAATCACCTCTTGTTTTAAAATCAGAGCGAAGGAAAATTAGAAGGCCCTGGTTAGACGATCTGAGAGGCTGGCTGCATTGATAAGGTGCTAGAAGCTCAGCTAAATACACAGGAGCCTGTCCACGTAGAGCCTTTTATGTTAATAACAGAATTTTAAAGTGGATTCTGAATTTTACTTGAAGCCAGTGAAGGGATGCAAGGATAGGTGCAATATGTGACTGACAGCTAGTTTTAGTTGGCAGCCTTGCAGCTGTGTTCTTAACTAATTGGAGACTAGTTAAGGAGGACTGCGAAATGCATGTGAAAAGTGTTAAAGTTGTAAATTAGAGTGCATACTAAAAGTTCAAAATGATTGACTGGCAGTAAAGGTTGGAGTTTCACAATATTTTTCAGATGAAGGAAACAAAACTGGGTAACCTTTGAGATATGAGTTTTGAAATTCAAGTGATGATCAAAAGTGACACCGAGGGTTTTAGCAGATGATTTGAAATGTTTGGCAAGGGGGCTAACGTACTGACTATCGTCCTTAGTGGGCTGAGCACTAGAACCTCAGTTTCAGGACTGAGATATTAGGATATTAGAATATCCTAATTAGTTATGGCACAGAAAAATCCATTGTGGGAGGAGGGGCTACTGAGGTTGTTGGGCTTGACAGAAAAATATGTGTCATCTGCATAGAAGTGAATGAAGATTCCTTTACCTGGGCCAGCTAAACAATGGTTTAGCTGGCCCAGGGGTAACATATATAAAGAAGCCCTGGGGCAGGTGCAGATGAGGACATACATTGATTTATATGAATTCTGAATTATCTGTTTGATAAGTATGATGAAAACCATTTGAGAGCAGTACCAGAGATGACAACGCATTTGTGGAGCCTGCTAATAAGGGTAGCATCTTCAACAGTATCAAAAGCTGTTGAGCAGGACATTTATCTGAATGTATTAGAATATCATCAGTAATTTTCACTAAAGCTATTAAGATGATGATAGTAAGGTGGCAAAGTGCTGAGGCTTGTATAAATTCATAGATCATGATTTAAAAGGAATCAGGTGTGACATGTTTTTGACATATTGCAGTCTATTTACCTCGGCCTCGTAAGGGTAGGACTCCTCAGTGTCAATCCCTCCAGTTGCTTGGATGTACTGGAAAGCAGAATCCATCAGGCCTCCATTGCAGCCATGGTTGCCAAAGCTCTGAGAGCAGTCGACCAACTGCTGCTTACTCAGAGACACCAGCTTTCCTGTTTTCCTGAAGTGCTGACCCTCCAGGGAGCCAGTCTGAAAAAACAAAAAGAGTGAGTTTGAAACCAGACCACAGCCGAGCAAAGTTTGCCATGTTACAAAAATAAAGAACAGAAAGTTATTTCTACTTACTGCACTGAAGGCCCAGCAGGAGCCACATTGCATTTGATTCTCGACATCGGTGACATATCCCTTATCTCTCCAGTCAACAGTGTCGGGTAGATCAGTACCTTCACGTAGTCGGAAGAAGGTAGAGCCGCGGCGAGGTAGAGAAGAATTGAAAGAGTGAAGGCAGCCCTGGGAAACCAGTCGTTTGTACTCTTCATTTTCCTGAGAAGAGGAACAGAGTTCATGGGGTTTTTATTTAAAAGTTTCTATGCATTCTTACATGCATATATGCATTACAAAAAAAAAAGTATTTGTGAAATTGTAAATGGTGAGGAGTAAAATCTGAATTTTGCACATACCATATCAGCAAATTGGGTCATCCCAAGGCGGTAGGACTTCAAACCCTGGTCTGTCAAGATGTTGTGCACTAGCACATGTTTGCGGTTGTTGAGCCAGATCTGCTTCCTTTGAGCCTCATCTGATTCAGAGTCATATGACTTATCTACCAATTGGAAAAGGAAATAGTGAAAACAGAACAAAAGAAAATACATTGGTAATGAATGTAAGAAATAATCTGCTACGAAATTTCCCTTTTTACACAATTTTAACATATTAGGGTGAGCTCACATTTCTTTCCAAGTCTTCCCAAGGATCAACGGCAATAAAAAGACTAAAAGAGTCTGCTGTCTCACCAAACTTGAGTTTCCAGGCGTGAAACTCCAGATCTTCCAGAGAGATGCTGGCACAGCTGGACACAGCCAGAACAGCAGCAACAACAAGCAGCAACTTCATCTTGACTGAACACAAGCAGAAAAAGACACAGATGTTTTTCAGTTTTAAAATGTTTTCTGTCATAATATCTTCTGTCACTTTCATAGAATCACAGTATCTACTCTGCCCATTTTCTTTGAGTTTTTATTTCACCTTCCAATTCTTCCTCAAATGAATGATTCTCAGGTTTTTTTCCATCAGCATGTTACTGAAAAGTGTATTTACACTCATCTATGTGTCTATCTGTGCTGTAGCTGCTTACCTGTCTCAGTGTCCGCTATAGACGAACCACTTGTGACTGATGTACGTCTGTGTCAGAGACGAGTTCCTCTATAGCTGACTACAGTTATAACTGCTGTATTCCAGTCAAGTCAGGACAGAAGTGTGCAAAGAAAGCAAAAGAATGTAATGCACTGAAACATAAAAAGGTGGAGCTTAGCATTAAGAGTCAACACAATTTGTTTGGCAGTGTTCCAAAGAGGAAGTGTGACTTTTTTACCCGCCCCCACAGTTGTTCACTGGAGGTTCACTGGTTGAGTAACATTCATGAAAGTCAGCATTTAGTCTTCTTTGGTCTTCAATAGTTTTTGCAAATCTCTTAGCTGTGTTTGGAATTATGGAAAAAAACAGTCCCAGACCTAAATTTTGCTGTGTTTCTCTCTCCTGCTGGTCTATGTACAAACAATATTTTCACTCAGTTGCTAAAAAGCCATATAAGCAGCCAATATCTGAGTCCACATTTCAGACTTCTTTAACAACAAAAATGATTTTGAAGTATTTAAGGCAGCTGAAAGTAGTCCAGGATGAAATGTGTTAGCTTGTCATTGAGCAATATTCTCAGCCATCTTCGAGTGTCTGAAAATCAATGAATAAGATAAAGTAAAACAATGCAAGCAAATCCCCTCTCACAAATTTATAGTTAAACACAAGGGTATGTAAACAGAATCTACAACATGGAACACAATTAATCTGCAATCTTAATAATAAAGTTGTTTATTTAACAAACCAGATAAGGCCAGGTGGTTGACTGGAGCTCATAGAGAAAAATCTAAAGAACTGAAGCAGATAAATGTGTAACTATACTTTAAGTGTCTGTGTAGATTCTCAGTTATCCAGGTGTTGGTAGTATTGAGCTCTTGAAATGAATTGTCAGAATTGAGGAAGGGTGAGTTGAGGAAGGGTGATCTGGTGGAGGAATATTGATATCAGTCAGCATTTCTTATGAGAGAAATATGTGAGGTTTTCAAATATTACAGGCAACTGTTGTTGTTTTGATGGCACTTTTATTTTTTGTGTTACATGCTGTTGAAATGTCAATTCAATGAGTAACCACACTTCAAAACCAAGCACTCCTTGAGCTGGTCCAAAGGTCTGTAGTGAAGAAGCGGAGAGCTGGAGCTCGGCACTCCCTGGTGTTTCATTTTTCCTGTGAGATCTGAACTGTTTCAAAAAGTCTACGCACCTTCATGTAGCGGGTGGCTAAACCTTTTTAACATGTATGTATCGCACCACACTGTAGACTACCCTAGATGTATAGGAAAAGGCTATATGCTGGCCAAAAACATTCCCTCAGTCAGTTCTCCTTTTTGCAGAACTGCAATCATCAGTACTCAGCAGCGATGTGGCAGTGTCATGGTGTGGCTGAAAGCGAAAGGTGACAAATGCAAATACACTACCCCACTGCAAAATCTCCAGTGTTAAATTGACACTAGAAAAGTGTTTTTATGTGTCCACTCTTTTGAGTGTTAAATTAACACTGACAGTGTTATATTTTAACAGTAACTTAGTCAGTGTTAAAGATTAACAGTGACTAACATTAGCAGTGTTGATTTTCTAAGACTGAAAAATTACTAGCATTTTTATTTATTTTCCAATTGACCACTGGAGATTTTGCAGTTCACTAGCACGCAGATACTAGACGCGTCACACCACTCTGGACTCGAGCAGCAAGGTCAAGTTCACTAAATTAATAAACTTGAGTTGTTATAATGCTTATAAAACTTTAGCTCTATATCAAGGTTTATTTAACTTGTACATTCTTTTCTCTGTCCTTAACTTCATTTAATTAATGAATCTGAGATAAACTCCAGACTAAGAAAGAGTCCAGTCCGTTAGTCGAACCTCTGCTACAGGAGGAACAATACAGTTCTCGTCCTGGTCATGGAACACCGGACCAGCTCTTTATCCTCTTAAGGATACTTGCAGGTGCATGGGAGTTTGCCCAACCAAGTCTACATGTGCTTTTTGGACTCGAAGGCATTCGACCATGTCCCTCGGAGTGTCCTGTGGGAGGTGCTTCAGGAGTATGGGGTGTCTTGCCCATTGCTACGGGCCATTCGATTCTTGTACAACCATTGCAGGAGCTTGGTCCACATAGCTGACAATAAGTCAGACTCGTTTCCGGTGGGTGAGGGAGTCTGCCAGGGCTGCCCTTTGTCACCGATCCTGTTTGTAATTTTTATGGACTGAATTTCTAGGCACAGCCAAGTGGCGGAAGGCTTTCACTTGGGTGGTCTCAGAATCTCATCTCTGCTTTTTGCAGATGATGTGGATCTGTTGGCTTCAACAGGCGATGGCCTCCAGCTCGCACTGGGACAGTTCACAGAGTGTGAAGAGGTGGGAATGAGAATCAGCACCTCCATGTCTGAGGCCATGGTCCTCAGCCAGAAAAGGGTGGAGTGCCCACTCTGGGTCAGGGACGAGTTCCTGCTCCAAGTGGAGGAGTTTAAGTATCTTGGGGTCTTTTTCACGAGTGACGGGAAAAGGGAGTGTAATAGAAAATTTTATTATTTACATTTAAAGTATTAAAGTGCTTATGCATATGCTTAGTTGTGACATTGTAGCTGACTGTTCAGTGAAAGTTTCTAAAACTAAATGAACTTATTTCAGCCACAGCAGCTGGAGAAGACAACTTCCTTTACAGGCACTAATAACGCCAAGGGCACAAAACAGCATACCTATTGTTCCATTAGGTTTCATAGCGAGGCTCGTGATGTGTGTGGTATGATCGGTTTGTAACTTCCTCCCTCTTCCTTGGAATGCATAAAGGAGTGAGAGCACCACTTGTGGTCAGCCAAGTAGCTTAGAGTCTGCAGAAGTTCTTTTTTTTTTACACACACAATGAAAATGTGTTCATAATCGAGTTGGCGCTCCGTATTTTGAGGGTAAAGAGCTTCGTTCAAGCGTTACTGTCTGGATTGATATATTGCCGGATGACGTAGAGTGCAGAGGGGTTTTTTTTGCAGCATGCTTACACATACACATGATGATGATGATGATGATAATAATAATAATAATAAGAAGAAGAATACGTTTTATTTAAAAGCACCCAGACAAGCTGGAGGAGGTGGCAGGGGAAAGGGAGGTCTGGGCTCCCTTTCCCCTGCTGCCCCTGCGACCCGGCCCCGGATAAGCGGAAGAAGACGGCTGGATGGATGGAGATAAATTTTCACCAACTACAGAATGCCCAAGAAAGTAAAGCTGTTTCTGAAAAGCATAAAGCAAGAAATGTTATTTAAAATAAAAAAAGATCAAAACAAGATCAAAGACAGGAGAAACCAGAGAGGAGAATGTAATTTTTTGCTTCTAAACACTATGGATGCAGCCTGTATAAAGGGGATGATCTGATTGTTATGGTTTTCTCTCTAAGTCCACAGGATGTTTACTGATTTGGTTATTTGGAACTACATAAATATATCTGAATTAACTTGAACAGTATGTTACAGAACAGTGTGAGTGCACTGAAGGCCCACCAGGAGCCACACTGTTTCTGAGGAGGAGCTGGTGCTGTGGTGTCCATGAGCTGATGTTTGATGGCATGTGATCAGTTGGTTAGCTGAGCTGTATGCTAGATTAAGGCTACCAGACTTCACACACTTTCTGTATGATTTAAAATTGTGTGGTGGGACAAAAAAAAATCCCACTGATGTTGAATATCTCTGTCTGGATAAACCACTGAATGGTTACAAAGCCAAACACCCCCAACAAAGAGAAACGCACAAACAAATGTTTAAATCACTGTGAAATATTTTTATTTATTTATATTTATTTACAATTTTTATATAAGTTTCTATTAAACATAAACCAGGGCAAAGGGTGACTCTTTACCCTGAAAAAAAAATGAAATAATAAAAATAAAATTAATGTTGATTACATGCCACTGATCTCCGCCTCACTGAGGAAACCTGCAAATGTAATAAATCAGTCAATAAACTGTGGGATGCACAAATATTTTTATATTAATCTGTGCACATGATCATAGGTTTGATATGTTTAAAAGGAATTGTTAATGAAATTGTTAAAAACAAATCTTAGTAGAGTAGTTTAAGTTTCTTCTGACCTCTTCAGACCAGAGGGTAGCTTGCTGCAGTAGAAATCCCACACTGGTTGGATTTGTTCCTGCTCATCTTAATGTATCCCTTGTCTCCCCATTCAAGACCCCAGCTGCAGAAAGAAACAAATTAATAAACATTTAGCAGATTAATATGTAACTGAATGAAGAGACATATTAATCTACATGTATAAGATGCCTTTATTCAGCTGTGTATCAGCCCTCAGTAACTATTAGAAGGAGCATCAATCAAGTTATTTACCTGTTCTTGACCAGCCAGTAGTCATTTCCGTCCTCAGTACCATAACCCACAGCCAGCACACCATGGTCCAACTCTGAGCTGCTGCACTGGGGCTCATTGTACACTCCTAGAAATACATATAATTTAGACTGAGAGGTTTAAAAATAAATAACTAAATCTTCACATTTCTTTCTCTATATAAGATTTTTATTTGGCACTTTCAACACAGTGTTTTACCTGATTCGTAGAATTGGAATGACATCTGAGAAGCATCAATGCCCACAGAAATGGGTCCGATGGTGGCCACAGCCTCCTTCAGGGCGTCTTCATCGCCTTGACTCACATCAGTATAGCCGGTGGATGTGGCTCCAATATTATCAGGATTATAACGGCATTTTCCATCCTAGTCAAGAAAAAAATATGCAAATTATTCACTCACACATTTTCCAAGTATATTGCAAAGATATAAGAGATCAGAGCATTTACCAAGTACTATAGTTTTAAATATAGATTTAAAACTAGTCAATAAACTGGACTTGAACAGATTTGCTGAGCCACTAGATATATAGTGTTTTTCCACAAGGTGGCAGTAAAGTACACCGGTTGCTTGCAAGTCTATCATGAATAATTGTCTTTTCATCTCCAACTCTGTCATTTGTCAAGATAATGACAGTCAAGATATGAACAATTTCAAATGTACTTTCAAAGATTATGATTTAGAATTTTTTCATTTATTATGATAACCTGTCAAGAAGATTATTGTCCACTCTCCTCTTTTATTACCTCAGCCTCATAAGGGTAGGACTCCTCAGTGTCAATCCCTCCATTTGCTTGGATGTACTGGAAGGCGTAGTCCATCAGCCCTCCCATGCAGCCCATGTTGCCATAGTCTCCCGAGCAGTCGACCAGCTGCTGCTCGCTCAGAGACACCAGCTTTCCTGTCTTCCTGAAGTGCTGACCCTCCAGTGAGCCAGTCTGCAACAAGCGTCAGTCAGTTTGAAGCCAACAGTCGAGCAAAGTTTCCTGCTTTACAATAATAGAGAAGACTACGTTATATGTACTCACTGCACTGAAGGCCCAGCAGGAGCCACACTGCTTCTGATCCTTGACATCAGTGACGTATCCCTTATCTCTCCAGTCAATAGACTCGGGCAGATCAGTACCTTCAGGTAGTGTGAAGAAGGTAGAGCCACGGCGAGGCAGAGAAGCATTGAAGGAGTGAAGGCAGCCCTGGGAAATCACTCGTTTGTACTCTTCATTTTCCTGATGAAAGAAGAACAAAATTCTGGGCTTATTGGGTTGTTATCCAAAATGCTATTCTCTGTGTCGTTCTCTGCTAATTGCAGTGAAAAATGCTGATGACCTACACATAAAAACCTAAACACACATACAAACATACCATGTCAGCAAAGTAGGTCATGCCGAGGCGGTAGGACTTCAAACCCTGGTCTGCCAAGATGTTGTGTACAAGCACAAATTTGCGGTTGTTGAGCCAGATCTGCCTCCGGTGAGCCTCCTCTGATGGAGAGTGGTAGGATCTTTCTGCCATTTTGAAAAACAATTGTCAGAAAGAGAATGAAGGAACCAGGATGAATCCTTAAATATTAACAATCTAATTTCCAGTAAGAGATTTTCCTTTATTCTAGTCTTATAATGTTTTACAAGCATGTGAGCGTGAGCAAGGCCAAATTTAAGGGTTCCTTTAAGACCACGAAACATGATGAATATCATTTGACAAAAAGCTAAAACAAATAGGAGAGGAAGAGTCTGCTGTCTCACCAAACTTGAGTTTCCAGGCATGAAACTCCAGATCTTCCAGAGAGATGCTGGCACAGCTGGCCACAGCCAGAACAGCAGCAACAACAAGCAGCAACTTCATCTTGACTGGACACAAGCAGAAAAAGACACAGATCCTGTGTGGTGTGCAGAAAACCAGACAGCTTGTTTCTGATGCCTGTCACATCAGCTTTAAAATACTCTCTATCGTGATGTTGGATGTCACTTCCACACTACCACAGTATCCTCTCTACGTCCTGGTTTCTTTAACTTTGTTTCATCTCTCCTTTCTATTATTTCTCAAATGAATGAATCTTTCATCATTCGGTCACTAAAAAGTGTAGTCTGTGTGTGCAGTTGTCTGTGCTGTAGCTACTCACCTGGCTCGATGTCAGTGTACGTGCTGAAGACTGGGGTAGAAGCACCTGTGGGTGTTGTAGAGCTGTCTGAGGAGTTCTTATATAGCCAGCTACAGTTATGACTACAGTATTCCAGTCAGGTGGCTGTCAGCAGGTCACAAAAAATATGGCACATGAAAGTCAATCATTGAAACAGACAAAGGTGGAGTTATACATTAAGAGGAGGATCGCATGACAACACTGTTTTGAGGAAATATTTTAGTCAACCTCAGCAAAAACACTGAACGTTACTGTCATGAATCCTGTTTACTGCTTTTTTCTTTGGTTTTATGGGTGTTTTTGAGGGCATGATCAGTTTTGGTTTAGTCATATGGATTCACGTTCAACAAACACCATATGCCTGTATGTGTTATTGTTATCTGTTTCCCACCACAAAGAGATGGGAAGTCTCCAAAACGAACAACAGCCGAACAAAAACAAAGCAGACGTACAGAAACAACACAGCGTGTGTGCTAATGTGTCATCCACCTGCGAGCTGAAACCTTAAGAAGAAACAGATTACATCATTCTGGAAAATATGCAAAGTCCTCATAGAGGTGCTTTTATTTCTTGAAATTGTAGGTGGCACCTCAGCTAACACCCACTCAGTGAATGTTGTTTAATGAGTTACATGAATGATCAGGATTTATTTGAAGTGTTACCCCATCTTTTTTCTTCTTTAAGAAACTGAAATGAT
Source organism: Simochromis diagramma (assembly GCF_900408965.1). Taxonomy (NCBI): domain Eukaryota; kingdom Metazoa; phylum Chordata; class Actinopteri; order Cichliformes; family Cichlidae; genus Simochromis; species Simochromis diagramma. Next base: position 10,506,799 of record NW_024387030.1, read on the forward strand.
GTATTGTCTTCATATGTACACATATAACCTCTCTCAGACTGATTAAAGTCTCTAAATTTTCCCACAAATATGGAATTTCTGTCCCCTTTTTAACTCGTGATTTTTTCCTCATCACCCCATACCAGTAGAGGCAGTCTGACATCACTGACTGAGTCTAGTTCTGTTGAAGATTTCTTCCTGATAACAGGTAGGCATCCAGGCAACTGCTGGCACACAGCTGAAAGAGTTTATTTGCATCTCCAACTTTGCTATTTAGGGAAATAACGATAGTCAGTTGTTACAAAGACCTGTAAAGTCTAAGACTGTGATTGGGGATTTTTCTCTATGGATGGATGGATGAGATAAACTTTTTTGGTTATTTGGAACTACATAAATATATCTGAATTAACTTGAACAGTATGTTACAGAACAGTGTGAGTGCACTGAAGGCCCACCAGGAGCCACACTGTTTCTGAGGAGGAGCTGTTGCTGTGGTGTCCATGAGCTGATGTTGGATGGCATGTGATCAGTTGGTTAGCTGAGCTGTTTGCTAGATTAAGGCTACCAGACTTCACACACTACCTAAAAATTCTTCCTTGCTTGCACTTCATTACTGAGTTCCTATACGTTTACATTTGCCAGTCAAATCATCTTTCACTTTTGCATCTTTATTTTTTAGTGCTTTTGATGAATGATTCAGACTCACAACCTTTCAAAAGGCACAAAATACTAAAAATAAAAACAGTAAAACTGTAAATGGAAACATTAAGCAAGAAATGTTACTTTAAAAAAGTAAGTTCAAACACAGAGGAAACCACAACGGAGACATTTCTCTACAAAATGAAGTTCCCACTTCTGAAACTTCTTGCCCACAGCTGTTATTTTTCACCTTAGGTTTGCGAGCCAAATGTCAAAGAAGCAGCCAGTATGTGAGGGTGCATCTCATTCCACATTTCAGACTTTTCTAGTTCGTTTTGAATTAATTAGTCCAGCTTAAAGTAATTTATGTCAGCTGAAGCTCAGCTAATGTGGCCAAAGAACCATGAATAAAATTAAGCAAGAATCAGTATAACATTAAACGCCCCTTTCACATATTTTGAGAAAATCATAATTGATTGTAAAACACATAAGTTCTGAATGAGGTGAAGCAAACACACGCTACTTTTCTGTAATCTTTAGAAAAAATACAAATACATAATTTGGGATAATGATCAAGTATTCTTTCTGTCAGGTACATAACTTCATCCAGATAAGTTGTTGTTTGCTTATTTGTTTGTTTTTTATAAAAAAAATTCATAAAGTCTACCAAACTAAACTTCTGTCTATAAACTGTTGGACAAAGACACAATTTCTATAGATTTGCTGCTGCACATCACCGCAATAACTTTTAAATCAGCCATATTTCAGCTTTAATTTGGTGGTTTGGCAAAGATTTTAATTAACGTAAGCACCTGTTAATTAAATTTTAATTAAGTGTTTATGAATTAGCTGCATCAAACTGGCTGAAAGTATTAGCTATATTTATACATAGACCTTATTTACAAGCATTCATTCTGTTTAGGAATAAACTAAGTCATAAATGCAGCCTAAAGATCAGACGATCTGTCTGACTTTGTTTGTTCCATCATTTGCACCAACATCTCTTTAGGTCCCATCTTGAAATTACAATGAAAGGTTTAAAAAAAAAAAGGCATCACTTGCCACAAAACAAAACTGTTTGTCACTGACTTCTCCAATTACTTTTGAGGCTCTAATGAAGAACTATGTATAAAAATGACTATAATTAAAGTAAAATGTTTGTTAAACCTGCTGAACTAAAGTTGAAGGTCTGCACTTCAGTCGCATCTTAACTGTATGATTTAAAATTGTGTGGCGGGACAAAAAAAAATCCCACTGATGTTGAATATCTCTGTCTGGATAAACCACTGAATGGTTACAAAGCCAAACACCCCCAACAAAGAGAAACGCACAAACAAATGTTTAAATCACTGTGAAATATTTTTATTTATTTATATTTATTTACAATTTTATATAAGTTTCTATTAAACATAAACCACGGCAAAGGGTGACTCTTTACCCTGAAAAAAAAAAAAGAAATAATAAAAATAAAATTAATGTTGATTACATGCCACTGATCTCCGCCTCACTGAGGAAACCTGCAAATGTAATAAATCAGTCAATAACCTGTGGGATGCACAAATATTTTTTATATTAATCTGTGCACATGATCATAGGTTTGATATGTTTAAAAGGAATTGTTAATGAAATTGTTAAAAACAAATCTTAGTAGAGCTAGAAAGAAAAAGTAGTTTAAGTTTCTTCTGACCTCTTCAGACCAGAGGGTAGCTTGCTGCAGTAGCAATCCCACACTGGTTGGATTTGTTCCTGCTCATCTTAATGTATCCCTTGTCTCCCCATTCAAGACCCCAGCTGCAGAAAGAAACAAATTAATAAAAATTTAGCAGATATAATATGTAACTGAATGAAGAGACATATTAATCTACATGTATAAGATGCCTTTATTCAGCTGTGTATCAGCCCTCAGTAACTATTAGAAGGAGCATCAATCAAGTTATTTACCTGTTCTTGACCAGCCAGTAGTCATTTCCGTCCTCAGTACCATAACCCACAGCCAGCACACCATGGTCCAACTGTAAGCTGCTGCACTGGGGCTCATTGTACACTCCTAGAAATACATATAATTTAGACTGAGAGGTTTAAAAATAAATAACTAAATCTTCACATTTCTTTCTCTATATAAGATTTTTATTTGGCACTTTCAACACAGTGTTTTACCTGATTCGTAGAATTGGAATGACATCTGAGAAGCATCAATGGCTACAGAAACGGGTCCGATGGTGGCCACAGCCTCCTTCAGGGCGTCTTCATCGCCTTGACTCACATCAGTATAGCCGGTGGATGTGGCTCCAATATTATCAGGATTATAACGGCATTTTCCATCCTAGTCGAGAGAAAATTATCTACTGACACATTTTTCAAGTCGCTATTGTAAAAATATAAGAGATCAGAGCATTTACCAAGTGCTATAATTTTAAAGATAAATATAAAAGTAGTCAATAAATTGACCTTGATCAGATTTGCGTCACTAGATATATTTTTTCCACAAGGTGGCAGTAAAGTACACCGGTTGCTTGCAAGTCTATCATGAATAATTGTCTTTTCATCTCCAACTCTGTCATTTGTCAAGATAATGACAGTCAAGATATGAACACTTTTAAATGTACTTTCTACGATTATGATTTATAATCAAAACATTATAACATTATAATAAGCACATTATTCTCTCCTCTTTTATTACCTCAGCCTCATAAGGGTAGGACTCCTCAGTGTCAATCCCTCCATTTTCTTGGATGTACTGGAAGGCGTAGTCCATCAGCCCTCCACCGCAGCCCTCATTGCCATAGTCTCCCGAGCAGTCGACCAGCTGCTGCTCGCTCAGAGACACCAGCTTTCCTGTCTTCCTGAAGTGCTGACCCTCCAGTGAGCCAGTCTGCAACAAGCGTCAGTCAGTTTGAAGCCAACAGTGGAGCAAAGTTTCCTGCTTTACAATAATAGAGAAGACTACGTTATATGTACTCACTGCACTGAAGGCCCAGCAGGAGCCACACTGCTTCTGATCCTTGACATCAGTGACGTATCCCTTATCTCTCCAGTCAACAGACTCGGGCAGATCAGTACCTTCAGGTAGTGTGAAGAAGGTAGAGCCACGGCGAGGCAGAGAAGCATTGAAGGAGTGAAGGCAGCCCTGGGAAATCACTCGTTTGTACTCTTCATTTTCCTGATGAAAGAAGAACAAAATTCTGGGCTTATTGGGTTGTTATCCAAAAATGCCATTCTCTGTGTCGTTCTCTGCTAATTGCAGTGAAAAATGCTGATGACCTACACATAAAAACCTAAACACACATACAAACATACCATGTCAGCAAAGTAGGTCATGCCGAGGCGGTAGGACTTCAAACCCTGGTCTGCCAAGATGTTGTGTACAAGCACAAATTTGCGGTTGTTGAGCCAGATCTGCCTCCGGTGAGCCTCCTCTGATGGAGAGTGGTAGGATCTTTCTGCCATTTTGAAAAACAATTGTCAGAAAGAGAATGAAGGAACCAGGATGAATCCTTAAATTGAGGAGAGGAAGAGTCTGCTGTCTCACCAAACTTGAGTTTCCAGGCATGAAACTCCAGATCTTCCAGAGAGATGCTGGCACAGCTGGCCACAGCCAGAACAGCAGCAACAACAAGCAGCAACTTCATCTTGACTGGACACAAGCAGAAAAAGACACAGATCCTGTGTGGTGTGCAGAAAACCAGACAGCTTGTTTCTGATGCCTGTCACATCAGCTTTAAAATACTCTCTATCGTGATGTTGGATGTCACTTCCACACTACCACAGTATCCTCTCTACGTCCTGGTTTCTTTAACTTTCTGTTTCATCTCTCCTTTCTATTCTTTCTCAAATGAATGAATCTTTCATCATTCTGTCACTAAAAAGTGTAGTCTGTGTGTGCAGTTGTCTGTGCTGTAGCTACTCACCTGGCTCAATGTCAGTGTACGTGCTGAAGACTGGGGTAGAAGCACCTGTGGGTGTTGTAGAGCTGTCTGAGGAGTTCTTATATAGCCAGCTACAGTTATGACTACAGTATTCCAGTCAGGTGGCTGTCAGCAGGTCACAAAAAATATGGCACATATAAGTCAATCACTGAAACAGACAAAGGTGGAGTTATACAGTAAGAGGAGGATCGCATGACAACACTGTTTTGAGGAAATATTTTAGTCAACTCAGAAAAAACACTGAACGTTACTGTCATGAATCCTGTTTACTGCTTTTTTCTTTGGTTTTTAGGTTTTTTTGAGGGCATGATCAGTTTTGGTTTAGTCATATGGATTCACGTTCAACAAACACCATATGCCTGTATGTGTTATTGTTATGTGTTTTCCCCTGTAATCTGTTTCCCACCACAAAGAGATGGGAAGTCTCCAAAACGAACAACAGCAGAAAAAACAAACAAACAAAAACAAAGCAGACGTACAGAAACAACACAGCGTGTGTGCTAATGTGTCATCCACCTGCGAGCTGAAACCTTAAGAAGAAACAGATTATATCATTCTGGAAAATATGTAGAGTCCTCATAGAGGTGCTTTTATTTCTTGAAATTGTAGGTGGCACCTCAGCTAACACCCACTCAGTGAATGTTGTTTAATGAGTTACATGAATGATCAGGATTTATTTGAAGTGTTACCCCATCTTTTTTCTTCTTTAAGAAACTGAAATGATGTATTGTCTTCATATGTACGCATATAACCTCTCTCAGACTGATTAAAGTCTCTAAATTTTCCCACAAATATGGAATTTCTGTCCCCTTTTGTCTGAAAGTTTTCTTAAGGTTTTGAGCTACGGTGCAAACAAGCACACAGCCACACACAACTTCCGATAAACTCTATTCTGAGTTTGATATTGTTTGATTTATGATTCATGCGGGTTTCCACTGACAGTTGTTCAACACTTCCTTTCTGTTTCCACAAACACATCCTGTTTTTAAGCTTGACTGTAAGGCCTGATTTTCTGGGCAAATCCCACCCATCTTTATCAGTGCAAATACAAAAATGTGCATTTTGTCTTTAAATTCTTCCCTGTAACTAAGATATCAGCCTTTTTTTTTTACTGGCAATTTATGTCCTGTAACTGACGTCTGTCTGTCTGGCTGACTAGTGGTCACAAGGCTTTCAGTGTTACGATAGCCATAAAGAAGATGTGGAGTGGGTGGGAAACTAAGAACTAAGCAAAAAGTTTACAGATTTCAAGGAACTCTTATTTTAGTTTATGTCATGCATCTGACATCCCAACTGAAAGCACAGATATCAGTATTTTGTACACAAGATTGGGATTATTTCTGTCAGAAAAGTGCAAATAGTTTGAATTCTAATACCTCTGGATCAATAAAAAAAACAATATGCTGTTTTCTTTCTATGATAGAAATGCATAACTATTGCTACAGTGCAGCTTTGCAGTAGTATTATAATGCTTTATATATTTTCAGCAGTGGCTAATGTAAGGCATGAGAGGACAGTTCATTAGTGGTAGAAGAACAGTTTTTGTTTCGTTTTTGTTTGTTTTTTCACTTAAGTGAAAGTAATACTACTCTGTAAAATATATTTAAAATTAAAGCCTGAAAGTCAAAATCCTCTAAAGTGAAAAAACCTATAATGTGTGAAAAAAAAAAAACAACTACAGCTGTTAGTATGGGAACCAGACAAATGTGTAGAGTCATGAAAACTATTCACAATAGACGATCGTAGACAAACATGAAGATTGTAATACAGAACAGATAAACATCTGCATCTCTTAGATAATAAAGCTATCTTTTTATTATTTTTTTTTTATTATTAGGAAGGTTGATTTTATTGATTTTATGTGTTTAATTATTTTATTATAATAAATAAATATCATTATTTTTTTCCTGGGGGGTGGCATGTCTCCCAGCTAGATAAATTAATCTCACATAGTATTAAAATGATTTGTTTTTATTGTGAAGTCCAGCAGAAGCGGTCAGGCGCAGCATAGCGTGGATGCATAACAAGTAACAGGTTCACCGTGAGTCAGCACAACAGCAATTACGAGGATGGAAGTTCACAAATCAAAGTTTGTACATTTTTGTCTGCTTGTTTCGGGAAAAATGTGGAAGTAAAGCATGTGAACATGTTATGGTAAATGGGTCTAGGGACTTATCTGGAAAAATTAAAAGTGAAGAAAAAAAGTTTTGTGTGTGTTTTGTGATTTCTGCTACCACTTGTTTATACTACATCACATGTGTTTCTTGCTTCATTTTTATTTGTCTCCTTTAGCTTGCACATGATGATTGTATCAGTTAGATATTAAAAGTTAAAACAGCAGGAAAGTCACATGTTTAAGAAATTCAGATGAGTAAAGCACAAAACTCAAGTTTACTGTGTTTTACACTGAGTAATCAGGTTAAAAGATTCCAGTTTATTTAAAGCAGGGAGGATGACAGTTGATCACTGAGTGAATCATATGATTATTAAAATAAAAGTTGAAGATTTGGATCACAAACATGTAGTAAATTTGTATTTGTATATAATGTGCCATTTGACTCTGGAACCTGTATCATGTGACTACCACCAATGAGCCATCATATGACTATTGTTTTGAATCTGGGTCAGCATAGGGTTTGTCTTATTATAAACTCTTACTGAAACCAATGCATAGTGCAAGTGAGACAATCAGTGGTTCTCAGAAAGTGCTCAGTAATGTCGGCCACTAACCTTTGCTCCCTTATGTTGAGATGTTGTCCTGAACATGTTGTTCTCAAATTTCTGTACCATGTTTTTTACACATGATTATGTATTATTTTTTATTAACAGACAGTCTGTGCACATTTATGAAAATGTCTTTTCAGTGTAATGATTATATAGCTGGAGCAAATGCAAGGGTGTTTTTTTTTTTTTTGCATTGGGCTCGTTAGTAGCTATTGATAAAGCTATATATAATCAACCAAGTAATCAACAGTGACCTCTGTACTAAGAGATAATACTGGTCAAATAGTTGTAAAAAATGAGCTAAAGTAGTTCATGGTTTTGACAGTTGATCTGACAGGTGCTCTCCAGTAGTCATGGATAAATATGCAAAGCAATTTATTCGCTCAAAGAAGAAGCTCATGCTATTTTTTAATTCTTAATTTTGTGTTTTCATAGCTAGTTTTAGTCAGTGTTGCTGTAAAAGCGCCATAAACTGTGTCTTGGCTGCATTACAGCAGCTCAACCTGTTGTAAGTGTGCCCTGTAAAACCTTTATTTGTTGTTGGCTTTGCAGTGCTATAAACACACCAGGAGATGTCACTATTTCATTTGGAATATTTCAGTTTACTAACAAACATGGAAACCACCAAACCAAATCCACTTTCTGTTAGTAATAAAACTAACGAATCAGTAATTAATCAAATTAAGCTACAACTTTAGGTTAAATCAATTTTAATTTTAATCTTGGTGTTATCCATAGTGAGTCAATTTATGCCTTCCTCATACAAACTACACTTGAATGTGCTGCTTCACATTATGTGGGATTTATTGACAGCCATGTACTGCAATGTGACAATATCTGTGGCTGCACACTTACTATGGATTAGATCCTGGAGGGTAAAAAAAAAAGAGGCTAGTGCCAGCAACAATACTAGCATGAAAAGGCTGTAAGGTGGTTGGAATGGGAAGCTGAAAGGAAAGCTATCCCTGGTAAACTCTTTTAATTTTATTACTCTACATGTTTCCTCAGATTAAAGCCAATCACATAGTTGGCTGCTCTCTTAAGGGGGGCGAGGGGTCACACATAACAGCCACTAAATTGTGACGGTGGCCAAGACTGGCATACCTTAGGGCATAATCTGATTATCAGATCAATAACACAGCAACATTTGGTGCATAGCTGGGATGGCTTGCTTCTTCTCTGGTTACACGTGGCTGGCATTTGCCACTCATTCCCACTTTATAGGTGACAAAGTGTGAATGCAAGCAGGAATTCAAATGGAAGGCCTTTTAAATAAGACGAGGTGCACAGCGTAACCTTGATCACATCTGGCTCTGCTACTGTATCTGGGAATCAGACAGCTATGAAAATGTCAGGGCACCCAACAAGTGTGCAAAATTAGAAACAGACCGAAAAGCCTTCATCACAGATATGTTACCTGACACCTGGAGTCTTCCCATGGAGCCAAATTTCTTCAGGCTAATATTAGTATTTATTATCTAGAAATATTACTCTCTTATATTCATGTTGCTAACATCGTTCAAGGTAAACATTTATGAGATGTGACAATGAACCATAAAAATATTTATTGACATCACATTCTTGGACACGAAAAAATGAGCACACCGAAAAAAAGGAAAAAATAATCCCACAAATATTAAGAAAGCCAAAATTCAAAATTTCCACGAATGACAGAGAACAAAAGGACTAAAATGGAACAGCATCAAATTGAAAGTTCAGTTTTACCTGATAGTTCTGAGCAAACAAATCGTGGTAGATGCGAGAGATATTCTCCACATAAGATAGATGATAGATCTGGTATGGTCAGCTTTATCACCTCTTTTAAAATATATATATATATATATAAAGCACAATCAGCTTGACACAAAAAAATTCAGAACACTGGCCAACCTAATATTTTAGAAATGCACATAAACACCAATAAATATAAACACTTTATTTCAGAGAGCAGTATTATATAATAACAAACACAAAAGGCCTCATGATAACAGTCACAGAGCTTAAACTGCCATAATTGCTGCTCTTGTTTATCACTGAATGTTGCATTTGTGAAATGCAGATAAGTGGATAATGAAAACCACTGTACCAACACAGAGCATGAGACAGAGATAACCAGGGACATTGGAGGAAATCCCTACTCTCTGCTATTCATCCCTCTGTCCCTCCATTCATCCTTCCATCTCTCTGTCCTCTGCAAAAAAAAAAAAAAAAAGAAGTCTGTTGTGATCCTGTCTTTCTCAGTCCAAACAGGTCACTGTGGCTCCCACCTTGCCAAGGTCTGTGCAGTGACAGCAGAGGGAGACCAAAAGAGCTGAGAAAAAGAGAGCAACAGCACAGATTACAGACAGTTCGGACACTCTCCCTCTCTCGCTCCCTCTTTCGCTTTGCTTTATCTCCATGGTGCACACATGTCGACCTGGAGCAAGGCTGTATACTGGCAGGGGAGGCTAGAAACAGAGTGAAGGGGGTGGGTAGATGGGGATGCAAAGTGTGTATGGTGGAGGGGGGCGGGGGATAAAGGGACCTGCTGCGACAATAGCAAAGTAGGTCCAGGGACTAATTGGATCTGGTAATGGCTGGTCACTGTGACTGAAGGGCTCGTTAGAACCAGTAGAGCTCCTTGCCTTTCTTGTGCTGCTGGAGACCTGAGGGGAAAAAAAGAAAAGGATACAATGAGGAGGACAATGGTGAACACAGAACAGAGGTTGTCATGGAGTCTACTTGTGCCAAACATCCTGTTTTTGTGGGGTGGCGGGGCTCCTGTGATGATTATGATGTGTTGTGTGCATTTGTGAGTGTGTCTGCATGCGTGGGAGTGTCTATAATGGTGACTGAGTTATTTAACTTCCTGAGCGTATATATGTTTGCATCTGATCATTTGTTTTCATATATAGAGCATTACAGGGGCTGAAAGCTGGTATAGCAGTGTGCAACAGAGTGTGGGTGTTTGTGTAAATGGTTATTTGACTGTATATTATTCATGAATCTTTGATATTTTAAAGTCAGGATTGCTTGGTGTGTTGTGTTGCTAAATTTAAAGGGATGAAAGTTCAATCTTGCACTAAAACTGCACTGTACCATCCAAAAGCCTCACATGGTTGAGTGGTTACCTGCATCCATGTTGAGGGCCAGGGTCTGGCTGACATCTCCTGGCGGGAGCAAACTGGGCCATGAGGTAGCGGGCTCCAGCTTGCTCACTTCATAGTGGCTTGGCAAGGTGGGAAGATGTGGTGGCCTCACAGGTAGGCATGAGTAGGGGCCCATAGTGGGGCTCCAAAGCCGAAGGTGAATAAAGTTCATGGAGAGGCCGTGGGGGGCCGTAGGCTTGGGCCTGAGGATATCCCCAGCTTTCTGGTGGGTGAGGGTGGGAGTGTGGATGAGCGTGTGGATGAGGATGAGCGTGCGGGTGCTGCAGGCTGGGGTGTAGCCCTGATGCGTACGGGTCCATGGAATAGGAAGGTGCACCGGTCTCACAGTGGGAGCGACTCTGAGGCGAGGAGTAGTTACTGTCCCAGAAGGATGGGGGGAAGCTTCGTCTACTGCTAGGCGACGGGGTATCTAATAAGGGAAGAGGTGGGAGAGAAGAGGTAGGAGGAGGCACAACAGTCAAACTTAGGCCAAGTCATGAACTGTTGCACAACTGCGTAGTGAATTGAATTGATTTATAGAAGCAAATGGAAAGGCTGGAGCTGTGCAGGAGGAGCAACACATACTAAAACATAGATGTCACTCACATGACTGCTACACCCTCTGGCCCAGATATCTTCCCCATTGGATCATACTGTCACACCGTCCTAGCCCCAACAAGACACAGAAATAAACACAACCACGTTCGAGCAGACAGAGGGGAGTGAGCGCTAAAGAGAAAGGTAGAAAGCGCGATGTCCCTATACCCTGGAATTCTATATAAGGCAGGCGCTCTGACCTGGAACGAGCCCAAGACTCACAGGGTCTTAAATCACTTGCTGTGGTGACATCTCTCACTCTCCTGTCAGCTCACTACTTTTGAAAGTCTCACAACACACTCAAGCCGACACAGACACACACACACACTCAAAAAGCAATTCTAGCCCCGTTCTAGCACCCGCCAACCCTCTCTTCTGTCTCCTGCACCCCCACCTGTTGTTTTCTCTGCTCCCCCACCCTCCTCGCCCTTGACAGAATGTCAGCAAGCCATTATATGTTTTTAGCAGTATAATTTTTCCCATGGGATAGTTATATGAAAAAAAAATGCCCCATGCATCCCCCCAAGAGGCAGCGTTTCCCACTGCCCATATCACAATGACCGCAACTTATATAAATCTGACTGGCAGGTGGGCAACTGACTGAGCAACCATTGTGGGGCAAGAGCTGGAGCAAGAGACAGAATGGCAGCCATGGAGACGTTTGAAGGGGATACCGCAGCGAGGCTGTGCGCTTACGGTCATGTATAAACATAGCATCTGTTGTGAGGCAGGGAGCGTGCACTGGTGCTGAAATGAAGACGTCCGACTCAACAAGGAAAGAGACTAAAACCGACAGAGCAACAGAGTGAGTAGACGCTTTAGGCCCTACATGGATATCCAAGGGATATCGTCAAGCTGGCAGCAAAAAAGAACACTGGCATCTTTAAAATATTCATTTCGACATTTTTGTTTACTTTACATCCTGGTGCAATCAGATTTAAAATTGTAAAAAGAGGAAAGGAACATCTTTACTTAACACTAATTTGAGCTTTTATAGGATTCTCTGGATGATAGTTATGGATTATCTGTACTTGGTATTAACATAAGCCACAATAAACTCATAAATCCATGGCGTTTCGTGGAGATAAAGTTGCCAAAACATACTGCAATCACAGAGTCATATTTAGACCCGGGAGGCAGATATTAGAAATCTGACTATAGCTAGGTCTGATTTTGGGATTTTCACAGACAAAACCAACAATGCACGCTGACTCTCTTGTGTCTTTTTTAAACCTTTTAGCCTGGAAGAGTCAAAGTAGACCCATTTGACTTCCAACTGCTCCTAACCTTCCTGACCCGATGCCCCGACCTTTCCAGGGACAACTTTTTGAACAAATGAGCCCTTCAACTGACCAAATTACCTGTGTGACACTCTGCTGCGCTCCCTGTCAGTTCAGCGTGTGTGGCCTCAAAATCTCATGCAATATATCTCAACTGTGACAAATATGCCACCTGTGCTTCCCTAAATACATGGGAGGAGAAGGATTTAGTTAGGAGAAACCCAACAATCGTCATGTAAACACGCCTAGAATAAATTAGTCTATTAAAGATTTGATAAAATTTGATTGGTGTTGCTTTATTTTTGTGCATATACTGCACAAATTTGATTTTTATAAATACATCTTGAAATCTTTTGTTTTTTGTTTTTTGTTTTCAGTTTCTTTAAGAACACCAAACATTCACTATGACTTTGTATTGCTGGTACAAGGACCTTTATTTGAGTCAAATAATCTTTCTGCATGCGCAATGAAATTTACCTGTTCCCTGATGTTCTGGTGCCCGACGTTTGCCCTCACCATCCATATAGGAGCTGAGGGCTCTGGAGAAGTGCTCATCCACAACGCTGCTGATGTCTCCCTGGTAGTAGGTGAAGAGGACACAGCGAGAAGTCAGGTATTCTGCCTCGGGAGCTTCCTGCTTCTCTTTGGGGCCTTCTTCTGGCCTTGAAGCCGCAGGAGTATAGGAGGAAGAAGAGCTGGATGAAGCAGAGGAGGAAGTTGATCCTCCAGTGCCTGGGCCCCCAGACATCCCCTCGGGGCCGTTGGGAGTGTCCATAAAATCCCGGCAATGAGATGAAGTGCAATTTAGACCTGTGGCAGCCTGGCGCGGTGTTAGAGGGCAGGGAGAGGAAGAACAGGGAGAGAGTTGAAACAGGTGTTGCAGAAGACAGTTCTGGAGCTGACTATGAGACATTTTGACACGATGCTCTTCTTTGTATCAGGCAGCACTGGTATGTGTAATCTGTGTGTGCGTGCGAGCTGCTGTGCGCTAATTAGTGGGTGCAGAGTGACTTCTGTGCTTGGTGTGACATGTACAGATATAAAGAAAAAATCTCAATAAATCAAACTAATTCTTAAATCACAAACTTAAACAAATAAATAACTTTTTTAATCGGGTTGTTTGCTTTTACGCACAAGCTGCATAAATTAGCATATCTGTTAACTAGCACAATAGGCTCCAATACTTGAGATGAGAGTTATCACAAGAACGTTTCCACATGTGCTCATTTCTTACCTGGAAGTTACTGATAAAAGCGGGAGCAGTCGGTGCGTACGATGCGTAATGTCCATAGGCTGGGTACATAACATCCAAACAGCTCATGGTAAATGAGCGATGTCTTCAATGCTCTGTTGAAACCGACCTTAGTGAGAGAGAGAGCGTCAACATTCCGTTTATGTCGGAGAGAAATGAGCTTCTTAGTCGCCGATCAGTGCACAAAAGCCCGTTCCAGGCTCGGCATAGTCACTCCAGGAGGAGCGCACCTCTCCGCTTTCATTGCGTGCGCCACACAGCTGCGGTACCAAAATGTGGTGAGGTTTATGGAGCAAGCATGAGGGTGTCCTGTCCTGTACATCTTTGTGTCAACCCCTCCCACCTTTACCAGCTCTCAACACCCCACATCACCGACATTAAGACTCCCACTGGCATAACATCTATAACAGATCGCTTTCGAGCAAATTTGACACACTACTGAAATTAACTGCCTGATGGGTGTAATCGTGTAAAAGCTCATTTAAAACATATAGGCGTAAATTATGTCAATATTTGTGAATATAAAATTGAAAGAGTGGGCAAGAGTGTATTCTAGAAAAGCTGTAAGCACACAGTAAATCATTATGACTCCAGACCATCGTAATCCTGGTGTAGAAAAAAAAAAGGGTTAAATAGAATGTCATCTAGTTACACAAATAGATTTGGATGAAGTCACTGAGCTTTATAACTGGCCACACAACAATGAGCACATGATACACGTGGTTCAGCGATTTTTTTATTCGTCTCCATGTACTTTGGATACTTAAAAACTTTGTGTTCAGTCCAGGTCGAAAGTGTATCCATGGTCTTAAAACAGCTATCGGTTGCCAAGTAAACCCTCAAGTCATCTGAAGTATTTAGTGGGTTCCGAGAATGACACATAGGTGTCAACTATAGGTTGCATACACTGGTCATACCAGCATAAAGGAGAAAGGGACTCTGCACAAATCTATGACAAATTATCACCTATCAGAAGTGCAAATAAAAAGATATTTTCACACACACTAACACAAACAGTGAGAATCACAAGCACCACAGAAACACGGAATTCAAAACAACAACCATTCAAAGTGAAGAACACTTTTTCCAATAGTGCAGCCTCTTTTGCTTGTTTTAAGTGTTTACAGGTGCCTGATGTTTAGGCATGCCAGTCTTTTTGACAGGCACTTCAGAATGCCTGGGAGAATAGTGTGGAAAGTTCGCAGAATTCCATGGACGAGTGTCAGATGAGGTGGAATGTCTCTGATGTATGCTAGTGGACGAGCTCCTCTGGAAGTTACATCGTTCCTTTGCTGCGTTCTCTAGATGCAGAACATGACCAACATCTTGCTATGCATACATCATACATACTGTGAATAACTGGTAGCAGGTTATTGGCATGCTAGTTAATCAAGTATGCTCTCAAATAGCAGTGGATATGCTTAAATATGTAAGTTTTCTCTTTTTCTATCAGCTTTTAATCATTATTATTTCAAAGCTGTGTGATATAATTCTCTATAATGCGCGGCACAGCATTGTATATAATCCCAAGACAGCAACAGAATCTCACTTTCTAAGCCACGTAAGTATTTTAATAACCTTATTTGGGCATTAGCCCTGCTTCCCTGCTTCCAGTGCATTGCCCTTGCAGTAAGTTGTGGAATAGGGGCTACCAGATCTATGTGCATGCAGGGTAATGTAATGCAGGACGCCACAGGAGTCAAGGAGAAAGAGAGTGATGCAATGCTAGAAAGCTCACTGTTACACCAGCGTGATCAACAGCTGCAGCTGACGGAAGGGAAGGGAGGCCACTATTAGTATTAATGGCCATGACTAAATTTCTCTGTCTCTGTAACTCTTTCTGTCTCTGCTCCCCCCACCCCTCCACTTGTCTTCCCTAGTGATACACACGCCTTATCTCTATTTAATCACCCTGACTTCCCCAGCCATAGCCAACCCCTGTGTACATTTGCGATTGCGTGTATAAGAGAGTGCTGCTGAGTGTGTGTGCACACATACATGTGGCCACATTTGTCATCAAGTGACCAAACTAGGAAGACAGCGAGAGAGACAGTCAGCCTGCAAGAACATGGCATTGGTCCCAAAGTCCAAAATTTAGTCAGCTGCTTCATTTGTTTTTGTCAGTGATATTTAATAGTGTATGCCAAACTCTATGCATGGGAAGAACAGTGTGCACACATCTTTAATTTATCTTGTGTGTGTTTCTGAGGGGAAATGTGTTTGGTGGTGTCTACATTTACGTGTATAGGCTGAAAATAAACACAGGTTACATCACTCCTTGTGACCCCTCAGCACATTTAAGCCCCGCCTCTCTTAAAAGAGGTCTGACCAGGCAAAGTCTTTCATTGGCTGAGATTTGCGGGCCGGCTGAGGTAGTAATGGCAACCAGGTTTTATTTAGACCACTATTCAAATTGCAACACCACCATTAATAGTTTATACTCTGTGCTAGAAATACCTGAGAACATTAAAGAAATAATTGTGAATGCTCCGTGTACCACTGTCTTTTTAAAGATCACTGAAGTTAAACTGTCAAAAGGAATATAAAGTTTATTAAGATGTAAATGCCACTGAGGAAAATGTGATCAGTAAGCATATGGTGATGGTCTGTAAAGTGGGGCTTGCAATATGAACCTGAAACCATATAACCTACCTCCTGAAACAACAAGTCCTTTATTAAGGTCTCAGAGTGGCTTGGTCCCGAGGGGGTCGGCCCCTCAGGATTCCACTGTTGTTTATATGCTTCAGTGAGCATGTGTGCCTGCGTGTGCGCGTACGTGTGTGTATATGTCCAAGACAGAGATGTACAGCTGCCCCGTTGTCCAGTTCACAAACTCATCTCAGCTGTTCAAAATCATCACCAAGTGTCATCAGAAACACAGACACCCAGGCACACACACACACACTCACACATGCATACATACAAAGGGCCACATATGGACAGGTCTGGCTCATTCAACCTTCTACACAAATGTTGGTGATAAATCCTCTGTGATAGAATGTGCATGTGTGCAGCTATTTTCTTCGTCAAACAACCTCCGCTTTGTCTCCGCGGACCACCAAGGCCCAAGTTTCCAGAGTTTGAATCTACAAGTTAGTTAAAGAAAGTTAAGAAACATGCACAAATTTACCGTTTCAGTAGAAATCACATGCATTTGGCATTAATCGCCATTTTCCACAGCAGTGTTTACAGTGAATATAGAATGTATTTTATTTGAGGAAGTCTATGGTTTCAGGAGCCTAAAAAAAAAAATCAATTCTGTCGCCTAAATGCATCTCAGTCTGTCAACAATTTTTTGGTCTTAAGTTGTACATTACAATTCAATGTTTACAGCAAATTTTCCTGTGTTTCTTGAAATATTTAAGAAATAATTTTGAAGGTACCTTAGATAATCATCATCATATTATTCTGAATTCTGACAACTGCCACGCCCCAAAATGAGTATTTCATGATATCCATTTTCAGGTAATAACACAATCAGGGAGCTGTTGCTCCTTCCAGCAATAATTTACAAGAATTACCTTCTTGAGCAAGCAACCATGCAATAATACCAGTACTGTTGAGGGCTGGGAAAAACGTTTTCACAAATTTAAAACCAAGGTTTGATTTGCAAAGAAATCAGCAATAATGTTTTGGTTTATTTTTAGAATCAATGTTCTTAAATATGCAAAATTGCTGGTTATTTAGAAGTACACAGACAGATATAAAAGGCTTTTTTAGAATATATTTATTAAACAGATCTGTAATACACTGACAGAAAATAAAATTTCACTATTGCTGGGGAGTCAATCATACAACAAGCAATGTGCTCCCTAGCTAAATATACTCAATTCCCTACTGTATTGGAGGCTAACCTTATTAAATGGGTAGAATGTGAATTAACAGCATCCTCAGAGAGCCTGACAAGTGCTACATTCCTAACATCCTATTGCTGAGACAATTTTGCCGCCACATAACTGCATTGGTCATCGGAATGAGGCACACAAAATTACAAAATTACAAACTCGTTGAAAAGCACACACAGATATACAGTAAGGCCAAAAGAAAACATACAGACACAAGAAAGATGCACACAGGACCTCTCATCTGAGCATGTGGGATTGTCACCTTACTGCCTGACATTCCTGCTTCAGGGTGCCAGCAAGGCCTGCAGTTAGAAGGGCAATGCTGGTGGCAAGGGGGTGGGGGGAAAGAGATGCGGAGGGTGGACAGAGGGCAGAATCAGAAATTTGTCGTGTCACATGGTCAAACAGGGAAGATTTACGACAGATCAGGTTCCTCATCAGCAGCATAGTGTTGTGGCTTTAGAATGACAGGTATGGGAGTGAGATCAGACTCCGGCTTTAGTTTGTACACCCTTTCTGGCAACTGCAGCCAGTGTGACTGGCTCAAGATGGCAGTGTTGCGGATGGTAGGCATGAGTAATGCAACAGTCTTTCCTTGTGCTCGGTTTAACATCGTTCTCAGTGTTTACACGTGAATCTGAAAATGCAGACGTGCCAAATTCATAAAGAGTACATGCAGAGACTGACACAAACTTAGACAAATGAGGTCGAAAAACAACAAGACAAACTTTCAAGAGAAATTCTTGAAAAAAAAATCTCGTGCAAACATGCAAAACAGAGATTAGCAGTTATTTAATCATTTTATGTCTCTCTCTTCCTACTCTCAGGAGCTATGATTTACTCACCGGTGACATCATGGAGACCACAGCTATTTTTATTGGCTGGTAAGCAGCCAGCTCTTTGCCATGCTATGCCACCTGTCCAATCCACAGCAGTCAACAAGCCCCAGGGAAAAAAAAGTCAAGCACCCAAAAATGATTGAGAGATGAAAGGTGGAATATGATACATGCATGCCATGCTACTGTCCTAGGCATGTTTCACAAGTCAAATGTCTTGTCACTGCTACTGGTTTGTCATCCCTATTTGCATTTGTTCTTTGTTAAGTCTGCTATATTTCCCATTCTTCAACACTTATCTGCGTTACTTCATCTCTGGAGTAATGGCTTTTACGCTGCTCTTGGACCATCGCTGACATTGTCTGAGCTGCAAAGATGGGGTTATTCCTGGCCCTGTATCGTGCCTTCTTAGGTGCAATTTAGTCACATGGCACGTACAGTAGATTGGGGTGGAGGGGGTCACCATTTCACTCAAGTGCCCTGCATGCATGATGTTAACTATTACAAACTAAATATTACAGAGGCTAGAAGCTGGTGACATAAATGACTGTAGATAATACCACATGTTTTGGAAGATTACAGTTTGTTAAAATATATTAAAAGTTGGTCTTGAGATGAAAATGACTCTGGGTCTTTGAATGAGTGGGTATATTCTTAATAAGTTTATAAAGGATGACTTACAAGCTGAGGCAATATCAATATAGACACATTTGTAATTAGTGTCACTGAGTCTTGCATGGTCAAAATCAAACACATGATAAGCACATAAAGAAAAAGTTAACTTCAAGAAAAGGATCTTCTTGTGAAATGCTTTTTATACTCGTGTAAGTGAGCAGAGTTCCTTTATAATGGAACTCATGGGAAAATAAGTGGAGGATCATTTGTGATAATTGGATTTCTTGGCCTTGCCACACACAAGAAAAAAAAAAACAACAACTTGATTTTAGTGCCCAAGTTAAATTGAAAATTCAGGATTGTGTCTAGGTGTCCATCTTGTGGCAAGAGCATGAAATAGCAAGTACTAGTGTTGGAGTATTATCCTCTGAAACAACACTAGTGGGTGATAAAGACCTAGAAAACTAAATAGTGTCTGCAAATGATGGACAACTGGATGATTTGGTTTTTGTCAGAGGAAATCAAAGTTTTGGTTTATTTAGGGAAGTTCCAAAGAGTTTCAGCTGTCTTTGCATGCCCCAAAAAGTACATTCACACAGTACTCAGTACTCACAAAGTACATTCATTCATTCAGAGGCTCAGCTTACAACCAGGCAAACTAGGCAATCGCTAAGTGCCCAGGGGTCTGTGCGTCCCCAAGGACCGACAAACTTTAAAATACAGTAGTAGCAGTATGCAAAGTTTGCAATGACAATAGTGGAGCCACACTTGACTCCACTCACTCTGTTCCAAGTAGCCTGTGTGATTCAGATTACCACAAATCAACAAAACAGCAGTGTAGTTTTGTAGCGATGAAAGAAAAACAGCAGTGAGTGCAGCAGATAGCAACAATTACATACAATCCCGATCCAAAGTTTAAGATCACATGAAAAATGGCAAAATGGCATTGTGTACTGTAGCGTTGTTCAGTTGAAAAACCCAGTCGTTACCACACAGACAAGGGTCCTCAGTCATGAGGGATGCTCTCTGCAACATCTGGACATAGCCAGCAGCCGTTTGACACCCCTGCACCTCCTGAAGCGCCATTGTTCCACTGAAGGAAAAAGCATCCCAGACCATTATGGCACCCTCTCCACTGTGCCACGTAGAAAACATCTCAGGTGGGATCTGCAACGTTGGAAACCATCAAGGTTAAATTTTTCTCATCAGAGAATAAAACTTTCTTCCACTTTCAATGTCACATGTTTGGTGTTCTCTTGCAAAGTCCAAACAGTCAGTTTTGTGGCTTTCAAGGAGATGAGCCCTTTGAAGACATTTTTTATTTTTGAAGCTCTTCAGTCTCTGATGTCTGATGGTTATGGAGCTGCAGTCGGCACCAGTAACAGCCTTGATTTGGGTCGAGAATCATCCAGTGTCTTGACAGACAGGCAACTGGATCCTCCAGCTGAGTGTTGGTGAAATTTTTGGGGGTCTTCCACTTGACGTTTTTGTTCCATAACTCTCAGGATCATTTAAGAAATTCCAAATGTCTTACTGCATCCCACCTCAGCAGCAATGGCGCACGGCGAGAGATCCTGTTTATGCAGTTCAACAACCCAACCAAAAAGGGAGAGGTTTTTTTGCCTTTGCCATCAGAAAGTCATGACAGGGTGACTATCTGACAGAAAATGACAATGAATCCACATTTTTTGCACAGATTTAGCCTTTAAAGGCATGTGGTCTTAAACTTTTGATCAGCTGTAAAACAGCCTGTTTCAGTTTAAGCGCTGTTTTCAATAAACTGCATGCTAAAAAAACATGTTTTTTTTCTCTTTTTTCACTCCCATTTCTTCTTGTTGCAAGTTGAAGCTCTACTTGGAACCTTTTTATAAGATCCAATCAAGTAAAATGTGATTTTTTGCCATTTTTTAAGTGGTCTTAAATTTTTGATTGGTACTGTACAATATTAAATAACTAAACTGCTGCCAGATTAGCCTTAACTTTTGGGTGAGAAATACTTGCTACCCACTAACGTCACAGTATTTATTTTGGTCTCTTTGACATTTAATATTATTTAACTAAGCTAGCAGAGCAGCCAAGGGTGTCCAGCTGTGGTGGCTGTGACAGTGAGTGCACAATTTCTTTTAATGATATCAGATTTTTTTAAACCATAATTTTAATGAATGGTGGTTGAAGGGGCCACCTGTGAATTTTTGCCTAAGGCCACTATAGACTCTAGAATCGGCACTGCATTCATTCATACCTCCAACCTGTACAATCACAGACTTCACAAGCTTGTAGCTCACACAGCAGCTCCCCTGGGGCAGGCTGGGGGCTTCTCTGAAGAAACACGTAATTTTGCAACCCACAACATTCACTCTGGGGCAACCTTCTGCTCTACTGATTTGGAAAGCAGTGCAAAAACAGCATGAAAATGATTTAAAGGTGCAACTGTTTCAGCAGTGAATTTTGAAAATAAATTCCTGGGTAAGTAACAGTTATATAACAGATTAGTTTTTAGGATTTTTAGATTAGAAATCCTGATTTCCTGATGTGGTTTTGTTTATCAGAATCAGAATCAGAATCAGAGAGACTTTATCAATCCCAGAGGAAAATTGTTGTCATAGCACCACACATTCAGCAACCATCAAGCACATATATATGAAACATAAATAACATATTTATGTTATATTGTATATTGTTATGTTGTATTCTACATCCTACAGTGGTTTTATAAGAAATTTATATCTCAAATATCTTTCAGATGTTGATGTTTTATAATGAAAATAATAGCCTCTAACATCACCCTGGCTCCTCCACACCAATGGGGGGCGCACGTTTTTTGTAAATAAATACCATCGTGGGTTGACGAGGGCCGCTCAGCCATGTTGAGGAGTCTGTCAAGCAAAGTGCAGCCCGCCATTGTGTAGAACCAGGCTCTGTAGAGAGATAAGGGTGCTTGGCTGAAACGCTTCAATAGCTTGATAATTATTTTACCCTGCCGCTTTTATTTAGGAGTAAATACAGTTACACAGGCTCCGGGGGGGAAAGACATGTCAGCCAGCAGTCTTCTTGAACAGGTAAAGAGAGGTATTTTCTGAACATTTACGGGGGCCAAATTTCTCAGCATCGCGACGGGCTAGCGAGGATAGCATAGCTCAGAGGCAGCGGCTCCGTAGTGCAGTAGGCCTGACCACCTGCTAAAGGAACTGACTGCTGAAAATATATCTCTTCATCTATTTTTTCCCCTTCCTCTCTTCTCATAAATCAAACCTTCATGAATCACCTGGACCCAATCCAGAGACCGAAAGGCCAAGCTAATAAAGGTAAGACCAAATATTATCTAACATTGTCGACTTGGGTTTGAGAGAGTGCGAATCTTTTTATGTACCTTTCGCTTTAGAAAATCTTGCGAACGCGATAGCTGGCTTCCTAGCTGCTCGGGTAGAATGGGCCTCTGTGTACACGATTTAAAGGTTTTCATATAATTTATCACTTGAGTGAAACGCTTAATGATACTGTGTTTCAGGTTGGGATTTTTCAGGCTTTAAACAAAGCAATTTTGAGTGTCCTTTACATCCCAGAAATCGCACAGGTTCCCACAGGTAGCTTCAGGCTAGCTGTCTCCAGAGTGGCTAACTTTAAATGGCAACATGATACACATGAGCATCCTTTTCCTGGTTCTACTTTTAATGCCTTTTATCACCCATAGTTGCGTGGAAAACACCTTACTGCTCAGTGTCTTTAATTATCAGACATTATGAAATTTCTTTTGCAATATTAGGGCTACAGGTGCCACCCTATAGCACGCTGGCGACCTGGCTAATGTTAGCCAACTCCGTCAAGTTGAAAGGACTCTTGGCGCTCGTTAACATGGAGACGCTAGCGTGCTAATGTTAGCTGGTTGCTAGGTTAACCAAAATGACACGTCTTCCGACATGCTTTTCCTGTGTCAGAAAGGCCCTCGCGCTTTCCCATCATTATGCTGTCAGTCTATAATGTTGAATAAACACATTGAACAAATAATTTTTATTTTAATTCTTTTTGTCCCTTTCTCCGAAAAGCTCCGACAATCTCGTGTTTTCCAGCACATGAACATCACCTGTAACAGAGAGCGCTCTTTAACTCGCGGGGGGGCTCGCTCACACGCACTACTCATCTACCTGCATTTTAACATGCTTTTTTTTTTTTTTTTTTTTCTCTCGAAGTGATGTCAGTATTGGTTTTATCTATTATTTTAATGTGTCTATTGCTGTGGGAATCTAAATTTCTTTAGTGCTCTTTTATGCCAGTATTTGACTACTTCCAAGTCCATTTAATTTTTCCTGGGCCTGATTCAAATAATTGAGCATACTGTGTAATCTGAAGCATACTGAGCAATTATTGCTTTTTTTTTCCCCTTGTTCTAATTTCAGGGAGTGGTTTTGTTATGTAATGAGTGGCGTTGATGCTGATGTTAATTGCCTGATAATGTTTAACCCACTGTACCTCTGGGGTTGCACAGGCCTGTTAACACAAGTGTTGTTTCATTTACAGTGCAAAACGGAGCTGTGACCCAAAAGGATACTTTGAATGACGATGAATTTGAGCCTTACCTGAATACTCAGGCCAGACAGGTAAATGTTTTCCCAGTGTGTGTGAAGTTTTGTTTTGTTGTTGTTGTTTTTGTTGGGGTTATTTTTTTAATTTTTTAAATCTGAATCTTTTTCCCCCTTTTTTTTTCTTAAGTAGTCTGTTACTGGCTTATCCTTAAATGTTCTTAGTTGAACACAAATCTTTTTTTGTTTTATTGCACTAAAATTCAGATAAATCTGATAAGGGTTTACTTAAATTCTGGTTTAAGGAAGTTAAAATGGTGATGTAGAGATCAGCTGATATTCTCTAGCTTGCATCCACAACAAGTTTCATGACCGTGCATATCAGAATAAATTATATCCTAGTTACTGGAATCTTAGCACATCTGTTAAACCCAATTTCAGCCATATTATTAATTGTAAGTAAACCTATAAAAAAAAGGTTTACTTTGCACATTCTTGTGTTTTGATTACGAAGAATATTAATGTGCATCTCTTTATTCACCTTGGATTTTATTGCTTTAATTTTTTTTTTTTTTTTTAAATGTGGTTGTTCCCTGTGCAGTAACTAATACACATGCACTGTGAAGTGGGCTGTAGAGGAAAATAATAGAGCCTGTCTTTTGGTCCACTCAGAAGAATAGCTGTCCTTATCTTCTTCCAAGACACTCTAAATGGTGGTGGGGGAACAGTTCATTGTTTAGTTCTGTTTATTTATAGATGAGTTTAAAGGAGGAATAGTGAGAGGATTGTTTACATTGTTGTCACAATCCGTGGTGAGCAGTGACAGTTCAATTACTTATTTTTACTGTGGTTTTACTCCCTGGATGAAGAACAAGTTGCGCTCATGTTAAGAGGAGTGTTCAGCTGTTAATGTTACAAAATATGTTGCTTTAATAATTAAATGCTAGGGTGCTTTTCCACAATTTATTTTTTTTCCCCCATGTTGTCACTAAATCACATTTTTCTATTCCATTTAGAGCAATGCCTATACGGCCATGTCGGACTCGTACATGCCCAGCTACTACAGCCCCTCCATAGGATTTTCCTACTCCCTGAATGAGGCAGCATGGTCCACAGGTGGGGATCCTCCTATGCCTTACCTGGCCTCCTATGGACAGCTGAGCAATGGGGAACCCCACTACCTCCCGGACGCTATGTTTGGCCAACCAGGCCCCCTGGGGAGCAACCCATTTCTAGGTCAGCATGGCTTCAACTTTTTCCCCAGTGGCATCGACTTCTCAGCATGGGGCAACAACAGCTCTCAGGGACAGTCGGGGACACCGCAGAGCTCTGGCTACAGCAGCAGCTACGCCTATGCTCCCAGCTCACTTGGAGGTGCCATGATTGATGGACAGTCCCCATTTGCACCTGCTGCCAACGAGCCCCTTAACAAGGCACCTGGTATGAACAGCCTGGACCAGGGCATGGCGGGACTTAAGATAGGTGGTGCTGCTCCTGGTGGTACCGGGGACTTGGCGCCTAAGGTAGTTGGCTCTGGATTACCCGGTGGGGGTCCACTAGGCCCTGTATCATCTGTTGGACCTCCCAGCATGCCTCCTGTCTCAATTGCCCCTGCCAAGCCTGCCTCTTGGGCTGATATTGCCAGCAAACCAGCCAAACCCCAGCCCAAGCTTAAAACTAAGGGTGGCATGGCTGGTGCTAATTTGCCTCCTCCGCCCATTAAACACAACATGGACATTGGCACTTGGGACAACAAGGGCACCATGCCTAAAGCCACCACTCCTCAGCAGGTGCCCCCTATTCCCAGCAACGGGCAGCCGCCCAATCAGGCTTCCCCGCAGCCTGGAAGTACTGCTGTGGGGAATCCACAAATGCCCCTGAGCAATGGACAACTGGTTCCACCTGTTTCCCAGATGGGTCAGCATCAGCTTCCACCCACTGGGCAGCCAGGTATGGGTCAGATGCCCCAGCCTCCTCTCTCCCAGGGTGGTCCTCCTCCACCAAGCCAACAGCAACAACCATCTCAACCTACCCGCTGGGTCCCACCACGGAATAGGGCCAATGGATTTGGGGATACGAGTGGGAGTGGTACAGGCCAGTCACCTCCCTCTTCTTCAGGAGTGGGTGTGGTTCCAGGGGTCCCTTCGGAGCCTCACCCAGTTTTAGAGAAGTTGCGTATGGTCAACAACTATAACCCGAAGGACTTTGACTGGAATCCCAAGCAGGGCAGGGTGTTTATCATCAAGAGCTACTCCGAGGATGACATTCACCGCTCCATCAAGTATAACATCTGGTGCAGCACGGAGCATGGCAACAAGAGGCTTGATGCAGCTTACCGTTCACTGGGTGGTAAAGGACCACTTTATCTTCTGTTCAGTGTCAATGGGAGCGGTCACTTCTGTGGTGTAGCAGAAATGCGCTCACCCGTGGACTACAACACGTCTGCTGGCGTGTGGTCGCAGGACAAGTGGAAGGGTCGTTTTGATGTGCGCTGGATCTTTGTTAAGGACGTTCCCAACAGTCAACTGAGGCACATTCGACTGGAGAACAACGAAAATAAGCCAGTGACCAACTCTCGGGACACACAGGAGGTGCCACTGGACAAGGCCAGGCAGGTGCTAAAGATCATCGCTGGATATAAACACACCACTTCCATCTTCGATGACTTTTCTCACTACGAGAAGCGTCAGGAAGAAGAAGAGTGTGTGAAAAAGGTAACAAAGTCACTGTTGAATAAAGTGAATGACATAACAAATGAATGAAAAACAAGTGTGATCTTCAAAAAAGGTGGAGTGTTTGAAGCCTGTGTATGTGTGTTTGTACAACATTGATGTTATGCATTACAAAGAAACGGTACAATACAACCCTTTACAGATGGGCTGAGAGCTGATTTTCATGTGCTTATATGGATTAGAACAATTTGTCATCTTTTCTTTTTTTCCTTTAGCTTTTATGTTCTACCTGTTAACAGTCACATGTAATGTTCTACTTTAAGAGTGGACAGCAAGAGAAAACATTTACAAAGATAAAATGGATAACATGCATGGTGTTTAGTTGTGTAATTATAGCAACTTTATCAGTGTTATCTTGTTCACAGCTGAAGCTGCTGTGCTGCTAAAACTATGAGAGATGTTGTCCCCTTTACTGCTTTATGATATTGATAATCTCTTTGGCTTATTTGAGCATGAAGGTAGCAGAGCAAAAATGGAAAAATGTCAAACCGAAAAGGGAAATTTGTTTTTAAGTTTATACTGGGATCATTCAATGGTTTGTTTGTGTTTTCTAGGGTTTCTTTCTTTTTCAAGCAAGCGGTGTGTTTTGTTTTTCTTCTTCCTTTCGTGTTTTACACTTTTTTTTTTTTCTTTTTTTTTTTTGACTACAGATGCATTGATCAGTTACTTAGTCTTGATGCCAAAATAGAGACCTTGTCTTTAGTCAATTACTAAATCCAATACCTGCGTTAATTTAATAAACCCTGTTATGAAGAGCACCAGGTATGACATAACATTGCTAGCTAACTGAAATGAAAAGTAAAATATGTATCGATTAAAATTTACTTAGTTGTCCGTTATTGGAAGGATAAATGTCAATGGGACCTCTGCCCTCTCCCACTAAAACTCAAAAGGGGGTCAAATAAAAAGGTGGGGAGGAGGGAAGTGAGTGCTTAAAGTATTTGTATGCTTTCATGTCTGTCAGATGAGACATGTGTTTTGTCATTTTTAATCATAATTATTTTACCTCCCCTGTTAGTTTCTCTCTTCCCGTGAGCCCATCCTCACACATGGAGTTGAGAAAACGGGTGAAGGAAAATGTTACTCACTTTGGGTACAACTCATGCCACTTTCCTATTGTCAACTCATTTGACCAGTGTCAGCTGGATCACAGCTAAGCCACAGACTGGTGGAAGCACACAAAACTTGTCGGTGTAGTAAGCAAGAAATGACTCCATACTGCCAGCCCTTATTTCATCTTAATTGTGTGTTTCCTCTTTGGCAAATGGATTACATCCAAAATATGGGCGTATCAAGGTGGAGACAGTATTTAAATTTACATAAGCATGCTCTGTATTGGAAATTACACCCACCCGTCTCCAAATGCTTGTTTTTCTATTTGTTGGGCAAATCTAGGGACAGTTGTTTTATTCAGTGTCATCTTTAAGTTTGCCTTCAATGAAATATACTGAACCCCAAGTGTGTGTGACACAAGGGTGAGGGTTGTTGCTTTTGGGATTCTCCATCAGTTGGCTGGTGAGTGGATTATTCAGACAGAGCATATCAGAAGAATAATGAATGGCGAAAAGGCAAGCGGATACTGGTAACAAAGATCCACAATGCTTAACATCTGTCATCATTGTTGGGCCACAAAGCACCCACAGAGCAGTATTGAGCTGGAACCTAATTTAAATTAGCCTCTTATTTTTTTTTTAATGGTGTGCACTGGCATTATATAGATGAATCTCTTGACATGATTTTGCATTTTATTTTTCAGAACTGCTGTGGTTGGGGAAAAACACGTGTAGCTTGCTAAAAACCCAAATGTGCTGCCTGGAGGTTACCACTTAGTATATATGAGCTTGGATAGATGTAAATATAACTAAAATAACAAGAGGGGGGGGAAAAAAGCAAAAACTTATATTTTCCATGAGTATCTTTGTCTACACAATGTTTATGCTCAAATACGTAAGCTCGACTATTG
Organism: Simochromis diagramma; assembly: GCF_900408965.1. NCBI lineage: Eukaryota > Metazoa > Chordata > Actinopteri > Cichliformes > Cichlidae > Simochromis > Simochromis diagramma. The sequence goes on from NW_024387030.1 coordinate 10,534,832, forward strand.
GTGGAGGTGAATTTGCAGTATATTAAATTTTATTGGGTATTTTGGCTTTCTCCTTCCTCGCTTGATGGCAAGACATCTGTTCAAAAATGAACTGAGAACATAACTGCTCTTTTGTGGTCTCTGTAAGAAAGGGAAAACCTTTTAAATTTTATCCCAGGTGTTCGAAATCTTAAAAACAACATTTTAACCTGTGGTGATTTGTTCATTTTGAGTTATGTTTACACCCAGACTTGAAACTGAGCCACTTAATTGAGGACAGTAAACCTGAATTAATTGCTTACTGAAAAATAAAAAATGATAAATGCACATTTGAAGAAGATTCATCTAGGGTACATTGTCTTATATATGTCAGTTTGAGATGGACAACATTTGGTTTTATCTATTTTAATATGTTATCTGTATATAGAGTTATTGATATTTAGCGGTTGAGCTAGGCCACTCAGAATCTGCTCTGTTTCTAAGTAATCCTTTGGGCCAAATTACTGAATGATCTTACTACAAAGACCTGGCTCTTTCAATCTGAAGTGCTTCAGTTGTGCTCAGTTTTTGCTTCTTTTGTGACAGGTGGAGGTCCAAGGCAGTGAGCCATATCCCAGCAACCCAAACAACAGAAGTCATTACAGGCTTCAGGTAACTGTATTCTGAAGAAATTTAGCCTATTTTCATACTTTGAGTCTGTGCCACTTGGATATTTTTCACATACATTACGTAGTTGATATTTTGGTACCTGTAACGCTGCTAAGTTATCGAGCTTTTCCTCCTTGAAACCCACATCTGTTTAGGTTGTCGTTTGCAAACAAGAGCCGTGGTTTTATGAAACCTATTAAAATGTGTATTAAGTGGATGCCCACATTTAACAAGAGAAACTGGAAGGATCTATTGCAATGTGCCTATATTTTGTATGATGTAATTTCTGCTTTGTGTGTAACACGCTGTCCTTTCATGTTCTAGGAGCGCCAAGGACGAGTCAAGTAACAGTTGGTGCTTTGGTCAAAGACTGCAATGGCCCCCTTAAAGCCCTCTCTACCCCATTACGTCATTACATCCAGATCTCTTAAAGAAATTCTAATAGGGGTGAAGAATTAACAAAGGACAGAAACTAAATGAAGACTTTGATTTCTTTTGACTTTAAAGACTTACTTTGAACTTGTAGTAAAAAGAAAAGGAAACAATTATTCATAGGACTACAACTAAATGCATAGCATCCTTAGGTGATTTTTTTTTTTTGCCCTCCCCCCATTCCACTACATATGCTTTCTCCCCTTGTATGCTGCTTTTTTCCTTTTTTGAAATGAATGGATCAGCTTGTTTTTTTTTTTTTTTTTTTTTTTGTTGTTTTTTAATGGTCCAAGAGCAGGTCTGAAATTCTCACACAAACACACAAATCAAATAGAAATTGTAGTGTTGACTAATAATAGTGTCCCAAAGTGGAAAAATGGGCCGTTTGTCTCATTTTCTTTGTAACCCCACCACCACCCCACCCCAATCTGTCTTTTGAGGATGCTCAAATGTTCAACCGGGACCCAGCAGAGTTTCCTCCTTGGTGGATTTTCATCGTAGGCGTATGCCAGCTACGCTCACTCCAGAATCTCTCTACACGCTTGCCATGTTTTTGTTTGAGAGGACTGCAAATGTTCAGAAGGCCCTTCATTTTGTTTTCCCAGTGTGTTGGATGGAGTGTGTGGGGTGGTAGGGTAGGGAGGATCTAGAAGGGGAGGGAAGAGGTTTAAGAGTTCGAAAGTAAAAGAAATGTTAAGTTGATAAAACCTTGCCCACTGTATAATTTTTAAGGTCTTAAAAAAAGGGGCCCTCTGACAGTCTTTGGACCTAATTTACCCCCCCCCTTTTTTTTTTTTTTTTTTCTTCTTCCTCCTTTCTATTGGACAAGTTGATTCGTTGTTGCTATGGGCTGCTTTTTGTTTTGTTTTGTTTCTCTCCTTCCTCCGTTTTCTAAAGACAGTGATGCGAGTGGTCTTGACCCACTCTTTCTATTAATCAGTTCAAAAGTAATAAATGTGGTATATTAAGCAGAACGGTGTGCATTCCCCTTGTTTGGAAAGCAGTTTTGTCATGCAGCATGTCCGTGCGGGTTTTTTTTTTTTTTTTTTTTTTGTTTATTTTCCCCTCCCCCCTCTCATATGGGTATCTGAATGTTTCTTCCTGCCATTCTTCATCCTCCAACACCCCCTCCCCTTTTTATCCAAGCTTCGATCCAAACTGTGCTGCCCTGCATTTCTTACCTCTACTTTCCAAACCCACCTTTGTGCTACACACTCCCGGATTCCCGTTTCTGCTCAGCCAACCATACATACTATATCACAATCAGCTTCGACCATTTTCAGAATGTCATTGTTGGTGAGTAAAAAGCGCAAGGTCCTCTTTCAGAACTACTGGCTTTTATTTGTGGCATAATAAAGATGCTCCACGAAGTCATGTGTGGTTTCTCATTGGGCTTTGCTTCCCCCCCCCCTTAGTAGGTTGTTTATACAGACTTGTCTGTGTGCATTGTCTTTGTGCTGATAGCAGGCAGGAATGCCATTTGGGATGCACAGTAAGATTGTTTTTAGTGTTTTGTTTCATCTGTCGCTGGGTCAGACACCACTTGTATGGTCTATTGGCATAAAAGACTGCAGGTGTACAGTGCGCAACACATGATTTGCAGCTCATTGTAAAATGAGCCTGATCGTCTTTAGTTTCCGATTCTACGCACTCAAAGGGAGCAAAGAACCGGAAAAACTGGTTCCTCTTACCTTTTGATATGGCGGAAGTAGAGTTGAGGAAATGTGATGTGCAGCTGTTTAACATACAGTCCGCCATTTTCTCTCCTTTGCTGCTTGCACTGAACATAGCAGACACAAGAGGGCGACACAGGACCATTTACTGACGCTTCAACATGATCAAGGACGAGGATTTTCAGCCTGGGCTCGATGGTGTTCCGAAACTGGCCTCAGCATCAGGGCCTGCTGCGACTTTATTTGCTCGTGAGATTCGTTGGTTTTATTCTTCCTGGCAGTTTTTTTTTTTTTTTTTTAAATTTCCTCCAAAAGTTACTGATAATAGAAATGGCACGTGTTCTTTAACCCTCATCTTTTATGTTTTTGTGAGACCTTAAACGCTGCCAACAGCTGGATAAAGATATGTAGTCTACAAAATTTCAAATGTATCTTTAAAATTGAAAAGCTGGTAGACAAAATTAAATAATTTAGCCTATTTCTGCACAGATAATGTAAACACTGCAAAAGAAAGTTGTCGGTTTTTAATGCAAAACGCGTCCAAAGAGCCGTTCAATATTTTTAGAGCTTATGCGGCTTTACATCAGTCTTGCAAACACTAAAAATGTGGTATGCTGTAATTGCGAAACACTATTACTACTTTATTTGCAGCCATACACGTTACATTCATAACTGACTTAACATAGATTCCATAGTCTGTCAAAAGAATATACCTCATAACGCTTTTATTTAAAGGGGTCGTTGCTTCAGTTCAAGTCCTCTTTCTTGCACACTGCCTGGAAAGCTGCAGGAACTGATGGTGGTGGACAACATAACTACAATGTGCTCAGTGATGGGCTTAAAAATAATATATATATATATATATTATTAAAGTACACAATGTAACAGAGAGAGGCCTGAGAGGAAAATATGAGGCGACACGGGCGAGCATCCTTTTGCTCTTTGGGATGAAAGTGCGGGGTCTGTGTAAAAAGAACTGTGTGTACAAAGATAGAAGTAGCCTGCGAGGATCTGTGTGTGTGAGTGTCGAGAGGGAGGTCGACGGCACGTGTCGTGTCTGCGTGGAGGGTGCGTGGCAAACATGCTGCCTCGAGGGGATCTCCCGTGACCCTTATCTGCGCGTCTCTGGGGACGCCTTTTAGCCCCTCCTGGGATGCAAATGAGCGGCCATAAAACAGGCAGATACTGCTACAGAGCCGGTGGTGGAGGAGAAGAAAGGGAAATGGGACCAAGGGGAGAATGGAGGAGGAGGAGGTGGTGTAGAGGGGGGGGGGGGGGGGTCAGCACTCACGTCTCAGCGCGCGCATGAACCTAAATGCATGAAGGAGGTGGAGGGGGAAAAAATATATATATATATATATTTTCTTTTTTTTAAAACTCCAATATAGATATGATGGCTGCGTGTGTTGGTGGAGGACTTCTTGTGTTTTTCCATGTGTAGAATTCGACATATTGACTGAATTCACAAGAGGCACTTGAATTATTATCAGTTAAAGTCCCTTTCCTGAGTGCTGTGATTCGGAAAAAAATTTAGCTGTTAATACAGCAGCACCACAAACAATCCAGTGGATCTGTCAGCTGATTAAAGAAATGGTCTGATGTAGGCCCGTGGCGGGTTATTTATTTCATATTTCAAACATTAGTCCCTGCAAATTTTTCACACAGGGGAAAAACGATTATTAAATATTTTCTGTTGGGAAGTATTGTTTAGAGAGAGCTACTTGAATGCGTTATGTCGGTGGGTTCATATTGCGCTACAAGGTCATGGATCTGCTTTATTTTCCCCTCATTATCATAAGGCATCCATCTCTTTCTTCCATTAGTGACGCTTCACCATGTCGCCAAACCGACCTCTATTTACATGACTAAATTAGATTTCGTGCATTTTGTTTCAGAAAGCCTGCCCATAGCTAAAAGTAAAAAATAGAAGCAGTCCTGAAAGAATAAGGCACTTAATATAACTAATATGTATATGGACTGATATTTTTCTAATAGAAAAGAATAATACATGCATACACTCTGTGTTCTTGGACCTCACTGGCTGCAATTTCAGTCACTTTATATTTTGCATCTAATTTTCAAAGTGGATTTTTTTTAATCAGGAATTTTTCACTATGTATATCTATATCTATCTATCTATAGATATAGATATATATAGATATAGATATAAAGAACAGTCCATGACAATTCATGTTTTTTACCACATGATGGGGGGTTTACACTCGGTCACCTGCTCTCCATTGCCAGGGGTTCCACACCGTTAACATATTGAGTGGTACCCCCTCATTTTGCCCATAGTCTTCCAATCGTATTGAGAGTTTTACAAAAAATGCATAATGTGTAGACAGCCATAGGGGCCTGAAAACAGTTGATGACCTCTGTCTTAGCATATGTGGCACACTTGCCCTGTGCACGCTCTAATTGTGTGCAGATGACAGTCAATAATGAATTGTTCTTCACCAGCATGTCAGCATAACGCATTTAGGCCTACAACAGATGCAGATTATTCTCGGGAAAGAAAACAAAAAAAGTCTTTTGTGTTTTTAATCTTCAAGTCTCTTCAAAATGTTGTCTTTTGGGGATGTTTTTATCCAGTTTTCGTATACTGAACACACTGAATCAAATTTTGAATATAAACTTTAATAATCGAATAGTATAGATATATAAATAAGTAAAATTAAACAAAATCAATTTATAAAAATATATATATATATATAATTTTTTTTTTTTTGCCTGTTCTGCTTCCATCATCCGAGATGTAGGTCAGCTCACATCTTTATTGCCTACAGCGATGTACAGCTTGAATCATCTGACACATCTCTGTGATTATAGGAGTAAAACTGAAGCTCGTCTTTTAAATTACTTTATTCGTTATGTCTTTTTATTTACTTCTTCTGAATTTTTCTTCTTTTTTTTTTTGCATTGAAAAGAAATACTAGATACTACAAATAGAAATGTTGTCCATGAAACGATGTCTTTATTGAGACTTTTTGCAGAACAAAAACACAAAGGTGTGACACAGAAACTGACGAACAAAACAAGTGTCATTCTAAATGAGCAAAAGTCAAATAAAGTCAAGTGAAATCAAATTTTAAAAAGCCGTATTTTCAGACTATGAATAGCAACAGAAATCGGTTCAGTGGAAAAAGAATAAATCGGCATGCATGAGAATGGTGGAGGTGGTTGTTGCGTTTTATGATAGGCCTAAAAACAATAATTGTGTAGTAGCACATTATCCCCTTGTAGCATTTTCATCCTGTTTTTCATCTTTCTGTCAGATAGGGCAAGTGTACGCTCATGCGGAAATACACAGACCTTTGAAGTGGCTCTCTGTCACCACATGGCAAATCCCCCTAGTGTGATCCCTCTGTCCATTTGGCCAAAGGACCAACACTGGTAGGCTGCCTATGGCTCTGTCTGTCCTGACGTTATGGAAAACCAGTTTATTAGTATAGGCTTAGCCTGGCACCCAGTGATTGTGGTGTCCTTATTTCGCCTATTTTCCCTCAATGTCTAAAGAATATATGTTCTGTGGTTTGCATTAACTCATCTGTACACCTGTCTTAGGCCACTGTTCAGTAGCTCTGCCTAATGCCTACTTTCCTGATTCTCTTCCTAATCCCATAGGATGGTAGCAAACACCCATCTGTGCAGTTACCAGTGCCACTTTCCTGTGTTGGATGGGCTTTACACTGTTTTCTCAGGTGAGCGAAGACTGTGGCTTCTCTCTTGGCATTCACCGCGTGCCTTAATTGTATTGAAATTAAATCAAGGTCCACTGTGAACACAAAGAGCCCAAACCGAAACTTCCAAAATGTTCCCAGCTACTTCGATGCTTCTAATCGCTTCACTTACCATGCTTGCACTACAGCAATTTTTAACATGCGCATTCTTTGCTAAACGCTGTCACTTTCTCAGTCTTCAATGTGCGTTTTGTTTTGGATTTCGCCACTCCATCCCTGTTTGACTTTGTCATTCCTCTCTCCTCACCTGTGATTCCTTGTCCCTGAAGCCTCAGGGGCTGCTATGCGGTCCTTCAACACGACAAAGTACATTGCATGCTAATCCCACACTAACATGCACTCTCCCTTTGCAACGAAAACACATTTTCAATATAAACAATACAGAAAAAAGCATACACAATACAAGCCAGTGATATTGTGATTCTTCTATTGGAACAGCTCACAGTATGTAAATGCATGCATGCGGTTCTAGCTGTGCAAAAGAGAGGGTTTCCAGCAGAAAAAAGATGAAAAAAAAAATACATTTTGTGATCATCAAAACAGAATTCACACCATTAAGACATGTGTACACATTTTGTATACACATACTACAGCATATCATAAAAAAAAGCACCACAGAGAGAGGAAAGCACAGAGAAACAGGGAGGGAGATAGAGCAGGCGAGCAAAGCTACCTTTGTTGCACCATAAAGAGAGCAGCAGCCCAGCTACCTGATTGCTACCATTCCTGCAGACCATCTTCCCCTCAGAGCAAAACAAAGGACGACGACTAGATATTTATGAGAACACGTTACGATGCACAGCTACGCCTTATCCTCGCCATAGCACTGCCTCCACTGTTCCTGGTTAAGAGCTTGGTACGGTTTAACCAGATCAAGCAGTTCTTCATTACAGTTGGTAAAGCTGTGTCGTTATCTCCCCCTTACCCTCCCTCCCTCCCACTCTCCATCTCTTCTCTACTGTTCTCTCTCTCTCTCTCTCTCTCTCTCTCTCTCTCTCTCTCTGTGCCGCTCTGCGCATGCAACTATAGCTATGTACAGACTGGAAAACAGGATCTAAATAACAACACTCTCCATCCTGTAATTAAAAACTATGTATGTATAAGTAAATAAGTAACTAATCAAAAAAAGTGAATATTAATGTTCGGCCCAAAGCAAAAGCGCAAGAGGAAAAATTAAGCTTGTTTGCCATTACGCAAGACTCTCCTGAAAAACTGATAGCGTTACAGCTAAAATCGCTCTTTTTACAACTCTTGATCACTGCCCTCAGGTCCTTTCTATTTTTAATACAGTTTTTGTTTTTTTGTTTTTCAGATCAAATATATCCTTCCTCACTAAAGACGTAGCAAAAAAAAAAAATTGCAAAGAAGGTGCAGTGTATTTCCTCCTTCGGGTCCTTGGTCCTGATTCTGTGATTGTTGTCGCTGTAGTTGTAGCTGTGCCTGCGCAGCTCCATCCTGTGAAGGTCCTTGTGGGTTGGGAAGAGCAGGGGAGCAGTCACACAGGGGGATGGTGGGATGGCGGACAAGGGGCTGAAGGGACGGGAGGCAGGCAGGCAGGTGTCACGCATGCAGTCAGGGGAAAGAGGAGAGGGTAGCAGGAAAAACAAAAAAAAACAAAACTAAATTCTACCCAGTCACCACAAAATAGAAAAATCCATTTGGATCTGCTCAAGACAAAACCAAAAAGGAAGACAAAAAAGCCCAAGATGTAAAATATACATATATAAGCCAGGCAGGTATATATGTATAAGGATCCAAGGGAGAAGGAGGAGAAGGAGAGAGATAATGGATGGACGGACGAGGAGGAACAGGCAACTGGCTCACACACAGACACACTGCGCCGAGGCGAAGGCACGGGCTTCAATTTATGCTTTCTGGTCGACACCACCCCCCACCTAACACACACGCACGCAAACACACATGCAGACAGATACACGTGCACACACGCACATAGAGTGTCCCGCCCCTATCTGCCCCTGTCCCTGTCCTGTCCCGTACTGGATGCGTGGCCCAGCTGATCAGTGCAGAGGGATTAGCCAACAGGGCCAGCTGGCAGGGATTACACAGGCAAAGTGGGGGAGGTGTGTCTGTGTGTGTGTGTGTGTGTGTGTGTGTGTGTGTGCGTTAAGGGGGGTGGGGGGGTGATGGGAATGGGAGGGGGCATGAAGGGCGAGGAGGGTATGCCTACTGGGGGGGGGGGGGGGGGGGGATGGGAGGCCTTGTCTTGTCCTGGTAACACACAGGCGTACACACAACCACACACACACAGATGTGCAGTGAGACACACAAACTTGACCAGATAGTCGGCGCATAGATGTTTCATGCAGATGCGCATCCACGGCATGCACCAGTGCCTGGACACAACATAAAAAGCTTGCAAATATGATTTGAAGGAATGCATGAGCTGCAGTAACTGCAGGGGTAACGCAGCCAGTAAGCCGTGCAGCGCAGCCTCTTTCCCGACAAAACAGGGCAACACACAGTGTTGATAAATGTATGTAAATGTGCAGGATGCTCCGGGGAACGGATGGCAGAGGGGGGCAGAGAGAGGGCGGGAACCCCACGGGAGAGTGGGGCCAGGCTGACAATGCAAGGCTTTGACCCTTGACCCTTCTCCGCTCCATCATCCGTAGCCATCAGCTGATCCAGAGAAATGGACAGCCACAGTAATACCCCCCCCTCCCTCCGCTATCGCCCTCGCAAACACATGAACACATGCACACGGGGCGCTCGTCTGCTAACAACACTAAATCCACCCAGACCCATCTCACCTCTCTCTTTTTTTTTTATTACCACTCCTTTTCCATCTCTCGCTCCCTCCATCCCTCCCTCCGTTTCTCTTTGCCGTCTCATGCCTCACTTCACCACTTAGCTCAATCCAATATCCCCGCTCCTAACCTTTCTGATTATTTTGAAATGTGTCGACATCTACAACTTTCACATCTCTGCAGGAAGAGATTCAGCCTGGATGAGAATATTTTTCTCATACGTTCATGTTTTGATTTGTCCCTGTGTTATACTTAAAAAAAAAATCTTAATTCAACCGTTTTTAGACTTATTTTCAGCTATGTCACAACACAGTGACACATACTGTAGTTAAATTAAATTTTATATTTGTAGGATGAAACAATTTTTGCTTTTATAAATCAATCTTTTTTGGAAAGTGTGGTAACTGTTTTACAGTAATAAACACTGAACAGCACGCAGTGTAAATACATGTGCAGCTCAAACGATTAGAAATCATATAAGCAGCATCAGATTCTGATCTTTTACCTCCTGTATGTTCAGCTATCTATAATGATGCAGTTTAAAATAATCCTGGAAGCATGAATCATATGGTTTGGCCACTGCTGTCAGTGTGATTTTTGTCAGGCATTACCAAAATCACGCAGGCTAAACTACCCGCTCGTCTCCACAGTAGCAATTTGACACACATTTACTTCACACCCCTTTGATCTTCATTTCTGCAAAAGCGTCAAATATCTGCTTTAAATATCGCACAGAATTACATACCTTGATGGAGTGAAATGGTGTAGAATTTGATATATTATTTTTGCACAGAAAATATGATCTGTCTCGAGCCCGTCACTAAATCTGCCCAAACTGCCACATATACGGGGATAATTCGGGGATATTTTCAGTTAGCGTTAGCTGCGTCGAGTGTTATTTTGTGAAAAGCTAAAAGTCAAAAGTTATTCAGACTGTCAACAGCAGTTTGAGCTACAGTTTGTTAGACAGAGACACACATCAATCCAAACACACTCTTACACAGACGGGTACAAACACTACGCAGAGGTACACACTCACACACACAGTATGATTTATGAAAAATCAAAGAGACATTGTGTGAGGCCTTACAGGCAAAAAGGAAAAGAAAGAACTGTGCCACTGTTTTATAATAAATATATAGAATTAGACTTGGTTGACGTGTGACCGACATGACATTAGTTTACATTTGTTTACCGGGAATACACAATAACACCGCAGCAGAGCTCAATAGCTTGGCCACAAATGGAGGACAGCTTGGCCTTCTGTTTATGAGGCATGGGGAGATGGATTTTATGAGGTAACATAAGTTAAGGTTTACCTCAGAGGCATTTAGAAAAAATTTGTTTTATGTTTTTGTGGAATACACTTTTGTCAAAGATATATATATGTTTTTGTCTATGAACTGACAAAAGCTTGAACTTAATATTTATGCTCATCAATTACATGCCATACATTTCATGCATATTGCAGATTTTATTTGTTTGTATCAGGTGTGTTGAGGATTGTGCACTTTCGCATGGCATTGGAAAAAAAAAAAGATTTGCAACTGCATTTTAATGTCCTTACAACCTCGTCCTCCATTTTAAATGCTTGTACACGTGAGGATGAGAGCGGGCGAACAGGCATGCAACCTTACAAGCGCACAGCTCGGAGGATCATAGAGAGGCTAGCAAAGACTTTTTTTTGTCTTATCATACAGAAAAAATAAAAGGAGAAATAGACGAGCGATTATACAAAGAGACAAGCTGTCAGAGACAGACAGGCAGGAAGACAGAGAGACAGGCAAATAGACAGTGCTCGTCCCTACTTTGGTAATCTGATGGAGAGATTAGCAAGCAGGCAGCATTTGGGTCGGATTATCGAGTCATTAGAAAAGACTGGTGCTCCAGAGCCTCTCTCATGTGTTAATGTGGCTTTACAGGTCCTCCCGGCAGTCTGTGCAGATTGTCTTGTATTGAGAGTATATACAGTAGATAGTCCTTCAATATGCAAATTCATAAATCTCACGCACCAGTTTCTGTATGTATGTATGTATTATTTACATCCCACCGGGATTATAATAGTCTTTATGAGTGATGTTCTAATTATTCAGAATATTTTAATTATCTTTTAAAAATGGCTCATAGTCAGAATTACAGACGTTTTCTTTTTATTTGTATCTATTTTGTAAAGGTTGTAAAGGTAGCTCGTGCAATGCTTTAAATGTGTTTTAAAGCATGGTTGTGTTGGTACAAGAAAACAATATAAATCAAATTTCAAAATTGGAAATCTTTAGTTTTTTTATAATCTATATATTTTGAAATTTATCACCTGTAATTAGAATGTATTTATGTTAAAGTACCACAACATAGTTTCTTTTTTTTTTTAATTGAAAACTTTATTTTTTAACTACACTGAGGCGTTAGTAAAAAGTCACTGAGAAAATGCATCTTCACTGTCCTTAAGTGTACTGCTAGGTAAGCTGTAGCGTTTAGCACCATGTAGGTCAGTGGGGAAAATGGTGCTATATGGCCTTCTTGCACTTGCAAATCATATAGATGTGACGTTCAGTGATGATGGGATTTAAACAGGCTCAGGAAGGAGCCAGAGAGCTTATGAGTGTGTGGGTGTCTTTGCAAGGGAATACATGTATTTACAGTAGGTTATATGGATTTAGGGTATTTGCTCTCTAAATATCGGCGGTGACACACACAGCTCAGTTGTATGTGTATGTGTTTTGTTGTGTCAGGGGTCGGGGCAGCTGGGCTGTTCATTGACAGCTGATCAATGCTGCTGACGCTCTCTGTGTCAGTTGCGCTGATATGGTCGAGTGACTACAATATCAGTTTTAGTTTCACTAGAGTAGGCAATACAGCCGCTGATGAGTGTGTGTGTTTGGGTAATATTAGCTAGCCTTTTTTTTAAAAAAAAAAAAAGAAAAAAGGAAAATTCCTCACTGTCCAGACTCCTCATTTAGCTTGTGACCACTTCGCTACTTCACTTCCAGGTCGATCATACGCGCGTTCTGCCACTATCAAACAAACACACACGCATGCACGTGCAAACTCACACTATCTGATCTGCGTGTTCCCAAAAACCTTCCCTTTTGCTGCTGCCTCTGCATACAGCATGCCCCAGTTCCCCACCCCCATCCCTTTTTGTCAAATAAATTGCTATGTGACCTACTTCCCATTTTGCACCATTTCTCTCATGTTGAGATATTATTGTTTGAATGCGAGTGATTTGCTTTGGGGCATACAGTTTCAAAGAAAACGCAGTGTACAGTATATCTTATGGGACAATCCATACTGTAAACTGTAATGAATATATATTTTTAAAAATATGAAAAAGTTAACATCACCATTGATTTTTTTTTTCATGAATTGCAGTTTGGTGTTGTTGCAGTGTTGCACGTTCTTTTAATGTATAGGCAAGCTTTTTTTTTTTTTTTTAAGGCTTTTGTTATTAAAATTGCTCTAGTATGATTTGTAATTAAAATACATGGTTCACATATTTCCCGATTAACACATACAATAATACTCATAGCCCTCATAATAGCAGGATGTCTTTGTGGTTGTCATAGACTAAAGAAATAAGGTAAATCAATTTTGCAGCCTAGTCAAGCAGAAAGCACAGTGGCAATTTTCAGTAATAACCATGGCTAATTCATTGGACCTCATTGCATTTATAAACCAGTTATGTCTGCACTAGTTGGCATCCAGTGTTTTCTTTGGAGTTGAGGTGGATTTATCAAATCACTTCACGATAAACGGGCTTTTGTAGCAAAGGGTTGAAAATCCAGAAAATTACAGATAGGCAGGTTAAACAGCAGCTGAGCTTTACTGACTTATTGTGTTTCGTTATTTTGCTTTAGTTAAATTATAATATATAATACTTCAAAAATAGCCTTTCATAATTTGTTTCAATTAAATCTTCTTTATAAATTGTACTCATTAACTCATTTATTCATATATCTTATATTTCTTGTTCATCGTTTTGAGCCTTACATTTAAATAGCTGTCTTCGTGAGAGTGTGTGTGTCCATTTTTGTGACTTTCCATGTGTGTATATTTGTATATGTGTGCCTTTTCCTGCGTCTCAGTGTATCAGATCAAGGCTCCCTTGTGCCTTTGCCCAGCCATGAAGAGATGGCACCGGAGACCACACTGACCCTGATTTATTGGGATCAGAATCCACATGACAGCAATTAATTTACATCCATTAACCACATTGCTCGCTCTTTCTTTCGTGCTCTCTGTGGACGTTTGGCACTCTCGCACAATCGGTTTGAACATTTTTTCGCTTCTTCCACTTGCTCTAAGACTTTCTCCCTTCTCAGCATGTTCTCTCCGCTTTAATCAGTCACTCTCACGCTACCGGTAGCTCCCACATTTCCCTCTTAGTGTACCGGGATTTCATATTCGTAATCCATTTAGCAGACCTTTAGCATCACTTTTGACCTAGGTCTCTACATAAACGATAATGCCATCAAGTTCATAGTATTTGTCTGTGAGGTTGTGCTAATATAGTGTGTATGAGGGAGATAGGGAGGGAGGGAGTGTGTTACTGCCTCCCGAAGAGCTGAGGAATCTCCTGTTTAATCGTATAAATAATCCCTGTAAATAATCATTATGTTACATATACTCACTCTTTTTAATAAATGAACACACATTGTGTAATCAGAAGGAATTAAACAGTGCTCAGTAAATTGTCTGATTATGATTAAACAAGGAATTTAACATTAACATTATAAGCTCAGCACCTTTTGTTCATCTGAGTGCATCCTTCATGCTGTTTTATTGTTAAAGCATCCAAGTTGTGCAGTTTATATGCTCAAGGGTGTTCCTCTCTTCCCCTTACATTAAGTCTCTTTATTGCTGTCCTACATCTGTCGCTGCTACCCTACCTCTTACTCGTCTTTTCTACCAGTATCTGTCTTCCAAATGCTTTTTGCTGGCCTTTCAACTCAAGACAGGAGACTTTGCTTGAGGGAGAATTTGCCATTTATTTTTGGAGACAAAAAAAAAAAGGAAAGGGGCTTTAGTGCTTTGTATCTTTTCCCCTTTTTGTCTTCTTTTTCTACGCATCTTTGCTCTCAGCACCATTGTGGTGCCTCTTCATCCAACTCAGGCCTCCATGCCTTCACTTTTTCCTTGGGGTGAGAGGAACAGAAGAGCGTGGCTGGCTAAATGTGTGCGTGATTGGGACAGTACAGCAGAAGATGAATTCTCTACTGTCTCATTTATTTCCTTACCCTATATTGACAAGCACTCACGTGCAAACACATAGCAAGTCTTTTTAAAATAAGGCTGCTTCCTATGTATAGTCATGTATTACCGCATGCTCATATACACATACCCAAGCAAGCGTTTCGTTTTAGCATAGTGCGTGTGCAAAACTTGACACTTCTTGCCTAATTCAAAATTTATTCTGAAGGGAGAGACAATGAAAAAAAAATCCTTTGCTTGCATCTCTTAACCAGCATAGCTCGGGGACAGGTTCTACCAGTATCTGTTTAAGGATTGGCTCAGGATGTGGTGCGGGAGGAAAAGTTGCAGTTGGCAGCAGGCAGAAAGACACTGCAAAGGGAGCGGGGGTTCACAATAAAGGATTTTAAACCAAAGCCTCTTTGGTAAAGAGGAGGGAGGGAGGGAGGGAGGGAGGAAAGAATGGGGCTATGGGGGTGGTGGATAGAGACAGGATGACACCAGGTCCAGATTAACCCTAATCTCAGGCCTGGTGCTTTAGGTGAGGCTGAGCGACTGAAGGAAGCTATCCCATGCCAGGTGGTCATGAGGAGGTTAAAACTGGGAGAGGGTGGGGGGCACTGGGAGCATGAGGATGGGACTGGGTGTTGCTAGGGAAGACGGGGAGAAAAGAGAGTGAGGGGGAAGCGACTGAAATGTAGGTATTTTGATATCTGCTTATCCTGGGCTTTTTTTTTTTTCTTTTTCTTTTTTTAACCGATAAAACTAAAACCAAAAGTCCAAAATGGCTGACCGTAAACAGAAACTGAGAAGATGTTATGGATTGAAGTGGGGGTTACAGAGCTAACAGAACAGCAGGGACTGTGGTGGTGGCTGCAGGGTGATTGGGTGGTTGGTGCATGGTGACAGTGGCACATGCCCTAGTGCATGGGATTAGAGGGACAGCCAGTAATCTGCTGTTTAGGCTGTATGTAGGGCAAGAGTAGCTTAGCCCAGCCACTCTTAGCATGGGTGAAGCACCGGTGTGAGAGGGAGAGGAAGTGGGCTGGTGTTACATAGCTACACTCAAATCACCCCTGGCTTTCTCTGTGCTTATCTCCCCCCCTTCCCACTTTATCCTTATATTTCTACACAGAGTTGGCTGATCAACTTTTTCATGACATCAATTTAAGGAGAAAATTTTTCTAATTTTTTTTTTTTTTGGGGGGGGGGGGTGTCATTCACTCATTTGCTTAGGCAAGTATGAGTACATCACAACACATTTCCATTTAACCCCTAATTATTAAAAACAAAACAAAGAAACAATGGAATAGTTACTCAAATGATCTTTTTTGTAAATCTTATAAAATGTTACAATTTCTATTACAATATTGTAATGTTAAATTGTCTATTTGGGAGGAAAATTGCTCTATAAAAATGTTTCTAAAAAAGGTTCTGCAAAAAAAAAGGGACTTAAGCATGAATATATGTGAGCCCGTGTTGTAGCCCTTCTGCCCCCATCCACAACAGTGGAACAGCCCTTAATAAATACATTACATTTTACTGAGGGGAGAAAAAAAATAAAGGTATAAATATAGAAAAGTCTGATAGGTGCAGGTGGGTTTATAAGAAAAAATAAGTACTCCCACTTACCATCACTTGAGAAGGATCTATTAAATATAAAATCTAGGCCTTAACAACCCCTTTAATACTCCATAATGTATTTAGTTGCAGTAGTGCTCCAGATTTACAACATAAGTATGTCTTAGACTACAAATGTTTTATAATGAAGTAAAAATCAGTGGGCAAAATAAATCTAATTATTTGAACCACTGACAAAACAAATGCAAAACTCTCAATAAAATGATATGCTAGATGACTCTAAAGAGAGAGTACAAATTGGCCGACTATCTCTGCAGAAGCACGGCCACATCCTGACCGAGTTTACAGTATAGTGACTGTCAAATGAGAGGGAGAGAAAAATGCAACAAAAAAACGAGTGCATACAGTTTGTAATCACTGTTGAACAGGGACAGTTTAGACAGAGATGCACTTTCTCCTTCACTGTGGAAAGTTCTCGTTGTTCTCGTTGTTTTCTGAGCTGACAGAACACACTCCACAGAAATTCACTTTTATCTGTCAAGACTGAGAACATTTATGAATAAGAAAGCAATATTTTATTATTCATTGGCAATACTTCTTGGCTTCTGCATTTTCTGTTGCTCTGAAACACTGAAATTATTATAAAATCAAAATAAAATTACTTTTGGTACTTGGATGTTGTGTGAGTGAGTATTTAAGCAAAATTCAGGTAATGGGTGGGGCTGAACTATTCAATCGTTCAAGCTTCAAAGACTATGAATATTTTTCTTTTTTGGTCTTCTGTACACAGAAGTAATCCGAGTATCTTGGAGCTTTTTGTTTGTTTTTGTGTTTTTTGCTTGCACAAAATCAGATACTTGACAGCATCACAGTGATGAACATTTGTCACTTTCTTAAGACATTTTAACAAAATTTGCAATAGTTTAAAAATGAATGAGGAATAAAATTAAGTGATGGTTGCAATTATTACCTGCACAGTCAACATTAATAACAGACTTTTTATAATCCATGGATTCTTTTGATGAATGACGAAGCATTCTGCAAACACAACGTCCAGATAAACAGAAACAACTTTTTGAGCTATTTTTTATAATTCAGGTTACTGCCTTTGCCCTTGTGTCAGTGAAGTTCATTGAAATCAGAGAAAAGAAGAGAGCAATGAGTTTATACAGTCGTGGTAAAAGGAAACTTCACCCCCTTTTTATTCTATTATTTTACATATCAGGCATGAAAAATAACTTGGTCTAAATTAAATGCCCTTAAATAACTGATCACCAGCAAGCGTGAGCACCTCGCTAAGAGCAGAAGTTTTGGCAGTTTGCTCCCTGAGCCATTTGTATGTGTTAAAACAATGCCAAGGAGGAAAAACATGAGCAGTGATCTTAAATAAGTAATCATTGTTGCCCATCAATCTGGGAACGTCATTTCCAAACAATTTAAAGTCCATCATTCCAATCTTCCCAGCAAATTTAACCCAAGGTCACGCTGTGAAATGCCAAAAACAAAAGGAAAACGCCTCCTTTCTCTTTTCCCAACACAGCATATCAGCACAAATGCCTCATCCCAACTGTCAAGCACAGTGGTGGAGAGGTTATCATTTGGGTTTATTTGGTACCCACAGGAGAAGATCGCTTTGCAGTCAGTGAGTTTGACGAGTTCGTGTGACTCTTGAATACATGAAAAACATGTGAGGCCATCTGTCGAACAGCTAAAGCTTGGCTGAGATCGGGTCATGGAACAAGGCAAGGATCCCAAGCACATCAGTAACTCTACAATGTAATGGCTGAAAATAAGAGAATCAAGGTGTTTCGATAGTGCAGGGAAAGTCCAGACCTCAACTTGTCTCACGTGCTGTGGCAGGACTTAAGTTTCACTGAACTTATAATATTGTAAAGAAAATTATTATTAAGCTTGCAAATCATGGGTGTACTTTTCACATAGTTTCTGCATTTTGGCTTATTTTTGCTAAATAAATAGTGACACTGTGTAATATTTTGTAGTTTATTTGAGATTGTATTTGCCTTATTTTAAGGCCTGTTAAAGACTACATTATTATTATTAGTAGTAGTATTATTATATCCTGATGCACAAAACCTTGCTTTCTTTTTACCAAAACTGTACTACTAAATCATATATAACATGGACAAATATTATATTATCATCCATAGTAGCTGTCCATTATAGTGTATATTTACTTTCCTGTTGAAACAAGTGAAGAAAGGTACTGCCATGCCTCAGCCTTTCATGTCATTCAAACAGGCCCCCATCTCTTCTCCCTATTTTCCAATGAGCCAAGTGGTTTATGTCAAGTGAAGTCAAGCATGGGCCAGCATATGAATCAAAATTTGTCAAGTTCATTTTTTCCCACTCTGCTCTATGAATTGATACAGCCTTACTTTTTAATATGAATCCCCAGAGAGCGCCATGTTGCTTTTAACTGACTGTAGGTTCAGCAGAGCAATCAAACCCTTTGTTTTTTCACACCATCCCACAATCCCACCTGCTTCGACGATACGATAGAGGGCCCTTTGAAAAGAACGAGGCGGCATGATTTATTATTCTAATTAGGTGAAGTGAGACTTTTGCAAAGCCACAATTACACTAAATCGCCAAAACAGTTTTCTGGTTGGCTGGCTCCTGTTCTGTTTAGATGTTAATCAGAGGCAGCTATTGAGTTGAGGTGCAAACTGCTTGTGAGTCACACTATTGCTTGGTAATATCTTCAACAAACACACAAACAATCAGATGTTTGGAGTCCTTTACTAAATTGCAAATAGGCTTTTTGTCTTATTAAATAAAATTGTGTAAACCAGGTATGCAAGCCTGCTTCCCAACCATGTCGCCATCTAACAGAAGGCTTAACATGCAATGATACCGAGTACTGCAGTGTTTAATTCCAGGTCATTTCATAATTTCTTTGATACTCACTCACATCTGCACATCTCTTTGCTCTCACTCACTGACAATCAAGCAGCTGCAAGCTGGCATGCTCACTAAATCCTCTGCTACTACACACGAGTCACACGCCAGACATATGCAGTCGCTCTCCGCATGCATATATGAGCACGACCTGCACTAGTGCCCATTACAGAGCACGCACACACTCATGCGCACAGGCCCTCATACATGTTTACGTGGATGTAAGCACTCAGGCACAAGCAAATCCAAGTGCAGGCACAACTGAGTACTGCACTCATGGAAAAAAAAACACTATGCATATTATTAGAAATTAATGTGTTGGCAGAATGAACATATATACTTTTACAGACTCAGACTGACACGCAGGAGGAAATTAACCCACAACACAGAGTCCTTTTAGATCCAATCCATTCCTGTGGTTCTCATCTTCCACCCCTTCTCCCCTTTCCATATCCTACATTCCCTACAACACCCTGAAAACACCCCAATCATCCTGCATCAACAGGCATGTGAACCTTGTGCTTGGTTCATCTCCTTCTATCGCTCTCTTTCTCCCTCACTCCCTCTTTCCCTCTCTCCGCTGCCTCCTCTATTTTCATCCGTGTGCTTCCACTCTCCTAGCTTTCGGGTAATTACCTGGCATTTGCATTGCAAAGTCCCCAATGCCGCCCTCAGCTCCTCCGCAGGTGATTGAGCTTCATTTCCCCAGCAGATAAGAGAGAGAAAGAGGAAGAGGGAGAGGAAAAGAGGATTGCGGCAGGGTGTGATGTTATTCTGGATTGCAGGATATAGGAACAATGCCCCAAATTCTTTGTTATTCTCATTGTCTGGTTCAGAGCGCACACAAAAAAAATTTTTTTAAGTTTCCGCACATAAATAATCACAGTCATTACTATCGCATCACCTGGTCTGGCTGTATTTGCAGTAAAACTCTGCTTTTTGACTGTTGCAGACTTGCAACTCTGAGTGACTTTTTTTAGACTAATAGTTTAAATAGTTTTGTGCCTTTGCCTTTTTCTGTGGGTTATAGTTGCAAATCACACATCATATTAGTGCCAGTTAAAGACAGTGAAGGACACAATGATTGTTGTTGCCTCCTGGGTGAACTTTCTCCCAAAGTAGGAGTTTTATCTGCCCAACAGTCCTAAACTAAAGATTTAGGACTTTTTGTTTAACAGACAAAACCAACAGATTCTAGAGTAGAAATTCTGGCACAATTAATTAGTTGTCCTTAGTTATCCATCAGCTGACCAATACTTTCAACTTTTCTTTACCTCTTAGTCTCTGTCTCTTTTGTCTGTTTCACAAAACTGAAATTATGTTCAGCTTTCAATCCAAGGCATCAGCTTTCATTGCTAATGAGATGTCAGATGATTGATAAGTATGCCTTTCTTGAAGACTTCAGACTGGAATTTGTGCCTTTTTAGTCATCGAATCATCATGAATGATGTCTCCAGACATGATATACGTGCACTAGTTGGGATTTTACATTCCCTCATCCAAGCATTTGTAAGTACACATTCTTCATTCTACATATTCTTCCATGTGATTTTTCTAAAGAAAAATATAGGTGTCAGGTTTATAAGGCGGAAATAACCAAGAAGACCTGATGTACGGTCTTAAAGACATTAAAGGGCATGACTTTTTCGATATTTTAGGATCGTTTATGTGGTCAGAGTTGTGTCCACGAAAACGTGGCCCATCTTCGTTTGCATTTCATTTATCCTGCAGGGCTTAGAGCCATTTTGTTAGATATTAACTGCGAGCTCTTAATGCTGTTTCTCATCAACGTTAACCACAAAACGAGCATTACTTTATATAAAATACCACAAAGGGGAAATAACCTTCCATACATCTATATTCCAACCCGCTCCACCAGTAGCACCTCCTACAGAATGAGCGCTGATTACTGGCGAGTGCTCATTTACATGCTGGACGCCGTGGATATTTATTTAAATTTAATTTCTTTCCCGCACACGGTGCTGTGCAGGCTTTTGTGCCAAAGTCATATTAACCCCTTGACTAGTTAATATGCAGTGCACGGCGTTGCCCACGCGCGATGAATATTCATATAGATGGCGTTTTCGACGACGTCTCTCCATCCCTTTCTCCCTCCCCTTTATCCCGCTATGTAACGGAACGACGTGGCGCTATGGAGGCATGCCGGAAGACTCGGGCAACCTCACAGTTACGCCCTCAAATACAAACACAGATCGTGTGGCTCCTCGTAGTTTACGTGTGCTTCGCTGTCGCTGAAACAATGAGCGATAAAACATTTGATAAAACTCAGATGCCGAGCAGAGAGGCCGCGCTGAAAGGAAGGGAGGAGAAAATGGTCGTGGCAGGTAAATAGCGCACGGTGGTGAGTTTGTACCAAGATAACAGTTGGCACGGGGGTGACACCTGGTGCTCCAGGTTACCTGTGGCACACGCACACGAGTGACATCAGAACAGCTCGTGTGAAAAATAGTGACAGAAAACAGCGTCGTTGTTAAGAAATTTTAAGTTCAGAGCAAGCAAAGTAAGATGTGCAGTTGGTACTGCTTTATAAACTAATTATTAAGTGTATAGATAATTGAAGTACACAAGTAAATAGCTGAAGTATACAAGGATTAAGGTGACAGCTTCCAAACAGTCGAAGCCTCTGCTCCATCTGCAGAATACCTACCAGCTGAGAAACTTGTTCTGCTGTTATTTTCCACTCTTGGTAGGAGGTGCTGATGCCCTGCATGACCACAGGTTTGAACTCGTTCCATTCTGCAGAAAAATAGGGGCAGCACAAATCAAAACAGTATTTTGCAGATTATAGTTATCAAGGAAAACCCAGGTTTCAAGTGGGTGTTAGGTTTCGTTATTTAATTTTTATTTCTTTTTTCACTTGTAAGTCCTTGACTTCATCTTGGCACAACGTAGGTGTTGGACGTTTTGTTCAGGGATCCATCCAGCCATATTAAAGGTTGAGACATATCACAACAGACACACTGGTTTGTGTTAACTGAAATTATATCCCTGCGCACTGCAGTGTGTGCAACTGATGGTAAGGGCTTGTGACTGTTTATCCAGGACATTATGGCTGTCTTATGACAGAAATTGAAAATATGATCAGATCCAGAATCACGTGAAAGTCTGTCTTGGTGGGTTTTCAACAAGTAAATCTTCCTCCACTTTTGTAACTGACCAGACCTGTTGTGTTGTCAAAACTCTGCAGCACAGTGAAAAATAGAAAGGCTTTCAAAAGTCAGGCAAAGGGATGGGTGGGTGTTTGGATTGCTCAAATTCATGGCTGTCACCCAGGAAACTAGGGTTCATGTTCTACATGAAACTCCAAGTCGTGGACTTGTTATTTTTCTATTTAACGAAGTCGTTTTAATGATTTTTATTATTATCATTATTATTACTTCGTCACAAACCACCCTACAGGTTGTTAATTAGCCATGTTATTCTTTTTTGTCTTCATTATACCATTGTATATAGAGAGATTTATAAACACCAAAGAAATGAATAAAAAAAAAAAAATATATATATATATCATTTGTAATGTTTTGAGTGTTAAGAAAGTATTTTACAGACGCTATATAGATGTTGATAATGGTGGCAGTTTATATAGCAAGAGTTAGGCACCAGACATACATACACTACGATCATTATAGTAAGAGAAGATTATCAGATTTCGGGTTGATTGGTAGTCAAGAAAATTACTTAGGTTCAGGAAAAGCTCGGGTTTTGAATTTAACCACTTTCACAATGTTAACCACGTCTTAAAAAGCCTTCAGAAACCCCTGAAAGCGTACTTCTCCTGAAACTATATTTTTAGCTCATCCTGCCTGTGAACTTATTCCATGGCGGGGCATTTACAGTTCGTCCATCCATCTACAATTCCCCAAGAATCGCTACTCCTCCTACAGTATTGGTCAGAATTTAATCAAACTTGCACACGTTTATCACCTAATGGGTCCTCACCCAAATTGTGCTCAAGGTGAAGGTCATACTTGTCGTTTTACGGGCAATAACATGAATTGCGATGGATTGTGAGCCGGATGAGTTACAGTGTCATTGACGTTCTGGCTCCAGTCTTTTCTCCACCTGAGCTGTAAAACTCAGCACAGCATCCTGAACAGTCAGTTTTTCAGTGACGGTTTTGGAGCAGCATTAATTACGGTGGCGTAAGAACAACACCAACGCATTGATTCATTCTCCATTTGGGTTTTTCCCATGGGAGCTCTAGTATACTACAACCCTTCCATCCAGGCAGACTATGTACCGCCGTATATAGTTTTAGTTTTGTTTTCCAAGGATTGCACAGTAAGTGAAGAGGCCATTTTACGATGACTAGAATGGATGCAGTATTTGTTGCTTAATTTATGTTGAATTAAATGTGTTTGAGCTGCAGGTCAGAATTATTTACTCTCTAATTTACAATTTTTATCGGGTGGAAATAAAAATGTTAGTATTTTCTGGACTTTTGACATCACACTATGGGTTGCTGATATGGATACGATGACCAAGTAAATTGTATCCACAGAACTCTTGTGTTAGCCTGACATTTTCACAACTGTGGAGATATAAATATGGAGGTTTGGAGCTTTTTTACCTGCCCTGACATTAACTTTTCAAACCAAGTACCTCAGGATACATTTGCTGTTATACTATTTAGTAGAGTTGGAAATAAAAGTTATTTAATGTCTTTTTTTTTTTTCTACAAAAATGATAATAATCAAGCATGCCAACACCTGCCTTAAATGTGTCCTGAAGACGGAGCCAGTCTGCTATCAGTCTGCGATTGAATGGGGTTAAGTTAGCAATTACATGCAACCTGTTTCTGCAGCAATTAACTGTGATAGGTCATAGAAAATCACATATCTGTTGCTGTCTACATGGACAGAAATTAATATTTAACTATTACATTTGTGCTCAGCAACTTTCCCTTTGTTTGAGCGGTTTGGTCGAGTAACATTATCTCAAGATGGTGGTGCATGAGATCAGCCCTCGCGTTTGTTGTATTTCCATAGTAGTTTGATTTAATGAATAAAATGTCGATATTTGGTGTCACTGTACTGTATCTGTATTTTTCCCCTCACCCCTCTGTTTAGCCTGTTTAGTGAATGTGTGTGATGTAGTCTGTGGACAGTAATAAAATCTTTCAGTCAACAACAAAATCTGTAGTGGCAGCAAAAGCCTGTTGGGATATGTGGTGGGATTGTGTACAAATAGTTGTTGATTAAGTCAGGATAACACAAATCTGTTTGGATCAAGTCCTCAGCTCTGTTATAGCCATCCTGGCACAGAAAATGTCACATTTAAACAACTGAATGAAATCATTTTACTACTTTTTGCTGAACTGTTCGGAATATCATTCATTCTGTGAGTCAAACATCCCTGCCTCACCTCAGCTCGTCTTATCGTTTCATTCACTTTTTCGTCTTATTAATTCGGGACCGCAAGGCCAGTATCAGTGTACCACCAAGGAGAATCGTGGTGTGATATGAACATAGATAGCTCTATCCACAAAGTGCATTGTGGGACCTGGGTGTGAGAGCATAGGATGAAGCCGTGCCGCAGCGTCCAGAGGTCCATCTGGGCATTATGCGCATGAAGGCTCCGCCCCGTCGTAAGTTCCTTCTCCGTCTGTTGAAGCAGCTCGGAGACACCGCATGGCAGAAATCTGTTCCTCCCCTTTCACCATGGGGGAGCAGTTTAGATGGGGTCGTTCAAGTGTGTGTATGTGTGTGTTGGAATAGCATGCTTCTGTGTTTGACGGTGTGAGCCATTAAGCATGAGTAATTTAAGGATTGCAAGAACGGTCTCCACATATGCCCTGTGCTGTCCCAGCCTCGTGTGTGTCCGAGCGCACGCACTCGCGTCCTGTCCACAATGAAGATCGCTAATTTTGAAAGTTACTTCTAGCCTTCCATTTAAAGAAGCACCCCGTTTCTTGTTCAGACGTCCTGTTGTCCTGTGTTCTCTCCCTTCCTTGCTCCAGTCTGTATAATGTACTCAGTGACCTTGGCGAGAATGATCCAGTGGCAGATTGCTACATGGTAGGGGCACAGTAGCTATTATTTTGAGTCAGTGCGGGATAGACTGCCAATATTTCTTCTAAACAGGATGGGGGAGGTCAGCTGACTAAAATCAATCTCTGCTACATGTTTCACTATAACTCTTAAAAGCAGCTTCATAGAGAAGATATATTTCTGGTGTTATACCTCTGTTGCTTCTCTTCCGTCTCTTGATGCCCTTGGGTTCCTAGTTTTGGAAAGAGCTTGGAGGGGGAGAAAGCATGCATGCGTTGAGTAAACATATAAATTAAGTATCCAAACAGAAGATAAATAAATGAGAGATTTGCTTATGGGCGGTCCTGCAGCTCACTGATTTTTACGAGAATGTCAGCGCAAGAACATAACCTGAAATCTGTCGTTTGATTCTTGTATGGTTTCCATACCACAGTCAGTCGGTGAATTGGAGACCTTCTTTACACTCTTCATGCATCTTGGTCAGTGCACTCTGGAGTAAACCCCTCTGTGACACTAGCTGTATAGAAAATCATTGGATTTGCTCTCATATATGTGTAGGGGGAGAATGAGCATTTTTCTTGGGCCACTTGGAGACTGTTTTATTTTTTTCCCATCACACCGGCTTGTGTTAGATTTACGAGCAGGCCCAAACAGGATGCTCCTCCATCTTTGAGGAAGGGGAATAGTGGAGCTGATGCAATAATCGCAATCTTTTTCCAACCCAGAATAGTGACTGTGTGAGGTGTATGTATGCATCACAATAACAAGTTGGGTTAGTTGTTTACAGGCCACAGCAGCAAAGTTTTCATTACTTACCTTTTAATGGTATTTTTTTTTATCCCCCCCCTCCCCAATTTGTTCCACTCTTTCTCGCCCCTACCCACCCTCCCATTCAGCAGAGGAGTAGTTGGCAGCGGCATAAAGCATCAGCCTGCTCCGACGACTCGTGCCTGAGTCCCTGCCAACCTGTGTGAAGCTAGGAAGGGGAATAGGAAAGAGGGAGGGAAGGGGACGAAAGAGAGGAAAGAGATAGAATGGATTTTTTTTTTTTGGAAGGAAGTAAACAGAGCAGCCTGGAAATCAACCTTCCAATGCCAGTTTTGGCATCCAGGGATAGAACCTCTCCCGGGTCCCTGTGAGGAGACAGGAGCGCTTGGACTTCAGTTTTACGGGTGAGAAACACGGGATCACGGGTAGAAGCGGAGGTTAACAAAGACTAAATACCCACTAAAACAAGTCAAACTGGGCTTTATTGTCCGCTAAACAACAGACAGATTGTTGTCCCCTTGACTGGTGGTAACCTTGATTCAAGCAGAGTGGCAGGGCGTCCGGGTTTGATTTTTCTGGTTCTGGTCCAGCCGCCTACAACCGACATCCTAAAAGCAACAAAAGGTGACCAACGTATTCCGCTTCCGTCCTGCTGCACTGTATAGAAGGCGCAGTGCTTTTCAGATATCCGAGAAAACAAAGACACGCAAAAAAATTACGCCCATATCTCATCCAAGTTGGGAAAAAAAGCCTTTTCATGAATCCTTCCCCCATATTCAGCCTGTTTTCTCCTTTTGTAAGCCCAGTCAGTCACCCTCCCTGCTTGTTTTTTTTTTTTTTGTCGTCCTCTGTTCTTTCTTTTGCTGGCGTAGTGAGGGAGCGTAGTGAGGGTATTCAGTTCTTTCTCAGTGCCTGCGTGTGTTAGATGGGGTAATTCTGGCAGAGTGGGGTGTGGGCGCTGGTCTGGAGGGGGAGGGCGGGGGGTGCTGGACCAGGCACAGTGAAAGGAGCCAGCCTGGCACTGTCTGGACCTCTGCCAGATGCTCCCTGGGAGAAACACCCACTGCAGAGGTTGGTGTGCAGGTGATTGTGTGGCTGGTTGCGTGCATGCAGGCAGCCGCGCACATGTTTAGCAAGAAGGGAGTGAGGGATGATGGGAAGGTGGTGCGAGGAAGAGAGTGTGAAGTGAAGATGGAGAGCAGCTGACAGAGATGAGAGGGCGGGGAGATTTGGCTCTGAGTTTCCTTCTTTGGACAGTGCTGTGTCGGCATATTCTTGGCTAACTTTGTTTTTACCTCCCTCTCTCTCTTTTTTGTTTGTTTATTTGTTTGTGTGTTTGTTTTCTCCAAGCACTTCTCTTGGATGAAGTGCTTGGTCTTTTTATATAGCGCCCAAAGGCATGGTGGTCCGAAAGCCAAAAAGAATCCTTCACTGCCTCTCTGCTACCCTCATCTGTTGCTTCTCACTGGCTATTTACGCCTTTTATTGTTTTGGCAAGCTTGATCTCTCCTCCTCCCACTTCTCCTCCTTCTCTATCGCACACTCTTCTCCCTCTCACTCTCTCAGTTTCGCGCTCTCTTTCTCTCTCAGTCGTTTGGCAGCTACAGTACTTTTTATCGCCGTGGCCAGAAACAAAGGACAAGAGGGTGAGAGTGAGCGGAGGATAGAAACAATGCAAATTCACAGGGAAAAAACGGAAGATATCTAATGTTCTCACACCTCCTCAAGTCACCTCCATCGGATGAGAATATTTTGCCCGTACAGGCACTCATATACTTTGACTGGAGTTAACTGTGCTCGTGAACATGACCTAGCACTGCCAAACAACCTGCTGCTGAAAGACAGCACTGTCGCACAACAGGAGGGCAAGAAGAGACCGCCTTAGGGCACCCAGACCCCCGTGACATTTTACTTCTTTTTGCTTGTGCAGTGTGCTACTCCACAGTAAAAAAACAAACAGTTTTTTGTCAAGTAACAGAAGTGCCTTAGCACGCCAAGAAAGTATTATCAGCTCAAGTGTACTCTTTTATTGTGTAGTCTTCCAAACACTTAATCTTAAGGGCCCAAGCATTCAGAAACAGTTTCTTTTCTGTGCTCTGCTGTCTGGGTTCGGAACGATTTCTGGAAGCCTAAACTGAAGGTAGCTGCTGTTCTTTGGCCTTTTATCGCAGAGGGAGATCATCCCATCTAGGAAATGAACTATTATGTCCGTATCAGATTAGAGATTGTTTTTATTCAGGTCAGTGTTGCACATAACATTTCTGAGCAGCCAGAAAGTAATCGCACATTGAACTCAGCGCAAGCGTCCATTATTGGGATGTGCCTAAGCTCTTAGTGTACCCCGTGGCCTGTTTATCTGTAGACTAATATTAGTGGTTGCAGTACAAACCAGCCTTGCTTAGTGGAGATTTGCACGCTAAGTCACCTCAGTCTTCTTAAACCCTAATCCCCCTCACACATCTGCGAGCTACACACTCACACACACACTTCCTTTTTAGCACTCTAATTCCACTCAGCACAGTTGGCAGTAGAGTGCTACCTCTCAGCACTCCAGTTTGTTTTACTTATTGGGTATTTTTAACATGATGAAGATTAGGGTGGCATTGAGTCTACTTGCAGTGCTCTTCCCCACATGTGAGGTTATACAGGCTCACGCCCTTGAAGTGTAGTCATCTTTTTTGCTTTGTGGACGCCCAGTGGTGTCGAGCTGAACACTAAACACGCTTTCATTCCACATAAAGTGAAGTAAGAGGGAGAGAGAGATCAGACGAAACTGCTGCTTTGTGTTTAATTGTGTGTATTGAGGAGAGGACAGCAGGGATAGAATAGCAGTCAAAGCTGTGTAATCCCTTAAATGTCTTTCCTGCACAGAAGCCTCTGGCTTTGATTTGCTGGCCCGGGGCAGCCTGTAACCAAGTAAAGACTTGTGAGGCCAAATCGAGGCGCCTAATAGGCCTCTTTGCTCTCGTATTGTAATTTGTACTGTTGCAACACTGTGTTATGGTCTGAAGCCATATTTGCACACTGTTTCTCTTCACAGACAAGCATGCAGTCAATGGGAATCCAACTGTGGAGCCTTTCCCAGAAGGGATGGAGACCATCATGTTTGGTGAGACTGCACAATCACACTTTTGAAAAATCAGAAATAAACCAATATGGCATCCTCTTTTACCAGTTTGTGGTTAGTAACACATTTTGGCGAGAAGCTGGTTTTACTGTAGCGCTGAAGCAGGGGCGATTCATGCATTTGTTTGTGCGCATCCAGGAATGGGCTGTTTCTGGGGAGCCGAGAAACTTTTCTGGCGACTTCCGGGAGTCTTCTCCACACAAGTGGGCTATGCAAGTGGCTTCACACCAAACCCCACTTACGAAGAGGTCTGCTCAGGTACTGCGCTTTTACGCATTTGTGTAATTATACCTGCACTTTGATTTATAATAACCGATCATGCTACCTTCCCCTGAGCAGGACATTTTACTGTTACATCTATGGCCAAAATAAAACAGATAAACAGCTGGAAAGGTTGCTTTAAGTAAAGCTATCTCTTCCTCTTGCTCCTTTCCTTCATCTGCAGTCAACTACTCAGAATGCACCGCTCCAGATGGGCTGCACCCACCCGTCCCCACCCCCCCATGACCTACTTGTAAGGATTGGGCTCTGTACTGTGCTGTACTGCGGCGTTTTTGCCAACAGAGGTTACTGTGTATGAAGCGCCATAGATTGGGCTTCTTTCCCTGAGAGTATGATTTGGCGAACGTGCCGGAGATGAAGGCATAAATCCTGAGTATTTGCAGTCGGAGGCTTTGAAAATGTTTGGCTACCTGTCTGAATCCCTCTAAATTAGTCTCTCAGCGTTCTCATCATGACAGTCGAAAAGATTTATGTAGGCAGTTGATGTATATATTCAAGAGAATGTGTTAGATTTTACTCTCCTTTTCCCTCCCTTGTGTTTTAGGAGATATGAGTGTTAGTTTGAGGCTTCTCCATCACTCCATACTGGCATAATGTCTAGGTGAAGGCACAGCATGGGGACGTGTAAAGGAAGGGAAAGATGCTCTGGGCTTAGTTGGCAGATTTTCTGAGCAGAGCCCTTCATAGAATTTCTATGTTTCTATCTGTTCTCCTCCCAGTCCTGCTTTCTGTCAGTTTCCCAGCAACACGATGGTCAGCTATGGAGGAAGATGGAGATGGAGACAGATGACAGAAAAAGAGAGACTGAGTGACGAAGCAAGTGGGGAAATGGGTAAAATAAACTTTTGAGGAAAAAAAGTGTGAGAAAGAATGGTTACCTGTCCATCGGCTGAGAGAGTGCAGGCGTCGCTCCATTGGCCATGACGGAGCAGAACACTGCGACGGCATGAGACCGAGGAGCTGTCAACACAGCCAAGGCAGGACAGACAGACAGACAGAAAGAAGGGGTTGATGGAACTGTCAGTAGAGCCAGGGAGGGATAGAAGGACAGGCTGGATGCTCTGACAGACAGAAATAGAAGAGGTTGAGGTGCAGTCAGATTCGACAGACACAGACAGACAGCTGGGAGTGATGAGAAAATGATGTTATTATCAATGAGCATATTTGAACTAATTTGTAAAACAGTCCATTGCACAAGATGTTTGCGATACAGAATCAAAGGCTGATGCTGATACCTTTCAGTTCTACCGCGCTGCATGAAGATGAATCCAGTCCTCCAACCATAACAGTCAGATAGACTGCTGATCATATCAATGGATTTTTAAAAATCACTCATTAGTTTGTTATTTTCTGCCAAACCTTAGTAAACTAACCAGTGGTAAAATTGGTTACAAAAAAAGGTTGGTGATTGTTATTAGAACAAAAAAAAACCCCATAAATTCCAGACTCCAGTGTTTTGCTTATATCCTCACAGCGACACAGCACCACTACACGACTTCCATGTTTTCCACTTTAGTTCAGTTTATATCTTACAGATAGAGTTAATGGAGGCCATGTGTAGATCTCTAAGGTATAGGCCGTAAATTCTATTTCAGCGCAGGATCTGAACTATTAATATCACAACCACTATAATAAATAGGAGTGGAAGAAAGGAGAAAGACTGTGACTGTTTATATAGTCTTTCATACACTTTTGATTTGGGTTGGAAGGTCAGTTGTGTTTTGTGATTGAATATAGGACTTTTCTATAAGGAACCACTGTGATTATGTTGTGTCATTCACTGTGACTTGGAGCAGTGAGCAGAAAGTTTGCAGTAAATATGGCTTTGCTATAGGGCCATTACTGCAATAGAGAGTGTGTGTTTTATTGCTTCATGCTGTTTTGGCTCTGGATGATTGCTACTGGCATAAGAAACTTGTAAGAGAAATGTCAGAAGGCAGAGGGTATTTCAGTAGCCCCAATGTGAAGTTATATTTTTCAAGAATGCATTCTTCAGCACAGGCGTAGCTTCTGAGTGCATTCATATAGCCACTGTGGGTGAAATAACAATAATTATACTTAAGACTCTTGTTTGCTCACTGAAGGTAATTCCAAGTATTTCTGTGGATTTCCAAAGCTTTTTCACTCATTGCTGTTTATAACAGCAGATAACAATTAAACTAAAAAGGCCAACGGGATGCCATGTTGGGCTTTGAGGTATTTTTCACCCAGAGGGCTGTTCACCTTGCTGAAGGGTCCTTCAGCCAAAAATTGAATCTCTAGCAGCTTTAGTGTTGCTGGCCTTTTCCACTTTCACCCCTTTCATGTGCGACAACCCTGAAGAGTCATACCACAGTCATATTATTTCAGATCTTAACAGCTATTTTTGCTCCAGCTGAATTTCTACCATTTTTGTTGAGTTGCTCACAGCATGACTGCCAGTCTCCAACCACACTCACTGCTCTGTGTTTGCAGAATGTTTGCAATCCCACAGAGTTAGAGGTTTTATACAGGTAATACATATTAAATATGCCAAGTCCAGTATTATGCATAGTCTCGAGCCACCCCTCATTTCTTTATATTTTGCTGATATATTTAGCTAACTGTGTTACACCAGATAAATGACATCTGAAAGTGATGTCATTAAGAAATAATCCAGACCTGACCTAACACAGGACCCAAGAGATGCATCTGGCCCTTCAGCTGATCCACCAGCTATTCACTGAAGTCATAAGAAATGATTTCAGGGTGAGGGTGGCTGTTAAGAATTCAGTTCAATTCAATTCAGTTTTATTTATACAGCACCAAACCACAACAACAGTCACCTCAAGGCACTCTATATAGTAAGATAGACCCTACAATAATACATACAGAGAAAAACCCAACAATGATAAGATCCCCAATGAGCAAGCACTTTGGCGACTGTGGGAAGGAAAAACTCCCTTTTAACAGGAAGAAACCTCCAGCAGAACCAGGCTCAGGGAGGGGAAGCCTGCTGCAACAGAGAGTATTTAAAGCATTTTTTAAAGTATTTAAAGGTCTTTTGAGACAATTATTGCAAATTTGCAATTTTTGGTTTAAATTGTCGTGTAACTGAGACCCAACAGTTAGTGTCTTCAGCCATCTATAAAACACAGTGGAGGATCTGTCATAGTGGTGTTGAGGATCGTATCATAATTGATGGAATAATGAATGCAGAAAACTGCCATCAGATTTTTATCCACTATGCAGTGCCATCTGGAAAGCATCTGAAAGCAGTGGCTCCATTTTCCAGCATGATAATGATCCCAAACACACTGCCAATGCATTTAAAGCATACCTGGATAGAAAAACACACAGAAAGCTTGACTAAGAGAGTTCAGACTGTGTTGAAGAATAAAGGTGGTCATATGAAATACTGTCTTTCAAGCTCCTATACACTGTACTTCTATGAGTATTTGCACATTTCATTAAATAGCTCCACCTGTTTCCAATTTTCCTTGCAAAATATAAACACTTGAGGAGTTTTGCTGCATAATATGCTTATATATTACAATCTAAATCTAAAAATATGCTTTAAGTTTCTAGCAACATCTTTTTTTTCAGAAATGAGTTAATACACACTCCTTGACTTTGGTAACAACAGTTTAAATAAACGAACTCCTCCATTTTCATTTGGCACACCATGTTCCTCTGAGCATCATTTAGAAAAGAGAAAGTTGGTTTCAAACCAGATGCATGAATTTGGCAGACATTCATCTATTATCTGCAATGCACCTGATAAATCTTTCTGTGTGGGCATCTTTTGTGTGTGTGCTGTATACTGTACTTACAGTTTCTTCTGAAGCAGTTCCAAGCTGACACCTCTGTCTTTATGTTTAGAAGAAAAATGTGTTTGCAAAGGGGTGCTTGGCGTTTGAGATTACCTTTTCTGCTCTAAATGTGTTTCCCGTTGCGGATGCACCTACATGTGAGACTTAAAGCAGCTCCTACTTTGTGAATGCCTGCAGGCAGCTTGTTGAAGCTTCGGGGTCCTGGCAGCTGCAGACAGGAGTGAGTGCTTTTGGCAACCTCCACCATAAACCCCAACATTGACTGCTTTCTCTCTTGCTCTCTCTTTCTATCTGAATCTCTCTTTCTGCCACTTTCTCTCTCCCCATTGTGCCATGAGCAATGGCTGACTGTCTTCTACCTGTGGCACCTGAACTCACTGCACAAGCATCCCACTCATGAGCTCTCCTTTGCAGTTTTCAGTAGGCAATTGCTTTAAATTTAATCAGCTGTTACAGTATGTCCAGTGTTTGTGGTGAAATGTAGGAGAACAGAGTGAAATAAGGAAAACCTGGATCGAGTGGACATCATAAGAGGGGATGTCGTGTCACTTTACTTAGATTAATGCAAATTTGTGCTTCTCCACTAGGTCTGACAGGTCACACCGAGGTGGTGAGAGTGGTGTTCTCCCCCCAAGACATCAGCCTTGAAGAACTGCTTAAACACTTTTGGGAGAAGCACGATCCAACACAAGGTAGCAGCGCACACATACACTCACAGACAAACCCCAAAGTTGCCCTCAAATAAGTCCTCTCCCAAGGGGCACAGGGTGTATTAGAGCAGAAGGATGATGCCCAGACGTGTGCCTGTGTGTGTGTGTGTGTTGTGGTGGGGGGAGGTCTCATGGGTGTAAGTCAACGCCAGACAGTGTTAATGTGTCTGAGATCCAGCCATCCATGGAGAGACCCACCAGTGTGGTGCATGTTCAAGCTCCCGAAAACCTCACTGAGCATGTGCGTCTTTCTTAATTTATTATATGTATACCAGCCTTTTGTCGTTCACTACACATATTGGATTCTGGGTGACGCAATGATGATACTAAATTCGCTCATTTCTAGGTTGAATAACGTCTTTGGATTTTTATGTTATTGTGCTCACTTGTGCTTCATCCGTGGGTTTAGTCCCTTAACGACATATCTGAAGTAGTCAGTGACAGGAAGCTGGTGACTGTTCTGAAACTTTGGAGCGACGTCGTAACAGCTCGCTTAACTAATTCAGATGCTTCACTTGTGATCGCTATTCCATCGCACTTGCACAGCGTCGACAAGGACCACATCCCCCAAAAGCCATATCTCTTCTTTTCTTCAAGTCTGTTGCTCTCTTGTTTTCTGTGCTCACTGGAGGAGGTGATGTAAGAACATTAATGCACCGGGAGGATATGTAGAGGGTGTGTGCATCTATGTGTGTGTGTGAGAGACAGAAAGGACAGGCAAAGAGGTACTGTGCTCACTTATATTGAATGTAGGGAGGGGCATGACAACTTGGGAAGAGATGGATCAAAGATTCATAGGCCCGACCTTCAGGCTTGTGTGCACGCACGCAACACTCACAGTAACGTTGCCCGTGACGGTTTTGTCATCCCTTTTGCATCTGTCATGATTGCTCTCTCATGATCGCTCCTGGTGTGACCTACATACACTGGAATGTCAGCCATGTTTGTGCGTCTACCGCAAATACCCAGATAAATACAAGCATAAGCTTTTCACTTCGGCTGTTCTACACGAGGCAGGATTTTTGGAAGGATGCAGGGGAAGAAGAAGCTACTGAGCGCTGAAGATCATCCAAGAGCCCCATCCTCCTAATCAGAAGGGATTCTTCTCCTGTTGACCACAGCTGAGAGCAGAGACACGTCTTACTAGGGGCAAAGAGTCGAGCTGACACACCACGGTGAAAAAGCAGTGAGGCCAAAAGACTAGTCATGCATTTCCCTTGACTCGCTGCCTTGTCTCATCTCATGTTTTATTAATAGCGTGCAGCTTATTGTCTATGCACTATGTATTTTTATTTTTATTTTTTTGTCACAGGTAAGATCAGACGACATATTTCGGAATAACCACAAACTCAAATGTACTTTTTTCTCAGTCTCCCTGAGTGTTGCTCCTTTGCGCGTGACTTAAATGTGAATCCCGGCCGTTTCTCTCTTCTCAGATTCCGGGTTCACGTGTAGCAGAAATTCCTCTGATTTGACAAATGTAGCATGGAGTGGTGGAAAAGGGCCCGCTGGCTGTGCCTTCACGCATGCTTAAGCTCCAATTTATTCTGTCCACCTTAGAGCTGGGCTTAAAAGAGAATGGAGAAATTAAGGAAGTTCACTCTTTTCCCTTTTAACTGCACACATTCACTAGAGATCGTATATGAAGACGAGCCCGGGAGCATTACGAATTCTGTTTTCTCCTGGCACGTATCAAAACAGCAGAGGTTTGATAGATATAGATATATATCTATAAAAACATATGCGCGTGTGTGTGTCGGGGGGGGGGGGGGCAATGCACAGGTGCATATTCAGTTGCATGTAATGCTTCCCTTTTAATGCGTTCGTGTGGGTGTGTGCATGCACATATGTGTGCGCGCGCGCGTGTATGTGTTTTGATATCTGTGCCTCTCTGCTTTGCCTCAGTTCAAAAGGGTTTAGTCCCGACAACGTGATGTCGGGCTGCGTCAGCTCCACCAATCCCAGCCTGGATAGCAACATTAGCAGCCAATCAGAAACTCCCAGCAGCCTTTGCTGTGTGCCCCCTTTCCATATTCAGCAACACTAGTCTCAATCTGCTGGCTTCTTTGGGATGTTGCATAAAGCCACCCCCACACCCCCCCCATTCCAACATGCTTCCATATTATAAGTTTCTCATGTCTACGTTCAGTCAACTCTTCAGGAGCACCCCTCCACGCCAGTGAATGACAAACTCTCAACAGTCGGGTGACATTGCATGTCAGAGGGCAGCAGCCGTTTTGTTGCATCTTGAAAGCTGAAAATGTGATTTCGTTGAGGATGATCACCGCTGACTTGCGAGCACATCCAGTTTTTAATGCGGACTCCGGCGCAGTAAAATTTTACCTTATGCACAAGTGCCCACTATGCCTACTTTAAGCTTTAATTAAGCTTTGCTTCATTTGAACATACACTTAAGAAAACACCCATACATACTGTGCATGCAGAGAGCGTACACAGCGGCATAGGCTGCTTGTCGGTGTATTCACTGGACGAGTCCTTGTTACAGAGGCCTGTAGGCCCTGTTTCACTCTCTGTTTTTGCTATCTCCGCACTCCCTGTGGAAGATAGGAGCACCTAATCTGGTCATTTCTTTATCCTGCCAACCTTTCAGCGCAAACCCCACTGTTTCTCTCTGTTACTTCAATATTTGCCTTACCACCCTTTTTTTAAAAGAAATCCTTAACCCTTTTAAACAAGCACCCCCCCCCCACCCCTTTTTTCTCTGATTTCTTATTCTATCTTCTTTCCTCCAATTCTTTCCTCTGTCTTTGCACATTCTGTCCCAGTTTCCCCCTCTCCTCCTGTCTCATCCTATCACCCCCTCCCCCTTCCCACCCCACCCATTTCACCTGCACCCCCTACCCCTGTCCCTTTTGCAGTGAGTGGAGCGGAGGGGCAAGTGAGAGAGCAAACGGCCCGGAGCCCGTCAGTACATCCGCAGAGCAGCACAGTGAGTCGACCGCTCCCCGAGGCCATCCGCTCATCACACAAACACACTCACATTCACTCACTCCTCTTTTATCTCTTAGTCACTCTCTCCTCCCTGCTCCTCATCCCCCCCCCCCCCCCCCCCCCGCTCTCCTCATCTCTTCCTCCGTTCCCCTTGTCCCCCACCCTCTCCGCCGCCCTTCATCTTAACAAGCGAGGCTTTTCCCCTCCTCATTGTTTCCTCCCCATCTCTTTTTCCCCTTCTTTGCTTCCTCTTCCCTCATTCCCTCCATCCTCTCTATTTTTTGAGGCCATGCAGTATTTATGTTGTGGGCTGCTGATGCTGCGTCAGTGAACAGACATCACAGGCGTACGCCGATAGACACAAAAACACAAGTGTACAACTAAAATGGCCGACGCAGCTGTCCTCATTTGATAGCGTCTGCACGTTCATGCACGCTAACCTTTGTAGGTTAGATACTTTAAATAGTTTAGTTAAAAAGAAGAAAAGAAAAAAATGATTGTGAGGTTTTTTTTACATTTGAGCTTGGGGTTTTTTTTTTTGTTCTAAAATCTATATTTTACAATATGAATATAAGTTGCACAGCATTGTTGCTGCATTACATCCTATATGACAAGCTGTATTTAAATGGCTTATTGCCTATCACACATAAACATGATCTATTTGAGTCACCCTAGCAGCGGTTACTTTCTGACAATTGCAATGAGCATGAATATTCCTTTATGTAATATCTTCACCCCAGCTGGCGGCGACACACGCCAATTCCCTGTTGGGGTACCCCCGTGTCCCCCCCGTGTCACCACATCCCTCAATTTCAGGGGTGCCCGTGCACATCCAAAGCCAAAATCCCACAGGAGATGACCTTGACATATAACCCATGACCTCTGCAACCCCCCACACTTCTAATCCAACCCTGTTTCTCTCCTGTGGTTGGCTGAGGTTGGCGGGCTCATTACCAGGTGTCGGTTATTACACCCTCACACATGCTGACGGCCTTAATTTATGGAGATTGAGGCACGTGTGTTCACAGCGTGGGGGTTGAGTTCTGCATGTCCATTTGAATATGTTAAAGTTTTCTAACATTTTCATACTTCATTTTTTCTATGTATTTTTTTTTTCAATTTCCAAATTTGCAACCTTTTTCTGTGGGTTTTTGTGAACGTATTCATATTTCGTGGTAATAACCCAACACTGATGACAACTGGACTGAAAAAATGTATTTAAAAAAATAGAGCTAGACATGAGATTTGGGGTTCCAAAGGTAAGTGTGGTTTCTTCTTTCAAAATTAAAGTCTAAACTAAAGTGTTTTTCAGAATAAAGAGTGATAGTGTCCTAAACATTTTAAGTTTTTTGACAGCCTGTCGTACATTTAATTTGACAGCACACAAAATGAGATCAAATTTATTAAAAGAAAAATAAGATGTGCAGCATTTGAAAAATCAATATTTAAAAAAACATATTCCCTCCAGGGAAGAGAAACTGCATGTACTTAATTCTGGACAGAAACTCAAAGAAGTTAGAGTGTTATTATTGTAACTGTTAATTTGGAGCAGTCAGGGTTTTTTTTTTTATATATTTCTGTTTACTTCATTTTTACATAATTATATAATATGTAAATTTGATCCCAGTAGGAGGTTTGGGTTTGCTGAAACTGCTGACCTGAACTCTGTCTAAAGTAGAGAGGGATATAACTCGAGGAATCCAACTTATGCTCTCAGTATGGACTGACTGGAGTACAATGGTAGAGCTCGCTTCACTGTTGGAGCAGCTAAAAATAAACAGCTCAGGGTTAGAGTCACAGTGGTCTGACAACATGCCCAGAACTATGAAGTGATCATGTTAGAGAGCACTGCTCCTGTATAGAGAAATTAAAAACAGTAAGATGAGGCAGCTTTTCAAAAGAGGTAACTGCAGCGATCTACCTCATGCATTGTCACATAAACAGATGTAGTCGCGGTAACATCCCTGAGAGTCACAGCTCTGATTTAAAACTACCTCCTTTCAGTGTTGTGTCACTACCTCACAGCAAGCTTTGCAATGGCTTATTGTTTTCCTTTGAATGGTTATGTTATATATGCATACAGTACATCTGTCCGTATGTGTGCGAATGCGTTTGCACGTGCAGGAGAGAGTGTGTGTCCGCTGGGGATGCTCTCCTCATCCCATCTCCGTACTCTGCCTCTGTCTCCAGCGCATCAGGAGCGTCTTACATAAGAACAGGGCAAAAATAGCATCTGAGAGTGGAGAGGAGGAGAGAGCTGTGCTGGCACGCACAGTCGTAACAGGACCGCGGGGCACGGCACAACCCTGAGTACTATCACACACACACAAATGCACAGGGAAGACTGCAGTTATCAGGCATTATACATCTTTTTGTGTTTCCGTGCGTGCGTGTGTGTACTTTTCTGACAGAATAGTAGAAATGAGGACTCCGCGAACACCGAATAATTCCCGATGATCTTTCAGCATGGGCACAGGGCTGTGTTAAACCTCCTTCGTAACCAGAGTTGTGTATGCATCGCACTAAACGGAGGTAGAGAGTAAGGAATCAAGAGTTAAAAAATATATAAAAAGAAAAAAGAAACTACATTAGTTCATTAGTTTTCACTGTGCTGCAGTGTAATTGGTATGTGCTGCCAAGTGCAGTAGTTCTGAATTCACTTCACATGTTTTTCCCGCCGTGTTCAGAAGCATGCAGAAAGTCACCAATTATGCAGAAGCGTTTCTTAATTGCAGACACCTACAGAAGCTTGACTGCTGAAATGTTTGTTGTTCTTTCTTCTAATGATTTTTTTGTGCCTCATTTTCTTGTTTTACATCTATTTAAGTGTCAACTGCGCGTTTGAAATACAGGGATGGTAGAGCAGCCGATGAAGACCGAAGGGGAGGTGGGAACGGTACGTGAAGCGGTGGAGTGCTACCAGATGAAAGATCACGGATAAAAAAAATAAGCCCCCACTTCCGTAGGATGGCGGGAAAAATGGAGCATGTTTAAAGTGTGCCACTCGCTCTTCCCTGGCTTGTAATTTCTACCTCCATCACTTGTT
The DNA here is from genome assembly GCF_900408965.1 of Simochromis diagramma. Taxonomy (NCBI): domain Eukaryota; kingdom Metazoa; phylum Chordata; class Actinopteri; order Cichliformes; family Cichlidae; genus Simochromis; species Simochromis diagramma. The sequence goes on from NW_024387030.1 coordinate 10,574,449, forward strand.
CGTCTCCTCCCTCCCTACCAGTTTGTCACAACACCAGCCTTCATTTTAATCTGATTACTTTCTTACTATTTCATCTCTTTTCTTGGCCTGCAAATAATTTTTTTTTTTTTTAATTCACAAGTCTGGCTACTCGCTGGTGCCAGAACCCCCCCCCCCCCAAAATCTCTCTGCATCCTTTCAGCACAAAAAACATATACGTGCATATGGCAAAGAAAGCAAGGAAAGAAATCTGGAAACAAATTAGTAAGTGGGCAATGAGGCAAGAGCTAGAGCAAGAAAGTGAAAAAGCCCAGAGTGCTGAAGGAAGGAGGGAAAGTGAAGTTGGGAGTGGGAGAAATGGCGTGCTTTTATCCCCAACAGCCAGAAGGGACAAGCTGAGTGGAGCCTTTTTGTGTGTGTGTGTGTGTGTGTGTGCAAGGACAAACATTGGAAGAAATTGTATAGAGTTGCAAGAAATCTCAGCAGGTTTAAACGCAACAAGACCCAGAAGAGTTTGCTTCTGCATACGCTGGTTTGTGCACGAGCGTCTCTTGAAGAGAGTAGCTACTCCCTGTGAGACTTCCGCCCTCCCACTTTTTCTCATTGTGGCTTCCATTTGTGTTAAAAGAGATACTTTAAAGGTTCTCATTTGGTCAGGGAGGGGGGTTGGAGGTTGCAGGCATACATCAGTAACCCAGAGAGGCAGTGTTCATATCTATCCATTCACTTCCGTTTATCCTTTCCAGGGTCGAGGGAGGTGCTGGATTCTATCCCAGCTGTCATAGGGCAAGAGGCAGGGTACACCCTAACACATAGAGACACAGACAACCATTCGCACTCACATTGACACCTATGGGCAATTTAGATTAACTGCAGGTTTTTGGAACATGCAAAGTCCACACAGAAAGACCCCTGCCTGATGGTGCCTGATGGTGGAATTGAACTCAGGACCTTCTTGCTGTGCGGCAACAGTGCTAACCACCGTGCCAACGTGCTGCCCTATAGCTATATATCTATATATATATATGTGGATGAGTGTGTTTGTGTGTGTGTACATGTGTCACCTGTAGCCCCTCCTCTTCTGTCCACCCCCATTACCCTCTGCTTTCAGAGGCAAGGCTCTCATGCATAATGCAGAGTGAACAGGGAGGCTCTCATTAATAATTACTGCTGCCTTTGATGGATGGAGAAAATAACGAAGGGGGCTGTTAAAAATGGAGAGACTGAGAGAGACGATGGAGGCGGGAGGGGAGAATCAAGAGTTTTTGGGGTGTTTTCCTCCCCCCCCCTCCTGTTTTTTTTTTTTTTTTTTTTGCCATCATAGTTCTTTGAGGGCTGAATGCTTATGGGGATGGATTTGGAGTTAGTATAATCAAAGGCTAGGCTCATATTTTGGATGGTGTTAATATTTTGATTAGGGAGTGACTCCTTCTGATGGTGGATGGATCTTAGAACTTAATTGTGTTGGAAGCTGCAATTACCACTCCAGGGTGTTTGTCTCTTGGCTTTTCTCTGATATTCCATATCGTCTACCACTTCTTTGTGATGAGAAGCCTTTTTCATCTTTACTTTTTTATGTGAGATATTAAGCTTCCACTGTTTCTGTAAGGTGGAAAATTAATTATGTTCAGCTGTATAAGGAAAAAAAAAAGCTTTAATCAAATTAAAGCGGAGTAAATTTCGAGATATTTGATGGTGTTCCCTGGCATAATTAATATATGTGTTGCTGCATACGACACCATGCACGTGCATATGCAAGCGGTGCTCTGTGTGTGGTCAGCATGCTCAGGACCACAGGTCAGCAGGATAGGTCAGAGGGAAGCGCCAAGCTGCAAAACCCCTTCGAGTTAACCAATCAGAGGAAAGACTCTGAGTGAGAAGCCAATGGAAGATTGAGTTGGTAGCCTTTGATAGAGGGGCAACCATTTACACTGAACAGCAGTGCTGGAGGGTGGGGGGTGCACAATGCAGGTTTACGGAAGATGGAGTTTGAGGGTATAGATGCAGTAAATGCTAAATTAAAGATATAAAAAGGTAAAATTAGAAAATATTACAAAATTGCAGAATATTTGTATTTGAGTTCCAAGCTGGTGGATTATAGAGAACATACACACACTGATTCCAAGCAACAGGGTGACATTTTGAAACTTAATTACTATTAGTTGGTTTTTACTGAAGGTCAGAGCAGTTATGTGTTCATTTTATTTCACTCACTATCCAAGTTACTCCAAGTATGCACTGTCGTAAAATTTACCTGTATGTCGCTTTTACTTAGGATTGCCGATTTCAAATGTATTTATTTGTATTGCATTTATGATACGTATGCCTTCTCTTTGTTTTTAGATCATGTTTTAAGTGTACGAGCATTTGATATTGTTCCAGAAATATTCAGTGAAGCAAATTCCTCAAGGCAGCAACATTAGTAACAGTGAGTTTATTCAACGTGTGTCGGAGAGCAGTCGATGCCTGCTTGTCTGCTCTGATTTGAATGAAGACCAGATGAATACTTATGGCCATTATGCCTGAACAGACTGTGTCACAGATAGGTTGTGACACTCTATGATGTAAGGTAGCATTTAATCTAAAGAGAACACGATATGCAGATCACTGTGTCAGGGAGATATCTTGTCCGTACAGTGAGTGGAAATTGTTATTCTGCCACAGTATAGATTGAACACCCACATCTGAGATGTAACAACAGACATCGCTTACAGTGTGTTGTTTTACCTTACACGTACAACAAATCTTACATTTAGTGACGTAAATATTTGAAGTATGACACGTTTTTTTGTCGTTTTGCCATTTTCATACATAGTTCCACATAATAGGCTGAAAAAGAAATTGGACAGTTGACTTACAAGAAGCTCTGTGACCAGGTGAGACCTGTACCTTTGTTTTTCCATGATAAATTAAGCGGATAATAGATCTGGAGTTGCTTTAAAATGTGGAATTTACATTTTCTATCTGTTTACTGGAGCTGTCAGCTCCAGGTCCAAAGAGCTATTGATGCAAGTGAAGAAGGCCATCATTAGGCTGAAAAGTTAAACCTATCGGGGAGATAGGAAATCTTTAGGAGAGGGGAAATTGAAAGTCTGATGCACTTTTAAAAAGAAGCGCTGCACTGACCAGCTCAGCAAACCAATCCCCCCCCCCCCTCCCCCCAAAAAACACCTAAAGACAACTGAAGCCACCATTATTCAAACTCACAAGGCTGTAACCATTATTTTTACGTTAACAATTGGTTTGAGGAACACTTGTAATGAGAGCAGTTTCATTCTTAGTGACGAACTAGCCCTTATCATCTCTTTACCATCTTTCAGCTCATTGTTTTGGTTTGAACAAACAACACAAATGTACAATATGGGAATTTTTGTTATTGTTGATGTCTGTAACGTAACTTCAAAAGCAAGACCATTCTCACCTTTGTTGGTTGCTTTTACAACTTGTGATTTTAGGGGTAAATCAGATTTTGAAGGTGGTTTACTTTTTGCGAGAGTATATCACCATGGTAACTTGTGCTGCAGACCTAACCTCCTCTGGAACAGGTAATGTTCAACATTAGAGATCTGCAGCTATGAAATCACCACATAAAGATCAAGCAGATCTATGGAAAATAGCTTTACCATTGCATTCATGGATCCAGAGATAGAAGGAGGAGCTGAATTTTTTAAGAGCGTCCAAAGTCTTTGCTTTTCCCTCCTGAGCCTTAGTGATAAATATAGATTCTTAATGCACTTTTATTCCTTTATGCTTTTTCCCTGTTGGCTGTAAACTATTTTACAACAGTTGTTTTGTTCTATAAGCATTAATATACAAATTTAAAACAGGACAGCTATTTGTACTTGTGGATCTTACACTAAATTTTTGAATGTGAAAAAAAAATCCTAAAACTTACTTACTTACATTAAAAATGTTAAAGGAATTTAACAGAATATTGAAATCAAGTTTTCTCCCACGTCTTCCATTATAAAACTGTGATATCAATAATTCTCGTACCTCACATAGTCTGTATTTTTTCCGGCTTTTCTTCCCAGCTTCAAATAGGCTAGACTTTATTAATGTGGGAGGTGTTTTCCAGTCTTACTGACAAAAGTGCTTAAAGTGCTCACACATTCATACAGGGCTTTTAATACTAAACTACTGTTCAGCACTTTTCCTCTCACACACACACTCTCATACTAGCACACATTATCTGTGGCAGTCTGTTTTTATATGTGTTTATTCTCTAAATATTTTTCTAATATCATTGTATTATCTTTCTTTGTAAGATCAGTTGCTCTTCTGTCAGTAGACCTGCCCACATTTGCAATGCCTTTCATGTGAACACACTCGTAGCTAGATTTGGAAGTCCTGGGTTGACTTACTGAGTCGGATTGCCTTGCAATTTTACACAAAATTTTACACAAAAAGTACAGGGCCCAGCACAGTTTCAAAATACAACACAAATGAGCAAAACTGTTGTTTCAAAATGTTGTGTGACTTTTTTCAAGAGTTGCTTCTTGCCAGATGTCTGAAGAGGCAGATGTTTGCCAAAATGTTCACGCCAGTTTGATCCCATGCTGCTGCTTTCTGGCCATGTAGGATATGGTGCCCCAGAAAAATCTGTGTTAAAACAAGAAAAAGAGAAAGGGAAGGAGACACAAAAGCATATTACCTCTACATGACAAAGACACAGCAAAGTGGTTCTGAATATGGTGACAGAAACATGACAAGCTTTAAAATATAAGAATTAACCATTTGTTTTGCTTGCCAATCGCTGACCAGTAGCCAAAAGTGCAGTAAAATGAGAGTGGCTGGAAGGAGGAGTAAACGTGTTGTCCACATGAACTAATCCACCATCAAAATCAGGCTGAAAGGCATATCTGACAGGCCTCTAAACAAGAACACATGTATCAGGGATTCAAGCCCATAACAAAACGCCAATGACTGAAAAAGACAAGGATTTAGAAAGATAGAAGAAGACAAGAATGACACACTTCAGTAAAGAAAGGAAACAAATGCAGAGTGGGAGATGTGTCCACGGATGTCTGAGCTGCTCAGGAGTTTAGCATTTGAAAAGCATAGAAAGGATGGCAGCTGTTTGGCCCCCTAATCAAGTTACAGTATACCTGGATATCCTCCCAAACACTCTGACGTAAAGCTGATGAAAATGTTTGACACTGTCACATAGATGACAAAGAAGAGGAAAATGTGTCCACCTTCATTTGCCCATACACCTACACGACTCAGGCCTTCCTAATGAAAGCCTGAATCTGCTGTGAACTTTGAATTCATTCGGCCTCATGAATTCAAGACGCAGGATGATGACATAATTATGAAAGCCTTTTGCATGCAAATCACATTGTGTCTGCTCTGATTGTGGTGCTTCATGCATTTTTGTGGGGTGTCTTATTTTTCCTTTGTGTGTGTGTGTGTGTATGTGTGTTTTATACAGGTATGAAGCAGCACAATGACCAAGGTACTCAGTATCGTTCAGCCATTTACACATCCAACCCCACTCAGCAGGAGATTGCGCTGAAGAGTAAAGTGGCCTTCCAGCAGGTATGATACCCCCTCACACACATCAGGAGGTTTTATTATTATATTTACTCAAGTATGGGATTGCATATAACCAAACTATAAGCCAAGTAAAGCAGTAGCCACGGAGCGACTCTTGAAAAATGTGAAGAAAGTCTCACACACCTTTCCAGTTAAAAGACTAACGTAATGCATGTATATAAATATGACTGAGTCATCATATATAGGTTTTATCAGTATATAGGAACCTTTTGAGTGTTGCAGCAGTCTAAGTGGTAGTTTGGAGCTTTCTTTATTATTTGAATGGCAATTAAAAATCAGTGTCTGGAGTATCAACCTCTTATGCAGTTTAGTCAAGCAAAACCATCTTTTTAGGTGATATGCATCTAAACCGGCTTTCTTAAACCGAAAGAGAGGAAGGGGGTCAAAAGGCCATCTTAACTGATTTCTAAAGCTCTCCCTTTCAGTGGCGCACGCGTGCTTCTTTTGTTCGTTCTATTGTTCTGCCCATCAGCCTGCCGATCCGTCCGTTGTTCCCGGCATCACCCTCTTCGCTCCTCGAAATGGTATTCATGGATGAGCTGGCAGGGGGCAGAGGGGAGCAAATTATGATCGTTAGGGTTACTTGGGGCTCCCGGGGTCAGCAGCCAGGCGCTGCGGGCCTGTTTTGTTGCCGTGGCAACAACCTCCCAACCTTGGCCTTGGGCTTGGGTCAGAGGTTAGAGAGGAGTGGCAGCTGGGACCATAAAGGTGGGGGAGGAAGAACGTGAAAAGTACGAGAGAGCCAGTTAGATCAGAGAGTCATCGCTGACAGGTTATCAACTGAAGATGACCCTGCCCTTTGGCTGTCAACTGACCACGACCTCATCACACCCACACGCACACAAGCACACATACCACCAAGATACACCCTTGAAGTATTTTTTAAAAAGCTAAAGAGCATGGGGCAAATGGATGAAGCCTGTAACAGTCAACAAAGAAACAGGGAGAGAAATGCACAGATGGCACACATGCATTACCATCTGCATAGTAAGAGACAGGAGGAAATTACATGTGTATGTTTTGAGTTTAAAAGTTCATCTTAGAACTTAGAAACGGCATTCGACCAAACAATCTTACCTGTGATCTGTTTGGCAGCTCTTTGGAGTTCACCCGGTTCACTGTAGGGCCTCAAATGCAAGTGAAAGTGAAAACTTCTAGGAGACCCAGAATAATCAGTAGTTGCGAAGTGCTTACACTGAATTTTCTTGTTACCTGGGACCAATAGCAAGTAGTTTCAATGACCCATTTTCACCTGGAATTTGAGCGTGCGGCACCCTCAACCTCTGGATGCTTGCAGTTGCAAGGACTGCACAGTTCACCTGGTGGGAGACAGCCTGTCTCATTTCAACCTTAACTGGCAAGAGTCAGTCTCGAACAGATTGGAGAAAGGCCTGCAACTAATTGCTATTAAATTTATAAAGGCAGACAGATTGGCATCTGCTCCTTCAAATAATGAAACACACAAACCTGAGTGACTAAGGTTTGTGGCAGGCAATTAACTGTAAATTATGCTTTTTACACCAAAAGCATGTCTTATTTTGTGGCTGATATGTGTGTGTGATAATTGCCTCTAGGAGTGTTTATTTATTTGGAAAGACGGGGGAGATGTTATCAGAATGAGTGTGTAATTGGCATGACTGGATGGCTCAAAGCTGTGAGCGCAGTGCTAAAACTTTGGCTCTGTCCTGTCGCTCTTTATTCAGTCCCCGCTCTGAGTGTTTAGAGACGAGCCACATATTCCTGCTCCACAGTAATACTGGGATTTTATTGAAGCAGAGCAGAACTGAACTGAACTTAATGGAGCGATGGAGGGAGGGGAGGAGGAGTATCCTTGTATGCAAGGCACATACAAGGATACATCTTGCTTTCCTTTTTACAGTGAGCAGAGCCGGTTCCAGTGTTTCAGACATTTCTACACAGACGTCAGGACATAATTCAATCATCTCTCCATGGCTTTTTTCCAGGGTTCTGTTGCCTTTATCCCATTTATCAATGCTCCCCGTCTAGCCCAAACTCAAATATATGTCAAAGGTAGCATCATGATGGTGTAAAATCTTTATAAGATCAAACAAAAACATCAAGAATGAGATTTCCATACCAGATCAGTTGGGGCCCCGAGTTAAAAATGACCTCCTCCGGTGCTGTTTGCCAACAAGGTGCTGGTGGAAACTGATCTATTGTTGGCTAAAGACAAAGAAAGCAGAGATATGGAAGTTGTGTTCGGACTCAGTGAGAGAGAAGGATGATCTGTACATGAGAGTAAGAAGCAGGTGAAAGAGAGGTGGAGGCATGCTCTGGAGACAAGAGGAGTGAAAGTCTGTAGAAACAAGGCACAATACATCCGTGTGAATGAGAGGGAGACAGGTATGACAGTGAGGCTGCAGGTAGTGAAGGTATATTAGTTTGAATACCTGGGATCAACCATCCAGAGCAAAGGAAAGGGCACAAGAGAGGTGAAGAAGAGGATGTAGGCAGCGTGAAGTGGGAGGAGATGAGTGTCAGGGTAACTTGTCACAGAAGGACAGCAGCATGAGTGAAAGGAAAGGATGTATTGTTTGGAGATGGTGGAACTGAGAAAAAGACCAGAGGAGGAGCTGAAGACAGCAGAGATTTTTTTGGGACTGACCAGACAAGATTAAAAATGAGTCCATCAGAGCTTAGCTGAGGTTGACCAGTTTGGAGAGAAAGTTAGAGAAGCAAGGCTGAGATTGTTTGGACATGTGCAGAGGAGGGATAGTGGATATATTGGGCATGTTAAATACGGAAGCTGCCAGAGAGGAGGAAAGGGATAGTGTGAGACGGAGGCAACGGCTAAAGGGAGAACCTGAAAGAAGAAAACCCAGACCAATGCACGCATTTGGTACAGTAACAATATCCTCATTAACACGTGGATCTTATATAGCGCTTGTCTACTGTAAGTACTCACAGCGCTTTACACAACATGGCTCAATCACCCATTCACGCTCCTTCATACAGGGACTCTTTTCTATACTAAACATCTGATATGGACGGCAACAAACACCCACAGATTTGTGATTTATCACAGTTAATCTCTGTTTTATTGCAAACACATTGCATGTAAGTGCCAACTTGACCCAATTCAAAGGAAAAATCAACAGCACGCCGACTGCCTCTTATTGCCGTTTTGTCCCTGTTTTATCGCCATCTTGACACACCAAAGTTGCTTTGAAGATGGCAACTGACTGAGTAGTCTCAGATCTGGTCCCCGTCTTTGATGTGATCATTTCAAACATTGATGGTACACAGTCATAATGACTTCGGTCACATACGACTAAGACTTTAGATGAATGAAATCAGGCAGATATAAAAGGTTGCTTTGGCGTTTTTTTTCTCCTAAAGTTCATTGTTAAATATCTCTTTTTTATTAGCGAGGATAGCAGCCATGCTAAATCTTTGCGTTATTGTCCAGCTGTTGTGTTTCCTTATCATTACTCAACACAAAACATTAGTTTTAAATGGTAACTTGCTACTTAAGAGGACGTGTTATGTCTGTATATTTGAAACTTTTCACATGTCATTACATTATTCATTCATTCATTTGTTACCAACTATGAGCAGGGAAATTATATCATCTATTTATTGCCCCTCCACTTTGAAATAATTCAGCCATCCCGAATCTCCTGTAGAACTTTCAGTCATTTTAAACATTATTTTGTACACCGAAAAGGCGTAACATGATCACGTGCCTAATATTGTGTTGTTGCCTAAACAGCCCTGACCTGTCGAAGCGTGGACTACATGAAGGTAGAAGGTGTGCTATTTTATCTTGCAGATCCTCTTAAGTCATGTAAAATGCGAGATGTTGGGTTTGTTTGTCCAGCACATCCCACAAATGCTTGATCAGTTGAGATCTGGGGAATTTGGAAGTCAAGTCAATGCCTCAAACTTGTTGTTGTTCTCCTCAAACCATTCCTGAACCTATTTTGCTTTGTGGCAGGGTGCATTATCCTCTCCATTAAGGGTGTACATGGTGTACAACAAAGTTTCCCAAAAGAACATTGCCCAAAGCATCACACTGCCTTCACCGGCTTGCCTTCTTCCCCTAGTGCATCCTGGTGTTTCCCAGATGAGTGACGCGCACTTACCCCATCATCTATGTGATACCCCAGACCAGGCTACCTTCTTCCATAGCTTCTATTGATCCATTGGTCTAGCCATCACAGTTTGGCCCCATTTGGCTCTGGTCCAACTCAAATCCTTATTTTTCCTGCTTCTAAAACAACGTTGAGGACAAAATGTTCACTTGCTGCCTAATGTATCCCACACAGTAACAGGCCCCATGACCACCTGTCAGTGGTCAAAATGTTATGCCTGATCGATGTATGATCCCCAGCAGGTCAGCAGATTAGGCTCAGCTTTTCCAGGCAGCTCTAGACTAGAGAAAGTTACAATATCAAAATGTTATTGTAATATTATTAAATGATTTTCTATTATGAATTTGAGATTTTTTAAGACAAGATGAGATGTTTTTCTTTTTTTTAATAATTAAAATAGCCAGAAAAATTAAATGTAATTCTTTACAAGTAGATGAATGTTAAACAAACAAACTGAGTTTGTATCACAGCACAGAAAAGGCTGTTATAGTGAGCATTATATCATCACCTGCCTGAGAAGGGCTGAGAATAAATAACCAGTCCATAGAAGACCCTTCAAAACACACACACTCACATTTGCAAACTTCTAGAATAGAAACGGTATTCACTCAATCTCCCCGACTCTCTGGAACGCTGCTGACTCCACCAATCTGTCAGCCACTTCAGTGGCACCCCAGTTCCATCTGAGGGCCACTGGGACCACTGGGATACGTATCTTCCCAAAGCAGCTGACACACTCTGAACCAAAATGGCAGCTTCCTGCCCTGAAATGGTTGCCTCGCCACATTGATGCTGAGTCTCAAGAACGTCTGGCTTGAAAACAGCATCTCTACGGAGGAAGAGCTTGCTGTGTGTGTGTGTGTGCGCTTGTGAGGTTGTATGTGAGTGTGTATTTTATCCTGAAAGCCCAATGCTGTCTGGGAGAGCATCAGGAGAAGTGAATGCATGTTCAAGAAGAGTGACAAGAGAGAGTGGGTGGAGGCGATCTAAGACAACCAGAGATAAGGCATCACAAAATCCCTATTCCACCCCACTGCCAGCACATGACTCACCCACACTCGCGTGTACATACAGACGCACACAGACATACATTTGGCACATACAGGCACAGCCCAATGAATAATTAACCCATACGAAGAGTCTCTTCTGCAGGGCTTTCAGTTTCTTAACTTCAGCATTGAGAGGGGGGGGGGGTACATGGAGGCTTGGGAGAGTGAGGCAGAAAAGCTTGTTTAAGCGCGAGAGCAGAGAGGGAGGGGGGAGGGGGTGGGTGAGGGAGAGGAGGGGAGGGGAGGAGAAGGGGGTTCTCTATAATGAAATTTGAAATTTGCAGAACATCAAAGGCTTCTGTAGCCAAGCTGCTGTGGCAGCAGAGCAGAGAGGAGGAGTGCATCACTTTCTCTCCCTCTGTCTTCCCCCATCCCTCTTTTCCCCCCCATCTCTTTTTCTTTCTATCCCTCCCTCTCTGCTAAAATGTGTCTCCCTTGAGCTGGGGTGAGGGGCGTGGGGGTGAGTGGAGGGTGAGAGAGAGAAGGGATGGGAAGAGTTGATTAGGAGAGTCGGGGGGTGGGGGTGGCTTAGAGATGGGTTAGGGGAGAGAAAAATGGATGAACGGGGGGTTCTATATATATATACACGTGTGTGTGTGCGTGTGTGTGCATGTATGAACAATAGGTTTTATCAAGCCAGCTTGAATACTGCGTGCGTGTGTATGCGCACATGCATGTGTGCAGGGCCTTGGAGGGGTGAGTGTGCCCTCTGATAAAGCATCCTAACTTAATGAGCTTGAAATGGGTGGGGGGGTGGAGGGTGTAGGGGTGGTGCGCAGGGGTTCGGATGATGGCTGGAAAAAAAAAAGGAGGAGATCATTTGAGGCTAGAAGTCTTGAGGAGAAGCCCGAGGGCTGTTAAAACAGGGCACAACATCAGCAGGTTTCAGAATCACGCTTCTCGTCGCACAAGCTCACGTTCCACATTTTGGAAAGTCGTCAGAAAGTGAGATTTACCCTTCCAGTGATTCCCCGGCTCTAGCGTTCTCAACCCAGTCGGTGCTGCACATTTTTTTAAAAAAAATTTGTTTAAATTTAGCCGCGCGCCGAACTGATCAATATTAAAACAGCATTATCGGCTTAGATGAATTAATAAGTAGAAAAATTTTAGTGGAATATTGTTCGCAGGCAACTTCTTTTTTTTAAGTCGCCGCCTGCGAGTGAGATGTTGCCGATCGCCTTGCAGCTGCGATGTTCAAAGGCGATCGCTTTTCACGGGAACGTCGAGCTGATCTTCTGCATTTGGGGTCTTCTGATAGCGAAGCTACTTGTTGTCTGCCCTGGGAAAAAGAAAAGAATGCAGGAGCGTGCACCACCTTGCTCCGAGACTGAAGAGCGTGCATCCTCTCTCTCCCGCTCGAAATGTAGGAGTGTTTTTTTCTGCTCACAAAATGTAGGAGCCCTCGCTTAAGAAGCCCAGCTAAAATGGATGCCTGACCCATGATGACAGAGGGAAAGAGAGATGAGCAGAGCAGGCAAAAAAAAGAAAAAGAAAAATCACAGTTGCACACATACAGATGCAGCGATGTGCATGATGAGTTTTACACTCATTGCATTTCACAAAACCTCACATGAACAATACAATATCCTTTTTTTCTGTTATTGTGTATGACCACACTCTGGTCACTGGTCTTCACTCCATTTCTTCAAAAGTCGCTCTTTTGCTCCATTTTTTTCTCTTTTTGTATTTCCCTTAGAGTCCTTCCATCACTCCCACTCTGCCTCTCTCCCCGAGGTCACTGAGGGCAAGCATGGTGCCGTGGACTGGAGCATGAATATCACGTCGGGCTTTTTCGTGTATTTGCAGGCAGAGCCGCAGCCCGGCATTTCGCCACAGAGCAGGTTTGCCGTCCGTAGTACTCAGAGTGTATTTACATTTTTAAGATGTTGAAGAGCTTTTTGTGCTCCAGAGTTCAGGTTTGCAGCTGCAGTCAGTGCCGTGCTGGCTTTTAGATCTGAGCGAAAGGAGATGGATAGCGGGTAGGAACGTGCAAATCTTATTTTGTCTTTGCGCATACATGCGAACAACTGCTTTGCTCGAGTATTAACATTTTATGCTTCTTTATATTTCCACTTCTTTTGCCTTTTAGCCGTTACATTCAGTACATTTAAACACGATAAAACATTAATTCAGTATTATAGAATATATACTACCCAACGCTTCGTAAAAGAGTCGAAACTCGCCTAATTACGCAACTTTAAAGTCTGATTACACAGTAAGTCATCAACACAGACAGGCAAAGCACGATGAATAATTAACCCATACGAAGAGTGTTTTCTGCAGGGCTGCAATTTTGCTTAAGTTCTCAGTACTTTTTCATCCACAGTTAAACTATCAGATTTACATTGTAAATATACTGAAATTTATGGCAACACTGTACTTAATTATGATAATGGCAATAAAGCTAATTGGAATTAGCGACCAAGACGGAGGTGAGAGCTCAAAAGAAAAATGGAGAGACCCAAATAGCAGCAGTGACACACCGGTGAAAGTATAGCGGACTAAGTCATGATTACATAAACCACCGAATTGAGGTCATATCCCTCTTTCAAATGTCTTCACCGTGAGTCACTGAGTGTCACAAACTCTATGTCAGTGCCTGTCTCTTCCCCACCACTCTGCAGCCGTAGGCCTTCCGAGGGAAGACGACACAGAGAGACAAGGCAGTGGGGTAAGGAAGAGAGAGAGGGAGAGAGTACATTTTTCCTCCTCCACCTCAACCCTCTCTCGGGGTGTCACGTCCTATTTGTGTCCCGGGGCCGCCTCTCTAGCGATGGCGATGGTGCGAGGGGCTCTCTCGCTTGGATGGCGAACAGGGAGGACTTGGTAGCACGAAGCAAAGTCCTCTGTGCTCACATGGGAGAAAGAGCGAGAGAATCGGCAATGGAGGGAGATGCAGAGAGAGAGAGAGAAACAGACATGCACCCATTCAGCCATGTCTTTGACATGGGAGTCTTTCCGACAGGCGTGAAGAAAGGAAGGGCTGACTGGGCTGAGTGAGCTCAGCCCTGGACACACACACAAACATGTTTTTGTCACTTAAGAGGACATTGCATTGACTTGCGTTCATTAGCTTCAGATTTAATCCAGCAAGCCACGACTAGCCGCAATGCTAACTATGATCTTTGCTAAATAAAAACATATTAACCCTAAAAGGATTCGCTTTTTGGGGATCAGGTCCCCATGATGTGGATTTGTGACAAGATATCTGACTCCACAAATTGACTAACAGCACACACACCTTTTGCATCAGCCGTCTCACACTCATATACATATTTGCACATGCAAACACGCTTCTGCCTGTCTCTCGGTAACCATCATTTGAACGTCATCAACTTTTTCCTTTCTAGAATTTTCTCCCCCTCATCTTTACATCCTTTCCTACCCTCCATATTCTTCCTTCCATGCCTTTGCTGCTGCCGCCGCTGCTGCAGTGAGAGAGAGAGAAAGCAAAGCCACATAAGGTTATACACAGTGGCATGACGCCATGCATTTTGATTTATAGATCTAAAATGGCCGCCGTGTTGTGACTGCTGTACAAGGCTGGATGGAGAGCGAGGGAGTGGTGTGGGGGTGTCAGGGTGGAGGTGTATGTATACTCAGAATAGCAGACCTTTGCTTGGACGTGGCGCTCCCTTCACACGGAGCATCCTCTGCCCCGGAGGGTTCTCTGCTACTGTGGTTTGGTGGTGATGGCTGATTAATTAGGCCATGATGTACAAAGCTCTTTGCTTGTGCCGGCTGGCTAACCACAGTGCTGGTGGATACAAGCAGGAAAATTGGTTCTTCTTTAGCAGACTGCTCACAGTTTGCCTTTTTAAAAGGTAAATACGTCTGTGCTCGTGAGGCTCGGGCTCTGTGTTAAGGACTGCATTGTGTTGTAGTTTGGATTGTGGACACTGGGTCCTTCCTGCAGGGAGATTAGAGCCCTCACATTGTAGCGGCAACCACTGAGGAGTTAGAGGTCAGCTGCTGCCTCAGCCTCTCTGTGGGGTGCAGAGCTTTGATTTACTGACTCTACTGCATCACCTCCAGCAAACCCGAGCACACACGGTTAGTACCACACTGCCTCCATGTGGGCAACATCACACACTACCCTGCTGCTTTTCACTGACATTAGTGTCAGTTAGAAATGATATTTTTTCTGATATTGTCTCCCTCTCTCATCACACAATTACTGATGACCAAAGGTATGAGGTTAGCTTGTTGAACTCTCACAGCTAAATAGCTCTAGGCAGTGAAAAACAGCATACCGCTGCTTCATCGTGAGTTTTTATTGTTTCTATTTTCCAACAGACTCATCAGCTCAGTTATAATTAGTAATTTAATCAAAGAAATTGTAACAGTTTTGATGATGGACTGACTGATTTAACAAGCAAAATCTGGTCGTGTGGGTTTTTTACTAAGTATAATCACTGTCTACTTCATTGGCTTTAGCTATTCAAGTGTTTGTTAATACAAATATCTAATCAGCCAATCACATGACAGCAACTGTATGTATTTAGGCATATAGACATGGTCAAGATGATGTGCTGAAGATAAAACTGAATATCAGAATGGGGAAGAAAAGTGGTTTAAGCTGCACGGCCGTCCCTTGGGTTTAGCAGCAGTTCTCTGAATGACAATGCCTTGTTGATGCCAGAGGTCAAAGGAGAATGGCCAGATTTCTTCGAGCTGACAGGAGGGCAACAGTAACACTATAACAACTTGACACAACCAAGGTATGCAGACCACACCCAGCGCCACTTCTGTCAGCTTAGAACAGTAACGTGAGGCTACAATTCACAAAATCTGACAACATGGAAAATTGGAAAATGCTGCCTGGTCTGATGAGTCTCGATTTCTGCTGAGACATCAAAATTTGCCATAAATTCCTGAAAACACAAATCCTTACCGCTGGTGGAGGTTTAATGGTGTTTCGTGGCACACTTTAGGTCCCTTAGGACCATTTGTACATGGTTGCTAACCATGTACATCCGTTTATGACTGCAGTCAATATGGAGCAAAATCCCTGATTATGTTTCCATTGGCGTGAAGAATTAAGGAAAAAGGGATCCAGCCTAGTGCTGGCAATATGTACCCTATCCCTAACCCTAAAGTGACCAGCGAGTGTATAAAAATGTCAACTTAACAGTAACTAATCAATTTTCAACAAACAAAATATGGATTAATTAACCCCAACCCTGATTACCAGCGGTGCTGGTTAATAAAAATGAAGCAGAAGAGCTCTCATAAAACCAAAGTGATGAGCCAAAACCTGCTCAGAAGGACTGTAAAGTTTAGGGATAGATCTTTGAGGTTTGTACAATCACAACCTTCTACACAATACTCTTATCGGATATAAACAACATACTTAATGACTTACATGCAGAAGGTAAGAACATGCTCATCCTTCTTGAGCACATTCAGCTCTTGTTTTGTTGTACTTTCTGAGCCCATCTGACGCCCCCACAAAGCAAAGCACCTCAGTGCTGCAAACTGCTCTCTCTGAGGTGTAGCAATCTGTTGTACACACAAGCTACTTGTTGCCCACAGACAGTCCCAGTGCAGCTCAGACTTGTTGTTTGTCAGCTCTCAGGAGCACTGATCTAGAGAGGCCTGAGTGCTTGTATTATTAGATAGAGAAAACCACTCAGCACAGCAGGTAAACCTTTGATATATCTGTCAGAGGTGTTTTTCAAGGCGTTATGAGTGTCTATGTGAACGAGCGTGCTGCTTTAGTGGGTTTGAAGCCTTCTCTCAAGGTGTTTAGAAAAGGCTAAGTGTGAAAATGTCTTAAAGAGGCCTCAAAGAGAGCGGATACTCTTTGATGCTTTGTCCCACAGAGAGAGCCACAGACGCACGCTGCACTACAAAACAAAAGATGTTCCTTTCTTCTGTCACTCAATCACCCTGCTTTCTAGTTGAGGAGCAGAAACCCTTTACTGTATGAGGGAGATGTATTGGAAGTTCACACGCAATACACTACAGAATTTGAAAAAAAAAAACATTTAAGAGGTGTGTTCATTTGAGGAAGCTAAGGGAGTTGGAGAAAGCAATGCTGAATATATTTCACGAGTGTGGTAATGAAAGCAGTGTGGAGGATACAAACCCACAACGTAATGACAATGACTAACCTCAGTCAATGGCATCACTGTGCTGAGCATCAGCTGAATAACAAACAGTGTACACTATGAACAGGTGCTTTTTTTTCTTTTCTGTTTTTTTCTCAGTTTGCATTCAGTTTTAACTAAAGTGGTGAATGTTTGTGTTTTGTCTCTAGGAGCTGGAGAAAAAAGGATATGGTCCCATTACAACTGAGATTCTGGTTGGGCAGCAGTTTTACTACGCTGAGGACTATCACCAGCAGTACCTGAAGAAGGTACCTAAAGGCTACTGTGGCCTCAAAGGCACCGGGATTTCCTGTCCCATCGGCGCCAGAAAGGATGAACTGTGAGCCACGTGTGGTGAGAGAGGGAAAATACTCAGCTCGCAGAATACGCTTCTAGGCACTAATTTCATTGTTCGCAGTCCATGCATCTAATTCATTTTCTTTTTCTTATAAATGGACTGTATCTACAATGCATCTGTCCGTATTTGTAAGATAATAACACATTAGTCAACATCATTACTGAGCCTCATATCTGTTATAAGCTTCAGTAATTCCTGGCTGCCTTCCAGCTATGGAGAACACAAACATGTGTAAAACATTTTTTGAGAGATTTTCTAAATAAAACAAAACAAAAAAAACCTTGAAAAACTTGGAGAGCAATGACACAAAATAAATGTTTAAAAGCTGCATAAAAATTAATTCGAAACATGATTGAATTTTGTATTGCAGTGCTCTTTTTGACTGCAGTAACTAACAGCTTCCAGAGGGTGGCGAGATTTCACAAAAGAAATCCATACGTTATGTATAATATACATATAATGTGGGATGATATTGCAAAGGAAGAGTGTATAAACATTGTCTTGGTAAACTGGAAGATGAAACGGTTTTCTAACCTGATCCGTGTAATCCGTCTCACCTCCAACACTGCCACAGCACTGTGACAAAGCTCAGTTTCTTATACTTCTTAGCAGGCAAAGACACCAATACTAGCTTGATTTTAATGCTGTTTTTCTTTAGTTTTTAACTTTTCTAAACACTGCAATTGAATTCCTTTTATTACTTGTTGCCTTTCTTATTATTACACTGGAAATAAAAATGTTTCTCCTCCTACCTTATGTTTAGTGTGCAGGTGTTTGTGTATATATGTGTCAGTATGTGTTAATTTATGCATATGTCTGCCCACAAAGCTCTGTATATATACACACACAGATATCTATATTTATAAAATAAAGAAAAACCACTGCGTAAAGTATTTTGTCCCCTTTTCAGCCCCATTTGAGAAGGGACGTACCACTGGGGGGACAAATGGGTGACTCACTGTGATAAACAGATGCACATTCAAAGGCCATTCATTCTGAATCACACAATGACACACTTGAATACCCGTGCATTCAATATGATACACGGTTTGCTTAAACTTTCACTCTACGCTACGTAGCCCATAATTAGGAATGAAAGGCTCATTATTTGACATACTTAAAAGAATAGAATTTCCGATTCTGCCTTGTGTGCAGAATTTCTTGTGTGTTTTTTAGAATTAAACACATCAACATGAAAGTCTGTTTAAAAATGAAAATCACACACATGGTTACACTCCAAAATACAGAGATGATATCTAGAAAAAGCTTTCTGGTCGACCGCAGTAGTGTGATTCACCCCGCTCTTGTTCTTCCCCCTCCCTCTCTGCTATCTCTCTCTGTCTGTGTGTATGTGTCACATCCTGACACCTGTGTGTAGGTGTGGACCAGGGCACAGGTGCAGGTGCAACCTCTGTGGGCCTATTTTAGTATTGGGACAGATATTTTTGCATGTGTCTGCATGCAGCAGCTCTGTGTGTGTGTGCGTGTGTGTCGAGGCATGTGAAGCTGTGGCTTGCTTGATCGAACCGCGCTGAGTGGTGTGTGGTTGGGCCAGCTTGCTGTTTTCCAGTGCCTGCTTATATTTTTGCATTCTGCTTTGCGTCTCAAGTGTGTGAGAGGAGATAACCTTTTAATGAAGCGATCTTCATTTCCCCCGTCTTTGACGAAGAGGGTGGCATTAAAGCCTTAATCGTGCTGTGACATCAGGTTTTCCGCCATCTGTGATGATTTCTGACTGAAACAAGAGATGCCTGAGTGAGCCACAGTATGGTTCTCCCACAAAGCAGAGACGCCGTTATCACCAACTCAGGTTATGAGTTGATAATACGTAGGGAGAGATTTTTGTGTGGAAAATTACCGGCTTTAACACAGACATGTAAAAACGAGTGCCATTTAGAGTGTAGCTGCGTGAGTAAATGTGTTTTCTCTGTATTCCTTTGTAATAGATTAAAATGGGGCTTGGAAATGCTTGGTACTCTCATGTACGCATCCATACACAAACACAGTGAGGCAGAACAGGACAGGAACCAGGCTGTGTGCGCCCTTCAGACAGAGCCTATTGTCTGCAGATGGGCCTTTAATGGCCCCACAGCTGGCCACAAAGGGCTCACCGCTCCAGCGTGCTGCTTTGCCTCTCACTGGCCTATACTCCAAGAGAGGGGGCAGCTCGCATCCATACCAGCATCACGCATTTGATATATTCTTTTTTTCTGTCACAAGCATTCTTTTTTGTGTATTACCCATCCGTTTTTAAACAACTGTGCTCATGAAAATCGTTGCCAGATGATTTGAAGAAAGCTTTTGCAAAGACCTGTGGCACTGTGGAACAGTGGGCTGAAGCTGGTGCTGGTTGTTTATGAGAGGTACTCTGCACTCTTACCCACACGTGTACACACAACCCTCACAAACACAAGTCCCAACCGCTACCTCGAACTCCGTCCTGTACTGCCGCCTAATGCAAAAGGCAGCGCCCACGCAAAAGAAGCAAACACACCAAAAAGACACCTTGCAGAGACGTGCACCCACACAAATTCTTGCACTCTGATATGCTCTCTAAGGTGTCCTCCTTTCATAGCTTTTTATGTATCTTCCCTTTAAGAGCTTCAATCAAGCTAACTTTATTTATATACCATACCCTATGTGCATACACCATTGGAGAGAGCATTGTTTTATACCATTTCCTGTTTTAGATACCATGTGGTGACATAATCTATTGTTTTAGACACCAACACAGCTTTTCTTGGAGAGCTATATATAAAGAACAATAGCACAGAGCGGTGTATACTGGTGCTGTCCTACCAGCTGGAGGATTGTTGTGCCTTCTTGTCCTGCTCCTCACATAATTATGAGAATTTGGAGCGAGGCAACCATTTGGTTGTGTGGGGGTGCGTATCGTCTTCCGCACGTGTGATAGCGAAGGGACGGGAGCGCTTTGCTTTTCTATAGGGCCTGTACATTACTCCGTGATGATATGAGAAGTTGTGTGCGGGTTTTGCAGATGCCAGATGTGTTTGCATCCCCTCTGTTGCTCTCTCTTCCCCTCCCTCTGGTTCCTGCATGGGCGCAGGGTCTCAATCAGAGCATCAGGGCTCCAGAAACCAGAGCACAGCAGTCTCTCTGTGCTGCCCAGAGAAGTGCAGCCTTGTCTGGGTCGATGCATCTGTGGCCTGGGGGCGAGCTGGGGGAAGAGGGCAAACCCTGGTGCCCCTGCATGCCGGTTTCACTCGAGGTCGGCTCTGTTAGTGCAGCCTGACCCTTTAACTCTGAGGGAGAAACACGAGCATATTACCAAATACGGCAGATCAGCTACAGCATGCCAGTCATTGACAAAGCAGTGATGTTGTGTTTAAAAAATGTACTCTCAAACAGGTTACTTTGGTGCAGCAGAAACGCAGGCTCACACATGTTCACATACACATGTGTTTTCCCAAAAAAGACAGAATGTTATAACTTTGTTCTTCTTTGCCACTGGGAATAGCACTGGGGGGGTGGAGGCCAGCACGTGCTGCAGGGCCCTGTTGGCTGCTAACTGGCCCACAGGCTTTCTGGCTGACAGCCCACTCCGTGACACTCTGCACCTGGGAGCCTGTGTGTTGTCAGCCATGCTAGCTAGCTCAAGCTACCACCACATGACACACAGGAAACACAGAAATAACTGCTGAGTGTCTTCAGCACAGTTATCACGTACTGGGAGTGTGCTGCTGACAGAAAATGGTTGAGAGGAGCTCTTAAAAGAAAGCAGAAAGATGTAGGAGTAATGGCTGGAATTGGACTGAGTAATAGCAGTATGGAGCAAGAAGAGAGAAAAGTGAAAAGAAAATTGAAACACCAAGATGCTTAGGCTCTTGCACCTGTGCCTCTTTGTGTTAGAAGAAGATTCCACTGGCCTTGATTCAAACACTGCTGAACATTTCTCTGACACATGCAATGCATCCTGTTTATCATGTCATTTTTATAATCAAGCCACTACAGAGATGATTGTGTAACAATCAAAAGATTGACATTTTGCAGCTGGGGCGCCCATATAACAGATACATTTCCAAACCATCTCTCTTTTATGTAGTGTGTGTGTGTGTTTTTTTATAGCTTTATCTGCTCTGTCCATCAACTGCTTGAGTCATTGCAGCTTCACATCGCGCAGGTGCGCAAGTTAAATAAACTCTTAAAATTGCTAGCAAGCTCTCAATTAGAGCTCAGTGCAGGAAAGTATTGAGTAACGTTTGGGCTTTCAGGTGGCAATGTGCTGATGTGTAACCATTCTAAGGAAAGAGGGCAGAAACAGGACACACACACACACACACACACAGTCTTTGCATTGCAACATGCGCAAACTGTTTTCCGTGTGCTTGCCACAGCCAACTAATTTCTGTCAACGGTGCAGATTGAATCTTGGGTTCAGTTTCCTGATGAGACTCATCATAAAGATGGTGGCATGATGATGTTGCCTATTTGCAACTAAATATATGTTTCTGTCTAGGAAGTGGCGACAACAAAGGAAGATTAGAAATAAATGTGTAGGAAATGAGTAGATGGTGGGAGAGAAAAAGAAAAGGGAGGAGAGATGGTGCTCGCTGCACCAGGAGGAAGCTGGGTCTGATGCCACTCCATGCAGCTGCTCCCAAACACCCACACTCTTCCTGTTGGAGTGTGTGCATATGTGTGTGTGTGTGCGTCTATGTTTAGTTTTTTTGCATAGAAATTTACTTCCAACAGGTTCCAACACAGAATTATGTCATTCTGTGAAACATTTCAGTTGATGCACGCAAAAAGAAAATTATAACCTCCATGGTGTATGAAAGAGAAATGGTTCAGCAACGAGGCACGAAGACTCTTGGTATCCTACTGAAGACGTAATTTTCTCCTGTGCCTGAGGCCCTCTGTGTCTTTTCAAAGAAATACTGGCCTCAAAAAACATCCGCTGGTGGAAACGCTGGCCTGTCAGTCAGTGAATGGAAAGGTTTGAGGTGAGAATGTGGCCACATTGAGGTGTCAGGGTGTGCAATTGTGTATGTGTCAATATATGAGTTTGGCGGTCTCTCTAAGTTTCCAATACAATAAAATGCAAAGAGTTTTCGTTAGCCACATTGCACTTGTGCTTTACACTGCACATTTGTCTCTGATCACACTGACCTCTGACATATACATAGTAACATACACCATGTGCATCATTTCCTATTTATAGACCTCTGTGGGAGAAAAAAAAATATCAATACCTCAGAACGTTCAGCATATACATGATAAGTAACTATGACATATTAGACTATTAATGGCTTTGCATTTTCCTCATTTAACTGAATATTAAAAGTAGCAAAGCTGCTTCACAAAGACTGACGAAAAAAGAAAAGGCAAAAAAGGTTAAATGTATGCAACTTAATGCGTATTTATCAGTGAGACACCATCAGGGCTGTTACTTTAGATGCAGCCATAATGTCCCATCGTGTCAGCTGATCAAATGTTGTCCTATAACGTGCTATTAAATTGGACTGGGTCAGTGGGATGATTAGAGACTTGTGCTACTGATTTTTGTTGTTTTATTGCTTTTTTTTTTTTTTTTTTTTTGCAAATCTCCTTGATTGTTCATGATGATCCGAGTACTGTGTAATAGTCTATAGTAGACTATTACACAGTAGTGCAAGTTGGTGTGTGGTTCTTATTGAAGAGAATCAGATTTTAATCAATTAATAGCATAATATGTATGCTACAATTTAACATACATATGTTTTTATTTTCGATCCCTAAGACTGACTGTAACCATGCTCCAAAAACATTGTGTAGCAGCCTCAGATACGAGAAGTGGACTTAGCCTAGTCCAAGGCTAAAAATGCTTACAGGGGCAACAAAAAATTGTCATTTAGTTTAGACTAGTTTTAACCAATGTCTACGAAATTGGCTATAAGGAAATAAAAACGAATGCATGAGGACAAAAAGTGTGAGGAAATGAACTGACGCTCACTGTGCATGAATAAAAACATCTCTGCAGAGATGAGATCCAATCAGAACTACTTAATTGCGTAGAAACGTGGGACGAGTTTGGAAGTGTGCAGTAAGATTAGATGCGCACATTTGAGCTGCCCCGGGGAAAGGGTAGAGCTTTGTTTATTCTGGTAAAATGCTTTTTAAACTGTGTAAACTGTTACACTTTATATTTTATTCAAATGACTCAAGTTTAGATCTAGATTTAGTCTAATATAATCTCACGATATGCAGTCGACTAAAGCAGAGTAAAAAGAATTTAGATGACTAAATTACGGTTGAATAAAACTGACGTTTTAAATAAAAAACTATGACTAAACCTGCTTCTTTAGTCATTTAACCATGCATTTTATACACCTAAAGGACTTTGTCTGCTTACCTCACCTCCGTGGCCAATAGATGTGCATGTGTTTGGACTGTAGGAGGAAGCCCTAACTGGCACAGGAAGAAAGTGCAAGCTCCACGCAGAAAGGCCCCAGCTGGGGTTCAATTCAGGAACCTTCTTGCTGTGAGACGATAGCACTAACCCCTGTATCACCAGGCCACCCGTATATGGTAGCCTAGAAGACGCTTAGGTTTTAGGAAATCATGACTGGTGGGACTATATATGCTTTTTTTGCTTAAGAAGTAATCTTCTTCACTGTTGTATGAAACAACATGTATTGGCTCCCTTCCCAAGACCTCGTTCTGTGAGACATTTTATGAGAAGTGCAGTACTTTTGAGAAGAAACACACCAGCACCAGTACAAATGGAGGCCATCAAATACGAATTAGGCCAGCGGTGCATACTGATTTGTCGGGTATTTTCTAAAATCTCCTGTAGTGTGCAAACCTTTTGATGACAAATTTATTTTCCTCCACCTCATCAACTCGTTCTTTATCTTATCTGTATTTTCTGATCTGTCTTTCTCTTGTTCACTGGCTTCTCAGTCTGTCACACACTTTTTCCCCTTCTTCTGTTGGGGCCATGTGAGATGAGTACAAGACAGAGGAGAGTGTGAGCTGTGGTGAGCCACAGACCAAAATAACTGGTACTTTTTTCTTTTCTTTTTTTTTTTGTTATAAAAACACATGTGCATCCACCCACACGTAAAGTCACACATGCGTGCGCTGTCCCACGCATAAGCACAGTCACAAAGAGGTCCCTTTTACTTTAGGATCCCTGGAGAGGGGTGTCACTGGATGTATGTTTGGCTCTGTCAGTGGAGATGCAAGTATTGGAAATGAACCCCCGTGAGGTGACACTGTTTGGTAGAGCAGCGGAAAGTCTTTTCGGCTGTCTCGACTTAATATTAGAAGGTACCATTTGGAAATAAAGCAATTATTTCATTCTTTCGGTTTCCTCGTTTTGTGCGAGATACTGCTCACTCAGTCGGGCTTGCTTTCTCTCTCGGTCTCCGTTGCCGTCTCTTGTGACAGATCCTGCAGCCTCCCTGTCAAGCTGGCATAGTGGCATCATTCTAAAACTGGTATTAGGCATTTCCTGCTGCGTCCGTTGGCGGGTGTAAGGGTGTGTGTGTGTGTGTCAGCGCGCGCGTGTGTGTGTGTCGGGGCGGAACGCACCTGGTCCGCGCAGCTGTGGGGATCCTAGCAGGGGGGAGAGAGAGAAAGAGAGATATAGAGGAAGGAGAGAAAGAGAGATGGATGGGAGGAGACGAAAAGGGGGCCCTGTGTGCTTTATCGGGGACCCAACAAGTTCAAATAGAAAGAAAGAAAGATGCGGGTAGAAAAAGGGGAGATTTTATTTTTTTTCAGTCTGTTGCCGTGGCTTGTCGCGCAGGTCTTACACCGTATTCATTCCACAAGCTTCGAACTTTGTGAAACTGCCCTCTAAGATTGAGATTTTCGGGCTGTTGAAGACAGATTTGTGTGTCAAAGTTTCTCCGTCAGCCAGATGCAACTGTGATCAGCCAGATGCAACTGCGACGGAAATCTGTACGCTCTGTTTCTTCTCTCCTGGAATGGTTTGACAATCATCCCAAACACCCCACTTTTTCTAATAAATTGTTCCTGTGTGTATTTGAGAGTCATTTAAGTGAGACCCGTCCAAATGGCATTATTCATATCTCCACGAGGAAAGGAAAGGAAAGGAAAGGAAAAAGCAAATATTAAATACTAGGTAGTGCGTCATCTATTTGGTTAACATGTAAAACTTAACAATATTAGGAAGTAAATGCAGCTCCTCTTTCGTTTGCCTGCTCCCAAATGCCTTACTGTAAGTTGTGTCAGTCTGCGCAAATGCAGTTCCTCTGGTCCTCTGCAGAGGGGGCAAGGAATCTAGGGGGAAAAAACCTATGGAAGAACAACGATAATAGTAAAGATTCTAGCATGCAGATTTAGAGTGAGCAAATAGGCCAATCGCAGGAGGAAACCACGTAGGAACCCACACTGTGAGAAAACAAACAGATGTGTTTATGAGGCTTTTTCATTTAAAGAGCACAGAACTTCTTCAGGATGTAACCAAAGCGCAGATGTGCACAGTCTGTTTTACAGCTGGATGACCAAGGACGGGTCAACACTGGAAAGGTCAAGTGACCAGGCCGGAGGTCACGCTACAGAGAACCGCAACTCAGGAAAGATGAGCACAAAGGAATCTAGTGCACAATACACACTCACACCCTCTCGCACACATTCACTCAAGCCATCATTAAAACTGTTGCAACTCTTGACCCTTTGCTCCACATGGGTAGAGAAAGCGGATAGTCTCAGTCTGCATTCTGACGGCAGACACACACACACACACACACACACATCACCACCCCCTTCATTAGGTCATTTGATTAGAAGCCACCGGGATGACATGGGTCAACATCAAAGCAGCATCTCAGCAGAACAGATGCAAATAAAGTTAACTTCATTCTCTGGAGATTAGATTGTTACAGTCAAACTCGTGCAATAAAATATGGAACATACGGGGAAATGTTAGGCTTTATGAGAAGAAGGTTGCAGATATCTGGCGAGCTCTTTCTAACTCAAAACTACCAGCTTTCCTTCACTTCCAGACATATTGTCACTAATAACAGCAGCACTTCTCGTGAACTTTACATGGACTTTCATGTGTAGAATCTTGAACTTTAAAATGTACTGATGTTTTGATTGTGTTATGCATATAAAATTTAAACTGTAGAGGTTTTTATCTCCAGTTTGATCTTCTCACACATGAGAAAAACAACCAAATGCTACCTTACTCACAACATCTGATCTAACCCATTTTAACATTGCTGCAGAACTTACACTTGTGCCCCTGGTACACCATGTTTTACCATTTACTCTTTCCTTAATGTCCCTTAATGTTACTTGTAGCTATAGTTACTACTGTTGAGCAGAACCTAAACTGTCTCCTTTTAACTAGTGTGCAAGTATTTGCAAACTATTAACTGTGGCCTTTTTTTACATTCTCACACAACCTCGAAAAAGCTGCTTTTTAATGATATTCAGGAGATGTCGGGTCACAGCAGGTGAAATGAAATGTCGTAATTACATAGAGGTGACTGGACTAATGCATTACAAATTGTGGTACTACTAAGTGTTCTAATTAGAGCAAAATGGATTTAGCAGCTATTTCAATTTGCCTAATTGCTACCTAATTTGACCTTTCAGTAGTTAGACTTTTGTATGTATGTGTGAGTTACTTTTTGGTGTTTCTTCATGTGGGCGGTTAATGCTGGCCATCTATTTTGAGAAGGATGCAAAATTAAATTAGAGAGCATTTGTGGCCTCTTATATGCGTACAACATCCAAAACATCAGGGGGGAAAATTTCCTGATAGCAGTTTTGAGATGGGAACAAACGCTGGTTGTGATTGTTATTGTCCGGTTACATGCATGAATGTATATACTTTGTGTTTGCATGGTTTGTTTAATTGCAAGCTACTTCCAATTTAAAACCTCTTGTTCTATAAACAGCAGTGAAACAATTGTGGTTATTATCACAGCAACGTGTGAAAAATGCCTTTGATGGTCTGTGAATGTCATTTCCCATGACACCTTAAACCACTTAACTGTAGTCATTCCTTATTATGGCTACCTTGGGTTCTGTTTGCTGTTTTACTTTAAATTACCTGCAATACACACAACCACGTGTGCACACACACACATGCACACAATCTTATCAGTAGATATGCTAAATAACACGGTCAGTGATGCGCGTTAGTGACCCTGAGTTCAATTAGCCTTGGCATGCAGCCTAATTTCACAGTGTGACCCCTGCCGATGCACAGACACACTCGCTCAGCGAAACCAGTACGACTCTCTTAAACTGTCTATCCACTGATGATCAATGTGCGCTTTGAAGGAAGCACTAGAGCGGGGGAACGAAGGAGGGGTGAGCAGTTGCAGGAACCATGGATGACAGTGTTGAGGAGGAGGAGGAGAGGTGCATTATGGGACAAGAGGTGAGGAAGGTGACATTGGGTCCACTTTGATGAATGGCCATTCACATGCAGAGATAGTAACTTTAGAGGCTAAGTGTCCTTTGACCCAGCCAGTAAAGTGTTACGTGAAGATAACAGTTTTAGCATTTGTTTTAAAAGTAAGAGAGAGGGAGCGATTGTGTGTCTGAGGTGTGTGTGTGTGTGTGTGGGTGTGTGTAAAGGACGCTAGGTTGTAACATCGTCCAATGCACTGAACTTCCATCAGTCTTTTCCTTACAATGCTCTTTTACTTTTCACATATAATCCTATAAAACTTGTCTTTTTAAAAAAAAAAAATAATCTTTTATTTCTGCACCTACTGGCCAAAAATGTTGCTTATACTTACTAATTATTGTAAATACTACATGTAGCAAGCTGTAGTCCTAAACTATAAAGATGTGTCAATGGGCACTGATACTTTATTAGGTTGTACTAAATAAAACCTGTCATGAATAATGTCAGACAATAAATTGCGTACTTTTGTTTGGTTATAAGGTGTATCAGAACTACAGCAAACTGTTATGAACAACTTTGTGAAGTTTTAGTCAAAACTATCTAGTTTTTAATCTGTTAAATGTTGTTTTAGCAAATCAATCCAGCAATGAAACGTAAAATAAAAATAGACAAAACTGAAGAAAAAACAGCAAATGAGGACAAAGAAAATTGCTAATGCAAATGTTTTTTTGAAAGACGGAATTTTTTGTTGTTGTAGTGTTTTTATAATGAGAATTAAAACTGTGCAGAAGTCAAATTTCTTCATGATCATAAAATTGCACACAAAGGACAAAAGACACACACAAAAGTCCTCCCTAAAAAAAGAGCTAACATTTTAAATATCAAATAAGATCTGGCTTATAGTGAGGTGAATGACAGTAGAAGAGGTTATGAGAGCCAGTCTCTCAACATCTGGACTGTTGGTACAGCACAGCTGGAAAAATGGATAAGAGCAGGCGATTTAAGAAAAGAAGAAAAAGAACAGTAAGATGTGATGGTGACAAAAGAAATATAATGTAAATTAGAAATATAGACTGAAGGGGAAAAATAAGATGATTAAATTATTTTCCAGAAAAGCCATCCCTCCAATATTCATTTTAACATTTAGGTCTCATTCACTTTATAACAGAATAAAAGACCAACAGAAAATGAAGAAAGGGATAAAGAATCACAAGTAAGAGAGATTATTTTAATAATAAATTGTACATAAAAAAATAAATAAAAGGTATATAAGTAAAACTATGCAGCAGTTAATAACTCAAAAATGTAAATGTAACAAACACATTTTTCATTCTGTTAAAATCATTTTTTGTCTCACTAATTGAGTAACTGAACCAAATTACATGTTATTTATACCTGCAACTCTTAATATTTTAAGCATTTTTAATAGAGATTACAAAATGATCATTGCTGGTCAAAATGATGAAGTTAATTTCCATCTTTATTAACAATCAGTTTATGATTAATGAGCACAACCTCTAAATTGGAAAAGAAGGACTGAAGCGATTTAAAAGTCGGCCCATAGATTGTTGACAGTTCAAGATAATCTCATCATCAGGTTTATGTTTATTACTCTCAGTTACTGAAGAACGTGTCATTTACATGAACAGTAAAAAGAACTAACCTCAGTACTGAGTCTTCTTGGACACCCTTTGCAGTTTGCACAAATTCAACTGTAAGGGTTCCCATAATCAGACAATGCTGCCTGCCATGAGATCACCTATATCAAATCTGAGAAGATCCCTGAAAAGAGGCGCAAAGTGTTTTTTTCTATTCAAAACACGAATGGTGTCAAAGAGCAGCAGTAATGACTAACAGTAACTCAACCGGTGTGTAAAATGTGCTGAGAGGAATAATGATGGAAATTCTATTATATCGCTAAGTGCGATAACTTCCACTGCCCTCATGTAACGAGACATCAGGGCACTTTATCCAGCCTTGGAAACTGATTGGTTAAAAATATATGGTTTGTAGCTGAATGGAACAGATGACTTTATCAAAGGGTTGCCAAGCTTATCTTCACCAATGGAGTTCTTTAAATCTGCTTTGCTTTTGCATATTATATACACAATATTATATGTATATCTATCTATCTATCTATATGTGTGTGTGTGTGTGTGTGTGTGTGTGTGTGTGTGTGTGTGTGTGTGTGTGTGTGTGTGTGTGTATGAGAGAGAGAGAGAGAGTGTGAGAAACACAGATGCATAATCAAGCTTAACCATAACTGTGTTTGTGCTCTTGCATCTGTGTTTGTGGCAGGTGTGAGTGTGTGAGTGTGTGTGTGCTGATGATTTTCCAGTGATCATGTTCAATGCACAGCAGAGAGTGCATGAACACTGGTTAGCTTGTGTGGCGAAACACTGAGTGTGGCAGGAAACAGAAGAACCTGTGATCTCTGCAAAAACGCTAATGGAAAACCTCACTCAGAAAACGTCAGCGTGTGTGCATAAAGACTAAGTGTGTGTTCGCGTGTGTGCATTCCACCTCTGAGCACAGAACGTCTTGCAAAGTTTTCTAATTTCACAATTATTCTCAAAACTAAGCAAACCAAAGGTTATGTCAGGCTCTCCAGAAGAAGAAGAAGTGCAACGTACAGCTGCGCTTGCAGCAATTAACTTGAGAACCACAGACCTTCCTTTACAGATAACAAGTGAGACTTCCCTCACTTTGTACAAACAAAACAGACGCGATCACAAAGCCTAACCTTTAAATAACATTTAACGAAAGCTTTTTTTAACAACAAAGATTTCAAAGATACTGACTTGTTTTTGACATTTAAGCTGCAGCTTATTTTAATAACTAATTTTAGATAAGAGTTTTAAAAAACTCTTATCTGTTGAAAGTGTGCTCTTTTTCATTCTCTACTCATTAACTTATAGACAAGCTAAGACAAAGTTATACTGTGATTACTAATGGCGTTTAGGTATATTGGTGACAATTTATATATGATAATTTTATGAAAACACTTGGCCCTGGTTTCTTGTAAACAGGTTGCTAAAGGTATTATCCCTAGGTTGTTTGAACAGAGGCACAGTAATCTGCTAATCTAGATATTCCCCTGGACTAAAGACCTCAGATGGCAGTGCTCAGTGACTGATCTGAGTGTCATGCTTTTGAACTTTAACTACTAACAATGACCTGAAAGTTGCTCTTTGAGTGGCGCTTGCCCTGAGAATTGAAAGTAAGCGTCCCATGGTCGTGTTCCAGCTTTGAATAACTCTCGATTCAGCGTGGAAGTTAAAAAGAGATTTAACTGGGTCACCGGCAGAAAAATCTGCATGCACCCACATTTACAGGTCTACCAATGTGAGAGGTGGTGATATGTGCGAATGTGTGTGCGTTGTGTGCAAGGGTGGGAGGTCACAGGGATGTTCTTGACTGTGTCATCTCCAGCAGCTGTTTCCCTCAAACCCTGCCTCGCCCACTCCACCCCCCTCCCACCCCATCTTCTCACAATGAGACCAATACAAAGGAACAGGAAGTGCCTCCCGTTAAATGGGGCCCAATCAAAGCCATCATTATTCCCGTGTCAGAATTTTTACAGGAAATAGCTTCTTAGAAAATATGCCAGCTGTGCAGGGAGTGTGGTATTATTGTCTTATAGGTCTTGTCTGTTTTCGCTTTCTTTTTTTCCCCCCCCCTTTTTTTCGTTCATCAGTCACTGCTAACAAAAGGGCACATAGACTCATCTCGACCACGTGCGCGGCACACTGTCACTGTTGTGCGTTCACTAGGCAAGCCAGGCACTGTGTTCTCTGGGGCTGGGTGGTTATTGTGCACTCTGTGAAAAGGGCATTCCTGCTGTGCCTGCTCCGGCTTCTTGGATTCCCATCCTGAACTGAGCGATTGTCTTTTAAAACCATGGGAGCAGAGCTGAGCCCAGAGAGTGCGCAGATGTGAGAGTTCATATATGATCACACGCTCTCACACACACTCACAGCCAGCTTTGCCTATTGAAGCCACATCTGTAAGAGCGCTGCTCAGATTACAGCATAAACGGTGGGTTCAGGTGAAGCCTAACGTTTGCCAGATGCTGCGATTAAGTCACCAGGAGGTTAGCCTAACACTGGAGTGTTGTTGTTGGTCGGGGAGGGTGGAATCATCAGCCTCCTTAACAAGAGGGGCGCACATCTGGCGTGAAGCAAAGTAATTTATGAGCATTATCTTAAACAAGCGTGAATAACTGCACTGATGCTCTGGCTTATCTTCATTATTTAAACAGCACAATGGATCAGTAATCTCGGGATTGATTTGAAAAGAAAGGTAGCTTCTCCTGTTTATCTAATCCCCGGCTTGTAATCTCTCGGCCTCTGAGGCCTTGCAGACGTCTGGAGGACAATAATTAACTCAGTCCCTCAACACGTTGACACAGGTGAGCACTGCTCGAGTGGTTAAACACTCATTATGAGGTTGTTGTTACGTGAATGAACACATATGCACACTCACACACACTGATCAGCTAACTTTGTCTTAGCTTGTCTGTCACGTCAGACTTTGGCCTAATCAGCTACAAAATGCCACTGCTGATTGTAGTAACACCGATTAGATAAGCTCCACACCTCCACCCTCTGCTAACCTTTAAAATATAACCCACAGGAAACCGAACATGTTGCACCCCTTGGTTTTTATGAAAACAATGCAGAGCTGCAAAACTTAACGCTAACCTCTTAGAAACTGTTTCTTTCTTGAAACTGAGATGTTGCTTTGTGTCCTATAAAGTATTTGAAGTGTCGTATTTATGTGAGATCACGTGTTTCAAGTCATGCAATGTAATCTAACAAGTGAAAGATCCCTCGTTCAGTTCAGAGGTTGTGTCACAAAGGGCTTCTGGTATAAAAATATGCTAATTTGGACATAGCAAGCTGCCCAATGTGGTGAAAGTAGCATATGTGTGTTGAGCTCATCTTTCTTAGGCAGTGGTCTTTATCAATGTAGTTAATATACATCTCCCACTTCTGTCTTTTCAAATATTTGACTATCCATGAGGCAAAAAAAGAAAAAGATCTCAAAATCTGAGCAAATAAATCATCACCGATCACAAATGCTGAATCCCATACAGGAGTTGAGTGAAATAATCCTTTTATGTATCTCATATTATGCATTGATATTTATTGTATTCAGATTGACACATATATATTACATGTGTCAATTTTATTATGAATTTCAAAGTCTTTTTTTAAGTGCTTCAAGTTCATGAGAACTTTCTCGCAAAGGCCATATTCCTCTTTTGGCCATCCTAGGGGTTTGGAGGAAGCAACATTTTTAGAAATCTTCAGTGGCGTTGACCCTCCACTTTTGGCCAGACTCTTAACTTAGTGGTGTGAGGATATTTTCAGTAATTACAGAGTAACCAGGGAATGCTCAGCAGGAAATGTCCATAATACAATACACACACACACCAGGCACGGCTAAACAGATATAGCGGTTTCCTGGTAGTGTTTCTCTCCTCTGGAGTGAGTCATGCTTCTATTACTTCACCTTTTATGCTCAGAAGTAATACTTTGTACAGATTTCTAAGCTTTTCTCGGGGGGGTGCTGTGCTGTTTGTAAGCGGTAAAAAAAACAACGGGTCACAGAGCCAGGATGGACTCACTGGGCCTAAAATGATTCACAGACAGAACATGAATAACAAAACACACTGGACCATTATATGAGCTGAGAGAGGTGACCTTTCAGCGATGGTGCCTGAACATGGCAATGCAATGCTAACCAGCTGGTGCAGTATCCGTTTTCCCCAAGTCTTTATGTCCATCCCGTGGTGGCGTTCACATCACAGCACCCCAATTAAAACCACTCGGGATAGAAAACGTGTCTTTTTGGACTGATTAGATCTGAGCAGAAAATTCACAAGAACCTATGAAATATTTCTGATCACTGTACACATAAGTGGACAAGTATACGACAACCAGAAAGTATTAGAAAAAGTCCAGTAGCTTTCCCAGGACGTGTGTCATTTGCTTGCTTGTGGAGATCACTAGTCTGCGTAAGAGCCTTTAATCAGGTCACTGAGAGCCCAGGCCTCTCTGCTCCCACTCTACGCCCTCCGTCTGGAGAGCTCCGCCAGGGGTGACCAAGAGGGGCACCGCTGACCCAGATTAGGAAAGGGTAAGTGTGTGTGTGTGTGTGTGTGTGTGTGTGTGTGTGTGTGTGTGTGTGTGTGTGTGTGTGTGTGTGTAAGAGTGGGGGAATCAGCTGTGCATCATGTCTCAGTCTGCACCGTTCCAATTCATTAGCAGCACAAGGAGCAGACAAGAGAAATGAGGAGGGGTGGATTGTGTGCGTGTATTTGTATATGCATGCATGTGGAGTGGGTGGGGGGGCAGAGAAAGGAAGAATACAATGTCAGTGACAGAAGGAGAAAGTCACTGCTGCGGTTCATCTTAGATTATCAGGCACCCACTTGACCTAGAAACACATGACACACAGGTGCAGAGATACCCACCAGGGACCTAATGGCCTCTGTATGTGTGTCTCTGTGAAGCCTGACCAGCTGAACCCCTGCAGCATCCGCCACAGCGTCAGACCCCTCTACAGCTTTCTTTCTCTCAATTCCTCTCTTTCTTTCACAGTCTGAGTGTCTCTTTCTCCTTTCTGTCACTCGCCCTCAAGTGTGTTCCTCAGACATTTTCCACACCAATTTTCTCTGCCCCTCTCAGCTCGCTCCCTTCATTGGACTGCTTTCTCATCACCCAAGCAAATTTCCTGTTTGTATTTCTCTATTATGTTTCCCGGTCCATGTGTTCTTCATACAAAACCACATGTATTAACTTCCGTGGGGTCTGTGAGGAAGTTGGACAGCCATATTTGACCCTGAACGCCTCAGCTAGTAGATGCAAGTAGATGTCAGAATTTTCAACCAAACTCTTTTGTCTTAAAACTTCGTACCAATACCATTACATCATGTAATTGGTCACAAATGTTGGAATTAGTTTATTTCCATTTCGATGGTAGCTTGCAACCGCAACATGCCGGCTAGCACTACAGCAAGATAGATCAGTATAACAGACTTGGACCCCCACTCTTAAACTCTCCTCGTGGTACTGGCCACACTGTGTGGGTATGTCACATAAAGCGTGGATCAAGACAATCTTTAAATGCAAGGTCAGAACTCTAGTTCAAGTGAGTTTATAGTGCACCACAAATACCCCCTTTGCAAAAACTGCGAGAGGAACAGCTATTACACGAGAGCATTTGTATCAAAAATAATTATATAGTCATCATCTGGTAGTAATCAGCAAATAGTTGCCTGGATTGATTCTGGTTAAATGTTAAGATTGTAGCTCCACAATGGTGAGACCAAATGAAAACTGTGGATCAGACTCATTCTTTCCTAGCATTGTGGAGACAACTAGCAGACACAGCCAATTTGTGCTGTCTACAGAAGTGCATATTTTGCAACATTGAAAGCAGAGATTTGGGCCCAAAGACCTTCCATTAATGGCCAACCAGCTGTACAGTAAGCTCAGTGTCTGATGGAAGAGTGACTGTTGATGAATTTCTTGATTAAAGAAAAAGAATAAACCTACAGAATTCAAGTCCAAGCCCTTTTTTGTTTACAGTTGAAGACCAGTGGAAGGTGTTGTGACTAATCAGACCAAGTCAGACACCAGGTGGAGTTGGTGTAGATCCTAGCCACAGTCACCAGGTCTGAGTTGTGCACGGAAAGCCAGATGTTTATCCTCATTGGATGGCTAGAGAATAAACCAACTGTTCCAGTCTGTTGATGAAAATGACAAAACAGTAGTGTGACCAGCACCTGGTCTCCACCCGCCAAGCCGCACTCAACATTATACTCAGCTTGTTTTGGACCAGTGTGGTGATCATGGATTTAAATGGCCTTCTGTGGCTTGTCTCCCACCTTCTATACAGTTCCACTGCCTGGATGGGTTCTTGCATCTAGAGAGCATTATTCATACCCAAAGACATCAACAGGGCCACCTGTCAACATAGTTATGACAACTACCCTGTTCCCGCAGCGAGCAGCACAATATTTCCTTACATTACCGACTTCTGGATTTTTTTTAAACATAAACAGCAGCTCTACATGCTGTACTTCTGATGTATGTTTAATGGGACACATGCTGCTTAATCATTTGGTGCTCTCATTGCTGGACAACGGAAATTAATTCCCTATTCAGTAGCAACAAAGACCCAGAACCCCTGTTCACACACTCCATTCGGATATTCAGCAAAACAACAGAAAAAGGCACATAGTGGGCGAGTGTGTGACTCAGTGAATGACGTATGGGTAAGTTTATCTTCTGACATATTATGTACCCTCTCATCTACAAATCCAGCAGGATCATTATGCACAAGCTTGAACAAGAGACTCTAACATAGATAACAAGTGGCCAATACAAAACAACAATGTGCATAAAATGTCATGTCACTGCCTGGGTCACTAAGGCGAAAAGCTTGGGATCTGTAGGCTGCTCAAAGCTGATGGAGAAGACTGAGGCGTCTTTGATGAAGGACAGAGTGAAAACACACCAACAGTGCATGGCGTGTACTTGCACACACACACACAGACACACTTGGGATATAAAGAATTAAGTTTCACTGAGTTTCTTGCCACTTAATTATCCTCTCAAGATGAGTCTGCACTTGCAGATGAAAAAGATACCCTTCTGTATACAGAGCTACCTCTCCACGGGACAGTATAGAGGTTTATCTTTGCTGTCTTGTTCTGTTTCATCTCATTACCCTACACCCTGTTTTCGTGCAAAAGGAGGCACTTTGTTTATGTTAACACAAGGTGCTTTGAGAGATAAAGACGAGTGTGGGAGTGAGATCCTGCATGTGAAAACTGATTTTTTTTTTTCATAGAAGAAGAACTGATGTTAATATCAGACTGTATTTTTGCTTCCTTGATAGTAATTGAATTTTTTTTTTTTTAAAGTGAATTCAAATACCATCGGGAGAGAGAAAGAGAGAAGGGAGAAGAAGGGGTGCTGCTAATTATGCGTGGCGATTGTTGATGGCTTGATTGTCTGCGTCCAGCTGCATGGAGGAGCAGGGAGAGGGAGGGCGGTGAGAGAGGCAGACTCACTGACGCCGGGCTCGGAATTCTCCCATCCATTGAAAGAGAGACCCGATTGTGTCCGGGGCCTTTCCGACAAGCACCTGATCCCTGCCCAGACACACTAGTGCGTGTGTGTGCGTTTTCACAGATTTACGCACTAGGAACTCTGGAATCTACAGGCCCCTGGCAATGAGTACCACAGGAAAATGCTATACTACAATTTTTAACAAGACAGAAATGGCTCCTTGCTCTTTAAAATGACTAAGAAAGTCATTTCTGTCAGATTAACAAACGCCAAATCTTTACCCAGACCCTGTCACGACAGCTGGCTCGGTCAGCAAACGCAAACAATTATTTTCCCACCAAGCCTGGGAATTTCAAAGCAATATTTGTCCTTCCCTTCAGCAAATTTAAGAAAGATACTTTGGGTCAAAGTCTTGTTTAGATACTCAGCGCTGCTCACACAATATGATTTTAAAATAGTCTGGATCGAAGTCCCGTCTCACGGTTCAATGTGGTTTGCGCTAAAGTGAGGTCTCTGAATGACTCGTAATACAGGGTCAACTGCCGTGAGGAGGAGGGGGGTGCCACAAGGAAAGCAGCGAGTGGAACATCTGTTGAACCTCTGGGCAGATGGGACATCTCTGGGAGCATGTTTGTGCACAGATTTATAAGATTATGAAGTTTTTGTATTACCCAGCTATTTTAATCAGCTACTCCTGTAGCATGCGGAGGGATGTTCTTTTTTTTTTTCTTTTTTTTCAAATTGTTGCCACCTTCGCTACAGTTAAAAAGAGCCTATGATAAGTTTTAGTTCTCTGTGGTGGAGACTTTCAGAGTGGTTGCAAAATATCGCATACAGGCTACTTTTGTGGCACCCACAGACCACTGGGCAACACTATTGTTCAAATCATTTTTTTCTCTTCACACTGAAATGTTACATTTGGACTTCTTCATTAGGAACAGAAATAGAGAATCTACAGTGCTGTGCTGTAACTTTTCATGATTCATCTCTAGCTACAGTTGCGTATATCCAGCATTGCAAAAGCTGTGGATATTTAGAAATACTTTCCCTTCGACTTCTGTCTCGAGTCCATCTGTAGACCCAAGCAGAGAAGCGTGGACGCGCAGAGTCCGGTTAATGAGTGATAGAACCGCTCAGCCAATCCGATCTCCGAGCGCCTCTGCTTCCCTCCCTCCCCATGGTTCACGGGGGAGGGCGGGCCGTCTGCCAAAGAGGGGAGTGCGCGTCGGGGTGAATGGATGACGTCGGGAGGCTGGCGCCAGCATGTCTGGGACTGGCGCGTTAGATCAACACAGCTGGGCCGGGATAGGACACACAGCTGGCTCAGGCCTGCATTCCTCCACAAAACAGGATTGTGAGAAAAGAGGAAAATAAGACCCAAATAGGAGCAGAACGGGGCGTGCTTTGATGTAAACCAAAATGGAGCGACATTCTACATGGTTAAAATATAACTTTTATAAAGAGTCTCGCCCAAAAGAAGCCCGATTTTTACATTAAAGGACATCTTAAGGCACACAAGGCTTCAATAATAGGAGTGATTTTTCGTTATTCATGGCACACAGTGAGACTAAACAGTAGGCTGTGAACTATCACTGTACCCTAAATGGACAGCCGGGGAATAAGTGGATGAGCCTGTGATTCTTGGAAACTAATTTCCTCTGACCTTTTGCCTGTAATCGGTTATAAATTTCCAATATATTTGTATCTTTGTTAGGGAGTGTGTGTCCAAAAATGTGGAAGTTCATAAGATTTAATATAGAGCCTTTTTGTAGGGCCGTACTGATGTGCTGAAGCGATTCAGAAGCCTGTGAGAGAGGTGTTTCCAGGGGCTGGACATAGACACATTTCCTGAAGGTCCAGTGATCACGGATAACAAAGTGTGATGAAAGAAGTAAAAGTCCAACTCTAAACCACGTTCCTTGCTATTATTCACAAGGCAGAACCCCATAGGTAATAGAAGCCCTCATTTACACGGTATTCTTCAAAGTGACCTACTTTAAAACCTTTCATCTGTTTAAAATAAAGAGCAATATCAGAAAACGATAGCTTAAAAAATCGATTGACAATTCCCTTCAGGCATCCCTACCTTATTTCCTCATACCTTCCAAACGCTTCCCCAATTCCGTATCAGCCAATGGGATTAGGTTTATTCTTTACATTGGCCAATCACGAGAAAGGGGGCGTCTGCAAGCGTGTGCCTTATAAAAACCAAAGTGTACGCCGCTGTCACTGCACTGTAGCTGTTCAGGACACTGATCGAAAAGACCTCAGCAGGAAATCTTACAAGCCGAGTGAATCGCTCTAGTTTCACCTGCGTTTTCACCATGAAAGCCATCAGTCCCGTCCGCTCGGTGAGGAGCTGCTACAAGGCCGTGTGCTGCATTTCGGAGCAGAGCCTCGCCATCAGCCGGAATAAACACTCCTGTCTGGATGAGCCGGTGAGCGCCCTGTGCGACATGAACGACTGCTACTCCAAGCTGAAGGAGCTGGTTCCGAGCATCCCGCAGAACAAGTCGGTCAGCCAGGTGGAGATCCTGCAACACGTTATTGACTACATCTTCGACCTGCAGATCGCGCTGGAAGCAGAGGACACGGCCACGCCGGAGATGGTTTTGTCAATAAAGGTGAGGGGAGATGCGGGCTGATGCTGGTTCGCTTTCCGACATCCTCAGTCATTCGTCACGATCACTGGCAGGAATTTGCCTGCTGGTTATTTGCACTGCATGAATCTGGACTGCAGAGTCATTTAAAGTTCAAGGCCGTGCGCTGTGAATTTTCCAAAGTTTGTTCGCATGCGTACGTGCGCGCATCGCGCTGCTGTTCTGCTGTAGACCGCAGTCACACAGCAGCAGATGGTGCTCTGCGATGTCACACCTCTGCTCAGGCATTTATTAGAATATACTTCTGTTATTGCCAGCTGCTGAAACTTGCTTCTCTTCTCTGTCCTCTCCATTCAGACTGCGGACATTAGTCGCAATTTCTCCAAAGAAGAAGGGCGGTTGTGCCATTAAGATGGAGATGGCATGTTATGGTACGTATATATTCCTAATTTATATATATATGAGGCAAATGTTCCCTGAAGCAAATCATCATATCTTGAATTACTCCTTTTTACTTAAGTTCAAATAAATCTATAAATGCCAGAGAGAATAATGTAAGTACTGATATGCTTAAAAGTGAAAGTCTTCACTCCTCCACTTTCATTATGCTCGCCAATTAGACAGGCCAGTGATTGTGTAGTGGATTCATTGCTATCTGCCTGGGGTTAATGAAAGTTCCATGCTAGGCGCCAGTCTGTCTGCTCCCCTCTGCAGGGAGGGAGAGAGGGAGGGTGAGAGGGAGAGATCTGACTTCACTTTTCTTCCTTTCTCTCCACGCAGGTGCAGGGAAACACATGTCTCCACTTCACTCCGGGCAAGAGGACAAGAGGGGCAGAAAGGGTGGGATAGGTATTTGGGAGAGAAGGAGAAGAAGAAGGAGGAGGAGGGCTTGAAGAAAGAAAGAGAAAAAGTGGACTGTTTCCTAGATGAGTGGGGATCAACAGTATTGCATGAGCAAGAAAACAGAGACTCATTCTTTGGCCCCTGGACAGACAAATCAACACACCAAAGTAGAAGCCAGGATTGGAAAGTGAAAGCTACCAGCTTTTTATGCCTTCCTCTTAAAAAAACAACAACCTGGGATTCCTTATAGATAGTCGGAGGAATTGTTCTTCTTTTCTTTTCTTTTTGTATTGCATTCCAAACAAAAGTTTTTGTGGACACACAACCTGAACTTTGTATCCAAGTCTCATATCACCTCACACAATTATCACCCCCCCTCCCCCTTCCCCAAAAGCAAAACACATGTTTTCTAATAATCTTGAGAACTAATCAAACTTCTTAAGAAGGTGTACATATCTGCTGGGGGTGTGAAATGTGAATCAATATGGATGTTTCTTTTTCTTTTGTTTTTTGGGGGGGATTGGGAGTTTGCGTGTCTTAGGTATAATCAGAACTCTATACTAGAGTCAATTGTAAATGTTTGTAGGGATTGTGTTATTTCTACAGACAATGTGCTGTGAGTTTCATAAACTCTTTATTATAAAGTTTGCTTTGTATGTACATGTATGTTTTTATGTAATGAAATTAAAAAAAAGAAGAAGAATGTGAAACCGTTTTCCTGGTGTGGTGTGTTTGGTCTAGAAAAATGAATGAGTTTGAACTAGTCGTATTCTTCTGAAGACGATGGGGATGCTGACGTGACTTTCTGGCTTTGGATGACAGTGAAATGCTGATACAACAGGATGTATTTAGATGAATCTTGAGGTTGAGTGGTTGGAAATCAAACAAAGGGAGTTTCCTCTCAGTGTTTCTATTTTTCCAAAGAAACCAGTTCATAGCGATTGAATTTCCTAAATGGTGTAAAAGAGAGAGGATGTTATGTGATTGTAAAACTGTGCATCTGATCATTCATAAATCCTGTTAAAATGTCACCTTCATGACACCAGTGTATAGAGGTATGCTGCCTACCTAGAAAGCTAAAGCTACCACTCTTGAGGTAGCATTATACAATTTTTTAAAAAGAAGATAGGAAGATGTTTCCATGGTTTTTACAGAGAAGCTTTCCTTATGGAATCATATTAATTAGAGAGTGAAACAATGCATGGGAAGTATGACTGTAGACAACTGATTTCCAAAAGCTGAACAAACGCTTGGATCTGTGTGGAATTTCAGGAATTAGATGTTGACACACACTACCGGTATCTGTCTAGAACAATAGTTACACTGAACGGAAGTTTTGTACTTTTGCACTTTTCTTTCTTTGTTTGTTTTTATTTATTTATTTATTTATTTATTTATCTGAAAATAGAAGAAAGCTAACAACAACAAAACAACAAGGGAGAAGAGTTAAACATGATGACCCAATTCTAACCTTCCTCGTACAGCTAATAATGAAATAGCAACGCCATCTAGTGGTGCAAATGCGTTATTGGCTTTTCTCGCCGTAGGAAGTTATCACGGTGGAGAATATTTTGTGATACAAAATACAATTATTACTACCTATATGGATTTCATATTTAATATTATATATGTTATATACTTTTAAAATGCTCGTGTACGTTATTATTAATAATAACAACACCACAGCCTGAAGTTCAGGACAACAAGGTTACATGGCAGCTTAACTGCTATCAGACTAATAAGTGGACAGTATGCGTCATAATAAATAGATAATACGTAGATACAGTGCAATAGCTGAGCACACCTCAGCTGTAGATTCTATTTTGTATATATTATTTTTCTTCATTTTGTTTTCTTTTACTGAACGACAGTCTTTTTAAACCCTGTCTTGTTTTTATTGTGACATTCTTGTTTTTCTCTGTGCATACAATTTTGTTCAGCAATATATCAGTGATGTAGTGCTGAACGATAATAAAGGAATCAATAAAGGAATGCATTTTAAAATAACAGTGTTAGGATGGCTCATAGCAGGTGGCTTAAAATAGGAGGCTTGTGGTAGAGATGAGGTGCAGACCACCCACGTGTTTGTTCACCGTTCACCAAAGTTAAAAAATAAAAAATAAAAGCCAAAACATTACAAAAAATAAAACCACGTAGCCAGTGGTGGGACCTGGTTCCAGCAGGATGTTAACTGGCAGCAGTTAACCCAATTAACTGCTGCTAATTGGGTCTCAAGCCATAGGAGGCATACATGCTAAAGTAAAATAATAAACTGCACACAAATCTTTTCTAATAATGTTTCTTAACATCAAATCAATACTGTAAAAATAATTACAACTATTATTATGAAATATTTTCCCACTTGGCCTACCACCTAAAATCTACAATAAAACTATTATGGCTATTCATTCCCCTCTTCGATCACTAGGTGCTGCCTAGAACCTTTAAAAAGCACTTAGGAAGTCTTGGGACTCAAAACATTGGGAGAAAACACAAGTAGGACACAATCTTGTCATCAAAATAGTCACTTGGGATATAAATTGGCTCTCCTACCCATTAGGATACACACCAGGTAAATATCAAACCAGTATTTTCCACCAGTATAACCAAATTTATGCACATATTAACCAGTGCCAGCTGAAAGATTGCCAACAAGAAAAACCTACAGACAAATAACCAATAAAAACATGTCAAACTTTTTTGTACTTATTCTTTAACACCAATGTTAAACATTAATCATGTATGTTAATCTGGTTAAGTAATGAAGAAGACTATTGCAAGCAGCAAACAACATGAAGACCAGCTGCCAGTCCACAC
This sequence comes from Simochromis diagramma, assembly GCF_900408965.1. Classification (NCBI taxonomy): domain Eukaryota; kingdom Metazoa; phylum Chordata; class Actinopteri; order Cichliformes; family Cichlidae; genus Simochromis; species Simochromis diagramma. Next base: position 10,617,286 of record NW_024387030.1, read on the forward strand.
TAGATGGGGCTGTTGGATGAGGATGGAACCTCCTGACATCAAGAACTGTTGCTTTCAGTGTCAAAATGAAGCAGCCAACCTCAAAATGTAGGATTGCACAAGAATTTGAAAATGATTTTTCTTCTTTACAGCAGCACAGTAGACAAATGACTGACAAGCTGTCTCATGGCCAAGTAAGCCCAGTTCTCTTCTTATTTTGTGACAAATTCAGAAGGTGAAAAATCTGGAGTGGATTCCAATTGTTGAACTTGCTGGTGAAAGGTGCAAATCAGTAGTCTAGGATATTCTTAAAAATAATGAATACCCTGACAGGCTCAATAACATAGAAATTCCCAAAAGACTGAACTAGTGCATGATTATAGGATAACCTTCTTTGTTCAGAAAACACTGAAGACATCGTTGAAAACATTCTCAAACAGGTGGGTGTATCACTCTCAAGGTCTGTTATTAAATACAGAGGGTTTATAACTAACTACTGGTGTCCCTCCAGAACAATGAGGAGAGATTAGTCTTTGCCAGGAAACAGCTCAAAGAGTTTGTACAGTTCTGGGGGGAAAAAATGTTGGACAGATGAAACCAAGATTAACTTGTACCAGAATGATGGGAAGAGAAAAGCATGGAGAAAGAAAGGAATGGCTCACGATGGTGATAAATAAACTGGTATTATATCATGCTTTTCTACTTGGAGCACTCAAAACACTTTTTACTGTCATTCACCCAATCAAACACATTATTACAAGGGCTTTTTTTCTGTATACCTAAGCACCACGAACATTTGCTCTAACGTTGATTGACACAGCGGGGGTTCTCACCCGAGGATACTTCGATACAGAGTGGAGTAGTCTGGGATCGAAGCACTGACTTTCCGAGTAGGCAATCTGCTCAACTTCAGCTGCAGCCACCCATGACCAGAAGCATACCACATTGCCAAACATGGTAGAGGGGATGTTATGGGATGAGCATGTACAACAATTAGGCATAACATTATGACTGCCTGCCTGATATTCTGTTGACCATCCTTTTTGCTGCCAAAATAGCCCTGATCCATGGAGGCATGGACTCCACTAGACCCCTAAAGATGTGCTGTGATAACTGGCACTAAGATGTTAGCAACAGATCCTTTAAGCCCTGTAAGTTGTGAGGTGGGGCCTCCGTGGATTGGACTTGTTTGTTCAGCATATCTCACAGATGCTTGATTGGATTGAGATCTGGGGAACCATTTTTGCTTTGTGGCAGGGCGCATTATCCTGCTGAAAGAGGCCACACCCATCAGAAAATATAATTTCCATCAAAGGGTGTACATGTCTGTAACAATGCTTAGGTATTTGGTACGTGTCAAAATAACATCCACATGATGGCAGAACCCAAGTTTTCCCAGCAGAATGTTCCCCAAAACCTCACACTACCTCCACTGACTTGGCTTCTTCCTGTAGTGGATCTTGGTGCTCGCTGTTGTGCCAGGTGAGTGACACCACGTAGTGGGCTATCCATGTGATGTAAAAGAAAACATGCTTCATCAGATGAGGCAATTTTCTCCTCCAGTTCTGATGCGCACTTGACCATTGTTGATGCTTTCGGTAGTGGACACAGGTCAGCAAGAGCCCCCTGTCTGACACCTTTCTATCAGAACCAGCATCAACTTTTTCAACAGTTTGAGCTACAGTAGCTCGTCTGTTGGATTGGATCACACAGATCTTCAGTCCCCACATGCTTCGGTGAGCCTTAGCTGCCCATGACCCTGTCACTGGTTTACCACTGTTCCTTCCTTGGACCACTTTTAAAAGATACTGATCACTGCAGAACAGGAACACCCCACAAGAGCTGCAATTTTGGAGTTCTAGCCTTCACAATTTAGCCCTCGTCAAGCTTGCTTTAATCTTTGCCCATATTTCCTGTTTTTGTCAGCTTTGCGGACAAAAATGTTCACTTGCTTCTTAAAATATCCCACTCAAAAACAGGTGTAATGATGAGGAGATAACCAGTGTTATTGACTTCACCTGTCAGTGGTCATATTGTTATGCCTGCTTGGTGTATGGCTCTAAGTGGAACTAGATCACTAGTGTTTATCGATTGTATGAATGCCGATATAAGCAGCATGAATTCTGAAATGTGCATTACTATACTCTCTGCTCAGATTCAGTCAGATGCTGCAAAACAGATGAATGATGACCCAAAAGCATACAGCAAAAGGTACCCAAGATTTTCTCAAGACAATGAGATATCAAGGGCTAAGTTGGTCACCTGACTGGCAACCCCATCTAGCATGCACTTAGTTCACTAAGTACAAAAACAAATGCAGAAAGACCCATAAACAAGCAGCAGCTGACATTTCTGCAGTAAAGGCCTAGCAGAGTGTCTCAAGGGAGGAAAAACAGCATTTAGTGATGTTTTCTGGTTCTACTTCAGTCATCACTTGCGCCGTTACTGAAAATAGAGGACTCTGTATACAAATGGCTATAAATAGCACAGCCATTTGGGGGTGTAGGCAGCAAAGCTACAATAAATGTGTAACTGTCCCAACACTCATTTAACTCCACGTGAGTTTCATAAAACAAATTCACAGTTTGATACACTGAACACATTTTGAAACATCACAAATTTTGATGTGACAGAGAGAAACATCACTAGTGATTTAAAAAAACAAAAGAAACAAACAACAAAGTTAAAAGTACAAAATGTACATCACTAGAATACTGTGAGATGTTGCATGTCATGCAGTTGGGATGAAACATGAATCTAAATTTCCAGTATTGCTAGTTATGCAAGAACACCTACAAATTGTGCAGGATTTTGTGTGAAAGAGGAAGAAACATGAGGGTGGGGATAATATACGTTGCACTCTGTGGGCATCCAGTGCAGTAACAAAGCAAATTTCTTTCATCTGACAATTAAGAATTATCTCCTGATCTCTAATCCAGTGTAATAAGGAGGCAACTGTGTCAGCCTTTTTCTTCACCCTCGGTTTTTTAAAGGCACAGATGCACAACAAACAATCATTTTTGTTGTGCATTCAAACCACTTTCAACTTTGATTATTTCATTCAAAATGCAGTTCAGATTGACGCCGGACAATGGGGCTGCTTTGGTGGAGAGTCTACTTTGTCTTGGCCAAGGGGGTCAAGTCATATGGCTTGAGTTTGGTTGCTGCTAATGGGGGAGGGGGTGTTTTCTTTCAATACCTCCTCTGAGCCAATAAGCAGGAGTGGTACTGAGTGAATCCAATTATCATCTATAAACCTCCTTGTAACAGAGAACAATACACTTTGATCACATGGAATACAATAAAGCAAAATTGTCTTTATTGTTTACAAAAAACATACAGTGTATATTTAATTATATTTAAAAAATAAAAATTGTGAAAAAAACTTTCCAATCCTTTCTTGCCCTGATTTCTAATACACATATTTTATTATGTCCTGATTACCCAGAGAGCAATTTGGCACTATTTGAACATACTGTACATGATTGCGCCGTTTGCAGAATCAGACTTCATTTTAAAACACTGCAAATTTCATATAAACATATGAAGTTAATGTTTAACCGTTTTTGTAATCTTTGACTGTCAAGGAACTGAACTGGGATGCTGTAAAATGCAAGTAAGTGGTTACAAGTGGAGTTAAAAAGGTAATAAAAAGTGCTCCAACAACAATAATGCGCCTCTAACGTGTGATTATAAAGTCTGGGCTGGTCATTGTCTCCATATCCAGCCTGGCAATGAAAGAACACCATGTCTTGATGTGTGCTCCTGTCCCTTTAAGCAGATCACTCCCATCCCCGTACAACTGTTTTATGCAAATTAGACAAGCTGAACGTGTCATGAGCCAATCAGAAGCGGCTTTCAGCCGCGGGAGATCCGAATTTCGCGGGATGAAGTTTGGCGGTAAAAAGACTGCTCTGCCCCATCTCTTGCCCCCTTGTATGGAGAGAGGAGCTCTGAGGTGGACGGACAGGAGTGGCATACTGGGTCGGATTCAGCACCAGAGGGAGTCACAATCATTTGTTAATCTCCAGCTGGAACCGGATCTCAGTGAGACCTGGAAGCCTTGGAGAGTTAAGCTTTAAAGTTCTGGACGTTTGAAATAGTTTATTTATTCAGGAAGCTATTCTTTATAACTGGTAAGGCAAGTTTCCTCTACACTGTTACAGGACAAAGGATAACAACACCGACCAGCCTGTTAAATGTACTAAGGATAAACGTCACATTATAACATATAAGCCTGTACTGCATGTGTAATTCATGCGGCTTGCAGCTAATTCGGCAGTTTACGCTGTGAAAGTTGCTTTTGTTTTGTTTGTGTGTGTTACAGTATTGGCAGTTAATATATTCATAGAGGTCCCGCAGTAAGCGAAGCTTGCTGAGCGATTCAGTGTGCTCAAGTACAGGCACACTTCTGCCTTCGCCTCACCGGTCCGGTTAAATTTAGTCTACTCAGGAAAATGATGCGGATGCCTAAAGGCGTCTCGCCGGCATCGGCTCGGCAGGCAGTGGGGCTGCCTTGCTCTCAGCAGAAGATGAAGCTTTTGTCCACCGGTGGAGTGAAGACCGACTTCTTCCTCACCGGACTGTCCAGTCCGCAGATGAACACGGTACCGGCCGGATATTTCACCCAGATCTGCAACACCAGCGTGGCCGAACAAAGAGCCAACAGCCTGTATTCAACCCCCCATGGACCCGAGGTTAAACCCATCAGATCATCCTCCGGGCGACTGCCGGTAAATAATCACACAAATACAAGCCTGGGGTCGTGTTTCCTTACTGTTTAATATCCAGCGAATGATATGCATATGTCCGGGGGAGGAATATTTAACTTTTTTCATTGCTATGCATGTTTGAGAAGGGTGCATTCAGATATGTTTTGACGTGATAAGCCACAGAGGGGCCACTGTGGCTGCTTCTGCTGATGTGCATGACTGGTGTCTTCTCTCTTTCTTTTTTTTTTTGCTTATCCATGCCAGGCTGTGTGACATCTTCTCCCGCAGTCCAGCTGTAGCTAAGACAAGGCCAGACGCCTTGTTCTGTGTTTGATGGTTTTGATGAGCCAGTGGGGGTGCTTAGAGAGAGGCCCCACTCTCTTGTGCCCAAATAACGAGTGTTTCCCCCTCCTTGGTGCAGCAGAGCTAGTTTTTTTTTTTTTTAATACAAGCAAACAATGCAGGGGCTCGACCAAGCTGGAGGAAAGACACTTAAGGCAAATTCATAGCTTCCCAACACTTGTAATGGGAGATAACACACACAACAGATGCTCCACCCTCACTTCCCATTATGTCAAAACAGGGTCTGTGTTGGACTGTGGGAAGGAAGCATAGGTCAGAGGTCATAACCACAGAACAGGTGTATTTTCTGGAGTGTGAAAGTATTACTATCAGAAGCCCTAAAGCATCACCAATAAGTAAAGGATTAACCTGTTTTGTAAAACACATACACAGTTGGCTTTAATGATGTTAAGTAATGTCGTTCATTTTAAACTCGAATGCTGAAGATTATTTGAAAATCCTGATCTGAGAAGATTGGATGACACTCAGCAGCTTTTTAGTGCTCCACACCTGTTGTTGTTTGTTGTATTTGGTGTCTTTATTCCAGCTGACTCGTCAGCCCCGGAGTCTTTTTTTAGATTTAATGAATTGCAGTAACGCTAAAGGGGTTAGAGTGCGTACAGGGTTTTCAAATCTCATGTCAAATCCCCAGCCCTAATAGGCCCTTCAAGAGGATTAGATGGATATAAGTAAAGTGAGAAATAGGGTACCACCTGGCATATCATGTGCCAATGTGAACCTAACTGCTGTCAAAGTGTGTATGCATTGTTGGTTTCTAGAAATATTACGTGCATTCACGCTTGATAACCTGGTTTTCCCCTTGAAATCCAACCTTAAAGTTTGGCCATATAAGTGGTCCATACTGGATTTGATGTGGTTCAGTAGGCTTTATGACACGACCCCCGTGTACGCAGTCATGTCGCCTGTGTTTTTGTGCATGCACACTGTGACCACGGTAACTTCTGTTTTCAAGGGATTTGAATATTTTCAGTTGTTGCACATTGTCACAGGTGCACGTTTCAATTTACCAGAAAAACAGGAGCCTAGTTCGGGTTGACAGAAGTGACGGCACGGTTGAAAATACGGATGAGGTTTCAAAAAGCTCTCTGATTAAGAAACTTCCTCTGGATCACTTCAGTAATTTGGGTAAACTTAATCAAAGGGAGTGAACCCACCTTAAAGTTTCTGTTTTTAAACTTATCATTTTAAGTGATTTGATTCCCGTGTCTAGAAATAAGTGGTACAGTGGGCTTTAATGATGTCTGAGCGTATTCCTTCTATTATACGTTAGTTTTGTTGCACTAATATATATTTATGATTTTGACACAAGGATGTCATTATCATTATGATTGGGTTTGAATGACTAAACGTCACGACATTTGAGTTGCTCTTGTATGTGTTGCGATGGCTGGTGGTAGCTATCTTGCAGGATACATTTGATGTGATGATATTATGAAGTTTTATTGACGACAGTAAAGAAGCTGAAGATAATAATGTGTTGCTGACACAGCTGTTTCAGTGCATGTTCAGTCATGACTTCTCTGTTTGCAGGAAGTGTGGCCTTTTCATGTACTTACAGCTCACTTCCTTCAACCTATACAACATTATAACCACAGCTTTTTTCTTTAAGCTTTCCTTTTTTTAAACTTTGACTGGGAAACCAGATTCTAAAGCTTAGCATTTATTTATTTTAAGTACAAACAATCTAAGCACATACAAAGTCACACACTTTTGTAGGCACCTACCTACAAAAAAAAAAAAAAAAGGTTAATATTTGACTGATTTTAGTAAACTTCAGCTGCAGAGATCCAGTCTTTACTTATTAATCTTACCAACTCTAGAAAAAGGCAACGTATCAGCTATTGGCATGTGAATTTTAACCAGGGTGTGTAAACTGTTGATAAACTGTTGTCTCTGCTTCCTTTCAGCTCGATAGGGATGTAAATGTGTTACAGTATTCAGACCTACAGCCAAAGTCCAGGGAAGCCCTTTTCTCTTATTGGACTGCGGATGAATGAATTTGTCAGTTTAGGCAAAGTTCAGTACAGTCAAACAGCGGTATGGCAACAGGATGCATCTCCATAATATTCACCAGGAACAATGTCCCATTTATTCCCTGCTTATGTGACGTACTCGGAGTTTCATGGAATGCGCACAATCCACCACAACTGAGTGATTACGGATGTCAGCTAATGCCTTAGTCTTTCTCCTTTGGTAATTTTTAGGAACACAAACGTCTCCTGCAACCGACCTTCAGCTCTGGTTTGACCTTTTTTGAGCCCCTAGGGTTAACAACCCATTCAGGCTAATGCTTTGGTGGGATATTGGACACAGTACCAACTGTATGCATTCTCTCTATTATCTGTTTTGTTGGTGTGTTTTCCATTTAACCCCAGCTTCAGGCAAATACCAGCCCTACAGGGCGATGCTCTCTATAGGGGGAGTTTTGCATTTCAAAGCAGCTTACCCTCATCAGGCAGGCAAGCCACAGTGGGGACGGATCCACACCTCTGTTTAACCGCTTAAGAGGCTGTTGTAGGGCAACTTTTGTTTTTCCTTTATGTCCAAGGGTGTGGTAGTGAAGGGGCTCGGTACAGAGCGGTAGGTACCTGTAGGCATACTGAAACTTGCCCTTTGCCTGGATGGAATCTAAGTCTGGTGCAGCCTGACTAGCAAGATCTGTTTGTTTGAGGAGAGGCCCGACTGCAGAAGCCCTTCACGTGATTATGATTACATGCGTGGAGTTTACAGCACAGCAGCAGAGACGGCGGGAACCGGCCAAAGAATATACAGCAAACAGAAGGGGCCACGTGCAGTAGATGGGCGTAACTGGGCAATCAGGCAGGGTGAGGTTATAGCAAACGTGAGTGGCGTGATACTGCCAGTCTTTGAGATAACGTGCTAATAAGGAGGGCAGCTGACTCGGGCCTCTCCCATCGTCCCTTATAGCTGCACCATACGTATGCGAGAGCTAGTTTTAGGGTGTGAAAGCTTTTGGATTCAGATTTTCACAATGTTGTGTTCTAACACCTTAAAAGTGATGTGTGCTAGGCGGCATACCTGTGCGCTTTCTGTAAAATGTAACCATTTCTCAATAGCTGCACTTCTTCTTTCAGTGGTCTGTTAGTCTGTTAAGTGAGGAATTTAAAAAATAAAAGGTCTTTCCTCTAAATGACTTTGGGTTTGTGTAATATGGTTGAATCACCAGAGAAAGCACTCATGCAAATGAAGGAGCACCCAAGCCCTCACTCTGATGTACAGCTGCAGGGGGAAACCGCTGGTTCCATTCTTACAAGTCATCATGCATCAGGCTATGACTCAAATTGTACACGTGCATTAAAAAGTTTGACTTGACACACGTTGACCTGCTCGTTTTAAGTCATAGAAATGAGAAGTCTTCAGCCTTATTTGGTCAAAAAATGCGACGTTTTTTTCTTTGTGCTGGGACACTGAGTCAATGGAAAGCTGTGGCAGTTTTTCTCTGGTTAAACCACAGCTGTCACGGCTGTAGGCAGTCCAACTGGTATCATCTGCTTCCTTTCTGCGACTCCAAGTGTTTGATAGCGACTTTCACGACCATCGACCAATGAAAACTCAAAGTTTGAATCGTGCAAGAGGTCGTTTTAGAGGCAACAGTGAGCATTTTGTTCTTCGGTAGCTGTTCACCGTCCTGTTGCGGGTGTCTCTGTATGCCTGACTGTGTGTTTTAGGGATTAAAATCTAGCCTGCCAACAGCACGGGGCTGCTCCAGATGTCACGAGTCAACAGGTGGACGTGTTAGGGAGAACACTGGGGGACAATGGCAGCCTTCATTATCCCTTTACTCGCACATGCGTAGGCACATCCACACGCGGTAACGTGAACTCCCTGCTTTTCCCGTCTCCGAAAAAGCAATTTCCCTAAACCTGTTAACTAAAACAGTTCACTGGCCGCATGTACGCCGTCGTGGCAAAAGGGATTATTCGTGAGGAGACACGGTGAAAGGAGTTTGTGAGATCTAGCCATGCACTACAAATTACCCAGCAGCCAGAGTGTGCTGAGGTGAAATTGCCTCACTAGCTCAGTCATTGTGTTTTTGTGTGGGCAGTTGTTGGATTTCCAACTGACAGCAAACGTTCTCGTCCACCGTGAACTTTTGATGATGACAGCATATCTGCACGTGGGGCGTGGTGGTAATTTCCTAATCCTTAAGAGAGTAGCGCTTTCACTTCAGCTAAGTAGGCCAGTGGATGGCGGGAAAAAAAAGCAATGGTCATTTGAAGATTTTATATTGGGTTACAAAGGTTGTTCATGTGCTTTTGATTGTATGATGCATCGCTGTTACGGTCAGATAATGTTCTGCTTGTGTGCGCGCGTGTGTCTCTGTGAGGAGCCTGTGTGCTAAGCACAGAAGGAAGAGGGTTGAGAGGGGGGAGGAGAGGTCATTGAGTGATTCCAGGGACTTCCTGACGTATGGCAGGCAACGAGTCGGGCCTATAGACCTCCCGCTTCTGTTGACTGCAGACAAACAAAATCAGCCCCTGTTGAAGTGCTTGGGAAAGTGTGCGTGTGGGGGGTGCTTTGTTCCTGCACTTGAGGGTTGTTGGCACATTTACGACACGGTACTTTTAAACAAGCCCCTGTTTAGCCGTCTAGCATTCATGCTACTGTTCTACAAAAGGTCTGGACTTGCCCTACAAACTATTTGATTCTTTCAGCTTTTTAACTAGCCATTATTTAAAGTCAGTAGGATGAGTTAAACACTTCCATAATGTGCTTTTGTTCAGCCTACACTGGGATTGGAAGGATTTCAGTCTTATACACCCTTTATATTTTCTTATGTAGTGAAACAGCAGTTAATACAGAGGAAGTAGTAGAGCTGTAAGTCACACCTGCTTTGTAACATTTGCATCTTTTTGTTAATCTTTGATAAACGTCTTCCCTTTAGGCCAAGAGGAAGCTGGATTTAGAAGACCCTCTGTATCTGCCAGAGTTTCGTACGCCAAAAGGAAAATGCAGCATTGCAGCACGGATACCAAGCCCAAGGAGTGAGTAGACTGTACATCTTTTGTTGTGTTTGTGTACAGCCCTTCGTGTCTGCTGTGACGGTGTTGAAAGTGCTCTATGAATAAAGTTGGTGTGGTGTGGTACACATCAGTGGGTGGAAAATATTTTTTGTACTGTGCAAAGGGAAGAAGCAGTTCAACATTAAAAGAAAAGAATAAGAGCAAACAATGAAAAGAAGTTGATTGTACGGTACTCTTTAGCATTAATCTGAACCCAGGCAGGGTGGGTAATGCCAGGTTCGCATGACACGACCTCAGCCTGATTGCGTCCTGAACCTTTGGGTTGTGAGCAAACACATGTTTGCTATGGGTCAAACTGACATGGCAGGAAGACTACTGCTGAAGTATTCCGCAATAGTTTCCTCACTTTCTGCGAAGTTCACCCATATGAGCACAGAGTGCGGTACCAGCAGCTCAGTTGCGTACAGCTTTACACATAACAGATAAAAAAAAAAAAAAAAGCAATGGTGTAGCCAGGAGTAGAGAGCCAGTATCATAAACTGGCTTGTTGACATTCTTTTCCTAGAATACACAAGCTAGCGCCTCCTTCCCAACGACATCTCAAATCTCACAGCTCAGCGGGAATGACGGATCAGGGAGGAATGTGCGGTCTGCCGTGTCTCTCAGTTATGAAATTGCAATGTCTTATGATTGTTTGATGGACAATTCTCTGGAATTAAGGAGCCCTGAGAATATGTTATTACTAACATTATCAGACCTATTGATCCATTTTCTATCACCAGTGTGGTTATATGTCATTGAGTCACGGGGAGAGCACAGTAAGCAGAGATGCCAGGACCTCTTTCACAGTATTCCGGGAGAATACTTTAGTGTTCCCAAGACAACAGAGGGCCATAATCTCCGATGTGCCCCGAGTCTTACACAAAGATTCCCACCAGCTGGAGCTGCCTAAACCACCTAAACTTGCTCTTTGATGCAGAGGAGCAGAGACGTCCAACTAATCAAGACTGATTATTAAACCTGTAGCAGATTAAAGCAATATGAAGACACAGTCATCGGAGACAGATGCTGTTTCTGGTTTACAATACCGTACCCATAGCTCTTATTTTCATATTTTCCGTGCGAGGAAGAAATATTGCTGTTTGGAGGATTATTTGTAATTTCGAACATGATATCAAACATAGAAAGTAAAACATAAAGGCAGAAATAAATCTAGTTGACACATTCCAATAACTGTTTTCATGTTTCACTGTTGTCAACAGCTTGTATGACTAATACAGTAAATATTTGAATCAGTGATCTCTCCGCCAGCTCATCAGCCAAATAAAACACTTGAATGAATTAGTAAAAATCAGAGTTGTGTAACTCAAGCACATTTCTAGTCTTATGCGCTACTTTTCTGTGTGTTTCCTCGCAGCTCCAAAATCTCCGGGTGAGCGGACGCGGTACGACACGTCATTGGGCCTGCTGACCAAGAAATTTGTGGGTCTCATTGCTGAGTCTCCTGATGGAGTCCTTGATCTGAACTGGGCCACTGAGGTCCTGGAGGTCCAGAAAAGACGCATTTATGACATCACCAATGTTCTAGAGGGAGTCCAGCTTATCAGGAAGAAGTCAAAAAACAACATCCAGTGGCTGTAAGTAGAAATGCAGAAGAAGGTTAAGTAGCAGGAATAGTGGGAGGTTTATCAACTGCGTGTAGCTCACAGAAGCAAACCAGGGACTGCGTAACTGTTAAGTGAAGCCTTGGCATTTAGGGTTCCTTACAGACTTTCACAATAATGTTGGGCAAAGCATGGGCAGGACTGTTGACAGCAGCAATTTGGCCTTATTAACAAAGCTGTGTAACATAGTGCAATGCAGCTTGGTTCTTTTTGCTCGTGTCAAACAGCTGAGACAAGATATTAATATCTTATAAAAGTTTGCTTTTATAACATATTTACTCTAGATTTTATAATGATTTACAAAGTAGTGTTTTTATGCTGCACAATTTCTGGACTAATTAGTAAAAAAGATAGATGTATAGACATTTGCAAAAAACCTACCGATTGTTTTTGAGTCTATTTATACTGGGCTTTGATTGCATTCTAAAAATGTCTCCATTGCTTTTATTCTTCATGAAGTATTAAAAGGAAGAAAAACTTCATACTGGTACTCGCTTGTCTGCCCCCTAGTGGCAGTCAGCAGACATTGCAGTGCCAGTTGTAGACACTACCTAAACGTGTGGAGTTGTTTTGACTGTTACAGACTTTTATTATTCATAGACGTGTTTATTGTGTGTATGTGTGTGTTTCTCCAGGGTTGGAGACGTGTTTGAAGGTGGAGCGGGTGGAGGGGAGAAGGCCCGTGCCCTGAGGAAAGAGCTTGGAGACCTAGAGAGAGCAGAGAGATCTCTGGATGAACAGATTCAGTCCAGCACCACACAGCTCAAACAACTCACTGAATATAAAGAGAGTCAGAGATATCCTTTACATAGAGCACCGTGGTTATCCACGTCATTCTTTCATGATCTCCGTTTCCGCTTGTTGGCATGTTCCGCTGTAGCTTGCTTGGTTGAGTAGGTAACGCATATGCTAAAAGGCAGCAGGGGCGTTCGTCTTTCCCTACTTTACTATCAGATTCCTACTAATATCTTGCCAGATATAGCCAAAAAATAATAAAAGAGAAAAAAAGACAAGCACACACGCACGTGTATTTAAATTCCACTGTTGTTACCCTTAACCTCATGATCCACATTGGGCTATGTGACGTATCAAGACATCCGCTCCATCGGCAGCCTTCAAGACCAGACAGTCATTGCTGTTAAAGCCCCTGCAGAGACCAAGCTTGAGGTGCCAGACACAGCAGGGGTGAGATTTGGTTTATGTTTCAGTTTGTCCCCTTAACCCCTCCTTCCTTTAAATTGTGCATTTGTCCTGATGTCAGATTGTTTTGATAAATAATTGCTTCTTCTCTTGTTTCCTTACAGCAGGGGTCTTTGCAGATCTATTTAAAGAGTAGAAATGGTCCCATAGAAGTCTACCTATGTCCTGATGAGGGTCTTGAAGAAGCTAGTCCTGTTAAGAGCGTTGTCACTCCCAAAAAGGAATTCCCTCAAACGCAAGACCCTCCCGCTGCAACCCCAATAGGACCACCGAGTTACAGCGTCAAAGAGGAACCTGTTGACTGTAAGCTTTGAGTTTTGAACAGAATACCACCTTTATTTGAGCTACCCTTACTTTGATCGTACCCGTGCACTAGTCATAGACTGCATCTAGTTTTGCAACTAGCATTAATTTAGTTTTACAAGTTTTACAAAGTGATTTTATCCCAAGGCTTCCAGAACATTAAAAATGAATTGCACCTCTTCAGCTGGAGCCAGTCCAAAGATCAAATAGCACCATTAAAGCAGAAAGGTCACACTTCTTTTTGGCGGTTTCATGCGATGCCATGATAAATCGGTGACAAATTAAACAAATGGCATGTTATTTAATCTGCTTTAGTTTTGCTTGTTTGGTTGTTGTATTTTGTTTTGCATTCTGCAAAAAAATCTTGAACTGTTCCTTTAACTTTTTCATTATTTAACCCCTCAGCTGAAAGCATAAAAAACAACAAACTCAGGGAGTATGTGCACAAGAGTAGAATAAAAATAGAACTTGTATGAGGATAAAAGATGTAAAAACTATTCCAATTTAGGAAGCTAAAAAGAAAAGTGTAGCAGTACACCACCTCTCTAAATGTTTTTTTAATGCAGTGCCCTTAGCACAAAATTAATTCCCAACGCTTTCTTCAACACAGCCAACATTTCCGCAGCAGCTCCAGCCGCCTCCTCAGCTGTGACCTCCACGTCCTCTCTGCTTGACGTAGAGGGTCTGCTGGGTTTGCCCCCGAGCCTGCTTCAGATAACCGAGGACCAGCTTCCTGGCACCTCCTTCACTTCAGACCCCAACACCCCCTTTGTCAGTTTTTCTCCACCTTTGGACCACGATGACTACCTCTGGAGCCTGGAGGACAGCGAGGGAGTGTCAGACTTCTTCGACACTTACGATCTCGGAGATTTGTTGAAAAGCTGAGGCTTAGATGAAGGGATGGGGCGGAGAAAATTCAGGGAGAAGAAGGGTAATATTTAATCGAATGCCTTCTTGGGACAAACTATTACACTATGAAGCCATCTGTTTTAATGTCCGATGGAGGAATCAACTTCTTTGTTTAAATTATAAAGTGAAAATATTTGTATATATAGTAAATTTGGGCAGTAAGTCGAGTAAGTCTCATAGAAAGCAGGAGTTATTGTTTATGTCGTATTGTCAGCGAAAGAACTGATGATGCATTTGTTTATCAGTCATTGTTTAGTGTGACCAACTCAGGAATTTTTTTTTTACCCCTCGTTTCCAAAGTCTAAATAATTGTTTGTACCACTCTTTGGCCCATAGGGGGCAGCATTGTATAATGTCAGCTTTAACTGCCATGCAGCTTTACAGGATTCAATCACTGGATCAAAGTAAGCTAAAGCCATGAAGAGCCATACACACAGGGTCTGTTTGCAGTGTTTTCACCACTGATCAAATTAAGCTGTGAATGAACTTCAGTGTCGATATGCATCTACAGCTCGAGAATACACATCAGGTGAGATCTCAGCATAGATTTTAGACATTAAAAGTGGTTTTCAAAGGTGCTCATGTTGCTTCTTTCATGCCTTAAGCTTTGTGTCAAGCCTTGTGTGCCTGAATGTGCAGGCTGTGACCCAGAGTCGAGTCAGAGGTCATGACAAATGGTGGCTATTTTTTTTTCTTTTTATCTCTTTGAACATGTACAATCTTTGAGCGACGCCTTGTAGGTTTGGCAGCTTTGTTTCAGTTGTTGCTCTGTTGAGTTTAATAGTTGTCTTTAACTGAGTGGTTTTAATTTATTAGTGTAAAGCTACTATTGTATTTCTTAGGAAATAACCCAAAACGAATTAAATGCAGCATCTGTGTTGCAAGGGGGGTGAAGAGGGGTGGGTGATGGGGGAGAGGAGGGGGTTAATTGATGTAAATGAGGTGTAATTAGAGGAGCAATTTCTTTTTGCGCTAGTTTTAAAATGAATGAACTCTGTTACTTCAGCAGAAACAGAAACAATGAGAAATTTGTCTTTGCTGTTCAGGTTTTAGGCCCACAAATACTTTCCCTGCCTGCTGCGGCGTAACACTTTTACATGTCAGAGATGTGCTCCTGAGGATGGAGTAGCTCTGACTTTAATCTGTTTGTTTGTTTTTAAAAAGCGTTTTTGAAGTGTTCTAGAAATATAAAATTTGGTATATTTTTGGCTTTCCCTCTACACTGCAGAGATAAGCTAACTGTCCTGTCCTATCAAAACTTGAAATTGAGTGTTGTGGTGCGTATTTGACAGCTTGGGAAATGGTTGTTGTGCGTTTGTGCGTGCAGGTTTTTTTACAATGTAGATTAGAGAATTGTGAATTCAGATTTTGTAGTGTGTGTGTGTGTGTTTTTTTTCAATGAGCATTATTGTTTTTGGTATTTGTACATAACTTGTTTTGTATTTATACCTATTTTTTTCTAAATTTTTTTGGACTGTTGTAAGTCATTCAGCACTTAATGATTTGTAATATTGTGAAGTTATTAAATAAAATATACTGCAGCCATTGTTTACACATGAATTTGAGTTCCTCTTTTTTAATCATGTCAGAAAAACCGGAATGCGTATGAATTGCTTTGTATGACGTGACTCTTGGTTTGATATTCTGATGTATCGCTAATTCTTCGACATCTGTGGAAGCCATATGAAAGTTTAAACAGTGCAGGCACTGATCTAATATAAAGTGACATTTCCTAAAGAGTGACAATAAGTCTGCATCAATAGTTACAACGAAACTGAAACAGCTATAAACACATTCAGACAGGTGCACAAAGGCACCCATCATTCTTCACAAGCTTGTTGCTTTGGAAACCGCTCACAAAAGGGAGCAAGCAATCAGCAGGTCAAAGTTCAGTGGGTCACGCTGCAATGGTGTGTTGGGGGTGAAAAATCTGCAAGGAAAAACTATGTCATTAATTTTAGTCAAAGCACATTGCTGCAAGTTAGAAATGCAACTACAAGTTTCTTCAGAGATCGGTACGGGGTTTGTGAACACTTCTTTAGGAATAACTAAGCTCGCATGGAACTCCAAGGAGCATCCACGTGACTTTTATGATCAACACGAAGTTTATAAAGCTTTATACTCCTTACAATGTAGAGAGAGGGTGTGAGTAACAACAGTTTGTGCTGGTTCTCTGCAAACTGTTTGTTAACGGAAACTACAGAACAGCTCGTGTTCTGAACAAGAGATCTTAAACAAGCATGTCAGGCATCACATGACAGCCCTGGCTGCAGGGTTTGCATGCTATCTAAAGAGCAAGCTACCTTGTTTCTGTTACTGCTACAGCAGCAATCAGCTGAAGTAAATCTTGTCAGCTGGATCGTTTAATTGCAGAAACTATAAATACCTCTTTCTGACTAATGTTCACCAGTTTGCAGCACGTACCCACACAGTCCTTTAAAACACTACATGTTGTTATTTACGGCTCCAGGATGAGGAGCGGTTCTGCTTGGTTGGGAAACTTTGGGTGGACTTATAACCTATTAGTTACATGGATAGTATCACTCGTACGACTCAGATGACACTATGACACGCAATTAACATCGATATGAATCACAAACAAGTCTGTCTACCTGTTCCCACTCTGCAAAACCTTTTGTTACCATACCAACTGTAATAACAGGTACACTGGCATTGGCGTCTGTTTGAGGGTGGAGTAAACATTGTTGCCTGCCCAGAAGCCAGACCATGGAGAACCTGCATGGAATGGCCCTGGACCGACAGTGCTCAGTCAGTAAGTCACAGATGATGTATTTTTCCAAAGCAGCAGCTGTCACTTAACGTCAGAGCTATTATTTATTTTTATTTTTATTTTACATCAAAGCTGCTCTTCAATGCAGGTTCTTGAGGCAAATTAGTTTCAATGGGGCTCCAGTCCTATTCAATACACCTCATTTGCCTATTCCAGTGAGAAACTAAAGCCCTGTGTTTTGCAATAAATCAACTTTACTTTGTCTCCCCAGTCCCCCAATTTTCAGTCATCCATGTCAACCAGAAGAGGGGGTATTTTACGGTAAGCCCGGTCCCCCCCTGTCCTGACAGGGGTAGTAAATTGATAGCAGTGCTAGTGGAGCTGAGTCAACAAGCAGCAAGATGAGGGAGATATTTTTTAGGGGGGGAGGGTGGCTGGAGGCCGGGTTCATAGAAGAACCTTATCCTGCTCCTCTGGGCTGCTGGGAAGCAAGAAGGGAAATCCGGGCAACTCTAATCTTTACTGGAAGATGTTGCTGTAACCTCCAACACCATGTGTGTGCGTCACAGAGAAAGAGAAGCTGTATTCGATGTACATCACTTCCTCACTGCCAAAGTTTCCCTGCTCGCAGTCTCTGAGAGGAGTTTGCTCTAACACAAGAAATGATGTGGCATGAAAGGGAAGCAACCAGTTAAATTACCCTTAAGAGGGGAAGAAGAGAGTTTCTTAATATTTAAAAAGAAAAGGGCGGTAAAGGGTGGAGACAAGGAGGGAAAACATTAAGTGAGTCACATTTCCAATAAAGCTTTGATCTTTTTCTGCATTCCTGTGTTATTCCACCTTTGTCGACCTTCTTGCACACAAATTCTCACTGCTAAACTCCCAACATCACTGGAAAAAAAAGGAAAACAATTTTCCCCTGTCAATTTTTCATCTCTTCTCTCCCGCCCACCCTGGCCTTGGACTTGGGTTCTTCACTACATGTTAGTTCATTGCCTGAGCAGACCGGTTTGCTCAGTTTTACAATAGGACCCGGGCTCAAAGGCTGGCTGGCATACAAAGGCTCTGCTTCTTTACTGAGTGCTGCAAAGAAACTGAAGGAGGGTATTGTTTGAACACTGCAAGCCCCTGCATTACATCAGCTAGAAGTGCATTAAAAAAAAATGAGTGCATGCACAGTGAGCATGAAATCACACACGCTGCACATATGTCACAATAATAGATGCCAGCATGTATCCATGCAAGTTACAAATATACAATATCTGTTTTCTGTCTTTCCCTGCTTAGCTTCCTCACACTTGGAGCCATGCAACAAACAATGACTGAATGAGGCCCTGCTAAAGTGGGTCGCCAACCCTATTTATGTGATGTGTGCCCTCACTTCCTTTCAAGAGTGCACATTTTTTCACAATGATTGAAAGGTTAAAGAGTGGGGTTTTACAGCTTTTCCTCTGGAGACTTTGGTCCACATTTTAAATTGTGTTGCGCCTTATCTCATAAGGAAAAACCAGAGATATGTTTGTTTGGACTCCAGAGGAACTTTTTTTCCCCCATAGCCCCCCCCCTTTGAGCTTTCAGTTTAAGCTCTGTGTGTGAGTGAGCGTGTGTGCCTGTGGGTGGGTGTGTGTGCAACACAACAATGATATCTTGTACTGCTATGCATGTACATTTTGGCCTGTCTGTGTTTTGGCTTAATAACACGACATGCAATTCAAAAGGAGCTTGTCTATCTTTGTGACTGCACACACACAGTACTACTGTGAGCGCCCACATTTAAGACACTGCATCCATTCTGTGCTTGTTCACTGAGCGGCAGTAATAAGCGGGAAAAGAGAACAGATAAAATCCTTCAAACAAAAAGTAATCCTATTTTTGCTGATTGAATATGATAGAGATAATCAGTTACCTGTTGAATTGGCAGTAATTCAGTTTTTCCCTTCATGTATCTAATGTAGGCAAATATGTGGTTTTGTGGTAACGCTAAAGGGAGCCACTAAAATCAGCCATCTGCACTTCATAGTGTATTTTATCGCTGCTCAGCCTGAGGCAATGTTCACTGATACAACTCCTTTTTTCAAGTTGACAGGCTTAACAATAGCAGGCATGCAGGACTTATGTTAGACACACAACCCTTGCCTTTCCCCCCCACCTCTCTGATGCACTAGGTCTTCTTTTCTTTTCCCTTTTTTCCCTTTCTTTTCTCCCCAAACGACTACAGGAAATGTCAGTGAGGAGGGATATCAGAAATCCTCCCCTTTGAGAAATATCTTTTCATTAGATGAAAAGGAAGAAGAAGGAGGCTTTGGAGCCTCAGCCAAGAGGATCAAGGTGCAAAGACGCAATGAGCCATATAATTAAAGAGCAGCGCACATAAAAACCCGAATCCTTTTCTCGGGTTTAAAGAAATACCTTTTCCTCCTTCCAGTGTTTTGGTAAAACTGCAAAGTGCAGTTTTGAAAGACAGCATTCAGTGACAGTCGATAAACTGTCCTATCATCCCATCCCATCCATTGAAATTCTTCTCCTTAAGTTAAGTCTGTGAAGGAGGAATTCTGCATCCATGGCGACCGGACTATAGTTTGCATAGAAATGAGAAGTATTAATGAAAGAGGTGGTGACAAGAACACACACACACACACACACGCTTTTCTCTCTGTTTCTGGTTTGCCAGAAAGCACAAACATTCCCACGTGACGGTGGAGTTTGCTCCCTCCCTCACTGAATGCGCTCAGTAGCGCGCTGGTGCACCTTCACGCGCACACGTCCTCGGAGTCGCTCGGGACTTGCAAAGTCTAGTTTGACTCAACTTTCCACCTTAAAGACTTTGTTCAAAGGAAATAAAACTCAGAGGAATACGGTGTTTTTTTTTTTATTATATATTTTTTCAGTTTCCGCAAAGGAAGGAGGGAGTGACCGTACTGTTTCCCTTCTTCTTCTTCTTCTTCCACTTCAAATGGGACTTACATGCGCGCGTGTAACTTTGCCTCACTTTTCTCTTCACTGACTGTCGGACCCGCTTCGCCCGAAACATGCCGGAGCGAATAAGCGTTTCGGACTTTGTGATCCTGACAAACGAGGATTTGTCTTCTCCGGGGACTTCAACGTTTCAGTCTAAAATGAGCGACTGCCGGAGCACCGTTTCAGCCGTGGAGGAGGTGAGAGTTGTGGAAGGGGGAGGTGTGTGCAGAAGACATACACCTTTGTTGTTTACCTGACGTTTTACCCCTACCTGTAGCTTGTTTTTTTAAACTCAAGCTTTAATTTTTTTTTTTTTGTAACACAGTTTGCACGTGAGCACAGGTTTCAGCAGTAAACTTGCGGTCTTTCACGGACCGGTAATTTATTTCCAAAAGGTATAGAACCTACAAATGCAAAGTGCTGTGGCTTTGTGTCGGAAAAAGCGGGACTGTCAGTGTATTCATTTTGGAATTTCATGGTTCCCAGTTTAGGACATGGGAGTAGGGTATGTTTTCTGAAATGTGCAAATTGATGGGTGCTGCACTTGTACAGGACAGGCTTAGAGTGCGTATATGATCTGTTCAGTATAAACCCCAGTGTCTGATTCAGCAAATAAGTGAAGGTTACATGAGGTTACAGTGTTTATGTCGTCGGTCTAGTGGGAGTCAGAGTGGTGGGACACTAACAGAACACACACGACACAGAAACATGCCTGAGTCACACAGAGTGATGGATTGTGTTTGTAAGGGTAAGCATGCACACATGCCCATAGCTGCAAGCAAGTCTGTCTGCATGCCCCTCTTCATAACTAGTACTTTGAAGACTTGTTTAAGGCTTCTCTGTGTGCACATTGGTGTTTTGTTTGAAATCTCTTCTCTCAAAGCTCCTTGCGCAAACGAGGAAGCAGAGGGAGCCCACTATGAACTTGGCCATAAAACAAATATTCCAAATGTGCATGTCAATACTTCCTTGTCTGTATTCTTTGTGACTAAACCTTGTGGATTAGGGTTCTGCTGCGGTCCATATGGATTTGTGTTTTTGGTTAGAGTCACATCAGTCTGAATCACTGCTCCTAGCCTGGATATCTTGATGCCCACCTCTAATAAGAGGAAACCTCACCATAGCCTGAGAGAGATGAAGGATGTTCTTTAGGAGTTCCTTGGCTTGAAAGTGAGACTAAGTGGAGACTTTAGAATAAAGAAGAGCATTTTAAACAGCTGTGTGATGCATTTAACTTGGGCTCATGTCCTTATTTATCAGCATGACACGCTGGAAAATACATGGCTGGAATTGCTGTTTAGGGAGGGTCATGCTGGAATTCTACACATGTGAACACAACCAGATGTAAGGGCAGTTATTTCTTTTCATAGATGCTCAGATTATAGTTATCATGTTCGGTCAGCTCATCCAGGACTAGGTTGATTAGTGGCAGGAGTAAACCACAAGAAGAAAAGCAGAAGTAAAAAGTTTCACTTTCTTTAGCAATAGGCAACAGTAGGTCATGTCATTCCCAGACATGCTTTTAAGAATCAATCTAATCTTGATCAATTGGTTGATGTGTTGAAATGTTAACACTTTGTAACTTTTCCCAGTGATAAGTGTAATCATCATGCCAAACTGAATGTGGTGATTACAGATCATATATCAGTCAAGTCATCCAATGTTAAAGTCTACTCACACACCCGTACAGTGGGAATACACAGCCATAGATAATGAAGCAAAGTAACTGTAAGTGACACTACACATGCATTGTTGGTCTATTTCAGCTGAATGGTGGGCTGTCTCTAAAGTTTTTGCGCGCTCTTTCTCACATTTATCACATTTAGTTCATCAAAAGCAACCTGTTTCACTGACCTGCCTCAGCTTGTTTCCACTGTTTATTGCCATCTGCCAACCAACTCACCAGAGGAAACTCCAGCAACTCCCATCTCCAGTCTCCTCTAAATCACTTTCCCACTTCTTGACTATGGCGTCACATAACGGAACACACCCGCACCGCCTTTTAATTAATGAACTAACATTTAGGGAGTGGACCCGACCGGGAAGGCCTGTGGTTTGTAAACAACACCGTCCGATGAGGCAGAGTGTCTGTTAAGTCTAGATTGCTGGCTCATTAAAGCTATTTCTGGTGACGTGTAGGTGGAGTGTCGTAAGTGTAGTTCATTTAAACCAGGGCCCGCGAGAGGAGCATAAACAATATGTAGCTTCAAATAGTTTGGGCTTTGAAGAGTTATTGTTCAAATACAATGAAGGCATTTTAATGTCTGTGTCATGTCTTTGTTATGCAATGTTTTTTTTTTTTTTAGTCTCACAGTGAAAACCTGTTGTTTCAACGCAGACAGTGACAGGTTAAATGCATATTGTGACATCATTTGGGACTGTACACGACAGTGAAACGCAGACTATCATATGCTGGGTGAAGGCTTACTCATCTGTTTGGCTTTGTCACACACCGTGAGAAAATTAAACCAACGCAGTTTCTCAATGTATTTTCTGAAAAGTGTACCAATACACTTGCTGGCACTTTATTAGGTACACCTTTCTAGTATTAGATTGAATCCCATTCAGAAGTGCCTTAATTCATTGTGGCATCGATTCTACAAGTTACTGGAAACATTCCTCAGAGATTTTGTCTATATTACCACCACAACATCGTAGTTGTTTTTACAGATTTGTTAGCTGTATTTCCACGGTGTTCATCTCTGTTTTACCACACCTTGAAGTTGCTCTGTGGGATTAAGATCTGGTGACTATGGAGGCCCTTTAAGCGTCACAATCAAAAAAGCATTTTGATATGATTTGAGTATTGTGAGGTGGCACGCCATCCTGCTGGAAGCAGGCATCAGAAGATGGATACACTGTGGTGATAAAGGAATGGACATGGTCAGCATTGCTGAGCATTGTTTAAATGCCAAAGTATCCTTTGGCATTTAAACAATGCTCAGTTGGTAGTAAGGGGGAGAATATAGGTCAAAAAATATCTACCACACCGTTACACTGCCAAAGACTTGAAGTGTTGATACAAGACAGGATGGATCCATGCTTGCATGTTCAGACCCCACTATTCACATTTCATAGCCAAAATCAAGACTCATCAGACCAGGAAATTTTTTTTCCAGTCTTGTGTTGTCCGTTTTGATGAAACTGTGTGAAATTGTAACCTCAGTTTGCTGTTCTTAGCTGACAGGAGTGGCACCCGGTGTAGTCTTCTGCTGTTGTAGCTAGGGCTGCCACAAACGATTATTTTGATAGTCGACTAGTCACCGATTATTTATGCGATTAGTCGACTAATCAGATCATCATCCACTGGACGTAAAACTACAGCTTATTGCACCAGCAGCATCTGCTCTTATATAACTATCATTAGCTTACAGCTTTAAGCTTTTAAGGTGCTAACTAAAAATAAAGACAAGATGATAGTTTATTCAATTTTAATGAAATTTGCAGATTGTTTCGGTAAAGTTTAATAAACTCCTTGCTATCTAAAATATAACAGGACACCGGAGTATATTCTCCAGCATCTCACACTTCTGATAATCAGCTGTCTGCTTTACGTTTATTCAGCTGTGTAAAAACTATAACTTTAATCTCAGCCAAACCGATTTACTCAGGAACAAATAAAATACTAAAAAAAAAAAAAAAAAAAAAGCCAAACAACAACATTTTTAATTTATCTAAGTGACTCATATATATTTAACCTGAGTCGCGAAAGACGGCGGTGGGTTTGAAAACAATTTGCCGGGAGTCCGGTGTTCTCACGGCGCTAGTGACCTAGCCCCCAGCTAGCTATCGAGCTAGTGGGTAACAGACGTCTCCGAAAACGTCGGAGCGCTTTTGAAAATATGTGGTGTCCTGATAAACTGAGCCGATATTTGAGGTTTACACAGCTACATTCTCGCCTGAAAATATGTTAAACGTTTATTTTGTGACCCAGAAAGAATAATAAGAGTAATATTAAAACTAACTAGCTACCGCCATTGTTGGAAAACTAAGCTGGGCCGCCGCTATGAATTCTGGGACACAGCTGCTTCTTCTTCTTCGGGGTTTAACGGCAGCTGGCATCCTTGTACATGCAGTGCTGCCATCTTCTGTTTCAGTCCGTTATTACACTCTTAAATCCTGCTACTTCTGCGTCTTTTGCGATCTTACAAAGCTTCAAACGACACGTCGACTATTAAATCAGTCGTCGACGATTTTGATAGTCGACGTAATCGTGACTAGTCGACAAATCGTGGCAGCCCTAGTTGTAGCCCATCTGTTTCAAGATTCAACATGCTGGGCATTCTTAGATGCTCTTCTGCTTACTTGGCTAAAAGGAATGGTTATTTGAATTAAATTTGCCTTCCTATGTCATCGAAGCAGTCAGTCTGACATCAACGAGGCATTTTCACCCAGAGAACAGCTGCTCATTGGATGTTGGTTGGTGATGATTGTCGTATGGGTGGGAAAATCACAGTAGATCAACAGTTTTGAATTAGCCAGACCAGGCAACAGCAATTAAGCAAAGTTCACATGAACTTAAATCAGTTTTCTTCCTCATTCTGGTGCTCAGTTTGAACTTAAGCAGGTCACGTTAATGATGTCTACATCCCTAAATTGACTAGGTTGCTGCCATGTAATTGGCGTAGCAAATATAAAACTTATAAAACTGGCGTAGCAAACAAACTGATGTAACAGAGAATTCAGTAAGCATACTTTTTGCTGTAAATGTTGAGTTACTGCAAGTGCAAACATCCTTATCTCTTCCTGATTTCTCTTTCTTTGCAGTCTCTGGAGACAGACCACATAGCCCTGCAGAGAATGAAGAAAACAATCAAAGCTATACACACTTCTGGAATCTGTAAGTACCAGCGTGTCACATGCAATTCTCATTCACTCAGTAGATTATGAGTTAAAGAAAACAATTCTACCTGCACTTATTACTTAGAAAAGTCCCCTTAGTTCTCTTTTTTTTGTACATGAAAAAGGTGATACCGGAGAAAATGCAACAGAAGCACAATAAATTAGCTTACACAAGCTGTAGTTGCACATAAGTTTGTATTTAAAGTGCTACAGTGCAAAAGGGAGCAACAGAAATGGGAAGAAAGTAGGGTAATTTAAAAACAAAATCCCCAGATAATGATTTCCATCTATACAGAAAGTAAAATAACCCATCTCTCGCTAGCCAGCTGTCAAGTAAAGGTCAACCTCTATTTTGACTGTATGATCTGCTTTGCGCATAGGGGAGCCTTCAGTTCAATTCAGTTTTATTTATGCAGCGCCACGACAACAGTCACAGCAACATTTCCTTACGTTGTAAGGTAAAAACCCTACAATATTAGAAAGAAACCCCAACAAACACGTGATCCCTTAAGGGTGAGCACCTGGCGACAGTGGGAAGGAAAAACTCCCCTTTAACAGGAAGAAAACTTCCAATAGAGCAAGGCTCAGTGAGGGGCAGGTATCTACCACAAGCAGCTGGGGGGCGAAGGGGAAAAAGAAAAGAGCAGTGACACACTATGAGAGAAAGAACCAGAGTTTAATAATTACTAATGACCCTTAACATAATTTCTGCTACGGATGACGTCATCCGACTTGTGTTTAAGAGTGAGGCCCCCTATTCTGGCACCCAGGGATGATGTTTATTTAAACAACACACTCTATTGTTATGGACTGTGTATGCGTTGGATTCTGTGTTTAAAGTAAATGGCTTTGGTGGTTTCGGCAACTACAAGGCGCCCTCTTCATTGACCTCAGTATCCACAAGGTCACCAAGTGAGTGCTTTCTGAGTTTGTGTGTGTGTGTGTGTGTTGTGTAGATTTATGTCACTGTAGCTTGCCGCAGAGCTGTCAGATGTGGGCATGAATAACACATTAATGCTCACCTCAAAAATGTGTTGGAGAAACAGAGAAAATGCTTAACATGTCCCGAGTTTGTTTTTCTAAAGTTTGCTTGCAAGCCTTGCTTCCCATTTTAAGGCATCGGCTTGTACTTTTTAGTAAAATGAGTCAGCAGGCTAGCTGCACAGAGTTAGGCAACCAGATTTATTCAGCTGTGCTATAGCATCTATAAAGAAATATTTCATTATTGTTTGCTTTGTCTAGTTTTTGTCTCTCTAAGTGGAATCATTACGGTTAGTTCCAGTAATCCGAGGCTGGGAGGCCCTTCCCTTTCACTCATTATGCTATTGAACCTATTTAACAGTCCTGATGTTAGTTGTGGACCAACAGTGTGACTCACAATGATAAAAAGCCTGACTCCCACCCCTCCCCCGTGCTGGTTTGATGCTCTGTTACTGTGTCATGTATTTGCAAATTAAGAGATTCTTTTATTTCTTTCTCTATTCCCATAAGTACTCAGCACTTGTTTATGCCAAGATGCTGTGGCCTGTGAGTCTGTGTGTGTTCTAGTAGAGCAGTGAAAAAGCAGAGTTGCCCCGGTGGTATCTGGCAGTTAAAGGTCAGCTGTAACGTCATCCTTTGAGCTATGCAGCGACTCAGCTGTTTGTTATTTAATAGTTGCACGTATGTTTATTGTAATAATTTTTCTTTTCAGCGGCCATGCAGCCACAAACTCTGCAGTTTTCATGCAAACCCCTAGATCTCATCTCCTCCATCCCGCAGTTTGTCTGCATTCCTTCCTTAATTCACAATTTTTCTGTCAGACAAAATGTTCCATTTCTGCTTTTCAGCCAGTGTTAGCCTGTCTCCCATCTGCAGTCAGTTTACCATTTTATATTTGTCTTGAAGTGGAAGTGGAGCAGAAACTTGCTGTGCTTCCTCCCCATGTCTACTTCTGTCTGTTTAGTCAGCTCTGGGTGCCTCTACAGATGTCAGGTCCACGTTATAAGGAGCCCATATTTGTTGATTTACATCCAAGATTTCCTAGCTTGCATTATAACGTGTGTTTGTTCATCTTCTTTCAAAAAAAACCTGTAGAATGAAACCTTGTTTTATACTACGTAAGCAAAAGTCGTGCCCAGATTCTTCTCCATCAGCACTTGTTCATAAATATTCAACAGACCGAGAGCTTACAAAAGTCATGGCCTTTAAGAAAGGGACCTATAAGCCTCTTGGACAAACATGAATTTCTATGTGTTCTACTCCTCCTCCTCCACTGGGTGTAAACCAGTGCTAATTTGTCCCACATGCTCGCCTTGTTAAACTATTCCCAAGACAACAAGTCAGTCTGCCTTTGTCAGATTTTCTGTGCCTGTAAATTACTCTGAGTCACTCCTTACGGTCTGTATCAATACTTAATCTGTGTGTTGTTTTTCAGCACATGTGGACAGCAAGGAGCAGTATATTGAGCTGCTGGAGAACTTGGGAAATAGCCACCTGACTCAGGACAACAATGAAGTCTCTACAGGGTTCCTCAACTTGGCTGTGTTCACCAGAGAGGTCACATCCCTCTTCAAAAATCTGGTGGGTTAAAAAGGACAAAAGATGGGAATACAAGGGAAAGGAGACATTTGCTTAAATTCTGCTGCTTTTACTAGAGTTGAAATCATTTACACTAGGTGCATAGAACTAGGACTAAGGAAGACATGGCTCTAATATACACAAATATTTATATAATCAGAGAATTTTCAAAGGAAATGTGCCAAATTTCCTTTGTTGTTCCCCATAAGCACATATGTGTGCTCACATACTTACATGTTGCATGAACGAAGGTGGTTTTTAACAGCTGAATACTTGGGCTTTTTGTTTGAGGCAGTCCAGAACCCTCCCTCTGATAGTTTCTTTGGTGATGATAATTCATCCCAGACCTCTACGTGTGAGTCAGCACACACACACACACACACACACTTAACATGTGTCTGTCAGGGCCTCACAGGGGCGACTACAGCTTACAGATGTTAAAGGAAGTGGGCCCAAAAGCCTAAAAGGAGGGTGATTTAAGGAGTCGTACTGCAAAAAACTGCCTGAGCATGTCCCTTAATGCCTCGTTTGAGTGTTAGTGTACGTGCCCCACTATCTCAGTGTGGGTATAAACATGAATCCATTGATCCATGTCATCTGTCCATTTGTTGACATTGGAAGCCGGAATTTCCCTGTGTAAGAACTCTATGTGTTATCTATCGGTTACCCCAGTGTTTGGCTGCCAACCAAAACAAACTTGCCACTCTTCAGGCTGCTGTGTCAATATATCAAGGTTAGCTCTAGAGTCGGCTCAAGGATGTGGTTGGACATTATTTATGTTAAGAGCAGGGTTCGGCTTGGTTGTAATTCACCAGAAGCCATAAAAATAAAATCTAGATGATAGTTATCTGGGGATGTGTATCGGTGAGTCATGATGAATGTATGTTGCCATGCATGCCAAAATACTCATGTGATGTACTTAGATGGAGGAACTGGTTGTATTACAGTAAAAGCGACTTGTTGGGGTTATACAGGTTGTTTTGTGATTCATTCTTCCCAAATCCACAATGGCGTTAATCTAAACCTCATCCAAATCTCAAATGAATCTCACTTTACTTTATACAAACACTTCATCTAGAGTCATTGCATCATCCTCCAACTTGGATTCGAGCATTGTAGTGGTGCAGTGTTTTGTTTTTGATGACTCGTTAGTTCAGAATAACAATATCACCGCGCTTGTGAGTTATCAATTTCTCATTCCCAGAAATGCTCGTATAGACAGTCAGAGTGCGTAAAACTCAATGTGGGTGCATCTGTTTCTGCTTATACTACGGCAGCTAAAGGTCATCTGTGGCATTTTACGAAATATTTTTCCATTCTTCACTGATTTTTTTTCTTTTTGTTCTCTTACATGCTTCAGGTACAAAACCTTAACAACATCATGGCGTTTCCTCTGGAAAATGTGCTGAAGTCTGAGCTTCGGGACAGCAGATTGGTGAGTCTGGATTTTATTACTAATAAATGAAATGCTCATTTAATTACTGCAACCTAAACTGGTTCACGTGTGATAAAGTTTTATCGTTATTGTTTACCTCGCAACAGATATGTGGATTGTAATCCCTTTTTTGAAAAAAGAAATGCACATTTTTGTCAAATATGTGAGGATAGATGTTTAGATGTTACAGTTCACACAGAAATCTTCCTATGAGCCAACCGAAAGCCTCGAGATGACTTTATATAGTCAAGATGCAGTGCTTTGTATCTGAGGAGGTTCTGTTTGTGTATGGGATATCACTGTCTGGAAGAATGATTCAACTATTGCAGTGTAAACTTTATTTTAGGGCAGATTTCCTCTGGCAGAAGTTGTATTCACTTAAATGTTGACCCCACTAAAGTATTCTTTAATATAAGATTATTTATCCAAATGAAATAGTAAGAGTTTGTTACGTTCCAGCACAGAACTTACCCGTCTTGCCAAGTATTTAACCTTTTGATTTGCCATGCTAACAGACTAGTGAGTAATAACCAGCCAGTGCTTCTGCAATCTCCCATCTCTGCCCTGTCTTTTAAACAGCTGACTCTGCAACTGAATATTGCTTCATTATAACTGTGAAAGAAGGCACAATGCCCCTGAAATCCTGTTCATCCAGATAGCAGACTAGCCGACTAATTGCATCACAGTGTGTTACCTGTCTCGCTCCACCCGCTTGAGCAATAACCAGGAAGAGCTGTAAAGTACAGTTATTACTGTGTGTAATGCAATGGGGATATATTATTAATCGTTTTCTCTCCTCTCCCCTCAAACAGGAGCTCAAGAAACACATGGAGAAGAGCTGGAAGGATTATGATGTAAAAATGTAATTATCCATACTCTGTCCATACTGTTACTTCACATTCATCTGTAAGAGTCAGACTGCAGTAGAGTTCTTCATCATTGGCTCATTGTTTTCCTGAGAGTAAACAACCTTTTAAAAGCTGCACTGTAGATATGATGTAGTAATGCCATAGCCTCATGTGACATTTTGATTTGTGCGATGATAACGGCGCCGTGAAATGAAAATGTTTGTATGTCAGAGGCTGTAATTGTATCTGGCTTGCTCGTAATGCCAATGCAAGCCGGTAATCTTGGAGTGCAGCCTCATGCCTTTTTAATAGGATGGCTAATCCACGTATAGCCCTCTGTGTCCTTGTCCTCTGCATTGCAGCAACTTCAGCAAAAGTAACGTTTGTTTCACATTAATTAACTCCAGCTCTATTGCCTCTTCATATGCAGTTTTAGTTGCCATTGTCTGATGTTAGCAGATAAACACGATATATACACTCATTTCCAGCAAGTGTTTTTCTAGTGAATTTGCAAAATAATGCAGACACGAGGGTTCACAAAGTGTAAATGCTCATAAATTCATAGCCACTTGCACAGGCCTCACATTGATGCATGACAGAAATATAGATGAAGATGGTGACGAATGTGTTTGTTTCAAAAGCTTCATGTATTATATTTCCTTCTCATGTGGGGTTTAGGAATTTGTGTGGCAGCACAAGTTAATAAGATAATGATTCATATCCCAAGGTCATTTCCAGTTACTTTAAAAAGAAATCAAGCCGAAGCATTTGCACTTTACAGCCGTTATTTGATTTCAATCCAGCTCTGGTTCAAAGTGTTTTATAATGCTGTAAGGAGATTAAATTTCATCCAACTTCCTCGCTCGACATGAGAAAGGGAAGCATGATGGTGGAGTTTGTGATGGAGTAAAAGCTGCACATGTTCATACAGATGGAGCTGATCAGATTTAGCTTTTGTGACAAACATCGTGTGTGCAAGTAAAGACGGAAAACCTTCTTTATGTCTTCTTTTCATTCTTTCTTCCATTCCCTTCCCCCCTCCAGAGTGAAGCTAGAGAAGGAGAGGAGGGAAAAGAACAGGCAGCTGGGACTGATCAGGACAGAGGGATCAGATGGAGCGGAGGACATGGAGAGAGAGAGACGGATCTTCCAGCTGCAAATGTGTGAGGTGGGGAATTGGTGCCAGTCAAAATACCATACTCCAGACTCCGTTGGCATACCTGAGCTGGACTTCATTTACTTTACCAGGGTGGTCTGCTTATGTGGATTACATATTCTATTCATGGTGGACACTGGTGGTCACTCCTTTTTGTGTCTCTTCAATCCAATTCCTTTGATGGAAAAATATATTTCATTAGACTTAAACATGAGCATAGTTATTGAGTCTCAAAACTGAATTTCAGAATAGGTGGTGTCCTATAGATTAGCATACAAAGAAAATTCAGAAGCAGGTAATTGTGCATCATCATGCATAATCAATCACCAGATTGGGGGAAATGGGTGAAAAATGCACTTGTGGTGTAGTCCTAACTGAGTTTGGTGGTGCACATGCAGCTGGAGAAAAGCCTGAGGAAAAGAAATAGTCTTATCTTGACTGAGACCAGCTGTGGAGACAAAGAGGAGAGGCAGGGGAAGATGAAATTTTCACTTGTTGCAGCTCACCCCAAACCCTATCTATTAATCTTTCTTTCCACCTACATATATGTAAACTCAGTCAATCACACAACATGTCACGTGAATGAGCAACACAGAGCTGTTTCAGGTAGACTGTGATGGACGAATCCAGATGAAGGTTTTATGGGGCAAAGAGTCGAGTACAATGTAGTCATTCAATCCACACAGAGCTAAAACCCCATCGCTTGCACTCAAAGTCTCTCTCTCTTTTTTTTTTTTTTACATTTCATCATTACATACTGTGAATTTGTGTGTTTTTTGTTTATCAATAAAGACTCTTTACACTCGAGCTGTACAGTTAAAATATGCAGTAAACACATTAAAGGTGTGCACTCAAGGGTGGAATTTAAGCTACTGAAAAACGGTAGCGTCATGCTTCGCTGCATGTTTTTACAGACCCATCGGTCCTTTCTATGGAGAGTGGTTTCAGAGGTGTTTTTAACTGTCTGTTTTTATTCTTTTAGTACCTTTTGAAGATCCAGGAGCTGAAGGTGCGTCAGGGTCCTGATCTTCTCCAGAGCCTCATCAAATATTTCCAGGCTCAGCTGAGGTCAGTATCTCAGCTGGCATCTACTTTCACAGATATGTTGAGTTTTAAGGGATTCTGCACAGCAGTCGGTCTTTGCAAAGCCTGTTGCGGTTCTTGTTAACCATTTACACTTTTTATTCCTACCTAGGCTTTTTTTTTTAATGTGGGAGTGAAACTGTTGTTACAGTTCCAGCATGTGGTGTTTTAGTTGGTGTGAAATCAGATGTTTAAACTAAAGTAGCTTGACTCAGCATTTGTTCTTTTTCTGATCTCAGTTTCTTTCAGGATGGGCTGAAGGCTGCAGAGAATCTCTCTCCCTTTATCGAGAAGCTTGCTTCATCTATTCACACGGTACACATGAAAGCAGCTCTGCGTTTTTCACTCCTCCTGGATTATATGCATGTTTTTTCTTACCCAGTGTTGCTGTAATTTTAAAAGAATATTTGATTGCACTAAGAGGTCAAAATATGCACATACCCCACATATTGATGTTATCATTCTAACAGACTACTTTTCTTCATTCATTTATGTTTGGGAGGAAAATACTGTGCACATATAGAATTTTACAGTAAAACCCTGTGTTATGTTTCAGCATCTACTTTTTCAATGTTGGTCTTTCGCAACAGCCAACCCCCTCTTCACTGAATCCACAAGCAGCGACTGTTTAAAGGAGTCTCTTCCCAGAAATGTTTGCCCTGGTTTCCAATAGATGGAAATGAATGTATCATTCATTTTCATACTTTCCTTAGTACACATCTATTTCTCCAACCGCTTTAACTGGGTTTCTGCCTGCGCACTATTTGCCGTGCTCCATTTTTCTGGTTGGAGCTGCTGGAAACAGACTGTTAACTGTGATACTGGAAACGTTAGAGGTTTTTCTGGTTCTTCATGGGCAGAACACAGAGCCGTTCAGACATGCCAGACCTCAGTCTCGGGAAGGAAATTCAGATAGAATCTGTGTCATGGTTCTCCAGGAAAACAAAATACTTAAACTTCCCAGTTAAACTGGCCTGTGTTGCTTGTGAGTGTGGTCATTCTGCTTCTTAATTCAAAATGAAAAACCTCAGAAGACTACACACCCAAATACTGAACTCTGTTCTACATCATTTAGATCGTTACACAAAGCTGTGTGTTGTCTTTCCACACCCAGAACAAATGAAAAAAAAAAAAACATGTTTGTGATCAAGTGAACATATTCTCTTCTTCCAACTTTTTTTCTTCTTTTTTTTTTTAGTAAAAATATTTTCATGGTGTGTTTTGTAGGTTCGCTTAGACCAAGATGAAGAGGTAAAACAACTCACACAGTTGAGGGATTCTCTTAGATCACTTCTACAAGTGGAGGGCAAAGAGGTATGTTTATTTATGTTAGAGTCTTTATTTATGTCTGGTAAGTTAGCTTACTGTAGACCTTTTAATTTGTCTGTGTAAAACCAATATCAGCGCTATAAAAAGCCCAGGTGCACTGGCTTTAAGTTTCCTGCGGATTACAACAGTAGTGTTTTGCCACCGTTGTTATTGTATTGCTTTGAATTTTTATAATCTGGACAACTGGTTTGAAGCTTTAAAGTTAAATCCTTAAATCACTGTTTATATTCCAGGAGTACCTCAACAGGAAAAACTCTGGCAATGGGTATAGCATTCACCAACCGCAGGGAAACAAGAAGTACGGAACGGAGAAATCCGGTTTCCTGCTTAAGAAGAGTGACGGGTGTGTAAAGGCATTAGCTGGTGTCATGTATGAAGTTGGAACACAAGCATTTTGCAGGAATCGCAAGTACATACAGAATAAGAAGAATGGGGTAAACGGTGCTCACTAACATTGTAAAAGACAGAAATGATCTCAGCTGGGTGAAAATTAAGTAAATATGGCACAGAGAAAGAAAGGCTAATGCAAACTTTATCTGCCCCAGCTGGTCTTCATTATTGTGAGATGAACATTCAAGCAGGGGCCCCTCCTGTGGAACTTATTGGCAGACTGGCTAGCTAGCTGATCCAACATTTGCGTCATGCGCATGCACGAACAGACACACACACACAGTCCTAGATTAGTGTGTGATAAAGAGAGGGGATGTGGTTCAGTAGGGCAAATAGGAGGCTTTGGGGGGAGTAAACTTTTCTCAGGCCACTGACAAAAAACAGAACATGTTCTTTAGCAGTTTTACCTGATTCAATCAAGATGACGAAAACAGTACTGTGAATAGGAATAATCTGGGCCAGCAGAGTGTATCTAATGGTATCTGTTAACACGGCTTTCACTTAATGCACTGCACACATCATACAGAGAGTTAATAAATATATTCTTCATGTATTTGATTGTTTTTTTTAATAATAATTGGCCTTTTTCTTCTTCATTTGCGTTTCATCTCAAAGGATAAGGAAGGTTTGGCAGAAGAGAAAGTGTGGAGTCAAATTCGGCTGCCTGACTATTTCCCACAGTACGGTGAGGACTCATGATTGATACTGTGCTTTTAGACAATAAATACCACATGAGGTAAACTGTCAGCAGGGAATACAGCAAATATGTGAGCAAATACATACTGATACAAATGTGTTTGTCTTCAGATCAATCGACCCCCAGCCAAGCTGAACCTGCTGACCTGCCAGGTGCGACCGAACCCCGAGGACAGGAGGACCTTTGACCTTGTCACTCGTAGGTTTATTTTTAACTTTTGACCTTCAAGCTTTCCCCTCAACATATGATCATTACAGACTGTAAACAGTCATCTGCAGCACAGATGACTTGGAAACTTGCCTCTTTGGTCCTCACATTTGAAATCAGGATCTGAGACATTTCATTTTGGTGTAAATGGCAGACATTCCCAGTGATTAATATGAAGTGCTGCGCGGTAAAACAGAGGTGGTTGTGTGCTTCACGCTTGTTTTATGCCATGTCTAGTTGCGCAAGCTTTATATTGACTGTTGTCTTTCAAGCCTCTCTGCTCCAATTTCTACTGTGTAATTTCGTTTTCAAGATAATATTTAACTTTTGTTTTTTCCCTCTCGATAGATAACCGGACATATCATTTCCAGGCAGAAGACGAGCAGGAATGTTTGATGTAAGCTTTGAAAGTGATGTAGGCTGCATGCTGGTATTTTTTTCTGTTTTCTCATTATAAAGCAAGTTGTTGCATGTCATACCCTTTTTATGTCAGTGGAGTTACAGTGGGGCAAAAAAGTATTTAGTCAGCCACCGATTGTGCAAGTTCCCCCACCTAAAATGATGACAGAGGTCAGTAATTTGCACCAGAGGTACACTTCAACTGTGAGAGACAGAATGTGAAAAAAAAATCCATGAATCCACATGGTAGGATTTGTAAAGAATTTATTCGTAAATCAGGGTGGAAAATAAGTATTTGGTCAATAACAAAAATACAACTCAATACTTTGTAACATAACCTTTGTTGGCAATAACAGAGGTCAAACGTTTACTATAGGTCTTTACCAGGTTTGCACACACAGTAGCTGGTATTTTGGCCCATTCCTCCATGCAGATCTTCTCGAGAGCAGTGATGTTTTGGGGCTGTCGCCGAGCAACACGGACTTTCAACTCCCGCCACAGATTTTCTATGGGGTTGAGGTCTGGAGACTGGCTAGGCCACTCCAGGACTTTCAAATGCTTCTTACGGAGCCACTCCTTTGTTGCCCGGGCGGTGTGTTTTGGATCATTGTCATGTTGGGAGACCCAGCCTCGTTTCATCTTCAAAGTTCTCACTGATGGAAGGAGGTTTTGGCTCAAAATCTCACGATACATGGCCCCATTCATTCTGTCCTTAACACGGATCAGTCGTCCTGTCCCCTTGGCAAAAAAACAGCCCCATAGCATGATGTTTCCACCCCCATGCTTCACAGTAGGTATGGTGTTCTTGGGATGCAACTCAGTATTCTTCTTCCTCCAAACACGACGAGTTGAGTTTATACCAAAAAGTTCTACTTTGGTTTCATCTGACCACATGACATTCTCCCAATCCTCTGCTGTATCATCCATGTGCTCTCTGGCAAACTTCAGACGGGCCTGGACATGCACTGGCTTCAGCAGCGGAACACGTCTGGCACTGCGGGATTTGATTCCCTGCCGTTGTAGTGTGTTACTGATGGTGACCTTTGTTACTTTGGTCCCAGCTCTCTGCAGGTCATTCACCAGGTCCCCCCGTGTGGTTCTGGGATCTTTGCTCACCGTTCTCATGATCATTTTGACCCCACGGGATGAGATCTTGCGTGGAGCCCCAGATCGAGGGAGATTATCAGTGGTCTTGTATGTCTTCCATTTTCTGATGATTGCTCCCACAGTTGATTTTTTCACACCGAGCTGCTTGCCTATTGTAGATTCACTCTTCCCAGTCTGGTGCAGGTCTACAATACTTTTCCTGGTGTCCTTCGAAAGCTCTTTGGTCTTGGCCATGGCGGAGTTTGGAGTCTGACTGTTTGAGGCTGTGGACAGGTGTCTTTTATACAGATGATGAGTTCAAACAGGTGCCATTCATACAGGTAACGAGTGGAGGACAGAAAAGCTTCTTACAGAAGACGTTACAAGTCTGTGAGAGCCAGAGATTTTCCTTGTTTGAGGTGACCAAATACTTATTTTCCACCCTAATTTACGAATAAATTCTTTACAAATCCTACCATGTGAATTCATGGATTTTTTTTTCACATTCTGTCTCTCACAGTTGAAGTGTACCTCTGGTGCAAATTACTGACCTCTGTCATCATTTTAAGTGGGGGAACTTGCACAATCGGTGGCTGACTAAATACTTTTTTGCCCCACTGTATGTATAAGAAAGAATCTTTGCAATGTACACATGAACAGCCAGGACTCCAGTCAGAGACAATAAATCGTTCCTGTAAGGAAAGGGTTAAACATGTTTTCATGAAACAAGAAACGCTATAATTTGACGGCTCATGCAGTAAAGAACAAGCTGAGCTGACAATTTACAAAAAGTAAGACAAACTAAATGATGCAGAAAGACTGTTTGAGTCTGACAGAAACCTAGTCTGTTCTGGGTGGGAATTTTCTTGGTAGCCACAGGCAGCAAGCAGGGGAACTTTGTGTGTTCTGATGTGGTTTTGGATGGGATTGCAAGTGGGGTTCTTCGTCTGCTGTCCTTCCCTTCTGTGTGGGCCTCCAGGCAGTTTCTTTGATGTGATGAGCTATGTAAGTTTAGGGGTGCAATAACAAATGGTTTAAATGGAAAAGTACCCGAGCTTCAGAAATGATAGATGTGAGAATCACAATAACTCTAGATGGATTAAAGTTGAATTAGTCATAATTCAACAACAAAAAACATGCATAAAAAATAGTTTAGCATTTTTTGATGTTTTAGTGAAAGAGTCGTCTCGTTTCCCATGGTGCCGCTGACTCTCTGTGGTTTAAACTTCAAAATGAATTGTTACAATATATGAAATTTAATAACAATGTTCTAAATGTATATCGTCTGCACTTTAGTTGGGTGTCCGTGCTGCAGAACAGTAAGGAGGAGGCCCTGAACACAGCGCTGGGTGGGGATCAGCTTCACCTCCAGGACAGTGGGCTTCAGGAACTTTCCAAAGCCATTATTGCTGAGCTTCGACACATGCCTGGCAATGAGGCCTGCGCAGACTGTGGAGCTCCAGGTTGGCCAGTCATTCTTATATATGGTTACAGAAGTACAAGTATGTAATTACATTTGTTTTATGAGCATAATGAATAATCACCAGCTCTGTATCGCAGATCCAACATGGCTGTCGACCAATCTGGGCATCCTGACGTGTATTGAGTGCTCCGGCATCCACAGAGAGCTAGGGGTCCACTACTCCAGGATCCAGTCCCTCACTCTGGACCTACTGAGCACCTCCGAACTACTGGTACTAAATAGACACATGGGAACAGACAGACATTATGCAACAATGTGCTATTCTTTGAAATGTCTTCATGTCACATATTTGTGGATGTATTGTGTGTCACTCCAGCTGGCCGTCAGTATTGGCAACACTCGATTCAATGACATCATGGAGGCAGGGCTTCCAAATGACTCTGTCAAACCATTTCCACAAAGTGACATGTGAGTCTCTGATTTATAATTTAAGTGATCATGAAAATGAGTTATAAATACACACTGCCTTTGACATTAAGAATGGCTTCAACAATGCTAGCTTATTAGTTCATATTATTGAATTGCATTTGCTTAACAACCAGGAATGCCAGGAAGGAATACATTGTGGCAAAGTACGCTGAGCGTCGCTACGTCCTACGCAGAGAAGAAGCAAATCCTAGCCTGCTTTATGAAGCCGTGAGGAGCCGTGACCTCGCTTTGCTTCTGCAGCTCTATGCTGAGAGAGCAGATCTGGCCAAACCACTCACACTCCCCGAAGGACAGGTAAAGATAACTTAAAGCCACAAGTGGATTTCCACACATTCATTTCCTCCAGAAAACTGCCCTGTTAGGGTGGGGAAAGCTTGTAATAAACCCTTATTACGCAGTGACAGATTTAAACTTTTGACATTCCTGCAAATGATGTGCGTTTAGTTTGAATGACAGCTACATCCTGACCGGGTCGTCCATCCAGTTTGTTTACAGGTTTAAAGGGAGAGGTTTTAAAATGTTGCTTTGTTGTTTTTACTTTAGAAAAGTTGACAGAAATAAAGACAGAAATCCACCTAATGTTTACAAAAATATATCTATATGACACAGTGTTCATATAATGCAAGTAAACAGTTGCAGTATTTGAAATACTGTATATTTAAGGTGGGTGGGTCATGAGAGGCCCGCCCATCTCTTTTGACCTTTAATTTAGTCTTTACCCTCCTCTGTTGTCTCTCTCCAACGCCTCGCCTTCAAGTCTTTAATCATATTCTGCCCTCCTGTTATGGACTTCCTAGTCAGCGCATGTGCGCGCGTGCATGTGTGTGTGCTTGTTTGTGTTGGTTGGCTTTCATTTATTATTTCAGCTCTTAGTTCAGAGCTCATGTCTCTGGAGAACAAATAAGCCAGGCTCATTGAATTATGCAGGCTCTTCTGTCTTTCTTCTGCCCCTCCTGTTTGCCCTTCATATAAACAGATAAGGCCTGAAGCTTTTAGCAGTTTTTAACACAACAACATGAAACAGTTGTTGCATGGTCAACCTCTGACTTAAGCTTTAGTGTTATCATATTTGTAAGACTGATTTTTAACATAATGTGCAGCCACTTCAGGTGATTGACTGAAGTAGCTATGCAAAAAAATATGAAAACAATACGTAGTACAGATGGAAGATCTCTTTAAATGTCACCAATTTGACTTTGTTTACCTTTGCTTTCCATTAAGGGACTCAAGGAGACAGCGCTCCATCTTGCTGTGCGTCTGGAGGAAAAAAGCTCTCTGGCACTTGTGGATTTCCTTTGTCAGAACAGGTCAGACATTGATATGTAGCATGTTTTACTTACTTTGCATGGACAGTTTGGTTTTTGCTTTAGTACAGTTTTATGCCATCTATCAAATCTATACATTCATCTTACAGTAACTGTCTGGAGAAGAGAACTGCAGAGGGGAACACGGCCCTTCACTACAGCGTCTTGTATCATAAGCCTGAATCTCTTAAGTTACTCCTCAAAGCGAAGGCAGCGCTTCAAACAGGTACATTTTACTCTGTTAATTGTATTTCTCTTTTGCATAGTGTCACAAGTAGAAAGCCGCTATTTTTTCTTTCTCCTGTAGTGAACTCGGCAGGAGAGACGGCCTTGGATACTGCCAGGAGATTGCAGCATAAACAGTGTGTCGAGCTGGTGAGATCTCACTTCCCCTTTAGCTTTTAAAGTTTTTAATTCATAATACTCAGAACACACACTGGCAGGAAGTAAGTTCAGCTGAGGAATCAAGTTGCAACATTATAATACCTACCAGAAATCCAACTCCAGAAGCAAAATGACCCAATTTCCACAGCTGGAAACACTACCTTGAAATAACTCCCTGTGCAGCAGAGCTCAGCTAGGGAACCCTATCCTCATTGGATCCCAGTGTGTATCATTCATAAACTGGTTTTATTTTCTTACCGGCCATCTGCCCTGCTGAATCAGACCTGCCTTGAGTAACATCCTGTTTGATTGTGAGAAATCTTAAAAAGAATCCTTTGTGGAACCAAAAAAAAAAAAAGTTAGACGAGTAAACTACAAAATTCTTGCATTGCATAATCGGCTGTACAACTTTTAGCTTGCAATGACACACGACTGTTTATGTGGAAGGATGTAGACAGACTCTTTGGACTTTTGGTTTCACTTTGGTGAAAAATGTTGACCCAAGAGTCAAACTTCCCCTTCATGCCTTTTTTCCTGCTAGCTGTATTTTTTGCCTTTAATAACAGCTAAC
Organism: Simochromis diagramma; assembly: GCF_900408965.1. NCBI lineage: Eukaryota > Metazoa > Chordata > Actinopteri > Cichliformes > Cichlidae > Simochromis > Simochromis diagramma. Next base: position 10,657,292 of record NW_024387030.1, read on the forward strand.
AGAAAAGATTGCAATGTTTACTATTATCAGTAGTAAAAACAAACAAACAAAACTACATTACAGCAAAACGTTAACAAGCAAAATAAAGAGAAGACGACAATCAAGTCAGCACAGGAGTGAAATAAATTAGGTTTGATATAACAAAGTTAACTGATCAAATAAAGTCGTGTGTACTAATGTAGATAGTTAAATATTCTTTTTGTGCTCTTTTGTGTTTTTTAGTTGGAGCTGGCGCAGAGTGGGAAGTTTAACTCTCAGATACACGTAGAGTTCATGTGGGAGACGCAGTCTCAGGAATTCTATGACAGTGAAGATGACCTGGATGAGAGGGTAAATGCCACACACACTAACCATAGGCATTACTGACTTTACCTTAAAGTCAAAGCTTGGCCTTTTTCCTTTCATTTTACATTATCCATTTTGGAAAGTTTATAAATAAAATTAAACGAAGAAAGATGAGGCGGCGCTATAGAAATTAATGTTTTGTTTATTATCTTCTAACTTTAGGTGAGCCCATTACCCAAAAACCGGTCTCCTCTGTCATCAAATGGAGGTGGTGGACACTGGAGTGTCAGTTCTTCCGCTGCTAGTACAAGTAGCAGACCTTGTCAGGCTTACGAGAATATAGAATTTCTATATAAAAATCCACCAGTCAATAGCGCCCCCTCTGGAGCTTCAATGCCTCCGCCACTGCCAGCTAAATCCATCCAAAGAGGTAAACTACGTTATACAGATTCTCTAGATTAAAAATAAATGAATGAGTTATAATGAGTTATTTAAGCCAATGCTAGTTTTATCAATTTACATTGTTGCTCTTGTTCTTCTTCTTTTGCCCTCCACAGGCCGCTCAGACCCACAGATCTCAGCCACATCGCATGAAGGAAACCAAATTCCACGACGCTGCTCGAACCCGTCCTATCACTCATCCAGTCCCCAGATGCAGGCACGACAGAGTCCTCCTTCAGGAAATACAGAAGGCCAAGGTGGGAGACCCCCTAGGTCTCCAAATGGACAAGCAAGCCTGCTCAGGGCGCATAGGCAGACATGGGATGGTCATCTTGGTTTGAGTTCTGGATCTCAAAGTGGTGCCACATCAGGTTTTTCTCAGAATCACATAGGGCCTGTCAGGTGAGGAAGAAGAATGTGAATCTAGCTCCTGTTGTTTTAATACTACACAGTTTAGTGTAATTTGATCTTGTTATTTCTGGGTTATTTTTCCAGTTCGGAGAAGACCACGTCATACCGCCGCACGAGCAGTGGAGGAGGCAGCCAGGGAAAGTGTAGCGTTTTGTCTTCGGCCTGTGTGGGCAGCCAGGAGGATCTGTACTCCACCCCAGGAGGGAATAGTAAAGCCCTTACCCCAGCTACTGCTCCAGTCCCCGCCCCTTCGTCCTCACCTGATTTGACCTGTATCCCACGACCTCGCAGGAATGCTATGGTACAAACGACAAAGACACCTTTTTGTATTATTTTTAAATAAGTTCAAGTTCTCTATGTCACACGCTTCCATTTCAGGAGTTTTTCACTGGGGAAAAAACGCTTAAGAGATTTCACAGTCAGTGTATGAATTTGCTGGTGGCACACTGAGAAGCATAGCTTACAGAAGCATATGTCTTTTCCAGGTTTCTAACAGCAGGCCACATCAGAAGCGCGTCAAGGCTTTGGTGGACTGCCGAGCTGTCAGTTCTGAGCAGCTCGCCTTTTTCAAAGATGAAATTATTGTGGTCACAGCCACTAATGACCCCCACTGGTGGGTAAGTGTAACTACAGATTCATTACGACCTATTTCCCACTCAGTAGCAGCTTTCTGCATGAAAGCCCAGCCATCAGTCTAAGATAAGCTTGTTCATTCACCCACTACATACTTTGTTTCTTTCAGTAGTTTACTCAGGAGTCAATCCAACAGTTATTACTATTTGGCATTTTTGTGGATTTGTATATTTATAAACTCAGAGTAAAGTACAGTAAAATTAATTACCAAAGTTATATAAGTTAAAATAAATTGACTGGAAATAGGACATAGAGGGATTTGATTGACAGACATATATTTTTCCTAACAGACTGGTCACATAGAGGGGGATCCATCCAGGAGTGGGGCCTTTCCTGTAAACTATGTACACAAACTAACAGACTGAAGAGGGAACACAGTATTCTTCAAAATGGCAAAATCAACCATTTGATCCTTGGAAGTTGATCATCACAAGTTGGAATTTATCCAGGAGTGGACTGTATTATTTTTCTTGGATACAACTGGAACTGACAACATTCCCACATAACGATTTCTTGGCAAAGGGATATGTGAACAATGCGACTTTAGGATTTTAAACATTTAGTCATCCCTAGAAGGCAATAACAAGAACTGAAAGCTTTCATGCCACCCTTTCTAAAACCCTAAACAGCTATTAAAAGGAACGTGTTGTGCATTTATTGTCCAATGTTCATTTGACCATTAATTATATATTTGTATAGCAAATGCTGAAGTTGCTTATGCTGATCTAGGACTTGTACATAGAGGCAATATTTACTTGTAGGGCAGAAACCCTGTAAGGCACTTTAAACTCTGAAGGAATCTTCAGAAAAGCTGGCACAGCTGTAAGTGTGTACATAGCCAGCTACTGAATCGGGATGTAGCTTCCCCCCCTTTTCCTTTGTTCTTAATGGAAACCGTTGAACTGTTTGGAATCGCAGTATACTGTGACTTGGATATAAGGTTCAAACCTGCTCAGTGTCTCAGTGCCGCCTTCCCGGGAACCTGCCAGCCAGTCTGCCTCCCGCAGGCGTCTGGACACCCCAAGGAGAGATCAGAAACTTTAGCCCAGCCGTGTTGACTCTCTGCATAGCTCTCTGGCGGCATGGAGAGCAGAGGATCCGGTTTCTTTTGGCTGTAGGCACTATTCTCTGGAGAACATGGAATAACGATGGTGTTAAGAAAAAAAAAAAAAAGACTTCTGTACTACCAGAAAATGGCACTTTAAGAGGGCTTGTTAAGAATAGCATCCTACTGCAGTAATTTGTTCAGTGAACACATCTTTTCATACACACACAGTGGCCTTCAGGATCCTTTAGGAAAGAAAGGATAGGAAAGCAGAGAATGGGAGAGCTTTCACTGCCAGACGTAAATCTTCAAATCTAACACATTTCACAGAATTTAACCCACAACTTCTTGTACATACGTGTCTGAAATGTCTATATATGTGCACTCATCCAGAGTATATAACACCATTTTTACATTTTATGTATCATATGTATTATTACAGATAATCTTACTTCATGTCACGAATTCGATGTCCTCTCATTTGACATCTTTTGTCTTCTGGTGTTTTGTTAGTTGTTAAATGACTGTGGATGGGAGCGGATGGACACAGATGCATAATGTATTCATAAAGCATTCTTTCTCATTAAACTAAAAACTTGTCACAGTTTCTTCTGGCAAATAAATCATGAGAGAAGCAGGTTATCAAAGATGACAACAGTTTACTGCATCTGTAAGTAGGAACTAGCAGATTAGCTAATTTCATTGGGTGTATTTGACACATACACATTAAACTTCTTTAACTCCTGTGATGTCTTTTATACTTTTACATAAGGTCAGATATTTTGGTACCAAGGATGTCATCTACTAATCAGAAGGTTGGTGGTTCGATCCCTGGCTGATTGAGTTATTGTGCCAAACTGTTACTGGGCGAGATTCTGAAGCCCGATTCGCTCTGGATGTGTTAATCAGTGTGCGAGTGATATAAGACATGAGTTGCATAAAGTACTTTGAGTGCTTAAGTGAAGTAGGGAAGTGCTATATACAAACCAGTCCATTTATTTCAACACATTATTAAAAGTTGGTGGAATGGTAACTCGAGACAGCAATCAGGGAGATTAAAATGCACTTTACTGTCTTGTCTCCAGCTGCCTGTGGCTGCGACACAGTATAATCTAGGCTCGACACTGCCAGATTATGAAATGTGTGACTTATAATACTTAAGAATACACTAATCCCTAATAGTCCATATTCTGAAAACCTGAACTCATTTAAGATCTTTAGAGTCTAATATAAGACCTGCAAAAAATTACTTTGTTCTAATCAACAGGTTAAAACCTCTTTTTTTTAAAAAAAAAAAGAATAAATTGAATTTTAATTTTGACATTTGCTTTTCCACCTTTCTTTCTTTTTCCGATATTACCCCTCATTTTATTCTTAAATGACTTCCTACAGCTAAATCTCTTCAGCTGTCTCTCTTGGCGGTATTCTCTACAGTTCTGTGTTATTCCAGCTTCACTTACTCTCCATCCAGATGTTACTTATCCCCAACCCTCTGTCCCAGAGCCAGGGTGACCAAATTCCAACCTGTCACTTACATAACACTTAACTAACAGCCAGGATAATAACTCACTCTACCACATACTAGTCTGTTCTGCTGGCTGAGCAGCCCATGTGTAAACCCATATCCGTTGTCCTGTCTGGCTGTACTAGTACACCCAGAGTATATAAATGTCAGCTGTAAAATATTATTTTCTGAAAACCTTTAAATAACAAACATCCGTTCGCTAATAGGCTTATCTATTTTATCATTACATACACGAATACAAGAATGTACAAATATAATTTAATGTAATACACTGAAATATTATAGGCATCTATAAAATGTGGAGTAAAATTAATGATTCCAAAGCAATTTTTTGTAAATATAATAGGTTTGAATATAAGTTTGCAAACTCTTAAAATTAATAAAATGTAATGGAGATTATACTAACTTCCTAATACTCAAGATAGTGAAATCTGTGTAAAACCCATACACATGTTAATGCTTCTTATTAACTGAGAAGCAGTAAAATCACTGGCTTAAAGTGATATAAGACATACTTGTTTGCGATAATGAGCACTTAGAAGTGGGATATATTTGAGTAATTATGCAATTTCCCTGAACAGAGGGTTATCAAGCTTCCACTTAACTGCATAATGAGCTGAGAAAGGACTCTAATGGACAAGCAAATGGCTAAATGGCACACTCACTGGTAAGACATGCTAAATGTATTTGCTGGATGATGCTTTCACAGTTTGTTCCTTTCTGGCCTGCAGCAGTTACGTCAAAAAAGCAGTTTTCTGCTGACCTGGGCCTACACTGCTGTGAGCTACTGCAAGCTGCTGCTGCAAGGTGACCCTAATAGATTCTTAAACCTCCCACGCAACGAGAACACAGATTAAATTTAGAGATTCCATCTGAAATTTGAGCGCTTTATATTAGCAGGTTCTGGGGAAGGAGGGAAAAAAAGCAGCCTATTTCTGCAGCATTTGAATCATTAAGTCCATTTATTCTAATAATTCAGGCTATTTTACAAAAAAAACCCTATAATGCTTAAAATGAAATCATACTAGCTTTGCACAATGTGGCTCTGTGCCTCAAGTTTGTAACAGTGTCAAGAGAGCAAAAAGAAGTAGTAGCAAATTCAAGCAAAATAAGAAAACAGGGCAGAACATTCAGTATTTCACTTTCCAGCAAAAACCACAAGCCTGTTTTTCAAAAGTACATCAGTTACATCAAGGTTCAGGAGATAATTAACTTCCATTTCAGCTCAATTTTTAACACTGAGAGAAAATCAGTGGCCACAACCCTGCAGTTAAGCATATAACATTGACTAAAATCTGATTTAACATTCATACTATAGTAGAATATACAGCTCTCAATCAGTAAAAATATCATACTGTGAATATTCGACACCTGATTTACCGGAAATGAAAAGCTTACAACATAAATATATTTATATATATATTATACCACATCACACAGTAACAAACACAAAATATTAAAAACGTTCTAAGGATGAATAGCAATCAGAAAAGTAGTTTTGGATCTGTGGTCGGCCAGCGTCTGAGTCTGTAAAGGGCTGTAAAGAGATGCAATTGTGGCAATAGTTTCCACATCTTCAAAAAGAGTTAAAATCCCTCGTATCAAAAGTTTAAGTAATTCCAGCAGTACGGAATGAACACAAGAGCATTTTTCTGTTTTGTTTTTTGCAAACCACAGGTCCAAAAAAGATACATGTACGGTAATTATTATATTGGAAGAAAAAAGATAACAAACAGCAAAAAAAAAAAAAAAAATAGCAATAAACATTACATTCATTCTGCAAGTGGGCCCAGAGATCTTTGGGAAACATAGTTGTTGTTATTTTCATTCATAGAAAACACAAAAGGTGCAGTCCCACAGCAGTGCATGACTAGTGTGGTTTTTTTTCCTGTTCAGACAAAGATGCTTCAGGATGAGGTCTATGATGGCCATGAGTTAACCTGTTCATATATCATTACCATCGGTATAGGAACTGCCAATGCACACATACTGGATAAGGCATATTGAAAGCAATCTACAGTATAGGTCAGCTGGATGATCAGTTACAACTCAAGCTATATACATAGGACCATGAATACACGTTTAAGGCCTATGAGACCGTTTTGTTCTGCAAAGCATTTTGCTATCAACTAGCAGAGCTGAATATCGTTTGGTATATGTGCACAAGCAAGCAGTAGATAAATACCTTAGTCATGTGGAATGCTTAAATAGAGTTAGTCAACATTCAATGATAAGGTCATCATGTCTGTCGGTTGCTCAGCGGTAACACTGAAGATGCAGTTTCCTTTGCTTGAAGGGGTACTCCAGTGATTCTGTAAGGTAACAAAGTCGAGGAGCTTTCTTGATAGACCTCTTTGTCTTCCAAATCAGATTTTTGAATAATCTCTCCATTTTGCATCAGTTTTCACAGTCCTAGTGGTTTTCTATTTACAAGCGAGCTGAAATTTATGTGTAAAATTCATGGAGTACCCTCTTTATATTGTGCTGAAAAGAAACTTAGACAAACAGACCATTTAAGCCTTTAAAATGAAAGTTAGAAAATACCCCAACTATTTCTCTCACTGCTTTCAACCCTATAAAATTTAAGCTTATGCTTTAGTTGTCACATCTACTTTAACATGCATCTTGGTTTTTTTTTGCTTGTTTTTTTTTCCTCACATTGACTGCATGATTCTGAAACTGAACGCTTTACTAGTTTCTTTTGAAATTCCTTACTTTACAGAGTCACAGACTCTGTGATGCATCATCTCTGAAACATTTACAACAGGAATGCCTAAGCTCATGGGATTTTGTAGAAACCTACAGAAAGCAATGACACCGTCACATGACGAGCCTGTTTTGTAAGCAGCCCTGCTCCTTTGTTCTTCGGAGAAGTCGTTTATAATAGGAGAGCAAACAAAGCACCATCAGGGATTGTGAAAACCCTTTTTTGATTCTTTAGGAAAGTAGCACACGTAGATGGAAACCAGCACGAACTCACAGCTCTATACATGCTTATTTTCAACATATGCTGCACTGAAATTGAGTGCTTGCTTCTTTGCTATAACCTTCAAGTGCCAGAAATAGATGTCCCCGGAGTACTGGCTGTCTTTTCTGGACACTCAGACCTAGCCGAAGCAAGGGATTGGTGGATCAGGTGAATACAAGAGATACTTTGTCATTGCTTAATCCAAAGACAAAAGAAATGGGGCAAAAAATGAGAGCAATCTATATGTAAAGATTAGGTCACCTTCTGCACATGGGACAACGCTTTGCATTAAGGATTACAATGTAATTACAGGTTGATCGCTTAATATAACGAGACAAATATATATATTCTGGATGTTCATACACATCTCACAAACAAACCCTGAATGTGAACTACTTATCTAACTTAAGAGTGCAATCACAGGGGGAGCCGCTGCAACTCTTACAGTCACATGCAGCACCAAGACACAATCAGCAAATGGTGATGCTCTAGTTTTCTAAATGATGGATGCATGGGTGTAGCCCCAAATCATAAACCGTGTTAGCCACAAGCTTTTATCAATAGTATTTCCTCCTACGCAGGCAGTTCTAGTAGATTTCTAAATAAGTAAGTAGAATTATTAGCGCCTAAATCCTTCAGTAGATCTCTAAAGCCAAATCATAGTGTTGTAGTTACAGCTCTCTGCTGGATACATTCTGTATGTTTGCGCAAGAGGATTTAGGATAGAGAGACAACTGGTTGCTAGGTGACTGGATAAAAAGAGGCCACAGGTGGAACTCTTCCAGCCCGAATTTCTTTCCTGCTGTCTTTCCTTGTTTATGCTGCCAGAAGCAGATGCTGTGGTAGTGGACGAGTGGTCTCAGAGAAGCCAAGGCACGTTTACTTTGTAGGTAAAAGCCATCTAAGTTCTAGATTTGTTCCTTTTCTATTTTTCTGGTTCTTACATCTCCTGTTCCTGCATACTTGGTTTTACATAACACTGCAGCAATCTTTAGCTTGCTCTTTCGCTGCCCTTCACTTCCCTCACAACGAGGCTGAAAACGCAGATGCTTTCATCCTTTCTTCATCTTTTTTTTCTTAAATCAATTCACAGAGTTGTTTCTTTTCCATTTTGTGAATGGGTAAATATTACATAATTCTCATAGCCGTATAACTTAAGCCATATACACGGAAGCTCTCGGTACCTCACAGTCTAAACCTCTCCTTGCACATCACCTGAAATATGACTCATCCATGCACCACAGATAGATTCTATCTGAATCTCTCCTGTGCAACTCCAGCCTCACAACAAACTGCAAGCAGCAAACTGTGTGCGGAAAAAATAGAGAACTAATGACATCCTGTACACATTGCACTGGTACTGGCTTGATTAGTTTCCTAATCAAAAAAATTCCTCAGTAATACACTGAAAGGAAAGCTCTTTACTAGCAACTGTGATTATTGTAGGCACTCTAAAGCCCCCCGAGGACCAGCCTCAGGAAACAAGAAAAGAAAAGGTGGAAACTAGAGAGCAGCCGTGTCAATGAGTGATAGCTAAAGAACGGAAGTCTGTCTTCCCAGTTATTTAAAGCACATTTCTAAAGTTATGGATGAAATGTTAGCTATTTTAGCTTCATAGACCAGGGGAGGCACGTGCGAAGTCCAAGCATAGAGGAAAAAACGATGGTAGGCCGATGCTTCTTGAACTTCAGGCCTTTCTTGAGCCGTTGGCTGTTCTCCGCCACGTACAGCTCCCCCTGCTGGGCTGCACTTGATATCCGCGACACCAGTTCCCCGTGAAGCACCACCTCCTGCTCGGAGCGCACAAACACTTCCCTGAGCTCTTCCAGTCGCTTTTCCATCTCTCTGATGACACGTTGGCGCTCCTCTACCTCCAGGAGGCGCCGCCGAGCTGCCTCGAACTCCATGCTGGAGCTGGGGGTGACAAGTTTGGAGGAGGGGGCCGTGGCAGAGGTGGACGGGGGTTCCGAACCTGCTAGCAGAGCCCCTGTCACCCTCCGGAAGTCTCCCATGGAAATGGAGCGCCTGGTGGCTGGAGATGCAAGAGTCAGGAGAGCTGAGGCAGATCCAGAAGGTGGCATGGCTAACGGAGGAAGAGGGGGAGAAGATGATGATGATGATGATGATGGAGAATCCGGTGGCTCGAGATCAGGCTCTGAATCCGGGCTTTTAATGGCTTCCGTCATGTCCTCAGTTGTGTCTTCATTGTGGGGTTCTGTGTTCTTTTGTCGTCTCTTCATAGCCAGTTTTTGACTCTTCCTGTGCTGCTGCTGTCCTTGTTGTCACTGTTGATGTTTTCTCCCAGTTTTCCTGTGTCAGTTGAGAGAGCAGCCGAGCAGGGAGTGCAGAGGTGTGCTGTGATGCAGCCTGGGAACGGCTCCATTCATTAATAAGAGATCTGAGCCAGGCTTGTGCCGTCTCTGCGTCTGAGTGGTTGTGCTGGAGAGGGGTGCCTCCTGGCATTTCATTGGCTGCTGAACTCATGAGCATGTCAGCTGATGATTGGGCAGCCTCCCGCTCTACTGCTGATGTTGGCAGGCTGTCTCGTCCTCTGCTTGACTATTTTGCTTCGTCGTCGTCATCATCATCTGGAGCACAGCTTTGATCAGCTCTGCTCACTCAAGCGAGAGATGCAGTAGTATCAGGTCGCTCTCTTTTTTTCTGCACTCGTTCACTTGCTTCCTATTCTCCCAGCCTCTCTGCTGCCATCCCTCTTACAAGCTGGTCCCTCCATTTTCCTTTTTTTCCTTTCTTGCTCGGATGGTTACCCCTAGCAACACCGCCTTGACATAAAATAGCAAAAACAGGGGGGTGGGGGTTATGTTTCAGTTTCTCCCTTCCTTTATTGCCTGTATCACTTCTCCCTCACACCCTGACGCTTGTTCGACTCATGTGAATGTGCAGTCTTTCCAGCAAATTGCATAACTTTGTCTGTTAAATTGCTTCACCTTCATGTCCGTAAAAGATGAATTGGAGAACAAACACTTTTGTGAATTTTACCACTTATAGGTCTCCTTCAAAGATTCAATGCAGTAATTGACAGAAATCACAACGAATCACTATGATACAGCACTGAAAAGTAGTTGCTTCCTTTCTGATTTCTTAGTTTTTTGCACATTGGTTGCACGTGGATGTTTTAGATCATCAAACACATTTTAATATAATACAAAGATAACCCCAGTAAACCTCTGAGTTCAATTTCAGTGGCCGCACCCAGGCCTGATTAGTGCCAGAACTGTTGAACCAAGAAATCATGCCAGAGTCATTAACATCCATCAGTCTGAAAAGGGTTACAAAGCCATTCGTTAGGCTTTGGAGCTCCAATGAACCACAAGGAGAGTCATTATCCACAAATGGAAAAAAACTTGGAACAGAGTGACCAGCATACCAAAAATATTCCGTGACCATCAACTACATCCAACAGCATCATCCAGGAGATCACAAAAGAACTCTTCATTCTTTTGAACTGGAAATTATTTTTAACATTTTTATTGTGTTTATTTCTTAACTTAAATTTGTCATATCGGTCGCTTTTATCATCGTTGAGGACTTTGTAACTTTTTTTTTTTTAAAAGGTGCTTTATAAACACAAAGGTAAAAAAAATTAACTAGAAAAACAAAGAGAACTGAAAGCCAGCATCTAACATTCAGAGTGCCAGTGTCTTCTTATTTTTTTGTATTTAAACTAAACTGTTGCTGCAGTGTTGTAATCCTCATTTTAAACACTTCATTCTTATTAAATTCATATTAAACAAATATGTAGGACTGCTTTCTTCCATTTGCGCAATATCTTAAAAATTAGAAATATCCTGTCTCAGAGTGACGCTGAAAAACTAGTTCATCCATTTATTACTTCCAGGGTGGACGACTGTAATTCATTATTATCAGGATGTCCTAAAAAGCCTTCAGTTAATCCAAAATGCTGCAGCAAGAGTACTGACAGGGACTAGAAAGAGAGAGCATATTTCTCCTATACTGGCTGTTAAATTCCACAATTGAATTCAAAAATCCTGCTCCTCACATACAAGGTCTTAAATAATCAGGCCCCATCTTATTTTAATGACCTTGTAGTACCATATCACCCTATTAGAACATTTCACTCTCACTCTGCAGGCCTACTTGTTGTTCCTAGAGTATTTAAAAGTAGAATGGGAGGCAGAGCCTTCAGTTTTCAGGCCCCTCTTCTGTGGAACCAGCTTCCAGCTTGGATTCAGGAGACAGACGCTATCTCTACTTTTAAGATTCAAACTTTCCTTTTTGCTAAAGCATATAGGTTAGGGCTGGATCAGGTGATCCTGAATCCTCTCTTAGTTATGCTGCAATAGGTGTAGACCGCTGGGGGATTCCCATGATGCACTGAATATTTCTTCTTCAGTCACCTTTCTCACTCAGTATGTGTTAATAGACCTCTCTGCACTGAATCATACTTGTTATTAACCTCTGTCTCTCTTCCACAGCATGTCTTTCATCCTGTCTTCCTTCTCTCACCCCAACCTGTCGCAGCAGATGGCCCCGCCCCTCCCTGAGCCTGGTTCTGCCGGAGGTTTCTTCCTGTCAAAAGGGAGTTTTTTCCTTACCACTGTCGCCAAAGCGCTTGCTCATAGGGGGTCATATGATTGTTGGGTTTTTCCTCTGCAGGGATTATAATAGGGTCTACCTTACAATATAAAGCGCCTCGATGCAGTTGTGATTTGGTGCTGTATAAATAAAATTGAATTGAACTGAATTCTGCAAACTGAGCACATTAAATTGGATTGCATTGAACTTTCTACACGTTTCACCTTTTTACTGCAATGCAGCAACATTAAATACTGAAAAATACTCATGTTTCCGAGCTGTATTGTATGTAAACTAATGACTAGTCTAACCATTTTAGTCAGTATGATCTGGTTACATCATCGTGATAGAGTACCCTGACTTTTCACCCCGTCTTGCTGTGATCCCTAGTGCACACCCTCTCTGTCTAGACAAGTATTGACTGCTTCATCCTGTGGTTGCAAGTGATATGATCAGTGTATGTAAAGTAAGACACAGGGTGAGTTCACTCAAACACACCTGAAAGGACACGCATACTTAGACAGTTTGAAAGGGTAACACTGCTGCATTCAGAGCCTTACAGTAAGAAGTGATGCTTTAAATAACTGCCCTCTGCTAGATTGAATCAACAACTGAAGCTTTTAGCAGGTCAGAGGTTGACTTGTATTTCTGCGAGCATCTACGTGCATGCATATTTCAGTGTTCACTCTGCTCTTTGCTTTTATCTGAGGATTGACATTGCATTAGCAGTAACACCAACTGCTCTCTTCCTGCTCTTAGCTTTACTCATCTCCAGAGAGAAGACAGAGCAGGATCCAACACAGAAAATTACACAGATAATGAAGCAAACAAGAAGCCAGAGTGGAGGCAGGATTATAAGTGCTTATAGGAAGATTAAATGCCAAAAAACCCCAAAGATGCTCTTCAGGCTTTTATCCTGCTATTTAAAAAAAAGATCTGAAACAACAACATGACAGAGATTGCAGTTCTGAAGAAGACATTGTGATTTTCGGGAAGAGATGAAAGGGCTGAGAGAAATTTAAAGGCTCAGGATAAAACTTTGTTATTATGGAAATGTTGCATGGTGTTAAAGTGTCTACATGAAACACCATATGGAGCTAATACATGCTTTACAATTTCTTTTAGATATACATAAAAGAAATATATATACAATAAGCACGATGGCTTGTGTGAGTAAATCCTTTAGGGATCAAGAAAAGATTCCTCAGTGGAGTTTTCTTATTTTTTCTCCAACATGATTTCCGTTTTTGGAAGACTCTACTGGTTGTGTAACATTCCACAGTTAAAAACCAAGCACTCCACACTAATCCCGAATGTTGAATACACAGCTGTACGCGCGCTTTGCCATCATCACTGGCGAACAATTTGACTGGCAAGAAGGGGCCTGTCTTTAAAGCCTCATGTAATCACACATTTTTCACACTCAGAAAAACAAGTCATTCTGTCACAGAATATGCAGAATTAATTGAGTCTAAGTGCAAAATCCTTCTCAGAAACAATTATCTTTCACCCCATTTCACCAATGTCTCTCCTCTACCCGCGAAACTAAAATTGTGATTAACGTCCGTTCTCAATCTCTGTTCCAGATTACTTTAATCTGTGTGCTGTGTTTGTATTTGATGTGTGCACGTGTGAGGAGTTAGAGGATCTGTGTGCCTTCTGAGTGCTGAATCTATTTGGGTCAAATTAATTAGTATTAGAATTGTATAACAGTATTGTGAGCTTCTTTTTGCGGTTTGTCTTAAGGACAAGTTATCTGTAGTGGGGTATGTAGCAGTATTATAGCAGTACTGGAACATGGATCCTAAGGATATGGAAAATATTATAAGATTATAAGGCAAAAATGTTGGATATGGTTATACATGGAACACAGATTTGAAGTACTGGATTCTCAGTTTTATTTATTTTTATATTTAACTACTGTAATGGTGACTCTTAGGTCTCTACAACTGCAGTAGTGGTGGTTAGTGCCTTTATAGCTGGAGCACTCATTGTCACAGACATTATTGGACACTTTATTAGGTACACCTGTTCAGCTGCTTGTTAAAACAAATATCGAATCTACCAATTGGCAGCAATTGAATGCATTTAGGCATGTAGACATAATCAAGATGACCTGCTGAGGTTCAAACTGAGCAGCCATGGCATGGTTGTTGTTGCCAGACATGCTGGTCAGTAATTCAAATAACTACTCGTTACAGCCAAGGAAAGCAAAAGAGTATTTTGGGAGATTAAATAGGTTGCAGCAGAAGAACACACCAAGTGCTGAGGCTGCAATTTGCACAAGCTCACTAAAACTGGACAACAGAATATAGAAAGAAAAAAGTCTTACTCCCAATTTCTGCTGCGAAACTTGGATGGGAGGGTTAGATTTGACACGACCATGTCCATTCCTTTATGATGAAAGTGTACGCATCATTTACCCATCATAATATACCAAATCATAAAACTCAAGTCATTTCAGATTGGCTCCTTGAACATGTACTCAATCACTGTACTTCTGTTATTGATAAGTCACTGAGACGAGACATACCGCCATCGTTCCACACCAACACATTTGTGTTTTTATCTATATGTGGAGGTAAGAACTAATTATAAATGTGGTTATTTTGTTGCAATAAAATTTTAAATTCACGCTGGAGGCTGTTGTGTAGGATAGAAAAGACAAGATTAAGATTCAATAATAGATTTTGTATTTATTTTAACAGAACCTCTGGAGATGCTCGAAGCAGCACTTCACAACCAACTCACATCAGACAGAATAAAACAAAAACACAGCCAGAAAGACATCCAAAAATAGCAAGGAATTTCACCTAAAATATTCATCCATACAGAGTGTCCTCTTTTACAGCTCAGATCAGACAAGAATGCACCATCACATACACCCACAGACACTTCCACTGTTGTAAAAACCCAGGAAAATTCAGCATCTAAGAAGAGCCGCTCCAGCTGACAGCTGCTGTAAACTAAGGAGACAGGATGGGGATAAAAAAACAGCACCACTTTATTCTCTACTGAGATGGGAAACAGATGATGGTGATGGTTTTCTGTTTTTTTGTAATCAATATCAGTGACTTCTTTCTGCTGCTGCAGGCTGAGTCAGTCAGTCTGTCTGTGTGTGCGTGTGTGTGTAAGTGTAAGTGTAAGTGTAAAAGAGCAGGAAGTCATTCGTCGCAGTGTGACTTACTGGTAAGATGACGTCAAACACAGACCAGTGGGAATATATCACACTATGTATGTGTGTCTGTAAATAAATAGCTGCATTTGTCTCTGACATGATGGTGCACACCGTGTCAGCATAAATCATCCTCCCCCACAACTGCTGAGCAGCAGCGGCTGTTATGTAAGTGATTGCATCTGTGCATACAGAACCAGGTAACATCAAGTACAAGCATGAGGCGATACTAAGAGCTGATACTAATAAAGCTGAATCTGCCATATTGCTGAAGGAGGGAAAGCTGGGACACGACAGTTAAAATGCTACAAGCAAGAGCAGATGGAGAGAGGCTGCAGAAGAAAGTCGTTCACACACTGATATTGTCTCCAAGCGAATGCATAAATATGAATCACAATATTTAATGTGGCTTTAATTTGGTCTACCAACTGATGCTTTTCATCACAGGGAAAAAGTGACAGCAGCAGTTTTAAACATGAGGTTTGAATAATTAAACATAGTGGAATAATAAAAAAAATAAAGAAGTAGAGTACAGTATTCATGTTGACAAGCCTTGACCTTTGCCTCAATCCATCTACTTATGCAGGCATGGATTGATTTAACCTATGTTTGTATGTTTGCACTTTATCTCCCTCCAGTGACCATCTGTGGAAATACACCAGGCTTTGGTCTGCTGAGACAGGAAGTGAAGGTCATTAAAGGCACACATCAATGCACCAACCCAGCCCAATCGAGTCAAGTTTTTCACAAGCAGGGACAACATCCTTAATTAGATTCACAACAATCAAGCAGATGGTAACAGAGGGAAGAAAGAACCCCTTTGAACAGGAAGAGCCATTGGCAGAAAAATGCTCAGAGAGTGGGGAGCAGCCATTTGTCATAGTCACTCGGGGTATGAGGATAAAGAGAAGAGGGGGAAAAAGGCCTCGAGGGCCGGTGTCCTGCAGGTTTTAGATGTGTTCTTTATCCAGCACAGCTGATTTAAATGGCTAAATTACCTCCTCAACATGTCTTGAAGTTCTCCAGAAACCTGGAAATGAACTAATTATTTGATTCAGGTGTGTTGACCTAGCATATCTAAAACCTGTAGGACACCAGCCCTCGAGGCCTGGAGTTAGACACCCCTGGCTATTCAATTTTATTTGTAAGGCGCACCAATCACATCAGTCTCCTCAATGTGCTTTATATGGTAAGCAATGTTCCCTCTAATTTTTCATGTGTCTGAGCGAACACACAAACTCCCTGAGCGGTCCCTTGGACCTCTGTGAGCAAGAGCAGACGTGTGCACTGTGGTCACGCCAGCATCGAATCCATCCAAGTCACATGGTTTATTAAAATAATCCAATTACAGCATTTACATTTATGTTAGACTACTTTTAATTAACTGCTTTAGCCCACTTACAATGAAAACTTTAAAAAAAAATCTTGTTCATGACCTGTGTATGTTAACACTATTGGAAGTAAAAATATCTTGAGCTCCAAATTTGAAAACACAACTTTTTTTCTTTTCTTTTTTAAAAATAAATAAATAAATAAATAAAGCTCTGACTTGTATTATGAGTCTGTGGTCTGGGAGAGAGTCCTGTAACTCTCTGTCTGCAAAATACAGTAAATAATGACCAATGTTGGGCAGTTAATTATATCGTTACTTCTTCAAAAAGGTAACTGAGTTATGCAAACAACAAAGTTTTTTGCAGCTGTTTACCTAAAAATGCAGCCAAGTTTTTTTTAAATAAACATTTCAAACTATTTACAGAACAATCAGCTGTTCTGCATCAAATTTGATGCCATGTAAATTATTTGTGCCACTCCAAAAAGAATTTATGTCCACTATGAGATAAAAGAGAACAACAGCCTGACAATAGCAGATGTATCACTCCTGTAACATTCAGTAGTCGCCTCATTGTTCTGACACACACAAGAAAACTATTGACTACACTACACACCAACTACACAAGATTTGCGCTGAACATCGCAAATCTCTCACATCTCAAAACACCGCCGTCACTCCTAAAACTTCCCCCTTCCTAAACAACTAAATGCCATGTTGCCATATCATTTTTTGATTGGTCGACATGGTAGATTTTTCCACCAATAGGAAAGGGTGGGGTTTTTTTTGGGTTTTGGGCACAGGCGGAGAGTGCTTTCGAAACATTGCATATATATTTTTTATCATAACTCTGGTTTTACACAATTTAAAAACTGGTATAAAGTCCACACTTTTCCCGTCAATTGTTCCGTCTGTCCTGCTCACGTCTCCAATGGTTGTACACGTTGTCATTAACGTGACTTCACTCCACATCAGCCACGCCGCTTTGCTAAAACACCGGTGTCGGCACATAAGGCCGCTGTCATAGCCTGTCAACAACGTTGATTAGCTGCATATATACAAATGTGAATCGCATCATTGGCTGGACTATGGGATAAAGTGGCATCGTTCTAATCTCATACGGGAGCAGCCAGTCACTTACTGACTAACACTGCAAAACAGAATTATTAAAGTATTAATTTTAATTTCAATTTCAATTCAGGTTAGATTTTTTTCCCTGTGCGCAGAGACCTTGCCAGCGGTGCGCAATTGCGCACGCGCGCAGCTTAGAGGGAACATTGATTGGTATCTATAACATTAGAAAGAACCCCCCAACAATCACATAACCCCCTGTGAATAAGCACGTGATGACAATGAAAACTCCCTTTTAACAGGAAGAAACCTCTGGCAGAGCAAGGCTCATGGAAGGTCCGGCCGTCTAGCGCGACCAGATGGGGGTGAGGGAAATGAGAAAGGAACAGAGGGAGACAGGACAAAAGGCGAACTATAGGAGAGAGAGTCAGACTTTAATAGTTACTGATAATTAAATACAAAATGGTGGATAAACACACAGTGTGGAAAGAGATCAGTGAAGAGGAAACACTCAGCGCATCATGGGAGCCCCCCGGCACACATTATGAGAGAGATGACATTTTAATTGGGTGCAGTTTTCTTGTGTAAACAACTGGGGAGTGAGAAGACGGGAGTGGAGAAGTACTCAGTGTAAGGAAGTCAGCAGCCTGAGCCAACAGCAGCATAACCAAGTGATGGTTCCAGCACCAATACTTGTTTGTGGATGAAAAACAGCTACTCACAAAAAACTGTATGCATAAAGAATTATTAGTTATAAGAAGTACTACTGATCTTACAGTATTATGTGTTCTTTGTAGGTTTCAAAATGTGATATTTTTTCATATTTCTATATCTGGGAATTGTGTTTTTTTTATACACTTGAATGTCACTTGAAGTTATAAAAAAACAATAAAGCAAGACAGACACTTTGTCATAGCAACTCGATTTTTAATATTGTAAGATATAAAAATCTTCATCTTTATCGTACAATAACATCTTACCATAAATTTTGACAAAGGAGGGAGATTTTTGCCACCAAACAAGAATTATAATATAACTTTGATTTCTTTTGAGGTAAGACAGCTGCTTCATAGATTCTTAAGCCACACAGGTCTTTCCTTCTACACATGCACAGCATCTTCTTATCCTTGCGGTGTGCTTTCCATGCAAGACATTCCGCCTCACCTGTAGGCCTAGGCACTGAGCTAAAAGCAGGACCTACTCCGTGGAGAAGCTTACACTGAGACACCTTTAACTCTAGGCCTCGTATTCAGTGTCAATAAAATACCAACGAGTCAGATAATCAACAAATGGAATTCCAATATAATGAATGAAAAAAAGATAATCCACAATAAGGGCAAGTATGTGTGACATTATAACCAGTGATTTGACAGAGATTTTAACAAGTGCTTATTTCTGTAAAGACAGCAGCCAGCCCTGACTTATTAAACAGAAGAAGAGACCTGTGCGGCAACAAGTCCACAGGCTGCGATGTGCTCAGCATGTCTTTCACTATTTTAAATCACTACTTTCTTTGGATAAAGAGAAAAAAACAAACAAACAATCGACAGCAAAAACAACCAACACAGGAAACAGTATTCAATAGGCATTATCCAAGAAACACAGTGAAAACAACTAAAAAAAAAGAAAACAATGCAAATATAGAATTTTTAACATGCCACATTGTTCCTTGGGCAGGGTTTCTTTCACAGAAAGCCATCTATGTTACTAGTTTTTATAGTAATAAAAATAACAGACATCTCAAATGGTTGCCAGCAGATTGACCAAGCAGAGAAGAAGAATAGGAGCGAAACGAGAAAGCCACATCACCGGACCATGCACATGACTCTGCAGCATCCCGCGAGACAGTACAGACACACACTGCAAGTCATGCAACTGACACACACGCCCACACACACACACGCACGCGTCCGCACACACTCTCCATAAAACAAAACGCAAGCATAGATTGACACTAACCAAAACATCAGCAACTGACATTTTCTAGAATGCACATATTCTGGCTGTACCAAAGCCAAAGAGGCATTTATGGCAGAAATGTTTTAATATTCATATCAATAACGTTCTCTGAGAAACATTTAACAGCAGTTTGGACAGTACTGTGGTTTTGTGCTGTCGGCACAGGTTGAATTGGCAGCACAACCGCTAATACGAAGCTCAAAAACCCTACAAAAAGAACGGACAGACGGCAAAAAAAAACAAAAAACAGGCAGATGGATAGGCGTGCAGCGAGAATGACAACCAATTACAGCAAAGATGAGAAGAGAAAACTTTCATTGTCACTATCAAAAACAGGGCTGCATCGACTCTGTAGCGGGTCATGCACAAACACGCTCACACACTCGCACAAACACCCACACGGCGCCAACACATCTGCCAAAAAACCTGCACCCATTTTTTTTTTTTACATTTTTTTTTACATTTTTTTCGCCCTCATTGCCCCCATCCATCGTCACGATATTTTGATAGGCAAAAGGAGATCGGCTAACAGCTGCAGCTGGCGAGCCCACACAAGGAGGATGATAGCTAGAGCGGGACAACTGATGTCACGAGATGGGGGCAGGACCACAGTCAGTGTTCCTTGGCTGGTATTGGCGGGTCGACACCAAGTCCCCGAGCAAGCTGACGGGGTGGTTTGGAGCCAGGAGGTGTGGTTTTGATCAGACTCCTGTGACCTGATTGGCTGTTCAGAGTCTCTACAGAGAAGTGGAGGGAAGTTTCTTAACACGCCTCTGAGCAAGGAAGGAGCTCTCAATGGGCTTGAGCTCTGGAGTAGGTTGTGAGTTCTTCAGGGCGGAGTAAGTGGCTGCCATTGCACCCTGTGCATAAAGAGCAACATCATGATTGAAGCCCAGATGAGAGTATGAATTACTGATATGTTGTCTGATTTACTGCAATGCAAAAAACCCGCTCGTCTTGTGTTTTCTAATCGACAATGCAACACACGATGCAAGTATACTGCAGTGTACAATCATATTGGTATTTTGGCGACACTAAAAGCAACTGATATTATATAAAATCATTCTACATGTTGAGTTTCAACTACTAAAACTTCAATGAATCCCTTTAACCTGATTCCAGGTGAGAAATCTATATATATATCTATACATATATATCTATACATATATATCTATATCTATCTATCTATATTCAGTTTTGTTACCTTGACCAGCTTGGGGTCCTGGTGTGGGAGCTGGCTGTTGGGCAGCTTGTCTCTGCGGACAATCCATGGGTGTTTGAGAACCTGCTTAGCAGTCAGTCTCTGATGGGGGTCAACGTGAAGCATCTTGGACACCAGGTCCTAGAAAAAGCCAAATAATAATACTATGGAAAACTTGTAGGTTGACGCAAATACAACAAAAAATTCTTTCTAGGGAGTAAAAGAGTTGTCTAACAAATATTGACTCCTACCTTGGCGGCATCAGACACAGAGTCCCAGTTACCACCAGTCAGACTGAAGTGGCCGTGGCCTATCCTGTTCAGGATTTCATTTGGAGTGTCTTCAGGTCCGTTGGCAAATGGAGTGAAACTGGTGAGAACAAAAGTAGACAGACGGTAAGGTTAATGCAAAGAATAATGAGAGAGAAAGTTCAAAGAATGATTTCAAGTGTTCCTACTAACCCAGCCAGCATGGTGTACAGCAAAACCCCGAGACTCCAGATGTCACATCCCTCATCATAGCCCTGACGCTTCAGCACCTATAGCAGAGTCAGAAGGAATCACATATTACTATATATCACAATGACTGGGGGAACCTTGACCTTTGTGAGTATGTCTTGCGAGCGCACTCGTCACCTGCTCACCTCAGGAGCTACAAAGTTAGCAGTATAGCACGGGGTCATTAGCAGGCCATTGTTGGCACGCAGTTGCTTAGCGAAGCCGAAGTCACAGATTCTGATTGACTCGGGATTCCCCGACTCGTCGACATAGAGGATGTTGCTGGGCTTCAGGTCTCTGTGCACTACCTGAAACACAAGAGGGCAAGAGTGGAATGGAGGGAGAAAATGAGGATTGAAAGTGGCAGTAAACACTCTTGGGTGGAATTCTTTCCCATTTTTATCTGCTTTAAAAATGTCTTCTATAAATTATTTTCAATTTTATTCTAATCAGAAGTTGAATTATTTACCGAGGTGCTTCAAGTGATTATTCCCCTATGTGTTGTTACTAAACCAAAAATAATTAAAAGGATGAACACAGTTTGACATCTTCAAGCTAAAAATTCATAAAAAGTAAACAAAAGTAGACATGTGTTGTAAGTTTTTAAACATCAGGAAACATAAAAAAGTAAAAAGAAAAAGAAAAGTAAAGACTTTAGCCTGGTTTTCAAAGGCACTACTATTCAACAGTTTTCTTAAAAAAGCAAAATGAACATCAAATAACTAAACTCTAATAGCACCTTAACTAATATTTCTAAAAGACCGAGCTATTTCACAGCAGTTATTTTGATAAAACACTATTGCTCAAATACAGCTCCAGAAAATAATTTTAAAAAACCCATCGTGTGCTTCACAGGTTTGCCATTTCAGAATAAAAGAACAGGTTCAATAGATACCATTTGACCTCAGAAAATCAAATGATAGGGTGGGGCTAGGTTTCACAGCGGGTTCACCCGAAACCTTGGCTGATTGTGACCTACACCCATTTTCACACCTTGGCTCGTGCGTTTAGGTAGAGGATCAACAAGGGGGTTCATGACCCTCTTCGGGGGACACTCCCCTAGGACTTCAATCTGGGACACTCCACCATTTGACCTTAGAACTGAGAAGCTTCTCAGGTGAGGTGAAACGTCTTCAAGAAACTCAAAGAAGTCCAAAAGGCATATCTTTCCAAGCTCCTTAGACAAAACATACATATAAAACAGGACTAAAAGTCCTAGTGGTCTTAGTGGTCCTCACCCCTTGTGAGTGGAGGTACTCAGCAGTCTTGGTGATAGTGTGCAGCACAGCGCTGGCCTCTCGCTCCGAAAAGAACTTCTGCTTGAGGATCCGATCCAGCAGCTCTCCTCCACGCATCAGCTCCGTCACCATGAACACCTGCTTACCGTTGTCGTAGACCTGCGACAGAAAGACAAACAAACATCAGCGAGTCTTATTACACTCAACACCCAAGGCGAACAAAGGTTGTCAGACAGAGTGCGTGTTTAGACCCACATCCTTGAGTGTTATGATGTTAGGGTGCTGTCCGTATCTAAGCAGAATCTCTATTTCCTCAGAGGGGTCTGTGCTAGTCTTGTCAATCATCTGGAAATCAAAAGCACAACAACGGCATTAAGATCATGTTTTTGAAAGGCTACATATTTTCCTCCGTCTTTTACTGAAGCACTACTGAAAAACATATTTGTTAGATTTTGCTGTTCTGTATCCACAAGCTAACTTTTTCCTGTGTGCGTGTTTATGTGTTCATACCTTGACAGCGTATTCAGTGTTGGTGGCTTTGTGGATACAACGTTTACAGACGGAGAAAGAGCCCATCCCTATATCTTCCTTCAGTACGTAGCCATCGCTGAAAAGGACGTTTTTCCCGTGTAGTTGCTGCAGAGGAAGATTTGAAATTGTGATGAGCGTTGGAGGAGTGACGGACTGACAAGAGCTCATGTGGGGGGAGGTTGATGATGTTGGGGAAGGGGCTGAAATCTATTTCTGGAGTCAATTTCTTCCTCTTTGTCAAAGTGTCTCTTCAAATCTACCACACACGCAGTAGAAAAACTGCTTTTGCCAGGCATTACACAAGATTTGAAGCCGTGTACCTCATTTGAGTCGTTTCTTTCTAATCTTGTTCCTGTCTGCCTTTCGCACACCGTACACACAGAATCTGTCTCTATTTCATGCCATCAGCAGTCAGAACTCGACAGAAATATAACACACTGAAATAACTTTGTCCACACCTTTAGATTACAGTACATGGGCATATTCACCGACCACTTCATCAGGTACTAATTACTAGGCTCACTTCCCTTTTACTTTCAGAAATGCTTTAGTTCTTCATAGCATAGAATCAACAAGGAAGTGAAAACATTCGTCAGCGGTTTTAGTTCATAGTGACATGATTTAATCTCACAGCTGCTGCGCATTTTCCAGCTGCACACCCATGTTGCAAATTTTCGAGTGCACAGATGCTCTATTGGGTTGAGATCTGATGACAGTGGAGGCCATTTGAGTACAGTGAACTCACTGTCATGTTCAGAAAACCAGTTTGAGATGATTTGAGCTTTGTGATGTGGTCTGTTTTCCTGCTGGAAACAGCCACCAGAAGATGGATACAATGTGAGAATAACTAAGGGGCCTGAAGTGTGCCAAACCCTACTATTTGAATTCACACTCATCACACCAGCCAATATTATTATAATCTTCCATTGTTCAGTTTTAGTGTGTCGAGTTACTGTTGATCATGTTGCGGGCAGCACAGTGTGTGGTGGTTGGCACGGCTGCCTCACCACCATCTAGCCGGGGAATTTCTGTGTGGTGTTTGCAATTTCTTCCCATGTCATGAGTTTGTTCTTTCCAGGTATTCCGACTTTCTCCCAGGGTCCAAAGACATGCAATTAGTTGACTGGACACTCTAAATGACCAGTTAACCTAACTTCCTCCCATCACCTCCAACCAGTCGCAGCAGATGGCTGCCCCTCCCTGAGCCCGGTTCTGTTGGAGGCTTCTTCCTGTTAGAAGGGAGTTTTTTCCCCTCCCACTGTCGCCAAAGGAGTCATAGGGGAAAATTTCTCGGTTTTCTTTGTGTCCTGCCAGAACAGGCTCCAGTATCCAGTATTTATCTATCCCAAGAGTGAATAGCTACTGACCTGAACCACTGGATGTGGTGGGGCCTGCACTGGCTCTGATGAACCATCCTCCTCTAACAGAGTTGATGCAACAAAGCTGAAGCCTCTGAAGAGCTGGTGAGCTCCAGCACTGGGGGGTACACCAGGGGAGTCTGCAGGATAATAAATAAAAATAAAGGCTTCGGAAAAACAGACAGGTTTATTGCAGTAATGTTAGAAAACAAAAAAGGCACTGCTATAAAAACTTCACATTGAGGTATTATTGACAAGCACAGCTAATCACAAATATGTTAGTGCATCCCAATGTTGCTGTGTCTCCTTTAAATAAAAAAAAATGTGTATTGATTTTTGATTTTCGACCTTTAGGTGTGCGGGAGGTGAATTCGGAGTCGAAGTAGAAAGTGTCATCCGGACGAGCGACCGCTGGTCTGAACGGAGGCTTTACTTCTTTTCGGAAGAGTTTCTAAAAAGGAATAAAGAAGCTTAACTCACGCTGTGCAGTTGAAGTTCTGAATGCCACCTGTGATGGTTGCTATAAATTCAAACACATATGTAATCACACAGAACTCACATTCCAGTCTATGGTGGAGAAGAAACCGTGCCGCTTAATCTCCTCAGCGCCATCGGCATTAGATCCTGCAAAACATCAAATAGAATCAATCACAATAGAAAACTACAGACCAATATAAAGCACAGCCTTTCCCTGTGAAATCAGATAGAGTGTGTACCGTCATTTGTCAAAGTCATGTTCCAGAGCTGATACTAACCCAGTCTGTTGGCAGGGTTCCTTTTGAACAAAGCCCTGAGCAAAGATTGGGCCTCTGCACTCAGGAACTGAGGCATTCCAAGACGAGCCCTGCACAAACACACAAAGAGGGCTTCCAGCTTTAATTATTGCACGGGATATAGAATGAGGCAGTTGGAATATGTTGGAATAAGTACATTTGGCAACAGG
Source organism: Simochromis diagramma (assembly GCF_900408965.1). Lineage (NCBI taxonomy): Eukaryota > Metazoa > Chordata > Actinopteri > Cichliformes > Cichlidae > Simochromis > Simochromis diagramma. The sequence goes on from NW_024387030.1 coordinate 10,682,460, forward strand.
TTTTTGTGTTGAATTGAGTTTTTCCATGTTCTCCATGTGCCTGCAAATTTACTCTCCGGGTTAGTTCTTAAGCTGTGGGCCTGTTTAGGACGTCATACCGCACCTGACCGCCTATGCAGGTTGGGCATGGACAATCTGGGAAAACAACTGAATTAAAATAAGTTGGTAAAAGGGATTCCTGAGCGAGGGAGAAAAAAAACAAAACCAAACTTTTTTCAGCCTACAAATGGGGGGCGTGCCAGAAAACGTTTGAGAGCAACTTAGCTGGTAATTGTAAATTGACTTCAGATGTAGTTGTGAATGTGCCTGCTCAGCTGTTTAACTGTGTTAGCCCTGTAATTTACCGGCTTCCTGTCCAAGGTGTAGCCCACATCTCTCGCCCAAAGTGAGGTGGAATAGGCTCTAGTCCACTCACACGCTTTTGCTGATGGACATGAGTAAGTAGTTAAAAGAAAAAAAAAAAAAAAAAAAAGAGTGATGTTCTTGAATCCAGGTGGTACTCACTTCAGAATGAGATTCATGGTTTCTTTGCGGTCCTTCCCTTGAAATGGCAACGCCCCCGTCAGCATCTCAAACTGGGAGAGAAAACACAAAAAAATGTAATCGGCATACTTATTTACGTAATATTTACGCTCAGCCAGTACGTTTTTTTCCTCCTTACCATTAGTACCCCGAACGACCACCAGTCGGCGCTGTGGGTGTGTCCCTGCCTGTTCACGACCTCTGGTGCCATGTACTCCACAGTGCCACAGAAGGAATAAGCTTTCTTCTCATGATCAATGGCTTCTTTACACAGGCCGAAATCTGAAAACACACAAGACATTAACCAAGGACCCGGATCCTTATATTATATTATATAGCAGCACGATAATAGCTACAAAAAGCTTTAACATGAAACAGTTTTCCTACAAGAGCTCTGTTAAGGCGACTTCTTAATTATCATTCGTTTCCTCTGGTTGAGGTTAAGAGATTCTAAAGAGGTTTATCACAGATATTCAAGATAAAGTATTATAATTAACTTGGGGAACATATACAGGATGTTATGGAGATACGAGTCAGTGAGATAAAGCCATCACTGCTGTGAATCAAGGTCAATGTGGTAGAGGAAAGGAAAGTGTGTGCGCAAAATGAATAGTGAGAGGTAGATGTAAAAGAAACAACAAGGAGGCTCACCTGTGAGTTTGATGTGTCCCTCCTCATCCAGAAGAATGCTAGGAGAAAACAATGTCACATATAAGACAAACTAAAATCTTACAGAGTCTGAACATTTTACCCATCTGGATTGTACAAAGTAAACTTTTCTTTGCTGTACGCTTTGCTCAGTTGTAGTATGTCTTGGTGTCAAAGTACACTCGGCTGCCGGATCATTAGGTAGCCTTAAAAACAACTGAAGGCTAATAGAGCAGTCCGTATGTGGTGGTCAAAGTTATAAAAACATGTTTCAGTTTCAATACAACACGTTAGCATTCAAAAGCACCAAAATTTAAAAAAGCAACACATAAATGAATCACCGGCTCTTTAAATTAGCGACGGTGTCGGGTCTTACATGCATACTATGAGATCGAGTGCTGTGCACAGCACACGCTGAGGAACAAGCATCGACAGCTGGTGGCAGCAATGTACCATAACAAGTACCGATGTGCCAATTACAGCAAAGAGTCAGGGAACACAAGCTAATGAAAATGGTGCAGGGTTCAACAAGTAAAAAATACTTTGCAGTGAGTGCAATAGAAATATGACAGGAGGAAATTGTTGCACTTTGAAGTCATCACTGCTGTCTGGGGTTGTGGCTACAGGTCTGCAGCAGGGAAGACACTTTTCCCACACTCACTGAAATGCATGCTGTTCTTCTGGATTAATCTAACTTGGAGACGTTTATGACTGATGCACTGTGTGTATATTTTTATATATATTTGTCATTATACATTTCCTGCAGCATGGCATGCAAAACGCTTGGTTTTCCACTCTTACTTTTCAGGTTTGAGGTCCCTGTAAATGATACCCAAGCTATGAAGGTGGTCCAGTCCTAATGCCAGTTCTGCTAGGTAAAACTTCACATCCTCTTCTGTGAACATCACCTGAGGGGTAAAGGAGACAAAGAAGAGAGAGGATGTGACACACAAAGAAAAGGAAAATGAGACAATAAGAGAGCATAACACCGCAGAGTGACACAATGCAGAATAAATGGGTAAGCACATATCAGTTTATAGGATAAATAAGTGGACATAGGACTGAGAAAAAGAAATCCTGACCTCAGGTCAGCATAACAACACTAAGTAGTCACTTCTTTTTTTTTCTTTTTTTTTTACCTCTTTGGAGAGTCTAGTAAAAAGATCCCCTCCTCTGAGAAAGTCCAGGATCAAGTACAGCTTCCCTTCAGTCTGGAATGCTACAGATGCACAAATTCACATTTAGTTCAACTGTAAATCAGGAAGCATGAGTTAAGCTTCTGGAAGTTGAAGTAATAAAACAGTAAATCAAGTCAGTACATCAAATAACATTAATAAGAGGGAAGGGAAGCAAGGGAAGCAGAGTCTAACAAAAGCATCAGGCTGACTCACCATAGTGCAGTTTGACAACAAATGGGTGATTGACGTCTGCCAGAATGTCTCGCTCCATCTTGGTCCTCACACGGTCTCTGACTGAAGGCCAATGATCGAGGGTTAGTGTGATAGTATGCATTAAAGATTTATAACGTGTCTGTACGTAAGCACAGAGTATGGTAAAAGTACTACAACACACTAAATGCTGGTGCTGATGAGAGTACAATTCAACTTGGACTCATTAAGCTGCAATAGGAGAGGATCCTCAAATTAAAGCATAGCCAAACTTAAATAATGGGGTCAGTGCTGAATGTTAATGATGACCTAAATTTGGGGATTTTGTGCATGCAACTGCGACTCTGAGCACAGTAGATTAACTCAGCTGCTGCTTAAAAACTTCACCATGGGCAGCCAATCAGAAAAAAGCTGACTTCAAGCAAAAGGGAAGGAATGTAAAATAGCGAATTTCAGACAGAGGGTGACCTTAGGAGCTGCACCCAAAATAAGGCGAATTATGATGAATTTGACCTGTTAGTCATGAAAAGCTGTTAAAGAATAAAAACACGGAGATTTAAATGAGAGTAACAGGTCCCTGTTAAATTTGCAAAGCTGCACAGAACCACCCACGTGATTTTGGGAGACGATGAGAAGAAATCTGATGCCCCGATGTTTGCAGAAGGTGAGACCACAACACCTGTTCATAGGAACCCACTGAAAGCAGTGGTGGTCTTACTATGCACACATACCACTGCATGTGTTACAGGAAATTCATACACCCTTTTATATGAAACTAAACAACCACTTGAAAAATGAAGTTGCCAAACACGAGGCCTTTTCAAATCAACATTACCGGAAAGGTGAAAGGTGCAGCTCTACGAAAAAAAAAAAAAAAAAAAAAAACAAAACCCAACTCACTCACTTTTCTTTGTTTTTTTTTTTCCCTGTCAATGAAGCCAAAAGCCAAAACAGAGAAAAGTAGCAATTCTTAAAATTTCACGACCATAGCCAAGCCCGACGTTGCTGTACCTTTTAGTGTGGCCTTCTTGAGGACCTTCATGGCATAGAGCTGGTTGGCATCGGGAGGAGTCACCTTTCGTACCAGGAACACCTGCAAAATAATTTTTTTTCAAAAAAATTCCCCCCAAAAATATAACAAACACCAAAAACACTGTTAAAGATGCAACGATTTTTGTAGGTTGGGGAGTAAGAGTAGCAAAGGAGGAAGAGAAAAATAGACATGTAGTCAAAATAGAAAGAAACCGAAAGAGTAAAAGCAAATTACCTTGCCAAAGGATCCCTGTCCCAGGACTTTGAGCAGTTCAAACTGAGAGGCATCAGCTTTCTCTGAGCCCTCCTTGACCACATGGGTGATGTTGATCTCTTTGATGTCTCCATCTTCCTAAAGAGTGAAAAGAAAACAGACGGAGGGAAAGCAGTCAATGATCACAGAACGACAGCAATACTGCACAGCTGCAAAAAAAAAAATTTCACAAGCCGCTTGCTTATGCAAAGATAAGTTCTCCTGTGGAGGTGCCTCCTGCTGTAAAAAGCACCACATCAATATAAAACATTTAAAAAAAAAAAAAAAAAAAGAGGAAGCATGGTAAGAAGTGAGATGTGCACGTGAGCACAAACAGTTGCTTATCGATGCGTTTATGTGCTTTTAGCATACGGGAACTGGTGGTGTAAATATTCAGTGGAAGTAGATCTGTGTTAAAGCAAGTTCACAGCAAGCGCACTCTCACAACTGGGTGGATCCCAGCTGACACCGCTCATAGCTCCACCACATGAACACGCGCAGCTGACCTGGTGTCAGCCTCACCCAAAACTCAACAACAATAACAACGATGCAGAGAATTCTCTTTCAAGAGTGTTCCCCTCCCTTGATAATCTTCCTTGAATTTCACACCTCGGGCCCTGTGATGAAGCAAAGTACAGTAGGTACCCTGCTGGGAGAATTTTAGATTCACCAGTGCAGTTTCAGGGGAAAGACTTTTCCCCTCCTTCTGCCTATGAAATCCAAATCTCAGGGATCAGAAAGCAGAACATCTGGGCTGTCCTGCTCCTAATTTCTCCTTTATAGGCATGTTCAGGTTTACACTATTACCATGGATCCTGAATAAAGTTACACTTGGCAATTACAAGTTATTTAAAAAAAAACAACCAAACAAAAAATAAAGTGCAATCAGCTGACCGTTGCATAATCAATATTTCAAAGACGTGATGAAAGACATATTTTCAGCAGTCTCTTCTTTCAGCTTTTTAAAAGTTTCTACAAAACAACAGCCACCGCCATCACCACAGACCACTGCAGCCCGGGACTTAATTTGACAACAGGAAACCAGAGTTGGCTGAACACAGCAGGCTGTCAGTTGCACCTTGTTTTCTGAACAACCGCGACAAGAGCGAATACAAAACCTCGTTTGCACTTTGCTGTGCTGATGAATCCCTCTTTTCTCCTCATTTTCTTAAAACTCAGTTTCATTAAGACGACGCCACTGAACGCTCTGTCGACGACTTAACTACTCAAAGCTGATCGAGATGTCAATATCAGGAGGTGTCACTTTACCGTCCAGTGGTTCTGCGGCGGAGGTAAAGTGCCAGTGTCGTTGTCCGTTGCCGCCGTGGGTCTGTAGGTGTTACAGTGAGCAGGGCTGCCAGTCAAGGATTTGTTCTTTTTGAACAAGTAGATGGACAGCATGCGAGTCAGGTTGAACTTTCTCTTGTCCTTCTCCATCTCAGCATTTCCAAGAGTGTTGTATCATCCTACCTTCATCCATAACAAGGTACACACTCTTCTACCTCTCATATAATCATCTCAAATCTCACCTCATCTCACCGAGAGCACACTTTAAGATCGTTTGTGCTTTCATGTTAGGATTCGTTGTGTGGACTGCAGATAAATATTGAAAAGTCTCTCAGCCTCTGCTCTTTAGTCGACTGCAGAGGCCTTCTGCTACATTTCCTTCAGTGCTTCATCTTCATGTTCTCTTCCATTCTATCTCCGGTCCTTGCTCTCTCCCTGCCTCTGTGTCTGTCTGATTAGACCGGTGTGCCTTCGGTGAATGACTGCAGCTGAAATGAACTGGAACCGAAGCGAGCAGGAAGGAAGAGCCTGCTATATTCTCACAGTCCTGCACCCAACTTCTTGTCACACTCTCTCTCTCACACACACACACACACACACACACACATGTGTGCGGCTGAAAGAGAGAGAGAGCGAGAGAGAGAAAGAGAGAGAGAGAGCAAGCGAGCAAAAGGAGTACACTGAAACTCAAAAGAAGCACAAAAAAGAGATAGAGATGGAGAAAAACTAAAAAGAAAAATGCCAATTAAATGCTTTCCTGAATAAATTTGCTTGCATTATCAGTAATTTTACAGACTCAAGAACCCAACTCTGTGCCACTTCCCTTTACCCATAATTCAACACAGAGGCCAGCGTGGAGGAGGCTGGCAGAGAGAGGATGATGTGTCCCCTTTTGGTGTCAACACACCAGAGAGGATTCAGACAACTCACTGCCTCTGGATGACAGAGATTTTCCTGTCTGTGGCCAGGCATGTTGCTCTCTTCCCCCTCTTAACAGTCCTGTTCCTGCTCATCCTGTCTCCTAACACAGCTCTCGCTGCTCGTAAAGTGGTCTTGAGATCCTCTTACTTTCCTCCATTGCTCACTTTATTGCCGTTTATACAGCAAACACTTCTTTAACCTGAGAGAATACGCCATTACGCGCCTGCATATAGAGCATGAGTCAACTCCTCTTGACCAAAGAGCAGCGTTACTTGGCTGGCAGCGAACCTGCACTGCAGCCTGTGCTCAGAAAAGGTTATTTGCTTAACAATTTTGTGATGGGAGAGTACATTTTCCAGAGGGTGGGGAGACGAGAAAAAAACAGAAAAAGGAAATACAATGTGACATGGATGAAGCAGGATGTAATGTTTGTTTAGCGAGGGAGGAGCTGCAGAATGAACTGATTTAAAAGCAACAGTACACAGGTGGTGAGAGCTTACCTGGGCTCTAATAGTGGCATAGTCCCTCTCTATCCAGGTGATATGAGACTCGTTCTAGGAAGTGTTTGAATGGAGCAGTTAACATGAGTTACGTAAAACATGACGGGTTTTGCAACAGGTACATTTGTACCTCTTCATACAGGCTTGCTGAAGGTACACCTCATTCTCTCTCTCACACACACACACACACACACACACACACGAGGGTAGAATAGGGCCACATTAGTGACAGGAAACTTCTCTTCCCTCCTACTTCTCACTTCCTCTTTTCTTGAACTGATCTCACATCCTTCCTGCTCGATAACTAGATAACCAACTACACAGGAGAGCCGAGTTTACAAGCATGACAGCTGTTGCAGAGAAGAAGCTGAAATTCAGCGTTATGACTAACTATTTATAAAGGTTCTCGTGTTATCTGGAATCTAGAGTACTCAGGAACAGCTGTCTTTTGAAATGAAGTCACATGGTGTGTGGGAGATTAAAAAACTGAAAAAGAAAAAGAGTATTCACACTTCATGGCCTCACACATATTTTTTGTGGTTTTGCAGATCAGTTTCAGTTTGATTGCATTAATACCATGACTTGGCCAAAACGCAAAGATGGAAAAACTGAGCATCTAACTTTTAAATTTGCTACACTGGTTGAGTGAAAAGGCAGAATCTTCAGTGAAGCAGCATTAAAAATAACATTTTTTTGAGGTTGGAGGAGGTGGAAGATCCTCCATCCACATCCTCCTTTGTTTCCCGTCATTTCACAGCTGGGAAGATGAAAACTCTCACATCCACCCTCACAGAGGAAACCCCTTCATCCCTCCCAAAATATCACGCAACACACACACACACACTCGCACACATGCACACACACACACACACACACGCCAAGCACTCCCCAAAGCTTTCGGCAAGTCCCCAGCACATTCTTCACCCGACCACACTCACACGCAGCTGCCTACTTCATAACAAGCGGAGGTTCATAACACGCACACATGAAATAAAAGCATCTACTTGCCTCTGCCATGCGGGTTTTGGTGCGGAATAAGAACCTCCACATGTCTGTGTCCAGATACTTCCATGTCACTGATGCTGTCACTGGGTGTCAGTGAACCTCTGTGACAGTCACACTTAGACACTTGCTTCTATGTCAGCTTGTGTCAGTTAGCCAACAACTCTGTATGCAATACCGCAACAGATACAACCTTCCTGTATGCTAAGCAAAATGGGAAGTAAAGTTATAAAAAAATGCATATGAGCAGGGGACCGATTAGCTGTGGACAGCGTAGAAGGAAAAGGCTCAACTCAAGCAGGAAATAGCTCTTTCTCAATGGGAAAATGAATCAGAAGTCTATACAAGAGCTTCAAGGACAAGTTGACGGAGACAATGAGAAGAACTTGAATCTTTTGTGTCGTTTTAGGCAAAAAGTGGGGAAACTGACTTCATGCTTTTTCTTCAGTTTGAGATCCAAGATAGCAATCATGCGAGGTTTTCAATTTCCGTTGACACATCATCTGACTAAAAGTCTAACGAAGCCTGAAAAAGGGCACAGTAAAAGTTTAACAATAAGAGAATCCTACAGTCATGATAATCTTTGGTCGAATCGAAGCTTAAACGAGCTAACACAAATGCTTCTCTGAGTCCGCTTATGCAACATTTGATCACCTTTTCAGACTGCTAGAGAACAGATGCGTCAACTGTGAGAGACAGATATGGTGTAATGCCCTTTGATTAACACAAGGGGCCAGTGCAGGTCTGCAGCCAGTCCACTGGTGGGTGTTCCAAAGAAGGATGTCATAAGATAGGAGCTTTAGCCAAGTAAGGGCATGCTCACATTGTTAGCTCATGCCTCATCCAAATCCCAGTGTTGGCTCTGACACCAATTACAGTAAGGGAGACAAAGTGGGACAGAAAGGGAGCATGTGGGAGGTGATAGGCTGGAGTGCTGTCCAAACACTGTCCATTCACAGCAGCAGAGGTCAAACGAGTTTAAACCCTACAACAGTCACGTCTTGCGTCAAAGCAACGCACCAAAGCTCGAAATGATGGCAAAGTTCAGAGGAGAGAATCATTACAAAAAAATAAGACAAGAGGAAGAGTCAAGAGGAAAAGAGAAGTCATTGGTCAAATGGTACATGAGCCTGGAAGAAGGAGTTAATTTAGGCTGTTGCTCTCCTAGTGTTTGTGTCTTGCACTGTAGCTTCTGCTCCTTCCTGGAAAATGAAGCGCAAGCACCTGTACGTTTTCAACTGCAAGACAGCTCCGACTGCTCGGACAGAGGATGACGAGTGAAAGCGGGAAGGTCCAGAGAGGGAGACGGAGCAGTCTAAACATTCATCTGTAAAAACAAATACCCACACTAGACTTTGCCTGCAAGAGCAAACACACTCAGAGGGGTAAAAAAAAAAAAAACACAACACTGCAGCGGTACCCTCACAATGACGAAAGAGTCTGAGATTATATAAGAACTGAAGACAAAAAGAGACTGTAGGCAGCATGGACCATATTTTTAGGCATTTCTAATAAAAATGCTTTAAGGTTATAAGCAGGAACTGCTTCTTTTGTTAATGCCTAATAAAAGTCCTTGTAGTGAAATGTTGCACCCTCATTAAAATCTGCAGCTGCATAATCAGTTATGATTGAGGTTAAATCAACTTTTAATGTATAAAAATGTCTAAAAATTGTCAAACACTGATACTTAAACCTGAGTAATATGTATGTGAACGTAGAACTAGTTTCATTTAAAACTCACATGTTTTAGTAATATTGGCAAATACTCCCATCACTTGCACGTGATTAACTAACCATTCAGTTCAAATATTAGTGTACAACCCTCTACGGGTCATTAATGAGAAGACATTTTTTGCACTCGCTTCATCGTTTATTGCTTATTTAAGGAGGAAAACTTAAAAGATCAGAATTCAAGCCACAATCTAAAATCACGACCACTTAAGCCCCTTAAGCTCGACACATACTGTCTGTTCTGACTATCATCTGGACCCGAATTTTAACCCTCATAAGCAAGTTCCCATGACTTGCAAACAGATATATTAGGTTTCACAAATGATTACATAAAACTCTTTTGCTTCCACATTTTTCCCATAAAAGGGCTCTTGCCTAAATGCTAAGCAGCACTTCTGTGTTGAGAATGATAAATGATACGAAAATTATGAAATATGGCTCCCTTTTCATCAAATCCCAACTGTTTTATACTAATTACTGGTTTTCATGCCCATAGCCTTGAAGAGAATTACATATCATTAATAAATGAAATATTAACCACTTTTAAAAGTGGTTTTCTTTTTATCAACTGTTTCGCACGAAAATTACAGATGTTCAATAGCCTGGCATGTTTTGAGAAAGAAAACAAATGTATAAACACTGTTTAAAGTGAGGTATTTAGAGCTCTACACTGTAACTATGCATATGCACTCATGCAGGATTTCAATGCAGGAGGTCTAAAAGTTTTGTATCCGACGATCACACCATGAACTCGGGCTAGAAAGTGGCTCTCTGTTTTTAAATCAGCCGGAGCATCTTCCTTCTCCTCTTTAATATCTAAAGGTGGGCACCAAAGAACGGTGCTATATTTTGGAGGGCAGGGAATTCATTCAACTAGTTCCTTTCAAAGTCAATTTAACACCTTTGATGGACAGGCTGTTCCTTCAGCACACCTTTTCACATTTTTAAGCCTCTCCATCTGCTCTCCTTCATCTTGTCCTCTCCCATGTCCCATTTGTTCTCTATGACCTCCACCAACACCTGCTAACAGGCAAGACTGACAGGCTGGTACAAAAAAAAAGGGAAGAGGGTGAAGGAAGGTTGGAAGATGGACATTCACCTGGTTCCAGTGAAATCCTTAGTCATCCCATCGTGATGCTTTAATACGAGCTGAGCCCGGGGCAGGCGCTACATCATAGGATACCACTGGAGAAAAGATTGGTTTAGTCTCCTAGGTTGAACCTAAAGGCTTAATGACAACATAAGGTAAACAGCCTCAAGCCCTCAACGCTTAACATGAATATCTCTGCCTTTGTCCAGCAGAAAGGTGGAGGATCAAGCCTTCATCCACAGTCCAGCACTGAGAAAATCGATAGGGGAAATAATCTTAGAAAGATCATTTATTCTTAATTAAAATTGTCACTTTAAAAATAATAAATAAGTAAATCTGTACTGCATAGGACCTCTTCAGTACAGCAGTGCCTTTTTTAAAAAAAAAAAAGAAAAAGAAAAAAAGAAAGCATGACAAAGCCATCGGGTGTTTCGCAACATGTATCATGCTTTGACATTTGTTTTGCTGATGAAGGGGACTTCCGGGGTTAATATCCATCCCTTAGCAGACTGAGCCATCTGTTCCCACACCCAAAATACATCAGGTTTTTAGGTAAGTAAGTGCCCTGAAGATGACACTGAATTCATACTCTGAAGTGCACGTTACACAACTATTCAGTTGTCATCATGTTGCTATTTAAAGCTTTAACATTATGTTTTAGAGACGCACATTGTAAACACAGAAATGGGAGAAGGATTATGTGACAGAGCCACATCAGGAGGATTAAGTGACAGCTAGGACGGACAAGTGAAGGCACTGCTTTACTAACTATAACTAACTGCAGGGACACTAATTGTGTGTTAGCTAAGCCAAGCTTTCTAAGGAAGTTTAAAAAAATCTTTAAACCAATTTTGAAAGCATGTATGTAAGGATAAGTTGATAAAAACCTTTAATAACAACTATGGGGAAATATTTATTTGCAATGCACAGCTGTGATGGTTAATTAGCGATGACCCTAACTGTGGAGTTGGAAAATTGTTACTGTCTTTTTACACTTGTACACAGTGCAATGACATTCTGCAGCTCCAATCATTAAAAGCGATAATAATAATTTTAAAAAACAGCAACTCTGTGAAGTCCTGCCCATTCTGACCACTTGCACGCGTCTTAAACTTTGCATGACTGAACAGTAACTTCTGCAAACTAATCAAACTTTCACAGCATCATCATTAGTGATGAGAGTTATGTCTCTAGAGCAGATCTTAGTTAAAGAGTCAATAGTGTTCAGTCCTAAAGGCAGCAGATCAGGTCATTAGTGCTACCAGAAGAATCTGTTTCTCTGGTGTCCACTGGATTTTGCACTGTGAATCGTCCCCAAGTGTTAGTCTGTCCACATAAAATTCGACTGCACAACATCCATTGCAAACACAGTTCTTTGGTCACCACTGCAAGATCTGGCTCACTGTGACTTCACCCTCTTCCTCAAAAGGAAGTTGAAGGGTTGCAGTTTTGATAAAGTGGACAAGATCCAGTGCATGATGAAAACACAAGAATATCACAGCACAGCCCAGGAAGCCTACTACAAAGGGAATGTTTGCCAAATTAAAGCACTTATTTAAGCTATGTATTTATTTGTTTATTTTCTCGAGAGAGATTTGTAATTAAGAACCAAATTCAGAGTACACTACACAACATGGCATCATTAAATTTGCATCCACACTGAAGGCGATTTGCTTATCACGCGTTGCTTTGAAGCTGACGATCAGTCTCTTGTGGACATTCCAGCCTCCTGTTGCCTAGGTAACCCTATAATGTATTTACTACCAGGTTATATGTCAGTCAATAGTATCCTGCAGTCTCACTGGTAGTCTCTTCAATTGCTCATCAGCAACTCAGCTCAAATGAAGTTGCTGAATGTCTTTCCCTTTTTGTGGTTTCTGGTTGCCACGTTGCTTCCTGTATGGATGCAGTTTTTGTAACAACAGAACAGCAAATGTGTAAAAAAAGGAGAAGCATTCTATAGACTTTTAAAACAACTAATCACATGAACAAGTGGAAGGTAGAGGCCAGAGGAAATGTCCCAGCAGGAGTATAGGATTAGCACAGATACTGCAGGAAATCCTGTCATGGCATCTGTAATATTTATAGCAGCAGCATGTATAGCCGTAAGATGATTGGCAGTTCAATGGGCCAGTTGACATCAGGTTAAAACGGCCTTGTGTAATATCCACAGTGGGAGCTTTGGTCAATAAATACATTAAGAAAAAAAAGAAAAGAAATGGCAGAAATGATTTAGAGAGAACAAAGGGGCGGGATAGAAGGATAAATGAGAGAAGAGTGAATATACACAATGAGGTCATCGATGTTAAACCTAAGCTGCATGGCTGCGGTGGAAATGTGTAGCGCTCTAGACCTGGTTGCAAATATATATATAAAAAAATAAAGAGTACAAGCCAGAAACACCAAACCTCAACATCTCCTGAGCATTTTGTCACTCATCTATAATTTGTGTGTCATCACACAAACATTTCCACAACATCTAAAGAAGAAACTTCAAGTGCTACTCAATCTGCACTTCCTGCTTACTCCCAGGTTTTTCCCCTTTAGAAATCCGCTCAACCAAATGCCAAATAAACCCCCAAAATTCACATACAGACAGAAATCAAACCTTTTTTTTGTATTGTAGGTATTTAAATGCAGGAACAGAGGGACACCAATACAAGACTTTAACTTGAAAAGATAAACCGACAGAAAAAAAGGATAGTTTTTGTTAACTTGACAGAGAGAGAGGTGCAAAAGGGCAGAGCATGGAGACGACACAATCAGCATCCATATTGATGAGAACTATAAAGGATGAGTGGAAATGGTCGGAACGTTTTCCTTAATCGACCCTCAGAGGCAGAAGTATGAAACTATGGCAACTGCGTTTTTGCAGTCTCCGTCTCCCAGCATCCTCTTTGCAAGAAAAGAGGTAGTTTCAGAGGCAAGGCCATTCACATAGGAAACATCTTTTTAGATGATGCTTCCAGGTAACACTTGCCAGCCTCCATCTTCACAAATGGAGCACTCCTGTTCACACTCTACTTCAGTTTGGAATCTGATGCCAGAAATGTCTTCTACTTATCACCCATGCAGCATGAAATGGATGATACTATGTTTATTTTGGAGGTAATACATGATGATGGCCTTTAAAGGTTATGTAGCTTGAGACTCTAATATCAGAGTCCTTTCAGAACACACAGACTTATCAGAGTGCACACACAGACTGGATGATTAATGGAGCTGACTTTCTGTCAGAGCATCCCTGTGCAATCATTACCATGACCATGTCTGAATGTGACAGAAAGAGAGAAACAGACTGTCCCTTTCTCTGTGTGTGTGTGTCTTTAAACCCAACTGGTATATGAATGAAAATCCCAATGAGCACACCCATTACGATTTACGAAAGTATACGTTTGTGTGAGTCTGCTCTTGTGTTTATATGCATTATCATGCTCCTCCTGGCAGCACAAGTCACAATCGGGGCTTAGTGACGCCGAGGGCACAGTAACCATGACGACTAGGCCAATAGCAGACATGAATGGATGACAGAGGGGATGAAGTGAATAGATGGATGGCTCAAGCATCTGAGGGGCATCTGCTTCAAGTTAAGACTTTTTTTTTTTTTTTTAAATCTGTTTTGTCATTCGTATAGATCAACAGGGAGGGAAACAGCTACAACACATGATAACCCTTCAGGTCAGGCAAGATTGTTGAAAAGGGAGAAAGAAGTTGAATGATAAGGAAATTGAAATTCTGATTCAGCTTTGACCTAAACTACCAAAAAGTTAGAAACGACATTGTTTTTGAAAGAAAGCACATCTAATATGTCACTAAAAATAATTTGAAAAGTTTTAAATAACAGTTATTGATGAATGATTAATTCAGAAATTATTTATGATTTTAGCAGAATATGCTTATAGATATACAGACGCTTATACTCTCCATAGAAAAAGAAGTTTTTTCTGAAATCCCCTGTTAACTGCATCATATTTGTGACCTGTCCAGGATGTACCCCACCTCTTGTCCTAAGATAACTGGGATAGGCTCTAGCTCCACCCCACCCCGCGCCCTGAATTGGATAAAAGGACCAGAAAAGATGGATGGATCCCTTGTTTAAAGAAATAGATGTGATTTCATGAGGCTGACCATGAACACCACAGTCTGCTCTACATCATTCCAACATGTCGCATTACTTCTCGACAATAATGAAAACTAACCAGTGTAGCATGAACTAAACTGCACTAAGACTGCCCGTATTTTCATGCAATTTTTAATAAGCTATAACAAACCTGTTTTCAAGAGGTTTTACAATATGGAAAAACCACAACTTCAGCAAGACATCCTATATCGATTAGATGCACATCTAAAAAACACTTTAAACTCTAAATTGGACTTAAGGCGTTAAAAGTTAGCCTTAGATTTCCATTTTAATCAAGTATCTCTTTCTGAGCAGTGCTTACTTTGAAAATATCTCATTGCTTCTTCTTCATCTCTGAACATCAAATGTGATTTTTCTCTTTTGGGGAAATACAGCCCTTATCAAACTATTGTTCTATTGTACAATAGATCAGATCTAGATGCCTAATTGTCACATCCTTACAGTTTAGAACAGGCTTGCATTTTTTTAAATGATCAATTGATCCTTTATCATAAAAAAAAAAACAAACAAAACAAAAAAAACTTGCATTAGGTAACACAATGTGCCAGTGAAACACATGCATAATGTTGCCAAAATATAAGTATAAATTCCATAAAGAATAACAAGTAATTTTGATGAATCACTACATTTACTTTAGTTAATCACTTCTCAAATTGATTGCAAAGTTAGTAGTGCACTTAGGCACAGAATGCCTAATCATTCGATAGGAATTCACTGGTCGAATGGATTATTTCCACATGGGCACAATCAGACATCACGTGGACTTGCTGGAATCACACAGGTTAAATACTGTTTAATGCGTACTGTGACTGCAATGCACATTTGGTTTCTCACCTGGACCTCTATCGGGTAATGCCTACAAAAGTTCAAGGCTGCAGTGCATGTACATAAACAACTTTTTTGTGGCATTAGGCAGACAGAGGCCTCTAATATAAATTTAATATTAATTTTCAGGTAACATATGCTGAACTTCCAAAAACATTTAGGTGTTTTTCACCGCTTCTTTTTCTTGGCAAAACTGGACCTTGAACACTTTTTGTGTAACACCATCCTATGAAAACCGAGCAATGAGATCAGCTATATAGTTGCAAATCAAGAAGAGGGAGAGGGTAACAGAGATTCCCATGTGTATGACAAAATCCAAAGATTTAGAGCCCCCTTTTAGAACAGAGGCAGGCTGCAAACCACATCTCCTAGTGTCTCTGTTTGTGTGTGTGTCTGTTTATATGCTCATCAGATCTCTAACGCACCTAAACTGAAACTGCAATCTGCATCTGTTACTGCTGATGACAAACTCAGATAAGAGGATACCCGGTTGACACAAACACACACGTACACACACACACAAACCACACCTCCCCCTTGGGTCTGCACATGCAATCATAACAGCGTCTGTTAGCTACTACAAAGAATAGGGGGGCATTTTAATTTGCATTAAAACCTTCTGGAGAGGCTCAATTAACCTGCTGCATAAACAACTGCATGACTGGGACTTGATAAGACGTGAATGATGGTGCGCTTTAGCGTGTTTACTTGTGTCTGCGTGGGCCTGTGTGGATAAGCCTTGCTAATAGATCATTTTTTTATTGTACATGATGATTGTGTGCAAGGCTGTGTCTCAGCACAAAGTCCATCTTGCGTAATGAAGTCGATTTTCCATTAAAGAATCTTGTTAACTGACTAACTTGCCATGAAAAGGAACACCAAGAGTAGTTTATGCATAACATATGAGCCAGACATCGTTGTTAACACTCATGGAAAGCTAAGTTTACCTGAACCCTTTCAATCAGGCTCATCAATGCCAAACATCCTTTCTGTAAGACTTTGGATGACCTTGTTCAAGAAGAGAGAGAAAAAAAGGATTCATAGTCACAGAAAGGACTTCTAGACATAGTCGCTTTAAAAAAAAAAAAAAAAGAAGAAGAAAAGAAGCAAAAACAGCCTTGAAAACAACTAACTTCATAGAAAAGAAGTTAGACTGAGAAACTTCATAACGCAAGTTTGATTAAAGGGAGATGAGTCAAGGACAAAAGCTTAACAAATCATTAGTCGGCCTTTATCTGAACTACAAGACATGATGATGAATTACACTTTGCTGAAGAGTGCAGCGAAGTAGTGATGGAAGACAGGGATGAGGAAGAGAGGAAGGGGATGATGTACTGGAATGTACCAGGTAAATGATGAAGGAGTAAGAGAGAGAATGAAGGAGGGCATCTTCAAGCCTCAGTGCTTTTCTCATTTAGCAGGGCTGTGTGCGTTCGTCCATGCGCACACGTGTATGTGTGCGTCATCAGGGTTCCCTCCCTTATATCATCCAGAGTGCCGTTAGAACAGCAGAGCCCACTTTAACAGAATCCAGAGGCTGTTTCCACTTGTTATCGTCACAGTGGCTTTTCAAAATGCGTGACGTAGAAATGAAGACAATTGACAAGTCTGGTTGTTCAACGTCGGCCTGCTGGTGAAATAATCAAATGAGCCTGACTTTGTTGCCTCTGAAAATGACACCTACAATCGCATTTCTATGTGTGATGTGACAGGGTGGAGAGACAAATAGGAAACAGGGAAAATCAAATAGATTGAGAGCACGGGAAAGAAAAGAAAGTTGACATTTCCAGACCAACACCCACATGGGCAGCCTGATAAGCTCAAGTCTTTGTGATAAGAAGGTTTTTACACAATTCTTTTCTGGAAAAAAAACAAGAATGAAACATGTGTGTTTCCTTTCTGGACAATGACAAATCATAATTCGAGCTACCTTATTCTCAACCACTTAGAGAGCTTTTTCACGCAGTTTAATGGGATCGATTGCAGAACAGATGCTTGAAGGAGGAGCTGTAATTAACTTCCAGAGAAGTAATGCACTTTAGATAAAGACTCTAAACCATGCAACACTGTACCTTTAAAGTGAGCAATGAGTGTGCCTGCTGCCTGCATGAGTGACCACAGTGAATCTGCAGCACACTGCGGCAATTTATTGCAAGTCTGTGGTCGCCTATCTTAAATATACCAGCAATAGCATGCATAATTATACATAGTATATGAAAGTAGTAGGAAATTGCTTTCTTGAAGAGTGTTCTTCAAGAAAGGGGGAAAAAAACCCCAAAGAAACACAACTAATTTTAATTAATCAAATAATTTGTGCGTACACAGTTAAATAAATCAGAACTAAATATTTCAAAAATAAAAAAAACAAGATGCAGCTCACTTACTAATCCTTTAATTTCCATTCCATAATCCAGGCTTTTCAACCTCTCTTTTCTCGTAAAGGTCACTTGCTGTGCCTCTCATAGGCCCGAGCTACTTTTTATTAACACACAGGAACAACAACTGCTTAAAGTCTTGTCTCAGACTTCGACATAAACTTTCAGGATGTGGCTTACTTGTGAAGTTCAGACAATTGCGGAACCTCAGCCAGAGCCATCGGCTCCGCTTGTCTACAAAACAGCAATCATATCGACCGTCTTTAAAGAGGTTTCCTGAGCTGAGGTGGTTCTTCAGCATAAAGTTGACTTAATTTCACGGTTCGGAAAAGGTTGATTAGAGCTTTTCAGCATCTGAGTAATATTAGGTTGATATAGTTACAGCGTTTTTATTTTGACATCTTACTCGATTGCCGTCACGTGAAAATATCTCTTCATATGTATCTAAATGTCTTCGCATCGAGTTTATCACAGCGCGCACACAAAACTCCCTTCCTCAAAGACCCAATTTATTATTTAAATCTTCGGTTTTTAGCTTTCCCCTTTATGCAATTGCAGTTTTTCGTACTTCAGAGTCTAAGGCAGAGCCGCTTTACAGTTGAGCAACACTAACTGAAGCTTCTGTATTGTGGTGTTTCATCTATCTGCTGCGCCTTTATCTTTCAGCTGCGTCTAGACGAATGTTCAATTAGGACGGAAACCTCATATCATAATCACGCATGAAATGGAATATAAAAAATGGTGTTGCAAGATGTGGAAGTCATGTGCTCGTGACTTCCACTGAAGAAATAAAATGATAAAATTGAAAAATCATGTGCTGATAATACTTATGTTGCCATTTATGTATTTTTATAGTATCAATAAGATGTTTATTGACGTGTAACATCATTAGTGTGCAACTTTATGTCAGCATTTTTATACTGACTCTACAGTGACACAACAGATGACATGAAATCATATCACCAAGGTAATTAAACACGTAGAAATAAGCCAAATAAAAAAGAAGAATAGATGAGAAATAACAACATAATGAAATATTATTTCCATTCATTCACACCGAGTCCTATGAGAGCAGAAAGGACAGCGGGTCAAGCTAAGTGTTATTCTTTGCTCATTCATTGTAACAACTAAGTTATGGAAAGTATGCAAAGAAAGTCACAGGCCTATTGTCACATTTATGCAAATACACACAAAGCAATCACACGCTGGCCTGAAAAAAGAAAAAGGGAAAAAAAACTGAAGTGTTAGCATTCAGCGTCTTACTAACAAACAAATCTTTTGCGAAAGGTCACAACAATGTGACAAGGTAAACTGAATGGGACTTCTGCATCCATTCAGAAGCCTATCGAGTCTCATCATATTCAGTTATGCATATTCAAAGCGAGTTAGAAAATGCTGGCCTGTTTGTTTTATTTGAGGACCTTGGCAAAGCAGGGTGACAGGATGCATAAATCTTTTGGGAGTGTGCTGATTTTGTCACTAAACGCAGGAACAGAAAGGAGCACAGTATGTGATGCCTCAATCTCAATGCAGTCTGTGGCCGAAAAGCCCTTTAAAAGAGCTACCACAAATTGTGCTGAAAGTCCAGCATTTTAACCCCTTCTGGTAAAAATAAATAAATTAATTAAAACAACCAAATAACATTAAACTAATGGGAATTTTGGAATATATTGCCTCAAGTGCACTTTACTTTATTCATTTACATGAGATGACCTCACACCTATAGGTTCAAGCGACACTGAAGGAAATCAGATGGTGTTTTTCAAGCACAATAGCCCATGCATAACTACCATATAGCCAACAAAGACAAAAGAGGCTTCATCTAAGTTTTATGTGCTTCATGTGACTAGTTATTCCTACTGCTCTAATGTAAGCTTAATGGCTCATTCTTTTGATGTCACCCAAATATTTGGCTGTTTCACTTGTCATTCACCAATAGCTAATGAAATGCTGATTGTGGTGAAATCCAAATAAAAGGCTTTAAAAAAAAAAAAGCCTACAAAAAGGAGAGACACACAAAAAAGACACATGCTGTTCAAACTAAGCATCAAGACGGGGAACAAAAGGTGATTTATGTAACTTTGGTTGTTGGTCCCAGGTGGGTAGGTCTGAGTAAAGTTCTCTGGGTAAAAATACCTTGACAGGAAGGCAACAGTAACTCAAACATGGTAAGCAAACGAGCATCGCTGAGTGAAAAATACGTAGAACCCTGAAGCAAATGCGCTACAGCAGCTAAAGAGCACACCGGGTGACAGCAAGAACAGGAAACTGAGGCTACAAATCGCAAGAAGTCACTAAAATTTGGAGAAGATTTTAAATATATTGCTAATACGTTAAGTCTCAATCTATGAATCTACATCGCCCTGTATCAATGGTATATGACCTTTATAACTATAGCATATACATATTTTGATGACTGGTTCTAGCAGGATAACATGCCATACCACAAAGCTCAAATCAGCTACAATACTATATTCTGCTTTATCATGACATTGAACCGTTTTAACTTTGTATTAATTTGATTTTTGAATGACTGAAAAAGAAGCCCAATGTACGAATATTTCAGTGTTAATAGAAAAAAAAAAAAGTGTTATTTTGTTTTGATGGAGCATTCATGACTGCATCATAAACAAACAAACAAACAAACAAACAAAAAATTTGCTTATTCTGATGCATTTCCAGTTTACTATTCGGTTACACATTACAGCTTTTACCACATCAGCATGATTTAGCCACGCTTGATTCACCACAGCTTCACAAGGACTAGCATAAGCAACACAACCACATGGCTAATTAGCATAATATGAGAGCTTTGCTGAATGGGCCTCAGGTAAACGGTGGTACACAGTCAGTCTGCGTACAGTAAAGACAAGAAGCTTATTTTACAGAAATTTAGGCATTTTCCTCTAATTTTGGACTTGCACATAAAAAAAAACACAAATATAAATATATATTTTTAAAAAATCCCAAATTATGTGCTACTACTTCTCAACTGCTAGTTATATTTATATACGTTTCTACACATGCTTTTTACATACAGTCATGTAGAGATAATGTATTTAGATTGAAGTATCGTATCCTGACTTGAAAAGCTGGCCCCAGAGACGATCCAGCTACGGAGGCCGTCTCTTGATTTCAATCCTACGTTTCAATTCTGTTTTTGCTACGTCGCACATCATCAGTAGTGGTGTAGCAGAAGCTGGAAGTGAAAGCAATTAAGATGGCTAGGGTATGGAGGCAAAAATCTCGATAGAGGAGAGTCAAGGAAGCGAGCTTCCCACCCAGAGAGTGCGTTATTCTAGTCAGTTTAAATGGTGGTGTGCTATGTTGTACCGTTGCTGTAGGCGGGATGAGATATGATGAGTAAAAAAATTATAATTTCAAGGAAATAAAATAAAGTGAAGCAGAGCAGGACTGGAAAGAGCAATAAGTTCTGTCAACTAATAATCACACTCAAGAGGCTTGTTAACTCTGTGAGTCACGTATGAACGGGAAACAATCTGGCATCAAGAAACAAGAAAAGGATGAGCAGTCCAACGGAAACAAACAAAAAGAATAAAATATTCCACTAGAAGCAGACAAACAGCACAGTATCGGTGTCTGTGCTGTATCAATGCATGTGTATGAGTGTGTGCATGGCTGACGGCTTCCACCTAGATGTCGTATCACGAAGTGTGATCAATGACAGAGCTGTCAGCAAAACAGTGCTATAAACATGCAAACCAAATATGCACACACAGCCCTGGTTGTTAAGTGTGTGTGTGCCGGAGAAACATTTGTGATGGGAACCGACGTCACCTCTGAGCCTGAGTCACAATGCTGCCATCAACAGTCCAGTAAACCTGGACAGTTTTTATTCTTTCCGTTGTCGCATCCTTCAGACGAAACACAAATCTTTTGGAAAATGCGCATCTTAACACCCTGCATTTGCACAAATACCCACAAAGTAGATTTACAGTTCAACAGAAATGAATAAATGCAGAAAGCTGCAACATTATAGTGTTTATTTGGCAATAGGAAGATGAGAGTACACAGTTGATTTAAAAGAAAATATCAGTAAAGTTAATCTGATTTCAGGACTAAAGTGTTGCGAATTTACCTACAGAGCCACACTAAAGCATCAGGTGTGCATTTCAGGCTACGTCCCGAAGCAGAGTGTGACATAATCAGTCCCAGTCCCCCTCCCACCCCACCCGCACTACCCTGTTAATAACCCCTCCTTCAAACCCTGCAGTGGAATGTGAAGTGTTTAGCTCTGCGCAGCTCCAAGGCTTGTCCAGACCTTGTTAATACATGCCTCTGCTCACTGGGGATCATAGCCAAGCAGATGCCGGTATAATGCATTGCTCCTCTGGCAAGATTTCATGCGCTCTGCAAGATGGTGCTCAAGTTTTCTAAGAAACGTCAAACTTTGCCCATATAGAAAAGCACTATATGAAATGCTTTTTCTATCTCTTTGTGATGCACATTTCAAGCTCTGAAAAATTAAACACAGCAAACACAGGTTCTAGCTGGAGGTACAGCTCAGTAGCCATCTGCTGTCCTAATTGTCCATTTTATTAAGTATTTATGGAGTTTCTTACATATTTCATGGCGTTTATGTTCCAAACCTGGAAAGGCCAAGAAAAATAACAAACGATCATAGCTTCTTTTTTTTCTTTTTTCTTTTTTTTTTTTTGTTAAGCAGAGGTAACGTATGCCAGTCAAAAGTCTGCATTCTTATTGGACAGCTGAATAAAGCAGTGCTCTCTCTCAAGGTAAAAAGGGTAGCAGGGGACGAGACAAGACATGCTAACAACACAAAGTTGAAAAAAGAAATAAGGAGCTCAAAAATCAGACATTTTCAAATGCAGGATCAGAGATCTGCTGAATCTGCAAATAACTGTTTGCCTTTATTATAAGTTGGCAAACAGGAACACATGGAACAGATGGTTGTAGAGTTTTATTAAGATAGCGTTGTGTTATTAATTAACACAAGGAAACTGACGTGTGCTCCATGTTGCAATCTTCCACTATCTAGCACTACATAGGAGTTTAACAGAAATGCAACACAGCATTCAGATGTGAAAATAAAATCCAATAGGAGCCTGGGGTAAAATTTAGACCTCTTCTGCAAAACACCCCATGGCCATGTTTTTTTTTTTTTTTTTTTTTAAAAACATAAATCCCAGTCACCAAATCCCAAAGGAAGTAGAGCAGTTTAAAAAAATAGAATGCATCTCAATGAGAGATTATAATGCAGACATCCCCTGCAGGGATGCCATCCCAGGAGAAAGGGAGGCATCTAAAGTAGCAAGATAGAAACAGACAAGGAACTAAGAAAAGGAATGCTGTTACCTTTGTATTTGCACCCTCTGATGAGAGTCAAGTGAATTTTCCAGACTGAAAGCCCTCAAAGGAACGGTATGGCTACTAAAAATATCCCCCATAAAAGAGTATAAATAAGAAGTCAAGAAGAGAAACTATATGAAAACATTTCGCTTAAAACAAAAGCAGTTTTGTATTTGTGAAATATGCCCATTTTTTTTCGTGTTGAGACTTTCAAAGAATACAGAAATATGAAGCTTTAGCTTACAAATGGTTAGCTTATCATAGCTTATCTCATCTTAGCTTAGAGGCTAAAAACGGTAATCAGCATTCAGCCTGGCTCTGCAGCAGCTTGCTAATTAAACCCTTACATCTCAATATCAAACAGTAAAACAAACAATTGTGGTTTACTTGTTTATAATCTTTATGCTAATTTAGGCTGATAATAGCTTCATATTTAGCATAAAGAGGAAGTGGTGATAGCTGTCTTATTGCAGTCTATTCCATAGTTCTTATAATTTTTGTTTTGTTTTATCCTACACTGCAACATATGCTCTTTAATGACCAGCTGAACCCACTCAATCTATTTCTCCCACCCATAGCGAACAAGTGTTGGTGAGATTTTAAAGAACTGAATATTTCTGTAGTTCTGAGTGGCACACTGCAAAATGAACTCCCTTCTTTGCTGTAAAAGGAAAGAGTTGTATAGTTTAGTCTCTCCATCCTCTTTTTTTGTCTCCCATTATGTTTCCTTCCCCTCCCACTTCCTCTCTTTTTCTTTGCGCCCAAGCTTATATATGGCTCCAACTACCACAAGAATCTTCTATTGTCTTAATTAATGTGACTGACAGTAGCAACAACAACTATTCATCTACAACAAAGAGGCAGGGATTTGAACATGTTTTACCCTTACATAAATCCAAACACAGTGCAATGCAGTTCATATACACTGCAGTTCTGGGATCTTGGTTAAGTCTGCAGTCTGACTGCCTGTAGAGTTTTATTGCTAATTAAAATGCTGCAATAAATCTGTTATACTTATTGTGTAGGAATTGTTGAGGTGAGCTTGGTGTGTTTCAATGTGGGGGGACAGGCAGAGCCACGTAAATCAAGTCCAAGGTCAGCTTTGCAAAAAAAAAAAAAAATGGGGAGAGCGGTTGCCATGCCTACAACATGCATGTGCAAACAGAGGCTCACAGTTATACAAACACATGCCACAAGGCTACGCAGCCATCAGCCATCTTTCCATTTCCTGACTCGCCAGCCCAGCTGAGCTCTACAGTAGCCCAGAGGTCAAAACACAAATCATGTAAGCTGCAATCCCTGCCTACGCACTCTCACTGGTAAATATTTAATCGGTCTTGAACAAATTTTAACACCATTTCTGCAGGATGTCCATCATATTAAGACACAAATAATTATATTTGCAAAGAAGCATCGCATGTGCACGCTTGTGGTTATCCAACAAAGGGCAAATTAGCCGCAGGTACACTGGATCGCAATGCACCAATACACACTGCAACAAGGAGATGCCTGAGTGTGTGAGTGTGTGTGCATCTATTTCCCAAAAGACCCGGAGAGTGTGTTTGATATGCCGAGTTACTGCCACTGATTCTTTTTGAGTTTACTGCACGCTGAGTTTTTCTTTAGTTGCAAAGCTCAGAACTATGACTGTGTCTGGAACCCCAGCTGACTGACTTGAGGAAAAGCTATGCAGGAGCTGCCTCCTGTTTCCTCCCCTCTTTGCACTCCACTTCTGCAGTCCTATGCGGTTTTCTCCTCCCTCCGTTCCCTCTCTTCTCACGCTCTTGACATCTCCTCGCTCCCGCTTGCGCTCCGCTACGTCCTCTTGTCCCTCGGCCACTGAAGCATAAATACCACTCGCTCAGCACCTAGCTGCAGTAAAAAGTCATTACCTACATTAGGGACAACAAAAAGTGTCACTGACACCAATGGAAAAAGCAATACCTTTTACTGCTTTGCTGCCCTCGGGCTTGGTAGGTGGGAGTTCATACTGAAGTGGAAGTCAGACAAAAAAAGTACACACACAGACACACACACTCCTGACCATATAGTGAATGTTACTCTGCATTTGCCCACGCATGACTGTTTCAATAAAACACCCATGAAACATCTTCAAACAGCTTATTTTGAATGTCAGAAAACAGAAAACCACAAAGTGCATTCCTCAGATGCGCACATTTAAATGTCATGCCCACGAGTTTAATTACAAGTCAAATTTCGACTAAGGTGTGACGACGCCACTCCTTTGTTGCACTTCAATCACGCTGACCCAAAATGTCAACAAAACACTGACATCCCACCTTGCTGCAGGCAGTAACATTTTTTTCCA
This sequence comes from Simochromis diagramma, assembly GCF_900408965.1. Lineage (NCBI taxonomy): Eukaryota > Metazoa > Chordata > Actinopteri > Cichliformes > Cichlidae > Simochromis > Simochromis diagramma. Next base: position 10,707,835 of record NW_024387030.1, read on the forward strand.
TCCTTGAAGTAGTTTCCTTTCATCTTTCACCCCCCTCTCTCTCACTCACACTGTGATTTTGTTTATAATTAAAAATTCTCTGGCTGTAATAACTATCTCAGAAAATGTCCACCATTTACAGGAATTCAGAAAATTATGTGTTATCTACTCATCACTCAGCTGGGCTGGCTGTCATTTGCTTTGGCTTATACTCAGGAAGTATAACAACTTCTTTAGGTCACAGTGATTTATTGTTGTGGTAATAAAATATAAAACCTAAAAAAAATTTTTTTTAAATATACACATAAATACATTTTAATGGCAGGTCACTGTTAAAATATGAAGCATATCCCCAAATGCTTCCCCTGAAATGAAAGTTGGATGATTTGGAAAAATATGAAGCAGTACGGCCTTTTTGTGTCAATAGTTAGAAGTTTGTGAAAGATCATGATGCCCAGCACCAATCATGATTTCCCGACATCGGAGTCCAAATCTAATGGCTGTTTGTGGGTTGTTTGCTGTCAATTTCAGGCTCCTATCAATCAAAGCACACCCACAAATCCCTGATAAAACAATTATGAGCTTAGGAGGGTTAAGCTGACGCACACACACAGCAAGTAAATCAGCTCCTCCAATAGAGGAACGCCGTTAAAACTGGGAGATTCTTGTTACTTTCCTTACACTTCTAGAAAACAAAATATCTCATTGGAGAAGGTGGAAACAGAGCATGGTTGGTTTTTTCCTTGAAATGGATTTGGTGACCTATTGCGTGCTCGGCAGGCTAATTAGTTTTTATCTTCTTTTGACAGCCCTGTGGTAGACCTCTCATCACTCACTGCACAGTATGCGATGCCTTTTTCAATTTCTCTGTTTGAGGTTGTTATTGTCTTATTCATTGTTTCAGCTCTTTGAACAAATCTTCCTCACTGGCATCCTCAAGGGCAATGGAGTTGATGTGATCTGTTGCTAGAAATAGGCCAAATGCATCACTTCTGTGGTAGCAGATCACTGAAAGCCTGGCACCCTGCCAGGCACTAAATTGCTGGGTAAGATCATCCCCTTGCGACGACACGACTAAGTACCCTCCTTTCTCAGGTGACTGTCCACAGCTGTCTGATATCATCACACCAATACAAAGGCTGTCTTTTTAACTGCTACTCTAATGTCACATCAAAGTATTGGAATTCTTAGTTTTAGCTGGTCTAAAGCATATGCAATAATACAAGAAATAATTTCTACTGCTTTGACAGAAAGTAATGAAACAGAGAAAGCCAGTGCTGATATTATAGGCTAAATAATCTATTCATTATTCATAAGAGTTGTTTTCCCCTAATGTAGCAATTGAGATAATATATCGTTTATGTCAATTAGGTAGCAAAATATTAATTCTCTTTGGAATCTCAGATATGAGGATTTGCTGCGTTCCTTTCTTTTCTCCTTGATATCATTACGTTGGTACATTGTAGACTGATGGTTGAACAAAAGTGCGTCGCAATTTTCTTTGCTCTTATTAACTATTATTAATCATCTTATGGCCTCCAGGATTAATTCAATCTACTTAATAACATTCCACTTGTAAATAAAGAAACTGATTATCTGTGTCAGTGTGAAGAAGAAGTGAGTTTCATCTCGCTTCAACGAGAGAGACAGATATTGATCATCATTACTATCAGTTTAATGGGTCCAAAAATAGCTTGGGAAGCTCTACTAGGCAAGAATCATATGTCGCTCAGCTTTTACACAACGAGACAAACGAGAGAGCAGATCGCTCATTAGAGAGAGAACCCAGTTGAGCTCACCACCCCCAGACCCAAACACTCACGGCTTAATGCTGAGGACCATCACGTTATTGTTTAAAGCCTGCTCTAGGTTTTAACATCATTGAACGACAAGGACAGCTGCTCTCTTTCCCAACGCTGTGCTCTCTCTTTCTCAGTTGTTGCCTCTAAACCCTGCCTCTCTCACACCATCCATTCCTCTATTAGGTCTGCTGGAGGCAGGTAACTCCCATGGCTAGAGTAGATAACAGCCGCCATTATCAGATTCCCAGCATTAAAAGAGCAGCTCAGTATTGATCGCTGTAGCGCCTGGTTACAACTGCTCTGCCTGCGCGATGCTATGACAGTCTGGGTATGAGGTCTACCTTCAACCCCACCAACATCTAGCATTTCACGGTGTGATTCATTATTTACATACTACTTACATTTTTAGCTTTGTTGACTGTGCAATAAAACCTTTAGTCAAATGATCACCTAAAATGATCACATAAAACAGCATTCCTAATATTTTCCCAATCCTATCATTCATGAAACTGGAAAAGCTTTCCAAGTCTTGCTAATATGCTAGAGTAGAGCATGCTTTCCCTGGTGGGGCATATGGCTGCAATATTTTTTGTCCACTTGAAACTGTTTTGGGCTTGAGCACTTACTTCACCTCGTGAAAATCCAATCTCCTCCAACTCTGCCATCTATATCCTTCACCAGATGGTCTTCGGCCTGCCCCTCTTTCACTTTCCAACACTGGCCCATCTCAAGACAGCATTTGAAATTCTCTGAATCCATAAAACACAGCCAAGCCATTTTAGCTTCTTCATCTTTAGTTCCTGGCCATGTGCTGCTACCATGTTATGGTGGGTAGGCTTGAGGAAAGTGTTTGAATTCTGGAAACCGTACTAGTGGAGATTTAGCCCTGGTAGGGTCAACCACGGCAGGCAAACAGCGATATCATTGCTATACTAACACTATATACCAATTCTCAAGTAGGCATAACAGTAAGACAAGCCCAGGCATGTCTGAGAGCAAGAGTGCCTCTGATGATGATTTAGTACTTAAAGAGCTACTTCAGCAAGCTCCAAGAAAGCAGAGTTCACTAGGAAATACAAACCTAACGTGGGAAAAAAATACATTTGTTTCAAAAGAAAAATAATAATGATAAAAAACTAAAACCGTCAAGTACAACCAGGCTACGAAGGAGGAGATACTAGCAGCTTGTGATGTGTGACCTAAATGTACACAAATGACTCAGCCAGGCTTCGCTAGCTGCACCAGCTGGTTGCACTCCCTATGACAGTAAGAGCAAACATTGATGGAAATTACTTGTGTGGATACAAAAAGTTCAAGTCCCAAAGCCCAAGATAAAGAAAACATTAAATTAGGTAAAAAAATATATATATATATTTTTCAGTTTTTATTATCGGACAATATTGTTAGGGTTCCTGTCGAGCTACAAGGTCAAGTTATTTTAGTCATTGTTGAACTCCAGTGTTAAGCAGTTTATACTTTTAATTAAAATACGTTTGTACTCACATTTGACTCCTCTTGTGTTGCTATTGCTGGCCCCTTGTTCCAATAGATTAACATTTTAATTAAGTAGTATGTCAGCACTGACAGCTGACAGTAGCTCATTAGAGAAAAAGATGGAAAATGTATTTTACGTCCTTACACTTGCAAATACTGCTGCATTCAGAAGTTATTGTTTTTTTCCTACATCATGAGATATCGTGATCTAATTTTGAGGCTATACTGCCCAACCCTACATGGGGCTAACAAACCCATCTCCTAAATACTCCACCAAGTTAGTTAGTGTTCTCATTGTAGTTTTTCTAACACAGAGATGCAGAAGGCACTACGAGATCACTACGCCAGCTTTAGATGAACACTTGTCTAAGGCAAACAGGAGCTCGACAAGGACCCGAATTCACTATGCCGCTAGGAGGATGAGACGTGTAACTATGTCTGAAGCATCAAAGACAGCTCAAGGCATCAAGGAGATGAATAGGTATCGGGTGGGCATCCCAGGTAAGAGCGAGAGCAGGTTGAGTTCCTAATATAGTTGTCTATTATTCTCAGCATATTACCAAAAACCCATGATCATCTATCATGGTGTGGAAGAAGCACAAGATAGCACTGCTGCAGAGTCAGAGGAGAGAAAAATCCAGCAGCCTATTTAAAGAGATGACATAATTGATCAGATTACTGGAATGCACCAGTTAATTAGCAAAACATGTAAATTATCACAGTGCTTACCAGGACTGAGTCATAATTGAATATCAGCCACTTTTTGGAGACTCATATTGACATTATATGATTAGGGATGTAGTAATCTAATATGCTGGATTGGTACAATTTCCAATAATGACTTCATGTGGCCAGATGTGCTGTGACATGACAAATCTGGTTTCATTTTTGGTGTCTCGGTTGCTATTATTACAAGTTCAGTGAGGTACAAAGATAATATCCACAGTGTGCATGATCATTTCCAAGTTCATTATTTAAAGGAAGTTGGAGATAAAATGAAAAATCAGTTGTTTAAAGAAAAAGGGTTTGACAAATCTGTCCTCATGTAGTTCACAGGAGCAGAACAGAGTGGTTCGAGCACAAAGATGATTTTTTGGGGGGTAAACTTGCATAGATTTGCCATTTTCTTGTATTCGTAAACACACACACACACACACACAAAAATCCCCAATCCTTTATCACGTAGCAGTAAAATTCATAGATAAAAGAACAATCCTTTGTTCTTTTAAATTCTTGTCCTCAAACGTTAATTGCCTTGCCCAGTGTGGCATATGTGCATGGACTCCTAAAGCGAAAACCTTTCTTATTCAGCTCGTCCACGGTCACAGCACATTGTGACATTGCACTGAAAGAAAAGACGACACGCTCTTTAGAGGCTCTTCCCCTTGAGAGTGAGGCCTTAAAAGAAGAGGCTAGCTACGCAAGAACAAACATTTCCTTGTCCTCTGCTACATGACTGAACAGTAAGAGTGCAAGGGGAAGCGGGATCATATTTCAGAGCCGGACAATACGGGGCAGAGGCCAACCAGGAGGCACAAAGGGCTGACGCAGTGTTTTTTCACCGAGTTTCTGTAAGTGCGAGCTGATGTGCGTTTGTCCCTGTATGACATGTTGGCATGTAAGCGGGCCAGATCAGGACGTGCACTATGTGTAACACTACATGGCCTTTCTATTCTAGTCAACCAGACTCATCACTATACCCATTAGCCAGACTGCTGCTCAATCAGCCTCACTCAGGGAATATTCAACACATCAAACTTGAGCCAGCTAATACCCTCTCAGGGCTGTCAATGCGACTGCTAAATGAATAAATCGACGCACAGTCACACACTTGCAAACGCCTGACACGTGATAGAGCGCCACGGCTTTCTTTTTTGCTACAGAGATGGAAACAGCTCAAAATGAAGATTCGCACAAAAATTTGCCCTTTGATGGAATTTCGCCTTCTGCTGCTCGTCTTCACAGAAGAGCGCGCGCAAAAGCCAAGAATTCAAAACAAGACTTGCGTCCAAGTTCTCGCTGTAATTTATTGGACGTTAAGCTGCATGAATATTGAGTCACATTTGTGCATGTTTGTGCGAGTGCGTGTCATTGTTCCAGAAACGCCACCTACCTTGACAGCAGTTGTGACTCCATCCTCTGTAGTGCTCTGTCCATTCTGTCAAGACAAGCAGATGAGAAAAAGTCGGTCAGTGTGGATGTTAAGTGCATATATCACATGTGTCTGGATGGGTCTAAAGGAGGAAGAAGCGAGGCACGGCGATATTTGCAAGACTGCGTGGGCGGCAGCAGTCCACTGTATCCAGCACTTTGCTCCTTCACTAGCAAACCTAATAATCTAAGGCCAACACACAATTGCATATCCTCAGTAGGTAAGTCTCACTGAAAAGGGTAATCATTGCTATTTGGAAAACAATGATTCAATGGTAGCTATTGTGAAAATCAACATGCTGTTCCCGCAGAAGAAGTGAGTGACTAACTTTGAACATATGGTGGGATTTCAGACAGATTAGTTGATTAGATGTGGATCTTATTCCACTGCAAACAAAGATAAAAAAAAAAAAGAAAGAGAGAGAGACAGAAAAAGCCACAGCAGAACGATAACAAGAGGAGAGTGATGTAATTTTTACATAGCAGGGGCTGCGATGATGTCAGTCCAAATCAGGATCATTGGTCAGAGAGGCCAGGCAGACGAAGACTGACTGTCTAGCTGGCTAAGAGCATTTAGACATTTAATAAGAGCTTGCATGAGGTTCAAACACCTCTTCAAAACACAGAATAGTGTGTTTAAACTCTTTCATTTTTATCTCAGGTATCCAGGCCTGAGGTGCACAACGCCAGTCTAGAATTTGCTGCAACTGTATGCAAGTTTAATAACTGAACTGCATTAATATGCAAAGTTACGACTCATAACATCTTGACATTATGGCAATATCTACACAAATATGTCCATATTATTTTTTTGCATTCTTTAATTTTTAACGAGACAGAAGAAGTCAGTGCAATTTAGCAAAAATGAAAGACCCGTATGAAATTGGTTATTATTTAAAACTGTTTTGATATAGCTTAAAACCCACAATAGGCACAAACTTCATTTTAATGGCATAAGCGATTAACTGTGCACTCCGGCATTACTAATGTTCATCAGAGGCTGTCTCGTCAGAAAATGTGTCTCCTAGCTCCTGCATTTTGCATTAGAAGAGAGTTCTATCTCAAAGGCAAGTTCTATTAAGTTCTGTTTAATGTGACACTGCACTGCTAGGTTCAAATAACCTGACCTCAGTTTCTTGCATGATCCCACTCTTTCATCAGATCCACCCTTCATGCTCAGGGCCTGTGTACTTTAAACTCTACTTTTTGAGATTCCTTATAACTGAATGCTTTCAGTGATTAAGGAAACACATGAGTGAGGACTTAAAAAAAAAAACCTCCCCACCCCATTTCCGCTTTATGCTTTGTTTTTCCCATTTCAGAATGAGACTGTTCACTTCCTTGATGCAGTCTTCCTCTTCCCTCAGACTGCAGAAAACACAACAGGGAGTCAACACAATGACAAGCAATAAACAGAAAGGACGTAAATTGTATTGAAATGAACAACCCTGGGAGTTTCTTTCTATAGGTGCTTACTCTGATGATCATTAGATTCATTATCCAATGCAGAGCTGGTTTATAGACCAAAATGTAATTATGAACACAGAAAAGTCCCAAAAGATTTTGATCCACCATGAAATACCAGCTGGAAAGCATGTGATTGCTTGATGAACGACTTTCTTTTTTTAACGTGACCATGATCTCAAACACAGTGCCAATGCAATTACAGCATACCTGGAGATCAGTCATGGATTGGCCTCCCCAGAGCCCAGACCTCAACATTATTGAGGCAGTATGGGATCATCTTTACAGGCAACAGAAGAAAAGAGAGCCAACATCCAAAGGACAGTGTTGATATATCCTTCAAGAAGCCTGGAGAACTATTCCCAAAGACAACTTAAAGAAGTTACCAGAAAGCTTGTCTAAGAAAGTTCAGGCTGCGTTGAAGAATGAAGGCAGTCATAACAAAGATTTACTCTCAGGTTTATTAGAATTGTGCAAACTGCTTATGTCATTATATACTGTATTTCCAAGTATGGTTACACATATTTACAAGTATCCTGGAAAAATATGAAAAAATTAGGGGTGACTCAGGACTTTTGCCCAATACTGTTTAAATACATTGTTTTGTTAACTGTAGACTTAAACAGCATATATGTATACATGCATTAAACAATTTTATTTATTTTTTATTGCTATGATTTAATGTTTGTCTGAATCAGGTCTCTCTTGTAAATTAGACATTAAATAAAGGCTAAATAAATATACCTGCTCAATAATATACCCATGTACATTAAATATTTATTTTACTTATTTATTAAATAAGAAGAAATGGAGGAAAAAAACTGTAAAAGGTGACAAAACAGACAATTATTCCTTACACACTTAACTGTAAAGTACACCACTTACAGCTTTGTTTTACTTTTACTTATCTGTTCTGTCTGTTCCTGTATAGAAACGCTGAGTGCAGTAGGGGAAATTTCTTGTGTGTGCTGATTAATACAGCTTGATTTTAAGATATAGGCACAGGCAGCGACAGCAGAGCAGCTTTGCTACTCTCGTTTGCTGAAAGGAAAAACAAAGGCCCTCTGACAGAAAGCACGCAGACTGTGGATTTAGTTTACTGTCGCTGTAATACCTCAGAACACATTCGCTCCCGTTCTGTAAGACTGGATGTGCCTGCCGACCGAATGAGATGGCTCATTTTCTGCTTTGAGTTTTATTCCAGTAGTACTTCTAAATTGCAGGGATAGTACAGCTCTGTACACCTCCAGGCATTTTTACAAGTTGGACTTTAATCATGATCAAGGGGGGGGGGGATTTAATTTAGCCATACTGCACCACTCATAAAGATTTTAATAGCCGTAATGTGAGGGGATAGGGTAGAAAACTGAAAAATGGAAGCAATTTAATGGCGAAGTACGGTCAAAAGTTAGGCCCAGATGTGTTTAAGGAATGATAAAGGAAATCTTGAGGAAGTGCAGAGTCTGTTGGTGTAATAGACACCTCAGGCTACTTTGAAGGAACTCTCCCCGCCTTACTCTGGTATTCCCTATATCGGTGTGGCTAGCTCTGTTTGTACCAGGATTGGGGATTCTATTTGTGTGAATGTAACTGTGCAAGTTTGTGTGTGCGGTTCGCATCGTCTATCTGACGTTGCTGCTCAACACATTTCAACCTCATTAGCACTGCATGGCTGATCCAAGTGGCCCAGTTAATGGTGCTTTCCCCCCCCAGTGGGTTTCCTTAGTGAGAGCACAGGCACACACAAAAGGGCATATAAATATGCTCAAAGTGTGCTGTTTAAATACAAACACAGAAGCAAAAAAATGTGCAATGGGAGAAATATTCAGACCACAAGCATGCTGTAAACAGATTTAAAGACCAACGTGTTAAGCAAGTCTGAGCCAGACAGCAGAAATTCACATTTTTCTCGCAGGACTCTGTATGATTAGGCAAATTAAAAAAATCTCAGAGCACTGTTGGTCTGTGTGAGTTTGACAGATAAGTCCACGTTTTACAGTGTGAGCAGTACAGCCCTGTAACTAGGCAACTAAGAAATACAATAACCACTTATTCTCTATGCCTGTAATACTATCTGAAATAATTTCTCGTAATCTCATCAGTGAATATTGACAGCTTCTGGTCAGTTCCAGAAAAAGGATAATAGGGGTTTCTCCTTTTTACTGTGTGCCAAGTAGTTCCTTTCAGAAGTCGGCAACCTTAAAAGGATAGAGAGTAGCACTACTGCCTACAGGTATGGCTGAGGCTGTGCAATGTACACTTCAGGCTTTAGTGACTTGATTAATATTTACCTCTAAAAAACAAAAAAGGTATTAGAACACAATCTTTCTTTGAACCTATCAAGCTGAGGGTTATGTTATCACATGCCTTCCTCCACTCCCAGGTGCTCAGGTGTTCCACAGATCACACCCAGATTAGCTGAAGCTAGGCCTGCCAGTGCGAACACACACACACACACACACACACACACACACACACACACACACACACACACACACACACACAACACCACACACACACACACACACACACACACACACACACACACACACACACACACACGAAATGAACTCGTGCACACTCTCATGAACCTGACAGCACACTGCTGACCACACCTTGCTGGGAAACAGCACACATTCCATCGATCAATCTTACTTATTTTAACCTCCTTCGCCACATAAGCTTGTGGAATCCTGCTCTGTAAGCCACGGCTTGAGAAGTTCTTATAAATAAACACGCATGTTTACATTTTAATTTTAAGCCAACAGATGTGGGCCCAGATCTGGACTGAAATACATTCTAACCCAACCTGGCCAGCTCGTACATGACAGCTTTCTGCCACCATCTCACCGCACTTATGAGCTTTTAAACCTGAGCTGACACAGAAGTGAGAGGGAAATCTTGTGAACTTAAAAATTAAAAATTAAACAAAACAGAAGGTCGATGTGGAAAATATGTCGAATATGAGTGGAGGAATTTACTCATTTGGATCGGCGCAGTTTTTCCTCTATTTGAAATCCACAATTACCAAATACTGACATAAGCATGACTCAGAACTTTTGGTGGACCTGCCTCAACGTAGTAGTGACAGGGGCTCATGCAGGTGCTAGTGACTCAGCTGGGACAGCATGAGCATATTTGTTAAAGTGCCTTTATCAGGGATGAATAACTGAAGTTCATTCACAACAGATATGGCATAAAAGGTCTCAATCAAACACTTTTTTTCCCAAATCGCTCACTTCACACGTTTCTCTCTTGCTTGCTTGCTTGCTTTCTTGCTTTGTCGCAGAATAAAGCACAAAAGCGAATTTAACCGATTTCCATTCATGGCACGGTGATGAGCTCCAAACACAAGTACTTTTATTATGAGTGATGAAGGGAAAACAGACTTCCCATCAGTTGGTGTATCAGAGCACATCATTCTCTGTGTGGGTTTTTTTTTTTCCCCTTTTCTTTTTTTCCTAAATCATCCAAAAGTGCGTATCTCTGTCTGTTCCATCTGCCCATATGACTCGCATGTTCACTGGCACGGCCTCCTGTCTAAAACTCAAGCTTTCTGCTCAATCAATCTGATCCCAAAGCTATTTGAAACCAAAGTGTGCAGCTGGTTGGTAGGTTGGTGGAGATAAATGGCAGAGATCCCATCCTGACTGGCAGTGTTTGTCTGATCTAACCAATTACAGATCTTGGATTTCAGTAACCAACGCTGAAACACAATAAAAAATAAATAAATAAATAATAAAAAAAAAAAACACCAAAATATAGATATACATATAAAATTTTATATATCTCATATATCCTGATTTTTTACACACACACTTTTTTTTTTTTTAAACCAGGAATTGCACAGATTTGATTCACAGAGTTGTAACTATAACACGTTCCAAAGGCAGGGCATTTTCACAGCGTTAAACTTAGCACTCTTCACAGGCTCTGCACCACCATCTGTTCAGCTGTGATATGCTACTCAGCCAACTCACATGCTGCAGAATACTGTCAATAGTGGAGCCTGCGTGAACAAACGATGTCAAGATGACTCCGTTTGAATGTTAACCAAAGACTTTTCTTTCCATTCATTATACTCTTAGACTCATATTTCTCTCCTCCAACAGTAACTGCCGTAACTGAATCTGTAGGGGGAGATTTTTCAATTTCCAAATCTTCATATTAACTGCAGGGGTCTAATTTGTGAAGACTTGTTAAGCTGTCTGGGATATTTCTTGAGTTGCAGTTAGGTTAATAGAGCAAATTTAGACAATTTCACATTTTCTCTAACCAAGTTAAATTCCCACTGCTATCACATCAGAATGATTATGCAGACTGAGAGGTAGAAAAATGAGCTTCATTTCTAAATGACAGCTCTCGCAAAGCTGATTGAGGAGACTTGCAGTAGTGTGCACAAAGCTATTCATTGTAGAGATCAGGCACCTGAAACAGGAGCATCACATCACTTTACACACTTAATTGCAGGGGTAATTAAAAAGAGCAAATCCATACAACCAGACTGTGCCTACTGTCAGTATTATTACTACAAGCCAGTTTTTGTTTTAAAACACAGCAAACTAGAGAGACTAGACTAGATTGCGGTCTGATTTTTTTTCCTTCATAACCATAAATGTGGTAGCTTGCAAGCAGCACCTGAAGTGCTCATTAATAATAATGCAACAACACAATTACAGGAGGGTGGACAACACCCTCCTGTAATTGTGTTACAATTACAACACCCGTGGCTACAAATCTCTCTCACTATTTCCCTAATTCTATAAGTTCTGAAGTGAAATATGAGGAAAAAGCATGCTGAACACTGATATGCATGCATTTTTGATTATATTGCTTTACATGCATCTTGGGTGTGTATCGTGCACTTTTTTATAGCTTATTTTATATTGTGTGCACCTCCCTAGGGCTTACAGATGGACACCAGATAGCATTCAAATCTGATAGCAGGCATCCTCCCTCGTGTAAGCAGGTTGTTTCTGTGCACTATGCCGGACAAATGTTTACAGTTTAACCTGCAAGTCATTAGCATTAAATTATAAGAGTCAAACTTAGACTTGAAATCTATCACCCACCATAATCAGGCTACAGCTTCTCCCACTGTGATTACCCTATATACCGCAAACAGCGATCTATAGAAGCCACTATAGAGGTGATAACAGTGAGAGAGTGTGAAGATGAGCCTTTACACGACACGACAAACTAGTCTACCCTGTGGAGTTGAGCTTTGCAATTGAGTTGATCGTGAGCTTCAGTGACTGACTAGAAGGTGAATTAAACTGGGGGGTCTTTAAGCTACTTTTAGGGAAATCCAAAGCTCTCAAATGAACTGATAATAATGAAGCATTTTTCTATTGGTTAAGGGAGCCCGGCAAAGCTTTGGATTGGTTCTTTTACCCCTCCCAAAAACCTGAATATCAGTGAAGATTTTTGAATGGACAAGTCAGTCTGATTGCAAAACTTGTGTTACCCCAATTACAAATACACATTTTATTCAGTCGTTTCAAGTAACTTTACTCTCAATCACTTTTTATAGAAAGTGGTGAATGGTGAACACAGTGGATGTGGGGTTGTTCGTGAAAAAGCACACGCAAATGTTGGCTATTTTAATCTGAAAACAAAATGCGCAAAAACGCACAAAAAAAAATCCGCCCAAGCCATGCACCCAGTGCCAACACTGTCACCTCTCTTTACCTCCGTTTCGAGCTGCACTAGTTCCATTGTGGGCCATGGCTCCGCGATTTGTGCAAGAGGCATTTTCGCCGGTTTTTCAGTTTCCCCCTCAGGTGCGAATTTTGGTCAGTCCTGGTTCGTCCCAACCGCTCCTGTCAAGTGCAGTTCCGAGAAGCTCCTCACTCAGGTCCCGAGTCCAGTCACAGGAGATTTATCAGCACTTTGCTCTCTACACAGCGGAGGGGGACACACATACGGTCTCTGCAGTCAAGAGCTTTGCAAACAAACGTAATCCCCGTGATTTGACTTCGGCGACGATGGGTAACTCGTGCGTATTTGTTGAAAGTGATTATCCTGTTGGAAACAGCACAAACACACACCCAAAGCAAGCGTGTCCTTTCAGGTAAGCGCGTTGGCTTGCTCGGGATTTTGGTTTGACAAGCGGGAGAGAAGAGCGCAGAGAGCAACACTGATCCAAGCTCCTTTAATGAGGCTGTGTGAGAGTCTAATGCCACCTAAAGGAATTATCCGGAGCCCGGGCTGTCCTTGCAATCGACGCCGTATCGGATCTTTATTTACGTCTTCCTGTGCGCTCGTGAATTCATCCAGTCAGAACGGCAAGACTTCTCTCTGTCCGCCAGCTTCCTAACGCTATGCGATACGCGCAGAGACCTCAGTGTGGGTCTGTAGTACGAGCGGGGATGCAACTCGAGCTGTTATTGGCAGGCTCCGGCAGGATTTTATCCAGCCCCCTTCTGTGCTTGTTCCGCCCAAGTCTGATCGCGCCATCATCTGGTAGAGAGTGGATCTGCAACTACGTAATGCGTACCGGGAGCCTGCTGCCGATGGAACGGCCTGCTTTCTTTGATGATGTGGTGCAGCAGGTGCATCAGAGGAGTAAAGATCCTTGGCCTTTCAAAGAGGAACCTTTAAATCACCATCAGCTAAAAGCATTGGAGGAATATTGGATTGCACAATATACTGATCACAGATGGACTTGCCAGTGCAGAGTCCAATAGAGTTCTCCTACCCAGAATGGCACTGCTTTCCTCAGCCAGGCCTCTCAAATGTTTAATTCAATGAAATTACATTTAGTGCACACTGGCTTTTGGACCTGCATCATCACTTCCTCTGGGTCTAAAAATGACATGCACCGTTGCAAACATTACATAACATTTGTGGTTACACAATGATGTAAAGAATTCAAGAGAAGGGAGCAGAAAAGACTAGAATCAAAGGTCGTGACCGGTGGTGTTTTATTCTTTCCGGCCATTACTCTGATGCAGCATTCTCTTCATTGACAACAGCTCTTGTGAAGGTCCTTGTAATCTTCAGCGATATAATACAGCCCTCCACCCTCAACACTTCTCCGCTTCATTCACTGCTAAGTGGATTTTGCTCTTGGCCAGCTTTGGTTACTATTGGCAACTGGAGGGCATAAAAAACGCCTTGTGTTGTGGATCTGATAAATTTTTGATTCAAACCAAGATGGGGAAGGCAATGCATTCACAGAAACACAAATAAAAAATTAAGTGGAATGGAAAATTGCTCACAATTTGGCACCTTTCTTTCAGTGGCGGCGTTATCTAGGTCTAAAATTCTACTGCTGCATTGATGTAGCCTGTTTATCTGAGCGCTGCAAGATGTTAAACACAAAAGAAATGAACTAGAGAAGGAAGCGCTTCTTCTCTTGTGTAGCTGCACTTTGTTTCTAACCTGTTGGCAGCACCTCTTCTGTTTACTCAAGAAAAACTGCCACACTAATTAATGTCTCAAGGGTTACTGCAGTTTTCTATTAATATTCATACTATATAACAACAACAACAATAAAAAATACACATGCATATACCCACACAAACATTGCCACACACAGGGGTTTGAAAGGGGGGGAAGGGAATATGCTGACTTTCCTTTTCCCTTCAAATATCGCAGTGTTTATGTGTAGCCTATTTATCGTGTAACAAATTCATACCATCAAGGAGTGACCAAAAGGTGACATCGCCCTTCCTAAGTGGAGTATTATGCATCATGCTGACATTGTATGCAATATAGAAAGTCACAGCTCACCCAGAGATTGCATTAACCCATTGATTTGTCTCCCGTGGTAAAAAGAGCTGCTAAGAGAAAGCTCATGGCACCTCGTAATGTTGTTTGTCAGTGAAGCCATACGACAGACCATCCTTTTCTTTTCATCATCTCTCATCCTCCCTCTCCTCATTATTCCTTGACCATTATGTGCTGGGCAAGTGTCGCTCTCTCCTCTTTCTCTCTCTCCACCTCTCCAAGGATACCAGTCGAATGATCCTGATGGTTTGCCACTGTGCACGGCTCATCCTGTGTTATATGATATTTTTGGTGTGAGCCTTCAGTGGAAGCGAGGGGTGTAAATAAAGGCAATTTATAGGAGGAAATAAAGTGATTATCTAGAGGGTTGAAAGGTCGCATCAAGAGATTTAGGAAGAGTGCGGATGACCTAAAATCAATACAATGTAAACTGCAAATTATAAGCAACAAAGGAGGCAAACCTGATAAAACAAATAACCGAACAAATGAAAGTCGAGACTGTCTTTGTGTTAGGAGTGCTGTCCACTGCTATACTAACTTACAAGGAATCTCTTATTCTGTTCATGATGCTGTGGTGATATCACATCTTACACAGATGACTCAGAGGTGTTTCCCATCCAGTGACTCTGGGGATGCCCTACCCCCACCTTCAACAGGAAATGGGCAATATGACTCTATACAGCTTCATATGCACGTGCAGCGGAGCAAGACTAGCTTATTGGAAAGATGACTAAAGCGTGTTTGTTGAGCTGTTGAAGACAAGAAGCAGCAAAGTAGATGGCTTGTTCGGTCCCCCCTAAAGGGCTGCCTGCAAAGTAGACAAACGGATGCAAACCTGACCTTGTTGATTAACCTCATTTTCATTTTGAGCTGAAATCACAGAGGTAAAAAGGAGAGAGAGCGAGACCGAGCACGCGGAAGGAGAAACAATGAATTGTGTTATGTAAGTCCTTGTAAACAGGGCAATTAAAATGCAAATACATGGATACTCCAATTGTGAAGTGGCAGTCGGTTTCGAAAAAGCATCTCAAAATAAATCTGCTTATCTATTGCCTTTGCTTTTCTCTGATTTATTATTTCTATTGCTCTTTTACTTTTTTGTATGTTTACATTACTATTGTGCCATAGATGTACATCAATTTTTCATCTGTATTTTCCAGTGTTGCGCTTCTTTAACATCAACTGAGTGAACCAAGCACTTTGTCTGTATTTACTGTATTTCAGCATTTATTAAACGTTTTCTTTCTGCTGTCGAAATGTGACATATAATAAAAATAAACAGTAGACATAGCCTATTTTATTTACACAAGACTGATACCACATGGGTTTCTAACAACTCCTTTATTCTTAAACCAGGGAGGTACACAGGAAAAATGGTTAGCAACACATTATTAGTAGCAGTATTAGTATATTTCTGTTTGTATATGTGTGTATGTTGGAACAACCTTACATATAACCAAATGATATATGTAAGGTTAATAGATTTTAAACAGTTATGTTTTATGTTTTCTTTCCTACTCAGCTTTATAACAATGAGTAGATCTGCAACAATCTAAGGTTAAGTATAATTCTGTTTATGGGTAGTTAATCCAAAGGATTAATTTGATTATGCAACAGAGACACCAGGAAATTACTGCACTGAACAAATTAATTAGCTGCTCAATAGTGAAGCAAAGGTAATTATTCAATCTCTGCTGACTGACTAGAGAAGGACAAGATGCAGTTGTAATGACTGAAAATACATCCTGGCTTTGTGTCATGCACAAATCATGAACAAAGAGAAGAAAGAGTTATTATATTTCAAACATCTGTGGAATTTCCATTAAGAAATAGTTAAAAGGACAGAATGACTAAGGATAAAGCCCACTGGCAATACTGATTGGGCATAGAAATTTATAAAAGAAAATCAAGCAGAGTCAAAATACTTTAATAATCCCTAACGAAATTATGTGGGTTACAGTTATTCCAAGAAAAGAGTGAGGAATAAAGAAGAGAAGACAGGTTATAGATCTAAATGACACAGACACTTTGTTTTACACTAACAGCTTGAACACCTCTCCGGTCTACAAATAGCAAATCTTCACTGTCGAGTAAAAAAACAGCATGTTGAGGCTTGAAGTTGTAGCCCAGGTATTTGGGCTTGGCCAGTAGGTGGGCCAAGGACATGCCTATACAAAAATATATATTAAAACAAAAACAATCCCAGAGACCAAAGTCAGCAAGAACAAACAACTATCTAAGATTGTGATGTCAGTGAGTCAAAAGTCACGATGCTAAAGGCTATTATTAGGTTTTTGTAGACTGGAAAACAGGAAAGCCAAAGAACAGCTTAAGCGATCCATGTCCAATAAAAGTGCTCTTTCTAAATTAAAAAAAAAGCCCCAAAACACTACAGGATAGCCTTGATCTTGATCTAGGACTTGATCACAGAGCAGTACTGGGGACAGGTTCAGACTTGATTTGTCAGGCTAGTAGAGTGATGTGTTACACACAAGTTTGTTTCTTCTTCCTCTCACATTTTCAGCTGAGAACATCTTAACCCAGCAAGAGTTGGATCAGCTGTACTGACCAAGTGTGTCTACACATACAAGGGGTTTGGCTCTGGTTATTTCTTTGTTATCAGTGCACGTAGTAGAATATACAACAGACAGTTCTGACAGTAACAATAGCGGTTCAGTCAGCAATAATCACGAATTGTTGTGCATTCGGAAATGCTCTTACTGTTACTATTACTGTTCCATAATTTCAAAACAATGTGGCCATTCTCCATTTTTAGCTAGAGATTTGTTGCTAACTCGATATTTTCTTTTCTTCAAATCATTGTCTGTTAACTCTAGACATGGTTGTGTGGGGAACATCCCAGTCAATCAGTTTCTGAAATACTCACACCCGCCTGTCCGGCACCAACAAACTTGTCACATTTAAAGTCCCTTCAGTGACTTTTCTTTCTCATCCTTAGGTCTTCTTGACCATGTCTGCATACCTAAATGCACTTAGTTGTTGCCACATCTTTGGCTGAATAGATATTTGCATTAACAAGCGGATGAACATGTGTACCTAACTGAATAGCCACTGATCATATATGCCACATGGATATGGGCACAGTGTCATTTTGCCTACTGACTTATGAGGTCAGCTTTCCCCCTGCCTCTGCCTCTTTCTCTTGGTTCAAAGAGGATAACAGCAGAGGGTGCCAGATATCAGAGGGTAGCTCTTTGATGCCAGTAGCCTTTCCATCAGGTCTTGCCCTTTAGCACACTTGATCAAAGTACATTTTGATCAAGAGCACACATTCTCACGGTGCTGTTTTGTACTCACAGTTTTCTTTAAGAGATTATTTACTATAGAATTGGAGCCTATGGTGAAGAAATAAGAAGCCAAAGAGGCCATATTAAAGTAGATAACTGCATCATATATTCAGCTTGATGCATTATAATAATCTGTGCAGTTTCATGTGGGTCAAAAATGTGTTTACAAATAAGCTAAGATATTTCTTCGTCCAGGAGGATGATCCTAATATATTTATTTATACCATAAATAAATGAGCCAGCGGAAAATGTCTGACACTACTGGACATTATTACAATATTTATAAAGTTATAGCAATGTCACGTTAACCTATCCATAGCTAAAAATAACTAGTCAGCTGAGTTCAAATGATAAAAAAAGGAAACATTTCCGGAAAATTCCCGGGAGAACCGGCTAACAGTTATTCTTGGAAGAGAGGATTAAGTCTGCGTCTCAGTGAGCAAGTTACAGTTTCTGTGTATTTCAGCTATTTTGAAGCTTTAAGAAAAAGGAAATCAGCAATGGTGTGAGTTAAAGGGCTCATAATATTTCTATAAACCTAATTTTCTATACAGCATCTGCTGTTTTTGCTGTGGACAATCAAAAGGTTGAATCAGGTCCAGCCATAAGTAGCGCAGGGCTATTACAGGATTATCGCATTGTTATTATATTGCATTGTACAGGTGTTGAGGTGTTGTGTGCAATACATACTTCCACATTGCCGCATGAGCCGTGCGCCTTTTTTTGAGCGGCGACGTGAGCTGCGCATGAAAGTAAAGTATGAGGGAAGTTCTGAAGTCTTAAAGCCGCAGTAAACACACTATTCCTTCAGGTAAGGAAGGGGTGGGGGATAGGTGGGAGGGGTCTTGCTCCTGGTGCAGGCTGACAGTTCTGTGTTATTGGCTGACAGCAGGTGAGAGACTCTTACCTGTACCCGAGAGAAGGAGTGCCAGTCGTCGTCGTCGTCGTCGTCTGATTCCAAATCAGGATCTACTTTTTCTTCTTCCAGCCACCCAGAGAGGTAGAAATCGGCCAGGACCGCTGGGAACTGAATGAGCGACTGCAACAGGACTCCGAGCATGGAGCCTATAACGTCGTGGAGCGAGGAGAGAGTGAGCAAGTGGCTCCAAGGTGAGACACATATTGCTTTTCCTTGTCTAACGCCTTGATCACTTCACAGGTACTTTGGCTCGCACGGTAATGTTAGAAATAGAATCGCCACACAAATCCTCTTGGAGGTGGAAGGTGAAGGTGGAATGAGGAAGTGGCCCGTGCAGAGGGAGAAGCCAAAACAGTGTAGCTCTGATCAGTGTCAACAACTAAAATAGTGTCCTCATAAACAATAGTTTACATGAATGCTTGTCATGTACCTGTATTATTTAGATCTCGTCATATAAACAGGCCTCCCCAGTTGGTATGTTAAAGCGTGTTAAAGTAGTGGTGGAAAGTAACTGAGCACAGCTTTGAGGTAATTGATTAACTTTAATATTTTGGATTTATGGTAGGCTCCTTTTTTGTAATTATAAACATGTTACTTTTTTATGGATTACAGTTGACAAGGAGTCACTCTATATATTATACAGCTTGAACAGTAAAAGTACATTTTGCTGTAAATACTTTCATTTTAGTGTTAATTTAAAAGCAGTATTTGAGTATTTAAAAGCATATTAAAATATCCTTACATATTACTGATATATTGTAGTTATATATATATACAGAAGTGTCAATGATTTCCATGCTTTAGAGATAATTCTAAATATCATGTTTTTGACTTGCGCTTTTTACTGATGTGGTTTTGATCATAAATCATAGCTTAATTTAATACACAGTTAATAGCACAGTTAATACACATAATACTGGTATTACTTTGGTACCACTATAGTGTTCAGATATTAGTAAACTACTCGTGTTTCACAGTCAAGTCTTTACTTTTTCAAACTTAATTACTCAACATGTGGTAGAGAAGAAGAAGAAGACCATTTTCAAGCCTGCACATGCACGGGACTTTATGAGTATGTGGACTTTTCCAGTTATACTTTTGCCATGTGTGCAGCTAAAGCCTGTTGTTTTTTGTGCCCTTCGGCAAGGTTTGGATACCCCACTGCATCAGTATCCAGTTGCACAGTGGCATCTATCAGGGGTGGACCTGCTCCAGTTGACTTCTCAGCACCTGGAGGCGTTGGGAGTCCATAAGATTGGACACCAGGAGCTTATACTGGAGGCTGTGGAGAAACTGTGCTCTCTGGTGAGTGAGCAATGAGAATTACATATTATAATACATGTAGACAGTGATGCTGAGTGTATCTCAGAGTATCTTTTGTCATGTTTTTGCTGTGCTGTGGATTGTAACGGTGCAGTAATCATGCTATCATGTTCTGGTGGTGCGTATGTTCTGATACAGCAGCACAGAGATATAATTTTGCCTCACTGCTGTGTTTTTACACCTTATTTTTGTTTGCACAGTGGAATGAGCAGCTGTTGGTCAATCGGTTGCAAATCTAGCCAGAACATACAGCCAGTACTTGACTTTTCTGTCACTTTTACAACAATCCAACATATCACAGTAAAATACTTACTTTGGTTTTCTAGCTAAGATCAAAGGACTAGTCATGCATCAGCTGTAAGCAAAGCAGATTTAGAATACAAAAGCTTGGGCTTAATAGTTTGCATGCAAATTTTAGGGAAATCGTGCAGTCAACTAAAAAAAAAAAACACTTACGCATTCCCTTTGATTCTCTATCCCATTTTTTCTGCTGCTTAATTATTTACCCTGCTTGTCCACTTTTAAGAGCAAGTTTTAGGAGACTTAAATTCTGTGTGCGTATGTGTTTGTGTGTGTGTGTCTGTGTGTTTGTGTGGAGGGGACTCCAGAATGGCCTTAGGACTAATTGAAGAGGACAGTACCAGGCCGGGTTCCAGCTCTTGTGGCGTAACAGCCTGTAAACATCAGCCTAAGACTCAGGCTGCTTAAACTGCCGAAATAACTAATACTGATTAGTCGTTACAACATGAACAGTTCAAACCCAAAGTCTGTGCGAATGAGGGTGCAACACTTAAGTAAAAGCTTTGCTTTTCAAGCTTCCATTATAGTGTGCATGTGGCTTCATGTGCCCACTTCCTCTCCTCCCTCCAGGACTTAATGCTCCGTGAAGCGCTAACACTGCGCTCATTCATAAAAACACCCATCAGATACTCACATGGAGTAGACCAAACAGGTTCACGCGCATGGTTAGATAATTACCAGCTACAGTGTTGAAAAGGCCATGAAAAATTCATGGCCACTTGTTGACAGGCCCAGTGTTCCGGCTGGTTGTGTACCAACAAACCTCTTGACCATGGATGAGTGGGTCACGACAATTGCATGCTCCTCCTTCAGTGATTTTAAAGAGTCACGTCTCATGCTGCTGGCCAGCAAACTGTGATGACAAGCATATGATTGTATTATTATGTATTGATTTTACTCTTTGTTACAGTGTAATCTATTTGCTTTTCTCCCCTTTTCACTTGTATTGCATTGTGCTGTGAGGATTTATCATTTATGCAGTTAAGGGTTCAGGATAGACAGTTTATAAAATGCTGTGCTTCTTTGTAATTGCTCTGGGTGGTTTAGATCCATGTGGGCAGTTTATAAAAAACAGGTGTTTAATGGAAATTTTTTTAAATTGCTCATTATGGTTCTTTATAATCGCTCAGACAATTGCTAAAATAGCTAAAACAGACATGCATTTTATCATAACAGTTGTGCTATAACACAATATCAATACCATGACAAAAGATTACATATAAAATATACATACACAGAGTCATGAAGCGTAACCCTCTGAGAATTAAAGGTTTGAAGTTTGTCTTTGAATGTAGATACGGTTGTAATTGACCTCAGGTCAGACGAACGTGCAGCTTTTTCCAAAGAACAAAACCACAGAAACTGAAAGCACCCACACTTGGATCTAATTCTGGGAATAGTCAAAGGTTCTGCACCTGATGACCTGAGAGGTCTGATTGGGTAATAAACAATTCAATTGTCATGCTGGTAGTAAATGTTCGACAACAGTAACTTACATGGTCACTTTTTCACATATCTTAAAACAAAACAGGAAACAACACACATTTTTCCATCAACAAGAAATGCTGTATTTTGTGCAGGTCGCACAGCCTTTGCTGAGCATTCATGCTACAATACCAAGAAAAAAGTCTGTATAATGAATTCTCTGAACTCTCTCCCCACAGCTATATTGAAATGACATGCTGGGGATTGTGTTCTAAGGATTTTAGATGCATTTTTTTGGCTTTGTTCAAAAATACACCGAATAGAAGCGACAGGAAATGAAGAGAGAGCGGGGGGCCGATGTGCTACACACAGCAGGTTCCAGTTCAGAGTCAAAGGGACATGTTGTGAACACTATATCAAATGTATCTTAAGCGATATATTGTGTTAACTGTAAAGGGACAGTAGGAACGAAGAAGGGGTGTTGTGAATTAAACATTCAACATCATTAATGTAACACATTGTTTTTTGAGTGAAAAGGGCACTGTACTAGTTGGATTTGTGTGTGTTTCTTTTTTGTGCGTGTCCAGACCTATGGTATAGGCGGTGAGAACCTACGTGGTCTGATAGAGAAGCACCGCACTGTTGCTCACAGCCTACAGATGGGCATCCAGGCCCGCTGGCGCCTCAACAGCTACGACGGACAGCACACTACCAAGCTGACTCCCACAATTCTGCAGCTCGTAGTGGAACTCATCGCCTCAGCCAAAGGCCTCTTCTCTTTGCTCAACAGGTCTGTAAACAGAAAGCAAGCTAACCTTTTTATTTTTAAATTTTGAAGTTATTGTAAATCAGGAAGGTCCCCTGCTGTTTCTTAAGCATATTCTTGTTTTTAGAGTTTTTTCTATATAAACTGCAATCATTTTCTTTTCAGATATCAATATTCCCAGCTCAATACATACACCACCACCAAGAACATATTCAGTTACTGCAAAGAGCTGGGAGACATTGTGCACAAGGTAGGCCCATTTTTTCTAAATAACTGCATCAAAGTCTCAGCATGAGCTTGTGAATGGCATTATTGCAGTAAAAGAAACCAAACAAACTAATATATAATATATACTAATATATATTTTTTATCAGCTGTCTGCTCTTACAATACAGAGAATTGAAGACAAGTACTTCACAGCACATGTGCTCGTGAGTCCACACAAAGTGTATACTTTTAAGAGGAACCAAACACTATTGAACAATGTTTCCAGCAGCACTCTCATGCACACTATAAACCTCCAAAGGGGAACTGCAACCTGTTGTGCGATTTATTTATTTATTTTTCAAATCAAAAAGCCCAAATGAGCAAGCCAGAAGCACAAACACACTCCCTGTTCCTCAGTTTAGCCCGAGTAATGCAATTTTTATCTTTACATTCCTGGCATATTTGGAGGCAGCTGTAACTTGAAGACGCTTAGGTTAAAAGGGCTGGCAAAATGAACGGCTTGGTTTGGTCTGTGTTTACCCCGGCAGGGTGCTATTGAGAGAAATGGCGGTGGGGAGAAAGAATATTTATAATAGGATACATGTAAAGGTGGGTGAAATGTTCTCGCAGGTAACAGGAAAGGCAGGCCTGGATATGTTGTTGTGCCTGTGGGAGGGAAGGAAGGAGGGGGGGAAGAGCTGAGTGGGAAGCAAAGGGCATGGGAGAGAAAGGGGAGGAGACTGAGAGAGGGATTGCACCACCGCTGCTAAATGACTTTTGACTCCCGAGGGAGTGTGGATTGATAAACGCGCTGCAAAGAGCAACAAGCAGAGAGAAGTTATTAGCTGGGCACTGTGGTGACATTAGAGATAAATAGCCTGACAGAAGTTGAGAAGAGAAGAGGAGAAAAAGAAAATGGAGCTCCAGCGATAACATGAATGGAAGATAATTCGAGAGATACAAAGACAGTAAGCAGTAGAGAGAAGCTGTGGCTGAAAGAGAACTCTGAGTATTTAGAGAGGTTTATTTAAAGCTCCTGGACACCTGCCCATCACGACAGGTAGAGTTCTCATCTCTTTAACTGGATAACTCTCCACATGTTGATCCTTTTTTTCTTTTTTTCTTTGCTTGAATGCTTAAAATACCTACACTTAGATATAAAAGCAAGTGTATTTTCTGCTGGTGTAGTTAAAAATCAATCTCTGGGGTCCAGAAAACAGGACATTACCCTAATGGGCTTCAGTGAGCAGCAGGCAAGGAAGGAAGCATGGATTTAAGATTGATTTTAGTTATTGACTCTGAAGAGATTTTTTTTGATCCTATGAGCTGAATCAGCGTTGTCCCCTGTTGTTTTCTTTCATTGTCCGGTTGATCACCGTTTGTTATCGGCGAGCTTTTGTTTGTTCCTGTTTTTAAATTTTGAATATAATCAGGTGTTTTAAAGCTAGGTGTTATTTTATATAAAATTGCTCAGAGCTGCTGAGACTATTCTGTGAAGTAAGGTCAGAGGCATGTGAGGAAATTATTAATGGGCTTATGTGTTAACCAGAAAACAGGATGACTATTGTTTCAGGTTCCTCTTCTTAAACATCAGCCACATCTATTGTATAAATGCTGGATATCAACGGTTTTGATAGAAAACTCTTGGCAGATCATTTGTAAGCTCAGTTTTGAGCAGCGTGTGTGCACACGTTCTTGTACTGCTGCAATCGCATTAGCAGCATAGCATCACTAAAAGCATCCATACAGACTAGCATTTTCAAAGATTTTGCTTCAGGCTCGGTTGGTATCACACACCCCACCCTGTGGCATTTACTGTCCTGTCAGGAGGCCACCCTTTAGCATGACGTCTTTTCTAAAGAAGGGCTTTTAAAGAAGCCAAACCACATCCTTCGCATCAAAAAGGAGTCTTATTTCCTGTGTGCTTGTGTATATTTAAGTGTGTGCGTGTTTCTTTTCTCTCACCTCGAGGGTGCTCGGGGTCAGTAGTCAGCTGGTGTCATTGAAGATGCTGCACTAAAGTTGTCAGGTCTGATTTTCACAGTAGCACAGGCTCAGTTTGCTTTGAAGCAGCCAAGCAGCAAGCAAAGAGAGAGGAAAAGAGAAGGGAAATTGGTGGCGATGAACTGGGGAAATTCATTATAAAACGGTATGTGAGTATAACTGGAATTCCATTTCTTCTGGAAAAACAACAGTCAGACTTTTAATAGTGCCTTTCACATGAGAACATCAAGGTGAAGGTGTTACTCAAGAGATTTTAATGTTTAACTCTTGAAGGACTATGCCCAGGGTGGCTGGAGCCTATTGAGCTGTCAAAGGACGAGAGGCATTGTACACCCTTTTGTTTTTATCTATTTAATTATTTTTATTTTTTATTCTTGTGTTTTAAAGCAGACACATAATAATATAATATTAAGCACTTTGGTACACCACTGGTTTTTAAATGTGCTATATAAATAAAGTTTGTTGTTGTTGTATAAAACGAATTGTAGGACACAACTACTTCATCTTTAAAATTAGCATTGGGATCTTATTGCTCACCGGAATTAGACTCAGGATGAATTGGCAAGAGGATGAAAAAGTCATCATGCATGAGAGCTGTCAAACTATAGCTTGTGTTATTTTTAGGGTTAAAAAACAAGAGCAGAAGAGAAATCCCAAAAAGACCAGAATTTGAAAAAGGTATGGAAAAAAAAAAAAAACAAGGAAAAGAGCAACAGGAGTGGAAGAGATCTAACATTATGTCTTCCAGTCTTTTTATAGCAAGTCTGTGAGTTGGTGGTTAACACAGGGGTAGTCCAAGTATGTAAACATGCGTGCTGAGGCAGCAGAGGTCTGTCTCAAGAGATCTTGTGTAGACTTTTGATGTAAAGTTTGGTAGATTTTAAGGATCTGTAATAGGTTGCACAGCCTCCAATCAACAGTCCATGTTTGAGCATATTGTACATTCCTGTCATCTCATTTGTTGTTGGTTTTAGCCTCCTGTTGTGTGTGTGCCCATGCATGGCTGTGCCCATTCTTGTTTTTCTGAATGTTACACCCACATAAAAGCGTGTCATTGTTTCCTAGACAACTATGGAGCAAACAGCTTTAAGGCACAGGATGTTGTTCCAAAGTTAGCTCAGCACCTGATCGGGCCACACACACCATGATCCACAAGACAAGACAGCTCAGCACTATTCCTATTTATTTCTATGTATTTATTTATATAGCACTTTTAATTACAATAGTGGTGTTGATCAAAGTGCTGTACAAACATACAAATTACACAATAAAATAACACACAATAAAATAGCAATATCAATTAACATCAATGCCAAACAGCTAATAACAAATAAATAAGTAAATAACTCTCATGCAGTATTAAAAGCCAGTGAGTAGAAATGTGTTTTAAGATAGGATTTAAAAAGGCTGAGGGTAGGAGCCTGTCTAATGTGGAGAGGTAAATCATTCCACAATTTAGGCACCACGACCGCAAATGCACGATCATCTCTAAGAACCAGCCTCGACCTTGGTGTGGCCAAAAGCAAAACATCACCCGATCTAAGAGCTCTAGGGGGCATATAAGGCTGCAGTAGGTCTGACAGATACCCTGGGCCTGTCCATTCAGTGCTATATAAGTCACAAATAAGATTTTATAATTGATTCTAAAACGTACAGGGAGCCAGTGAAGTGAGGCAAGCACCGGGGAAATATGTTCATTTCTCTTCGTTTGTGTCAAAAGACAAGCAGCGGCATTCTGAACCAGCTGGAGCCTTGCAAGACAAGTCTGACTAATGCCTACATATAAAGTATTACAATAGTCCAGTTGTGATAGGATGAAAGCATGAATTGCCCGTTCTAGGTTTGTAAAAGACAAAAAAGATCTCACCTTGGATAAAAGCCTCAGTTTAAAGAAAGACCGCTGTACAACTAAACTAATCTGTTTCTCAAAGGTGAACTTATTGTCAAATATAACCGCCAAATTTTTTGCATGCGATTTGATAAAAGGTTCTAAACTGCGCAAATTAAAATGTGAGGTTCTAGAATTGCAACTTGGTCCAAAAACGATCACTTCGGATTTATTTTTGTTGAAATTCAGGAAATTAGAAGCCATCCGGGCCTTAACTTCGCCGAAACACTGAAATAAAGGTTCTAGGGAGGCAGAACTGTTTCTCTTTAGCTGAAGATAGATCTGAGTGTCGTCAGCATATGAGTGAAAACTAATATTATATTTCCTGAAAATAAGACCCAGAGGCAACATATAGATAGAGAATAGAATTGGCCCCAGTACAGAACCCTGGGGAACACCACAAGTACAGGAGGCTGTGGAAGAGGTAAAATCTCCAATCTTCACTGAGAAAGTCCTATCAGAGAGGTATGACCTGAACCACTCTGGAGTGCCTTTGATGCCGCATTGCTCCAACCGAGAGATCAAGATGCTGTGGTCAACAGTATCAAATGCAGCGGTCAAATCCAAAAGCAAAAGCACAGCTGAGTTGCCTGAGTCTTTTAAAAGTGCAGTTTCAGTGCTATGAAAAGCTTTGAAACCAGACTGAAACCTCTCGAGAACATTGTGACCATATAGAAAAGATTGCAGCTGAACAAATACAATCTTTTCCAAAATTTTTGACAGAAAGGGGAGCTTTGAAATAGGCTTGAAGTTTGCAAGAACAGACGCATCGAGATTAGGTTTTTTAAGCGCTGGCTGCACAACAGCATGTTTAAAACAGGCTGGCACAACACTAAGCGCAGTATTGCAGCAGAACCGTGCGGCGGTGTACAAACTACTGTTCTCGTTCATTAAAGGTGAGATGAAGAAAGATTTGTGTCTCTTTTTTTAAAGTTTGCTTCTCTTCCTAACTGGGATTGTCTACCATTTATTGATGCCTACACTGTGGCTAATCTGTAACTATTATAGTTGGAGTAATGTTAAAGGTCAGGCTTGAGAATCTGGCTGCAGAATAAACTTGTTGTTGCTCAAAACTTAGTGAGTGCCATTGCGTTTTATAGGCCTGCATCAATTCCATTGTTTCAGTTTTGTGGGCATCTTGTTCTGCTTTTGTTGATGGCGATCTAAAATTGATTCAACTCGAGAGTGACAGTACAACAAGCTGTTGAGAACTAAATGTTTCCCACCCCTTACGTCTTATCTCATTTCCTCTCCTCTGCTTCTTTCTTTGTCAGGTCTTTACCACAGACAAGCTCTCATATTCTTTTTATAGATGTGTAATAATTATTCGTAATTTCAATGCTCACTTTACTTATGTTAGAAAGGGGTGATTCATTGTTTCTGTATGCACGAACAAGCCCATGCATACAGTTTTGGTGCCCGTAAGTGATTCTTAGTGTGATACCAGCAGTGAGAAATGTTAGTTTGTGGTCTTTGTTTTCCCACCACGCCCAGCTGAGTTTCACGGCACAACTGTACCTGTCGCCCACCTGAGATGTGTGTCATTTCCTATTCTGGCAGAGCTAGAAAAGAATGCAGAACAGACTGCATTGCTGAAGGGAAATAACCTGTGGCGTGACTTTAAATACAACAGAAAGTAGAGGCGTTGGTTTGGCTTTATTTTTACCATATTTCTATAAAGCTATGGTGAGAGTTTTTACAGGAAAGAACCTAATGCAGAACAGATAATGTGTGTAAAAGGTGGCACCAAATTAGAACCGCAGCTGCTGTTGCTATTTACAGCACTGATTTGTACAAACTAAGTTCTTGTCCTGAGGTTTACACCAAATTTAAGGATGTCATACTAAAGATGGATGTAGCCACAGTTGGATCATCTACTGGTCTGTAGCATGTTGAAGCATCACTTTGGGTTACAGGTTACTAGCTAAGCCAGCCCACTTGATTTGAAATGTACATTCATTAATCCTATGAGTACACTGCACAGACATAGGTATCTGCTAATTATATCAATAAAACAACAATGATTTACTAATACCAAAACCATATAATATCAATACTAATACCATAATTTGGTTGTATATGTACAATGAAAATAAAGAGCTATTCTATTCTATTCTATTCTAAAAATTCACTCATAGAAACAAAAAAGCATGGGAAGACTTGTCTGTTAGTGCGATCAACTACACAGCAAGCCACTACCAACATAGTCAAGACCCTCAGGGTCCCAAATATGTTAAATTAAAGTCTTAAGCCATCCATAATGCCTTTATATTTTGCTTCCAAGGAGCAGACTTTCTTGCATTTCTTGAGCAACAGTTCTCTAGGATTTTCAGAGGATTTGTCTTTGTTTTGTGTTGTTTTGTTGGACAACATGGACATAAAAGTCATTCAAGAATAAAATGACACCTAACTTTGGGGACATTCTTTCATATGATGCTTTTAAGTTCAGCAGTAGATAAAACTTTGTTTAAGTTTAGGTCTATGTGCAGAGCATCCCATTTTAAAAGATGCAAACAAAATGCTGTTTTCCCCAAATCCATCTAAAACTTCTGGACATAAAAAAGCTGTTTGGAGGAGCGTAGCTGGTAACTATTGGAGCTTAGAGAGATACAGTGAACAATCTCCAGCCAACCACATCATAACTAATGCAGTGGTGAGTCCTTGTGTTTGTAATAAGGATGTGTTTTGGTAAATATTACATATTCTGTGAGCATAACTACGAAACTGAAGGCATCAGTGTGAAGGGAGCGATCAGGCAGTATCTGAAAAACTCAGCTGTGTTTGTTTGTTTGAAGCCAATTGTTAATAATGATGCTATACAGATTATTGTGAAATGTCCCTGCAGAAAGTATCAAGCCTTCTAGCATGGCTGTAGATGCCTCTTGCGATTATCTTAATTTTCTTGTGGTATTGAGGGACATGTAAAACTTCTGCAAATGGCTTAAATTAGCGCTGCATCTATTTTTTCCTAATGCTTTGATCATGCCTTTATATGATAATCATAATGCTTTGGTTCGCATCTTACTTACACATGATGCAGCTTTTGTGCTTTAGGACAAGGCGCTCATTGATGTTCTGCTTTATGCATCTTTTCTTTGGTTTATTTTGTGATTTAAGCCTGAGCAACTAACAAACTTATTACACATTTAGCACCCTAACTCACAAGCAATGTGCCATGACAAGACTCTGTTGCCGTAGTAGGGATCAAAATAAAGATCTGAATATCTGAATCTTTATAGGTTTGTTTTGGTGTATATGACAGTTTGCAGCCACTCTCGTGCAGTAATCCCCACGGGGAATAGCAGCATACAAAGAACACAAGCACAAGCGGACCAGTTGAACTGGCCAGTAATCACGTCGTACCTCTCCCTGCAGCCTTGTGTCGCAGCCTTTAATTAGCCCAGAAATCCAGCCGTGTTCACTGTTGATCCCTTGCTACATTTCATAGGGATTAGTTTCCCCTTGCAATCCTTTATGTAACCCATTACATCGCTGGCCATTGCAAATTAGCTTAGGGCAGTAATAGTGTGTGGCATTAGTCGAGTCAGTGAATATTATATGGTGTGCAAACATATGCCCTATTCACCTTTAACCCCTCATTTGTCCTCCATTGTTCAAAGCCTCTGCTTGTTTCTTTAGCTCCCGGGACTACTCAGCTACCTCGCAGGAAAGCTCATAGGAAGGCGTTATTAACACCCTCATCCCAGAAACCAGAGATTAGCCAACATACATCTGTCGCATGAATTCTAGTAACTGTGATACTGACTGTGTGTATGTCTGTGCGTGCATGTGTTTAGATCAGCGGTCCCCAACCCCCGGGCCTCGGACCGGTGCCGGTCCGTGAGTCGTTTGATACCGGGCCGCGAGAGTTGAGGCTCAGGTGTGAAATGTATGGTTTTCAGGGTTTTTATTGGTTTTCAGCGTTATTTTGTTATCGTCTTTATCGTTAACTCGGTTTTCCTGGGTCTTTTCACATGTGTTATGAATAAATCTTCTTTTTCTCGGTACCGGTACTAGTTTTATTTTGTTGTATTTATCCGCGACACCTTAAAAGCCGGTCCCTGAAAATATTGTCGGGCACAAACCGGTCCGTGGCGCAAAAAAGGTTGGACACCGCTGGTTTAGATGATCCGTTTGTAACGTTAACATTATAATGTTTGCAATGTTTCATGTACAGTAAACGACAGCATTTGTCTTAAAAGATGGGTTCATCTTGCGTGACAGTTATGAGCAACAAATCAGTGTGTTACCCACTCTGGATAGAAATGTATTAGCAGAGTGTGTACTGTTTAGTACAGTATGTGAACTCCTGGGTAATAACGCCAAGAAATCTGAAAAATGAAACAGCGCAAACAAGGCCAAGGCCACTTTGATATTCGTCAGAGATTTTCAATTTTCTCCTCACAAAACGTATCTGCTGACGCGAATCAAATAAAAGGCTGGAGTTGAGGAATATCTCTTTTTATAAGTCTGCCATTTGCAAATTTTATAATATAATAATAAAAAAAATCCTGTGCACCCACGAGTACTGGACCTTTTAAATTGTTAAAGTTTCAGTTATATTGAAAGAACTCATTTCGTTTAGCATAGGAAAGGGGAGCTGAATATCAGCATGGGCATAGGGGCAGCTGTGGCTCATGTGGTTCAGTGGGTTGTCCACCAATCGCAGCCCCAAGTATGGCAGAATAGGTGAATGAGAATCATCATAAAGACTGCTGTGGTAAAAATGTGCCATTTAAGTGCACAGTGTGGGGCCTTTTGGGCCTGTTTGCCATCATGGTATCAAGGCCAAGGATAAAATTACAGGAAAAAAATTAGATAAAGCTTAAAACTGGATGACACAACAGAATAGGTGGACTCTAAAAGAATATTGTGCAGATCTGATCCAAAGATAACTGACGTGTCTGTATGTGAAGAGCAAACATTCATTCATTGTAGAAAGCCAGAAAAAACACACTAAAGATCTCCAGGGATGCTTCTGTGTCCTCTAAAAACCCGAGGCCTTTCACTTCCTGACTCATGCTGTGAAGAGGAAATGGGACATGGGTTTTTAGTCAAACTGTCCCATTTCCACAAATCAATAACATTAGCATGTCGTACATAGGCTACAGGGTGTCATTTGGTTAGCCTTCTGCTCATGTCATTTCTTTTAATTCATCCAACAGAACAGCACTGGCTACGAAAAAGAAAAGGACATCATTTCTGTCGTAAGTTTCTCACTTATTTCTATGTTTGTCCGTTTCATTGTGCCTTGGAGTAATTTCACCTGTTTTGCTGTCCCTTGTTTTACTATGAAGTAAATGAGATATTCTGAATGGCATGCTATACAACGTGTTTCTTTCCTCAGTGCCGTCAGTTGGTGGCGGTTTGTGACGAGATCCTGAACTGCTGCCCCGAAGCGCTCCTCAATCACACCGCTCAGCTAGAGAGTGTCGAACTGATACCCGTGGCACCCGGTGATCAGCTGGTAAAGACATCTTTCGCTTTATAACTGTAGAATTTTTGCCTTCATTGAATTTAGAACTCCTGAGAGGACGTATTGTTTCTAATGGCACACAAAGGAAAACATCTGTGTACATGTTTAAAAAGGAGTAAGGTAACTTTAGATTTAGTGCATTAAATCCAGTTATTTATACTCATTCTTGAATTTAAACCTCACTCGCTAAAGTTTTTCCTCTGGTCCACTTTCCTAATCATCAATGTCGCCTACTTTTCAAACCTCATCTCTCTGTTTCTTCACTTGACTTTTTTGTCCTGCTTTTTTCTCGCTGTTTTATTTTCAGTATTCATTTCCTGTCTTCATCATTACCCGGTGGTTTCCATCATCATCACCACTTCTTCCATCTAACTCAAGGTTCTCCTTGTACCTGTTCCTATTAGATTCACAAGAACCCTTATCTCAATTGTGTACTTTTTGTGCCGCTTCTTCTCTTTTTTCCTCCAAGTCAGAACATCAAGTAGTAAAATTACAGCTCTCATCTTTGTTTGTGATTTACGTAATCTTGTGTCCCTTTAGTTTCATTTTAATCCCTACAGAGAAATGCGTTTAACCAATTTCCTTCCCTTTTGTGATTTGTGCTTAACAGCGAGCGTCAAAAACTGATTGTCTTCGGCGGAGGGAAATTGATTGGAGCACGTCAGCAATAGTGCTTTCTGCCTGTCGACAGATTAAAGAGTAACGAGAACTAAAAAGAGAAACCAAGGGAAGTGAGGGACAGGAAGAATGATGATTTATGCACTTTCAGTGTAGCCAGTATGACGTATACCCGCTCAAGTCATGACGTGCACACGAGTCCAAAGCACACAAAAAAATAAATTCTCAAATTCACATTTCTGTCAGTAACAAAGGAGATAAGGTGAGAGCGAGTCATGAGTTATGAAGTGAAGATAAAAGAAGATGCGCAAAAGCATTTCAGGTGGAGATTGTTTGCAGTATATGACTAAGAGAAAGTGACTCAATTTGGCTCCTAGTGTTCATTATAGGTAGATTTATATTTTTTGGACTTTAGAAAGAAACTAAATATGGCTTTTTCTAAGCATATTATTAAAATGGACTATTTATTTCTAAGCACTGAAAACATTTATTGAACAATGAAGCTGTTTGCAGCTTTCATTGATTATAAAGGCAGATAATTACTGCTGCGTTTTGCAATTCTCTCTTTCATTATGCTTTAGTCATCGCTCTCATCCACACTTGGAGCGTATTTACTCCAAAATACAGTGCGTTTAATTATTAAATGTATCTATAAATGTAATAATTTGATTTATTGGTGGTTGTGACTCAGGAGGTCGTCTACTAATCAGAAGGTTGGTGGTTTGATTCCTTGCTCTTCCAGCCTGCAAGATACCGAACCAAGAATTTTCCCATATGCATCCATGTGAGCGTGTGAGTGTTAGGTTCAAAGTGCACATGCTTTAAAAAAAAAAGTACTTTTATGAATGTGTACGTGAATGGGTGAATGAGGTTTGCAGTAATAAAGCTCAAACTGAGTAGAAGAGGACTATGTGAGCACCGATGTGCCTTTTAATTATTAAATCACTTTTGAGCTTTTTAGTCAAAAATGGATCAACTCCATTCATGTTTCCACAGTTTCTGTCGTGATAAGTATTTATTATGTGATCAGGGCTTTCTGGAATGCAATTATTTGTCTCCCCATACGCCCATTATATTAAAATGATCAGTCAGAGCAAGATGACAGGTGGAGGCTGACACCAATATCTTTATGTACATAATCTGATAATGACGGCAAGAAGACGCAGTAAATTTATCTGTCCATTACGGTGAATCATTCTGATTCAGCGATGTGCAAAATTGACATTCTGTGTGGCAAAGTTCATAAATTTATCATTCGGAAAAGTACGTAACATTTTTCCTTTTTTTTTGCTTTCTTTCAGGGCATCGAGATAACATCCACCAACTCCAGCAACCACTACGTGACTGGAACTGCCGCTGAGGTCAGACTCTTGCCTTTATTTTTCTTTCCTCGTTGTTGACTCAGCCATCAAACCACACACTGTTAACCATCGCTGCCTCACAAGTGCTCGTAAGCAAGCCACTTATCGTGAACTTCAAACCAACCTGTCAACAGTTTGTCTCTTTACAAGAGCCCCGTGCAGATTCTTTACAGTGCCTCTATATTTCTTAACCAGCTCTGTTAACATGTACTCATGTATATGTGTACTCACTGGTTGGCTAGAAGTGCAGGAAAATATAGCAGATGGGATTTATTGCTTTGAAAGGATCGTTATGATAGCGTCGTGTTATGCTGAGCTCTGCCAGATATTTTTGAAGGAGCTGACACTTTCATACTCATTTACACTTCTTCTATCAGAAGGTTTTGTTCTGCTTAGGACAGAATAGCACAATTCTGTCTGAGTTTCTTATCTAGAAGGAACTGGAAGTATATTTCCAATTGTGAAAAGCAAAAATAAAACACGAGCATCATCTGATTTCTTGTTTTTGATTCTTCTAAAAAAGAAACTTTTATCTGATTTCATAAAACTACACCATCCTCTTTTTCCTTTTTAAAGTCACATGCAGAATCTGCTAAATCGGGCTATCCTCTCATCTGCACAGTTAAAGTATAAAATTAAGATTTTCATCAATTTCTTGTGGAAACATTAGTTCTCTACCAGGCAGAAATCCCCTTGGAAGTACTTTGCGTGAGGTATTATTTTTAGCTGCTGGCTTATCTTTCCTTGCTTCACTGTCGCCGAAACTGACACCAATATCAGTCCTCGTGCTGCAAATACTGGCATACTGTTTATTTTTAAATCTCTACAAGGCTGCTTGTTCCAACCATAAGTAAGACTGGATGTAAACAAGTTTATAACACATTGTGACTCACAGGATTTTCCCATGTGTGTCAGATATTCAGTTAAACACCGGCTGTAGCTGAGCGGGAAACTGGAGGCAACAACAGGGAGATCTGGTACATGTGGTGCATTACATTACAAAAGTGGACTTCATTAGCTTTACTTTGTAACCATTTGGCTTTTGATGTGGATAAAAGCTTCTCTGAGAAAAATGAAATCATCTAATGGATGTGCCGCAGATGAATGAATTTCTGAGAAAGCCAAAGATCCCTTGTATCTGGGGCTTATAAAATGTATGAGGGAGTGTTTATGAGTGAAAATAAGAAGGGCTTGTGAAAGGATGAGGAGGAGAGGGGCAGAAAGATGAAGATGTTATTTTTCCATGATGTCAACCTCAAAGGCTCCCCTGCTACTTGTAACATTGCTGTGGCTGACGGCTAATAAGAGATATGGCCACTGTCCACAAATACAGATAAACTGCATGAATGTGGGAAGGATCCATGCACTGCCTTGCACAGACAGGGCCTTGGCTTATAATCACAATATCGACCTTCACAATATCAGCAGACTGTCTGATGTGGAATTCAGTGTCAAATTTGCTATATTATGAATGCAGTCACATACAATATTTATAGTTTTATTCAGTCATAGTCAGCAATGCTTGATTTTTGCACAGATATGATGCTGTATGCATTTAATTTATTGGAGTGTCCATATATTGAGATTTCTGTCTAGTTGTTTGACCCTTAAACATTATTTTATGGAAATTTGTTGAAATATTCCTCACAAACTGATAACATCATATTGAATTAAATGTACCAGGATAGGAAGCCATAAACACAACTTCTGTCTGGTTACTTGAACACATATTACAGGATAAACATAGATGATGTACTTTATGGATTGCTTCCAAAGGAGCCAGACTAATTAAGTGGTTTTGATCAATGGTTCTCCTGGTTTTCTGAAGGTCTTTCAACGCTACAGTAAACCACAATACACAAGAATTGGACTGAACATCAGTATCAACGGTTTTATGGAGTGATAAATGCAAGTTAGAAATTTATGGAGAAGGAGATAAGGTGAACAGGTCAACTGTGATTGTGTGTCAGAGCTATAATGGTTTTGTAGTTTCTAATTAGTTTTTATTATTCCACTTTGACTTAGTTTCCAGAGTTGCATTGCTTGTTTCCGTTCAGTTCTTATTGCTTGAAAATGTTTAGTTTTTGTTGAGTTTTTATTAATTTCGATGTTCGTTTTAGCCTTTTATTGCATGGAGGCACATATGCAGGAGGCACAGTTTAGTCTGAGTTAGTACAGATATTCTAATAAAAACTAAAACTTTTGAAAGAAGTTGACTCTCAATAGTCTCAATAAACAGGTCCGTCAAAGTTTCATCAGCGATTATTTTACAAGATAAACAAGTACTAAAAGTAAAGATAGCACCTCTTTATTATTATTTTATTTTAATTTTTTTTATTATTAATTATTATTTTTTTAAGTTCACAAAATAATTGGTGAAAAGTTAACTAAAACATGCAAACATCTAAAGATGAGCTTTGAATGTCCTTCAAGAAGACTGCTTAAAGAAATTACAAGAGTTCAGGTTGTGTTGAAGAATTGTAAAACTTAAGACTTTTGCATTATAATATGTATATATATGTATATATACATATATATAAATTAGATGGGTTCGGCATTTATCAGTTTATTTCTTCATTTTTATATGTGTTTTTTAAAGTTATTATGTTATATGTGGTGTACATGTATATATAAGTATACATATATAAGTGGGAGGGGGATAGGGGAATATGTAATAAAAGTACAAGTATTAATAGAAATGCACAATGTGTCGCTGCACCTGTATAATATATATACTATAATAATATAGTATAAAATATAATATAATACTATATTGTATCTAATCTAACATCCAAACAAAGAACAGAACTCTCCCTATTCCCGACTCACAAAGGCTGAATAAAATCACACAACAAGAAAACATAATAAAACAAACTACTTCAAGTGCCAATTACAAATTTATGCCGCTGTCTGTGAAAAACAAATCATGTAATTGCTGAAATCTATATCTGGTTTGTTTAAACCCAAATATAGATGTGTTGATTGTGTTGATTTTCTGTTTCTGCAGCCCTCTACTGATGCCTACGTGAAGGTCTTGGCTGGAGATGAAGTGATCCAAGTCAATGATCAAATAGTGGTGAGTGATACCGTACATACAGCACTTAAGGGCCTAATGCTCTGCACTATATATATATATGTGTGTGCGTGTGTGTGTGTGTGTGTGTGTGTGTGGTCCTGTTAGTCTGAGACAGTTCTCCTCCTGCAAAGTCTGAGTGTCTTATACAATAACCTTCACGGTGAAATAACCATCGGTGTTGCTGCCTCAGGTGGGCTGGAGCAGAGTTAACCTTGTGAAGAAGCTGCGTGAGAATCCCAGTGGGGTGACTCTCGTCTTGAAGAAGATCCCTGGATCAGTGCAACGCAACAACTCAGCCCCGCTCATCTCTACACAGGTCCGGGCTCATTAAAATCCTCCTCCACTCACTTCTTCACTCCACAAACTGTACAAATTTTCTTCAAAATAGTCAGTGAATTAAAAAAAGGCCTGTGAATAACACTTCAAAATCTATAACAATGGCGTCTCAAGCTACTTTCACACTCACACAGTGGCCCTGAACGTCTCTAGACATCTGCGGGAGCTGTATGTGAGAACACAAATGTCCAGCTCAGTTGGATCTAATATTTTTAATGGTCTTTACCCTGCAAGCTCTCTGGTACAAAGTCTGTGTGAGGTCTGATTGAGCCTCTGCGAGAAAAGAGAAGGTAATTGTCCTGTGAATGCACAGCCAGTGAGTGTCACCGTGTCCTGCCACCTGTACGCTCTACCCAGGCTCTAACTTCACCTAAATGACACAAGAGTATTTCCAGCAGGGAGAATGTGTCTGACCCTGCCATTTGTTTGCTCAACCCCACAAAATGTCATGATTTAATTCTCCTCACGTAATCTCAAAATTAAAGCTGTGAAATTTATGGCAGATGCACTATAGATATATCATGGGGGAAATCTCCATTTTTGTAGCAAATCTTCTCAGAAGCTTAGAAAAGGTTATCTATAATGACTGGATGCCAGCATTTAATACGACACATTTTACGCCCTCACGGTGACTAGAACATTTTTAATGAATTACATTTTTCTCCTCTCTGTCATGCTCATATTTTTAATCATTTGTGAAGCTAAACAGACGAAACCTCGAAGGCAGCAATATTCTGCTTTCAAGCGTCTGCTGTCTGTGTTCATTTTAGGATAATTACATCCAGGGGTGAGAGTTGAGCGTCAAATCTTCTCTTAGAAACATGATTGTTTTATATCAGGGGGATTCTTTTATGAGAATCCCCTCTTTGATTTCCGTTTAACCTCATTTGGGATCTATTTCCATAAACACTTGCGCACTCTCAGTAGTCACCATGCCAACTGTTGTTTGTCTTTGAACAACACCCTAAATTACACACTGCATCTGATACAAACGCGCACGCACGCACGCACGCATGCACGCACGCACGCACTGTGAGCATTTCACACCCCCCTTGTGACCATCACCGTGCTAATCTCAGATCTAGCTGGCGGCATAGGGTGAGAAAAACATTTAAAAGATGTGAATCAGCTGAGTGTATAAACTCCATATTGTCCTCAGAAGATGCCCTGCTTTTCTTCCAAGAACTTCGCCGGCTGTGTGTGTAGAGCTGTGTGCACGCGGTGTCTGTGTGTGTGTGTTTGTATGCGTTGCCGTCTTGTCTGCTAAGCCACAGAGCACGCAGATGGCAGAGCCTAGGAGAAGGTTGCAATTAGAGTCTACCGTGACTTCCAGCTTCTTAACCCTCCGCCGACCCCTAAATGCAGACAGTTCAACCTGCACACTCACACGCTGTTGTGTTTTCAGAAAGAAGAGGACAAGGAGGAGAAATCAGAGGAGGAAGAAGAAAAGGACGAGGAAGAGGGTCCACGGCAGTCGTTACTCAAGAGAGTGGCAGCATCTGTCAGGTCCTTGTCTTTCAGTTGAGGGCATTCATTTGCTTGTCCTCTAATAAGATAGAACTTAATAACTGCTACTTGTGTTTAATACTCTAAACCATACAGCAGCACCTGGGTTTGTCTCTAAAATAAACATCAAGAAGAAATCCAAGCTCCATTTAAAGTTAGAATAATAGATGTAGATTTCCGAGGGGATGCATGGAATCCCACCTGAAATATAAACCTTTCTACCCCCCAATTTAAAACACGTGCATTTGCCCCCTCAGTAAACATTAAAAAGGAATCGCTTAGAAGAATTGCTGTAACATTAGTCAGCAGCATAACAATGGCTCCCAGACGGGTGGCACTTTTTCCTTCAGCATTGTTTTTGTTGCGTTTTGTTTTTTAGTCGCATTATTTTCTCACCAAAAACATTGCGATTTTGTTTTTTCCTGCTTTCTTTGTGTTTTATTCAGCTTAACAACGTTTGATCTTTCTGGGTCACCACATTGTAAAACCTTAACCCAATAACACAATAAAGTCACCACTGCTCAACAAAGTTTAAAATACTTTATTAAGGAGTAGAAAGTCAAATGTAATGTCCCGCAACTGGGCCCCAAAAGGATAAAGAATCCAAACTTTTGTTTTCAGACACGATGTACATGAAAACATGGTTTAAACATTAACATCTCGATTTTTGTCTATGGAAAGAAAAGGTTTTGTGCATACACCCGAGGCACAATCCACAAATAGTTTGGTCATATTTAGCAATCCAACAAGTGAGAATGCTTTAAGAAAGGTATCATTACATCGCCTAAATGCCTGAGAATAAGAATGAAAGATTAAAAAAATACATAAACAAGAATGCAAACAATGCAAAATTGAATAAAATATGCAAAATTGTAGACAGACGTCTAAAACTGATTTTAAAAAAAAAAATATTTTTTTTGCCAATTGTCTAATATTTTCTGAATTTAAATATTCTTTTTTGCTTTTTTAAAAAAATTGTCAATCACTTTGTTTGCATACATGCATGAGAAGTTGAATACTGATCTGGTTACACAGCATTTACTCAGTAGAGCTGAACATCCCTGAAACCCTTTTGACCTTGTTCATCTGCCAGCACCCGGCAGGTTTCCCATGAGGTCACACTGCAAATGCCACAAATTCCACTGCGCGCTCGCAACACACGACTGACTGGAAATGAGTTAAAAGGAAGAGATGAGGAGAAAGATTAAAAAATGCAGGGAAAAATTAATAGACGGGAGGAAAAGAGTGATGAAGAGGCAAACAGGGACAGCGAGAGCTGATGAAGAGCAGGCGGACTCTAGCAAATGGATGGAGTGGGCGGTGATGGTGCCTTGTGGTTGTAAATAATTCTGACACATTCTAATATACAACAGCTACATTTTAAGAAAAAAGGGAGAAACTGGCAAATAAAGTCATATTTTATCACTTTAAATTACTCTTTTTAAGGACTTGTAGTTTTGTAATGTGCTGTTAGTGTTTTCCAGCTAGAGGTTTCACTTTATATCAGCCACATGTGGCAACTGTGAATATAAAGTAAGATAAAAATCTGTATTTTTGCAACATGTTTATGTAATTTCCTCGCTGCTCATTCTTTGCTCAATGTTTCTTTTCATTTGGACTTTTAATTTTATAATACCAGATGCTGCATCAGTGGAACCCAAGTGTTTTGACTGATATTTCTATATATTTTGTTACAGACGAGCTGTTCAGGGGCCAGAGGTGCAACAGCAGCCCATGGGACAGGAAGAATCTGAAATATCCTCAGTCAAGGAGCTTGAGGGAAATCTGAGCCTCACTTCATATCAAAGCCGACAGGGGGCGCTTTTGCCACCAGGTAAGACAAATTTGCAAGATTTTACCTTTTCTTATAACTGACTATATTTCAGTTACTTTGTGTTTTTCTTTTCAGAAGGATTTTAAACTGTTGATTACAACACACAAAATGTATCATCACAGCATGCCACACTGTAATAGTTTCACTATCATTTGACCTTCTGCACAGAAACCACAATGTAACTGAGGCGCAAAGATGTGGGTTTATTTAGAAACTTCATTCTGTTTCCCAGCAGGGTCAGAGAGCTTGACAGGTTCAAGGCTCTCACTAAATCGCCTGAGAGACCGCTCGCCCTCGCCTGTAAGAACCAAACAGGACAGAGCTAGCATCAGTTCCTGCCCTGATATGGTGGGACAGACGGTGAGGGGAAATTGAGAACATTCACTAACAGTTGTTTTTGTTACAATCCAGGCAATTAATGGTGATTTAATTAAAGTAAGCTTTTAAACACTGAGTGATCGCTGTCTGATTATCTTTTCAGGGGAACAAGGATGGTAAGAAGACCTCCACTAAAGGTACGATTTTCTTTATCACAGGACAATAAAATAAACGAAACACTGGAGTGTTTTTGTAATGACAAAATCAGCCCCAAACTGATAACTCCTCTGTAAGCTGTGGCTTATAGAAGAGTGTCTGTAAGACCAGGAGCACAGCAAATCTCCCTCACCAGGCGTGGCAGATGGACTGGTTGTGCCAGGTTTCTGCCTGTTAAAAAGGAGTTTTTCCTTTCCACTGCTAACAAAGGGCCATCTAATTACTGTGTTTTTCTCTCTATTATTATTATAGTTTCTTAAGCTCACAATATAAAGTGGCTCGAGGCAACTGTTGTTGCCATTTTGTGCCACATGAAATGGTCACAGAATGATAAGCATGTCCAAAACACAACTAAGACTAAAGAAAAACAATGAAAATAAAGCATTGCAAAGGAAAGAAGAGATAAATAGCCAAGAAATACATGCCTAAACAGAAACAAGAGGTAAAATATAATGATTCTTTAACAAAAAAATCCTGACTGAGGATGATTTATTCCACTGAAAACCTGTAGAGTGCCTGAAACTTGTCCTGAAAAGGTTACTGGAAAACCTGATGGGAACAGTATGTACGGGTTAAGCAGTTAGTGAACTGTGTAACACAGTTTCAAATGTGAGAAGCGATGTGAGTTTGTTGGAAGCTTTAAGGATGATACTAAGACAACTCAGCTGTGTGATACAGAGATTAGGAGGGTTCAGTTGCTGTGGCAATAATGTAGCAGTAAAGAATAACATGAATTCAGTGCTTGGAATTGCAAAGAAAGATCAAGTCAGATTCCCCCCAAATAAAAACTGCTTCGACTTAAATATTAAATCGTAAATTTTCTGTGCTTTTATATTTCCTGGAATGGTTTTAAAAGGATCTAATACTGGAGACATGGCAAAAGTCCAAAAAACCCCAAGAAATACCCAAAAATTTAGTTCACTTATCATGATCATTATCTCCCTTCTCTTCCTTATTTGTCTTTCAGGAAAAACGACGGCTATGAGCCGGCGTCGTGTGTCCTGCCGTGACTTGAGTCACCCCGACTGCGATGGTTGGCTCTGGAAGAAAAGAAAGGAGAGCAGTGTCTTCATTGCACAGAAGTGGCAACGGTTCTGGTTCGTGCTCAACGGGCCTCACATTTACTGGTACAAGAGTCAACAGGTGAGCAAAAAATCAAGAAAAAGGTCGTCATCGCTGTTAGTTCATATAATACCTAAAGCACATGATCTATCTGAGTTAGTGCCACATGCAGTATTAACTATCAAAATATTTTGCATTCATCTAATTGTCAGTATGTCTAATTTTCTTCAATTGTATTTCAGGAGGAGAAGGCAGAGGGGTTTCTCAATATATCCAGCTATGGCATAGAAAGCGCCGGAGAGCACAAGAGAAAATAGTAAGAGTGAACCCAGTGATGAGTCACATAATGGTGCCATAATGGAAAGCCATGGTTTAAAACAGCAATTATATTATGTATGCACATGTTCTGCATATTTAGGTCTTCATGTTTGTGACACCCCCGCTCCTTCTCTCTGTTTTCTCCCTACCAGCGTATTCCAAATGTGCCACCCGAAATTTCAGAACTTTATTTTCGCTGCGGACAATGTCAATGACATGAGCAAGTAAGTTCATACTGTATAATGATATAACAATGTCACAATCGGCTGGCTGTGTCGGGCACTAGCTTGAACACAATGCAGTCATTCATTCCTTTTGCTAACAGTCTATGTTAGAGGTGGTAAAGTTGTAACAGGTGGTGGTGTTCACTGCCCCCTGCTGGTTGGTTTTTTCAGGCTTTTCTAGTGAGACTGTTATGCATTGTTTCGACATACTCTCACTAGACACTTTATTAGATAGATGCTGCAACTATCAAGCTGGACTCCCTTTTACCTTTTACATCCCAAAGGTGCTCTATTGAATTGAGATCAGGTGACTGTTGGAGGCCAGTTGTGAGTGCTGTGAACCTGGACACAGACCAGTACAGTACTTAATAATAAAGTGTTTAGGTAAATGTGTATGAATATTGGTGACATAGCTTATCCTCTTTTTTTTCATCAGATGGATAAACTGTCTGATTACAGCCATACAGAAGCACAAGAAGTTCAACAAAGGCCCAGATAATGAGGAAGGTGTGGAAACATTTCTCTTATGCTTTTAAATTTTTACTCTAAATCACTTAATTGTACGTGCACAATACAATTCATGTTTTCCCATATATTTCCTACGGCATTAGCAATAATGCATCGTGATGTGTCCTGCTTGAGCAAATAAATGGTAGCTATAATGATGTTTTCGCCATAAAAAATAAGAGCAAAAAAGCAAATTGTAGTCTGATAATTATCTAGTAACACAGAGCATTATTGTTAATTACTGTAGCTTTGCCCATTTACAAATGGCAGTCATGATGCTTCACATTTTAGGTAATGGCATTACATTGACAGCTGTGTTCATTTATAAACAGAGTGTTACAGTGAAACTGAATCAGAGAGCGAATCATCTCCTTCAACCCGCAGGAAAAACAAGGTTAGCTCGGTAAGAGAGTTATATATTGCACAAATAATCATTAAAGCATGCACATACACATCCAGATTACATTCATTTCATATTTGTCTTGATTATCTTTCTCAGAAGGTACAGTCCAGCACCCTACCTCTATCCAAGGGTAAGAACAGGGCGCCATTGCCCAGACCTACAACAGAGGGCAGCAAAGGAACAGGTATTTGTTATGTCACACTGCCTCTCTCTTGCTCTCTCAGTAATAAAAAATGTCTTTAATCACAGCGTAATGAGTGTTAATATTTTAAGACTCATTAAGTTTTAATATTCTCTGAGAGAGTAAATAAGATTAATTGTGTTGTTTACTCACCTTTAATCCTGTTTTGGATAGATGGTTCACAACCACTGTGTGACTGTGTTTTTTCCTGTGTGTTTCCTCTCTTCTGTTAGAACCTGGTCAGGTGGATGAGATGGGCATGATGCTAAACAATCTAAAGGAAGGGGGAGTTTCTCTGATCGGCCACGAGCAGCC
Organism: Simochromis diagramma; assembly: GCF_900408965.1. Lineage (NCBI taxonomy): Eukaryota > Metazoa > Chordata > Actinopteri > Cichliformes > Cichlidae > Simochromis > Simochromis diagramma. Next base: position 10,752,350 of record NW_024387030.1, read on the forward strand.
GTTCACGCACGACCACTTCAGGAAGTCATTCATTCGGCGCAACAAAAATCCCGTCATCAACGAAAAGGCACTCACGCTCCGAGCTCTGCAAAGCACTCTAAAGGTGAGGAAAGGTCTTATCCAGTCTTACCTTTCCTTGTGTCTGCATGGAAACCCATGCAATTCAGCATTAACTCCAGCAACTGATACACAAAGCTGCGATGGTCCTGGGTCAGTGACCCAGTGTTTTCTGTTTTGTATTGTTGATCTTTGATTTCTTGATGTGTCTTTGTTAATGCTTAGAGTTTTGGTTCTTGTGTTTAGTGTTTTGTTATATCTATCCGTGTCCTCCCCTAGTGCTCTGTTCGTGTTCCTGAGTTTGTGTTTGTAAAACAGTTTGTAAATTTCCTGTTTTACTTTGAAGGTCTGTGTCAGCTGTGTCCTCCTCTGGTGTGTCATTCCCTTGTGTGTTTATATAGTGTGGTTTCACCCGTGTTCATTGTCGCTCTGTCTGTGTTATTTGGGGAATCTCGGTGTTTTTCCCTGCGTGTCATTCCGTGAGTTATGGTGTCGGGTTTTGTTTGTTTCTAGTTTTCCCAGTTTAGGTTTATCTTTAGTTCTGTTCTCGCTTTTGTTGTTTTCACCTTCCAAAATGAAGCTCCTTCGCATCACAGTCAGTGCCCACATTTTGGGTCCTTTCTCACAACACTACACGACTGCTGCTGCAGCCGTGACAGTAGCAGGTACATTTATCACTGAGTGCATGACAAATGGCTCAGCTGGTGAATTAACCAAGCATCTTAATTATCGAAAGTTGCTCTGGCAGGAGCTATATAACAAAATTAAAAATTCAGCTTTTATTAGTAACTCGCTTTGGCCGTAGGGAACATGGAAGACATGGGTAAAACCACTCCTATTTAAAACTGCAACGCACTGTTTCCCACAGCTTGAAATTCACTCGGCGGTGATGGATGGTGTATATATGACAGATATTAAAGAGTGGGAACCCAGGAGGGGAAAAAAGTCCCATCATTCTATTTATTTCTATTGTGGCTGGCACTTCATGTAAAACTGTCCACATAACCACAAGGTAACTGAGACATAGCAGTGTTGGCCACTTCTGCGTTGGCTATGCAAATATTCACTGCAGAAATCTAAATATAGGAAAAGAACATTGCATATATGCGCATACAGAGACTCCTCAGTTAAGTAAAGTGTTTGTGCAAGTTTTATGAAATGAGGCATGAATGAAACTATATCAAGAAACTGTCTTGCTCAGAAAGGTTTTTGTGTTCAAATGGTCAGAGGGTGATATTAAAATTCATCTGCATGGTCGCTGACTGGAATTGCTTTTTCTCCACAGGCCAAAGAAGCGGAGTTGCAGCAGATAAACAAGATCCTGGGCGACTCCGATCTGACACCTTCAAAGTACCGTCAGTGGAAGGAGAACAACGAGGAACTGTTCAAGGAAATCGAGAAACTGGTCTCGCTCAAGGCCTCCAAAACAGGGGACCATGCACCTGAGCAGGACACGCCCACTGAGGAGGTTGCCCTAGAAACTGTTGCCAAGGAAACAGCCGCCGCAGAGGCAGAAGGCGCATATAGACTAAGCCTTAGCGATGGGGAGCAGTTAGTCGATGCAGAGCCATCTGACGTTCTTCTGGAGATGTCACAAGCGTCTCCGAGCACAGACAGCAGCCCAGTATTAGAACTCTCTCTCGGCTCGCTCCAGGATTCAATAAACAAACAGCTGAGTGAAATGGCACAAAGTGGAGACACTTCAGAGAGCTACTTCTTCATTTAAAGCCACACCAGTTCAAAGTTGCTCTGCTTAATAACAGTTAATAATGTTAGACAAATGAAAGCTTTTCTTCATGCAACAATGTGAGACAGCGCAGAGGGGTTTTTTTCATTAGGAGCAGTTAAAAGTTGTATTAAAAATGGCCACAAAATCAAACATTTTTAAATCAAACATGTCAGTGAAATACATCAATGCATACTTGTTGGTCTTTTTGTTTAGGAAACAAATTTCGATAAATGACAAGTTTACAACAGCAAAGAGAACATGAAATTACCAAGTGTCACAGTCTCAGTTTGGTATATATTTATATAATTTTAAAATTATCATTCTTCTTCTTCTGTGGTTAAAAATACCATCAAGTATGACTTTGCTTGGAACTTGTGATATAAGTTGTACCTTTTGCAATGTGATATGTATGTACAGTTTTACTATAAATACTCTATGTATTTGTTTATTGACATTACCTTAATAAAGGTCCATGTGAATAATTTTGTACACAACTTTTACTCCAGAAACACTGCTATTGCTTGTCTGGGTAAGTCCTTTTCAAACTCCTTTCATGACCTTAATGAGAACCTTTCACCAAAAATTATATATTTAATGAACTTAAACCTCCTAAGACCTGAACTCTTTCATGGCATGCATTTTTAATTTCTCTTTGCTATTTGGGCTGATTGGATGGGGCTCCAGCGCCCCCCGCGACCCTGAAAAGGATAAGCGGGATGGAATGGATGGATGGGTCTAGACAACCCCAAAATTTGGACACCGGGTCCTAGATCCTAGGAGAATAAAGAAGAGCTGCGTGACAGCAGAGTTTCTCGATTACCTTTTGCCTGGATCTGCTGTAAATGCACTAAGACAGATGATGTCTTCCTGAATACTAAGACATCCCATGCGACCCTGCTGCTTTATACTGTAACCTTCACTTGCTCAATTAAAAAAAAGAGAGTGTAACGATCACTGAAGAGTGTTGTGATGTTTTGTGATTTCCCGCAACTGAGTGGGAGATAACTGCCCAGACTTGGTAAAGTAGTGTGTCTGTGTTTCTAAATGTGTGTGTCTGTCTTCAGTGCATGAATTACACCCTCCTCTGTGTCTGAGACCTCTTTTAAGCCGTCCACTGACGTTCACTACTAAGTAGATAAAATGTTTATTTATGAGCTACTTGTTCTGTGCGAGCGGGTCTCAAAGACCTGCGTTCTCAACCATGATGTGAATTTCTCTCCTCTCCTGAGGTTGTTTGTTGCCAGCTGAAGCGATTGAATTGGTTATTCTCACATCGGATTGCGATCTCTCCACGTGGCTCCAGGCAGCATTCACATCTAACATCTATTCACATAATGTTGCTTGGTTTAAATGCAGTGAACTTGTCTGCCGTACAACATGTGAGATGATCACTCTGGCTCTCGGCCTCGTCTTAAGACAAATAATGTGAATTTATTTCCATATTAAACATGTAAATGTATTTAGCTTCCAAAGTTATCTTCATAAGTGAATTGCATGTGCTCCTATTTCCTGATTTCGTTTTTCTTCATTGCAGCATAACCTACCTAATCTGAAAAGTAATAAATAAATAAATGCAACAGATTGTGATAAATAGTTTTTTATTTAGTGCAACAAATATGAGCACGAAATGACAACACAAACAAGTCATTTGCAAGGAATAGAAAATACCCTTTTGTACATCCTCCTGTGACGCCTTCTTTAATATTCATAGTGCTCATCTTATTCCAGAAATATAATGTTACCCAGTGAAAGCTCCTCCTGTGCTCAAGAGCAGCAAATTCATCAACAAAACAGGATATCACACATAAATGTAAAGCTTTTTTTTCTGTTAACAACCAGCTTAATACAGATGAAACCAAGTGTGATGATCTTAAGAATTTAAGCTATTTTTTTAGGCTTCTGCTGGCATCATCTATGATTCACAGTTCTGTTCAGACAATTTTCTTTTTAACAGTACAAATGCATGGCTACAACGTAAAGGCAACACAAAGCAATACTTCAATCGTATTTCACCACATGTTGCATTTAAAGGCAGCGTGATGTTGAATCTTTTTCTAACGTGACATTCATCCATTTGTTTTTATTTACACCCCCAGATCATGTTTGTTCCTGTGTTAAAGGAGAGCTACATCCATTATGTTTAAACCTGCATGACAGTTCATTACTAAGCAGCAATGTCTGGTAGTCCACAGTCATTTATGAATTTATGACTTTTCATTACATAAGCTACACACTGAAAAGATAAAAATGGGTTTAGAAAGTGCCCTTAATGCTATTTTTTTTTTTTCTCTTTTCTGTCCACGCTTTCTTAAAGTTTAAAATGTTGGACAAGCTTCTAACAACTAACTTCATATACATCCATGTCAGGCTTGTTGGTCATTTCTGGACACGAGTGGCAGGGAGACACAGACAGCTCATGCCTAGATGGGCAGGTTGGGCATCGTGGTCGTTTGAAACTGAAAAGCAAAGCGGCGCCTCCCAACACCTGTAGACACGAACCCAGCCACCCAAAGTAAAGCGAGCCCGCTGGATGCAAGTTGAGGTGTGGGTACCGTGTGTTATGAATCCTTTGACTTGGATCCATCCCGAGTCTTTTAAGGTTGTGGGTGTAAACCCCTAACGCAGTCAGGCTCAGCAGCCCTGCTGTCACCACCAGAAGTCCTCCTGAGGCTGCTACACCTCTTAGAGGGAGATCTGCCCAGCACCGGACCCCGATGCAAGCCAGGACAATGCCAGTGCCGCACAGGAACAAGGAGGTTAGCACCAAACCCTGTGCCAGACGAACCCTGGGGTCTCTCTGATACGGACCAGCCACAGGCCAGCACTGCCTCAAGTCAGAGCGCTCCACCTGCAGGCAGCTCTCCCATAGTCCATCAGAGCGCAACAAGATCAGTGCCTCCACTGAACTGGACCTGGTCCCATGACTTTTTGTTCCTGACCGGAGCAGACTTCCCGGTCCTGCCATTCCCAAACGTGCCTGTCCCTCTCTCCACTGGGGGGTGATGGCAGCAGTGAAGACTAGGACCAAACCCAAGGGGGCAAAAACGATCCCCATCACCATGGAGGCTGGAGTGTGCATCTTTTGTTCTCACAAATCCAGCTCGTCAGGAACAAAAAATAGTACAGTACCAGTGTTCAGTGCGCTACAAATATTTTACAAAAGACAAATAACAGTGGTTGTTTCTCCAAACAGAGACATCGCCTGCTGGTTAAATCTTGGCATGGTTTACTCTGCTCTAAAAGAAGAAGAAGAAGAAGAAGAACAGTTAGATAAAATCCTGTGTTTAAAAAAAATCAGTTTGTGTCACAAACATCTCCTCCACTTTCTGACAAGAAACACAAAGAGCTTTAGAGAGCTATAAATAAGACTGTGGCAAATGCAAAGACAGTCACTACAACGATCACAGCATTAAAGATTTAACACGATAAAATAAGAAAAAAAGCTCGTCCAGTACCTCTTAAACGAAAGTCTCCTGTGTTTAATCTGCAGGCTCTTCATTCTTACTGCCTGAGTGGAAGAGAAGGTCAATGCGATGATGAGAGACAGAGAAAAGCAGAGGCAGAGCTGAAGTGGAGTAAACACAAGTGCACGAGCAGACGGAGAAAGCAGAAGGAGGTTTGGCTTCACTGCTCCTGCGCTGGACAGGGGAAAAAAAACACACACACACAAAAACCCAGAGCAGTCGATGGCTGCCTCTGTTGCTAGGATACAATAACCTGGCCAGGCTCAACAGGGCAGTATGCGTGTGCGGTTGTGTTTATCACAAGACTTCTCTCTGCACAAGATGTGATGATCTCATGTGTACAAATGGTACAAATGTTGGCATACTTGAGTTTAGTGTGTGCATGCGTGTGTGTGTGTGATGAGTGTGCCACTATTTTTTTTTTTAATGTTTGAGGATTGATGGCCAGCTGTGACCTTGGTAGAATTCAGTCGGGTTAGTAATTATGTGAGGCCACTGTTTGAATGCAGAGTGAGTCTCAGACAGAACAGTAAAGAATGTCCCAGGAGAAGAGGACAGAGTGAAGACGTAAGTGAATCATGCAGACAAACAAGCCGAACATCTCTGTTAAACAAACAACGTCTGCAAAGATGTTATGATGACAATGCTGTAAGACGTAGCTGACTGTGTTTTTGCAAAGGAGGACGACTAGAAATGTTGAGGCTGTTTCTTATAATAATAATAATAATAATAAGCAGAAAATTATTATACCAAGCGAAATGTGTTTACACAAAAAAGTTTTTAACAAAGAAAAGTCTTTTTATCTAAGGCACATGATGATAAAGTGTCAGAAAACATGCAAGCTGTTAGTGAGCTGTACACATAAGAATGCAAACATTTAAAAAGTAAAAAAAAAAGTGCAACTATAGTTTAACGTATTAGATATTACACAGATTCCAAGCGACATTGCTGCAAGTAATATCTCGCCATCAATTATAGGTCAGATTTACAAATGTGATTGCTGTTGGATCAATATCTTCCTGTAAGTTATAAGTTAAGCTTAAAAATAGGCATTCCTCTGTTTTCTTAACCTTCAGATGCAGGATCATATATATATATATATATATATATATATATATATATATATATATATATATATATATATATATATATATATATAATTTGTAATTAATAAAGAAAAGATGATTAAACAATTAATGATGGAGCTGATGACATATAGCATGACTGAGTCAGTCTTGTTCCTCTTTAATTTAATTTGAGATTACACTTTGCAAAGAAGCAGCAGTGGGCAGGAAAGGACAGAACGTACTAGAAAAATATTGTTTTAAACGTGCAGGGACAATTGTAGAATTTAGAGTAGAAATTTTGCATGAGAATGCATGTCTGGATGTGGATGCGGGACACAGGATAGGATTGTAGCTTCATAAACACAAATATCAACTGCTTGACTTTAGTGACATGACATAAAAAACATAGAAGATGACAGAGACAAGAATCAAAGCTCTGAGCCACCTGTGAGGGCTTTCGTGTGCGCCACAAAGTCTCACTTAGGTATGAATTATGTTCAACACTTGTTACTCTTGCAGCTGTCGCATTGCCAAGTCCATTGATTACTGCCACTGTAATGACTGTAAATGCAGTGCAGCTCCCTGAGGTGCTTGATTAGGTTTGATGCAGAAAAGAAAGACATAAAGAGGCCAGTCATGAGCCAAAAAATTCTAATCATGCAGTACATTTTTAATAGCATTTTCCCTCATGAAGGCGTATTTGGAGCAAATACAAACACATGCACGCACACCGACACAGTCCATGAAGTAACAGTCACTTACCATTCAGGAGGGGTTGTTTGTATCTCACTGCAGATCGCTGGCTGCCTCCCTGCTGTCGTCTGAATGGCTAACATGTTTCTCTCTGTGGGAGCAGATGGTGCGACGAGTTCTTTATTGTTCTTTCTCCCTCTTTCTTCTCATCTGCCCTTGCTTTAAAAATTTCTCCACTTGCCTTTGCAATAATTTCCTCTGTCTTCATGTCTGTGTCCTTGTGTCTGCCCCCTCCTCTTTTTTCCCCCCCTGGCTGCTTCCTCAGCTGTCTGCTTCTCTTCCCCGCTATCCCACTTTCTCCCTGGATGTGTTTCTCTCTTTGACTTGCCGATGTCTGTGTTATATCTAGGACAGTCCCTCCCTGCTTTTCCCTGTCGCTGTTGCCAAGTAGGGAATGTGGGGAGCTTTCTGAGTAATACCAACACTTCAATCTGCCTGTTTTCGACCACATAGAGGTGCTCGAAAATCAAAATCTGACTGCTTATTGTCTGCCTTTTTATGAAACCTGTTTTGTTTTGAAAACACGGACATAGGGACACAAGCTCGCACAATCACTCGCACACTGGCAGGTGTCCCAATTTATGTGGGACTGCAGAGCATTTTTATCCTTTTTCCTTCATGCCACATTTTGATTGGCTGAAACATGAAGTAAACACTGCAAGACAGACACTCCAAAAGGGAAGAGAAGGCAGTCATAGTGGTCAAAGGGTAGTTTAACCTGTAGGTGTCTTTGGCTGGATACACTTTGAACATGGAAAGGTGTGAGCCACTAAAAAGTCACAGTTTGTGGAGATGCATTGGAGAAATACTGTATGATGGAAACTACTACAAACCTAGAAATGTCTTATAACTGAAAGTTGATTGTTAGAGTTTTAATGTCAAAAAGAGATGCATACAGCTGCAACCCCAATAAAGCCTCAGGACAAAGAAGTTCCGTCACATGCCAGATCTATAACCCTTTCAGCTTGTGTGAAAAAAGTACATCCAATGATTGCTAATTGACAGAAGCACCTACAGCAGCATTGCTTTCTGTATGACCTTTACTCTCAAGGTCCTGCCACGGCATTTCAATAGGGTTGAGGTCCAGACATTCTGTTGTTCCTGGGATCACTGTCATGTTGTATGACCCAGTTTTAGCTTTAAAATTAGCTGTTGGACCGATGACCACATACTTGATTCTAGTATAGACTCCAAGCTGCCTCGGTCCGAGTAAAAGGCTGTTAAACAATTGCAAAACTATTCTTCATACCTCCACCACTGTGCTGTACTGTTGCTTCCTGTGCTTCCTGCCTCTGTTTATCATGCTTTCACATCTCCATTCCTAAGGACTTTGATCCAGACATCATATGCAACATTGTAAACCTAAGATGTATTTCTTTTTTGGCATTGCACGACCTGACTTTTGGGTGAATTTGCAAGGACATCTATCCCTGAGAACATTGTGGCAATGTGTTAACACATACCTGAATCTTCTGGACCAGCAAACCACCAAAACATCTGCTTTAACAGAGGTTCTCACACTTCCTGATGATCAATTAAAACAAAGCAGCACCTAGCTGCTACTTAACCTCTTAATTCCTATGGAGGCAATTAGAGAGTACTTCATTTTTTTTACAGGACTGCATAGAGTCTTGTGAAAACTTTGTTTTTCAATGCTTTTCACTTTTACTGACACCTCTCACAATGTCTCATGCAAATATACTATTTGCTGCACATTTGGTCTGTTGGAGTCTGAATAACACACACACACACACACACACACACACACACACACACACACACACACACACACACACACACACACACACACACACACATCTATTTAACATTTAGGCTTTCAGAATATGAGAGGACCAATCTCAGGCACAGATCAGTTTCATGCTTTTGTTTGATGTGTAGAGAGAGCAATCAGCTCTTTCTGAATTTTCCAATATGCACTTAATCTCCTAGGCTAATTGTAATTATTCACACCTCCTCTACACAAGTGGTATCTTTTGTTTTTCCCACTGCTAATTTATCTCTTTTTTATTTCAGTCAGAGCTGTAAAAACAGAAACAGACCCCAAACCTCTTATGCATTTTCTTTATTTTCATACAAAAGGGCCAATGCTTGACCAATATAACCTGATTGTAAAATTATGAAATAACGCAGGGATACATGCACGCTTTGAAATGATGCATAATGTATAAAGAAACAAACAGGTTTTTACACATGCATATACATGCACACAGTGAAAGTCCTCTGGCTGGGTTGAGGGTGTTTTTGAAGTGTTTCCAGAAAAAAAAAAATCTGTGGTATCACCATAGAGTCAGGAAATGTCCACAATTTAGGGGCTAAATGATGACCAATACTAACTCATGTGTGGTTTTAAGGGTGGAAATGTCTGACTTTAGGTTCTGAATGCAACCCAGTGTTGGGTGATCTCGGTTGTGAAACTAACAGGAACCTAGAGGAGGATACTTTTGGCAGTAAAAAAAAATAGTGACAGCAGACTGAGAGTAAGAAAAAAACGCACCATTGTGTTTTTATAGAAGAAATGATGAGTACATCGCAAGCAGCAAGAATAGTAACCTATAAAAATGTTAAAAAATGCTATGCACAAATCATGCACGGAGCTCTTTCAATAAAAATGAAATACATAGCAGTTTATGGAAACTGGTATTCTATATGTACACAGATAGCTCATACAACACTGTCTTATTAAAACCTATTTACATTAAATACATAAAGGGCCGCTGAGCATTATTGCTCTGACGTTAACACAATCACAAGAACGGGGAAGAAGAATGATATGTACAACATTTTAGGCAGAAGTAAAAAACTGGGGTGCTGCTTTCACTTCAGTTTTCTTCTCGCTTTTTGGAAGTCCACATCCTACATTCTGTCTGCTCAGGCAGTGCTTCAAGAAATTGATCAAACTGGCATCTTTATTTCTTCATCCTTCAGCAGAGTGGGTGGCTGATTCTTCTCATACTTCAACAAGGGTAACCTGGAACTGACCGTTGCCCAACTCGGAAACCTCGATGAGGAATGCCGACTGGTTGGTGTAGTGTTGGATGATGTTGTCATCCATGTTGACAAAGATCCTGTTGGGGAGACAAACAAACAGAGAGGGTTACTCCGGGGACTGTGGAGAAACAAGGTGCAAAACCATTAACCTATTTAGAGAAAATCATATTCGTCTCTAAAACTGCGGTGTTCAAACAGCCTAATAATGTGTTCAGTGTACTCAACCTTTCACCCTGGTGTGACACAAACAGGTTGCCAGGGTTAAAGACAACATGTCTTTTGTTTGGAGGAAGATCTCAAGTGAAAGACATAGAGGCGGTATATCTCCTGCATCAGTAGGAGTTAAAAATCAGGTCACCCTGTTCTTCCGCCTCCTCCTCCTCTGCAGCACTAACACTAGCCTTTAAGGCTGTAATGACTGAACTAACCACCGGCCCATGCATTCTGCCTGCAGGGACAGGATTGATTGAAGACAAGAGCAATAGACCGGGAGGGAACTGCAGGGAGAATGTAACCCAACCTGTTAGTTTAGCTGCTCCCCCTGCAGTGATTGCTTCCAGCAAGCAGCAGGAAAATTACCCAAAGGTGTTTCAGCTACTGACAGTAAGTCTCAAAAAGAAAAAGCACAGACTATCAACAGTTTGTCAGCCACACAGAAATTCTGCTAATTATTCTTCCGCGGCTAGTTGTAAACCTTTCCTATCTAAAATAACGAGCATCCGTATTCATCGTGGAAAAAGCGCAGCTACCTGTATGACCTTTCGCCATTGAGCTGAAAGACGCGTGACAATTGTAAACCTGACAGACAGCCTTCAGCTAGCGAGTGGAAACATCCAAAGCCTTTATCATATCAGGAATTTCGTCTTTCAATGCTGCTTTCTGATGTTCCAAAGAGATAATGTTATGAAAACATAAATAAGTACAGCCATTGCCAGTGACTCAACAGCAGGACTTAAAAAAATCTTTTCATCTTCTTTCAGTCATATAGTTTTCCTTTAGAAGAGCTGCAATTAAAACATTCCAGGGCCGAGCCAACTAACCTACCCGCCCGGTTTGTCAACAAGCGCTTCCTTAAGGGAAGATAAGATTAAAACAACAAAATAAGCCCAAAATCAATGCAAATCATGGCGACAGGTGCACTTGGTGAGACTAACTAGTCTATCCATCTGTCTGCAACACAGGAGCCTGTCTGAGATATCACAGGGTGAGAGGTAGGGTATCAGCAACCTCGGAAAGTTTGGAGGGCCAAGACAACCATTCACTTTCACAGCTATGGTTAATTCCTCAAAAAATGTTTGGATTGGAAAAGAAAGCTTCTTAGTGCCACCAATAATCTCAGTTGTTTTTGGTAATTTGTAAAATCACAGTGCAATAGTCATAACAAAAGAACAGGACGCTCACCCTCTCCTGCATTTTTTGTAGATTTTCCCGATGGTTTCTTTTTGCAGGCCGTACTTTTCTGAAATCTGAGGAAAGTAAAGGAACGAGAAGACTGTTAGCATGATCTGATGAAAGAAATATGATATTCACTTTTGGCAAAAAGATATGGTACAAATGTTCCAGTGAATACAGAAGTAAACAGGTGAAGGTGCTTTTGATCCCCACCTCAGGAAACTCAAGTCAGAGGACTCTGGAATGTGTTTTTGTGTGTCTTTAAAGCAATCATGTGATACTTACAGCTTCTCGCAAGCCCGACAGCGTTGGCGAGCTGAGCATGAGGGCATCAAACACCTCTTCAGAGTTTGTCCTCACGTACAGAAGAACTAAAATAAACCAAGAAAAAACATTTTTTAGCACCAAAGAGGACACTTTTTTTCAATTTTGATTTAACTTAGATTTTTTTTATGAGACTTGCATGTTTCTATCTACCTCTCTGTGCATCTTCTTTGCGAGCTTGTTTGTTGGTTGGGGAGCTCGTCTGCTCTCTGTCTGGATACAGCCTCTTCAGAGAACTCCTGGAAGCGCAAACATTTGCATTAGACAAAAGCGGCCACTTAGCTTCTGTTTGAAAATGCTGACTGTGATGGCTAAATGTTATGTTTTTTTGTGCGTGTGTGTGCGTAACTATGCTTACCTTTCCGCTTCGTCCATGGGAGTGGCCTATAGAGACAGGGAAACCGAGAGGAGACCAGAGGTCTGATTAGACGCTTCTCTACTGATAAAGGCATTGCCTAATGTCCCACCTTCCCAGAGCTGTCTATGCTTAACATTTTAAAAGAAAAGGAATGTTATCATCATTTTAGTGCTGCATTTCCCATAACCTCTAACGGAGCAGCGGAAGTGTGGACACTGATGGAGAGACACTGATAGCACCATCCTACTCTTAATCATACTGTTAAATCAAAGATATTTTCTGCTTTAGCTATGCAATACAAAACTGTGATGCGTCACATTGTTAAGCAATTTTGCAACTTCCTGTTCTTTATTTTTCTTTTGTGTTAGCCACTGAAAATCAGGACTAGCTGTATAATGGACCTAACAGCAATGACATCTAACCCATGAACCCTCTTATTATTGATCCGAACATATTGCATGCTCCTCTAGGCTTCCTGGCGTGGGAAAAATGTCCTGTCTGAACAGCACTCTCACCACACTACTAATGCAAGTGTATCTGAGTAGAAGAAACAGAGGATATGAGGGTGTCTTGCCGCATAAAAGGTGTGAGTGCTGTCTCACCAGGTGCGTGCATGCATGTGTTTCTGTGAAAGCGCTCATAGCTTAATCTCGGTGTCACCAGCTGTAGCTGCTCGTACTTGTGTCTGGTTTCGACTCCAATTAGCTCATCGGATCTCAGGCCTGTATTTCACCTCACTTTCTCTGGCACCACTATCCCCCCACCCTCCCACTTTTCCCACCGCATACTTTCCCACAGTTTTTTTTTCTCCCCTGCCTTGCTCGTGCCTGCCCTATTGCCTGCAAGGATATGGATGGGTGGGGGTAGCACTGTTGTTAAATGAGGACCTACCATGCGCTGTAAGCTGGACAGGTGTGTCTCTGGAATAAAGAGAACTGGCTGGGTGATGTGGTCATCCAGGGTCTGGAAGAAGGTGCACTCGTTGCCTATGGAGCTGCTTACTAAAGATTTAGCTGCAAACAAAGGAGGACAATGAGGGATGTTAGATTGGACTTTCACAGATAGCATATTAAAAAAGGTCCTATAAAGGTTGTGCTGCCATTTCCAGTGCTAACTGTTACCATCATTAGTGTTCTTTCCTCGCCTCTTGGATCTCTTCCTCTCCTCGTCTCTCATCTTCCTCTCTGCACCCTGACGACACACAGTTACACCATTAGATAAGTCATTCTGACTCAATTAACGCATGTTTGCTCGTATAAGAAGATGAATGGAATAAAGCGAGTTACCTTATCACAGAAAATCTTGACCTGGAGAGCAGCTCTGTGTATCATTTGGCCGTTTCCTGAGCTTAAGTCGTAAGTGTCGATCTGAAGGTTCAGGGGCAGGCCTTTCACTCCTTTCTGAGAGGAGAAATCTGTGCTCAGGGAATTGATCCCAATGTACACCTGGAGGAAAAGAAAAATGATTATTATATGTATACATCACTATGGTGTCGGGCAGCTTTTACTGATGTTTTTCATTTGTTGCTCATGTGTCCCAGTAGGATCATAATGACATGTTTCATAGACAGATTTCTTTTTTTCTGGCCTTTACACATTCTCCCTGTGATCATATATACTAGAGACAGTTCCCTGCCTTCCTGCTCCGTGCCGTTTGCAGTAGGTTCGCCCCACCCCAGCGCCTTTGGGCCACAGAGAAGCTTCGCATAAGCTGTCGTGTCTTTAGCCGGTTGTTGTGACAAGAGCCTTAGGGCCAAACACATTTCTGGGATTCCTCCACTCCCACCGCAGCCACTCCTTTTCTCCTTCACCTACCTGTTCTACCTTTCCACTATTTTCCTCTAAAACTTCCACCTGTTCTTTTATTTTCATAGAACTGGCCTTACAGTCAGTAAGTCTGTGCATTCTTGTGTGATAGTGATGTGGGTGCATCTTTGTGCCGGTCTGTTTACCTTGGCCTCCTCGCTGGGGTTCCACACAAAAGAGAGAGCATTGAAGGCCACTTCTTCAACATTGCTAATGCCGCTGAACACTTCCTTGTAGTCCGCTGTTAAAAAACAAAGAGAAACGTTTTTTTAACAGCGGTATGAAAGGCACAACAGAAAGCGGAGTATTTTTTTGGTAACTTTTGTAGGTGTTGTGCACGGTGACTTTCCATGTGCAAAGAACATACCGATGTCAATGACCCTCTGCTTGACAGTTGGCTGGCGTCCGTGCCAGTGATTCCAGAAGCGCAGCTGCATTTCTGGGCTCTTGTCATTCTCAAACACGGCCATCACCACTGTCTGAAGTGGAGAAAGGAAGGTGACAAAAAGAGCAGGAAAATTAGATTCATTTGTCTAGCTGGTACGTATTTCTTTACACCTGCACGCATATCTAAGAATTCTCCTTCATCGCGCGTCATCCATCACTCCAAATCCTTCCTTTCTCCCAAATTGTCACCAGTTATTTGTGTTGAGCTAGCATGTGTTTGTGTGTATTCTTATCCTCCGATTTGTTTGACAAAGAAAACGGCTGTAAACCGCACCACACCTTCCTCTCTCCTTGTCCACTCCTTTTTTGCTTTCTGTTCTGCTTGTGTCACATCAGACAAATGTAGCTGAGGTGAGCTGTACTGCGCTCTGGCCTCATTGCCCTGAGGTAGGAATAAATTATAAAGGGCAGGATGCTGTCATTTTAAATGTACCAACCTGGTTTGCAGGGTGTCAGCAGGGTATTAGTCATTAAAGGAACTGTCTCCAAGGGAGGGACAGATATTTGGGAAGGGTTGCCTTGTTGGCACGCAAAGAATTTAGGTGTTATTTGGCTTGATGGAAAAAACAAAATGCCCGAAGGGAAGGATGTAACTATAGTCATCCTTTTTTTTTTACGTAAGACACACACAGAAAACAAAACAAATCTTGGAGAATAACTTAGAACAAAAGCAGTCCTTGCTTTCCTGATGATGTGTCACGATGGCTCACCTTGACTTTGGTGGCAGTAATGCAGGTGCTGCTTTCCACCCCATGGAGAGTGATGGGGTAGAATTGTCCCTTGTTCAGATACACCATGGGGAGCTCGCTGGGCTTGTGAGAAGAAGCTGCAGGAGCCCCGAGAGAAAACTGGAACTCACTCCTGGATCTCTCAGATGGGGAACTGGTGTAGGAGCGGGAGTAGACTGGGCTGGAATGGTTTTCAGGGAAGGGGTCGCTGTAGGGAAGATTCTGATAGCCACACAGAGATATATGGATTAGTGAAGGAAAAAAAGAAGCAGCACAGAGCTTTTAAAACTATATGGGAGACAGGGCTTTAACTTTAAATTATGGTACTAAGTTTACCTCAGTGCTGGGGTCAGGGAAAGCGGTGTTCTCTGGCCACTTTTGCAGCAATTCAAAAAAGTTGCTGAGCTCCTGTTTGTCATACGTATTTTCCACAACACTGGTCAGCGAGGTGTATGTTTCTGAGGTGGCAGGAACGGAAATCTGTGGGATCTGCTTAGATCCCAAAACGTTGCTGGGCTGGATGGGAAGGTTCTCAGAGAGAATCTTCATGGCGATAGCGGACGTGTCCAGTGGAGAAATCTCATTGGTCTGGTGCAGATTCCTGGCAGGATGGGGAAGTTGGGGGGGGAAAAAGATTAGCTATAACAGAAAATCCACCTTGTTGATGTCATCATGACTCAGGTAACAACGCATCAAGGAAACAAACATAGTTGAAGTGACTGGCTATTGTGTGCCCTTAACCGTTACAGAAGCTTAAAGGCTGCCAGAGTAAACGTACAACGGTCAGTAAAAGCACCTCTTGCGTCTCAACACACACACGGCTACTGCAAACTTGTAGAAAGGCCCGGTTTGACTCTGGGCGGGAACTGTTTGTCTCTTAATCCAGTTTTTTTTCCCTCTTCTCTGTGTTTGAGTTTCTCGGATAAAAATGTTTGAGGGAACAACACTGAGCCCCAACAATGGCCTTTCTCACATACCTAACAAGGAGTAGGAATATAAAGACCAAAATGAGAAAAAAACAACTACCTGTCCTCCTGTTGTGAAACTCTTTAAGAAAGGCAGAGAGGATGATCAGGGAAGGGTAGATGAATGGAAGAGCTTGAGAGGAAGACAACAATCCCTCTGACTGTGTTTGACTAGAGGATTACCCACTCATCAGTTTACGGCCTCCTAAAGCCCTGCCTTTCTCTTTCTGTATTATTACTTGAATAACTTCAGTTCAGTGACAACTGATTGAGTATCTGAGTCATGCTACCTGTCACAGAAATGACAAAAAAAAAAAAATGGACTGAAATAACTATTTAATAAAGCTGTGCAGTGAAGAGTGACATGACTATGAATATGAATGACTATAGACACATGGAAACAATGTCAGAGGCATGACTGGTTTGTGAAGCATGAGTGAAAGTGTGTGTGTGGGAGCAGCTGCAGAAACTCTGTCTTACCTCTCTGGTACTTTGCACACGTTGCCTGTGCGGCTGCAGGCAGCGTTCACTTTTGGGGTCTGGAAAAATAGGAAAAAGGGGGAAATGCGATTAAGTGTCAGGAAATTAAAATGAATCTTTAGGTTTACTCAAGATGAACTACTTTGGTTTAACACAACTAGTGCTTATACATTATTTACCTTGCACTGTTCATAAAACATCGAGAGGGCTGTTAGCTCTTCGGGCAATCTGGATTTTGAGGGGTTCGGCTCAGTTATGGAGTTATCCAGATAAGACCAGGAGTCCATGGCGTAGTTTGAGTAATTGTTATAGCTGAAGTTCTCGCTCTGAAAGACCAGTCCCAGAGTCCTACAACAGGCCAGAAAGGGTTTAGATTAGCAGGGTGACTTTCAAATTAAAATATACACTGAAACAACTTTAAATATCAAACTATAACTATTTAGTTTTAAAGTCCTAATTAATAGCAGACCCACTATGTTTCCGATTGCTTAGCCATCAGGATTTGACATTTACCATGGCCCTGGAGCACTGCACATACTTGTCCTGTAGCCTGTAGGGTTTCGATTGCAAAACCACCGTGCTGAGTAACATCTCTCAGACGTAGCGGTGTCAAAAAGGCTTAAAAAGCCAGGGGCCACCCATAAACATGCACACACACACACGCATAGAGTTTTTTGGTTTCCAGTGTTGTGAAAGAAAAAGAAACTACATTTGTGAGTCCTATATAAACTCTCATATTTGCTCAGATCTTAAAAGAGATGACAAGATTTTCTTGCTCAGTAAACAGAAACCCACAGCTGTCACAGAGGTGAGCTCTGGTTTTTCATTTCACTTGGAAACACACACACACACACACACACACACACACACACACACACACACAAATACACACACACACACAAAGAGCCTGGGGTTCTGGGGATTGTATTTGTTTGTAGAGACTCACATCGACACTGAATTGTTAACATCAGAACTGCTAGGATAAGCCCCCTTTGGAGTTTGTCTTAAACGGCTAATGAACAAATAGCTGCAGTGTAACCTAGATAAACAGTTAATCAAATGTGATGACATGAGGCAAAGACCACAGGTGTGAACAGCCGCAACAGAACTAACGCTTAGGGAGAAATCCCACGACTTCTCACACGCATTAATGGACGACTGCTGATTAATGCAATTCAGCCCAGTATCTGTAAAGCTTAAAATACATTACATACATATGAGCATGGAAAACTGCGTACCTCAAAATCTTTGGTTGCCAGATTAGAGCCTCAGTTTACACTAGTGTCCTTTTAAATTTTAGCTATGCCACAAATCCTTAAGCAAAGCCGGTACACCTGTTCAGAGGTGCACCTGCCTCACACTCAGCAGCAGCCTCCCAAAACAACAAACACAAGTTATTCTCTGCGTATTTCCCCCAAAACAAGCCGACAGCGCTGGTTTTAACTTTGGTCCATAGGAGGGGGGCGGGGGGGGGGGGGGGGGGGGGGGGTCTGTGTCTTGGGTTTCACCATTATGTAATTCAATGCAACGCATGCTGTCATTACCCCTTGTCTCCAACACCTCAAGAAGAGGTTCTTATTTTCTGCGCTCCTTTTGTGCTCTGTGGCCCCCTAGGTTAGTGACAGCGCAAGTAAAAGCAGACCCACTACAGCAAAAAACGCCAACTCTGTGTGTGCCTATCACAGCTTGTGTGTGTGATAAATTTATCCATATCATTTTCTCCTGAAAAACGCTCCCTTTCACATGGGGTACCATTGACAAAGAAGAACGGGGGATTCCAGGCTGGAATCTTAAATAACCCATTCACTGTGTTATACCAAGTCCAAACTAAAAATGTTTTTGTCTTGTGGAAAGACAAAAAAATACCTAATGGGAAAAAAAACTTGCAGTTACAATAGCTAAAAAACACCTAAAACAAAACCCTTGAAGAACTTACTCAGTCTCTTTGGTCATGTCTTCAGTCCAAGTCAGCTTGAATAGGCTCCTTTAATCTCCACTCTTCAGTTTTCGTAGGGGATTCTCTTCTTCTTCAGTCTAACAGGGAAGAGCTGTGAAACACAGATGAGTCAAGTGTTGTGATTCTCTCTGAAGAGGACCCAGATTTATTTCATGCCCGGACAAAGTTTCCTCTCCCCTCTGATTGGCTGAGAGGTGTGGAACAGGTGTGTGATAGGACAGGTGAAGAGGGGAAGGTGTAGATCTCTTCCCAAATTGGAAAGAAACCATGACTGTGAATGTGTAAGCCCGGAGTTCACTTTGCATGACAATCCATGGCAGGAGAGCTTTGAATCTCATTAACATTTTGGATTAAAAACAAAAGAAAAGGGGAGACTGGTGATCCCAGAGGTGTGAAATGTTTGGTAATGACTCTGAGAAAGGCAGCAGAGGTCAGGAACTCAGCTTTAAGATGTTAATAGTTTTTCAGTATCATTGCTCACTCTCACCCCTTCATTATTATTTCACTGAAAGGTTTTGGTTTCTTTACTTTTTAAAAGTTAGACAAGCTACATTGTATTTATAAATGCGTTATTGCCGCAGAAGAATCCTGAGATTTAAAACTTTGAAAGAAATCTTTCATTTGTTACATTGTTTTTATAATGATCTTTTTCTTTCACAAATATAATGAAAAAAATGAGAATAACAGAATAAAGGAGCAAATGATGACCGAAACACATACGGAGAGGAAAATAACTTTAAATAAACTACAATGAGCCCTGAGATAGGCTCTAGATGTAAGTTTTAGGGCCACAGTTAGGAAAGTGGATGGATGGATGGATGGATTAAAAAATGCAATCACCTGAATGTATGAAATTGTAGAAACAGAACTATGTGCAGCATTCATAACTGTCTTATTACCGTATGGAGCATGTTTATCTGCAAAAATAAAGGAGATTTTACACTAATATTCTGTTGGACTCAGGACTGTCTGGGCAACTTTTTATGCTTTGCATTTGGAGGGAGGATCTACATCTGAAGAAAGAAACATGGAAGTTTTTTAAGAGTAAGATGCAAACTCCCTAACCAAAGCTCACACATCGTGCTACCAGGAGTCATATAGGCGCTTGTCGCTAAGGGATTTTATCTGTAGCTCAGAATCTGCCGAGCCTTTTACACGAACACACAGAGCGAAAGCTAGAAAAAGCAAGGATGATTATATGTACCTGTTTATCTGTTCATCCACGTGTGAGCCCCTCTTGTGGGACACCTGAGGGAATCTGGCGTGGTAACACACAAGGGTGCGTGCTGTGCAGTCTGCCCACACACTCATGCACACCCTCACTGGATAAGAAACACACGCATACATGCAGAAAGCCCTGAGGCAAATTGGCTCTGAATCAAAAGAGAAAAAGAAAGAAGTCTGTGAGTATGACGCATCTTTTATTACTCCAAAGTAAATATGACCTAAAACGTCAGCCGCATACAAAAAAACCCTATAATTTAAATGAAAGCCAGTTATAAAGTAATAATAACGCATGAACATGGGGATAAGAAGTTTACAGACACGCCACGGTAACATGGAAGTTGATCTTTTCTCACAAAGCAATTATCAACTCTTCTCGTTGAAGGTGTGAACTATTTCTCCAAGTTTCTCTCTCTCACCCTGTCTTTCTTATGCTCTCTCTGTTTACCCTCCATTAGAGCTGCAAAATTAGCATATCAAAATGCTTGGCTCCTTTATCCTTGCCTTACTCTCACTCTGCCACTCTCACCTCTTCTTTCTGCCTTTTTATCTTATGTGTTTACCTGACATCAATCCTTCTGCCAATGCAGCGCCCTCCCACCCCCACACACACCCCAGTGTTCAGCAAGTCTACTGAGCAATCAATCAATTTCCTGAATATCAGGCGTGATCATCTTTAGGAAAGAAAGTGCATCTTTGTGCAAACTCTATTTGAAAGTAAGGTCTTCTGTTTATTGTTGGACTTCTTGTCAAATGTAGCAGTGCTCCCCAAACCCCCCAAAAGATCTCTTCCAATCTGACAATGCAGGGAATTGGAAGATGGATGGCGGTGTCAAGATGTTCAAAGGCCTGCCTCGAAACTTATCCGTAGAGTAAGAAAGCAACAAGCGCCGGGCTGCTTTGCTGTGCTGTGTGACAGCTTGTGTGGATGTGAATGCAAGCATGCAGCCATGCATGCTAGCACACAAACAGACGTCAGCACCAGCTCTACGCACCACTGCTGCTGAGAAGGATCATTCTCAACACCTCTCTCCCACCATAAATCTCTCTTTCTCCTTTCCCAATCTCCTACTTACTCTTCCTTTCACCTCACGTTCCTACTTCTCCTTTCCCTTGTGACCGTTTGACCAGTGAGTCTTATCTGTTTCTGCCACTTAAGGACTTTGTGGCCACGACTAAACCCCTTCACGCAACGATCACGCACATCCACAGTGATAAACCAAAGTGAAGAAGTCATGCAGAGAGAACAAAGTAATGAAAATAGCAGCCCTTTTGTCCTGTGGCTGATCCTTCTCATTAACTCCACACTATACATATCTCCCCATCTCTTTCTCTTTCTGTATCTCTTCATCTGCCCTAATGCCTAGTCTGTCATGTAGGAATGTGTGTCGAGGATTGAGAGATATATGCCTCTGGCGTGATACTGTCTACTGACTTCTTCATACTGGGAAATCTGCCCTTATGCTAAGACTGTGCACCTGTTACTGCAAGGGCCCATCATGAGTTCCCATTTCTGCTGCTTCTTTTTAAGCACCAGTTTTCTGCTGTTACCTGCTGTGTTCTCATAAATATTCAATTTCTCAGTATTGCTGAAAAAAAATCCAGTCATACAAAGCATTGTCAGGCACAACTGATTCCATCTTAAGCATTCAACATTATGAGTGAAGGTTTTCAAGGGTTTGTCATTTTTATGTTTAGGATTGTGAAAATGAAGCAGGATTGTGTTTTTGGCAGAATAGTAAGAGATTGCGACACAACCTTAAACATTATTACTTTGGAAAAATTAAAGCAGGAAATCTAACAAATTATTTTATAATGTTGAAGATGCACATGTAATTACTTTTATATGACATTTTGATCTCCTTTGCACTCCACTGTAATTTTCTGAGTGTGTCTGGAGCCTTAAATTGCTAGTATGATTTATTAAAGTGCCTTTAAAACACATCAGCTGCACTGAGAGGATTTTACTGTGAAATATCTTGTGTCGTATACTGTGCATACTAATAAATTATATATTTCCACATTTCTCTTGGCAAAGCAGCTGCACAAACACACATGCATGCAGGATATGGGTTAGACACCTAAC
The DNA here is from genome assembly GCF_900408965.1 of Simochromis diagramma. NCBI lineage: Eukaryota > Metazoa > Chordata > Actinopteri > Cichliformes > Cichlidae > Simochromis > Simochromis diagramma. The sequence goes on from NW_024387030.1 coordinate 10,774,195, forward strand.
CAGCTTTGACAGCAGGGATATTTGGCTCAGCTGACTTTGCTATGTCCACACAATAGAAGTTATAAAGAAATTCAAGCAAAAACAAGCTACTTTATACCACACTATGAACCGATGTGTACAATCACAACCATGCATGCATAGCATGGCCAAAGGGAAATGTAGCTACAGTTATAAAAAGCCAAAATTATCCTCCTCAGATGGCATAGGGTACTAAACTGGAGAGACATTTTCTCATGTGCAGAAGTGGATTAATGAACTCACCACTCACACTGAGACATTTAGGGTCACTGACTGTGAGCGCAGAGTATCATCAACATTTTCCATTTGCTCGACAATTTTCAACTGAGCTCATGCTTTAAAACTAACTGATAAATGGCCTCTTCATGACACATGAGGGATACTTCAAAGACCCTGACTTGAATAGGACCATGTACTCCATTATCACTGTAGCTCCTCTTTCATAGAATAAAATAGAATAAACCTTTATTATCCTACAAATGAGAAATTTTGGTGTTACACAGCTCTTATAGCAAGGGAGATATAAACACAAGTAGTCCTATACACACAAGCGACTCAAATTCGAACATATAAAAATATGTAGAAAATATACAGAGATATATACACAAGTGTGGGTGTGTGTGTTTGAATGATGCGAATGAAATATACAGTGTACAAAGATGTTTCAAATAAGTAGCAGCAATTAAAGAACATATGATATATCGATTAAACAGGTGATGAGTAGGATAACCATGTTAAACTGTGTTATAGTCTGACAGCTGCTGGTAAGAATGACCTGCAGTAGCGCTCCTTCCTACACTGTGGGTGTAAAAGTCTACTGCTGAACGAGCTGCTCAGTGCTCGTACAGTCTCATGCAGGGGGTGGGAGGTGTTGTCCATGATGGATGTTAGCTTAGACAACATCCTCTCCTCCCGAGCCTGCTGATGGACTTCAGCAGACAATCAAGGACAGAGCTTGCCCCCTTGACCAGTTTGTTAAGTTTCCCCCGTCCCTCTTTGCCTTTTCACCACTCCAGCAGACCACAGCATAAAAGATAGCCACCACAGAACATCCTTAAAAGAGTCCTGCTCACCCCAAAGGATCTCAGCCGCCGTAGCAGTGAAGACGACTTTGACTCTTTTTGTAAAGTGCATTTGTATTCGTGGACCAATCCAGTTTGTTATTGAGGTGAACACCCAGGTATTTGTACTCCTCCACTATTTCAAACCAAACCCTGGATGTTCACTGGTGTAATAGGGAGTGACTTCTTGCTTCTAGGCTTGCTGCAGATGCACTTAGCTGAATAATGAACATGAGATTAGTTACTGCAATAATCATCAATAATCACTTATGTGGGTATTTAACTTTTTTTAAATAGCAAATAGCAAAACTGTTCACTTAACAACTCAAAACACACATTAGAAAAAAAGACAAACTGTCAGCATCAACCACCCCTGTGCAGGCAGGTACTCACATTAACTCCAGTGGTACTTTATCTGAGTGCTCCATTTTCTGTTAATTGACTCTTTCACTCCACTAAGCTTGATAGACAACTACTACAATTTATTACTGTGCTCATCTGAAAGCTGTACTCTAGGTTCTGATCATTTCTTTGAGCCTTGAAAACAAACCAAAAGAAAAACCTACTGCTTTGTGTGTGTGTCTAGAACAAGTCTGGAATTATCTTTCTTTGACTTAGTCCAAACAGTGGAGTTAGGGTTAGTCACCTATAACTCAGTAATTTAACATTCTTGCACTGATACTTGATGCTTAATTCGTCATTGTTACATTTCTATTATGATTTTGTTTTCTTAGTCAGCTAAGCCTATTGTATCCATGAAAACAGCCCTGCATATGAGCCGGTGTGTGTTCATAATAATGTATAGTGTTTTTGCTAGATTTATTTGAACTTTGTGCAGCTAGTTTCCCAATATGTGTTTGGTTTGCATTATTGAACTCTGACAGGTATTTGGACTCCTTCAAACCCGTTGTACTGATGAGGATGAGAGATGAAGAGCTCTTTCTAGCGGAACACTCGGGTCACTTTGTTTGACCTGGGCTAGAGAGGCTCCAGGAGTCTGGAAAGCTCCTCCAACCCCCCCTCTATCGCTCCCACTTTCCTTAACAACTGTTTCAACCACCGAGCCATCAGCAGCCACTCCCAGAAACTCCACATTGCCCAGCGTGAAGGATCATAGTTGGGAGGAAGTGAGCGGGGGAGGGTTAGGTGTAAGGGCAGGGGGTGAAAGTGGAAGATTAAGGGAGGGACAGCTAGAATATGGAAAAGCAGCATATGTTAATGTCAGAAGGAACAGGTCAAAGAAAAAGACTGGGAATTTACAAAAGGAAAAGTTGAATTTTAGGAATTTTACAGCCACTTTAAAGTTTCAGCACTTTACACATTGGCTAACTGCAGTAAAGACAATACTCGCCTCAGGCAAGGGGAAGCTCTGGAAGGCATCATGGTGGTTGAATTGCTCAATAGAAATGCATTTCTCCGAGCTCTGATCGGGACAACTTGAGAAGGAGAATAAGCCTGGTTTCCTTCAGTTCCATGCAATGAGCACAACGTAATAAGCAAGAGAAAACAGCTCTTTGGAAGAAATGTAGTCTCTGTAAAAAGATTGACTTAAAAAAATTACAATGATGTGGAAGTGAGAGGTTTTTAAATATTGTTAAAAAAAATGGTGCTGTGTTACATTTCAACTGATAGTTTACTAAACTCAAATGTGACACCCTTGAATTTAATTAGACCATAGCCATCGTCGTAGAAAACAGACAAATGATTTACAGAATGAAGCTGTGGACCTGCTTGGATTTCATTATCTTTCTATTATTTCTGTAGTAACGTTTGCTGTTCTTCCAAAGTGCGTTGATTATTCTTTAGCAGGAAATGCCTGCAGCATATTGTGAGTTCACCGTTTTGGAATTGTACGCAGTGATTGGTCTTTTATTTCATTTATTTGCAACAATGGTAGTAACATAACTGTAAGAGCCTTTAAGATAACAAGTGCTGTGGAATAACACTTGTACCAGGACACACACACACACACGCAAACAGCAAAAGGCACACACAAAAACAAAGATGGTAGATACAGACGAGCGATAATCATGTCGCGTCACACAACCCATCAAATCTAAGATCTCTCCGCTGTGCCATATCAACTAACAGACAAACTAATGAAGAGGAAAACAAATGCCAAGAAATTCAAGTTGAGTGTTGAATGTGAAGATTTAAAGAAACAAAATCTTGCAGAACAGTAATTAGTGGTAATTGATCCTGGCAGCTTTTGATTTTGGGGACTACACTGAAATCTTAGAGCCGTGTGATCTTATTTACATAAAATAAATAAGATGAAAAGTGCATTGGTGTGACATGCAGGTCACCCCAATTCTGCGGATTCTGAACATATATGAACAACACTTCCCAGCAAAGGTTCAATGTTTTAGAATCTGGCAACATTGCAACACCAGGTTAAAAAGTCCAGCTGTGGATGCTGTTAAAACAATACAACAGAGTCATGGTTGTACTCATCTCCATATCTGGTTTCACTGTAGACCCCCGGTGCAGAGGCAGATACCACCTCCCATCATCAACGACCTCTGGGGGAAATCCTCTCTACTGTAACGACCACATACTTACAACTGTGCATAACTGCACTCTGACCTGAAGTGGTGGAAGATTCCAGGTAAAAGTCCCTTTAGAGAGCATACAGTAAATAGCATTAGCTTTAATGTGTCATAAACATATAAGATAGTTTAAAATATTAGGCTTCTGATAATAGATTTTGCCGCATAGAAAATACAGTCAATTAATGATCACAATCTGGGAATCACACTACCCATAGGTAGTTAGTTGCAAAGCCATCTGTATGGTAAATATCAAGATACAGTCAGTAGTAGGTTAGCTTAGCTTAGTTTAGAATAAGGAGTGAAAACAGCTACCTAGTTACAGCATCATTAATGATAACTTATTTGAACTGCATATCTTGTTAGTCTAATACGCACAAACATAAGTGAGAACATGTTTCTTGTCATGACTAATATCAGCCACTAGCTACTTGCTCCCAGTGCAGACTTTAGCTTTACCAGCCTGATATCGCTGCCTTAGAGACACAATATGAAGGCACAGAGTTTTGTGTGAATTAATAAAACATTTTAAATCTTCTTGTTAGACCATCCCAATGCAAGAATTATGCTTTAGCTGTATCTTTGTGAGTCTGACTTTATCATCAAACAGAGGAGAAAAAGTCATCGGAAATTTAAATGGAAAAATACCTGCTGGTACACTTTTGCTGTCCCCGCAGCCTGAGACAGCCTGAAGTGAATACTAAGCTTCATATTTCAGTAAACCATTTCCTGCAGGCAGTAATACCACGTCTTTTTCTAGGAGATACTGTACAGCTCATTTTTCCACGAAACATCTTATTGCAAACAAGCTGCTCTTCACACGGCACTGCAATTAAAGAACAACATTTTTCTTGGTTGTTTGTGAGGTGCAGATGGGTGACAAATTAAATGAAAACCTGAGTGAATAAAAGAAATGACACAAAAACACCATCTGCGTTAGGCCTGCTAACTAGCTAACTAGAATTAGCAAGCAGCTACTCATTGCTAATCACACTGTGGGCTTCTGTATCGTGTGAAATGTAGATACATCTCAACCCGGGTGGATCCCAGTGGTGAAACACACAGTGTGAGCCAATTGTGACCTTGCCTATAGAAAACCCATATAGGGGTCCAAAACTGCTGCGCGCTCTGTGTGGGCACATCGACCTGGGGCCTGCATGGGATAAGTGTGGATTTGTCCACAGAGCCCCACAGTTCACCAACAGCTACCCACTGTGGCCTCACACGGACATGTTTGCTGGGTTAGTTTCATATTTATTTGCAACATTGTATGAGATACATTGTCACATAAAACATATTTAAGGCACAGGGACACACCCCAAATGTTCCCCTTCCTGTTGCATGTTTATATAATTCGTATATCTACTCCACACATAGTTTCTGTAGTTGGCAGGAGCTTTAAAAGCAGGTAGAGTGTGTGCCTGGTGTGAGAATTGGAATGTAACTTAAAAAACTGCAAAGAAAAAAGGCAAAGAAAAACTGTCAAAATGAAAGTACAAGTCAATTGCAACTACTTTGCCTTACCTACATGGACTTTTGTTGCAGTTCAACACTGTACTTTGTTTTAGTTCACCAAAAGTGGAATGTTCACCAGTGAAATAGAAGCTGTAGTACTTTAGTATGCAGTTTTGTGGGAATCTAAATCTACCCCTTGATTCTATAGCTTGTAGAAACACCTTTTGCAGCAATAATTTGAAGTAATCATTTTCTGTATGACTTTATCCACTTTATTAATGGAGGAATTTTGGCTCACTCTTCTTTACAACACTGCTTCAGGTTAGGTCCTTCAGGTAAGGTTTGCAGGCTTTCACATATGCACAGCTCTCCTGTCACAGCATGTCAGTAAGGTCGAGGTCTGAACTCTGACTGGATCATTGCAACACCTTGATTTTTTTTCAACAGGTTTAACTGTTGGACAAATGGCCCACAGGTACCCAGGTCCTGTAACTGCAAAACCAACCCAAAGCATCACAGCTCCACATATGTGCTTGACAATTAGTACGAGTATTTAGTTTTCTTACACACAATTGCGTGTAAGGAGACAAAAGAGCAACTGTCCCTCAGATTGATTGTGTGAATACAGGATGTGATCAGGTGGTGTTGAATAGAATTTAAAATTAAAGCTGGACAGTGGTCTATAAAGATATGGGACATGTGGAAAAATGATATTTGTTAGATTTATCTTGCACAATTTTTGCAGGTAAGTGCATATTAAAGTTACATGTTCCTTGGAAACAACAGGCATGTGTGGGGGTTTGATCAATTATCACTCTTAAATAAACCAGGAGACACGTGTCTACACATCCTTACCTTTCCCTGTCGATAAACATCTGTCTTTCTCTCTGCACCTTCCCATCACCTCCTCCTCCTTCTTTTCCTCATCCACCCATCATCCTCTGTCCCAGTGCTTCTATGGATGAGTGGTGATATTCCCGTGGGATAGTGGAGGAGGAGAGCTTTCCAGGGCCTGTTGCTTCATCCCAAATAATGCACAGAACATGTTCAGACCACCTTGCCTTGGGTTCACTAATGAAGCGCTCACACAGAAACTCATTTTTTTTCATCCTTGTACACACATTCCCTGTATTTACAGTGTGAACATTATTTATTACACTTACTCTACTTCACTTTGACTTTTTTGATGTCCTCCAGTCTCTTGTGCAATCTGTTAATATTAATAAGTTACTGCCTAAACTAAATATTTGCACAAAAATGTAAAAAGTGATCTCTTTACTTTTTTTTTTTACATGTTTATATCCTATTTTAGAACCCAAGAACAAGTATATTTTATACTATTTAGATAATATTTAGATTTACTGTTACTTTACATTAGTTTTCTTTTATTAGTTGGAGGATCATTATTTTGACATGTTCACCTGTGATACTTCCCTGTAATCTATTTCTCTCTGTCTCCCTCCCTTTTCCTTTCTTCGCCTCGCGCCCAGTTTCAGTCTACAAGTCCTGGCTTGTCGGAGAATTGGAGGAACCGTGCACTCCTTTTTTTCTCAATAATCCGGAACAATCACAGAGTGCCATGCTCAAGAGACGAAGCAGGGTGCGCCTCATTGCAGACAGGGAACAAGGAAGATTGACGTGCTGGTGCACGGTCCCTGTGACCTCTAGGCTTGGTCTGTAGCCAAAGTCTGCTACCATAGTTATAAATTATTTGTTTTTTGTCATTTTACCCCACTGCAAACCCATTTAGATCAGTTTTGTTTTTAATTTTTACTTTATTTTTTCTGTTTTGTACGTTTTGTAAGCTCTTACTTTTTAAAAACTGAATCTTTCAAAAACTTCCACGCTTTATATGCTCAATATTTACTTTATTTAGGTCACCATGTTGAGCTAATTAAATAACATTAATAATGAGTTCGGGTATTTATTTTGCTTGTAATAAGTGATATAAAACCATCATTTCCAATATCCAGAGTGGGCAGAATTCAATGTTTACAAAACATGGATGTATCCACCGTGTTGTCCCACACCATGTTGAAGCCTCAAAGTTAACATTTAGCTTTTGCATTCAAAGATCCATAGATGGGTTCAACATATACACACAGTAATATCATACCGATTAACAAAGAATCACAATAGCCAGCAAAATTGGAGCACAAGAGAGCCTCTTGGAGAGGTTGTCCCACACAGGAGCCCATATAGTGTGTCTTTTCATTCCATTAAAAATGCTCTAAAAGGCACCCAAATGACAAACATGCTTTAGAGGTTTCATTTCAGTGACTGGGATTAGTTGCGATGTTGGCACTGCACCTGCATTACCACAGCTGTCAATCAAAGCTGCCACACCTCAAACTTTAAGCCTTAGCAACATGTAAATAAATGAGTTCTAAAATCAAATTAAACTTGTCTGTAGAGACCAAAATCATTTTTTTCAGGCAGAATATAAACATGGCAATTACATTTTTGAAGCAGGGGACTCTAACATGAGAGTCTATCTGGATTGGACCCAGCCTGAAGTGGTCATTGGAGGAACTGTAGAGGTTGCTGCTTGGTGGGTAGTGGGTCATTTTCTCATGGACCTCAACAGACTCACTAGGCTGGGCGAATTAGTGTGATTAGTGTGATGTGCTGATGGAATTGAAAAGTTATGTCGTTGATCTACTAATCGTGCAATGATTGATATACAAAAACAGAGCCCATTCAGTTTAATAATGACCAACCAGAACAGAGGAAATTAGTGGTTTCAAACAGAGCAGAATAGATGAGGATGTATGGTGGAGATTAAATTTCTACCAAAAATATTACATTGTGATTATTTTTTTTTATCTGATTTGTGTTTCCGTCTGGAAATTGTGTTTCCAGAGAAAAGTGAGAAGCGGCTGAACAAGAATCAGCACTTTTTTGATGGATTTTCCCTTAAACTTGTTGTTGCAAACAAAGGAATCACTCTCTGCTGCCAAAAAAATAACTTCAGCCCTGACCTCACTTTTATGTCTGAAAAACAGGTTACACTCATTTGTACACATCAATTTGCAACAATGCAGCCAGCCAGCAGTAATTTGAAAATGGATTTCTGTGAGTATTACTGAACCGTGTAAAGGGTAAAATCTGACTTCTTGTAATGTGTTAAGTTGCCAAAGAAGAAAATGAGAGTTATGATTAGCATTTGTGCCAACAACAAAATGAGTGAATGACGGGTGAAACGCTCAAAACTGAGATCTGTCAGATCCGTTTGGGGTGTAGGCATCAAAAGCGTGCAGCATCATCTTCTGACTGGGATAGCAAGGACTGAAATGTTTTGATTAGATCATACTTGGATTTGAATTTGCCATGGCAAAAAAACTAACATTTTCTAAATAACTAGGTATCAACTTCAGAAACTGTAAATGGACATGTGTATATTGTTGTTTTAATTAAATTAAGCTTGAGTCCATCTCAGCACAGTCTTTTTGAATCATATCTGGGAGATATGCACCTGCTATTGTGCGACTTAGGTCTTTCCTTAAAGGAGAGTCACCTGCCAGTGCAAAGGGGGGGTAGAGAAAGAAGAGGACGCAGTCATGCCTTTGAGGATAAAACCAGCCTGTCACCTGTTTTAAAAGAAACACAAATTACAGCATGAGTGTTAATGGAAGCCTGGAGAAGACACGAGGAGGAGGGGTATGTTTGCATGTGCCCATGCATGTGCCTCCACCCCGTGTATGCGGGGGGGTGGTGGAGGTAGGGGTGAATGGAAGGAAGGAAGGAGTCGTCACCTCCTGCAACAAGTTTAACCAGAATCCAAAGCTAACAAGATGCGGTGATTACAGGGTGCTGAAAATATGAAGGAACAACCAAAGACAACAGAGGAAAAAAAGAAAATTAAACAAGGCTTTTGTTCGCTCCGCTCTCCTGTCTATGCTCAGATTTCAGAGAGACAAGATCTCTCTCTCTGTCTCTCTTGCTTTCCATTCTTTCTCTCAGCTTCACACAAAGACAAAAAGCTTGGTTTTTTTTTGTGGTTTTTTATTTATTTATTGCAGCTGGCTGCCTCACCAACCACCAGGGCAGCATGTGCAGGGTCATGCTGTCTATACACACAGATACATACACACACACACTTATATGTAAACTCCTCCACACTGTATGGTTTCACTCCAAGCCTGAGAAGAACGTTGCATATATTTGTACAACATGCACACCTCAGGACACTTGTGCAAACCTCCGCATTACACAATGAGCCACTGGACCATAACAGTGGGAAGCTGTAAAGTAAATAATATATTGCAGCACAAGCAAACCAAAGAGAGAATAAGGAAAGTCTTCATCTCATCCATAGTCACCCCTACACACAATATCTTACTGCTCCGATCTGAGACGTGTAACGTATACAGTGCGTCGGGGTCAAGAGTTTAGAGAAAGTGTTATCTTACTCTTCTCATAACTGCAGGTGAGAATAGAAAGAACAAGGCTGAAGACCATGTTGAATGTGGGTTCTCACAACACTGTGTAGGTTATTATGACAAAAGATGGTTGGGTCAATTGCATGCCGATTCACAGAATTACCCGGGGTATATGGTGCAATAACTTTATAGCCAAAATACTGTAAAGTGTGAGATCAGATGTAGAGGAACAGTGCAGGAGTGTTGCAGTTTTTTATGTATCAAGTACACAAAGCTGCGAAGGCGTTATCAGAGGCAACGCAATACTGCACGGTCATAATCCATCATGAAGCATTAAGTAGTTTAACTGTTGAGGGATTGTTTAGAGTTAAGCCTTTGCATCTGAGATGTGAGTCATGACTTTGTTCCATGACACAAATGTGCTTGTGATATCTAATTCTCTGCAATCAACACTCACATAAGTCACTAAGTAAAATATTTCTGTGAGCTCGTAAAACTCAAACGCCAGTTTTACTCGTTTAGCTAAAAAAATCCGAAGAAAGCTTAAGATTTAAAAAACAAAAACCAAGCTCAAAAACAAGAGAGGGGACTGAAATGACAGCAGTAGAATTACAGAAAGCCATTATTAGAGATATCATGCACAAACCTGCATTAAAAAGAAATGGACTGACTGCAGGGTGCATGTATTTTGTACAATAAAAAATAAAACAAAATAGTTTGACTCTAAAGTGACGTGCAATTATGTGACATCCTCGTAGATATGAGGCCCCCATGACCACAGACTATAGAGCCATATAATCTAGACTCCTGCTGAGCCTACTAATACTTTTCTGCTGCTTGCTGAACATCTTTAATGGAGTCCAGGAGGAAATGTCACATCCATCCTTTGTAACCTCTCGTTCGTGTCTACGCAAAAGAAATCCCTAATTACAGCTATTATGTCACACGGTAATTTTCCTCTCACACACTCAGTGTTAGTCAGGTATGACACCCACATAAAACGATGTTCTTACTGAACACAGCATGCATAGTGCCGCTAGAATGTAAGATTAACTCTGTTTTTTATGTTTTGTCTTAATTAGGGTCTCTTCCTGTATAAATGGGCCTGCACGTGTGAAAGAGTTTAAGGTAATTGGGTTGGCTGAAGGGGATAATCACTGTGAATTGTAACAAAGCTTGAAACGGATAAGTGCTTCTGTTATAGGCAGAAACAGGATTGGAAGCTTTGAAATGGCGCGCTGGTTGTCAGAAATTGTGCTTGACATAAAAACGTGAGCCATAAAAAGTGCAATTTTAGGGCGCAATTTCTAAATAGTACCTGCCGTCTGTTTCCCAGCATTCAGCCCTGACGAAACGGCCTGAATTAAAAACCTATTGTGATTACTGGATATTTCTATCTCCTCATCCTCCTCATCCTGAGTTGATATCCGTGTTTTTATTCTTTTTAAAACCCGCTTCTGAGAATATCTTTTGTCACGCAGCTTACTTGATCCGGTTTAGACGATGGCTCAAGATGCGCACAATGTTATCGAAACCAGAGTCTTGGATGAAAGCCCAAAAAACTTGACTTGTTAACGCAACCAGCATTACACCCGCGGTCACAAGTTGTACTTGATTACACTCAAATATTAAATGCAGCATTCTTTGTAAAGTTGTCACTGTCACTTTGGGTTCATTGCTACAGGTGTTCTCCACAAGCCCAGACTTGCAGAGGATTTAGGAAAAGCCTGCTCTTCTACCACCACTTCATAACGTGTTAACATTCCTTAACAACTTGGAGTATCACCTTATGGAGAAGTGATTCCAGTAACTAGGGTGCCATACAACAATGAATGCATCCCGTTCATTCCCTTTTCCTATCTAACGTACGCGCATTCTTCACCCATTACACAAGGATGCTGGTCTGGTTGGTTTAAAACAGGCCCAGCAGTTATTAAATGCACTCTGCCACACTAACGTTCACGCATTCCTTCAGAGATGGTGGACAGCACCCACGCATCACATGGAGCCGGCAGAATAGAAAGAAATTTATGAGACTGTTTGGAAAAGTAAACACATGGACATAATAAGATAAGTTTTAGGGTATTGAGAATAATGCTAAAGTATTTTGGAAAGTTTGAAATGTAAATTATAGGATGCATTACCAGGAAAAGCTCCACAGCCCTTGTATGCTATGCTAAAGGTTGTTTTTGTTGTTTTAAAAAACATGCAGGAATTGTAACTTGGCAGTAAAGGTGCAACAACGTCTAAAAATATCACAGAAACTTCTCTGGAACACAAATCGAAAAAAGAAAATAAGTAATGATAAATCCCGTTGTCTAGTTTCAACATCAAAACAAGCAAATGTAAAAAGTAGTTATGCCTAATAACTCCTGATAAAGAAATTAAACAATCTGTCCAAGAACAGAACATTCTGAGAATTTGTTTTTTTATATATTTAAAACCACAGAAGGAAAATAATAGGAATAAAGTGCCTATTTTTTTTGGTTTTCTTACTTTTCTTTAGCAGTTATCCTACGCTGGGATTAAACGAACGTAGGCAAAACAGTTATTGAAGGACTTTATTTTTAAAAAAAGAGAGAGAATGAATATTTTCTTCATTATTTTACGGAAAAAAACAACCCACAAACATTTGCTGCTGCTAAAACATAAAGATCTGCTGCCTTTCTTTAACACATATATTTTCAAATAAATAAATAGCAAAATGTGTTTGGAATGATGGTCACAAATTTATGTTTTGATTCTTTGCTTTTTACTTTCTCCCTTTTCATTAAAAATGAGCTAATTAATTAAATAATCAAGAACAAATGAAATCAGTATAATTCAGTATAATTAAAAGAATAGTTTTCTCCAGCTGTGGATGCTTTAAAAATGCCCCATTTGCTGATTCAGTGATTTATCCACAACAGCCTGTTAATCCGTTTATTTGCCTACCTTCAAAGCTATCAGAGGTGTCACTGAACAGGTCTGCCCACTAACCACGCATGACCACTAGTCTTAGGAGAGGTACACACCTTTGCCTACAAAGACCTCTGACCGAGCTGGGTCTCAAGATGGAAAAAACAGATTATAAGTCATTTTAATTTTTTGTTTGAAGAGCATTAACATTTTTTTCATTAAAACTAATAAGTAACTAATGGAAACTAGTAAGTTTAAATTATCTGATATATTTATGGCAATGTTTGTATTCTATTTATTTAAAAAAAACATAAAATGTTTTTAATGTTTTTAAGTGTGTTCAAATGCAATAAGGCACTGCACTGAATTACATTAAATGCAACACAAAACAATCTTTACTTTTCCTGACGATATGCAAAAAAATTACAATGAAATGATTTAAAAATGACAAGGGATCAGTGAATCTTTATGTGTCACATGTGCACATTTACTTTGACTCAGTTTCTGACTTTTGATCAAAGTTATTTTTTCTACTGTTTTTTTTTTACACTCTTTACAACTGTATCATTTATTGTTAATTTCCAACTTTTTTGCATATCTATTTTATTCATTAAAAATTCAGATTGCAGTTAAATCACATGAGCTTTTCAATTAACTTAACTGTGAAGTAAACCTAAACAAACAAGATGCTAAGCAGCACGGTGGTTAGCACTGTTGCTACACAGCAAAAAGGGCTTGAGTTCAATTCCACTATGAGGCCGGGGTCTTTCTGTGTAGAGTTTGCATGCTCTCCCCGGATACTCCGGCTTCCTCCCACCATCCAAAAACATGCAATCAGTGGGGATAGGTTAATTGATTAATCTAAATTGCCCGTGAATATGAGTGCCAATGGTTGTCTGTGTCTCTTTGTGTTAGCCCTGCAACAGACTGGTGACCTGTCCACGGTGTACTCTGCCTCTTTCCCTATGACAGCTGGGATAGGCTCCAGCACCCCTGAAAAGGATAAGTGGACGCGAATGGATGGATGGATAAACTAATCTTTAAAAAAACCAAATTCCCCACAAAATTTAGTCTCTCAGTGCTCCTATTAGTAAACATGATTATGCTAATTAATAATGGTTACTTTGCTTTAATGCCTTCCTTTGCTTTTTTATATATATAAATATTTGCTTTACATTTTGAAGCAGCCTCATAATTCATTCTTTTCATGAGGCAACACTGTGGAAAATTTCACCTGCATACCTGTGTGCACCTGTTTACAGCCTAAGGATGAAGCACCTGTTGACAGCGACTGAGCTGTAATCACTGTTGAAGTAATAAATAGCTGCAGTCCATAATGCCACGTCTCTTTCCCGTAAGTCAGTCTTTAATGAGCTGTTGTCATTAATCTGCGGCACGCACTAAAAGCAAAGAAAACCCTCTTGTGTGTGTGTGTGTGTGTGTGTGTGTGTGTGTGTGTGTGTGTGTGTGTGTGTGTGTGTGTGTGTTTGTCTGTGGTTTAAAGAAAAAAAATATTTGTACGTTGCATTAACAATCCACTACAAGTATATGCACAAAAAGCCCTGCAATTGTGCAACTGTTGTCCGTAGACTTCATCATAAGGTTTTGGACGTTCTTGGCAATTGAACGTGGAAAATATCAGCAAATAGGTATGGAAAAATGATTATGACATGTTCACGCAATACGCCTGTCAGTGACTGTTAGAAGACTGTCAGAAACTCATGTTTATTCTCTCTTTCATGCATTCTAGTATTTACACTGTGAGGTTGCTGTAAGCGAACCGTGACATAAAATGCCAAGCAAACCTCAAAGAACTGTAAAGCTCCCATAGATGTGGCGTTTCTCTCCCTCTACTGGTTAGCAAATAAAATGAAAGGAGTGTTACTAACAAATTTAAACGTTATTAATTAATTTGGAGCGTAAGGCAAGATTCTGAAATTATCATTTGAAGATTAATGAAGGTATAAATATAAAATTATATCTTTTTTGTGTTGAGTTTGTAATTTTGGCAGGCTGCTTTAGTTTAGGATAGTTCTTACTTATTAAAAAGCTAACTCATGGGAAAAGATGCATAGAAAACATTCACAAAATGTCTGGAGCTACCACAGTTGGGTTTTTTTTCTTTTTGGGCAATGTTGCATGGAATGGAAATAATGATTCACTGGTTTCTTAAATGATACGAATCTCATTTTGAAATATATATATATATAAATATATAAGAAAACTCTCCTGATTGTTGAAACAGTATCTCACACCCTTGACCTACCTTTGTTTTTTTTTGTTTTTTCAACACTACTTTTATAGAAAGTACAAAAGTAATTGACGTACTGTACTGTCACTCCTTCCCTGTTGCAATGACAAAGAGAAAACAGAAAACATGCCACTGATGTTAGTCATGATTGTAAGATTGTAATAATGATGGCTTTTTTGGCAGGTTGTTTTTCATTAAAAAAAATTATTGCAAAGATGAAAGTGTTCCCTCCTGGTCTCACTGTACTTAATATATACAATTGATAATAGATGTGTGACATTGCTCTAAATAAAACAATTTAAGAATTTAATGGTATTTGAGCCTCGTTTCTCTGCTGTAAAAGTTGTTGGCTAAATCTCAAGTCAATAGCACACCCTAGTGTTCGCATTCGGTACTGCTAACTAAGTGCTGAACTACAGTAAATAATAAGAGAAACCAAAAAAAGGCAGCAAGAATAACAAAAAAAGGTTAAAAGTCACTGCGTACAATAAGAATCAGACACGCCTTAAACCGGCTACATCCTCCTCTAGTTTGTTAATAAAAGCTGCGAGCGTGCGCGGTCACGTGGTTTAAACCGACTGGCTTCCGTCACTAAACAGGTGAATTCAATCCGGAAGTGAGATGCTCCTCGTCTCAAAGATGGTGTCTTTCTGAGTGTAGAGCTAAAAAAGAGAAATGGACACGCACAAAAATGAGCGATAGATACTTTACGTCAAATCAGAAGCAACCGGACAAGGTGAAATATCTGGTACTTTTCCGAGAACGCGTGTGTATGTAACAGAAATGGACTACAACGGAGCCGAAATAGGGTCCTACACGGTGAGACGCTTAGTTTAAAAACAGTACTTTAATGTATAATCGACTATTAATACTGTATGTTTACCTCTTTGCTCTAGTAGCGGGTGTCTAAACCCATACAAAAGCGCTGTTTTCAAGGTTTTAAAAATTACGGTTGTAACAAAAGTTGAGCTACAAAGTCTGTTTCCTGTTATTGTTTTGTAATAGTGGTGGCAGGGCGTAATCGGGATCCCCCTTATGGCCATCCCTGTTCGTCTTATTTCTTTGTTGTAGTGTTACGAGTGGCTTTTAGCACGAGTATTGTTCATCTGGTCTAGGTTAAAGTCCAACTTCTACGTCTTGGCCTTCTGCTTTGTATTTTTTATCTAGATTCATTCAAAGTCTCGTTTTATCTGACTAGACGGACACGTTGTGCATTTGTTGTAGACAAAACTGCCAACGCATCCGCTTTAATCACTCTGCGTTATATATTTGAATGTTCACAAAGAGTTGTGCCATGAAAAAGTGAGCTTCTCTTTCTTTTTGCCTTGTGGTTTAAAAAGATAGATTTAAACTGTGTTTATTTAACTTTGATCGAATATGTGAATTTTAATAAATGTTTTCCTCTTTCTTTTTAGGACAACCTCATCGGGACTTTACTTGCAATTTTTGGAAATGTGCTTGTCAGCATTTCTTTAACCGTTCAGGTACATGGCTCCTTGAAAAAACGTTCACGTCTTTAAATTGATACACAATGTTATCAATGTTGTCTGTGCATGACCTTTGTGAGTCATGTCCTCTAGCTTCTAGGTGAGGCTAGGTCATTACAGGATTTAAAAATTATGTGGAATAAATGATATATGCTGTCATGACATCCCTTATTTAAATGTTCTCTTTTATAGTTTGATTTAGGCCTTGTTTATGTTTGCTTTGCACCGTGTACTGCTGTGTAAATTTTCTGCTTACGCTCTGTCACAGCTGTGTTATACCTGCATGTTTTCTTTTGTTTGCAGAAATACAGCCATGTGAAGTTAGCAGGAACAAAGGAGCATCGTGCCTTCTATCGCACTAAAACCTGGTGGTCGGGTTTTATAGTCACCTGTCTCGGGGAGCTAGCAAACTTTGTCTCTTATGCGTTTGCCCCTCTTGCTATTGTAGCCCCTCTCAATGCCGTGTCAGTCCTGAGTAAGTATTTATTCCACTTTCAGATATATGTATTGCATTTTACAGATACATATTCCAACCTTAATCAATATGTTATTTATAAAAATACAACAAATTAAAAGGAGAGCTTGAATTAAAAGTTCAGATTGTTCCCTTTGAAATTGCTTTCCAGCTAGCTCAATTTTGGGCTTCGTTTTCCTGCGTGAGAGACTGAAACCAAAGGACTTTGCAAGTAAGTTCAGAATATCCATGTGAACTGAAATTGTGACATTGTATGCTAATTTCTTGCTGCTCTACTGACTGAAATTATACATCCAAAGAGTTTGTCCTGTACAGAGTAAATAAGATCCGGTTTTCACTTGGTGATATTTCAGAGCAGTACGGCCTCGTCTTCCTGGGCTACATCCTTGTTATTGGAGGGGCATACCTCCTTGTATCATTTGGACCGAACTCTCATGAAAAACTTATAGCAGCTAACATTGTGAAGCACCTTGTTGGATGGCCTGTTCTCCTGTATCTGGTAAGATATCTCTCTTAGATAGACAGTTCTCAAATGGTTCCTGTCTGTAGATGTGGTGTTCTTAGTTTAACACTGAGTAAATAGATAAAAACTAATATAGAGCATGACATATGAAGCAGTGACACTTTTAAATAGCCTAGTATATGTCATGTCTGTTGTATGTTGTGCTAAAACAAATCTCTTAAAGGGAGCTCAACCATACAGATGACCACAGTGTTGTGATTAATGTTGAGGCTGTAGTTTGGAAAACTGGTAAGAATAAATGAGCCAATAAGCTCCATCAAATTGGCACCTAATGCAAGGCTGTTTTACCTTCTGTTCCTTTTTAATTCGGCCGTCCCTTTACACAATCATTATAATCCACAACCTTGCACTAAATGCAGAAAAATGACCAGCTCTTTTTATCCTTGTTGGTATTCTGCATACACATTTGTCTCTGTCTGTAAGATTAATTGTCCTATTATTGGACCTTCCTGTGTTTCATATATTGTTTTTTCTCTATATGGCATTAATTTGGTGTTTATTCTTGTTTGTATCCTAACTGACAGCTCCTGGAGATTATCACTTTCTGCCTGCTTTTATACTTCTACAAACGGCGCAAAGCTAACTACCTCGTTATTATTCTGCTACTGGTGGCACTGCTGGGTGAGTGTCCTGCATTGAAGCAATCAATTTCCGACCAAGCTGCTATCATGTTTGTTAGGATACATTGTCACATTTCAGATTTTTAAATGGAACCAAAGCTGTCGCTCCTTGTCGCCTTTATTTGCTTACCTACTTTGTGTACTTTTGGCACACAGGCTCAGTTACGGTCTTGACAGTGAAGGCTGTGTCAGGCATGTTGGTTCTCACCATCGAAGGCACCATGCAGCTTAACTACCCGATCTTCAGCGTCATGTTTGTGTGCATGGTGGCGTCAGCGATCTTCCAAGCAGGGTGAACTTGCATCACTTGATTGCTTTTTTTTTTTTTTTTTTTTTTGTTCGTTCGTTTGTTTTAAATTGGTTTTAATTGGACCCAGTAGATAAGCATAATTAATACACCACTGTTTTTGTTTGTTACCGTCGTCCTAGATTTCTCTCCCGAGCTTGTAAGCTGCACGACTCCTCTCTCGTTGCGAGTGTCAACTACATCCTCTCCACCTTCTTTGCCGTGTTGGCTGGTGAGTCATGTCCTTCTTTGTTGCTGGTTTCTCCATTGTTTTCAATCGGATTAACTTGTGTGCGCAACTCTAATAGTTGTCTAATAGATCATCTGCAGCCCATACCTGCTTTATTTCTGCTACACGCCTTTTAGAGTAACAATGCCAAAGTCATTAAAGATTTGCTGTTTTCTGGTTTTCAGGAGCTGTGTTTTACTTGGAGTTTAGCAATGAAGACATTCTTCACATCTGCATGTTTTTGTTGGGGTGAGTAATCATTCATCATAAGCAGAATTTTTTTTTAAATTAGACTTCTGACTGCTTTGGTTTCAGTCACTCACTGTTGTGCATGCTGTTAGGCCACCTGTCCTAATATCGCCATTTTTTTTGTGTGTGTGTGTGTGTGTGTTTGTTTGTTTTTATACTAATAAACACAATAAAAACATGCTTGGCAGAAATGTGTTATACAGTATCTCTTTGAAATACCAAGCAGTAAAACTTTGTATTAAAAAAATTAATAAATGTAAATGCTTGTTTTGTGCTTTGTACAGATCTGCAGTTTGTTTCCTTGGAGTGTTCCTTATAACCAAAACCAAGAAAAAGGCAAGGATATTTGAGCCGTGCGTCACCTTGAATATGAGCAATGGTTTGTATAAATTTTAACATAAACATCATAAATTGTGTCTTCTGAGATTTCAAGCTACGCAGGCTTGCATTGGCATTTTAGCTCTGCTGAAGTTGTGTTAAGAACCTTTGCCTGTCCGTTCCATTATCAGGTGTCCCGACGATCCACGACAAAGGCCCAGTCATTCAGCCAGACTACAGTGGTTCCTTCTCCTATGGGACTCTTGTCAACAACAATGGAGTGGCTCCTGCTCCTCTCCCAGTCCACCTGGAAACGCCACCGCTCGGACCTAGAACCAGTGATGCATCACAAGGCATAAAGAGAGATTAAACATGAGTGCATCTCCTGATTCCCAAGTCCTCCATTCAACAATTAATAACATTCAAGTAGCTACAAAAGGCCAGCTCTGGCCCTGACGCTCCTGTGCACATCCTTGGAAAGCTTTCGCTTTTTAAAAGATGTCCGCTGTATTCATTACAGGAATGAACAGAAGAAACCCAAAGACTGTTTGATGGGTTTGCAAACTTCACTTGAGAAAAAGAGACAGTGTTGCGCCTTGAAGCTGCCTACCTTATACTTGATGTCATCTCGGATACCTCCAGTGAGCACTCCACAAATAGTTAGCAATTTGTTCCCATTCACTTATCAATGGGGCCATACAATGATCTGTTCTTCCATGGAGGACTCAAACCATGGCTGTTTATAATATAGCTTCTCAGACTTGTCAAATTATATTTTGGCTTTAAACGTTTCCCTCCAACTGTCTTCCATGCACAGTTTTCTGCCTTCTCTTAATCCTGGGGAGTGCACTGCACTGTTTCATTTCTTAATGTGACCAAACACTGGATTGCAGTTGTCTTAATTTATTATGATGTATTTATTAATCTTATCTTAAAAGTTTTGAACGTGCCTTGAAATCTGGTTCTGAACTGGATCATTTATTGTATAGATAGTAGCTACAAATTCTGTAGAACATCTGTTGATAAAAGGTGAGGGGAGTCTGTCAGGGACTGTCTTAATCAGAAGTACAGTTGCAGTAATTTCATATTGGGGGATCTTAAAAATTTGCATCTTAAGATTAATAAGTAAAATGGGTGTAATAACAGAATATATAAAAAATGAAGCTGTCCAGCTAAAACGGTGCACATTGTAAATTGAACTTGTAACTTTTGGTTGTCCCTTTTCAACACATGGGAGTTTTTGAGAACACCCAAATCTAGAAATAAAAAATGTAGTTAGTGTTACTCTTTTCTGCAGTGTCTTTCAAATGCAATTTTATCATTAGATGAAGTGATTGTTGCCTAAGTGGCACTTTAAGACACTTGCCATCTGCACATGGGTCACTGCATCTCATCAGTGTTATTAGAACAGCTACCCGAGGGCTCGTTGCTTTAACACTGTTCAGTATGTGGTTATTGTGGTGATAATTAATCTTCTAATGAAACTGGGATACTGTTGAAAAACGGCACTGGTAATGTAAATGTCAGATTTTTGTCATTGTAAAATATACAGTGGTGTGTAATCTTGTCTCATAAAGTTAACGTAATGCAGCTTTTGTTTGGTCAGAGTTGTGCTTTATGGGATTTCTGATACATTTTTAGCTCTTTGTTGGCTAAATTGCAACTCTTCACATTAGTGGTTTTAAAATGACATTGATGTAACTCTTCAACATTAGCACCCTACTGTAATAGCAGGCCCCTATTCCAAGAAGTCAGATTGTGAAATTTCTTCCTTCCTAGATATTCAGCAATCAACTCTAAGTGGTATTAACACACTATGGAAGTGTTTAGGAATGACAGCACATAGTCACAGTGTCTAGAATTCAGTTTGACTCATTAATGGAAGAGTTTCAAACGTCTTTTGGCATTAACATCAACACAAAAACTGTGCCAGGAGTTTCAGAGCATGGGTTTCCATAGAAGAGCAGTTGCGGGCAAACCTTACATCATCAAGTGTCATATTGAGTTGTGCGAAACAAGCCACTACTGGACTGGAGCAGTAGAAACAAGGTCTATTGTTCTGTAGAGTCACAAATCATGCTTCTCCGTCTGGCGGTGTGATGGGTGAGTTTGGGTTTGGAATGAGGATCTTACCTAGCTGCCAGATGTAAAGTTTGGTGGAGGATCAATTGTACTACAGGGTTGTTTTTGTGGGGTTGGCTTGGTTCCAATATTTCAGCTTACCAAAACATTTTGGACAGGCATGTTGTCCCAGCTTTGTCAGAAAAGTTTGGAGGAGGCCGATTTCTGTTCCAGCATTTAAGTTTAGTGCAGAAGAACTTGAGTGGTTCACATAAAGCCCTGGTCTAAACCCGATCAAAAATCTTAAACTAAAACAAAGATTATGAGCAAGGAACTCACATCCATCATCAGTTACTGACTTCACAAATGCTCTTCTGAATAAATGGGCAAAAAATCATGCAAAGGGGGAACCAACTCCATTTTAAAGCCGGTTTATATATAATGGGGATGACTTTGTACATATAATGCAGAGGTGCCAGAATCAGCCCACCAAAGACTTTGGAAAATGTGAAGGAAGGGATACATTTTTGTTTTTTAACTGCATTTTCATGAGTTTCACGGCTTTTCTAGCTGCCCATCGCCACTCATACTACACCAAAGTAAAAGTAAAAGATAAACAATTACATGACAGAAAGAAATTTAAGATTTTTGCTGTAGGTTGACCATGAAAATAACCATAAAAAATAGGACAAGCAAGCATTTTCCGTTTTATAATTGCAGGGCAGTTTAACAGAACCTTTATTTATTTATTCTAATTTAAAGTCAAAGCATCATTTCTACATCATGAAGAAAACCTGACATGTATTGCAGAAAATTGCATTTCTTTTTCTTATAGTAAAATATTTCAGGGGTTTAAGCTCAAAATTGACTGCACATGTTCCACAATGTAAAATTATGTTAGACATCCCTGATATAATGTATATCAATGCCTCTATTTGACTTTGGCCTGGAGCCACAATAATACCAATATTATCGTATTATAGCATGCAATCTGCTTTTGAATTGATAACCGTTGTAAAATCTTCAGAACTACATTTCACTAGTTAAAAGACACAAAGCTTAGCTACTTTTTTTTGACTGAGCAACAGGTAGATAGAGGAAAAATAACTGCAATTGATTCTAGAAACACTGAAATGTGTACATATTCAGCTAAAACATGCAGAAGATAGCAAAGCGATCCTTACTGACTGATATGACTCTAAGAAATCCTTCTGACCCCATACAGCAGCGGATTTTGTGCATCTTTGCTGCTTGGCCGCCACCAATCATGAAGCTGCTGCAGCGTCCTCCCCTTTCAGCACGCTGATTGGTCGCTGCGAGCATACGCGCATATTTGATTGGCCCCACCTGCGGATCCAGACGGTGGAAGTAGGCTGCATCGGAGTGAAATAATCCAGTAATAACAAACACCCACGCTTCCGTCAACAGCCTCAAAATAAACACGAACAGCTTCTATTTGCTGCGTTTAACAAAGTCACCGGAAAAATCCTGATGTAAGTGCGCTTGCAATGGGTTGTTTCGGTCGCTTTCGCTGACAGTAGGGAGGTGAGTGGAAATATTTGCATGGGACGCGATTACAGAGGGAAAAAAAAATAAAAGAGTAACTTCATCCTCCGCGCGCGTCTGTGTTTGTGTGCTAACTTTTGTATAAAAATTGAAATTTGTTGAGGCTTAAAAACAACATTTGGTATCGATAGCAAAGTGCTTTAACGCCAGAATCGTATTGTTTATTTATTTATTTATTCATTGTCACGAGCTTTACGTAATATCCAGGGGTTTCCTCTGCGTACACGCAACGCAAATTTTGATGTCACGATCCTCTTAAACAACAGGGAGGAGATGTTGCCGGTTCGCTGCCGTCGTTTTTACCATTCCTGTCTTGCTACAGGGAAGTTATATTGAAACAAACTTCCTCGTCGGTGTTATTTTAAATATCTGACAGTTGGCTCTTTTTTTCTTTTTTAGATGTTGGCGTTTTATTGTACTTAAAATATTCACAGGAAGTGTCATCTTGTGGTGTATGTGTATATTTATACCACTAGATGGCACTCTTGCCTCAGTGCAGCGTTGGCGGTGCTAACCATCCCCCCTATCCATTTCTTTTCTTTAATATAATTATTTAATTTTTCATATAAAATAAGAGGAAAACTGTAAGTCAACCACAAGTAATTTATATGTACCTTTTTTGAAAATTAAACTCTTTTTTTTGAGGGCTTCTTCACAGTTAGTGATGGTTAAATAAATATTTTATGCCTTATCTTTCTTTTTTTTTGTATGATTGAAGAGATTATTTTGTAACTGGGGTCAAATAAAGTCAGCATCATCTTTAAAATATTTGGTAATAAAATTTGACTCGAAGCCAGAGTTATCATAGTTTTGTGTTTCCTAATTAGTTTTTGTTTTTATTTCAATTTGTCTTCATGAGTTAGGTTTCATGAGTGGGTTTTCTTATTTCAGTTTAGTTTTAGATTCGTTTTTATGAGTTTCAGTGTTAGTTTGAGTCTTTTAATTTTTTAATTATTGCTGTCTAATTATTATACGAGGGAATATGTCTGATTCAAGATTTAGGTAAATCAGCACAAGCGTTAGAATAAAAACACACAATGAGCAATTCTGTAATAACATTGTATTAAACTAACAGATCCTAAAACTGAGGATATTTCCTCTCTATTTTTATTTTATTTAAGTTATTTTTTCCAAGTTTACAAATAGTTTCAATAGTTTTAATTTTCTTCAAAAGTTTAGTTTTTAATTTTACCTTAATTAGTCAAGTAAAATGATTTTCACATCTTAGTTTTAAGTTTAGTCTTAGTTAGCTAATAACCTTGCTGGGAGGGAATGGTATAATTGAACTGGGAGAAAATATGACCTACAAATAGGATGCAAACCTTTTTCTTTAATTTATCCTGTTTTGCTTTTCTTAATCTTACTTTCCCTTTCCATCCTACCACTAAGATCTAGTTAAACACCCGCATCTCACTGTCACCTCACACTAAGCCAACTTTTACACGCACATTCATCCAGCATCACCAACTTATCTTCCAAATTCCAACCCCCAAACCTACCCTGTTCCCAGTCCCCATCCTCTGTCATCTCCACCCCTCTGTCAGCAGCTGCCTAAAAGCCTTCAAAATGCTGCGAGAGAGCTCCAAGGCGTGGAGTAACGGCTCAGAGGCCTACAGCAGTGATCCCGAGGAGGATGATGAGGAGGAAGAGGACATGATATTTGGAGAGAGTGATCAAGACGGCATGGCGGAGGAGATGATGGATCTGAGCGACCTTCCCACAGCGCTCTTTGCGTGCAGCGTCCACGAAGCTGTGTTCGAGCAGGACTTGCACAGGGTGAGCTGCTGCAAAATGCACTTTCTGGGCCGTGTCTTTGTTTTGCGTGACTGGGTGTTTATGCGTTTGAGTCATCTCGCTCAGTGTGTCAGCCCGTCCAAGACTTAAAGCCTGGCAACACGTGCGCAGTTGTCATCCTGTCTGTCGAAGTCCAGTCACGGTCTCAAGCTGCGCTGCTGATTGCTCAGCCGCAAAAGCACACGCACATATGCACACCTGATGTTGCTGTTTGTTTGCCAGGGAACACGAGTGCAGAGCAGCAGATTACAACATGACATGCACAGAATCATGAGCCACACTCAGACTTGGCCCATGTGGTTGTGCATAACATTCAGGCATCATCTCATGCATTGTATTATTTATATTACAGACCTCATGCATATATGATGCAGACACAATTATAAGGAATTGTGTCTATACACATGCATACTGTATATATTCAGTTAAGGCCTCTTTTGAAAGTGTTGCCTTTCTTGTAGCTCAGCAGAACAGCAATACGTGCTATCAGTGGATCCTATTTGCTGGAGGAGGATACAAAGTAAATACTTTTAATTTTCTGCCCTGTAATCCAATTACGCTGCGCTGTCATCCCTCCATCCGTCCAGCTGGCATCGTTACATTTCCCTGTCTTCAAGTCTCTTTTCTGTGAGGTCCATCCTCTTGGTCACCCATAACTATCAAGCTCATCATCCCCTGATCACAATCTACAAACTTTCCTGTTAACTTTCTTATCTGTCTTACTTTCTTTAAATACCTCCCTCCTCCCCCGTTCTGTGCTTCTTCGTAGCCTTCTTTTTTTATCCTCTCTATGTATATAAATGCAAAGCAGAGAGGCTAAATCTGGCGCATGCACCAAATCCCTTTAAATGAATCACTCCTGCTTTGTGAGTTTGCTGTTCGTACACCCATTGCTCCTAGCGCTCGAGTCCACCCCCTTCCCTTCCTTTTCGTTTTGCCTCCTCACTTCATTACGATTCACACTCCGGCTTTTAAGTGGAAATACCACCCACACACCCTTCAGTGAGACCCTGTCAATAGAACGTTCTCCATATGTTTCAAATAAATGAGCTATGCTAAATATAGAACTTTTTGAGGTTTATTTAAGCCTTTAGAATGAGGGCACAAAGAGATATGAAATAAAAAACAGGTTGGGTGTGGTATTTTCAGAGCATGAACACGGATTTTTATGAGGTTGTTTTTAGCTTGTAGCTGTGCTTTTTCAATTTTACACACACAACCACACACAACCTGTAAATCGTGTTAAATTTGGAAGATTTCAGCATTTGCCTAACTGCTATAAACTTATCTAAATGTGTTGTCAACATTCAGCAGGAACATAGCAACCTACATTTTTGTGTCTTTGGGCTCTTGGCTTTCTCCCAGCTCCGACATTACCTTCTGTTTCTGTTCTCAAAGGCCTGCATGTAGAAGGGATGGGCTGTTGCTGTAATCACACTGTGCTCTTCTAGAGAGGATAGACGGCTACTGAGACAGAGAAACATTTGCCTCCATGTTTATGAGAAGCTCTTAGCACACTGTAAAAGCCTTTTTCCTTTCTTCTGCATTAGTGAAAAGTAAGTAAAACCTAGTGGCACACTTCCTCTTTTATCTGCACTATTTTTTGCTCCTGACCAGCTTTCGGCTGAAATGGAGAGATGCCTCAAAAGTGTTTGGATTTTTTAGTTTTTATAGGAAGATCAGCTAAGGTCTGACTGGCTCAGCTCATGTCTCCACTAATCCTTGGCTTTATTATTCATTTACTAATTTAAATGACGCGTCATTATTAATACAGGACTGCACTACTACACTTAATGATTTAAATGATCATGCATAGCACTCATATCATCATGTCAATTAAAATACCTAATGGGCCTTTCTTTATCATTCTGCATGTGTCATTTATAAAGTTAGATTCATCATTTACGCTATAGGCAAGTGACCTTTATTTGTTAAATGAATATGTTTTAAAAATATTCCAAAAGAGGACTTTTTTGTCAGTTGTTCATACAGAGGATCCAGTTTGGTATTTCCTAGTTTTCAATGTCAGAGAGAACATCTTAGTGTTCACGCTGCAATGTGCTCTTAGAGCAGCTTCTAATTTTGAAATGATTCATTATCTGCTGTAGAGCACCCACAGAAAGCAAGTGTGTACAAGGAGTGAGGGAGTGTGGGCAAAGTAACAAGGCAAATGGGTTTCTGTGCTTCTGAAGGCAAAGGTCAGGGGAGCCGTCATGAGCTGTCCCCCATAGTGCCTAGCGTATATCAGGCCTAATCAGCACCGAGCAAAGCTTTTATTGCTGCTTCTGCTGCTGTCAGCCTGAGCACTCCTCACTCCATAACCAGTGCAATCAAGCAAGTAGCAGCTGCAGTGCAACACCAAACAAAATGTTCTTATCTTGCAGGCAAACAAATTTTGTTATAAGATTAATGTAAATTATGCATGTTAGGTATCCAAATAATTATGTTAACAGCAGGTTAAATGTTACATGTTTTTTCGGCTACTGATACTAACCTACCCACAGTGAATTATGAGATGCCTCTGAAGTTTGTCTCAGCTCTCCAGAGCTCTCTAATTATTCTCATCTCGAGCTGCAGTAAACACATGTCCTCAGCAACAAAGCCAGAAAGATCCACACGGCGCTGCAGTAGCTACCCAGCAGAAAACGGATGGACAGTAAACGTTAGCTTCTAGTGGCAGGCTGTGAACATGATAGTGGAGCATTTAGAAGCCCCAAAGATGTTAGTGTCAGACATCGATGGGGGCGGAGTCAAGCCAAAAAGTAACTGAGTATTAGACTTATAAACTTGAGGGACCATAAATGGAGCTCCAAGTGTTGCATTTGCAGTTTAATTCATCATTTAAGTATTTATTTAGCTGAGTAGTATTCGTCTCTGAAAATAATCTCTCATTTTTACTCTCCTTTTTCTCCATGTCTTAGATGTCACCTTTAGCTAACGGACACATTGCGTTCCAATTTCCAAAAAACGTCTCTGTGTTTGCTGATGTTAAAAATCTGCACTCAAAAAAAGAAACGTTTATGCTTGCTCCTGTTCTGTAGCCTGGCTTTATTGAAACCTGCAGCATGAACGCAGGAAGGGAAGGAAAAGGGACGTGTATGAATGTGCAGGCAGACCCGTGGGGTGACATTACTTTCTAATTTGCTGAGTATCTCCCTGACATCAGCTGGAAGGAGCATCAGGCTGCAGCACATGAAAAATGAACTTGCTTTATATTCATTATGTATTAAAATACTTATCAGATTTAATTACTCATTAATTGAAGGTGCCAGAATGATGTTCCAGAGCTTTATGGCCCGCTTTAACCCTAACATGAGCATTGCTTCTAATTTGTTGAAACTTCGTTTTTGTTAATACAAAGGGGCCATCCAGTTGGCACAGCAAAACATGTTAACCACTATTAGTAACCATTTTATCTTTAACGCAAAACTTTCCAGGCTGACCCTCTTAGCAATGCATTAGCAATATAGCATTGATGTAGTGCTCTAAGTATGTGAAAAGTAAAACTCCTCTCATGGACACTTTCTGTCCCACTTGAGTGCAATGTGTTTGATAGTGTGACTCATGACTCATATATATATATATATATATGTATGTATGTATACACACACACACACACACACACATATATATATATGAGGATAAAGAAAGACAACCCTTGTGCCGCTGAATCATCGGGACTAAAGATAGTAGGGTGCAGGACTCGAAAAGTGTGAAGTAAAGTGAGTGTGAGTATGTGTGTTTATGTAATACACATACATACAGTGTGCATGCAAGTGTATAGTAGTGATATGTTTGTATGTATCAGACTGCAGTCTATTTTTGGCTGTCGGTCCCAAAGGGTGAACATGAGGGAGCGGGTACTTTGCAGGCTGAAGGTCAAACACGATGCAGTAAAGAGAGAGTGAGTGCCCCCGGCCCGCTACTCCTGCTGTGGCCTGGATATTATTCTGGTACCCCTACTGGAGTGATTCTGCGGCCTGGTGTGCTTGTTTTGCTTTTGTGTGTAACAGGGAAGAAAGCGGAAAACAATTTAAGATGACAACAGAAAGCATAATTTGGCTAAACAGAGCTGGTGATGCATTCAAGTGTTTGAAAAGATGACAGTGTTTTCTTTTGCAGTGACAGGTTTTAGTCACTTTTAGACATTTTTAGACTTTAGTATCTACAGAAAGCTGAACACACACACACACACACACACACCTTTTCTTAAATGCTAGTTTATGGTTGCTGCATTGGCTGTTGTTTTTTTGTGGCAACTTTGATGACTCTGAACCATTTATACTGGCACTTGAGTTGCACTACACACTCTGCAGTCTTGTCATGAACAACAGGTGTCACCACTCAGTAAACTTCCATTAATGAAGGAGTCCAACAAGGAAACAAAGTGATTAAGGAGGTTTTTTCAAAGAGAGTCTCATCTTTTCAAACTGTGTGTGTGTGTGTGTGTGTGTGTGTGTGTGTGTGTGTGTGTGTGTGTGTGTGTGTGTGTGTATACACTCATGCTTGTTTTCCTGTCTAATAGTAGACCATTTTATTGTTTGTACAGCATTGTACATATAATACTGTCTTTTAATTTCTTTTTGTTTTAGGATGAGATATTTATTGAAACTAATGCAAACATAAATCCAAACACTGTATGTAAGGCAAAAACAGAGTTTTTACATTTCTATTAGAATCAGAGTCAGATATTTGATATGACCATCTTTATTCTACAGAACAGCCTGAACTCTCTTAGGCAAGCGCCTGTCATTTCTTTAAGTCATTTCTTTAAGTATTCTCCAGGCTTCCTGAAGGACATTCAAGGCTCTTCTTTAAATGTTTGCTGAATTTTGTTATGCTTTGTCAAGATGATCCCACGCTGCTTCAATAATCAGGTCTAAATTTGGATTTATCACTCAATAAGACCCGTTGCCACTGATTTTCAGTCCAGTTCTTGTGTATTTGGCATACCTCGTCCTTTTCTCCCTGTTTCTTTGCCATAAGAATGGCTTCTTCACACCCACCCTTCCACTGAGACCATTTCTCCATGAAGCTTCAGAGAACAACCAACACTAGCTGAATAAACTGAGGGAGCAGAGGGATCTATCAGGTTCTGTGTCAGGAAATGACTTTTAGATGCTGTTCATCTGCTGTAGATAGTTTTTAATTATTAATTATTAATTATTTTTTGCTCCACTTGTCCAATTTGCTCTGCTGAGATATGCCAAGTTTGCAGCTTAAAGCTGTTTGGGAATCAGCTTATTGGTGCAGAAATACAATTTTATGCTTATCAAACTTTGGCATTCTTTGTACATTTAAATAATGAAATTGAAACAAATTGTGTTTTTTATCACAGGCTGCTGAATAATACAATTAAAAATCGGCTCTTTACTAAGTTGTCTGTTATGTTATGACATAGCACTGGTTTAGCCCTTGAGTTAGGGACGTGAAAATGGTCAGGGGCAAGGACTGGACTGAAAATGAATGAAAAAGTTTAAATTAATCAGTAATAAAACTTTTTAAACATTTAAAATTCAGGTGAGTATTTAGAAAAACGTGCCTACAAGTAGTTTTGACGCTTATGTTTATGCATATGCACTGCCCTAATGTCCACAGTGTAATATGGGCATATAAGTACAAGAAAAAAGAAAACAACGAGCTTCAAATTAGGCCATATCTGTACTAAATCATTGTGCAAACTTCTGTCAGATTTCAACACTGCTCTGATCCTTAAAACAAAATCTGCTGACCTGGTTTTAGTTTGAAAGCTTTGAGGTGTTGTTTTAAATCTGGATGAAAACATATTTGTGTGCATGTAAGCCCAGGACAAAAAAATCTTCAATCATCTGCTTTGTGGAATGACAAGGGATCCCTGTTCGCTTGTGCATAATGACAAATATGGAGCTAAATTAGAGCTTGAACACATGAATAGCATTAGGGGTTAAGAGGTTTGATTACAGTTGCATTAATTTGCCAGTAGATTTTCCCTTAGGCTCTTACATTGATGTGCTTGACTGATTAGAAAATATGAGTGAGAGAAAGTCTTCTGTAAGCCATCCTGTCTTTGAAGGGTTTACTGTGTCATCAGGAGATGTTGCTTTTACAAAAATTAAACAGAAAAAGAAATCTTTGGCTGTAAACCCTTTGTAATCACCAGCTCTATTGGAGATGAGAAAAGGTGATTAGTAATTATAATTTGATTACATATTTCCTAATCTAAGATTAACAGATTATCATTGCTAGTTTGGTGCCATAGCCATCAAATTTTTAATTTTACTGCTTTTATTTTAATATTTCACCTTCATGAATTTACTAAGACAATCACTTAAGCCCAAAATGCAAATGAGAACAAATATATCCACTAATTAAATTGCATTGTTACGATCCACTGTCAGCTTGTTAAACTGTTTTATGGGCTAACCTGTAAAGGCTGCACGCAGAGATATTTTGTATTTTCTAATTAGTTAATTATTTTTTTTGACTTTTTGATTTTAATTCTGTTTAGTTTAATTAGTTTCCAGAGCAGTGTTTCTGGTCTCAGTTTAGTTTTTATTGTGTGGAAATGTTTAGTTTAATTTTTCTTACTTTCAGCGATAGTTTCTTTCTTTGTAATTATTATTTTATGGCAGGCTTGAGTCAGAGGCAAGATTTGTTTAAAAGCAGTACAGGTGTCACTTTAAAAACACAGAACATTTTAACTCACAGTCTTATAGACGACCAAAGTCTCAATAAACATGTTGATCAGTCTCTCATTAGGCAAATTTGAATAGAATTTTACCAGACTGACAAATATTAAAACTAAGATTATTAACTCTATATTTTTATTTTTAGTTTGTTTTCCAAGTTCACAAAATTGCTTCAGTTAGTTACATTTTTTTGTCAAAAGTTAGGGTTTTTTGTTGTCAATTAAATTTTTTTACAGCTAGTTTTAGTTTTTTTTGTCTCTAGTTAACTATAATGACCTCTTCTGTAACACTGTAAAATGCACTGAAACCTCTATACAAAGAAAAACACAGTTCCCTAAGCCCTTCTCAGACGTGGTTTTATTAAGATCTGTTTGATATTTACATGGATCAGCTCCCTTTCTGAGTGAAATTAAATTTGCTGAACTGTTTTGTTAAACACTGGGGACTCATTTTCCCCTAATACCATTTAACAGGGTCAAATAGTTGTTAAATAATTTGAGTGTTGATTTGACAACAAAGGCGGTGACACCGTAATCAACTTTTTGATGAAGTCTTATGAAGGAGGCTTGAAAATGGTTGGTCTCAGTGGAGCCTTTATGATTAAGATGACACAGCTGTCTGCTGATGGTAATGGGTGTTTTAGCTCTACAAACCTAACTGCTTGTTGATAGTTGAGACGCTCTTGGGTGTACAAAACTCTTTGTGAGAACTGGATGACCATTGGATGACCAAGCTATGGAAATAAATATTATTACTGAAGTTATTGCAGTTGAGATTTTGTCACAAGATATGATACCTACAGACAAATGTTTTGTTCTTCACCAATGTGGTCAAAATGGTCATTGCTACAGGCGGTTGCTTTGTAGTGCTAGTTTCTTTCACTGACTCCTTGTTAATTCTGAACACTTCTTTCTTTTTGCACTTTTCCTTCCTAAAGATATCAAAGTGTGACGTCTGAGGAGTATCTCCTGTTTTTGTTCTTCTTTCTGTGGTCAAGAAAAAAACAGAGGTGAACACTGGAGTGTTTTAACAGCCCAGTATAAATGGAGGGATGAGAAACAGTGAAGAACAAAGTTGCAAAATGTTGTTGTTAGTATGATTATGAGTAACTTGGATATAACTGACAGCTCTCCTCATTCTCTTGCCTCTATGCTATCTATCTTCCTGTCATAATGGTCATGGATTCATCTAACCAGTTTAGCATTCCTCTCTTTTTGTTTTTCCCCAACTTCCTATTATACAACTTTGTTCTTCACAACTGCAGCGTCTTTGAAATCTTCCAGGCTTTTACAGAAGCTTGTTTTTGGACAGTCTTTGTGCCGATCCTGCGGTCCTTCCAGATGTCCTGTCTGTTTGGTTTCTTCTCTCTCTGTCAGGCTTGGCACATGTCTTTGTGCGGATCTATTTCTGCCTTTAGGCCTTTCTTTCTCCTTCACTTCCACTACTCCAGGCTTTTCTCTCACAAGTTTGGGGAGGTGGATTGTTTTGCCTAAGGGATCTGTGGGGTTGCTTTTCCTCACAAGATGGGGGCCGCAGATATTTTATGACTTTCGCTCTGTGTTACCATATGTCTGCTCCACCGACAGCATGTACTGTTTGTTAAGATGTGATCTTTCATTCTTTGAAGATTGGTGGACTTTGGAAGAACCTTCTCTTTATTTCCTTCCTGATGGCGAAGGTTTTGGTTTTCTACTAGATGAGACAAAACAAAAAGCAAGGTTTGCCATTTTTAAAAAATAAATAATACTTAGTACTAAATAATAATTATATCATAATTATAAATAATAATTATTTTCTCAGGACTATCCAGTGGCCTTGTAGATAAAAGAGACTGGAGTCAAAGTTTTAGTTAATTCATAATTAAACTGAAAATAAGCTAAAAAAAAAAAAAAAGATATGGCACTGGTGGTTGTATGCTTACAATTATTCAATATTGAGATTTATTCATGAAAATTAAAAATGTGTTTGTACTTATGCAATATCTATTTTCTTACAGTAGTTACATCAGTTAATACAGTAAGAAATTTCTTTAAAAGCTGTTGCAAATGTGTTCAGTCTCAATCCTCACCATCCCGTGATAGTGGATATGGCAGTATGTATTGGGGGGGGGGTAAGTGGTCCGATCTGTTCCAATTTTTAATTAAGCCACTAAACACCAATGCTTCAGAGGGAAAAGTACTTTTAAATTTTTAAAAAAAATAAAGGAATCAGTTTCTGAGCATCAGGAGACCCTCTGTGTGCCAACCACATGCCTGATCGCATCATCAGAATTCCCTACACAGGTGAGTTGTTCAGCTCCTTCTTGTAGCTTCCTGGATTGCGGGTATGGAGTAGAGCTGGTGTTTGCAACATCCTGCAATTATGAAGTGCATCTGTGAAAAAAGTATGTTTGTTGGCTTTTCTGTGATGTTGCGCCTGCTGTAAAAGGGTCGATAGAGAGGAGCAGCAACACTCCCGAGTAAAAAGATTCAAACTGACCTGATCACTGCATTATTCACAAGTTAAAACTTGTGGTCCAAGATGCTGTAGAACACATTACAAAGTCGTTTTCACATTTTTGCTAACTCTCAAAACTATAAAAGTTTCATGCTGGTCTTAGTAGGTCTTAGTAACTGTAACAGAGCCTCCTTATCTGTGTGGACACATTAACAGATGTGGTTAAGAGAGGGGATGCAGATGACATTCCCCAGGAAAGCAAAATAGTCCATCAAAGCAAACTGCAGCAGATATTAACTTATTATTTTTTAAATCATTTTAATGTTTTTGAAATTTAACATTATTTCATGTTAGAATTGAAGTAAATAGCAGAGCTGGGCATGTTGCACGAAGTAGAAGGGAGATTTAATGCTGACCTGTTAAAACATTTGTATCATTACGTTTGATTAGAAAACATGAGGCTGCAAACACATTTAATTCATTAACAGTTTTTACAATATTGTGTAATGTTACAATATTCTTGTTAACACCGTGGTTGTATGTTTAAGTTCTAAATATGATTAGTTGACGCTTTTAATTGGACAAAATAAGTAACTTTTTGTGATCATTACTTGTGGAAATTCTTTTTTCATTTAATCTTACTTGTTAGGTTTATATTTGAATTTGAGAGACAAGTGGTAAAATATCGTAATATCTCCAATGCCACATTAAAAATATCTTAGCACATAAATGTCATTCAGTTACCCTGCGATTTAATAAATCCCACAGCTAATCAAAGCCACTTACATAAATCTGTGATGTAATATTTCAAAAGCTCAAACATAAATATATCTACTTACATCCTTATATACCCTCATCATGGACTTGTTTTGCTGTTTTGTACACCGCCTCCCCCACACCTTCAAAAGAGCTTAGTGGAAATAATTTTTAGCTCTTTGATGTGCGATTATGACTGGTTTTATGTGTGGCTGCTTTGATGAAAATGATGGCTTTTCTTCCACACACGCATCTCGCCCCGCCCTCGCCTACTACACAAGGCTTGATTATGACACTCTAAGATTTACTGTGCTATGTAAGACACTGTGTTATTTGTTCTTAGTCATGCTCTTGCGATTCTATTTAAATCCAGATTATTTTGCGGTTCAATCAGTCTAAAAACAGAAATGTACTGTGGGTGATTTCAAGAATAGCAGTCTCAGTACAACAATAGAGTATGAGCGCCTTTTTAACTGATGCAGAGTATAAACGGACTCTTATGAACGAGGAACAAAAGTAATCATGCAGTCCGTGAAATTGAACAAGGCGATTGCTTTTAGGCAAGAATGTGTCACATTAACGAGCCGAAACAAACCCATAAATAAATAAGAAGTTTAGTAAAGCTGATAGTGAGACATAAATGAAAATAACATTATAATAATGGAAAGCATCCACTGTGTTGTATATCCAGGATGGTTACTTGTGCCTAGTTTTAAAGACTTTGTTTATATCCTCCATATTTTAGATTTTTTTTACTTTTTCACTTGCTTGCATAACTTTTCATTGTCTTAATGTAACCACCAGCTCCCCTCTGAGTTTGCTTTTGAAGCATTATTGTTGGAGGAGAGTTGGAGCAAACAGCATTTAAAACGATTTCTGTATACAGAAAAGGATTATTGATGCTGTTGCTGATGTTTTGTCGTGGAGTATGTTTTTGTTGTGTTTCCTTTTGTTTTGGTCCCTTATTTAGCTTTGTTTGTTCATTTCTGTTCCCATCATTGTCCTTTCCCGCCCACGAGTGCTCTCTTTGCTATCATTGTCTACTTTTCACCATCTCCATCATGCTGCCTATTGGCTGTACTCGGGTTAATGGCAGCTGGGGGCAGGTGTG
The DNA here is from genome assembly GCF_900408965.1 of Simochromis diagramma. Classification (NCBI taxonomy): domain Eukaryota; kingdom Metazoa; phylum Chordata; class Actinopteri; order Cichliformes; family Cichlidae; genus Simochromis; species Simochromis diagramma. Next base: position 10,809,388 of record NW_024387030.1, read on the forward strand.
GCATTCTGTTGTACGCTTTTGAGCAGTTGTTGCTTTGATAATTATTTGGTTGTGTGAAATGGATCTTAAGCTTAAGCATAAACATTTCCTACTTTATTTAAATTTAGTGTGCTCAGTCTACAATCTCATTGCACCAGTGCACCACTTGTGCCCATCTCAGCTGCCATTAGAATCCCATAGCTTTCAATTAGATCTGAAAGAATAGAACGCTCTTCCATCCTCTGGTGAACAGTCTTATGATTTCTTTCTTTCTCTTTGTTTGCTTGCCTTGGAAAATGATACCCATTTCTCAGAATACAATGTTTTCTTCAAAGCTTTGAAACTGCCTCGGGTCCCTCCCTGTTCTTTCTTCTTCTTCTTCTCCTTTGTTATGTTTCCTTTAGCAGCGGTGTTGCCTGCATATGGGTCAACGAGTCCGCCTAGCCCAATCCAAAGATTTGACCTGATTTCAAAGCAATCAGTGGAACCATCGGCACGTGTCACTCTGTGTTTCCTCCTCCTCTCGCTCTGTCTCTGTCCTCCCCACAGAGCTATACGGCAGCTCATCTCTCCAGCTCCTAAGCTGCTGGACGGGGTTAAAATGTTGAACAGCTGCTGGTGGCCCACCAGATGTGGGCTGTGGACCAAAAACATACTGTGCAGTCCGTTCTCATATTTGTTATGCAGTTTGCAAAAAGCTGTTTTTTTTATTTTATTTCATTTCTTAACAAATTTGCACATTATTAGAATTGAAATGCACCACACTAAAGAATGTATTTAATAAAACATGGTTAATAGATAACTATAAAAAGCTATTAAGTCGAACTATAAAACTAGGAATGACTGTGACCAGTTGACTAGACAAATAAATATTTGCTGCCCTTCCTTAGTCGGTTAAAATGATTATTTCTATTGTATTAATGTATAAAAGCAGGTAACTGTTGCGTCTAAGATGCTACAATACCACCATCCATAGCTACATGCCCAAAAGATGCTAAATGGGAAACAATTGAATGGGAAGTTGTTAACAAACAAGCTGATAATACTGATGACAGTCATGGTAACAATCATAGTTCTGCAGCACTCAATTCAGAAAATTGATATTTGTAGAGTGTCGGTGCAAAAATCTTGAGCAGTGATTTATTAAAACGTCTGCAAAAATACGTGGAAATACAATATATAAGGAAAAAATAGAATTTGAACAATTCTAACGAGCTTCAACACCAATCGAACTCCTTTATCTAAGCTTTCTTGTAATTTCTTTAAGTAGTCTTCAGGAATAGTTCTCAGGGCTTCTTGAACAACATTCAGAGCTATTCTTTGGTTGTTGGCTGCCGTTTGTAGTGTTCTCTGTCAAGATGATCCCGCACTGCTTCAATAATGTTGATGTCCGAGCTCTGGGAAGATCAATCCATTACTGACAGTGTTCCATCCATTGTGCGGTTTTCTATCCAGATATGCTTTTATTGTGGTGTGTTTGGGATCATTGTCAGGCTGTAAAATGAAGCCATTGCAAATCGGATTCTTCACATTTTTAAGGACACACTGTACACCATGCCAACACATGCCAAGTTTGGGGGTAATAGAGTAGGTCTTTGAGAATCAATGCAAAGTATGTTAATGCAAAAATACTATTTTATGCTGGTAAAACTGTGTTATCTTAGCATTTTTCCATAGATTTACAGTTTAAAATGGTTATTTGCTAAGTCTGTTATGTGTAGACACAGCATTGGTTAGGTTAGGTGAGTTGAGGTTGCAGATGGACAGCAATTGTGGTCAATTATGAAGGAGTTTAAATAGCATTCCATATGTAAAATGTAGAAGTGGATATGGATAAGAGTGCCAGCTGAGCCTTCAGCTGATGTCGGCTAGCGCTGAGATCAGCTAATTTGCCAGGATTGCTGTTGCTTTGGTGTATCGTTATCTCACAGGTTAATGTTGGCACGGCTATTCTCCAGATAGGTACATTAGAGAATTTCAAGATGTCAAACGTGCTTTCAAATCTATGACCACTACATATTTAATGACAATACATTTTAAGGGGAAAAATGAATAATTTAAGAGTAACTTTCAAAAATGCTGATCTGTCAGCAGCTGTCATCAGATTTTGATTTATCTAGCTAAATCTTGATTGTAAGTACGTGATATGAGCTTTTTTACACCTGAACCCTACCCAGGAGTGCAGTGCACATATTGAAATTCTGTTTGCATAGGTGCAGATTTCCCATGTTAACAGGCTCATTTCTGTTAATTAGGAGAAAATAGTTACAGTCAGATTTGACCTTTGGGAGTTGTGCCTATCACTGTTAATTAAAGTTTGATTGCCAGAAGTCATGTAAAACTCTCGTCTATCAGCATATTTCACATCTGAATGACTTCAGCAGCTTCATCATCCTCCCCTCAATTTTCTGAGCTCAATTGCAGAATTCAAACCACCAGATTAAAAAGAGAAAAAACGTTTGGGGCTTTGAAGCAGTGTTGATGGAGGCTACTTGTTTTCGTCGTTTCTGTTGTGTGCTCATCTTCAGGTTTTGACGCTGTACTTTGCACACAGCAGGACCTTGCTCTCTTTCACTCTGTTTCACTCAGCCCCTCACTACTTTTATTCCCTCTACACCAGCTCTGCCTCTCTGTGCTATTCTTTTCTCCCTCATGCTGTCTCACCTACACTCTGTAGATCTGTCTCTCTGCCCTGTAGACATTCTTTTATCCTCCCATCCCTCTGTCTCCCTCTGGCTCCCTGCGCCTGTACTTGGCTGCTTGCTATAAAAATAGCTTGGCCTAGATTACAGCAGCTGCATTGGCGCTGGCACTACAGTTGGTTTGGCTGGGCCAAGTGAGGTAGCCTGTTGTAATAAGAGGTTGGCAGTGAAGAGATGGAGTGCATGTGTGTATGTGTACATGTGTTTGTGTGTAAACATATACTAACGCGTGTCTTTGTGTTCATTTTTAATACACAGGCAATATACAGTATACTGTAGATTTGCATGCAGTTATTAGAGTTGTGCTTGTGCAGAGAAGCGTTTGGTTATATATGTGCATGTGCATGCATGTGTCCATATTATGAGCATGCGTGTATCAGCCCACCAATGGTGATCCACTGCCCTGATTCCCCCCCCCCCCCCCCGCTCCACTGCAGAGCTCCACTTCAGAATACAAATTGTGTTCGTCAGTGAGTCTGAGACAGTGTCTCATCCTTTGAGCATCTCTGCTGCCTCTCCGTCCACTCCTCTCCTCATCTCTTATGAAGTGCATTGTGCACATTAGAGAGAGCAATAGCTGGATTGCTATCCTATTGACTGCACTTTATGTGATAATTGCATGTATAACCGCTTATTGGTCATAAAGAAGCGAGGTTTAAGTGAAAGACAAAACACATTAGGTTACCAGGGGTTTACATTTCCTAAATCTAACCGTGTTCTTGGCATGTATCTTTACACTTTATATTTAGACACTGTTCTGTCAATATCTGCCTACAAAAAGAGACAACCGTACTGCAGCTTTTACTGTGTCACTACTAAATTAGCTGCAGCTTAAGCAAACAGATTAAACTTGACAGAATATTTCTATTTTAGGAGATGCACTTTGGAGTTGCTGGTGGACATATTTTGTTACCTTGCCAACAGTCTTTAAGTGAAGCTAAATTTATAGACCGCTGCCGGAATCCACATATTAACCGTACAGATGTAAGAGTGGTATCGGTTTTCTCATCTTGGCCTCAGGAAGATTTTTGTATGACGTGGAATTTATGGAAGCATATACATACAGCGTACCTCAGTAAATTGAATCTATAAAACAGTGCTGACCATAACAGCATTGTTACTTATAGCTAACAATAGACCAGAACATCTTCAGTTCTGCTGTTAACCCTCTAAATTGCCAGCATTTGAAAGGAAAAAATGAAAAACGTAGTGTTCCTCAGGTTTTTTCTTTCAGATTTTTATATAAGCCTTTATATTTTTCTGCACAAAGTCTTGTTTGGGCTCTCTTCATCCTGTGAGATCTAACAGAGAGAATTGTGAATGAGGAGAGAAGAATTGAGAATGAGGAGGAGCAGAGCTGCAGAATGAGGCCAGAGAGGAAGAAAAGTGCTTCATCATCCGCGGCGATCCATCCTACTTATCAGCTGCGACAAAACAGATCAAAGGAAGCTGCGCTTCGGTAGCCGAAAACAACACATGCAGTGGTCTGTACGGTTTGTTGATGCCAGTGGCCACAGCAGCGCTCCTTTAACCTTGACCCACCCACGACATTCATGTGAACTAATTATTTAGCTCTGATTTAGCACCATTCCTTACTGCCTTTAGTCCTTATTTTTAATTTAACAGACCCAATTCTACTCATATGTGTTGTTTCTGTACATTTTCTTCTTAAACATAAATTTTTGGACATACTTTTAAATCAAATCCCCATTAGATATATATATATATATATATTTAGTTCATATTATTAATAATCTGAACTTCTGGCCAAAGCTAAAGGGGGAGCCTGCGGTGGTACCTGAAATGTAATGTGTTATCATTTCAATGTGTCAGATCCCCTTTTTTATCTGTCGTCCTCAGTGCATCATTGTAAATATAACCATCTATTCACTTGTTTCTGCTTGTCCAGTTTGGGCAGTAAGTAACTGTGGTTCAGCTAGAAGATCCTGGGTTTGAATCTAAGGCCTGGCTGGGAGCCTGTCTCTGCAGAAATGTGGTTGTGGGTACTCCAGCTTCCTCCTACAGAACAAAGATGTGCATGGATATACAGAAGTAGCCCCAGACTCACATGCAGGTTGGTTATCACCAGCATGTGTGCTACATGCCGTAAGTGGTAAATTTGCAGTGCCACATGGTCTAATATACTGTTTTACAGTATGTTACAATATTCCAGAAGTAATAATTGATTAGTTCCAGGAAGAAAGGACCTAATCTCTGTTTATCTGCAAACATTTGCTTTGCTGATCTTTCTGTTAACAAGAAGTGAAACTTACTTTTTTTTCCAGCTTTGACCCAAAGCTTTGTAAATAGGGGAAAGTGAAAAGAGAATTTTCCAAGAGGGCATAAATAAATGATCACAACCTCTGGCAAACTTAGACTACATTAAATTCAAGTAAACAGAGCTGATTCAAAAGAAAAGACGACATATGCGTGCCGCTTTATCACTCCTCTGCGTGTGATTAATGAGCTGTGGGAGTGCTTTTGATGTAACATCTAAACCTGTCAGGTATCATCACCAGCGCTGCCTGCTCGTGCTGCCATGACTTGAAAGACTAAAACAGTTTCAATCTCAACAGATGAAGCAGCTGACGGTGCTTTTCAGACAAGGTCAACATGTTACTGTGTCTGATATGTTGTGTTTTGTGGCTTTTACAGGGGAATTTTTCCAGACCGAGTGACTGACACTGTCTGCTGGAGGAATGTCACAGTCATCCATAAATATCTTTCTCATGTTCTCCGTCTGCTCAGTGTGGACAATGCCTGACACACACAGACAGAAATAGCCCTCACGGCCCAGAGCCTTAATATTAATGGCTTATAGGGGCTTTGTTGTCTCGGCTGGTTAGACAATTATTATTATGAAATGGAGTGCTGGAGAGACAGATGATCTGAGTGATGGAAAGAAGACAAGGTGCGTTAGCATTTTACGCAATGGCATAATGTCTGTGGAATCTGGAAAATGATTGGTCTTCAACTGGAATGGAAACTCAGTCTATCAGTATAATCAAGGAGCTGTGGCAGCATCACCAGCTTCATCAGCTGCTTTATTGTGAGTCATAAAGAGCCACAGTACCACTAAAGTACAAACCAGTAACTGAAAAGTTCTTAAAAAGTTTTCGAGGCATCGAAATGCTGACAAAATAAGGTAGATCTATTAACAGCATGCAGACAGACATCGGCATGATGGGCTTTTAGGCTTGTTGTTTGTCTGTATATTCCTATTCTCATGAAGTCACAGACCATGTCAACTGAAGGCAGCAAACAACTGACATCCGTGGTTATGCAATTGTGGCTTGACAAGGCAAAAAATAAAGCAGCGGATGCTTTCAGCGGAAAACATATTTTTCATTCACAGTGCTGATGGTAAGCCAGTAATCAGAGTGTATGTAATGTGCTGTGTTGGGCAGAAAAACTACACAAACACAGCTTGTATAGGATTGACTTTAACAGTTGATTTCACAAGGATTGTATTCATAACAGTGACAGCACATGTTAATAGACACCAATGTACCAGAAATATAAGGTGCAAACATTATAGCAGAACTGCTAATTTACATCTGTAGTCCCGGAGCAGGTCGCATAAGAACTTTATAATAAACAAAGACATGTAGCTGTGAGCCTTGTGTAACTTGATACTGCTAGAAATCATGCTGGACTAAAACGGATGCTGTGGATTAAGAGAATATTCAGCAGAAAATCCAAACCATACACCTCCACGCTCCAGTATACTGACTATAACCTTGTGATCTGAGATGTATTGAATTAACTTGATGTCTATTTCTGGAAAGGTAATGTTGAATCAGCTCCTCGCTTTTATTGTAAGATGATATTTTGTCTTATCTCCTCTCTGACTCCCTGAAGAAGTGAACCGTAACGGTACAGTTGAGGATCTCTCATGCTACACTTGAACCTGTGCTTATACAGCTTCTGCTCTCATTGTCCACCCCATATTTGTTGTCAGTATATCACAAAGACATCAGGTGTAAACACGACTTTCTTCTTAATGAATGGGTTGGTCTGTGTGACTCTGATGCTGGTGTTATTTGACGTAAACATGGATTGATTTTTTTTTTTTCAAAGATGGTTGTGACACATTTTTCTCCCTCAACCCCGCGAACACAAAAGACAATTGTAATAAAAATAAAATGCAACAAAAGCGGAATAAACCGGCCGGTGAATTCTGCAGTGCGCCCTGCGTGGTTCGTCAAGCTCTACAGTGGCGTAAAACAAGACGAACGTGAGGATGGTAATGACGTCAATGTGGAGCCAGGAGCGGGGAGGGCAGGAGCCAGAGAGAGAGAGAGACGGAGAGAGTTTGTGCAGTTGCTGCAGCATCACTCACAGCAGCGCGTAAGTGCAGCGAGGAGTCCAGCCTCGACTCACGCAGCCGATTAAAAAAGAAACCATCCAGAACAGTCCGCCGGACTTAACCGCAGCTTCCTGGAGAAAAAAGCGACAGATATCTGCGTTTTCTGCGCCCCGCTAGAGTGGAAGAGAAAGACTTTTACTCATTTTTTTAAAAACCCAAAACACGCAAGGGAATGCCATCGATAAATATGAAACTGGAGATGGTGACCATCATCGCCTGCGAAGTAGATATTGAGGTGTTTACATCAGATAAAATGCAGGTACGGTTCACCCATAAAAAATGCACGTTGAAATGAAGCCTGCTTTTTGCGGTGTGGTTGTGCAGCAGTTTGCTCGGGGCGACTGCATGCTGCCCCTGTAGAAGCGCATGAATGTCTTGGGTGACGTTGAATGCAGCCCTTCCTCAGACGAGGATTTTTATCAATGGGAGCCGCATCTCGGGGAGACGCACGCGCCGCGCGTGCACGCCGCAGTGATTGACGCTGAATGAATTGCAAAAATTGCTGAAAAATGCACGAATGTTTTTTTTTTAAGGAATCATTGTGTATGCGTCAGTGTGTGTGTGTCAGGCTTCAGATAGACGGCAATTATAAGATGAGGCTCGCAAGGCGATATTGGAATGGGGTGTGATGAAGTGGATTGTCCATGCAAGACACATGTATGGAAATAAGCGAGGCGATGTTTAGACGCAGTGGCGAACAGGCTGTCTTGTACCCCCCCCCCTCCTGTTTTATCTCTGGCCTTACAGCAGCATTGCAGGTACATCAGGTTAAACGTGATGCCGGAAAAAAATATTAAAAAAACTCGGCGAACATGAATAAACATGCAGTGGCATAAAAAAATCCTGGTATAAGTGATTGAAATTGATGCCCTAGGAAATGATAATGGAAGGGGGGGGGGCTAATAGTTACAATTAGATTTGCCTTTGAGTACATTTGTGTCACTATAAATTCAGTATTGCACCCCCTATGGCAGTGTTTTTCTAAAAGCCCTCAGAACTGGGGTGGGCAATTTATTTTCCCAAGGGCCCACGTGAAACACTGGTGGAGGTATGCACCAATACTCTAATAGTGATATATAATTAATACTAAGCTGAAGTCAATTCTGCTCAGTTCTGTTGTGGTGTGGCACTCCATAACAGCTCCAGTTTCTCAGTTGGGCCCTTAGGGAAAATCAGCTGCCCACCCCTGCCTTGGGACACATCAGATACAGGTATTTGATAAACTGTGGGTCAGGAAAGCAGTTGCAATCAGATGAGTTCAAAATGAGCTTCAGGACCCCACCTTTGGCACCACAACATGCCAAGTTTGAGGCTTAAAAGGCTATGCAGATGGTCGGCCAAAGCTTGGCTCACCCGCTAAACCCTTTGGAAATTCCATGTCAGAATATATTCCCTCACCTGCTGCCTGCATGTCTGCTTGTCTGATCTGACTCATCACCAAAAATGACTGAAATACGAAAAGGGTGAAGGAATTCAAAATAAAGTAGCAGTATAAGGGGCTGTAGTGCAGCCTGGAGGTATAAGGACTTATCTGGCCTACAAACTTCAAATAATCCCTCTGTGGTTCTCACACTTAAGTGCTGTTGTGCTCTGGTGATATAGGCTAATTTTCTACCCTACAGAAGCTCAAATCTCAGTCACCACACCCAGCTTATAGACCATTAATTTTTTTTATTCATTCATTTATTTATTAGCAGTTTAATGTTTATCACTAACCTTCCCAAGCTATTCCAGTAACATGTACATAGGTGGATTGTTGAAGTTTCATTTCCATCTCTTAATGATGTTGTTGTGCTTGTTTGCTCCTGTTTTATGCTGTAAATATGTAACACAAAAAAACAGTCCCTGTTGACAACTGACTCATCCTATGGTCTGTGGCCCCTAGCTAGCCAGGCAGCTGCTGTGATTGCTCCCAGGTCTGACAGTTTCTAAACCACTGCAGACCAGCCAAGGTGAAAGACACCAATGTATCACCCTGCAGTTGTTCTCCAATTATAGGAGATTCAAATTTCCCTAGGGGATGTTAGAGTAAGAAAAACGACTGACGAGCTTCACCGTGGAACCTCTAAAGTGTTGATTATTTAGGATTTCGACTCACCCGTGACCTAATGTCTCTCAATTTATTGTACAGTTCATGATTGTGTGTTTCAAGGGGAGTCTAGGGTTGGATGTGTCATTTCTTTCGATGTGAAAAACCTTCATTAAAACCTGCTGCTCCTTTAGATCGTCCGTCCTCCTCTGACAGGCTAGACACAGACAGGGGCAGGCCAGTCTGATCAGAGGACAGTCTTCACTAAACCTTCCTGTCAAACCGCTCTTATCAGCCCACCTCTCACAGACTCCGCCAAAGAAAAGGGGGGTATGTGCACAATTAAAACAGCAGACAGAGGACTGAATAGCACAAAGAACACTAGTAATCCTGGTTTCTAGTGCACTGAGAGTGATGGAGAGCACAGAAGAAGAGGGCAGATTAAAGATGGGCACGTGGGGAGCACGCTCAGATTGAACCCACCTCCCCGTCAGTCTATTCTTGTTTTTTTTATTATCATTTAACCAGATCTGAGCCTGTCTGAGGCCCATGTTTTTATTACTATGCCTAAATCTGTAGATGACAGATAATAATCGGAATGCTGTTTTGTTCCAAAGCACTTTGGGTGAACTTAAGTGGATTGATGCTATTTATAGACCAGTCAAGGAAAGATTAAGCAGTGTTGGTGTTTGAAAGGGGAACATGAAGAAAAACAAGTGAGTGCTTTGACATGGTTGAAAACGCCGCGGCTCGGGTCTTTGCTGATTACATCATTAATGAGACAGACTGAGAGGCTACGCACAGGGTAGGTTGTTGTCATAATAATGGGAAGGCTGATGGTGTAGAAGGCTCTCTTTTTTCCAGAAAGTGCTTGGGATCCATTTTAGATTAAACAAAAGGACTGTTGATGTGAAGTTCGGCAAGGCCGGAGGTGCAGGTTGACTGCATGCACACCTCATGTCATTACCTGCAGAATGTACCAGCATAAGCAGATGACAGCACGGGACACATTTTGAAGGTCGTAGCATGTTTTGGCATGCTGTGAGTGTATTTTAGGACAAAGCTTGCCTTTTCAGTTACAGTTACCATGCATGCTTGATTTGATGTTGACACTTTCATGTAATTTTTTTTTAAAATATCCACTTGCACTTTCATATAGGTGTAAATAGATAATGCGCGCCTGTCCACCTGCTCTTTCTCTTGACAAGTTCGTCTCTGGTTTCACTCAGTCGCAAAATATGTGTGTGTTGTTTCTTTCTTTTTTTTGGAGGGTGGGTGGGCGTTAATTATGATGCCTATGTAGTGCTTTACACATTTGCCTAACAACCAAAAGATGTCCGCTTTGATCCCAGGAGAAGACACAAATCCCTGTTGGGATGTGTCAGGAAGGGTATCCGGTGTAGAAATCTGGCAAATCGAACATGCCGAGCTACTCACTGAGGCGACCCCTTGTGAGTAAGGGAGCAGCCGAAAGTATATTTATGATATGTTTAACACATCAGTGTTGCTGGAGAAAACAGCATTTTGACATCATGACCTCTTCACACTTACAGCTCCATCGGTTCTCCCGACAGTCAGACCCGCCTCATCATGAAAACAGCACACAGAGGCTACACTGCAAACCACCAAGTACAGCTATTTTCGACTTATGCCTGATTTCCCCCACACAGAAGACTCTAGTAACACTGACACACTCACACACTCCAACCACAACAGTGAGTCAGCGGACTCGCAGGCCTACAGACAAACATCTCTGTCAGCAAACACAAACAGCACCTCGCAGAGGACACTGGGAGAATTCTCCATCCACCTGGGTCACTTTCCATTTGTCCCGTCGACTGTCTGTCTTTCTGCCCGTCTCTCACTTCCCTGCGTCTGTTCTCACGCTTTGCTGTTGCAGAAACCGCGCTGGTTATGAGGAAGGAGACGAGATCTGATGACTAATCTGCGCTTTTGTTGTTCAGCAAAACTGAAGAGTGATTTTGCTGACGTCTGTGATGTTTTCATTCTTTCCCGCTGTCTTTTTTTAATGTGCTACGTTACATAACATGTTGTCATCGCGCTTCATTTAGGAAGTTTATTTTAAGCATATAAACAGCACAGGAAGGTAAAAAGCAATATACTAGACCATAGTTTTATATAGAGATATTTTCTATCCTTTGCTTAAACCCTAACTATATAAGTATATATGTGTGTGTGTGTGTGTGTGTGTGTGTGTGTGTCCCAGGCCTCTGGTAGAGGACCTGAGCTTGAAGGGTAAAGATTGCCCGAAGGGTGAGTGTGGAATTTTTTTTATATAGGCCTTATGTACAATATAGCAGAGTGAAGATAAAAATATACATGTATCAGTCCCACTTAGACATTTGGCCTTTTGTTTTAATATTCTAGGGAAATACCACTGACAGAGCTCTTAGTGCATACCGAATAACCATGCATTAGATTTGAGCGTTCATGTTATCTTAGACTCACATTTAAAAACATTGTTGTGATGCTGCCAGACCAGGTGTTTGTGTAAGGCAAGAGGCAGAGAAGCAACAGGAGGGTAGGGTAGGGAAGGCAGAATGGATGTAGACATCGGCAGTATCATTTTCTGTGCTGGTAGGAAACTAGATCTGCATATTGGCAGGGTTGAGCGATCCTGGGTCTGAGCAGTGGGCTCAGGTGTGCCTGTTCCCCCCACTCTGGGCACTGGGCAGGCGGCATTCACATTTGCCTGAAACCCTAGATAAGTGCTCCAGCTCAGGTGTCAGCTAAAGGTTAGTGCTGTGTCCGTTAGGGTGACGTAGAACAAAGGACATGCTCCTGGCTTGGGTGTCTGGTTACCATGTAGCCAAGATGACATGACTGTGTGATAAGATTAGATGCAAAATAAAAAAGGTCTTGCAATGGAATGTAGGGGCTCCCAATTTACTTACCGAGGACAAAGAGTTCGGAAACGGCATCATGCAGTGACTGGTCTTTGTTATTGAAGGTTCTTGTGGAACATAATTTTCTTGTCAGAATTTCCAATTAGATTTCCTGTCTCAGAAAAATGGCTGTGAGAATGCAAGGGACTGAAAAAGCAACATCAAGCCAATTACTAAGGAAAAACACAGCAAGAGTTTTACATACCCTGCAGTCTATGGAGTATACACTGCACTGCACTGTGAAAGCTAAGGGCAAAAACTAATAATATTAAGTATAGAGCTGTGTGTTTATCCATATGCGGCACATAGATTAATAGATTATGCATTCAATTGTATATCCTAAAATAAACACACTTGTGAGTCTCAGTTTCTAAAAGCAAGTACATTTTTCTTTTTGTGCAATTTTGCTTTTAGTTATATAACGCCAAATCCCAGCAACAGTGGCCTCAAGGGAACTTATATTGTAAGGTAAAGACCCTACAATAGTAAAAAGAAAACCTCAACAATCAAACAACGCTCTTTGAGGAAGAACTTGGTGACAGAGGGAAGGAAGAACTCCCTGTTAACAGGAAGAAGCTTCCGGTAGAACCAGTCTCAAGGAGGAGCAGCCATCTGCTGAGACCAGTAAATCAAACACTGTGGAGTTTTGGGACTTTCGGTGTCTTAATATAAGGAATTTGACATGTAATTGTAAACTGTTAGGGCCATGAAAGTTTCTCTCCTGTTTCAGAGCAATTCATAAGGAATTAAAAGTACATTGGTAGATATGTGATGCGTCTAGGGTCATGCTTTTACCATTTTGAATCACTGTCCATAATATTTCTGCAACAACACATGGTGATGTAACTGTGCAGCATGCTCTTGCCTTTGTTTCTGCACTGCTTAATCATCACTAGAGATGCTGTATCACCACAGAGTAATGCACTGATTGCCACCAGAGATGTTGAAAGAGGGTAAAATGCAAGAGTGAGCAGTAGGAAGCGAGAGTGGTGAGCTCATTTGTCTGTACTCTGCGGCCTGAGTTAAGGACTGTTGGTGTGGCATCTTTTAGCCACCTTATGTAATGTTGTGTAACTCTCTGGATTATCCTCACCTTAAAAGCGTACGGATCTGCGTGCGAGCCAACTAGAAATTTTATGCGTGTGCTTGTATCACCATCTGTGTGTTCTGCCTAAATGGAGCTGAAGAGGAAAAGCTCCAGCTTCGATAAAAAATCGTTTTAAAAAAACCCGTAATGACCACGTTGGCGGTAATAGGATTAATGAGTCTCCCTGTGCTATAAACTGATTTCTAGCTCCCTGTCGTGGACACGTTGTGCCCTTGGCAGTGGCAGCATAGCACTGCAGCGTTGGGCCCTGTCAATTCAGCTCATTGCTCAAGGTATTTATTCACCTGTATAACACTTGGCCCATTCACATGCCTTCCCAGTGTTTTCAGAGCCGTCACAATGAAGACAAAGTTGTTAATCACAGATTGTTCTCACTGTTTTGTAATACTAAGGATTTGCTGCTATGCTAATGTTAATGGCTGATTTGAGGAAAGCTGTGATTCCCTATGTTGGTACAGGTCACTGCACACACACAAACACACACGCACAATCTTTATCCGGAGTTTATCCAGTGATACTGAGTCTGATTTTTTTCTCTCTGACACATTACCTAATCCTAAGTAGTCACAAGCTAACAGTAGCTTACAATGTTTTATATTGCTAAAACACTAACCCCTAACCTCCAGGCTGAATGTAGCCATAACAGCCAACAGAAACCACTGAGCACCTTAAAATACACTCGAGTTATAATTTGTATGCGGCATGTTACAAGCGTATTGTAAAATACTCAAGTACTTTATGTTTCAGTTCAGGGCTTTTACGTTGGTTTTTGGAAACTCTCTGGTGTTTATTTATTTAGGACCGTGCATGTTAATGAACATAAATGTAAAATAAATTACATGTATGTAAACATGCCAGATTATAGCCAAGGGCTAATTTCCATCTGTTGTCCATAAAACATTAAAAAATAGACATAATTATTCATAAAAAATTCATAATTCATTTATAATAAAAACTCCATCACCAAACTCACACATATCATTCTATTCCCAAATAAAACATTAAAACTATACAACTCATACATGATCACACACTTGATTTGTCCATAACCAGTTTTTAACCTGTGCCTTAAACAAGTTGAATGTCGAGCATTCTCTAATGGATCGGGGAAGACTGATCCACAGATGGCCACCCTGGACAGAAAGGACGTTCTGCCCAAATGCTGTCCGTCTGTGGGGAATAAACAAGTCTCCTCGGGTTGTAGCTCGAGTGGTCCTGTCTGAGCTTTCTTTATGCCTAATGAACTGCTTTAGTGGTGGTGGAGCAAGGGAGTGTAAGACTTTATATATTAAACACACTCTTTTAAGTTTCACTAAGTTATTGAAGTTCAGTAATTTATGTTATGTGTTGGATTTTGGCTCTTTTGGGGGAGCACTAGTTTGCACACCTCTCCATCAAGCATGTAAAACAATACTAGACAGAAAATGAATTGATGTTGATCGCATTGCTCATAAATATTTAAACAGTTAATATATGAAGTATTTCTTTATGCAGTTTATTGAACTATTTATGCCAATGAAGCCGTGTTGAGCTCATTCATGAACTTCAATTCAATTCAATTTTATTTGTACACAACTCAACAACAGTCGCCTCGAAACACTTTATATTGTAAGGTAGACCCTACAATAATACATACAGAGAAAAACCCAATAATCATATGACCCCCTATGAGCAAACACTTTGGCGACAGTGGGAAGGAAAAACTCCCTTTTAACAGGAAGTAACCTCTGGCAGAACCAGGCTCAGGGAGGGGCGGGGCCATCTGCCGTGACCGGTTGGGGTGAGAGAAGGAAGACAGTAACTTACATATACATATAGATACATATATATATATATATATGTGTGTGCATATTTTTATCTATCTATCTGTATATATATAGATATCTATATGTATATGAACGTGTCTGGACATAAAGGGTTTTTTTTTTTTGCTTCTGTAAGGCTTCTTGTTTCTGTTTGTAGTTTGCTTATAGGATTAATGGATCAAGCTTGAGTAAGTAGTCTCTGGTAAGAGTAAAACAGAGGTAGCATTTTTACAAAATGCAGTCTCAAAACCCACTGGCTAACATCTGAAGCTTTTAAAAATGTCTCTTCCATTGTAAACAAAGATCAGGAAACCGTGGCGAATGATTTTTGCTGTATACAATGGAAGCTGCAAATGTTGGCAGTTATCCCCACAGGTAAAGTCATCAGATAATAGCAGATGGGTTCCCAGATTGCCAGTTAACTAAATTTCTCAAAGAAGCTGGAAAAAAAGTGGTGGTAAAATTTAGCGGATATGTACAATTAGAATCTACGTTTAATAAAGTCACTTCCAAGCCATTTGAGTTATTGACTTTCAGTTTTTTAAACAAAGAGATAAACTATTATGTAGTTTACAGATGTTTCATTGAAGTTAGAAGATTTTCAAAGTCCTGCCTTTACTTTAATACTAATGTGAACATGGCTAGAACAATTATCAGTAATCTGAGATGGAAAAAAGGGTGACTAACGAGGTGTAATAAATAATTTCCCTTTATTTAGACGCTATATGAGGAGTAGATAATGGATGTTAGTGGTCCTGCACAATAAATGAAACTTAAAAACCTAGAAAACTCAAGAAATCCTCTTTGTAATTTGAGTTTTTATTTTATTTTATAATTTTTTTTACTGTGATTTCTCTAAAATCCGCCACTTGAAGGGTCTTCTATATTTTAAATATAATACATATTCAACTGGAAAGCTATTAGAGAAAGTATACTGGAACAGAAATGCATGCAGGTACAGTTATTTTTCGTCCAGCGCCGTCTGTTATCTCTCCAATCAGATCTTCCTACCTTGTTCGTCCTCATTACATTGGTTCCAGTTTGGTCCTTTAGGGAGGACAGTAATTAAAAACAATTGTCTACACGCTTAAGAAATGAATTTTCTTAATTATTCCAGCATTATCTATTTTTAGTGTAACACCATCCCCCACTCACCCAGAAGCTCTGTGGCCTAGTTTGTTGATTTTCACCCAAATCCAATTCAAGCGTGAGGGTCTGGATTAGACTGTGTTAAAGCTCGGCACGTGTCGCAGAGAAAGCTGAGTAATTCCCCAAAGGAAGGGGGAAAAAAACAAAACCCTTCTTCACGTCCCAATTAGGTTTGGTTAATCTTTTCATTTTGATCCAAAACGCCAAATGGTGTAATTCAACATGGAACTGAACAAGCTTGTGGATTACAGTCATGGATTGTGCTCTGAGTGCCAGGGTGATTGAAATACTGTACAGGATTAAATGGGAAACCAGATAAAAATGGAGCATTGTGGCCCAGTCAGTCAATTTAAATCAAGGAAATCTCAGATAAACTTGTTGGAAATGGGGCGCGTGGGCCTGCTAATGTGCATTTTTAACATTGTGAAAGGGTGAATTTGAACTGAAACGACATTTTTCATCTAAACCTAAAGTTGTCTAAGGCTAGGGTTAAATTTAACCAAATCCTCTTTCATTGTAGTTTTTATTATTATGTGTTAGTTTAATTTACCCTCCAACCAGGGTTGTTATAGTTATGCTGCTCTATTATTTTCTCGACCATTATTGTCTATCTGAAGAATCCTGAGAAACGGTTTCTGGCCAAGCATCAATCCAAATAACCCTTAATTTAAATGCTGTTATTGTAATTTTATTTGTCTACTATTAAAGGTCCAAAATTGCTACAGACGAATATCAAATGCCTTTTCTGCGTTACCTATTATTTTGAAAATAATTCATTATATTTGTGCGTGCGTGATGCATTTTCAGGCATCATCAAAGAAATAATGGAACATGTAGCTGTGTTGCAGATGATGCTACTCGCTGGTTCCCGGCAGTGACAGCAAACTAACAGCTAAATAAATGGACCTTATGTAACTCTATAAACACAATGAGCTGACAAACACAACAATAAAAAGTGACAGCGTGTAGGCGCTTTTGTGAAAACATCGCAATTTGAACACAGCTTGCTGAGAATACATTCCAGTATTTGTCCAGTGTGTCTGAAATCGTTTATCCGTCAGTAAGAACAGGAAGAACCTGCAGGTCTGCTGAGCGTTAGTGCTGTTTACATATTAAAGAAACTTAATCTCCCTTTTACATAAGACGGGAAAACACTTCAAGTCACAGTCATCTGATACTTGACCAGTTCATTAGGTAGAGAAGGTGTGAAGTAGATCCTGTGGGTTTTTTTTCTCTAACCAGCTTCCTGTTTCTCTCAGCACTGCTCTTTAAATTACTACTTTCTTTTGTTCTGCCACCGAAAACCATGTTGACATTTCCCAGTAAACTTGCACACCTCATCCCTATGCTGTCTGATCTTTTTTTTGAGCTTGCTGCTGTGAGCATGCACACAGTTATGTCCTTTTGCCACTGCGATGACAGCCTTCCCTTTACAGTCAGGAGCATAACTACCCTATTAACCCAAGGGGGAAGCTTCTGAAAGGAAGGCCCTGGAGAAACTGCAAGAGAGGTTGCAGCTTACTAGCAAGCTTAGTGTCTTTTTATGTTGGTGTCTTTTGTGCTAGTTTGCAGTTGTGCCTGCCTCTTTGTTGGATCTCCTGTATGTATCTTCCCCCCTCCACAGACAGTTCCTGAACTGCAGCTTTTGATTGCAGATCTTTTTATGTGTACGCTAATTATGGTTAATATTACGTAATGCAAGAATGTAATCATATGTAAAAGCTAATTTCCATTTTCCCACTTTATACTAGTAGAAGCATTCAAGAGGACCTTTTCAAGTGTATTTTTAAAGGCCGTCTTGCTGCTGGAAGCATGAAATCATTTATATGTATGAGGAAATAAAATTCAGATTAAAATAATATCTATAGCTTTTTAGTGAAAACAAGTAAAAACTAAGATCATGCAATTATACAATAAAATACTTACTTGCAAATAAATCTGCGAGTTGTCCAGCACGCTTGCATGCACACGTGGAGGTCGTAAAGATGGCAATTGTTCTGTCAAAAATGTTGAAATAAAGGCACTATTAAGTTAAGAGGTTGCCATCATTAAAAATGCCTAACCTGATAATGACCTTCAAAATGAAGTCCATGAAGACTGTGCTATAACACAATTATAAAAAATGTTCATAAATTCACAGAAAATTTTGATTATTTTATTTTTTACTGTGGACTTACTGTAAATAATCACTATTATTTAATTATTTTTTGTGTAGTGTGAATGGCAATTGGGGGATGGAGGCCTCTTTCAATAGGAAAAGCTGTAAAACATGAAAATACAGTTAAAAGGTAAAAATCTGTGCAGTCCTTCCAATTTTCAAAGTTGTCCAGTGGGCCTGTTTGGAGTCCTTGCAGGGCCGGTTCTGGTCTGTGGGCCTTATGTTTGACACCCCTGGCCTAAAGATTAAAAAAGAAAATACAAATATATGCAAAAAAACTAAGAGCCAAACGGAAAATACTTGACAAATAAGTTCAGAAACTCATAACTCAGGGTCCAAAAAACAAGGACCATGACAGGTTCAGCTTGAATGTTGTGACAGACTAGCTCTGTTACGCAACAACTGGGCAGAAGCAAAATCAAGGACAGGAAAGTAAGGGAATCTGGCTCGTGGAGCTATAGCTCGGGTGTTACACAAAGGTGACATGGAGAAATGTGCGGTCTACACCAAAGACTCTACACACACTGGAATTCTCCCGTGAGCAACAGCCTTATTATAAACAGCAGCAAATTTTATGTTCTGAAGCAATTCAGTATCCAGCTTGTTCTTATTTTCAGGTGTGTTTGTTTTTTTGGAGGTGTGAAGGTTGGTTTTTTTTTAATCTTCTGTGTTGAGAATGAAAAACAGGACGTGCTGTTCGCTTCTTCTCCCTCACCTGTTGTCCTTCGGGCTCTCACAGGACACAGAGTACTGGTAGGATTTTGTGCGGTTAAAAGCGGTCGTCCTTCAGCTGTGCTTAGAGACGAATGGCGCTGCCCAATTATTTTATTATGCAGACTTCCCTGTGCGTGAGTGTATAGTAGGCGTATTGTATTTGTGTGGGTACCTACAGCTGTGGAAACACAGTGAAGAATCATGAACGCTTTGTCTACATCACCCACAGGCTTGCTCAATTGCTCTCTGTATCTCTCTCACAAACACACACTACACAAGGGAACAAAGGGAGTAGGTCACCACAGGGAACATTGCGATGGCAGATGAGCAGGGCACTTTTCAGCCACATGTAACTCAACAACCCCTCTCTTCTTCCTCGCTTCCCCTCGTCTTCCTCCTCTCATTTCTTTAGCATGTTTGCACATAGAGGCCACATAAATTAGTGATCAGCACGCTCACTTGTTACGCACCAATCAGTCGTGGGTTTATCAGCGCTGGCATATGGTGGTGTAAAACAAACATTGCCTGCTATTATGGAACATGATCTCAGAGCTTTCCCACGTCTTTGCACATGCCAAAATATCAATTTGGATTAAGGAAGTCACCACTGTGTGTGTGGGTGTGTGTGTGTGTGTGCCTCTGTGTATGTAAATGATAATCTTATCAGTTTTACACATGGAGTTTTGATGACATCTGAGTCATAGAAGCTGGCCGAGGCTCATGGAAAATTCACAGTGTGAATAAGGGCTGAGGCGGGCTCTACAGAGAGGTTCAACAAGTGTCTTTGTTGTTATACTCAAGTCACGATTACACCAAAATCAGGAGCAACTGTAACAAACAATAGAAATGTAAAATGCTCTGAAATGTAAATCAAGATCTTGCAATACAAATGCTACCAACCTCCCACCCCCAGTTTACTCATAACCAACAAACGTGTCTCTTATGATAAACACCAACTGTGACTCATGAGTCTGTCTTCAGTCAATTTCCTTTAGCTATATGACGCTTGAAAGCTTTTTTAAGGTGACTGCTTCAGTCTTTTCATTTTAGTCACTGCATCGTTAATATCTTAATTTAGTGCGAGCATGCTCGCCAGCATCTTTTCCTTTTTAGCTCAGATAAACCAAATGTACACCATCTGATCAGTAATAGGAAAACAGAGTTAAGAAGAAGCTAGGAAATTGTACTGAACAAATGCTTCCCTCAAGCATTCGCCTTGAGGGAAGAAAAAACTTCAAGTGAATGCTAATTTTGTTTTACACCTGCTGAATGTGTAAGCAGCTGTTTCCTAACATGCTTTCCATAGTGTAGGCTGTAAACAGTTTAGTAACAAGTTAGGTTTGAAGCTTTTTTTGCTCGTCTAAAGTGACCACAAAAGCCGGTCCATGTGGATTTGTTCCATTGTTCATTTATTAAATATAAAATTCAAATTTAAAACAAAATCTGTCGTGCTCACATGCAAATATTAAGGAACCTGAAAACAAGATTTAACAAATTGAAAGGTGAGACCATTTAGGCCTCAGTCATACAGCCCTAGAGGCCGATCAGTGACCCAGTAGCAACTGGTTGCTAAGGAATTCAACTCAGTTCACTTCAATTTTGCCATCCATAATCCAGTGTTGAGATCCCCTCCCAGAAGCCTTGACGCCCACTCACAGCCTGGGCCATTTGACCTCAGTAAATCACATGATAGGGTGGGGCTAGGTTTCACAATGGGTTCACCTGAAACCTTGGCTGATTGTGACCCACACCCATTTTCACACCTGGGGTTCGTGTGATTAATCAGAGGATCAATAGGGGGGTCCATGACCCTCTTGGTGACACTCCACTAGGGTTTAAAATCTGGGACTCTCTACCAGTTGCTTTTAGAACTGAAGAAGCTTCTCGGATGAAAGGTGAAACATCTTTAAGAAATCTTTTCTTTTCTTTTAAAGCTCTTTAGGCTACGATGACCTGGAGGACTGAGAACCTTCACAGACAACTCAATTCACTTTTATTTATATAGCGCCAAATCACAACATTTGCGTCAAGCCTCTTTATGTTGTAAGGTAAAGACCCTACAATGCAAAACAGAAAACAGAGAAAACCTTAACAATTATATGACCCCCTATGAGCAAGCACTTTGGTGACAGTGGGAAGGAAAAACTCCCTTTTAACAGGACGAAACCTTCAGCAGGACCAGACTCAGGGAGGGCAATACGTGGTTGGGGGTGAAGGAAGCAAGACAGGACAAAGACATGACGTGGAAGAGAGCCAGAGTTTAATAATAACTAATAATTAAGTGCAGACAGGTGTATAAACACAACTGAAGAAGAAACACACAATGCATCAACCCCCAGCACCGTAGACTTATTGCAGAATACTATGCAAAGTATGGGCAACTGCAGCAATCTGATAGCATCCAGAGCTATCACTAGGAAGGTTTTATGCCTCTTTGCCTGCATCATTCATGAGAAATTCAGGGAAAACACATTTTTCCCTAGGCCTCTGTAATTAGGTTTTAGTATTTCACTTATGTAAAACTGAGTGGCTCACAAGAGACAGATGGATTTATAAATCTCCGTTATTAGGATTACTATGTACCCTCTCTAATGCAATATGTAATATGAGAAGTAACATCTTGACATGTTGCTTCTCCTGCTATTTATGCACAACTTTGAGCGTAGAGCATTCATATTAAATCAACATACTTAACTCCCAGTTCTCCCATTATATTTAGCGATAAGCATGCTCTTCAATCTCCTCTGGCTTTGAGGGATTTTTGCATTTTAATTGCTTAAGTTTCACTTAAAAGGAGTCAAGATATTCACACATTCCTAACTTGACCTCTTTTCCTAGCGTCTTAAGTACGCACCTTGTTTGGTGAAGTCCAAATCTGACTAAAAATGGTATCACATGGCCTGTAGGTGAAGTCACTTCTGATGTTAAGCCAGCTACCCAGAGGGGTTCAGCAACAGAAGACCTGATGCACTTACATGGGGAGAAGACATGAAAATAAAACAAGAGGGGAAAGGGGGGAGGATTAGGAGTAAAAGCGCTAATCTTCTTTTTTATTTTCCTCCAAATTGTTTGACCACAGTGAACAGCACACTGCAGCATGATGGGAGCTGACAGCTTGCTGAATCATTTAGAGCTGTGCATGTGTCAGATAGTGTGATTATGTGATTTCTCTACAGAGAGGCCCATATTATAAAGCATATATATTTACTGTGTCAACAGAAAACCAAGGCACTGAGATATAGCAGCTATATATTAATACAAATGCATGATGGCCTTACTGATCATTATTAAGTGTTTACTTTACTGTGAACTGATTAGTCACTTAGTAATTAATCGATCATTTAGGTAGAAATGCCAATGATTTGAGTCAGTCTAAGGAGCTTGGAAAGAAAAGCGTCTGGACTTGTTTAAGTTGCTTGAAGACGTTTCACCTCTCATCCGAGAAGCTTCTTCAGTTCTAAGGGTCAAATGGTGGAGAGTCCCAGATTTAAACCCAGTGGGAGTTTCCCCCCAAAGAGGGACAAAAGGACCCCCTGATGATCCTCTACTTAATCACATATGTGATTAAGTAGAGGATCACCTTAGACTACGATGACCTGGATGACTGAGAACCTTCACAGACAATGATTTGAGTCAATTTCAGCATCTTGATCCAGATGTTCAGATGTTTGTGTCTTGCGTTATAGTAAAAAGATGTTTTATTTAAAAACATCTTTTTTAGACCGAAAAAACTGAATAAAAATGAATGAAAACAGTTATTTTTTATGTGAATATGGACATTTTAGCATGTCAGTGCTGTGTTTGCAGCTTGACTTTAATTTATGATACCCAGACTTTTATGTGTTGCTCGTAGTTTGATTACATACAGTGTGAAAGTGTTAATATTTTTGCATTAAATGTCAAACAAGGCCAGATGAATATGTGCCAGATTCTGGCAAGTGTTCTCCAATAAGACACAGGGCTGAAACGACACGCAGAGAGAGCCCAGAACTCATCCCGGTGTGCTGAGTGTGCAGATTATAGGTGTATCCTGTCACTTAGGTGTCACTAATGTACAGAGGCAGATCTCACAGCCGACATGCTGCCTGTATTCCTTCAGGTAACGCTCACCTTTTCCATCCTGGTGATAGCTGCTGTGTCAGCTCAACAAGGAAAGTGCTGTGGGACTATTTTATTTAGTTTCTAGCTTCCACTGACAGAAGAAAAATTCAGCTCAGATAAAAATCTGTCAGACAATAACAGAAATGGGCGCTGACTTGAGAGCAGCGTTTACCAGTAGACATTGGCACCACTGATTGCAAACACGTGGCTCTTAAGACACTTGATTAAAGTAAAAGCAAACGGCCATATCCACATACTTAACTATGGCTTTGCGTTAACTTTAACTCTTTAAGTATTAAGTAGAAATGTTTTTGTAATGGCCGCTTTACCCAAGTTGAGCACAAGAACTACATTAAAGATGTAAAGGCCCTGTGAACCTGTACTGGCAGAAGACCACATTCAGTCGATCATCCTTCTTCCTTCTCAAAAGAGGGTCTAGTTTGATAGTCATTGTTGGAAGGATTCAAAGAGTAGCACTACTGATTATTCAGAAACGAGCTCCCCTGGTGGCCTCTTACTTTCTTTTTTTTTTTGCCCTCCTGCTGAGCTGCTTGATTGAGTTTACAGTTGAGGAGGCCAATTTGGTGCCCGTGGAGAGGCCTGATGGGGGGGATATGGGAATGTATAATCGACATATAGTTCAAGAAGCAGAAAATTACATAAGGATTAAAAACGAAAAGAGAGACAACAGCAGAGAAGAGTGCTGGAAAATGACAGAGCTGGACGCAGAGCACTTAGTCACACGAGTTTCTCGCGTAGTGTTCTCAAATATCTTATTTTGTTGTATTTGAGATATTTGATGTTATCTAGCTTTTGAGAAAATAGTGCTCAGAGAACATAGTTCATCTTGAGTAATTGCACACAAAAGAAATAGAGAACAATAAACAACAGTTTTTAATCCAATTTTGACGATCATTAAGTGAAAGATGATGACGCTGACTCAGAAGATTTGCCTCTAGTCAAGCATATCGCTGTGTAAATACTATTGCCGTGGTTTGTCAGTGAATAAATGTTAACTAAGAAAACATTGTTTTAAGTGTTTATGGAAAAAATGTGACTTGTTTAGTCTATTTGGGTTTTTAAATGGTTGCTGTATTTCACAGTATCAGCAGGTTAACATGCTCAACAATAGCCTCGATCTCTCATCAGACTTGTACATTTTTACCTTTTTTATCTTGTGCAGGAGAGGTTCGAGGCATTGTTTAGGATCTACGATGAACAGGTGACTTTCCAAATGTTCAAAAGCTTCCGGAGAGTCCGGATCAACTTCAGCACCCCAGAGGCAGCAGCCCGCGCACGCATTGAGCTACATGAGTCTGAGTTCAACGGCAAGAAGCTTAAACTCTACTTTGCTCAAGTAAGTGTCAGCTGAGGGGTCTGGGAAAGGGCAGGAAGGGGGCCTGGGAGATGGAGGATCTGAGGCAAAGCACTGCTTATTTACATAGAGAGTTAGGGCACAGTGCAATGTGTGTGCACAGCAACACACAGAAAAACAAACTCGGAGAAAGAGCATGGTACACAATCTCCTCCCAAATTCTTTCAATTTCTCTTTTTAATCCATCTTTTAGTGTTGTTTGCATCTCTGAGCCACACCTGACTGCTTCCTGAACCTATGAGCCTTCCTGTCAAAACTCATCTGTTACATTATTGAGCACAAGAACACAGTTCTTGATTCCCCACCCACCCACTACACTGTAGCTGTGTGAACAAGTGTGTCTCTATGCAGTTGTGGGGAAGAGAGAGGTTGAAGGATGAATTTTACAGGTTACGTACTGTATAAATTGTATTTCAATCACATTTAAATAGCTATAAATTAATGTGTAGCAAGTCCAAAACACCCAGTTTAGCTCAGTTTTAGTCAAGATTCCATCAAAGTTGTGCTTCCTGAGAAAAATACAAGTCACTGCGACTCCAACTGAAACTCCCCTTATCTCGAATACATCATCAGTCATGACCCCTGCTGCACCTTTTAGTACTTTGATGTAAGAGGATTAAGGATTTTACAGCTTGACAGATGCCACATGTAGGTATTGTAATTACAGCAATTGGCAGCTATCAAAATGCTGAAATCCATTCATTGGAAAAAGCCTGTTATTTGAGACTTGAAGACAGAGCTTCTGACTGAAACTTCAGTTTATCATGTGCATATAACCAGCGGACAATGAGACTTGAGTATGAATTAAGAGAACAGCCATTTCATCAGCTATCATCTTCTCTCCAATAGATCCAGAATGGTGATGAGGACATTGATAAGTCATATTTGGCCCCTCCCCAGCCAGTCAAACAGTTTCTGATCTCGCCCCCTGCCTCGCCGCCTGTGGGCTGGAGCCAGAGCGAAGACGCCACGCCCGTCATCAACTACGACCTGCTGTGCGCCGTAGCCAAGCTCGGACCCGGTCAGTACTCAACTTCAACACGCTCGTGCTCTATGTTGGTACTCGGTGCCTACAACAGGCGTAACACAGGGAAAATGGTGTGCAACAAATGTATGAAAAAATCTCCTTTGAATCATTCGTCTCTGAACAGTAAAGCCGAAAAAAAGCAGGAAATTATTTCATGCACCTCAGGGGGGCGATGTGGAAAGGATATTTATCTGGGAAGCAATCATGACAAAAGGAAATGGAACATTTTTGAATTATAACTCTTTTAATCTTGACTTTTACTGCGGCGCGTTAGTCACTTCTGAATAGCGTCTGAAGTACTTGTTCAGAAGTACATTTAAAGAATGCTGTGCCATTTAAAAATCTGTCTTTCTTAGTGATCTCAGCGAAGAACTGCCTGCTGCTGTGGTTTTTTGAAGAGAAGCATAAAAAAGGAAACGCCAGACTGAATCCCACGAATCAAATCCATTGTTCGAGCTATGATACATCAGCATCAAGGGTCATTGTCAGTACATATACAATGAAAGAAGCAGTGGATTCAAATGATTTTGCATAACATACACTGACTAATGACTAAACCCCTTCATAGAAACCATAAGTGGATTTTTGGAGGTGGTGAACGTCTGTGTGTATTTTTTTTCTATCTGCAGTATTAAACTAGGATTAGAAAGTCCTGCAGGGACGATTTATTTCAATTCATCATTACTTATTTCAGGGATTTAGGAGGAGTCATTAAGGGAGGATGGTAAACCAATGGCAATAGTTTATAGAATCTGCCCGAGTGAATCTGCTCTGCTTTCCATTTAGTCGAGCCAAGTTAACATTCATCAATGCCACCCAGGAAAAACAAAACATCCAGTGTGGAAATAGTTGTAGCAGCTAATCTTACAATCACGTTCCTCCCCACCTCAAGAACAATGCTGTTTCATTCTTTCCATGTCTATGCAGATCAACAATTGCATCCTTGTTATTCTAAGTTTAAACAGAGTTCTAGAGGCTCTCAGAACTAAACTTAGCTCAGTTAAACTGGCAACAGACTACTTGAGTGTTGGCATGCATGCCCAGCTTGTACGGAGCTGCCACAAATGCTAAATACCTTCCTGTTTTAAACCATCCACTCGTATCAGACGAATATGTCGGAAGATTTTATTTCTTACACACACATAGTGTAAATGATAGCAATTGGATATCGTTCAGGTCTCACTTTGCCCTGGAGATTTTGTACCTGGTTGCATATAGAGTGGCATGGCAATATGAAAGCTAATGAGGAACCAGTCTAAATGAGGCAGCACAAACCACCACAGTTAGACTGGCAAGTAAACACCTGCACCTCTGTCTGCCTTGTCAGCAAGATATCAGATCGCCGCAGCCTTTAGAAAATGTCACCTAACACGCACAAGAAGGTGTGCCATTTCCACAGCGTCTTTCCATGCTTGCATATGTGGATGTGATCATGCTGATGAAGTGGAAAAAACAACCCGAGCGCCATTTATTATCACCAAAACTGATGATTAAACTCGCCACGTCCTCGCAATTACACACACACAGTCCAGTTCGGAGGACCATTTTGACATGTTCTGCTTTTACCATAGCAACACGAGGCTTCAAGAAACTGCTTTGTTCTGCGCGTCACATCCTGCCATCCAACATCAGATTAGCTCAGGGCTGCAGCACAGCACGCTGACTCCCTCTGTCAACTCCCCGTGGTAACAGCAGGACTATATTCGGTGTCCCTCTCTTGTGTTTGGCACCACGGCGAAAAGCGACAAGACCAATTTCCTCCTGTCTGCCAGCTGTCTGATCTCCATGGCGACTGTGATACAATCTCCCAAGAGTCCGTTTTCAATCAGAGTCCGCTGAGTTTGGCATCCAGACAAATGGCAAGAGTATTCCGGGGAATAGTTGTCTCTTGAACACGTATCCTGATTTGTTCCTTAACCAACAGGAAAAACAGCTGTCACCATATAATAGATGCCGTACATATTTCAAACATAAAGTATATTTAGTTAGTCAACCATATTAGTGCAAAATTAGTGCTACTCTAGACAGAAGGAGGAGTGTTTTTCGTCTCCTTATCATTCATGGGGGATGTATTCAAATCCCTTCAGTAAAATCAGAGGCACTATAAGAGAGAGACAATTAAATGTGGAACTGAAATTTATGGGAAGGTTTTGGAATGGCAAAGACAAATGTAGAAATACAATTTCCAGAGGCAAAAACTGTTACATAAGTGTTACTACTTATGTAAATTTGATCATATCTGGTGGTTTTATACATGCACTCTTAATGGTATGGTGTCCATTGGTATAATGAATAATGCTTCAAAATAACTGGGCAGTATCCTGCCTCCAGGCATTTGAAATGGTCAATAATATTGACTTACTTTTAGACTTAAGGTTGTAAAGTTCTAATATTACTCAAAGAGAGCAAAACATACAGCAGTCTCCTCTGGAATGTACACTACATTAAATGATTAACTTGCATGAAGCCTCTTCTACTGAGCAATGTGTTAGTCCAGTTCTCAGTACTCTGAGTTTTGCCAGTCTCTCTTTACCACAGTAGTGGTTTTGCTTTCATATTTAATCCATAAATGTCCAATTACCCTTTTTTTAGTTTATTTAATTGAAAAAAGAATGATGTACTGTGTGTGTATATATGTAGATTGATAGGTAGATATAATGATTAGTTTGCATTTAAATCTTCCAACAAACTCATTCTCATAAACTTAGAATTAATTAATCAATTAAAATACGTAGGTGCTGCTGCCAGTTTGTGGAAGTCGCCGTGTTTCCCTGCCATCTTGAATACAGTGGCCGAGACGGACATCGCTGTTCTGCCTAATTGTGTTAAGTTTGTTGATACAGACCTGCCACATATGTATTAGATGAGAAGATGAGAACTCATAAGAAAATTGTAATTCATGCTTATTTATTCCTAATATACTCAAAATTGACAAGAGCCAGCTAAACAGCTATGGATGGTTATAAGCCAACATTATACCAGCTAATGTTAGGTTCAGGTGTCCAGGAAATCACATTTTCCCTAAGCATAAACAGTTTGATTATATTCTCACATTGTACGAGAGTTGATTCGCCAAGTGTCCAGCAACTTAAAAGTTTCAATAACACTAGTTAAAAACAGCAGCCTCTGATGACAGAAAATTTCAGGATGTTCTCAATAACTCCGCTCAGTATCATCAAGATGGATCAGACTTCTTTAACAAGCTTACAGCCGCCTCCAGAAGTAAACATCGACACATACAGACAGCTGAGATGAACAGCTGACTAACGGCCTGCTAAGAAAACAGCAGATTGTGGGATGTATCTGGTCTGGAGTCATTTTGTTATCTGAGTACACTAAATACAGATGAACGGCAACCAGTTTTATACGTGACTCGAGTGTAGAAGCATAAAATATCGCACATAAAATATGAAATATGATTGTCCTACAGTGGCCAGGATTATGCACTGCCGCAATTTGCTGACATCTAGTGGTGATATTTTACAGACTGTAACTTAATGGCTCTTCTCTCTTTCCATCCCCTCAGGTGAAAAGTATGAACTCCATGCAGGAACAGAGTCCACTCCCAGCGTGGTGGTCCACGTGTGCGAGAGCGAAACAGAGGAGGACGAGGCAGCGCGGCCAAAGCAGCAGATTGTCCAGACCAGACGTCCCGACGGACCCCCAAAGGTCTTCAACTAGAGAGGCCTCCCTTCCAACACCAGTGGGGCCAAGACCGCCACTTAAGCCCACAACACACCTGCCCTCTCTCTCTCGTCTCTGCACTCACAGAGAGCGTCGATGCCCCTCATTTCAGTTCAACTAAAGCAAAAAAAAAAAAAAAAAAACAACCAACAAACATTGCTCGAAGACGGTGTTTGTGGGGAGCGTGGCGATGGAATGAGGTGGCTTGAAGGGGATGGATGAGAATCACACACACACACTCATCACATTCTGTGGACAGCCTGGGGGAGCGGTAGGCATGCTTGCCTCCACCCCACTAATCTCCCCTCGTTTTCGGCAAGAGGGGTGGAAATACCTGTCCCTACGCAGGCACCTGTCACTTATCGCACACACTCAGCTCTCATTGCTAGTCCTGCTCAGTAGCTTGCTAGTCAGTTAGGTTGTTAGCTGTACCTCTCCCTTCGTCTCACAGTCATATGTAATAATCGAAGATCTTTGGTTGAGGACATGTGATACTTAAGCAAAGATATTTGTCTTTTCTTTCTGTTTTTTTAAACAATAAATTGTGTTTTTAGGTTATACATATGTATTATAAATGTCTATTTTTTTCCTCCTTTTTCATATCTGCTGGTTCGCAGTTTCCGCTCTCATTAAGACTGACTGTGTGATGTTTCCGCTCTTGTCTGCATGTATATACTGTATTACAAAAAATACCTACAGAAACACAAATACTAACAAGCTATATCAAGAAAAAGGAACCTATTTAACATCACACACAGCACGAAGCGCCATATGTGACTAACAAAGTTGTGGTGGTTGTCTGACTTTTTTTTTCTTTTTTCTTTTTTTTTTGATTTTGCTTTTTGTCCTTTTTTATTTGGAGAGGTGTTTTTTTGCTGTACTACTAGATGTGTATACTTACTACGTATTTGATACCCCAAAACTTTTTGCATGCTAAGTTACTTCTGTAGATGAAGAGCTGAGGTGTATTTTTTTTCTTAATTGATGTTCGTGACTACGACAGAGGAACGGGTTGATGCTTTTGACGCAAGTGCATATTTGCGCACAGGGTTGAAAGTATGTGAAACGGGGGGTAGAAAAATAAAAGCTGAATGAGTTTTTGAAAGCTTGACAGTTCAGTCTTTGACTCGACGGCAAATTTGCATGTGTCACTTTTTTGCGATTTGACAGGTCAAACCCCCTTATTTCTTCAAAGGGGTGTCGGGACGGGGTTTGTTTTTCTGTTTTTTTTCTGATTCTGTTTGTTGTAATTCACAACTTAAATGTATTTTTTTATGTTATTTAATCAAACCCACAATCTGTGTCAGGTTTCCTCCGAAACCTTCTACTGCTTGTTTTGCACTGAGAATCTCTCGATATCTCCGAGCAATTGTGGGACTCTTGATCGTCTCCTGCTGCGCACCAGAGTACTGCGCTGCGTCTGGCTGTAAATAGCTTAGTGGAAAAAAATTTGCTGAAATAGTTCCTTTAGATATTGCAGTTTACCTGAAAGCATTTTGCTGAGAAAAGGGAAAATGAATCACGCCACATGAGATACACCAACCAAAGCATCGACTCATCTCCTAAAGTAAAATGATTTCTTTCTTACTCAGAGACTCTGATCTGTATTTCTAAACACAAGGATATCATGTTTCCCCCGACCCACTTGCAGTAGTTTGTATTGAATTAGCGCTCATTTTATAAAAACATACATTCCTTAATCTACAGCTCACCTTTATTTTGTTCCAATAAAATCAAATCAGACCAGTGTGTTTCACCTCCACTGAATGAAACATTTCAGCGCTTTAAAAGCCACACAAGGAGGCGAGTCTGAACCTCATTTGTGTCATCAGACAGCATGAAATCTAAAAGTACTTTTTGCTATGTAACAATATTAGTAAGCAAACTACAAGTCTGTGTGCATGTGAGCACTTTACTGTCAGTGTGCTGTTATTTCCTTCACATAAAAGTCTTTTTTTAAAGACAAAGTAGGAAGCACATTGTATGTCTTCAGTTTTATTTCTAGTGTTGTTTGTTTTATCTCAAGCTAAACACCTGGTTAGCCTTTTCACCAGCATATTGCAGTGAGTGAAACACTCCACTTCCTTTTTGCTCGTGTGAACCTTTCAGGCCTTTTTTGGATCTGTGGAAGTGCGTTTCTGAAAAGAGGTGTGGACATGCAGTGCAGTTTTAGGTTTGAGAGAGAGAGAAAAAAAAGAAACGAGGCAGGATGACAGTGCAGAACAAAATCACTATCTTTGTTTTTGTGTTTGTCCACAAGAAACATTCATTTTATCTTCACAGGATATGAAATGGTTCTTTGAAATGCACCGTGTTGGCAGAGTGCACTTTTATTGGCACTACGGTTAAGCTGTCGCAGTTATCTAAGCAGACGGCAGACTGGTGGAGCTGCTGTGATGGATGATATTGTAGAGGAAGCAGCGGAGCAGAAAGGAGGACACAAGGAAAGATTTTTTATCTCTTTTGTCATGGTGTTTTAACAAACTGGTGCATTTGGTCACAGTTGAAAAGAAAATTTATATTTATGTACATATGCCAAGTGTTTTTTCTGTTGCTGAGGCCAGTCCCGGTGTGCAGTTTGTTATGGCTTCTCTTGGCAATGTTGTAAATGGAAACAAAAAAAGACAAAAATGTATAACAATAAGTTCCGAAGATGCTCGATCAAAACCGACAGTCATCTTGTTGTGTTCAACATGGACTCTGTTTGAATGTTTCTTTTATTTCTGGGGAACGTCTACTAAAAAGCTCAATTATACCGTTTGTCACTGTTGTACTGTTTCCGTTGAAACCTGAATATTGTGTCTTGTATCGTAGGAATCGAGAAAACAACGTAGCAAAACGAGCAATAATTTATAGTTCTATAATACCAGTATGTGTATTTTCATGTTCTGTACTTATTTCTCAGAGATGGTCTCTGTCTCTTACAGTATCCGCTTCGATTTGTGTAGTATAATAGTCATTTGTTTCACATAGAAAAAAAAAAATACATAAAGACTTATTCTTAAAATCTATGTTTAGTGTTGTTTATTTCAGGTGTGTCTTT
This sequence comes from Simochromis diagramma, assembly GCF_900408965.1. NCBI lineage: Eukaryota > Metazoa > Chordata > Actinopteri > Cichliformes > Cichlidae > Simochromis > Simochromis diagramma. The sequence goes on from NW_024387030.1 coordinate 10,841,537, forward strand.
GCTCGAGGGGCTACACTTGGGATGCAAACACAGAAACAGAATCTCATTCCAAAAAATTAGATAGTTATAGTTGTGCAGAAAGTGAGCTATGTACAGTGTATGTACTGGGCTACACCTCTTAGTAATCTTTGAATCCAGTCATATTATCGTAAATATGAAGCTTAGCCGTGCGGTCTGCCTTTACAAACATCTGTAAAAGAATACGTTTTTCTAAAGAACTCATGGAATTCATGAGTCCTACTGTAATAGGATGCCACTGTCACAACACATCACATGATGAGTTTTTATTCCCTCCCAGATGTAAGTGGTATAATTGTGCAATGGAAACCAGAAGGTGGCAGAACACGTAAAGTTACAGAGCAGCTTAAAAGCATTGCCAATGCTCTGCTGACTCAGTAACTCGAGAGTTTCAAACCTCGGGCGTTTCTGTGGCTAAGCAGCTCCTGTAAATGTGTAGTTGTTCCGGTACTTGTGTCCATAAAGTGTGTGTTGTGCCAGACATACACCTGAGTAAAATCTAGTCTCCCACTTTGTGCCTTTCATAAGTTTTCATTACTTTCACAGAATTCAGCATTAATTTACCAAATGCAAGCTCTTTAAAACATTTCCTGATTTTGTTCTTCTTGATCATAACTGAAGGCTTATTTTATTTTTACCAAGACCAGCTGTTGGTTCTTCAATAGATTATATTTATGTGACAGAATAAATCTTATTACTTAGTATTTAAGTACAATTTTGTTTTTAATACCAAAAACTAGAAAGTCATTTGCAAATAATTACTTTTTTGAAATAGGAAATAAACTGTAAGAACTTGGCATTTTTTCATGTAGAGGAAAGGTTTTTTCTTTTTGCCTGTATGAGCAGCAGATTCTAAAGTGAGAAGAGAGAGACCATCTTGAATTCTCAGCCCACATGATCTCTGCTACACATAAGTTCAGCATTAACTGCTTGCATGCTTGTGACACAATTACATTGTTGTAGTTCCTACACAAGACCACATTTGGTATAATGGGGGACAGTAACTGACCTTTTTGCTATCAAAATGTCTTTAACTTGTGCTTATAAAATGTCAGCATGCTAAGTTGCTTTGTTTCAATGCACTGTATGCTAGCATGCTGACTGTAGCACTTAGCACATGACACCTGTCCAGTCATGTGACTGCAACAATGAGGGCAAACAGGCAACAAATGCTGGCCCACACTGGCCAATCCACAGAACTGCAGAACAGACCTGTTTGTTTCCAGCAGTTTCTTTTCTATTTTGCAAATTCACACTGGCATGTTTCAGATCACAGAAGAAGTTGCAATATTAGACAAAGATAACCAGCTACCTTGAGTTAATACAAAATGCAGTTTTGATTACTTCATTTATTAAGATAAAAGACCCATCCAAACCTACCTGCCCTGTGTGAAAAAGGAACGTGCACCATTTGTTAAATAATGAGTTAATGGTGATTAACCAAATCTCAATTCAGTTTCACTGACCACACCCAGGCTTCATTACTGCTAAACCAGATGAATCATGAAATCGGTTAAATAGAACCAGTCTGACAAAGTGAAGTAGACTAAAATACCTCAAAAGCAACACATCATGTAACAATTTGAAGAAACAGCTGAGAAAACAAGTCACTGAAATCTATCATTGTTGAAATGGTTACAAAACCATTTCTAAGGCTTTGGGACTCCAGTGTACTACAGTGAGAGACATTATTTACAGATAGATAGAACTTGGAGCAGTGGTGAACCTTCCCAGGAGTGGCCAGCCTACCAAAATTACTCCAAGAGCACATCAGTGACTCATCTAGGAGTTCACTAAAGAACCCAGAACAATATCTAAAGAACTGCAGGCCTCCCTTGCCTAAATTAGGGCCAGTGTTCATGATTCATGATAAGAAGGAGACAAAAATGTGATCCAGGAGAGAGTTCAAAGGAGAAAACCACTGATGACACAAATGAGTCTCTCACATTTATTAAAAAAACATCTTAATGATCCCCAAGAATTTGGTGAAAAATATTCTGATTTAAAACCAACACAATATTTCATAAAAAAGAACATCATACCAACAGTCAAACATAGTGGTTGTAGAGTGATGGTCTGCTTTGCTGCTTCAGGACTTGGATGACTTCCTGTAATTGACAGAAACATGAGTTCTGCGTTCTACCAGAAAATCCTGATGAAGCAAGTCCAGCTATCAGTTCATCCACTGAAGGTCAAGCACATGTGGTTTATGATCAAAACACACCAGTCGACTTCTAAACAAAAAAAAAAAAGAAAAAATCAAGGTTTTGAAGTGACCTTAAATGTAACATGTTTGTCCTCTAAATTAAAACGTGGCATGGCTAAATTCAAGCAATTCCACAAAGAATAGTGAGCCTTAATTCCTCCACAGCGATGTGAAAGACTAATTACTAGTTATCACAAACACTGAATTGCAGTTCTTGCTGCCAAGGCTGGCAAAACCAGTTATTAGGCTTACTTTTTCACACAGGGCCAGGTAGGTTTGGATATGTTTTTGTTCTTTAATAAATGGAAAGGTTATTTAAAGACTGCATTTTGTATTTACTAGAGTTATCTTTGTCTAATGTATCTGTCACACAACAAAAATCAGGAAGGGGACTTTATTACTTTTTCATTATGCTGTATATATTGTTGGGATTCCTGCATTTACATCACCACCAAGAAAAAACAGGTTTAAAAACCCTGTCCTTCACAAACGCAAGGGTAATAAATTATTTCTTGTCAAAACTAATCAGCAAACTTTAGCTAAATACCAAACTAGACGGTTATTTATGTGTCATTCTGGGATAGCGGTGCCAAAGCAGACATAAAATCTAGTTAAAGTTATTTTGATGTCAGGTGAAACATTTTGAGTTTCAAATGACCTACCACTGAAAACCTGGGTTGCAAAGATTGGTGGGGTTAGGCCAATGCACGTTTTTGGTTGGATCAGGAGTTTGCATGGAGGTCAACAGTCTGTGGAACAAACTGAGTGGCCAGTAATCCGTGGATTTCAACAGCTTCTCTGCACATCTGTCGAACGTTACAATAACTGTATGAAAGAGAGAGAAAGCCTTGTATCACATAAATTTTAGTTAATGGCGATTTTACTAGTGTTACATTCCCGTATGCTTAGATTCTTTTGAGTGGCTCTTTGATACAAATGAAGCAGATCAAGTTGTACCAAAAAAACCTTTTATTATTGTGCTGAGTATCAGTGCATATTTCCCACAGGTGAGTTGCGGTTAACACTGTGTGACCGATGTGCACACATTGTGACCCTAATTATTTTCTGTAGTCACAATTTAACCACAATTTCCTGACTCCTATGCAGGTTATCTGCCGAAAGCTGTCAGAGAGAGCCGCAGTGTTTTCACTAACTTATTTTGAAAGCGCAGCAGACTAGTTGCCTAACTTTATCACTCATACAATCATTCACTCAAACAAGGACAAGCAGCTGTGTTTACATGGCCCTGCAGTGGTCCAACCAGAAAGAAAGAATGGCTCTGGCAAAGGAATGGAGCCACGAGATCCATTCATTCAAAGAGGTATAATTGCCGCCATTAAATGTTACTGTCACTTTCACATTGCAGCTTAAGTTAATATTCTGTCTTGTTCCAAGTCTGAGTCAATGATTCTTTCAGTGATCGTTAGCGTGTTTGAAATTTAAAGCATGAGGCATGAGCGGACCGTGTGGCTGGCAGTGTAGTCATGACCTGCTGTGTAGCAAGCGACTGAACATTCACAGCTTCTGTTCCATCCCGTCAGCCGTGAACGAAAGACAAATGATTGCTCGTGAATGTTGTAACAACAGTTTTCTCTCATCCATTTCCTCCTGACACATTGCATAAGGTGAGAAACTACAACAAAGCCAAAACATTTGCACACTGTTATCCCTGATTTCACAAAAGGATGTCTTGCAAGCACAGGTTTGGCCCAAACTTAGTCAGTGGGTTGGTACATCTTTATTGTAGCACGCAGTCATAAAGATTGCCTGTGTTAGAGGTAAAACAGTGGGCAGCTGTTGGTATTTTGCAGGTAGAGAGGACTGAGTAGGAGCTGTGATACTGCACTGTCTCGTTCTTCACGACACAAAAAGCCCTCTCTTCACAGGCAGCGGGGAATTCCTCCTCACAATGACTCTTACTGTTGAACATCACAAAGTGTGTGTATCTACGGGGAACAGATCCAGTTAATGTGGATTTCGTGGGTGTTTTGGGCACTTAAGCTCTCAAGCTATACAGGCCAAATCTTTCTGGTTCCCTTTTAATTAATAAGTTAGTTAATAAGCACATAGAGTGAGGTTTAAGGTAAAGTGGCTTCTTACTTCCCTGTCATTCCAGGTAGGAAAAAAGACACAAGGAAATAAATCAAATTCCTACAGTGTAGTAGACAGGTAAAGAGGCGGGACCGTTAGCTGTTAGCTGATGTTTTTAAAAGTTATGAACCTTTTTGTGTAAAACAGTCAAACAGGAACTAGAAAGAGACATATTTCTCCCACATTATGTTCTCTCCATTGGCCCCATGTTTAATCCAGAATGTATTTAAAATACTTCTTCTCATAGAGGACCCAACACAGTCCTGGCTTACTTGTGGTTCTCGGAGTTGAAGAATGGTAGGCAGAGCCTTTAGCTATCAGGCGCCTTTCCTGTGGAAACACCACCTAATATTAAGATGAAACTTGAAGCTTTCCTTTTTAATAAACCTAATAGATAGGGCTGGATCAAGTGGCTCTATTGCTATAGACTTTTTGTGCTGTTTCACATAGTGTGTGTTTCTCTATTCTGTTTTTTTCCTCTTCTCTCTCCTTCACACCCTCAATCATTGACTGCAGACAGCTGCACCTCGCTGTCTGGTCTATTGTCTGGTCTCTTCCTGTTATAAGAGAGTTCTTCCTTCCCATTGTCACCAAATGCTTGTTCACAAGTCAAGTAATTAATGTTGGGGTTTCTCTCTAATTTTATAGGGACTTTACTTTGCAATATAAAGCAGCTTGAGGTGACGTGCTGTAAAGGGATGCTATATAAATTGACCTAAAATAAACTGAGGGAACCTCCACACTCGGTGAAATTCAAAGGTTTTAGCACGCATGGTGTTTGGATCATTCATACTGGACTGGAACCAACACAATGCCAACACAATTCCAATTAAAAAGATGTATTCTTCTCTATGAAATCTGACCTGCATCTTTTATACTGTATGTACCGGTGTTCCAGCACAGCGAAACACAGCGACACCAGCTCCGTTCATGCATCTAGGTTGCCGACTGTTCTTTCAGCCGGGACAATGTGTAGCTCCTCAAATGAAGTTTACTTACACTTCCTCACAAAAGAATAGCTTCCAACTTGCTTTATTGTCATAGGAACCTCGTGGTCCCTGGGGGTAACATGAGGCTGGATCCTGAAGTGTTCTTGGCACAGATTCGGGACAAGTCTAACCAAGCTGTTAAATTATTGCTTGTACAAATGTTTCCCTTGTTTCCAGCTGTTTGAATGGATCTTACAGTCCAACAATAGAAGGCTGGTACACACACACCCAATACCCTTTGAACAGGCATATTGTCAATTTTTAACTACATACATGAAATGTGTTTGACCAGAGATGAATGCATATCTGATAAAACTGAAACGACAAACTTTGCCAATACTCACACGAGTAAACACGAGTAGGGCCATTTGTTCTGTAAAGGAGAGGAAGTGACAGTTTCAAATGACCTACCAGTTAAGACATTAATCTTAACTGGAGGAATAGAAATGTGTCCACTATATGCTGACTATGTGGACAAAGTGTCCCGAGGCGCCCACTGGAGACTGATTTTGAGAAGCAGTGGTCATGGGGAGAGCTGGCAGCTTTGGAGAGGATTCTTGCTTTTTGATCAGCAGCTCCAGCACGCCTAAGGGACGGGCGGAGGGACCTGAAAAACCAGTTGCCTGACATTATTACTTTCAGCGAGAAGCAACGTGGAGCCTCCTCCTCCTCCACACTCTCCTCCCCTTCTTCACATAAACACTGTGATTCACAGAGAAACCACACACACACACTCTCTCTCTCTCTCACACACTCACAGATATCCGTGATTGTTTCTGAACTCTCGCGCTCTCTCAGTACATCTGACCTGTATGCTTGTACCTGTGCCGCCACCACTTTAGCTACATTTGGGATTTATTCTCCCCTCCTGGAGTTGCTCACGCGGCTCTTCGACTCCCTGGTGTCTCCCTCCCCAGGCCTGCTGCGATTCTGGACTATGCCCCCCTCAGTCAGCTGAGGGAGGGGGCTCTTGCACTGCTCAGGCTCCCATCCGGAGAAGGCTTGGGCTGAAATCAAAGAGAAGGTGATCGGGTAGGTCACACTAACCGCTGCGGTTTTCTTGGCAGATAATTTTTTTTGTTTTGATGTAAACTCAAAGAGTAAGAACTCCCTTTCCTGTTGAGTGTTTCCTGTTCTGGAGCGGGGGTTCTCTCAGACATAACGAGAACATAGGTGATTCTCAGGTGAGGGGACAAAAAAATAGCTCACATACCAAAGATCTCTCATGTATAGAAATCTGCTTTTAGTGCTAAAGAAGTGGACAAGTTTGAATTGGAATTTAAAAAAAGAGTCATTTTGACCTCTCATTAGTATCAGGCTGCATATCTCCTATTGATAAGTGACTGTTTGATGGAGCAGCTGCCCATCAGCTGGCACTATAATTGCAGGTAAATGCAATCGCACGTTGTGTAGTCCTGCTGTACCGATTCACATGATGACGGTTTATTGATTTAAGATTTGTCACTGTGTTGTGGAACTCTCATTTTTAGTTTCTTGACAAGGAGACTTCTAAGAACAGAAAGATGACCTGTTCCTCAGGTGCATTTTACTCATCTTCACACATTAAACTTCTTCTAAGTGTTTAATGCCTGTGTAAATCTACCCAGCTAAAACAGATATTCAAGTTTTAATCACGTTGAAACATTGCTCGAAATGTTGCCTGTTATTCAAGTTATTCAATGTGATGTGGTTTGATTTTATTTTGCCTTCTGTGATTTTCTTTGTTTAATTAGAAGATTGTGATCCTATGATTGAAGTATAAAAGAGGTTAAAATGAAATTAAATTGACATATTCACAAATGAACTCTGTGGCTCAGTAGGCTAACTTCAATTGTATGGACTTTCTTGTGTTGTCACATTTAACTTTGATGAGCATTGTCTTATAATGTGCTTTGTTAATACAGCATTAGCAAGTCACACCGTACGTACCAGCAAAGCAACACTGTGACAGAAAATGAACTTATATAGAAATCTATTACAGACCAATTAGAAACGATGCGATTTTCATCATGGCAATGATGGATTAATTCTATGTCGTGTATCCAGTTAGAAGGAAAAGTGTGTTATACAACGCTAAATTCTATTCTGAGCAGCATCATCTTAGTCATTTAGGAAAATTATTCATCCTATTATTAGATCGTAATATTTCTGAGGAATCCTGAATGAGTAATCAGCGCTTCATCTCAGACAGTTTGTGTAGGTTTGTCTCCTGATAATAATTCTGACTGACAGATTTTAATTAGAAAATGTGTTCCTAATTAGTGTAAATACTCCCAGAGAATGTGTGAATGATGCTTTAACACTCCTTCAAGTGACTGGTAATTTTTTTTTACAGCTTTCACATTTGTAAACAAGCAAAAACAAATAAAAAGAGACACTGAGTTCAGCATTCAGTCTGTGCAACTTACAATCCATATTTGGGCTTAAATGCTTTTTTTTTTTTTAAGTTCACACTTGAGAAATGGCTTTTTAATCCCCTCACACACTTCATTTGTCATGCTTTTCGTGGCTGTGTAGAATACTCTTCACGCTAAGAAGCTGTTGTGCAAACTTATCGTAGACTCATTGCTGAAGGGTTTATTGCCTCCATCTGAAACCAGTTTAGTGTGATTCTCACTACAAATACCAAATTATCTGAGCTTGTTTGGAATTTGGCTTTCAAATTTATCCACACATGGATCTACATTTTTATCGTCTTTGGGGTCTGTCCAATGACTTAACAAGTGTCCGGCAGTTAGCTCCGTCATTCACACCTTTACTTTCATGGTACGATCACTTCAGCTTTACATGAATAACAGCAACTGTTCTCTGTTGCAAATTTCTGTGCTCACTGACTGGGCTCGATAAAAGTCACAGTAAAATCCCTATTAGATGTGACATCTGAATAACCAAAGATATGAGAGGTTTACATCAGAGATGATCCAGGCGAGCTCTCTGCTGTGACTTTAGGCCACATGTCCGCTTTTCTAAGGAAACAATCGGGGCCATCTATGTCTTGTTAGCTTGCTTCAAAGTGACTGCTCAAATATTGGCTCCGACAGCCGTTTGAAGATTGTACTTTGAATGTACTTGTGAACATGGGTCGTGCGGGAGACTGCGTTGTTTTTAACGTCTGGGTGAGCATCTGCAGAGGTGGAACGAGTCAACAGCTTTGTCTGTTCATTCCCTCATAAAAAAATAATATTAAAAAAAAGGAAACTAAATTGTTCCCGTTCTGCAACGAGTCCACTTTCTGGACAGACCAATAACCGGCTTGTTTACTCAGGGTGGAAGAAAGGATATTGAATTTGCAGTGTTAGTGAATAGCTGCAGTTTGTGGAACAGCAAACAAACTCTTATTACAGAACGGAGAAGATTGACCGGCGAGGACACGGATGCTGACGTCAGAATCAGTGGTCTGTTGAGATTTAGTTTCAGATTCCTTTACTTTTAAGAAACCAGAGTAAAAAAGATGAGAGGGTCTCTTGCTACTTATGTCTTATGTCTTTTAAAAGATTGTCCTGCTTGTGTATATTAACTGTAATATAGTTTCCCTGTGGGGGGAAAAACAGATTTTCCATGCTCTGGGGTTTGCAATAAACATAAAACGAGTTAACGTGGATAAGTGAATTAAGTATTTGGAGCTCAGCCAATATAGTATATAGATTGGCAATATCACAGCTACTGACAAATATGTTGTTCATTGTGTCCCGATGCAGGAACATGATGAAGGAAAACATACTTGGGCTGCTTTAGAAACAGTGTTATCACATATTTTACATCATAGCTGAGCAGGCAGAAATGTATTACTGAAAAGTCAATAAACAATGGCTGCATCATTTTTACTTTTCAGTATTACATCATACAAATGAAATGCTGAAAACTGACACTTATAAAAACATATAAAGTATATTGACAATGGTGCAACAGATCATAAACTTTATGCACTCGGTTGGATCTTGGGTTTAAATCTGTGAAGTTGAAGTGTTTTTTTTTCCTCCATCCTGCAGAATCCTGGCCAAGCCACCGGCCTTTACTGCCACTCGTGTTTGAATTAGCTTGACTGATTTCCCCTCTGTTATCTTGACAATAAAGGATGTATGTTTATGGCTTATGGCATTTCCAATATGTGGCTAAGTTGATCAGCTGATTACACTGTTTGGTTTGTACACCAGGAATGTGGTAGCCAGTGACCAAGCTATGAAAGGACCGGTGTTGCTTTAAAATGTTTACTGTAAATAAAAAACGATCCGGGTTCAAGCCAAAAATCCATCTGCTGGCACCTGTTATATGTTATTTAACTAACCCTGGAGAGAGCATATTCTCTAAGATTTACAATCAAAATCAAGCCAGAAAAGAGATATTATACACATAAAAATACACTTGGACAATTAAATGAGGTCATTATCTTTTATCACAAGCGTTCAATCATGGTAAATGGCTTAGGATAACATATCTTTTGCAATTTGTTCTACTCAGGGAAACGGCGCCATGATTCATTTGCCATCAAACTCGAGTTTTGTCTTCTGGGCAGTTCAGCCAAAGTAAAGGAGTGGGTATAGGATGACGATGTCTGCACGTGATTTAGTCAAGGTGTGTTAACATTAGGTGTTTTTCCTTGGCTGAGGGCTCTCCCAACCTCTGCCACATAGCACCCATCCTAAATCTAAACTGCAGCTCCTGTGATGTATTACTTACGTCTGTCAACACACCTATTCCGTGAGAGGCGTCACACCCACTGGCTACTGAATCACAAGCATGTGCAGTTATGTAAAGAGATGCCTCTGTACCATGAAAACGCCAAGTAAAGAGGGTGGTTAAGGAGTGAAACGTTTAGTTTAAAATTACAGTACAGCTATTGGGGAGCTGTCCCAGGGTGTAACCTATGACAGCTGCTTTGGGCTCCAGTCTCAAAACAGCCTTTGACTGGATAAGGAGTTATGAAAATGGACAGATTATGTTTCAACTGTACAAAAGATGACATTAAATCTCCATCCTGGGACGATAAATGTGATCTATCTTTGCTTAATCCGATCACCTCTTTTTGATAAAAGCTGGTACACATCCTGCTGCGCTGGTGAAGCCATTTTTTTCGACAGCACATTTTTGATTGCCTCTGCAGACACGGCAGCTTTGTAGCACAACAAATACCCGTAGCTCTACATTTGAACCTTAAAGAAAGAGCTTGTTCTTTCTCTCATGGTAACTTATTCTATAATCACCAAAGACTCAGCTATGATAAAGGCACTTTTAACAAATTTATTTAATTAGTACACCTAGCTTCTTCCCATTTAAGCCAGTTAACCATATTAATTTTTTTTTTTTTTTTCCAGTAAATGAATCCAGACCTGTTATTCCGTCATGTTCTGTTAATTTGCTGTAAACAACTAATGGCAAAGAACTAATGAAGACATAATAAAGGATTAGAAGCTAAAAATACAGCACAAGTACTTTAAAGAAAAGAACTGTAATTGTGTTATTTGCCACCATCTGGAAAATGTACACTATTCTTTTTACACAGTGAGCCAATAAATGAACAAATACAGTAATAATACTTCAAAGGAAGATATAGTTTAAAACTAACTGTTGAAAATACAGTACTGTAAAGAAAAATACTATAGCTATCAATAAGGTACTTTTTAAACACACACATATGTCATTTAAACTTTTTGCCTATAGGAACAAAAATGACTCAACTGGTTACATAACCACGTCATCCCCATAGTGTATTCCCTACTGTTTCCAAAGCAATGGTGTAACTGACCTTACACATCAGACGATTAGTTAGCCACTTATCAGAAGCTGTCAACACAGCAAACAGCTGACATGATGTATGCCATTATTAATCTCTTTGCCTAATAGTATGTCAACACCTGGAGAGTCATTTATGCAATATTTGCCCGGTGGATAAGACGTAAAGTACACACACACACGTATCGAGTACAAGTTTCGTTACTCTATTCTCAGAGTGTGACTACAGTTCTGATTTTACTGCAGTGAAAACAATAAAATCACAGTTTAAGCCCTGACCAATTTTTGGTATTTGTGACTTTAAGTGTCTGTGCATTCGTGTCCTTGAGGTTTCGCATACACTATATGGTCTGTAAAAAGACCTTGTGCAATGCTTCCAGGATGTGCACAGTGGCTTGTAGGTGAAATGTAAACTCGAGCATGATGTTTAAGACTGAGCACAAAAGACTGCACTTATCCATACACTTCATGGGGGAAACAATAATCTAAAATCTCATAATCTCTGTAAAGTAGGTAAAAGAATGAATCAGAAATGACATGTCCAGTGTATACGCAGTGCTGGGGTGATATTTTCCATACTTTACTGTGACTATAATTGATATGATATGTGTCAGGATGTGTGCGTGGGATGATCTTCCGTGTGCCAAGATTTTCAGCTTTTTATAGCTGATGCAAATTTTTATCCGCTTGTGCCACCTGCTCTGATTGTGCCGCTGTGCCGGCAAACACGCTCCTGTTAAAGAAATCTAAATAGTTCTGTGATTTCAGCCTGGTAATTTTAAGATTAGTTAATGAGTGGTGGAAGTGATTAGGTCAAAAAATGTCAACTCATTATAAGATACAAAACCACACACACACACACACACACAAACACAAATAAATGCTATCGTAATGTCGGCACATTAAATCTTCCACTTAATCACCGCCTCATTGAGTCACGCTTGGATGACTCACTGAGCTCACTGTGTATCCTTTGGTTTACGTTGCACTGCGTGAAAAGAGGATGAGGAAGTCCAGTGATGACGCCAGCGTGCTACAAGTGGAAACAAAAGTAGAAGTGATATTTAGAGGATGTCTTTATGTAAATCTATATGGAAATCCATTTTATGGAAGTTAAAAAGTTTGTTCGTGTCAAGTTTGCTTTGGTTGCGAGATGGTGTCGCTGTCCTTGTCAGTGTCAGGGGAGAGATCAGTGACAGGGACAGCCCTGACCTACAGCTGTGATCTGATTGTTTCCTGGAGTTTCTGGGATCCGCCCACTTGACAGAGGATCTCTTCGTGACATGCTTGCAAAAAAGTAGATTAGATTGCGATCACAGTGTTCTGAGTACAATAACGAAATCACACAGGAGCCCTGATTGTCGACTTGCAGTAAAATAATATCTGAGGGTGACTCTAGGAGTCATGGCTGAGAGATCGCTAATCTATACCTTTTCGTTTCTAGAACCTCGTTTGTAGGAATAAACGAATTAAATTTTAGCGTCAGGAACTTCATTTTGATAAAACAGTTTGCACATAGTGGGGGTTTTACCATTACATAAGCATTAATTTTGGTAATTACCAATACTGTTACTTTAGCCAATATTTGGCATTGTGTGGTGAGCTAATAAGTTTGTTAAGCACTGTAACTTGAAGACTTTAGTAAGCACTATTATACTTATATGTTGTAAAAGAGAATGTGTTTTTTCAGTTAAAATTTTATTCATGTTTATTTTGAATCTGACTACGGGAACTTTGAGTTTTGAAAACGTTAGGAATGTGGCAGGATTACCACCACGTTTAACAGCTGAAACTAGAAAAGCAAATGCTGTGCTTGGAACGTAAAATGTTTCCCCATTCTTGCTTTATCTAAATTGTTACCTGCTTATAAGTACAGAGCCTCCATTGTGGTAATTTTGATTTATTATATGCCAAGTGTTTATGTAAGCTGACAGGTCTAGATTGCAGACAGTTCATCTTAGTGCCGCGCTCTTTTACCACAATGCCATGCTTCTTTATGTATGCGGAAAATGTGAAAAATGGATTTGTCCTGCTGAAATAAGAATGGTAAATGGTAAATGGCCTGTATTTGTATAGCGCTTTTCTAGTCCCTAAGGACCCCAAAGCGCTTTACACAACCTGTCATCCACCCATTCACACACTGGTGATGGCAAGCTACATTGTAGCCACAGCCACCCTGGGGCGCACTGACAGAGGCGAGGCTGCCGGACACTGGCGCCACCGGGCCCTCTGACCACCACCAGTAGGCAACGGGTGAAGTGTCTTGCCCAAGGACACAACGACCGAGACTGTCCGAGCCGGGGCTCGAACCGGCAACCTTCCGATTACAAGGCGAACTCCCAACTCTTGAGCCACGATCGAAGAAAAAAAGTGTCATCTATCTGATTGGCAGGTTATGTTGCTCTTAAAAGTAGATCTCATTTAGCATTACTGGTGTCTTCACAGATGTTGACTAAAGTCACCTTATCACCATGAAAGCATCCGGCTTCTGTAACAGTCCTTGTTCTCTTTAGTGCCAAGGATGTGATTCCTCACACCACAACATAGTTTTCCACCTCACTTCAGTCCATTTTAAGTGAGGTCTTAGTCATTAAAGATAACCCTAACCCAACATTTTGGAGAAGGGAAAGACTGATTTTTATGGAAATACTGAAAATGGATTTTGATGTGTGTCAGTTGGGAAGATTATTTTCTTTGTTCCCTGATTGGTGAGAGAAGGGAATGATGAAAAAATAGTTGACTATATTTTAAAAAAGCTAACTGGAAAAATTGAAAAATTGAAGGGAAAGGTCAAAGTCAGGGAATGGGATAATTAATCATTATCCCCTAATTAATATAACTGAGGATAGGAAAGGAAAAGGGAGCGAAGGAGGACAAAATTTAGTAAAAGGGAATTAATAGGAAGTAAGGGAAGATTCGATTTTTGGAAATGGAGGAAAAGACACAAGAAGAGGAGGGGAAGGTTAGGCTTCAGGAAATGAAGGAAATGAAGAAGGGGTAATGCTGAGGTTAGTCCAGTGGAAGGAGGAAGAAGAGATGAAAAGGTGGGATTTAGGGTTTAAGAAAAAAGAAAACAACATAAAAGGGAACTTTTTTAAAAAGGAGTGGAAAGAGGATAAAGGGAAAGGGGGGAGGGAAGGTTGATATGAATGAACAGGATCATTTATAGAATATAGTTAGGAGGAAAGGAAGGAGAGGGCGCAGAGGTTTGGGATTTTGGTTGAAGTCATCTCTAATGATGACTTAGGCCTCAGAGGATTAGTGCAGTGTCACCTGAGATACCACAATCCTGGCCATTCTCTGTTGGTTTTTGTCCTTGTTTCTCTGGATGTTCTGAATCTTGTAATTATATTATCTACTGAAGATGATGATTTGCACTTTTGCATTGGTAAACATTCCTAAAATGTGAAATGGCGGACCGCTGCCCACATTTGCTTCCCTTGTGCTTAAAAAAGTCAAAATGTTACAAAATGTGATAACGTAAGGAGGTGTTTATGCACAGGAGGTGCAGGGTATATGAAATAAATAAATGTTAAGTACCCCAAAACGAGAACTGTAGGGCAGGAATACAGGAACGCAGTACTGGGTCATATTTGTGCTCTGTTTTTTCAGCTTTGTTCTGACTGCCTGATGAATATACATCCCTGAAACAACAAAGGCTTTGGCAGACATGACAAAGCCTGGCATTACCAGCCAGTCAATCCGAAGCATGAGAACCCAACAATCACATCCTGTCAGTCAGTTGTTTGTGTGAGAAATCTCGTCAGAGACGAGTTATGTGGCTGGCAACATATTTTCTGCTTTGACTGCTTCTGTAGACTGTGTCGTGAAATACATCAAAGATTTTAAAAACGAAAAAAAAAGGTGTGTATTTTGCTCTCTTATATTCCCCTTACCCCCAAATCTGGTCCTGCCAGAGGTTTCATCCTGTTATAAGGGAGTTTTTCTTTCCCAGTTTCGCCAGGTGCTTGCTCATAGCCTTCAATAGGGGACAGCTGTTGTGAATATATATAAATAAAACTGAACAGAAAAGCTTTATGATTGCTAGAATCTTCTGGTACCACAAATCTTGGTATTCACTCGTACTTTTTATTGTACTGTTCTGGTGAGGTTTGCCATTCTTGTGGATGCCATAAAACATTCAGTCATTACCAACTTTCCCTCCACTGAGCGATCCATCTGCTACTTTTATTCCCCATCTGTTCTTCTACATTCCTCTTATTTTCTAGATGTGTTATAAATCTATTGCAGAAACGGTTTAAACCTTATAATATTTCTCTCGAATGAATGTAGTGCTGTTTTAGTCTGTGGCTGACGTGATACTTTTTGTTCTTGGCAGGTTATTCCTGAAGATGCAAGCTTCAACCGTCTCACCAGTGACCAACACTACCGTAACTTCGAACACAACCGCTGTCACCAAGTCCAAAGAACAAATACTCATTCAAAGTAAGAACATCATCTGTGTGTGAGCTCCAAACTGCAGCGTCGTCTTGAACCAGACATCAGTGAAACACATCCTTGTCAGCAAGGTTTTGTTTTTTTGTAGACACCATGATAGTGCTTTGAATTAGATAAGAAATAATCAGAAGAGCCAGTCCTCAGAAATAAAAACCCACTGCGTCATAAAGTCTAATCTGCACATTTCTTATGGGCTTGGCAGACAAGTATTTGGTAGAAAATATTTACCGTCGTCTGTTTACCTTTTAGTGATATGGTTGCTAGGTCACAAGTCATTATTTCTGGAGGACACACAAAATAAGTTGCACCATCACAAGAAAGCGGAATGTGTATAAGACGGCGTAGCTGTCAGAGAGTTCATTGCTCATCTTGCCTCTCTTCTGTATCTCTCAGGTTCTGGGGCTATGATTGCTGTCATTGTCATTGGCATTATTATCATTCTCGCCATTTTACTCATCATCCTGAAGACGTACAACAGGTGAGACGACATTCCTCGGACACAAGGCGATTCCTGCATACCGAATGTTTCAAGCTGTAAAGCAATGTTGCTATTTCTGTTCACTTCGTGGAAGACTAGAGAGCTGCTTTTTTTTTTTTATCACGTTCCGTTTGAGAGATACCATGATACCATCTTCTGTATCAGATTCTTATTTATTCTCTGCCTGTGGTTCCCTGACATTTTGACGAGGGACTTTTTCCCTATAAAGTGGCACAACCTGACGTACAGGTCACATCTATCTATATATCTGATTTGCAACCGGTAGCTAGAACCACACAGGGGCATTCCCTTCTTAGATTGTTTAACTTCAATAAAGACACATGAGAGGGACTTATGACCCTTTGACAATCTAATATATGTAATGTAAATGAGTTTTTATTTTATTCATATAGCTACTACAGTAAAAAGACAAAAGACTGCCAAGTAAAAAACTGATATTATTATGGAATTATTACAGGAATCACAAATTTAAAAGAAAAATCTATAAATTTGTCTTCCCAATGTCTTTGTTTGTTTTTTGTTCAGGCGGACACGTGAATCCAGACTCCTGGGAACCAGTAGAAGTTCAAAACCTCGTCCGAAGATGTCCCAATCTACAGTTCAAAGCAACTTTCCGCTGACGCCCGTGGGAATCAGCTCTGTGTCAGGGAGCATCACCAACTCAAACCCAGCCTCAGAGAGCAGCTTCCGGCTGCCCAGAGCAGAGCTCACCAGTGCGGAGGGGAATCAAGTTGAGCAGTTCAGCACCAACAGCGGGTCCACCGTGGTCACCATACATGAAAATCCATCAATAGAAAACACATAGCACCAAGACTGCGGTTTAGTCTCAAAACAGGCACTGACTGATGTGTTGTTACATATTGTGCTGACTGAATGCTGTGGAAACTCAATCTGTGACCTTGTCACTGTTAAATCTCCAACAACTGGGCCACTGGTAGAGACTACAAGGATATCATGAGGTCTTTTGGGTGTACAATTCAAAGATGATCAAAGCAGCACACAAGGGAAATGAAGGATCTGAATACGGAAATTTCCTTTTGAAGAACTTTGGCTAAACTCAGTGTTCAGAGAATAGTCATTGCTGTTTGTGCTCTTTGCTGATGTTGCATTACTGCTAATGAAGTAATGAAGTAATGTGTAGTGTGGACAGCTATGGGCCTATGGCTGGATAATGCTGGTCCGGCGATGCAAATTTATGTTTTCAAGAGGTTTTTGAGTATACGTAGAATTCATCTAATTGAAGGCATGGAAAATGATAACTCTTTTTGTAGTTGTGTAATGGACACCCTTTATGACTGAGAAAATGTGTTAATGTTCCAGATTTATTTTGAGCTCTATTAACTTTACATCATTCTGTACTTGTGAGCAGTCACACATTCACTCTGATTATTTTGTGTTTTTAAAAATCTCTAAAATATCATTACGTCCTTTTTTCTTTCTGTCTTTCATTCATTCTTTCTTTTTTACCACGCAGAATGAAGAGACCTATGTGAAACAGCTTGTCAGCCTTACTTCCTGATGTGAAGCATTTTTAATTTGACATTAAAGTATTTTGCACTTTATTCTCTTTGGTCCATGTATTTGTATTGTTTGTAGATGTTCACTAAATGAAATGAAGTGAAAATAAAAACTAATATTTGTAGTAGTGGATTGTCTGTTTATTACAATGAAGTAATTAGCACAGAGAATAATAATAGTAGTAGTAGTAAAAATAATATTTGGAAGCGGAAGAGTGAGTCCCTGCGCCCTCTGCTGGTAGTCTCTGGAAAAGTAATGATTGGAAAGCCTCAAAGCTGCGTTCAAGAGGGCAAGAACTGTTCGCAAACTCCAACGACCAGAAGCTGCAAATGAGAGAAACAATCCTCACCAATTTATTTTTGCACATTTCTTGGACAAGTTTAAGGATTTGCACTGTAAATTCTTGCACTATGAATTTATTCGTTTGAATAATGTTCGCTAACACCTGAAAAACAATCTTGAACGCGACTTATAGCGACTGTTGACAACCAGGACGATGGTGACCGTAGGTGAGTTGGCCATAATCTATTGTTTCCCTTAAAAATCATATTAGTTGTCAAGAATTTTAATATTTCGTCTGTATTTTCATTTTAAATGTATATTTCCAAGTTTCCGCCTCCTCACCAGAATTAACAACGCAAAGCTAAGCCAGGAGTAGTTAGCATCTTACTACCTATGCTAAGGAAGTAAGCTCGTTTTAATGTGTTACAGTCGAGCTACTGAGTCTCCTGTTGGTGTCGGTGCTGTGGGGCTGCACCAACCCCTTCCTAAAGAGAGGCACCGAGGGGATAGAAAATGTGACAAAAACCAGCAAAGTGGCACAGCTGCTGGCGGAGCTCAGGTTTCTCTTTCTTAACATCAAGGTAGGTTTTGAGACAGCAGATTCGCGCATTTTAACGTAGACTGTATGTTATTGTAACTGGCTCAGTTGCTCCCTCTCCCTTGTGTTGCTCTACAGTACCTGGTCCCATTTCTGTTAAACCAGAGTGGTTCAGTGGTCTACTATTACACACTTTCAACCACAGGTGAGACCTAGCACAAGTGTAGCCTGAAAAACTAATGCGAACTTACCAATAGAGGTGTGCGGATCGGGCCAAATATTGAGTGTATCAATACCAGCGGTGGTATTGTATCCGATCGATATTTTGTTTCTGTGTTAAATAAAGTGTTTTGGGTTTTTTTTGGAAATATATCTCAAACATGCGCTATGAAGAATGGCTGAACCTTTTGTGTTGACTATCTGTCTGTTTATTTATAGCCTACAGCGTAATTAAACAACAGAAGTTGACCCAAAGTGCTTTAGAGCCAGGTACATTTACATTCCAGGTCTCCAGAAAAAAAAAACTGTTTCTGAATGCATGAAAACCTTATAAGTGTTTAAGTTATAAGTGTTATTATTTTGAAAAGTAGTCAAAATCACAGTAAATCACAAAGTTTTAATGGTCATTAAAATGTGTTCAAAATTTCAAATGATGATTCATCCCATGAATCATGACACACTGATATACCTATATAAGCTATATGTATAGGCTAAAAGTATCGATATTGGTTTAGTATCAGTATTACTGGCCCTATATTTACTTCATATCAGATCATACCAGAATTTCCTGTATCAAATGCCAATAAGCCACCGTAGATTAGTTTTTCACATGGCTTACTGGATAAATGTTAAATGTAATTTCTTTTAAACACTACAAGCAGAAAATCATCATACTTAATGGAACATGTTTGAGAAATTACTTTTATTGCTTTACTTGACACAGACTGTCACTGTATGCCTTCTTTGTAGACTAGAAATTCATTTTTTTTTTTTTTTTTAAAAAACAACCTTTCTTCTCATCCAGAGTTATCATTTGCTGTTCCTGTAGCCAACTCCCTCACCCTCCTTTGCACTCTGCTAACTGGCAAGTTTCTGGGGGAAGAGATTGGAGGCAAACGTAAGTCACTCATGTGATAACACTACATTTGTGTGCTTTTTTTTTTTTTTTTTTAAATAATGAGGCCAGTCACACAACCGGTGGTATTTATCTAGAAAAGGAAAGATTCAGATGCTGATTTTGAAAGTCAGACTTTAAGCTGTTTAGAGTCATGATTAAAAAGAAAATTAACCACTCTCTAATTCAAAGGTTTTACATATCAGGAAGCAATAAAAATCATCTGATGCTTTGCAGTTCTTCAAATTAAGTAAATACAGTATCGGTTGTACTAAAGAACATAGCATATTACACGCTGTCATATTTATGTAACATAAACTAAGCCAAATGCAGAAGGATTATGTGAAACGCTAAATACAACCTTACTACTTCTTCTACAGGAATTAATAGGGTATTTAGGAGCCAGATTAATAGATTACAGATGTCATTATTCGGTGGAAAATCATTTAGGTCAATTACCATACTTCCAGAGAGTGGACATGCCAGGAAATTCATCCCAAGGTCAGATTGTGCAATTCTCAGACAAACTTGGAAAAAAAAGAAAACCAAGAGCTACATCTCAGACTCTACAAGCCTCCGTTAGCATGTTAAATGTTAAAGTTTATGACAGTTCAGTTAGAAAAAGACTGAACAAGTATGGCTTGTTTCGAAGGGTTACCAGGTCAAAGCCTCAGCTTTCTAAAAAGAACATGGCAGCAGAGCTGTGGTTTGCAAAGCTGCAGCTGAACAAACCACAAGTCTCCTGGAACAATGTCCTTTGGAGTGACGAGACCAAAATAGAAATGTTTGGTGATAATGCACAGAGTCACATTTGGCAAAAATCAAACACGGCGAATCAACACAGACACCTCATACAAACAGTCAGCACAGTGATGGAGGGGTGATGATTTGGACTTGTTCTGCATCCACAGGACCAGTGACTGCACCTTGCAGTCACTGTGTCAGCATCCGTAAGCCAAGGTGTTCTAGTCAAATGAGAGGCTACATGTGTGTCTGACAGCTAAAGCGTGACTTGATCCTAACCCTTGCAACACCACAGCTACAACAGAATCGCTGCAAAAGAAAAGAATAGAGGTGTTGCAATGACCCAGTCAAAGTCCAGACGTCAACCTGAAATGCTGTGCTTAAACAAATCCCCGCTAACCTCAATGAACTGAAGCAACATTGTAAAGGTGATTGGGCCAGAATGATGTGACAGATTGAGTCATACAGAAAACGATTACTTCAAGTTATTGCTGTTAAAAATTGTTCTGCAAGCTATTGAATAATGAGTCGTACTTAATTTTTTACACACTTCGTCTGTATTTTGGTTTAGTTTTTGTTTAATTAATAATGACACAGTTTAATATGTTGTTGTTCATCTGAAGTTGTGCTAAGACATTTCTTTGTACCATGACCGTACCTAATTAATAAATACATTTTTTTTAACTTTAACTATCTTGATATCCTTGCCCACACATCTGTCTGCAGAGGCTGTCGTAGGAATGTTCCTCACCATGGCTGGCATCACTCTGTGTATTATAAGCTCCATTGGTGATACTGACAGAGATACTGGGAATCAGAATTTGACCCAACCCGTGTACTGAAGGAGATCAGGATTTAAGCCAATTCCTCTGCGCCTTCAAATAAATCCTTCGCCGTAAATGGAAAGACGGGCAATGAAGCTGGAGCAGGACTGAAGAGGACGATTTAGATTCAGAGAGCAGCTCCTGAGAGCGGCGATGCTGATGGGAGAATTGTGTCTAAACTAACTCAAGCTTTAAAAGGCCTGTCCAGAAAACTCTCACACCATGTTGAGGGGGGGAAGCGGGTTCATGGAGAGTTCACCACAGAGCTTGACTCGATTTATGACGCTCGCATAGAAAAGCGGTGGTTGTTAACTTTTACTTTTAAACGCTCCGCAGCTCCTGCCATGTGACTGGCATCTGCATAGATGCTACAGAGACCACATATAAATAAGCCCGGGGTAGATGTCAGCTTCTGGTTTAATGGGGACAGTTTGTGGTGGCTGCCTTTAGCCTGCTGTAGAGTAAGAGCAAGGCATGAGGGGACAATGTTGTTGTATAGCTTGAGGATAAAATTTTCATCTTTTGCCTTTCCTTTTACTGTTTACTTGTGATATACTATGAAGGAATATACTGCTTTTATTTTCCAAACTACTTTTGAAAGAAAAAGACTTTAACTGTGTAAAGAGTTCAGAAATTGGTCACATGTACAGTAATATATACGGTATGTTTATTGTCACATTTAATTGATACAAGACACTGTACAGATGACTGTTAATATTGTGCTCTGTTCCTGTGTTGTTGCTGATATTTAATCAATAAATTCTTGGCAACACTACTGTTCCCCAACACTCATTTAGTAGTCACTCATTTTTCAGTATAGGTTTAAGATTTACCCTAAAAAATTTCTTTTTTTCCCCTGTACACATGGTGAATATATTGCAGCATTGAACATCTACACGGTATCAGCATAAGAATCATGCCTGTAAAACTGAATGGACAGAATGTCATAAACGGGTGTACGATACAATAAACTTCAATCAGTTTGAGCTGAAGCTTGTAGAGCTTCTGATAGTGTATCCACCTGTTGTAGTGTTTGTTCTGCTTGCTTTTCTCACGCTTACATTTTCTACAATAAAACAAACATACATTAATGTTGTTATTTGGCTCATTACCACAGTTAAAGTACTACTAATTTAATCAAACGTTCATGCGATGTGAAACTGTTAGGATGCCGTGACCTCCTGATGATGGTGGTTTTGTTCTGTTGCAACCGACGGCGCATCCTGCAGGATCTCCTGTCACAGCAACGACACTAAATCAGTGTAAAGGCAAAAGCTATCAGCAAGACGAGTTTAATGCCTTGGTTATATTGATGCCAGTAAAAACGTGACGGTGTTATAGGGTGTGAAGTTGGTAAACTTGCCTTTTCTTTTCTGTGCTCTGCGTGGCTGTTAGACGACGAAGGCCTCGACTCTGAAGACGTCTGCTTCAGCTCCTTTTGAAATGAAAGTCACAAAGATTTTGCCTCCACGTGCCGAAGTTCTGTATTTGTTCAATTGATTAATTAGCTACTCGTGGGTGTGAGTGTGTACCAGTATTTCAGCTTTGGACTCCTGCTCCTCTTCAGATAGTAATGCCTTTTAACGGCACGAACAAAAATGGTTAACCCTTTTAATGCGAACACGTGAATTACGATTAAATGTAAACAACCCACCCACACGAACTGTACCTGCTTTCCACTGTACTTGTGTGGGTGCTCCTCGTCGTCGTGCTGCTCACCCTTGATAATTTGTGCTTGTCTCTTGAGAGAAATAAATAGTGTTTTTTTAATGCTTTTGTTCAAAATGTGCAGCATGCATGTACTGTCCTTGTGACAGTGAATTAATAATTACTCCACATGCATGCAGGACAACTATTATTCAGTGGTATTTTTGGTTTTGCTTGTACAGGAGTGAGTGATGAGTGTTATTTCTCATATCTAACAAAACATGTTAGATATGGCATGAAAAATGCCTACCATCTGTTTGTTCTGCAGAGGATCGTCTGGGTTGGTTAATTCCTCCTCCTCCACTATTTCTGCAGCTCTCTTTGGAAAGGAAATATGATTAAAATTTAGATTTAATCTCACTTCTATAATATTAAGAGCAGACAAACGCGCCCACCTCAGTCATATTTTAGCATTTAATTATCTTCTATTCAATTATGAGTCTGAAATGACGCAGAGGTGCCTGAAGCTAACCTGATCAACAGGAAGCTCTGTAGCTGTATTTTCATCCTCCTGCACCTCCTCTGCCCCTCGTACCTCTTCTCTCCTTTTCTGTGCTGAACTTTTAAATACACTGGGCTGGCCTGTCATGGGTAGATATCAAAAGTTTTTTACCACCAAAAAGTGGAGATACTCCTTAAGACTGATTGGATTTCATGAAATCCTCACCAGATCCATTGCTGAGCGGTGGTCTCGTTTGCATTCGATTCTTCCGGATCTTGACCGGCCTGGCAAAAAACGTAGAGGTCTCATCTGCTCCTTCTCTCCTGCTCCTTTGCTGGGAAGCTTGTGGGGCTGCAGCTTCATCTCCTGTTGACTTCACCCTCCGACCGTCTGACTGAAATTCATGGGTCACATTGAATATGTTACATAACAAACACTAAATTATATAAATACTCATAATATAGCATCATATTGTGAATATAAGTCAGTGGAGACTTGTTTGTTTGTTTTACCTCTGGGGAGTCAAGGAGAGCTGAGTCACTGCATTGGTCTTCAGGCCCGCTTCCTGCTTTCCTGTTCTAATGGGGAAAAAAACAGAAGATGTTCATAGCCTGTTAATGTTTTCTTCTGACAGCTGCCAATCAGACCTGACATTTAGGCTGGAAAATAACGATCCTAAAACTGTATTTTAAGACATGAAAATAAAGCAAGTAACTGAATGCAGAGAGAGAGGAGGAGGATTACCTCAGCTCTCCTTAACATCCTTCTCTTCCCAGGGTAATATCTACAAAATGAAGAAACATAGTTATTAAAAAATGGGAGAGAGGAATGTGTGGGATATTGTTCTCTTCTTGTTTCCAGTCGTCTGATTATTATTCATGTGTTAGCACAGACTGACACAAGCACGGGTTTTGTTTTGTTTTTTACAGAGGAACTTCCATGATTGTACCTCTCTGTAGTTTTGGAGATTAATAGCTCCACATATGGGAGTTTCTTGAACCTCTCAGTTCCCACGGCAACATAGCAGCGGCCAGTCTCCAGCTCCCCAGCTGAGGACACGGCCACTCCTTCTAGAGAACACAACCTGAAAAACGTACAGGGGTTCGATATTTACTTTATTAGATCTTTCTGTTTGTATTTCACAGAGCTATTGGGAATGTTTTTGACCTTCTGTGTAATGGTGTCACTGACCTGCGCACCGCACCGGTCCTTAGGCTGACCTTCTCTGTGATTAGACTCAAGATCTGATCCAGGTCCTGCTGCATGCTCCGAGGAATGATGAATCGGAACGGTGGACACAGGAGGTCTCCATTTCGAAAAACGCTGAACATAACAAGAAACATCTTAATTCTTGTATGCAGATATGTGATGAAAGAGTTAAGAACTGGTAATTGTTACTACTGGTCTAAGCTGGTTGTGAAAAGATAGTTTCCCAGTGGTTTCCTTAAATGAAAGATTAGGAACAATTATTTAGCAATCAAGGAATAATGAATGATAGTTTAATTAGCCACAGCAACGATACTTTAAATCTTCCTACAGTTGCATTACTTTAATGTGAAATTGATTTTGGTATAAGTCTGGGAAACGTGGATATTTGTTTTCAGGGCAAAGATTAGGGTGTTGTTGATTTTTTCAAACTCCCCAAAAGTGTTGCTAAAGGAAACATCAGGGGAAGCCAGTAGTAGCAGTTTATTCTCTGGAGATCTTAAGGACAAAATTTCCTCTCATCCAGTAGGTGCAGAGATAATTTAATCCAAAATGAAAGCAATGGTACTGCCAGCAAACTGTATGTAAAAAATAAATAAATACATTTCTGATACTATGTATATATGCCTCCGATAAGCAGTTCGTCCAACTCACTGTATAATGCAAGGCACAGGTATATACTTCCTCCATTTAGCTGACACATTCGGCCTCTGGATTGCTTTGACCTAGAGGGGACCAACATAAAATCAGATGCTTGCCACTGCAGAACATCAAATGCTGTCAATTTTTCATCAAGTTTCAAAATTCCCTTAACAGATTTACATCATTCCTGTCCTGCACATAAATACCACTGCATGCGTATTGCCAAGAAAATCATTATCCGAAAAGTGTATTCAGCTCATATCAGCTCAAGTGCTGCAGCCATGGAAACTGACGTCACTCCAAGACTCCTCGGATGGTGCATTTAGACACGCCGTGTCTTATCTGAGGGCCCTCACCCACGTCGTCGCATAGTAATGAAATCTGGAGCCAATATCCATGTCTGCCTCTAGCTGAGCTAAATCAGTGGGCTCTGATAATCTCCTCGTCATTGGTTTTTTTTTTCCTTCTTTAAAGTGGCAGACGTTTAATTATTTACAATGTGTCTGAATCCAGAAGGAGGGCTCAGAATTTGAGTATTAGGCCTGCCTGAACATGTACACAGCCCTGATTACACTGGGTGGAAGCATAAAAACTTCAAACACAAACACTCAACATACGGGCACACTTCTTGTGTATCTCCACAGCAACCACAATACAGACATGTAAGACTTTAAAGCCAAAGGCCCCACCTAAAAAACAAACAAACACTTATCCAAAATAGCATCTATGCACGCTTATTCTATACTCATGTATGTTTTTTGTTCATAAAAGTAAGACTAATAGATCGCTCTACATCAGAAACACTAAGAGGTCAGTCCTGCCAGCAGGTCAGAATATAAAACAAGTACTTGTTGTGAGTGGCTCTAAAGTGTGTGTGGCTTTGAAATCAATTTAGTGTGAATGCTAAGGGAGCTTCATTATGCCTAATCCTAGCATCCTCGTCACTGTGCACTGCCTGCCTTTCATTTTACTGAAAAGGTTGAGTTCAGCCGAAGAGAAAGGATAATTTTCTTGATGAAATCGTTTGACGTTGCAATATCCCGCTGAAATTAATGAAGCTGTCACATGAGAGTACCCTGCAAGTTCTGAGTGACTGAGTGTTTGATGGACAGTGCAGTCATTAGCCCATTATATCCGCTAATCTACCTAACAGCCTGTGACTTCAATAGGAGGATAACAGGGGACATGCACGGCTAATGCTTGCTCATAAGAATGGGTCGTCACTTTTAAAGGCGAATAAGGTTGCGTCAATAAACAAAAAATCCTGCACTCTTTTTAAATTTGACTTGGAAGGAGTTGAAATGATCAGCTTGATATGACTGTAGCCTGGTGGTGCATTCCTCTTGGTTAGGCTAGGATTAATCAGTTACAGATTCCTTAAAAGGACTGAAATGAAATGAAAGCCTACCTGGGTTTCCTCACGAGCAGTGGGTTGCTTTTTTGTTCTCACGTTCAGGTAACTGTGCATAAAGACAAGGGATATAACGAAGAAAACCCTAACACAGTACTTGATCTGTTTTCCAGACATCAAGTATAAATAACTTCATTTTGTTGTACTCACTCGAGTTTCTTGAATCTCTCAAAGCCAGCAGCAACATACTGGGCTCCTGTCCGTAGATCCTGCAGGTCTGTGACTCGGTGGCCCTGCCTGGGGGTGTACAGAGTCCTGACGGCAAGAGGGGCACCGATGCTCTGGGTCACTTCATTCAGAAAGGCCTCCATGGTGACCACCTGTCGCTGGTTGACCACAAACCTGCGTCCACTGTAGAAGGGGTCTCCATTCCTATACACCACCACGCTCTTCACTGGAGGCAGCAGAGATGCAGCTGCAGAGCTGGCAGCCATCTCTGAGTGCATATATGCATGCATGTATTCTCATTCATTGCACCTAATAATTGCATTTACTGAACCTTTTCATACACACACACACACACACACACCACATTCTTTGGGTTCACACATTTCCAAAAGTCACACATTAACACAAACAAATGATCCAGCTACCACTCCAAAGTGCCAAACAATGCTCTGTCACTCACATGCTCGGTGAAGGATTATGAGGGAAAACTGCAGAAAAGCCAAAGGTGAAGATCAGTCTCTGCTGTTGTTGTGGTGGTGGTCTGTCTGGGCTCCCCCTCACCACGTTCTGCTCCTCTCTATCCCCTTCACATTCAAACACTCTCACACGGACACTACTCCACTGATGGCGGTGAGTATTTCCTGGTTGCCATAGCAGCGTGGCCAGCAATGACTGGCTTTGTGGGCCAAACCATCGGCAGAAACCACAACAAAAGAGACAGGCAAGAGGAGGGGAGAACGGGTGGGTCTCCTGCGCTGTAAGCTGAATCAATAAGATAACCTCTACAGGCAGGTTAAAAAAAGAAGAAAAAAAAAAAAGGCCAAATCCATCAAGCATAGAAGTGAGAGCAAGTGCAACAGCCAGGTGATTCTTTTTCGTAAATATTAAATATCCAAGCACAACAGAAGATCTCTCAAGGGAATAACGAGGAAAAGTTCAGCTTTAACTTATAAATATTTTTCTTTCCCTGGGTTCTCTATAAGGACTTAAATACCAGAGGACAACAGGTGTTTAATAGGAGATTGCTGTGAACATTTGAAGGATAATTCCCTAATGAAATGAGTGATAGTGATAGCTCAGAAATATGAGCTCCTGGGAAGCATGCTCACCTGGACTTTAGTGAACAAAACTTCTCCATGCACAATTGTAAACCATCTAAAACTGGCACAGTTAATGCTCCAAGTGAAGCCCAAGCGGTAGGCAACACAACAAAGAAAACGTTGTAGAAAAATAACATTTATTTTATTTATATACATGAAAATACACAATATACAGGTTTATTAACTTATGCCAAACACGAAAAAGGTACTCAGTGCAGCAGGTTCCTGCGTACATGAAGGCATCACTCCCACGTGTTTAAGTCCAGTTCATGGTAACGATGCCGTCAGGACGCGCTAAGTTTATCCTTCAGCGACAAGTACTGTAGGAAAAAAGAAAGAAAACAGTCACTAAAAGTAACATGTTCTTCTGCATGTCTGGATGAGTGCATTCTCAGTGCATGACAACACATCTATAAAAAGTGTTGCTCCACATCTTGGCAAATTTACACACTCTGGTGCTGAAGGGCGCCTCACGGAAGCAACGAAATGTGTTAAAGATAAATTAAAGGATTTAAATCAGCTCTCAGTGTGAGGGTAAAGGGTGCCGACAGCTAAACATGCTTCTACCTGATTTACACGCTTAATACATGGGAGAAAATGGGCCGAACCATCCAGCGTGCATGTTTGTAGCTGGGGGGTTTGGACTGTCCGTAATAAGTCACTGTTGACACTTACTGCAAAATTAACATTTGTTATCTGATTGTTGGATGTAGGCTCTAGAACGAAGGCTGCTTCTCAGACCTGCTGGATGAACTTATTTTGGGAACCAGTAAATAAATTCCACTATGGAGCAGAAGCAATTTTATTACAGCGGGAGACTGTCACTGCTGAATAAACGTAGGGAAGCACTACATCTCTCTCTTTCTTCGCCTTACCTTTTTCCTGCTGTCAATTGCCTGCTGAAGCCAGAGCAGCTCCATGGTCAGGGTGCTTCTATGGAAACGCAGGGCCTCTGGGGTACGGGGCACCTCCTGAGTCAAGCAGTACCGATGAGAACCTGATGGAGGGATGGCGAATTCGAAACTGCTCAAAAGGTTTCACCAAATTCAGTTTTGGATTAACACATTTGAGGCTAGACAAACTGTGTAATTAATGCAGGTGAACACTGATTGCATTCTACTTTTTAAGCTTCTGTGATTCTATTTTTAGAGGCAAAAGCTACATTAGGCTTCTCTTTTATTCACAATGGGTCACCACAGCAGGTAACTACACATGTTTCATTTGGCAGAAGGAATCCCAAAGAGATTTGTTAATCCTTTTGGGAGTTACCAGCCCTTATAACTAAATTAAGGACTGTGTGAATGCATCTTCTTTGAATCTTGAAAATTGTGACTGTAAATTTCTTAAAGACTGAACAAGAGGCAATATTTTTTAAAACACCTTCTACACACGCACACAACATGGCTCCACTTTGTGTGAAACTTTAATATACCTTTATGAGACTGAGTATAGTTCATATCTAACTCAACACTGCTCCAGACAGATGACGACCCTGCTGTGCTCTCCACCACACCGCTTTGTCTTTGGCCCTCTCCTTCCCCTCTAATAGAGCTGCTGCTGGGTAAACAGGTCTGTGAATCATCTCTCTCTGCTTCTGTCTTCTCTAGCAGGGCACAGTGATGATCTCTGTTCTCTGGTGAGAGTGCAGGGATCTGGGGAGTAGCACTGACATCTGTCTCTGGATCTAGAGGCTTAGTGGCAGGGCTGCTGGGTGGTGGACGTAGGCTGCCCTGAAAAAGCAAAAAGCAAATGCATGAGAACATTTTGTATGTGGGGTATTAAACGTCACCCTTATTCGCATAAATGCCATTTACCGTGTCTATGAACTGGGGAATAGAGATCAGCGTCTCCGTCCACTTTAAATGCGTCAGGCGCCCGTCAATCTCCTTCACGATGTCTTCAAAGTCTTCGCGTGCTTTGCAGACTTCTTTCCTTACCAGATATCCACGTGAACATGCCTGTGGCGAGGAAAGGAGTAATTGTAGTCTCACTATCATATGAATGCTAACTATAGCAGACGTTAGCACCTGTTTTCCTGAGAAAGCAAGAGTGGCTAGGAAGCTAAACGTAGCACAGAAAAGACACCCTGAAAAATTACTCTGCGTATAAACATGTATCATCGACAGCAGATAAATTACCTGCAAATTTACGATTGTTTTCTCCCATTTGCTTCTCTCCATTGCTATGGTAACATGACTATGCCGCTACGGAGAGCGGGAGCGTAACTCAAAGCTTTTATTTACTTCCTGTGCCAAATCTAAAAAATAAAAGGTTGCCCTTGTAAGATATAACAACATATTTACATATTTTCAGATTAACCTTTCATATATGGTCATAAGTGTAATTTTGTACAGTTTACAAATATATGAACCATAAATAGTTGTGTAAAATAATTTTTCTCAACGTGAAGTGATTTATTTTGGAAAACGTCGGCGGAAATGACCGGGTGTTTGTGTTCTAGACAGTCTTCTTGCAATGTTGCTGCTCTTCACATGGCGTTTTCCCCTTAAAGTTTTTCGCCGCCGGTAAGGAAAATGAGTGGCGGTTCAAACCAGAAGACTTTATTTCAGACTTGGGGTGTCTCCGTCTCCCAAAACAAAGTTGTTAACCCGATAAAAGATGGCAAAAATGCTGCTGGGCGCCCCAGAACAACTCCAGGCAACAGTCCCCAGGTAGCTACAGCTCACCTTCCTTCTTATCCCCTCTGGTCTGAAAATGGTCAGGGGTCAGCATATACATTAGCGAACCCAGTGGGGACTGAGGACCCCACGCCTGCGTATGAAGATGAAGACGATGATCTGATGGTGGTCGCCGTGTATGAAGCTGAAAGAAGCCTCCAGCTTGATAATGCTAAATGTTTCCAGCATGACAACCCTGCCAGAACAGAAGAGCCCACGTTCTCTCTAACCCCCTCAGGTGGGCAGACATATCCTGACTTCCCTGGCTTTGACAGTTCCTCAGCTAAGGTATGGATCTACCCGACCAACTATCCTATCAGGGAGTACCAGCTGAAGATATCAGAGGCCGCCCTTTTTCAGAACACTCTGGTATGTCTTCCCACTGGTCTGGGAAAGACCTTTATAGCTTCTGTGGTTATGTACAATTTCTATCGCTGGTATCCATCAGGCAAGATTGTTTTCATGGCTCCCACCAAGCCTCTAGTGGCCCAACAGATTGAGGCCTGTTATAAAGTGATGGGGATCCCACAAGCACACATGGCTGAGCTGACAGGTAAAAAAAAGAAAATCACATAAAATCTGATGCACAACACCCATCTTCCCCCTTTTCAAATTCTGCACCTACCGCTTCATAGGTAGCACAGCAGCAAAGCAGAGACAAGAGGTTTGGAGGTCCAAGCGGGTCTTCTTCCTCACGCCTCAGGTCATGGTTAATGATCTGTCCAGAGACACCTGCCCGGCCCAGCAGGTCAAGTGCGTGGTGATCGATGAAGCACACAAAGCGCTGGGCAACCATGCTTACTGCCAGGTACACACACTTTGGAGAAATAATCAAAGCTTGACATCATGAAGTTGTATAAGTGTGAACTAAAGAACTAAATCTTAATGGTTAGTTTTGGGTTTTTTGCAGTAAAAGTTATGTAAACTGTCCAGATTTAGTGGAGATGATGTCTAATGCTTGGTCTTCTTCATTAGGTCATCAAACTGCTCGGCAGCCAGACTTTGCAGTTCCGCATACTGGCTCTTAGCGCCACCCCAGGAGGAGATACAAAGGTGAGAAAGATGCACTTTTTTTTTCTGCGCTGTGACCTAAAAGTGAGTAGACTTTAATCTGCAATCCGCCTCACTTCATCCTTCCAGTCGGTGCAATCTGTGATCTCCAATTTGCTCATCTCCCATATTGAGCTACGTTCAGAAGACAGTCCTGACATCCGGGCTCACTCCCACCAGCGCAATGTGGAGAAAGTTGTGGTTCCTCTGGGTGAGGCCCTTTCAGCTTACCAGACACGCTACCTGCAGGTAGGGGCAGCAAATGATTTGTCATGTTTTTCGTCTCTGCTCTGATCAGGACATTGTTTATACTTTTTAAAAATGTAATTCTACAAGGAATAAAATATGTCAGTTCTTTTATTTTGTGCAGAACACATAGGCTGCTTATTGTTTCCACAACCAACATGCACTGACCAGGGGTACATGTAAAAAAAATCTGCCAAATATTATGTATGGTTGTTTTCTGCTGTCAAAACATGGAGTGCATTCATGGATTTTAGGCAGGGTGTGTTATGTGGTTATGTGTCTGGCATGAGGACATAGGTGTTGGATTGTTTGGGTTGGTGGGTTGTTGCACAGATGGGGTTTATTCTGGTATGTCCCAAGGATGTTTGGATGCTAGGTTCAATACCTTAGGCTCTTTATTGTGTTTTTCAAGCTGTTTTGGAGCAGCTTTTACGGAGTGGCAGATACAGTATCTTCCAGAGGAAGGCGGTTGCTGTTTCTGTGTGATGTGATAGGTAAATAATGAAGTGTCAATGGTGCGTTTCTGTATGCACAGTGTTTGAAAGAATCCAGTCCATGACTTTATTATATATTTTTTGGAAGTTAGTTTTATACAAACTCTTTCTTTGCTTTTTGTCTGCCTGTGCTTGCTTTCATTATTCTGCAGAGCAGCTAAGAGTTTTTCCTTTGGTGCTTTACTGCCACCTTGTGGTAAGTTTTGGCTTCCTTCTGTTATTAAAAAAACAGAACTCCTCAACTGTAAAAACTTTTTCAGCTTCACCTCTTTCTCCTCCCTGTGAGGTTCTTTCTGGGCCAGTTCATATTAAATTGATTGATTTGTCCTGAAAGCCACATCCTGTTACACTCAGTGGTCTAGCTTTTAGTGCTGGTAGACTGATCGGCTCTCTCCTCATCATGGGTTAGTTCACTGTTTGTGTCTTCTGCACTTTAAGTGTGCAGCTCCACTTCATTTGTTTCAGCTGGCTGGTTAACAGGAATGTGACACCTGCATTTGAAATTTTAGACCCGCTGTATTTTTTTTCTTTACTGTGTTGCACTTTCTTCCTTTTTAGTCTTTTCCTTCTAATTCTCTCTTTATTGTTATCAGGGCAGAGTTCTTTTTTTTTTCTTTTTTTTTGTCTTTTAGTTTTTTTCTTTCTCTTCATATTACTCTATGATTGGAGTATGTTGGTAACCTGCTGAAATCCATTTTCCACTGCCAAAACATTGGGTTATTTTGTATTCATTACTGCAGTCATGCAAGCACAATTTAGTAACTGTTAAACAAATCAGAAAAATGAAGCAGTCATGCATACAGGTGCTTTTTCTGTTTTTTCGTCCAGCTTTTGGCTCAGACATTAGAAAGGCCAGTGCTTGCCCATATATCGACTTGAGTCGCATTTCTCTTGCGGTTCGATTAAGTGCGGATTTAATGACGGCACATCTAAAGGCTACTGAGCTCAGAAGATATTTGGCTTAAAGCTTACACCTTTTATGGTTGTTGTTATGGGAGCTGTAGGTATGCATTAAAGAACAATTTGCCCAACAAGATTGAATGAACCTAAATGAGGTTATATTTATGACTAAAACTATCAATTACAGTATTATTACTCAGTCTCATCTGCAAGCTAAAAACTCTTTAAGCCTTCATGCAATTCCAGTCAGCTGGCTTTATTTCTTTTAGGCGTTACACAGAGTGCTGTATTGTCCCACGAGCAGCACTATGATAGACTACTGTATACTGCCTGTGTCCTTATTTTTGGATTGTGTAATTACTTTGCTCCAGTAACTCAACACTATCTTTCTGAACTACTCCATTCATACAATCCCAACAGAGCACTTAGATCGTCCAATCACAGGCTCCTAGCACAACCTAGGACTCGAATGAAGTCGAGAGGTGACTGGGCCTTTGCATCCGTGGCACCTAGACTCTGGAATAACCTCCCTGTTCATATTCGTACTGCCGAGTCTATCCAGTCTTTTAAATCACGTCTTAAAACTTATTTTTTTACTTTGGCTTTTGATTCTGTCTAGTTGGCTGGTCTAGCTTGTTGTGTTGTTACCTATTGTTTGTTGTCCTCTTTCATTGTTTGTTTTAACTGTCTCATGCTTTTACTGACTGTGAAGCACTATGGTCAACACTGTTGTTTTAATATGTGCTATATAAATACATTTTGATTTGATTTGATGTTTTGAAATGGACTATGTCCTACATTTCAGATCTAAGCAGGGTGTGACACCTTTTATTTAATACACTTGACACCACAAAAAAGAGAGAATAGTCCCCTGGAGGTAAAATAAAAGTATAATGGGTCCTGGAAGCTATTTGCTTTGCAGCCTTAGGTTTTTCTTGGCACACCAACAGATAACACAATCTATTCCTCATGTTTTGTCTCTGCTGGCTCCTTTTTTTAATTATTGAAATAATCAAACCTCTCATTTGTTGTATTTGTAATTCATAATGCGCGTGTGTGTGGTGGGGTTAATTGGTAGCATATGAAATGATCTGACTTTTGCCCTTTCTCAGACTGTTTATTTAGGCTGTACTTGGCAAGGAGTAGAGTAATTTTGTCTGCAGCTACTTTGTATCCAAACAGTTTACATAGTAAATCTGGAGCTTTATCATCAGCTCATCTGACTCATAAGACTGGTCGTTATTTAATAAAACTAAATTCTTCATCAATATGCCAAAAGCTGCGCAGAGCTCAAGCTCCGTGTATGTCAACCTTGTAAAAACTTCACCAGAGTAGATTTGAAAAGACAGGAGACAAGCACATTTTTATTAAACAAAAAAAAAAAACTACAGTAGCTCATGTTGGTACACTTTAATTTTCACATTACATAACACTTTTGTAGAACACTAGAGAAAAAAAAAAAAAAAAAAAAAAAAAAGCAAAAACAAATTAAATCCAGACACTTGCAGTTGCTATGTAACTAGGTTCTCAGAGGGAATACCGACCTACACGTAACATGGCTTTGCAAGAGTTTACACCCTACAGATGTCACAGAGTATCATAGCAATGCTACAATCATTTAATGCAGAATAAAGTCTTTGGATTTGGATGCACTGATGTTAACCGGTTCTTCTTGAGATTACGACTGGGCAACCTCCCCAACCCAATACCAACTATCTTAATTGTAATGCTCTCCGTTTCACACAATGATCATTTTTACCTTGTACTTTCCTACATAAAAAAGAAAGAAAGAAAAAAGCTACAAAATGTTCTGGTAAAAATCCTCACACTGTGATAATTTGGCCAATTCTTTACCAGGTTTATCTCACTGGAAGAGAGATTCTCTTATTTCCAGAAGAGAAAAATCCCTGTTATTGCAAACTGCAGGGTTAGCTGGAGTTCTCAATTAATTTGTTTAATGATTTTATATTAAAATATAATGAAGAAAACCATCAATCTCTTTATAGACTCCTCTTTTGATAGAAGATGAGTTTAACTGAATCAGAATTGCGCCTTCTATTTTTATCACAGTTATATTCTCTTAACGAGTTTGCATCGTCTCTACTCAGCAGTGGTAGTATTTGCAATTGTTAGTGAATGATGACTAATACTAAAAAGTAGTTTTTTGTTTATTTTTAAAGCACAAAAAGAGGTACTTGGGTAACTACTTGTGTGTGTACAAGACCTGAAACATGAGGAATGCGTTACACTGCATTATTTTTGTAAGAGAAAAGGATGTATATAATCTATAAGTACTGTATGATTGTCATTCAGCAAAAAATAAATAAATATATATATATATCAGTGAGTGTTTCAGCATTTGGTTTGTAGAAGTGATCTGTGTGTTACCCCCTTGTCCCGTAGATTTACATTCAAGTGTAAACACACATGAACAAGTTACGTTCAAAAGTGCTTGTTTTCTAAATTAACATCACCGTTTGTGTCAAGCTTATTTATGGTTAAAGCCACTAGTTCAGGTCAAGATGGATGCTGCAGAATCCCCTCCTAAACTTTCATCAACTGAACGCACCTAGATTGGGTTAGGTTAGTGGCCCAGGTACTGCCATGTTGTTATGGTTATCTAATAAATATTGCACTTTTTACTGAATATGCAGAATATGCTGTGTGACTGTTATCACAAACCTATAACCTGTAATGAAGTATGTAATCCAGAGGTAAAGTAACAGTGGATCAACTGTGGCAGAGCTGTAAATGCCTCAATAAGCAAGAGAATGATGGCGTCATTCCATAACAAGACATTGTGGCTGCGCAACAAAAAAGAAGGGAGCACAATATGGCTGCATGTCCACCACGAAGCCTGACTCCTCTGCAGATGAGCAGGCTGTTGCATGTTTCTCACACCACTTAGTGGGCAGTGTGCTTAGGAAAAGGTTGTTAGCCATCTTTAAGCAGGAGTAAATGCTACGCTTCACCCTATCATCTGAGTAGTGTTCACAAGACTATGGCAGTGGTCGAGTTCAGTTCTTGTGTGCCAAATGATCTAACTAAAATGAACAGAAAGGAAAACTGACTGAGGTTGAGCTTGTTGTCATTTAAAGATGAAACCAGATGGTTCTGGAGTGTTGCTGGGCTGGTGGTCATTTCAGGTAGTAGTGGTGGTGACTGACGACGATGTTGCACCTGAGGCTGTAGCTAAGCTGGGGCAGTGTTAAGGGAGTCTTTATGAAAGTTAAGGGTCACAAGTAGGATGCCACGTAATCCCACTCTCCCTTAGCGCCGCTCTAAAAACCAGATTTCATTCTGACGGTTGTTGTGAGCAGGGTTGGTGTAGCCGGCCACGATGAATGAGTCGTTGACACACACTGCTGGAGACTCCAGCAGCTCGGCCAAGGTGCTTATCTGGTTTATGATGGTCACTTCATTGGTGGGACCGCTAAAGGCTCTGGAAGAGGGAAGGAGTGATCTATAAGTGTAAAACCAAGCACAAATTCTAACCTTAATAATCACTTACTGTAAAGTCAGTAACAAAAGGAGGGAGCTCATTTAGAAACGTTTTTTTTAAGCTACTAACCTCGTATATACAACAGTGGCAGGCCAGATCTCAATGACAATGTCGCTGTCGTGAGGTTGGGGGGGCTGGGCCTGGTGCTCAGTGGGAAGGTAGTAAGCCACAGTGACATCAGGGGACATTGCAGAATGATTCTCATCTGTGCGCACCACTGTTACAATAGGCAGCGTCATGCCCAGATAGTCACCTACATGTAGAAAAAAAGCAAAGTATCACTGTCAGGCTGATATAAGGAATAGCTTAAATCAGCTTGCCAGCCTCTAATCGTATGCATAAAACAGTCTCTTGCTTCCGGACTCACCTAAGGAGTTGTGTTGGCAGATGTATCTCATTATCCTCATAAAGCCATAGCAAATGCTCTGTTCATACGTCTCCTCACGCATTATTATACAAGCCCAGTGACCCTTTTCATAGTGGCGTTTCTCATACAGGATCTCACCACACTGACAAAGAAAACACAGACAAAAACATAAACATCCTAGGAATACTCTGGTAGACGGAGCAAAGGTTTTGACTGCTGTGGACACGAATGTCTGCAGATTTGCATATTTCAAGAAACCAAGTAAGGTGGTTGGCCTTTTAAGTGTACATAAAAGTAGCACGTCTTGTGAATATTAAATACTTCAAATCAAAATTATTTGTTTTACCCACATTTTCTTTCCTTTTTTTAAATAAGGTTACAGGTTTTACAAAGGCAAATTATGCACTCAGGTTTTTCTTTTTTTAATTGAGTCTTCACTAAGCTTTCCAAATAAAATTAACCTCTTATTTACTACAAAACTCCCTCAGTTCTATTCACTTGGTTTTTTTTTTTTTAAACTTGTTCTTAAATGCATAGGAAACTTTTCTTAAGCAGGTACAACAATCTTATTTTTCTTCACTTACGGTTGTGCGATCTGTAAATCTAAAATCAACTTAAAATGACAGCATGTTTTATGCCAGGATTCAGGAAGGAAACTGGACTCTGGATGTTAGCAAAATGTGTGATTTACAAGATGCCCAAAACTGCTCTAAGAATAGCGTGCCGTGACTGCCCTTTGTTTAACTGGAGTCTCCGGCCAAGTTTTAATGAACTAATTAACTCAAGTTAAACCAATTAGCCTATTTTATTTATACAGTCCACAAAGGACTTTAAACAGCTTTGGGTGACACGATCACTTTGACAGAAATAAAGATCTGACCCTCACACAGAGAAAACATGTATGTGACTGTAGATTGACATTTGTGTTTTTGTTTTTATTGGATATCTGTAGAGAGGAGTCGTTTACATGTAGGATTTATTTGTACAAATCCTACATGTGTTATAGTACAATTGGGGGGGGATTGTAATTCAGGTGTAATAATAATAATAATAATAATAATAATAATGTCAGACTTAAATATATAATTATATTTACATAAACTTGCTATGAGCTTAATCATGTTTAGGTTTATTGACAAAAACATGGCTCCACTCTATTAAGTAGTTTACAGTCTTTCTTATGTAGAGTATACTTAACTTTTTGATGGACCCTTCAAATACTTGGAGGGTATAAATATTCAAGTCTATTTCTCAGTGCAGATATGTTCCAGTCCTTTAAACTGGGTGACCTATTTGGCAGCTGCTCTCTTTTGTCATTTATGCAGAACATTAAAATGTATAGGAAGATGGTGATTATATCCATTTCCCTTGACAAAGTAGTAAAAGCCAGTGATACCTTCTCTTTGCGTCCAAGGAGGGTAAACGGGATCTGCTCTCTGTGACTGCGTCCTTGGTTATTGGTGCTTAGCTGTTGAATGGGTTCTGCCATATCTGTCAAACAGACAAACATAACCCGTTACACACAAAAAAACATGTCTATAAGATAGTTTGTAGCATGTTCGTAGCAGTTTGATACACCCAACTGAGCCTGTGTACTGGGAATTCAGTAACAGGCTTTTTCTTGATACCATATTCGGCCTTCCATGCTAAGGAAATTAAAATGCATTAATACAAATGTGTATAGTCACGCAACTCCCTACTATGATGTCCAAATAGTACATATTATCTCTTGCATTGTATAAAAATGTGCAGTGTGCCCTCTTCTCTGTGCGAAATGTCCTCAGTTGCAGTAATCTGTTGGCTGGCAGTGTTGTTAGTTTGAGGGAGAAAGCACTGCCAGCTGGGAAGAGCATTGAGCCAGGATGTTGAAGAGAGTTATGTTTATTAGAGCTGATGGAAGGGAACATTGACTAAAGCTGCCCAAGGCCAGGTATAGACTGGTATTAACTGAGAGAGACTACAGCACTGGCCAATGGTTTTGAAACCTTATTCACCTGCTCTTTTACAGCACTAGAGATGCCTTGGCACTTTGAAG
Source organism: Simochromis diagramma (assembly GCF_900408965.1). Taxonomy (NCBI): domain Eukaryota; kingdom Metazoa; phylum Chordata; class Actinopteri; order Cichliformes; family Cichlidae; genus Simochromis; species Simochromis diagramma. The sequence goes on from NW_024387030.1 coordinate 10,880,496, forward strand.
TATTTTATGCTCATTCATTTCATTTAGTTAATTTATTAAACAAACAGAAAATGAATTTCAAAAAAACAAACAAAAAAAGACTAGTGTACACTCCGCTGATTACAACTACCAAAGGGCTACTTATCCTCAAACTTAACATCACTACAGAAATGAACAATCAAACACTAGGCACTTAAGGTGAATCCAATTCAATCACATTTTATCACTCAATATCATGAGGGCAACAAGGTCAGAGAGATGTGTGTTATTTAGGGGATCAATTACTTGGCAACAGAGAAAGCAGACTGATGCACATAACAGACAAAGAGTGTCTAAATATTTAGTAGGATCTCATGAAGCGTTACGCTGTGCAGTCCTGGCAAAAAGGTTTTGGCATTAGCACCAAACCTTTGACGTTCATATTAAATCCGTGACCCGTTCCTGCTTTTTCCACTTAAGAAATATTGCCAAACTCAGGACTATTGTCTCCACAACCGAACTGGAGATGCTTGTCCACACCTTTATTTCCTCCCGGCTAGACTATTGTAATGCACTTTTCTCCTGTGTATCTAAGGCCTCACTAAATCGGCTCCAAGCGGTTCAAAATGCTGCAGCAAGGCTTTTAACCCACAGCAATAAATTTTCCCATATCACTCCTATACTAAAATCCTTGCATTGGCTTCCGATTGGGTATAGATATAAGTTTAAAATCCTCACCTTTGCGTTTATGTCTCTACAAGGTGAGGCCCCCATCTATATCTCGGAGCTTCTCAAACCCTATTCTCCAAAGCGAACTCTTAGATCCACTGATAGTGGTCGTCTATCTATTCCATGGACTCGTCTGAAAACAAAGGGGGATCACGCTTTTCAAACCCTGGCTCCAATACTGTGGAACGGTTTACCCTCCTCACTACGCACCATCGACACGGTGGCCTCTTTTAAAAAAACAGCTTAAAACTCATCTGTTTAGACAGGCATTTGGGTAATATGTTGCCTTATTTTATATTTATATTGTACTATTGCTTGTTTGATATGCTTTTATATTTCTTCTAATATTGTTCGTTTGACATGTTTTTATGTGAAGCACTTTGTAACAGCGTTTTTGTCTTAAAAAGTGCTATATAAATAAATTTTACTTACTTACTTACTTACCACTAAATTTCTAATTAATTGCTAATAAAAGTTTTTGTAGCTTATGAAATCCTTGTTTTTCACTAGTTATGCAAAATGAAGTGGCAAAGTGCATTTAAAAAAAACCCCCCAAAAAACGAACTTTGTGCTGCAGCCAAAACAGCAACTGTACAGACAGGTTTCTTATTTACAAACATTACTGAGGGAACAAAAGGGAACAAAACTTCTTTGGTAGTCAGTCACCAGATTGTAATCAAAGAAAATATGCCATTTTTCAACATATGTATATATATATATATATATATATATATATATATATATATATATATATATATATATATATATATTTTTATGTGTTTGTTTGTTTATTTTATATAATTTTTTTTAATATTATATATATATATATTTTTATTTTTTTTTTTTTTTTTTTTTTTTTGAAATTTTTTTGTTTGTCGTTTTGCAGTTTCCTCATTCAATAGTTAACCAGATTTAGGAGCAGGGACCCAGAATGAACAATAAAATGTTTTAATTTCTAAAATTTTATCTACGACAGCCTCGCCCCCACCCTCACCAACACACGTGCAGGCATGTACTGATTGCACAATCAAGAAAACTCATCAGTTTCAATGGCGGGACTTCCAAAGCTTCTCAGTGTTGACGCAGAACAGTCAACACAAATGCTTGTTTTTGTACCTGAGCTTTCTAATCAATACAGAGCTGTAGTCATGTCCCACTTTCAGTGTGCCTCCTGTTCCACTAACCTCCGTTTCACTCCCCTTGTAGTTGCCAATTGTACATACATAACAAATTGCAACTTGTTAATCAAAACCATTTCATCACTTAAACATTTGTTATAAAGCATCAGGCTGGACTCAAATGAGGATGTTTGGCTGGAAGCAGGCCTGAGTAATTAATCAAAAATGAATCAAAGCCAACAAGAACCTCTAATCGATGTAATCGTGCTCATGTCATTGTTGTTTTAGTTATTTTGGTTTTAAATTCTGTTAATATGTCCCCCTATTACGTACTGTATGTGTTGCTGGACCCTTGTTCAGTCTGTGACATGGAAACCTCATGCATTTTTGGCTTTACTAAAGATCACAGAGAAACCAAAAACACTGCACAAAAATAGTTTCAGCAACTGAAGTTAGTAGTTAGTTTTTGAAGTTAATACTAACTACTAAAATTTTTGTAACAGAAGTTACAACAGCTTTAGTACAAACCTAGTAAGACCACTGCGTGAGCCAAATACTTCATTGTCATATTAGATAAGCAGACATAACTACTGAATTTGTTTTGTTTTTCTTAAATTTCATTTAAATTTGTGTGATACTGTCAATCTTAAGGGACACTATGGCATGTCAGCGATCAGCTTGGTTCATTGGATAGTCACTGATGTAAAGTTAAACACACCATGCAGTGGGTGTTGAGTGAGCTCAAAGTGGCATGAACATTCATCTTGTTTACATGCTAGAAACTCTTCATCCCTCCATCACAGCTGGTTACATCTGCTCTCTTGACCTCATTTTACTCTTCAGTGAGTCAATTATCATCTTTGTCTCCAGCATGAAAATTACAGTCTAAAGGACTTTCCTGTAGTGACATCAGGGTATCCTGAAAGAGTCGATAAAACAAACATGAAACCTCTAATGAAACTGGTTGCTATGGATACCAGTTACAGTATATTGATCAATGATGTGTTCATTCACCAGCTGAACATTGGCCTACTGGAAAATAAGAAGTGATTAAATGGTGCCATTGGCCAAGGTTTATCCATTATGGCACATTGCTTTTGATGTCATATCTTCATAAATCTCTGTCACTGAACTTGTGTGTAACTGGCTGGAAGGTAAGTGAAGAACAACAACAACAACCACCCCCCCCCCCCCCCCCATTAAATATCAAAAACATCTGGTCTGTTATCAGCATCGGGCATTTTAATAATCTGGTTACTGGTCAAATTATTACTATTTTAAAACAGCAGCACTGGTCTCAGTCCCAATTAGAGCAAAGCAGTTTAATGTGGCCTAGGCTTGTCCCCTTAGTACGACAGTGAGGCCACAACCTCAGTACCAGCATAGGCAAGGTATTTAATCCCCTCTGAGTCAGAAAGGCCCAGCAAGTGATTTTGTCCTCAATTAGTACTGCGGTCAGGGAACAGAGGGAGGAGGATGTGCCAGTCTGTTACTGGATTCCCTAAGGGCAGCCAAAGAGACAAATAGCAGATGGTTAGAAACTAAATGATTGGGTATCTAAAGGTGATAGTAGATAATTAAATTCTTTGAATTGTTATAAAATATAGTTTTCCTAAGTACATCTAATTTTCTTAAGCTCCTTGCCACCACATAATATTTAATAAAAACAATTACTTTTGTTAAATAATTTGAGTTACACATATACTGAAGTATAGACAAGAGGTTACATGTAAACTGTATTCAGCCTAAAAGAATCCATGTATTCTGACATACAGAGGCTGAACTAATAAGAAGCCTGTGATTTGGTTTAGTGCCCCATAGGGCAGGCTTTATTGCTGTCGAGCAGGAATTAAAATTAAAAGTTTATCTGATCTCAATAGGCTTATTGTTCAGGTCTCTGTCTCCAAGATCTGCGATCACCAGTGACTTGAAAGACTTCTGAGTACGAGACTACTGTTTTTGTTGTCGGCTCCTGCCGAGCACAACGTCTGAATTCACATGCTAAAATCAAACTTAGAAAACTAAAAGTTTGCAACAGCAGAATGAACTGAAAAAGGTAAGATTACATTTGGTTGTGTTTTTTTTTTTTTTTTTTTTGCATAGAGCAATTCTGAGCACGCCTGCATAAAACCCACAACCAAATGTAATCTTACCTTTTTATGTTTTAACCAGATCCAAAGGATAATGATGAAGACTGTAGTCATGGCTAAAGATTTTGGAAATGGGAACACTGCCAGAATTAATTTTTAATTTATCTGAATACAGGGTTTTGAAACTCGTGAAATCCTTGTGTATGTTCTTCATTTTTGCAGCTGCCAAATTCTTTTTACTCTGTTATTAATTAGGGTTTTGTATATTCAATATTAATTGCATTTGATTTAAAAAGTGGTCAAGGCACAAACAGGAAAATTCATGGATTTCTATCAACTAAAGTTCCACAGACTCGTTGCCTTTACTGTATGTGGACAAACCATTTTAACTTAGTCATCCTGCATTCTGAGCCAGGAAAAACCAGGCAATCCAATAGTTTTCCAAATAAAATAATGGAATGCTAATAGAATCGAGAAGACCTGATTGAATCAGTGACTAAAATAAACCGACCCTCTTTTGCCAATTTGGTGTCAGAATTAATATTCTCAGTGGTTAATACTTCTAAGTTAAACACAAAGCAATGTTGCAACTTAAAATTACATCTAAAGACTGTATGAGGCATGTGTGTTTGTGTGTGTTTTGTGCCGGACATGCTATGTGAGGAACAGTTTAATAGCACATTCAAATCAGACTCAGCATCTCAGTTGTTGCTTAAAACCTAAAACCATGAACAAGGCATTCTTGAGCAACCCTGATTACATTATAAACACTTTGTAAATACATCATGCACACATAAAAACACATTTCCATATGGACCAACAACTGTGTTGTGGTCGTGAATATAGAGCACACTCCTTAGTTCATCTCTCATCCTTCTGCTCGTCTAACTGAGCGAGTAAATGAACAAGGAAATAAGAGTCCTACACCTGCATTGTTTTGTATGATTTCAAAAATCGTTGTACATATATAGCAGGTTATGTGTGTGTATCACCTTTTAACAATTGGTTTTCGGTGTTCTCTCTTTTCCAAATTTCAGGGGAAAAAAAAGACGTTTTTTTCTATCAGGTCCAGGTATGACTGAAAATTTTTATTTGTGTTGATAAAGCAACGCAGGTGTACCAATGCACAAGTTAAAAAAAAGCACCTATCACAGCCTGTGGTTGAACAGGGCACAAGTAAACAAAACATTGGTAAGGAAATATTAGTGACTGTAAACAGAGTTGATCATTGTGGGTTAACAAAGTGCAAATCCGTTAGCTTTATTTCATGAATTCTATGTCAGACATATCACACATGTGGTTATTGTGAGGTTAAAAAAAGGTCCATTGTGAAATCACAAATACAGTCAAGCTCATGTTATGATTCTTTGTTTTTATACTTCTGTAACTTTACCGAGTTATTCCTCTAACAGGGATATAGTGCTGAATCAAGCAAATAATATATATAAAACCCTGTTAGGCACATCTAACAGTGTGAGTGGCAAATGTGTCTGTCTAATTTGCAAGTGTACACTTTGTATTTCCCATCAAAACAAAACAGCCTGTCATCTGCCATCAACCACACAATTTGTTTTTGTCTATGACCAACAAAAAAAGGAAGCCAAAGCATCTCTATTAATCTTAACACAAACTCTAATATTACTATATTTACTACTAGATCAAACAGACTATTACTACATAAGTATTAAATTTGTTGCCCTGACCTAATACCTCTATCATAATATCACAATGTCTATAATGTTGCAAACCAATATTATGAATATTTTGAGTTGTAAGCAGACAGATGTATATGCTGGACTGTTTTATGTGCCATACATGGTCCATGATTTTGTAGCAATAGCTGAGCCTTACACACCATTTATTTGATGTGAATAACTCACTATACTCACTGTGCCCCCTGTGTAAGAGTTAAGTGTGGCTTTACTATTGTGACAGATGGACTATTTACTCAAGTAGGCCAAAGGCATAAATCTGCAAATATTCAAGCATAAAAAGTAGTAGCCATTAAAACAACAGATTTTAAGCCCTATACACTAAATCTCTTACTGGGGATCCTGGAGGCCCCATGGGCAAACTGTAGGAACCACAACTCTGTGTGCCTCCTATTGTTTTTCCCGTTTAATTACAACCCTTCTGCCCGAAAGTTTTGTTTTTTGTTTTTATGAACTAAACACATGCTTGTCTGAAATTAAGAAATGTTCTGGCTGGAACAGGTTTGTCTATGTCCCTAACCGGAATCTAGGTCAATGTACGTGGATCCTTCAACAACAAAAAAATTGAGTGCCAAAATTAAACATCCCTTTAGCTGTTGTTTTGACTTGTTTGCCGCTCTTTCTATCCCTCACATTAAAGTTTATAAAAGAAACAGGAAGAGTAGGCTACTAAAACTACGAGGCTAAAAGCCAAGGTGTATGTCAGCTACGTTGGCATGTACCTTTTTGGTTTTTAACAATTCCCCCAACATCATTTCTGTATATAAATATAGATATATATGTATATTTTCACCTTGAGAAACTTCCACTTGGTGTCCCCTCGCTACCTCCTGCCAGTAATGTAGCAGGCGGTCTGGATTTTCGTCTTCCTCCATGGTCTGGCCTTCTTCTTCGAGACTCCCATTGCCAGAGTCTTCGGGCTGGTCCTCCGAGAAAGACTCCAGGTCCTCCAGTGTGATCATCCCGTGTCGGTCGGGGCCGCTACCGTCTCCACTACTAGGACCGCCGCCACTCATCTGGCAGCCACCTCGGTCCATTTTTTTTCTTTGTAAAATTGCCTAGTACCTAATGAGATAACTGTCTCAAATTAATGGGCAAAAGAATAAATGCTTCAAAATCGTCCGGAACGACGATTTGCTCAAGCGCTAGTCTTCTTCCTTCTACGCGCCGCGTTGTTTTTGCTTGTCCAGATTAGGACAACCTTTACTTTATGGTCGACAAACCAGGCGCTGCTAAGCTTCACCCGATGCACATAGCCATGTTTGCATAGCTGACTTATATACGACTTAAACGACGCATTTTCTTTCACCGGGAGCACTTTGGAGCCGCTGAAAACAAAAAAAGTCAACGTCTCTTTCGCTCGTGCGGAGCACCGTGACGCTTCCCTTGTCGTCGCCGGAGGTCAGCGCTATGTTTATAGAGATGAGGGCGGGCCGTAAAACCACGTGATCTGTGGGCTCCCACAACCCCCACCTCCTCTCCTCACACCCACCAAGACCCCCTACCCTTACATACCTCACCCAGCAGTTTACCTAGAAAGGTTTAGCTAATGGCAGCATTAAAAAAAATGCTTTTTATAGTAATTTTCAAGTTCGTTTGTAGCTATTATTTACTAATTAAACAATTAACCTTGGAGTCTCTATGTGAAGTAGCTATGTAATTAGGCTATGTATTTGTTGTTTGCTTCTCAAATAAGCTGCAAGCAATTTTCCCCCCTATTTTCAGTTAATTCTAAAATTGTTTTCTTGCTTAATTACAGAGTTCTTTCTATAATTTATCTTGTAGTCTCCCAAGGACATGGTCACAGCATGTAGCTTGATTGTGACTGACCATGACATCAATAATTTCAATTACAGTAATTGTATTAAAACAGAGCAAAGCCGTGAATTTTTTCATTTGAGAAGCTGACATTTTAACTGACCTTTTAGGAAGAGAAGATGCATTTCTAGCATACTGTTGTTCTTTTTATTTTTTATAAAATGTATTCCTTTCACTTTAAATTATACTTGTTCTCTTATTTCAGTTACATCTTGATTTGGTTACATTTTGGTTATTTTTTATGTATATATACATTTTTTAACTAAAAAATGTATATGTCTCCCCTTTTCTATTAATCAGTCAGAAAAAATGCTTTCTAGATTGGTATTTAAAATGTTCTACTTGTGTAATAAACTTCCATTCACTGTCAGCTTAAAGGATCATATATTTTAATGTATTTTTCTGTCACAGTAACAGCTTTGCATTTCATTATTGTGTATTTTTTTGCATCCAAATGCTTAAAGAAGTTGATGACATCCTTGACCTTAAGAACGCAATTTTTTGGCCTGCATTTACATCTTTGCCGTTTATTTAAAGCAAGCTATAAAACCTATAAAAGAGTGATAAAAATGTATTTTAAATAGTAATCAGTTCTTTTCTTTGCTAGATCTTTTTAATATTTTTTTTTAATCTGTAGTCTTTCGACAGATTTTTTTTATTCCCAGGCAGTGGATTATAAGCACACGCAAATTTGTGCGCTAGGGGACTGACTAGGCAGGATTTCCTCTGATCTGTGTCACTGCAACAGCCAGCCACCATGCTGCACCCTTCAACAGGCACGTAGAGAGGATATTATATAATCTACTACAGTTGGTGTGGGAGGGTCTGTGTAAATACACTGAAAGACACACCTACAATGCTCTACAAGGAGGGAGTGGGGGGGGGGACCGACCCGTGGCCCCTCCATGGCTGTGCCTTTCCACCTACACAATCACTAGTTTTGTCTTTTCCCTCTCTTTATTATAAGCCATCACAGACAGATATGGATTCACAACAGCAGCCTTGTAGCAGCAGTCGCCTCATCAGCTGTCACATGGTTAACCATACTGAAGTGTGTACTCTTCATTTAGCAGCTGGTTCTTTTCTCTTTAGACTTATTCAAAAGTGTCAGTGATACTAAGACAGCTTTACTATGCACACAAAAATACAGACACAGAACTCTTGACACACAGACACACAAACACATCATGAAGACCTCCTCGTTGTTTACATGACAAAGTGAGAGTTCAGTTTAGTATAGGTTATGTTATTAATAGCTGCCTATAGACAGACTTTGACCAATTCCTCACGTCACTTAGCTCCATGGCTCTCAACCAATCAGCTGCTGGAACCCACAGAGCATGCTCATTGAGATTGTCAACTACATTATTGTCAATTGGGCCAAGCTCTTTTTTGCTAGCACTAGATAAATCAAAGTGCAATGTCTACACCATCTTTATATTACTATGCTTTATTTCAGATAGCATTTGCCTTATGCTCAAGTTGCTAAATGTACATATGAAAATATATTTTAAGTTTGCATTCCCAGTTTCCACATTTAAATCAGAAAATGCAAATCAACACCTTAACCTTTACCTCCAAAGTAATTCTTTCGGCAAAGTAAATCACTGGATACCCTTGGAAACAAACTAGTGCTGACACTAATCATAAACTGAGGCCAGGATTTGCATTGATTTCTACACAAGAGGAGGTATAAATAATCAGACATATTACTTTCAGAGTAGACACTTTTCTTTCAGCACATTCTGTTATTTCACTTCACATTCCAGGCAGCCTAAAACAGTGACCTCACTAATCTGGTTCTGAGTAATCTCATAATCTGGACCTGACCACTGTGTACACATTTCCACACTGAGCTCCACCTGTCAGCCTACAAGCTGGTTGCTGCTAGCGGTCCTTTCTCTTGACATGTAAAATAATACAGGGAGTGCAGAATTATTAGTCAAGTTGTATTTTTGAGGAATAATTTTATTATTGAACAACAACCATGTTCTCAATGAACCCAAAAAACTCATTAATATCAAAGCTGAATGTTTTTGGTAGTTTTTAGTTTGTTTTTAGTTTTAGCTATTTTAGGCGGATATCTGTGTGTGCAGGTGACTATTACTGTGCATAATTATTAGGCAACTTAACAAAAAACAAATATATACCCATTTCAATTATTTATTTTTACCAGTGAAACCAATATAACATCTCCACATTCACAAATATACATTTCTGACATTCAAAAACAAAACAAAAACAAATCAGCGACCAATATAGCCACCTTTCTTTGCAAGGACACTCAAAAGCCTGCCATCCATGGATTCTGTCAGTGTTTTGATCTGTTCACCATCAACATTGCGTGCAGCAGCAACCACAGCCTCCCAGACACTGTTCAGAGAGGTGTACTGTTTTCCCTCCTTGTAAATCTCACATTTGATGATGGACCACAGGTTCTCAATGGGGTTCAGATCAGGTGAACAAGGAGGCCATGTCATTAGTTTTTCTTCTTTTATACCCTTTCTTGCTAGCCGCGCTGTGGAGTACTTGGACGCGTGTGATGGAGCATTGTCCTGCATGAAAATCATGTTTTTCTTGAAAGATGCAGACTTCTTCCTGTACCACTGCTTGAAGAAGGTGTCTTCCAGAAACTGGCAGTAGGACTGGGAGTTGAGCTTGACTCCATCCTCAACCCGAAAAGGCCCCACAAGCTCATCTTTGATGATACCAGCCCAAACCAGTACTCCACCTCCACCTTGCTGGCGTCTGAGTCGGACTGGAGCTCTCTGCCCTTTACCAATCCAGCCACGGGCCCATCCATCTGGCCCATCAAGACTCACTCTCATTTCATCAGTCCATAAAACCTTAGAAAAACCAGTCTTGAGATATTTCTTGGCCCAGTCTTGACGTTTCAGCTTGTGTGTCTTGTTCAGTGGTGGTCGTCTTTCAGCCTTTCTTACCTTGGCCATGTCTCTGAGTATTGCACACCTTGTGCTTTTGGGCACTCCAGTGATGTTGCAGCTCTGAAATATGGCCAAACTGGTGGCAAGTGGCATCTTGGCAGCTGCACGCTTGACTTTTCTCAGTTCATGGGCAGTTATTTTGCGCCTTGGTTTTTCCACACGCTTCTTGCGACCCTGTTGACTATTTTGAATGAAACGCTTGATTGTTCGATGATCACGCTTCAGAAGCTTTGCAATTTTGAGACTGCTGCATCCCTCTGCAAGATATCTCACTATTTTTGACTTTGCTGAGCCTGTCAAGTCCTTCTTTTGACCCATTTTGCCAAAGGAAAGGACGTTGCCTAATAATTATGCACACCTGATATAGGGTGTTGATGTCATTAGACCACACCCCTTCTCATTACAGAGATGCACATCACCTAATATGCTTAATTGGTAGTAGGCTTTCGAGCCTATACAGCTTGGAGTAAGACAACATGCATGAAGAGGATGATGTGGACAAAATACTCATTTGCTTAATAATTCTGCACTCCCTGTAAAAAAATATCTTATAAGTAAGAAAGGGACACACAGCAGCTACAGTAAGAGGTGCAGACACAACTTTGATCTTCACTATCTTTACATCGATTGAAAATCAGTGGAATGTCATGAATGACTAGGATTGTTGTCGACACTAAATTTAATTGCAATCAATAAGTTGTTCAAGCATCTATGGTGGATGCATAGATGAAGTAAGAAAATTATCATACCTTCTAGTGATTCTAAAAAGATCTGAGAAAAACATCTGCGCTTTTAGCTTCTGCATTGTCGGAAACCCAATGTTTTGTGTTCATCTGTCATTTTGCTCATCATCTTGCAGACGATATACTAATATATCACAGTAAATGGGGGGAAAAAAAGGGGAAAAGGCTGTAAAACTGTTTTATCCCCAGAGTGTTTGTTCATATATACAAGCAAATCCATCATTGGCTCCATCCTTGTCATATTGCAGGTAGATTTCATTGTAACCATTAATAGAAATGCCTACAGCATTTTTGCTGCCCATCTGTACTCAGTACTACATTGAACATTGAGTACTACCTGAACTGTGCAATTATATCTCCATCCAGCACCCATTTTGGAATTTTGATTTAGCTGTAACCACCTCACCTAATTGAGGTGGTTAATTGAGCTTAATAAGAAAAAAAATCCTGTGTGACATACATTTTGTGAAACTAATAAATGTCTATCTATACATCTATCTATACATCTATCTATCTATACATCTATACACACACACACACACACACACACACACACACACACACACATACACACACACATATATATATTAATGCATATTAATCTCAGAGAAACAGGTTGTCGTTAAGGAGATATGGGGCATGGCCTCAGCTCAGTTCACTCATAAAGAGTAAATCTTCATTTCTGGTTCATTATCGCTTACAATACCTTTTATTTACTTTGTTAATTTTGATGCTTGAATGCCCTAAAAAACAAGAAAAATTGCTTGCCATGTGTTATATAATTTTGTTTTTAGACACTAGTTGACTCCACCGGGTAACCTACTTTTTTCCAGGGTAATTTTGTTCCATTCACTTTGCAGAGTTGCTTTTCCACCCAGCTGAAATTGAAAATGTAATGATCCAGCCTCCCATTATCCACGGTCATGAGGATGAATAGATGTTGGTAAAATTGTCTCTTGGAAAAATTGCTTTAATCTGTTTTCCCATTATAAGAAAACAAGGACAGGGGAGATGAGAAACACTTCAATGCAATTTAGTGTTAAGAAGTCAGGCTTTCATTTAGTCTGTGTGTGAGGCTGTTTATCAGTAGAACAAACATCTGTATGTTCCTGGATGTACCTTTCAGCTCGGGGTCACTAGGATGCAACTAGTCAGTGTTATGCATAATGCCCCCTTCAAAGAACAGGAAGTGGCCTACAATTGATGACCTATATATGTGTTTGCCTCCGTTTGTCCAGGTGCTGGAGAAATTCATGTCTCGTCTGGTCCAGAACCGAGTGATGGGCCACAAGGATCTGCGGAGTCTTACCAAATACCAGCTCATTCTTGCCAGGGATCAGTTCCGAAAGAATCCACCATCACACCTCAAGGCATGTAATGACTGTGTCCCATTGTGGTATCTGTCTGCTGTAATATGTAATTTTACATGATATGATACACAGGTTTTTACATCTATTAAGACCCATTTTAAGAAAATATGGGGCCTTGAAACTCGAGACATGTAGCCAGCTATTTAATGATTTAACTGCGAATGCATCTGTTGTTCTGAATATTATTTAATAATCAAGTCGCTAATCTTCATTTACAAGAATATGGAAAGAGGGTAGCCTGTGGTGATGCATTTACAGAGAATTATCCCCCTTGTCTCTACAGAGCTTTATCATGACTTTGTGCAGGACTTTGTGTTTATCTGTCTGGCTTGCAACTTTAATGCTACTTTGATTCACTGTCATTTCCTTTTCATAATGCTCCAGTAGGCAGCTGTTTCCAGTTAAAACACTGTACCAAAACAGGCATACGGGGGGAGTACCAAAGAAAAAAGCTAAGCACTTAGCAGATGCTAAGAGACAGATGTTTCCCTCAGAAACTAGTAACACCAAGAAGAGATTTCAAAAGATAGTGAACTTGGGCTTTTATTTGCAAAACGAACAGAAACACAACTCCAGATAAAATTAAGTGCTGTTGTGTTGCATATGCAAATAAGTGATTGATTGCACGGCAAAAGGTTCAGCATATATACTTCCAGTTGCTTACGGTTATTTAGAATAAGCCGGGGCTGAGGTGTGCTGGACGATAGTCTTTGGTTCAGTGGAGAAAGAAATCCATTATTCACTTTGTTAGTGGAACATTTTATATACTCCATTTTTGTTTAAAAAAATGTTATTACTGCAGTTGAAGAAGTTATGGACAGTTTTATTTTTCATACTATTTTTCCGCACTTAATGGCCAAATATTATATTTATTTTCTTCCACTGTCACTCTGATCCCACATTGGTCTCGTGAAGTCACACAGCCTCTTTCACTCAGCAGGGTCCACAGCAGGGAATGCTGGAGGGCGACTTTGCCCTTTGCATCAGCCTGTACCATGGCTACGAGCTGCTAATGCAGATGGGCCTCCGATCTCTCTTCTTTTACATCCAAGGAATCATGGACGGATCCAGAGGTCAGTCACCTCACCTCTAACTTTTGCAGTACATTTCTTAGCTCTTTATCCAAACAATATGTTGAGTCAGAGAACAGTAGCCTTTCGAACGCCACATTATCCACGGGTGGAAACAAGTTTTTAACATCAGGCCTCTCCTTGCTTTGTTTGGCTCAGAGATGTCCAGGGCCAAGAACGAACTGCAGAGAACTCCCACGTTCATGGATTTCTACAAAGAAATGGGAACTATGTTTATGAAGCCATCTGCTGGTATTTAAGTTCTTATTCAATTCACATAACTCGTATATTTGAGCCTGTTATGTAGCCAGAAGAAGAGTTTTGATATCTTAATTTACTCTGATCAGTGATATTTTCTATTATCACAAAAATACCTGCTTTAAAATACAGCAAAGGATCCACTGCTTTGGTTTCACTGTTTTTGTAGGTCCAGATGAGCCATTCATTTACAGCCACCCCAAACTGGAGAAACTGGAGGAGGTTGTGCTGCAGCATTTCAGACTGTGGGCTGAGAGCTCAGCAAACAATAACGGTGATCTACTTAATATAGCACTGCTATGCTGTGACTCACACATGGGTTCAAGCAGAAATGTGATATTCTCTTCTAACTACATCATGTTTTGGTTGATTATCGTTCTTGCCATGTTTATAGAAAACAAATACTTTTGGAAGCTCAGGATGTGATGTTCATTAAATTTGTGGTAAACTTAAACCACAACAGTAGCATCCATACATTGGTTATATCTATTAACAAAGGAGATTTAAATAACAGTGCTTGGTACAGTATAGTTTCATTAACTTGGAACTGAAAACCAAAACATTTTCTTGAGGTCGGGTTGAACAGAACAAAGCATTCCTCTGTCTGAATTAGACTGTCATAAACGTACAGAAAGAATTCAGCTCAGGATTACTGAAGGAATTTTTTTATTCAGTCTGTTTCTCTTCTGTCTCCTCGATGTCCAGGTTCAGGTCCTCAGGAGGTAAGCACGCGTGTGATGATCTTTTCATCATTTCGGGAGAGTGTACAGGAGATCGCAGCCATGTTGAACCGCCATGCTCCGCTGATCAGGGTCATGACATTTATGGGCCAAGCTTCAGCTGGAAAGGGGGTCAAAGGCTTTACCCAAAAGGAGCAACTGGAGGTAGACATTTTTTTTAGACAGTAAGACAAGTGTTATTAATGTTTTGAGGCACAGACAACTTCTAGGCAGAAGGAAAAGCCAGGAGAAGATTAATTTATGTAAATGACTGAAGGAGTACACAAAGAGGGTGGTGTGACAGAGAAGGATGGTAGGGATAGCGTGGAGGTGGAGATGATCCATAAAGGGAGCAGAGGCAAGACTAAGAGGACAGTGTCCAAGGCTAAACTCCTTTTTGCCAAGCTAAAATTGACTATGCAATCTTAAAAGAGAAAACAACCCAGAAAGCATTGACCAACAATATTCAAAGATTTGTGATCACATGATCACATGTACAGTATTGTTTTAAAATTCAGCAGAATTCATTTGTAACTTTTCCTTTTAATGGCAGTGAACTCCATGTTTGAGTTTGACTTGCCTTGTTTACATTTGGTAAGCACCTCATGGGCTGATTGGAAAGTTGGTAGTTTAAATTCTGGCTGCTCCAGTCTGACAAAATATCGTTAGACAAGATACTGGTCCACAAGTTCCTCCCAGTGCATTCATCGTCAATGTGAATCTGGATAGAAATCACTTAGCTTTAGAAACAAGCTTGTGTGAATGTGTGTGAGTGGTTAAATGAGACATGTTGTATAAAGTGTTTTAAATGCTCAAGTAGAGTAGAAAAGCGCTTATAAAACCAACAAAGAAGCTGTGTACAGCAGTCAGTGCAATACCCATGTATTAATTTCACTGCTGGTTCCAGAGAAATATAATTCCTCTCTGCAGACTGCATGTTCCATTTCCTATAAGCAAATAATACAGGAATCAAACTAACATGCAAATGCACTGACCATCCCATTGGCTGGTCTGGTGATGGAATATAAATAGAGCAGATCTTAATCTGTAAAATGTCATAAAAAGGGACTCTAATTTGGAACAAGCAAACAATTACTTCAGTTTTCCATTAGTATGTAGTTAGCACAGATTTGTATTTCTATAATACTTTTGCTATATGGTTGCACTAAAGAGTTTAGGGGGACAGTATAAGCTGGAAAGATTAAAATACTTTATACTTTGTATGACTTTTTCCTACTTTTTTGTTGCAGGTGGTACACAAGTTCAGACAGGGAGGCTTCAACACACTGGTGTCAACCTGTGTGGGGGAAGAGGGCCTGGATATCGGAGAGGTAGACCTCATTGTTTGCTTCGATGCACAGAGGAATCCTATTCGTTTGGTACAGCGAATGGGGCGTACTGGACGTAAGCGTCGGGGACGCATTGTTGTCATCCTGGCTGAGGGGCGGGAAGAGCGGGTGGGTGTTGTATAGTAATTCTAGTCATTTCTAGGCAAAATGAGAGATGATAACGCAAATGTGGCTCCACAAAACCGCCTAAAAAGTTCAGTCTTTGTTTTCTCCAGACTTACAATCAGAGCCAGAGCAACAAACGCAGCGTCTACAAGTCCATCACTGGCAACAAAAACGGGTTCCACATGTACCCCAACAGTCCCCGTATGCTGCCTGAAGGGCTGTACCCCAAACTCCATAAGATGCACATTACCTGTGGGCAGTTTGATCACCAGGAGAACAGCAGGCGGTCTGTCAGGGGTCGACGGTCCCACACCGAGAGTCGGGCCTCACTCATCCACCCTCAAAACCTAAGTAATTCCAGAGTCTTTTTTAAGATTGATCAAGTTTTTCTTTGTGGGATGGTTTTCTGATATTGACTGAGCACATCTGTGTATCTCTCGGTAGTTCAACAGGGCAGCTCAACATCCAATGGTTTTCTGAGCAGTACAGAATATTCCCTATGGGAGTCAACCATGAAGCTGGAGGATACTGAGCCCCATCCAACCCTGAAGCAGTCACACTTCCTGTCAATACCCAGTGACCCACTTCCTCAGGTTTCTTTAGTATTATTGTTTTGTTTCTCTCATTCTACTGCAGGGCCCTATTTCAGGAAGCCGGTTTAGAAAACTCAGAGTGAAAAACGATACTCAGGGTTGAGTAACCCCGAACTTTCCAACTCGGAATATTCGGTTTCAGAAAGGCTGATAACAATTAGTTCAGTCAACGCGGAGTTGCTTTAACCCCAAGTTAAGCGCGCGCACGAGGATACATAAAGCCCTGATTAGTGGAGCACAGATTAAGCGAGTCACCATGGAGACGGAGGGAAAGAAGGCGCGGTCAATGTATTTTACAGCGCTTGAGGCCGAAATTCTGATGGCAGCATATGCCGATAACATGCAAATTTTGCGGAAAAAAAGTAACACAGCCTCAGCTGCAAAAGAAAGGGAGCATGCATGGCAAAACAAAGCCGACAGAGTCAATGCGTGAGTGTTAATTTAAACATTGATCTAGGGATTTCCACCCATTTAACACGTTATTTTATTATATTTTATTTTATTTTTTAATTTATACATTTTATTTTGTGACGTGATGTGAGCGCAGGTGCAACCCAACAGGCCCCAAACGTTCCTGGCAGCAAGTAAAAATGAAATATAAAAATATAGTCCAAACAGGTAAGGTGTAATTGTATTATGAGCCATAGTGCTTGGTCTGTTTGTCCGATGTAAATCAATTGCAGTTAGAGGCTACATTAATTTCCCCTCTGTAAGCACTTATTGAAATTATCTGAGCACATTACAAGTACATATTTGCTTACTCTGTATGCTCAAATGTGACCCGTTATAGCCAACAGAAAAAAGCGGAGGCCCGAAAAACAGGTGGGGGTCCTCCACCACCACCACTCACAGAGGCTGAGCAGTTGGCTTCCACATTTGTGATAATGTTGGCAGCATCATATATGATCTTCACAGTGCAGAGAACACAAATTAGCATCCATTACTATAATGAAATAATTTGTTAGTTTGAAATGCTACAGGGAACTGTGTACCTGTACATTAATGCTGTGGAAAGACTTCCTGTTCACATAGTCTCCTTCATTTACTGAAGGAGCAATGATTGGAATGTGAGTGCCATCTATACAGCCAATCACGCCTGGGAACCGTGAAAATAAATGTAAAATTTAAGTAGTAGTTCAAGTATCACCACATCATGAATTAAGTTTTGTTCATCCTGATACCTGCAATTTTGTGGAATCCCTCTTTGATAATCTTGTGGGTCTATGACCGGGGAACACCACAAACGAGTACAGGAGACGTTTCAGTGCAACTGTAACATTCCTGACTGCCCGACAGACGGTAGCCTTGGAAACGTGCTCAGCGTCACCAATATTATACAGAAAGCTCCCGTTTGCAAAAAAAAATGAAGTGCAATACAAATAATATATACAGAACTGAGAGGATGTCCGCGATGTGTCACATGAGCAATATTAGGCCTGAGGATGTTATTCAAATAAATTATAGATTGTGCTGAAAAACGGTAACGTTCACACAGAAAATCATCAGGAAATGATAAAATGTCCGAACGCGCTCTAATCACTCTCTCCCGGCGGAGAGCTCTGCGGAGAATTTGGGCTTCAACATCTACTGGCTCTTCAAGGAAGGAGCACGCCATGTCTGACACTTCCTACAGTCAGGTTTCTGACAAAGAGGCGGAGAAAGTCAGGGTTAGTTGAAGTAAACCTGCTAGGGGGCAGGTTAGCTTCACGGAGTGTGTCGTCATAGTAACTCGCTCAGAATTAATCTAAACTCGCTTTGTGAAACCGAAAACCCAGAGTTTTCGTTAACTCAGGGTATACTTACTCAGAGTTTGCACTAAACCGGCTTTCTGAAATAGGGCCCAGGTCTGAAAAGGAGATAAACAAGGGTGCACTGATTATTGGCTCATTTTAAGTTTAACCTTGACAGCCGTGCCATGATCCATATGTACAGGATATGATACTATCCAGTGACAGGAGTTTTGAATAGAACTACCCCTTTGAACCGCTTCATATGTAACAATAACAGCTGAGACCAGAAATGGGGAAAAAATAGAAATGAAGATATTTTGAGTGGATCTATGGATTTCTGGCAGTTAAGTGTCACTTCCACATTTGCATGGGGCACGGAAAGTGCAGTTGCCATGATTTCAGGTGGAATAATCTCCCACCTACAGCTGGAAAGCTATGCATGGTAAAACCAGTTTGTGTCATATATTATTGACTTGAATGTAATGATATTATTTCTACTTCAACCTTACTTTTTTAATTATGTTATTTCATGTCCCTAAGGAGGAGGTTTCCAAAGGCAAACAACCATCCAGGGAGCTGTCTTTGTGGGAATGGAGACACTGGCAACACAAAGCGCTCCCTTCTCATGTTGTTGATCATTCCCTCCGCTGCAGCCACTTTATTAAGGTGATGGAGCTTATAGACCGCATGAGAGAGGAAAATGAGGTGAGACGAATGTTTGGTTAGTCATCATTTTGTTGTTTTATAAATAATATGGCATTCAGTTATAGCAAATGTAGTACTTCTTTGTGTCGTACAGGAGCATAGCTATAGCCTAGAATGCGTTGACAGCTTACTAGTAAATCAGTAGAAAACCTAACCACTAATTCAAAGCATACACCAGTAATTGAAAAGCTCTTGGTGATAGGAAACTGGTTTTATAAATGACCTTAGACATCTTGCGTAAATCTTGCTTAGTTTCATAAAATCGAGACAGTAGTGAGCATTTACCCATGGGAAAACCAAACTTCATAAACTTACTAGGCTGAAAGGAGTCAGCTGAGTTGCATGTGAACACACAATTGTGGTTTGTGTTGAGTTACTAAATTCATCTTTTTGACCTGGAAGGCAAATTCCTTGCATAATAAACAGTTTCCATGGCGTAATTGTGGCTTTAGTAAGGAGATAAATATTTGATTTATATTCAGCTGGGTCTTTCCAGTCTGTTTCTCCTTTCTTTTTTCTTTCCAGTTGCTATTTAAAGAAAAAGGGACTGAATGAAAAGATTCTCTTTTAAAAACAACACTTCAAACACTATTTTAATTAGTATCTCGGTGCACTTGAAGCCAAATTTGTTATCAGTGGGTTTTAGTTATTTTTAAAGAGAACTTAGCTATTTTTTTTCTCGTAGAGGAAATTGAAGGGTTTACCATCTCAAAGTGTTCTAGCTCATAATTCATCTCTCGTCACAGTTTGCTGACCCAGCAGCAGGAGCTTCGTTCATGCTTTAGCTGCTAATTGAGAGCAACCGAATCAGTATGGTTATCACATCAGTCCTGTCACAACAACTGTTGCCCCGTTGAATTTGCATCTCAAGAATCGAAGATGGAGCCAACTCAAGTATTGCTTTGGTGTTATTTAATAATCAGTGTATGAGAAAGGTAATTTAATCACATGGTTTTTCCAGTTACTTTCTTCCTGACCTTGTTTTTTGTGTTCAGCTAGTAGGTCCCCGCTAAACACCTTATCGCCCGATATCTGCTATAGCCCGCTACAGGCCTCCTCGTCTCGCCATCTGCCATTTCACAAGATTGTGCCATCGATAAGACCCTTGAAATTAGGTCAGAGATTATGGTAAAAC
Organism: Simochromis diagramma; assembly: GCF_900408965.1. Lineage (NCBI taxonomy): Eukaryota > Metazoa > Chordata > Actinopteri > Cichliformes > Cichlidae > Simochromis > Simochromis diagramma. The sequence continues at coordinate 10,900,643 of NW_024387030.1, forward strand.
TGACTGTTGGCTAAACTAACAAATGGGCTCTTATTGCCATTTTTTTCCCCAGTACGGATCTTGACCGTACTCGTGAAGGAGAAAATTATTCCACCTGTGAAAACAAAACAGGATTACGGCGCAAGATGGCAGCTTATATGTCACATGTTTTGATTGTGGTTGAATTCAGGTCACAAGTCAGCCAATGAGTAATTAGTATTTGGAAGTTGGCACATTTGTCATACTTTTGCTACAATAGAGTTGAAGTGAGATGATAAAGGTATGATTGTGGTCTAGACTTTTAGGGTGAAATCGACCGGCTTAACTAAAGTATTGCATTAACCGTATAAGAACAATCATTTTTGAGTTCCTCCATTTTTGCAGCCTGAAAACCAATTGGACACTCTAAAATCAGTTGGAATGCTGTGTAAAATGTAAGTACAAACAGAATGAAATAATCTGCAAATGTCATAAAAACATATTTTATTAACAATTCAATATGAAAAAAAAAGTTTAAACTAAGAAAATTTACCATTTTATGAAAAAAGTAGGGTCATTTTGAATTTAATTGAAACTCAGAAACATTTGAACAGATGAACAAGATGCCATGTTTACCACTGTGTAGAATCACTTCTTCTTTTAACAACACTCTGCAAATAGTCTGGTCTCTCCTGGGAACCAAGGCCACCAGCTGCCGGACTTTTAGGAGAGGAATGCTGTCCCATTTTTCTCTGATAAAGAATTCTAGCTGCTCAACAGTGCAGGGTCCTCTGTAAAATATTTATTTAGTGCCAAATCTTTTCAGTTGGTGAGAGGTCTGCACTGCAGGTAGGCCAGTTCAGCACCTTGACTCTTCTACAAGAAAGCCACATTGTTGTAATAGATAAAATATGTAAGGGAAAAGATCCCATCTGGATGGGCGCATGTGTTTCTCTAGGACCTGCATATACTTTTCAGCATTGATGGTGCCTTTTCAGATGTGTAAGTGGCCAAACTGATAGGCACTAATGAACCCCCATAACATCATAGGCGTAGGCTTTTAAACTGAGCCCTGATAACAAGCTGGGTGATTCCGCTCCCTGGTTTGTCCTTTAGTCTGTCCATGTTTTCCAAAACGAATTTCAAATTGTGACCTTTCTAACCACAGAACAGTTTTCCACTTGGCTTCAACCCATTTTAAGTGACCTTTGACCCAGAGAAGCTCACGTTCATCTATGTTCATGTTCTTCTTTGTAGGAGAGAGCTTAACCTGCATTTGTGGATGGCATGGAGAACTGTGTTCATAGACATGTACATATATATGTACATGTATGCTCATATATCATGTACATAACCTTTTTGGTCCTTTAAGTTCTAGCTGGATGGAAATAACCAGAATTGTATACACACCAAATACCTGGAAAAAGCTAATAAAAAATTCCTGAAAGGTTCTGGCTCGACACCAGACTGGTCTGTCCGTCACAAAATTAAATTAGAAGCTGTCTTCAGCATCTCCATCTTCAGCGACTGAGAACAAAACCTCTTTCAAATCTGTAATTAGTTTTGAATTTATTTATTTCCAGAAAGAGCAAATCTCTTTTTTTAATTCTACACAACCAGTAAACAAACTACAGCAGTACAACTGTATTTTAAAGTCCACAAAACATGTTTGTTCATATTATTCTTGTTTTTGTTCATCGTTTTAAACACATAAAGTTAAGGATTAACTCGCAATATAGAGGTGATGAACTAAGTCGTTTTTACGTTTTTGCAGCTCATGTTCTTTTTTTTTTCTTTTTTCTTTTTTTTTGTGTCCCGTTTGGATCTTTAGCCATCAGAATTGTTGTCTTAAGGCCAAGAAAGATGCCAGGCGGATTTATTTTGCCAAGTGGATCATCGTGGCCTTGCCATATTGGTCCATTTGATTGACCTTTATTATAATTATGAATTTATTTTATTTTCAGTTGCTACAAACGGGACAGACATGACTGGGGGATAGGACAGGGAGAAAGAATGAAAGAAAGAGAGGGAGAGAAAGAAAACCAAAGGGGGGGAAGAAAAAAACAAACAAACAAACAAGACACCTGGATCACCTGTATGGAGAAAAAAAACAGAAGAGAAAACAAACAACAAAGAGCAACATAATAAAAAAACAGCACCATCACAATAAACTAGCTAGCAGTAGATAACAGTAGATACTAAATATTAAACGATATTGTGCAGCACGCAAGATAGACAGCGCACAATGTGCTTTGAGGCAGCAGCCAAGAAAGGTGTAGTCCGCGTCTGTGAACACCCGTGTGTACACCTGTGTGCATACCCAGCAGCTACGGAGCAGAGGCCAGAGGGGGTTGCAGTGGCGTGCCCGCGGGCTCTGCCGGCAGCCAGCTGTGCCAGAGAGGACCGAGCTTCAGGCCCAGAGGCCTGAGGGCATCCCACCCCCCGGAAGGAGCCCAGCCGGGTCACAGGCGCCCGGCCCTGCCAATCGGCCACCAGGAGTGAGCCGGTACATACATGAGCGCTCAGCCCCAGACGACAAGGACCACCAACGCACCAACGACTGAGGGCATCAGCCACCGGCAGGGAGTGTGGTGAGGGGAGATAGGCCTCCGTACTTTAGAGGGCCTGAGATGTTCCCAGAGAGGTTGAGTCTAAGACCCAACCTGACATATAGACACAGACGAACAGACACACGCGGACACAGACGTGCATTCCCACCCCATATGCACAACCAAATACTCGGCACTCACCCAACGTGTAGACAGACACAAATAGACACTGCACAGACAGTCGCACTCCCCAAACATACTCTATATCCCAGGTCCAGGTACCCCCGCCCTCAGAGGGGCAAGCTGCACCTAGACCCAGGAGATGTAACCCTTCTCTCTGGGGTGGAGGCAAGCGGACCACCTCCTTATCTGCAGTAGCAGGGAGGCCCCGCATCCCAGACCCCAGTCTGACGGCCAGCACCTCCTCCCAGCCCCCCAGCCCTGACGGCTAACAGAACCGGGGTGAGTGAAGACCTCAAACCTCCCTACGCCCGCTCATATGTAGTGTTGCTGTGTGCTGTTCTAAAGTGCATTTAAAACTCAGGAGAGCATAAGACATGTGTTCACCTTTCAGGCATTAACTCATAAGCGGACTCTCCCTCGGCACTCACCTCCTTTACTCTCGCTGTCAGGGATAATGTGAGCCATGGATTACTTGTTTGGCCTGAATTTGAAGAGTGCTTTTGACCCTTTGCTTTTTTCTCTATGTCTCTTGGCATCACAGTTTAAAACAAACAAACAAAAAGTCCTTGAATCAAAGGCCAAACATTATTTTTCCTATTTTTCTCCTCCACTAAATATCCCCACTCTGGAAATCATGTGCTCATGAGACAACAAAACAAAAACACACAAGAAAAAACCCACCCTAAATAAAAAAAATTCTGTTTTTCATCTCACTGTTTCTCTCTTTTTACAATGAAGATAGCCAAGCAGCAGGCCCCTTCTCCTGATATTATGTAATGGTTCAGAGAACTGTTATGTAAGGCCAGAAGGCTGGAAGTAGGTCAGGCTGTGATGACCTAGATGTACAGTGTACTAGACTGAGGAGGATAGAGTTGTAGATCAGAAAATAGATGCAGAAAAGATTTTTATAAAGCTAAATTAGACACATTTTAAAGCTAATTTAAATGTTAAAAGATATCTAAATCTGAATTTTCCATTCCAGTTTTCCATTTCTATTTTAAAATAGATTTTCTGGAATACTGTTGAAATGTAATAAAGATAGATGATGTCAAATGGTTTGATCTGTAAATCATAAAAAAAGCCCTATATTAAAATGAAAATAGTACAGCATCATTATCTTCATTCATCCATTTATTTTCTAATCTACTGATCCAGCTAAGTACAAGCTATAGCAAGTTTTGTTTGTAACTCCCTCACCCCCAACCGGTCGTAGCAGGCGGCCGCCCCTTCCTCTTCCTAATTCTGCCTGAGGTTTCTTCCTGTTAAACGGGAGATTTTTCTTCCCACCATTGCCAAGTGTTTGGTCACAGGGGGGCATCTGATTGTTGGGCTTTTCTCTTTGTTATTGTAGGGTCTTTACCTTGCAATATAAAGCACCGACCTTGATGTGACTGTTATTGTGATTTGGCGTCATATAAATAGAACTGAAATGATTTGAATTGGACAGTGTGGACAGTATATCCACCCTGCAGCATGTACTTCTTTCTCAGTAAAGCCCCTGCTTAATTCACTGTTATTAGTAGTAGTAGTAGTAGTAGTCTCTGTAGCTCAGGTGACCTTCATGTAGCTCACACCCTTAAACCATTCAAAACATTTAGGGCTAAAGGATGAATAGAAGTGTCTGTTCCCCAACACACAGGCAAACAGGAGATGATACACCACAGTGGTAAACATGCCCTTGTTTTTTTTTTTTCTTTATAAATCTTTGACAAATTTGTAGGAAACAGACATATAAGGAGAGAAACTATGTTTATAATTATGTTATTGTTATTTATATATCCACTTAAAGTTGAATAAGCAATAAAAATACATAGATGGATTCTGCTTGGATGTAAACAAATACACTATCTCTGGGATTATTATCATACAGTTATTTTGGACAAAGAACCAACATAGGTTTGTTTTTGTAATTTGTCATAATGCATTTTTCCCTCCTGTGGTCCTGTTGAAACTTGCCTCCCAGTGGCTGATGTCACAATTAGCTTTAGATCATCCTTCATTATTTTGAGTTGTGATGCCAAATCCATTGAAATATAGTCTTGTAAATCAGCATTTCAGTTGTTCATAGTTGTTCATGTACCACAATCTGACGACAAAGGCATTTGACGATTTCTTATCCTGAGCCGTAGCTTGTTTGGAAACAAAGTCACGCAGACCCACGAATACAGATGACAGTTCTTTGTGTATGCTCATGAGCATCAAATTCATGTTGTTGTAGTGCAATGAGATAATCAGCTGAGAGGAGTTTCCACTTTGCTGCTTCCCTCATCATGCAGTCTGAAACAATATGAACCGTCTGACCCTTCTAGCGTACACAGCGCTCTCTTTATCTCGCTCTGTTCTCGTCATCAAGGTTATTTCTGTCTGCAACATTTCTAGATGTGGCGACTTAATCTGATCATTAATTAATTGAGGGCCAGGGGTTGGGGTTAATCCTGTATGAGTGAAGCCCAATCCATTACTTTTCAGCAAGAATATCCAAAAATGGCATCAAATATTATTAGAAAATCCATCTTTTTTTCTACAAGGGAGGTGTATGTTAATCGAAAACCAGATGCTAGAAGATAAGGTGTAGTAAACAGAAGCTCTTCAGTCTCTTACAGAGATAAAAAAAACAAAACCGCAACAATAAACAGCGTCAAAGAGCAGTAATCACATGGTAGCAACTAGAAATTAGGGATGTAGATATGGTCAAAACAACCGTGCTGAAGTTTGAATCAAGCAAAGATGATCTAAGTGACTCTGAAAATGGATGGCATGGATGTTGGTGCCAGATGGTTCTAACAATGAGAACATATGCAGTAATTAGCAGTTCTCTGGGTGGAGATACTTTGTTGATGCCAGAGGTCATAGGACAGTGGGTCTCTGTTTCTTCTGCAGTATCCAAATATCTGGATGCCTTTATTATGGGCAAGATTTAAGATGTTCTGAGGAGGTTCTGTAATACAAACATATGATATTACAGAACTTTATGAAAGCGGCTGACTCACGATAATATGAACAGTCTTAATACAGATAACCATCAAATCCACCCTGTGCTTTTTGTGTTTACAAATTTAACCGTATTGACAAAAAAACTCAATTTCTTGGGATTTGTTTTGTAAGTTAATAGTATTGTTTCACTTGGTATTAGTCGTTTTTATTTTTGTAACACATAGTTTTAGTTTTATGTTTACTTATGGTAAATTAAAACACATTTCTTTGCTGTGAGTTTAAAAGAGAAAGTCCAGTTTTTTTATTAAATATATTTCTAGGGAAAGCCTCACCTCTGAAAAGTATTTGGCTCTTTGGGATTTGATTTTGATTTTATTGATTAGCATTCAAATTCCAATCTCAGTGAAAACAGTGAAAAACAAACAAACAAACAAACAGTGAAAACAGAACAAAAATCTACCATAAAGAAAGAAAGCATGAGACAAGGCTAATCAAAAGGTATTGGCTGAAGCATTTGCTTATTACGCCAACCCTTTTCACAAAATATCTTTTTGTATGCAGCTCCTGTACACAGGGCTTGAAGAAAATAATAAAACAAAGCAAAAACCAAACAAACAAAAAAAACAAAACAAAGAAAAAAAAAACTTTCCACCTTAGATAAGTAACTACATCAAAGCAAAAGAATCAAGAGGTTGTTTTTTTTTTTCTCCTTTTTGCTCTTTTCATTCTTGATTTATATATTTTTCTATTACTCTATTTTTAAACATGTTTTTAAACAAGGAAAATGAACTACACCTTTTTAAATCACTGTCATAACTATTCCACAGGTTAACTCCTCTAACAGAAACACATCTCTGCTTTATATTTGTCCTTATCTTGTTTTTTTTTAAAGAAATCTGTTCCCCTTAAGTCATATTGACTCTCTCTGACTTTGAACAGCTTCTGAGTACTGGGGCAAAGCAAGTTATTTTGTGCTTTATACATTATCTGTGCCATTTTATATTCAACTAAATCATAAAATTTCAGGGTATTCAGATTAATAAACAAAATGTTAGTTGGTTCTATATAGTTTGATTGGTTTATAATTCTTATAGCTTTTTTTGTAACTTGAAAATATGAAGAGTGTTCGTTTTATATGCATTACCCCATATCTCCAGACAGTAAGTCATATATGGAAGCAACAGAGTACAATAAAGTGTGTATAATGTTTTTTTGTTCAGGACATGCTTTGTTTTATAGAGAATAGCAATGGTTTTTGACATTTTTGTTTTCACGTGGTTTATATGAGACTTCCAACTCAGCTTATCATCAATTATCAGAGGTGTGAAGTGCTGAAATGATAATTACACTGTGTGACGACTGCAAGCAGCTCAGTCTTTGCCCGCAAGTTAGTTTGCTTTGTTAAAGGATTAAAGGAGGCAGTATAAGGTGTGTAGAAAAAAAAAATAATAATAAAAAAATTGCAAGTCGCCACAGAGTTGTCAAGTACATTTTGTGTTTAGCACACTTAAAAACAAAGTGTTTTACAACAAAAAGAATAAAACTAAAAGGGTTCATGTTGCACACATTCACACTATTTACATAAATGAATACATCACCACCTTTTTCTCCAACCACACTTCCCAGAGATTCCAAATGTTCAATGAAAAATACGTCTTCAGCTTAACTTTGAAGACGTTTGACTTAGAGTCATTAAAGACAATAAATCACTCTGAAATGCAAAAGATGTTTTAAAGTGAAGTGACAGTGTTTTTAAGGCATTATCAAGAAGGACGTGTAATTTGTGGAGGATGTGTGTTTTTTCCCAGGATACATGACACGCACACGCACGCACATTCACTTAACTTTATTGTATAACAGGCGCCATACTGACTCCAGGTCTTACACTAGAAACTTGCTGATCAAGAATCAGAGTGCTTTAGTTCAATACTCATAAATTAAACAAGGTTGACGTTCCTTGTAATTTTGTAGGAATACTCTAGAACCAACTGAGCACTAGCTGCACATTTGAGCAAGAGAAATTAAAAGTGAATGAAAATGAGAAGGTTATTAGTGAAAATGATTTATTTTTCCCTAAAAAAATGTCAGTTTTTGTCATACCAGCAACATAATGTTTAATTCAAATCCAGTGAAATATCTGTAACATGGATTGTTACAAGTTTCACAATCATTCATTTCCACAGGATGAATAATAATGTCTTTGCTGATTTTGTGACGTTTTCCTGTCACACTAAATTTCCTCTTTCCTTAAAAAAAAAAAAACCGTTGCACAAATACCTTGATACCCACTAAATGATTTACCATGAGATTTGCTACAGACATTCATTGTGACTCCAGTCACTCGGGTTATCCCATGACTTTCCTCTTGCACAATTATGGAGATCATCTTGTTTTTTGGTTTTGTTATTTAACTACATTTCTTCATTAATAGGTGGATTACCGTTACTAAAATTGTTCATATTTTACTCAGGATGAAATGTTCTAACTTTGATGTAGCTTTTATCTTGTCCAGGACATTTTGTTTGTTGTTTTTCTCCGATGTGTAACTGCAATTTATTCTGCACGTCACGGGTCAGGAAAGCAAATGCACAAACACGCTCGGGACTTAACTCAGAGTCAATCCATATGATGCCTTTTAGTGATTAAAACTGGAGTCATTTGTTTTTTTCATGTGGTTTTGGTGCTAAATAACCAAGACTTCCTTTTATCAGATCAGCTTGTGGTGGTAATGCGGTGGATAAGTTGTCCTCGCTTTCAGTGTTATTGACTTCTATCTAGACAGAAATTGTACTTTTCTCTCCACTTTTGTTAGGTGTCTTTCTTTTTCTTTTGGTTCACTAAACGTCGTCCTCCTGCTGATTGCAGGCTCAATGGCACCCTGTTGACCCAAGCAGGAAACCACTTTAGATGAATCACTTCCAGGTCATGTAGTTTGCCAAGATGACATATGCTAGATGATGTGCGTGTACTTGTGCTTAAGGAAAAGATGGAAAAATGGGATTTGGGGGGTTTAATTTTCTTTGAATTATTTTGAGTAGTGTCCTTAAAAATTATTATTCTGATTTTTGTTTGTTTGTGTTTTTTTTTTATCTCAAAAGTTACATTGGACTTTTTAGACCTGTACATCTCTTGGTAGGGCACTTCCTGATTAAATGCTGTTTACTTGTTGAAGCAGCATCAGTGTAAAAGTGCAAGCAGGTCCAAAAAAACCAATTAGATCTCTGTCTTTAGTTTTCATGGAGCGAGATTGCTTCTTATTCAACTTTTTATTTGTGTGTGTTTGTGTTCAGGGGGAATGTTGTTATGAACGGGAACTTCTTCCTTACCTCCACAAAGAGGACACTGTGAAAAGCAGACAGAAAAAGCAGAAGGGCACAAAGACCTGCACCAAAACCGCCAACGACAAACCTAAATCATCCCATTCCTCTTGGTCTGAACTGGAATATATTGATGAGGAATTTGAGGGGAGCGATACACGAACAGCTGGGTTATTAACCACATTGGCCGTGATGAAACAAAGGCCTCCTGCTGAAGATAATAATGAGATACCTTATGATGACAGCACAGACCGCTTAAAACTCGAGGCTGATATTGATAAATGTGAAACTGTCACTGAGGACCTTATCAAAGCAGATGGAGAACCTGTGAATTTAGACAATCTGTCACAGCTTCCTGCTAAAAGTGATGAAGATGAAGATGTTCAACTTCAGGCAATGTTCTACCTTCCTAAATGGGATGCAGCCCCACTGCCCTGCTGTGATAAGCTCCTCCCAGGGAGAGATGAGAGTCTGAAGGTCATCCTCGCCAGTGTGGCGGAACTCCTGTCCCGATCTCCACCATCACTCGTGGATGACTTAGAGCCCCCTCCATCACTTTGTCCTTCTCCTCAACAGCCTCCTCAGCCCTTCCTTGTCAGCTTTACCTTGGATGTGGACGATGACGATGATGATGATAAGATGATAATGAGAGAAGTTGAGAAGCCTCCAGATGAGCTTCCAAATGGTAAAGACTGTGGTAAAATCTCTCCTGACTTTCCCAATCAGGAGAAGCACCCTGTCAGTGTAGCAGCCAACAGCCCAACTTGGGATGAGGTTTTTGGGGAGGACGTAAACGATATTAATGATATCAGGGATGACAGCAAGGAGTCGGATGATGATGAAAAGTGCAATGGCTTCAAGGAGGATCAGGTTCATGTAGAATCTGATGATGTAAGTGAGGAAAAACAGAGCTGGGATGATGTGAGGGATGAAGAAATACCACACTTGACAGATGGTGTTTTGAAAGACGATAAAGCCTCAGAGTGCAGCTCGGAGATGGATGAGAGCATCGATCTGTTCGAGGATGATGAAGCCTTCCTGCAGATGACCATTCCTGATATCCCCACTCCTTTGGATGGCATCACACCCGCGACATCCCCGACGGAGAAGAAGTCTGAAACAGTGCACGTACATACCCCAATTAACCCATGTAACACTACACAGTCAGCGGATGGTACCCACAGATTGAGGACAGTGGAATCAAAAGGAGTGGCATTCAGCGAAGGTTTGACTCATAATGTAAATGCCAAGCTGATAATCCAGAACACAAACAACCATAACACTACAGTGACAGAACTTAATATGCACACACCAGCACAAACTAAAACTGTAGCAGATAATTCAGTTATGGGCAGTGCAGTCACACCCCATTTTAAATCTCCTGATTCATTTAACAGCATGCATGACTTCTTTTCAGTCAATTTTGAGCTTGGCTATTCACTGGAAGACTCAGAGGAAGAAGATGAAGCAGTGGGCATGCCTGCCCCTTGTATGCCTGGGTCTTCACAGCCTAAAAAGCAGATTGACTCCACCACACTTTCGGCAGCTGTCTCTAACTCTTCTACTCCCTGTAACAGCTTTGCTAAACAGAGAATACCTCCAGTCTGCAGCGAATCCAAGCATTCCACACCACAAACGCTGTCAGAATGTAGGATGTCTAAAAGTGGTGCACTCCCGTCTCCGATCATGTCCCCGGGAGCAAAGCGAACCCTAATGCCCGGTCTGCCCTCCAGCTTGAAACGCAGACGAGCACAATGTGGCATCACTGTAGCAGAGAGAGGGCCTAATGAGGAAAACGGCTCGTACCATGTTTCTGGCTCTTCTCCTCATGCAGGTTTGTTTAATCTCAAAGAAAGAAACAGCATTTTTATTTTAAGTTGGTTCCCAATCGTATTTGTGTCTACCTGCTTGTTTCTCTCAGCTTCTTACTTAGTGGGGGGCAACAGTGACAGCGAGGATGAAGTTGTGCTTCATAAAAGAAGACATCCGAACAAAGTCAACCCCTTATCATCCCCCGAAGTGGTGAGAAAGTGTTGAATATTTCGGGAATCTGATGATCTTTTAATTTTTAAAATGCCATACATTTCAGGAGCAGAGGTATTGTTTTAAACAGGAAAACATTTACATACACAACAGTGGAGCAATTTTGTTTTTAGTCTAGCTACATTTTTGTATAAATGGGGAGCTTTTATGCTCCAGCTACAAAGTTCATATACTGACCTAGAGCACTGCGCGATTCATGAACAATCCTTATTTAATCTTGTGCTTGGACAGTGGGTGAAACATCTAAGTTCACCAACTGTATGTCACAAACAGTTTTTGCTCCCTTCGCCCCTTTAGGACAGCTTTTTTCTGATTGGCTGCAGATCACAAACAAAATCTGAACAGCATGTCGATGGAGGTTCAGTGGCCTCAGATTGTTTGACACTTTGGCCTTGTTTAATATGAACATCCAATATTATTGAAGTATAACTAATACAAAAGATAAGGAGAAGCATTTTAAGCCCCCTTTACAGAGTTTTAACCAGTAGTAAACAAACAGTTGCTGCTCACTTTGCAATAAACAAGGCATATATGACAAAAAAAGAGATATGAGGAGGTATCTGATTCAGACAGTTTGCTTCTATCATTCATTTCCAGGCTTAAGATATTCAGCTTGTAATCAGGGGGAGATTGCTCTATGCTGTATCTAACATGTAGCATGTCTTGTCTTTCCTAGTCTAAGATCAACAGTGATGTGGACTCCCCGGTGGTAGTGAAAAGAAAACATGCTGCTGCACTCAATACTGTAAGCTCTTCATGACTAACAGTAATGCGTAGCACATGGTTCAATCTGTTCAACACAGATGATGTGATTTAATTACTCGTGCTCCATATATCACTTAAGATGTTTCTACAAGTGCTCATTATCTAATAATATGTCACAAACTACTAACAGTTTTCAGTATTTCACCAATTTGTTCTCTGTGTTCCAGTCTGATGAAACGGGAGGCGAATCTGTTTCTGATGATGATTTCCAGAATGAATCTGTTTCCGTGTGCAGAGCCACAGTGCAGAGAGCTGAAAGGAAAGCCAAGGTTTGTACGGCAACAGATGGCTCAGCCGGATGCTGTGATCTGAGATCCCTGTTTTCATGTAACTGTAAACACAATATAAACATGGCTCGTATTTAGGTTTCTAATGTGAGTGGGGAATGCCATTTTGAAATGACTGCAGTGTTATGGAAAAGTCTTCATCCATCCATCCATCTCAGCTCTGGACAGTGGTGAACTGTACCCTGCCTTTTTCCCCAGAAAGCCATTCATGGATGGACGGATGGTCTTGAGCAACAGTTCTCCAGACTTTGTGATGGTCTTAAAAGGCTATTTTTCACTAATTTTCAGTCTACAGCTTTTACCTGACCATTTTCAGAGGATTTTTTTTTGTCTTTAGGCTTTTTGTTACTAGCAGCCTATGACAAAACAGATAATGTGTTCCTTAATTCTTTAGTAGGTAGATATGTGGGTCTTTAGGTGTTCTGCCATTCTTACCTCTGCATGTGCCTGTCTGTAGTTTGGTGCTGAGGTTTTAAAGCTTAGAGGGTCTTAGAGCTGAGAGTGATGAGTGAGCTGAAACTCACAATAAACCTCTGCGAAATTAAAGGAAGCTCAAAATTCACATTTTTTATTAGTTTATTAGTGTTCAGTGTTTTCATTTTAATGGTTACGCTACATCCAAAATTTTTAAAAAGCTCAATTATATGACAAAAACATACCGATGTCTCTTTTTAAAGATCGTTACATGACATCATGATCCATTTTTCCTTTCATAAAAAAGTCAAGTCATTACAAATCTGCGACTGGCACCTTCAGCATCCGTCATCCCTGACATTTTCCATCCTTCCTCTGTCAGCGCGGCAAATGCCGAAAAGGGCGTCAGTTTTTGGATGAAGAAGCACAGCTGTCAGAGGTCGAGGAAGGTGTAGAGGTCTCGTCTGATGAGGAGGATGGAGAAGAACAGAATCGGTCTCTCAACGGTTTTGTGGTCGACAATACACAATTCTCTCAGGGCCTGAATGGTACAACACATTTTTCTTTTATTTTTTAAAAACTGAATTCTCTCCTTCTGAGCTTCTCAGTGTGATAGGAGGCTGAGTGAGTCATGCATTTTGGCTCTCTGTCTGTTCTCCTCTTTGTCAGACTCAGAGATGCATGGAGTGTACCTGAAGTCAGTGAGAAGCCCTGCAGTCCAGGGCAAATTCAAAATTTCCAACAGAAGACACCACAACATGGACATCTTTTCCCAGGTATACTAACAAATAAATACATTTTAAAAGATACACAAAGCAACAAAATACTAAGTGGATTTGATGATTGGTAGTCTAATTAAGGATGCCACATTCTTAATGTGTGGAAACAGGTGCCTGAGATGGATGAGACGTATGAAGAGGACAGCTTTGTAGTGGGCAGTGATGTGGAGTTGGTGGGCACCAGTGAGGAAGATGCTGAAAATGTTGACCTTCTGCCCGAGGACTCGTTTGTGAACGGGAGAAAGCAGTATCCCACCAGGCGCCGCGTTTTCCTGCACAACGCCAGAGCAAGAGGCAGCACAAAAACCAGAGCTCAGCCTCCACCAGAACAGAGAGCCGAGATGAAAACTAAACGCACCCGGGTCATACAAATGAATGATTCCAGTGAGGAGGAGATAGATGAAGCAAGTAAAGAGAGGGCTCTCAAAGCAGGAGATGGTGTGTTGCCTTCATTGCCAAAGATGGTACCACCAGAGCCTTGTGGGAAAGAAGGAAAGAAAGCTGTGTCGTTATCTTCTAAGGTCTCACTGTTGAGCAAAGCACAAAGGAGCTCTGTGAGTGAAGAACAGCAAAATGAGAGGTGAAGTTATAATAAAGTAATAAAGAGCGAGTGCCATCCTCCTCATGGATGTGAATTTGTATAAGCAGAAGAGAATGGAAGGATGAGTGTGTACTTGGTAACAATTCTGAGATTGTCTTTCTTTCTCTCTCCTGAAGGTGTCGCCAGAGGATAGAAAATCAGCATCTCCTCTCTGACGAGCTAGACTTTGTGGAGTCACACCTGCAAGTTTCCTCAAAGAAGCAATCGCAGGTATGAGCAGACAAGAAGAGACGTACACATTCCTTACTGTTTCTGGTAATATTAATACCAAAAATCCACACAAAAATAGAAACAATATCACTACATTAATCATATTTTCTGTTATCAAACAAGACTCCATGTCCACTATGAGAGACAGAAGATAAACATAAATAAAAAAAAAAATTGTGTAACTGTGTTTTTTTTCTGGGATCAAGGAGCATATTATATTGAGTTATTTAACCTGTTATCACCACAGGTTTAAATCAAGTATAAGGTGTTTTTCCTTTCATTTCCACAGGCAGTCCCAGCCACTCCATTGGCTCCTCAAAAGACCACAGCTGAGAATTTGATAGTGAGTGAAACCTCCGCTCCATCTGGGTCTGTTTGCATCCTGGTGGACAGTCGCTGCATCAGTAGCGGGGTGGAGTTGCTGACCAGCCTGCGTCAGCGACACGCAGCCACAGTCCACGTCTGCTCTTTGGACAGCAGCTACTTCATTGTCAGCAACCGCATGGCGGTGGAAAGGCAGAGCCAATCAGATCTGGCTGCAGCACAGAACCGGAAGCGACTGGCGGAAAGAGTGAAAAGCTTGCAGGGGTTGTTTGAGCGCGTGTGCATCATAGTGGAAAAAGACCGAACCAAGACCGGTACGTTTTCAAAGTGTGGCTCATTTTCTTTGTAATTTTGCAGCCCTTATGGTAAATTGTAAATAAGAATATTTACTGGAGCCTATGAGTGGATGTAGGCATGCTGGAGGGTTGAAACAGCATCTCCATGGCACAGATCAAATAGGTCGCCAAATTGGGAGAGTGCATTTGGTTTAAATGGACAGAATTTAGCAGCGTTTTCCACAAATTCACTGAATTAATTAGACTGAATGATTGCTGCATGAGACAATGTCTTTCTGATCTTTATGTTAACTGTCACTGTCCCAGGTGAGGCATCTCGTCCCTTTCAGCGAACTCGCTACTTTGACAGCACTTTGGCGGCGCTAGTGCGATTAGGGGTCCGCCTGCTGTGGAGCGACGGTGCTGAAGAGAGTGCCGGGCTGCTGGCAGATGTGGCACGTCTGGAGCACCGCAAGGGTCACGGCATCAGCATACCAGTGGAAGTCAAAGGGCAGCATAGGCAGCAAGCACTGCAGCTGTACTTGAGCTTGCCTTCAGTTAACTATGTTCAAGCTCTCAACATGAGCCACAACTTCACATCGATCGCCCAGCTAATAAACAGGTGATGGACGTTGTGTTGTATCAAATTATGAATACTTTCTTCTTCTTCAGTACGTCATCTCTTCTTTACCTGCTTCCTCCCTGCAGCCCGATAGAAGCCATACAGAAGGGAGGGTGTATGAGTCGACCAAAAGCAGAGGAGATCTATCGGTTCCTGCGCTACTCCTGTGACTCCTTCCTCATGAATATGTCAAAATCAGGAAAGAACAGCTAGCATGCTGCTGGAAAAAACACTGCTGGGACACTACAAACTGAAATACATCTTTTTTTTTTTTCCATTTATCCTTATGTGTATTTCTTTTCACTTCATACATTCTTCTGCTTCTTTCTGTCTGTGTCTCAGGAAGACAGCAGTTAGAATAATACATTGACTGAATTTAATATGATCTCTCAATGAGAGAAGAGCTTCAGGATTTTGGTTCATCCTTTTTGCACATCAAGTTGAAGGGGCACAACACTCAAACACTTTATATTTATGTTAAAGAACACATTGGGTTTCTTCAAAGTGTACAGTTGACCTGTAAGGTAGTATTAAGCAGCATTGGTAAGAATTCAATAATTGAAACTTGAATAACATAATGGATGTTTGTTTTCTTTAATAAACTATATTTTATGTGTTTATTAAAGTAGTTTTGTGCCACATTTTGAGAAGGAAATCTTTTCCAATACCCACATTGAGCTTCTTTGATATCAGCTTACTTCCTCTAGAGGTCAGCCTGTTTCCTTCTAACAGACCACGAAAGCAAAAAAAAATGTGATGTTTATTACATCACTTTTTTTTTTTTTTACTGAATTGAGACAGCTCATTCTTTCATTCACTTAAAACTTTATTTTGGGGGGTTTGCTAGAAGCCTAATAATTTGTAGGGTTTCCAAATGTTCAAACTTAAAAATGCCCAGCCAAAAAAAGAAAAAAAAAAAAAAAGTAAAGTGTTTTATTTCACTGTTCTCCTTTGGGGTTTTAAATGACATGTTCTACTTTGGTGAAAGGTATTGTACAAGTTGTTAACAGTACAAACAATAGCAACATCAGATATTTACAGCAGCATTTTCTTTTACAGAGATATCAGGAATTACTTGCCAATAAAGATAAACCCACAGGCAAAAAGCGGTAACAACACATGAATGCATTAAAGTAAAATCTGAAGTCTAGAGTTCTCACAAAGCAAAAAAAAACAAAACAAGAAAAAGACAAAGAAAACTGCCACATTCAATATATACATTCTCTTTGGACAAATCCAAAGCAGTTTTCAAGACCTCCACATCTAAGCCGGCACTGCGGGCTAAGCTACACCTGGAGGTCAGTGAGCTGTGAAGATGTAGATCATTTACATTAAGGGAAAGTAATGGCTTCTGTATTTAGGACACCTTTCTTGTGAATATTTAATATAGAGGTGTTCGTGAATGCACTTGCTGCAGGCTGGCTGGGTATAATGCTCATTTTAATGCTGAAGAATGTCAATTGTTAACTATGCAGAAAAAACAGACTTTTTTTAAGTTAATATACAAAGGTTAAAAATACAGGAGCCATTACCTTCTCTGCCTCTAGGTGGCAGAAATTAGTGTACTTGACTGGTCTTGGCAAACTGCAAGAGAATCTTCCCTTTGTAAAATTGTAAAATCCATTGGGAGGAATTGTGATTGCCAAAATGTATTTTTAACCATACACATGCTTAATGTCATACCGTAAGGTGCTTTCTTTGGACACACTACAGTGTCCACAACATGATTATATTGCATCTGATTTGGTTTTACAATGACCGCCTCAAACACAGAAAATATTACACTGTTATTTTTTTCTGACCATCAAAAATTCTTATGTCGTACTGCAACAGACCACCATCAGAGCCTCCAATATTTTTCATTACAAACTTTCTCTCTGTACAGAATAAGTTTGTGGTAACTGCAAACTTGAAACTTTATACAGCAGCCAGAATTAACTCAGCTACAAGGGAGGTAAAGCTGGTGTAGGCAGAATTTTTTTGGCATCATAGGGCTTTAAAGGGTTAAAGTTTGTTTTGTTTTTTTGTTGTTGTTTTTTTTAAGCCAAGTGTATCATACAGCCAAATCAGTATTTTTTTTTTTAAATTTCACCAGAAGGTTCAACAAAAATTTGAATTTTCTGCCAAAAAAAACAAACAAAAAAAAAATCTAGCGTCAGAGACTTTAGCTAATTGCATCTTTTCAGTGAGATGCTGAGATTATGATGGTGAAAAGCCTGACTGAAATGAAAAACATCAAGACAATCAAGACACTTTCTTCCCCCCAGTTTCCATTCCAGCGGAGGACTGATGAATTTTGTTCTGATCCTCCCTTTACTCTTCCAACACATGATTGCGGTGGCTACTTCTGGGTATAAGGGGATGTTAAGAAGTCACAAGTCTGATCCGCAGCAGCAATGTAGACAATCGCTTCTAAAATTTTACCCTCTTTCCTGGAAAGAAAAGCGACTGGCCTTTAAACCTAGTTTTTGTAACTATTTTTCTTGGCTGAACATTACAGCAATGGTCATTCAGTACAAGTGACAGTTTAACCCTCTGTTAGCGATTATCAGTGGCTCAGTAGTCGTAGTAGCTAGAGCCCGAAATCACAGCTCGTCTTATGTGCACATTTCAAGGCATGTGTGCAAGCCAATGTTTGTCTAGTGACTTGGGGCAGAGAGGGGAGATCTTCAGGTTAAAAAAAAAAGTGCGTTGTGACTTTTTATTTTATTTACCTTTTAAAATTTCTGCCTAATCCAGTTCAAGCTACATGAAGCATTAATAAACATGAAAATTTGCTTGTAACAGTTTACACAAGATGCTACAAAATAGTGTTCACGTGATGCTAAACAGGATCATTTTTGACTATTAAAAATTACCCTAAAAATCATCTTCATTTAACTAATGGTAGAAAGTAACAGTATAAACAGCACCGATTCACAAATATACCAAACGCCGTGCTGTGTGTTTAGGCTTGTGTAATATTGTAGGATGAAAACGGCATCATTAGGATCAAAGTGTTCAACATTTTCGGGACATCTGTAACAGTCACTGTATGTTACAGTAACTCTTGTAACTGTCAAGTTTATTTCAATTTGCTTAAAAAAGCAAAATATGTACAAAAGCAAAGAGAACATATTTACAAGTGCAGCTTTTCTCTTAAAATATATATTATTTAAATACTATGTGAGACCACTTGGTTTAAGCTTTATGGACAGATGCTTACCCAAAACATAGCTCTCCTCTGTGATTGTGGACACTAATTAACAGATCCTTGACCTGTGTACAAACTGTCTACAGGTAGGTTTGCTTAAAAATTAACAACACTCACTGTTGCACGCCAGCTTACATGCTGGTCGGCTGTGTCTGCGTTTGCAGAGGCTGCAGCTGGACAGACGGCGGCTCAGAGTCTGGAATGCTACACTCTCCACCCTCGCGCATGTACATTAAGAACAAAGTCACAGTGGCAAATGTGGTGGCATTCACTGGGAATGCACGGAGCAAAGTGGACGTAAGTCCACGAGTGAACACTCTCCACCCCTCCTTTTGTATGCTCTGCCTGACACAGTCCATGATACCATTATACTGGTAAACGCCGCCGACCCCATCCGCTTGCAGACGTGACTTGATCACATCCACGGGATAGGTGGACAGCCAGGAAGCTATGCCTGACATGCCACCAGCAAACAGCAGCTTGGGGATCATGTAGGGGTCTTCTGGCTCACAACCCAGGGAGCGTGTCAGCACATCATACGCAAGGAAGTACACGCCAAAACCCGGCGTCTCGCGCACCAGGGTGGTAACCATACCACGATTGATCCCTCTGATCCCCTCCTTATTGTAGATTCTCACCAGACAGTCCAGGGAGTTCTTGTACATTTTCCTCTTAGACTTCTTCTCTCCAGTTCCTTGCATTTGCATACGTGTCTTGGCCAGCTCCATTGGACAGCAAATGACACACTGGATGGCTCCAGCAGAGGCTCCAGCCAAGAACTGGTTGAGAGGTGTATCACGGCCAAGCATGCGCATTGTGTTTCCCTGGACACCAAAAACTATAGCATTGATGAAGGTCAAACCCATCATTGGAGAGCCAATACCTTTGTACAGACCCAGCATCTGCAAACACAGATGTTACTGAGTCAGATCAACACTATAAAAACAAGAAAGTAAGGAGGCTATAGGAAGCAGTGCACTTTTTTCCACATGTTATCAGCAATGGATTACTAATATGGCTAAAGCAAATAATTATGGGTTGCGTATCGTCTAATAATCTCCTTTTGCCAATAAAGCTACTTCTCAAATACATCCTCATCATTTATTTTACAAGTACATAAACAGCTGAGAAACCACCTTACGTTTGAATATTACTGTGGGGGGGAATAAAGGACATCCATGTGAAACAGCCATGAGGTCTGAGGGGCCATGCCCCCTCTTAGCAAAAATAGCATGATGTCCAAAGCTTTATTTAGCTCCTCCAGGAATAAGCTCCTCATTGACCCCAGCTAACAGAGACCCCCCACCTCGCCCACGTTGCCTAATGCCTTTACTGAGAGACGGGACAGCAACTAAACACTTTAATCAGTGCACAGGACATTCTCCAGATAATAAACAACTCCAGCTTAACACCAAGGACATATTTAAATGTAACCTATTTAATTTAAAGCAAGCACTGTGCTAACAAATTTAAACTCACCGACTCCTGGCGTATGATTGATTGGAAGCAGTGGAACGTCCCACGGTACATAGGTTTATTCACATTTTGAACCTGAAGCCGCACCTGTGGGTGACAGAACTCATTGGAGTAAAAACTGGAAAAAGGCCAAAGAGGACCACAGTAACTACAAACCAAGATCTGTGTAATACAGGTTTTCAGGGAAACAAGCAGTCAACAGGAAGAAAAACAAAGGATGATAAAGGGGGGGGTGCAACATGTGGGAGAATAAGAAAAACATTAACCGAGTATGAAGCTGTAAAAAGAACAAAATGTCTTCGGTGCTTTTTATTTTAATATCTCAAAGACATAACAGTGGGTGAGAGAAAGAAAGACCTGGACCATACTTACTAGGTCACATTTCCGTGGAGAGGTTGTTTATTTCTCTCTCTCATCTACAACACAGTGACACTGTTGCTGTTAAAGACAGCCTCCGAGCCCCAAGCAGACACCGGCTCAGGGAGAAATGACATTGAAAGCAAGGGTGTAAAAGAACTATAACCAAACCATTCTCTCACTGCTTGCCTCTAAAGCGGATGCTCCACATTCACACAAGTCTCACGTCAAAACGTCCTCACTTTGCCACTGCTTAATCCAGTCTATGCAACATTTATATGCGAATGGCATCAAGTAAAGAAAACTGTTTTTAGGTTCATTCACATAAATCCTATGCGTCAACCACAGATCATGTAAAAGTTGTGATAAAAATGAATTTGATTTCAACCTTAACACATTACAACTAACTTTAATGCATATAAAACCGTGTGGGACTCTGCAGGTACATAGTGATGATTATATAGGCTATGTGACTACAAGTTATTCAGCTAATTAACCATCCCTACAAATCCTTTGATAAATGACGGTTTCATTGAAATCTGTAAAGAAGTGAACGTACTGTCCCGTTCTGAACTCTAACTAATCAGTTTATTCCTCTTGCTCAGTCATCCCATTCCTCTCTTGGGCTCATCGTGTACTCTCAGCTTATCTGGATTTAAATGAAGGCTGTCAGCAAAGTACTGCATGTTTTATTTTTTGTGACTAATGAGCAAACACCAAAGAGGATGCAGCAGACACCCACCTTTACAGTATCAAACGGATGCCCAACCAAAACACCAGCAGCACCTAAAAAACAAAAACAAAAAAGACAGGAATGAACAACTGACTGTTTCACTGAACTATTCTTATTAAAAACTCAAGAGATGATCACCAGACCACAGCATGCAAAAAGTTGTTGTGTTAGAGCAGAGACAGTGGGTGGAAAACATGTCATACAGAAGTAATCTCAGTGCACACAAGGTCATCATATATCCCATGGACTTCTTCTCTTAAGAAAAGAACCACAATATAATAATTGAGTTATAAAGGTACAAATGCACTGATGGGTTGAGTTTGGAAAAAGAAGATGGCTTTTGGTCCAGTAGTTGCAACAGACACCTGTCCATCATGAGATGGAGCAGTCATCAGCTGGTCACTGCACTGCACGACGTGACGAAAGCTTAACACTGACGAAAGCTCAACAATGACCTGTCCTTGACTTGTGTCAATATGCCAGAAAATCATTATACAACACTGTCTTCATATCAGATATTTTCAAAGACTGCACACCAACATGAGGATAATGCACCAGAAATAACACCACTGAATTTCTAAAGATAAATATGTTATGCAAATAAAAAGCCTCTTTGTAAACAAATCATACAGCTTAAAACACTTGGGGTGATTTAAATCTGCCATGTGTTCATGCAAGGTTGTCAACTAGGTTTGGAAACTGATGTAAAGCCATTAGGGGAAGGTTAAAAAAACAACTTCGTTATTTTACTCTTGCAGTAACTTACATACTGCATGTATAACTAAAATGCACTGGTAAAGCAATATCTGAACTTTTTATTCCCTTAAAAAAAAAAAAAAATTCTCAGACTATTCTATATAAATAGTTTAATGTTAGTCCAAATCTGGTACCATTCCTTTGTATTTTGTAATCAGCTACATGTTAAGCCGTTCAAGGGAGATAGTAGTACTAATAGTACTGTAGTACAGTCATTCTACACCGCACTACTGACTCTCTCAATGAAGGTGTTATCTAAGACTAAGTTACAGTGCAGTAACTCTACCTGGGATCCAACAGACTTTGGGAAGTCCTGTCCTTGAACACTGACAAAGCAGCTTGCAAAATTCCCACAGGGCTTTTGTGTGAGGCAAAGATGAATGCATGAGCTTAACTTTCTGCGGACCGCCGCCTCTCCTCATGGTAACTCCCTACTTTGGAATGGGTTAGTGGAATGATGAAAGGAATGCATATATTTGGGGAAATTGCCCGATAATCACTAAAGAAAAACTGAGATCACGATCATTTCACATTTCTGGGGTTTCCTGGACGTGTGCAAGTTTAATTGATAAGTAGATATATGATGAATGTCGACTATAAACAGCAATCTCTACGTGGGTGCTGCAGATTTGGGAATAACTTCAAGTTAGCACTGCAACATAACGTTGAGCTGGGGGGGTTAAAAAGCACCCAGCTCCAGTGTTTTAGTATTCAACCTGTCATTCATGTGGGTTTACAATGTTATCACATAAATTAGCTGGGTGTAAATCGAGAAATCACGGCACGGCACAAATTACACCGCAACAACAGCTTGAGCTTTTGACGATGGAAAAAAACAGAAAGGTGGCTAATGCTAATGCTAGTGTCAACCTGTTAACGTGGCTAGCTGCTACTCACCTCCTACACATCCAGCAGCGAAGTCCAGTGCCATTCCCTCAAAAAATGCAACGACTGGAAGGTGTCAGGCTAACTTAAGGGCTGATAAACGTAATTAAAGAGGCGTAAGTGGGAAATGCTTTCTCGGTATCTGTGTAAACTTGGCTATTTACGACCCCCCCGGCTTGGTGTTCAGCCAGGCTGGTTAGCTAGGTAATAGCCTCCTTTACGTTGCTGATGCCCAGCAAACGGAAGATAAACGTCTCTGGCTAATCGCTCGGACGCGAAACTGGAATAAAGCAGTTTTCTTCTCACTGGTGTCCCTTCCTCTCCCTCTATAGAAGTGCTCTTTCAGGCAAACCTTTCTATTTCTGTACCGCGGCAGAAGGCGGGTTTTCAAAGTAGAAAAGAAGCGTTTGCCCTTTTTAAGACGACCCAATCGGATTATTTAGAAGCGGACAACTCCCCCAGAGCCCTCCTCTAGTTGGTACTGTCCGCCCCTCACGCCCATTGGCTGCTGCAGGGGGCACGTCACCTACGCCAAAAGTCTGAAGCTATCTTTCCTCTACCGTCACATCAACTGTGGTCCTCATCAGCCTTGTGAATTTCCAGTGTGGCAATTTGTGTAGTTATAATGTAGTTTGAATATATAGACTGACGTAACAATGAATCATCCAGTAATGGTTTATAGCTTAAACGTTATGTTTATAACATTTTTGGCTTTATCATAATTGTATTTTTCAGTGTGATTTTATTTATTTTTGCTTAGTCACGTTGTGTGGCCTTGTGACTTTTGGAAGCAGGTGTTTTATGCCCAATGTGCATGTCTGGAAAATGCTTCACGTATTTCCGTGTTGTTTTCAGAATGTTGCATAAGCAACAGGGACTTGACTTTGACTTGACATGACTAATATAACTATAACTGTTGAGAACCGGTTCCCACTGTTTCAATTCCTTGGAATTGTTTGACATTTTTGCAAACCATTCCCTTATCGATTCCAGTCGCCCCAAATGACGTCACCACGTTGCGAAGCGTCATTTACCTGGCAGGAAACACGGCACCTAAGCGGCTCAAACGCTCAAAAGTTTCGTTATACTTTACGAGAACGGAAGACAACAGAGCAACTTGCAATACTTGCAAAGTAGATATTTCATTTAAGGGAGGAAACTACGGAGCCCCTCTGATGACATGGTACAAAAAATAAATAAATTGTGGCCACGAAATATCATTTCGAGGCCACGAAATAGGTATAACGTGCCCACGAAATACTTATTTGTGGCCACGAAATACTTATTTGTGGCCACGAAATAGGTATAACGTGCCCACGAAATACTTATTTGTGGCCACGAAATACTTATTTGTGGCCACGAAATACTTATTTGTGGCCACGAAATAGGTATAACGTGCCCACGAAATACTTATTTGTGGCCACGAAACACTTGATGATATATATATATATATCATCCCAGGGCACATTCACTAGAACCTGCGTCAGCCATAGTACGGAGTCCTTGCTGTTGGTGATGTCCTTAAGGTGAGTGTATTATATTTTATATTTATTTCATATTGTTATCCCGCAATTCGGCAGTTATTTATTCAGACCTATATTGTTACTGTGTTCTAAATGGTATCTGCTGACGTTTCAAATGTTGTATCCTCATGTTGTTACTACACGTTGTTTTGTTGTGCTAATAGCCGTAAACTCATTTTTAACTGTAGGACGTGTGGCGGCCCCGCAGCACACTTTCAAAGTAGAGCAAGGCTGAAGGCTACTAATAAACGAGGTATGTTCAACATAAAACCTTAGTTCTCTGTGTCACGAAGGTGTCTCTCTTTTACCCTGGCCACATCACCATACTAGCTGGTGCAACTAATCTGGTCTGGACAATAATAACAGTTTTAGATGGAAAGCATCTTAAAATTGCCTCTTTTTTGCTGAACATCTCCTTTGAAAGTAGCATCATGTGAGTCACACTTGTTAAGGTAATACATGCTAAATGAGCCGTAGCTTTCAATGCATCACCGGATGAAGCCTTGCAGTTACAGTAGCTCACTGCGGGTATCACGTTGCCAAGGGAACTAATAAAGCATACAGTGATCGGAATGATTTTGTATTGATGCAGGTCGCCATTGCTCATGCTGAACTACTTAAACTCCAAGTAGAGAATCGCTCCATTCCTCATTACCATAGATAATATCTAAGTAATAAAACAATCATTATCAAATTCTGATTTGCCATAAATAAAGTGATTTTATAGGTAGGCTATCATGTAAAAATCTGCTACATAAAATTTATAACTGAGTGTAAAAATACTTATTTCATTTTCATGTGGTTTAGAGGTCAGCTATGGATACTCGGCTGCGAGAATTCTTAACAGAGCGTAAAGTTGAAGAAGATGTGATCAAGAAACTTGAAGATGAGAATGTAAGCCACTGCAGCTGTTGCTGTGTGCGTGCGTGTGTGTCTGTGTGTTTGTTTTTGAACGGAGAGCCGCAATCCACAATTTACTATGCACATTCTAAAACAATTTATTGAATTTCATATTTTTGTTTAATCAGTGACATAAATTAATGACGTGATATGTTTAAAGAGTAATTTTAAAAGTAATTTTTGTTCATCTTATGTTGGACAAATGTGTACCACATTACCAAAAGTATCTGTTATCAAAAGTAGATAGCAAAAAACAACTCTAAAATATGCAGTTGTATGTATTCATTGTTTTTTTAATATTGACAATTTTATTAATTTGTTATTTATATTTTTCAGATTGATGAAACTGTCATTCCCTTAATGACAGACAATGACCTGGCAAAGTACATCCCCAAAGTTGGCGATAGAGTCTCCACTGTGGCCTTCTGCAGACAAGCAACACTGTCACGGACGTCACCATCCAGGAAAGAATCTATACTCTCAAGGCTACGACAAAGACTGACAGGAGCTGAGGGAATGCCTCCTAAAAAGAAATTGTCTCAGTGGGCAGAAAATACAAATGCAAAACGAATAGTGAGACGAATTGAGGTTGGCTGGATGGATTTTGATGAGGAGAAGGGTGGGTTCAAACAGGTGAAGTCTGTAAGTGGTGGTGGAACAAGGCATTTATCTGTAGATAAAAATGAAACAGTGTCAAATATCAAACTTATGGCTGAAAATCTGTTTTTCCCCAATGGCACCTCAAAAAAAAACAAAATTCTTTCACACTATTCAACTCATATTGAGAGCTCACAGATGCATGTGGATGCTTCCAGTACAGTTGATGAGTTGTATAAGCAAAGTAAAGTCAAAATTCTGCGACTTTATCTGTGTACCAGAAAGAAAACACAACAGCAGCCCCAAGACGTAGAGGCCGATCATGCAATAACCCAGCCCTCTGTGGTAGATCTCACTGGCAATGAACCTAATCAGGCCGCTGATGATCTGTTGGTGGAAAACATAAATTCAGAACCATCAAACTTTGTAATTAATGATGGAGCTTCCATAAGTGGATATTTGGAACTGAATGACACATTACCATGGGATGGTCTGCCAAATGTAGGTGAAAGTGAAGATTCTGATGCAGTTGTTATTATTAGTGGGGATAACAGGGTGGATATTAGTGTGGTTGAACTAAACCCTGAAACACTGTTTACAGAAAAAGAGTCGGATCCACCTCATCACACATTGTCTCTCTCACCGGGGCTGACAGGAGAGGCCAATATTCCTGACCAAGCACTCCCTGAACCACGATCTTGTCCCGTAATACTGACTGTTAGAAGAGGTCATTGTCTTCCTGATTTGATCAGTGCCTTTAAGGACTCAAACATTATTTCATCTGAGGTCAATATCAAAATGTTGTTACCAAATGGAGAGCTTGAACAGGGGGAAGGAAGTGGTGTTTTGCGGGACTGCCTGACAGAATTTTGGATGGATTTCTATGACAGCTGCACATTGGGAGTTGAGGTGAAAGTCCCATTCATCCGGCATGACTTTCAGTGTGAAGAATGGCAGGCTATAGCTAGAGTGTTTGTTGTAGGGTGGAAACAAGCTGGTTACTTCCCAGTGAAGCTTGCAATACCCTTTCTGGAGGAGATATTGTACGGCTCGACAACCAGTAGTTTAAAAGATTCCTTTCTTTTGTATGTCTCACAAGAAGAGCGATCTGTTCTCCTGAAGGCTTTGGATGACTTCAATTCAGTGGAT
The DNA here is from genome assembly GCF_900408965.1 of Simochromis diagramma. Lineage (NCBI taxonomy): Eukaryota > Metazoa > Chordata > Actinopteri > Cichliformes > Cichlidae > Simochromis > Simochromis diagramma. The sequence continues at coordinate 10,927,473 of NW_024387030.1, forward strand.
ACAGATGAATTGCTGGAAGTACTTGATGCACATGAGTGCAAGCAGGTTCCTACCAAGGACACACTGCTCCCTGTTTTGGCACAGATAGGACACAAAGTACTTATTCAGGCCCCAATGTTTGTAATCAAGTGCTGGCGTCCCGTTGTGGGTTCTGTAGCTGGTTTACTCCCACCAGAAGGACTGCATCATTTCATAGCAGAAAAAAAACCGACTGTAAAAACAGTGAAGGAGCTTCTAATCTTTCCAGAGGAGATGACAGCTGCCCAGTCAACAGTTTCTCGTTACCTGAAAAGGTACATTGGAGAAATTGATTTCAATTATCTTCAGCTTTTCCTGCGGTTCTGTACAGGATCCAATCTGTTGGATAAAGCCATACTAATTGAGTTCATAGAAACTACAGATTTCCTCCGCAGACCACAATCCCACACATGTGGATGTGTACTAAAGCTGCCCCTTGGTTATCACAGCTATCCAGACTTTCGCAGTGAATTTAACAGCATTCTCACAAGCTCTATGTGGGTGATGGATGTGGTGTAGGTCAGTGTTACCCAACCTTGGTCCTCAAGGCACTCTGCCCTACAGTTCATAGAAACACGGGTGTAGTTAACAGTAACATGAAGGAATGAATGTGAATGTTCAATAGACTGGGTGGTTAAGTTCTCTTAACAGTGTAGCCCGTTGTGCCTTTTTCATGTGCAGCCTTTTTTTTCATCTGGTCAGTAATTGCTTTCTTAGTTTTTCCCCCCAATTAAAATAGTAAGCTAAAGGGAATGTTCAGGTTTTTTGAAGTGGAGTTACCTGTAGTAGACAGCACTTAGCACTCTGATTTTGCAGAAGCAGCAGTGAGTGTTGGGGACAAAATAAGGCAACAAATTGCTTGGGGAATGAGACCACAAAACAACACCAGTTGAAAATACATATACATATTTAAATAATATTTTCAGTGCTTCACCTGGTAGGAATCCGTACACTAAACATAGAAGTGCATCTGTTCCTGCTGCACACATTGTTACTGTGTTTCTGGTTAGTGCCAAAATAAATTACTAATTTTAACATTCTAATACTTTTTTACTACAGGAAGAGTAACAAATATTTCCAATATAGCATACAGTAACAGTTCTACAAACTGGAAGATTGCTGAGTGCTGTCTACTGTATATACATACATAAGTACAACACCATTACAAATACCATATTCCAACTGATTAAGCATGTTCTATATTAAAGTATTTCAGATGTTTGCAGAAATCTTAATAGAAACAAGAATGTGAACCTTTATGTTCCTAATGGGTTTAGAAGAAAAGTTGTCAATTACAGAGATTGGTTACATTGTAAAGAGGTTTGTATAACATTTTAGAAATAACTGTTATTTTATCCTGTTATTATATGCAAAATACAACCTGTTTTTGAGTATGGTGTATTTTGAAAGACACCAGTAAACCATTCTCATTTGTACAAAACTTTGTCCTCTCTGTTGCATTCTATACATCTTTATTAAGCATGAACATGTCTAATGACACCGCTGAAAGTTATTTAACTACTCATTCTGTAATGTCATACACGTGCTATGATTTTTAAGAAAAGAAGCCGTTCTTTATCAAACATGGGATTGCTTTAATCTATTCCACAATAACAAAATTATAGGCTCAAGAAACATTTGGAGCATTGGTGACACAACTATGATTCTACACTTTAGCCTACTTGGTCTTCTTGTCTAATTGATCACAACATTAGATATATTGCCAGTCTATGTGGTTGTTATCCAAGGTGCTCTTGTTTTTGTTAGAAATGAACACACTTTTGGTACCAAAAACTATTATGAACAACTTTTGATGCTTTAACAGTGTGATAAGTTTAACTCAATCCCAAAAGGATTTATTTTTTTCTAACCTGTATCATATTTTAGTTTAATACTCCACGCTTTGTAGCTACCAAGAGCAAGCAACACTTCATGATGAGTTAATTTACTAACATGGATAAAATGAAAATTATGTTATACAGTCTTTTCTGATAATTTTGATACAAAGACAAGATAACTACAGACTGGAGAAAAACAATTACTTAATAAGTACATTAAGCTGTAGGAATACGTACTGAAGTACAAAATGTACTACATTTGTATGTTTGTGTCCATTTAAGTAGCCTCAAATAACTGTGAACGAACTGTATCCCTGAGATGAAAATATAAATCAAGGGCCTGGGACATGGTAGATGGGAATTCCAAGCTTGATTCTTCCATTATTATTGTGCACAAATCAAACACTTGCACATCACATGGGACTGAACTAACAAAAGTGCAGCTATTTTTACACAAGGCCAAATCTTCTGTCAATGGAACGAGACAGTCTTCTGCACCCCAAAGGTGAGGGGCCATGTACATGACATCAGGTATCCCACAGGGCACGTTGTTATTCTTTGAGGGCCTTATACGGTGAGCATTCCAAACACTCCGGATGTCATTCAATACCTCCTGATGAAGAAACAAGAATTAGGTCAGAGCTAATTTTTTAAAATGGCATTTTTAAAATGGTCGAAAATAAGTGTGGTGCATCCTTAAATGAATTGAAAAGCAGCAATGTTTGGATGCAGTTTAATGAAAACCAAAGGAAGAGGGAGTGATTGCAAAAACAGGAAAAGAAAGAACCACACCAGGCAAACCACTAAGTTGTGGGATCTGGGCTTTATACTAATACTAATACTAATACTAATCTTGGTCCGGATGCGCAAAGCTTTTCAACTTTATGCGCATAATAGAGGTGACAAAATCAATATTTTTCAATCCCATGAGGGGATCCAATATCATCTCAGACCTGAATGTACCAATGATAGAGCGCTGAAGAGTTACTGATGCGTGAAGTCTCTGACTGCTTTTGACAGACTGGCAGCGACAGATCGGTAGCTGCAGCATAACTGATGCAGAATGAGCGCAGACAAGGATAATGTCCTCCGATCAGAAAAAAAACAACATTTAAGTCGTGCTGACTTCTGATCAGTTCAATTGGCAAAGTGTTCCCTGATTTAAAAACTTTGGCTGGGTTGATGCTTCAGCCTCCATTACGCACATACAGAGCGCAGTTGACCTACTTCAACAACGTTAGGAATACATTGCATTTACCGTTCGGTAAAGGTAATGTCGTTTTAACTATGTAAACGATTATTTTGCTACCCTTACTGCTAAAACAGCGTAATTTAATGTAATTAATTACCACCACTAGTTATCATAATATGGGCCATTTACCTGAATGATTGGCATGAAGCAGAACTGTGACAGAGCTTTGTCAATGAAATCCCCAAAGAAGAATCCTTCGTCCTTCAGTTCTCCTAGAAGCTTGATCCATGACTCGACTCCTTCTTTTCTCATCACTCCCCACCAGCTCTCAATTCTCTGGTTTGCGGTACTTGCTCCTGTGACGTAGCTTCTGTCTCCTGCTCTATCATCCCCGTCATTTCTCCGTAAATAACGCTGGAGGTCTCTGACCAACACGTTCTCAGTGCCCATGTCAGTTCGTACGAGCCTGGGGAAACCCCCACGACTCTCCACTGCTTCCACAAAGTAACCTCCGATAACCTTTGGGTCACTGTTAGTGTGTGCGGCCCGCAGCCAAATGATGTTGCGTGAGAAACCGTCGATGCATCCATTAATACATATCCCATATGGCTTTAGTTTGTCATAAGAGTCTATGTGCCACACAAAGTTAGGCCCCTGAGCAAAATATTGCCTCCTTCTAAGACGTCTGGTCTGGCGAACCTGGGAACCTACTGGGTCCAGTAAAGAGATGAGGATCCTGACGTCTTCTTTCTTGATCAGAATGCCGTGTTGTTTGCACTTTGTAAACATCCACCGATAACCGTGATCCTTCCCAGGCCCTTGCAGTTGGTTCACAATAAAATCTATCCCGGCGTCCAGGTCGTACTTACGTCTGTAAAGCGACTTGGCTCTCAATATCCGGTTTAAATGTCTCTCCGTAATGATGGTTCCTTGCATTGCCAGGCTTTTCAAAATGCATTTGTAGCTCATTCCCAACCTGAAATAAAACTTAATCAGACTGTCTCTGTCCATGGTGTATTTAGCCTACTTTTATGCTTGTGTCTCTACGCAGCTGTCCAGGAATTCTATCAATAAGATGTGCGCACGTTATCTATTTCTTGGCCACAAATGCGTAATTCGTTGCCACGTTATACCCAATTCGTGGCCACAAATTAGCATTTCGTGCGCACGTTATACCTATTTCGTGCCCTCGAAATAGTATTTCGTGGCCACAAATAAATATTTCGTGGCCACAAATTAGCATTTCGTGGGCACGTTATACCTATTTCGTGCCCTCGAAGTAGTATTTTGTGGCCACAATTTATTTATTTTTTGTACCATGTCATCAGAGGGGCTCCGTAGCAGGTAAATAATCAACTAATAGTGCATATTATGTTAGCGCGATCTGCCTTATTACAAAACCTGCCATTACTGTGCATTTAGGTGACCATGATGAGAGAGATGCTGGCAGTTCTCACTGCAGTCTACCGGTAGCGTCTCCTTTCAGGCCAGGAAAGACGAATGTCACCGAGCAGTGAGTTTGTGGTAAAAGGCTTGCACCTATTTGCCACAGCAGATGCCCCCGATTTTCGGTAAGTGAATGTGTTTAATTGTAGGCAGGGACATTACTGGATATTCTTGTGTAGTTGCCACAGAACAATTTATGTTATACTTTGTTATTGCTACAGAAGAATATTTATTTTACATTTACAATTTTTTTCCCCCCGGGGACCCCGTGACACCCCATTGAAGAGCCGTAGGCTGTGGATCTCTTAAGATCTCACTGCTGGGTTTGTAAGGCCATGTTACTCCTAAATTTCTATCTTTTTCAAAGAGAAGATATAAAACAAAGTTCTAAGCTAATCGACCTCAGTGTTCTCCTTTTTTTTTTTTTTTTTTTTTTTTTTAAATCGATAAAGAATCGAATCTTTAAACAGAATCGAAAATGGAATCGGAATCGTGAAAATCTTATCAATACCCATCCCTAAATATAACTGCACGTTCTGCTGGCAGCTCTCATTGTGAAGTAGAACATGCCAACAGTAAGACAGCACCACTGCTGACCATGTATTTGACATACTGGTGTAAGTAGGCTAACACCTGTTTATGGGGAGAGACCATCAGCAAGGGCAAGAAAAAAAAATGAAGAAGCAAAACCCATGTGAATATAGAGGAGCTGCAGGGAGGTATGGTGCACCGATTTACTCTTTGGTCTGCCATGCATAAGTATGTTTTCTCTTAGGAGTATGGTTTCTGCAGCAGGATAAGAATGCAGATGGCAGATGAGTCTATTTGTTTCCAGGAGCACTTGTACAAAGATTATATCTATACATACACCATACCATCTTTGCTTTGTGCATTCTTTCAGTAATACATAAAGCTCCACATAAATGCAGACAGCAACAGAACCACATTTGATATTCTCTTGCTTTCAAGCCAGGCAGTAGATAGCAGTATAATGATTTCTCCTTACTACTTTTAAGCCTATCTTTATGAAAATTAGTTATCGTTATTACCGTTACAGTTTAATTTGCACATTCCCACGTTTAACATTAAGCACTGCACATTTAAAAAGAGTCCATCACTCATCATTTTATCTTAAAATACCAATCAATCTGAATTACATTTAGATCAAAATCTTTAAGTTAACTGCATACAATGCACTATTTTCTATCTTATCTATGGTAACGTGTGTTCATATAGTCTTAAACAATTTCCCGTGCATTTCCTACTGTTGTATGCAAACGTGTTACATGAGTCTGTGGTTCTGTCAGTAATACTACATGCTAATGCTCTTGTGTTTTAAGACATTGTGGGGGAAAATGACTTTGTCTGTGTTACCACAGAAACATTTAAAACACAGCACTGTACATTATGTATACTCACTAGCCACTTTATCAGGTACACTTAACATCTATGATACGACTGTCTCAATCCATTACATCCCAAAAGTGCTCTGTTCGATTTAGATCTGACGACTCCTGAGCCAATTTGAATACTAACCTTCTTGTCACATTCAAGCTTTGCGACATGTGTGACATGGTACGTTCGCTTGCTGGAAGCAGTCATCAGAAGATGGGTACAGGCATCTGTACATCTGACGGGTTCAGGGATGGACGGGAACAATACTCAGGCAGGCTGTGGCTTAGCTGGTACTAAGGGGCCCAAAATGTGCCATTAAAAGAACCCCCACATCATTACACCACAACTAGCAGCCTGACCCACTGATAAAAGGCAGGGTGAATCCATGCTTTCACAAGTTCTCAATCTACCATTGGAGTGAAACAGCAGAAATCGAGATTCAAAACAGATGTTTTTCCAGCCTTGTATTGTCCAATACAAGCCTGTGTGAATAGTAGTCTCAGTTTCCCGTTTCCTGTTCCTGCTGGTTTGACACAAATGCTGTAGCTGCTGTAGCCTGTCTGCTTGGTGCATTCAGAGATATTCTTCTGCATCCCTTGATTGTAGCTAGTTATTATTTGAATTACTGTTGCCTTCCTATCAACCCATAGCAGCCTGGCCATTCTCCTTTGACCTCTTCCATCAACAAGGCACTGGCACACAGGATATAATTCCCTGTAAACCTTGGATAGTTGTGGGGGAAAATACCAACAGATCAACAGTTGCTGAGATACGTAGATCAGCCCACTTGGCACCAACAACTAAGTCACGTTCAAAGTCACTTGAATTACCTTTCCCTCTCTTGGTTATGCTTAGTTTGAACTTCAGCAGGTCTTCTTGGCCATGTATGCATTTCTAAATGAATTGAGTTGCAGCCATGCGATTGGCTGATTGGGTATTTGTGTTAATAGGAAATTGCGAAGATGCGTACCTAATGAAGTAGGCGGTGAGCGTAATTCAGTAAACAAAAGCAAAAATCATGGCTTTACTTCTAATTAAAACATTTTCAAATAAAAAATTATTTCAAAAGATGCTGTTGTTAAGACGTTTAATTTTTTTGTGTGAGAATAAGCTGAAGATTTTCTACCTTCCTTGACTGATGTTCCTCTTGCTGATAACAACAAACATTTGCTTTTGTTCTCATGACTGAGACACTGACATCCTACATGTGATGTATGTTCAAACTGAGGTGTATTTATAAGACAGACTTTTTATAATACACCTCACATGCTGGCTGATCCTGATTACAAGTTACAACACAACTGCTTTTGATAATCACACAGTTACAATTATTATTCAGAAGGCTGTTTTTAAGTAAATAAAGACAAAGTGGATGTATATCTTAACTGATTATATTAGTTTGGTTTTTAGAGATATGTGTTAGTACTCTGCTTTTATCGTCTTCCAGTCCTGAGAGAGCTGTAACACATTGTGAAAATAAATGGGTACAATTGGTACTGCTGGAAGTCAATAATCAACTGGGAATTGGCATGAAGGTGCAGGCAATGCCATGCTTAGTTTGACACAGAGAGGCATTTCATCACTCCAGTGATTTATATTTATTATTTACGATTTTTCTTTCTTTTTTTGCACTTCCAGTTTGGTTGTAAACTGTAAGAGAAATTGTCCTTCTTTCCCATTAAAAAGACTTCAAATGGAAATAAAGCGGGATTCTTTTTTTGTTCTTATACTGAGCTTAACCACATGGTGAACCCTGACTGCTCATGCCCAAGCAAGCTAGAACTTATAATTTAAAGGCCTGGGTGTCATGAACTGCTGCACCATCTCATCTGTGACTTGTTTTCGCCTCTCTTGATGCTGGGCAATCATTGGCTGCAGAGTCTCAATCAAAATCTTCTTCAGTTCTCCTGTTAATAGAGCCCCACTTGTGTAGTCCTGCAAAAGAAGGGATTGAATGAGTACAGGCAGAGGGGAAATAAGAGGATGAGGGAAGGAGGGACTGACAAACAGTTCAGATTCTACTGCCTCACCTCTTTTATCTTTTCCAGCTTTTCATCATCCTCCAGGAAGAAGGTCAGATACAAGAAAGAGACATCTACCTCTGTGTTGCCACCATACTTTCTGTGCTCTTCCACGGTGTCTTTTCCTCCCGAAAATGCGTGTTTGTTGATCTGCGACAAATTATTACAGGTCAGAGTAAATCAGACAGCAAACACAGATATTTTGAATCTGAATAGGAGTAAAGAGCAGCACCTTATTTTTGATCTGTTTGGGTGTGTCAGTGAGGAATATAGATGAGTTGGGGTCGCTGGCGCTCATCTTAGTCTGCGCCCCCTGCAGGGCAGGGAAGAAAGTGGAGTGCAGCAGGGCTGGTTTGAGGAGGCCGATCCTTGGAGCGACATCACGGGTCATCCTGAAGTAGGGGTCCTGAGAATGTGAGAGGACGGATAAGAACATCAATAACTGCATACTGTGAACACCACTGTACATTTCGGGTTGCTACGTATTGATTTAATGGCGTCTTGACCTGGTCTATGGCACAGGGGATGAGACACGGCACATCTTTTTTGCCGCCGAATATCTGCGGGAATGAGCTACTGAAGGACGGAGCTGCCTGGATGGCTGGAAAACTGATCTTTCCTGGACGTATTAAAAACCCCCAAAACAAAACAAAAACATACCATTACATACCAAGAAGTTATCACACAATCACACTTTAAGTAAAATAAATGATTAGATGACATAATTTCAGTCATTTTACCAATGCAGTCGCTGTCTGTGAAGCCAAAGATGCCTTTAACCTGGTTAAATGTCACATGCTTCTGGACCTTTACCACATTTCTGTAGAACTGAGGTGATGCACTGCAGAATATAATACATTGAAATGAGAATCAAAACATTTCTATTCATCTGAATTGGAAAAAAATATGGATCTATACACACACAGTTCTTTATTTTTTTAGTTGTTTTGAAACAGTAATGTCAACACCAAGGTCTACCAGATAAACATATAAAGATAGTCTCTTGGCATATTTTACCCCATGTAGTCAAGGTCTGAGAAGATGAAGGTCTTGTTGACATCAAAGCCACAGGCGATGATATCCTTGGCATTTTCCACAGTGAAGCGATGGCATTCCTCAAGTGTGAGATCTTTCCACAGGTATTTCTCGTCATCGGTCATCTGGACCACGAGGGGGATATCAAACACATCCTGAAGCCATCTGGAATGAGGACGCTACCTTCAGTTTTAACTTAGTCTAAAAGTCTAAACGTAAAATTCACTGAGCATGGAATCAATAATTTTAGATATTGAACACAATATTGCGATCAGGCTGAGAGATGTCACAGAGCCACTTAATGCTTTAAATTTCATTGACATCACAGAATTAAGAGGTAGAACTCACTTGGTAAAGATGAAAGGGATGAGGTGACCAACGTGCATGGCCTCTGAGGACGGACCTCTGCCGGTGTAAAGGTAGAAGGACTTGTGCTTTTCATACGCATCTAAGATCTGATGCATATCTCTGGCAGAAACAGTAATAGGAAGGAATTATCAATGTGTGTTCTCAATACACTCCCATCTTTATGTTTTCATTTGGAATAGCAAGTAAACATTAACCATGATTCAACATTACTGATGACGTGCCATATAATCATTTACAAGACCATCTTTTCAACAAAAGTTGGTAAATTAGAAACAACAAAACCCATGGCAAGCTGACCTGTGTGAGAAGAAGATTCCTCTTCTTAGGAAATGATGGGCTCTCTGTCCCGAGACTTTTTCTATTCTTTCCAACAGCTCCTTGTCAATTTTACTGCTGCCAAACCTCACTAGGGAGTGACATCACACATTCACCAGTTATTCAGCTTAAATTACCTCATATTAATGTATTAGTGAAGTACAGCTCTTGAAGTGAAGAATTAAAGCTCATTGAAAAACCCACCTATGAGTTTATCATAATCTACTCCTTTGGTGCTGGAAGCAGAAACATTCCACGGGTCAACTAAGTCTTCTCCATCACAGTCATCTGCTGCAGGCCCATTGTTTGACACAATCAGGTTTTCTGAAGGTGGACATCCTGCCTTATAATCTTGGCCCGTCATCTGTTTATAGTCCACTTTCAACTTTAGCAGCAGCTGGACAGCAGCATCGATTTCAGCCTGGGGAAACAAAACAATCGTATTAGATGATAGATATCCCAATAGAAATGACACAGTGACAAACTGTTGTAGAAACAATGGTTTTTTTGTATTAATATGTGTGTGTGACCCCTTCTTATTCTGTTGAATCAGTGTTGCATTTATAGCATGTACACACTGGCCAATTTTTTTCTTACTGCTCTGCGTAAGTCAGTAAATAAGATTCCTTCTAAATCAACTGTCTCATGTTTACTGCCTGCAATCTACATGCAGCAACACCTGATTTCTCTATCTGAGGAAGCATGTATACCTGAAGGTGAAGTGGAGAGAGTGAGAGAAAGATGTCTGCATTACTAAAGCAAAAAAGAAGGACAAAGTCAGACTGTAAAAAACGATTTCCGAAGTCCGAGGAGAAAGCCAGACGCTCAAGTTGTTAAAAAGAAAGTTTGGACTGATATGAAAACGGACTTCAACAAAAAGAAGAAAAAAGGTGGAGGACAAGGAGCATGTGATCTTTCAGCCCTAGATGAGAAATTAATTGCAATTAAAAAAACAAAAACCCACATAAAAACAAACTCTCCTGATTCTCCAGCATCCATGGGATGCCAAGAAATTAGGGTATAATTGATGACATCCAACATTGATATAAGTTGTTTTTTAATGAAAGATAAAATTATTTGGAAATGTTTAAAAGGTTAAAGCCTACAGCTTTCCATAACTATAGTTTTCTTTACATGGAATTTAAAAAAATGCAATAATAATTCGGTGTATTGTGTGGCTCATGTTGCTTTGGAAAACTGTAAACAATGGTCGACAGGCAACAACACAAACAACAATAATATTAATAATAACAAGACATTATTATTATTATTATTTAGTATGATTATTATTATTAGTGGCAGTAGTCATTTTAAAGACCAGGTTTCCATTTGTGTGTTCGTGAAGTGAGTGGGACTTCTAATTTCTTCTGTAAGTGTGGACGACTTCAGGTATAAAAATATTGATATGTCACCAATTTGTTTGTGAAATGTTCATTCATATGCATGATTTATGCACAAATTTGTACATATCCACTGTTAGCAAATGAGGAGCAATGTCAGAATTACAGTACAAGTAATTACAATACACCCATCAGGAGGAGGTCCTCCCTTTGCTGCCAAAACAGGCATGGACACCAGACCTCTGAGGATTTAATGTGCAGTCTATCATAATATTTTTGAATGGACCCTCAATGCTCATTGGAGTGGTCAAATAGTGCCATTGCCATGGTGGTGTAACGGTGGCACATGTCAAAGTAACATCCATTCCACATGAATACCAGTCAAAATTTTCATAGCAATACAATGATCAATGATGACCAGTGTGGCGAGTAGGGCTGCCACAAATGATTATTTTGATAGTCGACTAGTCACCGATTATTTTTGCAATTAGTCGACTAATCAGATCATGCATCCATTGGACATAAAACATACAGCTTATTGCACCAGCATGCATCTGCTCTTATATAACTATCATTAGCTTACAGCTTTAAGTGTTTAAGATAATTGCTAACTAAAAATAAAGACAAGATGATAGTTTATTAAATGTTAATGACATTTGCAGATTGTTTCGGTGAAGTTTAATAAACTCCTTGCTATCTAAAATATAACGAGACACCGGAGTATATTCTCGAGCATCTTATGCTCAGTTGTCTGCTTGACGTTTATTCAGCTGTGTAAAAACTATAACTTTAATCTCAACCAAACCGATTTACTCAGGAACAAATAAAATACTAAAAAAAGCCAAACAATAACATTTGTAAGTTATCTAAGTGACTTATATATGTTTAACCCGAGTAGTGAAAGACGGCGGTGGGTTTGACAACGATTTGCCAGGAGTCCGGTGCTCTCATGGGCTCCAGTGAGCCTTGCCCCCGGCTAGCTATCGAGCTAGTGGGCAACAGACATCTCCGAAAACGTCGGAGCACTTTTGAAAATATGTGGTGTCTTGATAAACTGAGCAGATATTTGAGGTTTACACAGTTACATTCTGAAAATATGTTAAACGTTTATTTTGTGACACAGAAAGAATAATAAGACTAATATTAAAACTAACTAGCTGCCGCCATTGTTGGAAACTGAGCTGGGCTGGGCTGCGCTATGAATTCTGGGACAGAGCTACTTCTTCTTCTTCGGGGTTTAACGGCAGCTGGCATCCTTGTACATGCAGTGCTGCCATCTTCTGTTTCAGTCCGGTATTACACTCTTAAATCCTACTACTTATTCCTGCGTCTTTTGTGGTCTTACAAAGCTTCAAACAACGTGTCAACTATTAAATCAGTCGTCGACGGTTTTGATAGTCAACGTAATCGTGACTAGTCGACTAATCGTGGCAGCCCTAGTGGCGAGTAACTTTAATGTTGTTGATGATCACTGTGTGTCACGATAGAAAACAGTGTTCAGGAAAATCATCTGTTCACCCCTTCTGTGAATCTGAAATTACAATTTGCATTTGCACAGTGATAGAAATGTAAATCTCGAAAAACTCACTTTCTCTGCTTTAGCTGATTTCAAGGATCTGACTTTCTCTCCTTGAGCATTCAGTTTCTCGAAAAGCTCCATGGGACTCATGGTTCCTTCGCCATCGCCTTGACAGTCTGTCATCTTCTTCACAGCAAAATATGAAGTGAAAAATAGTTCATATCCAAATATACATGTCATAAAGGAATGTTACATGTTCTGACAAGGATCAGTTTTATACCTAATCCAATTATCTTCTACAGAATGTGTGTATATACTTAAACAGCACCTGAGTTAACTGCCATATGCGAAAATAACAGCAGAGCTGGTAGTGCTAGCTAATCGTCCTATACTAAACACAAACTACACTTAGCTCATGCTGTCATGTTTAATAATTTATATAGTCATGTATCATATATCCAGCTCATTATATTTCTGATTAAATATAGTGACAAGTCGGTATACCGTCAGTATTCTTCACACGCAGTTGACAGCTCACTCATTCAACTTGCATCAGCCTGTGTGATGTAGTGTTTGGGTGAAAGTCTTCCCAGGCAAACGACCTTATTCATTGGTTCCGCGGCGAATTAACCCACCAGAAAAAAGTACTACTTTGGGAATTCGCTTACGTGAATATTACACATATAAATGTTGATATATAATTTTCAGTTCGATTTCCTACGAAACCCATGAGTTTAACTAAATGTACAGAAATATAATACGTCGGAAGACAGAGGGAGTCGCTTCAGATCCGGCCTTTTCAAAATAAGAGCTTTTAATTTAAGTGAGCGTGTTATTTCAATTGGCAAACGGTAACAGTACTTTTATGCTGAAATGCTACATTTACTCGAATTGTTTTGCGGGATGCTGAACCTAAAGCATGACTGTATTCATGCTCTGTGCCGGAAAATGTGATTATTTCTGCAGAGTACAGGTACAATAATTAAGAATACAAACAACAATTAAATGGTAGCTTTCTGTGTTTATAGTCTCTGTTAAGTTTTCAAACATAGAGGCAAACGACCATAGTTAGCTACTTTTGCTATACTTGGTGGAAGGTACAACCAGTGCTTGTCATAGAGACGTTATTAATCCAAAATTCTTACGTCAAATACCTCCAATTAGCATTCATGCTAATTATACATGCGTGGCCGTGACCGTAACTGTACGCTATCCTAAGGTGGGAAGTTGACAAACCTGCCTTTTGCTGTCTCTGTTTTGGACAATCCAAGTGTGTAATCACCGTTAATTAACACGTAATGCTAACAGCTAGCTTTTAAAAAAGCATCGCATATGATTCCGAATCTCCCAAAACATCGCTTCATGTCCGTTTTTGTTATTAATAAAATGGTCAGCAACGTGTTTACATGAATAGTTTACCCCTAGTATCTTTAGCTGGTCTCTGGGGTATTATTTTAGAAATAGTCGGTAAAGCAAAACAAATGTTAAGATTTGTTGTTAAAATTCCAGGTTAAATTATTTTAAAACCAAAAGCTGCAGGTTTAAACCTTTAAAGAGTGACAAGCATGTTTACCACCTTTAGTTGCAGGAGTACATGTAGCCACTAGATGTCACCGTCGGGCCTCTAATGAAACAACTCATGCCTCTCTGTTTTCAGATTTTCATGTGAAGATGTCTTCATTAGTGGACTATGAAGATTCAGAGTCAGAGGATGACTCGCTGGATCAGAGAGTAGAAGGAGCAACAGATTCTGCTCAAACAGAAGAAAACCAAGACACTAATATTGTCAAGGTTATACCTTACCCTGGAAGATTTGTGTCTGACCAGACAGTGTGGGAATATCATCAAAATATGGCAGAAACAAGCAGGTCTTCACTCCATCCTCACTCCCAGCCACAGAGCTTTACTAACTCGAAAAGAAGATGTGGAGGTGCAGCAGATTTTAGAAATACTGAAACATCTTTGAATTTGCCTGATAGTCAGAGGGAGATGGCATCCCCGCAGGCTCTTCCATGCATGCCACGAAGTTTAGGCAATGCTGCAAACTTGGCAAAAAGACAGCAAACTGTCCCATCTGGTGTCAGACCGTATATCCCTAAGAGGAAGAGACTTGCCACTTCAGAAGGAGTGGAGCTAAAGCACCCAGCAGAGCAAGTCCTAGGGAATCAGGCCAGAGAAAGTCAGATTCTCTCAGATGTGTCAGCAAGACTGAAGCCATATCTTGCTCAAACGCCCAGCATGACAGGGATACCCAGGAGGCTTCTGATGAGCCTGGGAGGCCACCAGGGCCCAGTCAACACAGTGCAGTGGTGTCCTTTGCCCCATGTCAGCCATCTGTTGCTGTCTGCCTCCATAGACAAGACTTTCAAGGTAAAGAAAGCTACATTTGTTTTATAAATGATGTACAATAGTGAAGCTGTGGAAATACTTCAGTAGTGCTATGCTTTAAATAATGTAGACCTGATGTGTTGTTTTCTTTTATTTAAACTGTCTCATACAATTAAATTAATCATTATATTTCCCCACTTATCTTTCTGTAACAGAATAGAATTTCAGTAGAAATAGAATAAAATATGCTATTTACTCTTGGGATGCTCCAGGTCCAGTTATAGCTAACTGCTTCATAAACATTGAAACGTAGAAACTATGCAGGGTTCAACATAACAAATAACCCTGCAGCCTGGGGCCATTAAAAAAGTATGTCGGTCAAGTTGATTGGCTAGCTGCTGACACATTTGGACCAGTAATGTTGTTTCCACCAATTGATTTACCTGTGAACTGGCTGAAATGGACCCTCACTGACGAGCGTTTTTTTCTTACCATCAATATGATCACATTAAAGAGGCAGTAAAGATCACAATCTGTGCAGATAGCTTACATGTGAGAAAGGTGACCTGCTCCTAACCACAGCTGCATTAAGAAGAAGCTAAAATTTATGCAGATAAACTGATATTTAAATTTGTCAGGGGAGCAGTTGCAGCCATCCACCATCTCTCTTTGAAGCAACAAAACCTGCGGCATGCAAGTGCTAATTCAGGCTTTGGTTATATATTTTTTTCTGATATGAATTTATAAACTAAAAACACAAATCTACTAATACATTATGCGATATGCTTATACATTCAGCTAGCAGTATATAAGTGAATCAATAATTGGCTTTTGTTTGTGGGCACCATAAAAAGTCTGATCTGCTGGTCTGTTGGCCCAGTGGAGAAAAATGCTATGTTGACAGGTTTCAGCTTTCATGTGGATATATATCACTCATCCAAAAACAGTTGTTTAATCTGCCACGAGGGTACTGTGTCCATACCTCTACAGCAGAACTTACCCAGCATGCAAGCTGAAGCTGCGAGAGCTAAGACGATACTTGCTTACCTGACATGTAGTGTAATTGGAAGAGATACAGTGTCTGCCCTGCTGCCTCAATTTATAAATATACAATGTACCACTTTCTTTAGAATCATATCTGTCACTGTGTGTTGAATATATGTCAGGGCCCATGGGCCCTGTCTCTCCTTCCCGATTTATCTCACTGTTTGTATTCTACCTCCCTCTCCTTTTCTCTGGTTCACACCAGGAAAACACTCCATCATTTCCCTGTTGTAAAGGTCAAGCAATGCAGCTAACTGCCTGCTATCGACTAAATATGTCTGTCCCATCATAAAATCAAATACTGCCCCAATATCCTGTGAGGATTTTGAATAATTAACGATTTAAATATGAATGACTATATTTGCATAATCTTACAAGTGCAGCGGTATGGTAGCCACCTCTTCTGGCACCTGGAAAGGGTTGTTTGGAACAGATGGTGGAGACTAGCAGAGGAAGGGAGGAGAAGACCCGTTTGTTTGTATGCATGGATTATCTCTTCTTCTCTCAGGCTGTCTAACCAGGCGTTTTCTGTGAAACCAGTAAATAGAAGAAGTTCTCATACTTATCGTCGAGGACTGTGACAGCATTTTGAAATGTGGAATTTCAGCATCAGACAATGAAATGAAATAAGTATTTCATTATATTAGATTTGTTGACAAATTCAGGTACTTCCAGGATAATTATTTTTTTTTATAGTAATTTGATTTTTCTATGTAGAGAAGAAAAATCTTTTTCCCAAAAATATTTGAATTATATTAAATTAAATTACATTACATTTAATATAATTTTAAAAACTCAGTGAAAAGAAGAATGATCAATAAAAAAGTCAATATCTGTACTTAAAAAAATTCTAATAGGAAATTCAATTTTGCATAGCAACAAAACCGGAGCTTCCATTACTCCCATTTAAAAATAGGGTTATTTTATATTTAGATGTTTTATATTTTTTCAATGCAACTGATACAAATATAGTAACTCTGTGGCTATCTAACTGTATCCTGTGTAACCACTTCTGTAATATACAGATTGATGGATTAAGATTCAGGTCTTTTCCAAAGCAGTTGGTGTGATGTGGTGGTGATGGTGCAGAGCTCCACTGCTCCATATAAAACCAAATCGTCTGAATTTCACAAAGTTCTGCAAAAATCTATGAATCAGTCAATCTTCAAAGAAATGTTTTTTATTTGGTAAAAGTATCTGTAGTTTGAGATAACTACAAGATGGTACTGATTATTTCACCGCTTATTACATATTTAATTGAATATTCTATACTTAAGATTTCAATTGATCAGTAAAGAAAGTAGTTGTCAGGAGTTCCTCGATTGATCTGGTAATCATTTCCAGAGTTCCACTTTACGATTATCATATTAAAAAAATCTAATCAAGACATATATAGAAAAACAAAAAAAAGTAATCACAATTATACAAAATTGATTAGTGTGATTAATCTGTATCTTTGTTTACTGTGTGTTGTCTTTTTTTTTTGGCAAATTCAACTCGAAATGCAAGTGAAACCACTGTTTACACAATCAGTGGCAACATTATCAAATGTGTATTTAAGATATAATATTGAGATTTCATTTTAAGTTAGCTCAGAGTGACATTAAGTTCCAATTTACTGTAAACCTTTTAACAACACAATTAATAGGAATTTGTTGGTATGCTCACAAAACACACCCAACAACACACAACACAGCACAAAACACAAGTATATGAAATCAACCTATAAAGTAGTGCAAGTGTATTAGGGGACGGGGGTGTAGCAGATCACAGCAGGGCACAGTACATACTGCCAAACAAAAAAATGGTGTATTTTGTCTACAGACAACTTCAGATTAGAAGAACCTGCTTTTTTTATTTGGGAAGTGTTAACTGCCAGAGAAACAGTAACGCTCCCTGGGGTGTCCTGGTGTTGAAAGTAACAGGAAAACTGTTGAAAAAGACACGTTGTTCATGCGATTTCTATTTTCTTATTGCACATTATTATTTATCTTTTATAGTCTTTTATGGCTTTCAGCACTTTGACCACAGCTATTGTTTACTAGTCTGGTTTAATTCAGAGGAAGGACATAATGAATGAAATCCTAACATTCACCTCTCTGTACTCAAGTTCCTTCACTGACATGCTTTTGGTTCCTGACTTGTGTTGTTCAGTCCTGTCTGTCAGACTATTATTATTATTATTATCCCAGCCGGTTTGGAGCTGATGTCACCATGGCTACGGCAGGTGTAAAGCAGCCGTTTTATGTTGATAACACGAATACCAATTTAGTTTTAATTACCAAGAGTCATTTAGGAAGCAGATTACCCCAATGAGTCATTTGCAGGGATCCGCTCTGCATGTCTGTTAAGTGGCCGGTGAAATTAAAGGGGATGCAAATAAACAAGCACTCGTTTTCAGTGATGCACAAGTCTCGCTCGGTATTGGATTAATGCAACTGTTTGCAATGAATTGTTTTGTTATGCTGTATATCATCGCTGCTGTCATTCACAGAGCTGAAGCTGTGGCCCTTTGTCAGACTTGTTATGTAGAAGTATGTTTGGTTTAATACTCTTCAGCTTTTTGGTCAGTTTATATTGTTATCAGTTGCTTTTCTCTTAGATTTCCATGCTACCTTCAGATGGCAGTGTTTCCTTAAGTGGAAGATCATTCAGAGAAGAGGCTTATAGTGTTGTACAGTGAATGGGAGTAATTCCTAACAGATGCGTCATGTCCATATTTAGTTTATTTCAATTAAAAACATGCCTCTGTTTCTCTCTCTCTCTGCTACTTTTTCCCCCACCCTGGAGGCATCTCTAGCATTCTGTTTGTCAGACTTCTGTCTGCTGGATTCAGATGTCGCTCTTCTCTGTCCATCTGTCTTCTTTGTGTCCTGTGGGAGCTGTGGTACACTACTTTTTACTGTGTTTCATGTGCTGCATAGAAGAGTCGTATTTAATAATGAAACACAGAGAGAAGCATGAAGGGATCTGCAGTGCTCCATAGATCTTAAAATTTCCTCTGTGGCCCTGGCAGTGCTTGGGAGCCCAAAAAATACTTCATCACCTCAGTGGGCACCAGTCCAGACCACCCACTGGATTTCAAGCTGGGCTTCAATGAGAACCTTTTTTCTTTCAGCATGTCTAGGAGAAAATCCTACTGGACCTTTTATGAAAGATATTTTATAATAGTGATTTTGCCAAGTGAACTTTTTGAAAGCCATCACTTTGACTGAAGACATCACTTGAGCAGTGTGGGTAATTACCACCTCCTTTATTTACACGCCACATTTTCACCATGATATCGTATTTCAAACCCGCAAGGTGTCACGGTGTGTAGTCATGACCGCCATGACAAACAGGAGGCAGCTGGGAGCTTTTCTCTCCTGCTCTGTTTTTTATCAGAGTAAACTCTGACAATACCAAAGCATTAAAGCCATTACAGCCCAGTGGGAATTGATTTATAGGCCCACTCAGAGGTAATTAGTTTGATTAATTCATTAGAAAGGCTGTTTCTCCCTTAAAATCCTACAGACAGACCCAATTTATATGGATGTTTTTCCTAGTTTTTCCAGCTGATCATTTCATTTCATTACAATGGAAGTGAGGTGAAAGTAGCCTATATTAAATCTTTCTCAGGTTTGAGGAGACTTCACACAGAAAAAGAGTTTGAGTTCCAAAGGACACAGCACAGGCACACACAGAATATTTTAGGTTTGTAAAATTTGTCCAAACCTGCTGCTTTTGATTTTCAGCAAGCTGCTTTAAAGCTTCGTCCAATTCAGACAAAAGTCAAACAAGTGCAGTCAGTTAAAAAAGAAAAAAGAAACACTTGAGCATTGATGTACATATACCATAAACCCATGCTACATGTATTCCATGTATCCATTTGTAGTTATGCGCTCACAGTTCCATACTTATTTAATATTTGTTATATATACACACACATAAAAAAGAAAAGTAAAAAAACAACTTTTGGCTTATTTTATCATTTTCAATAACAGTAATAAAATTTTTCACCTTCACTTGGGGGCCCAAAAAATGAAAACAAATAAAGTTGTCTTCTGTATGAATATCCTTTTCCAGAGTGCAGTGATACTTCCAAAGCATTTGACTTATTTGATATTCAATAGTTTTTTTTTTTATAGCTTTACAGTATATGTGCACATTTCCCCCTTCGTGGTAGTGATGGCATTCAAGTATTTGACTTCCACATTATTATTACTATTAAACTTAACTAATAGATTTTATTGTCACATAATACATAGCTTGGTTTTGAATTTCATAACTGAGCTAAACCTCTCTAGAATGATACATTGACAGGAAGTTAACTGAATATTTGTATAAACTTTTCTTTGAATGTCAATTTGATCCAATGACCTAGGCTTCCATCTCCTTGATGTGGAGAGAAAGCACTGCATGCCAAAACCTCTGATGTATTTCCTTGTTCTTTATGTCATGAGATCGCGTAAAAGATCCAGGGTTCTTTTGTGTATCTGTATATATGTGATCATTTGAAACAACCCCTTAAGACCAAGCACAACCTACTGATTATGGATTTTGAACTCTTAGAAATTCATGCAGTCAGTTCTTGGCCTTTGAGTCTTTATTCCTGGAATGTCTTAATCTTGTGCACAGTCAGTGAAAAAACAACAAAAAAGACTGCAGTCTGGATAAATTTGTGAGTTTGGCGTGAATCGATGTGCCCATGTCTGGCAGGTGTGGGATGCAGCAGAGAGCGGGCGATGCCTCAGGGTTTACACCTGCCATTCGGGAGCTGTGCGCGACGCCTGTTGGACCCCCTGCGGGCGACACTTTCTCACCGGCTCATTTGACAACACGGCTGTGATCACTGATGTGGAGACGGGTGAGCAGCAGCAGCATTTCTTTCTGTAGTTCTGAAGAACCAAATGTCAAATAACAAACCACTGGCTTTACTTTTTCAAGTATATCACTGTGATTTTTCCCCTGAACCAAACTCAACACGAGATATAATTTTGGATGTTCCCATACACAGGCAGAACGACTGTGGTGTGTATATTACATTTACTTAATCGGCTTGAAGTGTGAACCTTTGTTTGATTAGATATTTTTCTCCAACCACGTTGCTGATGTTGTGGGACAACAAAACGCCTGTGCAATTTCACTTCATGCACATTTATTGTTTCTCAAACTCTGATTTAAAGTCAGTGTAGTAATTTATGTGTGGAGTAAATTTAAATTGCCTTGAGCCTCCAGAATCTGTTATGAGCTCATTGTATGAATTGCAGAGCTACTTCTCTGTCTGTCTCTGACTCTCTCTCTATAGTCGTGACTCATTTCAGGGACAACCTTTGAAATCTGAATTCCTCGAGCAAATGTCTCTGCAAAGATGTCTCCAAGCACAGCCGAGAAATGCTGCTTTCTTGCCTTTTAATATCAAAATAAAATAACAGGTATTTTGTTTTAATGCCCAATTTATGCTTTAGCGGGAAATCTACGTCATAACTTAGACGTAGCCACAAACCCCTCTGAACTCTACAACATAACCTGACCTGCACACCCTCAGAAATGCAACTACATGTTGGTTAGTGCTGCTGATAACTATTGTGGTGTACCAAAATCCACTTGGATTTAGGCACTTCAATTCATGTCAGCTCATTAAGTTACACATTTGGAACTTGAACACAGAATTTGGCTGTAGCCCAGGCACTTACTAGCATCTACCAGTTGGAACATTGGTGGTTGGTGGTTCGATCCCTGGCTGCGCCATCTGCATGCCTTGGGCAAGACACTAACCCTTAAGTTGCGATGCATCCATCGGACTTGAGTGCTATGGTATAGTAGAAGTGATACATATTACTAACAAAGTTGTGAATAATTTGCAAGAATAATACATTTACTTCAGTTAGTTTCCTGCAAATCAGCCTAAAAATCTACATTAGGTATACCTGTTCAATGGTCTTTAACAAATTACATTGCAGTGCATTTAAGCATGTAAACAGCAAGATGACATGCTGAAATCGAAATTGAACATCATGCTGCTCTGAGCATTTTAGAAATGGCTGATCTACTGAGATTCTCCCACACAGCCATCTCTACAGGTTACAGAGAATGATCCAAAAAGAAAATAACCAGTAAGCTGCAGGTTGAAAATGCTTTGTTGATACCAGAGTTCAGATGAGAATGGCCAAACTGCTTTGTGATTTTTTTGCACTTTGAGCCACTTTGTAGTAATTGAACATCATTTAGGCGCCACAGTCTGCCTGAGTACTTGTGATCACAGTGTACCCATTTTCTGATAATGATATTGTGCCTTGTCACAAAGCTCAAATCATCGGAAACTATTTTCTTGAGCGTAACTGCAAGGTCATTGTACTCAAATAGCCTCCGTGGTCGCCTGATCTCAATCCAACAGAGCACCTTTGTTATGTGGTGGAATGGGAGATTCACATCATGGATATGTCAGCAGTTTGACACTATCTTGTCAGGATGAACCAAAATCCCTGAGGACTGTTTCCAGCACCTTGCTCAATCTATGCCATGAAGAATTAATGCAGTTCAGCAAAGTTTACCTAATAAAGTAGACGTGAGCGTATATTGAATGCCTGTAGACTGTTTCATTCAGGTGGGAGGCAGATGTCTCAAATGAAAATCTAAAATAGAAGTCTATCTGTCTATCTTTTTATCTATCAATACAAGCATGGCAGTAAAGATGATAGTAAGTCATATATACAGTCTGCCACAGTAAGACTGCTTATTGAGCAATAAGAATAGTTACCATGAATGTTCTCAAATTCCTTGTATCTGAACAGAGAGAGAGAGAAAATTTCTTTGAAGCCCCCATGGCATCTGCATCCCTAGGGTCAACACATGGCAAATGATGACTTGCTGCCGTTTTCACTTCCCCTCTAAGCTTGTCTGTCAATACTGTCAATAAAGCCTACGGATAATAGCTTGGGCAGCCCATTAAACACACAGACAGCTCCAGGAAGTGGATCAATAATGGATACATCACCACAGGAGCAGCTACCATGACCTTATACTGGATCGTCTCTAACCAAAACCATAAACAAACAAATGCTTTTGGTCATATGCAGCCAATAGCTTGATTGATCTTCATCCTTAAAATTGATATTTTAAGGATGAAGATCTGCATGAGAGCGCAATAAGGCTGCATTTCTATTGCAGCGTGTGATGAAGAAAATTCAATTTAGCTGAATATTAATGTGGGAGTTGGGAATTCCAGACCAGTTTCTGCACTACAGATGTGGTGGAGGTCAGACAAAGTCACGAACACTTTAAAGAAAATCATATTCTGGCAGTGAAAAGAGCACATGGAATAAGCTACATGCATAATTTCCCTCATAATATGTTAAACAGATTCCAACATGCATGGGGTTTGAGTTCTCTTCACATCAAATGCTTTTCTGAAATATATGGCACTCACAACTCACCGAGGTTTTAGCTTAGTTATTCTACCAGCACCCCCCTCGCCATTCATGCAGCCTATATATCAATACTAGACTGGATGATGGGATACTCAGAAAGCTTGAGTGTTTGTGATGGCAGACTCTAATCATGATAAATGTGATCTTTATGCTCTTCACGGTAATGCAGATCCTCTTAGCTGTAACAGGAAAAGCAGTTGGAGCTTTTGTGTTCAATTGAGCTCTCTTTGCAGAGGTATACTCGTCCTTGAATAAACAGCGAGAGTCTTCATGGACATCTGACTCATCATTTCACCACTGCATATCTACCCTCAGTGCTGCACTAATCATTATGTTTGCGAAGAAAAGTAATTTCCTATGCCTGTGTGTTCAGAATAGTATGTGGACCCATTTTCCCTTGCAAACCTTTGCAGTTGTTTCTGTGTCCAGTTTAATTTGTAGAACCTTATACCCACTCCCAGCGGTCCAAGGGAAGCTGTCACAGCTGAATAGCAATAGCTTGGGGTGAAAACGATATAGGGAAGGCGAGTAGGTTAAGTGGCATAATGCTAAAAGAGAAACTGAGGAGAGGAATGTAAGATAAAGAGGACTTTTTAAAGTCAGAGAGGCTGAATAGTGGAATAAAGTAATTAAGTATGGATGGCATTAGTGTGAAGCCCCAGCTTTTGTACGCACTCTAACGACCGTCTTCAGAAAAGCTGATCGTCTGATGACGGTGATGTAAAATATGTTCACCTATTTACATTCTCCCACAAGTTGATGTGTCATTTCATGCAAGAAAAAAAGAAACAAAATTAGATCAGAGAAAAGCAATAATACACAATAGTTGTCTCTTGTAGTGACTTCCAGCTCAGTTTAGGTTTGCATTACCTTATTTGATAAACCCAGGTGAAAGCTTCAGTAATAGGTTGGTTGTGAGATGGAGTTTCACATTAGTGCCAAGGGCAGGCTTTTTTTTTTTGTTCCAGACTGAATTACAAGGCCAATAGTGCAAAACTAAATTATTGAGTCACACTGGGGATTGGAGTCTGGGGGTCATGCAACAGAAAATCTTTCTGGTTTTCAAAACACAGCTTAGATGCTGAAATTTCTTCTCCAGCCATGCAATCCATGTAACCCACACTGTCACGCTGGGTACATTTGAAAAAGTTAGATCAATGAATAAATGCACATTTTCATAAATAAGGAAAGAAAGGGAAGAAGTAGTAGCTTGCACACGGGTTAACAAAAAGTCAGATTTTGTAGTCAGTGCTCTTATTTCTTTCATCATATATAAATAAATAGAGAGGCTTTTACAATATTACAGTATAAAAAAAGATCTTTCAGCATTCTTTCACACATTTTTATTCCACTGGAATATTTTCTTCAACATATTCAGTTCATTAGACTTCATTTGCACGTACCAAGAATTAACCACCACCATGTTACTGTATAATCACAGGAGCCTCAAGCGTTGCACACCAAGAGGCAACGAATGCAAAAGCACACACCCGCAGTATTATTTCCTCTAAATGCCACCAGTATTTTGACCTACTTTGAAAGCTTCATTTTAGAGTAGCAACCTACTAGGTCAACACAGGCTTTATATAGTCCCCCCCCCCAAAGAAAATAAAACAAAAGAGCTTTCCTTCAAAAGACAAAGGATAAAACCCACATCACAGCATTTCTAACTTACATTAACGCCCATGCACTAGTCAAGAAAAGTGAAGGACTTGGAGGCTTTGTATGAGCTTCCGTGGTGATGGCATTCAAAAGCAGCCAACACGGAGAGGGGAGCATTCCCAGCAATTCAGTGTGCAGTATTTTGCAGTTGCTCAATACTTCATTTCTTTCTATTATTGAGCTTCTTTCCTGCTATTCGAGATGATCTGCTTTGACCTACAGCGTTTAGTCATTTAACTTGTCACCAACATAACCTGACAGCTAAAAAAGAGAGGATAAAGCAAAGACATAGTATTAATTAAAAACAAGATCACAGAAACATATCCAGAGTTAAACTATCAAGGGAAAGATTGTTTCAAGCTGTTTCAAGGCCCATTAGGAAAAACAAGGATTATTTTGACCTGAAAAGCAGTGTAGGTAGAAAAAAGGTGGTGCAGAGAGTAAGCATAGTATGTCAGCTATGACATGAAATTTGTGAGAACAGTTTTTCCTACTTTCATTTAAACACTAGGTTTAAGTTTTGTTTTTGTCATTACTTCCAGTACTACGTCACAATGATTAACTAAGCAGTGGCTCACTTTAGCTTAAAGCCGTCTTGGTTAATGAAACCTACTATGCAGTGTTGAAGGAAGTACATTAATTTTTTAAAATTAGGATTAAATTAATAAATCATGCACAGTTATTTAAGGATTTTGCTACCTTTTCTATCAAGTCCGAGGGCATGGTTGAAATGAAAAATATAAAAATAAAACAGTCAAAAATACCGCTTATTAAGTCTACATCCAAAGCATTTTTTCGGATGTGGCGTGTCAGACTGAATAATGTGTTTCCTAACCTCTGCACAAGTGCAAAGACAGCACCCATAATGAGGCAGACTCGCTGCTACTCTCTGCTCTGAAGGGCTCATCCCTGCTATCCCAGTCATCCCTAATGTCCTCTGCTCCAAGTCATCCACTGTTTGTCAGCACTACAGCACAATCACAGTTCTTTCAACAGAATAAACTATTGTGAGGGAGGGACAGATCACTGCTGTCCTCCCGTATCTCCTCTCGCATGCCAGCTAATTAATCTTGCTTAATTAAAACATGATGAGGCCCTATTTATTATGAGGAGAATGTTTTCTCATTGTCTTGCTAAACACGAGTTTAAATCTCGATGACAGATCTTCTGCATATCGCTGTTGGTAAGCCAATTAAGCAGGAAGTATGAGCCTGATGAAACTGCCTGTTAAAACTTTGGATCAGACCAGTGCAGTCGTGAGTGAGTGAACTAGTCCCCCATTAAAAGGAGAGAAGGTCCATTTTTGGTGCAGTTTATTAGCTGTGAATCATTCCCCACTTCTAAAAAGTCTTGGTGGGAATATTGTGGAACAAGTCTATAATGAAGTATGTTTTTGTTGTGGGCTAACTGTCTAAGACTGTTTTAGATGTGGCCTTTGTTGTTTGTTCGATGAATTAATGAGAAGCCATTGAGCCCTGAGGTGCTCCACTTTGCATAGCCTTTGACAGAGTTGCTGGCTCATAGTCTTGTTTCATCGTTTTCCCAGGAAACTAATTTTTGGTTGCACCCTGTCAGGCTTAATTATATTTTAGCCCTTCGGTGTTTTTGTTTTATGTTTAAGTATGACATTTTTAATTGACTGAGATAAAGCAGCCTCTAGCCAAAACAGTACTTTATAGTCTGGTTTCTTTTCTCCACATCACATCTTTGTCAGTTTTATCTTTTTGTCTCGAGTGATGCTTAAATCCTCTCAGAAACTCATGTGTACAATGCCGCTGTCTGGAAATGGAGAGATAAAACTATCACTTAGGAAAGTTGTGCACTTTTGCAATATTTTCGATCGGTAGAAACTAGCAAGATTTTGTACTGAACACAAGAGTGCAGGTTGGCTGAAAATGAGCAAACAGTGCTGCAAGAAATAAACAGCTTGCATGGTACAGCACACTGATTTACATTTGATATTTACAACAACAAAAAAGTATGCTATCCTGAGGATTAGCACTGCTCTTCAGCAGACAGAAATGACGCTACATTCACAATATTCAGGTCACATGGACAGAGTCTAGACACAGCGGAAGGATACACTGTAAACAACTTTCTTTATAAACAGGCTGTATATAAAAGACAGACTAAGTCTCCATGTCTAGATGAAAACAATATAGAAAAGCCTTGAAGGTGGATTCTTTCTAATGGTGAGTAGTTAACAGAACTAATCTGACTTTATGGAAGTTTGTGAGAAAATGATCCCACTGCTCACTAGATTTATGATCTTAGTAAAAAACTTGAGTTTATGGTCTCAATTGGTAATTTTAAGTCTTGCTTAATGCAACATGATGTTCATGTTGTAAGTTAGGTTCTAATTCAGAGTAAACTATAGAGCAGGGTATAATTTAGGCATGCCTACCCTGTGATTGGAAAAAGGCTCCTGTTTGAGTGTGAAGCGTCCTCGGTTTCTTAGCCAGATCGTCCCCCCTGCTCGTGACACTAGGTTTCAATGCAATTTTAAAATATATGAAATCTACACATCTGTACAAGTATTTACATGTGGCAGCAAGCATATCTAAAATTAAAGTACATACATAGCATGTGTAATTTTTGACAGTGTGAAGTGATGAGGAAGGCTTATAGGATTTCCACAACCACCAAGCTTATCATCTTCAATTTCTGCATTTATTCTCATTTATTTAGAATGTTTCTTTAATCAGTCTTTGATTGTAGTTGTCATTTATTTTTACTAAATCTGTGTGTTACATTTATATCATGAAAGCAACTGAAATCTTTAGGATCCCATTATAAAGTAACAGAAATCGAAAACATTTTCTGATATGATTTGTCTTTCAGTTCAAACTTAGTTGAGTGATGCCAAAATAAAAGCTGAATAAATGGAATTGAAAGTTAGCTTTTTCAGTCCCCTGTCCACATTGCAAAATGAATAGTGTTTAATGGAGCTCTGTGGACGCCTCACTTCACAGTCAGTTGTAGCTCACTATTAGGCTCATGCTTGATTACACACACCAAACAGCTTTGGGCCATTTGGTGCCCCCACCCTATTGAACGCTCAGTTGTTTCTGTTAATACTATACTTATACTATTAAAAATGCATTATCATAATTGGGCAGTTCTGACTATAATACATTTTTTGTTAAGCAGTGGCCAACAGGAAGATTCTTGGTTAAGGAGAATTAGGGAACACACTCTCCACGCTCTTGTGTGAGTTCGTATTAAACTTGTCCCTGCCTGGAAATCTTTTCTTTCCTTTACTCTTCCATCATTCCCCTGGCCCTACATTACACGCAGAGTTTAATGCTCACAAATGTAATGCATGTGTCAATGGAACTGAAACTGGATCCCCAAAATGTGCTCAATTAATAAACCAAAGAGAAGTATCTGGAAATGTTGCATGTGTGGGGTAATGCAGCTAAAATGTATGCTGGCTGTGTTTAGTTCGGCTTTGACAGCTGAGAAAGAAAATTCCTGCCATTTACCTTAATTCATATAGTCTCTTTATTTTTTGCTTGTTTTGGGACAATCAAGCAGAAAGTAAATAGTCTGTATTTACTCAGATTTATTGTTGAGCCTTTATTTATGTGTGTTTTTGATACCAGATTAATGATTAGTGATTAATCGTCCAGCCATCTTCTCAGTTTATCAGTGGATCTTTATGTCTGTGACATTTTAATGATAATGAATCAATTAAGCAATAATTCAGCAATTTTCAGTTTTTGGTTGAAGTGCTGATCTTGACATTTATAAATGTGGACGCAGTAAAGAACAGTAAAGTAGAAAAATAACAATATAACAATAACTATAATGATTCATTCAGTTAAAGAAATGTAGTTTAGAATCAATCTTGACAAACCTGACACTTCTGCATTCACAAATTAGCAGCATGATGTTGTAAATTATTCATAGTAAACATACACACACATACACAAACACAAGATTTCTGTCATGTTTTTTTAAAATCAGTCTTTTTTTTCTTTTGTAGGGCAGCCAACAGTGAAAGTGGACAACGAGTTCAAGGTGATGTGTGCGGCCGTGCATCCCAGCAACCCGGAGGTTTTCCTGTGTGGAGGATACAGTTCAGCAGTCAAGGCATGGGACTCTCGCAGCTGCAAGGTCAAATTTATTACCCTCCTTACAGTAGATTTATCATTTTAATTTTCTGTGGGGTTTTTTTACCTTCAGAAATCTAAATGAATACAGTTCAAACACATCCTCTTTGTTCAACGCTGCTACACGCTCGGTTTCACATGAGTACAAACATACGAGTCTATATTTCACTTTGTGCAATGACCCTCTAGATAATGCTTCAGCATGCATAGGGAGAATGCAGGTTATATCACTAATTGTTCAAGGCAAATTTTAATTTAATCCTGGCTGCATAAATTGTTCCTGTGAAGCTGCAACCTAATATTGCTATTAAGCTTAATGGACTGTTTTATATGATAATCCTATTCACTTCTTCAGAATGTGAATGCTCACATGAATGTTCACTTGGCGAACTGAATTGTTCCCCTGAATGGTTAGACTTAATGCACTGAAGATGTTTCTGCTAGCAGGTGTTAGTATGAGTTGCGGGCAGAGAGCAATCCTTAGAAAATATGTTGTTAAGGCTGTATGGTTATGGCTGCCTGTGACTCTTAACCGTTAGCTGTTCCATTCAGGATCAAATTACCCATATTGGATAAAAAATTCAAGTCAGCCACCTATGTCATAATTTTGCTGATATCCAAATGGATTCAAGAAGCAGAAAGGATTTGTGAGACTGATCTGCCACATTATGTTACAGGCCACTCAATCAGCCAATTAAATCTTTATTTTGAACATAAAAGTGCCAAATAATATATCACATTGGAAAAAAAGTTGACTATTTCCCATTTAAAAATGAGCAGGAGGAAGCAAATGCTAATTAATTCATATCCCTATCTAGCTCATACACATATGCTATAATAAATATATATACTGTATATATATATATATTGCCAAATATAAAGTTAGAGGATGCTTTAAGCAGCAGGTAAAGGGTTAAAGGTTAAATTCTCAGTGCAGAGGAGCCGGTAGCCATCCACTGTGTAGCTTTTTAAAAATTTTATTAATCATCAATAAATTGATACTTCAGGGTGTGCTTTATTGCAGATTGAAACCACAACATATATGTTCTCCATTGCTGGGCACTCTGTCATCATTTGACAGTAAGTCTTTACAGCTCAAGGACACGTGGAGCTGTTATCTTGCCTTTTCCCCTTAATGACAGAGGTCTAGATGTTCCTCTCCCGTTTATTTCTCTTCTTGGCTGAGTGCTTCTACGGGTCATCCGTGTATATGTATGTGTGTTACCAGGTGGTGAAAGTTTACCAAGCCGGCATCCAGCAGACCTTGGACATAGTCTTTCTGAGAGGCGGTGTGACTTTTATAACAAGCTCTGACTGCGTGAGCAGAGACTCTGCAGACCGCACCCTCATTGCCTGGGACTATGAGACCACAGCCAAAGTCTCCAACCAAATCTACCATGTAAGATATCTGTGTATGTGATAAAGAAAAAAAAGTAGGTCTAATTACATGAGGTTTGGCTGGTATATGAAATTAAATTTATAATCTTAAGAGACTCATTTTTATTTTAACAGTTAAATTAAGTTAAAAAAATTGTTTAATAATTGTTTAATAACCTTTGTGCTTTTTTTTTTTACAGGATAACAGGATAATTCTGAACAATTTTGAGTGTATATTCTCTTTACTCATTGGAATAGATTGAAAATGATGGTCAAAATAAAAAATATTACTACATATACACAGTGGATTGATCATAAACCTTTATACCATTGTACAAGCTTTTTTTTTTTATCATTAATACACTAGTTAACATGGAGCTGACTTCACCATAAGTAGTAACAAGAAAAGGTCAAATAGTGAATTAATTTCCCTTCTCATTCTTCTTCTCATTTGGCCACCAGGAGCGTTACACGTGCCCGGGCCTGGCTCTCCACCCGCTGGAAGACTCCTTTGTTGCCCAGACCAATGGGAACTACATAGCAGTGTTCTCCTCCCAGCAGCCGTATAGAATGAACAAAAGGCGGCGGTTCGAAGGACACAAGGTCAGTATCGACTGGGGGTTACGCAGGCGTAATCCATACTGAATAGCACTGCAGTCAGATGTACACAGACACACACACACACAGAAATACAACTTCAGCAACATCCCACCCCACACAGCTTTAATTGCAACCTACATGCTTCCATTGTCTGTACCAAGATTCATAGCAGTGTTTCCTCCCAAAAAAACAAACCCACCAAATACAATACAACAGTTTCACTGAGGGAGGCAACAGGAGCAGCATATGGCAGCACATTTGAAATATCACTGAAAAATGCAGCACTGCTAGTGTGGCATTTGGACTGTTGTTTACAATAATTGACAGGAAACAAATGGGTATCGCACATTCCAGGTCCATTTTTGCTTTTCTCTTTCTGGTACAGCGCTAAAAATCAACAAAAAGGAAACAACGTGGCAGAAAAGACCTAGAGTTTTGTTTCACAAGCATTTTGTATTTTATTTACTATATACTACAATAAGACAGATGTTTCTTATAATTACCTTATAATAACCTTTGCGTTATTGTGATTATATTACTGAAAGCATTGGTAATTAGCCAGTTGCTAATTAGTTGCTATGATGACTAAAACACAGACATATCTATAATTTTTCTGCTCCTCCTACCATATTGGTAGGACACAATGATCACTTAATGGGTCTTCACCCAAATGGTGCACAAGGTTAAGCTCACGTTTGTTGTTTTACAGCCAATAGCCTGTGAATTATGATGGATTGTGAGCCAGTTGTGCTACTACATCATTGATGACAAGGTTTTAATGCAGTCTCAACAGAAGCATTACATACTCTAACAAGAAGTTTAATACAATGAGCATGAACTGTAGTAACCCATTATTTTCCACAGGTGCAGTCTATAACTTGAAACCACTTGTTATGTAAAAATATGCACACTTGAGTCTGGGCTTTGTGCCATAAGAAATAACCAGTTGTATTACAGTAAAGTTTAGATGAAGAAGTAATGAGCTTTTATTCAGCTTAAAACACAAAGTCCAAAATTGACAAAAAAAATACACAAAGCAGGGGTCTAGGAATCATCCAATGCAGAAAACAACAGCAGGATCTCACAAAAACACGAGGCAGAGACAGGACTATTTAAAGAACAAGGACTATTTGGGGATTGGAAACAGGAGGGAAATGAGAGAAAGGTGAAAGTAATCAAGCCAATCAGACAGAGTGGAAGTGAAGTCCAAAAAGTGACACGAAAGAAATGGAGCTATCGCAGCAAATCAACAGCCCTAAAATGCCTGCTGAACATGGATACAGGATTCAAACTAAACAAGGGAACACTGTAGGACATAAGCATAAATAAAGAAAGATAGGACAAAGGAAGGAAGGACAATAAACTAGAAGTAGGGATTCAAGCTAAATAAACTATAATGACTGAAAACTAAGGCAACTTAGCAGGGATCGGTAATGCATAAAAGCGAAATATGGTGCTTCCAGAAAGGATTTTAAAGTATTTACAGTGCTTTAGTTCTTCAACATTTAGCCTAATTCCAGATTGGATTAAATTCATATTCACCTCAAAATTCTACAATTACCCCATAATGTCAAAGTGAAAAATAATTGCTTGAAATTATTGCATATTTTAAAAAAATAAAAATATAACATGTACATGAAAACAAAAATTGAGCTCAGGTGGGTTCCGTGTCCACTGATTATCTGTCAGATTTTTCTACAACTTCACTGGAGTCCACCTATGGTAAAGTCAATTGATTGTTACTGTGGGGTATTATTGTTCGTCGCATTTCAACAAGGGTTTAACATGAAAAACTGTGGAACACGTCTAGCGCTGCGAATGCTTTCTGTTTATTCCACGGCACCTGACGAGATTTATATTTCTGGGGGTTCTTTATGCAAAGTGACGACCTAAAGTGGGTTGGTGTGGATACAGACTTGCATTTCATTCAAAATTTAAACAAGAAAATCACTAAGTAAGAAGATGAGCCCAACTTAAACATTAAAAGGTTAGAGTGTTATTCTGCTTCCTTCTGTAATCCTTTGTCAGTCAAGACTACACTTAAATTGTCTACACAAATCAAGAGTTGCCTCTGCAGTGTTTGTAGGTATAAATCAACAGTATGCAGACACCATCAGGGGGCCTGCACTCTGTCTGTAGATTTGTCCTCCCCTGGGACTTTCCCCAGTTATTTCTGACATTAAATGTATGCAGGTAAAGGAGGATGAGAGCTGTTCTTTGATTTCCCTGTAACAATTGCTTTTTGTTCTGAAGGTTGAGCCAACACGATTCTGATTAGTTCTCTAAAATCTCCTCTGAGCCGCTATAAATGGATTGTAACATGTTTTTTGTTCTAGGTGGAGGGATATGCAATAAAGTGTGGCTTTTCTCTGGATGGAACTATCCTGGCCTCAGGGAGCTCCACTGGCTCCGCTCACTTCTATGATTATCACACAGCTCATATGCTTCACACCCTCCGTGCCCATAGCCAGCCCTGCCTTTGTGTGTCTCAGCATCCCGTCTTACCTACGACTGTGGCTACTTGTGACTGGGGCGGTGAGATCAAGGTCTGGCACTGACAACCAACTATGAACAAAGAGATTATAAACTTAAAACGTAGCAGGTTGGCCATGAGATGGAAGACTGTATTAAACAGAAACGTCATGTGCACATTTATCTTCAAGACTATAGCTTTCATAATCTCTTGGCAAAAGATAAGAAGAACTTGGCAAAAAATGCTGAAAGTCAGCAAATCTACTATCTACTGATTCCTTTGGAAAACATTTTTTTTACACTGACTATCTTGCAAAGCTTTCACATCATAATAAAAAAAAAAACTAACTCTATTTCAGTCGCTATGGTGTCATCTCACTTTAAGCGTTTTATTCATATTTGTCCCATCTGCTCACATCCTGTAATCTTGGTGGTTGAAATGAAAACAGTTGAAGTTACACTGTATGAGATCAAAGGAAGCTTCTTTACAGTTAAGAGTTCAAAGAGTGAACTATTGTTATGGGTTTTATCTAAAGTGGTAGGCGGTGGAAAAGTAGTCTAGCTGCACATATGCCCACAAAAACACTCCAGTGCTTTTATAGTCCTGCCTTTCACCCCAAATACAGCTAGGGATTTCATCATCACCGTAGTCTTTAAGGTTTTGTCAAAATAAAAATAAAAACATCTCTCTGGGTGGTTTTTAATCAGAAGTGTTTTTCATTCCACATTCTGCATACACATCACTTTTCTTATTCCCTTTTCTTCTCTCTGGCTCTGATATGACATTTCCTTTCACACTGCATCAAAGAAAGACAACCAGAGAACTAAAAAAATATGCCATCATCTGTCAAAGCATTGCCAAGTTCTCCCAGAGTCCTGCCAGTCAACAGCAGAGCATTGAAGTGCAGATGCTTGTGATCTTTATTCAGTATATATAGTAGAAACATCCTTATCCTTGTTTATAGGGAAAAATCTAATGTGTAAATAGTTTCCCCTGTTTTGTAACGCCTATGGAAGTGCAACCACCTCAGTAAAAGCCCAAGAGCTACTACTAAAAATGCCGTGGCAGCATGACGTCTGGCACAATGCTCTCTATAAAGATGGGACCAAAGTGGAGAAGTTTGGCTATAATGCAGAGCGCCATGTTTGGTGAAAACTAAAGAAAGCATATCAGCATGGTGGTGGAGGCGTAATGATTTGGGCTCGCTTTGCAGCCACTGGACCTGAGGAGCTTACAGTCAATGAGTCGACCAGTATTCTAGAGTCAAACAAGAAGCCATCTTTGTCAGATGACATACAGGCCATGCAACAATGATCCCAACCATACCAGCACCAGAATGGCTGAAAAAGAAAAGAATCAAGGTGTTGCAATGGCCCAGTCAAAGATTGAAAGATTAAAAGGCTGCAGTGGCACCTTAAGAGAGCTATCCTTAAATAAAAGCCTGCAGACCTTAATGAGCGTAAGCAGTATTAATATATCAGTCCCTAACAATGAGGTGAGAGACTGATAAAGTCGCACAGAAAACTGTTATTTCAACTTATTGGTGCTAAAAGCGGTTCTGCAACTAAATGTGATAATTAAGCCGGTTAAGGATTTGTTATAAAAAATTTAAACGGTCCCCTACTGTGAACCACCAGATGGTGGTAGAATAAATTACCTAAAATAATATGCCTCTAAGTCTGCAATCAATTTCCCAACACACATCTTTATTAAGTAAATAAACATACAGCAAAAAATATAGAACCATGCATCAGACAGACAAACGTGACATTTAACAGGCCTGTTATTCCTGGAACAGGGCTGGAGGTAGGACAGGACAGAACCACTTCAGCCTCGTCATTCAAGGTCAAAACATTCTATAAATATAACAACAACTTAAACTAGATAAAAATATTCATATTGTAACAACTGTGTATGAAGTATCTCCTTTTCTACATTGCGCCCACAACAAAAATACCATTTATATTCTCATTTCCTCTGTACAGTGGTTAAATGTAATTTCAAACCTTTTTCACTGCTAAGACCTAAACAGTCTACCAAATAAGAGTAAAAAAAAATGTCAGTGACCTGTATGGTGCAGTTTTAGCTTCACAAATATGACAATGTCAGAATATTTCAAACAGCCTTAAGCCAGTTCTCAGATGTGCGGGAGTGAGAGACGCATAGCTTTCGAAAATAAAATCTGTCAGTGATGATTTGAGGGCAAAGTTGAGCTTCCGTAAATTACCTTCTCTCTAGCGCTGTTCCTCTCGGCTCTGCAGAGCTACACAGACAGTAAGAAATCCTGGCGTGCATAGATGTTGGAACATTGTCATTTTGTACTCTTCTATACTGGAATAGCAAATGGTAGTATGATTGTTGGGCAGCAGGACAATCTCTCTGCAGTTGTTCATTTAACATAAGGCAATATTTTATAATAAGGTCTTTGACACTTTCTATGTCTGTATATACACAAGCTTTGTCCATTTCACAGTGTTTACTGAGCATGCTGGTTGAAAACAACACAGACTGTACATGTTTGTGTTTAGTCACTCTTTACTACCTTTTCAGTGCACTTACCCATCCACCTTTTCTTGTGCATACGTTGCAGAACTTCCACCAAGGCCTGGACAATTTTCCAATTAACTCTCCCCTTAAAGTAGTAGAACCAACAGTGTCGTTTTGCTTTTGTGTATATAGTGCCAAAAGTGTTAAAAGTTGGCACATCAGTAGAAATTTTACAGAATTTCATGTCAGCAAATTCCAGTGATGATCAACATCGAAAAACGTGACTTAATCTGTCTCCTAAAACCTGTGTATGTATATATATTATCTGACAGGAAGAGCATACGCTGTAACAGTAGTGCATACATACAGTGACAATACAGCAGATATACAGTATGTACACAGTTGTTAGATGCTGTAAAGGAGACCTTTCTGTCCACTGGACAGGATTAAGGCAATTTCACAAGTGTCTTGGTTTTTACGGTAACCGCTATGCAGTATGACTGCTGATGTCATCATCTTATTTTTGTACAAATATATGAAAAATTTCCAGTTGGGTAAAATGAATGACTTATACCTGCTGCTTTGTTTGAGTTATAGTACTGTGCAAAAGACATGAGCCACCCTTCTACTGACATGTGATTAGGCGTCAGTTTCTGGTGGATGGGTCAACGTAAAGCCCAGATGCATCTCCCAGGTCCCATGTAAGGTCTTTGGATTTTTTTTTTGAACTTGGTTCAATTGCTGTCAATGGGAATCATCTTGTTGATGCCAAAATACTATTTTTTTAATCTGTCAGACTGTGTTATCATTAGCATTTTTCATAGACTTACCTGAAAAAATGGGAACAAATGATCTGTTTTTTGCAACAGGCCTCTAGTAACAGAGTGCCTGAAAATACAATTTAAAATTGGTTCTGTGCTAAGTTGTCTGTTATGTGTCGACACAACACTGCTTCATCCCTTTTGTGAGATGCTTTTTTATTATCATTGAATGATTCGGTGAGGTAAAATAACTGGACTGAAAATGAATGAAAAAAGCAACTAAATGTCCAAAGAAAAACTTTGGAAGACCTTCAGAAAACCTAGAAAACTATTACTCAAAACAACATTTAAAAAAATAACAAGAAAGAGACAAAACATAAAAAAAAGGTGGCTGGAGACTTTTGCACAATACTGTACGTCTGTGTAATAGGTTTTACTGAATGGGTACCTGGTTATATTTGTGTATTTCCTCTCATAATAATTATATTACTTAAAAATATATTTGTATATTTTATAGCTGACAAATGTAGGCAATTTAGGGTTCTTATTAAGAAGTGTGGGATTACTCTATTAGCTATATAAATCTTGCTATGAAATATCATATGGCCTTGAAATAAATATATATTATTTAAATCTCTTATTTAGCCAGTTGGAGAATATTTCCTTCTGGTAAGGGTTGCCTACAGATAATGTCTCTTTGAAAAACAGTTTAGCTGGAAATGTTTTTTCCACCTTATTCATATGCATTACACAACATGCATTTGTGTAAGTGAAAGTAAATTGTTTTAACAGTTTGCAGTCAGCGCAGCCTGCCTAAACGTAATGGATAACCTCTCGCAAACATGCAGAATTAAGTCACCTCATTAAACACACTTCATTTTCAGTACTTGTATATATTAGAGCAAGAATTAATGATCTTTTGCTGGTTTTACTAACAGTACTTAAAAAAAGAGTGAATAGCACAGTATCTTTGTGTTGTAGAGAGAATGTGGTTTTATCCTGGTGCCTCTAATTATCGCCATCACTTAAACAAAAACATACTGACTAGCATGTCTCAGGTCGATAAATACACTGACGTACAATAGAGAAAAAGGTTGCAGACTGCATGAAACGTGCCGTGGCTAAGATACATAAAACAACATCGGAACACCCCATCACACCAAGTATGTGTTTGCTGCAGGGAGAGATACAGAACAGTACAGAAAGTTAGGACTCGTTATCATCGTCATCATCATGCATAAAATAAAAATCGCTTTCTCCACTCAGTTCAGCAGCGTACCGTATAGCTGTGCCTTGGTCAAACTGTCCTTTCTCGTCAGTCCTGTACTGCCAAACTTTTGGTATCTTGCAGAAGTCTTCTTTGGGAGCGCGGGGCCGATGCTGAGAGCAGAGCTGGAGCTCGGGCGGGGCCGGACGCTCGGCCTGGGGGTGGGGTAGTGTTGAAGACTTGAGGCTTCAAGTGAGCTTTGGTGTAAGGAATCAGCCGAACTGTCTGCGCTCAGATTCACGTAGTCCTTCTTTACGCTGCTTGCCGCTGTCACTCCCCCGCTGCTCTCCTTGTCTTTAGAGCTCCCTGAGAGGAACAAACTGCTCTCAGAGTCCTGACTGTCATCCTTGGCTCTATACAGCACAGAAGTTTTCTCCTGCTTGCGATGCTCTTTTGGCTTGGGACTGCGGCTGGGAGAGGAGGAACTCATGGGAAAGCACTGCTCCAGCACCCGACCGTGGAAGACGTCATCTCCTTCTTGGAAGCTGCTGTAGAGAGACCCTTTGACTTTACTGGAGGGGCCCATGGCAAAGTGGCGTTCAGAGAAACTGTATGGAGAAACCCGCCCTGTAATGTTGCGATAAGAAGATGAGAAGGTGTTGATGTCTTCCACGCTGAGCTGTCTCCAGCGGCTGCTCAGGTCATCCTCGGAGACCTGGACATCACCCTGGCTGTCCAGGGTTCCTCCATGAGCCTGGCCCAGTCCAATTGTAGACCCCATGCTGTGAGAGGAGGCCAGACGAGGAGTGCTGGAGTGGAACGGTTCACTGAAACATGACGCTGTCCTTGTGTAGGCTGGTGAGGGGCCCTTCTGGGGGCTCCTTTGGGTTGCCATGTGCTGGATGCTGTGGGACTTGGGGAAGCTTGATCTGTCTTTATCATAGGAGGAAATACTTTTGTGCTCATAGTCTCCACTACTACCTTCTCGCCAGTCCATGTAGAGACCCTGGTGGGAAGAAGATAAGGTGCTGCTGCCAGTGCGCCCACATCCTCCACTAACTCCTCCCTTTTCATCTGATGCAAGACTAAAACTGGAGTAGGAACTGGACACTGGGAGACTCCCAGTGCCGAACTCATCGTGGTGACGGAAGGAGGATGGGGGTTCATGGTGGGAAAAACTTCCAGAGTGGAAAGCATCTTCATCGGGGTTGCTGTCAACAGAGTTCTGAGCGTGAAGCTGAAGCAGGCCAGTGCCATGAAGGTCGACACTTTGTCTGCGCTCGGTGTCCTGCCATCGTTCAGGACAGTAGAGCGCCGTGTCGCTGCAGTACAGGTCAGATGTCTTATAAGAAAGGCGCCGGTTCAGATGATCAGTGCTTCCTGTTCCTGTCAGAAAGTCTCCATCCTGTGCCTGCGGGCTGGGTGAACGCGTTACAGGGCAACTGCTTCCAGGCTCGGGCTTTTCCAGGACCTTGGCAATTATGGCTGTGGGCACAGCGTCTGGATAATTTGAGTGACACATTGCCATGGTGACGCCACTACTCTGATTATGTTTTTCCATGAGGGAACTGATGCGTTCCTGGAAATCCAGTGGCAGCTGAGGCATGGAAGAGAAATACAAAGAGAGACAAAAGAAGCTGGATAAAGACAGGAAACTACAACCCAAAACAGCAAAACAAATGTTTTTGAAAAGTTGTGACAGTTGCTGAGCTTGTATTCAGCAAAGCTCTTTAAAAATGAATAAGTTCTTCAAGAGCCTTTTTAGCTGAATACTGAATGTATTTTTAAATGCCATTTCTTACTTTTCTGTAGGTCTAGGTGCAAAAATTCTCCTTTGATTTAGACCAGTATATGTGTCTCAGGGGGGAAATGTTTACATTCTCATTCATCCATACATGGTAGTATTGAGGGCAACTGGTCGTTTTTTAGGTTTCTGAAGACTTGTAGACCCCATGCTGACCCCAGACTGAAGACTCTCATCCAAGAGAATTCTTCAGTTCTATTACAACTAGTGGAGGATCCAAGGTATTTAACCACTAGCAGGGGCTGTACCCTTGGAAGTGGCCCTGAGGGTTGGTGACCAACTATTAGTCATAAAAGTCATCACATGAAATAAGGTGTGAAGAAAGGCTTATGAAGTAAAACCTGGTACTCTCCACCAGCCATTTGATAAATGAAACCTCTTAAATGAGAGGTGAATGTCTTCATGAACCTAAAGAAGTCGAGTTGGAGGTAGATGCCCTGTCTGACCTGAATTCCTCTCCTGATAACACAAAGAAACTGTGCTACCTTTAATAACTTTCTAAACAACCTTTATTTAGTTATGTGTTACAGAGTCCACAACTTAATTATACAGACATAAATATTTCTTCTTTCCTTCCTGCTTTCTTCCATCTGTTTCTCAGTCTGTCATCTTTCTCCTTTTCTTGCTGTGTCTCTCTCTCTCACACACACAGACAGACACATAATCTCTTTGATTGGCTCCAGTTTGAGAAAAATGTTCCTGTCAATTACAGACTGGCTCTTTGTGCCTATTAAAGCTGGTCAGGGTCAGCAGGAACTGTTCCCGACACACTGAGCTCTCTTTCTACTCATCCCTTTCTTTATCCTTTCATCTTTCTCCTCTTGCACCACTGCCTTCTCAACCAAAAGACTCTCATTCCCCCCATCTCTCTTTTTTTTCTTTTAGTGTGTCTTTTTATTTCTCTTTCTACCATCAAACAACATTGGTTCCACAGGGAAGGGCTTAGATTCAAATTAAACCAGTTCTCTGGGTCTCCAGCTGGGTATTGGAAAAAAATAGATAAAATTCTGACTTGGCTTTGTTAAGAAATAGAAGCTCGCCTCAGGCATAAAATAACCTGCATCTTTTAAGTCGGGGCTATTTTTAGCAGCTGTTGCCTCTCCCAGAGGGAATAGAGATGGAAAGTAGGTGAGGCTGTGGGGGGAGAGTGCAAGATAATATACAGTGTGTGCTCCAAGTAAGTCAGCTCAGCATTAGTTGCTATCTGAGGCATATCTTAATTAACAGTCACATAGTTGTGCAGTGTTAAGCAACGTGACAGCGAACACATCTGCAGGTCTTCTTTTATTACAATAAGTGGATTAATAGCATGTCGTGGAGCTGGTTACTTAAAAGACTAGAAATTCACCCCTTGTTTCTAAACTCCGTATTTCCTGCTTCACAATGGAGATAAAACATTTCAAATGAAATGTTAGTTTTACTAGCAATAAGACACACTCCATAGCTTCTTTAGTTAATCTTGGTAAATCTGTTACGTATCTAAAGTGGGGGAAATAGTTAAACTTAGCACCAAAAAAAGTACATTTGTGTTTGGTCAATTATTTCTTTGTTGTAACAATGTTTCTTGGCAATAAATCTCACACTGTTGGAAATCCTATTTATTTTCCCTTAAATGGTGCCGAGCAAAATGTGAGAAAAATGCAGACTTAAGTATACGGGCTTGTCCGGCCAACAGCTTATTCTACAGGGTGGGCCATTTATATGGATACACTGTAATAACATGGGAATGCTTGGTGATATTAAAGTCCTGTTTGTGGCACATTAGTATATGTGAGGGGGCAAACTCCTCAAGATGGGTGGCGACCATGGTGGCCATTTAGAAGTCGGCCATCTTGGATACAACTTTTGTTTTTTCAATAGGAAGAGGGCCATGTGACACATCAAACTTATTGGAAATGTCACAAGAAAAACAATGGTGTGCTTGGTTTCAACTTAACGTTATTCTTTCATGAGTTTATTTACAAGTTTCTCTTTGTTCACAGCCATTGACATGTCGAAGAGGTTAACACGTGAGGAGCGGATCGAAATTGTGTTGATATCTGGTGAATGCAGTGACCGGGTCATTGCAGCAGATTTCAATGCAAGACACCCTACGAGACCACCCATCTCCCATGGTACAATCAGCAAACTGCTTGCTCGTGAAACTGGTTCAGTGTTGGATTTGCCAAAATGTGGACGCAAGAAAACTGTCACTAATGAAGAAACATCAGTGGCTGTCCTAGCTTCATTCAGCAAGAGCCCACAGCGTAGCACTCGCCGCATGTCACTGGAGAGTGGCATTAGTCGAACATCCCTTCTGCGGATATTAGCTACTCACAAATGGCACCCTTACAAACT
The DNA here is from genome assembly GCF_900408965.1 of Simochromis diagramma. Classification (NCBI taxonomy): domain Eukaryota; kingdom Metazoa; phylum Chordata; class Actinopteri; order Cichliformes; family Cichlidae; genus Simochromis; species Simochromis diagramma. The sequence goes on from NW_024387030.1 coordinate 10,969,565, forward strand.
CCAGCTACTGCCGCATCTCAACGAGGATGACCCAGATCGGCGCACAGAATTTGCAGAATGGGCAAAACAAAAATTGGAACAGGACCCTCAGTTCATGCAGAAGATTTTGTTCAGTGATGAGGCAAACTTTTATGTGAATGGTGAAGCTAACAAACAAAACCACCGCTATTGGTCTGACACTAACCCACATTGGATGGATCCCTCCAAGACTGTTGGAACAACAAAAGTGATGGTTTGGTGTGGTATATGGGGTACAACGATAGTGGGTCCATTCTTCATCAATGGAAACCTCAAGGCCACTGGATATTTGAAATTGCTACATGATGATGTGTTTCCCTCTTTATGCACTGAAGCTGGCACGTTCCCTGAGTTTTTCCAGCAAGATGGTGCACCACCACATTATGGGTGCCAGGTCCGAGCATTCCTAGATGAACAGTTTCCTGGAAAGTGGATTGGTCGTCGTGGGCCAGTTGAATGGCCCCCAAGGTCTCCCGATCTGACCCCCTTAGACTTTTAACTGTGGGGTCATCTGAAGGCAATTGTCTATGGTGTGAAGATACGAGATGTGCAGCACCTGAAACTACGGATACTGGATGCCTGTGCTGGCATTTCTCCTGCAGTGTTGCTATCAGTGTGTGAAGAGTGGGAGAAGAGGGTTGTATTGACAATCCAACACAATGGGCAGCACATTGAACACATTTTATAAGTGGTCAGAAACTTGTAAATAACTCATGAAAGAATAAAGTTACGTTGAAACCAAGCACACCATTGTTTTTCTTGTGACATTACCAATAAGTTTGATGTGTCACATGGCCCTCTTCCTATTGAAAAAACAAAAGTTGTATCCAAGATGGCCGACTTCTAAATGGCCACCATGGTCACCACCCATCTTGAGGAGTTTGCCCCCTCACATATACTAATGTGCCACAAACAGGACTTTAATATCACCAAGCATTCCCATTTTATTATGGTGTATCCATATAAATGGCCCACCCTGTACTATTGACTCTTTTTTTTTTGAGCTTCTGGTACCCCAGGCGCTGACAATCAGGTGCCTGATTAGTGTCACCTGTGAACTACAGCGTCCTAGTACCACCACCAAATTGAAGGTCAGGGTCCATATAACAGGGAGTGTCAGAGACCAGCTGCAAAGTGGGCGTCCCACAGCAGTGTGTGACGACGCTGGTAATGAGTATGAGAAGGTTTTCCAAGCTGTTGTGTATGTGTGTGGTTCTTCCACAAGCTACTGAGGCCCCTATTTATTAAATTAATAAATTGTTAAATTGCCAGACCTCCAATCCAATAAGTGACGCCAAACAAAAGTCAGTAGCAGACTGACACTTTGTTAATGATTTGAAGCAGTCAGGATTTTCACTATTTTAAGTACACGCCTGTAAGGTCCGCCTGCTCAGGAAACACATGCACAGACCTTTCCTAAGTTTGTCAGTGTACATTTAAATTATTTTAAATGTGTTCTTTAGTGGATATTCTGTCTTTCTCTATTAGAATGAAAAAAAAAACAAAAAAACAATTTGATTATTTATTTTGTTTATATTTAGCAGGTAATTGGACAGTATTTCTTTAGTTTCATTGTGCAAACTTAGCCCTTAGGTCTCTTATTTCTAGAAGAATCTCTTGGCTGACAAAATCCCCCAAAGCAGAATTTTTACTGTTTCCAGTCAGCTTAAATCAAAACATGTCTAAATTGTACTCTAAATATGCACAGCAGCTATAGTGCTTCAAAACTGAGGCCAATACTACATGCTCCAGTCACAAACATATTCCCCAGCTGATGCCATTTAGAAGAGTACAAATGAAAGAGAAGGCAATGTTTGTGGACTAATTACCCTCACTAATGCAGTACAGTATTGCCTGTGTTAATGCATGCAATACTAATGTACTTCTGTGAAAGATTCCTAGATGATTCATGTTTTCTATAGAAAAACATACTTGGCATGCAGATTTAAGTTTAACAGCCATATCTGAATCAGTTTCTGGCAGCTATATGCAATTAGTGTTATTGCATTGTGGCTACAGTGCTGCTGTTCAGCAAAGATTAGATGAGCTCCCTATTAGCCAGTGGACCTTACCTCAATTTCCTGCCCTAAAGTCCTAAATGTGTTTCTTTAAAGAAAAGCATAAAACATCCCCTTTTCAGAGTTTTAACAAGCTGAATTCATTATTGCTCTATTTCATTTATATCAATGGTTTTTTTTAGTGATGCAAGTAGTCTGTAGGTAGTGCTTCACTTAATTATGAGCCCAGGTCTACAGATTTTTTTCCCTTTCTTTTGTGCCTCAGGTGTCATCACAAGCCAGCCTTTCATTCATTTATTATGCACAGCTAAGATGCACACAGATGGTACTTCAGACAGCAGACCTTCATCAGTCTGAGAGGAGAGGCCATGAGCGCTGTGGCTCCTTCTTATTGTGAAAACCACTCAAGAAGGCTTTTAATGGTACACCAACACAATATCATAAACTTTGCTTCATTAGAAGAAAAATACATTTAATTTCCTCTTTATTAGTACAAGTAAATGAAACCATCTCAAGCTTACTCGTGGCTGATGTAGTTATGCCCGTTAGCCTCAGAGCTGTATGTTGGATTTAAGCTGATGAGTTAAGGTTTCACACAATGCTTGGAAATGTTTTAATGCTTTAAACTAATATCATGTATTATTAGATTTTGGCAATAATATTTGTGAAAGAAAGGAGCTAATGCTGTTTGAAAGAATCCCCCAAAGTAAATTTTGGTGGAGAAATCCCGACATGGCAGGAGTTACCAAAGTGTGTCCATAGTGTTAAGTAGAATACACTAAAGCAGCATCAGCAGTACGTTTCAAATGCTCGACTAGTGTGTCCTTGTATACTGAATTCAGATGTAGCACTTTCTAAAAGACTTTATTCAAGCAAAGCATTTTGTACAACATGCTGCTTGAATGAAAAATGAAAACTTAAACCACATTCAATAATAAATAGTAAAGACCCAACTATGTTATTTTATTAATACACTTTATAAAGTTCTCAAATGTAAACACTGCAATTTCCTGCCGCTCGTCTAGGCTAACCTTGTTTGGAGTGTAATTTAAATAAACAAAACATCTTTGCTTAAATGGTCGGCGCTGAATTTTAAAGCTGAACTTTTTTTTTTTTTTTTTACTGCAGCACAAACCTAAACCCGCACTGATGTAGCTGCAGGAGGCAGTGCTGGTGAGCTCACCTCAGACATCTTATGTGCTCTGTAGTGAGACTTGGAGCACTGCAGCAGCTGGGCTGCCAGATTGCAGTCTTTCCTGTACAGGTCCTGGAAAAAAAGCAAAAAGATTATTCCCATTCACTTAAAACACACACACACACACACACACACACACACACACACACACACACACACACACACACACACACACACACACACACACACACACACACACATATACTGGGTTTTCTTTGGCATCTTGATAATTAAAGCATGCTGTGAGTGAGGAGTGTTATGAGTTTAAACCATCCCTGAGTAAAACCTTTAATACGTTAGATTACAGCCTTCTAATTGTGCTTTATAATTATGGGAGATGTCTGAGGGGGGAATCAGGAGAGTGTGCAACAATACAGCTGAACATAAAAATATATGTAACCAAGAAGCATATATATGCTTCTTGGTTACATAATTTCACTGGGTAGTTCGCAGGATCTTTACAATACCAGCAAACTTTTCTTTAGACATATCTGCCCTGTGCAGACTGTGCTAATTTTATTAGAGTTGTCTGAAACAGCACATTAACTTATCTGCACCTTCCAGCCAAGGAAGCAAGTACAGCATTATTCATCTCTTTACCCATGCTTTCTTTCTGAAAAGAATGGTTATTAGATTTTTGCTCAAATTTCACAGCACCGTGAGGGTGGTCTACTGGCACAACAGATGCCTGGTTTCATTGTTTTCTTCGTTTACTGTGCGTGCATGTGTTAGTGTGGGCGGTTAACTGGTTTTAGAAGGTTTTCTTTTCGTCTCCCTCCTCTGTTAAACCTGTCCACTTATAAAGGTCACTTCATGCTGCACTGTAGCTTTCCTGTTTCTCTTTAATAGCACAACCCTGACATTTTCCCCCCATAACATCAAAGCCCTCTCTTTGACAGTCTCAACTCCCCCACCAGTTAACAGTGGCTGCTTTTTGAATCTTTTTTTCCCCTGTTTTGGTGAAAAGAGACATTTGAAGTCCCTGTAGTTTTTCGGGACAGTTCAAATAGACCTTTGAGACCTTTGGTGATGTCTTAGTTAATATGAACTGTGTGGTGTGTCTCTCCTGGGAGTGCCAGCTGACAGCTTTGTTGCTCCAGCTGGTTGTGAGGCAGACTTTGTGATGTCTTATGATCAGTTCTTTATGTACACTATATTAATAATCTCTGAATGTGTGAATTGAGTTGATTCTTTCCTTCAAGTTGTTGTGAAATTAGAGCCATTTACTTTCACAGTCATTATCTTTGTAGGTAATTTATTACATTTGAACAGTCTTTGGGGATCATCAACATCTTGATGCCCTCTTTTGTCTGTCAATGTGTAGGATATGTAACAACTTCTTCTACAGTACTGTGCAAAAGTCTTGAGCCCCGCCTTATTTCTTTATGCTTTGCTTCTTAATAGACACACCTTTTTGTAATGTTTAAAGTGGTTCTGAGGTGTACTTCTCCAGGTTTCCTGAAGGTCTTTCAATTTTAGAAGAATATTTTTTGTTTTTTTAAGTCACTTGACACTGACCTATGAAGCATTCAAGCATAAAATACCCTAAGACAAGCCTAAGGCCTCAGTTCCTAATTTATAATTCAAGGGACAAACCAGCATTGTTTGCACATAACAGACAACTTAGTGTATTTGGACACTTTACTAGCAGCCTGTTGCAACAATACATAATTTGTTTCTATTTCTGTAGTTGGATATTTCAAAAATGCCAAGAGATAACACAGCTTGACACATAAATGATATTTTTACACCAACCACCAACCAAAAACCCTATCCACTGCAGATGAACAGGATCATGTCCTTAAATACCATGTATTTACCATGCTCGTGTATGTACCATGTACTATGTTAAAGCCTGTTAAAATTGTGAAAACTCAAGTTTTTGCCTTATACTGTATTTCCATGTATGTTTGTACATTTTTTAATAAACTGCTGGACCTGTTTTCCATTTTCCTTGCAAAATATCACGACATGAGGGGTAATTCAGGACAATTGCAAACTGCTGTAGATTAAACGGCTTCATCAGTTAAGTGTAAAGCAAACAGACAATTCATTTGTAGTGTGTTTTGTGGCAGTGGGTCTCAGGCATGACACAACTGTGAGGTTTTATTTTATTTCTTTGTGTTTTGAGCAGAAAATTTGATGGTTGATCTCCAGAGGAAATGTCTGCCTCACGGCTGGCACTGCTGGGACAAATTCTGAAACCTACTCAAAATGAACCTCGTCTCTAATCACCTCCGCTGGATGTTGGAGGGGAGGATTGTAAGAGGGCTCTATAGCTCAGAAGTGCTAAAAATTTGCCATAGAGCGGTAAGAGAAAATCTAACTCAGCCTAGAGCCCCTCCACAAGAAAAAAAGTAAAATCACTTCAAAGAAAAGCGAGGCACCAAATTTCCACATGCCGTTGAGCTCAGGTCTATGCAGCTGTGGATTCAACCTCTGCCAGCCCCGAGGATGCCCATTGATTTCAGTTCTATCACTATAAAACATCCAGTGGCTTAGAGTTAATTCCTCTATCTGCTGTGACACCTTGAAGCACAAATATTGAGGATGTTGCAGAAATACAGTGAGTGTGACTTCCAGTTTGACATGAGGAAGTGCTCTCCTCAGAAAGAGTTGATTTTTAGCTTCCAAAACCAACTGTTGTTTTGGTGCTAACAAGGCACCAAGTAAGTAAGGAATGAAGGCAGCTGCCCCAGGGCATCAAGTCTCTGTGCCCTGGATTTCCTGGGCTACTGTGCCTGCAGGCAAAATATAATTTGGGCAAGCAATCATACCAAAAAGTTCAGATACTGTCCAAATAACCTTGCTTCAGGTATATTCCCAGTGCTGACAAGCGGTATTATGGGGAACTTACATTATATAGATGGAGTAGCTTTAAGTACTCACATTGTCCTCTCTGAGTTTATTAATGGTGATCTTCGCCTCCATGAGATGATTGTTGAGAACAATGATTTCCCGGCTGAGGGCTCTCTTTTCCTCCTCGTGGTGCTGTGACTACAGTGTAAGAGAAAGAATGGACAAGTTAAAAGAGAAACTGGAGAAAAACAGAAGGAAAAAACCCCAAGGATGACAGAGTGGATGATAAGATGAGGGGCAGGAAGTGAGGGTTAGAGAAAAGAGATAACGAAAGAGATGAGAGAGCCAAAGTTGGAGGAGCAACAGAGGTAAAACAAGATTATAAAGGAGCACAAGAAAAATGAAAGGGGGAAAGTCATAAGTCACTATCAGCGTGAAGCTGGCGCTAGCACCAGGACTTAATTAAAAGAAGATTACACTTGCCAGAGCTCATATCATATCAATTACTCTGGGAGTAAGAGAAATAAGCATAGAGGGGAAGCGAGCGAAAGACGAGAAAAATAAAGTGGGTGCAAGAAAGACAAATGAAACACTCCATTTCCAGTGATTACTGTCAAAGAAGTGCAAAATGACCCTGCTGTAGTGACATTTGAACCACACTAACAGCCGAGTTTAATGATGGCTTCTATGTCTCTCTCTGTGTCTGTCTAGTCAGCTCAGCAGCTGTTGGCCACTTAATCCACCAGCTTGCCACAGATATCACCCCTAATGATTTTGGTGGCCTGATCGCTCATCTAATGTAATCGAAATTCCTTTACTTGCACATCTAAAATGTAAAAATAGGAAATAATTCATTCTTGCTAAATTGGCGTGTGACAATCCTTATTCTCAGCCAACAGGCCAGTCATAACAATGCCATGATCTTTTATAAAGATTATGACCTGTGTGAGGGTATCGTGAGATCAGGTTCTTTAGCTCCACAAACTAAATGCATCTCATAACGAACAATGATTCTGGCATGCAGTTAACACTTCAGCCTCCAGGGGGCAGTATAGGGTTCTTTTGGCTTAGAAATTATGTTTTGTTTTTCTTATTCACATGTGTCACACTGGCATACACACATACACAAAGTTGTAACTGTGAAACCTGTCACACAGCACCAGCTGTCAAATGATACACTCATTGGCCTCCCACCCTTTTTCCCCTCCCTCCTTCTAATCTCCCAATGGTGGTGATTGTTTTGAAATACAGAGGTGCAGCGCCAATCTAATAGGTGGCAATTAATGTCAGGTTAAGCAATAGAGCAGCATTGATATTCAAATCCAATTCTGTTACGGTCTCATTAATCAGCTGTCGAGACAAGCGCCTCCCCGCTGTTCTTTCTCCAGCTCATTACTCCTGCCTCCAGCTCGTTCTCACTATGTGGATGACCACATTAGGTACATTTTTAAGCTCAGATATTTAATTTGTCGCTTTTCTTTCTTTGTTAAAGTGATGTTGTGTTGGCTCAGAGACAATCTCCAGCTCAGATGTTAATATGACTGGTGTTGTGGTTTTACACATGGCTGCTTTTTATTTTTCCTTTTAAGAGTGACTCTGGACTTTAAAAACTGCACAATCGGCCTCATTTAGCAATACGTGACTTTTTAATGCAACTTTTTTTTTTGCTGTTTTCCAGCTGTTCAACAAGCTGCAAGCAACTTTAGTAATCAGCTGGAGTTGTGTGTGTGCACCCCCAGTGAAAGCTCTGGCATTTACTAAGTTTGGTTTAGACTCCACCAGCTACTAGTGCCTGACTCCATCTGTGCTCCCTGTAATGTTGCGCTTTGGGCATGTAGAATAGAAGGTGTTTATCAGAAGGCCTTTTCATTGAATACAGCTGCCTAATGCATCTGTAAATTATGACGACTGGAGCGGCAAAGTAGAGATAAAAGGCAGCAGCCACACTGTGGGAAGCTGTATAGTTAAGTGATAATTCTGTGTGTGCGTGTTTATCACTTGTACATCAGTAATTTGATTCAGTGTTAGTACAGAAATATTGATTAGTGCACCTTTCAAACCCGTCTAATCGATCGACCGGAGGCTCGAGTGTATCTGCACTGTGATAAATGTTGTAATAAAGAGTAGAAAAAAATGAATCAGCGCAGCTTTAATGTTAGTTAGAATTCAAGCCTGTTTCATTTACTACATATAACCCAATAGAACAGGAACACAGTCACTATCATCGGCATTAAAAGGCATCTTTAATTTACGATTCTTCTTAATGATCTTTGGGTCTTCTATTGCATTTTTGCTGAAAATTATAGGAAAACAGGGCACAGAGTCTGCTTAGAGACAAAAGAGACAGAGGGCATTCTTAACTGTGCTGATATAGTCATCATTGATCTTGTGCTGTATTTTAGAGAGAAGAGGAAAATGGGTTTTTATTTTCAGAGTTCTAGCCAGCAGAATTTCAGCTGTGCACACTGATTTTTGCTATCTCCAGCAGTCACTTTGTGTTGGATACACATGGCGTTCTTATCTATTGGTACCACACAAACAAGGAAACTGCATCAAGGAGAATTAATATGCATATTCTGACAATCTTATCTTATTGATTGACCCAGAGGAGTAGGGAAGATATTGTTTCCCACCCTAATGCATTGCACAGAATTAAAGCATCTCTTTTTGTCTTTCAAGTTTCTTCCAATCATTCACAGGAATGGTTGACCATTAGTGGTCAAGTTTAAGGGTTTGTTCAGACGTCATCTTAAATGACTCCTTTAACAAAGTGATCTCCTCTCCCAGTCGGATACGTAATGGAACAAATCAAAAACTAAACTCACAGGGCACGCTTCAATTATTGATCAGGTGAATTGAGTGCACAGTGTATAAAATGAGGAAAAAGTGTTTTTCTAAGACACCCCGGTTTGTTTTATGTATTCTGCTGCTGATTCTGTCTCTTCGCTGGGCAACAAATGAAGCCTGAGTCCCATGAGATGCAATTACTGAGGACTTCGGTTCACAGAGGAGAGCAGAAAACTGCTCCATTTTAAATACCGGTACATCCTTATTTTAAGAGGGAAAAGGAAAGAAACAAAGTAGATTTCTAACCTCATTAAAGAGGATTTTGAAATCAAAACACCAAAGATAACCACCACCCTGCTAAAAGCAGATTCTGTATGTAGCGAACACTTATAGGTAGAAGGAGATCTAAGAAGTTGTTCAATGGATACAATTAAAGCACAAGTAAATCTCTGGGTGATCCAAATTGATTATGTTAAGATGAACTTGCCATGTGAAACAAACAATATTTATAGGAGGAAATAAGCCTCAGTTTCAGTCAGCATTTCAAAGACAAGGAGTTATTTTTAAATTGTTTCCTGTAGAACTGAAAAACCACCTAGCTTGGCGTATGTGGGTAATCCATCATGATACAAATTTACTTGACTATATTTTGGAAGTGTTCCAGGTGATGTGGAGGGGGATTTGTGGGCTACACTGCTGGGAAATCAAACCTTACCTATTATAAGAAAATACAGTGTACGTAGAAAAACTAAAAATCCCTCCATGCAATTTCTTCCACTTATCCAATTCAGGGTTACGTGGGGCCGGAGCCCAGAGACAACCAATCATGCTCACATTCGTACCTACAGCCAATTTAGAATCACCAATTAATTAATGTGCATTGTGCATGTCTTTGGACCGTGGGAGAAAGCTGGAATACCCGGAGGAAACATACAAAACTCCATACAGAAAGCTCCAGCCAGCCGGTGGAGTCGAACCCAGCGGATTCTTGCTCTGAAGAAACCACTGTGCCACCCAATACGTAATAAAAATGTGCTGAAAATACTTCAAAAATTCAGGACCTGTATCCTGAAACTGTGTCTGCTGAAAAATAGATGTGTTTTAGAGTCTTTATTCTTATCAGTTTATTTTACTGTCCATTCTGTACTTTTTTCTTCCAGAATCAGTAGTAAATGGTGAAATGCATCAAAACTGTCTGGTTTCACGTTGATGCTGCTCTCCTACATGTAATTTTCACATTTTATTCAAGAGTTATGATTAATGGCTGTGGTGTTAATGGCACTAATTAGTGCACTGCAGACAGAGCATGGCTCTGCTCCCTGAAGGGCACAGAGTAACCCATACAGGCAGGTATAACACTCAGAATCGACAGGCTTTCTCAACCACCAGGACTATTATTCATCTGCTTCCTTTTACATGGTGAAATGTAATAAAATAATAATAATAATAATAATAATAATAATAATAACAACAGAAAGAAATCTCTCTAAATCAGACATCTGTATGCACTGATCTTAAAAGAGATCACACTACACACCTTTTTGAAAAGTGTGACTCAATTTACACCATGAAGCACAGAAATTAACCAACCTTAAAAACTCTGTGATAGTTAGCTGACTGACTATCAACTACGTGACACCTCACAGTCATGTTTCCTCCAGCAGATTTCTGCTAACGTCTTTGTCATGATGTTGATTAGTTATGGCATGTAGCACAAAGTTTTATTGTAGGGGAAAAAAACTGCAAGGAGAGTAATTTAAAAGTCAGTACTGATAAAGTAGAACGTGCTGCCTGTGGAGATCCCAAAAGAGCGAGAAACCGTTTGTCAGCAAATAAGTTGGGGTGCAGATTGTGAAGTGCTATACAGAGTCACATAAACTGGGCTGGACTGAGTGATAAACTGAGAGCTCAAAAGGTGGAGTGGTGAGAGAAATACTGAAGTATAAGTATTAAACTAGTGGCATCATAATATATTGTTTTAAGTACCAAAAGTAGAAGAACCCATAAGCATTACCACCTATTTTGTTTTAATGTTATACCGTAATTGTCTTAATAGCCGGTCATTTTCAACTCAAGACTGATAAAACTGTGTTTCCCACTGGTCCCTTTATTAAGTACACCTTGGACCCTGTTTGCCTTCAGATTAGCTTTTTCTTCTTCATGGCATAGAGTCAACAAGGTGATGGAAACATTAATCAGAGATATTGGTCCACGGTGACACGACAGCATCATAACCTGTGATGTGAACCTCTCGTTCCACCGCATCCCGTTCAGATGACAGATGACTGTGAACTCATTGTCATGTTCAAGAAACCAGTCTGAGATTATTCAAGCCTTGTGACATGGCACGCTATCTTCTTGGAAGCAGCCATCAGATGAAAGGTACACTGTGGTCATAAAGTGGATTTTGCAATATTTGCCTCTGAGATGTAATGAAGTAGAAATATTTACATCCTGCAGTGAGAAAAACCGAGACTGAGGTGATAAACAACGCACTGATAGAAAGCAATTATGGTTTAATGTTTTTACCTTTAGATTACTTATTATTTTAGTTGCTTTTACTTCCTGTAAAACTGAAGGTTTAATGCTCTGGTTGTTAACTGATCATAATAGAATGTGAATATAGTAAACGGTGGCTTTTTTATGTAAGTATTTATTTATTTAAGTCAAACTACAACAGACCTTTTTGTTTTGGGATGACAGTTACAGATGAAGAAGATGTAATCTCTGTTAAGAGTAAGACCTCAATTTCCTGTCAGTTTGTCAACGGAGAAAAGAGAAACAAGACTTTCAGCACTATGGACAGCTCCTTAACAATTCCAGCACTATAATCCAGGATCATCCAACCAAATAAATAAAAGAAAAAGTATTCCACTTAAATAATATATATCATATAAAAACCTATATAAAAGCCTATTATCCAGTTATAAGTACTGGCAGTATTTTGAAGTCTACATTTCTTGTAGTTATTGTTTGTTCAGTATTTAGTCTGAATTTTAAAACTTTCCTCTGTTCTGAAGTCTGAGGGATATTTTGGGTAACACAGGCAAAAGCTTACTTGACTAACAATTGTATGCAAATATGTATTTTCTGCTTGCACCAGCACTGTCTGGGAGAGCCTCAAAGATTAATTTGAATTCCTACTAAACAGTCTAACAGTCACCAAGCTATAACTCATCTAACGCGAGGACTGTCAAAGCTATATTTCAGCAATGTCCTTCTTGATCCACGCTGGCTACAACTACTGAGCACAGCTATACCAATGTCATCACAGCCTACAACTTGCCAGTTCTTCCAGGTGTTAATCACTTGCTTTGCTCTTTATGAATTAGTTTTAGTCATCATTGTTTTTCAGTTGACCTTGCCATTTCAGGCTTCTCAGAACTTTTAATTACGTGTCTGATTTGACTGGAACTGCTTTTGTCACTGCCTGCCTGGTCTGTCTTCTACAAAGGAATATATTCCCCCCTTGAAATGCCATTGCATGACATGACATCAAAAGAAATAGCAATCCCAATAGGCCCTGTCTCAGAAAAAAAAAAAAATCCCAATACTGTCTCCTGCCATGAAGACCGATTTGCTACACCAAGGCCCTCTGCTTGAAAGACAATCCCTTTGAAAAGAGTTTCACATGAGCAGAATGCATTGATGTGTGTGACTGTATGATGGAAACACACTGAAGGCATTTATGCTGTTCATGGCAGAAGTGTGACAAAGCAATAACTATTAGATCCAAACATCAGCAGTAATAGACTGCATATCACGTGGGACAGATGTTGGTGTAAGTGGCTATCTACTGAATATACAGCATTGTATTTCATGATTGCTCTGATTTATTACAGTTTTCACATCTCACTGATCCACTACCACGCATGACTAAACCTCCATTATCTGCCACAACCAATACCACTCACTGTAGCTTCTGCTTATTATAATCATTAAAAACAAATATGTTGTTGTTTGGCTATTTCTGCATATCTACTAACATACAACTGGCCACATATTAAATAGGCGTAAACACGAGATGCCTTTTTTTGGGGGAAATTACAATACAACTCTCATTTCTTGAATGTTTGCTGAGAAAATGGAAAATAAATGCAGTGATTCATTGAAACATATTGAAATACAACATTGAAATGCAGCCTCATAATTCCATCACTTTTGACAACACACCAAGAACCACTGACTGAAATGCAGACCCAAACCCTGAAATAGTCTCCACCTTGTTTTATATCTATAAAACAAGGTGGAGACTATTTCAGGGTTTGGCTGTAAACACTCGAAAATACATATTGAGAACCATTTGATAAAAAAAAAAAATGGGATTCATAATTTTCAGATTTTCAGTCCAGTAGTCCAGTTTTGTGTTTTTTTTGCAATTTTGCATAACTCAGCATTTTATCCATGTTTCCCTTCCTTAAGAATGGTTTCTTTACAGCCATCCTTCCACTGAGACCAGTTCTAACGAGGCTTTGGTGAACAGAAGGTGGATCACCTGAAGGTGAATCCAGGACTTGACTTTTAGATACTGTTCATCTGTAGGAGATAATAGTTATTTTGACAGCTTCTTCTCTTGTTCTTTATGTTTCCGAAAGTTACTTCAAATTTTTGAAGTACACCATGAAGTACACAGCACACCATGTTTTTGGTGTGCCTGTTTGGGAATCACCTTGTTGGTGGAAAAAGCATTATTTTATTGATGTCTTCTTTTTGTAGAGACAAATATTAAAATAGGAACAAATTCAGTGTTTATGTGCAGCCAGTATTCACAGAACAACTTTGAATGCCTTTCAGAAAGCCTGGAAAACTAGTGCTGCAGACCACTTTTGGCTCCTTGGAAGCAAAACAGAAAGAAGAGAAGTGTGGCTCAAAACTTTCACATTACCCTTCACTTGAAGGAAAGCGAGATGTAATGACATTTAACATAAAAAGTCCTGGTCAAACATAGATCACAGAGATTTTGTAGAGCTAATTAAGCTAATGAGTCTCTTCAAGTCACTGTCTTTTACAGTTAGCTAGATCAAGGAAGTCTGGATAGACTCAGGGGTTTTCTAGTGGCTTTTATGAAGTGCTTTATTGCCATGGAAGAAATGACCTCTTGATGAATGAAAACAAGTTGAAATCATTTCCAGATGCTGACAGCAAAAAGTGACAGTTTGTTTGTTGTTAACCAGCTACTGAAGTAAGTTAGAATATTTTTTCTTCTGATGTTTCCAAGGTGTATAAAATGAACTTTCAAGCTCATCATGTCAGGAATGCCAACTCTTTAAAAATCTCAGAAAATTTGAACATTTCCAAATCCAACACAACTGGATGACATTACTTCATATGTAATAGAAGAATCTGTTACATGATCAAAAGCATCAAAGCAAGTTGATCTTACAATGAGACTCCAACAGCCTCATAACAACTGAAAGAAAACGGACAAGTTAAGTGCGAGATGAAAAGCAGCTGACTATAGAAATACATTTTTATCTCCCTATTTCATCCGCCGAGGCTCGATAACCTTGTTGCTACTTCTCTAATAATTACACAGAATCTTCTTCTATCAGTGAGTGTGCTGCACAGACAAGCCAAATGGATCAAACCTTTGATGAGATAACTATCCAGGCTAATCAAGATACTGTAAGTCTGTCATAAGACAGGCCTTGCTGTAGAGCTGGCTCATCTTTTTCACTGATTCTGGCTTTTAAGTCCTAAAGCTGAGGCTGGGAAAATACTTGGGAAACCTCTCAACCTGATGCGATTGGACAGCTGCTGCTGAGGTGACTAGCACAGCAGTTAGCTGTAATAGTTTTCTAACAGGGTTGCGAGGCAGCTAAGACCAATTACTTTGGACATTGATTGCTCTCCCTGTCTTTGATCATGTAATTGCTTTGAGCGAGATGAGAGTGGTTCTGCTGCTGAACAGGTGTGTTGAAATCGATTACTGCAGATTTCTCATTTCTTAGACGAGAGACACAGAATGGCGAGCGTAAATTTCATCATCATTCATAAATTATCTGGTTGTATAAGATCACACTGTAGTTTATTGTTGCTACTTATTATGATCACTGCATTTGAAGATCTGAAGTCCTTGCATCTTGTGTTTCTATAGAGGCTGCTGATCATGACTCCAAACATTTAATAGAGTCATTGATTTACATTTGAACACATGGGTGTGGATAATATTACACTTAGTTTAGACTGTACAGCTACAGACACAAAAAAATCTGCATTTGCATTCATACTTTCTGTTGACTGGCAGTCGGGAAACATCAAAAACAATGTCAGACAATAGCTTTATCAAGTTTCTTGACACATTCACCTGGAAACTTTAAATTATATTTGGAGCTGAAACAAAAGTCTTGAACCACCCCCTCATTTCTTTACATTTGGCTTCCAAAGAGTCAGACTTTCTTGTAATATTTTACAGTGGTGGATGAGTAGTTCTCCAGGATTTCTGAAGGTCTTTTAGAATTTTTATTCAGACATTGGCTACGTTATCACTCATTTTCAGTCCAGTCCTTGTACCAGACCATATTCAAACAATAGTTATTTGCGTGTTAAATCACTGGTCTACGATCATCACAGCTTGACAGACCTAAAATATCATCATCAGTTTTACAGCCCTTGAACTGACAAAAGTAAAGACATCACCCACAGCCTGCCATGTCACAGGAAAGTAAGATGGTTAAGTCAAGGAGCTGTGCCTTTGACTGAGCCATTTGCATTTCTTTGTAATGACAGTAGACTGACTGACTGAATGTCAAAGAACAGGGACATGTTGTTGACATTCTGCTTGTTTTTCTTAAGCTATTATTTGCTAGGTGGTTTAATATATGTGTGTTTTCAGAACGTACACTTAACACTGAATGAAAGGGAACAGTTTTGAGTTAAAAAAATACTTTCATTGATTCAGATAATGTGAGACAACAGGACTGTATGTGGCTTGTGAACCTAATGACTAAATCTCGTGGTCTATACTTCACAGAACTGTGACTCTGAGTGTGTTTTTCTCAGGCTGAATTAATTTGGGATAAATCTTCTGCTGTGCCAAACTGATGAAAAAAGACAATTTCTCCAAAAATAAAATAAAGAAGAAATGAAACTGATTATCATAAAGCAACAATAATGTTATATTGTCAAATATATTGTGGCATTTCTACACCAGGGAACAATATAATAAAATTAAAAGAAACAAATCTAACAGGAGTTGCACTAGACAAAAAAACAAACAAACAAACCAACAAACAAACAAACAAACCAGCAGTGCAATTGTGACCTTGTTTGTTGTTAGACAACATTATAATATTTGGACTGATCTAACTGAAAAGACAAGAAATTGTTAAGGATACAAAGCTGAAGCCTCAGGAAACAGATACTGGTAAACACATCTCTGCTGCTGTCTTTCTACAACTCTAATCTATGACAGGAAGAAGAAATTCTGAAAACCCCCCAAACTATAAGTAATGGTCTCCTGGTAACAGGACTTGATGCTCTCAAGGAGAGGATTCCAGGTCAAGCTTTGGGTCAAAACCTGCTTACTGCGTACATGTGTGTATACAAGTATGTGGTTGAGCTCACAAATCCCCATCACTGTCATACATCTTTTATGAGAGTCTTAGGGAGACCGCTGTGGTACTTACATACACCATTAGGATTCTGCACTTCGTGCTAATATCAATACAAACAGGCACAGCGGTCAGGAAATGTGAAAGCTCAGAGGGAGAGAAAGAGAGAGGCTGAAAATGTAGTTATGCAGCCTGAAGGTCGAACAAGCCCATTTATATTTATAGCTCGAAAAAAAATATGCACATCCTTTACTTAAGTCACAGTAGAAATACCAGAAAATGGACATTTATCTGCTGCAAGTTAATGTTCTGTTATTGCATTTCATTTGGTGGATTACACAGTAATTACTGATGCATTAATGTGTCAGCGGTCGTTACATGTTGCTAGTTGATGGAAAAAAACAAAAATACTCTTGATCTTTAACAGAGTGTCATATTTTATGAATGGATAACCGTGTTTAAACCTTTACTCCAACTTTCTTTTATTATGGGTGAGCAAATATTTTACATAAACACTGAAATTACCAAAATATGTTTTTGAAAACATGAAAATATTAGGGTGAGAAGCATTGTGAAAGGCAGGGAAGGGGAAAGCTACCAAGCCACTGCAAATGTGCCAGCACACCATGAGCATGTACTCCAGAGCCTAAAATAAGAGTTGTTTAATTTAATTTTTTAATTGGACATCTAAACATCATCTGTCTGCAGGAGTAATGTATAAGCCACTGTTTTCTGTTGGATATGAATCATAGATAAACTAAAGGTAGAACTTAGCTCCTTAAGCTAAGTCATCACAACATAATATCTAAATATAATTGCCTGGAGCTACTTTGTGCCACTGCCCAGCTCTACTGTGTTTTTGTCCATTTCTACTTATTTTCTCAGCATTTTGAGTTAAAACATTTCAACATACATAACTTCAAATTTTGAGATATTAACGCCAAATTTTGTCTATTTAAAGTATTCTGCATTTGTTACATCTGTACATAATAATTTCCTGTAATATACATGCAGAATATTAGAGCTTGCTTTTTTAACGTCAGTATCAACAATGATAGCAGAACCAATGGCATCAATGAATTCCAGTCTAAGCATAGATGTAGTGGGTCTCATTAAACTGAACTGTCATGATTTAGACCCAAGTTTGAGTAATATCAACAGATCACTTTGGTCTTAAAAATGAAAGTGTTCCTATGCTTCCACATTTTGTATTATTTAACAAAATCTTTTGCACATAAAGTTACATCTAATCCTAACTGGCGAATTAGTTTTGAGATTGGGTTGTTTCCTACCTGCGCTGTTAAGTCTGTTTACATCAAACTCTGGTATCTTTTCTTTCTTTTCTTTATATATATATATATATATATATATATATATATATATATATATATATATATATATATATATATATATATATATATATATATATATATATATAGCAGCTGGATAGCATAGTGGTTAGACTACACGCCTTTGGAGCAGAGGACCAGACCATAGCAACCTCCCTGAACAGGGTCCAGTAACCATCACGGTGGCAGACATCCAAGCAAGGGTCTCTAGTATGAAGAGTTGGACAGCACCAGGCCCTGACATGGTTCACGCCTACTGGCTGAAGACCCCAAGAACCCCAGGACCCCAAGAATGGACCGGTCCCATCCAACTACCGCCTCAGTACTACATGGAAGCTCCTGTCAGGCATCATATCGGCTAAGATGAACAGGCACATGGGGTCAATACATGAGCAGGGCACTGAAAGGGATTGGCAAGAATACCAGAGGTGCAAAACACCAGCTACTGGTAGACAGAACAGTCAGCCGAGACTGCAAGACCAGACTGACCAACCTGTGCCTGGATTGATTACCGTGATCAGGTACCCAGCTGGTATAATAAGTTGGCCAAAGGAGGAGATAGAAGCCACTGACATAAAGACAAGAAAGCTCCTTACCATGCATGGAGGGTTTCACCCCAAATCCAGCACCCTGAGGCTGTACGCTAAGCGGAAGGAAGGGGGCCAGGGGACTGGTGAGTGTCAGCACCACAGTCCAGGATGAGACAAGGAACATCCAAGAATACATTGGGAAGATGGCCCCAACTGACCGAGTGCTCAGTGAATACCTCAGGCAGCAGAAACCCAAGAAAGAGGAGGGAGACGAGGAACCATCATGGAAGGACAGGCCCCTGCACGGTATGTACCACCGGCAGATAGAGGAGGTGGCTGATACCCAGAAATCCTACCAGTGGCTGGACAAAGCTGCACTGAAAGACAGCACAGAGGCACTAATCATGGCAGCACAAGAACAAGCTCTGATTACAAGATCCATAGAGGCTGGGGTCTATACCCAGCAGACCCAGGGGCTGTGTAAAGATGCCCCAGAGACAATCCAGCACATAACAGCAGGGTGCAAGATGCTAGCAGGCAAGGCATACATGGAACGCCATAACCAAGTGGCCGGCATAGTGTACAGGAACATCTGTGCCGAGTATAACCTGGAAGTCCCGAGGTCAAAATGGGAGACGTCCCCAAGGGTGGTGGAGAATGACCGAGCTAAGATCCGGTGGGACTTCCAGATACAGACGGACAAAATGGTGGTGGCTAACCAACCGGACATAGTGGTGGTAGACAAACAGAAGAAGACGGCCGTAGTGATCGATGTAGCGGTTCCGAATGACAGCAACATCAGGAAGAAGGAACACGAGAAGCTGGAGAAATACCAAGGGCTCAGAGAAGAGCTCGAGAGGATGTGGAGGGTGAAGGTAACGGTGGTCCCCGTGGTAATCGGAGCACTAGGTGCGGTGACTCCCAAGCTAGGCGAGTGGCTCCAGCAGATCCCGGGAATAACATCGGAGATCTCTGTCCAGAAGAGCGCAGTCCTGGGAACAGCTAAGATACTGCGCAGGACCCTCAAGCTCCCAGGCCTCTGGTAGAGGACCCGAGCTTGAAGGATAAACCGCCCGCAGGGGCGAGCTGGGTGTTTTTTTTAAACACCCAGCTCGCCCCTTTTAAAATTTCAAATTTTTTTTTTTTACATTAATTTTTATATATATTTAATATATAAAAGTTCCCAAGTTTTCACGATTTATTGTTAATTTCTATTTATTATCTGTTTTTCTATTTGGATACATTTTCTGTTTTTAAACATTTATTTATTTGCACTTTATTTGTGTTTCGTTACAGCAGCATTTCTTTATCATGTAGAAAAAAACGGAGACGTACTGCTGAACCAGCACTTCTTTTTCTCATACCAAATGGAATTAAATGTGCAGTTAAACATCTTTACACTGACAGAAAGGGGAGTTTCGCTTGTTCGACCCACTTGAGATCAAAGCGAGCTGTATGTGGCCCATGATGTAAAATTAATTTGACGTGTTCGGCTTACCAAATAACTTTTCATAACTGTACAGACTGTGAAATGACATAGTTTTAATGTCCATATGGAAAACATCAAGAACACTGTGATGTTTTCCAACACAATAAAGAATACCTTCCACCATGATTTACAAAACAAAATACAATTTTAGTGGCGCTTGTACAATATGTAACCTTATGTAACTGGATGCTTCAGTGTCAATGAAAGATACAGTTACGCAAGGTTTTAAAAAAAACTTGCAAAAACTTCAGCAGGGGATTCTTACCGCCCTGTGCATCTTGTCCTCCAAATCCTGGTTGATCCTCTGAAGAGCTGCATAGCTACTCTGGATCCTGCAAAAAACGAACGAAGTTAACGCACTTAAAAATGCAAACTGCACAATATGACGAGTAAAGAGTGTTTTACTGTTCGTAAACCGAAACAAGCAGCGGCGATCTGCACATAGATTTAGAGGAATAAAAAATTTACAACATCAGTGCGCTGACAGAAAGTCTCAGATGGGATTTGCAGGATATCTTAAGTTCTTACTTAGACTTAAGGATCACTGTGGTTATAAATCTGCTGAACTAAAACACCACAAAAAGGGCTGATGATATGTTTAAGTGCAACACCAGGGGAATCTAACACATAAAAAGTGGGCACAAAAAACTTTTACATCTATAAATATTATATGAAAAGAATAAGGAAGCATGACTACGTCTTTATAGTTAAATACCACATAAGTTTTTTCCTCCCTTTTAAATTCTGTTTCTTCATTTTGTGTAGTTTTTATCATTTTGTTATTTTCCCTTACTGATAATATTAGTATTTATTATCGGTTTTGCTCTTTAGTAGACCATTGCATTAGCTTAATGCTTAATGTAACATGCCCCTGACTTTATATTTGTTAACTTATTCCTTTTATTTTATCCTGTCACCTCTCAGCTCTGTATTACATTTTCCCATTAGCTCTCAGGCCAAAGAGAGTGTTGATAAACTGGCATTTATGGCTCCATTAAGCAGACAGATTTGGAGACTGTGGGCAGTAGAGATCAGAAGCAAAGACAGATCATAAAACAAAGGTCTGGAAGAGATTTGACAAGCTAAAGAGGGAGCATAAATGGGAATGACTGAGTAGAGCTGACAGAGAGTGGCTCACACCATAGTGAATAAATAACTGTAGTAAAACCTGCCATAATAAGGGAACACTGAGCACTGTTACTCATATTAAAGGTGCATGAACAAACTGAGCTTTGTTATGAAGTAAAATTGTGCAACTTGCGAAATATGACTGGCATGCATTGTATCAGGAGTGTTGAAGGACTTCAGGCCACCTAGGCACAGTTTATCAAGACATTTAAGTTTATCAAAGTACCACCTAAGTCACTGGAGGGGTCGTCAGTGTCGCCTACGGGCTCCCCCATGGCTGGCTGCCAGAGCTCTGGCTCTGCGACTGGTTCCCAGAAATGACTTGACTACTTTGACATCTGCCCTGGAGCTTGCGTTGTGGGGGAGCTGGCCCCCATGAACTGTTGCATCTGTTGGTCCCCAGTGGACAGGCCTGTCCCTGGGACTTTGTTTTCTGGTCTATTTTGATCTCTCCATCTGGACATGATTTCTCCCCAGTGCTTCCTAGTTTAGTTATTTGCCTTTTTAGCACTTTTTTTTTTTTTGGTTTAATTAGTTTTCTTTCGTGTTCCCAGTATGTAGTTGGTCCCTTGTCTTGTATTTCTTGAGCTAAGTGTCTGACACACGCTGTGCCCCCTTCCTCGTGTGTCAATTCCATTGAATTCAGTCAATTCATGTGTATATTATCGTTCTGTTTACTTAATTCTCTTCCTGTTTCCTAAATAAATGGCTCGTCTTTACCTAACTTGTATTTGCCTATGCATGTCTGCGACTTGGGTTTCCACATTCCTTGAATCCCGACACACATATGATATGCCAACTCCTCAGATCATGACACATTCACTTTACTTTAATGATTAATATTCACTATTTGAATACTAACAACAAAATCGTTAGTTTTTTCAAAAGTCTTATTGAAATTTTTAATTAGTTATTTAATTAAAATATCAAGTTTTAGTTTTTAGTTTACTTTCCATTAAATACAATAACCTTATATCAGATGCTTTAGAACAGGCTCATTCTGAATCAATACTGGCGTTTGTACACTAATTTTCTAATGTATTTTTTCTATTTTTATTGTTTTCTAATATAGCTCTACTTCACATTTTTCTTCCTGTCCCTTGTGCTGCTGTAACAAGTGGATTTCCCCAGTGTGGCATTAAATAAAGTCTGTGTCTATGTCATGAAGTCATGTCATAAAAGTTTGGACTCATCCAATATGGACTTAATTACTATAATGATGTATAGGCAGTGCTGGGGAGTAACGGAATACATGTACCGGCGTTACGTATTTAAAATACAAAATATGTTTATATTAAGACTCGACTGTACACTGTGTTCGTGTTTTCCTCTGAAACAATAAGTTCCATTGGAGCAGCCTTTCAACGTCTCTCTCTGTCTCAAGCTAGCAAAGTTGACCCAGACAACGACGTAAAGCTAGTTTTCGGGTATGAGCCCGACACAAACCCGACGTATTAGCCAGAGGTCCCTTTACTACGGTCCGGAGCCGCGAACCTGTTTTATATACGCGTGGAATAGTTTTCTATATGAAATCACTGCAAAAAGTGCAGCCTTACATAATGTCCACCCTACTGTTACTCATTTTATATTAAGATTTAAAAATTTAGTTGGTATTGGTATGGCGAGTAACCTTCAGTAATAGTAATAAATCACACAGCAATAGTACATTTATGCAGTTGTAAAAAGCATGATAATATATTAAGTAATCCAAAGTATTCAGAATACGTTACTCTTATTGAGTAACGTAACGGAATATGTTACAAAATACATTTTGGGGCATGTATTCTGTAATCTGTAGTGGAATATATTTTAAAAGTAACCTTCCCAATAGGACGGTGTCTGTTTTGGGAAACTCAGAGTTGCATCCTTGATTTTTGATGATGTAGTTCTTCTGGCTTCATTTATGTGCCTCTGGCATCCACTGGAGCTGTTCCAAGTGAGGATGTACTGGCAGATTACTGCAACATCAACAGCACTGTGGGCATTGTACTGGATTGCTGTAGTTAAGAGAGAGCTTACCTTCACCTATGGTCATGAGCCCTTGGTAACAACCAAAAGAATGCAATCATAAAGCAAGTCAAGATGCTTTCCCTCTTTATGGTGGCTGAGTTCAGTCTTAGCAAAATGGTAAGGGGCTGGATAATCCTGGAGTAAAGTCCCTATTTGTGTTGTTAGGGTATTTGTTTGGAGGTTTTCCAGGTTCTCCCATACCTGCTGAAGAACTCCCATTCCACAGCATCCCAAAGGTACTCTATCGGACTGTTCATTGCATCTAGGGGACTGTGCAAGTCATTTAGATGCAATGAACTCACTGTCATGTTCAAGAAACCAATTTGAGATAATCTGAGCTTTGTGAAATTGTATATTATCCTGCTGGAAGCAGCCATCAGAAGATGGATACACTGTGGTCATAAAGTGGTGGTAATAAAGCTGTGGTGTTTAAATAATGGTTATGAGAATACTGCGGGGGCCCAAAGTGTGCCAGGAAAATATTCCAGACACCATTACCCCACCATCAGCATGAACTGTTGACACAAAGTAGGATGGATCAATGTGTTTATGCTGTTTATCCCAAATTCTAAACCCACTCTTTGAATGTTGCAGTACTCAAGACTCATCAGACTACGCAACACTTTTCCAGTCTTCTGTTGTCCGGTTTTGGTGAGCAGGGTGAATTGCAGTCTCAGTTTCCTGTTGTTGCCTGATAGGAATGGCGCCTTGAGTAGTGTGGTCTTATGCTGCTGTAGCCAATCTGCTTCAGTCTTTAACATTCTTGGTTGTTACTAGTGGTTATTTGAGTTACCGTTGCTTTCCTATCAGTTCAAAGCTATTTGGCCATTTCATTCAGACTTCTGTGAGATGTTCTGAATACCCTGCTTAGCCTGTTGCCACCACCACCTAACTAAAAAGCAGAAGAGGATGATGGGGTGGTGTTCAAACCACCTGCGAGAAGTCTTTTAAAATACTGGAAAAGACCCAGATAATTGACTGTCAAAGAATTAAAAAGCAACAGAAATGTATAAAAGTGAAAACTGTAAATATGTAGACTCAATATGATTTATCTAAACCGTATTCATTTTCTCAATAAAACTTGCTTCCTACGTCCCAAAAATTGCCCTTCTTAAGCTAAAACCAGGAAATGAAAGTTGTGCCACAAAATGCATAAATAAAAAGGCAGCCATCTCATAAAGCCATGCACGCGAGCACACACACCTGCGCAGCTTCTCTGTAAATTTCTCCAGTTCCTCCTGGGCCCGGCGCAGCTCTGTCTCGAGGTACTGCCGAGTGGAGTCAAACTCAGTTTCCACCATCTCTAGTTTGTGGGTGGTGTACGACAGGCGCTTACGTAGGTCATCCTTGTGGTCGTGAAATGAGCTGAACAGATAGCAGAGAGCGTTTAGAGAAAAGGAAAGAAGAAGATAAAGTCGCACAATAGTGGTGCACTTTTATTTCTGTCAGTTTGTCAGATTCAACAAGCCAAGCACAGAATGCTAGAGAAAACAGAGACAAGCTGAAAAGGCATTATGTGTTAGTGTGAGAGGGAGGGAAAAGGGTGAAGTGTAGCTGGAGTGTAATTCAGTTTGGGGTCAGAGAGGTCCCAGGCAGGGGGATAGCAGGGAGGCCGATGGGGAGGAGTAGATGGATGGAGGAGGACTACTAATCATTTCCCATTCACAAAAAAGGAGTAGAACTGGGAAAGGAGCTCCCATCGGTGTAATGGTGAATTTTTATTACACCCTCCACCCCCTTCACCATCAAATGTGTGAAAGAATAGAAAAAGATTTTTGCCCCTGGACTTGGACCACTGGTGATTCATAGAAGAAGGGGCGAAAATACAGAATGAAACACAACTTTGTGTACGAGAATGCTTTAAAAGAAAGATGGCATGAGAGAGAATGAGAGGCCAAAGGAGCACTGTTTCAACACCATCCCTGTCAACAACACCAGGCAGGAAGAAATACTTTGGTTGTGTGTTTGATGCAGTTTTGCGCATTAACAATGAAAACACACCGACAGGACTGACTGTGGGAATGGATATGGTAGTGGAAGGCTATAAAGATTGGGAGCAGGAGCCATGTGCGCTCTGGGGGATTTAGCATTGTGCCAAACTGATGGATACTTGGCTCATGGAGAGGTTTGATGGCTCGGCCTAACCATCCAGCAGGCGCAATGACAGCATCTTCCAAGTTCACCTCAGTTCTAAGCCTCAAGCTAATCTGACACTAAAGTTGGAGTGTCCATAGTAACTTAGAGGCTATGCCATGTAAAGGGGTGGTGCAATAGGCTAGCCTTCACGTCTGTGTCCTCAGTTGAGAATCTGCATTAATTAAGCCTTTATAAAGTCATAAGAGGTAATCTTATATGCATGGGACCTCATGCTAAGTACTGTGAACGTTTTTTTTTCTTTTCCAGTCTTGATCATATGCTAAACCGAGGTCAGCAAAGGTCTGAGAATTGCATTTTGAGCTGGAGTTAGTAACATGTTTAAAGCCAGTTTATAATCTTTCAGCACATTTTAAAGGAACTGGTCTAAGACCTCGTGGGTACTTTGTCTTCATGATATTGAGCCCATGATGGAAAGGCCAATCACACTTCTCTTTAATTTCTGTAGACACATTTGGCAAAATACACGACTTTCACCTGGGACAGTGTGGTTTGAATACCATGTCAGCACTCACTTTTGTTGATGCTGTGGTAGACGAAAGTGAATAGAGACGTAAAACTGCTCTAGTCCCTCCCCCCCTCGCAGTTTTAATCCTCGGACACGGTGTCTGCAGGCTTACTCTGTGTAGGGACGTAAACAAGTGTATTATACAAAATGTGATGCTACCCTTCAAGTATGGAATCAGAGCCAGAATGCTTTTAGCTTATAAACACTAGAGGAACGGTCAAACAGTTCGCCTGCACCTCCAGCAGCTAAACACAGCACTTCTTGCTTGTTTACAAAGAGAGAAACAGTTCAATATCCCGATCCAGGTTTGCCCTCCTAAGTGATTTTGCAACACACTCTTTACACCAGCTTCAAGTAATGTTGTTAAAAAAATACATGGCAAGGAGCCCCAAACCTTTTGCTGGTGTCCTCTGTTTTTGGTCCAAAGCAGAGCGCCATTAAACTAGATTTAAATGTCAGCCAACACACGAAGGGATGTGATGATGAGCGATGGCAATGAATAGATACAACGCTATGTTTTTAATGGCTTTTTAATGGTTATAACCTCCCAATGAGAATCCATTTCCACCAGTTAAAATGAATGAAATGGATTCATCAATGATGCGGTCGATGTTTAGATTCTGAATAACTCTGCTGACTGACTCGTCTTACCTCCTTTTTTGATGTTTGCAACCGTTTCTCTGGGTTTTGAGAGCAGTTTTGCCAATATATATCTTTTTCATATTTTTCTCTGTGCTCCGGCTCTCATGTGTGTGTAGTTGGTGCTGCTTCTGCTGCTCCTGGTCGTCTGAATGCTGAAGCCAAGTTTGAACTATAACCGCAAACCGACAGTCAAAGCTTTAAGTCTTGCCTGGGGAGGCAGATAGGAGTTGGCTATCTGTGATGACCCTGGCAAAAGAGCAGAGAAAAACAGCTTTGAAGTCCCACAGATTTAGCAGCACATTTAGTTGCGTTAACTCCAGAGAGAAAAAGAGATTTTATGCGTGTTCAGAAAATGAGCTTGTTTGGTACGAGAGAGAGAGCAGAGCTGATGGATCAATGAGATAAGTTCAATAGCAAGGAAACTTGAAAAATATTGAGAAGTGTGATTTATTGCACCTCCAGTTTAACTTTCATTACACAATCAGCGCACAAAGCTCTTTGTGATGTATTCTATCATTTCACAAGCCAAAAAACATATATGCATCATGTGAATTTCTAAAAATAATACTAAAACCAACACTAGTTAAAGAAAACTGCAACACTGAATTACATCATTTTAGCTGCATGTTCGTCCTTTGCTTCCTTCTCGCTCTTGTTGTCAACAATTAAATGCAGCCAATACAAAGAGACGCTAAGTTATTGACTAGCTGAACGCAAAAGGTTATTCCCCAATAAATCAGGGTTATGACGAATGCGTGTGTGTTTCTACTTCCATCGCTCATCATCGCTCTGCGTTGCTGGGGCTTGAACTCGAGTCTGCTGCGCTGTAAGAACCTTAATAACCTGCCACTGGCAAGCATGAAATGTCAAAATAAACCTTTCAAGGTGTGAGCATATCTCTCTTTATGCAGCTGTGTTTGGTGAGACCTGCTGATATTACTCCAGCTGCACATACATAATAACAAAATATAAAAATGCTGATACTAAAGGAAGCTCCATTAAAAGTAAACTACAGGCTATTTTCTAAAGTCGATTATTTAGTTATGCATATCTTTCGGTGCTCTGTTCAGCAACAGCAACCCTGCTTACTTTTCAAGATTCAACACATCACTTAGTCCACATCTTTAAATTTCTTCATTTTTTATTAGATTTATTCTTGGGATTTTACAAAATAAATGTTTGAAAAAGAAACAATGTAGTAGAAATAACTGGGAGCCTAAAATATAATCAGATTTAACACTAATCCCATTACTATGCAATGCACAGTAACATTATGACGCTGACGTCTCTTTTTTCCCATAACACCTGCAGTGACCTACAAGCCATTTTCAAATTCTAAAATGAATTTAATAAACAAACAAACTGGCATTTAACTGTAGCACACAGCACTGTGCAAAAGTCTTGAGCCACGCATCATTTCTTTATATTTTGCCAGGGAAATGGGTGCAGGAATTTACTGAAACGTGTGCAGAGTGGCAAACACCACTGGCTGAAATGCCAACTCCTCCAAACATTCAGACAATAATTTGGATTGACTGATTTTCCGTCCAGTTCTTGAGTAATTTTGCACAACTCGGCCTTTCCTCGCTGTTTTCCTTTTTTAATAATGGCTTTTTAAAATAAATTTCTGAATTCAACGAACAGTATGAGGATCAGCTGCAGGGCCAGATGCATTTCTCAGGTCCTTGTCAGATCAGGTCAGATAGTTTTTTAGGCCTGGCACTTCTTTTATGCACCCAGTTAAGGACCCAGTGCACACCATGCTGAGATATGGCAATATTTCAGCTAATAGGCCTTTGAAGCACTTTGTGAGTGCAAAAATACAATTAAATTACTATCAAATTGGTGTTCTGGTGATCTTAATCTAGATTCAACTGAAGAAATTTGGAACACATTATGCAACAGACTGCTGTGAACAAAGTGCTTTAAGATATAATTTGAAATGGGTTCTTTGTTGTCTTTCACGTGTAGACACAACCTTGATTCTTCTCTTGTTTTCGAGCCCTTTGTTATGTTTGAATGCCTTATAACCACTTAACGATGCCCTACCATAATTATAATAATTTATACAATTAATATCACCATTTGTAACCAGAGTGCCAACCTCACAGTGAGTCTATATATTTCCCTTTTAAACCAAAAATGTCCCATACTTAAGAGCCATGCATCAATAAAGACATAAATAATGACACCAGCACAACTTATTTCAGTACACACAGAATGTTAAGGTAGCACTCTTACGACAAACTGGATTGAATGTTTTGTCACCAATTCTAATGGCACCATGACTTAAGCTATTAATTTTAATCTCTGTTTAGTAATGGCTCAGGAAACAATGGCGGTCTATGGAAACACTGTTAATACGGCTGCTAGAGCCATTTTCTTATCTGCAATGCACAGAGGGAGAGAGACAGAAGACAGAAATAGTTGCTGAATTTGTAAGTAAGTGTGGCTGTGTAGAATCTGTCCTGACATACACAAATGCACCTACACATGCTCCTCCCTGAAGTGTGTACAAGGTACTGTACCCTTACTCTATCTTATCACGTCCCCCATGGGGATAAGCAGCAGATCTTGGTGCCTCTGGTGTTGTTTGGTAAGGTAAACACTATCCACATGAAGAAACAAATCTAAGTCCTCAGAGCACCTTGTCATAGGCTTACTGCTGTTTTCACACTTTCACAACTCCAAAAAGCACTGATATGTAAATCAAACACAGTCTACTTTTTTCCAGCCTTGCCACGTAAGTATTAAGTGAGCTCTATAGTGTGGATGGAAACACAAGTAAACCCTGTTTACCTGAAATACTTTCCCAGACTGCTGCAACTTGTCACAATCATCAGACAATGCACACTACAGGGAGTACAACAAATGGTTGTTGTAATGCTGCAGACTATAACCTACTTCAGGCAGACATCTTCCACCTACTCTGACTCTCTACTTTTTCTCCTTAATGAGAATGGCTCAGCTAGCAGTTTAATCCAGAAAAACAACCTAATGCAAAACCAGTAAAAGGTCACAACCAGCCAGCATCCATCTTGGATTCACAACAGAGAGGCCTAATAATGCTTGCGGGTTGATTTACTTATAATGAGCCACAGGAGTTGAGTGAGGTAGAGCTACTGCCTGCCACATATACTATTCACAGGGAGCAAATAAAGGCATTAAACTTTCATGGTCACAGTGCCATCTCTCCTGAAGTCTAATGTTAAGTCTAACCCTTCATTTTATAGCTTGAAATGTGTCTTTGTTGTTAATTTTGTTGCTCAATGATGATACCAGGCAAACAGCTTAGCTATATTAAACCTTTTAATGAAGTCCTCCTAATAACAGAGTTTTTTGTCACTGCTTTCTAGAATCAGAAAAAATGTCACTGCTTTATTAACAGCTGCAGAAATAAT
The DNA here is from genome assembly GCF_900408965.1 of Simochromis diagramma. Taxonomy (NCBI): domain Eukaryota; kingdom Metazoa; phylum Chordata; class Actinopteri; order Cichliformes; family Cichlidae; genus Simochromis; species Simochromis diagramma. The sequence goes on from NW_024387030.1 coordinate 10,999,146, forward strand.
TGTTTATTATCACATACTGGTTAAAAAAAATAAAGACTGTCTATATTTTTCTTCATTAATTTGCTAGTCATGCTTGGGGACATCATATTTGAAGAATGATTGTATAGTACATAATGTATGGATAAGAATTTACTGAAATGGCAGATTCATCTATTAAAAAGCTTTCCCTATTATGTTATTACATAAATCGATCATCCTAAACATTAAAACCAGGGTGACTTGAATGCCACTGATCATGGCATTACTATGTAATGATTCAAAAAATTTGGAATCCTCAAATACTTCTTAGAAATACTGTTGCAAATCAAGGATGCTCCCATTGCACTGGAGATTCCCCCGTTCAGTTTTATGAAAAATGCAACACAAAACTGGTCAGGAATGGCCTCAAATTACTGAGACGGCAATTTATCTCAGCTTTTGCTGGATGCACATGAGCCCCCAAGGGATCCATTGCCACATGACGCAACAGCTCTCCCCAAGAGGTTCCATGTCTGTGCTCCACAGGCCACTGTTAGATAAATGGTGTATGCTGTTAACTGTGCTGCTATTTTTTCCAGTGGTTACAACTGCACCACATTCTTATGGATAAAAATTTTATTAATATTGCCTTTTTTGCTTAAAAATGCCTTACATAAATATATGGTTAATAATTCTGGTAGGAAGGTTCCAACAATAAAACACAAGCTGTAAAAAATAAAAAAAATGTCTAACCAACAACTGCTCCGCCCAGAGGTATTAGATTCAAACAGACCAAACAGAAGATGAAGTGTTGATAATTAGAAACCTTTCTTCAAGTATTTTTTCCCACTGGTATTACGTACCACATCGGTTGAGGCTTAACTCGACAAGCGCGAGTTGTGCATTTCCTCTGATGCAAGACTCCAGAAATATGGCAGTCTCTTGTGCATGCTCCACTACCAGCGGCCAGAAAAACAGCTCTGTGGATTAAGCCACCGGAGCAATGTTGATGATGACTAGTCAACATAATTTGCTGCCTGAAGACAAGAACTGCAACTGAGGAGTAATCCACATACTGTTTATCGCCTCTTAATTTCTATCTACATATCAAAAGGGACTTAACCTTAAGTGGGTAACAACTTTGATAAAAGCTTCCAGTTACAGTTTCATTTAGGCAACTAAAATCTAAGAGGTGAACTAAATTATACAGAAATGTTGATGGGAGCACACTAATTAATTGCACTTTTGACTGCAGTATAATCTAGGACCTGTTAAAAGTACAAACACCTGATATTGCAGTTGGAAGTAATGTCAAGCATAGTTCAAGGCTGCAGAGCTAATACCTTTTTTCTACAGTACAAGCTCCTGAGGATAAATTAACTGATAACAAATAGGTTCCCTTGCTGTGTTATGACTCATCAAATTTTCTCAAGCTCCTTTACAGGTCCTTGGCCCTTTAAATGGTATATCAGTCATACCAATAAAGTTTTATTTGCGGGAGTCAACGTTTGTGAATGTACACCTAACGAGCTTCAGAGGAAGCAAGCTTTCGATTCTGACTATTTGAAGGGAGATTTCACATTATCCCTGATCTGATCACATCAGGGGGCCACAGCATGAGTAACTGGAGACATTCATTCCCACATAACTGGTGTGTTTGTGTGTGTTGTGTAGTTCAGTGCTGGTGTGGGAAACTGTTCTTTAGTGCATTTGTGGTTAAGATTACATGAATGATCGTTCAATTATCGTCACATGATTAGTGCTTTCATTTTCTCAGTTTCCCAATAAATATGTCAATACCAACTCACTGAACCAATCAGTGTCTTTAAACTAAGTGGCATAAAAGTCATTTTGCCTCAGTGTAGGATCATCACGCATCAGAGAGATTTCAAGGTGATGTACAAAGAGTTATTTACAACCCCACTTTTAATTTGCTCCTGCCAAACTACACTCCTCATAATCCAAGCTACATTTACTTTGCTATTGTGCAATATAACTTTTTATTAACTTAACCACCACCTTGCACACAGGAAAGCATGACTGCTCTAACCTGAGCAAAGCTAAGCAGCAGGTTAGGGTCAGTTTACAGACAGCAAAATTTGATATTATAAGGTTAAAGAGACAGTATAGCTCGAGTTGCACTGGGATCTCCTGCAGCTCATATAAGTTTATGGTGATATTAAATTGCTTCTCTAATTGTTTCTTTTTGCTATTTGACCCCAAGATGATTGATAAAAAACTATGTAAGCTGGGGAGTGTCTTCACTGAAGGTTATGGTAAGAAAAAGGTTGAGTGGGTTAGGGTTAGGGTGGTGATAAAAATATATCTCCTTTCTGACTTTCAGTTTAATATCTTGATATAGTCTAACAACAGTAAAATTAGAAACTGACTTTCACTCCTGTGACAACAGAATTTTGAGAGGGATTATTTTTCGGCTTTGTCTTGTGTCACCACAAGTGACATGTAGTGACTTTTACAGAAAGGTGAGTAGAGACGATAATGGTTAAATTGGGCCATAATAAAACACAGATACAGTCTCCTGCATCTTTCTGCACTCCTTCCTGAAGAACTGTTTAATGTCATTATTTGTACATCATCAGTATATTTACTATTAGCTGACAATGATGAATAGGGTACTTAAGAGTACTTATTCTGCAGAAAAATGTTCCCCATCAGTGTTGAAGGGATTAAAACTACTGCTGTAGATATTTAAGTTGGGATCATTTTAAATACTTTGTAATCTCTTTCATTTAAAGTAATATGACATATTCTAAAAAAATGTGAGGAGTGAGGACCCCATTCCTGAAAAAACAGCTGTTAACCGAGTTTAGAAAAACAGGTTTATACCTTAATTTACAAAACAATATTAGATATTAAATAATATTGTATAAATAAAATCACAGCTGAAATAAAAAGCTTGTGCACCGTGTGACATATTTACCTGTCAACATGTGCATAGACGATAAAAAGATGAATGAAAAATAAAGATGATCTCTTAGCAACATTGTTAAACTGGACATGGCAGAAAATGACATCCACTCTCCATTATCATCAAGGCTGATGTACTAAAGAAGTTATTAAAAAATATTAACAATACACTCCAGCTCGATTTCAACGATACTGTTGTAAAGTGGGGGTTAATCCTGCTTCCAGAGACAATAATTGACTGCGACCTAAAAACAGCAATGATGTAAAGGATGGATGTAAGCAGGCATGAGAGGCTCTTTATGATAGAATACTGTTTGAGATGAAATCACTTTCAGTTTCAGTTCTCCAGGCAAGCACTGCTCCCCTTACTTGCCCTGATGGAATGCCATTGCATTATACTGCAGCTATTTCAATATGGAAACGACTTCTAACTAAATAAAATATAAATTAAAATGATTCAGAGCTGTCAGACTTTTTTTAGGAGCCTTACAAAAAACCCCTATAAATATTCCTACTGAGTGTCAAAGTTGATTTCTGCAGCGTCACATTTCATTTGCATCAGGCTGGTGACTGTGATATCTTGTTAGAATTTTGGCATATAGAAATTTTGGGCATGAATGTTATTTGCATGGTTTGTACCCTTTGCAAATGATGGAGCAGCTGTGATTGGCTGATAGAGAGGACCGCCCTCACTCCTGTGTGGAAAGACCAACCCTAATCTGATCGTCAGTCACTGCATTACTAGCAGTTAGAACCTGGAGTCAACAAGGCTGGAAAACACACAGAGAAGATCATTTTCACATATTCACTAACTCTCAAATTGATAATCTCAATAAATGGAACAAGACGTTTCCTTCCCTGTTTGGAGATTAACAGATATGAGTAAAAGACGGGTGACGTGCTGAACACAACGCTGCAGAAAAGCAGAAAATGGTCATCATGATAAAGTTATCAAAGCAAACAGTTTTCTAAACTGTGGTTGAGAAATCTACTGTGGTGGATTATTTATTCATTTTTTTTAAACTAACAGCATTTTTTACTGTTGCAGTTTGATATTATTTCTTACTGGCCAAACAGCGCAAAGTCGAAGGAAGATTTAACTCTGTCATTTTTTATTTCAAATTTTATTTATATATCATCAAATGACAACAGCAGTCATCTCAAGGCAGGTGGAGACCCTATAATAATACATAGAAAACTCCAACAATCAAAAAAATCTCATTTCCAATTAAATTAACAGCAATTGTTTCAACCCCAACTTTCAGGTATTGTTGTGCCTTTTTTTCCAGTCATGTTTTGAACAGATCCAAGTCTTTCTCATAGTGACCACCATTTTCATAATTTTTGTGCTTCTCAACAGTTCTATAAAAGCTCAGCAATTAATATCAAAGCCAAAAATATAGTCTAAGGGAGAAGTTTTCTGGAAAGGCTGCATGCCCTAGAGAGGCTTTAAATCAAAATTCCTCCTCTATTCACCGGCTTTCATGAATTCATCTGAGTGCTACTTTTCTCCTGGTTTAATCTGTGAAGACTGAAAATGAGAATAGATTTACATACAACAGAGAGGATTTGAAGCCTGGACAATGTGCAAAAGGTAGAGCAGAGGCACTTGCAGTAACACAGAGGTAGGCACAGTATAACACACTGCACTTAAAAGAATACTTTCAAGATGTGTGAGGTTTTTCTTCTGGGCAAAGGATGAAAAGATTTTCAATGTCTGCTCAAGATTAATAAGACATTAATATAGACCTTGACCAAAGAATATAGCAAGACCAACAAAAAACCTATTTGCTACAAAAGCTTCTGGGCAGCAACCCGGACAAAGTAATAGCATCCAGATCCATCAGGTCAAATGAAGTTCAAGTCACCTATAATTCCAATGATGTTTGCTCTCGTCGGGAAAAACAACTCGAGCTCTTCTAAATTTAATTTCCTTTCAAGCCTCCAGCAGAATTGTGAGAGCTCTTTAAAATGTTTCTTTTTTCAGTAACTGTCTGACAGAAAAAAAACAATAGGAAAAATAGGACAAAAAATAGTGGTGACATGAATCTAGTTTATGAACATTCAATGATTTATATTGTTTTATCTGTATGTATCTACAAAGTCTCCCCTCTGTCTCTGTTTCTGTGTTTCCTGCAATAAATATACAATACAAAGCTCTACAACTACACATTGCTGTAGGCCAATAGCTCATTGTGCTCTTCACCCCTTCATAACCCTTAAAGCAAGCAACAAGAGTCAGGAGGAGAGAGGGGGGGAGATAGCGAGAAAGAGAGTAGTATAATAATAATAAGATTAATACAATCCATATGCTATGTTTGCGTGTTTCGCATATAGACCGATTCAATTGATCTCCATTGTTAAAATTATGTGAAAGAGGAGTTCAGTCTTTGCTGAGGTTGCCACGACAACCCAGTCGTGACATACCTGTGCTCCCAGCCTGGCAGAGGACAAGAAGTATAATAAGAAGCATTTTAAAGCTCTAATATATACTGTAATATTCGTGTTTTCTTTACTACTTGGGAATTAATATTATTTGGTTTTTCTGTTTTTTGTAAATGTTTAAACTGTAGTAGTTAATTAGTCAAATGTAATAGTTAAATGAAGACTATAACATCTCAACCAGGATTAGAGCAAATCCCACAAAATTATGAACATCATTGTTCTCCTCAGGTGAGCTGTAATTAATACATTGAAGCCCTTTACTGTGTATTTTAGTGCAACAGAAAGTCAAGTTCTTTTAGGCTTTAAGGTGTTAAGTAACAAATAAAAAATGTTTTACAAATACCACTATTATCATTACTACTACTCTTTCACAAACTCGCTTGCAAGAGATATTTCTGTCTTAAGCAGGCCTCCTGCCACTAGGCCTCATATCTCAAAGGTAATTAAGAGTTGAGTTTCTTGCAAGTCTGTAATGATTCTGTGTCTGCAGAAGCCCCAAGGACTGAGTGAAGCGTCTTTTACCAAATTATAGGCAAACAGACCTCGTAAAAATATTCTAAGAGCGACAGAGCTTATCTAGATGGAGAAGAATAGGGTATTTGGAGAATATGTAGATATGTGGTAGCGTGGATCACAAGCCCAATGCCGTCCAAGTTTTGTACTCGATGCACGATCAGTATTGGTCAAACCTTCAAACCCTTTCCATCTTGTGCTAGCAAAAACCCACCAAAGAACATCACAGAAACTCCTTCCTACCCGTCAAACTTTATAACTCCTTGTGTATTCTGTTTCTAGGATTCCTCGGAATATTTCATTTTAACTTAACATAGGACTTTAAGCAACTTAGCAACAGTCATATATAGGTGAAAATATGTCATGTCAGCAAGTGCAGCCATCTTCCTCTTCACTAATGTTGAGCTTCCTGCAGTTAATTAGTAAAATATACAACAGAATGCTAATGCACCAAGTTGTAAACAAGGTAAACATTATTTCTGAAAAACATCTGCATTTTGGCACCGTGGGAATGTTAGCACACTAGCAGCTTTTAACTGAAGACATCACTGTGCCTAAGTGAAGCCTCGCTGTGCTGCTACAGTTTCTGTTAATGTTTGTTTCTGTTAAGCTTCTGCTCTTGTTTGTGTTTTCCCCGTATGTGGCTTCATACAAAATACAGTGTGACTTCAATATTCATTCAACACACTGACATATTATTGCATTTAAAGCTGCTTTGTTAGCGACATTAGCATAAATTTACACCTACCGAATTTAAATGTGACGCTCTCTCTTTTTTGCTGTTTTTGGTTTCTACCAACTGACAGCTGATGGTAATATTTTGCCGTGTACTGTAGCTTTTAAACACTCCTCTTATGTGTTATTTTATCTCATCTTAATGCATTTTTTTCATTTAAAAAACTGTCTGCTGTAACTACAAACAAGCCATAAAATGGAAACAATAAACTTAAGCACACAGTAAAACTGCACAGAGGACAAAGTGCACAATTCTCTGCAGGTTCATTGACATATGAGTCATGTCATACATTGTTAATGCAATATTAATTATAGCCACTTTAAGAGCGCATATATAGGTTTTTTGTTGGCATTTATAACTATATAAATCCCTAATATTATAGTTAATAGAGGAAACCATTAATTTCTTTTTCCACAGACATCAGATTTACCAAACTTACTGATATAAATCCAGTGATAACTGACTTTATAGGTCTAACTCTAATCTTTGACTAAAGCCCTACATTCCCTTCTGTAGAGTACAGCGTAACGTCGTACTGTAGGACAGCTCAGCGCTGCAGACCACAAAGCTCTACAATGGCCACATTTTGTCTTTGAAAAAAGAATCCTGTTCTTTTCACCTTAAAGCCTTTTCTTTTTTTATCATCACCGTCCAGATTGGACATCTGGAAATCCACCACGCATTAAACCACAGGAGGCCACCGGGGCTCAGAGTGATTATGCGCATGTGGGCCGAACATACAGCAGCATGTGCACAGCCCTCCAGGGTGCAATGAAGTATTTACTGAGGTGTAATGGGTGCAATAGGTGCGCAGTTTGTTCAACATGTAGCTAGAAACAGAGTTGTATATTTGTTTGACAAAAAGCCTCTCTTAAGAGGAAAAAGCCGCTTCTATTATTAAGCTCAACACACTGCCAAGAACGTGTCAACAAATTATTGTTTATACAGCAAGAGTGTCAGAACCACGACACTGAACCAGTAAGATCAGGACTGAAGCTAATGCATTAATGAGAACACGCAAGCAAGTAGGGGCAGTAAGCTTGAGTTAAAACCTCTGAGTTGAAGACCTTTATCTTCTGTATTTTATCGGTCACATTAAAATGCCACGCATCCCACTCTTTTGACATACAGTATATGGACTTTGTGCTTTTGAGAGACTTGAGGTCTACTCTATGTGTATGTGCACCAGAGGCTTATGTTGCTCAGCTGACCCTGTCCTGTTGGCTTTTACGGAGCTGTATAAACACCAGCAGCAGACAGGCATATCTCCAGATGTCCAGGGAGCGATGAGGGTGGTGAGGTGGGACGTCAAAGGGAGAAGGCATCTTAAGACTTAGACGTGTGATGCACAGCGGTCTAAATCAGAGAATATGGGTACATGTGCATGCTCGAAGACAGAGCCAACCCCTTGAGGACGCTCCAAAGTAGATTCCACATCGCCCAGCTCCACACACTACAGTAGTGCACCCTAACAAACGGCTCCTGCATGATTCCCAGAGCTCATGGTCTTGGAAATAATTAGACAGAAGAATGAGAGAGCAGAGAGGTGGTAAACTGCTCCAGGCTAACCTGAAGGGAGACTTTGTATAGCATCTGCTTTTGGAAGCTACGTGCTTAGGAAGAGATGAGAGATGAACAAACAAAGCTTCTTCAGGCATATTCCTAAAAGTCTAAGTGAAGCAGAGCAGGCGACTGATGTCACTGAGAAGCTGATGCTGGTGGAAAAGTGGATCATGGATTGATGCATCTGATAAAGGGAAGATGAAACATTAGTGGAAAACTAAAGTAGGAGTTGGACTAATGCAGCAGTTGCCCTCTATTCTTTGGCTGCTTTTCAATCCCTTTCCTGTCCTTGCTTTATTCAATCTCAGCAAGCTCTGACTGCAATTTTAAGTTCACAAAGATACTTCCGTTACCCTCGGATTAATGAAAACTCACTGAATTCTTTGAAAGATTGAACGGGGACAAGAATTTTGTTATTTTGAGACCAGAAAAGAGAGAAAAAAAGTTATAAAGCTGTAACCTTTTCATCTGTCAGTAAGCAGTTATTTTTTGACTTAACTGGCACACAGTCTCTTTTACAGTATGCAATGCGCTCTATTGGGCTTCACTATTTTCAGCTTTCAATTTTAGTTTGATAGTGATATTTGTATTACAGTCAGAAAGTAGGAAAATTCAGATTTCTTCTTCAAATCACTTTGTAAAGAGCTTATGAAAAATCTGAAAATCAGATAATAGCAGTGCTTGCAATCTACTATGCACGTACACAACATGCAAAATACAAGACTTTTCACAAGGTTTCAATTATCTACTTTAATCCAAAACTTGTAAATCTCATAAAAACTGGCTTTTATTTGGCTAGTAGTCTCTTAGTGCGCTCTTTCATATGGAGACCGTGACTTTGAAAGGGTTTGTCGGTGCACAATGATCTCAATTTTATTGGCATTGATTTAACTCAGCTTACATGTGAAGTACAAAACAGCCTTTGGTGATAAGCTTTGGCTTATTATCTATGACAAGAATCATTTCAGAAAACTGAGGAGGAGCAGAGCTCGTTGTGCTGCAGGGGGTTGGTGGAGCTGATGGTTTGTTTGGACAGACTTCAGCACTTATTAATTTTCATCTTTGGACTCATTTAAAGTGGACCTATTATGTTAATTTCCAATTGCATATTTTTATTCTTGTACTGCACAAGATTTAGAGTAGCTTTGCATGATTGGCAGTTAAAAACCAAAACATATTTATCTTACACCGAGCCCATTAGTTCATACTATATTTGAACCAATCATTTTTATATTCTCTCCATTTAACTTTCTACTGACTGACCCTCACTATTGGAAATTTTCAACAGCACGTGTATGGGACTGTTTATTCACAGTCAGAGCATCAGCCTGAGATGACCATATTCAAGATTTCTTTTTCACAGTATTCAGAGCCAAGAGTAGAAAATCAATAGTTGGAAACTGAGCTCTTGGAGCAGTCTGAAGCCTGAGGTTTTGATTAACAGGGATTACCTGCACATATCCATACATTATTATTTGAAACCTCTGGCCATATATATTATGATTAGCATAATTTTCTTGCATGAACAAGGGACATTTCCCCATCTCTGGTCATACCAGCCTATCACATGGTAAAATAGCAAAGAAAATCTAATAATGTTCATTTTTCCTGGACACAAATTCGCACATTTATGTCACAGTAAGCACGACTTTGAAAATTAGTGGTAAGTATATTAGCAAGGATATTTTATGCCTGGAGTACACAGAGGGGACACACCATCCTGGCAACCAAGATAACTGAGCTCTGAAAAAAAGTATCAGCTATTGAATGATCTTTTTTCTAAATCCAACTGAGATGATTAATAATTTAAAATAATAACAATAATAATAATAATAATAATAACAATTTAAAAGAAATGCAATGAAATAATTTTGGTCCCAACGCACCAACAGGGTATCTGTGTGCAAAAACTACAGTTAGTTAAATACAGTGAAAAGGATTGAAAGAAGCATGTTATGATATTTTATAGGATCCTTGGAAAAGGGGAAACCAGACTTGTTTCCTCGGTTTTCCAAGTAGAAAGATACCTAGCTGCCTGGTTAATTATTCATTTATTTGTCTGCCAGCATACTGTGTTACTGCATTTTCAGAATATTTTACAGTAAATATTGAAGTTAAATGGCGCGTACACATTCAGTATTAAACACAATCAAAAAAGACATTTAGGATATGCAAAAGTGTGTAAATTACATCACTGTGATTGACATAGATTGCATATTGACAAAGAATATTGGATAAATGTGCAGCACCATTCCACAGCCATACCATTTGCAAATACAAAGTGCCATCTTCCAACTAATTACGAGTTAATATAGCTTAAAGTGGCAGAAGGTTAGCGCACATTGTTCACTCTTCCTTTGTTTTTCCACCAGATTAATTAAAGCTCTCTCCACTGTACAGGAGGTTTGAAACTCACTTCAAAGACTCAAAGTTTCCCTCTAGACTGCACTTTATCCAAGGTTCTGTTTGCTTTAATTATATAACAGGAAGCAGGGATCATCTCCAAAATCAATGGTTCCTCACTAGCTGGAGGTTAAGACCGGAGGTGAAAGCAATTAACTTCTAGATGTTATGATCATGTTATGCTGACATGCTGATTATAGAGCCACCTAAAGGCAATGCATCACCAAAGGCTTTAGGATTTCCTCACTGAAATTCAAAGTGATCACACCCATCTATCACGTCTTTTCTCAACTCATCAAATGCAAGGTGAGGAGTTTGGCTTAATGAGAGCAACTTTCTTTCTCATGATGGGCTCGTTGGGCTGTAATAGCCTCTCTGTGGTATCTTCTTGCTCAGTGAAATATTATGGGAGTAAATTGGGGGCTGTGAAAAAAAACGTGGTAACTCATTATTCTCATACCACTAAAATCCAGACGACAATAATAACCCCTAAGCAACAACACCAGTTACACCAGTTTAGTTCAACTTGACCAAACGATCATGACCAACCTAACTTACATGCAGTGACTTCCAGTAAAAAAACCCTTCAGATTTTACTCCAGTATGCTGCACAACATGTAGTCACATTCTCCAAACATAGTGTACTGTTGAATGCAGAGCAGTCTACCCAGCGCTTTTTCTCAAAGCGCTCAGAATATGCAACACATGAACAGAGAGGCACAACAGCTACAGAAGAGCCCTCACAACAATCATTACTTTCACAAGTGCAGCAAAGCAACTACACACACTTATCTCAGCGCCACTAATGAAACCAGGCATGCACTTCTTCGCTTCCTTGCCTTACCGTTTATATGCCATTTGCCTCATTTTCAGCAGATAAAATCACTACATTCATGTGCCTGTGCATCCCCTCAGAGCTGCATGCATTTAGAAAAAGACTCCCCTAATTCTGACTGGAGACAGGGCTGGTAGGCAGAGAGAGAGAGAGAGGGGAGAGAGAGAAAATGAGAGAGGGAGCTGTGAACTGAATGGAGCAGGAGGAGGTGTTCTGGAAGAGGAGGGGTTAGGGGAGTGATGGAGAGAAGAGGGAAGAGAGAGAGAGAGAGAGGAGAGGTGTGGCTGAAGGTGTAACTGCTGGGAGGAGAGGAAGTAAAAGTGAAAGTAGCCAACCTTGTGTTATGCTGCGTCTCGCCATCAGATTCCTGGTAGGAAGAGAAGCGGGTGAAATGATTAGATATATTTATCAAGCAGATTTATCTGGCGCCGCCGCTGCCACTGCACGCCGTGGAATACCTCTTATCTGGTGTTTAACGAGCTCTCAGAGTGGCTGTGTCTCGGCAAACAAATATATCCATTATTTCCTCACTCTCAAAACACACACTGTATCAGTTCTGAGAACATTAAGTGAAAGGAGGAGAGAGGCAGAGCAAGAAATGACAGATTAACAGTGCAAAAGAAAAATGCTGTGTGCTGCAGAAAGGGAGAGAAAGTGCCCGAGGGTGAGAGGCAGACTTGCAGACTGTAGTTGTTAGGAGGAAAGTACAAAAAAGTAAAATGGTAAATAAAACTAAAAATGTTGCAAATTAAGTCTAAAAGAATGAAGTACTCTTCTTAGATTTCTTTCTTGATACCACTCTCTTGTTTTGAAGAATGAAGATATTGCTACCTTAGGGAACACAAAAATCTGCCTAACATGAAGCTCACTGCTGAGCGCTTCGTATTTTATTTCGATATGCAACAATCTGTGGAAAAAAAGGACCACACTTTGTTATGTGGAAGTTAGTCGCTTCAGGTTGCTAACGCTGTTTAGTGTTTATAACATAAGCTAACTGATGGCTAGCTATATTATACTCAGTACTCGGAGCATACTCAGTGCTGCTCTGTCATATCTACACATGAATGCAAATAAATAGACTGGTCATAGTTTGCATATAGATTGTAAATAATAAGGATTTCACAAGAATTTACATTGAATTATTTTAATGCAGTTACAAGTTACATGCATGGCCATAAAAAACTCCCAATTTCACCGTCTTCTTCATGAACTTTATAGTGGCCACAAAGTCACGCATTGTTTTGGTGCTGTAGTAGGTTGGTATGTTTTCAGGTGTTTGTGTGTTCGCATGTTGCACGCAACTCACGTCAGTCTTATTGGTGAGGATTTAGCAAGGTATATTAAATGTCACAGGTGCAGAGCTTCAACATACGGACTACAAGATTGCAGTGCGTATTGGTGAGTGCGTGGAAGCCGGGCTTCACGCAGTTGCGTGGGTGTTACAAACAGTGCGAATGATACAGCAGGATGACTCATACAGCTACTGAATGAGACAACGCTCAGTAATCCCCCCACCGCCCCACCTTCACGTCCATCCTTCCATCCCAGCATCCCTCTGTGTGGAGAGGGCAAGCCTAGAGAGAGGGGGAGAAGGATAGAATTGGCATTCCTGCAAGGCATCACTGAATGATAATCAGCTCACATGGATTTACTTTCATTCAGTGAAAAAGGTAAAATATTAACCTTTAACTCGCTTTTGCTAAATGATGATAGAATGGAGACAATAAGCAGACATATATTAAAAAATACTGACTTGACAAACACTATTTGTCATTTATTTTGTACATAGCTTGGGCAGCTAAATATCCATTTTCTTCTGATTTCCAATTCATCGTCATGGGGGGTCTGGAGCTTATCCCAGTTGTCATAGTGTGAGAGACAGGTACACACTGGACATGCCGCCAGGGCTCACACACAGAGGCAAACAAGCATTCACTCTTACATTTACACCTATGGGCAATTTAGAATTACCAGTTAACCCAACTCCATGCATGTCTTTGGACTGTAGGAGGATGTCTGAGTACCCAGACACAGGGGGAATATGCAGACTCCACACAGAAGGCCCCCTGGATTTGAAGCCATCTTGCATTTCACATTACCATTTGATAAAACTTTTATCATAAAAAATATTAATTAGTATTTTTAAAAACTTTGTAATCGTTAGGATTTCTTCTTAGAATTATTTCTGATACCATTGTGGATATTTTTCAGGATTATTTTCATGACATTTTTTTTGAATCACTGCTCCTACAGCATTTAACAGTAAATCTGCTATTCTCATTCCAATATAAAGGTCATTCACAGGAAGCCATGCTTGCATTTACTAGTTGATGATTTTATCGAAACACACACATTAGCCCACATACTTGCTTCATGTTTAATTACTGCTGTATTTCACAGGTATACTTTTGTATTGTTAGGATGCGTTCCGCTGCTGACTGATAATTTATAACTTCACTATGTCTCAATTACAAGTTCTCAGTTTATCTCAGCTCATCACATATTTTGTAATAGATGTATTTCAGCCTTGCCCTCCAGACTGCAGAGGACACTTCTCCTTCTTTTTCTCAAACCTTGAAAGAAGCGCCCACCTCATCTCTGCACTTGCAAGCCACTAACTGTGAAAAGCTGCCATACAGCAGTTTTCTCTCTTTTTGCCAAATGTATTCCTTTTAATACATACACCCACTCATCGGCTGAACAGTTGCTAGGGAGCTGACATCCAGTGAATAAGTTCTAGTCAGGAAGCGACATCCCAAACATTTATCTTCCTCCTTACTGTTGGACGTTGGTCAAAGTTCACCCATTTAGCAGCAGGGTATTAGTACAACAGTGCATCAGGTTGTGAGAGGCCATATTACTGGATGGCATTACTATGCCTGAGGCTCAAAAGCACAACAAAAACAGGAGGGAAAGTGTTTAAATATTTTATGTATCAGCTACCTTCACACTGGCACACAAGCAGGATAGTGAAATTTGTTTTAGATTCAAGCAGTCTTTCTCTATTTTAGTAAAAAAGCAGCAAGTAAGGCAGATGTATTTCTTAATATGATATTCCAAAGGGACCAGTAGTTCCCATTGCTAGCCCTCTGTTGAATGTTTGGAGGGCAGGAAGATGCTAATGCATTTAAATAAAAAGTAATACAGACACAGCACAGCACAGTGAGAACATCCCGGCCACTGAAAATGCTCATCTAGTAGGTCGCGCTGTGATTTTGAGTCTATATTTGAAAGTAGCATGAGCAAGAATACAGTTGGGTCCATTAGTATTTGAACAGTCATACACTTTTGGTAATTTTGCTTTTGTGCACCAACTGTATTTCCCACCTAGAATTTCTGCAGCCATCTTTAGCTGCTGCTTTTTCGTAGGTCACTCTGCATTCAATTCGGTCTTCAGTAAGTGAAAAGGATGTTCTGAGATCAGCTGAATGACTTGGCCATTGAAGAATATCGCAATTCTTTACCTTGAGATACTTTTGGGTTGCTTTTGCAGTATGCTTTGGGTTATTATCCATTTGTAGTGCGAAGGTCTGTCTGATCAGTTTTACGGCATTTGGCTAAATCTAAGCAGAGCACAGCCCAACACTTCAGAATACATCCTGCTACCTCTACCAGCAATCACATCATCAATAAACACTAGTGACCTGGCTCCACTGACCTACATGCCCATGCTATCGCAGATGATGGTGTATGCTTCGAATCACAAGCTGTTTCTCTTCTTTTCCCTTCTTTTTTCTTCTCATCATTTTAGTGCAGTTTCATCTTGGTTTCATCTGTTCCAAATTTGAGGCCCTATCAGATGTTTTTTCTGCCAAAGTGTAATCTGACCTGCTTGCTCTTGTGTGTAACCAGTCTACATGAAGACATCTCTTCATGTAGACTTTAGGGACCAGAAAAAGTAGAAACATCCAAGTAAAACCCATAGTATAGCAAAGAAGGAGGTATACTACATGTTTAGCTTATACCACAACAGATATGCCTATCTGTTTAAAATGTTCTTGACTGGACTTTTTCATCCACTTTAGTTGTTTTCTGTGGTCTCTCTGGTCTTTTGGTGTTGCCAAATGCTGTTTGTTTGATTACACCTGACGGTTTTGCTATCTTTCTGATAGGTTTATTTTATTTTATTTTTTCCCCAGTCTAATGATGGCCTCCTTCACTTGCATCAACTTTTTGGACCTCATTTTGAGAATTTCAGCAAAAAGCTGGAAAATACAAGTTCAACACTTGAAATTGATTCCAGATATTTTGTCTGCTTAATGTGTCATAGAACAACAAGAAAATAGGCCTCGAAACTACCTTCTCAACTGACCAATTATTTTTAAGCCTCTGAAAATAGGGCACTGTAACTCCTAGACTGTTGATGCAATACTTTTGATAAAGCTCTTCATATCCCCAGTGACTTTAAATCCCCTGTGATGGAGTATGGAGGCAAAAACTACAGAATTTGTGTAATTGTTCAAATGCTTATACCTATTCTTTTCAATCATAGACTGAAAATCACAACATGAGCTGCAGTTTGAACAAATCTTTTCTTGGTAAATGCACATTTTCAATGGCCAGGGTATTCTCAAAGCATTGCTGTGGTCTATATTACTTTTCATTTACATCCATCAACATCTTTTTGCCCTCCAAACATTCAAAAGATGGATAGCAAATGTCCAAATACTTATGGAGCTATCTGTATGTTATGTGCATGCATTCCTGTGCATGTACAGCACAGAATAATTCAGATTCTCGCTAATGAATAATCATGTTTTCAGATTTAGTTTTGTATGGCAAGTGGGTCATGTGTCAGATGCAATTAAGCAAAACAGCAAACATAAATGAGTCACATCTACATAATAAGTCTGAGAAGAGTAATATTCAGCTAACAAAGA
Source organism: Simochromis diagramma (assembly GCF_900408965.1). Lineage (NCBI taxonomy): Eukaryota > Metazoa > Chordata > Actinopteri > Cichliformes > Cichlidae > Simochromis > Simochromis diagramma. Next base: position 11,015,407 of record NW_024387030.1, read on the forward strand.
CAAATGTGATGCAATACACTATATCAAAGCCTTGAATAAAGACTGAATGAATTCATCAGAGGCTTGTGTAATCTTATTCATTTGGCTTCTCATTTCCAGCAATCTGCATTTACTCTTACTGCGGGAGAAAACATGACACAAACTGATCATTTCTTAGAATGATCACGACAATTATCTTCACAATAGCGCAAAATAAAGTTACTGTGCATGATGTAATAACTGTCTATCATGTAATAAAATTCAAAGTATGTGGGATGTGTATCTGCAGTCCTCATTTTGATCCGCTGTGTTGAAAATCAAACTGCAAAAATCCTCTGCAGTTTTCACATAAGCTGTTCACAGTTTAAAGAACGCAGGCTTTCCAGGAAGTAGTCAAAAACAGCAGCTGGAACATTATTGCATATTAATAAAAGCAGATGGTGGTTTGCAGACATGGCCAACGGAGGTGTTGAGGGACACCTCACATGTTGGAAATCAAATCTGATTAATTCAGGAAATAACTTCAACTCCAATACATACATTAGATGATCTCTGTTCTATGTATATGTATTTTTAAACCAAACCACCAAACGAACAATTAAGTGTAGTGTAATGTACTCACAGCAACATTTAGAGGTCTGGGCAATGAGGTAGACCTGTAGGACATTCTCGGAAACTGCTGCTCCGGCCAGCTGAAGACAGGGCAGGGGTTGTTCCGTCCACTGGCAGCCAGATGAGGATAAGGTGACTCATAACAGGTAGGAATAACTTTTTTCTCCTTCTCCCGCCCTCTTTCTGACCATCTAACTTTTTCCCAGCAAAGCTTTTCTCTTTTTCTGTCCCTTTCCCTCCTTTTCTCACCTCCCCTGTCTCTCTCCCAGGAGGCTTCTTTTTTCTTTTCCCTCTCCTTCTCTTTTTCCATCCCCAAGCCTCCATTTCTCTCCCACAGAGTCCTGTTTTCCCTTTTCTTTACTCTCCCTATACCTTCTTCAAGCACTTTTTCAGTTTTCTCTTTCCCAAGGGTGCCATTAGCTACCAGTTCATCCAGCTGCCTCACTCTGTCAATGTCTGTCTCTAGATAATGTCTCCCAGTAGGGGCTTGTGCTTGGATCTTTGGACATAGCTCTTGGTTGGGCTCTGGGTGTGAGTGAGTCTCCTCTTTTACTTTCCTTAGGACTTCTCTCGGCTCTATGATCCTACAGCTTGGTAATGTCTTGCTCCACTGGTGGATGGAACTTGTGATATCTTTGGAGTCACACTCCTTAATCGGCTGAAGGTTCGAACTGGTTGGACTGTACCACAAGTTTGTTGTTGATGTCAATGGTGGCGGTGGATTTGTTAAGGCAGAATGTAGTGGTGTGTGAGATGGAGTTGGTGGAGGTGGTGGAGGAGTTAGATCGCTATGTCGTAAAATGAACGGTTGCTGAAGAGGACCACCATTTGATTTTAAGACCCTGCAAGTCACTTCATTTAGAAACTGTGAGAACTTGCGCCTGTCCTCTGATTTCTCACCACACTGATAGAATAAGACCGAAGAAGCATTTTTGCAAGATGATGACATATTTTGGAGTCTGGCATTTTTCCTTTGTGTTGTGCAAGTATTCTCATGATCATGGTCTCTTTTGCTTTCAGATTTAGCAGGAGGACGTGAAATGATAAGATTTTGGTAAATGATTTCATCCTCACCCTCAGCAGCAGAGGACACCTGATCAGTGTTGCAAGACTGTTCATTGCTGTCTTGCTTAATAGGAGTCCGTAGTAAGCAGGTGGCCACTGAGCTCCAGCTGTTTGTATCCCAACTTCCATCATCATCACTAGAGCTGCCGTTGCCACTCTGTAGACTAGGGCTTTTACTTCTCTCAATAGGATTGGGGATGGAGTTGTCCAGGCTTCCAAGTGATCTCCTCTTTATCCGAGAGACTGAACCTCTGAGATTGGGTAAAGAGTTCGGAAAGTTAGACAAAGGTTCGTCAAGACTTGACAAAGATCCTTGCATGCATGGAACAGACCCCTGCAGGCTGGAAAAGGAACCTTTGAGTAAAGGAGAGGATTGGCGACGCAGCTGAGGCTCTTCTTCATGGTCACTGCAGGGTCCAGAGAAGACGGGGCAAGATGCCGTAGAAGAGCAGGAACCACGATCTTGCCGAGTTGAGGTTGCTCTGGAACGCTGTCGCCGTAAAGTAGCCATGTAAATTGCCTTCCTTCCTCTAATTTGCACAGACTCTGGTAATCCTTTCTGTACAGACTCAAGTCTGGGACCATCATCTGAAATGGAAACGCATAAATGAACCATGTCAGGCTCAGTCAGTCCTATTGGTTTCTGTCCTCTGGCATTGCCCAGTTTCAATTGTCTGCCCTAGTTGTCCTGACTTCCAACAGTGCACCCAAGCTGTTGCAGTGTGACACACTTTACACTGATCCAGCTCAGTATTCAACGAGATCCCAAAGAGGCCTGATAGTCATCTGGATGCCAACCATATCATTACCATCAATTCTATTTTTTTCCTTTTTAAAATAGCATTATAGATCAACAGGCGACCAGTGGTTTGTATGTGGGCATGTATAATGAATTTGTGTATTGACATGGATGATGTTGGAAAGCAGCTGGATATCCAGGTCAGTGATATTGACCACAGTGACCATGTGAAATCTGCTTTCTGTGCAGCAGGCAAGGAAAGCAGACACAGATCAATTTGTCACACATTGTTGTTGTGTTTGTTATGGTGTGATGTACAGATGAATGTACAAGTTCATGGTTCATTGACTGTTACATATTACTAAAGACACACTTGAAATGATTAATTCTGTCAGTCCCACAGGACAGAGCATCTCTGTGGGAACATCTGTTGCCTCCAGGTTTGATTAGAGGGAACCTGTCCTGTCAGAAATTAGGCTTTTAAAGTTGTGATCAGCAGCATCAGTTGTCCTGCTGAAAGCAAACCCTAGTTAGAATGACTTAAAAGTACTACTTCTATTCTTCTACTCCAGTTTCGTTTTGCCTGGTTTTAGACATTCAAACAAAGAGTGGATGTCTTTAGTGTATATTTATCTTGTACAAAACATCTTGGAACACAGAAAAATCGTACAAATAATTTGACAGATCTTGTGTTGGACCTAAATCTGCAAACCAGTATGACCACATATGGGCAAGACAGGAAAGAAAGGAGACAGAACTAAATACATACAATAGCAAATAGTAGGGCTGCACGATTAATCGTTAGAAAATCGCGATCTCGATTCATACTTATGTGCGATCTCATTTCCAAATGACAACGATTAAAAAAAAATACAAAAACAAAAAAAAAGACGACGACGACTGTACCGCATTTTGATCCGGGACGTAATCTGCATGAAAACAAGCGCTCACTCTTCCTGCTCAACAAATGACAAGGGCGGAGCCTTATACCACGTGATACAGAAGCTGTGCCGTGTGATGCTAAAATTAGCAGGGAAAAAACAACGGAGAACACGTCAGGGATGACGAGAAAGTGACAGGAGAAAATCCGTCCCGGTCAACCACCCAAACATCAATAACGGGAACCTTATACAGCGCTTCCCTATACACGTCGAACTCCCGCAGGCACAAAGAAATTACGGAGGCTATCACTTATCACCTGACCAAAGATATGGCTCCCATCAACACTGTGCAAAACGAGGGATTTAGGAAAATGATCAACACCCTAGACAAACGCTACGCAGTGCCGTCCCGCAACTATTTTTCTATTGTTGCACTACCTGCTCTATACACGCAGCGTCGAGCAACGGTGGAGACGGAATTTCAAGCAGTACAACATTTTGTGGCAACAACAAAACGTGAGACATTTGTTGTTTTTATGTTTATTTATTGTTTTTATGTTCAGTCTCAACTGTTACGAAGTTGATATGCAGTTAATAAGTGCAATAAATATTTATACTGGAAAAGAGAATCGTGAGAGAATCGTGATCTCAATTCTAAGCCAAAAAATCTTGATTCTCATTTTATGCAAAATCGTGCAGCCCTAGCAAATAGAAGGAAACTCTTGGTCTCTGATCTATATGACTCTGATAAAATCTGTATAATGTGACCACATGCAGGATTGATGTGTAAGCTGGACCTAAATGCAGACGGAGTGTAATGAAAAGCGAGCTTTATTTTAAGCTGTTAACAAAAGCAGTACAGCATAAAGAGAAACTAAAACTATGAAAACTAACTTCAAAACTTCAAACACTAGAATAGAAAACCCAGTAACATTAACTAAGAATTCAAAACAAGGAAGAAAACCAGGGACCATGATGTGATGTAGAACATCCGTATTATCCTGCGTGTTGATTGGGATAGTAAGAGCATTGTTGGTGCACAAGTGAAACCTTGCCCCTATAAACCGACACATGAAAGAGAATTCAGCATTAAGATCCAACCTAATTAATCTATGGTAAATGCTGGAAAAAGGGAACCACATCAGAAGCCATGTAGGTCAATCAAAAGTAAGTTTAAGTTTAGACAAGTGATTCTGAGACTTTAGGCAAGAGCTCTCTGAATAGAAAAGCCTTTTGTTATATAGAATAAAACTACTGAAAGTGATGGCTTTACAAACAAACAAATAAACCAGACATTAATGTAACATTAGAAGCAAAACCTTGCAACACTAAATCAATTTCATTGATTCACATCAATTCAATTCTAATTCATTCGCAGAACTTGTTGTTTGGTCTCAACTATAAATTCCCAAGATGAACATTAACATATCGGTATCCTAGAGCCTTGTTACTGGTGGGCTGATACATAGTTTGAATCTTGATCAAAACATATCTCTTCCTAAAAGTCCAAGAGGACAACACTAGTAAAAAAAACATTGCCTTATTTTTTCTCTTCTGCTTTATATTGTTTTTAAGTGCCCCTTGGTATGTTTTTCCTCCTGTGCATGAATTATTATGGCACACAGGGTGCTCAACCAAGCAGGAAAGGGACTGCCTCATTGCAAATGAAGAGTGTGAAGCTAAAGAGGCAGATGGTGGAACTATTGAAAATAAACATCCCTTACAACAGCTGTATCCTCTCTAATAAAATGTTAAAAATAAGGGTACTTGATAGAGGAAATAGCATAGAGAACACCAAATAATGTAAATCCTAAGGATATCTTTGTTTTTATAAGGCTCCCTACCACTGAGGGGGTTTTACATGTTTGACAGTAATTAGATTTAAAATTTTTCTGACAGCAGGTATAATTAATTTGTTTAAAGACCAAGAGGATCATCCCCAGCATGCATAGCAGCTCTTCTGTGATACAATTTATCTTTATTCGTCCTCACACCTTATAGAAACTAAAATTGCTGCTGCAGCTTTGCTGAGACAGTGGTACTTTGCCATAAATTAAGGTAATATACCTAAGGTAAAAAATTTAAAGCTTGTGCAAATTTAGTATAAAAAGAATCTGCATATTTTTCCATTTAAGAAACTTGAATGACCTAAAATAGCTTCAATCCACTCCCAGTGCTCCTGGCTTTTCTTGCTTTGCACCTGGCCTTCTACACACACAATATATGTAACTTACTTCCCTCTATCATAACAGCCAACTCTCCCTTTACCAGTCATAGTCCCTACATTTAGAGTCCCTACTCTCACCTCCAGACTTCTACTTTCCTTCTCTCTTGTTGCCCCTTTTACACTTTCTCCTTCTTCTCTTCATTGTCTTCAGCCGACAGTAACACAGTTTCCACCACCACACTGTTTCTCAATAGCATATAAAAAGAACATCTAACCAATAGTCAAACATGGTGGTGGTAATGTCATGGGCTTTTGCTGCTTCAGGACTGGGACGACTTGTTGTAATTGATGTAACCATGGATTCTGCTCAGAAAATCCAGAAATCCAGAAAAAGCAAATGTCTGGCGATAATCTCATGTCCACAAGCATATTTAGGTTGTCCAGTAGAATAAGTGTGGCCCAAGTGTGGGCCAAAATTTCTCAGCAGTAATGTAAAACACTGACTGTCAGTCATTACAAAAGCTTGATTACAGTTTTTGCTTCCAAGGATGGTATAACCAGTTATGAGGTTTAGGTAACAATTACTCTTTCACACATTTTCCCTTACATTTCCCTACATTTTGTATTTACTCACACTAGAATAGTGTGAGTAAATACTTAATTTGAAATAATTACCAAACTTGGTAGAAGAGAACAGTGTTAAAGAACTAAATGATGTCCAGACACCTGACACATGACAAATGAATCCACTGAGCTGCGAATGATAATTGTGGCAACTGTGGTAAAAGGAATCAATAAGCTTGTATATGACACTGTCACAGTAACACTCGCAGAACCACCTGAACATGAGATCCAGAATATGTGCAGAGACAAATCCCTATGGAGTTAAATCAAGGAAGGGTGTTAGTTGAGCGGGTGTGCTCCTAGCTGCAAGGGATCGATCGGATAAAGACTACCTGACACACCATTAGACCCACCAAGAGCTGAGACTGATAAATATTATAGGAACATTGGGGAGAAACAGGAATCACACAAGACCAATACCAAGTGGCCAGTGGACCTAAACATCCCAGAACGAGATCCAGTTGACATCACTAAAGTAGACATCCAACAGCATCAGGACTCTGACAGCACAATAAGTGGGCTGCTAACAGTTACTCATCCAGACTCGATAACACAGGACAGAACAATCATGGTCATGACAGGGTGATTTCCTGTAAACTCCTCACAGGCATCATAGCAACCAATCTGAGTATGAACATAAGTCAACACATGAGTGCAGCTCAGAAGGGCATTGGAAACAACACCAGAGGGTCAAAGCACCAACTGGGGTTGATGTAGCAGTACACCACGACTCCAAAACCAGGGATATTAACCTGAGTCGCCCAAGACTGACTACAAGAAAGCGTAGAACTCAATACCCCACATAGGGATACTGAAGTGCTTGGCATATACAAGGCTAATGGTGCAGTGATAACACCAATTGGACTGTGCAAGACAAAACTAAAGACAACCTCAAAAGCACAAGTCAGTATCATGTGTGGATTATACCAATGTAATGTACTGTCCCTATTCTGCATAGGCCTCACCAGCCTCTGCTACCACACCAAAGAGCACATACGGATAGAGATTCAGGAATGAAGTAGCAATCAGCCACTTCCTGCACATGGACGACATCAAGCTGTACACCAGGAGCAAGTCAGAGATAAACTCACTGATCCACCTCACCAGAACATCATAGTAATTCAGACAAAATAAGTGTGGCTCAGTGGTTGCAAAAAGAGGACAGGTTATCTTGACCGAAGTAGCTGGCAGAAGGCAAGACAGTGGGCATACTGCACAGCCACAAGCACCTGGGTATCACACAATATAACAGGAACCAAGATAAAGATGCAAGAAAGTCAGGGGTCAAGGATTAAAGATTGTCAGGTTCACAATCCAGGATGAAACAAGGAACCTTTTACATCAAAAAGATAGCTTGGTAGCACTCCAGACTCTTGTTTTTCTACATTTTCTTTACTGTTGTAAAGCTATCCCGATCTTTCTAGGGCACCCCAAAGTTTTCCAAATAAATTGAAATGGGGAAAACCTTTATAGCACTATTTTCAGCAGGACCTTTGTGGGTAAACTACTGTGCTGAGAGACATGTGCCAAAAAGGTTGTAATTCAGCTATTTCATTGTGTCTTGTTTTTTAGCACCAGTTTTTGAAGAGAAGCTCTGCCTGTCAAAACTCAAATCAAACCCAAAGGATAATAATAATTTAATCAGATGCAGCAACAGAAACACCCCCCAGCTCTTTGAATAATACACAACGGTTTTCCTAATAAGATCTCTGCCGACTCATCATATCCACTGAGCATATCATGATTCCCCAAAGCTTCCATAACTGAAACAAAAAGATCAGATGCCTCATTTAATCCCTTCAAGCATCTGCCTGATGAACTCTTCAGAGAGATGCTTTGACATCTTTCTAAGTTTACACAAATAGAGAAGTGTTGCTCTGTATTTGGCATTTTTCTCTAAACTTGAGCCTCGTTGACAGCACTATCATCAACGCATTGACAAATTACCTTCAGGGTATTTTTGACCAATCACTCAGCTGTACTAAAATAAACATGTAACCGATATACATGTTTGGTAAAGTGCTTCTAGCAGGAGCTGTTTGTTCTCAATACAGACAAGGCTGTGTATTTTTCAGCTAAAATCACGGGATGGAAATTTACTGTGGTTTCACTGTGCATTAGGACCCACAGTAAGCACTCCTGTTGGCAAACACATTTAAGCCTGTACATATTATTACATGGTTAAACTCAGCGTGAGCCAATTTCCCATTTGCTACTGAAGAAAACCAAAGCCAGCAGCGAGAAAACCAGCACTCAGTCATTCAACTTTAACATAATTTCAGCCACTTCCATTCAGTAGCCACATGATGTTATCTTTTCCCATTTTATTAATGAGCACTCAAACAAATGTCAGACCCCCCATTTCCCTGTTGTCAACATCAACGTTGTCATGGAAACAGTGATCTGAATCAATCTCTCTCGTTCTCTCTCTCTTTCCCCAGCTTTGTGCTACAGCAATCCGCTATAGCTTTCACTCTAAATGCCAAGGCAATAAAAAAAGACACCTATAGGAAATGTCAGCCGCACAGCCTGACCAATGAAATCTGACAGCCAAGACAAGCAATATTTCTCATTTTCCTGTCAAGGGGAGCACAGCCATGATGCATCCTTTTCTTTTGAGAGGAGAAAAAACGCCATTAAAGAGCAGCAAATTGAAATGAATGGTACTGCTGTAAATGAAAGCTTTGGATTTGAGGCTACAGGTCAAATTAACATAATTGAAACTCACCAGCTCTTGCACACATTTGTATAAATGCGCACGCTCAGTGACATGTGCCCAGACACATGCACACTCACGTGCCCGCACTTGCACTCTGTGTGCACGTGCACTGTACCCTCGCCGATTTGCATCACTTCTATTGTTTATGTATGCAACAGCGCTCTCCAGTGGTCACTTCTAGTAAAAGCTAAATTTTGGTTATGTATATAATTTTTTACAGCTTTCCCAGATTGAAGCGTCTGCTTGTTCACCCATATAAAACCGCTTGTTGACATAGACAACTGCTGTTTGATCATATACTCATGTGTGAGCTCAAGAGGGTTACAAAATGAAACTGGGTGTTGATAATGATGTTGTACAGAACTCAGTTGTGAAATGTTACAGCTGTCTCCCCCTCTCTTTTCAAGACACAGTCGGTGTTGTTGTTTTTGAGTTTGTGGGAATTTTAAAAAAGTGTTTTTGGCCTATTTTATGACATTGTGCAGTATTTCCAGTGATAACAACAAGTTTCTTTATTTATTTGACTTTATTCTGTATTTGGTTGCCTGGAACAATGACACACACGTGATCTGTGTATTGCAGCTATTGTAGAAAGCAGCACAGTACAGGCTTAAATTATGTAAATATACATTTATTCTCATACAGTGAAAGCACACGTGTGTGAGTGCATGAGTGCACAGACACCTGTGTCTCTCACTTCATTTATGGTCTCAGAGTCCTTTATCCCTTCCGTGTTAATTAGTGGTTTGCAGCATGCATGATAATAATAAAATACATTCAGGTGAAATTAAGCAGATCCATGGTAATTTTATGCCAAGTGTCAAACCATGAAAAACACTAAAATGATCTACTAACTAATGCAACCTGTGAGATGAATGTATAAATGGGAGAATAGGGCTGCCATCAGTTTCTAGTACTGCCTTGTGCAGCTGGTAATGGTCAATTTATAAGTCTGTGCAGGATTTATGATTATCAGGAAGGAAATCACAGGCAGCATATTCACACGAGGGAAATAAGAGTGACAGTGATGGAAACGAAAATGCTGTGGTGAGAATATAAATAAGACAGATTGTTTCTTTTTGCACAGCAACAGCGTTCAGCACGAATCCATATGGAAGCGCTGACATTAGGATGTTTGCATTAGTCTACACAAACTATCAAGTGCACAGAGACCTCGTTTATTAAAAAAAAGAAAGAAAGAAAAACAAAACAAAACTTTGAGTGCACAAACCCGTGCATGCATACACAATACCAGGAGTTTTGGTTTTTCCCTTGAACACAGTGTACAAACAAAAATAAAACTGACAGAAGCACATGCAGTATGTTTCTCATGAACATACTGTGTAGTAAATGTACTGTATACTTTCTGTACATATCAGGTAAATCAAACCATACTCAAAACAGGTGTCCGAAGGCAATATTTTTCAGTGTTTGAAGATCAGAAGATTAACTGTAATACTCCAAAGATAGATTAAACATTTTATCAGTAAATCTCACAGTTTGAGATGACAGTTTGGTGGATTTAAATGCAACGCAAAGCCCATTTTGTAAAACTGGCCCCAAGGCATCTGGAATCATCTGGCACAACTACAAAGAGTGAAATACACACAGAGGAAAACAAACGCTAGACAGTGTTTATCTCCAAGTAACTATTAAAATGCAATGGCCACCTCCAAGGGACTGTTTTATTTTATATGAAATAGAGAGAAAAAAATGGATAAATAATAGTAAAGCAGCTGTGACTTTTACTGTTTTCAATGTGTCGTATTGGAAGTCTTCCACCAGGGAAGAGTGGTTCATCACAGCAAACATAAATTGAGCTTGTTTGACACAGGTGACCAGATGTCCCTCTTTATGTGGGTCTACAGCATTTCCATTCCCCAGGCCTCACATTTTGTCTGGTTTTACAGGACAAGAACTTTCTAAAATCTGAATTTTACTCATTGTGTACAAAAAGATGCTTTTGTATTAGTCTGACAAAAGAAAGTCTGTCTAATGTCATGCTCATCAGGGAAATCCAACAAAATGTCACAAGTTTTACAAATTTTACTGAATATGATTTGTAGACGTATGAGAAAGAAACATATATTCACAGTTTTTGTCTTTTTTGCTAGTTATTTTTCAGTTTTGCACAGGGACAAAATGTGGTGTGAAGTAACACAGTATGTGTCTGTCATGACTGGATAAAAACGATTAGAACTGTGAGATGTGATAAAAGCTATAATTAAAAAAAAGATTTGCTAACCTAGAGATACATCCAAATTAAAATAGGAGAGCAGCTGAAATCAAAGCCTATTGATGAGGCCATGAAAACAGTCTTAAGCTTCTCTTTATCCCTATTGTATTCACTTTGTAAGAGAATTGGACACATAATGCATTTGGTATGTACATGCTAAATGACAATCCAGCAATATGAACTATATATTGTATTTTTAAGTTTGGTATGAAAATTTCAAACTACCTCTCAGCATTGTTGATGTGTCCCACTTAGTCCCACACAAACACAGTGTTTGCCCCACATTTAGTTTCCTGGGTCATCCTACAGATAAGACCATTTTCCTATATATAAAATATAAATAAATATAAAACAGATTAGAAATTGAAATTATTTGATTTGAACTAATTAGAAATGTATAATTAAAACAAATAATAAAAAGATATAACCTTTAAACTTTTAAAAATCTACTAAAAATTTTAAGGATGAATACCTTTATGTAATGTTCAGCATGAATATGTTTGCAAAGATACAATTTCCTTCTCTGGAGATGTGCAGATTCAGGTCTTAAGGAGTCGTTTTCATTATGGTAACCTCTACGATTTTTCCCTACCTCTCTATTCCCAGCACCTGGAAATCATTACCCATCTGCCATCCTGGAGTATCTTCCAATCCGTTACTTGCACCTCAAGAAAACAAGAAGGCAGAAGGTTTCTGGAAGAACATGGGTGATGCTAAATTTAGAAATGCCTTTGCCAAGTAATTAAAGTAATTAATAACTGGCATTATAGTTATCTTCTGATTATGTGTCTTGCATACCTCTTGCATTTTCCATCTTTGGAGCTTAAATTTGATAAAATGAGGAGAATAAGCAAACATGCTAGCATAATGACTAGCACTCAAGCTATACGTGTATATAGTCAAATCACCGTTTTGAACCAGTCCTGATTCTATGATGAGCTCCTGGCCAATGAAGATCCAACACAGAGTCTATTTTAATTCGCAATGAAACATAAAATGGTCCATCTTGCCAAGTATTTATTGAAAGTGACTGCCAATTCTGAGCTAGCATAGCCTGCTCACTGACTGTTCTAGTGAACTGAAACATGCTGCAATTCACTTAGAACATGATAGATGGCAATGAACTCAAGGAAATTGAATTTAAAAAGTATTGATACTTATAGACAAACTAACAATACCACAAACCACATTCCTCAATAGCATTTTTTTTTTAATTTTTTTTCTCACCTTTTTGGATATTTACAGCAGATTTTTAGGACGTAGCCAAAACAAAAAGGACTTTCAATATATGTATAAAGAAGCAGCTAGTTGTAAGATAGTTGCTGCTACAAATGATCTGCTGCTAGTTAGTAAGAAAAACCAAAATGGGGAAAAGTTAGTTCTGGTGCTGTAATGAACCTGAGAGTTACTACATTCTAAAAATATAATAAAGAAATATCACTTTAACCTAATCAATGTAATGAAATACTCCTTAGATAAACAAATAAATAAATATTACCACAAATCTTACACTTTTTGGGCCATGGCTTCACAGAGATTTATTTATTAAAAGAATAACAGTGTAAAAGTGGAAGTTCAGAAGGTCTCAAAGCTTTTTCTTCTTTACAAAGATACAAGAATCTTCTTGCATCATATCTGATGAAATGTTGTTATTTTGCTCTTTGCTGCTTTTTTTTTGTGGTTTTTAATGGTTTTTTGATCTGGTTTAAGTTACCCTGTGGTACATGGTGATGAAAAGCAATTTTTTGAAATGAAAGATTATGAGATATAAGTAAAAACTTTAAGGACGCAATCATGATGACACATAAAGGGGCCTAAAAATATATACAATATTAGAGTATGGGATGGTTTGGTAACAACTGGTCACTGATGTTATGCTTTGGACTACCTTGTATAGGTATATCAATACATTTTAGAAGGAAACGTATGTTAGGTGAACTACATTTATTTAGTTGATCTCAAAATAAGGGTTTAAAATATGTATTGTAATAGATTTAACCGCTTTGATTACAAACAGAAACAGTATGTTAGACTGATGTGAAACAAACTAAAATATTGTTTTATTTTCATTGTTATTATTTGCACATCCTTATCACCATTAAGAAGTACATTGGTATTCTGACTCCATATTTTCTTAAAAATATGGCGTGCAGTACCTTCAAACACATCGCACTGAGGTCAAATGGACTTCAGCAGAGGATTTTTCCTCAGCAGTGACCTTCAGCTCAGTCTGAGGAGTTCCATTCAAATAACTAATAACCAATTATTAGCCTTAAGCCTACATGTTGAAATTGTGTCTGGAAGCTTGGAAGCCATCTTTATTCACGCGTGAATCTGTTACTATGTACGGGAGTAAGTTTCACAGATGGAAGAGAAGAAAGCAGATGGACTTAATGAGCAGGCAAGCTTTGAAGGGAGCAGGTGGGTGGGTGTTGGGGGGTGGGGGGGGCAGGCAGACAGAGGGAGATGGAGGAATCTGATGGCTTTATGGTTTTTCTGAGGTAGTGTATGTTTTTGCAACTACAATTGGGGTCTCAATGCATCTCTCAGTTACCATGACTACAGCAGAGCCTCTCTGTTCATATAAAGAATGGCGACTGATGTGCGGCCACGCAGGGACCAATTATCTCTGTCTGAATTAGCAAACCCTGAACGCTCTCCTAAGTGCATACGGGGGGATACACCTAAATTGAAGTTCCTAAATTGTAATTGTCCAGATTAGGAGAACATTTCTGGAATGATAATGCCAGGAATAATACATGGAGGATAATAATTTGAGAAAGAAGGTTTGAGTCACTCTCCCTCATTACAGCTTGAATAGTATGTTAATTGTTCCTGTTATTATTAAAGTTTGTCTGATGAGGTTAAATATGTGAGGAACTCATTATCCAAAGTTGTTCTGGATTTTCATTTACATAACATCTTGGAAAATTGTTTATAACATGAAATATATCTTAACCCATTCATACTGTTGACATTTCATGCCCTCACAATATGGTCCAGGCCAAGAAAGCCAAACTATGAAATACAGAACTGCTTAGAATTTGTAATTAGCAAAGCTGACATGAACAAATGGATTATTAAAACATAGTTTAATAATAGTTTAAATTAGGACAACACTGCTTCATCATAAAAATGATCATAACTACCAATCAATCTAATCTGTGCACTCATCGCAATGATTGGAAATGTTGCAAGTGTCATGTACTTGCATTTATGTAAAGCTTTTCTGATCTTACTGACCACTGTGAGTACTTTTAACTAGCCACATTTTAAGCATGCATCCATGCCTTATCATTACTTCACTCTTTGGAGATTCCCCCATGGTCCTTTAAAGACCAGCAGGTGTTTGTCTCTAGAGCACAGGTGTCGAACTCCAGGCCTCGATGGCCGGTGTCCTGCAGCTTTTAGATGTGTCCTTGATCCAACACAGCTGATACAAATTGTTAAATTACCTCCTCAACATGTCTTGAAGTTCTCCAGAGGCCTGGTAATGAACTAATGATGTGATTCAGGTGTGTTAACCCAGGGTGAGATCTAAAACCTGCAGGACACCCTCAAGGCCTGGAGTTCGACAGCCCTGCTCTAGAGTAACCTGGGTAAACGTGGTTGGACCAAAGACAGTTCACGTTACATTGTCTAGATCACCCTTGAACTCCAAAAATTGTAGCACCTGTACAACAATATAGTATTTTTTTAAAACTCAGATTTCTTTTTTTGTTTTTTGTTTTGTATTTTGTGTCAACTTTTGTCAAGTTATCAAATAACACCCAAAAAGAATTTAGCGTATTTTTATTTTACTGCCATTGAATGTCAAAATAGGTCAAATTTGACACAAAATGGTATTTAAGGGTTAAAGTCATGAACTCATTTCATTATCGATGTTTCAACTTATGCTAAGCCACACACATTATGCTAATTGTTATGTACTGGACTATACCATACCAGTTATGCAATCATTTTGTAAGGTAGGTCAAAAAAACATTAACCTCCTAAGCCCCAAGCCTAACTGATCTCCTGCCTTTTGCCCCCGTATTAGGGGGCGTTGGGGCTTAAGAGGTTAAAGAGAACCATCTTACTATGGTTTCACTATAGTAAGATTGTGTTATCTGTTCACATCACTGCTCTTTACAACACAGAACAAACTTCCTATTGAGAAAATCAACCTTCATCAATGCTTTTTAAACACTGGGTGGTGCAACATAATGCAGAACAAACTGAAGGAGTCATAGGGATGTCTGTGTAATTATCTCGATGGGCATTTTATTGAAATTACATGTCTTGTTGAGGCAGCTGGGCTATAAAAAGCAGCTGGAACCATGAGGCTAATTTAGAAGAGCAGTTTCAGTGTCTCTTTCAGGAAAATTTCCACAGATCTTGGACATTTGCCTGCATGTTTGTACCCCTTAGGACAAGAAAAGAACTGCTAGAATATCTGAAAATGAAAAAAGCATGCAGCTTTAGTTTAGTTGCTCTTCTTTTCCGTTGCTCAGTGTATGATGCTGAGAAACTTCCTTTATTAACAATTAAACTGCTGTAGAAATAATAAAAGCAAATCTTTACTCAAATTCAATTAAAATGAGCTCCAAGAGAATTGTGACTGTATATGCATAGTTTTTTTTTAATCGACTGTATATTAATGCATTAGCAAAGCCAGAAATCTTTGCAGTTTTCAGTCTGAGCAGTAAAGATGCATTGCAAGGATCATCCTCAGGACAGCTGTACTTTGAGCTGAATGCTAATGTAACATGCAAAGACTGCATAAGAGAAGCGAAGGTGAAGGTCTGAAAATAGAATCCAATGTAAAATTGCCTCAAACTTGCATCCTTTATTATGGCTAGTAGTGCCAGCTTGACTGGCTCCAAAAAGAGACTATATTGGACTGTACAGACGTCTGTGCTAGGGGAAGAAAATTACCCTGTTTCTTAGTTGATTTATTGCCTCGGTAAGCATTTTTTCTCTTGAGTTCATGAGCAAAATTGCTTTTTCAAGTATTCTTCAAAACGACATGATGTTCATTTTATAAATTATGATCCCATTTGGAGTAAAATAGTCCAATCGTTCTTCTATAAAATCACTAATAACTGATATCATCGTCTTAAGGGTTAGCGTGCACTCATTCATGCTGTGTGGCCAAGGCACAAAAACCAAAACACACAACGGAGTGTATTTCCCACGCCCAGCATGAGGAGAAAAATGATTCAGTCTATTATAGTTAGTAATAATGAAATCGATGGATATCAGCTGAACAGCAAGTCATCGCGGAAAGTCATCGCCTATCTCTAGCTGCTTTCTAAATCTTTTTTTTTCGACCTACAGTTAAGTTTATTCATGTGAATTTGCATGAATAAATAAATAAATAAAAAAAATATTCTCATATATGACCAAAAACAGAAAAAAAATCAGACGTGGAAAAACTTCCCAGGATGTTAAATCCATCACTATTTCTTGAAGGTTGCATCTTGAAGGATTCAAAGCTTTTCTTTGGCTCTTGGCTGCTTTTTATTGCCTTCGCTGTCAAGATGATCCCACATTGCTTTCATAATGTTGATTTTCGAGCTCTGGGGAGGCCAATCCACGAGTAGTAGTGTGCCACTGTGTGTTTTTCTATCTTGATAGGCTTTTACTGCATTGGCGGTGTGCTGGGGATCATCGTCATGCTGAACAATGAAGTTGTTTCCCAATCAAAGCTTTTGTAGATCAAAATCTGATGATGCTTTTCTGTGTTCGTATTTCCATCAACTTTAACACCACTGGTGGAAATGCAGCTCCAAACCACGAGAGAGCCTCCACTGAGTTTTACAGACGGCTGTAGACACTCACTGTTGTACCACAGTGCAAAACAACTCGAAACAAATATTTCATCTTTAGATTCATAACTACATGAGACGTGTTGCCACAGATTTTCAGTCCAGTTAGAGTCCAGCCCTTTCACCCTGTTTCCCTTAAAAATGACTTCTATAATTAAGACCATTTGTTCAAGAAGCTTTGGGAGACAGTAGATGGATTAACTGAAGGGCTAGACACATCTCTCAGGTCATATGTCAGGTCTTTGCTAGATTATCCCTGTTTCTTAAGGACATGCCTTTCAGATACTGCTGTATGTGATAGATAGCTATTATTTAAACTGCTAGACTAGGACTAGAATGAAAATAAGTGGAAAATAAGTGGAAAAAGCAGCCGATGTGAATAGAAGAACTTTCTCTGTCTTCTTTGGACATTGAAAAGTCTAAAAAACTATTGCCCAAGACCACTTTTATAAAATCACAGGAAAGTCTGGCTCTTCACAACAAAAATATAAAGAAAGATTTCTGCACAGTACTGTATATGTGTGAAAGCATCTCACCTGTCTCCCCACTCTACACCAAAAAATACTAAACCAAAAATCACACACATCCAGTGGGCATAAAGGAAAGGGGATACATTTATTTTAAGCTTCATTTTAAAATCAGACCCACAGACAAAAACTCCATCCTTCTGCTTTCTCACATTTTGAAGGTGATGGATCAGCCGCACACATTAAATTTAAAGAGTGAAAATGTGTGAGCTTCATCCTGTGTGCACCCTCACACCCACACACGTCTGTATTGCATGTGTCAGTTATATTCAGAAATGTTAACATGAAGAAGGCAGGATGGTTTTTGGTAGTGTTAGTATTAATCTAATAATAGTTTTGATGCAATAATAGAAAACAGGGCAAAAACAGCCTGTTGACCATCACTTTGACCTTTGTTGATCTGAGCGCCCAGGCTGACGGCAGTTTCCTCAGTTTATGTGCCTGCATAAGCCAGAGTGCCGAATAAATGAAATCTGTGACCTGAAGGAGACATGAACGCACATCAAACAACTGCTTCTATAGTCATTGAGACACTTTAGAAAAAGATAAAAATGTCAAAGTCATGGTGGTTGTAAAAAAAACAACAAAAAAACAACAACAAAGGACTCGGGAGATCACAGAAGTTCAAATTAAAAATCTACCTCAGGAGAATAAATGAATGTGTGAAAGATTTCAAACTGGATCATATAACAGCCATGAAATACACTAAAATAAAAGCTAAACAGCATCTAAATGTTAACCAACATCTAAATCATTTAATTTCACTTCGCCCCATTAAGTTTAGTCCGTCTTGCTTTTGGCATTTACATTTTAAATGGAAGGTGAAGCAATTTCATTTCATGGCAAATCTTCAATGTTTCCACACTTTCCACATTTGTGTGTTCAGGCTTGGTTTGTAACGGCCGATAACTGCATCTCCTGCTGTGAAACTGACAGCCTAGATGTATGATGTGGAACAGGTCAACATCAGTGGATTAAAAGGTGGGAAACACTGCATATGAGCTCATCAGACCGCGGCCCCCAGCTGAGCTTTGATGGTTGAGCTTAAGGATGCGTTGATAGAGAGGGTGCAGCCTCACTTGGCTGAGCTGCTGTCAAGCCTTTCTGAAAGCCAGCGGAAGAAGCTGCCATGATTTCCCTCTACAGCCCCCACCGTTCCCTGCCTTCTTTTTGACAGCAGCAATGGGAGTGATGAGAGTCTGTTAGGAGTCAATGGAGAAACTCAGGAAACCCTTTCTTGCTGTTATATTACAGGGCATGTGCAGGGCTAGATGTGCCAGATAAATACAAGCACCATAGCCCTGACACAGCTCATGGCAGTTGGGTTAACCACCTGCAGATTCTCCCCTGCATTTGATATTAACAGAAACACAGAGAACAGACTTAATGTACTGGAGTGGAGTGTTTCTTGCTCAAAGACTAGTTTGTGGAACCAGGAATTAACTGCATTTGAAGGCCTTTCCCTTAACTTTGATAAAATGGAGAACTCTAACCTTTGTTTGAAAAGGTACTAAGACCCCCTCCATCACACAAACTGAGGCGTTAAAGAGTAAAGAAAGGAAGAACATTTGTAAGGCCCCTTTTACAGGTAGGAAATCCTGCACAGAGAGGCAGGAGGTGGGAGCCATATGCCAATAGCCACAGAAACTGGTAACAATGATACTACCTCAAAAAAGAAAGGTTGAATAGCAGCAGCCATTCTGCTACAACAACAAAAAGGCTGTCACCTTAGTGTACAGGTGGCAAAATGTCAAGTGTACAGTGACCAAGAAGTTTTCTACCAATTTTTCTCCCATCCCTTTGTAGAAATATCTGCTACAATCTAAGATCGCCTTTAATAATGGAGTGGTGTGTTAAGCACAGCCTTTATAAGTATGCAACCCTCCCTTCTGCATGGATAAAGCTAAGCTGCTTCACTAAAGCTTGAACTCTTTGGAGAAGAGCTGTCATGAGCTATCTTACAGCCATATTCTAGATCAAAGCACTGAAATGGGAGGAACATCAGTGAAGATTGAAGACATATATTTCTCCGCACTCCCTGTGGATTACAGTTCGCATGAGGTGCTACAGCTGCAAAGCAATCACATCTTCTCAGTGACAATCACACAAAATAAAACACCAGCAGTGAGGTGCTGCATGTGGAAATAATTGGAAGCCGTGTTTCAGCTGCAGCAGGTTTCCTCAGGGAGTAGGAATCTTTGGAAGGAGTCATTCCAGAGAACCCTTTTTATCTCCTGCAACGTACCTGTTTTTGCGGATGGGGGGTAGTTCAAAAAAGGGGAAGGAATTGGGAATGTAGTGGGAAATTTTTGTGGTTGGATCGGTACTCACAGCATTCCTGTCAGGTCATCTTAGGATGAGATGATTCTCCACTATATTATTTGTTCTGTCTTTCTATTTCATCATGTCTGCAAACCTGGACCAATTCAGAAAGCGAGCAAAGAAGAGAGCGAGAGAAGAAAGTCAGTAAGACAAGTAGTTTTTTGCTACTTGAAAGCTAAAAGCTTTTTTTTGTGACTGTTTTTCCAAAGATACAACATTGCAGAAAGCTAATGCATTGTTGGATCTTCTGTGAACAGCACAGAATTGCATCCTTCATCTCAGAAGAGAAGAAAGATGTAGTCAGTTGATCGTGCTGTGTAAGGACGGCCCTGGCTTTCCCCAGGTTAGTGGACTAATTTGTCTCATCTTCACAGGTCTTTACAGAGGAAATGGAGACACACAGTGGATGGAGGGAAGCTTTATGTTCCTTGAGGTAAGCTCTCGGGACTAAGAGTTCTGGAAATGCAGCTTTAGCAAAAGTTACCTATGAATACATTTAGACTGTGACTGTAGATATTTGCAACGCATTGCTTTCAGGAGTGCTTTCAAGTCCTTGAATAAGGTATCTAAGAGAGGTATTCACTGATGGCAAAATAAGTAATTTTTAGAATTTTTAGAACAATTTCTAGACTTTCCAGGGCAAGTTAACACTCAGAACTAAATCGCATGTGTCTGCTCTAACAAATCACTCTTTTTTTGGATGATCAAAGACTGGGTATGAGATGATTCACGAGGCTTCTACTTACAGGGATGTGATTTTATAAAACTTTAGCAAATTTCAAAAACATTAAATCCATGTAAATTAATTGTATGCTTTGTGGTCAAATTTATTATTATTTTTTAGGTATTTTCAGGTATTTCATTTTTTTTTTTATTGTGATCAGTTTTGGGGTCATTACTCCAAAGGAGTAATGTATTACATATATTACATAGGACACTTAAGAGTAATGCAGTACAGTACTTAATTACAGTTTCTCTGTACAATGACCTAAAATGCATTGTCTGATAATTACCATTTAACATTACAAACCTATTGGCTGCAGTCCCACACACCAACACAAATCCCTATCCTAATGAGAACACATATATAAGCTTTCTATTGGTATTTAAGTACAAAAACAGCTGACAACACAAAGCAAAGGTGAAAACTGGCACAAAGACACTTCAAAGCAACCACCACAGTGACTCTACTTTAGAGACCTTAACAAGTAGAAACCAGGGGTGCAACCTGATTGCTCATCAGTTTGTTGCCTGTTAACGTTCAGGGTCTGGCTGCTGAGCTGGGGTCAGCATTCACTCAGCTTTAACATCACTCTGTGTTGTTGGCTAGCTCGTCCAGCCTGATTACTCCCAGCTGTGCTCTCCTTCTGTGTCTCATTCCCTCGTTATCCCTCAGTATATTTAAGCCCTGTGTTTCTCTTTGTCAGTGTTATAGTCTCCCTCATATCGGTGTGGGTCGCCATGTGGTTTCACATATGATTTATTTGCAGTTTTCCCAGTTTAGTTTTGTTCTTTGTTTCCTTTCCAAGCCTGCAATAAAGCAGTGTTTTGAGTTCACTTTTTTTGTCTCGGTGAGTTTTGCGTTTGGGTCCTTCTCTTGCCTGCACACAGCCGAAACATGACACCATCCCTACTTCTGCTTTATTGCTTCTTCCAGTACTTTCCACACAATCACCAGCTTATTGTGCAAACACAGAGGCTTTTAGGGGATGGAGTAAATGAAGCAAGGACATACAGAATGGCGTTTTTGCCCTGAGGAGATAGGGCTTGTTTGTAGGCAAGTTATAATGAGCAAATTCTTTCATGAACAAGAAAACTTCACATCCCTTGTCATCACACTGGACAGATGTATAACTGCTTAGTAAACATTTTGTAGGTTAACCTCCAAGAATATTTATGATTTCACTAATCTATGATTGGATTTTGACTGTTACTATTTAGTTAGAAAGATATCACACAGCAATGTATATGTAAATCTAAGAGTTGTAATTTTGGTCCCTAAAGTTTTAACACCTTTTCCCTTTACACAGGCTTAATTATCTTTGGTTCTGTATACAGTTATTGGGGTTGACAAGGAGTTCTTGGCACATAAAGATGGCTGTTTCTAGGCAACAGAGTGAAACGGTTTAAACTTTACAGGGATTATAATTAGATACCCTGTCAATCAAACCATCTTTTCAGTCTAGTCACAACACAACCAGTCAAGATGACAAAGGAAATGACATGCTCAGTGGAGATCATTATCATTTTCTACTTTGGCACTAAACTCTCCATCTTTCATCTCTGATTGTGATGCATAAAAAGACAATCACATCACATGTAGTATAGTATATAATTATGCCATGATTGTAGGATTTCAGTTTAAAGTAGCATGGGGCTTCAGGCAGGAAGTTACCTGTTTTTCCTGCTTTTATTTTATAGTAATAAACACAAGTCTTAAACCATCTCTTATTTTTTCATATTTTTCCTTCCAAAGAAACAGATTTTCTTGTAATTTTTAAATTAGTCTTGAGTAATAGTCCTCAAGGCATTCTAAGTCGAAGGTTTTCTTTGGATGTTGGTTGCTTTCTCTCATTTTCAGTTGTTTTTAAAGCCACTTAGCACCACAGAGTCTAAACAGAAATCCACTTAACACTGAATCAAGCATAAAAAGGCACCGAACCTAAGAGATGAACCTGTGTTGTGTCTACACATAAGGCAATGCAATAAAAAATAGAATAAAATGATATCCAGGCATTTTGTACAAAAACACACAATTTGTTCAGTTTCTTTAGTTGAATCTATGGTACAACAGTAAAGTGTCTACAACTGTCTATTATGATTTGGGGCTTTATTTCAGCCAGCGGTGTTGAGGATCTTCTCAAAATTAATGAAATTATGAATGGAAAAAAAACAAAAGAAAAAAAAAAGTCAGATTTTGATCCACCATTCAAAGCATCTGATTGGCAACGCCTTTATTTTTTAGCATGGTGGGATCCCAAACACACTGACATTGAAGTAAACGTATACCTGGACAGAAAAACAGCAGAGAGCAGAATATAAGGCAGCCAACATCCAAAGAAGAGCTCTGAAATATACCTGGAAAACTGTTCCTGAAGACTGATTAAAGAAATTATAAGAAGAATAATTAAATATTGACTTTCAGTCTCATTAGAGCTGTACAAACTGTTGTTGCCTTATGTACTGTATTTCTACGTATATCCCATTTTTCTTGCAAAATATGAAGAAATTGAATAAAGACTTTTCCACAGTAGAATAAGATTGATTCAAGTCATCGGCCTTGATTCAAGGCCGATGTCAACTGTTTAGGTCATGCTATTTAGCAGCAGCACAAAATTACACAATGATTTGTTCTCAGATGTTTTTTTTCTATCTATCAAAGCAGACTTCTCATTACTGGCAAATACATCTGGTCTCAAAGAATGCAACAACAACTTCACTAATGATTAAAAAACTTGTAAACCAGTTCAAGAAGAATCATTATAAATATAACCCCCCAACCTCTGAGTGGAAACATAACTAACACTAGTTAAAAATGTGCATTTTGTGGCCCTAAATGACTTTGCACATGAAAATCTTGAGGACTCCTGCTGTAAAGGATTAAGAAATGCTTTAAAATCAAAACTATCACCGTTACAAGAGTTTTGTTCCCTTTAGTTGCAAACAAGGCAAACTGCAAACAACGTAATGTGCTTTTCATCCCACGTTTGATAAGATACAGATATATAAAAAATACGACAGTGTGTGTGAGTCTCTTGCTTTATAATACCAGTACTGAGGAAACATTCAAAGGCTGCTCAGCGGGATGTACTGCCATACATATGCACCGCTTGCTGTGAGGAAAACACGATTTCAGAGTAAAAAACAAAGATCAGCAAGCTCATTGTTCACCTGGTGCATATTTTTTTCTTTTTGTGCATTTGTGTGAATCACAAATCCGCTCCTTCAGTACCGATGAGACCGTGCTGGAGTGGCTGCTGTAATGATGAGAAAATGAAGAGAACATTGGGTTTATAAAAGTGCCTTTTTTGCTTTCCAAAGTAAGACATTTGGAAAAGAGGGCTTTTCATTGCAAGATCACTGCCGACATGAACATAAAACCTAGCTGAAGCAACTGCCAACATTATCAATCAATCAATCTTAGTTTTTTTTGCCTGTAGAGCACAGAAGCCATGAAAACTGAAGTGGACACATGACATAATGGGCAACAAAAATATAGGAATTAACAACTGCAAAGTCTTTTGTTAAACACGATGATATAAAGTGTGATTAGTGACACATGTAGGTGTCCCAAAGAAACCTGCCAGATTGCTGGCAGTCGCTGTGAAGTCGATTTCTAGAGCCCCAATCGCACAAGGCCTAGATACTGGTCAGTGACCCCTTGGTAACCACAGTCACTAGGGGAAAGTGTTTATTCTGAAACTTGTTGGGGAGTGGTTGCTGAAGGTTGCTGGCGGTTGCTGCCGCTAATGTCAAACTGGTTGCAAAGAGGTATGCAGCCCTAAAAAACCCATCTGAATTGCACTGTTTGCCAACAGATTGCCGTGGTCACCTCTAGTTTGTATGTGTTACGGCCCTAGCAGGGCCTCTTCCTGAAGGTGCCTGTGTGGGCGTGTCCCACCACCTCTTCTGCCTGAGGTGCCACCTTTCCCTTTTGTGCAGCTGACTCTCGTCAGTAATTAAAGGTATTTAACCCCAGGGAAAGGTGAGCTCTGGGCCAGAGTGCCATGTGAGTGGTTACAGCTAGTGAGCTGAGAGTTTGTGGTGTTTGCTGCTAGTGAGCTGCACTCTTTTTGACTTACTTTTTACTTTATTGACCAACGCTTGAGTTTTGTTTGTTTTCCTTAAATGTTGATAGCGGCTTGTCCGTCTCTTTTAGTTGAGCTACTTTAATAAAACTATTTAATTTAACCCTTTTGCCTCCTTGACTCCTTTTTTCTGACCCGGACACTTTTTGTTACTTCCCCCTCACCGCCTAGACCCCTCAGGGGAGCGTAACATATGGAAGACATTAATTTTTCTGCAGACAATTGCACACTTGTCAAGCAGTAGAGAAACAATGACAAGTGTGTCACAAACTCGAAACAGAATTTTCACCTTCAAAGCAAACGTTGGAGCCTTACACAGTATAAAAAATGGATGTATCTACTGCGACGTCATCCATGGGTTTCTGAAGTCCTGTCTTGAAGCCTGGAGATCAGCATTCAGTACGGACAGCAAAGAGGGGTGGGTCTGAATGTCAAACCACTTAGTCTTTGGGTAACGACTTATTGATAGCTGTTGAGCATGCTAAAGATAATACTCAAATATAAAACATGGTATGATTAAGATTTACTAAATTGACTTTTTCATGCAATATGACCCAAAATGGATGACTGAGCCTGTAAACTCAGCAGAAAAATATCTGCCAAGGTCAAGAAAGCTGTTTGTTTACAGACTTCTACAGGATCAGAAATCTTGGCTTATTTTTTCTGATCTGGAAGCTTTGGACATGTTTTATACTGTGTATGGCTGCATCAGTGAGGCACAACAACAAGTACGGGCAACTGCAGCAATCAGCTAATGACTAAAGCAATCTTAAGGAGGGTTTTGGTGCAGTCTTTGTAACTGATTTCATGTAGGGACAGCCAGAAACCTCCAGCAACCACTCACTGTGTTTTCTCTACAATTGCAGGTTACCGCAAAGTTGCTGATCGAACTCTAGGCCTGCGACTTAGGCCTAGCAAGATATTTATTATGAGCTATTTTTTAATTTTCAAAGTCTGGTCTAAATGGGCATTAATTTAAATGAGGAAGGAACTCAACATATCTTTAAATCGTTTCATTTTAGATCTTCAGCTGACTATCAAAAAATAATCCGCAACTACTCTGATAATTGTTCATTTGTTATTTTCTAACTGTCTGTCCTTGGAACTTGACATGTCAGGAAAGGATTGAGGAAATTTGGCAAACTTGGGCTCAAAGATGAATTGTTTACATTTTGTTGGTCACTGCGACCAAATGTCATTCTTAGTAGTATGAAGGCAGTGTGCCAGGAGGGAATTTCATTACGTCTGGCACAAACAACAACTTCATCCTCACAAAACACATTTTTGGACATTACTTATTCATGTGGTAATTATGTAAAAAGAGAAAGCCTGATAGGATAAAATGCTGAAGTGATTATATTTCAGATGCAAGGCCAAAGGTCATCTTCCATGTGGCATCAAAATGGTCACAAAAAAATATATCTTTCTGGTGATTATTCAGTACCCTACCTCAGGAACAGAAGGAGAGATTGTGGCCATATTTCCCATTTAGTTGGATACTAAATTCCTGGCACTGACCTCAGGTGCCCACCTTGAATCTGCAATGATTTTATACATCTCTGCCTGCTTACAGCAAACATGAATCAGCCAGATAAGATACAATTTCTTACTCGTGAAACATAAATACACATAATACTTTTATTACATGACTTTGGAGACATGGTGGATATATTTGATAACAGATGTTGAAGCTGCTGTCAGCAGCAAAAAAGGAAAACCACAGATAATGAAGGAGGACATCAAGGGGTTTATATTACAGAAGAGGATGTAAAGAATAGGGTGGGATGGACGCAGATGATTTGGGGTGGCGACCCCTAATGAGAGCAGCAAAAAGAAGACTTTAAAGTCATCATAACATCTATTATACAAGTCTAGACAGTCGCAGAGGTAAACTGAGACTTGACTGATCCAACAATAAGGTGTGCAATTCATGTCTCATTAGAACTTCAAGATTTTTGAGCTTTGTCTTCTTTTTTATTAGTAAAATAACTGTCAGAATGCATGAAGGAAAAATGACTCATGCTGCAGCCCTACTGTGGATTTAGAAATGTCATGTATTGTCATAAGAGGAGTAGCATTATAAGAATAAATAATTAATACAATATATATTTATAATTTTACATGCAACGTTCAGGAAAATTTAAAGAACACATTTACAGGGAGAGGTGTACTTGTTTATTCTGTTCACACCTTGTTTTCCCTGTCACACAGTATTGCCACACTGAAAGTTAGTTTTCCTTCTCTGCACTATTGCCCCCGATTGTGGAGTTTTAGCCAGGGGATTTGTCACATCAGTTCATAGGGTCTGACCAAACAGCACTAAACAAGCTTTATGCTTTAACAGCAACCGCTCTGTTTCCTCGCTGCTGCCTGTCCGAATTCATGCCTTTCTTTTCATCACCCTCGTCTCTCCATCAACATCACTTCCCTTTGCAGTGTTTTTGGAACATCCGCGTCCTCGTCTAGCTCATTCTCACCTCCCTTTCAGTTTCCGTCTTTTCATCAGGTCCATTTTTGGCCTTCTATCGCTCCTTTTATTTTGAGCAGAAGTGGAAAAAATGTTGAGTGAAAGAAAACCAGAGAGAGAGAGACAGCCAGTAACAAAAACAGAACGAGCTGAGCAAGGTCAGACTGTACCGTTGCTGTTAAGAATCTCGTCTTCTTTATCTGTTTTTTTCAGTTCAGTCTTGTTTTTACATTGAGTTTGAAATTGAGTAACACTGGGTTTGAAATGTATGTATAAGCCTGAGATTCACTCTGCTTTTTACCCCTCTTGTGTAAACCTGGACAAACCCTTCTTAATTACAGCATTCTAGCTCCTGTGTGTTATGTGCTATTTTCTGTACAGTGATTAATGGTGTTGAAGCTGCATGCAATCCTGCATTTTTGCACTGTCTATTTTTTTCCTTTAAAAGAAAACACCTCCTTTATCTCACACAGATATTTTCCTGCTGCAAGTGATCAACCAGTAAATTTAGGCTCATCATGTTGGTCACAGCTGGAGGAGCACTGACATGTGCATTGTCTTGGTCCAGTCTGTGTACGGAAGAAAAATGATGGGATAATTTCAGTAAGGTCACGACAGCGATCTTTAGACGTCAGTGAACCGGAGCCTTTTTGGTGTAAAACTGCCTGAACAGGAAATTATCAAATTCACATGTCTGCCATGGCTTTGGTGGATTAAGCTCCTAAAACATGAACTACAACCAATAAAAGCCAAAATGCTTCAGGCAAAAGTCCTTTTCTGAAAAAAATGTTTTATATATGGTGGCTTGATCTGGGAGGTTGAGTTTCTCCCCTTGCCCTGGCCTCTTTTTCAGCAGTGACTGTGCCTGTGAATAATTCATAGTGAGGGACTCTAGTGAATGAGAGCGTGCAGAGAAGCAATATCAACACTGTCTTAACCTTGGGCTGGCAGCCACAGGTTTCTGTTGAGGTGAGATTCAATTAGACGAGGAGAGTAGTGTCTTATCCTTCACTTTATTTCCTCCTCACTGCAGCTCGCTGGAGCGCAGAAAGCTAAAGAGGTTCGTAGAACTCGCAAATGCTTGATAATATATAATGAGGAAGTTTAGAAAATCATTACATTATTAAAAGCGACATGTAAATGTGGACTCGTCTAGATAATTTACAGTATGATTGATTTAACCGCCGGCTTTGCTATAGTATTAAAAATAGTGTTAATTATCATTCTGACTAGAGTGAAATATGTGAATTCTTCCATACAATGATTAGTGCAGAAGAAAAATGAAAGAAAAAAAATGTACTTAGCCTCAGGCAAAAATTATTACTGTTTCAAAATTATATTTTGGTCAAATTTAGGATTTAAAACGTCTTATAATTTTTTTAAAATTGGTCTTGAGCACCACTTTTTTTTGCTTTCTGAAGGTCTTTCAAAGTTTTTCTTTGGAGATTGGTTGCTTTTCCATTTTCAGTCCAGTCTGTTTACCTGACTATTTTCAGAGGAATTCATTTATTTTTGAATGTATAAATCATTCAAGCATAAAAAGGCACCAAATTCAAGGGATGAACCAGTGATTTGTCTACACATAACAGACAACTTAGCAAAGAACCAATTTTAAATTATCTTTAGGCACTGTTGCAAAAACACATAATTTCCCATTTCTTCAGTTTATCTAGGGAAAATATACCCCAACATTTGCACCAACAAGGTGATTCCCAAAGAGCTATTAGCCAACACCTGGGCATATGTCAACATGATGTGCAGTGTGCCATTAAGAAATCTGAGGAAACTTGACAAATGGAGAATGAAAGATGAGTGGCTGGTTTACACAAACTATTTACACAGATGAACAGTAACGGTCTCAAAGACCTGATACATGAGCTGAGAGATGCATCTGGATCTTTGTTTGATCCACCTACTATTCAGTAAAGCATCATCAGAAATGGTCTCAGTGAACAAGCCATTTTTAAGAAAAGGAAATAGATATACATATAGTCAGAGATATACCAGATCACACAAGAACTGGACTGAATATCAGTAGCAACAGGTCTAATGAATCCAAATTATATGATGAATTCAAGTGCGATAGCTTTGGTTGAAACTGTTATTAATATGTACAGGGGAGGTCAGAAGAGAGGTGCAACAGTAGAGGTAGAGGTTGAACAGCGAGTGTGTGCAGCCATTTGTAAAATATGGTGGAGGCTCCGTTATGTTTGGGACTGTATTTCTTCTTGGGAATGTAATAAAAAAAAGATTTTGATTCAATATTCAGTACCACTTGGAAACGATCTAATCTGCAACATCTTCATTTTTCAGCATGACAGTGATCCCATACACTGTCAATGTAGTATGATTGGTTAGAAAAACACACAATAGAACACCAGCAGTCATGGATTGGCCTCCCCAGAGCCTGGACTTTAACATTACTGAAACAATGTGGGATCATCTTGGCAGAGAACAATAAAAGGCTAAAGGTGGTCGAACTAAATATTGACTTTCCAGCTTATTCAAATTGAAGAAACAGTCTTTTTCTTATATAATGTTTTAATGTCTGTTATCAATTACCTGGCTTGAGACTTTTGCACAGCACTTTAAAAATTGTAATGTTCAAAAAGGCAGAATGAATTTAACAGTCCGATAAATAATAAGGATTTTGACAACCTCGGGACATTTTTCATCGCCTTTATTCAGTTCTTGTTCATATTCTTTAATTTGTTCTTATAATTTTGGGAGATGTGGTTATATGCCATCTTACTAAAAGCAATATACCCCATTCACCTTTAGAATTAGAAATTGAGCATTTCTTTTCAGAGGTTAAAATATAAAACTACAGACTGAAAAGTAATTAGAAGTTTTCCCCCAGTAAAACCACAGTGTGAGACTTAGTCTGAGGAAAGCTTCAGCTCTCAGGAGAGACTTGGGTAACAGAGAAGTGAAAGGCATTGATGAGAAACCCTTTTGGAATCCTGCTGATCAATTATGATCAATTTGTGCCAAGACCAACTAAAACGTGGTACCTTACTGATTACTGATTGCACTTTAAGGCACCCATAATTAGACTTCAAACTGAAGGGACATAAAAGACTGGGTTGTTTTGTGTCCTCTGTTGTGTATGTATTGAGGTAGAAAGGTTTGGGTCCTATATGCTCAGATTAGATGCCAGTCTTTCAGATTTTCTTTTTTCAGTTGTTGCAGGCCTAATGAGACAAATAAGAAGGATCTTGAAATTTGTCTTA
This sequence comes from Simochromis diagramma, assembly GCF_900408965.1. Classification (NCBI taxonomy): domain Eukaryota; kingdom Metazoa; phylum Chordata; class Actinopteri; order Cichliformes; family Cichlidae; genus Simochromis; species Simochromis diagramma. The sequence goes on from NW_024387030.1 coordinate 11,045,596, forward strand.
ATGGTTGAACTTAGTTTTTAGCAACAGCTCGTGATTTTAGAGTCATGAAAAGCTCTGAATGAACGTCTTATTCCAGATTGCCTTCATTTTATTTTATGGTTTTTCTTCAGCATCCCTCCTGCTGACTTTATCGATGCTGTTACCCAGGAGGGATCAGGATGAGTGGCAGCTGCTTGGCCTTGAACTTGATCAGGTAACAGTGAGCAGTGCAGCAAACAGTCAAAGGAGCTTGCAAAGAAAAGCGTCTGGACTTCTTTAAGTTGCTTGAAGATGTTTCACCTCTCATCCGAGAAGCTTCTTCAGTTCTAAGGTCAAATGGTGGAGAGTCCCAGATTTAAAACCTAGTGGGAGAATATCCCCCCACAGAGGGACAAAAGGACCCCCTGATGATCCCCTAATCGCCTGAGCCAAGGTGTAAAAGCAGGTGTGGGTCCCAATCAGCCAGGGTTTCGGGTGAGCTCATTGTGAAACCTGGCCCCACCTTATCATGCGAATTCCTGAGGTCAGATGGCCCAGGATGTGAGTGGGCGTTAAGGCGTCTGGGGAGGGAACTCAAAACTGGATTATAGATGGCAGAAAGTTGGTGTCGTAAACCACCGCCTCTGTTCAAAGATGGTCGCTCACAGTGGACATAGATGGCTTCTTTCAAACCATCTGTCCTCTCTGTCCAAAATGTGAACATTGGCATCCTCGAAAGAGTGACCTTTATCCTTAAGATGCAGATGGACTGCTGAGTCTTGTCCTGTGGAGGTGGCTCTTCTATGTTGTGCCATGCAAACACATTGGTGTACATGTCTTTTTGCAAGGCAAAATAAGAACTACAATAAATCATTGTGCCTTTAAATATACATAGCTTCACATGCCCGAGGCTTCTTCTGCCAGCATTATGGATTTTGTCAGAAAGAAAATCTTTATTCAATAGTCTGTGTTAGAAAATGTGTCAGATTATTTGAGATGAGTCACACAGGGGAAAGGCTGAAGAGATTCTGCTCTTTAGGTATCATAGGAGACTATTGTTGTGTTAGCTCAGATCTTTTCCTCTGTCTGGCTGTTTTCCTCCTACTCCACTCTCTATGCGTGCCAAAGAAAAGGATGCTGGTTACTAATGGATAGAAGCAGAAGACGAGATCTGTGTGTGTGTGTGTGTGTGTGTGTGTGTGTGTGTACTATAACAACCAAATTAATCTCTATATGTGGCACGTGAATGGACTTCACTTTTCTAAACCAAAAGCACAACTAGGGGCTTTCCAGCTAAAAGGAGTTGAGTGATTGCATCGAGAGGCATAAAAAGCTTTAATATATTCACCAATAAAGAAAGCGATGTTGACCTGCTGCCATGCATGAATAGTAAAATGGAGGATGAGTGAATATTTGCAGTGAAGAGTTGGGTTTCACCTGCATCTGTGGCAAATAGAAATGATGGTTTCAGTCAGTGAGCATTGTGGGCTATTTAACTATTCTGTATGTCAGTTCTGGTATTTGTTTATCCCGGTGCCTGCGGCTATCAACTCTCATCAGCACCTGCACAATTTTGCTTTCTGCCACGTGTCACAGATTGGTCTTGTTTAACCTTCAATCAACTTGTGACGAGCGCCTCGATATGGAGCGAGTTTTAGGCTTTTAGAAACACAGGCTTAAGAAATAAATGGGCAAATGTGAGCTTTCGCCTGTCTAAAAAATGTCACAATAGCTTTTTAAACACATCATGTAGCAAACTCATTGCAGAGTTACTGAGGATTTAAACCAGACGGACCAATTAGCAGCAAAGCTGAAAGTGATGAAAGAACTGACTGTGTGCTTGAGCATGCTCAGGGAATCAGTTTGTTAACTTGGAGCCAGTGAAGCATTAAATCACTGCTAACAGAACATCGGTTTGTGTTGTGGCTCAGTGCGTTCACTTTTTACTTCAGAGCTCAAGCGGAGCAGCACAAAAGCAGCTTTCTTCATTAAAGATTTGCACTTTAATAACCCCTCTGTGTCTGGGCCATTTTCGGTTGTCGCACATTAGTTTTCTTTCAGGCTAGAAAGGTGTTATACTTGTTATATCTTGATGATGCAAGGCCACGGCAAGGTGCGACACGCCTCGAAAGACAGCATCATTCTCCCGTTACCATGGTGACAAGACAGCAATAACTAGTACCAGGAGCAGGTGGCAACAAGTCATTCCTCTCCAATTGCTGTTTTCCCTTCATTCTCTTGCTCCTCTCTGGTGCCTCAATCGTCGTCCTCTGCTTGTAAACTCATCCTTCTGGTCCATCAGGATCTTCCACAGCCTTAATGATTGATAATGAGAGGCTTCTGTTGCTATGGTGATAAAGGTAACACTAATTAATTTAGTTAACATGTCTACACACTGGCTCACGTCTGAGCAGATGGCAAATTCCAAAAATATCCTCGCTAAGTTTCGGCCTCCTGCAGACCACAGTTGGTGTTTATGGGTTTATAATATGTCAGATAACTGCTGTTTATGTAGCCACAACAATTTGTTGCATCGATGCATCAATACAGGGATGCTGTTACGTAATTCTAACATGCAAGAAATATGTAGACTACCAGTGTTTAAAGGTTCTCGTTCTGGCTTATGTGGCTGGAAGTTAAATAATGCAGCATGCTACTTTGTTGCATCTCATGCATTGGAATCTTTTGATGGACTGAATTAAGTGTACATGGTATATCTGAAATGTATGAGGGTTCTTTAAGAAAAAGTTTGGAGACTAAGGGAAATATTGCAAAAAAAATTGAAGATAGTTGGCTTTCCACTTGGGGTTGAATGAACAGTGTGATGAGAGAGGCTGAAAGAGAAATGAGAAAAGCTTTCACTTTATATATATATGTACAAAAATAGTCTAATCACACTCGTTTCTGCAGAGAGGAAAGTTGATGTAACACTGGTGCAAGACAGTTGTATGAAGAATGCACATTATGTCCCTCAGGAATAGTGGACGATTGAGTAAGATGGAGACGGCCTAACCATTAAGATGACGATTAATGAGTCTAGCTTAAAGTGGAGTCAGGAAGAAGGAAGGAATATCTTTTGAGCCATCCTGTAGGATCCTTGCAACTAATATATAACAGGTAAATGACCCCCTGCCTTTAAACAACCATTGATTTGCCAGAGAACAGTTTTTGGATGGTTTTCAATATCATCAACTCTATGAGTTTGCTATCACTTGACTCTTTAATATCTGATTTATGGAGCTCCTATTAAAGCTAGATGGTTTCTGTAACCTTTTTCCTATTTGAAATTCTGGGGTAGGTTTTGCACATGCTTAAAAGCAAAAACTGAAAGTGTTTGAAGTTCTGCCAACACTCCCAAGGGCGAGGCTATAGAGCAGTTAGCCCGTGTAGTGCCAGGAAAATGCACGGTGTGCTGCCAGTCAGCGGGAGACAGATCGTCTCTACACCACCTTTCATGTAATTGGTATATTTGAAAAAGAGAAATGCACTCTCCATTTCCACCAGCTACCTCAGATTCCTGCAGGGGCACTCTGCAGAAAGCATAGTTTTTCCTCCTTGGTTCGCTGAGAAAAATAAAGCAATGAAGTACACCTGGACCATGGTGTATTAAAATGTACAGTTTTGCAGGTTGTGAGGCTTATGCAAGTTTTGACAATATAATACATAGGTACAAAGGGGTAATCTATGCATTGCTCTATATATCATAGCTTTTTATTTCTCCACACTAATTGCACAGGTTGCCAGGACATTTTCAGATACCACTGTTGATCCTAAAACTACAAGACTCCTTAAATTGATTTGATATTTATGTGACAAAATAAACATCAGATCTCATTCTGCTGAAGCCACACCTGCATAGGTAGTTGGCAGCATTTACCTTCTTTAAAATGCACAAAAGCAATAGTAACTTGGAGTCTTATTTGGGTTACTGAAAATGATATATGACGTCTAAAAACATGCAAATGCAAAAGGACACACTGGTGGTCCTTTCGCAACGGTGTTTTGAACCCATGAGTACAGCAGCACTTGCTGAGCTACCTAAGGGCTTCATTGAGGGAGATACAAGATTCCCAAGTTTATCTAGTGGCACCCATGCCGAAAAGAGAAGAAAAGAAATGAGGAGCCAAGCCACTGAGGTGAGCGTCTGATTTTTATCTTTCACCTTTTGCCTTGCAAATCCAATTAAATAAGCCACTCATCCCCAGAGGCAAGATGCAGGTCGCTCCTTTGTGAGTCATCACTGTGGTATATGGGGAAGTTTGGAAGGCAGAGAAGAGAATTAGCCAAGTTATCACACACACATCTAGTCACTCCCCCGCCAGCCTGCCATACAGTGACAAGTTGGCCAAAGCTGTCATAATGACAGAGTCCAGCAAACATGGAGCATTAAAAAACCCACAAAAAACATAACAGTGACAACCAGAAATCGACTTTAAATGAAAACACATTATGTATCAAATACTTGGACTCTAATTTCCTGATGTGACAAGGTGCTGCATAGTCTGCAGTTCAATTGGTTCATCGTGTACACAGAGTTATTTGCACAGAGTTACTGCATGATAATAAGGAAAATTTAATTAGAACGCCTCTAATATTAGTAAAATTGTCATTTTGTAGCAATATCCAAACAAGAATAGCACCTGTTCATTATACCTTTAGACATTTGGTTTAATCAATACAAAGAAACTAAATGGAAACATTTAATTTTGCATTTTTGAGCCTTGATTTAGAATTATTAAATATAAATAAAACAGCACAGATATTTCCGATTAGCTAACGCTCCTGCTCCCAACACAGAATACTGCATTTTTATACTCAAACAAAGGACATGTTTTAGCATATAAGCTGTGATTAATTTCAGCATTATACTATGGTAATAGTGTGTTAATATGTAAAAACAACTAAACTTACATTATCTTATTATTGCAATGTTACTAACACATCAGTGTGACTGGGTTAGAAATGTTTATTTCTAAATATCACACAGAAATGACCATTTAATTGCTCAAGGGTTACCATATACTACTAAGTGGTTTGTAAATTTTAGTCTAATAGCACCAAACTAAAAACCAAGGTTGGCTATTACTTGGTTATTGGTTTGTTAATAATATAGTAATTAATTTTTATTACATAGTCATTGCCTCATTAATTTTATCTCACTATTACCAAGCATATAGCACCATTATTGTGTCATTTATTTGTAGTTTCTAGGTAAAAATGTACATCCCTCACATTTCCTCCACTCAGTTTTCATTGTTACTTGTTGTATGTTTACACCATCACTTACAGGCTGTAATCCAACAGGGGACCAGATGTTATATTAAGAAGTAATATTACATCATTTACATGTTAAGAACAACTATGTATGTGTATGCACTATATACTATATGTAAAAGATCAATATATAGTATGTAGAATGGCAGGTCTACTGTACTGCAATAGGTTTGTAATTGAGCTCACTTGACTCCCACCTGGTTGGATCTCCAGCCTAATGATCCATTATGTCAAAAGAGCCGCCTGAAAGACATCAGACAAGAAAGAAGTGGGCAGTCACATGTGTTATTACCCAGGCAACTGTGTTTAGAGTTTATAATTCAACATTCATTTCTTTCAAAGTGTGCCATCTGAGAGTTTGAATGAAAAGATCTGTATCAAAACCTGAACGAGGACTTCTTTAATCAGATTTTAGACTCTGTTGATGGACTTTTCTTCATTTTGTGTCTGCGTGCTGAGAATTCAGATTAAATCATTTCGGCCTTGAGTGGATTTTAAATTAAATGATCTACACTCGCTCTAAACTGCGCTGCTGTGACACGTAATAATTCCTCATCTATGTGGTTTGGAGACGGGAAAGCTCTCAGTGTGGGACTAAACTTCACGGAGATTAGAAATAAGACCCTCATATTACGTGGCTCATGAAAAATACTCTTTTCCCTGTAGATGCATAATTATTAGAATTAAGACTTGACTGCAGTGAAATTCAAACTTTCCCTGTCCAAACACAGACTAGGACTACACTTTGGATATCAAGATGAATTATTAAAGACGGGAGCTATAAAAAGCCATAGAAACCAGAAAATATTAAGCTTTTTAAAATACCTTTGACATATTGTTGTACGAGCATGGTAGCATGCTAATGTTAGCATAAAACAGAAAACACCATCCTGCAAACGTCTAAATCACAGAGCACACATTCAGATCCTCAGATCCATAATGTTTAATCTTAAGTTAGAGCACCCAGCAGCAGATCAGATACCAGATGAGATCAGGGTTGGGGGGGAAAAAAAACCCTCCTTGAAATCAATGGAAAACTCCTTCACTTTAATAAAGCACGTACAAGCCCGAGACATTTCATTAGAAGCTGCAACTGATGTGAATCTGGTTGGCCGATGTTTTGAAGGAAATCGCACCTCTGCTGTAATGTTAACCTGGCCTCGTTGGAGGTTTGAAAATAAACACAGCATCTGAACTGAAGCGCGGGATATGAGACTGGAGACCTCTCACAGATTCTATCAGATGTGAGGAGAGTTATCAATTTCTTCATCACACTTACCTGTGTCAGAGTGCTGTTTGCAGTATGATTATGTCCTTGTTTCAGGTATGATTGGGTGTAAGAAGAAACGACAGATTACCATCTTCCAATTGTGAAACATGGACTTCTTGCTTATTTGCATTCATGTATGTATCTCTTGTGCTTTCATCGTCTAGACACAAACCCACACATATTTGAAACCAGAAACATCTGCTCAAGATTATATTTTTATTTAAAAAAAAAGATGGCTTTCCCCTTGTTGTTAGTCATTTTTGGTTTCTTTCTCTTCATTTTATCCTGAACAGGATACTGGTTGCATCTCATAGCCTACTTGTGCATGTAGAGAGATAAACACTGAAGATAATTAGAAAGACAGAGCTGTCGAATACCCCTGATGGTTCCTTGGCCACCATTTTCAAGACCTTTATTGCTTATCTAATAATCTCAGAGAGGGGAAACTCATAATTAGGCCCTCAGACTAAGTCATATACTGCATGGGAAGGAAAATACCATTCCCTGCCCTTGGGAAGGATAAGGGAAGATTATGGACAGCAATAAGTGGACTAAGAATAGAACGACACATTATTATGTATGACAGGTAGGCACTGTGTATGGAAAGTCAATCAATATAATTTGAAAATGGGGAAAGGGTTCCTCCCTTAGGCAGCATAAAAGGAGGAGAATAACTAAGCACATTTTCTCAATACTGCGCTTAACTACAAATTTGAAGTACTTTGGTGGATATTTCTCTTTTATCACGCTTTACTGCATATCCCAAGTCCTTATAGGGATAATGATTGATACACACACACCTATCTATCTATCTATCTATCTATCTATCTATCTATCTATCTATCTATCTATCTATCTATCTATCTATCTATCTATCTATCTATCTATCATATTATTTCCATATTTCTTTAAGATATGTAAAAATTATGACATTGAACTTCTGTTCTCTCAACAGTGCAATTTTTTTGACGTTTGGATAAAGTATAGTGCAATATTCTTCCATCAGTGTCCTCTGGCTTGCTTTCAAAATACGTTGTGACTGATTGTTTGCTTTTTTGCTTTTTATCTCGTTTGCATCGTGTGTTTTTCTTTGTATGTGAGGTTGATTTTCAGACCTGGTGAAATGAAAATAACATTTATTCTTGTTCTTACATTTTTTTTCCCCTTTTGTGCAGTAGAAATTTCACATTGTGTTGTTCCTTCATATTATTTGGCTAAAAGTAATGTTCAGCCCAAATGTCATAAGGAGTTCTGTATAAAAGCTCTTGCAATAAATGCTTTATTATATTTAGCAAAATAAATCTGTGGTTAACACGAGTATTAATATTAAATAAGTCTACTATAATAAAATTAATAATTAACACCAAAATTGGACATTTCAGATATACCCTTACTTTTAATATTTCAAATACACGGCCTAGTTATGTACCTAAGCCTTAACTGTTTCTCCCTGTCTGTGGGGCTCGTGCGTAATGGATACCTTTGAGAGAAGACGTATATACTTCAGGTGTGTCCAATTTCCAAAAATAAAGATGAAGAATCATGTGTACAAGAATCATGTGTCTCCATCACCCTTGAATAATTTATTATTGCGTGAAAAACAAACAAGATATCCGTAGACATAGGTTCGTTTGTTTTCTTTCTTGTTTTCTTCCTTTGTTTTAAATGAATCGCAGAGACCTCATTCATCGCTTGACATAAAGTTAGACATTTGCAAACTAAAGTCAGCCAGCCAGCTAATGTGACTACTGTACAACTATTGCACTTCTCTCCCACGGGGTCAGATTGGTGCACGCATTCTCCCTCAGAAGGTGGGAGGAGCATGCAGCACTGGGACGCTTCACGATGCAGCAGTCCCGTCAAAACCTTCAGGTCCACCTTCAACAGCCAGACCACGAGTACACCTGTGGTATCACTTTCATTAGCACGTTGCTTGGATTAAAGGAAAGAAAGCAGAAAAAAGCAAACCTGTGAAATATGGTCGAAGTCACTTGGGAGCAGAACGACTGGGCGACATAGGTAAGGCAGTTCATTTAAGTCAGAGGTTTTTGTTTTTTATTAAAAAGAAAAGAAAAGATGAAGATTGTGTTTAAATGAATGTCTTTTCTCATTTTCTGCGTGCTCGTGCGTAATGGATACCTTTGGGAGAAGACGCATACGGTTCAGGTGCGTCAGTTTCCAAAAATAAACAGGAAAACAGTAAATCACCCCCAAATATATATATGCATATGCATTTATATTTATATTTAAAGTCAAGCTCAGTGTATTTAAAAAAAAAAAAAAATCCCGTAACTAAAAATCTAAAAGCGCTATGTAGATCTTTTTGTGTAGAATCCTCTTAATTGTGAACGAATCTTAACGTGGTTTTCTTTTTTCAAAAATCAACTTTTAACTAGTGTCCTTTTTCTAGATGGAAGATGTCGCTTCTCCACGAAGCGAGGGCTCTTTATATCAGCTGCTTTGTATTTTGCAGGACAAAAGGGGTCTTCCTCGAAATTACGATGCATCTCACAGCTGTGGTCTTAATTCTCTCCGTGACAAACATCGTCAAAGGTAATCTTAGATTTCGATCAGCCGAGACAGCTGACAGCGACACAAAGAGATTTGAGTCAGTTCATGAAAAAAGAAAAAAGAAACAACCCCAACTCCTTTTCTCCCTGCGTGGAAATAGAAGACCAGGGATTTAATATTTTATTGTTGTGAATCTTTCGTGTGTGTTTTTTTATTGTGATGCCAACATGCTGATGTCTTCCTTTCTCAAAGGTTGGGAATGCAGCGCAGGGTGCAGCACAGAAAATGGGTTTTGTGAGAAGCCAGGGAAGTGCAGGTACTGAACGACCTCAGATTTCTGTGTAGATTCTATTTTACCTCAGTTCTCCTGAGGTAAAATAGAATGGCAAAATGGCTTTTGGAGAAATACAATAACAATCCAGCCAAGTGAATCTCTGTTTTTGGCGCTTGTATTATGTGTAAGTCAGCTGCCAAGTCTGTTCTTTGTTTAAACAGTAAAAAGCATTGTTATCCCGACAGATAATTTAAAAGGTTTCCTCATGTTTTTGTTTCTGGCAAAACCTTCTGAATCTACTCTTTAGCCAAAATGACTGTACCCTGTTGCTGTGGGTATTTAGAAAGATTAACCAATTACAGCAATCGTAAATCGCAGCATTTGATGTCACTTTAATTGTAAAAACATGCAGATAATATCGGACCAAGAGCAGGACTGCGAAGCTCATTGGGTGGTGTATTAATAGTTTAGATTTAATGCCTTTATTTAACCTCATTCAGGTGCAAACCAGGGTGGCAAGGAGACAACTGTGACCACTGTGTGCCCTTCCCTGGCTGTCTGCACGGCACATGTGAGAAGGCATGGCAGTGTATCTGTGAGGAGGGCTGGGTGGGCAGCCTGTGTGACCAAGGTAAGTGTCATTAGGCTCCCCAGGCACTCCTATCTCAATCTGCCCCCAATACTGATATACAAGAGGTCAGGGTGAGTCACAGAGCTCTAGAGATACATGGGTCCAGAGAGATCAGACTGGTCTCTATAATATAGTTAACTGTATTTTTCCCAAGAGCATAAATAATCTGACTATGGAAATCTGCCAACAACAAGGAAAGCTGAAACCCCTAATAAAACTGCCAACATCCTCATGATAAACTACCTTCCCCTCCACTTGTGCCATTGAATAACGCATGCATTATTAATTTATGAAAATACCCCGATGAAAATGTTATTGTTAAAGTCACATTAACATTTAATTAGATGCCCTATTTTCGTTTAAGGATTTTGATTATAATCATAGTATCTATAGTGGCCATTATCACACAAAAGGACTTGGAGACCCTGGAGCAAAGGAAGAAACAAAGGAAGAAACAAAGGAAGAAACAAAGGAAGAAGAAGAGAGATTTTTTTCTGGCTTCCAGCTCAGTGTGACCTCTTTATCAGCACGCATAGTGCATCTTTTATTCTGTTGGAGCATATGAGCCACTTGCCTGTGTAACGCAGTTGGTTATGTTCTCAGTTTTGTTCTTGGTGACAAGATGCTGTGGTGGGGACTGTAGTGTGAGAGTGGAAACAAAGACGAGAGGAAAAATCAGCCACAGAGACACAGGGAGAGAGAGAGAACCCACAAGATCTAAAAACAGCATACTTATTAGTATTTTTTTTCCTTTCTCTTTTTACCACAGATATTCGCTTGTGTTCATCCAGGCCTTGTGCTATTAATGCCACTTGCATAGAGACCGGAGAGGGACGATACCTGTGTGTCTGCCCCCCTGGCTTCTCTGGAGAAAACTGCCACCGGAGGAGAGGACTTTGTCTTACAAATGGGTACAAAAAACTTTTATTTGAGTTCATAAGCAGGGGAATACTTATTTTCAGTCTTATCCCCTATGGTCCCTCAAATGTTTTATGGTTATTTTTTCCTAATTGCTCTATTGCTATTTAGTATGCGTGCAGGTAGGTATATCAGCCCTCAGACTATACTATACAATGTACAATACTATACAATAGAGCAACAAATCGTAAACATAACATAACAGTCACACCTTTTACCTCCTCGGCTGTAAAAGGGTGATGGGATATTATTATCACAACACTGGCTGGGTAGGTGAACATGTCAACTCTAGAACGAGGCGACATAGGATTTTCAAATTCGTACCACAAGTGCATCTAGTAGGAGCCTGAGGGGAAGCACCGGCGGCCGCCAGTATTTTTATATCTGTCAGAAGTGTCATGGGAACGGGTTTGCGGTGAACAGAGTGTGGCTCTAGATGCAGGACTCAGCAGATTATCGTAACTCAAAATCACAGCTTCATTTTAACGCTGACAAAAGGGCAAAAGAAACAAAAAACACAAAATGAGCTAAGCAGGAATAAACTGACTTGAGGCTACACAGGCAGACAACGAGTCACACACCATGAGGGAGGCAGTGAGTGGAAACACCTGGGGGAACACAGCTGAATAGAATCTAACTGACGAGACGGGGGATGCAAAACATGACGCGGGTGAGATGAAGGACTGTCGAGATAAAACAGGAAGTGATAAACAGAGAGACCGGGACTAACTTGCCAGAACAAACAGGGAAACCAGACAACAATGGAGTCAAAACACTGAGGGACCAGAGAGACACGGGGACATGACTGGGAAAACAGAAAGGAAAAATAGAGAAACCTAAAAATCCCCAAACTTAAAAGCCCTGGTTCAAAACCCAGGAACCGTGACAAAAAATGGCTTATTTGCAAACACTGGCTGTATATAATAGATCATCATAACCTTTTTGAAGCCTTGCCTTTAGCTTTCGGCTATTGCCAGCTTGTTTTTTTTAAACCAGATGTGATTAGCAAGAGGTGGAACAAACTGCACACTCATACATTAAATGACTTGCCAATCAAAAGAGAGCCACAGACTAAAGCTTGCACTGATTTATCATCAGTTCCACTTTAAATGGGAACATAATGTACAACTTAAAGTTTATGCTGGACTAAATAACACTTGAAAATATTGATTAACACTATGAATCCATAAGAAAAGTATTTACTCAGGGCCATGAATAAAGTCAGTCCTTGACTTATATGCAATCAGAGCACTTCTTCCAATCAGAGCAACTGGCCCTCTTGAAGAGTAGAGATAATGCATATTGTGTTGGCTTAAGTTTAAGATCTAGATGCTATGCCCATATTCTGTATCAAATGTCCTTCTCCACTAACTTTAAACTGTTGGTCGCTAACACGGTCAGCCATGAAGTAAATTGCAGCCAAATACCCCAGTGTCACATTCATACCATGCTTTGTACTCATTTGATCTTTGTTGTTTTTTTGCATGATGGAATCACGCTTTACTTTCAACCAGCAATTGTAAAACACTGCAATGTGTAAGATGATGAGGCTCACTTAGCCAAAACAAACACAAAATATGGCTTTGGGCAAACAATTCCCCTTCATGTCAAATCCAAGACAGCTCGGTTGTATAAAGAAAGAATTTCAGTAAATTTGTAGCCCTGCAGCTATGTTTATTGTGCTCCTCCCTATAGTAGCTGACTGTGTGTACCAGGGCAGCATCATAAGCTGCATCCCACTTCAGAGGCTTCATCCTTTAAAGTCAAATTTTCAAGATCAAATACACCATAATTGCTTGTCACATTTCGGATACTCCATCACTCAAAATGTGACCAGTAATCCGCTCGTCCTTGGCAGCTGGAGAACACAACTGATGTGCACTTAACATCCGTCTGTATCAAAGATGAATTTCAAGGCCTTTGGCAGATCGTTCAGAAATATCATATTACCGTAGCACAAGGGTCATCACTCGTTGATATGATTGTTCCAAAGGCCTAAATATTTGGACAGTTACATTTTGATGTTTTGTTGTGCGCTCTTCAGCACCATAAATTTAAAATAAAACGACTGATCTGATTCATTAATCTCTTAAGTCTGAGCTTTCATTTCAATGGATTTATTTCACTGTCTGTGAGTGTGTGTTGTCTCAGTGTTAGTCCAAGCACAACAGAGCTCACGCGGGGCTCCCAGCTGATTGCGAGTTGACTTTTAGATTTAGGTGGAGTTGAATGTCAATATACAAAGAGGGGAAGAGGCGGGGGTCAAAAAGATGACAGCAACAAAGCAGGCTTCTATCATAGAGATATCAGTGGTTCTCCAAAATCAGTTGGATAACAACAGGTGTGCACGAAAATGCACAGGCTGGAAATCATTTGCATAATGATGAAATCCGCGACTGCTTTCATGACAGCTGGCTGTACCGAAGCCCCGGGAGAGCATCGCCAGGAAAATTTTAGAGCATCTACTCATGTCTGTCGGGGGCCTCATTACCTGCAAAAAATAGTAACTGTTGTAAACAGACTCAAAATCAATCAGAGTTTTGTCATTTTTAATGTAATATCCAATATTATCGATATATAAGATTCATACTAGTCTACCCAGCAACTTCTGATTGGAAAATAGGCTGCAAAGAGCCCTGCCATGTTAACACAGAATTTAAATTTGAACTTAGAGATAAGTTTCTCAGGTTAATCACATCTATTTGCTTTTACCACTACTTAAACTGTTAGAGTCACATTCCTAAAAATGTTCCACTTTTACTGGCTTATGAGCAACATTTGAGTATTAATCTGGTCATCCGTTCAATGGTAGGTGATGCTTTTAAACACAAACCCTGCCTGGACATTTGAGATAATATCACAACAAAAACAGCCTTGCATCCCGTGCCTGCACACAGATGGGTTGCAGACAGAATTGGTCCCTGAAGGAATCTTCCTCCTGCCTGTCAAATGAATATAAAAGACTCTCTGGGGATTCAGTTGTCTGACACAGCCCTCCACACTCTGAACCACAGCATGTATTTTCCTCTGTCAGGCAGCCTTGTTGTTGACTTGAAATACACCTAAAACTCAATAACTTACATAACATCGATAGAGAATTGTCAGCTCTCCTCTTATTTTCAAAAATAATTACCCATCCATTCATTTTCTTAATCGCTTATCCAATCCAGCCTTGGATAAGCTCCTCGCAGGTTGGGAGGCATCACTGTGCTGCCCTCAGCAGCAAATCCATCTCCACATCTTATGTCATACAGCTAAGTGCATTGCTTGGACTTCTCTCAGTGGTTAATAATGCTATATCCAGGATAATTTTTTTGGCTTTGTTTCTGGTTAAAAAAATAATCATTTAATCCCAACAGTGAGACAACTGAACCTTGACTTGTATTCTGGGGGAATTAATCTCAATTAGAAACCCTGCACGAGGTTTCATTAATCAGCTCCTCTGCGAGGCACCAGAGGCTTCTAAAAAAGGATGGCGCTATTATTCTTTTGACTCACTGAGGCACAGTGTTAGAGACTTGTGTAATTACATGAAATACTCCTACAGATATTGATTACTTTTTATCCCAGGTTCTCATCATGCACTTTGTGAAGCATGGTTACATCGATCAGATCTGCTGCTTATACGGCTGCGAGAAGATTAGCAGATGCAGCGCTGAGGCGTCATCATGATACTCGTACAGATTTTTAATTTGCACAAAATAAGCCATTAGTGCTGAGAGAAATGACCGAAATCAATATCACAGTATTAATAAGCATTACGTGCAGTAGCAATTACAAGTTTTGACTTCGATTGATTTAGTAATTTTGCAGTTGTGTCTCAGTTTCAGCCTTTTGTTTGTGAAGGTCTGATGCTTTTTTTTGTCTAAATTGTCTAATAAACTGTGTGTTTTTGTAAAAAGAGAGGAGCTTGGTCAAAATAAGCAGTTTCAAAAGGTGTATTGGGTATTTATCAATACAGCCTCATCTTTGACCTTTTATTTTCCTGAAGAACAAGAAAATAATCATGAGTGTAACCCCCAGATTAATAAATAAATAATTGCTAGTAGCAGTTCATATTCATCACAGTGTTAGAGTCATTATTCAAAAAAAGTAATGTATTATACATTTCTCACTTCTTCAAAAACAAGTTATAAAACTTTCCTACTCTCTAGAAAGTAATTAGCTTGACTACTAGTTTATTACCTCGGTATTTATCTGCCATATTTGTCTTAAATCCACAGAAATGTGCATATCTGGAAATGCTGTGATCAACTCTATCATTTTCATCCTGCACAAACTGAGGTCAGGCAATTGTTGTGCAATTGTGCACGACAGAGCAGGACAGAAGCAAGGAAATGTTTGATAAGGAACTGTATTGTTATTTAGAAATGTAGTTAACACATAAAGCGCAACACAGCAGGCAACAGCATTTTCCTTACTTTGAATTTCATGTTTGTCGGAAGGAGCTGTTGCGTTTAACAAGAACACTAATTTTGCTCATTGTTAATTATACTTTCCTTGAACTTTTACATTTTATGTAACATCAAATGCATCAAATCCTTAAATGAAAGGACAACCATGTGTGTACAATAAATGTTTATTCCAGCTTTGTGAAAACTCATATTTCTGGTAATTCAGTGAGATTTTTTTGTAGCTTTAAGATTAGAGGAATTTTCTCCCCTGTTGAGGAATATTGATTCCTTTATTATTCCTGTAAATTTGCCATTAACATCTCTACCTTGAAATCGACACGTATGATTAAACCAATTTCCCCCTGCTTATTGCTGTTTTATAACCACAGGCTAAAGCATGCACTGTACTGCTCTAAATTTATGTAAATCACAGGACACTCTGTTTTCCTTTATGTCTCTTATGTCCTGTCCTCCAGCTCTCCTTGCCAGAACGGAGGCACATGTGTGGATGCCGAGGGCTCAGCAGCCTTTTCTTCCTGCTTATGTCCCCCTGGATTTTCCGGAGACTTCTGTGAGATCGGCATTGACAGCTGCCAGCCTAACCCTTGCCTCAACGGTGGCAACTGTACAAACCATGGCCTGACTTTCACATGTGTCTGTCCACACGGCTTCACTGGTTTCACTTGTAATGACACCACCAGCCTCTCTCCCTGCGCCGGGCGGCCCTGTGCCAACGAGGGCACCTGTGTCGGTCAACCTGATGGAACCTTCCGGTGCATTTGCCAGAAATGGTTTACAGGTCCCACATGCTCCCTGCAGCACAGACCAAGAAACAGATCCAAGCCGGTTGCTGCCAAGCCTGTGGACAGAGTGTTTGCTCTGACTCCACAGCACTACTCCCTCCCCGCTCATGCCTTCCACAAATTGCTGAGACCACCTGAGAGAGATCTGCTCAAGATCACCCTGAAGGAGACGGTTCACTCGTCCGGTGTCCTCGTTACGCATGGTCAGCTTGTCTGTTTCAGCTTGCTAGCACTGCTCACCTGCCTGGTCATCTTGGGCACTACAGGCATTGTGTTTTTTGGCCGCTGTGAGACGTGGCTGGCGAATGCCAAATACAGCCAGCTTGTCCGGCAGCAAAGGGAGCACCTGCTGAGAGAAGCTGGCAGCACAAGCCAGGAAGAGGCGGAACACTCGGTAAACATCATCCTGCCAGAGAAGATTAGACTCACCAGCTTTGGGAGGCACTACACCTCCATCTGATAAAATCATCTCGTCCTCACCCACACTCCCTGGAAGAAGTCGAATGTGAATGTGTAAAAATAGCAGTGATTAAAAAGCTATGACTGTCGTGCAGTTGTGTTTAAAGTGTGTATAACCGAGAGCTGGTGGGCTATCCCGGTACATGTTTGAATGTAAAGTCTGCTGGGCCAAATGGATATACATGACACTGGTTTGTAAATGTATTTTTAACCCAAAATTACCATTAAAATGTATAATTATGTGAAACATGTTCTCTCACATAGCATGTTGTTAAAAATATGTCATTGCGTGGCCTCTTTCTATTTACTTCTTTCTCATGAGTTGATCTAATTAGGAAGTGGGGTTAATTAAGAAAATGAAAAATATATTTGAATTCATAATAGTCAGTACAAAGTGACTGAGCTGCTGACTTTTAGTTTGTACTGTCATGAGCACCATCAGAGCTGCAATCTCTCATTTCAAAGATAAGCAAATAAGATGTCATCGTTTATTGTAGCCCAAACCACCTTCATACAGCATGTTGTGAATTTCCAGATTCTTTATAAATGCAAAAATACATATTGTGAGTGTTTTCAGTGCAAATAACACGTGGCTATAGATCGTGTTACATGCCACCCAAACAGCTGTGCAAATCCTGCAGGGATGAAAAATGTTGTTTTTAATGTAATAAATGTATTTCAGATGTCTAAAAAGGTAATTTACTTTTTCATATACCACACAGCTGCTACCCACTGCATCATATCAGACATTAATTTGAAAGGTAAGTATAGATGTCGAGTCTGATATAATGACATTATTTGTTTTGCTAACTTGTTTTCACCTATTTATATCAATGATTAATACCTGGTCGTTCTAAAACTCGTGTTCCATGAGCTTTTATAAGATTTTCCACTAGTGCGTCTTACTGTCGGTGTTATTATGCATCAATGAGCCCTGAAATTGATACTGCAACACCTGTTTCAGTGTTATTAGTTTGCTTCACGCATGAGATGGCCATCCACTCTGAATGGAGGAAACGTGATTGCCATGAAAACCTAATATATGTCAAAATATGGAAAATACACGTCTGTTACACAGGAAATATGCAGACTGATGTGAATAGTATTGTGTGTAAAGCATCACTGCTGATATGAGGATTGCTGGGATTTCAAGGTTAAAGATTCTGTCGCTTTCTCAGTAAGTCCCCTTCAGCCTCCTTATTGTTTATCATAACTCTCTAATTGGCTGGTTATCTACATTTCATTTTCTGACATGCAGAAGTAAAACATAATGATGTACAAGTGGTTTATCTAGCAGGAGGTTGCAATTACAGTCATTTAGGACTTGTATTATTCTGAGATAATTCACTGTTGTACTTTGAAAACGTTTGCTTGTCTATCGCTTTTAATAAAATATGTCACAATGTGTCCGCCTAACTAAAATGCTTGCAGTGTCACATGCTTGCACACAAAGGTGACTTTAGTCTTGTATTTGACTTGATTTCCACCTTAGTTGGTCATTGGTCCTGATTTTATTGCTTTTAACTGCTATTTTCTTCACACAACAGAGAGTTGGAGACAAGATCAGATCCTCCCCAAGGCTCATACAGTGCATCAGCTGTTTAACAGTGCAAAGTCCAACTGATACACATGCTGCGAGTGCACCACCACCACCTGTTCTAAAATCATGCAAACATCTGCTCTCCTGCTCTGATCTCCTTCATAAATTTTTCCCCAAGGCCGTCTTGATGGTTCTCAGCAGAGTGATAATAAAGGCTCTGTCCACACGCCTCCACTGGCTGTAAAGGTTTCAGATACCAGTCTGTGTCTCCATCTTCTGGTACAGTTATACATTACTCCTCTACGGCACCATTCCAGACAGCCATGTCAAATCTGGCAGGTCAACCCCTCGTAAAAGCCTAAAATGTTCTACAAATAGTAATAAAGATGTTTTTATAAGTTCTTTTTTATGATACATTGTTTCTCTGTTAGATCTTTGGATTTGATCGTGTGTTTGCTATTTTTTATACTATCAACCATGGCTGGAAAAGATAGCAAGTGCAGTGTATGTTGGAGACTGTAGCGAAGGACAGTAAACAGGACAAAGACAGTTTCAAATTGTTTCAGTCGAATTGTGTGTTTATGTGCCCGGTTAGTTTAAGGTGAAATTAGAGTTTCTTCAAACTGTGTGTTAATGAGAATAATAAGTTAGTAGTAGAGTAGTAGATCCTGCCTCTCTTGTTTCATGTCGAGTTCATTTTGACTTAATTTTGATATAATAGTGTAACTCTCAATTTGCATTTATTACCATTTTAAAGAATAGAAGCAGAACAGATAGCAGGAAAGTGCCAGGCTGAAGTGATTGTAGTGACTAGAAGCTTGTTCCAAGTTACAACCTCTCAAACTTGCTGTTTGATCCACCGTGTGTACATTTCAGACTGTAAACTATAAACAGTGTATAAAACTATAAACAGCGTATAACCGGATGAAGTTTTCCTAATCTAATGTCTGCAATTCAATCCAGTTTTATTCAGATAACATACATTTACAACAAGACTCATCAAGGAGATTTATATTATAAAATAAAGACCCTATAATATCAGAATACTCAAGAATCAGACTACTCCCTAGAGCAAGCACTTTGTGACAGTGGGAAGGAAAAACTGATTTTTAACAGGAAGAACCGTCCAGCAGAACCAGGCTGAGGGAGGAGCGGCCATCTGCAGCTACTGACTGGGGGTGGGGGGAGATTGAACAATAGTGATGTATAAACATATGAAGAGTGAAAGAAGAAAGGCTTAGCATGATGGGAAGCCACAGAAATCTAAGCTTACTGCAGCATAACTAAGTATAACATGCTAACAATGAGGTCATTAAGATATGACGAGGCCCGACTACTCATGATTTTGTAGGCGAGGAGAAATTGTGAATTTGACAGGTGCAACAAAACCAAGAGCAGGGAGTGTGCAGATTTTTATGGAGCACTTCTACATCCCTAAATTGTCCCCAGAAAAGGCCCAAAGAGGTGCGTAAGTGAAAACACTTGTATAAGTGGAGAATAATTGTGCACAGGCTTTAACATCTAAATATTTAAAACAGTTTCCTCTAACTGCCATCGTGGGCCAGAGACATGGCAAATTTCCTTTGAACATTAAAAGCTCATCACATAGAACTTTATTATAACATCTAAAGAATCCAGCACTAAACATTCAACTAAAGCGTTGTTCATTGCAATATCAGAATGATAAACACATCGTCAGTTCTTCAAGTAGGACTGACATTTCTTTAACAATATAGTCGGAGGCTTTCTGTTTTCCATTAAGGCTCTCCAACATCAAAATAAGAGTTCAGCTGTGTTCCACTCACTGTGCTTCAGTCTGAGGCAGCTCTAAAAAAAGCTATGCAGTCACCAAGTATGGCCACAGGGTGTCATCCATCTAAAGAAAGAGGAAAGGCTATAGCCACAAGCTGGACACCGAGTGCAGCATTTCAATGCACTGAAAACACTGCATTTTGCTTTCATCAGTTAATTATAAGTTATACACAGTTTTTATACATCTGGAAACAAGACAGCTGCCACTATATCAATTAAATCTATACAAAACCATTATTTTTTAAATGTTTTGCTTGATTAGTGTTTTAATATTTCCTATATATAATATATATTTGTAATGTATGGAAACTGCATACTTGGTAAGTTTGTAAAAATATGTAGGTTATGTTTTGCAGCTTCCATTCTGCTGCTCTTCTTCTGCACAATAATGCAAGCCATCACAAGACTCTGGGATGAGTGCTGCCTGTCCCACATAACAGATCATTTTCCACTTTGTTGCCAGGCCATTTCAGTTCACGTTTGGGGTGACAATCGGTGTTTTTTCCAAGTTACACCCAGCCATTTTTCACTGCTGACTGAGCTTCATTGGAAAATGTTTCAGGGACTCCTGCTGTATTCCTGCATATCCCTCATCTGACACACACACACTCACACAAACACACACATACTAAACCTATCCTTAAACAGAAAATTGAAATATCTTTTAGCATCTGTACTGCAAAAAAAAAAAACATGAAACGAGTTCATGTTAATAATGCAACACTTCTTATTTCCATATAGTGCCTCTATTTGTGTGTTTCACTTCAGAATTTGGATTTCTTTTTGACCATTATAAACTAGATGGTTTAAAAGATGGTTAAGTAGTAACACGCTAGTTTCCCTGAAACCTTTTTGTGTGTGCTGAGGCCCCCCTCGCTCCCCACCACCAGACATTCATTTGTGGAGTTATGACCCTGGGGAGAGAGGGGCCCTCACCTTCAAAGCTGACCAGGGAAGCAGAAAAAACCACCTCAGCAGACCCAGTCTGCTCCCTTCAAGTCATAAAACAAAACAGAGCAGCAAAAGTTAAATCTCACCACTCAGCCTGAGACCCTTAACCCTTTGTTCCCGTCTGCCTCTCCACAGAGAGATGAGACTCAGCATATGGAAAATCACACATGGCAAGAATCCAAATCTAAAGCATTCCAGTTGGGGTCTCTTTTCAGGGGTGCACACTGGATACACTGAAAGTTATATTTCACTCAGGCAGGTACCCCTCTGTCAGCTGTCAGCTCCGCATAAATACTGTGTGTTTGTGTGTTAAATGTGTTCCAGATGAGCCGTAAAGTCGGGTCACTGGTAAGCCTCTGTAGTCAGACCAGCAACATGTTCTTTAACAGTGCTGGACTTAATTCTCCTCTCTGTTACTCTGGCGCCAAATGTTTTGGGCTTGTGAGTTCCTAAAACAAAAAGATGTCTGCTATAAACTATTGTCAGGTCAACCAAGGTGGGTTCCGTTTTATCTGTGCAATATTTATGCTCTTGTGATGCTCAACAACATTTTTTAGTACATTTCTTTATTATGGGAGACTAATGTGGGGTGCAATTGGCTGCAGAAGCTGAGTGTCTAATCCTGGGACCACAGACACTGAAAAAGGCCTGGTGGCCAGATACTTTAAACTGCAAGGGCATTATCTGTTTTACTGCCGTGTGTTGGATATAAGAGAAATCAGAGCGATGTAGTTTTCCTGAACCATAACAAAAGCCTCCTTTCATTTCCATCAACTCCACCCACTTATCTCACAGACCAAATGATATTTAGAGCAAACTCTGATTCATTTCAAAGCCGTGATTCATAAGAACCGTTTTCTGACAAAGGAAAAAAAAAAATACCCACTTTGACAACAAAGAGCATCCTTGTGTCGTCAATACATTTACATTTCTAAAAGCTTGTTGTGTTGTGTCTACAGTGATTTGTCCCCTGGTTGTGACTTTGCCTCCTTGCTGGAGGTAAGGACTCTGTATCCCAAAGCTGACTATGAATAATAACCACACAGGGAACCAAATCATCTGACAAGATGTTGCTCCATGTAAGGGCTGTGTCACAGTTATTATCTGGTTTCCTGAGTCATCTGTGTCCAAGCCATTGCCCACTGTTGTGTCTTCATTGCGTTGTGACCTGTGTCTGAAGCATCAGAAGAGCTCTTTCTTCAGCTTTATACTTTTTACGCTGCATGGCTGAATTAAATCACATTAGATCATTACAAATCATTATGCATGTTTTTAGACCGGGCGATGCCACGGCATTGATATTCAGTATTAGCTGCAGACGTCTGACGTTTTGAAGGACTCTGCATTCACTGTGTTCTGCTGTGGGATTGGTTTGCTAACCCTGAAAACATTAGTGTATTTAGACCCTTGCAGGTGGAAGTATCACTTAGCATAATAGGATAAACTCTGATGATCCTCATTTAATTGTAAGAGGTCAAAGGTTTAGGAAGGTGGGGGTGTGGAGAACAATGGATTTTTTCTCCCTCTCTCTTTTTTTCCTAGTGCCATCCCACCATAACCAACTGTATAGTTTAAGTGGTTGACCACTAATTACAGACGCAATATTTCACCATTTTTGCAAAGAGAAAACTTGCTTGCAGCAAATGGCTGATTTTAGAGAAAAAAATATTGAAATTGATTCAATTTAAACAAAATTACCGTTATGCTCTTGAGAAAGATTTAATCTAAAACATCTTTCAGATGAGCAATCGTCTTTCACTTCTACGAGACCGAATGGCAGTTAAATCTGTACACAGCATGCTTCATTGTAAAAACAAAATATAAAGCCACACACACGCCAATATAAAGCCACACACACGCATGCCATAACCCTGGCTTGCATGCAGGCACCAATAATTTAACTTGTCCACTTTAAGTATTGTGCTTACAACAAATAAATAAACAAAAAAGCCCAAAAGAAGGAGTAAACCAAAGAATTTATTGGATACAATAAAACGCCATCCATAAAACGGAACATTTACAAAGTCTTTTTGCGCCACGCAAGGCAGAGAGAACCATCTTCACTCTGCTCATTAGTATGGAAAACATCAATATCGGTTCTCTGGATTTATCCCATTTAAAAACCGAACTTCATAACAATACTGGTGAGCAAAGTGATGCGCACATCTCTAAGTCCCGAGTGGGGGAAAAAATCATAGAGGCGCATTTCCACGAGAAGAAAAAAGAACGTATACAGACATATACAAAGTGCATGTGTTCGGCACCAAAGTCCAAACAAACTAACCTTTTGTAGGTGGGTCCTAAGAGGATGTATAGATGTCCAGTATTAAAGGAAGGAGGACACCCTATACAGCACCTTTCTTTAATTCAGTCCCTTATGAAAAAATAAATACACTTAAACCATTAATGAAAATCTATCTAAGGGTAGTTACAATACTGAAAAAATGCAGCATATGTTGTTTTATTTTTAAGTAGCAGCTCTAAAAGTGTGAAAATTAATCTACACGTGTATAACTTGGTTATTGGATCTGTCCAGCCCGTCTCTATATCGATTCAGCCAGTCTCTGAGCTCTGAGATCCGATAACCCTCAGGTCCTCTACCACCCTGGTAAACTATCTTTCCCTCCTGCAGGATATAAAGTCTATCAAAATAAGCTCCGTATGCAGCGTTGGAGGAGTTTTCCATGCTGTCAACCACGACCAGGCTGCCGGGCACTTCCAGATGCATCAGCTGCGCAGCGTTCAGCCTGTCCTCTAGACACCGGTGTTTGGGGATCTGATATGGCGCGTCGGTGCTCATCCAGCCGTCGGAGGGGTGTGCTTCCTCGATGTATACAACTAAAGAGTCTGCTATGTCTGCATTCTCCCTCACAACCTCCTGGAAAGCCTTCAGACGTGCCATGAACGGTGGTCAGGTGCAGCTGCCAAAGTTGAGGATAAGCGGTCTCTTGTCCTGTGCGTAGTCGAGGATACGGCTGCGCCGCTGATCCTCCAGCTGGACAACTTCGGTGTTGGGCGCTACCTGTCCAAGATGCGCTGCTTTCAGGAAGTCCAGTTTGTGTCCGTGCCAAACTGCCTTAAGGGACTCAAGGCTGAAGAGCCGATTGGAGTCCGATATGCACAGAGGAGGATCAATGGCATCGCCCTCCTGCTCCTTCATCCTGAAGAAGACTCTTTTTCTTATGCATAAAAAGTCAAGCAGCCAAAACATGACAGCTGCCACCAAAAAACGAGGCAACAGGACTAAACAAACTATTGCATTTTTAATAGTTTTAAGAGTATTCATTATCACCTCTAATAACAACCCGATTTGTCTAGCGTTATGCCACGATCTTGTGGGTTGAAGTTGGGTTACTTGCAACTTCCCCTCTTTTTATAGCACTGGCAGATTTGAATGAATCACACCCCGCCTCCAAACCGGGGTCGAGGCCTCACATGGCGGGGATTACCTTCTGTCAATTCCGCAGCTTGTAGTCACAGCCAAAAGCCAACGGTGCTGGATAGGGTGCACCAAAGCGCTGCGTTATGGGCAGTCTCTCATATATAATTTGTTTTTGTTTTTAATCATCAGAATGTCAAAAGAGATGTTAAAAGCAAGTCTGGCTGCATGAAGTTAGGTACAACTGTGGGAGAAATATAAGGATACGCAAAATCATTAATGTGACATTCGGAGGGGGGGGGGGGGGGGCAGTTACATTTGAGGAAATTTTTATCATAAAAAATCTGAGCTTAAAAGTCTGACTCTGGAAAACAAAAAAGACAAATGTTTTTTTTTTTAATAAAAACAAACACTTTTTTTTAAAAAGAAAAAAAAAGCTTTTATTTCTCATAATTCTTAACTTAAACTCAAACTAGTAACACATTCCTGCTGTGAATTGTGAGGTCTTACATTTGAAATCATTCTCAGCCAAAATTGTTTTTCATGCGTCCCAAATCCTTTTCTTCTGTCCTCCATCACAACACAAGTGGACACATCTGTTTGTTGAGTAAAAGGGTGCCAGTGCTCCTCACCTCACTCAGACGTCTCCAAAAATGTGGAACACCTTTGGTTTGTTTTGATTTCTTTTTGTTGGTTTTTGTTTTGATTTTTTTCTTTCCTGGTGTAAGGACTGAGGTCTCCACTGTTTTTGTGCCAGTTGTCTGATACAAGAAACAAAAATATCTACCACATGTAAAAAGACTGTGCGGCATTGTCGGGCGGACTGTACCACAAAACAAGATTAGACAGGCCATGTGCACACTGTCTGTTAAACGCAGACAGCCAATAATGGCCTAGTTCAATGTAGACTTCAGACTGTCTAAACTACATCACAATTTTTAATACTCATAATCAGATAACAACATTTTAGGGAAAAAAAAAGTCATTTAGTTAAATAGATAACATACACTGACATCATTTCTGAAAAAGAAAATACACTTTTTTTGAGCCTGAGATAATCGGATGGGCATGGCTGACTGAACTCAAAAAATGAAATGCCATCTCACTGCTTTGCCTGCAACACCCTCTCACCATGTATGCTTTATACCAATCACCTCTAAATTTCATTGATATTCCATTTATCCTGTTGTATTGTCAGACCACATGGTTGAGCAAAGCTGGTAGGCAACCATCAAGAGGGGAAAACCACACAGAGGAAAGGATGGTTTAAGCTTTGTACTCTATTGAATCTTTACACAGCTTAGATTGTGGCCTCCACAACCAGCTGATGTCGTTTTAGGGCTAGGCTGTGTTTAGTTTCTTCATGTGCTTCCAACAATAGCACGTTAAGATGGGGAGACCATGCTGGAGTTATCTACTGAATCTATTCACAGACTGAAAGATAAAATGCCGTAGGTCTACACTGGTCATTCATGTAGCATTGTGAACAGGCAAGATACAGTTACAGTCTATTACGTCTTATTTTGTTTCAGAGGTTTTATTCTAATCAGTGTACTGATTTTGCAATGCCTGTTCCCAAGAAGAACAATCACAGATGTTGTTTTACTGAAGAGGTGCTCATCAGACTTTGGTTTAGGGTTTCTGTCCCGCCTAGAGTTTAGCTAGGCGCCAGTTAGCTATTTTTTTGTCTATACAGACTCAATTCATATGACAATAAAGGTTCAAATAATGAATAGTTATGGTGTTGGAATTCACACCTCATCTTGTCTGATTATCAAATCATTGCACTTAACAGCTTAAGTCTGCCACACATGCACAAAAAAATGTAAAAAACAGCTGCAGGTAGAAACTGAGGCTACAAAGCTACAAGCTCACCTGCTGATCACTGTGTTTGTTACCTGCTGAAAATCAACCTTTGGCTGCTTGAATGAACTCAGTATGCACTCAGCTTCAGGTTCTTTGCTGCTAGCTTAGTGTTAGCACATTGTCTTTGCAGATGCTTGGAAAAAGTTGATGTCATGTTAGCAGCAATGCAGACTTGTCTCTGGCCTTTGTGTAATTTGCACGTTGCCATCATGTTTTTGTCCTTTTCTTTAATATAACTGAAAGTCATGTTCATATTTTTACTAGTGAAATGCTGCAGATGCTCTCCCGCCACAGGAATTAAGTACACTGCCAGTAGCAAAACGATGCAGGGAAAGGGCCCCTCTTTTTGTTATCCACACATCATGCAAGTAGTTGAAAGACTAATGGAAATTAAATAAGTAATTTCAGTAACTGTAATGTGATTACTGAATTTCACCACAGAAAAATGTAATGTGACTACTTCTCTACATCATCTACTAACCTGCAACCCATCCTGTTTCTAACACTGCAGTGGAGACAGTTTCCTACCCTCGAGTGTTTTGACTCCTTGATTTCATCACCCTGTTGTTGCTGTCATCTGTCTGCCAGATATCGCGATCTCATCAACCTTACAACATGTTGCACAGACCCACTGTCTGTGTCTCTAAGCTGTATACCGGAATATCAATAAACACCCCATTAAAGCAAACACTGGAACAAGACTTTGGGTGATTTCTTCAACAATACATCCAAAATCCTTCCAAACCTTCTCACCACAGCTGTTAGAGACTTTCACAAAAATAAACCTTTAGAAGAAGCCTTAGAAATTGAGAGACAAATTATAAAGAACACAAGTTAAAGGAGGTATCGGAAACTTTTAAAAGACTTTTAATAAAGTGGCATTCTCACCGGGGAAGGACAATAAAACACCAGTGAGATTTCACCCATCGAAATAAACAGGCACACGAGCAACACGTATATAAAAAAAAAGACACCAACTCGTTTCCAGAGGGAAGGATGATACTACCACTAAAGGCAGGTTCTCGGAGTAATGTTGCATGTTATGGATTTTTTTAAAAACCCAAACAGCCTGTGGATTAAGCTAGCGCAGAGCTGACACATCGGACAGTTAACAGACACTAGATGTGTAGCTTCTGTCAAAAACACAAGCAAACAGTTAACGGTTATGAAAATACAAGTTGGTTAGATTGTTTTAGAAGTGTCATATTTTCCTTTAGATCCTGTCTAGTTTGATTATCAGGAAACACTGCAGCATAACATTGTCAAATAATATAATCAGTTCATAAGTTTGTACAAACTTCTTTCACATTCTGGCAATAAAAAACTGAATTTTCTTTACAGTAGTTGCTATATGTTTTGTACCATGTATGTGTTTAATGTGTTTTCAAATTCTTATTTAAAATTTCATAAGGTATGAGTAGGAACAGAATCACCACGAGAAGAAGAAGACATGTGCATGTTTTATTTCCTCCGTAATTTGAAGCATCCCAGGTGAACGTGTAGCAATATTTTGCATGTGTTATGTGACAACTGGGAATAAAATAAAAAATATCTTCTCACGGGAAGTAATGCTTCATTTGTTGCATCAACGCTAAAGCAAATGTGCAAATTAAGCAACTCCGGAAGGAAAGCAGTAACTTTCATTTCTTCTTGTATGTATGCTGCTAATCACATTGGATTTTTTATAGAATGGCAGACAAAGAAAAACGATTCTAACCCAACTTACACCTTAATAAAAGCAACTGAATGACATCATTTTAAGCCAGAGATTCTCACCCCTCTGATGCAGAGCAGATATTATTACACATGAGATGATTAGACATAGGAAGCACATATATCCTCATCAGATCCATGTCCATTAATCTGTGGGATCAATGTTAATGACTCAGTAACCGACCATGCTTTTCGAAGGGTGTTCTGTTTAAAATCTTTTTGTGCTCCACAGGGATTTAACATCTGGTCATACATATTAGCCATTATAGACTAAAATGCCATTTACCGGTCTGGTGTGCTTATTTAACAAAAGCATTCCTGGTCTAGAGATCACATGGTATATCGGTTAAGCCCTAATCTCCTGTTACGGTAAATCCATGTCATATATGACTGCAAGACGTCTGTAAACCACACAAGTAAAGATGTCATTTGTCTGTGGGTCACAGTCATTCTGATGAGTCAGTCAGCAGATGGAGGGAAGAGAAACTGTAAGTTGATATCGCTGTCCAATTTTTTTGTGTGTGTGCGGTTCATCAGCTTAACAAAAGGATTTTTCTCAAGATCATATATCAGTTATTATGTAATCCGACAGAGACACGTATGAGTTTTTCAGAAATCCTCAAACCATTTTGCTAAGATTGTGTATCTGTGTTTTGACTCCACAGTCAGTCATCACTTTATCATGACAATTACAATGTTTAGCTTTGTTCAAACTGTTTCAGGCAGGTGTTGATGGTGAGGTTTCATGATGCTATTTACACCAATCAGCCACAAAATTAAAACCACTGACAGCAGAAGTAAATAACATTGATCATCACGTTGCATCTCGTAAATGCTATACTCAGCTGGGAATTTTTGGATCCTGGGATCCGTGTGGACGTTATTTACTGGTACCACCCACCTAAATATTGTTGCGAATCAAATGCACACCCCCAAGGAAATGGCAGCCCCTGACAGCAGGGACCACCAGCAGCAGAGCAACATGTCCCACCGCAATACTAAAACTTCCCAAGAGTGGTTTGAGGTAATCAACAAAAAAGCAAGAAGCATGACCTGACCCCACATCAGGTCACAGAATTTTATTATTATTATCAATTGAGCACCTGCAGGATGCACTAGAAGAGCCTAAACCCCAGAGAAGCCTTTCGACAGAAATTTATGAATACAGGATTTATTGTCAGGCTGTAGTATTAGACTAATTTTATTTCATTTGGTATGCTGTCTTATTTTGGCCTTTTTCCTTTTTCTATCTGACTTTGTTTCTTTGGAAATTTTAAACTCACAAAATACTAGTATGTGTTACTGTATCTACATATTTTCTGCATCATGCTTTTTCCTTAAATATTAAACACCACTTGATCTAACACCTAAAACTGAATGTTTCTTAAGCTCAAGTATAACCTGAGAAATTTTTGGCATCTTAATTTGTTTGATTATAGGCTGAGCAAAAACAACCAATTCAACGACCTGAACAAAGGCAGACATTTCAAAAAATTAATAACAGGAAACATCGGCGTTGTTAATGTAATCGTAACATTATCGATAGCGTGTTGTACCTACAAATTAAATCCTGTTAGATGTGTTTAAAAGTGTTCAAATATGCGTGGACAGTGGCATCTGATCAGACTTCATATTGCACAGACCTGATGTTTGACTTAAAGAGAATAAATGGGACGTTTGCTTATAATGTGCCTGGTATGTTTCACTGCTACAAGAGATGCGTGTGATGACAGGCTGCTTCTTTATTGGGCGTCTCATTTAGACTGGGAAGCAGAAACATGACTGTAATGAATTCAGCAGCTGACTCACCATTCCTCAATCTGCCGTTCTCTTTTTTGGGAGACATTTTAACATATCTGCCGTCGTTTAATCCTCCAGCTCTTTCACTTCGGAGCCGTTTTCTCCCTCCGCCAACCTTCCTACTCCTTCCCCCTTTGCTTCCTCCCCACGCTGAAACTGTATTAACACTCTATTATCTAAACCTTCTTTACTTTCTCACAGCGCAAAAACAGAAGTGTGCTGGTGGAAAAAAGGCTCACCTACTGTGCCTAAATTTGCTTTGAGGAATTACTCTTTTGTTCTTGCTGCTGAAAACCAGAGATGTATTCTAACCTACTTACTTTTACCTCCTATAAACTTTGCTGGATTCTTGGCAGTGGCTCCAGGTTCATCTGAGGACAATGCAGATCTGGGAAAACAGCCCTTTTTCTGCTGCTTACTTGTTGAGATGGCGAAACTCCAGAAACCACAACTGATGGAATATCATAAAGACTAACCCACAAAACAGATTTATGATAAGTTTCAATGCTTGCTCCTTCTCTTTCAAGTCACTGATATCTCTCTCTCATTGCACTGAATTGAATAGAGGATAAAAAATCTACCTCTTCCCCATCCTCTGCTTCACCTTCCCTGACCCCGTCTAAATCAAAGAGAACTAGTGTTCACGCTCAACTTGAATGAACTGCTGTTGCTTGTCCCATGGGCTGTTTGTATCTCAGCAACTGGCGAGCCAATGAGGAGTGAACCAACGTGTTATAATAATCTGTTTCATCTTGCTGGTCACATCGCTCACGAGACGATTCAAGTAGTCCTTCAGTTTAAGCACGCCAGAAAAGAAGTCTTTGAAGAAACAGCGTTTTAACAATTTACTTTCTTTCTTTCTTTCTTTCTTTTTTCTAAACCTACTTTTACCTTTTCTGAAAGAATAAGAAATGCTTGATGTTTTTGAAATCCTCGTCTTCTGTGAGACTGTCAAGGTGTCACCGATACTGTCACTCTATACAGTCTTTAACTTTGATGGCATTGTGATGTCTCTGCAGTATACCTTTAGGGTCTGTGCTAGTGTTTCAAAAATACAACCTGTTGAAGTTTAGATGGTTTAGCTGATATTAGTTTCTGTCTCTCTTTGTCTGGCGTTAAACAAAACAACGCATTTCCACGCCAGATCTCAAGAGAAGTGCTGACATCTGAGCTGCTGTGGGCATTGTCTGTGGATAGAGGACAACATTTCATCAGGTAAACGATTTAACAACTCCATTAGGACGCAGCTAGTTTGAGCAAATGAAATTGCACTTGTGGATTTAAACTGCGAGGAGGAAAAAAAGACAAAAATATATAAGA
Organism: Simochromis diagramma; assembly: GCF_900408965.1. Lineage (NCBI taxonomy): Eukaryota > Metazoa > Chordata > Actinopteri > Cichliformes > Cichlidae > Simochromis > Simochromis diagramma. Next base: position 11,076,469 of record NW_024387030.1, read on the forward strand.
AGCAGCACAAAAGAAGGAGCCGTTAGGGCTGCTGTGTTGACGTCGTAAATTTAAATGCAGTGGAAAGTCAATGAAAAGGTGAGAACTTACTGATGCATAGTTGCTCAGAGTGGTGCGAGCTGAGGCTAAGACAATATTTGGAACTATTTTTCAGCTTTTTGCTCACTGGGGGGCGGTTAAAGCTCCAGAGATGAAAGAATAAAGAAGCAAAACAGCAGAAAGAACAGCAGTGTCGGAGCCTGTGCTGAACACACTCTAGACATACAGTCATTTACATTTCGTACATTTACTGCTCAGGGCAAAAATGGCCAGACTGCATGGCGCGTTCAGCATGCAAATCTTCTCGACTGAAACAAGGTGAAAACGCGCTCCGTGCTTGTCTGAACGCACCGTAACGCGCACTGCCTGCAGGTGGCACAAGTGCCGGAAGTGCAGGAACTTTTACTTTCTCCACCAATAGATGATGCACGTCTGAATGGTGCAGTCCTGCAATTTTAAAGCCAATTTCATTTTCTTTTCATGTGCAGCTCGTGTAGTTCTGCAGTTGCAGCTGCAGTTGAATGAGTCTATACTTGGCCTAGATTTGGCCAGTTTACGTCACTACCTCTGCCCGTCTGTGTTGCAGCATCACAAGTCTACACTTATTTTCATATCCTCGTAACAGTCCGCTTTCAGCACAACATTTAAAAAGTAAGCCTAAATGTATGTGTATCTTCTGTAATATTTCTTGGGGGGACGGGTGAAAAAAGTGCTTCTGATTGACCTACTTAAGGTTTTGTTACAATTTACTTTTCATTTGTAGCAAAATCCTTTTACTGTTTGTTAATATAGTTTCAAATCTATTTACAAAAAACCTTGAGAGCAACTTTGCTTGTTTCTCACAGATATTTTATCTGTAGTCTGAGGGGTTTCTGGCAGGTCTCCACACAGGCTAGAGTGTTTAGTGTTCCCTGGCCTTATTTGCACTCTCCGAGTAATGATGATGGTGTGCATGTCGCACGATGTCCTCATGTGGCTTCTTTCACTGCTGTTTGAGCTTATTAGTGAGTTCCCTTCTGTGCACTGTAACACTGATGCCAGTCCTCAGGACAGATGGTGGCAAGACAGGGTGAGTGAGAAAACCTCTGACATACACTCCCGCTCTCTCTCTCTGTCTGTCTTTCTCTGTCTCGATGTCTCTCGCCCCCTGAGGCGCACTCACAGCTGCTGTAAACAGTTTTCTTTATGTTCTCTTGTGTGATGTTGGTCCATTTATGAATTGTTATTTTTGATGAAATGGGATCAGATGTTTCTTTTTTTGAAAATCAGCCATGTACGACATTTTGGTGCAGTACAAAGCATTTAGTGTGACTCATTTTTCACAGTTTGGGAAAGAACGTTGAATCCTGGTTTTCAGTGATCCATCCACAAACGATGTGTCCTTTCAGTTTTAAATAAGCCAGAATTAGCTGCGTTTGAAGAGTGGAAAAGGTTAATGTGAGGTTTATGTGTTTACCAAAAACCAAATCCCTGGAGAATCAAAGCACTGCTGTCCTCATAAGGTCATTGTGCACTCAACAGTGTTTAATAGGATGTGTTTTCTGCCCTGAGTTGTCTCTGCGGGATACCGCTAAAGCAGTGGGACAAACATCAACTGGCAGCATTTGTGATGCTGGACAGGAAGGTGAAGCAAAACACTGATGGCTGAGATTTTCAGGCAAGCTGAGGGCAGACTAGGTTAACGAACTGAGGCGCAGACATTAACTGGGATGACCTGTGAAACGTGATCGTTCATGGAGGTTTTACCTATTTACTTAATTATCCCCCCCAGGTAATTTAAACAGTTTAAAATTGTTTACTCAACATTATCCTGTTTTGTGAAAAACAGTCAAATTGCTTTTCCTACATTATTTTTAGTAGTTAAAATTCTGTCATTTAATGATCCAGTTGAATCTGAAATATAACTCATATCACTCATCTCCATCAAATCAGGATCAGTTTTCTGTAGACTTTAGGAGACGTTCACCTTTTGATTTTATAGCTCAAGCCACAAACTCACTAATCTCTTCGTATGCATGAAATCCCTGCACCAACAATTCCTCCCTCTTTTAAAGGTAGTCATGTTTAAATCACTATTATAACTATTATTTCACAGATTTCTCCCCCAGTGTGAAACAAGTTAATTTTAGTCAGTTAAATGCAGTGTTGGGCAAGTTACTTTGAAAAAGTAATTAATTACAGTTACTAGTTACTTCTTCAAAAAAGTAACTGAGTTAGTAACTGAGTTACAAGATTCTAAAAGTAATTAATTACCTGAAAAGTAACTATTGCGTTACTTTTAAAAAAAATGTTTAACCCTCTGGGGTCCAGGGTATAATTGGCCATTTTTAGCTACTTTTGATTTTCCCTCCACATTTCACCTTTAAAAACTATTTACTTTGACTTGTTTGGTATCATTCTTTTCAGCACAACCTCACGTGTCTGAAATTACAGTTATGTTTTCATTTTTACATACTGTATTAGCATAATTGATCTAAAATCAGACAAAAAACATAAAATCAGAGTAGAAAACGTTATATTTTTTTACTGTAACAACCACAAACATGTTTATTTAATCATATTTCATAACTTTAAATGCAAATATAAATTGTCAATTTTAAAATCCTATGTACAAGTTTTGCAAACAACAAAGTTATTTGCAGCCATTTACCTTTGACCCTTTTTAAAATAACCACTTCAAACTATTTACATAACCATCAGCTGTTCTGCATTCAATAAGATGCCACACAAATTATTTGTGCCACTCCAAAAAAAACAAACCAAACAATTTCTGTCCACAATAAAGGAGAACATCACAGCCTGATACCTGCAGGTCTGACAGCAGCAGGTTTCTACCTGGAGACAGCAGTGGCCTCATTGTTCTGACACACAACACAAAACTATCCACAACACTACACACTAACTACACAAGACAACACATTAACTACAAGCTCCAAACACGCTAAACGTCACAAATCTCTCACATCTCAAAACTCGCTCTCTCTCTTTTTCTGCTCTTTCTCTCTCTCTCGTAGTCACTCCTAAAACTTCCCCTCTTCCTAAACAACCACATGTCATGTTACTATATAATTTTTTGATTGGTCGACATGGTGCATTTTTCCACCAACACGAAAGGGCTGTTTTTTGGGAGAGGGGGGGCTTTTGGTCACAAGCAGAGAGTGTTTGCTAGCGCTGTCCTTAGACAATAACAAAACTATTGAGGAAAAAACACATGTATATATTGTTTATCGTGACTCTGGTTTTACGTGGCCTATCAGCACAATTTAAAAACTGGTATATATCACCTTGTTGCTTTGTCATCTTGAAGTGGCCATGTGATTGGCTTACCACGACTACTTTATTCTTCCTCAGTCAAACTCATGCCATTGTTTTGCCCCCTTAGCTACAGGTGTTGTGCCAAAAAGTGATCGTCTGCCAGAAAGTGATTACCGTCCGCGGGAGCGCGCGCAGCTGCTTAAAGCTGTAGCGCCCAGATTACTTACGTTCAGTAAGCTGAACACAGCTTCAACCGTCTGTTTGTTGAAAAATAGTAACGCGACCGCATTTTCCTGTTAGTAACGTCGTTGTAACGATAGAAATAGTAATTAGTCAGATTACTCGTTACTGGAAAAAGTAACACCGTTACTTGTAACGCCGTTATTCCCATCACTGGTTAAATGTAACTAGGAAAGCTACATAAAACCACAAAGGGCTCTGTTTGTCTCTTTTGTGCATGTCCAGACACATACCGCTATTTTATGCCCCAGAGGCATGGCGTTTTTGCATTCTGGACCCTGCTGTGAGGACTTTATTGAAGATTTTGAGTTGTTTTTTTGTTTTGTTTTTCAAATGTTTCTGAATTTATTAAGTAAGCGCTTCATTGTCATGTATTCTTTTGCTCCTAATGGGCCTCTTTGAAACCAAAAACAGTGCTTTCAGCATTGAGCTAAACTTTTTTTCCTAACTTGATGTTGTCCTTGCATTCAGTGGAACTGGGCATCTTTTTTTTATTAGACTTTGACTTCACTTTGTTAGTTTGTGGACACGACACAAGTCAGCAGACTTCAGATAATGATGAAATGCTGTGTAGCTTCACATTTACTGTTGTCTCAGCTTGTAGGCTGGCTATTTTTGACTGGCTGTGAATATTATATGCTCCATATATCTGGAACAAACTCACAGAAAGCCTCAGATCAGCTGAAACACTCAGTTTATTTAAATCCAGGTTGAAGACTCACCTGTTTTCAGCTGTATTTGAATAAAACACCTAATCCACACGTTTAAGCTTAAATTTCAAAACTTACATTTTAACTACTGATTTTATCTACTGTTCTGATTTTATCTACTGTTTTTTAAATCAATTTTAAATCATGCTTTTTATTTGTTTTTGTTTTTTAATGTCTCTGTAAAGCACTTTGAATCACCTTGTTGTTGAATTGTGCTATATAAATAAACTTGCTTTGCCTAAATTAAGCAGAAAAACTAAATTTGTGAAACTATTTTAACTACGTCGGCTTTTTGTCAAAAAGATCTGTGGCAACGGGGAGAGATTGTGTGGCTGTACATGTAGAAATGAAACAACTGAATTGATCCAGTTGTACAATACAAATTGTTTGAATTAAACATAATTTAAGAACAATAAATGTGAGTTATATGAGAAAATTTGAAAAGATTTATGTCATTATTTAGATGAATTTCTTTCATTCACAGTAGAATAATATGTTCTGCTGCTTTACATTCTCCAACTGTACTAAGAAAAGAAACCGAGTCATAAAAAATCTGTGATTTTCACAGCTGACTTTTTTTTACGGTGTGAAAATACACTGCTAAAAAATTTAAACAGAGGCTAAAGCACGCGTCTGTATGACTAATACGATGTCAAAAGCACATCTTAGTTCAAGTGTAAGCAAAATACAATTGAATAAATAAATAAAACATGCGTATTTGCTTTCTGAACATCTTCTCTGCAAAACATTTTTTAGTGAAATATGCCCCTGATTGTTTTTGTGCCCTGCGTGAATTGTCGGCGGCCGTTCCAAAAATAATATTTCATCAGAAATGCAGAATGCTATATAATGCCTTGTGTCATCGGGGGAAGGTGTGCTTCAAATGTTTGACAGGCGATTAAAGTCTTACAAATATTTGGAATTCTCTGTCAGACTCTGTTCTCTAGTTTTCTTCTGAAGTTGATCAAAATAAGTGTGTTCAACAACCCAACAACAAAATGGGATAATTTACTGAGTCCAGCTGTGTTTGAATTTTCAGATCGCAGGTGTTTCATTCATATGTATTTATGTGCGGTGTGGACCGAGAGAAACTGTTTCCCCCACTTATTTCAAAAGATTTCATGCTCTTTTTAAAGGCTATAAAATAAAGCCAGTCTTTTAAAGGATTTTCACATTACAGACTGTTGTTGCACATTACTTCATTTGCCGTCATCTGCAGCTCTGATCTGCTTTTTTTCCCCTTCCTCTTTTTTCACACCATCTCCCCTCCATCTGTCTCGTTTTCCTTATTTTCCCTTCTCTCTCACCAATCTGCAACTACACCTCCTCCCTTCCCCGTAACCCTCCTCTCCTCTTTATTATTGCCTTGGCTTTGTAAGACCCCCTGGTGGATCCTGGCATCACACTCCCATTTCAAAGGAATGAAAATGCAGCACTGGTCTGTGCCATCGGTTTGCTCTGCTCCCCCTTTCATCTGCCTGGACATATTAAGACAAGAAGTGCGAAGCTCTGCAGCAGCTCCCACATGAATCAGTCTGAACCCCCCAGTGGGAACGTGTGCTGGTCATTTCAGGTCCCGTTTCAGACCGCAGAAAGAGACTGAGCGATTAAATTAGAGCGAGTATGAGAGACAAGGTAGTGACCGAGAAACCGCAAGTGACGCCAGTGATTTTTTTGAGGTCACTGTGTTTGCAGTGCATTTGTTGCTTTAGTGGCCTTGTTTTCTCAGGACACTCTGTGCCATAATCAGGTGTATGTGACTCACCACTTGAGAAAAGAAGAGGCTGATGAATCCAAGCATTCATGCATAACATAGAGGAAAAGTAACACAGAGGGAGTAGAAAGTTCAGGCCTGTTTGACAGGCTTTTTCTAGGATTTCTATCCCGAGCTCTGCCTGTGTTTGGTTTTAGGGAACGATGCACTTTTACTTAAGCTCAGGAAAAGATTGTACTTGTAGGTAAATGCTGATTGCGTCACTGCATTTTTATTTTTTTTTTGTATTACACCAAGACAATAAACTTTTCTCTAACTCAATGAAAGAGTGGATACGAATAAGGGTGCCCTCAGCTAATCTTAGGTAGCTCCCTAAATATTTAAAAGGGAAGAATGAATAAGAACCGGCGCCTGTATCAGCCAAAATACAAAATGCAAAATAAATAGAGCAATGCAGTTTAAGACTCTGGGCAACATGGGAGATCATTTTGTTTCGCATTATGTATTGTAATCATGCAAAGGGCGAGGCGTTTTGGATAAGGGCTTTGGAGCAATAAAGTGGAGGTTAAAGAGATTTGAAAGGAGAGATAACTGGGAAAGAAACAAGCAAAGAGTGCACAAAAAGATGCCTGTATAGGCTGAAGGGAAGGTGGCCAACAGTGCTTAAAAAGCCCGGAGAAAATTAGCATGGCAAAGAAAGTGTCATTATACACAGTTAATTAAGACTGTGCCTGTATGCTGTTCAGTCGCATACAATGAAGAGTCAAAGATAGACACGCTACTTAGGTGCATTTTAAATACCATCATGCATCAGATTAGAGAGGCTCTGAAAAACCTTTACCATTAAAAGCAACCATAATAGAATAAATAAAAACTTGCCACAGTCTGATTCTTTGAGATTGTTTTTCTCCTGAGCACGAACTTTCATTGTTGAAATAACCAGCCCTTACAAAAATGTAGATTTAGGTCATTCTAAAAGGGATTTCTAAGAAATTTCCCATGCGCGTAGCTGATGTGCACCAGGTGTCCATCAATCAGCTACAGCACATCGGTACATCAGTAAGCTACAGTGCATAAGTCTGGGTTACGCTCTCGCTCTCTCTCTCTCTCTCTCTCTCACACACACACACACACACACACACACACACACACACACACACACACACACACACACACACACACACACACACACAGAGCTTGGCATTCTTGTGCTTTTTCCAAGTTTTCAGTGCTGGTAGAGACTGTTTACAGTGAAGATGCGCAAGTTGAAGTAAGATTAAGTTGTCTTCTCCGTTTCAGTAACATTAAATCTGTGTGCTTTCTCCTTGCCATGATTGCCACTGAATTTAATCTTTTAAGCAGAAGGATTTGATTTCACTGTAAGCAAGCAGCCTTACATCCCCAATATATCTAATGCTGCTACAATATACTGTACAGTGTATACAGTAGGTAGATTCTCCCTAACCCTTGTCCAGCCCATGTTTTTAAAGATACACCCAAAGGGAAATGAAAGAAAATCCAGTATTTTATCAACTGTATATAAATTCATAACAATTAGTTCTGCAGCAAGACTTCACGAGAGAAAAAAAAAACTTTTGCAAACATGAGTTTCTGTCTAGAAAAAGCTGTTGTTAATGTCCTTTTCCTCCTACACGGGGCTGAGAAACTTTTTGTTCAAATCACCATACCCATCATACGGTGGCATTACATAAGAAGCCCGCAAAGAGTCCACTTTCAATTTATGGTTCCATATTTAATGTGTTTGTGGGGGAAGTGAGAGGTTTTTCAAGGAGTAAACACCTACCTACGTAGCACCCAATGTGTTAGAGCCGTCTGGAAGGAGGGAAAAGGCCATAAGGAAACATGCAAACTCAGACGTTTTAAACAAACGAAACTACTGAACCATTTAGACTCTGCAAATTCATCTCTATTGACAATCAAACAGACTGACCTGCAGTGTGAACTTATCGCTCAGTTATTTAAAAATAATGTGTAAGCTTAAATCAGGTCTGGCCCTCCACAACATGCGGCCCCTTGGGAAAATTGATTGCACATCCGTGTCTGAGACATTCCCACTCGTGGCATATTTCTACAGTAGAGTTGCTGTTGTGTTCCGGTGCCTTGATCTCACTATCCCATTTCAGCACATCTGCTCTACAAGTATTTTGCCCCAAGCACACCGACTATATGTGTAAAACAAAACAGCTATACTTTTCAAATGCGGTTTTAAAGAATAACAGAGTGGGTAATATAAGGTCATTAACCCAAAATGTGCCCTGGCAAACTTCTGATGAGAACAAGATAATAGAAAAACCAGATTTGACCACATTCACGCCTGGTATTAAAGAACTATTTGAGTCTACATCTAAGAGTGATCGGTAAGTGGTTAGGCCAGCCAGACCTCCAGAGGTGGTTTGGCTCACAGTGTGATCAGATCTGTCTGCCAGGTGTAATTTAATGCAGTGCAATTCAGTGTGTTTCTTACATTTTTAACGGAGTAAGTAAGTAGATCGGTCATAACTCATTCTCATGTGTGTTTAAAAAAAAATCCCCACATACCATAATTTTTTTTCCCATAGTGATGGTGACACAGCTGTGGCAACAAATTACTTTTCATTGTTTCATTGTTTTTTTCTTCTGCAAAAGAGTCATTAAACCTGAGATCTAATGCCTCAAACTGAAAGAAAATACAGGCTATACAATGTCAACTGTAGGGACTAGCACGGCCTACATTTACCCCCTCTGCTCTGGGCATTGTCACTGACACATTTTACAAGGTTTGGGGGGTTTTGTGGCATCTATTCATTAAGAGATTGTTTTTTGGAATATGTAGGAATTTCTGTGACAACTTGCGTGGTGAACAGTAAATGGCAGATTAAAGACATTTCTGGCACTTCAAACTGAACGCTGACACAAATGAGACGATTCTTTGAGAAGCAGTTTGCTTGTAACAAACCACAAACAAATGAAAAGCAGCAGCTGCGGTTTAAGATCTTTATACACAAAGTACAAATGTAAAAACAAAACACTTGCCTCTTAATCCAGTCTTAGTTCAGTTTAGTATGCTATCTCAGCACCATTTTCTTGAATTGCTGGATGTGAAACACTCATGCTGCACTTTGTGGTGAAAACTGAGACGCGTAATGAGAGCGCTATTAATCGCTGTTTATTCCACTATCTAATGTGTTTGACGTCTTGTAAGCAACACTTGGCTTACAAGATAACTGATGAGCACTCAAAAAGCTGTTTTTCATAAGATACTCATCTGTGTTTTTGTCACTGGCGAATGTAGCACTCGTCCTAGCTTGATAAAGATGTGTCGCAGTAAAACGATAGCTCAATTAGCAAAGCTGTCAACCTCAAAGTGATTTCGAGCACTGTCCTGGGTGTGAAGTTTATCACTCTGAGTCTTGTCTAAGTAACTCTGTGTGTTTTCCCACACGCACTGGAACCCTGACCTTTCCTAGACAGGCCTGGCAAGCCTGGCATTTGGCCGCTAGCTTTCCTAAAGCAAAGTTTGTGGGATGTCCGATTACACCAGTGTGAAAACAGCGCAGGATATACTTCATGGTTGATGAACTAACAGGGTCCTGCTTCATGTATGCTCAAAGTGAGAAAGAAGCGTCACTGAAAGAAGCATTTATGAGCTAGTTTTGAGTTTATTTTGCTTAAAAAAGTTTGAATGAAACGTCTAAAACCTTTTTCTTATTTTAAGAAATTTTACCCTGTGTTATCATCTTGCTACGCTGGCAGATTATAGTCTGGATCTTCGCAAAATTTTCTTCTTATATTTAGACTGCAGATTTTTTCCAGTCATCAAGACCAAATGCAATAGTGCGAATACTAGGCTACTTCCCATTGTGTAACTTTAGGCACTCTGCTGACATTGTCTGGAAAATGGCTTTAAATATTTGCTTTATTTGTCACATTTTTCTTAAGTGAACAATGTAGCACACACTGCTAATCTTGCTATGATACATCAACAGTTAAAACCTTCATTAAATAACAATAGCAAAAGCTGGGTCATTGCTTTTTGTGGTTCTGATGGCTGTGGTGATGAAGACAGCTGCCCACCAAGTTGCAGGGGTTGCAGACGCCAATATGTCACTTATGGCAGGTGATTGCTAATTGTAAAAGGAGATACAGGCAGTAAAGGCAGACCGTTTGCAATTTTATTTCAACAAAACACATGATTTCCTTCTTAGGGCACAATCGCACTAACATCATTAAGAGTGGTCAGACCAGACAATAAAATGAACACAATACAAATTCCAGCATATATAAACAGACATAGTGACAAATGGAACAATGCACTAAATTGGAGTATGCAAAAAACAAAACAAAAAAGGAGCAATGAGACAGCTGGGGTATCAGATCACTTTATATTATAAAGTCACTAAAGGACGATGGTAGTTATTACTGGTACTGAGACACAGACATATTTATTCATAGGGCAAAAGCAGTCTATATAACATTACCATTTCGATTCTTACACAGTACAGCCGAGCCTTTTGTTGATAAATCCAAGAACTTCTCTGATCAAAGTCTTTAAGTTTATGGACAGATGGTGGAGAAACACTCTCCTTGCCATCCCATGCTGTTCATGAAGAACATCTGGACCACATTCAGGTCACTCCTAAATATTTACACAGCCAGGCTACAAACCACTGATGAGAAATATACACATCCTCTGTGAAACTATAGGTGCAAAGGATTATTTTGAGTTTGCTGGTAGGTTAAAAAGCCATGGGGTAAAAGAAAAAAGTCCTGTTATTGTACTGTTATTCTTGTGGTGGACTTTATTCAGCAGGAGTGTGAAGATATAATAAAGCTGGAGCTATGCAAGAACCAGTCACTCAGATTTTACACTGCGACGCAATGCAGTATTTTTTGTTTTTCCATCTTTCAGTTTCCCTGGTTGCCACAGAAATGAAGCTCCTTTTTTTTTTCTACACCCTTGTCATTGCTGTACTTTTCATTAGGAATTAGATAACCGGATAGCTTTGAATGTCATTTATGCATGGGCATGCATACGTATTTATTTGTCTGTGTGTGCATCTGCATACGTGCGCTTATCTCCTGATTAACGCTTTTAGTATCTCTTCCTTTGAATTCCAAATAGCATTCTTCTTATATATATTTAGACCTGACATGAGTCCAACTTGACACAGTCACATCTCAGATCTAACTTGTTGACATGCTGAGAGCAGGCGGGTGGCAATGGAGCAAAGCAAAGCTAATGCTGAGCAGAAAGAGAGAAAGAAAGGAAGAGAGAGTGAGAGAGAGGCTACGCAGCAGCAGGACTCAGCTGTGTGTTCGCCGTTTTATCCACCCCAAAGTTCAGACGAGGACAGACTCGTACACTCGCTGCCTTGAGATTAGCCAGTTTTGTTTTTTTTGGGAGGGGGGGCAACAGTCATGAGAAAGAACCGAACTCCAACCATGTAAAATGAATCCTATCTCTAAAATTAGGCATTTTTTTGCCCTTTTCATGTGACGATGCACAAGCAAACTATTTAATCCGGGTCATGTTTTTTTCGACCATCTTAGCCCTCAATGTATTAACAGTTTATGGTGAGTATATAGGCAGCACAGGGGGACATTTAAGGCTAATCGAGGATCAGGGGAGGATCACATGTTGAGTTACACATCAGACCGGGCTGAAGAAGAAGTAGACATTCATGTGAGACAGAGATGCTTCTCCGTGGTAATTCAGTTGACACATAAATAGCTATAAGGCTATAGGCCTAGGGAAAGGATGGCCCAAACATAATGAGAAGCATGTAAGTGAGCTTAATGAGAAGCAGAGCGTATGTGGAGGGTACGTGCTCGGCATGTGTGAGAGCCAGCATATTTGTTAACTAGTTTATGTTAGACCTTGCTCTCTCCCCACAGATTAGCCTCTCAGTTTTCTTTGTGTTTATCAGATGATGCTCAAAGTGCACTTAATTTTCTCATTAATGTTGTCTTAAATGTTGGAGTTTGATGCAAATTGACAGAGAAAATTGCACATTCTGTGTCCTGGCCTATGCACTCTGTTGTTTTTCTTCCATTTACTGTGAACTATTCCCTGAGGTTTCCATAAACTATGCAGTGAGGCCCTCTTTCTATAGCCTACAATATGAAGCTTTCCAAGAATCTGGGGGGCTGTTAACCTAAAACAGCTTTCCCTTGCCAGAAAAAAAAGAACTTTTGAATGTCAGCCCAACAGCTTGCCCTTGAAGAGATGGAGTGAATGAGAGACCATGGTTGATTTTCACATTAGCCAAAATGTTCAGGTTTGCGTTTGTGAGGTGAGTTTAAAAAACAACAAGACGGCCAGTGTGCACAGCTATAGTTACGTGCACAAATTCAAAGCTGTCTTGTACAACTTAATTACTGTAAAAGACAGGAAGAGCAAGTAAATACCTCGAGATACTTAGTCACAGGGATCATTTTTGGTACAAAAAGCTGGATGGACCTTTTTCTTTCATTTTTAGTGTTTACTTGTGCAACATAAGGCTCTTTCATCACGATTTACAGGAAATTTTATTTTAAATGTCTGGCTCGTGACTAATTGTTTTCAGTGTCTGGGATAAGGTTTTCATGAAAACAGGCATGCTTTTGTGATGTGCTGTTGCATCAGAGTTGTCTCAACTTACACTGAAGTCATGCATTTCCAGTAGAGACGTGATACAAAGATACTGTTACTGGAAGAATCGGCAAGTGGTTAACAAATGCAGTGACTCAGTTCAGCTATAACAACACTGGTTCCGGTATAACACCGTGGTTGCTTAAGAGTCAACCTGGTATTCGTTTTCTTTGACTCCAAGTTACTGAATTTGCATAAATTCTTCCAAAATTGATTTAATTTATTTTGGCAGCTGTAAGTGAAAAAAAAGAGGTTGTGGATTTGTTGATTTTGCAGAAAGAAATAGAACAAAGAAAGAAACAAAGATCATAACAATCAAGTGTTTACCTGACTATGAGACTCAGCCCACACGTCATATAAAAGGTGTGAATAAAAAATTTACAAGAACAACAAAAAAACTCTAATTTAAATCTCCTCTTCAAGGCCATCTTCTCTGTTATGTCCAGACAGCTTCCAGTTCGGCTACATGGAGCGCTAACTTCTAGAGGGCTTAAACATGAAACATTGGCTTCTCTTTAAACCAAATCATTTTTGAGTCGATTTCCACCTGCAACCTGTCACTTTTCACCATGTGCACCATAAACACAACAGTAAAACTGTCAATGTGGACTTTTCCTGTAATGTCCTAATTTAGCAAGATGCTAACGTGTATATTGCTAACGTGTGTAGGCACAGAGCCTACTGCATATGCCATCTTTGGTTTTCAATCTTTGGTTGCCACCTGCTCTATTTGGCCCAAATTGCCTGTCGAAAACAAAAATCAAGCTTAAAGTTTTCTGTGGTGGCAGAGTGGAGAAGATCCAGCATTACAAGTATGAGGGGACATAACAGGACTTCTAAAAATAACAGACAATGCAGTCACACTGTTTATGGGATGGTAGGAGATCAGCACAATTTAAATCTGACCAGGTTTTTTCATTGTAAGAGGCGCACCCCAGAATTGTTTGATCACGCTTTATGTGAAGATTAATGAAAGTCAAGGGTCGTGGTTGTATCATATGCAGAAGTGCACCATAGACAAAAATTAGACTTCCTATTCATAATCACCTGGGGCATGCCATATGGGCTGACAAGTCAGCCAGGCCTGCTTAACGAAATTAATGAAAGCATCCACCTTGATGACAAATCTAAATAATGTATAAAATGCACATCAACCTCTAGGATTGAAGAAAGAAATGCCTTTTTCTAACTAAACATAATCATTTAATCAATGTCAACATCCCAAAAAGCAAAACAAAAAAAACACCAAAAGATGTTAACATAATAGAACTCCAGGTTTCAAAGCAGGATGATGTCACAGGGGTATTGCAAAGGCCTAGAGTGTGTAACTAAAATGGAACAAAAAGATGTGTGTGTCTACAGGTTCTGTTATTATATTTTACAATTAATTTGCTGTCATGTAAATTGTTAAAGGCCCCAGCACTACATCTGCCAGTTGTCTGTGTATGAAAACTGCATTCTGTTCACAAAACGCGCTCTGGATCATTTCAGAAGTGAGAAAAAGGGAAAAAAGAATCACTTCCAGCACCTGTTGCACAGGCTCCACTTTGTTTCAGCCCCAGCTAAAAGAGGTGAGATCAGGAAATTTATGGGATGACTTCATGATGCTGAGCTTCTCTGTTTAGATTGTGTGTAAAGGGGAGAAATACGGTTATAAACAAAATGACAGACCATCAGACAACTTGAGTAAGCCACTGATGCACACTTGCATTTTCATATCACTTTTTCAGTGATCAGGGGCCAGCAGTAAACATCAAAAGTTACCATCATTAAAACCTTAAAGAAACAAAACTCAGTGTGGTCCATGTCTCCACCAATTCATTGCAGTCTAGCACAGCAACATCAGCGGCACACATCAAAATAGAAAACTCATAGTTAACCTACCAAGTTATGCTAAGAGCTAACAATCTAGCATAAATGTTCCTGTCCATGTGCTTACTGAAGCCTGGGTTCAAAGCAAGGGCTTAATGTAATTCTCTCGCACAACAGGATTTGTATTACTTCGAAAAGGGTCAGTGGGGTTAAGAGCTGCTAAGTAGTAGTGTTTAAATCCTTCCTAAGCTCAGCCACCACAATGCAGGGCCCCCCACACTCTTCTGGACTTGTTTCACCTCAGGGTGTGGTTTAGACAACTGGAGAGGCAAAGGGGACAGCTATGGAAAAACAGATATGCAAGTCAGTTATTTCCTCACGGATTTGTAGACAGACATTTCCCACATGTCCCAAAACCAGTAAGTGTGGTTGGTTTGGTTTTGGTACACTGGTTTTGACTTAATTGTTTAGTCAAACTTGTTTACTAGAGCTCCAGTTTGGAAGGGTCATCTCGGGTTATACGCACACTCTTGGGGCTTAAATGCTGTATAGTATCATTGGCTCATGTGACTTATCTATGCACTGATTGTCACTAATAACTGGTAGGACTCTCATCACCACCCTTCTGGATTTTCTTTTCCCTTAAAACGGTTGAGATTTGCATGGTCTGTATTATAAAAAGAAGAAGTATGCACGCATTCAAATGAGCAACCCTCATGCAAGTATCAACACTGAATCATCAGATGTTTGTCCTTAAAAAGTGACACCCTGTGCCACATTGCAAAGCTCACGTTTGCCGTAATTAAGGACAGATTAACGTGAGATGCAGATTTTATTCCACTGCGACACTAGGCATTACAGGCCAAATCACCAGGGTCAGGAGGATTGTGACCTGGTTACAGATCAGGTCAGTGGACTAGGCATCCAGGGAATCCCTTAACAACATGACATAGTGCTCCATTATTACCTTCATAACAGCAGGAAATGAAATAGAAACACTCAGTGGTATGGTTGATAAATAACTCCTAAAAAAATGGAACTTTTAACTTGAACGCTACATTAATGTTGAAATCATCTGGGATTGGGCAAGGATGAGATTATCAACCAGTTGTGCTTTTTTATCAAACAACTTTGTCCAGAGAGAATTACCACAAAGGGATTGCTGTGAAGTTTTGTGATGATATGTTAACCACAATATCGCGATGCTTGTGAGGCTAAGGACTCATAAACTCATGGCAGTTAGACAGGTATGCGTGGAATGAGTCAAATCTGAAATGTCCTCTCATCTGGCGCCATCCTAAGGTCACACTTTACAATGTGTTAGCCCACTAATGGAAGGTTCAGTGTGTCATCAATATACTAATAATGACAGGGTACATCTCCAGTTCTGCGTGTTACTGTCAGGCGGGGTATTGAAGGCATGAGAATTACAGGTTGCGAAGCTACCATGTAAAGATGTGGACCTTTACTTGTCAGTGACATTCATACAACCAGCTGTAATTAAATGTTAGAAACATGTTTGAGGGGTCCATCTGCAGACAGAACACCTGTTGGTTCAAAAGAAGTTTTCAGAATCTGGTCTAAACTGCATCCACTGTGGTGGTGATTGTTCATCCGGTGCAGATTTACCTCGGATGAACCAGCATTTGGCTGCAGATAGACGTGGGCGAGAGGGAGAGAGAGAAAGAGAGACAGAGTGTAGGAGAGAGACTGAGAGGAAAAAAAGAGTGAGTGTCAGAGAGGAAGAGAGCGAGAACAGTGTGAGCAATCTGAGGAGACTAAGCAGGAGGTTGATTTATAATTAGAGTGAATGTCGGCTCGATACCCCTGCTGTTTGGGTGATGGCGCGGCTGCGTAGAGAGGCAGCTTGGCTCCTGTGAACTTGATTTAAATTCTGAAGCACCAAACATCACCCAGCATTTATGGATAGTCTTGCATGACTAAGGCTTTGACATTTGGGTGTCCTGTCTTGGTTATGACTGTCATGGGATCAATAAAAACAGACACTAAGATATAACCTCAGATTGGTGTTACAAAAACTCAAATAAGCCAGAGTTTTAGAAATGATAAGGATACAGCAAAAGGACACCATATGGTTGGGTATAATGAAAATAAGAGGAAAAAGTATTTAATTGATCGTTGAAAAGATGTGCAAGTTACTCAAAATACTTAAAAGTGGGACAGTTAAAACAAAGTTTGTGAGGCAACTCTTATCTATGACTAGTTTCAAAATGTAAAACCTTAATTTGTTTTTAAAGTCAGAACAAAATGTCTAGAAAATAGTCATTAGAATCACTCACACAGTCTTCTTGTCTAATGTTGAATCAACAGATCTTTAAGTGAATTCCGAATTCAATCATATTGATGACGACTTATCAGTAGAGTTAACCAGCAAGTGTTTAGCATTAAGTTAAGTGGAGCCATTGAACCCCCACACATGAAGATGAGCACAGAAATACATGATCTGGCCACAAAATTCAAGCTCACTGTGAACTTCTAACTCGGTGTGCCACCTCTGTTTAATAATGAGAGACGCTACAATGGAAAAGCCACTGGACATAAAGATTCAGCTAACAAGGATGTTGTTTTGCACAGTTGTCCTTTCTCACATGTTGCACACAGCAGGAAATAGTCTGTTTTAGACATGTTCACACTACTGGGAATACTTTGTGTGGGTTAGGTGTGGGAGCTGCCTGGAGCGTGCAGGAGGCAGCAAACAGGAAGCCTGCTAGTTAATGGTCAGTGCACAGAAAATCAGATGATCTGTTCTTACACGGCACAATCCACCATCACAGAGACTTTATACTAGTGAGTAGCAGGTTACGTTACTGGCTAATGTCTGGTCTGACTATGTTGGTGTGTGGCACGTGTGACAAGAAACCTACAATTTCTTCCCATTTTCTTATTCCAAGCTGCTGCATACAGGGAGTGCAGAATTATTAGGCAAGTTGTATTTTTGAGGAATAATTTTATTATTGAACAACAACCATGTTCTCAATGAACCCAAAAAACTCATTAATATCAAAGCTGAATGTTTTTGGAAGTAGTTTTTAGTTTGTTTTTAGTTTTAGCTATTTTAGGGGGATATCTGTGTGTGCATGTGACTATTACTGTGCATAATTATTAGGCAACTTAACAAAAAACAAATATATACCCATTTCAATTATTTATTTTTACCAGTGAAACCAATATAACATCTCCACATTCACAAATATACATTTCTGACATTCAAAAACAAAACAAAAACAAATCAGCGACCAATATAGCCACCTTTCTTTGCAAGGACACTCAAAAGCCTGCCATCCATGGATTCTGTCAGTGTTTTGATCTGTTCACCATCAACATTGCGTGCAGCAGCAACCACAGCCTCCCAGACACTGTTCAGAGAGGTGTACAGTTTTCCCTCCTTGTAAATCTCACATTTGATGATGGACCACAGGTTCTCAATGGGGTTCAGATCAGGTGAACAAGGAGGCCATGTCATTAGTTTTTCTTCTTTTATACCCTTTCTTGCCAGCCACGCTGTGGAGTACTTGGACGCGTGTGATGGAGCATTGTCCTGCATGAAAATCATGTTTTCTTGAAGGATGCAGACTTCTTCCTGTACCACTGCTTGAAGAAGGTGTCTTCCAGAAACTGGCAGTAGGACTGGGAGTTGAGCTTGACTCCATCCTCAACCCGAAAAGGCCCCACAAGCTCATCTTTGATGATACCAGCCCAAACCAGTACTCCACCTCCACCTTGCTGGTGTCTGAGTCGGACTGGAGCTCTCTGCCCTTTACCAATCCAGCCCCGGGCCCATCCATCTGGCCCATCAAGACTCACTCTCATTTCATCAGTCCATAAAACCTTAGAAAAACCAGTCTTGAGATATTTCTTGGCCCAGTCTTGACGTTTCAGCCTGTGTGTCTTGTTCAGTGGTGGTCGTCTTTCAGCCTTTCTTACCTTGGCCATGTCTCTGAGTATTGCACACCTTGTGCTTTTGGGCACTCCAGTGATGTTGCAGCTCTGAAATATGGCCAAACTGGTGGCAAGTGGCATCTTGGCAGCTGCACGCTTGACTTTTCTCAGTTCATGGGCAGTTATTTTGCGCCTTGGTTTTTCCACACGCTTCTTGCGACCCTGTTGACTATTTTGAATGAAACGCTTGATTGTTCGATGATCACGCTTCAGAAGCTTTGCAATTTTGAGACTGCTGCATCCCTCTGCAAGATATCTCACTATTTTTGACTTTTCTGAGCCTGTCAAGTCCTTCTTTTGACCCATTTTGCCAAAGGAAAGGACGTTGCCTAATAATTATGCACACCTGATATAGGGTGTTGATGTCATTAGACCACACCCCTTCTCATTACAGAGATGCACATCACCTAATATGCTTAATTGGTAATAATTCTGCACTCCCTGTATATGTATCGTCAAGACTGCTAAGATAATGAACCAATGCTGATGTTGTTATCAGCTTCCTGCAGTTTATACATAAGGTATCAATATTTGCACCAGATGATGGTGTGGATATTAAATGAGCACACCAGGAGACACTTTATAAGTATGCAGGTATTGGCTTGCACCGTCATCTTCAACATCTGTCTAAGAAGAGAAAGCCGAATTTTATTGGGACTTTACTGGCAGTTGTGCTCATTAATTTGACATAAACATACGAAACACCAATGACTACATGTTATGTTTTAGCAGGTTTTCTGTCATGTGTTCTCAGAGTCTGTATACCACCCAAGAGGCTTGTTTGTCTGTTAAATGTTGCTTTTTTTCTTTTCTAAAGAACTTCCAGTGATAGTTAAGTGGTCATAATAGGTTTCTGTACGTTGATGTTTGCGTTGCTGCAAGATTTCAACTTTTAAAACATTGGAAATATACGTTCTCTGTCATTATGGATATGGGAGATTATTGCCAACTTTCTAGCAATTACTGATCTGTGCTGTTTTCCCTTTAAAGCCCTGCCTCTTCAAAGAGGAATATAGACATCTAATAACTATACACAAGACTAAAAAAGATAGTTAAAGATGAATAAAGTTTTCATCCTTCCCATCACCAGGTGCCTTGAATCTGACTCAAATCATCAGGATATTTGGCTCATAAAAGAAAATAGTACCCTTTCTCACCTAATAAAAGACATAAATGAACCCACATCCTCAGGTTATGGAAGGGCATCTAAATAACCGAATGACTCCGACGTTCACTTCAGCTTCCCCAGCCAAACCTAAATTATCCGTATGTCACGTCATGTAGGATGTGGATGTATATAATTCTACAAACATGGTCATTACTGGAGTGTCAGTATGAACTGCTTACCTTTTCATCAACGTGATAATTATAGCCCAGCCCATTAACCTCCCGTAATCAAGACATATACATGAAGCAGTATGCATTTACATTGTATGTCTTCAGATGTTCGCCACAGATGCCTCGTAAAATTTGCGAGCTTTCATATGATTACAGATTGAAGCAGGCTTGATCAGTAGCTTTAAAATATGTTGTCCATTACCATTCTGTTTCATCTCTGACTGGAAAGCGATGGAGGAGATGTGCGAGACATGGGATGAGAACACAACATGTGCAGTAAGTCCAACATGTCAACCATATGGACGAATCAGCGGGAGACGTAAATGCAGAAGAAGAAAAAAATGTCAGAAAGGCAGCTTACGCACAGGAGGAGTGTGTTATAGACAGACACTGTTTTTTTTTTTCCTCCATCACTGCTGCATTCAGCTTTTATATTTGAAAGAAAAAATCTGTTGTGATACAACATTATTGTAATTATTTAACTCAGAATTAGTTGCATGGGAATGAAACCCGAGTCGCTGACAATATAGAAGGCATTTGAAGGTAACACGAGGCTACAGTAGAGCTAAATTTCCCAGGGATTCAGCGACCTGTTATTTTAGAATGACTGTAACTTTATAATGGAAATGATTTGATTTTAACAGTGTTTCAACTGCCATCATTATGTATTTTTTACTTTTTTTTTGTCTTTTTGAAAATTTCTGCATGATGCACCTTAGGTGTGAATGAATGTGAATATCTGCTGCATAACGAGCTAAGGTGGTTGCTCCAGAGGAATTCATTCATCTTTCTCTCATATCAGCAGGCCACACCTGTGGTTCTTTGCTTGTCAGTCTGAAGGAGTGTGGCGGGGCGAGCTGCCATTTATTTGAGTTGTTTTTCACCTGTTCGTGTTAGATAGAGAGCTAAGCTGTCGTATTTTCATTTGTTTCTTTGGGTTATGTTGTTAGGCTATAGTTGTCATTCGTTTTAACAAGTTGTTCTGTGGCTGCTTGAGACTTCGGGACTTTCATGTTCTGTCTCCTTAAATGAGTCAACAGAATAGTCATTAGGAAATTGTATGTAATGTAAATAGATAAGATCAATACTTTGGCTTTAACATGCCTGTACAGGATTATGGATTACTGAATCTGTTGCTGAAGTTGTAAAAAGAGACAATATTTGTTAGGCTGTCCGCTATGAGACTTTTTTTGATTTAAAAAAAAAAAAAAAACATACAAAAAATGCATTTCTTTTTCCAGGGGCCTGTTCTTTCAGCTTATGTTATGCTACATGATCCCAGGATCATACAAGGACATAATACAGTATTACAACAGATTATACAGTAATCACTTTGTTAAACACACTATAATAGCGAATCTCAGTTTTCCGTCAGAACGCACTTATTTGGAGTTAACTTAAGGTCAAAAAATCAGTGAAACATAATAGTTTGGTAAGATGACACATTATCCTGTTGAAAGCACCTGTTATACTAAAACCATAAAGGAATGGTCATTGTTAACTACTATGCTCACGCTCTGGTATTTGGATAATATAAGTGCCCCTAAAGATCTCACAGTGTGTCACAAAAGCTTTGCACTCTATTACAACACCAGCAGCTGCCGGTTAAGCCAAGGTTTGCATCAAATTCTGACCCTATCATCTGAGTGCCACAGCATAAATTAGACCAAGTAAAATTTGTAATGTTACATTTTTTGCTTTCTTTCTGAACATAAACTTAGCTAACTTTTAACTATGTTCAGTTGAACAAGTTTAAGGACGAACACTAATGTAACTGTTGAGCCATTTAAAATACACACTTGTGGATCTACTGGCCTTGACAGTAGATTCTCCAGTACAACAAATCAAATATATAGCTCATAAATAAAAACGGGAGACGTGTAAGCTAAATAAAATCTAGTTAGCGTTGGCCAAACAATGCTTAATCTACACCACTGTGAATGTACTATGAGTGTTGTGGCTCCCCCAAAAAATGTTGTAAACAACAAGCCATCAACCCAATTTGGCTTTGAGATGTGTTTATCAGAGAAAATTGTTTGTCAGTGCACAACAATATACAAGTTTTAAATGCGGATTCTTTTAATTGGTGACTGTTAACTGAAATGTTTTCTTTTTATGTGCTTTTGTCATGGTCCTGGGTCGTTGACCCAGCTTTTTGTGTTTCCTTTTGGCTTCATCTTGGGTTTGGTGTTTATTCTGATTTTGTATTAGTTCTTTGGGTTTGGTTGTCGTGTTTATCATCCCTACCTGTGTCTTACCTCTGTGCTCTGTTCGTGTCCCCGAGTTTGTGTTGTAATACTGCGTGTTTCCTGTTTTACTTTGTAGGTCTGCTTCTCGTTATGTCCATTAGTTTAAGCTGTGTCCACCCCTGCATGTCATCTCCTCATTACCTGGTGTATATTTATAGTGTGTGTTTGCCTCTGCTTGTTGATGGATCGTCTGCGTTTCTCTGTGTAACTCCGCGTAAGTCAGCGTGTTCGACATCTCGCTGCATCATCTGGTCTCCGTCCCATGTTCAGGTCTGTTCTTTAGTTTCCTCCAGTTTAGGTCTCGGTTTGCTCCCCACCCTTCTTTGCCTGTTTTTGTCACTGCCACTTCTGTAAATAAACGTCACTCTCATCACCAGTCAACTGCCTGCATTTTGGGTCCTTTTCCTCCCACACCACACGGCTCGCCCCGGCAGCCGTGACAGCTTTTGCTATAAAATAAGTACAACGCACTTATTCAGTTAGGTCTGAAAACAAAGCAATTATAGAAATTGGCTTCTGAAGAATTTTCTGTTCATTTCTCAAGAAAATCCAATGATAATTCAGCTCTGGTGATATATCACAATTATACACTAATCAGTTTTTTTTTAAATTTCTTTTAATGTTTGGTTTTTATATAAGAAAAAGTATTAAACAAGGACAAGATTGTATGTATAAGTTAACAAGGATACAGTCTATGTTTTGTCAAGAACACATAATAAACACAGTGTTATACTTTTGTAATATTGTTTGCAATGCTAAAATAATAGCAGGAAAAAAAACTGTTAACAATTACAACTAGTTTTCTTAATCTTGATTATCTGGATAATCTTGTGTTTTTACACAGCTTATAATAAAACCTTTCCACCTTTTAACAGCTGCAGAAAAAAAGGATGTAAGAAGATGTCAGTCATATAAATTCAGTGCACATGTCAGCAGCAATTTTGCAGCTGCTAAATTCTGCAACTAGCACTGAAATGTGGGTCTTAGAAATGTATGAAGAGGTCTGCTTTGGTGTTATACTCTTTAACTGCTTTTAGATGAACAGTAAAGTGGTTTATTGCTGGGAAGTAACTATGACAGCTTTAACAGCCGCACTCTTCAGTAGCCCATATGGCATTTCTGGTGTAAAATAGTAGATAATGTCTTTATCCTGTGGGTCAGTCTTTCCCACTGGGATTGTTCGGTCTACACAGTGTGGAGAAAGTGTTGAATCCTTTGTGGTAAATGCTGTCTCTTAAAGACTTTTTTAGATACTCTGATATATTATTTGGTAGAAGCTTGTATATGAGCCATTCTCCACCCCGAAATTGTTACGTGTACAATAAAAACACAGTATTGTCCTGACTCGCTATCAGCATTAAATTAAATTACCTTAATTCTGTGATTTTTGTGCCAGTAAATACCCTGAAACCTGTCTAGATTTCTAGACTTCCTGCAGGGGATAGCCAGGCATGTTTATCTCTTGTTTTCATACCTTTACATAAGTATTTGAAGATAATGAAATGGAAAAGATCACTTAAAAATGAAGAATAAGCTCATCTTATTTCCCAGAAAGTGTGTGAGAGATGGGGATAAGAGAGTCTCGGAAACACCTGATTAGATTACCCTTCCAGACTGTGTTGAGGCTTCGGGCTGTGGCTTCCATCTCGCCATTCACCTCAGCTGCACTCTCCTCCCTCTCTCGTCTTTCTCTTCCTCCCTTCATCCAGGTGCTCCAGTACCTGTAGAGTAACAACTCCCCCTGTAGGATTAAGCCAGGAAAATCTCTGAGCTATCTGCAATTACTGGCTGCAGTTCATCGAGGCTTCACCGAGGCTTTTGAGGTAAGTAAAATGCTGCCGTGCATGTTTTCCATGGATTAGTATTCAATTTTCTTTCATTTGTCACGAATTAAGTTATCATGACGGTATTTTAAGGGTTATTGATGAGTAAACATTCCAATATTACAGCTTATTTGTGACATGGCATTCAAATAATTTCAAGGTTTTCCTATCCACTTGAAATCCTGCATTTCTAATCAAGTTAAAATTCGACATGAGCATAATTTTTCTTCTCTCTGCTTCATTCATACGTTTTATTTTTTCTTTGTTTTTGTTTGTTTGTTTTTATTTATGCAAGCTGTCTGATACTTATGTGGGTCATCAAATGTGAAAGATCTATGTCAACTCAAAACATAAAGACATGTAGATGAGATGTTATTGATCCCACGCTGGGGAAATGTACTGGTTACATCAGCTCAAAGCAAGAAAAATCGAAAAAGAATAAAAAAAAAAACTACTGGTATCATGTGTGTCTGTGGGTGTACAGTATTGCATTGCTTTGCATTACACATGTTCAGAGAAATGTAGAGCACCAGATTATGGTACAGTGCATTATTGTAAGCCCCAGCGATAGCCTGGCAACATGTACAGGGTGTCCCCTGTTTCTCACCCTATGGTAGCTGGGATAGGCTCCAGCTCTCCCAGAAGAGAATAAATGGATGGACTCATGGCATTATTTTAATATTTGTTTATTCAGCCCCACAGCACTGTACCTTGTTTTTGAACCTTTTTCTGTAAAACATTTCATCTTCACTGATATTTGGAGATTTTAGGACGAATCCCGATACGCAGCCTCACACATGCAAACCATGTCATCTGCATAATAGCTTTTGTCTTCCTTTCACCTTTGAAACAAGCAAACATAAAAGAGTGCATATGAATTGTAATAGCTTAAAAATGCTAATTTAAGTAAAAAGAAAAAAGTGTCTCATCCCCAAGAGACAAGCAGAAGAAGATCTGTGGATATGACACTCTGTGGGTGGCTCCTATACAGTAGATATTCTATATTAGAAAAAAAAAGTGTTGTTTACGCCAAAAAAGCATGCATAATAGCTTAAACTGTAAGCCTGGAGTCCCTGGCAAACAAAAAGGGGACTGAAAAAGAAAATTATACATACTAACAAGGCACAAAATATGCGCATGGCAACTTGTGGCTTGAGAAAGAAATCATAACCAGCACTTCAGATCCCCTACAGTTTGTTTTCTGTCATAAGGTATTAGAAATATGTGCTTGTTTAAATGTACGGTATTCCCTTTAAGCTTTGCATTTTTTCCCTATGTGCATTTTTTCCATATGTAGTAAATGGTACATATATGTAGTAAATGGTACATATATGTGACATTTACTTAACACTTTATCTTACATCAAATGGATTTTAATATCACTTCTTCCGTGTGGATAAAATAATAAAGAAATAGCTTTACTTTAAAAAGACGCATACTGGTCCACACACAATAGTACGTAAATGTAACTTTTGTCTGTGAGCTGGCTTCGGTTGTTTCTGGCAGGCTGTGATATTCCAGATGGTGGCTAGTTTCCCTTCCAGCAGTCTGTCAGGCTTGGCTCCGAGCCACCTGTGAGTAAGGTAGGGGCAGGTGAGGACAACTTGGCAGGAAAACACACTGCGATACACAATCCCAGGAGAAGCTGTGGGATTTGACAGAGGACCGGGATCAGTAAGAATTAATTTCAGCATTGGCTTTATTCCTGCAATACATTTTACAAACAAGAGTATCAGTTAGTGCAATGTTAAATTCCTTGAAAATATAAAGCAGTATTCCAGCCTTTTCCTTTTGTGAAGGTGTTCTGCTGCTTTTTGACTTCAATTTGGTTTTCACTCAATTTCTGCATTCATAGTCTGTACAAGGACTGGATCGAGAAGATTATAATCCCTATGGGCGAGTCTATGGAATGTTGGTCAAGTTAGAAATATAAACAGAGAAACCAAATGTGATGACATATAAAATGTATTGTGTTTCTAGCATATAATGTTGGGACCGTCAGTAAAACATCTTTGTCTTTAGCCCTCTCAGGCTCAAATTAAACTTTTTGTTGCTAATGCACAACTAAGTCCTGCAGTGGTACGTCTGAGTAAAAAGAACTCATAAAATATGTATGTGGGGTAATCAGGTTGTTAGTTTTTAACTGTTGCAAATCGGCAATGCCTGTCTTGAGAGGGTTAAGAAATTGATCAGTGATTGCACTTAAGGGGACATGGGGACTCTTACAAGGAGGGTAAAATGTACAAATCCCCCTCATAAATCTGACATCTGTTTTCTAAATGCTTACTACTTTTGTATTCCTACATGCCATTTACCCTTTTTGCATTCTAAAACCTTTCTACCTAAAACACTTCAGAGGTAAGTGATGGTTTTTTGGTACATGGTCCCTTTCTGTTACCATTCCTCCAAAATTATCTTTTTCGTCATGGTCCCCAGACCCCACTTTGAGAACTGGCGATATAAGCAAACCCTCGATGATCCCGCTGAATAAGCCCCGAGAAAAGAAGCAGGCTGACACCCAGACTGCAGGTTTTCATCAGGTCACAGTTAATATACAGAATCATTCGCAGAAATTGAGCCGATAATCCTTCATTATAACTGCAGTCACAGTACATTAAGGCGTTCTGCTTAGAAGTGTTTGGCAGCTGCACTAAAACAACTGATTCTCCAGGCCAAATAAGGGCATCAGAGAAACACTAAAGCTCTCATATTTATTTAGCTTTTTTACAGTTTGATGTTGACATGTGACAATTTAGATCTTCGCATTTCGGCTCGTGACTGCGTATCATCTGGATGTAATTGTAATCTTGCTGTTTTGGCTTAAATCTTCAATTTCCTGCAGTCTCCATCGGACGTAAAATAGGATTACAAGCAGCCGTGGGATGCTTTTATGTTTCAGCGTGTATTTTTATGTACAAAACCTGAACATATAAGAAATATATTACATCTGTAATCTAACCTATCCTCATGTTTGTTTTAGCATTATCTGCTTTTGTATCTTTTATATTATACTGTATAATATATTATACTGTCTACAGCTTTTACTTCTGCCTACTTGGTCACAAGTCCCTTGGAAATATGCTTAGTGGGTCTCATCTCATCAAATCTGGGCTAAACTGATTGGATAAAATGGAATACTGGTGGTTACCTTTAATAATAAAATGCAATACAATAATGCAGACATATGCATTGTAATGTCATGTTTATGTTTTACATTTGTCATACTTTTATTGTTGGACATGGGAAGTATTTATATCGCAGAGCTTGTAAAAGTGTGCCTGTGGCTTTTTGAAAGCACAACAGAATTACGTTAAACATACTGTGAGAAGATGTAAACTGTCCAAGTCGATTGTTTTGGTAACTTTTAATGTAATAAAAATCTAATTTTACCTTATTATCCAATTATTCTTGAGGTGCTGCAATAATATAAACTGTGCACGACTGCGATCATGACCCATCAGATTGTAATCATATAAATGCATCAGTCACACAGAGACGACACACATAGGATGATGATTATGTACCGATGGTTTTAGTGCTGCATCCTCAACAAGTAAAATGCTGAAGTACAATCAGCACGCTGTTCGCTCTCTACCTAACTTACCTTCTTTTAATGAAGTTAGTCTGAGTTTACAACATTGGACCCTCGGGCCAACTTTGTACTTCGGGGTTATTTTCATCAGTGGTGTCAGCTCAGGACAAGGCAGCAGATCCTTCCCGAAATGTCTCTGGGGAACAACCAATGTCTATTTTCCTTGAAATCATCCTCTTCCGAAAAACAAACAGACTTGTTTACACTTGGCCTTCCGCTCACCAATCCTTTGTGACTTCATCTTCACCTTTAGTAAGATCAAGATTTAATACTCTTTCTGCAAAGGGAGATAAGCTACTACAGCCAACTGTTACAGGAAGACAATGGCATCAAAAACAAAACACTCATTACTAACAGGAAGTTTTCCAGAAAGCACGTGCAGTAATAAAAAAAAAAGAGTGAGTCCCTATTTTCTCTCTCTATCTTTCCAAGTGAAGAGAATTTGCAGACACACACACACACATACGTACACACCACTTTCTCAAATCCAATCTGTTCAGTGCAGAAGCATGAAGTCACTACACTGAATAACTGCATAACTAAAACTGGCAGATGAAATAAGATATAAATAATGAAATAAATCACATGTTGAGTGTTTCTGCAAGATTTGCTTGATTTTTAGTTACAGAATTTCCAGTTAAATTTCGAGTATTAACCTACTTTTACACAATAAATTGTTTTTTATTTTAATATTGTTTTGATCTTCCATGCTACACTTCATGAACCATGACTGTATATTAAGACCAGTGGGAGTTTGCAATGATGATTGTACACTGTAGTATATATTTATATTCTAGTACTCTGTAAACTTTCCTTACTAATAATATAGACAAATTTCACTTATATTCTTAAGTGTACATAACTTATACATTCTATATCCTAGAAGTGATTATTCTATTTTATTCTATTCTATTAACAAAGATATTCATTTATTACTGTTTGATGTGATGCCACATATATTTAAGTATAAAACAAGTATGATATCGACTTAATATAAATAGAAAATATTTAAAACTTGCCACCTAAATATGATAAATTCTCACAATCTTGGGTATTCATTTACAGTGCTGTAAAAACTCACCCCTCATTTCTTTATGATATCATATTTTACCTGGAAAATGCAGTGATTTATTGGAACATGTGTAAACAAATATGGAAATATAGCAGATAAGATACAATACCAGATGGTATCAACGGTGGATCAAAATCTGATACGTTTCTTTTTATGACCCCATCAAATTTGGGAATAACACCAACACCACTGGCTGAAAAGGAGCCACAGATCATGACAGATTCTCCACAGTGTTTTACAGATGGCTGTAGACACTCATTGCTTTACCTCTCTCGTGACCTCCACCATGATTTGAACTGTCGTCACTGGTTTTTCAGTCCAATTCTGGTATAAACTGGCCTTTGTATAATTCAGCCTTTTCTCCCTGATGATTTTTGATGAGGCTTTAGTTAACATTACTAGTACTAGTCTATATACTGTAGTTTCTTTTTAGGCCTGCCACTTCTTGTTTTGTCTCCAATATGTCCAGTTTCCTTCATTTTTTAATGACATACTGCACAACGTACTGACATATCCAAAGTTTTCAAATAATAGCTTTTTGGAAATCACGTTATTGGTGAAAAAAAATCACACCTGTCAAACTTTTATCATTGGCATTTTTGTTTTTTGTTTCAGCTAAAGAAATTGGAAAGTGGAAAATATGTGCGTTTGCAACACAGCCAACTGGCAAGGAAAAACAAACAATCTCCACATAATCAAGTCAGGTAATATATTGGCTCTCTTTTTGCAGTTTTTATATTGGAAAATAACAAAAACATCAATAATAATAATAATGATAATAATGACAAACACTGATTGCAAACATGTTTCACAGTAAGCACTGATAAATTCGTCGTATTGCGGTGCTGCTGTTGTTTGAAGCAAGACCGACATTTTCTTTGCAATGTGTGTGTGAGGGATTGATTATGAGAAATTTCTATTTGGTTGAGATGTGAATGATATTGGCTTTTATTTACTGCGAATGCATCCAGACAGTCTGGATGGCCTGCACTTCTGCATCAGTGCTGAGATGCTTATAGTTTTAAGTGGTACTGCAGATGTTTCTGTGCATCTTCTTCGACTACAGCAAGCGATTTTCAGTGATCCGCCTCCCCCTTGTGGCCAAAACAACGCACTGCCAGAGTTTTCACTTGCCTGTTGACGTTAAAATTTAATCAACATGTTTTAAGTTGATGCTGGCTGTAATTTAGTCCCTTTTTGCTTTTAAATAGAACATGCAGGAAAATTTAAGACAGCTATATGCCATTTGACACAAACATATTCATGTAAAATATGTATTTTTATGCCAAAAAGTATTCAATATATATTATTATGTTATATAAAACAGTTATCCAAATTGTGCCTTTAGTTATATTTTGTATTACCTCAGATTTATCCTCATTTCAGTTTATAGTAACAGAAATTTAAGCTGCTGAATCTGGTGTTTGGAAGTGTATCCCTGTGTGGCACACTATTATAATCTGTATTGATTTACATGCATGATTGTAAATTTGTAAAAAAAAAAAAAAAAAAAAGAAAAAAAAGAATAAATAACCCATGACCCTGATTAATCAATCAATGATAAGTTTTTTGTGAGCTGCTGTGGTAAATGTGCATATCACGTGTATTTCATTCAAGACGTCTGGATAGTAAAGTCAGAATGGATGCATGGTTGAAAATATATATTCAAATAATCTCTTTATTCATTTGAATTTTTACACCACTAAAGACAGGGATAGGTTCACACAATGGGCATGGATATTTTTCAGTTATTTGATGGAGGAGGAAACTTTTAATAATAAAAATAAGAGCCATTTCCTAAATTCTCATGATGCTGAAAGTACAGCCAAAAAGAGGAGCAATAAGACGGTATGTGCCAGATTGACTTCTTTCACTTGCTATTGATGTTTTATTCTGTACAGAGGGACAATTTGTACAAAATTAATCTAGATATATATAACACTACATGAAACAAGGTAAATCATATATACAATATTAAATGAAGCATATAGTACAGGTCACATACAAAAAGGACACTTTAAGTTATGTTTTGGAAATAATATGTTAAAATTAAAAGATCTGAGAAGATCCTGCAGAAAGAACAAGCCACCAAATCGTTTTTAAATCATCTCTTCTCGTCACGGTCGACTTGTTTTTCAGCACTAAAAGGAAACCTCCGACCTCTGACTCAAACTCATTAAAATTCATTAAAACATCTCTCCCAGCAAGCAGGACTGTTTCATAAACAGAAATCAGTTTGGTGAATGGCATTCCTCCAGGGTAAAAGGTACATGTTTAACATGGTAGTTTTAATTTACATCTTTTTGCATTCAAGCAAATACAGTATTAATACAGTTAACAAGCCAAGTCACAATGTCAGTTTATTTTCAGCATCTGGTATTTTTGCGGCCGTTTCACGCCGGCGTGTTTCAGCGCGGAGCAATCCGAACGGCCGGAAAAAAGAAAGAAAGAAAAAAAAATAATAATAAAAAAAAAAATCCAGAACTTGACATCCACACTATTAACCTCCAGAGACAATACAAAGAAATACAACACATCGAATATGAAGACCTCTAGCAGACCTTGGTTTAAACAATGGTACTGACTGGAAAATATTTCCTGAACTTTAAAAATCTTCCTCGCTGAGAAGGACACAATTTATAAAACCTACAAACTAGAAAAGTGAAAGTAGGACTGGTAGCAAAACAAACATGCTACGTCTTTACATTTGGTAACTCTTGTGGTAGGGCTTGAAAAATCAAAACAAACAAACAAAAAAAAAATCGGAATAACTTCTGTTCGATAATAAACCAATTCCATATTTAATTCTTGGCGGATATTAAACCAACTTATTCAATAAACATAATGAGCAAATGTTCTGAGTAATGCTAAAAACCAACAAGTTGAGTTTGCAGGTGTAAATTCTCTATTCAACACAGGAAAAACTCACCCTCTATTGCATTCCCCTTTACATTTTCCCCATTTATTTTATATAAATATATTCATACCCTATCTTACATCATCACGTGAATGCACCATGCTCTGCATTTCTAGTCAGCAGGCACCTGTTACATGTGACTGAGAGCTTACAACACCTTGCTACAACCAATTCCAACAACATAGGCAGCAAATACACAATTTTCATGCAGTACCATTGTTTGAACTGTAGGCTTCACCATGGTCTGTTTTTTTTGTTTTGCTTTTTTTTTTTTTTTTTTTTTTTTTAAATATTGCCAATGAATGTCAATTAGCAAGCATACAAAAGAACGGCATATGGCACAAAACAATAAATGAAAAGTGTCAAGATGTCCACAGGACAACTAAGTCTTTACTATCCATCTTTTCGGGAGATTGCAAGGCTAAGGACAGGCCTCAGTTTGGTCTTAAGTGGAAAAAGAAACCAAAACAACAACAACAAATAAAAAAAAACAAAAAAAAACAAACCCCAAAACACCAGTGACTGGAAACAACGTCAGGTGTCCCTGTTAAAGTCACAGATACAAACATGAATCGAACAGAACACAACAGTCTTGGCACTGACAAGATGCGTGTTACAGCAAAAATAAAGAAAACATACAACAGGTAACAGAAAGTTGCGTCTTCTATCTGAACCAATCGGGTCTGTTTTTGTTCCCTTTGAAAGAAAACAAAGAAAAGACCAAGAGACGATCCTTAGACGTTTAGTCAGGCAGTTCCTAATTTTCCGTATCCATCCATTGTGAACACATTTGTAAGAAGGAATGAAGAACCTGTGTTGTGCTGTCTGTACTCTCAGGCTCCACATTTACAGTGAGCGCACCGTGACGTGAGAGGAGAATGGAAGGTGAACAAATGAGGAAAATGATGAGAAAATACGAGTCTAAAAGTCACACACATATACTACTACTCTTCTTCAAATAAAGAAAAAAAAAAAAAAACCTGAGAAAGCAGAAATCGGAGGGAGGTGGATACAGGTTTTCTGTGCTGGAGCAGCAGGAATAAGTAAAACTAAATATTCTGGGGGAGGGGACTGACGGGAGGGGATGGAAAGCCCAGCTTGGATCACCAGTGTAACTCTGGCACCCGGGCATAAAAGATGTCCATGGCTGTAGAGTGTAGGAGGGTTAGTTGAACCAAGAGCCAGCAGATGGTGGGACCTAGAGTCCATCGTGGGTGGTCAACATGTCTTCAGCTCTGCGGTGGGACTCCAAGGCTTTTGTGGTGTAGATATCCTGAGGCAACTCCGATTTGCGTCGCATCATGGGTCGCTCTTTCCGCTGCTCATGCTGCAACTGTTCGAATAACAGAAAAGAACAATAGCCGAAAAGTTGGGCTCATTTTTATTTTCAGGGTTATTAAATAATCTTCAGGACAGCGACAGATATCATGATCCAAGTTACAAACTACACAATAGCTGACTTAAAATTTAATGCAATATACTTTATACAGTTTTTAGTCATTTGCATAATACTGAACTCTAAACTACCATCACAACATGCACACGCACACACACGCACAGTGGTTTTCCAGTAGTCCATTGTAGCTAATAATAACAATGATGATACCCCAATTCCAAAATGTTGGGACGCTGAGGAAAATGTAAATAAAAACAATGTAATGTTGCTGATCTCACATTTCACTCACAGTAGAGTATAGAAAACATATCAAATGGAAAAAAAGGATAATGCTAAGAAAAAAAAACGTGACTTGTTTTTAATTTGATGGCAGCAACACCTCAAAAAGTTGGGAGAGGGCAACAAAAGGCTAGAAACTTAGCGGTACTTCAAAAGAAACAGCTGAAGGAACATTTAGCAGCTAATTGGGTTAATTGGCAACAGATCGGTAACATGACTGAGCATTTAAAAAAAAAAAAAGCATCTAACAGAGAGGGGTTTTTTTTTTTTTTTAAGAAATAAAGATGGGCACAAAAAACTGCATCTACAAATTGTGAACAATCTCAGGATAATTGTCCTCGTTGTAAAATTGTGAAGACTTTGGAGATCTCATCATTTATAGTGTATATTATCAAAAGATTCACAGAATCTGGAGAACTCTCTGTGTGCGAGGGACATGTCTGAAGATCAACACTGGATGCCTGGGATCTTTTGACCCCTCAAGCAGCACTTCGTTAAAAACAAACATGACCCTGCCATGAAAATCAGTGCATGAGCTCAGGGGCACTTCTACAATTCACCGTCTGTGAACACAGTTCTCCGTGCCAGCCGCAAATGCAGATTAAAGCTTTATCATGCAAAGAAGAAGCCATATGTGAACATGATCAAGAAATACTATGGTCTTCTCTGGACCAAAGCAGAAAACTGCTCTATGGTCAGACGGATCGAAATGTGACATTTTTAGAGAACAGCTTGCACGTGTGAAAAGGCAACCTCAATGTTAAAAGAGCAACAAGTGGTCAGATTCAGAATATGTCTTTCAGTAAAGGCCTTGCATATTTCAGCAAGACAATGTTAAACCACATACTGCATTCGAATACAACCGCAGCTCATAGTAGAAGCTGAGCTGGGGCCCGTTCTTCGTACCTCGCTAAGTAAGTTAGCTGGATTAGATTGTTGACGATTTCGCGTGATCTTGGATCGTTCGGTTCCCCGAAGCTCATCCGGGACTTGCTGCCATAGCAACAGAGCCGTAAGCGTAAACCTGCTCGGGAGCAGGTTTACTTTATGTAAACAGGATTAGATCGCGGCCACGCAGGTATGTCCGCTTCATTTATACGAAAGCAACAGCGATATCCCACCACTGTTTCACCATAAATAAATAACATCAATGTAACTAAAGATAATGCAGCACTTGATCCTGTTATTGATGTCACACAGATACATACAGGTCATTTCCTAAAAAAGGGAAATGTACTATTAACATTCTATTTCATGTATGTGATTATTACAGATGTAATTCATATTTCAGAGTAGTAATTGCAAATTACTTCGTGTAATCAAGATGGGAGACCACGGCTATAAAAGCGAAGGTGGATTTGGGAAGTCTGTCGCAGCCATGTCCTGTCCGTTTACGCGAGCCACCCATTGCGGAAGGTGCAAGATTGATAAGGAGAGTCCTCAGAATCCAGCGTATATTGCGGGACAGACAGGATCCTTTAGCTCAGCGCGACAGTGTGCTCATTGAGAGATATCGATATTCCCGTGAGGGTATTATTTACTTAACCAACTTTTTGACGAGGGGGTGCAGGACCACCACCTGTCTTTTGTTGCTCTGCCCTTTTCTTGGTTGCTGTTATGAACAAACAAACAGATTATTTCAGGGTCTCTTTCCAAGAGACTAAAAGCAATATAAGTGATAAATATTACCATTCTGTAGAATATTCTTATATTTCACTTTTACCTGTTCCCATGTTCTAGTGGGTCCTGTTGTGGCTCTAATGTGAAAGGGGATGTAATATAACATAATATAATATAATATAATATTGGATAATATAGTGTAATATAATAAATCTACCCTACCGCCTACTGGTGTTGGCCAGAGGGGCCGATGGCGCGATATGGCAGCCTGGCTTCTGTCAGTCTGCCCCAGGGCAGCTGTGGCTACAACTGTAGCTGCCTCCACCAGTGTGTGAATGTGAGAGTGACTGAATAGTGGTATTGTCATGCGCTTTGGGTGCCTTGAAAAGCGCTATATCAATCCACTCCATTATTATTGCTATTATTAAATTACTTACGAGTTTAATTTGACAGCAACTTTCTGCCAGCCCTCTCTCCTTGCTTTTGCAGCCTTGCGTTCTGATTAAACTCTGAAACTCCTGAAATCCCTCACTCAGGAGTTCTTGCTCTGCTGCCGAAAAATACAGAGCGCTCTCCTTCGACATTTTCGCCGACCAATTAGAGGGTTGCCGATCAATGTTTCTACTATCGATGCGTGGCCCCTTTTACGACACCCAGTGATCTCACATTACTTCATCCAGCTGTACTAATCGTCAACAGCAGGTGTGTTCGGGGAACCGGAATAGCGAGCTCAGAGTTAGCGCGATGATTTGGTCTTGGATGTGTCATTTGATCTTGGATGTAGTAAGCGACGTACGAAGAACGGGCCCCTGGCCTGCCTGCAGCCCAAACGTTTCACCAACTGAAAACATTTGGTGCACCATGAAACAAAAAGACAAACAAACACACAAAAAAAGGAAAAGACAAAAAAGACCCAGGACAGTACCTGGAATCCTATAAGACACAAGAATGGGACAACATTCCTCTCCTGAAAGTCCATTAACGGGGTCGCCTCACATTTACAGACAGTTTTTAGAAAAGAAAAGAAAAGAAAAGAAAAAAAAAAAGAAAAAAAAAGGAGGGGCTACAAAGTGGTAAACATGGCCCTCTCCCAACTGTCTGAGATGAATGATGTCTACCATCAAATAAAAATAAAAAAAATTTTTCTTAACATTATATATTTCTTGACTGTAAATACTTAATATTTTTTTTGCTCTACCGCAAATAAAAAATGGGTTTATCTGCATTTTACAGTTTCCCAACTTTTATTGAATTGGGGTTGCAATAATAATAATAATAATAATGAATAAAACAGCTATCTGTAGCTAGTTGTGTTTAAAGTATTTGGTAATTTTAAGGGGAAAAAAGAGACGGAGAGAAAGTCAGGTTTACCTGAGTTGCGCCCTCCTCAACTGTCTTTTTTAACCTCTGAACATCTTCTATCAAAGGGACATCCGTCTCCATTGCTACAGGACTATTGAGGTCAGAGGAATGAACATAGATAGAGAACTATGATGAAAAAAAGAAACAAAAAGAATGGAGAAAAGACTTTCAGTTGCATGCAAAGAAGAACTAATCCAAAAGTCAGTGAATGATTTAAAAAAGGAACAAGAGTGTGTCGGAATCAAAATGATTGAAAACATTAAGTAATGATTTTAGAAATTTGAGTTTTTACTAAGGAAATATATAAAAAAAATATTGTATCAGATTTAGAAAATTAAAAAAAAAAAAAAAAAAAAAGATACTAAACTAAATATTTGATTGTACCTGAAAGCACAATGAAGCCAAGTTGAGCTCTTTGGGGGTGGAAATGTTACGTTTTTGCTTTTGCTGAGTGTATCTGGGAAATATACTCATTCATATTAATACCAGCTCTCATGGCTATGTTGTAAATAAGCTACAGCTAGCAGGTGCTTGTAGCAACTACCTTAGCATGAAACCGCTAGCCAGTCTTGTGCTAAGCTAATGTAATCAGATGCTAGTTTTAGTTCCCAGTTAAGTCTAAAGGTATAAAAGTGATATCAATTTTTACACTTGAAACTGAAATATTCCTTTAATGACGCCTAGCAACGAAACACCATCGTATTTCATGCTGATTTTAGTTTTAAAGAAATTATTTTGGATTCCTAACACCAAATTTTTAGCCCAATTAAAATGACTCCCATAGTTTTTAGATCTCTCGTAGAAGGATAGAAATTCCCAATTCAACCATTCACCACAACTACACACACTGTTCCTCAAAGATCTTTCCACTGTTACTAGTGGTATTACTAGGGAGGGGAAAATGAATCTCTAAGCTAGGGTTTAAACAAATACCACTAAACAAAACCTCAACAGGAAAGAACAGAAAGGAAACTAAAATTCAGCAACACAATTTTACACACAGGACACGCAGAAAACACACCTGGACCCAAGTATTTGGACAGTTTTACACATTTTCAGTTTTTCCTTTAGGCTCTGTGTTTCGGTAATGACATCACAGATGATAAAATAAATTCCAATGAATTGGCTTAATTGGAGTGTGTATGCACTAGCACAGAAAAAACTTTGTATTTGACTGTTTTAAAACAGTCCATTCACTCAATCAAAACCATTACTTTTACAAAAATGCTGAATCCATCCTCTATCAGACTGATGCCATTTAACTGACTCATCAGACTGCAATCATCTTTAGCTGCTTGCTTCTGTATATCCTGCAAAATAAGGAAAATTCGACTATCACACACACACACACACACACACTGCACCTCTATACATCCGCATTCACCATGCAGCAATCACTACACATATCCAAGCTGTGTCAGAATCACCACCACATTTGGTGCTAGGGGTTTAAAAGGACAACCTGGCCTTAGTTCTTTATGAGGAAAACATATGTAGCATTTGTTTTTAAGCCATATTATGCATTTTGACTTCAGTTGCATATTATGAGACTGAATCTGGTCCTTGAATGCAGTATTTACCAATTTACCGGCAGCACTTCAGCACAGAGACTATCTGTCCAAACAGTTAGGGTCAGGAGTGCATATCATATAGTTTGACACACAAACAGACTCACAAAACAGTTAAGAAGGGATTGTGCTTAAATAACTTCACATACTGCTCACCTGTGGATTTGATTTGGCGAGGTTCTCAATCTTGAGCCAAGCCTCTTCGCGTTCTTTTGACTTTGCCTTTTCCCTGTTTAACAAAGCACCAACCCTCCTGTCACTAATCGGTTCCAATCCTCTGATTAATGTGAAATCCAACACAACAATTCATCTGCAGCATTAAGGCTTACTGTAATTATGCCCCACTTCAGCATCGCTTTAAAAGACTGAAGGAAGATGAGACTTTGATGCTTACTTGTTTTTCTCAGCCCTGTACTGCTGTGTGCAATCATCAAAGAGCTTTTGATTCATCTCCATGAAAAGCTTCAGAGCGTTGTAGATGAGGCCGTGGATGGTCCTATGAACACAAGGAAAAGGTATTGAGAGTCAAATAAGAGCAGCAGCATTTGTGTAAAGCTCACTTTTGCCCTGGAGGATCAAACCTAAAATTATTACTACAGACAGACTTAAAATTTAAAACATACATTTTAAACAGGTGGCATTAAATGAAGCATATTGACAGAATGAGTGCAAACATGTGTAGGGATTACGCGCCCTTTAAGCCAGTTTTAATTTGAGTCTAGAGTGATGTGAATAGAGTTGAGATATGAAAGTTCAGCAGATGAAAAGTAACTGAGGGAAATATGTGAACTACTGTGCCAGGCATCGTGTCAGATTGATGTTATGTGTAATCAAAAGTACACACAGAACCATCTCCACACCAGCACTGCTGGTGTGGAGATGCAGCTTACTTGTTCCAGTGGGTTTTTGAGTTGCGGTACAAAGCGGGGAACATAATTGGCAGAATCTTTGCTGCGTTGTCGCTGATCAGGCTCATGATGTACTCGTTGTTCCAGTAGTACAGAGCTCTCTCGGCCACCTAAAGAGAACATATACAGTGTTTTTTTTAGGAGTCACAGCCACTACAACTTAAGCACTTCTTTGCAGGGTTATGAAAATTGTGATTATCCATCCGGTACCTGGAAGTGGGGGCTTGAAACACATTTGGCCAGCTGTCTGAAGAGAGGCTCTTGCACCTTAACAAACTCAGAGGGCTCAATAACATCCAAGATCTCCTCCAGCTCATTGAGGAACATCACTTCCTTGGGGCTGTGAGTCTTCGGCCAGTACTTTAGTAGAGCCATTACCACCTAAATAACCAATCAGGAAGAATAAACAGATAGCAGCTTTGAGCTTAAAAATAAGGAAAACACACTGAAATAAAAACAAGGCATCACAGTGTAAAAATCAAACAGGCGCACAAATTACAAAGTTTCGACAAACAGCACAAAGCTAAATGAGAACTACCCTAGCATGTTTTTATTAGACATACCGGCTCAGTTAGAGTGCTGTCCTTCTCCAAAAACTGCACCACGCAGTAGGCCAGCTGCAATTCACAAACAAATACATTCATTGGACAGTCAAAGTATCTGAACCGATGCACAAGCAAATTAAAAGGAAAGGGGACACGAGACGACTGGCTGAGACATGTAGTGACTGAATGACCTGCTGCTCTCATGAAAAGAGGAGTCTCTACACAAATCATGTAAGGACAAGAAAATATGTATACGTAAATATTTTTTTAAAAAAAAGTTTTAATTAAAAATATTAAAAAAAAGCTTGTATGGCTTACCTGTGGATGGTAGACACTGAGTGATTTGACTTTGTGCAGAGGCAATAAAACCTTCAACAGGAAAATCTTGTGCTCTTCTTTTAGTGGTAAGGCAAATCCATTGATTATGCTGTCAAAGAGGGAAAAAAAGTAAAACCCATTAAAGAATCATTAGAACATCTAAAACACTGTCTGGCATGATGCAACAGCTTGAGAAGAACTTACAGCCTTCATATTCAGAAAGCTTTTACATTTAGTTTAATGTGTTTTGTACTAAAATAAAAAACAACAACTCAGATTTCATAATAAGCACAAGGACACCTTGTGCTTATTATGAAAGCCAAAGCTCGCACACCAGCGCCATACCTTCCAAGTATTTCCAGTAGTTCAGCTATACCGTTATGGTGCTCTGTCTCATAGATAAACCTGTAAGAACAAGTTCAGACTTGTTCAGTAGCAATAAACAAACTCTTGATAAAGGAGCATTTAGCTTATCCAAAATGAACTCACCTATAAAAAATGTTATTGATCTGTTTTCTGATGTATGCTCTCAGCCCCAGGAACTTTCCATAGATCCTGTGGAGGGTGGTCTTGAGAAAGTCTCTCTCTCTGGGATCCTCACTGTCAAATAGTTCTAGGAGCTTTGAGAGATGGAAAGTGAAATGTTAATAATAATATTATTATTATTATTATTATTATTATTATTATTATTATTATTATTATTATTATTATTATTATCATTATTATTATTATTATTATTTATTTTGCTTTTCAAACTTTTTGGTTACTACCATTCTCTTGATTTATTTTTAACCACATTATAGATTTTCAGAGTTCCGTGAAAAAAAAATATTAGGCCCTCTTCTTACCTGCATAACAAACTTCTGGTCGATGTATTTCTTCGCTATGTTTGGCTGGAAGTCAGGCGATTCTAAAAACCTAAGGAAAAATTCATAGACGAGCTGCAACAGACAAAAGCAGAATATATGCAAGAACATTATAATCAATCTCTGAGTGTCTTCTAGGTTAGAAATAAACGTTTTTCGACTTGTGTGCAGAAAACTGAATGAATAAAATGTCAACCTGGAGGTGAGGCCATGCAGCTTCAAGTGTTGGCTCATCCTCTTCAGGATCAAACTCTGCTCCAGTTGGGTTGGATGATGGAGGCAACGTTCGAAACATATTCACAGCAAACTGAAACAAGTAAAAAGGAAAACGATAGCTTACTGTAAATGTTTATGTTTACTGTAAATGACTGCATGCAATTCAAGCAGACTTCCATTTGTTGTTTTGTTAGGGAACGATATGAACTACAACTTCAGGATATTAAAGAGATATTTTTGACATAAAATATTGCCCACCGTTTAGGGCTGCACGATTAATCGTTAGAAAATCGTGATCTCGATTCATACTTATGTGCGATCTCATTTCCAAATGACAACGATTTAAAAAAAAAAAAAAAAAAAAAAGACGACGATTGTACCGCATTTTGATCCGGGACTTAATCTGCATGAAAACAAGCGCTCACTCTTCCTGCTCAACAAATGACAAGGGCGGAGCCTTATACCACGTGATACAGAAGCTGTGCCGTGTGATGCTAAAATTAGCAGGGAAAAAACAACGGAGAACACGTCAGGGATGACGAGAAAGTGACAGGAGAAAATCCGTCCCGGTCAACCACCCAAACATCAATAACGGGAACCTTATACAGCGCTTCCCTATACACGTCGAACTCCCGCAGGCACAAAGAAATTACCGAGGCTATTACTTATCACCTGACAAAAGATATGGCTCCCATCAACACTGTGCAAAACGAGGGATTTAGGAAAATGATCAACACCCTAGACAAACGCTACACAGTGCCGTCCCGCAACTATTTTTCTATTGTTGCACTACCTGCTCTATACACGCAGTGTCGAGCAACGGTGGAGACGGAATTTCAAGCAGTACAACATTTTGCGGCAACAACAAAACGTGAGACATTTGTTGTTTTTATGTTTAGTTATTGTTTTTATGTTCAGTCTCAACTGTTAGGAAGTTGATGTGCAGTTAATAAGCGCAATAAATATTTATACTGGAAAAGAGAATCGTGAGAGAATCGTGATCTCAATTCTAATCCAAAAAAAATCGTGATTCTCATTTTATGCAAAATCGTGCAGCCCTACCACCGTTAAACTAAACATAGTTATAAAAGATATTTCAAATAAATAAAAAAGAAAAAAAGACTGATTGACTATAAAATATGTTTTCTTTCTAGGTAATGGTAGCTTTGTCCTTGTAATTGGGCCCCAAGGGTTTAGCCCACAATAATCCAAGTATCTTGTGTTTCTGGTCTCTCACAGTGTCAACTGACTCCCCTGTGGGCTTCTTCCCCACAAGGCAGATCATGGGACAGTGCAGGTGGCCTACTAAAACACTGAGTGCCTTGTTAGAAAAGACAGGCTACAAGGTAGATAGACTCTCTGCGCTGTGCTGTGCTGCACTTCAACCAATAACCAAGGGCACTTTCTTCATTTTAAAATGAAAAAGAGAAAAAAGACGAGGGAAAAAAAAAAAAAAAAAAAAAAAAAAAAGAACAAAAGCCACAAATAAAAAGAGGGCACTGCATTTTATGTAACCTCTATATGCATTTCTGAACATTACAGGTAATCTTTTCAAAATGGGAACAAAGTTATAAAACTCATGAAACAACTGAGCTTTATTCTCTCAAACAACAAGCGAGCGTAAAACTCAAATATTCTGTTTTGTTTTTATGCCCCATTTAATTGAGTTAAATGCTTTATTGTTGACGTGAACAGAAGAATGCAACTGGATACAATAATTCACAATTACATTGTTTCCATCATAAACAATTTAATTTAAATTCATATTTATCATAAAACACCAACAACTCAACAGGGCCTTCATTCAGACAAATGAGCTGGCTGACAATGGTGTTTCCATGTTGTGTTCAGCTCTTTCATGTACATCAAACAATGACGACTTAATGAGCAGTGTTATGGCCCGTCTAGGGGTGGCCAGACCACAACATAAGGGTGATCCATCCTCGTCAGACCACAAGCAGCAACATCATTATCAGAAATCTGATAATGATGTTTAATAAATCATTATCAAACTTTACCAATTGTGGTAAAGTTTGATAATGATTTATTTACAATATGTTGATTCGTTATTAAACCAAATGATAGAAACTTGCCTCCCCAACTAAGAAAAACATGACAAAACTATAATCATACAAAAAGGCAGTCCACCCCTAGGTGGACAGGCGAACAGCACTGGGCAATAGGCTCGATATGCAATGATAATCACGATTATTTTCACTGAAATTGAGATCACGATTATTTGACGATATTTATTTAACCCTTTAAGACCTACCATAGAACCAAGTCCGCCAGAGCTTATATTATTTTTTTACATGCTGTAGTACCATTTGTGGGAGCATTTCAAGTTGCTATACATCAATACAACTGTTATAGCCCATATTTTAATAATATGTATGCATTAAGTCCATAGTAACTACATTAATTGCAAACAAGTGCGATAAACTACAAAAAAATTGAAAATCGTTTTTGTTTTTTTTTACATATATTTCTACTTGGGGAAATTTAAGAGGTTTATCCCTCAAAACTTTTAATACAAAATAGTTGCAAAAAATAGTTTCCCACCACAGGAAATTTATTTTGAGTGTCTTCATAGTTTTATTTTGGAGATACAGCAATTTTTATATACTGCAGGAAAAACAAAAAAAAAAACAACAATCCTATGATGCAAATTTGCAAAGAAAATAGCACGTGCATCAAAATAAACTATTTCCAGCTGTGCAATTCGAGTTCTAAGCATCCCAGCAACTATTCAGAAAAGTCAAACATGACTTATAAAAACACTAGTATAGGCTTTTAAGGCCTACAAGTAAAAAACTACATTTTCCGCGAAAATGACGTCACTTCCGGTTCCGGGCAGGAAATGCGATAGTTCGAGTTGACGTCTTTTTCAAAGTGGGAAGTGTTAGGAACAGCTGATGGATCGGCAAAGCGTGTTTCTGGAATATTATGTTTTTGTTCCTGCAAGCGCTTTTTATGCAATTTTTGCAAAGCTTTATGTGGAAGGAAACCGTGACCGAGGACAAGCTGATGGCATAAGATGTAAGTACAACTCCTCCGGTTTCATATGCAAAACAAATTATTGTGCTAGCTTAAGTGGTTCAGGTTCTACAGGGATTTAAAAATAGTTACGCAAAACGGAGCGTGCTGCTCTGACCGGCTTTAAAGGGTTAACAATAACAATGTATTGAATAATGACTTTAAAAAAATAATATAAAATAGTGTGCAAATACTGATAACAGTGCAAATGTTTGCAATATAAGAAATAAATGAAAAATGGAAACATCTATGTTTAGTGAACTTTGCAGTGTTGCTCTGTGGTGCAGCTACTACATCGTAGCAAAGTTTACACACTGTCTACTTGATCCACGTCTAACTCCGCCAACCCATAATGTTTCCACACCACTGAAGTTTTTTTTTTTTACCTCTTTTCAACCAACGGCAGTCACCCTCCTCTCCAAATAACTTCTGCTTAGCTTTCCGAGCTTCCCTCGGGTCCTCTTAATTGTTGTGACGCGTGTTCGAAATGGAGAGAGGTGCGCTTGATTTACCACACGGAGCAGCGCGAGAGTAAAGCATGAGGGAGGGGCTAATAATCGGCTCAGTCATTTTTAATGATCGTTGAAAGCCCAGATCGTAATCGTGATTAAAATTCGATTAATTGAGCAGCCCTACTGGGCAAGTGACAAAAGGTCTGCTGGTTGGGATGAGCCTAGGATGAAACAGCTTTATGTTGTGATCTGGCCACCCCTAGATGGGCCATAACATAATTGGGGGCTCCTCCGGAAGTTGAACCCGGGACCTCTCACATTGTACAATATGAACTAATAAACGGTTAATTTAACTGAAATTGGGTACAAGTCAAATAGACATTAGACCACCAACCCGCTGAATAAATATACAGATTGACACGCCTGTGGAAATAAGGAAAAGGCTACAAATGATGGCCGATTACATTAACCCTATAATGTAACAACGTACAATGCAGGTCTTTACATGTTACATTTTGCTTTCAGGAG
Organism: Simochromis diagramma; assembly: GCF_900408965.1. Classification (NCBI taxonomy): domain Eukaryota; kingdom Metazoa; phylum Chordata; class Actinopteri; order Cichliformes; family Cichlidae; genus Simochromis; species Simochromis diagramma. The sequence goes on from NW_024387030.1 coordinate 11,120,915, forward strand.
GAAGTGGATTGCGTAAACAAACATGTAGATTACGTGTTTGGCGTAATGCTATCAAGCAAAATGACAACAGTTGTTGTCTGCGGTGGCGTGACGTGCAATAACATTTCTGGGCAGGCAAATCTCAGGATGTGGTGGATCCGCATGGAATCGAATATGTGTGGTGCTCACTTACTTACTGATCAATTAGTGCATCTCTAGTTAGCACAATTCCTCCTGTCATAACAATCTTGTTTTACTTTGATTCTTTTTTTAAAGGTTAAGTTGCTGCCGCAAAAAATGAGAAGGCCATTCTTTCATTACTTCCCAAACAAACCGCTGTAGCTCCTGAAAATATAAAATGCATCCCTCTGTGTGCCAAGAGAAAGTCCTCTGCTGGAAAAGACCCCTTTTAATGTAAGAGCTTTCATGTGCCTTTTCTCTCTCATTCCCAGTGGCTTTAACCTACTTCATTCTTTTAGAAAAAAAAAAAAAAACCTCATACAAGTGACGAGAAGAGATTTTCTTGTTTAGAAAAGGTTTAAACATCAGTAATGCAAAGTTAATACTAGAAGAAAGCAAAAACTCAAATTTACGCCTTCAACTTAGGATGCTTTCTTTATATATATTTTATAGTGTTAAAAGGCCTCACATTGCTCGTTTTTCTTAAGTCATCAGTAAAAAAAACAAAACAAAAGAAAAAAACCTTTCAGTTTCCTATCTGGAAAAATAAATACTGAAAGAAGCCTCCGTAAAAAACATTTGAAACCCAGATGAATGGAAAAAAAAAAAAAAAGGCCAACCATGATGTACTACACAAATGCTCCAGTGAAACCTTATTGGAAACATTAGCAGAGTATCAATATTTTTAGCCCAAGTTTCTACCTCATCTTTAGCATTAAGGACAAACCTAACTCCCTTCAGCTCTACTGACCATGTGAACCACCTCCGGGTAGATGGGCTCTGTGATGACGTTCCTGTTGTGGGTAATGTACTCCACCATTTCGCTTAGAGCCGCCCGCTTCACTTCCTTCCATTTCAGGTCACTCAGTGGGTCAGACAGGAAGTCAAAAAGAACGCAGCACTGTCGCAGCTTCTGGATGAAGAGCTTCTCCTGTTCCGCAGGGGCCACATCTAAAGAAACATGGAGAGAGGAGGAAAAAATTAGGTGGGTGAAGAAAAGGCTGAGTGAGAAGAGTCTTGGGACAACTGAACTGAGTGTTGAAGGCTGAAAAGTGGTGATGAAATAAAGTGGTTGAGAATATAGAAGAAAGAAGACGTATGAGGGTGAGTGAGGGGGTCACAAGAGAAAGGAAGGGAGGCGGTTTATCTGTCAAGGATGACAGCTAAAACTGCAACATGTAAAATGGCAACAAAGTGAAGAGTAGCAAATGAGTCACGAAGACTGAGGGCGCTGAGAGAAAGACTAAGATGGTTAGGCTAACAGAGCAGAGCAGAAAAGACAGGATGGAGGATAGAGGGAGAAGGATTTGGGAACTAGGTGAACGGTCACACTAACCATTTCACACACACTGGGAGATGTCTAAAGAAACCTTAGCTAGTCATTACATTTGTCCATGGTGGTTTGAGGACTCTCTGTTTTGCTTTGATTCCAGCGGAGCTCAAGAGCACAGGCTTACAAACAGACAACCTTTGCCAAAGTGCACACTTCACACATGAAAACCCAAGGAGGAAATAACCATTTTCAGTGCTACCTGCTCATGGGGTGCAGTAATACCACATAGTGACACCATAATTATGTAGTTACTTGACACAACTTTGATGTAGCCCGTTTCTCTTCCTCTTTTATGATGTTTAATGTTACCTTTGAAAGTCAGAACTGAAGAAAAGTCTTCACAAAACCCCAATGCCAACAGAAACCAGCTGCTTATCCAAAAACCATAAATGCAGACCAAAATTCTGAAAACAGAACTGTATTTTTTTAAATATTGTAGGCATCTACAGTAGCAATACATAAATAAATAAAATAAACATACCTAGTTACTAAAACTTACAGTGGTATTAGATATTCACTTGCAACCTTACTGATGTCAATAGTGGCATCTTTACTTCCTCCAGCTGACATACAGCAATGCTGCAGTCAGGGAGGCACAAAGCTCCGCCCCCACTAGCAGCTGAACACTGAATATTAGCATAACTGGGTGAAGCATCTTAAAGACCGACAGCCTGGGCTCTAAAATAATTTGAGAGGTCAGTAAAGCTTCCATTTCAACAACACTTAAGTACTAAACATTATCAGGGTGGTGGATACATTAAAATTAACCATTTAACTATTAGCTATTACTCACATGAGCTGCCTCTATCATTAAGGCAGCGACTAGTGGCTATGGCTAATAATAAAGTGACCATTTATTACCGTTGAAGCTAGGCAGCAAACACCAGTGCTGCCCATGTGCAACACTAATAAATAAATGTTAAATAACAGCAAAAAATAATTATTTGTCTAAAATGTGGTCTGTCTCTCATAAGTCCTTTTTAAAAAAAAATTTTGCCTCTTAATTTAGTCTTTTTTTGTAACCCCATGTGGCATCACAAATAGTATTTTTTTGAGTATGAAGTTTAATGCAGTCTAATTTAATATACACGATGAGCAACTTGCAGTAACACAGTCCTCTGTTCAAACCCAAGATCCCTGATCTGTCTTTTCTATGTGATGTTGTCGTATTCCTTCCCTGCTTGTGTGGTTGTTTCTGGAGCTCTTTTTTCCTGATTATCAGAAACACGATAGTTAAATGTTGTTGTTGAAGTGAACTTGAACAAGAAGTCAGGGATTCATAAATGTGACTTAACATTATTTAAGTGTCCAACTTTTTCAACAAACAAATAAATGCACCTTAAAATACCCCCATGCCCCCAAAATACACCATATATGCTGACAAACCTAAAAAGAACTAATCAGTGAAGGTGAAGCCTTGACTGAGGGCTGGCACTTAAAACTTGGATGCGGCCTGCACTGGAGGAGGCTGATGATGCTATGGGTGACTAGAGGTACATCATATATATGCACAGCAACCGGGGGGGGGGGGGGGGTATCCCATTTGTCTTCCATGAGTGTACTGCAACTTGTGGGCTTAGAGCTTACTATTACTGAGATAAGCAAATTAGGTTGTGAGGCAAATTATGATTTATGAATTTAGCAGAGGACTAAAATGAGAAAAAGGTGTGCATATGCACCAACCAGCTACCAGCTGATAACACTAAACTGAGCACTGCAAACTGGTTACTTGAAATCAACATATAATCACATTATTCTGAGATTAATTGATTCCATCTGGTCTCATTATGTTTTTCCATCTTGTTTTTAATTACAATTCAATTAATTAGCAAATAAACAAACAAGCAGGCAATCATTGCGACTCGATAGACACTTATGAGGAAACAGCTAAACATATTCAGCTTTGCCCTACTTTTACTGAACCTACACAAAGAGCGACTAAGTCAACAGCACACTATAGAGGATGGTGCACATGCACGCGCGCACACAAAGCCTGTGTGTGTCACATTCTTGCAAACAGGCAGATTCTAGGTAAGAAGAGAGATCTCCTATTCAGACATAATGGAGACTTGGCTCGGACACACAAATAAACACACACACTTCTGCAGTGTCAGTTTCAAGTTGGCCAATTTATCTTGATGACAGTAACAGATTGGGAATTCCAGAGGAGAGGGCAAGTGTGTGCACAGCCATTATCAGCCACTTCCATAAAGATTTGACAGTCGACGGGGCTGTCGATGGAAAAAACAAGGAGTGAGAGCTTCATCCAAGATGTACATCTTTTTTCATTATCCCGTCAATAGCAGGTGAGAACCATTTCCCAAAGTTGACACAGCGGTTTTTTTTAGGAAAAAGGCCTGTAGACTAAACTTGAGGAGCAGCATTTTAAACTCCCAATCTGAGATAAGTGGAACTGTAAGAAGGCTTAAATTAACATTTATTATCTTTTTAAGCACCAAAGTCCTTAAGTGAACCATTTCTATCTATAGCCTATAAGAACTGTGTTGTAACATATTTGGTAATTGGACCTGCAGGACACAAAGCTGTCCCGGGATGAGTTGCCAGGCTTGTGGCACTCCTATTACATAAGCCTGTCTGTCTGTCTATACTGTAAAGTTTCTGTGCACTCCTAATGTACAAAACACGTTGTTGTGTAACACATAAAAAGGCCCAGTGTTGTGGTCTCAAAAATGATGTTAACCATAGTGTGACTTCTATTAATATAACTCATAGAAGCCTTAGGTGGGAAGAAGCATGTGCATGAACACACAAGCCCAAGCATCATGTCTTGTGGAGAACAGAGAAAGATTTATCTTAATACCCCTCAATTCAATCCAAGATAATAAATAAGTGGGAGTCACATTGGAGCCATAGTCAATACGGTTTCCTCTGTAAATGGGTCAAATGAACAGCTGCTAGTCTGAAGCCGGGATGGGTTTGGCAACCTGCCTTATTGACGGTACGATATGATCAATGTAAACACTGACCAATTACTATTTATAGCACCACAGAAAGAAACTGTGTCATAGGTTTGACAGTGTAGGAGGAGCCAGTTTGGCCACTTTCTACCATTTCAACAAATTTGAATGGGTTGTAGGCAACACCTAAAAATACATCCATGATATAGATGCTGTCAAGTGCAGCACCCGGATGAAGGTCCCTTTTATTGTTTGGTAACAGTTAAAAGACATGCATCATTGACACCCTTGAGACACATTTATAGCTCGAGCTTCCACTGTGACTAATAATGGCGAGGAGTGCGTCTCAGCGCTTGCTGTTTAAATAATGTCTGACGAAACAGACAAGGAGGCAAATAAAGTTTCACATATAAACATAGCTTTGGATCGAGCACCATGTTCGTGTTTTCAGAATATTTGAGAGACAAAATGTATCATCACACATTTCATTTGTTTACTTTGGGCTTATTTTTCACAAACTAAGCACATAAACCCACATTTCTGTCAAAGTACTGGTGGAGTGCCTAATTTACCACTGTTCAGCTAACTGTGTCAAAGTATAGTGTGAATGCATTTGCTCTGCTAACAATACTTGTAGTGTAGTGCGTGGAAGGCTCAGTTAATCTTCTAAGACTAAGCAAACATAGATGCAAGTCTTCAATTCTATCCCCGAGATGAGTCACCATATGCATTTACACACCTATACAAGTGTAAATACGTTTTTTGTTTAGTAACAGAATAAGTATCTCACAAAAAAAACGCAAGAGGAAGAACTGAATTGAAACACAGCAATTAGCCTGATTCATTCATATGCCAAGCCTGAATGGCAATCAGTTTCAGCTGGATCGGGATTAAATTTGCAAATGCTGGGATAAGAGATGTTTGATCTGAACACGGCTGGAACGATGGACTCACAAAGAGAAGAAACAGAATGAGAAAGAGAGCCCGATTGTACCACAACACTGTTGTCATTCAAGGCATTTGCCTCTTTGGCTCAATAGAGAGTAATCAATAATTGCCTAAGGCTTCATCTAACGCTGGGCTGCACCCGGAGTACAGTGGTAACAGGCTGGCCCTTTCAGACATGACTGAGTACATTGTACAGGCATTAAGAGGCAGAGTCCGATGTTGTAATCCTAAAATATTGCTGCTATGCTCTGACAAAAATGGCTGGGTCACAGTGTTTTGCTTACAAGACGTGCACCCGTGAGATGCCTTCTGTTTTGAATTTCTTGTTTTGAGCAAAAGGTTGCCTTTAAGCATGCCACTGGCAAGCCGGTAACAAGGGAAAAGGGTGGGGGAGCTGGAGAAAGGGGTTGCAGCCTGCTGCAGAGCAGTGGCTGCCTATAGCCCACTCACTATAAGATGACAAAATGCACTAGGCCAGTTAAGAGTCACCGAGAAGGTGAAGCCATCATACAATAGCTGACTTCCACTTATCTCTGCCTTACGGACAGCGATTACCAGCTGCACAACAAACCCAGAAATACACAATTACATCCAAACACAAGAAAAACTAAAGAAGAGACCCTTCCCTAGGCTATGACCTCACTTCCTTTGACATCACTAGCTTGGCGGGGGGATGGGCAGCTAGCTACTAAAACCAGATTTTTTTATGTAGCTCCCGGATCTCACGGCTAACCACCGAAACATTAAAAAGCAACGACTGCTTCTCCGATAAAACCGCTCGCTTTCTAAAACTAAGACGCAATAAGCGTACACTAAACGGCTGACTAGCCAGGCCAGTGAAGGGGAACAGGAGCGCAGCAACACACATCTCTCTCTCTCGCTCTTCTTAATTTCCATAGGACAATACAGGAAGAATAATTTGTCCTTACATACCTCTGAAGTGCACAAGAGCCACCGGCTGAAACGGCCCATTGGAATTGGGTGCATCCACAACCATCCTGTCTCCAGATTTATTGCATGTCAACATCTAAACCTCAACCAGGAAGGCGATTCCACTCAGGGCGAGAGGCCAGCCTCCATTTTAGCACAAAAGCAGATCAGAAAATGAAGCTCTGTGCCGCTGGAGGGAACTGGCTAGGTAGTGACGTAAACAGCGAAGGAGCCAGCTGATTGGCTGAGCCCATGTTGCTCTGGCTCAATCGAGACGAGGACTGCTTCGAGAGAAGGGAGATGATTGGATGAGAGCTTGTATAGGAGGTGGGTCATACGTCGGATTTTTTATTTTTTTATTTTTTGGTTTTGCTCCTCCTTTCCACTGACTGGTCTCCTGTGACGCTCTGCAAGGCAGGCCCTGCTACAGATCTTAGATCAGATTAACTTGAATCTTTTCTACAATTCAGCCATTAGCAGCGGGTTCGGCATAATCTGACTTAGGATAAGCAGCTGGAAATAACTTACTCTGAGAGAGAGAGAGAGGCCCTGGCTCAATCTTCAAAGTCTTTCATTGTTTCCTCCTGTCATTTCTTCTTGGTTCTTTATCAAAGGGAGCTGGAGAAGAGGGTCAGATGGGGGCTAAAGTCTCTGGATTCAATGAGCAACACAGACAAGCGGAAACCACATGAGAACTGAGACCTGGACGGCTCAGGGTTGAAACAACAGTGGTCTCCAGCAAGAAGAGCCACAGAGAGCCAGTGGAGGCACTGCACACAAGATGAAAGACCCATTTATAGCATGTAAAACAATGTGAAATCAAATAAATATAAATAAGATGAAGCTACAATAAAATTTAGTTGGTGCCTGACATACTTTGTGAAAGTGCCTTATGAATCGCACACTGTTCTGAGCAATGGCAGGACATACAGCATTATGTTGTGAGTGATGCCGGCATTCTTAGTACAATTAGCTGTAAGTAGGAAATGAAAGCGAGAACACAGAAAATGCATAGAGACACAGAATAGAAACTCCAAACAGCAGTGGTTTCCTGTCTCACAATTTACCTGATCAGACAAATGTTAAAGTTAATTAGGAATATGAGATAAATACTACATATCTGAGTATGCCATGTTCTACATTAATCTGTAAAATGTAGTAGTCGGCTATGCTTATTTCTTCAGTTACTGTTAATAACGTGACAAATGTTTTTGTTTGTGAATAATTACTTTGGGAATGTTTACTTCAGCACAAGTAATTCTTGCAGACACTGAATGATTAATCTGCATTTCATCTTTACATAATGAAGAGGCTGTCCTGCTTTTCATGTGATTTATCAGAGGACACAGTGAAACCACATTCACACCACAAGACAGACTAGGCTTTTCATAACAGAAAGGGCTTCACAAAGCCATTTTCACAGTCATTTAAAAACAAAGGGACCGTGCTGTGTTGCAACAATGGACACAGTCAGACAATTAATTGGAATTTAATGAAGAGTCCAACAAAAAGGCCAAGATGTACATCATGTTCCAGCTATCCTGAATCTCTTATTAGTCAGTGTTCGTCCCATCCTGATGCCACTTAATGAATGTTGGACACGTTCAAATAATTTACAAATCACAATTAATAAGCAAACATAGAAGAAAATGGATTTACTCTAAAGGAAATTTGTTGCACAAAAAATGTTTTATTTAAAAGACATATATATTTTGCTTCCAATGAGAGAGACTTTGTTATTTTTACAGTGGTCTTGAAAAATAGTTCTTCAGGCATTTTGCAAAGTTTTTTCAAAGGACCATTTTCAAAGGAATGGTCATGTTTTTTCACTAAGCCACTTAGCACTGACCTGTGAATCATTCAAGCATAAAAAGGCCCCTAACACAAGGGATGAAAAAGAGTTGTGCCCACACATAACAGACAACTTAGCAAAACACCCTGCTTTGGCATATCTCGCAAGGCTGTGCAATGTGTCCTTAAAAAATTTGAGGAAACTGAATAAATGGATCACAGAAGCAAAATGGCTTAAAAATTGTCTACAGTAGATGAAGCAAAGGCCTGACACAAGATGGGATAAATGCATCTGGTTCTTTAGTTGATCCATTTACTGTTCCCTAAAGCTTGATCAGGAATGGTCTTAGTGGAAGGGAGGCTGTCAATAAGCCATTCTTAAGGAAGAGAACAAGGAGAAAAGGCAGAGGTACACCAAATTACACAAGAACTGGACTCAAAATGAATGGCAACAGGTCTGATGCAGTGATGAAATTTGACATTTTTGGTTCAAATTATTGTTAGTATGCATTCAGGCTCTGTCATGGTTTGGGGCTGCATGCCAGCCAGTGATGTTGGAAGCCTCTGAGTGGCAACAGTCTAATTTCTTAATCTGACAAACACACTCTCAGTGCAGTAAAAGCACACAATGGTACATTATCAGTCATGAACTGTCCTCCTCAGAGCCTGAACCTTAACATTAATGAAGCAGTGTGGGATCATCTTGGCAGAGAACAGAACAAAAGGCAGCCAACATTCAAAGAAGAGCTTTGAAAGTCCTTCAAGAAGCCTGCAGAACAATTCCTGAAGACTACTTTAAGAAACAACAAGAAAGCTGCCTAAGAGAGTTCAGGCTGCGTTGAAGAATAAAGGTGGTCACACCAAATATTCACTTTCAAGCTCATTAGAATTGTACAAACTCTGTATTTGCCTTATGTACTGAAATTCCATGTATGTTTGCACATATTTCAATCAATCGCGACACCTTTTTCTCATTTTTTTAGCAAAATATATGCCTCAAGAGTTTTGCACAACACTGTATATTGCTTCACTTATAACTGAAAAATATATGTCTTCATTATTTTAATAGGTAAAAATTTCTCTTGGCAACTAATTTCTGCACTTGCAACAGTAAGTTTGCTTTGGGTTCTCTGCACCTCATTACAGTGTGAATTAAAACTCATTGAAAAGAAGCACCCAGTGACACAGAGGAACATATTAAGCAATTAAAGCAAAGGCAGAGGCGAAGCAGGCCAAGTGTATTGCAGTTTTTATTCTTGTTGTTCTCTGTCTCAGGGGCCAAAGCCTCTCCAAGAGGTGCCATTACATTCCACAGCCATGACAACGGGAACCAGTATTTACTGAAAGCTGCCACTTACTTCTTACAAATTGGACATACTCAAAAGCTTCAAATACCACTGTTACTCTATGGGAAATACTTCTGGTTTCTGAGATCTAGCGTATTAGTTCACTGTTAAAACTCCCACTCAAAACCCACAGCACAATTTATCCTATTAACATGTCTGAGTGGTCAATTATACATTATGCCTCCCCCCTACTTCCTCCACTGTTGTACAAAAGTGTTAAAAACACAACAGTAAGCCATATTGTTGCACTTGGTGACATACATACAAAAATTGTCTTTTACTCAACAGATATACTATTTACACCTTTTTAGAGTCACAAGTCCAGTGAAGTCATACAAAAAGTAATTCGTTTGTTGAAAAAGAAATCTATTTGAATAATGCTACTTGTCTTATTCTCAATATACAGTCAGCCATAGGGCAGTAAGACTTGAGATTATGCTAGAATTCAATGAAAAATCTCAACATTACAGCTCCCAAAATAACAGCTCTTCCATTTTCAGTCAAAAGGTGGCAGCACAGACTGGGCCATCTGTGCAAGAGGCTTCTGAAACACAAAGCTACTACTAAATGTTTTACTAACACCTGGAGCAACTTGCTGTTTACTCGCCTTCATTAAACATGCAACGTTGTCCTACTGACAAGCTTTTGTCCATCTCACCAAATGAGACCATGTGAACCCACGGTTGCACTCCATGTAAGAAAGAAACAGACAAAAACTTTCCTATATGCAGCAGCTCTAACACATGCATCGCCTTTGTAGACTTGTAACATGTTTCACTTTTCATTACTCTCAAAAGCATACACACATGAACAAAATACATACAGGCAAAAGTAGTTTTGTCTGTAGTTTGTAGCTGTCTATTTTTATATATTTGATTACTGTGTGAATTTATTGGGATTCAGTATAATCTTGGGGCATATCTCATAATATAGTAATATAGAAGAAAACATTTAAATACTTTCCAATAACAGTGAAGAATATCAACCTAACCTCGGCTAAGCTCCTGCACATTGTCCCAATGAAAGACCTTCACAGTGAGCTCCTGCTCAGAGTAAGTCAGTAATTAATAAAGTGTGTGGGTGGTACTCACTTATTTTTTTTCATTCATTGATTAATAACTTGGTTTAAAAAATCTGCAATGAAAATGTGAACAATAATAATCACAATCAAGTTCATGTAAGTCAAGGTGTAACATGTACATATATCTTTTAGCATTTCCGTTAATATTCACGTTAACATTTAAAGTTCTCTAGTCTCTGCCCTGCAGATGTCACTGATCTGGTTTTCATGAGCAGGTTTATTTGCAAGAACTCTCATTAAATCTCAGAAACGTGGGTGTTCGGGCCATTTCTTTAAGCTACATGTGGAACTCTCTACCTCCTCACATTCATGCGCTGGACTCATTGATATAATTTAAGACTGCTCTTCAAACTTTTTAAACAAGTTTATTCACTTTGATTGAAACCATAGCCATATTAGCCTTAGCCACATTCTGTTTGTTATATTTAATTTATTTATGATACAACTTTAAATACTACTTTTAACTAACTGCTAAGCTATGCTCTGTCATGGTATATTTCAGGTTTGCTGTTTTAATTGTATAATCCTATTAAATGTATTCTTCTTCTTCTATTATTATTATTATTATTATTATTATTAATAATAAATACTCCCAATACATGTCCAATGTGTATTCAGTGCCATCAATATGACTTATGTAATTTTCACAGTCATCAGACAGCTTTATTGATTTGCAGCCATCAGATCACCTCACTGCAGGGTTCAAGAGAACATTCAGTAACAGAAACACAAAGCTAATTATTACTTTTCAAATTATCATTAGATAAACTGCCACACTCTGCCAACCGTGTGCGTGTCTCACTCCACCCCTGTCTGTGCTGCACGCCTCTATTGTTCCTTTGTAGTGTCACCCACCTCATCCAGGTATGAGAACAAAGCATAGCTGGGTATAGTTTACAGGAAACCACTTAGGCCAAATCCTGTCTGTAATGTGGGGTGTAAAGAAAGAAGCCATGAAAGATTGATGCAAATGTTCAAACCTCAACCTAATTCAGAGTCAGCATCCGTGCAGTATGTACCAACTGAATCAGTCAATGCTGTAAATTGGCAAACTGACAGTGGAACATGCTTGCTATAATTACAGGTGTCTGTTTGCTGGTTTGTTTAATACTAAACTGACACTGAAACAAGTACAAGTCTCCCATCGCAGTTATCCACATGGCTTGGCCGGGCTGTGTTATAACATTAGCTTATGCAACATTGTTTATCTGACACGATTAACATTACGGGCCATGCTCAAGCTTACGTTAAATGTTTGATTTGGAGCTTTCTTTTTTTATTGTTATCCAGTGGCCCAGATTCAAAGATTCTTTCAGTCCATTCATTCAGTGTTATCTTACATGAGCCCTCCACGGTGGGTAATATCTGTTTCTTCCAGGTACGACTGCAGATACAGCTGATTGCACATCATTTGCATTACAGATAAAGCTGATGGGCAGTCTGCTTAGATATAAATTATGTAGTGAGACCTCAAGGTTAAAAAGATGGTTATGAGGATCCACCAAGGCTATGAATTGTTAATATGATTCCCTTCATCCATAATGGCCAAACGTGCAATCTAAGATAAAGGTCAGCTTGTGTTTTCCAGAAGAAGTGTAGCTTATCTCTGCATATATAAGCGAACTGTAGTTGAGCTGCATTTGTAGAAGACAGGAAGAAAAGAAAGACAGCTCCTTTTTGGGATACTGTATACTGAAGGAGGCATACCGGCTAGCTCGGGTAGCTTGTGTAGTTCTCTGTTAGCACTGAGGGGGAAAAAGGAAGTGCTGAACCTCTTCTCCCTCTTGACGGCCGATTGTGACCCTGGCTGCTTTACCCTCATCAGCTGAGTTGCAGGAGGCACTTTCTTATTGGAGCCCTGCAGAAATAAGAGTCATAGAGGAAGGGCTCTTGTTACTAGAGCAAGGTAGGGCAAGGTAGTTCCTGCCCCGAAGGAAATGGCACAGGAATTATTTTTCTCAAGTGTCACTGCAGAGTCCAAGGGAGGGGGAGGGGGAGTAGAAGGGGCGAGGGTGTTGCAGTTAAGGCTCAAGTTCCTTTCTGAATCAGATCGGGCGATTCTCAATTAAGCAACCTGATCACAGCCGGCGGTGTGCTGTACTGCATCTGCTGACAGAGATTGTGATGGACCTCAGTGGATAAAATAATTGAACATAGATGGAAAGGATACAGCTGTCAATGGGAACACACAGCAGGTCCAGGAGTCAATCAATCAGATCTTTTCCGAACTCCACTCAACATCACCGATGTACAAATGACAAGGACAAAAATAGCCACGACAATGGCTGGTATTACACGCAGAAGTCAAACAGGGCACAGTGGGGGTAAAAATAGGGATTGAATGCAAGCATTTTCCAAAGAAAATAAAGTCATAAGATCATGCCACTGGTCACATGAGTAGGTTTGCCTGAATTTCACGAGGACAAAAAGCCATTATACTTGAAGAACACAAATGCAACGCTCAGAGAAAGCAGTAAAAGCAGTTGTAGTCAAGATAGCGTTATAATATGTGCTCATGATGCATATGATATGCATGACGTCTGAAAACTCATAAATCAACAGAAAACCACCTCTTTGTCACTTATTAATGCTGGTAAAGCATTTGAACACAATTAGTACAAAGAATTGCATAAATAAACAATAAATAAAAGTATCAGAGAAAATAAAAGTTTTGGCCTACAGACATTAGATCCATGTAGTAACAAATGCTCAGTAACCTTAACTTTAGTACTTAGAGTTCAATGCAGATCCTCGCTGGACAGTGAGAAGTTTAAAAAAAACTTACATCCTGGTCGCCTGCAGGCCCATTTTTACTCCCAGATTTCTTGGATCTTCCAGATTTGGAGGAGTCCTAAAGAGTGAGCATGGGAATTAATAAAAAGAAAGAAAGAAAGAAACAGATACATGAATACAAATATTCAGCATTCCTATCCAAGTCCACTTTACCTTTTCTTTTTTGCTCTTGTGAGGCATACTGACATGGGAATCCCCAGTGTCAGCAGTGAAAGTGTGGCCACACACTGACAGCAGGCTCCTGGTTAAAACACGTCTGCTCGTATACACTAATAATGAGGCTTCCACGACTGACCATTCAAACACCATGTGACTAAGTCGGAGCCGCAAGCAGTCATCCTATTTCTACGACCGCTGCACAGCACTACTCACCCTTTGTAGAGATGTAGTTAACAACTGAAACAAATACGGTCTATGTCCGCTGTCAACACCCAACTTACTCTGGTCATAGCTGCACTTTCCAGCCCTAAACGAGTGATGTGTCTCCGGTGTCGCTTGTAAAAGTGGACCACCGCCACAAGAGGGCAGGGCTGTACATGGAAAACCGGAGGTAGCTCTGTGTGTGTGTGTGTGTGTGTGTGTGTGTGTGTGTGTGTGTGTGTGACGAGTTCCGATCAGATTATTGGCTACAAACTATAAATATTGGCCGATAAGCTCTTTAAGTCAGGTGGCTAAAGTTGCTGTAGGATCCAGTCAGTACAATCAATCGCTTGCTTTGGAAAACAGCATATAACAAATAAAAAATAATAATTAAGCGCACTTGTTTCTTCAATTTATGCCCACAATGCAACATCATTCCTACAAATCCTCAGGACTTAAGGTGTGACACATTTAAATGAAAGAAAATACCGATTGAATTTGGCTAAATAGCTAGTACTTTAGTTTAGTTTAGTTTACAATTAAATCATGAATGCAACGTTTGAACACCATGTTTTATTGTAACTGAGCTTCTGAATCAATAAGTCAACTGAGTAATAACAAAATGTAAAAAATAAATAACTTTTACAATTATTATGAAATTTCACAGCCTCGTTGCAAATTTCAAGTATTTTTTTAAACTTTAGCTTTAAAAGTGTCTCAAAGACAAATCGTCACATCTATAAATATATAAAAACACCAATTCAAGTTTTTCAGCCAACAGAAAATATCGTGAATGAAACTGTGTCTATCTAATCATGTTTGATACAACTTCCCCTCCTCCTTACCTGAGCTATCTTCAGTAATTGTATGAATGGAATTAACTCATTCTTTTTGCATATAACTGTTTAATTAACTAGCTGTCCTTGGTTGATTATCCCCTTGTTTTTATCCCCATTTAACTTGCTACGTTGTTGTAATAGGCGTTTTTGTCCATAGGGTGGCAGTGGTGCATCCTTTTGAACTTTGTGTAAGGTTCATTCCTGGTCAAATGTATTTGCCCCAAAGCAGGTGTTAATAAGAAGATCAATATAAAATTTGAACCGAGGACAGACTCTTTCATCCGTGAGTGTTCTGTTGTGTGTAGAAAATTCAGCAATATTTATGTAACCCTGACAACCCAAACACCAATTACTAAGTGTAAACTTGTAGTAAAAATTAATTAAGCCAACCTCTGGGACATTAGGCTTCTTGTTTTATTATTTTCATTCCAAGTCTCTGAAAACCTTATAAACTCCTACTTAAACCAGAGCGAGGATACAGTTCCCCTCTCTTGACACCTGCCTTTTTTTTTTTTGCAAATACAGTGAGCACAGCGTTTTATCCTGACTGATTGGAGAAGAGAGTGCAGATTGACATGAGTAATAAATGCATGTGTGGGCTACAAACAGAGTAGGATTGTTTTCTATTCTGGTTGTTGATGCGGCACGCTGGCGTGTATTGATTAGGTTGTGAGAGTGTTCTGTTCTCTGAATCATTGCGTTTCCATCTCCCTCCCTCTCTGTCCATGGTCAGAGATTCTTCATCATCGCAGTTTTATTACATGATGATACGGCTCCCTTCATTTCCTGTCTCACCAACAGCAATGCAACAACATAAGGGGAAAAGGGGTCTGCTTTTTGTGCCTGGGTGGATGAATGTGCATGAGAAAGCACAATCTGTCCTCTCCTCCCAAAGAAAGATAATAAGTGGAGTAGTTTTAGTCTTGTAATGACAAATTATCAGGAGTTTAAGGGGTGATTTTTTTCTCCATTTTAAACTTCCCAGTAATCTCTTCCTGTTTATCAACTTAAAACTTAGCCTCACTCTTCTCTGCTCTCTTTTCCAGACTCTTCATTAGACAGCTCTTTGTGAGATCGCCCTAATGTAAATTATTTAATTATTTGCTACAGTCACTGAACCTATTATACGGAGAGCTATGTAGCACAGTCAGTGAAGTGAGAGTTACCATAACACCAGGTTTTTTGTAAGAAAACTGTCCTGGAAAAAGAGGCTAATTAGGGGGGTGAACAACAAAAAGCTTGTTTATTTTTCCAGGAGAGGGAACAGAATGACAGGAGAGAGAAATGGGCCGCTTGTGATAATAGAAGAAGATTGCTTGAAAGGACAAAAGCGAATCGGTAGGTAGAAATGGCTTGGTTGACTGTAATCATTGTGCTTTATCACAGGTGCACGATCTCCATTGATAACACACAAATGTGTATTGATTATGTCACACAAGCTGGGACTCATATGCTGGTCTGTTTACTTGCTTTCACCATGAAAGGGAACTGTGATTGTTCAGCAGGTTGATTAAGTGGGTAATTCATTTCATTTGGAATGAATCAGAATTAGTTTTGTGATCCTGTAAGTGCAACCACCAGCTCACAATTTCCCCTTTCACAGCAGGTTGAGTGCCTCAGACCAAAACCTGAATTCTCTTCTTAATGTTGTAAAAAGCTGTCCAGTTAACTCGTATTATAGACAGAGTTTAATAATAACTAATGATTAAATGCAAAGTGGTTACAACTTCATGGTTCACTTTTATACCCTCATCCAGCCCTAACTATAAGTTCTATCAAAAAGGAAAGTTTTATGTATAATCTTAAAATTAGTGAGTCTGTCTCCTAAATCCAAACTGGGAGCTGGTTCCACCGGAAGAGGGGCCTGAAACGTCCCATTCTGCTTTTGTAAACTCTAAGCAAACCTGCAGTCAGAGAGGTGTTGGGATAATAAGTTGTCTTTAATATATGGTGTGCCCTAATTATTTGAGATTTAGCATGAGAGGAGAAGGGTTTCAAATTGAATTTTTAATTTAACTGGAAGTCAGTCAGAAAAACTAATATGGGTGAAACATGCTCTCTCTTTCTAATCCCCGTTAGTATTTGTACTGCGGCATTTTGGATCAACTGAAGGTTTTACTAAAAAGTCTTTAGTTGATCCTTTACTAAAAAGCTTAAAAGGAAAGACAGTAGTCATGACAAAACGATAATGTATAAACCAGAGTATTGCATCGGGGCATACTTATGTTTAGCATGATGCAGCGCTCTCACACCATGAATAGTGGTAGCACCCCGCTGCCTTCAGTTTGCTTCAGCAGATGACTGGCTTGATGATTTTGAAAAAACAACATGTACCACCTGCTTCTGCAGCATCGTCCTCCGGGATTCAACTTTCTGGTTTCTTCAAGGTGACCTTTAACTCTTTTCACCTGTAGCTATTCTCCGCAGTCACTTTGTTGTTTCGTGCCATCTCCACTTGGTCTCAACTCATATTCTGCAGGCTATGGCTCATGCTGCGCCAGCGTCGACCTTTTTTCCTTTCCCGTGGGTTTTGGAGAGCTCTCCAGATAGCTTTTCCCTGGACTTTACCCTTTACGTTTGTGTTTCTGCCTGATATCTGTCTTTTACAGAGATTTTATACTCTACAGTTTTTATCAGCCAGCCTGAAAAGTTCACATAACATGTTTTGGTTGATTTTATATCTAAAAAATTTAGCTTTAACAAACAAACAACGTGATAATAATAATACTGACACCCACATTGATACAAAAATCAAAAGTCAGGAGGTGATTTTGATAATATGATGAAAAATTACAGACTGGACCTTTAAGTAATGATGATAGCATGTGCCATATAAACAGAAACAACAACAACATTGTCAAGACATTAAAAAGGAAGGAATCTTAAATTTAAACAAATTTAAATATTAATGTTTGTAATTTGTGGAAGCAAAATGGACATTTTCAGTGAAGACAATGCAAAACATTTTCTCCAGAAATGAGTTTAATTGCAGGAAAGTAACATACATAGGTTTGGGGCCTTTTTTTTGTCCCTTTACACCACCGTGGCATGGCGTGGTTTGTGGCGCGGCTGCAGAGGAGGCGGACACACCTGACCTTGATCGGCTCATCATGCCTCCCATATTAAACGTGTCAGGACTGGAGGAGTTTTGTTGTTGTTGTTGTGTATGTGTGGCTGGCAGCTGAAAAGCTGCAGCTGAGTATTGGACCAAAGAGCAAGCAACCAGGAATAAAAAGTGTGTAAACCAGTGAAATATGTGGTCGGGTCTGTGATTCCTTTTACAAACACCAAAGTAGATTCCAAACCAAACAATCAATATGAGATCGACATGCAGCTTTAATTAATAAAGATACTGACACTAATAATGGTTGCCAGAAACATTTTGAATCCTCTTTCGGAGGAAAAGATACAGGGAGTGCAGAATTATTAGGCAAATGAGTATTTTGTCCACATCATCCTCTTCATGCATGTTGTCTTACTCCAAGCTGTATAGGCTCGAAAGCCTACTACCAATTAAGCATATTAGGTGATGTGCATCTCTGTAATGAGAAGGGGTGTGGTCTAATGACATCAACACCCTATATCAGGTGTGCATAATTATTAGGCAACGTCCTTTCCTTTGGCAAAATGGGTCAAAAGAAGGACTTGACAGGCTCAGAAAAGTCAAAAACAGTGAGATATCTTGCAGAGGGATGCAGCAGTCTCAAAATTGCAAAGTTTCTGAAGCGTGATCATCGAACAATCAAGCGTTTCATTCAAAATAGTCAACAGGGTCGCAAGAAGCGTGTAGAAAAACCAAGGTGCAAAATAACTGCCCATGAACTGAGAAAAGTCAAGCGTGCAGCTGCCAAGATGCCACTTGCCACCAGTTTGGCCATATTTCAGAGCTGCAACATCACTGGAGTGCCCATAAGCACAAGGTGTGCAATACTCAGAGACATGGCCAAGGTAAGAAAGGTTGAAAGACGACCACCACTGAACAAGACACACAAGCTGAAACGTCAAGACTGGGCCAAGAAATATCTCAAGACTGGTTTTTCTAAGGTTTTATGGACTGATGAAATGAGAGTGAGTCTTGATGGGCCAGATGGATGGGCCCTGTGGCTGGATTGGTAAAGGGCAGAGAGCTCCAGTCCGACTCAGACGCCAGCAAGGTGGAGGTGGAGTACTGGTTTGGGCTGGTATCATCAAAGATGATCTTGTGGGGCCTTTTCGGGTTGAGGATGGAGTCAAGCTCAACTCCCAGTCCTACTGCCAGTTTCTGGAAGACACCTTCTTCAAGCAGTGGTACAGGAAGAAGTCTGCATCCTTCAAGAAAAACATGATTTTCATGCAGGACAATGCTCCATCACACGCGTCCAAGTACTCCACAGCGTGGCTGGCAAGAAAGGGTATAAAAGAAGAAAAACTAATGACATGGCCACCTTGTTCACCTGATCTGAACCCCATTGAGAACCTGTGGTCCATCATCAAATGTGAGATTTACAAGGAGGGAAAACAGTACACCTCTCTGAACAGTGTCTGGGAGGCTGTGGTTGCTGCTGCACGCAATGTTGATGGTGAACAGATCAAAACACTGACAGAATCCATGGAGGGCAGGCTTTTGAGTGTCCTTGCAAAGAAAGGTGGCTATATTGGTCGCTGATTTGTTTTTGTTTTGTTTTTGAATGTCAGAAATGTATATTTGTGAATGTGGAGATGTTATATTGGTTTCACTGGTAAAAATAAATAATTGAAATGGGTATATATTTGTTTTTTGTTAAGTTGCCTAATAATTATGCACAGTAATAGTCACCTGCACACACAGATATCCCCCTAAAATAGCTAAAACTAAAAACAAACTAAAAACTACTTCCAAAAACATTCAGCTTTGATATTAATGAGTTTTTTGGGTTCATTGAGAACATGGTTGTTGTTCAATAATAAAATTATTCCTCAAAAATACAACTTGCCTAATAATTCTGCACTCCCTGTATGGATGAACTTTGGAGCTGCAGACAAATGCATGACAGAGATTGCAAGAATTAAGAAATATATCTGGTTATAAAACATTTAAAACATCATCACATACATGAAGGATAAAAACAAAAACAGTCTAAATGGACTTGATTCAGGTTAAACACATGCACTATCCTACACAAGACAAAAGCAGAATGATTTTCATATCGCTTTATGTCCTACACTTGGGTCTATGAGCATCCGTTCTAGCTAAAGCCCTCTATGGCCATTCATGTCATGATAGTAGAAGCCATTGTAGCTATGGATGTACACAATCAGTCTATTAAATGTGTAAAGGTTAGCACACTGGCTAGTGTATATGTAGTGTAGAAATTTTGGGTTTATTTAGCCATAGTCTATGCTACTTAGCAGCAGTATGTAGTCCATGTATGTTGTATGTAGTCAGTGTCAAATATATTCCAGCTACGTTACCTCTCGACGGGAGGACTGCACGACCATATTCATATTTTTGATACTATTGATGCAAGGGAAGGGAAGAATGCAGCTGATTCCATCCATCCATTCTCTTACTACATTATACTGTATGTACTTAAAACAAAAGAAGAAAGATTAAATTCCATTTTATTTACATAGCACCAAGTCACCAAAAAAGTCACCTCAAGGCACATTATATTGCAAGACCCTACAATAATAGAAATCCCAATATTCCCATGACCCCCTTGACTGTGAATTCGGTGACAGCGGGAACGAAAAACACGTTTTAACAGGAAGAAACCTCAGAAAGAAGTAAACTCAGGTAGGGAGCAGCCATCTGATGTAACCAGCTAGGGTTGAGGGGAGGCAGACAGAGTTTAAAAATAACTAATGATTAAATGCAAAGTGGCTATTGCAGCAAAATACTATCACACAAGACCAGAGGCACTTTTCTTTCTTTCTTTCTTTTTTTATTACCAGTTATTCTAGTTAGATTTTTCATAGTTTACTGAGCAAACCTGCATGTTACACAAGCAAAGACTGATATCTGGCAGCATGTGGTGCACAGTGCAACAAGGTTTCCTACTTTACTGCAGAATCTCCTTGTCAGTTTAATGGAAAGACGAGTATCTACATTTCCAAAAGCATCACCATCTGAATTGCTAAAATCACATACAGTAATACTGTTATACCACCCAAGCATTGTACCTTCTTTCATGTGTTTGTGACTTGCTATCTCTTCTAAAAGGGGCGATCAGTTTGAAGCCACAGCTGTCATCTCAGTGTTACGTTCACACAGACACTGACACTGTCAATCTTTGTTTGTAATGAAAGAGATACGTTTTGTTCAGTTTACGTTCCTGCTGTCCCGAGTCATTTCTCCGACTGCTTCAGCGAAAGAAGAGAGCGCTGCTCTCCACTGGGATGAAAACTGCCAGTTCTTCAACCCCATGGTGGACATCACGAATAAAGTTGAATTCTCTTTCATTATGCAGATCAGTCCTTTCTTTTATTTTTTGCCTCTGGCTCCCTTTATCTGTTAAAACAAAAAAATTGGAAAAGAAAGACTGATCAAAAAGGCTGTAACAGCTGCAGCTGTCAGTGCCATAAAATGAGAAATAGAAAGAAAGAGCAAAAAGGCGATGGCTCAGAGTAAAGACAGGAAGAACATTTTAATCAGATTCAACTGCTAAGACTTAACATAAAATTTTTTCTGTTTTCTTTTCATAACAGATTGTTTGGCACTCTTGAGACAGTTCAGTGTTTTCTTACGTGTATGTGACATTACTTGTTTACTTATATGGACGAAAGTACTGTGTCACATACACATTACACATACAGGAGCAGGTTGGCTGTGGAAACATGCCGTGAAGCTTGCACAGTTTTGCGGCTGATGTTAATGCCAGAGGAGATCTGGACCAATACAGACTTTCACACACTATGTGTCATGATGACTAGGGTGGACTCAAGTGCAGGAGTCAGAACTGTGCAGACAGAACAGGGTTTATTTACAGCAACAGTTGGAATATTTACATATGTACAGTGAGAGGGAGAAAAGGGGTCCAGGGATTCCGGGGGCAGCTCATTAAATAAATGTTGACATCTTCATGACATATGTTCACGTCTTTGCCCAATTCCATAAGTTACTATGCATAAAAACCATTCAGTGTCACAATACATCATGTTAGTACCTGAAAAAAATAATCTGCCGCTCTTAACTAGGTAGCTAGCATTAGCTAAGTTTCTCCCTCCTGCTGGCTGAAATTATGATCCCTTCCTTTTCACGCTGATTTTGGGTTGTGGAGCCACAATTGACTTTATGAAATGTCCCCACTTTTGCTATCAAATGTTTAATTTGGGTGAAGCACCGTGTTCTAAACGTCCTTAAAAACATTCCTATTGCTTTTCTCCAGGGACTATTAGTCATATCTCTTTAAATTCCATCATCAGAAATGTAAACAATGACAAGATTTGAAGTTTCGGGCATTGTTCCACTTTCCTTCGGGTGTTTAATTTGAAATAAACCGATGCTTTCATGGTTTCAGTACACACTAGTACCGAGAGCAACGCACGAGTGTGCAAATTAAAAGAGACAGCTAACATTTAGCCTAACCCTGATTCTTTGAAAAATGCACACAGCAGACTTTAAGAGAACAGCAGCAAATCAAATATGCTCCAGTCAAGTAGTGCAAGTCTGCTTTGAATAATTTCCTTAGAGAGAGCTTGTGATGGTTTATCTGTGGCTGCTGTGTTGGTGGGAAACGTGGACTTGTTGAAGGTTGTGTTACCATAGAAACAAAACAGGATAAAGGACAAGACAGGATGCCTTGCATATTTCCCCTTGAATGTTGCCTTTGAATGTTTTGTGATCCTAAACACCTTGTAAAATATTATTCCAGCTTGGATGGACTTTAGCATTCATAATTGTCTCATTTCGTTACTTGACTTTTAGATTTAATGGTACCTTGACAAATGAGTGGGGAAACGTGTGGTTCATGATAGTGGCTTTTAAGAAAGCCTCAATTCTCTGGAGTTTCTATCTTGCTTTCATACCCCATATTTCATTAGAGATAAAGCCCGAGTGAAAAGCATGCTTCTGAAATGAAATACCACTGTCTCATTCAGTGAGTCAGTGGCTCCTCTGACTCCTCTCTTCTGCACCGCTGACTCTCTCAGAGCGACTTTGCTTTCCCGTTTTCCTCTATCCTATTCACATTTCTTCATCCTATCTCCTCCTCACACTATCCTCTGCATTCTCTCTCAGTCTCTGCCCCGTCCTCTCTGCTTGGGAGTTACTCAGGTCAGAAAATGAGCCAGCTGCCCAGGCTATAATCTGGGGAATACAGGCAGCTGAAGACCAAGACAGAGGTTGACAGAAAGGCCAGCTTTTCCTGGTTGATAAAAGGCTGTGCTCATGCCTCAAGTCAGATACCATCCAACCTGACCTATAAATGTGCTTGACCGTTAGAAAGAGAAATGCATCTTCATATCTAGAGAGACTCTATCGCCCAGAATGTGAAGTTCAGAATAACTTTGTAGAAGTAGAAATTTAAATTTGACTTTAAGACTCCGACCGACAGAAGAGATAATGCTGTATATTGGTTATTTTGAGGTTAACAAAATTCACCAATAACAGGAGAATAATAGGAAGCCTTTTTACATCAATCATCTGTCTGCAAATAAACAGCTCTTTGAATGGGTAATTGCATAATTGTGTGTGGGTGTTGTGGATCGCTAATGAGGGTTTTGTTAATTCATGCTTAAAACCTTTTATCACTGCAGTGAAATTGTTTTGTGGGAGTTTTTCACCTAAGCCCTGAGCACAGATTCAGAAATGTAAAATGTGATTCTTGCAAGGTATGGATTCACTTAATTAGCCTTTAATGGAGTATTTCAAAATATGCAGAGAAAAAAAAAGAGTTTTCTTTTGTCATTCTGCACTAATTAGTCCCTCAGTTATTTTTCAGGCAACACAGCGAGTATGGAAATTACTTACCATTTTATCTCGCTCCATGGTTGCATGGCAGCACTGTACAAAGACTGGAAATTAGGAGGATTTTTTTTTCTGTCGAAGTTAGGCAGAGAGGCAGTTCTTGGAGGATTTGTGTGCCCTTTCGGTAGCGCAATGATCTGATGAGTGTGTGTGTGTGTGTGTGTGTGTGTGTGTGTGTGTGTGTGTGTGTGTGTGTGTGTGTGTGTGTGTGCGCGCAATTTGGCTGCAAATGGTCAGGACTGTTCAGAATATTTCTTCCTGAGATGTCTTGTGTGCATGCTTTAAAGTTGGAAGACAAGAAGATTTTCTGGAATAATAACATCCAATAAATTCATTATTTCTACCTCAGTTATTTGAATTACTCATTTTTACTAGTCGCAGGTGTTTATAGGAATGGAAATCTTGGCCTGTCAGTATGCTACAATTATGTAGCATGCTTCAAATATATCTGCATGACATGGTAAGTAGCAAAGAAAAGAATGTAAATATGATATCTTCTAGGATATCTTCTTCTGAAAAGAAAGCCTAAGGGAATAATGAATTTCCAACTGCTGCTGCCTGAGGTCTGAAAAAGAGGACATTTTTATTCCAGGATGAGTTTTCCGGAGGAGCAGCAGC
The DNA here is from genome assembly GCF_900408965.1 of Simochromis diagramma. NCBI lineage: Eukaryota > Metazoa > Chordata > Actinopteri > Cichliformes > Cichlidae > Simochromis > Simochromis diagramma. The sequence goes on from NW_024387030.1 coordinate 11,144,957, forward strand.
AGCGATGAAGTATTTATTGGAGCTGTCACTGTCCAGCGTAGGAGGATCACTGTGGTTGGGTCGTCCACTCAGCACTGCAGTTGCAGGCATTATGTCCTATTATAATTAAATGAGAGCTGAAACTATAGCAGCTATTAGCAAAGACAGACATAATAGAGGCTATTTTTCTATAATAATGCCAAAAGCCATATATTTTTGGAGTGATCATTAATATCAGTATTTTTTAATATGAATTTCTATAGGTGAAGCTTTTTTCATATGAATATCAGAGATTCAACGGCTCTGTGCAGACATCATCTAATATTGGCTCTGAATAATACATGCTATTATGAAGATTATTGCTTTTGGTTGTCGCAAAATCTTTCTTTGTATTTATAAGGAGACCCAGTCTAAGAATGACAACGCCAGATTAGTGAAGCTATTTGTTAATTGTGTATGTATACAGTTTCATCTACGAGCAGAAAATAAATCACTTTCTCAATCTTTGTTCAGATAAATGTTTAAAAATGAGCATGTTTGCAGACTTATAAATAAATATGATTTCCATGCTTCGTGTTGTTTAGGTTCACCCGTGGTTCATCTGCTCTAATCTAGGTAGATAATCTTGAACAGACAACCCTTGTGTTGTGTTTGTGTGTGTCTGTATATATGTGTGGTATTCCTGACTTCCCTTCGCCCTTCCACTTTCTCTCTCTACTCCTCTCACCTTAAAACCCAGCATTTTCTCTGCCAGGAACTCCTCGTTGTGATTAACATTGTTGGGAGCACAAGCCTACACACTGTCACTGGAGAATTTTTTGTATTTCCTTAAGTGCATCAATCCTTCACTGTGTGTTTGTATCTGTGACCTGTATTCAGTATTAGTGTCCTTTGCCGTTGTTATGGTAGCTGACATTACTGTCTGGCATTGCCGTCACTGTGTAAACAGGTGGGTAGATTTAAAAAGGGGGTTTATAAGGTTAATGTGTACTTCCTTGGTGACTGTCCAATTCCTTCATGAAAGGCTTTACCTGCCATGTGTTTGTTAATTGCTAAAACCTCAGTGACCAAAATGTTACAGTGACCTTTAGTCACCTTTAATATCATGACCTTTTCCTGTCCTGCATCTCAGAATCATCCAGGGGAGAGAATATCAAAGGTTAATTGTTGCATGACAATGTAAACCTGCAAGGACCAAATTTGCGTATCCACTACTACTTAAAGGTAGGTAGATTTTGGACATCTCCGTTCTGAAAATCACAAAGGGAATTTTTTTATCATTGAGATAGCAACAGAAATAATTTTTCTTCAACTCTGTGAATTGCCAACACTTAAAAATTGACACGGTTTTTTAAACGGACTCAGGCGCAGACCAGGAGACCTTTGCAGAAACTGATGTCACCGGGTGATTATATATATATACAAGGTGCTCGGGGAAGGTGTCCGGGGCTCCAGGGGGGAAGGGTCCAAAACCACACTCTGCTCTTTCAGCCAACAATCCCACTCTTTTCCCACTCCAGTCGCTCCTCTCGCTCACTCGGGGGTACAGGGACGGGTCTGGGGGGGAATCTTCGCACACACACAGAAAATCCAATTAGCACTAGATCACAAGGAAACTCACAGACTTAGGCAGATTGCTGAAGCACTAACGCGAGTGACTCAACGTTCCAGCAATGAGTAGTGTAGGTCTGCCATCTTAAAAAGCCCTTTGATTGTAGTAATTAGCGGCGCCAGGTGTGATGATGAGCACAGGTGTGTGGGCCAGGGGCGGAGCCCACAGTGAGCACCGCTGTGGCCGGGGAAAGAGGGAGAGAGAGAGAGAGAGAGAGCACAAGAACAAAACACATGTTGCCTAACACGGAATCAGCCGGTGAGGCACGGGGACCGTGACAAAAATGCCATTACACAACTGCATGTGTAATTGCTGACATTAGGGACAATATTCTTCACTGAAGCTCATTTTTTCTGTAAGGTGTATGTCACGCTCCTGGGTCATTTGACCCAGCATTTTGAGTTTTAATATATTTTGATATTTATGGTTTATGTTTAAACTCATTAGCTTATCTAAGTTCATTTCTATTTTGCCTATGTTGCCCTGTTATAGTTCATTGTTTATTAGATTCCCCTTGTGTCTTCACGCCTGTGTTTAAGTCTCCCTTGCCCTTCATGTGTGTCATGTGTGCATCTCATTATGTTTCCTGTTTTATTTTGAAGAGGTCTGGTGTCCCATGTTCATTGTGTTTAGGTTCACTTCCCTTGTGGCATCATTATGTTGATTCTAATCAGCTGTTTCCCCATGTTTCCACTTCCCCTCAGCATCTCCTGTGTGCATTTAGTCTGTGTATTTTCATTCCTTCCTGGTCAGGTTGTCTGTTGAGTTCTCATCATGTTTCCATGCTTTCATGCCTCCAGGTTTTTCCAGGTTTTTCCATGTTCAAGGTTTTGTTCTTTGTCTATTGTGTTTAGCATTTAGTTTTTCCCAGTGTGCATCTTCCTTTTGTTTTGTACATTTTCCCAGCCACAAATAAATGGCTCGTCTTTTGTTAAATGATAGTTTTGTTCCAAGTGTCTGCGTTTGGGTCCTCTTCCTCCTTCAATACAGTCTGCCAGTGCAAACCGTGACAGTGTAGACACAACACTAGCTCATTCCTGGAGTTTAGTTAGTGTTTTTTTTTTAAGCTTGAAAGATTTGTAGGTTGGTGTTAAGCAGCTTAACAGACAACAAATATTTTTCTGAAAATGGTTAGGTGTGGGGACTGAACTGAAAATGAGTAAAAAAGCAGCCAAAGTCCAAAGAAAAAGCCTGGAGAACTACTCAACACGACTTAAATGACAAAAATGCCTGGCTTTTTTGAAGCTTAAGACTTTTGCACAGTACTGTAATTTGTTATAGCTGTGTGTGTGTGTCTTGCACTGTTACACCGCAGTTCTTTATACTCTAATCCTGCTTTAAAGAATTATCATCATCATGAGACTTTTTGTAACTCTGAAAACCCTTCAGGACCGGAGAATGAATCGCTGTATCACAGATCTTTGGAAAGCAGTACAAAGAAGTAAAAGATCTTCAAAAAGCTCTATGAAGGTGTGCTTACTGAAAATTTACTCAAAGATTTGTAGCGTTTGTAGAATCCACATCAAAGGATAAGTGGTCTCCACTGATTGCAAATCCTGGCTTTCTGGGTGTAGAAAATATCAGGTAGTATCACAAATAGAATTTGATAGATGAAGCCTCTAAGCTGAATACACACACAGAAACACTCATTGCCGTTGTGCAACAGCACCCCGAGGATGCTATGTTTATATGTTTTATAAGTGGTGTTAATAGCATCGTTTGTTGTTAATCTCAAAAGAAGTTAGGCCCTCAGTACAATTGTTCTTTTTATCACGAGAGATTTAAGAGCGTTTGTGGCATTCAGTAATTTCCTCATTTTAAGGCTGGTCATGCTTTTGTGCTGTGTGCCTATCTCCACAGGGAGAAAAACAATTGAAGCGCACAACTAAGACAAGCTTAATACAAGATTAATAGTTTATCCTTATGGTGGTCTGCACTATGCTAAGTATCAGTCTGTGTTTTGTTTATACTCTATTTATGTACCAGCTTTCAGTGAGACGGGATGCTGGAACATTAAGACAACGACTGGCTTTACAAGGCAATCCAATTAAATTAAAAAAACAAAAAACAAACTACCATTTTAACGAATGGTAGTTTGTTCAAGAAATGTTTGTTCAACCTATACATGGTTGAGTTTTGGATGTCATACCATAACCATGGCATTTTGTTGTATCCAGAAAACCAACAGTATCTTATTGTAAAAAACGGATCTTGTACAATTGTACAGCTCAAAGATAAGAGAGGGAGAGGGTTTTTGTTCACTTTTTGTACTGATTTTCGCATTTTTGAATTTAGCCCCTTCAGCTATTTATCATGTTTTTGGCCCATCTGCCGTACACCGGTGTTCCCTCTGTGCCCATTTTCGTGCTTGGTTAACCTTCAGTCTGTGCAGTTTCTTCAGCAAATCGTTCTTTTCCCCTACTCCCTGATTTTAACTCTTTGTGTACTCTTTATATGAATTTGAAAGTCTCATTTGGTGTTTTCAAATTCAAATTCAAATTTTGGCTGTATGGTAAACTGGGTGTCTGGCATAACTGCCACCAGATAACTTACAGTGCTGATGCCAATACTTGACAATGCAATCCACTTGAAATAATCAAGAATAACTTACCTGTGCCATATGGCAGAGTTCTGCAGAAATGTGTCTGAAACTCATACATGTTTTAAAGAAATATTTTTATACACTCCTGCTGTTCTGTCTTCATACATTAAACATGAATTCTCAGCTCAGATAAAAAAAATAAATAAAAAAATCTGTAGGTATGTCTCTGTGCACGTACAAGAGAGAAGGAATAGAACAAGATAATCTCTGAAACAATCCATTCACATTACTTACTTATTTGTAGTTATTTCTACACGAAAAGCACGAGTATACACAAGTGACTCTAATCTCAGTCGACTTAGTTTATCACTTTTTATAAAGCTATGATCCAAGGTTCACAGATTCCTGGTGGTTGGGGAAATGCATTCAATCTATAGACTGATTGCTTCAGTTTATGATGTGATTGCAGTGCTTTGATTCTTGAACAATTCATGTTAAATCGTTCAGTGACTTAAATGTTTGTTTTGGTCTAAAAGAAGATTGTTTCTTTTATTCTAGTATAGCTGTCGTATCACCATAATTAATTTAATGTCAGCTTGCTTGTTGTGGTATTACTACTCCATTGTGTGATTGTGTGTGTGTGTGTGTGTGTGTGTGTGTGTGTGTAAAGACCTGCAAAGACTTTTGAACAGCTGTTACTTTCAAGTTCATGTGTTGTGGTCTTCAGGCACATTTGGCTCTTTATTTTTTATATTTCAGGACTTTGGTTCATGACTACATCGCCTACAAATAAAAAGCAGTGCTTTGAGACAGTAAATACATCCCATGCTTCAGTAGCTTGTAGAATCACCTTTAGCAGCAATAACTTGAAGTAATCAGTGTCCGTTTGACTTTATTAGTCTCTCACATCATTCTGGAGGACTCTTGGCTCGCTCTTCTCTACAGTATAAAGTCTTTCCACAGTATTTTAATAAGGTTGAGGTCTGCACTTTGACTGGGACCTGAATTCTTTTCGTTCACACATTCTGTTGTAGATTTGCTGCTTGTCTTGGGTCATTATCATCATTGCCTCACATTTGACTCTACAGTACTCTGAATATGGAGGAGTTCATATTCGACTCATAGACTGCAAGGTGCCCGGGTTTTATGGCTGAAAAAAACATCACAAATCCTCACACCTCCATCACTATCTGTTGGTGTAAGGCGTTTGTGCTGCAAAATGTGGTGCTGAACATCATGACCAGACATCTTCACGTTGAGTTTGTCTGTTGCAGAAATCTCTTGGTTTGTTCAGATGAAACTTTCTGCAGTGTTCTTTTGGAGAGAAAAGGCTTTCTCCTGGCAATCTGTCTAAACAAGCCAGACTCACTCAGTCTGCTTCTAATTGTACTGTCATGAACTTTAACATTTTAACATCCTAAACATCCACAGTCTGACTTTGGGGTGAATTTGCAGGATGTCCACTCCTGGGAAGATTGTGGCACTGTTTTAACACATAACCGAATGCTCCAGATCAGCAAACAGCCAACTTTAGCTTTTACACTGTGCTGATCTGAACATTTCATGAGGAAGGTGCTGAGAGAATGTGCAAATTTTTTTGTCATGACATTATGAAAACATCCAATTTGAGTTTATGTACGTAAGTTCGCCATTTAAACAAATCTACAGGACATTTTTATAGAAAATCTGCCAAAATACTTCTAACTTGATTTTTTTTCTAAGTAATATAATGTGTATGTTATATACCAAGTGGTACTTTATTACACTTTGGCTTGACTTGGTTAACAGTTCAACAGTCCGTTGGACACTTTCATTTTGTGAGCTTGTAGGACTGTCACTTGCTTTAAATCCACTTACCCTCTTGCAGCTGTTTTCCTCTGTGCTCCCTTTCAGCCTTGCTCAGGTCGGGAAGTGGCAGTTCCCATCTCATAAGGTTAAGTGCATCCTGACATTTTGGTTTCACTGCTTAAGACAGCCTTTCGTTATCTGAAGCCATCTCCTGTCCAAGCTCATCCAGAGTGACAGGACTGCTCATTTTCTTCATCCATATAAATGTTCGGAGATTATTTTAGAGAACTCAGTTAAAAGAGGCACATGCAGCCTAATTTGAACCCAAGATTTATCTTAACTTATCTTTGTACAGAAATTCAGTTTTCTGTGATTTGTTTTGATTTCTGCTCAACATTTATCTATGACCTCAGAAATCCCAAAGGCCATAGCCATCTTACTAATTGTGGCAGGTTTAATTCTGTATCCTGAATTACATGATCCACAGACAAATTCAGGCAAATGTGACCTCTTTTCAGAGATCTTTGTATATTCACTGTCTAATTAATTTGACACTGTGAAGGCCATTAGCTTTCAAAACGATTACTTATTTAAAGTCTAGCTAGAATGTTAAAGGGAAAATCTGACTTCTGCCCTTATTAGCCGTCAGTGTGCATTGAAGCAGCAATTCTGACCTAAAACCTTTTCTGCTTTGATGACTGGGGCAAAATAAAAATAAAATAAATAACTATTAAAATGACTAAAATGATTGCTCATTTTTACACTAGATCGCGTTTCTGCATGTATGCAGTAATAAAGCTACATACAATTATCACCTGGCTTTGGAGTTATTGTCAGTTTTACAGAACATTATAAAGTTATGAGCTTGATTAATTTATTGTTTGACCCTCCTTTTACTATTTCAATGCTCCCATAGCAGTATGCATCTATTTTTTAAGTCTAACAAATCTCATCTGTAGTAACTGCCCAGCATTAAATGGTAGATGATTGATGCTATCTGATGAACATACTGTACTGAAGCATGTGGGACGTGTAAAACTACAAACAAACAGCTAATATGTATTTATTTATATATGCTAATATTTATTTACTTGATTTGCAAAGAATCAGCTGTTTGTTTCTGGTGTTCACAACTTCAGTCTGATACTGAAGCTTTTCAAATAACAATCAACATATTTGCCTCCAGTGACACAAGGCTAAAGACCGACTGACTGATACATATGGTTGCCTTCCTTTGTTTTCATGTTTTTTTACCTTCATCCATGTCAAAAATATATGAACGTCCAAGCATGTAACAGTATGTAAATAACAGAAAATGAGGAAAACGTACACCATTATTGAGATGCCTTTGCTGAGCTCAACAAAAAAGAAGCATTTCATTAAAAATACATTTCGCAGTAAGAGAGCCTTACTCTGCTGCACAATGAGCTGAAGTATCAAAAAGCACACTCAGGAAATGTAAACAAATAAATTGCACATAAATAATATATTCATTTTAAGGGTCTGAGCTGGTGGTTCAGCATAATATCTTCAAAGACTGTCCATTACGCTGGGCGATCCATCCAATCATTGTCAGACTGATCTAGAGACAAAGTGAAGCTACCACAAATATGTACTTGTATAGCCAGCAGTCTGTCCACCTTGTGCTGTTCGTCATGGTAGGGAGCTCAGGGATTCTCTAAAAGTTTGCAAATCAGTCATGAAAATCAGGCCTGTATTTGTGTTCATCAATAAATTACAAAATAAACAGAATATAAAACTGTAGAGTCACATAATTTCACATCTATCAACAAGGAAATCCCTCATTGTTGAATTTTTTACACTTTTTAATTTTATTCACTCAGTTAACATGAAGCAAAGATGCTGATGCTGCTTATTTGTTAAGGAAAACGTTTTTGGTATAAACTGAATGTATACCAATTTAGTAAATTTCATTTAACCAGATTCCATTAAATGTAACGTTTTACATTGTACTCGTAGCAAAGTTATAACCAAATTAGTTCAAGTCATTATTTTGGGCAGAATTTCTTTTGAGTGTGCATAAAAAGTTGTTTTTTTTTTTAGTCATCTTTTTATTTTATCTTTTTACTGTTTCGTCATGGTCAAATCACATGTCAGATCTGTTTTTCATTTGTTTGTTTCTAAAACATGAATGGGGAAATACATGCACGACTACTATAGCTATTATGCCTTGGTGGAAATGAAGCACGTGTAATCCATCACAAAAACCTGAATTAATATTAGGACTTGAAATGCAGTTTCCTTTTCAAAATCCTCACTTCTTCTTCAAACACGTCTACCTTTACTCGCATGCGCGTGCACAGAGCTCCCACCACCAGCACACACATTTAATGCACATTTGCATACATGGACAAAGCTTTTCTGAGTCTTTCTAAGTACTTTACTGTTCCACAGAAACTTTACAGTACATAGGAGAAGCAGCGTACAGTGTGACACAGAGATGAAGATAACATACATTTCATGGTTTTTCTTTTTTGGCTCGATTGAATTCAGTCGCTCAGAGTTTGCTCCTTCCAAACAGTCACTCTGGTCCTTATCTGTGTAGAAGCTTTTCTTGCTCCAAGAAATAACAATGATGTCTCTCTCATATTAAATAGATTTCCCAAAGCTTCTTTTTTAGTTCGTCTTAGGTGTGGGAATTCTGGCACATCGCAATGTCTGGAAAGGTGGGGGTGGGGGGGTCTTTTGTAGGATGCATGCACAAGTCTTTATAATTGAAATACTGTAGGTATCTAAAGGTCTATGCACAGATATTTAATGTATTTTAAAAAAATCACATTTATCAAGATGGTACATTTTTTGCACAGTAGTTCCACTCTGACTATTATCTATTTTCTTGTTTTTGTTTTGCCTTTTTCGCTCCATTTCTTTTCACTGGATATGCCAGTTTTAATCCACGCTTGTCTTTTTTTCAGGAGCACCGTCTGAATTTGATGAGCTTTTGGAAAGCCTGCTTGAATTCGTCGTTGAAGACGGTGTAGATGACAGGGTTGATGAGGGAGTTCAGGTATCCCAGCCATGTAAAGATGTCAAACAGCACTGGATCAAACCAGCACTCTTTGCATATCGCCATGACAAGCGTGCCAACAAAGAAGGGAAGCCAACAGACAATGAACGCGCCCAGGATGATGCCCAGTGTCTTGGTTGCTTTCCTCTCCCGTGCTGCACACAGACGTTTCCTCTCCAGCACGTTGTCTGCCAGCTTGACTTTCACGCTGTTCATGAACAGAGGCGACCCTCCCCCTCCTCCTCCCACACCTCCCGCATTGCCAGAGTGTAGGTGTGCTTCGTGGTGGGAGGAGGAATTAAGAGAACAGAGAGAGGACCCTGCAGAGGTCTGGATTAGCTGCGCTGTGGTGAAACGCTTCCCAGACGACGACGGTGTCTTAAAAATGCGAGAGCGGGCTGCGACGTAAATCCGACCGTAGAGGATGATGAGAAGCACTGTGGGAACGTAGAAGGCGCCGAAGGTGGAGTATAGGGTGTAAGAGATCTGATCTGTATTCACCATACACTCTGTAAGCTCCTCATGGGCTTTGGCCTGCCGCCAGAAAAGTGGAGGCATGGAAATCGATATAGATATCACCCACACCACCCCAACCATGATCCCTGCACGGCGCATGGTGCGGCGCTTTGAGTACTCCAGCGCGTGCGTGATAGCCCAATAGCGATCCAGCGCAATTACACACAGGTGCAAGATGGAGGCGGTGCAGAATGTGATATCAGATGACAGCCAGATGTCACAAACAATCTGCCCCAGCGACCAGGTCTTGCTGACAGTGTACACGATGCTAATTGGCATGACTAAAATGGAAACCAACAGGTCTGTGACGGCGAGGGAGCCAATTAGGAAGTTGGCAGGTGTGTGGAGCTTCCTGGTCAGAAAGATGGTGGCGATGACAAAGGCATTTGAAAGGACAGTAGCCAAGGTGACAATGGCTAACAGAGCAGACAGAGAGACCTGGAAACCGAGGAGTGTGGCCTCGCTCCAGGGTGGTGCTGTAGTGGTGTTAGGAATCTCTGTGAAGTTTCTAATGAAGTAGTCCAGTGAGCTGTTGTCCAGCTCCATCGCGCCTCCACTCTGTTAAACCTGCTTTGAATCCAGTCTCATATCTATAATCTACAACTGTACACGGATCAGTTCAGGCGTAACACTGAAAAAGGCCATGATGGTGTGGCACTGATGGTTTTGACCAGAAGTCCGTCTTTTAATGTTCTTTTTTTCTAACTTTTTTGAAACCGCATTTGTAAACGGATCTCTCCTTAATTCATCAACCCTTTTATTCAAAAGAATTATTTCATATTAACCGTTAGCAAACAACTCATTCCACAGTTTTGGTTTAGAACTAATGATACTGATGATTAGTTGGCATGAATCAGAGACGAATTTGACCATTTCTCCACTTCAGTATTGATTCACTTAACTGGTGTAGCTGCAGGAGGGCAAAATCCTAATTTGTATTCATCTCCCGTCAGAAAGGCACGTCTTGTCTCTCTCGTTTCCCCACGCTCTTATCTCATCTCCAACCAGCAGCCAGCCAGCAACCACACCTTCAGACCAAGCTTTTCCTATCTATCAAATGCTTTAATGGGCTCCTCCTTTTCAATAAAGCAAACCAGGGAACTGTGCGTAAGAAGATGATGACAACAGATACAAAGGTTTGCTTGCTCTCTCTCTCCCCCTTATCTTTTCTGAAGTCCACAAGGAAGCTTAGTCAGGTTCTGACTGTAACTTGGCTTTGTTCCCTATTTCTAATGATGTTGGGAAGCCAAAGCACTACAGTTACAGGATCAGCATCAAACCAAGGAAAAACTTATAAATGTAGCTCATGGGTAATTCTTCAACATCCATATCTCTCTTCTCACAGCATCGCCTGTCAGACAGATGTTCACTTGTAGAGTCCGTAAAGATTGCGAGGTTTTGTCAGATTTTCATCCAGCTTCTTCCGAGGCATTTTCTTCCTAGGTGAGACAAATGAGAGAAAAATGATTAGAAATGTTGTATTTTGCAGTGCATCATCCTGTGCACCATATTATTTATATGAACAGAGACATACACAGACAAACCACCTGGAATCACCGCATGTGAATAAACTGCAAACTCAACTGTGATTTCTGAAAGGAGTATCGTGACTTGATCCATGGATTAACACCCACACTCCTGTTGTGTAGTTGTAAGACTAAATTGTCAACAACTACATAAAAACGATATTCTATCTTCAATAATTGCAGCACAAATGAATATTTCATGGAAAAAATGAAAAAAGTTTCTTCAAAAGTCAATACTTTTTAAAGTATTTACGTTTTTATTCACATTACTCTGAAGGGAGATGGGAAATTGGAGTGTAGCGGTACAAAGGGAAATATTTCTTCCAGGCAACAGTAATAGAACATTATCACACGATGGAAGCTGACTCAATTTCAAATACAACAAAAGAGATAGGAACTGAAATGTGGAAAAGTGGCGTTATGTCCCAGAAGGAACGAAAACTTCAAATGTCTGCTAATCACAACCCTCCAGCTTTCCATCCATGTATTACGTTTGCTTTCATTTATTATTGAAGAGCAACAGCATGATTTACTTACCACTTATAGCGTATGTGGCAAATTGTCATGTAAATCTTTATTCTTGTCAGGTACTGTGAAAAAGCCACATTGTAAAATCTCAGCTGAGTTTTGTGTGGGAAGTGGGTTTTATTCATTTAAACATGAAATGATTAGGGAGAGGAGTTAGTAGCAGAACAAAGTCTGCAAAGTTGTTAATTATTTTTAGGGATTTTGTTGATTTCATTTTTCACACATCAACCAGCTTTGAAGTGATTTCGAAGCGTTAAGGAATGTGGTGGCTGGAAAACAAACAACTGCGTTTGCCACGCTAATTACAAATGTTTGCCTTTTCACATTTAACACATCCTTCAGCTTGCACATTATTGCTGTCAAGACCGATTTCCAAGTGTATGTTTGTTCCTGATACAACTCCACAAATTACCTCCATTAAGTGAAGTGTTGATTGGCAGCTGGGCTCTTGAGAGGGATTATTGTGCTTGGGCTGTGACAATAAATTGGCATATTAAGTAGCAAAGGAAACATTCTTGGTGTCTCGGTGCCAGTCTCACCAGTCTTGATGCATTCATTTGCAAACTCTCAAGCGGCCATGACCATTTTTATAATTCATCCTCAGTACAATTTATAAAGGTTTGTTTTTGCAGTGTTTGCTCCCATATGTGCTGTTTTCTTAAGAACCATCAGGTAAAACAAAAACTGTTCACTCATTAAATTAGATGAACACGAATTTCAGGACAATCAAACCAGTTGTTATTGAGACATTTACCTAAAAACAACCATCATCTGAGGACCACGAATGACCAAATTTATTGGCAGTGCATCTAATATTTATTAAGGTGTTCCAAACAAGACTAGAATGGTGTATCTAACAACCAGCGCTGACTTCCACAGAGCTCCACAGGCAGCATGACTCAAAGTGAATCATATCCAAACACTGAGACAATAAAGGTCAGCTGACTCTAATCTGAAGTTCCTGTGTTGTGTCTTTCTACCTCTGATGGGAAAATAGGAAAATACATTACTAATCAGTTTCTCTTTCCTGTAACTGATGGTGTCTCTTTAACAACATTTCAACGAATGCCGCAGCACAACAGTAAATGTGTCACAATTAGCTATGTGGAATGGCGTACTTGCGGATTTACTGCTGTAATAGCTGGTTAGACCCCTATGAAAAAATAAAAAAAAGTTCAAACAACCTAAAACATCTAAACAACACAAGGAACAACAATCAAGGTGCTGTGTATTGTATGATAAAGACAATATTAGAAAGAAAACCCCAACAATCACACAATCCCCTACAACAAACACTTGGCAACAGTGGGAAGGAAAAACTCCCATTAAACAGGAAGAAAACTCTGAAGCAAGCTCAGGGAGGGGGATCCATCTGTAGTGATTGGTTGGGGATGAGGACTACTATTTTGATGGCAAATAACCATCAGCTGGCAGCCTTGTCTCAGCATCTAATCGTAGTATAGTTCGGTAACAGTTCCAAAATGAAAGTTGAATCGACATCATGGATATTCTCTTAGCGTTGATGCGAGGCGACATTGCCGTGATGTCTTCTTAGCAAGAGTAAGTTTAATAAACGAATTGTTTTCTACTGTATATTTACTGTACAAAACCATAGATATATTAATGTATTAAAAGTTTTGTTTTAAAAAATAAAAATAATACTAGTCAGAGTACGTGGAAAAGATGTGTGAACATGTTAACAACTGTTAATAACCATGTACTAACCACATTAGTTGCCACTGTTTTTTTTTTTAATTAAGGAGGAGACAGCTTTGATATTCATTGGTCTGTGGTTCATTTTTTGTCATTATAAGTGTCCTATGGACTGCTTAGCAAGTATAAGAGTTTTAATTCATCCATTCATTGATCAAACCCTTTAGTCCGTTTCAGGGCCCGGGTAGTCATCAGTCTCCTTGCCTGTAGTTACTTCATTCATCTCCTCCTGTGGGATCCTCCTTTCACTCCAAGGCAGCTAGTGTAAACTGAGATAATTTATTTAAGGTTCCCTCACATCATACAATACAAATTCTTCGTGCTTGCTTTGTTTTGCTCCAAGCCTGGACCATGACATTCGAATAGCTGAGAGGTCAGTCGACTACTGGCTTTCCTCCATCAAAGATGTGTACGCTTAAACAGCCAAGAAAAGGGCACAGAGTACTCACTGTACATACAAGCTTATTACTAAAACTGAGTCAGACACACAAGGAATGGTAACCGAGCCCTGCTAATCTTCACTGCAGCTTCATTTAAAATAATCCTTATTAAAAGGTACTGTGAAGGTAAGTAGGTCTGTGAAGGTTCTCAGTCATCCACGTCATCGTAGTCAAAGGAGCTTGCAAAGAAAAGCGTGAAAGTGAAGGTAAGTACTTACTGGTTTTGAACATTTTTGCCTTTCGTTTTTTAACCCCAGGGTGAGCATTGCTACAAGCATAAGCCAGCTGCTTAATAATTAGAAAACTAAAATAATAATTTTTACAAAAGCCTTGGCTATAAATCCAAGTGGGTTACATCAAATTTTTGTTTTGTTTTTTAGGTCTGATTCATGCATAATCCACAACTAAGCAGCCACTGTTAAAACCGTCATACTGAGTCGTTAGGATGGCTACTTCTGGCTTTACTGCATATGCATTCTGCCTATCATCATCACTCAGTGTGCACACAGCAGCGTAAACAGTAACACGGTGAAGAAGAAGAACAACAGTGACCATGGTTGACACAGAGACAGGAGTTAAGATTCATTCCCAGATGTGCATACAAACACAGCGCTGTCATCCTCGTGTATGAGAGTAGCTCAAGATATTGTTATTCATAGTACACATAAAATATCACCAAAAAACACGATGTGCACATGTGTCAGAGGTGCTGAGTGAAACATCACACAGCTCACACAGCATGACTACTTTGCAGTCATCCCAGTGCTTCATTGCATCAGCACAGAAGTGACTGATTCGTGCGGAGAGTGTCTGGTAATGACGCTTACTCCTAGTGTTGTAATACTGAATGCACCACAGAGTGAGGCTGCAATAAGACTGTTGTGGACAACGCTGAATTATTCATTCACTTATCCCTGATGCAAACTGCTATACTCTAATATGTTTCTAGTGAATGTCACCCCCACACCTACACACTCACAAACACATGTGCTAGTAGCATGTATGATAGATGATTAAACAGCTTATCTGTTTACACATCAGACAAGTGAAGGACAAAGCTTATCTCCTAAGGGCCTGGTTTACAGCACAATGACTTAATGAGATTCATAATGAATGGATAAGAGGGGAAGATTTTCAATCAAGACCAGACCTTGCCTAAAATTGGCTCTATACTGTTTGTGTGAAAGCGATTATGTCTACATCTGGCTTTGAAATTGAAGGTCTAATGCAGTAAGGCCTGATGCTGAGCCGGATTGTGCATTTATCATCCTTTAAAAAACTTAGTGGGAACAACATCTCAAGATTGCAATAATAAAAAGCAAAAAAAAAAAAAAGAAGTTAAAATTACTCATGTGGGTGTGACAAAAAGCAGAACTGAAGCACCCACAATACTGCATCTCTGCCCAGTTGGAGCCATTGCTCCACATGCCATTCACAAATCAGAAATTAATTTATTTCAGGCTTGGGTTAAGTCTAAGCAGATGCTGCAGCATGTGAGGCAGGCTGGTTGTTGCTCTGGGTGAAAGGGTAATACCCTCCAAATGCAGCCTGCATATGACGTATGGCCCAGTGTAGATAGGCAAATTGATTTAACCAAGAGGCAGAGCCATTGCTACCTTTGCTGTCAGCTAATGTCTAGTGTTTACTCAAGCATGCACTAAATGGTAGGTGAGCATGGATGTGCTATGTGCCTGAATGTGTGGTGGGCTTATGAGGGTTATGTCTTTCTCAATTTATGCCAACTGAGAAAGACATCTGGGAACCCAGTGATGGTGTAAAATGATACTTTCTGAGACAGTGTCTGCAGTATCTGTAGAGGTGCATCGCACATGAACTCTAGACAATGACCAAATTTGTACTTGTGTCTCTTTCGTCCTGCCTCCCTCTCTTAGCCCAGCAGATGATTGTCCCTCCTTTACCCTGAGGTTTCTTCCAGTCAAAAGGAAGTTTTTCCTGCCTACTGATACCAAGTGATTGCTCATAGAGGGTAGTCAGATTGTTCGGGTTTCTTTCTACTACTTGTCTTTACCTTACAATATAAAACACCTTGAGGTGAGTGTTGTGATTTGTTGCTATATAAATAAAACTGAATTGAATTGAACTGCACTTGTCCGAGCACATAGCTGGAAATAGTCGACCCAATGTCACCGCAAAGCATGTAACAGACCAGGTCCACCATTTCAATTTCAAGCTTTGCCTCTCCAAGTCGTGAAAAGGACAGGCATGCAGACGTATATGTACCAGCAGGGGCAGATGATATATTTAAGGCCAAGAAGTCGCTAGTGACAAAGAAGGGTATGAAGTCCATTCTAGGGTCCATCAATGCCAGAATCTATTAAGATAGGTGGCTAATACGTATTTACGCGCAAATGTGTTAGTAATGTCTGTTTAAATGCTTTCCCATGATTACTTTCATTTGGCTTGTCTGTTACATGTCTGCTGTGATACTGGGTTGAAAGAGACCTTTATTTGGGTTTAAGGAACAGGTTGGATCGTGCAGTGGGTGGAAGATTTGCTGTCCACTCTATTGTTGTGAATCCTCTGGACTTGCTCGTACTACATTAGACCAGAGACCAGAGCTTAAAGACCATTTACTATCAGTTCTGGCGTAGGTGGACATTTGGTTTCACAGATGCAGCGGTAAAGTTTATTGCTGCAGGACATGCATGGAAACTGTCCAGCAACCACAGTTATTCCCAGACCATTCAGATGAGAGATTGCCTAATTTGATTACAAATGTTGATATAATCACACCAGCTACTATGACCTGAAAACAGTAAGCATAGCTAAGCTACTGCTGCTGGCATGAGTAAAAACAAAAGTAACTTTGATTTTTGCATCACAAAAACACATTAAATCAGTATAACATTTCTTAAATAAGAAACCTTCTCAAGGGTAGAAATCATCTTACAGTGGGATTGCACCAGCCACAAATCCTGTCACAATGTTGACGATCTGACCCATGAGTAGTCGCTGAGTGTTACTACATTACTGTATCAGTACTCAGTACTAATGGATCAGACAACGCCATTCTGATCTCAGTTAAATTTTTTAAAGCTTTGTTATTCCTTAAAGTTCCTGGCACAATGACACGAACACAAAAACACACAGACCTAGAAGGTGTACACATAACAGCTATGCACTTGTTGTTAAAGATTTCATAACTTAGCATCAGTCAGTGTTTTCTTGTGCACAATAATGAAAGTCAAAAGTGAATAAATGCATGAATTAAGAACTTTCTTGATTCATTTAAATGCAAGAAATATACATTTTATGCTCCTCGATTTCACTCCTCAAACCTACGTGCCTGGCTTCAAACAATAATCATTGTTCATTTGATCTGAGTAGGTGAACTGCCTTTTAACTGTGTTCTAGCCAAGCGTGTGCTGCCAATGCATTTGGATGCTGTTTCCTATCATTATAGTCAGCACACAGGCAAAAATTATTTATGCATATCCAGTGATCTCCTATATGAGCAACCTCTTTGCAACAGGTGTAAGGAAAAACTGTCTTTTAGCAGCTTAGTGCAGAACGTAACAGAGTTATAGATCAATGGGACACGATATATATATATATATATATATATATATATATATATATATATATATGTAGAACCTGACCTGCATACATAAAAAAATACATATATATATATAAATATATATAATGTTTTATGTTTGCAGGTTCTTGGGTGTATAAAGAGTAGGTGTTTTTCTCAACCTGTGTGGGCTGCACATGTGGAGAAGCATACATATGTAGAGGCACAGACTCATGCAACATCTGCATCACCGAGCAACACACAGAAAAATGAAACATATATATATATATATATATATATATATATATATATATATATATATATATAGAGAGAGAGAGAGAGAGAGAGAGAGAGAGAGAGAGAGAGAGAGAGAGAGAGATAAAAACATAACCCACACAGTTCACTCCAAGGACCACACAGTCCTTGGAGTAACTGGCACTAGAGGAAACTGAAGGAGCTTCATGTTGATTTGTGGTGCCGGAAAATGACTAGAAAGTGTGGAAAGAAGAGGAGGTTAACCCGCGGTATGTTGATAGTTTTCTGTGTCTACTTCAGGACATATTACAGTAGCTGAGAAGGAAAGTGACAGATGGTAGAAAATTCATTCCTATAAATTAAAGGCATCCAAACGCTTAGTTTTAACAGGCTGCATAGCAGCTTCATAAAACTGGTTTAAAAAAGCAAATTCTGACTTTTGTACTCTCCTCATTTCTGCACAAAATAAACTTTATCAACACGCAGACAGTCTTCGCACCAGTAATATAATGTACGTGACCCTTTGAAAGTGGAACAGGACGAGTGTAAATCTGGGACACCTTAGATGCCCTTCATTGAAAGCTGGCCCAAAAAAAATAACACGGTGCAGAGATTATCAGAATGTAAATGTTATAGGATGCTGTAGGAGGAACACTGAGACTGAGAAAACTTTTGGTATATTCGAATTTTGTGAAGTGCACTGGTAGTACCTGTGCCTGGCTATAAAGACAAGCTAATGTCCTGTGAATATAAATAATTTACTATACTTTAATATATACTCCAGCCTTGCTAGTACCAGGGTGGATCCCCATTTGCTTTCAGAACTAACTGAATTTGTGGCACTGATTCAGTAGGGTGTCAGAAACATTCCTCAGAGAGTGTGGTATATATTTCCATGGTAGTGTCACACACTTGGTTTGTCGATTGCACATCAATGACATAACACTGATATAAAGCAGGATCACCAGCCTTAATAATGTGTTGGTCCCCCTTTTGCTGCCAAAACAGGCCTGACCCATGGGCTCCACTCAACCCCCGAAGGTATGCTGTCGTATTCGGCAGAAAGATGTTAGGAACAGATCCTTTAAGTCTTGTAAGTTGGGGAGTGGAGCCCCCATAGTCCACAGACTTGCTTGTTCAGCACATCCCATAGACGCTCAATTGGAATGAGATCTGGGGAATTTTGAGGTCAAGTCAACACCTCAAGTACATTATTGTCCTCTTCAAACCATTCTTGAACCATTTTTGCTTTGTGGCAGGGCTCATTATCCTGCTAAAAGAGGCTATCAGAGAATAATGTTTCCATGAAAGGGTGCACTTGGTCTGCAACAATGCTTAGAAAGGTTGCACGTGTCACAGTAACATCCACGTGGATGGCAGGATCCAAGGCTTCCCAGCAGAATATTGCCCAAAGTTTCACAATGCCTCTGCACGCTTGTCTTTTTCCCACAGTGCATCCTGGTGCCAAGACTTCCCCAGGTAAGCTACACACACACACATCCACATGTTGTAAAACATGCTTCATGAGATCAGGCCACCTTCTTCCATTGCTCCATGGTCCAGTTCTGGTGCTCACATGTCAATTGTTGGTGGTTTTGGTAGTGGACAGATGGGACTCTGACTGGTCTGCAGCAATGCAGCCTTATACACAACAAACTGCAATACTCTGTGCATTCTGACATCGTTCTATCAGAACCAGCAGTAACTTTTTGGGGAATTTGAACTACAAAAGCTTGTATCTTGGATCAGTAAGCCTTGGCCACCCATGACCCTGTCACTGGTTCCTCACCATTCCTCTTTTGGACCACTTTTGATAAGTACTGACTAATGCAGACCAAGAGCTATAGTTTTGGAGAAGCTCTGACCCAGTCATCCAACCATCACAATTTGGCCCTTGTCAAAAGGATAAAATGTTCACTTGCTCCCTAATGTATCCCACCCACTAACAGGTGCCAGGATGAAGAGATAATCAGTGTTATTCACTTTGCCTGTTACCTTGGGCATTTAAAAAAAATGAAATAAATAAAATTGTCTAGATAATCGTAACAACAGTATAATTTGCTGTGCGTGTGTGTGTGTGTGTGTGTGTGTGTGTGTGTGTGTGTGTGTGTGTGTGTGCGTTACAGACACACAGAGAGAGTGCAAGAGGAAGTACTAAAGCTGGATTTCATATCACCTGACGGTGACAAACAGGAGTGCTTTTATCTTTATCTTTTGTGTTAGACTGTGTATATGAGTCATAAAAGTAAAGAGGTAGTGATTCACCAGAGGTTAGGATCAACGATCCATCCAGGAGACAACAGCGGATGTTTGATACTGAAGAGGACAACATGAAAGCCTATAGTAGGTTTAGTCTTCCTATAGTGACAAAAAATGGATGAGGCAAAAAAAGCAAAGAGAGCCAAAGATAGACCATAACTCCAAATACTAAAGTATAACCTAATACTATGGGAAACATGACAGAGAATACAAATAGTAATGTACAGTACTTAGCAAGGGAAACAATGTTTACATTACACCTAATGTAAAAAAAAAGATTTATTTTCGTGTTACTTTATGTGACTCCTGATTTACTGAATTCAGACTTTGTGATGCTGCTTTGTTACAGACGTATTCATCCAAAAGCTGCAATCCCTTTCTTTCTTATTACACTATAGCTTGTCATTTTGTTTACTCTTCATTGTTTTTTAAGCCTCTCAACACATGCCTATAATGTACATAAAGTTTTTTTTAATGGTCAAGTTGTGGTGTGTTTAAAAATAGCAGAAAAATAAACTTTTTGACAGCAAAACAATGGTTTCGGAGTGCGCCTAAAAAGGAGCGGTAACGGTTAGTTGGTGAGTAAACCCAGACAGCTGTAGCTCTCACAGAGATGGCATATCGATTTTATTGTCAATTAAACTGGATGGATCCATAGAGCATTGCAGAACCCCAGAAAATATGTGTGTAAGCCTATTTGTAAATAAAAGGATCAGTATAGTCTGACATCTTGACTATCTAATTTAGAAGAAGTTTTGAGCAAAACTTGAGTAACATTTCCAACAGAAAGATGGTGTCAATTAACACATTTTCAGCTAAATCATTAAACTTAAAAAAAATCTGCAAAAACATTTCTTTAAATATCAAAATGACATTAACGCAATTAAATCTTCAGTCTTATTCCAGGTTTATTCTCCAAATGAAAAACTGTCTCAAACATGCAATCTTATGGAGTTGATTTTAGCCTCAGGAGTGCCACCTGTTCATGAGAAGGTGTGTTTGTGTGTTTTCATCATTATATTAATGCCGTATAAGATTATCCATTCTGCTGTGTTTGTGGTGAAATTTCAGTCACGTGTTAGCAAAAAATTAAAAAATGTGTCTGTGAAGGTTCTCAGACATCCAGGTCATCGTTGTCTAAGGAGCTTGAAAAGAAAAACGTCTGGACTTCTTTAAGTATTCTTGAAGACGTTTCACCTCTCATCCAAGAAGCTTCTTCAGCTCTAAGCACAATTGGTGGAGACTCCTAGATTTGAAGCCCTATGGAGTGTCTCTATCTACCTAATCACATGAGCCACGGTGTGAAAACGGGTGTGGGTCACAATCAGCCAAGGTTTTGGGTGAACCCACTGTGAAACCTAGCCCCACCCTATCATGTGATTTATTGAGGTCGAATGGCCCAGGAGTGGGCGTTAAGGCGTTTGTTTATATTATTTGTTTATATTTGGCTTTACCTCCCTGAACTTCTGCATTTCGCATATGCACACAAAAGGAAGAGCACTCCTCTTTGCCATTTCATCTGCACACAGAATATGATACCTAATGATTAAGTCTGCAGCTGCATGAAAGGAAGAGCTTGAATGGAAGGGGGTTGCAAAGCAGCTTGCAGATAACGAGCAACTGTGGGAAGGCTAAAGCATCTTTAAAAGGATACATTTGGATACGTTGAAGGCTATCAGCTGAGCTGGACTTTGTGGAATACGTGAATTAACATAAATGCTAATGTGACCCATTTTTTGTGTTACTTGGGAATTAAGACAGGAGTGGGAAATTAATTTGCCATTCCCAAGGTGCAACATTACAACTTGGATTGGGCCACATCAGTTGAACTCAGTTCTGCTTAATATGATTTTTTCTCTTCATAAGCTTAGTGGTGCAAGTGTCTCCAGAAGCACAATTCCCCTTTGGGGTTGCATCAGGAGGAGCATCTCTGTGTACAAGCTACCCACTGGGGTGATCACTTGTGGCAAGTGAGCAGCTGAAAGAAGTCAAAGGTAAGCTTCTTCCAGCTGATTTTGGACCGCTATGACATTTTGTTTGTATCTAAGTAAAAATTCAAAGTACAAGAAAGCTTGGAAATTCTCTTAAATTATGCATGTCACCTATATCTGTTTGGATCTATTCTATTAGATTGGTTTGGACCTATAAATAAATTTAAAGCATTCAGTCTGCCCTTGTTGTTGTATTTCTGCATTATTAACATGCAAAAATGAACTTTCCCTGTAGAAGCCAAAACACATAGAATTTCATTATTTGAGCTATTATAGTCATATTATGGCTTGAATATCATTAAAATATTTTTATTATAGCAAGTAACATGTAAAACTACTAATATTTAAACTTTTCTGGTCCTCCTCCTACCCTAAATTGTCTTTTTAAATTTCAAGCAAAAGGAAAATTTTAAGTGAACCTAAAAACTGTTTTTCCACAGTGTATTATGTTACGCTTGTTTGACATTTTTAACTTAGAAGCTTTCAGTCAGCAAATTACAGGCTCTGAGATAATGTGAGCTAACTATTTCCCTGAGCTGCCTTGAAGTAACGGAAATAGACATCTTTCAAGAAGTAGTCCATCTTGAAACACTGACCACTAATGGCCTGATAGGTTGCTGCTGTGAGAGCAGGGAGTGCAGCTTTCTGTGAAATCAAACATGACCCCTGCAGTCATTTTCATAGCAAGTGACAAATTCTCATGGTTTAAAATTACAGCTTTCATCTGGAGGGCCCTACCCTAGGAATCAGCTCTAATTATACCGACAGCCTGACTGCAGATTAGTTGAAGGAGGAGGGATACAGCAATGAAAAAAAATACAAGGCCGGGAAATAAGGAGAAGAAAGGGACTAAAAAGAAAGTGAGGAAAGCAAAAGAGTCAAGACCAGAAAATATTTGAAATCAAGGGCCTGGAAAGAGAGCCAGGAAAACAGACTGAAAACAGACATAAACTTTGGGTGACTGAGGTTAGAAATCATCATGAAAAAAAACAAAACTTGAACAACATTGCAAGGCCTGAAACAACGTGGTGGGTTGTCTCCGCTGCTGGAGAAATGATGTGGAAAACGATAAACAGAAAAAGAGGACAGACTGACAGAGGCGTGTCATTTCCTGAGTGAAAAAAATCTCACACTGATTGCGTTCCCTTTCAAATAATCTCGCCTGTAAATCCAGCAGGATTATCAGTGATACAGCATTAATGTTCTGGGTTGCTTTAATTCCAGTGTAAAGCGAAAACCCAGCAGCATGAAAACTAACAAGAGGATTTAATGAAAGAAGCGACCCGTACCATGAAATGAAGACTGACTTAGAATAACTTCTATCTGTAGAAGTGAAAATAGATTTTTTCAGCATAGTTTAACAAACTGCACTGTTACTTCTAACTTCCATTTGGCTGTTTTCATGTTTTGACACTTGAGGAACTGAAATAGAAAGCTAACACGGCATGTAAACTCAAAACAAGACTCATATTGGATCCTGGAGTTGATAAATCAAAGTAGTAAGGAAGAATATCTGAATAAATGTGGACACGTGTCTGTTAGGTCAGCCAATATGTGAAAAAGAAAGTTTTCACAGCTCTTTGTGCAGTAATTGGAAACACTAAGTGCACCACTCGTGCTTCGGAATTAGGAATTAAGAGGTTAAGTAGTAGCATTGTGCTGCTAGTAACATGCACTGTATTTTTTAATCATCAGCAAGTGTGACCACCTCTCTAAAGGCACAAGTTTTTTGCAGCTTGGTAGTTTGGACCATTCAGGTTTATGCCACAATCTTCACAGGAGTGGATATCAAAGCAAATTTATCCAAAGGTCAGACTGTGTAATACTCAGAGAAACTAAAAAAAAACAAAACAAGTGTTACGTTTGAGACTCTACAGGCCCCAGTTAGTATGTTAAATGTTAAAGGTCATGACACAGGCACAAATGGAAAAACACTAAAAAATGGCATGGCTTGTTTCCAAACGAAAGCCTCGCCTCTCTAAAAAGAACATGGCAGTATGGACAGGTTAGACTAAAGTGGAGATGTTTAGTCATAATATACTGCACCATGTTTAGCAAAAAATAAACACACCTTATACCGTATAACGATTCTCAAGCACGGCGGCAGAGGGGTGATGATTTGGGCTTGTTTTGCAGCCACAGGACCCAGATTCTTTGCAGTGCCTAAATCAAACAAGAACTCATCTGTACAGCAAAATATTCTAGAGTCAAATATGAGGAAATCTGTCCAACAGCTAAAGCTTAGCCAAAACTGGGTCACACAACAGGACAATGCCATGCACAAACAAAACAATTAAGGTGCTGCAATGTTCGAGTTAAAGTTCAGAGTTCAGGATAATTACGATGCTGTGATGGGATCTCAAGAGAGCTGTGCATAACTGAATGACTGCAAACCTCAATGAACTGAAGCAATTTCAAAAGACTGAGAAAGTCATACAGAAAAAGTTATTGGTGCTAAAGGTGGTTCTGCAAGCTACTGATTAATGAGATGTACTTAGCTTATGACAGGACTGTATAGAGTCCTATGAAAACTTTTTTTTTCTCACAAAATATTTGGGTGAGCGGTCCTGATATATTCGAATATCGAAAACTGCATATTTTCATAAATGACATCCTCAACGGACCACTGTCTTCTGGACTGCTGACAGCGTGTTCACAACTGTTTTCATTATAGGCCATCAGCAGTCCATTTCAGCCTGAAACTGTCTGAGTGCAGTTCATTCAACCTTTTGCTGCACGCTGCGATCAGTGACTTGTTCACTTCTTCTGGACTTAATGAGCGGAAGCACGAACAGAAGTGTAATGTATGTAACCTTCATTGTGTGACCGCCATTTTTGTTTAACTAAACTCAGTATAAGAATGTGAAGCTGTTTCGGTGCTCATGCAATAACATGCAACACTAGCTCTGCACTTCAGCCTCACTTTTTTTTAAACTATTACTGCAGTAGTATTAATAAAGGTATTATAAGAGTAAGGGTCTTTTAATGATGGCATAAGAGTCCTAGGACCTTGTTTTTTTCCAAGAGTTCTTACAATTCAAGGTTTCTAATAAGGTCTTAAATAATCAGGCCCCATCTTAATGACCTTGTAGTACCATATCACCCTATTAGAGCACTTCGCTCTCGCACTGCAGACCTACTTGTTGTTCCTAGAGTATTTAAAAGTAGAATGGGAGGCAGAGCCTTCAGCTTTCAGGCCCCTCTTCTGTGGAACCAGCTTCCAGTTTGGATTCGGGAGACAGACACTATCTCTACTTTCAAGATTAGGCTTAAAACTTTCCTCTTTGGTAAAGCATACAGTTAGGGCTGGACCAGGTGACCCTGAATCCTCCCTTAGTTATGCTGCAATAGACGTAGGCTGCCGGGGATTCCCATGATGCATTGAGTTTTTCCTTTCCAGTCACCTTTCTCACTCACTATGTGTTAATAGACCTCTCTGCATTGAGTCATATCTGTTATTAATCTCTGTCTCTCTTCCACAGCATGTCTTTATCCTGTCTTCCTTCTCTCACCCCAACCGGTGGCAGCAGATGGCCCCGCCCCTCCCTGAGCCTGGTTCTGCCGGAGGTTTCTTCCTGTTAAAAGGGAGTTTTTCCTTCCCACTGTCGCCAAAGTGCTTGCTCATGAGGGGTCATATGATTGTTGGGTTTTTCTCTGTATCTATGAAGCGCCTTGAGGCGACTTTTGTTGTGATTTGGCGCTATATAAATAAAATTGAATTTAATTGAATTGAATTAATACTATATACCTTCCAGGCAAATCACAGAACTCAAATATGAAATGATTCAATTCTACTCTTTAGCTTGAATGGCGACTGTGAGCTGGCACGTTTTATCTAACAAAGTCTGCTCATTTTTCTTCTTAGAGATCAACACCTGATTTTGACTTGTGGGTCTGTTTCTTTAAACTTTTCACAGCTTTTAAAAACATAGTTTGTAGTTAAAATACTGCAGCAGCTCACTCACCACCTTACATTGTTGTCTTGTTTACTGCAAAACAATCAGACAATGTGATCTCTCAAACCAATCAGCTGCTTTGCTAAATCAGGCAGTTTGTCTGAGTAATTTTTTCCATCAGATAAAAATGTTTCCTATAACACCTCTATGACACTTAGATTACTGTGCTTACAACATGCTGACTCACTTTGCATATTTATGTATCTGATGACAGTTCCTACAGCTTTCCCACCTGATCTGTTCTCTGTTTTGTGTTACTAATAAAATATAATTAAACTAGTAGTTTAATTATATGTAATATTTCACTTTTGAGCGGTTCGCTGGTAATTCAGCAATAATATATAGCTGATATTAAATATCTGCTAAATATAGCCTATATTTGTGCATGTGCGTGTGCATGCGTGTGTTTTTTAATAACATTTCCACCCTAATGTAATGGAGCCCTCTTTGACAAGCAGCACTCCCTGTTTCTGTCATCAAGACTGCTCTGATGGCCTTTCCACCAATCACAGCTGAAATTTAATTTTATTATTACGAGATTTAATGCCTCACTAAAATCTTTCCCCATAAGTTTTGTTTGTCTCAAGTCTTATACCTGTCATATTACTCACATATTTTATCTAGCCTTGTGTTATTTATTTTTCTTGTTGTTTTCTTTTTTTAACAGGCACCATGATGGTGTGGTGGTTAGTAGTGTCACCCAGTACCAAACTGCGTACCAGTTTGAATCCAGTCCGGGGCCTTCTGTGTAGTGCTTACATGTTCTCCCACTGTCTGAGTGGGCTCTCTCTGGGTAATCTAACCCCAATGCATGTGGGGTTAGATTGGGTGTAGGTGTAAATGTGATTATGAAAGGTTGTCTGTCTCTGTGTTAACCATGTAACAAATTGGTGACACGTGTAGTACGTATCCAGTCTCTCACGCTATGACAGGTGTCATAGTGTCACCCCACAGCCCTGAGTCAGTTAATGTGTTCTGTAAAACACCTTTGTAACTATTTTTTGAAAAGTGCTATACAATTAAAGCTTTATCATTGTGTCACTATAGTTTTTATTTCTGCTATTGTCGGCTTTTGATAATCAAAGACAATAAAGCACTGTGCAGCCTTGTGATTGACAAGTTGCTACATTCGCAGTAAGGTACACCGCTCTCCTTTTATATACAGTCGATGGACTCACACAGTGACAAATTCATTATGCTTAGAGCATTAATGCATTGGTCTGTAAGTTATGCTCCACTGAGACCTGCTATCAGACTGACTGATAGTGTCTCACAGAGCTTGGGAAATACACTCTATCTGCCAGTAGTTAGCTCTCCTTTATGTCAGAAGTTGAGCTACTTAATGACTAAGGCATGAGGGCTCATCCTGAGATGAGATGGATGAGTGATAGCACAGACAGTCAGTAGCAGTCATTACATTGGCACTGACAGTTCTTTGGTAGAGAAGCAATAATCAAATGAACATAGCTTCCCCTGACATTTGCAGGAGTTTTAGCAAAAATATGTTCTCAGGATGGAGTGCTTTAGAGCCAAATGGTGAACTCTTCTTCACAGACACTGCTTGCTGCACCATCTGCTTAGCTGTAATGCTGCTAGTCAGCCAGCACTTGTGCTGCACAGTACAGTGGACTGCAGAACAAACTATGTAAGGATGACACTATGCTTCCAGTGTTTTTGTGTCTTGGAAAAGTACATGTTGGGACAATAAAGTTTGCATTATATTACATACTAAAAGTGTGAACCATAGCTCTATAGTTCTCAAATGTTCAGCTCTGGGAAGCAGCTGAAGTAGTTACCTTCAGGTGTTTACTCACATGCACTGGAAGACTCAGTCATTTACTTCATTACTGTGCTTTGCTGTCCATAACTTTTGGTAATCCCTGTGCCAGAAAGAAGAAGCTGAGAGAAATAAGCTGTTGGCGTCTCACTGGGTTCCTCTCTACTGACTTTCATTTCATTATATAATCCTAGATTTTACAGTTAAACATTTAATAAGGCTTGTCTCTCTTAGTTACCATTACTACACCTTTACATTCTTTCACAGCAAATATAAAGTTAACACTGAAAGTGGTGGACCATTCACCTCGTGATCTCAGAGGTAGACAAAGACAGAGTTCTCATTTGTATCCAGTGGCCATATCAAATGACATGTACTGGTTTCATCAGCTCTAGCTTTAGCTATAGTGATGCTCCAAGAGCTTGATAAAAATGTGCATGGATGATTTTTAAGCTAACACATAATTATACAGTAACACGGATGGCTGCATATGAGATGTTTTGCTAAAGTTTAAAGCTGCATGTTAAATGCCAAAGCAGATGCCCATCCCGCTCTTCTATCCTGTGTTATACATGAAAAGACAATATTCATCAAAATGCCACTATAAGCTAAAAAAAGGGGCATATTTACTTCCCACAATAAATATTCAACCTGAAACTGACACACAAAACAAACAACGTTCACTTAAGTCCTCATACCTCACAATATATTATAGCTCAATATTTTATAGGTGAAAAATTAATGTGACTCCAACAAGTGAGGCATAAAGCAGCCAGTGATTCTTGAATTTCTATATTCTCTAAATGTAAGAGGAGACTAAACATCTGCACTCGTGCAACATGAACTGATAAACCAGAATTTTATGTAATGCCTAAAAAACTGCAAATGAGTTGTCTGTGCCCGTCTGTGCTCGTCTCCTGCCTGAAATAATAGGAGAAAAATCTTTTATCACAATACGGTAAAGCTACTCATTTAAAAATATAATAATCTTCAATTTTTTCTGTTTTTCTATTCAGTGTTATTAAGCAATGCCTGGTTATAAATAGATGGTGGATTCAGTTCTTCATCTTCAGTCACACCCTGATAGTTAAGGTGTATGTGCATCGATGAGTCTGTGTGTGTCTCCTGGTGTGTGTGTGTGTGTGTGTGTGTGTGTGTGTGTGTGTGTGTGTGTGTGTGTGTGTGTGTGTGTGTGTGTCACATTTCTGCTGGACTGTGAAGGGTTGGGGGAGAAAATGGTGTGAGGGTGAACGTGAGAGTGGAAACTCCACATGTGTGAGAGTGTCTCTCTGTGGTGAAATGGGGCTACATTCTGTGCTGAAAGACACATTTCATCAGAACGCTGTGGTGGTGAATCTCTTTCATTTTTCTTATCATCTCTCACATCAGTGTTCTAATAAGGGGGGGGGGGGGGGGGGACTGCAACAGAGCACACAGGTCTATTTTTCCAACTTGAAATTGACTAGTTGACTTTGCTGCTCACTAATCCACCTTAACAGTTGTTAAGGCGGAAATTCATTTAAATGTCTTGCTCAAACCTTCTACAGATACCAAAGTACAACATGTTTTCAAATGTGTCCCCCCACTGCAGCTTATGCTCTGTAATACATGAGATCTGTAGGTTTGAGCCTCGTACTTAAGAAGCTTTAAAGAGCGTTCTAAATAAATAAATAACTGAAGTCAGATCCAGCAAATAAATGCTACCATTGTTTAAAAAGAATAACTTTGCAACATCAATGATATTTATTAGGGAGCTAAAAGGTCTTTGGGGTTTTCTTGATTTCCCTGAACAAAACTATGTTTTTTGCCTTTAAACGCTGCAACAACCTTCAGCTGAGACCGACAAGATCGGGCTTACTCACCCTGTGAATTCGTTTTTGGCACACTGGAGCTTCATGCAGGTTCATGCAGGTTTTCTACATGTGCGTTTTGTTTTTTGTTCTTTTCTCATCTCACATCTCTTACGTCTTATCGCTCATGTTAAGATCGCATTGGTTTCTCAAAGGGACTTCTATATTTAGTCTATAGCATATTGTTGCCTTATTGTAGCCTACTTTAAATTTCTTCATTTCCTACCGTGTCGCTTACAATAATCCTAAAGGGACGTAAACTGCGCCAGTGACCTTATCACACTTCATCGTATCTTTTGTATATATTATTTTAGAATTCTCCGCTGAGCTGTTTAATTTTTATTGCGTACCCCCTTTTACTTGTGTCTTTGTGTTAGTTCTTTTTGTACTTAGAAACATAAACTTTACTAGATGTCTTTGAATCATCGGCTCTGCGCACTCAGATCCATGCGTATTGGTAACAAACAGTCACCGGTCTACCAGAGGTTATTAAAGAAAGAAAGAAAGAAAGAAAGAAAGAAAGAAAGAAAGAAAGAAAGAAAGAAAGAAAGAAAGAAAGAAAGAAAGAAAGAAAGACAATAAAACGTACCGTGGATGTTCTTCGTCTGTTGATATTCAGTCTTTCTTTTTTGAAGCAAAGAATAAAAGCTATCCCGGAATGTCTTTGGAGGCGTCCTTTATTTACGCACATCCAGTACAAACAGTCGGAACTCAGACTGGTTATACTAAAAGTGCATCTGCTTCTGTAGATGTTGCTGCTGTGCGCGCTGAGCTTCCTTCAACTCTTATCTGAAAGGCAGATCCTTCGTGTGGGTATAAACACAGTTAAGGCGGTCGTGTGGTCAGCGTTCAAATCTGATATTTGACACTTTCTCACACTTTCAACGACTTCTTCACAGTCACTGGCAAAGCTGCTCTCTTTTTTTTATTACCAGAGTTAAATCCCCACTATGTCTGAAAAGTGTGAAAACTGCTGTACCGGCGAACCTTCGTTGTATGCGCAAGGATGCAGATCGTTGTGGGGTGTCTCCAGTAATTATTAATCCCCCGGTGGAAGACACGGGGACTTCCTGGAGCTGATGCGAACGATTCTCCACCGGGAAGATTAGAGAAACGTCAACAAGTTGCATTCAAACCTGCGTTTTAAGAAGGTTTAGTTGAGACTGGCTGCATGGCTGCACTGAGAGCGAATTTACCCGCTGCAAGCACAGGCGCGTTTCCAACTAATTCATTAGACAGTCCGCCCCGTTAGTGTTACAGCATTGGCTAGAGGTGCTCCAGACCGGGTGTAGGGTCCAAGACGGCATCACAGAGTAAACAATATTACCTTGGAGAAAATAAAGAGAAAATTAAGGAAATAACGCGGTTTTCTCCACATATGGGCTAAATTAAAGACTCACATTTCCACCAAGCTCTTTAAGGACTAAAATTGTAAGAGCATTCTTATATGCTGGCATTCCAGTTGCATGTATTGCCTTATTAATCAAAATTGGATGCTTTTTAAAGCTCTGTGCAAGACTGATGCAGCATGCGTTGGCCTCCCGATTTACAATGAAAATGTAACCCTCGCTGTAAGTTTGAATTCACTTTTTGCGTGCATTGTCATATAACATCATATAAAATAATTTTGTTGTACTGTACTGTACCTGAACAAAACTATTTTGCTATTAAACTTTGCTATTTACAAAAAACCCACCAAGTATATTTGAGGTTCATTTAAAATTGAAGAAAAGCACATTCTTAAGAGCCTTGGGTGTTCTTGAAAGAGTGATACACTTTGTTTAAATCATCTTGTGAAAATGCATATGCTTTCAGTTTGTTTCTTTCTAGATTAACTCAGAGGTGTCAAATCAAAGCTATTGCAATTTGTTGCTTCTTACTCTTTACATTCTTGTACCATACACACAAACTGGAAGATGGTCCAGCTTTACGAGCCACTAAGATTTTTATCAGAACCAATAGTTGTCAGGCTCGAAGTATGCATAGCCTTGCTGCCTCTAGGTGAGTGCATGGTGTAGATTACGCTACAATCTAGTTGGGGGGGACTGTGGCTTAAGTGGTAGAGCCTTGGGAAAGATATTGAACCCTGAGGTGACCTTAAGGCATCCATCGGAGTGTGAGTGTGTTTGCAAAAGTTAGAAAAGTAAATAAAAGCACTGCATGAATATGTGTGACTGGGGAGAGCACTTTGAGTGCTCAGCTGAGTAGAAAAGCATTATTTAGGTACCAGTCTATTTACTACTTACCTTCAAATGGAACTCAAAGTTCATGATTGTTACATGGAAAACGATTCTCATTTTGGAAACACACCAGAATCAGAAGACTTTTTTTTTCTCTTTGACAACTTTTGCACAAAGTTGATCGCATTTAGAGGCACCACACCTGAGCACATAAAAGCTTATATTCTTGACAGTTTTTGTTTTTCTCAGCTCGTAGCTTTCTTTGTTTCTATCTTCTATGTTTGCATATAACATACAGTACCTTATTTCAGTAGAGCTAAATTCCCAATAAAACTCATCTCATTGGCATATTTTCCTGTCTTGGTTGTCAGAAAATACGGGCATCCAACATCACCATTAACTACAAGATAACCTGTTCTGACTTACATGACAGTTTTTCGCGTCGCTCCTTTGCACTGCTAAAACCCCAGTTTTATTATTGCAACCTCTTCTGACAAAATCACGATAAAACAAAGGCTGTGATGTCAACGGCTGTATTTATATTGAAAATGATCAGTCGCTGAGGAAGATGGAAATGACAGGATGATTTATTTGTGCCTGATCAGCTGCGATGCAGTCAACTAAATGTGTTGTGCCTTTCCAATTGGTTACTTCTCTCTGTCATTCACCAAGCTCTTCCAGAAAGGAGTGTGGGCTGGAGCATCTCACTGGGAATGAAAACAGACACTGAGACAGTCTATTTGGAAGCATGCTAAAAGCAAGAGGTATATAAAAGAGACAGAATTGGCTTCTGCGTCTGAAAAGTGAAGCCAATACCTTAAACCTGTATTCTTTCTCATACGCAGCCGGAGGTCCAATCCCCTGGTTTGAATTCAATGTGATTGCATAGAAGTCTGTTAGAAGAACACTGATCTATTTTTAACTGGCTTTATTAGCACAGGAAGCAGTTTACCAATCATGCTATCATTAAAAGTGCTCATTTCATGTGTCACTGAGTTTAACATGATCTTTTTTTGTAAATTATTTCTTGTAGAGTAAAACAGGACATAAAGGGAGTATAGTTGAGGGCATGAGTAATTCTAAATCACTCTCACATCATCACTCGCTTACACTTTACACCACAAACAAATACTATATTACTGTCATTTTAAAGGATGTTAAAAATCTGATGGTGAAAACTGGTACAAGCATGAGGTCTTATATATTTACATATGGTACTGTTTTTGCTTTGTTTTCCACATGGGGCATGAACAGATTACCTGAGCAGCGTGTGATTTCTATCAAAATAAAACTTTAAACTGGTGTGGACAGCTGCAGCATGCAGTTCAGATACCCTCTTGAGCGTGGCTGTGCAGTGATGAGTTTGCAGAAACTTGGTCCGCTGTTTACCAGTTTGCAGTGAACTTCCAAAAGTGGAGATATGCTGAAAGCGTTATTCATCATATAGCCACATCTCATCCATTTTTATATTGGCGTTGCCAACTCCTGGGAACTTTAGTGGAATTCAGCACAGATGTCAGTAATGAGAAATAAGCAACTGCCGTAAGGAAATTATTTGGACCTCGAGGGAAACTTCTGCTTGGATTGATTCAGAGACTGTAGAGAAAACGAGCAGCCATAGAGGCCACATACATTAAGAGTAGGTTGCGTGACTTGGACTTTGACAGCTTAGCTGAAATTGAAGAGTGCCCCCAAGGAGCAATGCTAGGTGGTCACATTATTTTTAAACAAAGGTGTGATACAGGCTGCTATTGAGAATATAGTAAAAGTATCTGCCTGTTAGCAACTGGTTTCTCTTTAAATTTGCATCTTGCTTAAACACGTCATGTTAGAGTTGTGGTTTCTTCTGACATCAAGGATTTAGCCTCAAAGGAATTACATGACAAATTGTAGGAACGACATAATTTTACATGAGCCAAACTAATTCACCCAAAGAACAGCCTTGTTAGTTCATTAAGTACTTTGAGTGCGCTGCTGTTTCTCTCCCATCTTCTGTATGTTTTATCGTTAATTGAATCAATACCAGCTCTTTGAAAGCAAATTAGCAGACTCTTCATCTACATTAAATGTTAAGGAAGAAATGAAGCATATCACTTGAGCTTGTAGGCTCACATTTGTACATAAAGGATTTATGTGATGTTTTACACAGAACAAAAAGCTGCTCAGCTTTAAAAATGAATTTTAATTTTTACTTTGATTTTATCATCTCTCTGAAACACAGAGCAATGAAAACTGATGGTGTGTTTTGGTGTGAGTGGAATACTTCTCCATAACTGGAGAGTATTAGTGGTCTTAAACTGTTGTTATAGCAAAGATGAGGTACATAGTTGTTGGTGCAAAATCCTTGAGGCGCGACTTGGTTTTTTTATATTTTTCTAGGCAAATGGGTAATAGATGCAGTTACATATTGGACCATGTGCAACTAAACATGGAAAAACACTATATAAGGCAAATAAGAGAGCTTGAAAATCAATATTTGGTACCACCTGTATTCTTTAGAAAGGCCTGAACTCTCTTAGTCAAGCTTATTTTTAATTTATTTAAGTAGCCTTCAGTAATACATCTTCAGACTTCCTGAAGGACAAAGCTCCTCTTTGGATGCTGGCTGCCTTTTATTCTGTTCTCTGTCTGGATAATCCCATACTGCAGTAATAATGTTGTGGAGCCGAAACCATGACCGATAGAGTCCCATTGTGTGTTTTTTTTCTATCGAGGTTTACGTTTAATTCAGTGACAGTGTGTTTGAGATCATTGCCATGCTGATATGTGAAGATGGGGCCAATCACATACTTTACAGGTGGCATTGCACAGTCACTTAAATCTGGCTCTACTTTTCTGTTTATAAAATTCAATTTTGAGAAGATCCCCAACACCTCAAGCTCAAATGCAGCCCCAAGGTATGACAGAGCCTTCAGAGATGGCTTTTTCACCTTTCTCAAGACCTCCTCTGTACAGTGTAAATGATTTGAAGCAAACATTTGTCACTTCATAAGATCTGTTGGTCCTTTTTTTAGTACAGTTCTTAGGTAATTTGGCATACCCCAGTCTTTTCTCCCTGTTCCTGCATGAAGAATGGCTTCTTAACACTGAGACCATCCTACCACCTGTCCACCATGATATGAACAGTAGATCGAGCAACTGAAGGTCCAAATTCATCTCTCTGAGCTTTGCTAGATTTTTTTCCCCCTTTCCAAATGACTCGACTTTCAGGTACTGCTCATCTGCTGTAGAGAGTTTTTGTAGGCCTAACCCTTCATTTTTCCTCCATGAATCCAGTTTCCTCATTTTTTTCAACATTGAACACCATGCTCAGATGGGCTAAGTTTTCAGCTAACAACACTTTGTTAATCACTTTGCTGGTGCAAAAATCCTATTTGCAGGTCAGTGTTAAGTGGCTTAATAAACAAAAAAACATTCCTCTGAAAATGGTCCGGTACAAGGAAAGGACTGAAAATGAGGTCATACTAACAATGTATTTTTTTGTCGGTTGTTTGTTTTTTGAATATGTTAAATACACTTTTAATATCATATGCACTAAGTATAAAAAGACATCCAAATTACAAATATAGGTACTACATACAAGTAGGCTACATTTTAATTATAATTTCTGTGTCTCTTTAATATTCAAGTAGCACCATGTGGTAACAGTAAGCGTGTAATAAATCCTGTCATATCTTTATGGAGTGATATATTAGCGCACATTAGCCCTCTGGAGATCCACCAAGAAGGAACCAGAAATCTTTATTGCATCTCCAATTTAAACACATAAAAGATTAAAAGTGCCGCCCCTCCCTTTTGGCAAAGTGCAGAACAAAAATATCATTGTATTATTATCGCACTCACAAAGCAAAAACACATCCCTCGTGGTAAAAGACTATTGCAAACAGGAACTGGTGTTTAAACAAAATGCTTGTTTTATATGCAGGCAGGATTTCCAGAGATAAATTCAATATTTTGAAGTGAGTCACTTTTGTTTCACGATAGGCGTTTAAAATATGAGAGAAAGATTTCAGCATTCATTATCCAGCTGTGTCCCCAGAGGATCTCTCCTGTTCATTTTAGGAACTCAATTAGTTTTCCACTTGCACTTTCTTAAGGCCAAAAGGCCAACTTCTCACTTTGACAGGTTGATTGCCATGACATTCCCGAGCACATTAATGCTACAAAGATTGATTTTAGTGACCTCAAGGTCATTTACCACAGTAACCCTCTCAGACAAACTTTCAGTCCCAATAGAGTGATGTTGTTTTTAATGCATATTCCCTTTGCATTACACTGTAGGCTCCGGGAGCTTGTAGCTATACACTCTTAAAAATTGGTGCTTTAAATCTATTTTTGTAACTGGAAGAAAAGGACATGATCTGAACACAATATTGACATGCGGTCAATTTAAGTACAGTATAATTATATCTTTATCCATCCATCCATCCATGCAGCCATCTTCTTCCGCTTATCTGGGGCTGGGTCGCAGGGGCAGCAGCCTAAGCAGAAAAGCCCAGACCTCCCTCTCCCCAGCTACCTCCTCCAGCTATTCCCGGGGAACATCAAGGCGTTCCCAGGCCAGTCGACAGATATAAGCTCTCCAGCGTGTCCTGGGGCCTCCTTCTGGTGGGACATACCCAGACCACCTCACCCAGGAGGCGCCCAGGAGGCATCCTTTTCAGATGCCCGAACCACCTCAACTGGCTCCTTTCGATGTGGAGGAGCAGCGGCTCTACTCTGAGCCCCTCCCGGATGGCCGAACTTCTCACCCTATTCTCTAAGGGAGAGGCCAGCCACCCTTCGGAGGAAGCCCATTTCTGCTGCTTGTATACGTGATCTCGTTCTTTTGGTCACTTCCCACAGCTCGTGACCATAGGTAAGGGTAGGGATGTAGATCAACCGGTAAATAGAGAGCTTTGCTTTTACACTCAGCTCTCTCTTCACCATGAAGGACCAGTACAGCATCTGCATCACTGCAGCCACAGCACCAATCTCCCACTCCTTTCTCCCATCACTCGTGAACAAGAGTGAAATAAAATACACTGAAATTCGAATCAGGGAAAGTAAATCATTAAGGATCAGGCAGCAAGTTATTGCAAACAGGGATATAAAATTCCAAAGTGTTCAGATGTGAACTTAAAAAATCAGAACAGGGTTCGGATTTTGCAAAAAAAAAAAACATCATCAGAAATGCACCAGAACAAAAAAAGGAGCTGACATAAAGCAAGGATGAGGTGGTCCTGATGTTTCTAAACAAGAAAAGGAAGAAACTGAGATTCCTGGTTCCTCAAATCTCAAGAGAAAGAATCAGCTGGGAGAATTTCATGCTTTGATCCAGGAGTTGGAGCTGGATCACGGCAGCTTTTGTACATATTTCAGGATGTCAGAGGGGCATTTGAGCTGTGGTTGGCAGAGTTGGGACCACATCTGAGGAGGCAGAGGAAGTAATTTAGAAAGCCAATTGATCCAGAGCAGCATAGTGTCTAAAGTAAAATAGTGTTGCTTTACTCGAGCTTAAATGGAGCTTGATCCAAAAAATGACAAATCGACCTGTGTGAAAGGCAGCAATAAGAATAGGTGAGTCACAGAAATATTTTTAATACACAAAAGGTGTATAAAGGACTTTAGTCGAGATTGTCACCAATCTCTGTAACACCACCAGTCTCGATATACATTGGAGGTGTTATGGTCACCTGAATTACCTCTCTTTCAGCACTGATTTTGGTCTTTTTAATCTTCCCAGGAAAATATCTAGTTATTTAGCTGCACAATTCCCCTCTGCCAGCCAGTATCAATAAGTTGTTGATACTGGCTGTTAGCCAAAAACAACACAAAAGGAGCATTAAGAGTGAACCGTAATGATAGTGGGCCAGACAGACAATCAATTGGATGAAATTTACTAAGTTCTGTAATGCCAAGGGGAGCTGCAGAGTCAGGTTACGCTTCGCTGTAGATTTATCAGTATCGACAACTAAAGCCATATTTATTTGGAAAATTGGAAACTTTTTAAGAAAAAATTCTCACTTAGAAAACAACAAAAAACACTATACTGTATATCTGTGACGTCTATAAAGATTTATGCTTTTGGATGAGGTGCCAGAGGCAAGGCAGGGAAGTCAGAGAGTATGAGAGACAGTCTAACATATTTCTCGTGTGTTTCTCATGAGATTTACTGACAATAAATAAGTATAAATAAAACATTTGAAATACTCCTACCAACAAAAGACAAAATTCTTACTGAGTCCACAAATTCTGCAAACTCAAGACAACAGCGTGTTCTTTGAAGCAGCTACAACAGCAGATATCAGACTGACAGAAGAGTGTCAGCTGCAGGGTTTGGTATTATTCACTGAGAGCGTCAACAGGCTCATTCATTTTCAGAAAGATGTTTGCACTATCTTCTTCACAGAATACTAATGTCGCCATCTTTTTTTGATAACTTTGAGGCCTGCATTTCTTCACAGTGCAAGAACTTTTCAAAACTGATCAGTCATGGACTTCACAGAAAGGCCTTTGTTGCTTGCAATTGTGCTGCTGCTGATAACAAGCTCATTGTTGGATTATAGAACAAGAACATATCAAATATATAAAAATGTAGCACGTAAAATGTTCAATTCCCTTAAATTTTATTTGTACAGCCCTATATTCCATAAAGAGGTTCAAAGGGCTTCACGGGCATAAAAACATAATAGGAAACAAAGACACTTACAAGTTAAAGCAGAAAAACAAGCAGCCCATCAGAAATAATTAAATACATACACACCCACACAGTCAAAAAAGCAGTATTACTAAGTAACAGAAGTAACTGAAGTAGAAGACCAGTGTAGTAATGATGTACATGGTCTGTATCTTCCAAAATACTAAATGTGCCTGAACTCAGCAGGTAGGACTGAAATTCTTGAAACTATCTGTAGAGTTTGCCTCCCTAGTATTTTGACGAGAGCTATTACAGAATTTGGCGGTATAAACTGGGAAGGCTGCTTCCTCCATTTTCCTCCGTGAGGAGATGATTAGCATATTTTCTAATCACCTCGCTTTTCCATGATGTAGCCCCCTGAAACCTGGCGACCACGCACCAGGGCAATGCCAGCAGATACAGCCATGCCAGAATGTGCAGCAAGCCTAACCAAATACCCTTATTTGCTTTTATCAGTTGTATGAGCTCCATTGGTCCAGGTAGGCTTCACCAGAGCAGACTGCTTTGTGTGTGTGCATGGAAGGTAAAACAGACTGTAACAGCATCTACCCAGCCAAGCCAAATTGGGTTTGTGATGAGGTAAACCAAAGGGACCTCCATGATAAAACA
Organism: Simochromis diagramma; assembly: GCF_900408965.1. Lineage (NCBI taxonomy): Eukaryota > Metazoa > Chordata > Actinopteri > Cichliformes > Cichlidae > Simochromis > Simochromis diagramma. Next base: position 11,183,720 of record NW_024387030.1, read on the forward strand.
ATACTCTACCCATAACACTGGAGGATAATACTATGGTTACAATATAGTTCTTAACTTGTCCAAACATTCATCTGCAGAAGTATGTGTGAAAATGCAACTGTCCAAGGCATTCAAATCACGGCTTAAATTATTTTAAATTTTAATTTGCCTGCTCGCGTTTACAAATTCAGTGTGATGTTCTGACGGCCGGCGTGTGACAACACAGCTGGTAATTGTCCAGTAAATTCACAGCCACCGAATTAATGTCCGGGTGTCTGCATGATCTTCACAGGCGCACCTTCCCCTAAACCAAAACGTGCATTTTCTGTGGTAAGACTGCATTTTAAGAAGACTGTTACCTGTTATGTGTTACATGTGAGAAAATGTAAATTCACAGAGTGTTGATTTAAAGTAATTTGAAGACATTTTTAACCCTTTAAAGCCAAGTTTATCAGTTTATCATATTTGATATGGGTTTTTGAGAGTTTTTGAGACTTCTACATAATCAGTGTGATGAAATAAACTGAATAATACATTTTTTTTAAGAAATAAATTAATAAAGAATGCGTGATTTAGCAAATATGATATAAATTTAAAATCATATATGCAAATTATTTGTCAGTAGGCTCACTAAGTTAGACATTTCTGGCAGTTCAGTTTCATGGTTAATTTTTATATGTTGTGGGCTTATATTAACTATTCCTTGAAACGTTTAGTCATCAAACCGGTAAAGTTAAATGACTGAAAACATATATGAGATCACCAACAATTATTCGTGTTCCAAAGTATTGACATCAACAGTGACACCTTGAGGCAACTGTTGTGATTTGGTGTATATAACTTAAACAAAATTGAATTGATTTGCACTGAACAGTCAGACTTTGTTCGACTATTCAAGATCTCATTTAGAGAAGATGTAATGTAAGCATGTATGCACAAAGTTAATCCTCTGAGTTGTATCATTCAGAAACAATAAAGAGCCCATATGGCTAATATTGGGCTGCCTTTATGGATTCCACAAGACCTCTGATGTTGTCTTAAGATTTTTCAATTTGGAGCTTAAGTCAACACCTTGAACTCTTTGCCGTGTTGTCAAACCAATCCTAAACCATATTTGCAGTGTTGCAGGGTGCAACAGCCACATAAAATAGGGCATTAGGGGTATCGGGGGACACCATCACCATGGGGGTGTTAAGGTCTGAGCAACGTCAGGTAGTTGATATAAGTCAAAGTAATATACACATGAGTTTTAGGAACTGTGGTTTGCCAGCACTCAGAGCATCTTACTATTTCTGCCACTTTGCTTTCTTCCATTTTATTATTTAACCTCAAGACCGTGCTCCACAGAGCAGTTTGGGCCAGTTTTTGCTCTCCATGTCCTTTAGTAAGTTTTGGGCACACATGAATACGTCAGTGGTTCACTGGTTACCCCTCTTTAGATTCCTACATACAGTCAGAGTCAGACATTTACATATATTCATCATGGGCTTGAATCTCATGGTCATTTGAAGCTTTTAATGGTTTGTCTGAATTGTTATTTTTGTTTCCAGAGTGGATCGATTGTATGTCATATATCGTTAATGCCTTTAAAAACCAAGAATTGTGTACATACGTTTGAAATAATTTTCGATTTTCTCTATCTTTATATGCTCTAATATAAACATACACCTCTAACAGATGTGTCTTGCATAATTATTGCTGGATATTTGACCACTCTTCTTGGAGGATGTGTTAAGATTCATTTATATTGGTTGTTTCCTGGCACAGACCTGGCTGTCAAGCATAGTCCACAAAATGTCAGTAGGGTTGAGGTCGCTTCTTTGGAAAGGCAAATCCAGAAGATTAATGTCTGCTTTACCTGTTCCAAAACCAGTCTTGATATAAATTTGGGATCATTGTCTTGTTTGAACAGACAATAGTTGTCACCTTGTCAACTGACAAGCTGTTGAGTTGAGTTCAAGTTGAAGAACTCGGAGGTAGTACTCCTTCTTCATTATTCCATCCACTTTCCACAGTGTACCAGTACCACTGACAGCAAAACAGCCCCACAACACGATACTGCCACCACCATGCTTGACAGCTGGTACTGTGTTGTTAGGTTTGAAAATCTCACCTTAACTCCTCCGAACATACATCGTGTCACTGTGGCCAAATAGTTCAGTCTTTCTCTTGTATGACCACAACACTTTTCTCCAGAAAGCATTCAGCTTGTCCATGAGAGCAGCAGCAAATTTCAGAAAATTTTTCAAACTCCAAAATCAAGTTTAATGGACTAGCCAGCAGTATGGCAAGGTTGAGCCTTAGTGGCTCCTGGGTGGTAATGAACTCAAAGAATGCCAAGAAGAGTGGTCAAATATCCATCCAAAAGCTCGTTGATGGACATTTAACCAAATATTAGTGGGGATGTATTTATATAGACAGCCTGTATGTATATGTTTTGGCCCTTTTGACCATAAAAAAATCTAAATAAATTCAAATTTGTGCACCCAATTATTGTTTTTGAAAGTCATTCTATCCTGAAAAAAGAAAAGAGAAATCAAAAGCTCCAAGTTACCATAACATTCACGCTCATCATGACTTTATGTAAACTTTTGACCACAACTGTAAGACCTGTTTTTGAAATGCTGTGCCCCAGTCTTGTAGCCATTAAAGTTTGGCCCCTTGTCAAAGTCATTTAGATCCTAAGCCGTGCCCATTTCTCTGCCCCCAGTGATATACAAGACCTGACTGTTTGCTCGCTACCCAATATATCCCATCTCTTGACAGGTGCCATTGTAATGAGATAATTAAGGTTATTCACTGCAGCTGTCAGTGGTTTTAATGTTGTAGCTGATCAATGTAGAAGGCACTTTTCCCCTCACTTGTAACATATGAAGTAATATAATCAGTAATCAGTAATATTTTAAACAGACGGTCTTTTTTAAGCCCTTCAACCATGCTGCAACATGAAAAGACTGGCATATGATAAATGAAGAAGCAATTCATTTGTATATAAAGTATTGTTTTCCTTTCTTGTTCTTGTTCCTTCCTTTATTTTCAGCAGCCTGTCTTCTCGCTGTGCGAGCCGAATTCATTTGTCAGCAAGCAGCTCACTCTGTTAAGAATGCGTATGGTTAGCTGGGGATGACAGGACCTTGTTTCACAGTTGAATAAGCCTCTCAGCATGGGATCCAACCCTTTGATTAAAAAGTAAAAGGAAAGTGAAAATATTACATATGACAAATAGCTGTGCTCAGAGGGAGTTAATAGCATCTGAGGTGAAGCAGTGCCAAGAAGCCTGTGAGGGACAACGTAAACATGTTGGATGGCCAGCAGGAAAACAATAAACAGAAATAACTGAACTCAAGCATTCACATGCTTACACGCATGAACACATGCACAGACACTCTTATTACAGTGTGCATGAGATTAATGTAAATCTTACAGCCTTTGTTTCTCCTCTTGTTATGTATGATAAGATGATCTATTTTAGGCTTGTACAAATATTTTCTTCCTCCTACAATTTGATTTGCACTCCAATGCTTCTTGAAAACATTCCCAGTTACAAAAGATTTCTTCGTGTAGCGATCAGCTTAAATCTCCACTGTGTCATTAACTTGGTATTTTCCTTCACGGAGATGCTCCTTCTCTTCCTACATCTTTCATGAGGAGGTCTGGTATTGTTTGAGTATATAAAGTTGTCTGAAAAGAACATCAACTTTAAACATACTCAGTGATTTGAATAAAAGACCCGAGTTTTGGAGTAAAGGGAAATGTAAGTTTAAGGAATTTAGTTGCACATAAAGACAAAATAAATACCTTGCCTTATGTTCACTGAGCACAACATGACTCCTGACCCTAACTGATATGAAACGTCTGATCACTGAGATCAGACTCCATGAGTTCAGCATGAAAAAGACCCTAGCTGACAAAGAAGGGGTGGAAATTCAGATTTAGAAGCATAGTTTCCGATTTAACAGACAACTGACACAAAATCTGGGACATCTCACGACGAAAGAGCATGTCAGTGTTTCTTTGCTCTCGCTTAACTTGTTTGACAACTTCTATGATGTGTTCTGTGACAGAGACCATTACAGCAGGAGGACAGACTGCTTTTCCATGGACAACTGTAAACAGTCCTGTGTAAGAGGAATGAAAATGTATCATTTCATTGAGTCTGTGACCATAAGTTTGATTTTAGAAGCAGTAAGTGCAGCTGCAGATACAATGTCTGCTATTTATCTACATGCTGACCTTGTTTCTATAGCTATAGATACCTGCTAACATTAAAGTCAATCACTGAAGTCCTCTTAATCATATTTAATCATTGTTCAGGTTTTAAAAGGTAGCTATAGATCAGGGTCTAACACATACATTCATTCCATTTCCAATGATGAGAATTTGACAGTATACATGCTTGAGCTGATGCAGTAATCCTCTCAAAGTCTGAAGTATTATGCAATTTGTTCTCCCTGCAGCCTACTATGTTTATGACTCTACTCATGTATATAATTTGTTTCAAAAGTCTGAGATCACATTTCAGAACTTCATCCAAACTACTTCATCACAGATACAGACTTCAGAATTTTTGTCCAGGGTGTCTTTAAGGAGTTTCAGCAGATGAGTAGTTGACTCTAAATCACTTTTTCGGGGGGGAAAGTACTAGTTTAACCTTTCTGAAGATGACTTGCCTACACCTTCGCTCACTGGCTCCACTGTGGCCAACAAAGAATGACAAAGACATTCTTCATTCACTGGTTTGTTGGGGGATTATTGCTACAGCAGGATAATGATCCGAAACACACCTCAAAGCTTTACAAGAACTATTTAAGACCAAAGAATTTTTTACTCTCATGGTTTTGTTTCACAACTGCTGCAATGAAAATTTAATGAAGGACACAAGAAAGACAAAGTCAGTCTTTCCTAAGATCCCAAGAATCTTTTTGAACATTGTACGATTATGCTAGAATAACACAGATTTTGCACAAATTTCTTGGTATTTTACAATTCGTATGCAATACCTGCACATTTTTTGCTAGGATAGATGGAAATCAGTCCAGTAATTTATTATGCAAATATAAATGATGTAAATACAGTATACATGACAACTCTAACTTGCTTAAAAGTAAGAATTTGATATGACCAACTTTATTCTTCAATACTGATGTCGGCTGCCTTTTGGTCCATTTTCAGTCAAGATGATGCCACACTCTTTCAGTAATGTGTGGTGTTGAATATTGGAGCTGACTCTACTTTTCTGTATTCATATTTCCATTTTTTAAAGATTCCCAACACCACTGGCTGAAATGCAGCAGCAAACCATGACAGAGCCTCCACCGTGTTTTACAGATGGCTGTAGACACTCACTGCTGTACCCGTGTCCTGACCTCCACTGTACATACTGACAGTGGTTTGAACCAAAAATGTCAAGTTTTGAGACCATTTCTTGTGTAATTTGGCATACTTCAGCATTTTCACCCAGTTTTTCTCCTTTAAGAATGGCTTCTTGGCCACCCTTACATTTCTGATGAGTCTTCAGTGAATAGTAAAACTGAACTGGCCTTGATCAGTCTTTCAGGTCCTGTGTCAGGTCTTAAGGGCACAACTTTCAGACACTGTTGTTTTGCTCTAGATTAGATAGTGTTTTTTAGGCCTGACACTTCTTTTATTTTCCACTTGTCCAGTATCCTCTACATTTTTTAGGGACTGCACATCATGCTGAGAAAAACCAAGAGTTTGGCTAATAGTTGTTCATACTGTCAAAATTTAGACCTCACTGTATGTTCTAATACCACTAATTGTTTTGATTCTTATTTAATTTCAAATTATTCATGTGTAATTTTTTTTGCCAGCTTATTAATAATGTCATATTACTAGAACTAAATGAGGCATGATATTGCTTTATAAAGTATTAATTTTTTAATTCGTTTTTAAATTCATTTCTTAAAAAAACTTTTTTATTGAAATATAGTCTCCCAATGTAGAAGGTCCAAAGTTATTATTAATGCTACCTACCCTGGTCAAGAATAAAATTAATAGTGGTTAGCAGCCACCGCTGTGACTAATAGCTCCTAAATCTTAAAAGCAGCTGTTTTAATGCTCAATAAAAATGAGGTAAATTAGGTTTTTATCAAAGGTTGAGATGCCTCATAGAAAATGTAAATATGCATCCATTCATCAGTTTTCTGAGCAGCTTATCACATTCAAGGTCACAAAGACGTAAGCTTATCTTATCAAGAAGGTGACTTAATTTAAGCTATTAATGATGCAATTATAGCTTTAAAAATGTAATTAAAGCTGTAAATAGGGAAAGAAAATCTTGCACAAGATTAATGATTAAACCACTTAAGTAGTAGTCATCATTTAAATGCTGAATATTTGCCTTTAATGCAGGCGGCAAATTAGAGTTTCTAAGTACACTGAAGTACTGAAAGCTGATGCATTTTATTGGAAGAGAACACATTTCACCTTTCGCAGAAAGAAAAAATTGACTCTGCACCTTCTGGACTCTGCCTGAGAAAACATATTTGCATTCCATATCTCTACACATGGCACCTCTATTTCTGTTTTTGGTGGCGGGGCTTTTCCTCTGAGCACTTCTGTTGTGCTGACACAGCCCTGCGACTTGCTCCACTTGTCTGTATAATAGGGGTGTCAGCCCCCGGCAGCATGCAGCTAAAGTCTATTATAGACTATTGTTCCGATGCAATTTTCTTAATCTGCAAGTGCCTCTTAGCATTTAGCCAGAATACGATGACGCACGTGCACGAGCCCACAAGCACGCTGGCTATGACGGATGGAAAGACAGACCAGCCGGGGAAACGGAGAATGACATATAGACAAGATGGAAAGAAAGAAGAAAGGCATGTCGCTTTGGGAATGAGTCTAAAAAGAAAGCAAATTATTACATTTATTTATCAATAACAAAACATATTGCTGTGAGATCAAGCATCAGTTACCTAACATGACCTGATACTGTAAGAGAAAAACAAGAAACGACTGTAGAAAAATATCAAGCAGATTTATTTCACTAAATCTGCTTCTGCATCCATTCCTTTTCATTATGTGGCCGATGCTGCTTTTCAGTCTTCCCAACCTTCCCTTCCCTAAATCAGGAAATCACAACTCCACAACTACCTCTCTTGTTTTGGATCCCTCTCCTTTGTGTGATGTTTAGGTGTTTAGGGGGAATACAAGTAAGAGCCGGGCTCTGAGCCCTGTCCCAGAAGTAGCAATTTACTATTGGTACAAACCCAGCAAGAGACATTAAAATTCTGACTGCTGAAAACTTACCAGGAATGTGGAAATCAAGAAAGTCAGATGGAAAAATCCTTCCAGCTACACCTGTCAAACCTGTTTTTCTTGCCATAAAGTTGCCAATGATAGAGTGAAAACGTTTAAGGAACCCTTTAAAAGGTCTACAAACAAGCGACATGTTCAGGTGGTTTTGACTGTTTTCTTCAGCCTGTCTGTTCTGCTCTGCGGTGCGGACATCTACATTTTTCATTCTTTTGACATAAAGAAACATGAAAGAAAAAACTGAACTTTACCACCCAGTCAGGCTCTACATTTCAAGGACAAGCTAACATGGGCAAAGGGACAGCTTAGTAATAACACATTATATTGCCCGTCAGTCATTGGTTTGCTTTTCACTGCTTTTGAAGGGAAGGGACAAACAAGTTGTTTCTGACATCTCTTCATCATATTTTATAGAATAGGTTATGAGGAAAAAAGCACAGTATGTCAATGAATCTGTTTAATAAATCTATTTCAAAGCTGATGATATCAAACAAATTCACATCAGATTTGAGAACTGACTATAAATTACGGAAACCATCAATTCATAATGAAGAAAACTGACATGGAAACCCAAACTGTACACATTACACATGATGCAGAAATAAAATATAAAAGGAGTGCACTGGTTTTACTCACATCATCGTGTGATTTTACTTATGAATGACTGTGTACAATAGGATAGGATGTGTAAACATCCTGAAGTACTCATCTGGACACCGGTGCGGTAATTTATTTTATAGCAAGAGTGAGTTAATTAATAAAATATTGCTAAATGACTTCAGATTAGTTCTAAATCCAACAGAGAGATCTAAGTGTGCAAGTTTCTTTGCTTTAAAAAAAGGACAATGAGTGAAATGTCAAAACCCAAAAGAAATCATGAACCTACAAAAGTCAAAACTCTGATTTCAAGAACACGACAGGTTTAATTTTCACGGTGTGGGTTTTATTTTACCCCCAAAATATAACGATGGATCCATCCATCCTCTTCCACTTATCCAGTTCAGGGTCACAGAAGAAGGGCTCCACTATCATATCGTCATAAGTTGAGTAAGCTTACCCAGCTGTGATAGACAGGCTACACTTGGAGAAGCCACCAGAATGTCGCAGGGCCAAAGATAAAAATGATATCAAAAATCCATTGTGAAAATTAGCATTTATAAGACGTGAAAGTCCATGAAAGGGGTTATGTTGTTGTTGTTCCCCATGTGGTCGTAGCTGATGGTTCAATACTATGGTTGACTTTAACCTCATCCTCCAGTTTGAGGACAGATTATAAATATCAGAACATACAGTAACTTATTTAAATCAAAGGAGCAGCCAAACATAGATTCTGTAAACAATGTAAGCTAGTGAATGCTAAGCTCAAAAATTAACCACAGGTGAGGGTTAGCTTGGAGAGATGGGGTTTCCATGGTCATGTCCCAATTATGTAATCCTTCTTCGTGAAGCAGCTTTTTCTGACTACTTTTTTATTTGGTAATCTTGGTTTATTAAACAGCCCTCCATCACTGAGTGCATTTACATGAGTCACATGTTCTTTTTGATCATCTGTCATATGGTGTTAACAACAACCTGCCCTGTATCCTTGACAGTCTGTGTCACTTTTATATTACATTTATTCCAGATGGAACTACTTTTAGATTTACAGCAGTCTGGAAAATGTTGTTTTTCAGTCAGCTGTGATAAAGTGTAATGACTTCATCCTCTTTCTGATCTGTGCTAGACTTTCATGTTATATAAGTATTTGTTAAGTTTGGTCCACAGGTATTTGGACAATGTCTCTCAACACCACTGCAGCGCACCTTAAAAGGCACAGTTAAGATGTGACTGAAGTGTAGACTTTTATCTTTAATTCAAAGCATTTACTTAATTTCTCATCAACAAAAGTAACTCTTACTCTACTCGATACATTACTTTCATGTTCTGTAAAATGACCTGAAATGCATTGTCTCATAATTACCACATAACAACATAAACCATACAGTCCCCCACACCAATACAAACTTAAAAAACTCAGAGTCAGAGCATAAATTAAGCCAATGTTCTTGAAAATCCCAAACCTTAGCAGTCATTGTCAATCATTGTAATTTGGAAGAAGTTTGTTTTGCTACATTTGCTGAAAATAGCAGTGTTTGGAACATACTGAGCATATGGACAGTGAAGAAATGCGTTGTGCTCAACGAAAGGTTTAAGAAGTTTCTTTGGACATTCTGCAGTCATTCTGGAGCTGACATTAATTGAAGCTGACGTCAGCTGCTGCTACCTGAAAAAGAGGATTCTCCCAACTTTTAAACAATAAATCATTAATCACTCTGCTGAGACGAGTCAGCAAAGTCAAAAACTGTTAAATCAACTGTTTTAGACAGAAACCTTCAGGGAAATCTATGAAAAAATCCTTCCCTTTGGCTTATACTGACTGTTCTGATTGCAACTGTCTTTATGCAAGACACTATGTGTGTCTTGCTACAGTAATCGCCCACTTCCTTCATTCCTATTACTGTGTGATGTTTACACTGTGTGATAATCCGGACAAGCTGATTACTTGAAGCAGTACAACCAAGATGCACCTCAAGAGTTAAGTCATTCAAGAATTTTACCCTCAACACCAGACTCAGGGTAAAGAACCCCTATTCATGAATGCACACTGCTGTAAACACTCCAACACTAGATTAATACACAGTTTTCTGCCTGGATTCACTGTTAAACCAACAACTGAGGCTTTGACTTCAGTCAACTGTAACTGTTTCTGGGTCTTGATAATGCTGTGTCACAGATCTGGGTTCTTTGATGTGCTGTGGACTCTACATGCTATGCTCGGGTGAAATACAAATCAAAATCTGTAGGTGCCTGTGTAAGTTTAGCTTATAATAATAGGTTCAATTAATATGCAACGGCAATGTTCTGATTATTGGTTAACAATGGCCAAGTACTGGATATAAAACAATGAAACAATTTAAAATCATAATTTGGCTGAGAGATGAACCACATTTTTAAGAGATAGATAAAAACCAGAACAAAGGCAAATAACAAATATACAATAATAAGTCTCTGTCTTTTCCACTCATTCTGAACTCTCTTCCAGCCTCTCTGTTCTTTATTTTCTCATCTTCCTTCTTTCATACTGCAGTCCCCAGATTTACAGTCCTCCTTATTTCTCAAAATCATGGGAAGCCAAAGATTTGAGTGAGGTTCCCCACAGGAGTGACTCCTCCTGATCAGCTGCTCCATATATTACCTTATGCCAGCCTGCTGGCAGCACAGTGCCATCCTCCCTCTGGCCTACACACTGATCTTTAATTACTCCAGCCATTTGTTATCTGAACTTAAAAAAAGAATTACCAGACCACAGACTTCATAAAACCTTTGATCTCCCACTTCTCCCAGTATTAATGCAGTGTATAGAAGTGGATTTGAACACTAATCCCGCTGTATTTACTAGCTGAATGGTACTTTAGGTAACAGAACGGTCATGTTTACCCTATTAGACCCATTTCACTTCATCAGCCTCCACCTACATGAATTCAGGAGGCAGATTGCCAATATTAGCCTTGTAAACTCTATTAACCATCAGCAGGTGAACTTTATGACCAACGCAGCCGCATTAACAAAGGCAACGAGTTTATAATATTGAATCTGCATAATCAAGATTCCTGTTGAAGCAAGCTTAATGACAGCACACATGTGTGTGAAATGTGTATGTGACTAAAGGTCAGCATCTGTTCCACATTGCAAAAGCAATCAAATGAAGCAATATGAGATGGGGAATTAGTGGAACGTACATTTTGCTCCTCACCACCTAATTTGCTCATCTCTGAGACAGACATCCTGGAGAAGACGTGCTGAGTAGGTGGTTGATATGTACAACCCTAATTTCCCACTGCATTAAAATTTGATGAGTACGTGAATAATTTTCTCTTGAAAGGTATACAAGAGTTCCTCACCATGCTACTGTCATAATGATAATAAAAACTAATAAAACTTAGCAAAACAAAAACTAAATCTAGCATCTTAGCATCCATCAGATACTGGCCTCACTTACTGACTTCTAATGTTCATCTAATGTTTATCTTATGTAACTTTACTTCCTCTGGCTCATTATCTAGTTTTCAGTTTTAACCCCTTTCCTCCACCCCTCTCACTTATATTATCTCAGTCTTCCTCTGTTGTGTGGTGATTTCGGATATTTTGGATTTCCATGCTTTGGTCTTTGTTTGCTCCCTGGACTTATTAACAGTAAATGCTGACTTTATCTCTTTGGTCTCCTTCGCCTTTCTTTTGGGTCTCTAAACAAAAAGTCCACCCAGCAGAATCACAATAGATAATTAACAGGTTTTTACACCTGACTGGGTAAACACGTTTTGCGGGATGTCTTTTCCCAAATTTAAAGGAGTATTAACATGGTAGCTAGTTTGAGAACCTAATCTTATATTAAATGGCCTGTATTTGGGTAGTGCTTTACTAGTCCCTAATGACCCCATTACACAAACAATTCACAAAAATGTGTTCATAAAACTATTTTCATTTCATTTTTCACCACCTTAGCAGATGCCGACATGCCATAATTTACATGTGCTGCATTAGCCTAATGCATGCAGATTACACTGCAACCTGATTACATTGTGGCAAACCAAAGGCTTTATTCCCCTCTTTTGTCCTATCTGGCATTTTTTCAGATTACTGCAAACAGTATAGGTTGTTTACATGTGCCAACAGTTAAACAGAAGGTTTGAATGTCTTCAATCTGCATATAAATATGCCACTGAATAACTGCCTTGAAATTAGCTGCAGCAAAATGGGACAGCCATTTACACTGTGTTACATTTTTGTGGGGTTTGTCTGCATTGATCATAGGATGGCTATACCTCGCTTTGTGAGTGTAAACCACTGTAACACTGGGTAACTGGGAATGGAAAACATTTTTAAGTTATAAACATGGCCAGTTTTTTCCCTGCAGGAAGACGAGGTTATAAAGCTTTGAGCATATTCACTCAGCTTCGGTAGTAACTTATAAATAAAACACCAATTGCTTCTGGTGGGCATTTTATGTGTTTTTTGTTTTTAAGTGACAGTGCTCTAACTAGAGAGCAAACAAGTGAGTGCAATTTCTAAACAATTTAGCAAAGTGAAATTGCTTTCAGGACCATTTAGTTGGTAATCCTCAGAGAATCACAGCAACAAAGCTGTTTTCCACTGCCTGATTCGTTTGCTTCCTTTTAACTATGCTAGTTTAATCAGGCACAAGTAAGTTGGGCGAACCAGCATACTGTCACCAAACTAATGGCTCATGTTCCCAGTGATGATAATGACATTTTGCTTAATCTGTATTCAGTATCACCATGCTGCTTTAGTGTTACATATCTATTTAGTCCTGCATGAAATTAACTGATTATCTGATCCACAGCGGTAATGGGAACTGCTTTATACTTGCTGATGAAAGCCAAGATTCAGAATTGTTTGGTTTCCCTTTAACAAAGTAAGGCTAAAATTCAAACTCGTTTATGTTCGTGAGCCTTTTCTTTTTACAAAGCCACTGTGATCTGTGTGAGTCAAGGTGATAAAAATAAGGTTACCATACAATACAAAAGACATAAGCGATCAAAGAGGGGTTTTTTTTAAAGTTCCATTCAAATGAAGTACCGACACAAGTTCTGAGAAGAAAGCGTCAGCTTTAAAAAGACATTTCTATTACACAAAGTTTGATGGTGCTTTCTTTCAGCCTTTCAAGGAAAAGTTTGAGCTTCAACTTTAATCTAAGATCACACACAAGAGAAGAGACGCAGACATAGACTCCTGCTAAAGTACTGAAGACTGTCTTTGTAATAGTTTGTGCTATAGTAGGTCAACACGACCTTATTTTCCTGGTTGGTAAATACTGTATATCTGCAATTTTTCTACTGACAAAGAGTTTATTTCTGAAATGCATCTAATGGGCAGATATAACAATGTGCTGTGACTTTAAGGCTGCTTGTAGGTTCCTGCATTAAACATCAACATAAGTTGCTTAAGGATAATTTCATATGCAGTCCTGTTAAAACCTAAGCAGCAAGAATGTACGGTTGCTAATTCCATAGGAACTAACAGGATAAGTACTGGGTGCTAAAATCAAAAGTGCTAGATTAACTGATCAAGTGTGACTTCAAGTCTGGTTCAGTTGTGTGTTAACATAATATCACAGTCTTTACAGGAGTTGACATCCCAGCAAATTCATGCAATGCTCAGAGAAACTGCAAAAAGGCCAAGAGCTGCATTTCAGACTCTTGACAGTAAAATTTAAAAAAAGATTGAACAAGTATGGCTCATTTTGATGGGTCGCCAGGAGAAAGCAAAACTTCTCTTTAAAATGAAAATGGTTCGCAAAGTTCTGAACAAATCACAGGACTTCTGGAACAATCTGCTTTGGACAGAAAAGTTCAATGTGGAGATGTTTGGCAATAATACATAACACCAGCTGGTGGAGTGGTGATGACTTGTGCTTGTTTTTACAGCCACAGGACCCGGGCACCTTGCAGTCTCTGAGTCAACCATGAACTCATCGGTGCAGAAAACTATCAGAGCTATAATGTGAGGGGGTCTCCCTGACAGCTATAGGTTTGTACAGGAGCCAATCTGAATGGCTGAAAAGAGGAAAAAATCGAGGGACTAGTCAAAGTCCAGATCTTAACCTGACTGAAATGCTGTAGCAGAAACTTGATTGTGCTGTGCATAAATAAATGTCCGTAAATCTCAATGAACTGAAGCAATGTTGAAAAAAACAGTGGGCCAGAATACCTCCACAACAAAGTGAGACACTGAGAAAATCATGCATGCATTCCAGTGGTGTAGTAATTAACAGGTACAGGTTGGCTGGAATCAAATTGCTGGTTTAGTTCCAGCTAGAGCACCCTGCAGGTTTTAGATGTGTCCTCGAACCAACACAGCTGATTTAAATGGCTAAATTAGCTCCTCAACATGTCCTGAAGTTCTCCAGAGGCCTGGTAACGAACTAATCATGTGATTCAGGTGTGTTGACCCAAGGTGAGATCTAAAACCTGCAGGGACACCGGCCCTCGTGGACTGAGATTGGCCACCCCTGAGCTAGAGTCACAAATCCCCTGTGACAATGGAGTAACTGTATATAAAAACTCCCATAAATATTTAACAGTGACAATAACAGAGTCTCGCATGCACATAGTTACCTAAACACAGAGGAAAATTAGTGTTAAGGCGAGATAGTGAATTGTTGATTTTAGAAAGCTATAGAAAGCTATAGAAAGTAAAAACATATATAATGGTTTGTTGGGCAATTTGTGTCTCAGAGCATTAAACCTGATACATTTCAGGCTCTTGAAACACTTAAATCTATCTGAAACACAGCTGAATTAAAGAAGTGGATCAGAAGTGGAAAGTGTAAGGCACAGTAGGTCTTACAAGGTCAACAGCTCATCTATTTGAGGCATTGTTAATAGGTCAAGATCAATGACTGTCTTTTACAGTCACTGGTCAAGATATACAACAAATTGCCTGTGGGATTCAGTGGTAACTCAGAGGTATATCCGGCTTGCAGTATTGCTTTATGTGTAACAGAGAATGTAAAATGAGAGCTTGGAGCAATTAATCATTTTTTATGGCATTGCATGGATAGGAGTCTGGCCTCAAAGTACAACAAAGTAAGAGCATCCAGAGTAAATGAGCAGAACTGGAGTGAGTATGCACATGAAAGGAAAACAGAGAGTCTCACCATTATGCCCCAGGCATTAGAAGGGAAAGGGATGACATTTTGCTATGTGGTCCTCATGCACATAAGGGTGGTGATAAGCAGACTCTGTAAGCCCTAAAATCACATACACAGGGTTCCCATGACTTCAAAGAAAACATACTAACTTATTTTATTTTATTTACTTTTTTTGAAACAATGTGTGAATGGATTGAAATGTAACTAATGTTTACTCTTGGTTCCAAATGTCTTACCTTAGTGCCTGTTTCACTCCATTACAGTGTCAGCAGAGAACAACACTAATATCCTAGGAGAGCATTAATCATTAATGACAAGAAATAACCAGGCAGCCAGCACAACATAAACTCCACACAAGAAACTCAAGAAAGAAAAATGAGGTGCCTTCAGATCGTTCTTTGCTAGTGACAGCATTAGCAAGCTATGGCTAGCAACCTAGCTATAAATTGGCAGGGTTTTGGATGTCCGTATAAAGCCTCACGTTTACTGTCTGATTACAAAACTTATGTCTCATGTACTAGAGCAAATGCCCCTGTGCATTCATGGATATAGAAGATATAACACACTATTTAGCCAAAAAGCAGTGCAAAACAGGGGCAGTTAGCCTCCTAGCTTCTAACTTGGCCAAAAAGTTGGTTGAAATTTGTTTATGACATTCAAAACAGGTTTTTGTCTTCAAATGGATAGATACAGTATAGCGTCTGCATTTAACAATGCATGACAGTCTTATGTCTCATTTGATGCTACTTAGCACAAAGTATGAGAACATTTGTCGGAACAACACAGAAGACTTTTGGTAACCAATCAGCATCATAAAATGTTATAATTTAGCCTAATGATCACTTTATTTCGTAAAAATTGAAGTGACTGGACTGTGTGAACAGTTTTATATCCTTTCACTTAACATGCACTGTTGCTTTCCATATTCTTAAATAGCTTTGCTATAAGCTGTCTCCAAATAGCTCATGTTCACTGTTTTATCACATTTCATCAGTTTTAGCTGGTTAGCAGACAATCCAATCCAACTTTATTTATATAGCACTTTAAAAACAACAAAGTTGACCAAAGTGCTTTCCAATAATAAAACAGAGATAGCAGTTAAAAACCATACATTAAGCATACAATGAAATTAATATAAATAAAATAAATACATAAATGAAAAAGAAGATAAATAAATCAGTGTATATATTAAATATTAAAACATGAGTAAAATAAACAATAAGATATACAATGAATAAGATTAACAAAATAAAAGGATTAAGAGTGACCATCAGATAAAAATATAAACACCTGATAAAGTAGTGGATTTGTGGTTGTTCCTGCTTGTATTCAGGTTTGCTGTCATGACACACACACACACACACACACACACACACACACGTCACAGCTGGTAAAATTTGCACAACACCTTTTCATTATGTGTTGTAAGAACAGCAGATAACAGAAGGCAATTAATTTGGCATATAATTAATTAATATGTGACAAACAGAGACCTCATATTCCTAATACTTGTATTTATACCATTTAGTGACGAGTACAGAGGGGAATTATTGGAAGCATTCGTCTGTTTGAATACATCCATTATTTACCCAGAAATAAAAAGCAAAAACAACAAAAATGAAACATGGTTTCAGTTTTCACACTCTAAATTTAAGTTAGAGGTTTATCCAGAGAGACTCATGGTGAAAGCCTTTTGGCACATACTCTACTAAAACTCTTTACATGTGCACTCTGACCTTAGCAACCCTGAAGACACACACACACACACACTTTTTTTTCACTCAAGTATATTGTTGCTCTACAAAGACAAAGAGCTGTCAGGACCACATGACACGAGGTTAAGCCAGTTCATTCATTTCACTGAGTTACATTGATTTCCAAATAAACACAGTAGGTACATATCATGACCTGTGTTGTAAATCATGTTGTGTTATTGATCAGAGTATGATTACTTTTACAGTAGTACAGTAGTACTTTTACACATTTATGAACACAAAAGTTTTGCTTTGACTTAAAAATGTTTAACAGAGTTTAGAGGAGCGGGGCAGCAACAATCACAGACTGAAGTAAAACAATACTCAGCAATGTAGCTGTATTTTTGAGCATTGATTTAATGTGGGGCGATCGTGGCTCAAGAGTTGGGTGTTCGTCTTGTAATCGGAAGGTTGCCGGTTCGAGCCCCGGCTCGGATAGTCTTGGTCGTTGTGTCCTTGGGCAAGACACTTCACCTACCACCTACTGGTGTTGGCCAGAGGGGCCGATGGCGCAATATGGCAGCCTCGCTTCTGTCAGTCTGCCCCAGGGCAGCTGTGGCTACAACTGTAGCTTGCCTTCACCAGTGTATGAATGTGAGAGTGAATGAATTGTAAAGTGCTTTGAGGGGTCCTGAAAAGCGCTATATAAATGCAATCCATTATTATGTGGTTTAATCTGGATTTTCTTTACTTTTTTAAAGGATTACAGAGCACTTCTTATGGTAAAGGCTAAAACCCAGGAGGCATTAATAACATATATCCACCATTTCAAAGGGGTAAAAAATATACAATCAAATAAATACACACCCATCACTCAGTAATAAGGTAATACTGTGCAAATATGCATGTCACCTCCACACCAGAAGGATGTCTGGTAGCATATTCACTTGCGTTATTAGCTAAGGACTTAGAGAGTTATGGGATCATTGTCACCATTCAATGTGGATTTAAAAAAATAAGAATATGGAAATGATTACAGATTAAAGAGATTTGCATTTCCTGTGTGACTGACTCCATACCTGAATTTCTAGTTCACCGTGAGGTCAATACCTTTATTATATTATTATAACATGTCACTAAAGGTTGGCACTAGAATCCAAAAGTAGCACAAACTTGGGGAAGAGCATACTTTATGATCGACGATTTACTGTAAGTGTGCAACATCCCCAGTTTTTCAGTGAGTTCCAAGAAACCATCTGTGTTCTTTTCACTGATGGAGGATAAGGTTATTGACGATTTAGTCCAATCTAGGTTTGTTTGTTTTTTCAAACACTTCTACACGTGCGTTGTTTAGTCCGTTTGAATCGAACTCTGGTTTGTTTTCCCCTTTGATGCTGTTGGTTTGTGAAGATGTGAAAACACCAAGATCACAGACACTTTTTAGACAAGTTAGTCTCACTGTGGTTTCAATCCATTTCAGTTCTGTTTGTTTATGTTGTGAATGTGATCCGAGCTTCTATCAACTTCAGAATTTGATTAAAATTTGTCTAAAAGAGCTTTTTAACTTAGAGTTTTTTCTGGGATTTTATTAACACCTCTCCTCCATTTCACATCTCTGCCTGCAGAGCTGTGTAATGATCTTCGCCAGTCCAAACCCTGGTTCGGTCTGTCAACCACAGTTAATAGTGGCTGTAACCTCATGTAGTAATTCTTATCTCCGGTACCCCGCTGATGCTGCAGGGAGCAAAGCATCGTCATAGGCCGTGAAACCCACGGAGCTGTGAAAAGAGAGCCCGCTGTCGGTGGCCTCATACACTTGAACGGTGAAAGATGTAGTGAGTATGAACATGCACGTGATGAAAAAATGTGTTCAGACATGCATGTTGGAGGGGAGTGAGTTGACAGATTCCCTCCAGAGTGTTAGACAGTGAAAATAATATCTCATCCCTGGGAGATTAAAGAAAAACTGGCGAAACACAATCAGAAGCTTTCTGACAGGATAAAGGAGGGGAAAGAGAGTAAAGACAGAACCACTGATCCCTTTCATATATGAAATTCAAAACAGCTTTTTTCAGGAGGAAAAAGGTATGATGCAACGAGAGTGCACATCATTGCTGGTGAGGTGCTGACTACAACAGGTTGTTGCCTGGTAAAAATAATGAAGGTGAGGCTTTGAGATTATGTGATGTGACAGAATGCCAGTTTCTTCAAATTTATTCAAATGTACTTTATGAGATTAGTGTATGTCAGAGCTCAGTGTGTTTTATCTACTTGTTTTTTTATCTTAACAGAAAAATGTAACCAATACTGATGCACAAGCAAATGTAGGTTGAAATGCAGGCTTTCAGCAGTCAGGGAGCACAGAACGGGCAAGACTGAGGCAGGAGGTGAGCCATGGACAGATGTGAGTTCAAACAGGAAGAATGCGGTGTAATGTGATATAATGGCATGGAATGGCTGTGAAAAATAGGGGATAGTTATATTGGCAGGTGTGTTGTAAGTGTGTTTTTGTGTTCAGGGTTCACACTTTAAAAGTGTCAAAATAAAAGCAAAGAATGTAAAAAGCACACTTTACTGTGAATGTCTGAATGTGCCATGTATACTATTCTCCCACAATCCTAATTGCATGTTACAGATGCTGCATGCATGTTTGGTAGAACGCTACATGCAATAAGAGCCTTTTAAAGAAGTGATCAATCTATCAATCAATATAGATAGATAGATGAAAGCTATCTAAGATAAGGGCATTGTGAGCTGTCATTGTAATATCAGGTACACTGATGGATTGAAACAGCTTCTGCTTGAACATAAAGTCCCTGTGGTTGAGCATCTGAAGAGGTCTTCAAAGGAAATTTGCACACTATGAACTTTACTGCAACAACAGCTGGACATGTGGTTTTATGCCATTCAGGGTTAGATGCTAGGTCTTCACAGTCCACTCTATCTTGTGGGGGAGTGGAAAGGCAAAGCTAAGCAAGGTGTTAAGAAGCACTGCCAGAAGGGCATTTAACCACCTGGATATAAGCTGAAACCTGATAAAACCTCAGCTGGGAAACCTGGGGGAGAATTTTCTGAAGAGGAAAAACCAACAGGAACACAAATGATGATGTGTTCAAGGCAGTCTCTTCTCTTCTCTTCTCTTCTCTTCTCTTCCGATATATAAATGCACCAAAGATTTCGTCATTAACATATTAATGCGCTGCCCTGACATAAGATGAAACAATCAGATGAGCTTCTTTTTGTTTTGTTCTGTCTGTTCAGTATGCAGATCACTTTTACATATGCAAGTACATGGATGAGTGTACATACATACTGCATATCTGCAGTTTCTGATTCATCAGTGTCCATGTACGTAGTGGAAGTATGTGGGCAAGGCTGCCCTCTGCTTCGCACTCATCAGTTTGCCCTACTTTCTGTCGAATCTATATAAGCCGGAATGAAACTACATTATACAATGATGTGGAAATCCGTGGAACTGTATAGGGTCCTTTCTTTTCTTTTTTCCCCACAACTCTCGAGGTATTGTGTTATGATATAGAGCAAAAGTGGAAATGAGACAGCGCCTTCTCTTTACCCTAGATCCCAAAGTCCCAGGCTTGTCAGGAGAATGAGACGGGGACAAACACCAAGTTCACCTCTACATCCTTCTCACTGCAGCCTTTCCTACTACACACTCAGCCTTAGCAATAAAACATGATTATAGATGCTACATTACATCTTCAAGTGTCACATTGAACCCATTGAACCCCACATTGAACCCCAAACTAAAACTCACTCAAGAGTGGAAATTATGTTATAAATTATTCCGGCCGTTTGTTTGTTTATTTTTTTGTTTATATTTTATATTAGATATGGTTGTATTTGTATGTCTACTTTTAAAGAGATAGTTCCTACATGAATTCTGACCATTCAAAACTGAGTAATGGCTACAGCCAGGCTTCCCTACTGGGCACTCTATACAATCAACATAGTCCTAAAATTGGTTTTATATCCAGTAACTATTTTTAACAAGCTGTTTCTCTACAACATACTTTTAGTGTACTTCTATGTAAATGGCCCGCATTTGTATAGCGCTTTACTCAGTCCCTAAGGACCCCAAAGCGCTTCACACTACATTCAGTCATTCACACACACATTCACAAGCTACGTTGTAGCCACAGCTGCCCTGGGGCGCACTGACAGAGGCGAGGCTGCCAGACACTGATGCCACCGGGCCCTCTGACCACCACCAGTAGGCAAACATGGGGTTAGTTTCTTGCCCAAGGATATTTGGCATGCAGTCAGGAGGCAACCTGGGATCGAACCATCGATCTTCTGATTAGTGGCTGACCTGCTCTGCCACCTGTAGCTACAGGTGGCAGAGCAGTCATCACTGCACTGTGGCAGTCATCACTGCATAAACAAATGAGAGGACTGAGTGACCACTGACTGGCCTTGGGGTGGGTGTAGCAGGTCTTTTACTAATCAAAAGGTTGGTGATTTGACCCCCGGTTGCTCCAGTCTTCATGCCAAATTTTCTTGGGTGAGATATGAACCCCAAGTTGCTCTCCACTGCATCCATGCATTATGAATGTGTGTTAATGTAGGCTAGAAAGCACTTACAAAAAGCATAGAAAAAAGGGTTTTATGAATGGGAGAAGGAGGCAAGTTGTAGAAAGTACTTTGAGTGCTCAGGTAGAGTAAAAAAGCGCTATATAAGAATCCGTCGGTTTAACACTGCTACAGCGATTTGCCTTGAAAAAAACCTCCCGCTATAAAAATCACCTGCCTCTGCCACTGCCATTAAAATACCACTTTTTTTCTTTCTATTACAAATAACTGTTACAGTGAGTGGCCATCAAATCACTTAATTTTGTAAAGTTCACAAGCTTTCAACCTAATCACACCTCTCCCTAAAAATCTTCTTAAGACACTGAAGTGTTACCTGATTCAGCCTGTTGAAAAAGCAGCGATTTCTGCTACCACACATCATGTCAACATTTCAAACAATCAAACATAAACAGGTTTAATATTTAACTGATTTCATTCAGTTTTCAAAAAAGTGTGATAATACTGGATAACTTGCAATGATAACTCGTTTTTTAATGAAAAAGACATTAAGACATCTATCTAACAGCTATGAATAGTATTGTGAAATAAACAAGACTGGATGTTGTGTCCTTCAGCATTGTTTTGACTCCACATTAAACATAGGCGATATCTGCCCAAAGCTCCTGCATGTAGGTAGAAGCAGAAAAGAGTGAAAGAAGACTGAAGCTCAAATAATATAGTACATAATTCATGTAGTGTCTGTACCCTCTAACACTGTACGGTTTAATAATGCATATGCTTTATCCACGCTTGTACTCTATGCCTCCACCATAAAAAAAAAAAAGAATACTTACAGTATGAGCCCCTCAGAGCTACCCAGTCATACAAGATTTAGATGTGGGCCCATTGTACATTGAGAATAAGAACGCGGATTTTTTTTTGTTTTTGCAGTTTCATAACCTTTCCACCACATGAGCACGCACAAAATTTATCAGAATCTGAGTAAATACCCACAAAATATCC
Organism: Simochromis diagramma; assembly: GCF_900408965.1. NCBI lineage: Eukaryota > Metazoa > Chordata > Actinopteri > Cichliformes > Cichlidae > Simochromis > Simochromis diagramma. Next base: position 11,205,935 of record NW_024387030.1, read on the forward strand.
ACAGTTTTGGTCAAGACTGAAATTGAAAATGCAATAATCTGGGTAATTTCATTTAATTTTTATTTGGTGAAAATTTTAGTCTTTTATTTTCATTTTTTGATGACTTAATTTTAAAATTAAATTAAATAAAAAATTCTAGCAAGCTGGCAGATTTTCTAGTGTAGCTGAAAACTCTTAGTGTTGTTTAAATTTAATTTGCTCTTTCGTTCACAATGCTGCCACTAAGAATCAGGTGACCCGGAGCTGAGGGGTTAGAGTGCCAGTGACTATCAGGAGTGAGTGGTTCAATTCCCTTTCCCATTTCCCAACTTCCTCAACTGATGAGGTCCATTCTTTTTCTTAACTGCTTATCAAAGTTAGGGTTGCAGGAAGGCTGGGGAATATGCCAGCTGAATTTGGTCGAAGAGCAGCATGCCACCCTGGACAAGTCACCGGCACTTCACAGAGCCTGACAGCCAATAAAAGGAAAACAATAATCTTTAAGGGCTCTAAAACGAGGAGGACATTTACTGCTGACTTTCAAGAGAGCAGTAGAAAAAAAGAGCAGACAATCAGTCAAAGACTTTTCTCTCAGCTCACAGAGATTTCCTTTTATTTAGAAGAAATGCAGAGTTTGTGGGGTTGAATAGCAGAATGTGAAGCCACAGAGCTTATCTTCACGGTTATCCAGAGGAGTCTCAACTCAGGCATGGATTATGTAATATGAAAGCTGAAAAATGTCCTTGGTCTATCGCATACTGTCATCATTATGGAGTTCATACCACCAGGTCACACATGCATGAACCTGGAGGGTCTGTTACTCACATCTGCCTTTCATTTAATTAGGCATCAAGACAAGAATCACTTTGATGTACTGCAGCACAAAATAACTGATGTGATGTGGCTTTAGTCAGCTAAGGGCTTGATTTTCAGGCTGTCTGATATTCAGCTGTTGGTGGTGGCAATTAAAATGGGATATTATTCATTGTATAAAGTAATATCACCTCTGGAGTTCATTTAGCTCAGGGCAATCCAGTCGTCATTGGTAATGGACGAATATCATTTAGTAAGAGTGGAGGAGCTGTGTTTTCTCTCTGCCTGACAGCTGCTTCTCTGGAGGAGAGCAGAGCTTTTGTGAGCTTGCTGTATTAAAAGTACTGCAGCGTTGTGCATTTTATTTATCATTATTATTATTAAGAAGAGGAAGAAGAATCATTTAATAACTTTTAAGGCGGCAGATTCCTGTAATGTCACAACACAGGGGACATTTCATATACACAAGTCTGTACTTGCATTTTTTGCTAGTTCATTCTTCGCAAGTTTACATTAGAGTTCATGTGTGTATTGTTTTTATTCTTTTCAAACCATATAAATGTGCTTAAGACTGAGACCTACAAGAAAAATGACACACTTATAATCTTAAAAAAACTTGTATATATTCAAAATTCTTTGAAATAGTGTCTCTATAAACTTAGTTAGAGTCTCCAGAGATGATCTTGCACTGAGTGATATATTGCTATTATAGGGCGACCTGCTCAGTTTGAAGTGTAAGTTTAAGTTGTATCTGAACACCGCTGCACAGTCTCTGAACTCTCTAATCCAACAATGTGATGACAGATAGACTTTTCTGCTGGATTCATGTCCTCTTGACTGTGGAAGGCAGATAACTTGGTACCAGCATGACTGAACATTTAAACATAGATGGTGGATTAAACTGTAGCGAGCCACAGCATCTTTCAGCTCAGTTTTTGATTTTATAGCTTATCTTTTTCTATTCACTTCTACAACATTCAGCTTATGTGTTGTAGGACTGGTGCTTACAAATTTCTCCCCACCAAAAAATGTGAACACTTTTGATTATTAAGCCTGTTCTTCTGCATTATTTCACCCTTGGTTCATCAGACATTCTCAGCTAGATCTTTCTGCCTGCTGCAGTGGTGGAGATACTAAGGCCCTTCTTAAAGTTTGCTAGTTGGGTTTTTGCTCTGAATTAATTTAACTCTCTTAGCTTGACCACCTCATCGCCTAGTTTTCGGTCTGCCTCTCTGCAGGCTCTGCTTGGCTCACTCTTATTGGCTGTCCTTATCAGCCTGCTTGCTCCATCCCTGAAGACCTATCTCATTCTCATACATGAGTATTTTCCAATAAAATGTCTTCTAATCATTGTTAGTCCATGTGTTCAGCCTTTTTAGGTCCAAAACACACTGGCTCTCCCAGTAGTTTACGGTAAAGTGTCTACTAGCCACAAGTGCTTGTTAAGCACAAAATATATATCTTAAATATAGTCTTGCTTGTTTGCTCTATTGGTCAAATTGTGTTTTTGTTGGCAATTGTGAAGGCTTGCGAAGACCAGCTGGTGGTACAGCCAGATATAAGTATAAATGTTCCATTTATACTTATATCTATTCCTGTGTCTATCGTACAGCTTTAGGCTCCTCTTTAAGCAACTGAAGGTACTGCACTAAAATTAGTCCTTTTAAAGGTCATAAGGAAGATTAACTTTTACATCAATGCTAGTGAAAAGTCTTAAAACCACCAATAATGCTAGTGCCTATGAGCTGAGATGAAAAGGGGCTAAAAAGCTAAATCACACTAGACACGTGTAAAGAATCATAATCGGAATATTTTATTAATCCCAGGGGAAATTGTGTGGTCACAGTTGCTCCAAGATAATTTTGTTTAACTAAACTAAAGAAAATAATACAGTTTATTACAAAGTTATAAAATCTAACAAAATAGCTCTAATTATAAATGTGCAAGTATACAAAATTAAATATATATAGTTAAATATTTATAGACATTGATGTGTCTTTTATTATATTCACTTTGTAATTTTGTCTCTAGAGGATGCAGTACTGAGGGTGTGCAGCTACTGCAGTGTGTACTTGTGCTTTAGATGGAGGAGTTGTACAGTGCAGTGGTGTTTTTAATCCAGTCCAGTGTATTGTCAATGTGTGCTCCCAGGTATTTATAGTCCTCCACATGGTTCACATTGACCCACTGGAGTGAAGCACTTGTTTCCTGGTCCTCCTAAAGTCAACAATGATTTCCTTGGTCTTTGTCATGCTGAGCTGCAGATGATTCTGTGCACACCATATGAAAAAGGAGTCCACCACAGCCCGGTACTCTGTCTCATCACCCTCACTGATTCATCCACTGCAGAATCATCAGAAAACTTCTGAACATGGCGGGTCTCTGTGCAGTGGCTGAAGTCTGTGGTGTAGAGTGTGAATAGCAAAGGGGAGAGAACGGTTCCAAGTTGCTGATCGCCTTGTTAGACACAAGTATCAGCGTTGAAGACGGACATATTGTGTTCACTCTGTAAGGTAATTGTAAGTAATTTACATTCCAGGTTACGAGAGGTATCCACCTGCATCGCTGTCAGCTTTTCACCCAAGACAGTCGGGCTGATGGTATTGAATGCACTAGAAAAGTCAAAAAAGCATGACCTTCACAGTGTTCACCGGCTGATAAAGGGATTATATAGTAAGGGTTAGCATGTTTTTTTAAACCACATACTGTCAGACATTGTGTTACAAAGGGAAGACAAGCCCATCAAGAAAATATCTAATTGCCCCAAATTACCGTGGTGACTTTTAAACTGTGCTGTCAGTGCTGTAATGGAGGTATTGTTGCCTGAGAGTCAGGTGCGGAAATGGTTGTTCGATCCTGGAATCTTAAATCACATCAGAGGACACTTAAATTAAGAAGAATACTTGAGTATTCAGGGCAGGAGGTGACAGCCGAGGTGGATTAGCTTCAAACATGACACCTGAAGTAATTTGCACTTGAAAATTGGTAAAAGGAACTGACTTATACCAAGATTTTCTTATTTTCAGGGATTAGTAACTTTTATCTTGCATAGATGTCATTGTGTTTATCACAGTGACATTTCTCTTATAAATAAGTAAAAATATAATAATAATAAAAATTAAATAGATTTAAAAAATTAACTACTGAATAAATAAGTAAGCAATAGTCACAGTCACGGTGTTCAAATTTACATGGGTTCAGTGTTTTGAAAATATGTGATTAATAAAATTAAATAAAAGGAGATTAAATATTTTCGAATGTAGTGATTAGTTGGTTAAATCAGAACATGAGACAATTTTACCAGCAATTTAATACTTGGAGGTGAGCGGGCTATATTATGGAGTTTCTTAACCTCCTAATCTTCTGAGGTTGTTTACTATTTACCACTATTTACAGCCTTAAGCTGAAACCTTCTTACCTCCTCATTCTAGTGTAGGAGAATCAGGTGTCATGGGCAGTATTACACACTGTTCTCTGAACACACAACCCTGTACTTTCATCTAACTACAACAGACACACCCAATCAAATGAATGGATCCTGTTGAGGAATGATGCTTACATTGATCAGTGTGCAATAAAGTCATAAACTATCTGTATTTGTATCACACAGCTCAATTCGCCAAGAGCTGATGACAGGCTCTTACATGAGTTCAGGGTTAGCCTTGTGATCTTGAAAGGAGTCTCCAATACTGCTTAGTATTGACATTTCTCAGTGGCATCCAGCAGGGACTTGTACCTTGTACAATAGAAACAATATCGACCCCTTCATAAAGAAGATAAGGCCGAGACCAAGGTCACAAGGCTTACTTTGTACATGTGAATTCTACCAAAAGCTGAGATTTTCAAAAAGAGTCGAAAAGGACATTTAAGATGTCAGCTTTGCATCCTTGCTCTGATTCTAGCTGGGAATAATATCAAACTACATTTTTTGATGTCACTAGTAAGGGAAATGATACAACTTGGGTTAAAAGAAATGACAGTGGATATAGATGACATGCTTGATGTGTACTTTCCCTTCCTGACAACACTAATGATGAGACTCTTGCCTCTTTTCCACTAGTATTTATTCAATTTAATCTTGGCTCGACTATACTCTCAACAGTTTGGGTCATTTTCCATTACAACTGAGTATCACCTCAATGTGTGTGGGGTCTTCATAGCAACACGGCTGAAAGTCCTGTGAAGTAATTTGTATGCGACACAAACACAACACAACAATGGAGGCTGTGGAGGCGATTGAATACCTGCAGGTCAGTCTATGGCTTTTTGTCAGTTTAAAGGACCACAGTGTTTGTTTTTGTGCAGCCATTTCCCTCTTTGCAGGGTATCAAAAATGCCGCTTTTAATGTTTGTGATGGAGTTGATCTCGTGACTTATCAAGCGACTGGTTAACTGGTGGATTATAACCAGTATGCTGAGTGGTTAATGAACTGACCATCACAAGCATCTGTTTTTACAGATCCATTCCAGTTTGTCACAACTGGTTTGAAAATACAAAGGTGATCAAAGCAGAAAACGCTCAGCTTGAGGCTACATAACAGGACACTACGGGTGGGTGAAGTTACAGTGACTATGTACATATTTTTTTTACTATAGTCTGAAGCTAAACTTTGAGTAATAGCCAATAAGGTCTATGACCAGTTAAATGAGAAAGTGATATGCACCATAATGGCAAGTTTCCATTTAGGGTTCTTTTAATACAAAAATCAAATATGCAAGTGTGACCGGTAATAAATCTGGGGACACAAAAAACTGAGCTCTATTTCTGTATAAATTATCCTTGTACTACAGTCTGCAATATATATTAAAACAACATGCAAGTTGTAAATTGAACCCACTACTAAGTCTTTACAATGGCAAAAATTACAGAACCCATTTTGTTCTATAGGACTAGCAGACTTCCAACAATTTGTTTCAAATGCTTGTATTAAAGAGGGCAACACAAAATATCATTAGTGAATGTAATATAAATCCCAAAGTAATAGCAGTGACATTTCAAAGTTTAGCTCTAAGACCACTGGACTTAACAGAATCTCCTGAGAGGTGTGATTTGAGTTGAATATTAACTAATGACTCCGGGACTTTCATCACCACCCTTCTGCGGAGAGACTAAAATTGCAGATTTCCAGACCTGAGGGAAAACTACAGAAGATTAAAGAGATATGTAATTTGTTCAGAAAGGTCCATAACTTTAAAAAAAATATGCAATTGGTCTAGATTATCCTCACCAGTTGCAGTGTATAGCTTTAAGTGCTTCCCTGAGAAATGTGAATTGAGAGATGTCATGTCACCAATGTTTATTCTGAAGAACTCATTAGACTGGGTCACTAGGCTAGATTAGCCTGTTGGAGTTATTTAGGTTAGAAAAGCCATCTTATAGGTGCTCCTTTTGGGGTTGTCACAGCAGATCATCTGCCTTTATCTCACCCTCACATCCTCCTCTGTCACACGAGCTCTGTGCAACATTTATAAATCTTATCCGTGGTCTTCCATTTTTCCCTCCTCCCTGGCCGCTTCATCTTCGACATCCTTTGTCCAGTGTATCCACTATCTTTCATCTCCACATGACTAAACCATCTCAGCCTTGTCTCTCCAACTTTGTCTCCAAACTGCTCAACCTTAGCCGTCCCACTGATGTTCTCGTTTCTAATTCTCTCCATCCTGGTGCCAAAGTGATCTTCAGATCTCCCACCGCTAATTCACCCTACTGTCTTTTTGTCACTGCCATTTTCACCAAATCATTCATCATAGTAGGTCTCATTACCGACTTGTAAACCTTTTATTTCACTCATGCTGCTGTCCTTCACTCACAAATCACCCAACACTCATCTCCACTCACTCCACCTGCCTGCACACTTTTCTTAGCCTCTGTTGTACACTGTCTGTGCACCATAGTGCTCTTTCTCAGCATGAAGCCATACTGCTGCTCGCTGATTGTCATCTCTTTTATTAACCTAGCTTTAGCAACTCTTTCTTCTGCTCATCAGCTTCATCCCTGTGTAGTTAGTACAACTCTGCACTTCAACCTTGTTGTTGAAAATCAGAACTCTTTCTCTATTCCTAAGGCATCCTCTCTTCTGGTTAAAAACTCTACTGTCCTCTTTCCTAGAGATCTCCATGCCTCCACGGGTATGTCATCTGGACCAGTCAATTTCCACTTTTTATATTCTTTATAGGTGCCCTCACTTCCTCCTTACTAATACTACACTTTATTATTCACTAACTTTCCTCCATCCATCCCTTTCTCTCTTGCTCTCTGTCTCTCTCTCATTTTATTCATTAACTAACTTCTCAAAGTGCTCCTTCTATCATCTTTTGTACTTTTCCAGCTCTATCCTTAATCACCCTAACCTGCTGCACATGCTTTCCAGCTCAGTTGAAAAAGGCATCTCTGAGTGAGTTTTGCTAATTGAACAACGTTATAGAAACTGGTAGGGCTTGTGTTGTTGGTGGTATTTATAACAGGAAGCACAAAATGTACACCACTTCAACTTCACACCAGTAACAACAGCATCACAACGTAAAACCCCCTTTACCCTTGACCCATTGCCAAACCAGTAGTTAAATGTTAATGGATATCAGAGAAACAACAGAATAAGACAGTGATTGCTTGCTGCAGCATAAAAATGGACAAATCATTCTATTGGAAACAGGAAATGTGAACAACAGCAAAAAGTTTATTCATTATTAAATCCTTTTTTTCTCCAATCCTGCACTTTCTGAGTAAATAAACTTGAACAATAAGAAAGCAGTCTTGTGCAGACAGCTAGATGAATAAAAAAGAGATGGGCAACTAAAAAAGTAGCACTTAAAGTACCTTTGAGTAGACTTAACTTCATTGTATGAGGATTCTTGTCACAGGTTTCACTTCCCATTTAAAGAATTCAATAGTTACTCCTTTGCAGTCTTGGTTTTCTATTTGCTGCAAACGTTTCTCTGCCCTCGTGCAGTTTATTATGGTTGTAGTTTTTCTTAAAGTTAAAGATGTCTTTAACAGTGTGCTGCAAAACAGTATCCAGGTAAGAGCCGCTGGGATGAAGCACATCTTAAAGACAGAGATACTGTAACAATGAAGCTCCAACTTTCAAAGGAACAACTAAAAAGGGTTCAGGCTGTAGTGCAAATGATAAAATTGATGTTGAGACAGCGATAACCCTGGAGACTAAGAAGTTATTGAATTTGGAGCAGCAAGATGTCAGACCTTGTGAGCAAGAGCACTCTGTTTGAAGGTAAAATCCTCCGTTCACTATCGCATTCAGGTTTGTTGTTGGCTTTTCTTCTAGTATGAGGGAACAGAGACCGATCACCAATTTTTATGCAGGTTATAGTTCTGTTTATTACAACATGCAGCATGTCCATACACAGAGCAGCGGTACTTACCATATACCATATCAGCTGCATAGTCAGCAGTTTTGGATTGCTTTGTGACTCTAAATCACATTTGCTTTAGAAACATTTCATACATATTTTGTTTTTTCACAGTTAGAAACAATTCACAGGGGTTTGAAAAGCATAATAGAGCAATTTAAATATATTCATAAGATGTAACCTCTTTCAGCAATGCTTATCTAATTTCATTATGCTAAACTGTTTTACTGTTGCCAGCTACACCTCTGGGGCTCAGTCACATCCACATTCTGCTGATAATACCAAGGGCTTGCATTATTATTCCTGCTCCTCCTGCATTGTGCTAGCAGTAATACGAGCTTGGTTTCATATCCTGTCACTGAGGGCGGCAGCTGACTTCACTGGCTTGCTTGCAGCCCCTATTCTCCGTCAACTTCCAAAGACGATGCTGAGCATGTGGGCTGGGAGCCTTATTCCACCTCCAGCAACCTGCCAACAGTAAAATCAACCTCCTTGTATTTTCTGGTTTGGAAGGAAACCTTGGCCATTGGCTGCAGCTGAGGAGTTCTCTCTCACTCTTGCTCTACTTGTGTCCTAAGGGGACAGATGGGCTCAGAAGAGTAGAAAATAGAGACTAAGGGAAGAGTTGATATCAAGGAAATAAATGTCAGTGTTATACTGAGCTGAATATTTAATGCAAAACACTTGGTTAAGAAATTAGTGTTTGCATGCTTTTGATTATTGAAATTGAAAACATAAAGTCACTAGGTATCTAATTAGCTTTTGAAACGGTCTGACTAATTAGGTTTGCTGGTCTGTCAGTTTCCCCTTAGGCCACCTCCTGTTGCACTGACGCTCCTTTGGTTCATGTTAGACTTCATCTTCTACATTGTAGCCTTCTATTTATTTTTAAAGTTTCAGCTACGATACAGTATTTATCTATAAAACTGATTTATTTATTTTTTTATGAGAGCTGGATACTTTGCAACATTCTTAGTCCAAACAGCTTTAAAAGAAAAATGTAAACACCCAAAAAAATTCAGTGTGGACGTCAACATTGGGATCATAACTCCTTCATAGCGAATAAATATAGTAGAGCTGTACATTTCAGATTTTCATAAATACTTGATGTAATGGAGAATATCACTGATGAAGTTGACCTCCATGACAATGAATGGGAGAATGATAAGGCGACTCTAGTCATCTCCAACCTCAAGAGGTCTGCAGGATAAGATCAGATCGATGATACCTAATGAATCCACATCCAATTACACAGCTCTATTTTATTCATTTATTGAACAGGAACCAGTTACACATCCAAAATATAAGTGTGTGGCTGTGGAGTGCAGTAAGAGGGTGTATGCCATGTGATGGAGTGATGGTGTGGTTTCTGTTAAAGAAGCTTCACTAACTCAGTAAATCTATGCCAACTGTCCCCTCAAGTAGCTCCGACAAAACTCTTTGCGCCAAAGCCTGTACCTGATTAACAGATGGAATCATGTCATCTGATTTGTGCAGAGAATGCTTTGAATCAATGGTGATTGGCCAACCAGCTGCTGTATGCTTATTTATTTTCTCTATAGATGTGGCTACATTATGACTACAGATAACTGGCTGGCCTTTCGTAGAGATGACCCCAACTTTGCGTAGCAAAGGTGCAATTCACTTAATTTGGTCAGCCAGTAGGCTGAAAAAAAATCGGTGGGAGTGCTGGAAGTCTGATGAGGCTCCTGGAGTTCAGAGTTGCCACCTTTAAAGTAGGTACCTTGATCAGATTATAATTCGAATGGCTTTCTGCATCTTGCGATGAAACAGTCCCATCAGGAATGAGTCATTGTCCATGCATGGACAATGACAGTGCTTGGGAATGACTGGCTGGCTGCACCACTGCTTCCAGAGGAGTGCTAGCTCCGCTTGCCTGTAGTCCTCTGTCATGGGTGTCAAATCAGCAGCTGCCCTATAGATGGCTAGAACGTAAGCTTTCAGTAAGTCCTGGAAGGAACTGAAAGCACCGGGATCAGGTAGCTGTGGATCGGGGATTATGGTGATCTGTCCACAGAAGATGACCTTGCATAGCACTGATGGATCACGATGGGATCCATCAAAGGGATCCACTTCCGAAAGTAACACATCCAGGAGCATAGAGCCCAACAAAGGACAAGGGAGGAGATGGCTAGTACCACTGTGTGCAAATGAGCTACTGAAGACGATGCAGTCCTTGCCATTGTGATGAACCAAGTGGTGCAGTATATATCAGGTGCTGACATTAGTCACCATGTCTGCTGTGGTCAGTTTGCTAACATAGCCTGCATCCACTTCTGAATTTCACAGATATACTTGTCTACTCTTACAAATCAAATCAGAATTTATTTATATAGCACATTTAAAACCCTGCCGAGTCCAACCAAGTTGTGCCTAAAGTGCAGCTGGTCCTCCTTGTGGACCCAGATATCCAGGCTCCACTGGAGTCAGGAACTGGGGGTAGTCAGAGCCAATCAGCAACAACAGGTTGAGCTTGACGGAAGGAAGGGGAAGACCTCACAGGTCTTGTAAATCCTCTTTTTTATGGATGCCTGGATGTTAAACACCTGGGAGAGCAGCCACACTTGCCATTTAATTGGAGCTGAAAGAATTCAGACCATTTCCAAATTTCAGTGGCGCCTCTAACTTTGCTTCATTTTGGATACAAAAGGAACACTCAGATCCAGAACTGGCTAATAATGTCAGAATAAACCACCAGATTACACGTTTCCAGGTAGCCCTCCACACTCTGTTTCCAAGTGGTAAAGCAACTCCATCTGGCATGCACACACCTGCAGTCAGAGTGAGAATTTATAAGTGACCTGCATTTAACTTTATGTGATTTCAAAATGTAAAACACCTTACAACCTTTATTATATTTACATACTGTGCGAGTAATACTGGATATTTATGACTACTCAGAGGAGGATGTGTGTTTAAGTTGCTGTGGTCACTGGAAACTATTGCTGGGTGCAAACAAACTAGCTAATTGAAGGGAAAGGAATGATTAGTGATAGTTGCAGGGGTGGAGGAAAGGTAAAGAGTGCTCCACAATGACAGCCATCAAAGTCTCTCCCACTGGCCTGACACTGCACTGCTAACAAACAGGGTGTCATTGTAATAATAGGTGCTGAGTGGATAACCTTTGATCCTGCTGAATTAGTGATAAGGCTCACTGAGTGAGCATATACCTGCCTGTGATGGAGGACTGTGCCTCCCACAGCCACTCACTCCAGTAACTGGATGCATCAGGAAGGGTGAGAACAGAAGGTGACAAATGTGTTGGGGGAAACTTTTTCAAACAGAAATAACACTAAAGATGACTTTTTTTACATAAATTAGGGGGACTCCTGCCATTATTCCACAGCACAGAGGCCAAAATTATGCACAAACCCAATTTACCAGTGGCGTGTACCGTACTGTCTGAGTTTTTTTTTAAAAAATGCCATCACATCATGGAAAGCAAGATGAAAGTTAAGTTAAATTATTGTTGGCTGAAATTACCTGCTGCACAAGACACTAAAACCGTAATCTGTTTTGTACGACATCAAATTCAAAGTTTCATTACCTTCTCAAGACGTTTGAAAGAAACAATTTGACAGAGAAATTAAACTAATTTAGCTGTCAGTGTGCCGCGGCACCCGTGGCACAAAGTCAAACCCTCAAGGCCGCCCAGCTCATGGCAAACTCTTGGAAGCGTGCTTATCCCCAATGTGAGGCGCATGACTCACTACTGATGTGTTGTGACATTTCAGCCCATTCTAGTGAGCCTCACTGTACAGGTATGGAGATAAAGAAAGTAAGGAGTGAAAGTTTGTACAGAGAAAAACTAACAAACACACAAAAAAATGATGAAGTAACAAAGGAATAGTGAAAAAAAGGAAGCAGAACTAAAGAGGGTGACAGATAAAAGAAAAAAGATGGAAAATGAAATAGGGCTGTGACCTTTTCACTCTTTCTCCATCTGTTAGTCAAATGTCAGCTGTGACAGGAGAGAGCAGTGTGTTATTAGCAGTGTGTATTAGCAGTGTGATAAACAATACGTTGAACCTTGAATCCCATTCTCCTTCTTCAGAGGCTTTTCTTCTAACTAAAATGACTAGAACATCCTGTATAATAATCATGACATATCATCACTTAAGTGTTGTTAGATCTGCAGGGCTGCAGCTCTGAATATTTTATGAATAGCCCCAAATCTCAAAAATGACAAAAAATCACTAAAGAATAGCCTATGGTCTGTCACGCCAGCTATGCATTAAAGCCCCCAAAATAATACATCTTTGATCAAAAGGAAAAACTTGGATGGGTGAAGGTGGATCATTAAAGCAGGAGATCTTACTGTAAGGACTTTGATTGTACTTCACAGAACTTGGCATGCATGCATTTTATGTGAGAGCACTAGTTGGAGGGTTTTTCATTGTTGGCATCTGGTGGGAAGGCTACTGACGGTGGAAGAAGAGCTATCTTCTGTTGCATTAGTAGCTGATGAGCCAGGATGAGAGAACTGTCACTGGCTCTGCTTCAAGCTGCTGGTGATGAAAAGGGCTCTACAGCTGATTAGCATACCTCAGTGGTTTTTAATATTGACGCACAAGGAAGCACGTTTATGAAAACCAGTGTATCCAGTGAATACCTTTACATATCACTGTAGTTTAAATATTAAAAAGCTGCATAGATTGTGATAAATGAGTGTCCAAAAGCATCTGTTTTGAATACCCTTTGAGCCTGACAGCACTCACTGTGATATTAATAAGAAAGCAGGATGGCATTGCTTCGCCTTTGTAGATTTCAACTCAGAAGTCTTCAAGTGATAATTAGTTTTTGTATCTCTTTTTTTGCTAACACCGTTCTTGAGGTTTGGATTCTTTTGCAAGAGCGTGTCTACATCTAGCATTCATTTATGTCATAGTAGTTATGTTATTTAGCTTTATATTACTGGGAGAAATCTGAGATTCTGTGCAAAAGCTAAGAAAGCGTGAGAGAACATACAAACTCCATGCAGATGGGTCCTGCTCACCCTTGAGTAGGACTTCTGTGAAACAGCAGTGATAGCCATTGAGTCACTGTGATGTATGAAGCAGATCCTTCTCTGCAACTGATGTGGCAGCTGAAATGAATGCCATACAGAGAGAAAAATTGAGGGACAAGACTTGGAGGACGAACGGGAGCACGAGAGCTGAAGAGATGAAGCCAGGAACATGAACACAGCAAATAACCAATAGCATAGAATGTGTGCGGTAAATACTGGCCAGTATCAGACATACTGTTATTATGATGTGTGACTGTCAGGCTATGTGAAAGAATAACTATTTAGTCTAAAAGTGTATTAATAGTTAACATAAAATACCATTGACTGGCTCCTTTATATCAAAAGAAGCTAGTTGAGGTGGTTCAAGCATCTGACTAGAATGCCTCCAGGGCGTCTCCTGGGTGAGGTGTTTTTGGGCATGTCCTACCGAGAGGAAGCCCCGGGGCAGACCCAGAAGAACACTGAAGGGATCGCTGGGATGGCTGTGGATCAGAAGTCAGAGCAGGTCATCCACTAATCAGAAGGTTGGTGGCACCAGGTGTCCCCTTGGATGAACTGGAAGAAGTGGGCTGACAGAGGGAGGTCTGGGCTTGTCTCTGCTTAGACCAGGGGTCTCGAACTCCAGTCCTCGAGGGCCGCTGTCCTGAAGCTTTTCCATGTTTCCCTGTTGCAACACGCCTGAATACAATCAGTAGGTCATTAGCAAGACTTTATAGACCTTAACTGCATGCTGTGGTGGTGATTCAGCCATTGGATTCATGTTACAGCAGCTCATGAGTGAATGAACATGGTGCAATAAAAGTACTTTTAGAAGTATATTTTTCCCAAACACTTACATTAACTTAAATTTACTTGAGTAGGGTTAGGGTTTGCCACTTCAGCGTGCAGTCAAGTTCTATACTCTTGCTAATTTTACTAATTTTACTCAGGCGTGTTGCAACAGGGACACATGGAAAAGCTTCAGGACAGCGGCCCTCGAGGACTGGAGTTCGAGACCCCTGGCTTAGACTGTTGCACCTGCAACCCAAATCTGGATAAGCGGCAAAAAATGGATGGAATTTGACTGCTATGCTCAGGCAATCTGGTTATGCTTGTTATTTTATTATCACATCAAAAATGTAAAGATTTTGCTAGACTTTAGTTGAAATGTCATCCACATCCTTAGTATGATCAGAGAACAAGAAGAAAGAGGTGGAACTTTTGCTCCTTAGCCTTCCTGTGGTGCCTTAGATTGAGTTCAAGACCCTGATGCTGTTCAAAACCACACCGCTGACAGCTGTCAATGCTCAGGCCATAGTCTTTCATCAGCCGTTTGTCAGAACCTTGGTCCTCTTAAACTGATACCAAATCCCCTGGTACATGATATCATGCAGACAAAACTCTCCTCTTCTCCTGATGAAGTATTCAGTGGACTGAGACCAAAGATTAATGAATGCCAGATCGTGCCAGAACACGATTTCAACTCTGCCCAAGTAGAATTGGCACTAACTGGCATTTTGTATAATTTGGCACTTTATCTGTTACTAATAAAATCTCTGAATTAATTTTCTAAAAATATATCTCTGCATTCCAATTTCTAAACTAAGAACTGGCTGGGGCTAATATTTTGTTTAGTCTATGTTCACACAGAATCTGAAGGTTTTATTTTCACATATAGTAGCTAATATTTAAGTACACTAAAAACTTTAAATAAACATGTGTTTTTTACAATCCACCTGAACAGAAATTGTCAAAATAAAGGTCAGCTCATGTAGTCGAAAACAGTATTTGGAAGTGCTAAAAAAGACTGTTTATATAGATTAGTAGCTGAAACTAGAGGCCTTTTCCTGATTTGTGTTTGGCATGAAAGAGCAGGTGTTGGAATACATTAAAATATTATTTATTAACATAACTGTTGCAGCAGTTTTTTGTGGACAGATTACCAATACTGTGCTTTATAAATTCAATTTACCACTGATTTAGCTTAAAAGCACATGACAGTTGCAGATGATGTGCAGTTTTCATGGTTCATATGCTGGTGAGTTTTTTCCTGGATGGTTTGAGGAAAAGTTACGTAACTGTGGGGGTTAAAAAACACCGAAACTCTGCCAATAGTTTGGCACACAACTTCTTCCTGTAGTCTGATCAACTCCATAATGGTTGCTTCTATTTATTGAAGTATTTACCACAACGTCTAGAGTTTGCAAACTCTGTATAACTTTCCCTCTGTATAACTGTGAATGTCTAAGCTTCTGTACTGAAATATATGAAAACAACAGTAAAAGATTACATAATCGTACACTCATCTCTTCAACCCAGCTGCCGGCGCCACAGCACTAGTTTACAAAAATCAAGAGTTGCACGACAGGCCGAAGCACCACAGTGGAGCATGCCAGAAGATGTGATATCAAACATGACAAGGAGACTGCAGCAAGAATAAAAAGGATACCTAATATGATTGGGAACTGAGTAGTTTATATCAACACAATGAGGTCAACACAATGTGGTGCTTGTATTTTCTAAGCTCTATACAACTCATTCACACCAGCACTTTTTTTCTATGTTTAAGTGTTTTCCAGCTACCATTCAAACACCAGTGAATGCATTGGAGAGCAACTTGGGGTTAGTATCATTCCCAGGGATATTTGGCACGTAGACTGGAGCAGCCAGGGATCAAATCACAAACCTTCCAGCTCGATTATCTGCTATGCCTCCTGAGCTACAGCCATCCCAATGTGAAGAGAGAAATTGTCCCATTGGGGATGGAAGCTGTTGTTGGATGTGTGTTACTGGAAAAACTAAGGTTTGTGGCATTCAAAACACAGGTAATTTCTGCAGTCATGTGGTTTCTATTTATATTTTTCCCCACTGTATATTTTGTTTGATGTCTGAATTTTAATTACTTTTATGCTGTAATTTCAAACGATTTTCATCCCAGATTTATTTTTTTAATTCTGTTTGTCCTAATGCCATAATTCAACCACGTCCTTATTAATTTCATGTCTCCCTTGCTCTATTACATTTTCCATTGATTGCAAGATCAGAAAGAATAAACTTAGGAGGCATGTGATGATTAATTTGCCCATCCCTGCTGTTAGCTACATGCCGGGCCAACAGTGCATTACCAGGGAATTACAGAATACTGTAATTACTCATTTATATTCACATTTATAGATTTAAGAACCATATCTCCTTTTGAGCTGACATCTTTGATACTCTTAAGTATCGATTTGGTAGCTGGGTTTTTGTGTAAATTATATTTCCACAACTTTTGCATAAATAAGATGTAATAGTGGCCCCAGTCTTGCACACTTTCTTCATTTAGATTGAGTACATACATAGGTAGGTAATGAAATGCAAGCACTTTGAAAAAGCTCAGCTATCCAGAGGACAGAGCTCCAGGGAAAAGACTTGGCAGACCCTCCATGTGGTATGATGCAATGGGCCAGCACTACATGACATCAAGAAAAAAGGCAACTTTAGATCAGTTTGAGAATGCCAGATATGAAGAAAATGTAATATTTTTAGGGCAAACATCCATTCATCTTCTTTCACTTTTTGCAATGCAGTTATTTATAAGAATTGCATGCTTGCCCATATTAAGCACACTGCACACTGTAAAATTTGTACTCCCAGAAGCATCTCTTTGTAATCCAAACCTTCAGTAAATGTAAGCCATGCATACAGACTACCTCCTAACTTATTTTCAACCTAGCCCTGAACTTAAAGAAGAAGAAAACAACTTTACTGCCTCCTGTAAATTGAACAGGATACAGAAGCAGTGTCTAGGTGAGGGTTAATACAGTGTGGTGACAATCTGTCTTGCATTCGCTCCAGTCATCAGACTGCAGCTGACACCCATGTGCATATTGCCTTTGTCGTCATCCATCTTCAGAGCTGCAGAGCCCTTGAACTTAAAAGTCCCAGACACATACAACCAAACTTAAACGGCCAAGTGTTATCATGTAAACTTCATAGCAGAGATACTAAAGCTTTTAGGTAGTTTTGCTTTTTCTCATTACGTACTTAAAGTCGGCCGCTAAATATTAGCATTGTGTATAGTCTGATCCACTAAGTGTGCTTACATGTACATGAAAACACACTCAAGGGGTCACCTCATATAGTTTCCTGAATTCCACTGTTGGAGTGGAGTGGTTTAAATAAAACCTTGACTTTAGAACTGTCCATCTTGGCTGTGTAACAGTGGTCGGCTGATGTGGAAGGAGAAATGTTGCCCCAAAATTAAGGACTTCAAGTAGCTGGAGATCCAAATTCTAACTGAAGGCAGACATGGAAAACACACAATCAGTAAGTTGGAGTTTTCAGTCTATGTGGAGGAAGAAGCAAAATGCCAGTCTATTTACATTCCTACTGTCAATGTGGTCGTGAGCTCTAAGTTGTGACTGAAAAAACAAGGCTGTCTGTACATTCATCTGTACATGGTCTATAGGCTCACAGCCAGGGACACAGTGAGAAGTAGTTATAGTAGAGGGAGCCCAGAGTAGAATAGCTCCTGCTTCAAATTTTAAGGAATCCACTAAAATGGTTTAGACATCTGACCAGGATATCACCTCCTAGGAATTTATTTCAGGGAATCCAACTGGAAGGAGATCACAAGTCACACAAAGACTGCACCAGAGGGATTATGCATGCCCTCTGGCTTGGAAACACACTGGGATCCTGACCAGGGTTCAGAGATCTGGATTACTTTGTTTAGACTATTGCCTCTAAACCTGATTCTAGACAATGACAAAAGAGACAGAATCAAACTGGCAAACAGATCAGGCCTCTTAAAGTCCACCAGTGTGTGAATGTGAGAGTGAATGAATAGTGGAATTGTAAAGCGCTTTGAGGGTCTCGAAAAACACTATATAAATGCAATCCATGATTATTATTATTGTTATTATTAAAGTTGTGCCTTTGCTGTGACGTTAGCAGGCCTTTTTTTTTTTTTCTTTTGACTTTATTTGTTTTATTTGTCCTTCCATCCACCCATCAGTCCATGCATCCATCCATCTCAGACTTGCAGGGCAGTCTGGAGTCTATCTCTGCTGTCATAGGGTGAAAGCCTCGGTACCCTGGAAAGGTCACCAGTCGATCACAGTTGAACCAGAATATGCAGAGAATTAAATTGAAGATAAAAATATATGTAACTGCTTGCAGAAGCAGAACTATGCTCTACAGCACTAAAAGATGGTGCTTGTAAAGACACGTCTCTTTTTCACAACTATGATCAAAGCTATGGTAAATGGACTGGTTCTTATATAGCGCTTTTCTACTCTGTCTGAGCACTCAAAGCGCTTTATACAACTAATTCATTCACACAAGCACTTCTAAGTATCTAACATTCGTACACATTCCGATGGATGCATCGGAGAGCAACATGGGGTTAGAATCTTGCCCAAGGATATTTGGCATGCAGACTGGAGCAGCCTGGGATCAAACCACAGACCTTCTGGTTAGTGGCTGATCTGCTCTGCCACCTGAGCTACAGCTATCAAGTCCTTCAGTGATCATTTTTATAATAATAACTTAATTTTGTTAAAGTATACGCATGCATATTGGTTATAAGGGGCTGCTTTGTTTATTTACATTCAGAGGCAACTATTTGAAATGATTTACGGAGGAGGTTTTTGTGCTTCTTGCCTTGTTTCCAGAGCTCTATTTACATTCCTTTGTGTAGTGGTGACGTCAGTTGTGAGCTGCAAGGAAAAGGCACAAGATGTTGCTAAGTCCAGAAATACTTGACCTGATATAAACTTCACTGACAGGAAAACTTAACATCACCCACACCACCCCCACCCACCTCTGAGGTGAAAAATAGCGTAGTCTTATTAAAGCTGCCCTCTCATTAAATTTTAATCTTACAGTTCAAACTCGGATTACTAATAATTCTTTGACATTTTCACATTTAAATACTTTAATACGTTTTATATAATAACGTTTTACTTTTTATTTGCCCGCTGTGTCCAGCTGTCACATTGTATCATATTTTATACTAAGGGCTTTAAAGCTCTGGCACCATCGTTCACTAATGTCAGAGTGTATTTGTACTGGTACATTGTAAAAAAAGCATAATAAGTACTGATCATCATAATAGTGCTTGTGTATCACTATTAGTGGGGAACGCCATGTGAAATTGGATCCACAGTTGTACCTCTGAGTCAAACTGACCGTGACAGGAGGTTACACTCTGCAAACTGGTGTAGTGAAGCGTGCACTTCAGTGTACCTGGGTACAAAATTAGGATTTGAGCCTGTTTGCACTTCTTTCTGTGGCTGTTTCTGTGTCAGTACTTGTATTTGAATGAGACTAAAAAGAATCAGACTGAAGATGATTTACGTTTCTTATGATTACGAAATTCCACAAAAGACCTAAAAGAAACACTGGTTTGAGACTAGGCTAAGTAGTACTTTAGTGATGCCAAAGAGAACAGTCTCACTCCCTGTATAAAAACAGACTATTGCTGCTGTTTTTATGACTAACAGACTACTTTAAAAATCAGCAAACCTTTAGTAAAGTTCTGTTAGACATGCACCTTTGCACTTACAGTGTTTTTGCTGCTCCTCTTTGCAAGTCATTTGCTAAATTGCTACAGTAGTTTTAGACCTTTTTAAAACATTTATGACACGAATTCACACAATTGTAGAGGAACAAAGGTTGAGTTTTTTCTTATCTGATAAAAGGAGTGGCTTTTTCTAAAAACAAATGAGGCTTCCTTTTTTTTCTGAGATCGCTCAGTCTTTGCAGGTTTTGAATCTTATTTTAAATAACCGGTACAAAGGTAATTTTTTAGTTGATGATGTACAAAGTGATTTACCCCTCAGGTGTCCTGTTAAAGTTGCCACATGTATGTTTCACAAAATTTAAAATCAGAACTTGCTACAGTTCAGTGCTTACTCTGAATTTTGAATGTGTTTTTATGAATCAGTGCTGTCCTGGAAATACAGTATTTTATGTTATAGTGATTCCTGTAATGCTATGTTATATTAAGTAGCACTTCATCATGCTACAGTATTGTTTGGCCTGTTTGTGTTGCTGGCAAACTGATATATTTAATCACACTGACAAATGTAACTACGCAATTACTGCTAAGACTGCGTAATATTTGTGAATGTAAATTAGATTTTATTTTGAAATTTATACATTAGGATGCTTTAATGGAGTTCTATGAGTGTATAGAGGCTTATAAACAGGTCATTTAAGTCAGTTGCTAGGCAACACAATGGCACCATAATGACTGATTTAGATAAGAACCTTGAACGGCCTCAGGTGCACCTGTATGCCAAGTGTGGTTCCTCAGCTCCTGATGCTCAAGGCGGAGTTCATGGACAAAGAAACAAATACACAGACAGACAAAGTGTTTGTGTCATATTGTTAAGGTTAAGGTTCCCTTAAGGTTCCCTGTGGAGACAAAAACTATCAAACAAAAACAAATTTTCCATGTGTGCATTACTTTTATAATGTCAGTGTTTGAACAATTAAAAAAAAAATCTTGTATGTGACTGGGGTGTTGTGTTTTTAATGTGTTCGTTATCATAGTACCGTACAGTATTGACAAGAGATGGATATCAGTTTGAAGGAATATAATTGTGATCAGTTAGACAATTTGGAATCAGTTCTCATCTGGATCTGGTTTTCAGTTTCTTTACTACACAAAGATAATCATCTTTCCATGACTTCAGTGGGCATTACATTGACTTGCATTAATTTCCTTGAGACACTAACCTTAACCACAATTACCATTTCCCTAACCCTGATCCCACCTTAACTCTGAAAATCTTCACCATGAAATCTTATTATTTATGTTAATGGGACTTAATGGGACAAGTCACCACCATGCCACTGTGACTGTCTTTTTCGTCCCACTCAAACACAGTCACCCCACTGCTGTTTTTTATCTGCCTGCAGTGAATATTATTGCATCTGCTGAACAATTACAAGAGTGCAGCAGGACGGTGTGGTTTTGCTTGGATTTCTCAAATATGCCAGACTCATTAAAACATTTTGTTCTCAGCAGGAGGAAATGGAGTGAAAGTTAAGAAACACTAGTGATTTTATACATTTGACCCCACACTGGGTGAGGCCTTACGAGGTGGTTTTTCTGATTTAAATGGGAGGAGAAAACCTTTTTCATTTGGCTAATCTCATTTTGCTGACTAAACATTTGCTCGGTTAGTTAACATAACCTGAAGTAAAGTCAAAGTGAAAAGCCGGACAGAAATGTAAATATAAAAAGCCAATATGTTTACTGTGTTCTGTATCTGAGTGGAATTAAAATCATCTATCCTTTACACTGAACTACGATCAGCAAAATTTCTTTATGCAGGCATGTCTCAAGGGGAGACTACGGGCTTTTTCAAGGGCAAAGGAATGCTGAATTTTGAAAAAGAGGATAATTTAGAAAGAAAACTAAACTTGCTCTTGTTTATATTTATGTAAGAGACAGTAAATCAAGCCTACATAGTTTAGCATACTAAACATCTGCAGCTGTAGAAGATCATTTCATTTTTTGAGTTCCAGCTCTGATCTGCTGGTTTATGAAGCTATAGTATTATCTCAAAGCACAAGTAAGATTTGCATAAGATGTTGGTGCAAAAGACTTTTTCTAATTAGTAATTGATATTAAGATAAGGCTACTTGGAAACTTGCAGACGAGAGCGCAGATTCATGAATCGTTTTAGAGCATGTTTCAGTGGAAAGCACAGTTGATTGCATTTAGATGGCATTCAGCAATTTTTGTTTAAGCCTGGAATTAACGTTGGACTGGAATTTGAATAATCAGCAGAGCTCATTTCACTGATCTGTAGTCTGACAAATACAAATTGTTCTTTCTTTTCAAAAATGATGGGTAGCATGAATTCCAGGCTAAAGAGGAGATGCTGTGGATTTGTATTAATGAGCATGACACGGTGAACTTTGCAGTCTGTAAAGATGCCCTTCGAGCTCAGCGTTATAGTCAGGTAGCCTTTTGTTTTTGGGTGATGACACAAATTTATCTCTGTACATCACCACACTGAATATGATGTAGGCAAGGTTATAATAAGGGCAGGTAGTATTTGTGCAAGGTTTCTGTTCTGGTACTCTTTAAATTAGTAAATATTATTCAGTTTACAAAAATCCACCTAAATAAAATATACATTGCACAGATGGAACCGCAATCTGAAAAGATACTAATTTAGGCTCATTTGTAACTTTGGAGCATAAAACACATAAAACACCACAAAGCATAAAACACCACAAGCTGAGTGTTTATTGAGAGCAGATTGTTTGCTTAAATGTCAAGCACCCTCCGCTCAGCTAGTGCTGCACATGGACAAAATGAACAGCTGCTGACAAAGGCATTAGCTGACACACACAAGCACACGCAAGCAATCAGGGCAGTGATCATGAACAACCCAACTGTAACCACGTGTGTATCATTAACATTGTATCTCCAGAAGTCATAGATGCCCACTCCCTCCAAAAATGCAAACTTTGACCTGTGAGTTTCATTCTGCTCTTCCTGATGACGTTCGATGACAAATGCTTATTTCAAACTACAATAAAAGGAGACAGGATATGTGTGAATGTGAACTATTGATACAAATTCTGACCCTAACATCTGAATGTCATAGCAAAAACTGAGACTCATTAGACCAGGTAATATTTTTTCTAATATTCTGTTGTCTGATTTTGGTGAGCCAATGTGAACTGTAGCTTCACTATCGTGTTCTTAGCTGACAGGAGGGATGTGTGTTCAGAGACATGTATCTGCATGTTGTAATGAGTGGCCATGTACTCTACAGTATGTATTATTGTAGGTCTCTATCTTACAATATAAAATGCCTTGAGGTGACGGCTGTTTTGATGCGGTGCAACATAAATTGAATTAAATTGAACTGAATTGGGGTTAGTGTTAGCAGTCTGGCTTCTTTCACCAACAAAGATTTATTGCCAAGAAAACTGCAGCTCTCTGTTTGTTTGTTTGTTTGCTTGAAATCATGACCTTTAAATCTTAGAAATTGTTGTGTGGGAAAATCTCAGCAAGTATACATAATAAAGTGGCTGGTGAGTATAGATATCAAATGTACTTGTGAAGTTTAACTGGTCCCGAAATAAACTAAAACTCTGATGCCTTCATACTTGGATATAAAACAGTTTCACCCTTTTTTTTAAAGGTGGTCTGAACATCTGTCATAACAGACTGTTCCACCCTACTTACAACTGCTTGTTTTTCAAATTTTAATGACATATAAACAGCTCAGAAAATTATCAGGAGTAGATTATTATGCAGTATTTTTTTTTTTCCCCCAATTTGTGTTTCATGAAATACAGGTAACATCCATGGTCTTGTACTCTAAGTACTAAGATTTTGATTGGGTATTAAAGAAAACAGACAGAGAGCATTACTCCATATAATGGTCTGCTCAGAGACATAAAGCCTGAATTTAAGCCATCACCTTTTCTCTGCATTCTTTGACTGTGTGACATTAGACAGATACAAGTACCTGCTCATTAGCGTGAAGTGCCATAAAAATAAAACAGTATAATTTCGCTCACTAAACTTGAAGCACAGATTTTTTATGCTTGTATTATTAGCCAGCCTCAAAACAATCCCAAAAGACACCAACCTCTCGCCCTGGATGTAATTTTTCAGTCCTAAATTTGAAAATGTTGTAAACAAGCCTTCTTGCACAGACCCATGCATACTTGATGAGTAGCAAGAATCCTTGTGTATAATTACTATGATTGGACAATTGACTTTTGGATTAAAGGTTTTCTCGGGGCTGAATTTCAGTTTTTTCATATTATTATTTTATTTCACAACATGGTGCTAAAGCTGAGATGTTTTGACCTGTAAGAAGGGTTCAAGAATCAGTTGCGTGTCCTCTTACATAAGGGTAGGTTTACAGCTGCAGCAGAGATGCAGTAGACAAACCATGGAGCTCACTATCACTCACATATTTTTCAGGTCAGCACTGCAACACGTTCCACTATGATGACTTTTAACATGAACTCCAGGCCGTGCTTACGTCCAAACCTTTGTCTAGTCAGCATTTAAAGGTCGGTATGCTTGGTAGGATTTAAACTGACAGACCGTGAGTGAAGACTCAAGTTCCGGGGCTTTCACTGGCATCAGGCGTAAGGATTAATGATCTGATCCTGATTCGATCGTTTCCACCACACAAGAGAGCTGTAAGGAGCGCACCCGACTTAGTGCACTGTGTGGGCATGTGTGTGCACATGAATGTATGGGTATATGAGAGAGTGGACTCGCCAGAGCTAACCAAATCAGACAGGTGAGCCATGTGGAAACAGCGTTATCCCGGGGCAAAGTGAGGGGGAAAGAACCTCACTGGGATTTACTGTACAGTCATGCATAACTTGGAGTGGAAAGTTTCTAAGAGATAAAGGTGTCTGGCTGCATGCGAGTCCTCAAAATACAATTGAGCTAGTGTTTTGGTGCTTTAATTTCCACAATAGCAACAAGACTTTATACAGACCAAATATGGGTGAAGATTTTCAGAGACATGCGATTTCTTTTAGCACAGCAACAACACTTCATGTCAAAGCCAGTGAGACCAAATAACCAACCTCTTACTCTCACTCAAGTCCATAAAAAAATCATGTTCTTCATCACCTTAGAAAGGCTTGGTTAATTTTCCAGTTATTTATAATCTATATGGTGACAGAAAACTCATTAGTGTCTTGTCTGTGGAAACTCATCCCATATTGCACAACTGAAGTGACAGAGAGACCACCAACTCCATTCCCTCTAGATGAGATGTATTGATGTCAACACAGTTTGCCTCTCGCTGCTCCTATTGCTTTCATTTTTATTCTTTCAAATAACTGATCCTTCACTGTCACTAAGCTGCTGAATGAATGCTGTGACCAATAAGATGTGGCTGTAATATAGCTAATCACACAATTTTGTGAATGTGGTGAGACTCAGTTTGTCCCTTGGTCTGTCCAGCCAAACAACAGTATCAACAACTATCTGATTGGTGAGCTAAGACACACACACTGTACATTTGTAGTCCCTGGAGAATGAAACCTACATATTTCAGTGCAGCTGTGAGTTTTTGTCCAGTTCTCCCAGGAGAGTTACATGGCTCAAATTATTTTGACAACTACTGGTTGGCTTGCCAAGAAATTTACAGATATTCTCTCCAACATGCAGTCGGCTCTGGTTACAGCCTACGTTTTAATGCTCCTGGTCTGGTACTGCTCTGAGTACAAGTTGATACTTTGTGTATTTTTTAACCCTAATTGCAAACATACAACTTTTCAACTGGATCCCATCACTTCTTAATCGAGGATAATAAATATTCAATGCATTAATCCATTAAACAATAATTTGCCTGAAGTGGATATGCTTATCACACTGTACAGCTGTCACTCTGTCTATTTGCTGTTAGCTGCTATTTTCCCTCAGCTGAAGTACAAGTTTTGGACTTCAGTTTCATTTTTAAATGTACATCTGTGGTATCTGTACTTCTATTTACTTATCTGAACATTAAACCTGCAAGCTACTGGAGTTTCACCATTTGTTATACTGACAACATGTTACCTCATTGTTCAGACCCGCTTCTGCTACAAGTAGCTGTCGAAGCTGAGTAATGCATCATGTTTTGTTTGTAACTTGCTGTTTTTGCATCTTTGGCAGTACATACAACCCTGCACAGACTGGAAGCAATTGCATTTTGCTCAGTGTTTGGCACTTTATCTTGAAGCACTGTCGACGTACGTGTGAATCACCTGTTTTAATCTTTACATCACCAGTTACACACTTTTTTCTCCCTGCTTTTATTTCTCAACTGTAATAGAAATGTGTGCCTCAGCAAGCATAAAAGTGAGGTGGATGCTCACTGATTAAAATTTAAGTACTTTAAATGCAAAGTGATAATTAACACTACTGGAAGTAATGTCCAAATTACTGTCCATAATCAGCATTTCACACTTTATATTGGTTAATCTAAGTAGATCAGTATATAGGACAATTTAAACACACATACATATACCACCCAAGCATTTCAGCACATCACACAGCCCAAATCATCCCAAAAAGGTTTATTGAACATTAAAATGAGTTCACTGTACTCATATGACCTCCACACATACCAAATCGCCCCAGCTGCTGAAAACGGTAATATTCCGGCAGCTGGGGCGCCAAAATACTACCGTAAAATAACTGAAAATAACTGTCCCATAAAAATACAGTTATTTTCAGTAATGAAAATAGAGTTTGTTGCGCTAATTTTACATGGGATTCTGCCTTTTCCAAGTGCTTTTAACATTAAATTAGGAACATTTTAACGTGATCAAACAATGAAATCACCTATAAACAAAGTCAATGAATGTGAATCATAATACGTAAATGTACAGAAATATATAGTTAACAGTTGGTTTGAATAATAATGGATTGCATGCCCTGGGACAGACTGACAGAGGCAAGGCTGCCATATCGCACCATCGGCCCCTCTGGCCATCACCAGTAGGCAAAGAGTCTTGACCACGGACACAACGACCCAGGGCTCGAACCGGCAACCTTCTGATCATAAGGCGAACTCCCAACTGCCAACTCTTGAGCCATGATAAGAATACTTATGTGATGTAACACAAGCTTATAGGAATCATGTTATATACTTTTCCATAGCATTACATTTGAATTCAACAGTTCAATCTTTCAAATCAAGCAATTCCTACCTCTACATTTATTTTTTAAAATATATAATTAGCACAGCGTGGCCGTGCAATGTTTTGTATGTTTTTTTTAGTTTTTATTCCTATTAATTATATTTTCACTTGTTACTTCTGAATTATTGAATCAGACCTAGATGACATGAAATTTTCAGCAAAATTATAATTCAAATACTCCTTTAATTATTGATTATTCTCATTAATGTTCGATCATTTTATATATTTTTCCATAGTATTACATTTGAATTTAACAGATCATTCTCTCACATAACAGACAAATATTTGTGAAATTATGATACATTTCTGAATGTATTTTTACAATCTAAATATGTACAACAAAATATATTTAAAAAACAAGTAAATTGTGTTCTACTATATTTACAGTGATGTTATGTTATTTTACCTTTGACATGTAAAATCACCGTCTACTTATGTAAATTTAATGATATTCTAGAAAGACAGTACAAAACTGTAAAATATACAGTAAGATACTTTGACATTACTATTTTTTGGAACAGTGCATAACCATGTTTTTGATGGGTACTTCATATTAGTAAGGTATACCAACTAAAATATCTGGTGAGTGTATAATCTACAATATTTAATTGTGTATTTGTAAAATAAGTTAAAATATTAATTTTGTCATCAACTCATATGTTTAATTAGCATAATAGGATATAGGATATACTTATGATAATGATTGCTTAGACAATTTTAATAAAGCCCTTTAGTAAAAGGAATATCACTGTTGACCACTGAAGTGTCTTTTATTATTGTATATTATGAAATCATTATAATAACAGTTAGAAGCACACGATTTTTTGTGCTGTTTAATCCAGCCTTTCCATGAGAATGTTTAACTTTCGATTAATTATTCCAAGATACTATGAATTTTTAAAACTGTGTGCTTCAAAACAGAACAGCTTCCAGTAAGAAAATCCGGGGTTAACAGAGAAGCACTCTAATGATAAAGGACTTCGGGCCTCCGGTAGGCAGCAGTCATTAGTTATATCTGTGGCAGGTTTGTCATGCAAGGCTGAAGATTTTAACTGCCAGTGAGACAGTGTGACTTATTCACTGAATGAGCACATCTCAATATTTCAACAAGTTTTGTGGGCCATGAGCTGAGCAATCAGAACTGGCTCAAAATTTATGACGCTTGATAGAAGCAGACACAAAGGTCTCCAACGTTCCTCACTGACTGACTGCACAGTTATATTGTCCCATATTTTTCATGTTCAGTGAAATTGTAAATATATGATAAAATATAACAGTACTAAAAATAATACTCATCTATTCTTTTGCATTCATGACTCAAAAGAATATATATAGGATGCTTTATCACAAAGGGATTAGCCATTAATGTGCTGATATAAACTGCTGGGAGATAGTCATGTACATTTGTGAAGTATTTGCTCTTTCTAATAACATTCATGTTATACTTTAATTCACTGTAGGTCATTAAAGACCCTCAATCATTTGGCCATGATGTCCTGTGCATATTGTTCAAGAGTTGTCTATTATTACTGGACATAATACAAAGATTTGGTTGCTAGGGAAAAAATAGTGATGAGCAAAGCAAGGCTTTGTTATACGCTGGAATATTCAAAGCAGTTGTACCAGAATTGTCAGGGTTTCAAAATAATATAACACCCATCTCCACAGCTATACTTGCTGGACATGATTAGATGATTTTGCTTAATAATGATAAATAAAGTGTTGCCTACTTCTAAACATAGCTACATACTATACCAGACAATTAATAATTATAATCAACAAGTGTTTTGGTGAATTCCCCATGCAAAAAAGCAAGAAAAACTGAGACTGAAGCTGTAATGAACAGTTTGTTTCAGCAAATACTATCCTCTCTTTTTGTGTTAATGTACATGTAATCTTTACATATTTGTCATATGTAAAGATTTTTGTTTTAAGACAGGAATCAATTATGACTTCAAAATTCGGCACACTCGTTGGTAAACATAGGTTTTGCTTTGTTTTCTTTCTTTTCTTTTAACAAAATATAAAGCTGTGAATGTACAACACATTGTTCCTGTCACTAAACTAGTGGTTCATGTGTACTTTGAACAAATGCAGGGGGTGTTGTTTGACCTCTACAGCTCCATCAGCAGTTCCACAGTGGGTGCTGTCAAAAAGTTCCCACAGAGTGTCTTATACTGTGGTTACAGTGGCTGCTGCTCGTGACGTCTGTTGAGCTTTCTGTGAGTTTGTAGTGTCATCAGGTTTGTTCTACACTCTGTCACCCTGCCAAGTAGATATACTAGAGTAACATGTGAACCATCTTCTAGTGTAGAGAAATTTGGGGTTACCCTGAAGTTAACAGGATAAGACGAAATCCTACTTTTTTGTACAGACCTCAGGACACAATGCTGTTTTTAGAAGTCAATAAAAATGATAAAGTTGAAATTCAAAATGAGTTTGGAAAAAGGTGTCCAATAAAACTGAAAGCACAACTCAGCATCAAATCAAAGTGGAATTTTTGAAAGGCACGAGAATTAGGATCAAGTGTGTGTGTTGTGCTTGGCAAGAACTTGCTGTATAAAGATCTATAAAGTGTTGTGAGGGTGGGAGTGAAGCTAAGGTTGTATAAAAATAAAAATACAGAAAAACAGTTGCTAATCCCACTGCAAGTGAATACAAAGTTGACCAAACCAGCTACAGCAGCAGCTGGAAAAAGTTCCAAGTCTACTTTCTTGCATTATTTTAAAATATAACCTGTTTTATATAATTGATGTTGTTCAAATTAATTGCAGTTTAACCAGCTCAGATGAATAAATATGGAACATGATGATCAGTGTACATGAGTAATCACAAAAGAGATTACAGACCATAATTCTGTCCACACACATGTACATGTATGAGCACCGAGTGTAGGAAAGAATAATGAATAACTGAAATAAAAAAAGAATAATGAAAAGTAAATAATAATGATTGCTTTGGAGTTCACCTTGATTGAAGTGGTATAAATTAAGAGGCTTTACTTAATGCTTTTGATTGCTGAATGAAAGATAGACAGAACGCGTTGGACAGAAAGACAATAGACTGGTCAGGTTTGATGCTTGGCTTCAATTAAGAGCAGTTTCATTAACAATATCCTACATGGTTTAGCAGATCTATTGCTCTGTCTGATCAGATTGGAGTATGGGGGTACGGCTTACTTCTGTATGTTTGATGTGAAACATTATTGCAGCTAAAATGCATTATTTGCCATTTTGTACATTAGGTGTAATGTCATTACCTTCTAAATTATTACTTGTCTAAAGCCACTTTAATGTTGTTGCGGTTTTGGGTTTTTTTTTTGGAAAACAAGCATAAATGTTTGATCAACAGCAGAGCAGACATCTGCCACAGTAATATTTAATATACTGTACTCATGCACATATTCCTTAATGCTTGCTTTTATATTGAGTATGAAGTTTACTTGCTGCTTTTGTGAGTTCATAAATGTTTCATGAAGCAAAGTTGTTTGTTTTTTTTGTTTTTTTAAAAAGCATGAAAAAGCCTGAGGTGCCAAATCAAAGAATAGCTTTTGGAGCAGCTTGTGCAGCTGCTGTAACCAGGGGTTAAAGTGGTCTGGAATGATCCAGAACGGTGTTTCAGATAATGAGCAATTAAATCTGATAGGCAGGTTAATGCAAATTACTGTTGAATGAATTCATTTTTCATGTGCTGTACCCCGGCGCTGCTTCCAGTAATGGCATGGAGATACCTGTTCATGAATAAAAAAAATAACGTCATCCCATTACCTGCTTATACCTTTAATGCATCAGTTTTCCTCCTCATCCCTGTGATGCGTTCATGATGCTGACGTAAAGTTGTGGTTACTGTATTTTAGCATCTAGCAAGTGATACAGAAGAGGAGAGAGCTTGTTTTAGGTTGCAGGTCATTGAAAAACAAAACTTTTAAAGGCAGCTCAACAAATATCGCCAAACACACGAATCGTTTCTGCACAGTTTATCACAAAATGTGTCTTTTAGCTAATGTACAGCTGCTGTTTTCCACAGGGAGAGAGAGAAAAAACAAAACAATGTGTGGCATTAAGAGCTGGAGAAAGATGTAAAAAAAAAAAGAGAGAGAGAGAGAGAGAGAGAGAGAAGAAGATGAGATTATTTTCAAAGGTCAGCACTGCTCAAGAAGTGACATTTGCTAAACTGGAAATTTAAATCTTACTGTCCTGATTCTTTTCAAATCAGATATGGGATCTATAAATGATGTATTTCTGAATCATATGTTACTGAAACATCTTGCAGGCCAAATAGAGGTATGCTTATTTTATGTGATTCAAGCTTTGAATGAAAATACTGTAGGTCTACTAATCACAGTGGTGCAGGAGTGCATGTTAAATTGGTTATTTTGGTTAACATTAGGTTACATCAAGGGCAGCAGATATCCATTTAAAGTCATGATATTGATTAGATTCACTGCCCAAATACTTTTATAACAGCTTCATAGTGTATAGGGGTTGGGAAATAGCTTGTAAAACAAATGCTTGTATCTTGTTGAATTCAGTTGGCTAAATCCACTGCAGTGACTATCAGTGTAGCAGCAAAGATCAGCTGATTACAGCTTCATGATACAGGCTATTATAGGACTTATTTCATTATGACACCTGATCTTAGGGTTCCCCCACACCTGCTAAAATCCCTCTTATGGTAATTTAGCCATTACTCCAGTGCCTGCTAAATATTTAAGTCTTATTTTGATAGAAAAACAAAGGGCCCATTGTTGTTTATGTTAATGAAAATACAAAGAATTTTACATCTCATATAATTTATATGTAGTTTTTGCCTCACAGTTCACAACTGTAATGGTTTGGTTAACATAGCATGCAAGCACAGAGTCATATTTAGCTACTCAGGAGCCAAACTTTTCCCTCTGGAGCTGGTGGAGACCAAAAGCAAAGCAAAAATTAAGAGTGAATATGTGTATATATTGACTGGGTTATGTTTACAGATGACTCCAAGCCTTTACCACAGTTTAAAATGCAATGTAGGGAGAGAAGATGGAAAAATATTTTCAATAATCCTTGAATGGTAACTACGCTGCAAGTTGTTCTGCATTCACTCAGCAGGCTTTATGGATTTGATACTGCATATACAGTATAACTTAGTGCAGCATTGCATATAGAAAGTAGATGCCTGTTCTCAGATTTTCTTCTGTTTATATGATTCTCCAATGTGTGTGTGCGTGTGTGTGTGTGTGTGTGTGTGTGTGTGTGTGTGTGTGTGTGTGTGTGTGTGTGTGTGTGTGTGTGTTGTTTACACCACACCCTACAGGAAATTAACTGACTGCTGATCTGTGGACATCGTGGAAAGAAATAGATGACATCTTATTAAAAATGTGTGCAGTGCTGCAGGACGTGGATTCAAATATAAAGGAGACTAAGAGTTTTTCTTTGCCATCATCTCTTTTTGTTTTGAAATTTTGCAGGGAAAAGGCTTTTTATTTATGTGTTAATGTTTTTGTGTACTAAGTGAATGTCCTGATCTCATGTGCTCTGATTACCTACTAGAGCAGGAGTGAGCTATTCAGGGAGAGATGAGCTCAGCAGCCTCACAACACTGCTGAGAGTTGGTTTCTCTAGTCAAATACTCCCTTTTCTATTTTTTTATCACATGCAACAATAAAACCATCATTCACATAATGGTTTTATTGTCCACAGCAAAACCCACAAAATCTTCAGTAACAGGAGCTGATACAGCCTTTTAATGCCCAGTAAAGGCAGCTTTGCAACACCTACAGTCCTATTGAATTTATGGTAAATACTTATATTGATGGAAAAACATCCTCTATGATGCTTTTTATCTTTTAACTCGATCACAGACCTTCTGCAATACACATTGTAAATTAGTCCTTTGGGAGCCACAAACATTTGTGAAACCAGCCAATTAGTCTTTAGTCTTAGAGATTTTTTTTTTAGGAAATTAAACAGTTTGTGGTTTTTGTTTTAAGAAAAATCTACAGCTGTGTGTTATTGACAATATGGGACTGTATAATACATCTCACCAGTAACAGTGTAATTCCCCTAGAATTAAATTGAATTTGATTGTATTAAATCTGAAATTACAATATCATTACATTTATCTACAAATGTTTACTGGTAGATATATTAGAATATGATTTAACATAGGATAAATTATTTAAGTAGTGTATTTTAGTGTAAAACAAATACAATTTATTCTGTTAATACGCAGTATTTTAGGCAGACAGGGCATATTATGGAGTGACTAAACCTTCTAACTTGTCAGGATAAGTTTAATTTTTTTATTATAAAATGGAAAGACAGAACAGTCCTTATCACATTTGTATATATATTAAGAGAATGTAACTGAATAGTCAACAATCCATCATGCAAACCACAAGAATGCATAATTGCAATACAATTTACAAGACAGAACAAATATTATTATTATTTCTTCTTCGCTATAAAAACTTGAATCTCTAATCCCCTTTTCTAGTGAATCTATCAGTAAGCATTTGTAGGAAAGTTTAATTACATTGTAATTGCAGATAAAATACACTTTAAGTCAAATTACAACCTTAGTTGTATTATAAAGTCCCACCACATTTTCAAATAAAAGTGGGGAAAGAAGCAAACACGGATGTTGCTAAAGAGCATCTAGCCTGTCATACACAATATAGTATGTTTTTTATCTGCCTTTTATTTGGGGGTTTTTTGTTGTTGCTTTGTTTTTTTTATTTTGCCAGTAAAAGCATGCAATTAGCACTTCAGTGAAGCAGCCTTAAAATATCCTTTTTATGTGCTTTGTATTGTCTACCTTTGTGAGACCGAAGAGATCATTTTATAAAGGTAACAATGTTTTTGTGATTCTGCTGAGAATGACTTTGTGAATGCTTGCAAAAATCTTCAGTGAAGAGTGATAATAGCAGCTGAAAGCTTCCCTCTTTTTCCCACGGAAACCTCAAAGCTGCCCCGGGCCTGAACCTGTATGCCTCTGTCAGCTGGAAAAATATTTAGGGCAGTTAACCTTGTGCACTATAGGAGACAGACGCTTAAGAGAATTTTAATGTTCGTGCCCTCAACTGAGATGTTTTACCCCAAACATGCACTGCTATTATGAATATGAGAATTTATGCTATAAACATTCAAGATATTATAAAACGACTCTCTGCAGTATAGCAGAGCTGAGCTTTACTTTTTTTAAATTTCCTTTGGCCTTTAACACCAGAGGATTCTCTGTGGCACATTTTGTTCTGTGAAGATGAAAAGCCTCTCACCGGACAAACAGTGATAACCCCAGTGACTAGTTGTTTTATTCAGCTTCTTATTAATTACATGCTAAACAACCCAGAGCGGCAGCGTCCTAATAAATACATTTTCAGATGAGCTCTGCTGCAGTGACTCAGACTGTGTTTTCACCAAGTGTGATCGTTTTAAACTTAAATCTATCATGAACGCAATGCGTCTGATTTGTGGTAAACTCGTCGTTCTCTGGAAACTGTAAGGCGATCGAAAGAGGCAGTTATGTAACAGCTGGTTATGGTCGCCACAGAGGTGAATGTGGGCTGCTTCTTCTTCTTCCCACACTTCTCTTCCACCTGATTATTTGGCCACCATGCTGACTTAAAGCTTGTTGTATGGTGACTTGATGGCTATCACACCCACACTGCTGTCAGATGAAAGCTTTGTCCTGTGTTATCAAACTGGGAAAACCTCTGAGAAATCACAAAAAAAATCAACCTAATTGCAATAAAATTGCCTACAACAGCAATTAGCATTTTGCAGCCAGATTTTGACACTTTAAAGGCCAAAATGAGACTGATGCAATCTGTGAAACACAAATGTGGACGACTGTGAGATTATGTTAACATCATCCTTAAAAGAAATCTGGAAAAAAGGATGTTCCATGGTGAACCAAACTTAACCTTTAAATTCCAGGGATTAGAAAGGGGAACGGCTCCTTAAAAAGATCAAAGGGTGATTAAAAATGAATTTCTTGCTGTCTATATATGGTGGAGTAATTGAACAAACCTCAACCTGCATCATTTCTTTTCAAAAGCAAAATAGAGCAGATACATGGTTAAAAATACTGGCATTAATGAAGATGCAAATGCCGGTTTTCTGTGTTTTGATGCAGCACTCAGAAGCAGCTGTTCCGATAAACAGTTTAAAGTTTTAAACCCCTTTGGAGATGGTCGTCGACCAATCACCAGGGATTAAGGGTGAGACAACTGTGAGCTGTTCAGGTGACTGATAGTTGGTGTCGTAAGCCACCACCTGTGTTCAATGATGTGCTGGGAGTGGACAAAGATGGCGTCCTTTACTGCCCTTTCAAACATTCTGCCTTCTCAATCCAAAATGTGAACATTGGCACCCTCGAAAGAGTGACCTTTGCCCTTTAGGTGCATTTCTACCGCTGACTCGTAGCCTCTTGAGGCAGCTCTTCTATGTTGTGCTCTGCATTCGTGGCGTGGCTATTTTGTTAATCCCACATAGGAGTCCAAGAATTTCTCTCTGCACCAGACATGAGAACTTGAACATCCACACTTTCCTTCATGGTTTTTATAGAAATTACCATTTTCTGTCTTTTAAAATTACAGTGCCGGTTCAGAGAGAGTGACACAGGAGAACCCAGAAACATACACCTGCTAAGTTTGAAGAAGATCAGTTGAACAATTAACAAGACAGATTTCTCAAATTATTATTACCACACACTTATTAATTTTAACTAGTTTCCTATTTTACTTCAGTGTTGTGTTTTTCATGGGTAGTGCAGTGGTGCTGTGATTAGCTTATAAGAAGGTTTAAATATGCTGGCCTGCTATCTGCATGTTGACCTGGCCAAGTTGCATCCTGACTCTTGACCAATGACCATGAATTGAAAAGACAATTAAGAAGATGGATGATATGATGGTTAGCACCTTTGCCTCAAAGCAAGAAGGTCCTGGGTTCAAATCCACCGTGTGGCTGGGGTCTGTCTGTTGTTCCCACTGGGTTCTCTGGCTTCCTCCCACAGTTCAGTTATTGAGGTTAATTAGTGATTCTGAATTGCCAATAGATGTGAGTGTGAGACTGGGAGCCTATCCAGGTTTTACCTTGCTTCTTGTCCTGTGGTAGATGGGATAAGCTCCAGGCCCCCATAACCCTGATAAGTATAAGTGGAAGAAGATGGATGGAGAAGCCATTAAAGATCAAATCTCTTTAAACTGTGCTTTTGGTTTCTTTCCCTGTCCAACATTTCTGTATATTTTAATATCTTCCCTGCTTTTCTCGTATTTGTGATGGATACTGTCTGGTTCTATTGGAGACTAATGTTCTTATCCTGGTATTTCACCTTTTGCTCTCTGCTGGTCAGAACACCAGTCAAGATAAACAAATCCTCCCACTACAGATTATGAGTTCCTGTCTATCAGACTTTGCTTTGATTCTCCCATGTGGGTTTGTGCAAAACAGAATGACAGGTCACCAAAACTTTCCAATTAATGAGATAGCTCTCAGTCAGTGTGGCTTTGTGTTTACAGCTCTGGGTTTGGTTTGTAGACACTCTGAACTCTGGACAAGCTGCAACTGAAAGAAAACAACAGATCCTTTCTGCTGTCTCACTCAAGAGAATAGAAATACAGCTGTAAGGATCACCTCAGACGAGTGAATGTATCTGTTTATGTGTGCAAACTGTGCAGTGTTTGATTTACAAGTCAAACAGCTACTTTAATTCACTCTGAAAACTTTTGTCAGTCCTTTAATAATATTGCAACGACAAGGAGGTCACATATCCAGCAACAAATGCGTGAGCCAAATATGCATCAAGCAATGTGCGTCAACACACAAAAATACCAATGCATCCATGGATATCAACACAGACGTCACTCAAAATTGACTTTACACCCAAATACAGTCAGCACTGGCAAAAAAAAAACAGCCCGTAAAAGGTTGTGTGCCCATAAAAAGAAATCAAATCCCGGATTGATTTGTCTCGCAAAGACAAAAATGGGAATTACAAACAAAAAGACATTCCCCGTGACAAATCGATGAATCCGCTGTCATAATTACAACAAGGATCAAAGAAATAAAGGCTCTAAAAACGGCTGAAAATGGGTTCAAACAAACATAATAAGAACACCGCTGGAGCTGCTTCGGGCTGGAATTTACTCTCTTATTACTTGTACTTCAAGATATTGGAAAATGTCCTCAGGCTGTTGGAAAGCTCAGTTAAACAATCTCAAATGTATCAAGTACTGATGATAAGGAGCAACTATCTCTGAGAGTAAAGTGCGAGTAATGAAAACTTGAGTGCCTTTGCCACAGCTTCACCAATTACCATAACAATGACTAAAATAACAATGAACAAGCACAAATTCTGCAATTAAGTGCTTTACATTAGGTAAGTTCTAAGTTGTGTATTTTTCTTCATGTTTTCCTGTACTTTTCTTGTCCAGTTTGAGCACCAAAAAAACAGCCCTCCTGTTTTTCCCCACGTTTAGCTAATGTGTGGCCCTCCGTCCTGTGTGCATTTATTCTGTGCCACATCATCTTTGTACCGTGCGTCGAGTGTTCCAGCATGCTCTCTCCTTTTTCACTTGACCCTGTTTTTATTCTCCTAGTTTCTGCCTGCTCCCTTTGGTTCAATTTGCCTTGCTTGACTGAACACCAGTGTACTGAACCCATTTTCTTTCTACCAGTAAAGTCGTCACTTTTGAACTTTTACTTGGTCTGTGTTTGTGCATTCAAGTCCCATGGTTTATGAATGTTATTATGAGTGAGTGACTTCATATCAGATTTCTGAATGGCATGGCTCTCACAGTTTCATAGGTAATATCTCAAGGACCTAAAAAATTAAGTTGACGTTTATATATATTTTTCCTTCCTTTTATTGAAATGCACACATACATAAGGCAACAGTAACTCAAACAGCCACTCATTACAAACAGGGTATGCAAAAAAGGATAACACACAATGTCACAAAGCTCAGATCATCTCAAACTGGTTTCTTGAACATGACAATGAGTTCACTCTACTCAAAATACCTCCACAGGCACCAGATCGCAATCTGATAGAGTATCTTTGGGATGTGGTGGAACAGGAGAATCACATCATGAATTATCGTCACCAAATGTCTTTAGCACCTTAACTGATTCAGAACCACTGTCTTTACTGGAAGAGAAAATATATATAAAATCACAATTATGAAAACAAAGGAAATTGACTACAAAACCAACTCAAAATTTAGTTTTTTGAGGAGTTTTTTGTGGTTCTAATTAGGAATTAGATGCAGGATAAAAGTCGACATCGAGCTTTTAAAAAGGCTGTTTCTAGGGAGTTCACGGTGTCCAGTGTAAGGCTGTGGAAAATAAATCTTTATGCCGCTAACTGACAAAGACATAGACCATGGTATGCCATAGACCATAGGTGTCAAACTCTGGCCCGCGGGCCAAATTTGGCCCGCAGCCTAATTACATTTGGCCCGCGAAGCCATACCAAATTACTATTAGAGCTGGCCTACTGGTATTATACAGCTAATATATATATTGTTTAGTATTAAGCTTTGCTTGTTCCATATTCAGTTTTTCAGCAAAACGTGTTTGAGTCCATAAGAAAAGATTCATTCTTATATCTGGAGGAATAAATATATTTCAGTAAATATTAACGTTAGCCCGCGACTTTGTTCTAGTTTTGAATTTTGGCCCACTGTGTATTTGAGTTTAACACCCCTGCCATAGACCAAAGTAAGTAATAAATACAATATTCGATAATAATAAATCATGTGGGCAGTTTTTGTTTTGGGGTTTTTTTTGTTATCGCCGTCCCCGTTTTTGTTTGTTTGTTTGTTTTTAAAGCTGCCAGTTTTTCACTATTTACAGTGAAATTACACACGATAAAAATTATTGCTGAAACTGCACTTTTCTTTCTTAGTCGTGTGACGGATTCTATTTAAGTTCTTTACACTTCAAGTAAGGAGAATAATTTGGAGTTGTTTTCTTCATGGGGTGTTGGGTTTACTCTTTACTTAAGCTTTCCTTTCCACTTAATGAATGAAGCTGGGCTGTATGTGAACTATGATGTAAAATAAGTTTGACTCCCGTGCTTCTTTGTAGTCATTTTACTACATGATCTGCTGCATTAGCTGGTTATGCTTATGTTATCACTCCTCTTCTTTCTTTGTGATCATTTATTAGGTAACACTTTGAACATATATGAAGTTATAAAACACCTCTTATCACTGTGCCAGTTTCCCACTGCAAGACTGGCTGGCATTTTTCAATCTTGAATTGCTCCCACAGTTACCAGCAAGAGCAGAGCTGCTGGTGTGAAAACACCTGAAGGCTCAGGCAATCTGAATGACTGAATGCGGCTGTCATACAGGATCCACGTGTAACCACCCATATGGAAAAGATATATATAAATCTTATAAAGTTTGTATCTGTCTTGTGTGAAACTTGTATGAAAAGCATATAAGTGTGAAAACAGATATAAGATCCCTTGAAAAATTATATAATGAAACTTGTATGTTTTGGATACTTACTAAAACAATGTATGAAAGTAATGCGAAAGTGGCCACTTTCATGAGTAATCACATATAAGTTTTTGCTATTTCTTTTCCGTATGGGCAGGGTTATTACTGCTCTCATTCATTCCTTTGTGAAAATTAAGTCCTTGAAAACTTTGGAGACATGTTGTAGCTAGAGGACGTAAAAATAGAACCTAGCCTCCAAATTGAATGTAGTTAGTTTAGAGCCGGTCTCATTCCAGTCGAGTCTTCTTTTTCATGGCTCTGAAGCTCGTTCCTCCTTCCTCCACATGAGGACAATGATTTGCATTTTAAGATTTGTTTCTTCACGATTCACGAGCCTGCAGACTGTCAGCGACTTTGCAAAGATGATGACTTTTAGCAACACAAGCTAATTGGGTGGAGAGGCAGTCGTTTTTGGAAGTATTCCTCAAGCTCCTACATTTTCTCCATATTTTGTTTTTTGTTTTGTTTTTTAACTTACATAATGTCTAAGATTGTTGCAACTGGTTGCCATACTAATTTGGCAGATGGCGATGTGTCAGCTGCTCATTGTTTTTCTTTTAGTAAGTGTGTATTGCAGTTCCAGAAGCAAGAAAAGTGTGATACTTACTTTTTCTGCTGCAACCATTTTTTTTGTTTGTTTGTTTGTTTTTTGTGATATATTATGAAGAAAGAATTTGCATTGGAAAGGGATGAACGGTGGTAAACTTTTTCCTTGAACACTTGTGAAACAGAAAGCTGCCTGTTTTAAATTCATTTCTGTCCTCCCTCTATCTCTGCTTCCATTACTTGAATTGCCAGATAGGATATAGGAACACTTTTCCCAGAGATGTGTTGCTTGTAAGACAAGCCTCTGTGCAGGAGGGTAAATGTGAAAGTAAAGTGATTCACAGTGGGGGTTCGTGTATCCCAGGCACGCTTCATTGCACAGTACAAGCCATCCTGTACATCATTTTTCATGGAAAGTAATCAGGAAAATGACGATATGGTTACAGC
Organism: Simochromis diagramma; assembly: GCF_900408965.1. Taxonomy (NCBI): domain Eukaryota; kingdom Metazoa; phylum Chordata; class Actinopteri; order Cichliformes; family Cichlidae; genus Simochromis; species Simochromis diagramma. The sequence goes on from NW_024387030.1 coordinate 11,246,274, forward strand.
TCATGCATTTCTTGGTTTCTCAGTTACCGGGACATTTATGTTTAGTCGTTAACTTTTGACTGTACTTCTTTAGTAGCAACCAAAACCACATTTCCACTAGATAAACAAAATTATATTTTCTGTCCAATATGTGTGATACTGCATGGAGTTATCAGTCTTGGTGCATATTTGTGTGCTTTTTCTTCTCCACGGTATTTGCAGTAGAGATATTATTGTGAGCAAACTATAACTTACTAAAAGTAATAAGACACATGCTGCACTAAAGCCTTGGGCCACTCCTCATTTCTTTATATTTTCTGAGGAAAATGGGAAATAGGTGGAGCAATTTATCAAAAAATGTGGAACTATAAAATGAAAATGTATAAGGCAATAACATAGACTGTGCATTTATAACCAGCTTGAAAATCAATATTTGGTATGACCACATTTATTCTTCAAAAAACTCTGAACTTTCTTGTAACTTCCTTAAACAATCTTCAGGAATAGTTCTTCAGGCATCATAAAGGACATTCAGAGCTCTTCTCTGGATGTTGGATGCCTTTTTTCTGTTCTCTGTTAAAATGATCTCACACTGCTTTAGTCATGTTAAGGTCCAGGCTCTGGGGAGGCCAGTCAATGACTGATAGTGTTCCACTGCGTGTTTTTCTATGGAAATGTGTTTGGGATCATTCTGGAAAATTAAACTGCTGCATTCAAATGCTTTCCAGATGGCATTGCATGGTGGTTCAAAATCTGACTGCACATTCCAGAAATTTTGACAGGATCCCTTAAACCAGCAGTCCCCAACCCCAGGCCACGGACTGGTACTGGTCCGTGAGTCGTTTGGTACCGGCCCGCAAGAGTTGAGGCTCTGGTGGGGAATTTATGATTTTCAGGGTTTTTATCGTTAACTCGGTTTCCCTGGGTCTTTTCCCGTGTTGTAGTTGTGTGTCTTATTTTGAAAGAAATATTTACACGTTACCATAGTGACCACAGAGCATTAAGGGGCAGACAGGAGGATGTTACTCTCAATGTTGTTGGCACATTTCAGGAGGACGCTGCTAATAAGGTTACACAGTTGCACAGTGAATTTGCATTTATTATTATATTTACAAAATACCACAGTTTTTGTCTTGGTCGTATCATTTTATTTTGGTGTATTTATCCGTGACACCTTAAAGGCCGGTCAGTGGAAATATTGTTGGACATTAAACCGGTGTGTGGTGCAAAAAAGGTTGGGGACCGTTGCCTTAAACCACTTGTTGAATTGCAGCCCCAAACCATGACAGAGCCGCTGCCATGTTTTACAGATGGCTGTAAACACTCACTGTTGTCTCTTCTGGCCTCTTCTCTACATACTGATGACAATTTGAACCAAAGACGTCAAATTTGAATTCATCACAGCACAAGTCCTGTAGCCACTGTTTTTCAGTCTGGTTTCCAGGTCCCGTGTGCTGGATTTTTTTTTCCTGTTTCTTAAAAATATGGCTTTCAGAGAGCTTTTTATGCCCATTACACCTTCTTTTGTCTTCCACATGTCCAGTTCAAGAATAGACTGCACATTATGCCAAGATATGCCATGTTTTGGGCTAACAGCTCTCTGGGAATCACTTTGTTATTGTCCTAATACTATTTTTTGCCTGTTAAACTGCATTTTTCATAGACTTAACCAAGGAAATGGAACCATATTGTGTTTTTGTGACAGGCTGCTAGTGCCTAAACATACAATTTAAAATTAATTCTTGGAGCCCTTATGTGTAGAAACATCACTGCCTAATTCTATGAGTTAAGTGCCTTTTTTACACTTGAATTATTCTTAAGTCAATGCTGACAGTCCTCTGAAAATAGTCAGGAACACAGACTGAAAGCAGCCAATTTCCAACGAGAATCTTTGAAAGACCTCCAAAAGGCCCGAGATGTATTGCTCAAGAACACTGAAATGTCAGCACTGTCTTGGCTCCTTGGAAGCAAAACATAAAGAAATGAGGGGCTCAAGACTTTTGCACATTACTGTAAACTTAATACTGCATATTTTTGACTGTGTCACAAATTCTGTAACATTTTTACGAAGCACGCAGACTTTCAGCCTACACAAACACAGCCGTGTATTTGCAAATTTAATTTGTCAGCAAATTGATTTTTGAACACTGACATGTTATAGCCTCCATTTGTGATTTGTATGTTACCCATGCACACAAGCAGCTTCTGTGAAATAGGCTCCTTTAGACACAGCACCTTACCAAGCTGATGTGATGTGTGTGTTTTTTCTCAAGGTCACCCACATCTAAGTACTCTATTACTCTAGCTAATAAAAGTAGTAACCCTGGTTCTTCTCCATTTTGCGCTGTGCTGCGTCCAGATCTCACTTATGCTTGTGGTCGCCAACAGCAAAACATGTGTTGGTCACGGTCATTCACTCATGAAAATTGTACTGTCACCTAGTTTCAGGAAATTACCCTTCAAAGTAAATCTAGTTTCACTTAATTCACCTCGTTGCCTTAGTTTGATTAACATTTAATGTGGTCAAATTGTGCTGTTTTTTTGTTTGCTTTAGGCCTTGCTTTGACCTGCGGTGCTCTCTGAATCATGGCAAGCTTTGTCTTTTTCTAGGTCATCCTGTGCGTGTGTGCGTGTGTGTGTGTGTGTGCGTGTGTGTGTGTTTTAAAACTATCAAAGCTTTCTTCTTGTTAACACCTGCTCTATTTTCTGTACTCGAACATCTTATTAGCATTGATGCAGATGACACTCAAAGTTTCGCTTGCATTTGTAATTACTCATTAAAAACTACACTGACAGTGATTTATAGTATTTTAGTACAAGTGGGTTCTTCTTTCCAAGTCACATAAAAAAGTAGAACAAGGGGGGAAAGGAAGATGCTGAAAGAAGGAGAAAAAGACTGACAGAAAAAGGAGACCAGTGTTAATGAGATTGTCTGGGACAGGAAAGCAATTTGAGATGTTTGCCTTGCAGACTGCGATCAGCTGTCATGATTAATGGTCTGAATTTGTTTTTTCTGCCACTTCATTGCGCTGATCACCTCTTCTTTCTTTCTACATTTCAAATAAATAAGAGTCATTGCTGTAGCACTGATACACATTCGATGCACACAACCAATACAGAGACTGCAGGAGAACCGTAACGTAAAAGCAACCAGAGAAAATTCAGAAACACTGTACAACCCTCCTGTACTTGATTTTCAAAAAAACATATTTTCATTGCTGTGTACTTTCATTTCACATTTGACATCAAAACTACTTAGTTGGGGCTAGGAACAGATTGTGATTTGGATTAAAATACACCCCTTCACACCGTTTACAGCGATGTGCAGACTTACGGGTCAGTTAAAATGTGAAACCAATTTGAAACTGGGGCACCAAAAGACCCCTTGAGCGTATCTCAGAAACCAACTACATGAAGACAAGTTCATATTTCTCATTTTATACTATTTGTAAACCTTTTATAAACCACATCTTTTTCTTAAATTGCATGTTTTCATACTTAAACTTGCTATTTTGAGTAGAAAGTGCATCCACACTTACAAGCATGGCTACCTGAAGTGCTCTATGAGGACAGTGGTGGATTTTTTTTTCCTTATCTTGGTGCATAGCAAAAAGTGTTTGAATGAATGTTTCATTCTAAAGAGCTCACTTTTAAAGTTTGAACTGGAACAGGATGCCACCGTTGCAACAAGTCAGTTTGGGAAATTTCTTCCCTCCTAGATATTCCAAAAACAACTGTAACCACAGCAGCTCTTCATCTATGTTAAACTCTCATCTATGGAAGCAGCTGTGTGGTAAGAGTCACACCAAGATACAGAAACTAGCATGAAATCTCAGTGAAACATTGCAAACACAATTTCAGGTAAGTTCATAACACACCATGTTCAATTTAAGGCAACATTTCTGTTGTACAATTCACATACTACCAAAAGAAAGTGCATGGCGTGAGCAGAACTGTGTGTTACGGGAAAGTGTACTAAAGGCCTGCATGTCTTCTGTCTTCCATATGGTGGTTTATGTTAGAAACTATTATATGCACGTCCAGAACGTTAAACCAGCGGTCTCCAACCTTTTTTGCGCCACGGACCGGTTTATGCCCGACAATATTTTCACGGACCGGCCTTTAAGGTGTCGCGGATAAATACAACAAAATAAAACTAGTACCTGATACCAAAAAAAGAAGATTTATTCATAACACACATGAAAAGACCCAGGAAAACCGAGTTAACAATAAAAATGATAACAAAATAACGCTGAAAACCGATAAAAACCCTGAAAACCATACATTTCACACCTGAGCCTCTACTCTCGCGGCCCGGTACCAAACGACTCACGGACCGGTACCGGTCCGAGGCCCGGGGGTTGGGGACCGCTGCGTTAAACTACTTCACTAGTTAGAAGTACTAAAGATGTATTATTCTCATAAAAATAAACCCATCTATATACTACATCTATGTACTACACTGCACTGCAGCAAAGCCAGTCACAGTAACGCTGCATCAGTTTTCTCCGTCTCTTCCCTCACTACGGCTCCCAGTTGTCGTTTTTGTCAGACCGAAGAAAAGACCTTTGTTATTTTTCTCATCATGAGGGATTTTTACTCTTTTAATCTGACAGTGGATTACAGCTGTAAATGGAGCTCGCCTACACAGACTGTCAAGAAAAAGCAGAGACACACAGAGAGCAGCTACAGTCAAGCGCCAAGCTGGATGCATGTTATATTTTAGGATTCGTTCAAAAGCAAATGATAAAAAAGGTCAGCGGAAGTCCACATTAATATGTCTATTGAAGGTTGATCTTTCTATTGCAGTTTAAAAACAAATAAGTAAAAAGTAACTCCATCTTTTTTTCGATGCAGTATTTCACTTAGTGAGCAGGGTGTTGAGTCTAGAGGACCCGCTGTACATGAACAGTCAGTGATTTTCAGAGGGCAGGCAGAAAGAGAGAGCAAGAAGCAGAGTGTGACGGAAAACAATAAAGGAAACGTGATTACCGGCACCTATCATTGGCTTGTTTGTCAAGACAAACAACATTCATGGCCCCTCCAACATTCTTCACCTCACCACTGATGATGAAAGCCAGAACCCTGTTGTCTCCCTTTACCTCTTTTCTTGATACTCATATGCACACACACACACAATATCATCTAAAATATATCTTCTTTTTCTCACTTCTTCTTCTGATACTACTTCTTTCACCAGTACATTTGATCTCTCGAGGGCCTTTGACACGCAACTGTGGAAGAAGCGAGAGAGGAAACTACCTGAAGTTCAGTTCCAGGTTACAGTAAAAGCAAAGAAGGTGAGTCATTCCTCGTGTCTTGCCTCCGGGTTTCACCCTGACTCTGCAAAGAGGGAAGTTTGAGGAAGAGATTTGTTCATACCATGGCTTCTGCTGATGGGTTATTCATGGGAATCTTATTCAAGTTGAGCTGTTGACTTGCAAGCAACTCATGATTCTGTGTCAACCTCTCAGAGCAAATGATGGTGCAAGTCAGCAGTTTCTTTCCTGAGCAGAGCTCCCAATTGAGAAGAACGCAAATCAAAAAGTTAGTTTTTATACAGCGATAACTGGTAACTTCTTTACCACAAAGTCAGGAAGCTTTTCTGCCATTATCATTCAATTTCCTTCAGTGTCCAGTGTTGTGTGGTCAATTTACAGAAAGGAAACTAGAGACGATGAACAAAAAACACAGATTTTAATCAGTTCAGTAAAACAGGTCTACACATGCTTTTTAAAAAAAAAAAATAATATTAAAATATATCAATAATGATTAAAAAATAATAATTTTTACAAATCACAGTTGAAATAAAAGGATTGAGCAATGTGTAACTTGGTTAACTGTCCATATCTATAAGGCAATAAAAAAAATATTTTAAAAAATAGGTGCTGTATGAGCAAAACAGCTAGGTTAATTTAGTACGTTCATCTGAAAGTGACTTCTCAGAAAAGTTTCCTGTTTTATTAAACAGGAACGTTGAAGTTAGCAGAAATTGCTTCCTCTCCTTTGTCGAGACTTTAATACAAACATGCAAAAGGAGCAATAAGAAAACTTGTCTCTTAAAATGACAAATCACAGTGGATTCTTTTACTTGCTAATGTCAGCTCTGTTTCCACAAACACGTAGACTTTTACTGATTTTCCGTCAGTCTCAATCAATCAATCTCCCATCAAAGACCAGAGTTTTATCTACAACATGCAACAGGACATGGACATGAAATAGAAAGTTGCACATTCCAAAGGATTCAGATGCAAGCAGAGTTATTCCTGGTTCCAGAGACAACAGGCAACCTTCGTTCCAAGATGGCAGTAATTTAAAGGACAGCGCAAACAGGCAATGAGAAGCATATAATACATAACTCATATGGGGAGAGCGATCACTTTCGCTTTGGTTTTTAATCGATGTCTATTTTTATATTTCTCTGGACAAACACTGCTTCCCTGCTGGCTCTGACAGAACACCACTGTGTAACCACCTTGCAGAGCGACACTCCTATAAATTAATCTGATGGCAGTTTAGTGTTGTCACATCTGTCGTCAAGCCATCTTATGACTCTACTGTAAAAGTCGAAATGGTGCTCTGGAATCAGTTTGCAGAAAAAGAAAAAAAAACACCAAAGATCCTCAATAGATAAGCCTCCTTCTCCATGCTGACCATCACTTCTATTGACCTCAGCAGGAAAAAAAACCTCAATACCACCATGTTGGGGGACTGAAAAAGTAATTTTATTATTCTACTAAAAAGTTCAGTTCAGATTTCTAATTATATGTTAAGATATTAATATTTGGGGGTCCCTCTATTGATTAATTATTGCCATGCAAAATCTTACATTGTGTGATGTTAAAAACAGTGTGGTGCAAGTTTACTCGTCAGAGGATCCAGGTCAAAGTTGAAATTCTTAGTTTACAGTTTAATATTTTAAACAAAGTTCACTGTCCTAAAGATGAACCAGCTTATGTTCATTTCTTCAGTTTGGTTGTATATTTTTTATGGCCTGATCTGAGCTGTTACTGACAGACTTACTGGTTGTTATTTTTGCAACATGGGTCATTGGTATCAGTCTGTGGCAGACAATAACTGGTGTTGAAGAGCATGTGGAAGTTTGTTCGCCTCATGAGTGTCCCATCTGAGATACTTTGTTCAGCTGACACTGTATTAACATTAGCTCGCTGTTGTTGTTTTTTCTTTTCTTTATTCTTTTTCTAGGCTGCAAACATCAACTTTTTCTTTGTTTATGACCTCAGGCGCCATTGCCCTACAGGGACCTTCATGCTGGCATACTGTTCCTGCCTTTGTGCTTGTTAGAGCTTATACCAAAGTCCCAGAGGAAATTCACGTAGAAGACTGGCAGCACAGAAGAAGAAGCCTACTCCTCTAATGACATAATGCATGAGAAAAGATGGACTGAAAAATGTACAACTGGTGTGTCTATCTACAACAGTGGGGAGGAAAATACAATGAAAGAAGGATGTTTATTCCCATTATTTGTAACAAATATGTCTAATTTTTGTGTTCATATCCTGTGTCACTTTTTTCAGAAAAAGACTTGCATTTTGTTAGATTCTCACAATGTCTGCTGACACAGTGGCTGAGATTTAAAAGAAAGAAGGCACTGAGAAGAGAGTCAGCCTTGAATGGAAAGGAGACTGTGGGAATGTTGCCTATTAGACAGGTACCAAGTCACACATTGACATACATTTGATTACGTGTTGCCACACTGAAGACCTGCACTCTCTCTCTTCATTCCTTTCCGTCACCCACAATCTGTGTTTAAATACACCAGCCTCTCCATCCTCTTGTGGTAATTGGATCCAGCGCAGGCCAGAACAGATGAGGCGGTCACACAGATGGCTTCTCACAGGCTTAATCATGCATTTCAGATTCCTCCTAACTGGCAATTGGAAGTTATATACTATTGGACACCAGCGCATCAAGAAAAGGGGATTTAGCCAGAGTCAGCCAGATGGCCTCTGAACCCTGCTCCAACCCAGATGGAGTGCGGAAAACGTTTACTGTGACAAAGACCCCTAAATGTTTCAAACATTTGGCTTTTCAGATGCCAAAGATTTAACAGCATTGAGGCACAATGATCAAGGATTAGTGGCGGGTTGTAATGACGTAGATTTAGCCAAGTTCGAATCTGTGGTACAAGTGTGGTGTCTTAATGGAGCATTCCCACGATTGAGACAAAACTTCTTTTCGATCCACTTCTTGTACTTAACAGAGTGTGACCATCAAATATATCAAAGAGTTGCTTGAGCTCCGTCCTAACGGATGGATGGATGGATGGATGGACTTGAAATGCTGGCTTGTATGGTGATCTTGCCGAAGACTCTTGAGCTATTTGTCTTTTTCTTATATCTGAATGCTCTACATCTAGGTGATTATGTCCACTCAAAGAAGCGTTACCGGCATCTTTCTCCTAACGCACCACTGAGCAAACATATTGTACTTTGAGTTTACACCTCCCGGGGCAGTGAATTGTGCCGTTTCTCTCCCCCCTCTGCTTTCCTCTGTTTTTGTCTCCACAAGTTCTTGTTGCTTTGAGTGAAAACTCCTGAGAAATGAAGGGAGATGGGGACCAGAAGTGAACGGTTTCTTAGAAAGAAGTGATTTATTCCCTTGACTTTCCACCGGAACGTCATGAATAAATTCAGTTAGGTAAGCATCTATACATGGCTTTCTGATTGTTTGGTCTTGTCCCTGGGGAGAAAAGATGGGAGGGGTGCTGCTGTTCACAATGTGTGGATATTTTACTCTTGCAGCATCTCAGAGAGACAACTCAGCTCATATTTTACAGAATCTCTGCCCTACAAGGCAAAGTCTATACAGTTTCCATAATGCCCGTGTCATAATTCCAAATCTATTCAACATTTATCAGAGAAAAGGGTAAGACTTCACTCTCAAAAAAGGTCCAAGGATCTGAGTAGCATTGTATTGAGTCTTAAAATCTTCCCAAAATTAATCTTCCCAAAGTTGAATTTCTAACCACACAAGAAGATGTCAACTGTATATAACACTACTTTCTTCCATGGTAAATGAAGAACTTGTGCTTTTCATGGTACAGTGGAGGTTATATGTGGTTATAATAATACAGGAAATTATCTACTTTGCAACATTTGATGTAAAAGCAATTTTAAAACGAGCCCGCCAAAACCTCAGGTTGGCTCATGATGTCCAGCAACAATAAATTAAATTAAGCACTGCCACTCAAGTTCTTGCCAAAAGACTCCCTTCTCCCTTTTCACAGTACTGTGTTTTTGTCTGTTAGTACAGGGAGTGCAGAATTATTAGGCAAGTTGCATTTTTGAGGAATAATTTTATTATTGAACAACAACCATGTTCTCAATGAACCCAAAAAATTCATTAATATCAAAGCTGAATGTTTTTGGTAGTTTTTAGTTTGTTTTTAGTTTTAGCTATTTTAGGGGGATATCTGTGTGTGCAGGTGACTATTACTGTGCATAATTATTAGGCAACTTATGAAAAAAAACAAATATATACCCATTTCAATTATTTATTTTTACCAGTGAAACCAATATAACATCTCCACATTCACAAATATACATTTCTGACATTCAAAAACAAAACAAAAACAAATCAGCGACCAATATAGCCACCTTTCTGTGCAAGGACACTCAAAAGCCTGCCATCCATGGATTCTGTCAGTGTTTTGATCTGTTCTCCATCAACATTGCGTGCAGCAGCAACCACAGCCTCCCAGACACTGTTCAGAGAGGTGTACAGTTTTCCCTCCTTGTAAATCTCACATTTGATGATGGACCACAGGTTCTCAATGGGGTTCAGATCAGGTGAACAAGGTGGCCATGTCATTAGTTTTTCTTCTTTTATACCCTTTCTTGCCAGCCACGCTGTGGAGTACTTGGACGCGTGTGATGGAGCATTGTCCTGCATGAAAATCATGTTTTTCTTGAAGGATGCAGACTTCTTCCTGTACCACTGCTTGAAGAAGGTGTCTTCCAGAAACTGGCAGTAGGACTGGGAGTTGAGCTTGACTCCATCCTCAACCCGAAAAGGCCCCACAAGCTCATCTTTGATGATACCAGCCCAAACCAGTACTCCACCTCCACCTTGCTGGTGTCTGAGTCGGACTGGAGCTCTCTGCCCTTTACCAATCCAGCCACGGGCCCATCCATCTGGCCCATCAAGACTCACTCTCATTTCATCAGTCCATAAAACCTTAGAAAAACCAGTCTTGAGATATTTCTTGGCCCAGTCTTGACGTTTCAGCTTGTGTGTCTTGTTCAGTGGTGGTCGTCTTTCAGCCTTTCTTACCTTGGCCATGTCTCTGAGTATTGCACACCTTGTGCTTTTGGGCACTCCAGTGATGTTGCAGCTCTGAAATATGGCCAAACTGGTGGCAAGTGGCATCTTGGCAGCTGCACGCTTGACTTTTCTCAGTTCATGGGCAGTTATTTGGCGCCTTGGTTTTTCCACACGCTTCTTGCTACCCTGTTGACTATTTTGAATGAAACGCTTGATTGTTCAATGATCACGCTTCAGAAGAAGAAGAAGAAGCTTTGCAATTTTGAGACTGCTGCATCCCTCTGCAAGATATCTCACTATTTTTGACTTTTCTGAGCCTGTCAAGTCCTTCTTTTGACCCATTTTGCCAAAGGAAAGGACGTTGCCTAATAATTATGCACACCTGATATAGGGTGTTGATGTCATTAGACCACACCCCTTCTCATTACAGAGATGCACATCACCTAATATGCTTAATTGGTAGTAGGCTTTCGAGCCTATACAGCTTGGAGTAAGACAACATGCATGAAGAGGATGATGTGGACAAAATACTCATTTGCCTAATAATTCTGCACTCCCTGTATGTGTGCTGTTTTTACTTAATCCAGCTCTCTGCTCTGGGCATACAGTAAAAAAGAAAGTGCACATGTAACAGACAAATGCATGAGGTAAAACATCAATAAATAGGATGTTAATTAGCCTGACTAATTTACTTTATAGGGGTGGGTTTGATAGTTTTCTGTAATCTTATTTAGAAAAGCCTTTAGTCTCCAGAAGCATCTTTTTTCAGAGTAGCCTGTAGGAGGAGCGCTGTTCCTATCCCCGTTATTTAATATACTGCCTTGGGAGCAGAACAGTCGCTGTGTTGTTCTTAACTGAAATTATACTCTCCCATTCCCAGAGGTGCAACACACACTCTTTTAACTGTAAGGTTTTTCATATCAGGACGCAATAAAAAAAATCTCCTGATCCTTAACGTGATCTAAAATCATTTAAGTACAACCTCAGGTGAAGGAAAACAGATTACACGGTGTCATTATTTATTTAGCAACAGCCAAAATTAAGAATCAGTCCTGTGAAAAACCAAGTACACCCCACGATTCATTAGTTTGTATCACCACCTTTAACAACAATATGAATTAATCATTTTGTCTCTCGTGTCATTGAGGAGGAATTTTGGACTACAAAGTGAAAATCTTGTAAAATCGGGAAAAAGGCAAATATTGTCGGGCAGTTTAAATAGGGACAGGAAACAAGTTAACCTTCTCACTCAGATAGTACTATTTACCTCCAAATAAGCATTTTACCACTCTTTGTTTTTCTGGATTTGCTGTCAGTCTTTCCTACAAATGTGCGCCTACAATTCTTCACTAGAAAAACAGCATTGAGGAGTTTTAATGATCCTTGAAGCCAGCAGAACAGCCCAGCGAGCCGCATGAAAGGATGAACAAGAAAGGAAAAGTATTATTGGAATTTAGAGAAGCCATGTTATGTCTGTATATGAGAGGTATAAAAGTTACCATAAAATTTCATCATGAACTTGCAGTGTTTAGATTTTGAATTAATGAAGCCCTCCACACTGGATTAGAGTGCTGTGGATGCCCCGCGGTGCAGCATCCCTGAAGGCGGTTCAGGGTTCAGTGTCTTGCTTCAGAGCATTTTATCTGTGATGGTGTTTTATTATAGATGCAATACCACCAACTGAGCAGAGATTTCAGAGAAGTAACTGAGCAGTTTTTATTAGCGTTGTCAAAAAACATTAATATATATATAAATGATTATTAAAAACTTCAGGCGAGGGCGTTCCTATTCTACTGTATAGCACATAGCAAAGACACCCACTGTTTTAACAGAAAGACAAGGACGAGCCCCTCTGCTGGTTCTATGAGACCTATAGGCAAAGAGATGCTTTGAACATGACATGCTGATGTTTAGCAAGTATTATCTTTATCATGTCTAGCATCTTTATTTTGGCATGTTAACATATCAACACAGTAATTATAATTCATCCTGCAGAAGACATGAAGGTGGGGACCAGATTTCGTGGCTGCCATGCTTAAAATTGTCACGCGAGAGCATAAATGTCAAACTCATGGTGACACTGAGACACATGAAAATCCATTTTACGACTTGAGTGTTGATTATAAGTTGCGACATGTTGCTTTTTTATAGTCAGTCACTTTTGATGTCTGGGCATGTAAAATCTTTTACACATGCTTTGTCTTCTTAGCTCCTTACTTTAGCAGAAAGGCTACAGGAATTCCAGTCATTCGTTTTAAGATTTTATTAACGTTTTATTACTGTATATTTAAAGGTTGATTACTCAGTGAAACTCCTGTGTATATAACTTTTTCATTAGTAATATTTTAATAGCATTAATAAAGCCATTTTACAACCTATAAAAACTAATAAATGATGCCTTATTTGAAAATGCTCCTACTGTTACTGTTCTGGATTATCTAACTCTGCTTATATTTTTAGAAAAACATGCACATAGTTGGACAAAGACTGTCTGGTGGATATTCAGAAACTGCGGGTATTAGCAAAAGTGTCTTTCATTAAAGGACAGCCCATGGTGCTCTCTCTGTTAGCCTGCCGGCAGTATGGACACAAGGACAGCATTTCATTTAATGTGGGTTCTCCTTGGGTCATTCTCAATGCTGTCTCTGCATTTGCTGTGTTTGTTTTAACAAAAACTGATCAAAAGATCAATGCATACAATGCGTGGACTGTGGATTTACACCTCAGTGCCAAATGCTTCAGAGCTTTACCCTTTTTTCTCTCAATCTAAATATTAAAAATGAAGGAAAGGTGAGAAAAAAAAACATAACAAAAATGCAAGAAAGGGAATAAAAGGGTACAAAGAGAACTGTTGTGAGGGTGGATGGTAGCAGATCTTGCAACACAAGCCCTGTCCTTATTGGAGAATTGATTAATGTCTCTGTAGTGAGAACATGGAAAAAGCTGAGGGTCCCATGTGACTGCATTGCAATATAGGAATAGAGACGGCGCTTGTTCCCTCGTACAACCGTCTATGATTGTCAAGGAGTGGCTTAAATATGACTGGAGATGTCTCCATACACAGTGTTACAGGAGAAAAAAATCAATACTAAATGTTCAACTCAGTGTTTCATTACTGCTTATCATGAGCAACTCCTGATTCTGGGAGCCTTTCTTCCCTCTTCCCTTGATGTTCTTATAGAAATCATTTTCCTTTTTGTTTGTAACGGAGGAAAAATATCCTGGAAAACCTGCTTTTAAACTATTTTCTCCAGCTCACAGGTGGATATGTGGGTGAGCGCAGCGCTTTGGTCTGAGTACACGGATACACTGCTGTTCTTTAACGTCCCAGCTTGAAGGCCTCATTAGAGATGTTCATCACTGTGTGGGGCTTCTGTATGCAAACATCTTTCTTCCTAACTCCCTGTGTGTGTCTTCTGAGATTCTCCACCAGTAAAACAGTGAGAAAACCCGGTTTGTCTGCAGGCTTGAAGTCAGCTAAACTTTTCTCATTAAACTGCAAAAGCGCTGCCAAACTCTTTCCGTTTTATTCAGTTTGTTAATGAAAAACTTTAAAGTTATGTCGAACAGGCAGTTAGGGCTTTTTCAGCTTCTCTAATGGTGCATGTATGAAGCAGAGAAAGACAAAGCCAAGTGGCTCCTGTGACTCGATGCAATTCCTCAGCTCTCACCATCAGTCTTCCCTGATCTAAGATTAATATTTATATTTATTTTGTTGGCATGGAACGTGTAAGCTTTTGTTTCTTTATTGAGGTAAGGTTTGTTAGGTGCACCTGTTCGACTGCCCATTAAGACGAATATCTAACAAGCTACCGACATGGGGGCAACGTGATGCTTTTAGGCAGGTGGACATGATCAAGACAACCTGGTGACGTTCAAACTGAGCATAAGAATGGGGAAGAATGGTGTTATAAGAGACTTTGAAAGCGGCACGATTGTTGGTGCCATTCAGACTGCCTTCAATATCTCACCTGGCTCCAACCAAGGATGTGTAGTAGCTCAAATCAGGGGCCATTCCTGTCATCTCAGAGCAGGACACTGAGGCTACAGTTCACACAGGGTCACCAAAATTGGACAACGGAAGACAGGAAAAACATTGCATGGTCTGGTGAGTCTCAATTTCAGCTGGATTAAATGTAACAAGACATAAATTGTCAATTAAAGTTGGAGCACATTAGCTTGGATAATATATTTTACACACTTGGGATGTTATGCAAATTACACGGGAAATATATGGTGTCTTTTAACTCCAGCTTTTAAAGGTGACCTCGCTATTAAAAGTCCACATCTCACTGATTTGACACACAAACTGGCTGTGTAGATAACAGACGGCTGACAGGTATGACCACCATCATGTTTAAGCATTCTCTGTTTCATTTCCCTACCATACATTGTATTTGTATTCGTGCATGTCCAAATCCAAATCTGAAAAGGTTGGGATGATGTGATCATCATTTTGTGAGCTTAATATTTTATGTGTTGTCAGTGTCCTATTGTGAATAAAATATGGGTTTTATGGGATTTGCAAATCAATATATTCTGTTTTATTTGCATTTCTCAGTGTATCAATTTCCTTCAGAATCAGTGAAAAATTTGCAATAGTTGATTAAAAAGCAAATTTGTGTTTGAAATTTCCCATAAATCTTTGCTGAAAGCACATGGAAAGTCTCTTGAAATCAGTTTTTTCACTTTTATCACTTTCCTCTGTCTATATGAATGATGATCTGTACAGATATTAGTTTAGAATTTGGCGTGACACCAACAGCTTTACTCAATATTTGCTTTATTACAGGTCATTTTGTGCAAGCAAAAACAAAAATAATTTTGAATTTCACAGCTCACAGTGCAGGATTCCGACTGATTCATTAGAGAAGGAATTTGCCCTGGATGAGCTCCATCGGTGAAGGTGGTTTGTGTGTGCGTGTGCACCTTGAAGGTGCATGGGTATATCGTGAGCTTTACTGGCTTACATGCTATGCTGCTGGGAGGTCTTGGTGAGCACCAGGATAGACACATACCTGCATACTCATTCAAATGCCAGTTTGAAATTTCTACTCCTGCTGACAAAGAATGAAAAGGCAAGAGTAAAGCTTTCCAGATGCCTCTGGCAAAAACATTAACTACATGTGAAATGCATTTGTTTCACATACTGTAGCTCCAGGGTGACTGCCTTCTCATCTGAGAATCACCTATTTATGGCGATGCTTTACGGCATACGCTTAGATATTTATTTGAGGAAATCCACTGAAAGAATACACTCTTTTAACTTTAATGGTAGCCATATTTCCTCTGTGTTTGCAATTATGTGAAAATCACAATCAATACACCGAAATTGTCTGTCAGCTCTGATAACCCTGCACAGTTACAGGTCTTTACCCCTATCTGCAAAGCCAAGTTACATAATCAGCGGAGCTGCAGAGCACCTCCTAGGCTCAACAAAATCAGTGATGCTAAACGATGAGGGAAGAATGCCAACCCCATTTAGGTTCTTTTATTTTTTTGGCTTGGCAAAGATATTCCTTGTACCTTTTCTCATTTTAACTACCCAGAGTTGGAGCTTTGCTGCTGACCATTTACGCCTCTCTGTTCAGGGATCTGTCAGTATGTGGGAGTAAAATGGAGGTTGGCCTTTTTGCACTGTGGCCTGAGATCATGTTGGCTGAAACCTTGGGTCACTACAAAGTTCGTGTGAGCAGGCATTCTCTTCGTTCTTCCCTCTAAAGCTGCTATAATTTTAAGTTCAAAGAAATAAAAGTGAAACAAAAATACAGCACTTTCAGCTTCACAGTGTCACTAATACAGTAATATACAGTTATATCAAACCAAGTGAAATTTAGATAGATAGATAGATAGATAGATAGATAGATAGATAGATAGATAGATAGATAGATAGATAGATAGATAGATAGATAGATAGACTTAATTCATAATTTTCACTTTTTTATGAGATTTCTGACATCATGCTTTTGATATTTGATATTTGATATTTGGCTCCAATCTTAGGACTGATCAGTTTTGGGGGGGTTTTTTTGTTTTTTCGTAGTTTTTTTCTGTCATAACTTCTTTTGCTTTTAGTCCCGTAGACTAATATATGATTAAAACATTTACTGATGTTGCCTGCAGCGTCCAAAGCCACCCAACCCCAGCGATGGATACTTTTTACTCTAGTCCATCTACCATTTCCCTTGCAGCCAGAACAGCATAGTTAATTCACATGTGGCATTCGATTTAGCATGTTATTGATCAGTTTTTCCAACACAAATTCAATACTGTAGAATCTGGGTTTAGCAATAAAAGAGGAACTGATTTAGTTTGTTGCACCGCCTCACACACTATGTAATTAGGGATTTGTTTTCTTTCTGCTTTCCCATGAGACACTGGTGCATGTGCGTTTACAAAAAAGAACAAGTACTGGGTCGACCATCTGCAACCACTGAAGGGTTTTATTTTGCTTAAGAACACTGAGCAAAGTGTGCATACGGGTTTGCTGCCACAGTGGATGAAACAAGTCTTCCAAAATACAGCCTTATCACGTCGTGAAACAAGGTAAGCAAGTGCTTCCCATTTTTTAAACAGTCCACATCAGAAGACAGGGAGCACTTGACTTTTGTTCAGGATACTGAAGTCCAAACTTGGGATCATAGTTTAGGTGAAGTTACACACTAGATGTTAAAAAGGTTCACTCTCATTACCATGACAACTCTCTGTTGTCATGGTAATGCCATCAACCTTTAAAGCATAACTTTAGGCCCTAATGACCTATGGGGGAGGACAGTCTCATCAGTCAGGAGTGCTTCATACAGTTTCTGTGATTAGTCGTTTTCTCATCATGGATTTCAATTTCTGAATCCAACTTGTGACTGCAAACCCAGTAGCAATCTCTGATCACTGCTGTCTCTGAATTTTACAGCTGCTCTTGTCTGCCAATGGATATAATGACTAACTGAATGAACAGAGTTGCCCCTCTGTCACTATAAATCCATTCAATTACACTCAGAGGTCAGTGAATATAAATAAGGCACTGACATGGCCTACTGCACCTCATGTTTATATCAACGTATTGCTGCTGCACACCTTGAGCATGCATCATCTTGCAAGGGATTTTTTTTGAAAGGTGTTTATGACCTTTATGTGGGTTCAGAGCATGTGGTTATGTATATTGCAGTCATAAACACGCTCTATCATTACATGCACTTTTTCTGTAAAATGTATATGCATGCATATATATGCATACTGACTAAAAACACAGGCTAAAAGCAGAAGCTGTTGAGATAGGATAAAATAATAAAAACATTTTATGAAATGGGAAATACGTTTTTGTAACAATAAGAAGAAGAAGAAGAAGTACCAGATAATCATTTTTTTCAGTGTATTGCTGCACAAATAGAAGGATCTCAGCTTCCTTATAGAAATATTTCTATATACAGTCTCTGTGCTGGTCTTCCAGTTCAGCCTGTTGTCAGTGTGGATGCCCAAGTACTTATACTCATCCACCACATCAACATCCTGTCCCAGGATAGGCCATGTAGCTGTCCTTTTCTCTCTGAAGTCTCTCTGTGATGTTATTCACATTCAGAAGCAGATCACTGTCGATCGAGGACGCTGAAGATATCTACCTATTCGGAACCATGATAACAGGGTTCTCGCTGATCTCTGATTTCATTGCAATGTTGACCCTGTGCTAACTTGCATATGACAAATAAAACTGAAAACTGAAACTGAAGCTGATCGGAGCTGGCTTGACCCTGGCTTATCGGAGAATTAAGAAAGCGGAACCAGCTGTTCAAACACCCCCAAGGCTGCCCGCTGGGATTCCCATTCCCATTCCATGCAAGGCCACCTGGGTTGGCTGGAAGACTGTTTACTTAGCCTGGCAGGGCGAAGGACACTGTCTCAGCTGAACTATGGACACGCACACACATAAATATACTGATACTGATAAGCACTCACCGACGCACCTCCAACGCTTACCTCCCCTCTGATGTGGACATCGAGTCAGCTGGAGGCGCAGTCGAAGATTGCAGCGGTCCCAGATCAGATGTACACACTGGAACACTTTCCCATGCTGCTTGTCTGTGTTTATTGTGCTATGGTGTGTTGATATCTGTGCATTCCTGTATTATCCTTTTGTGTAACACATTTCAATGTTTTTTTTCCTCGCTACCTAGCCTGACCTGTCTCCCCAATGTGATGTTTGTGTATTGTATGTACGGCCGGCAAGGTCTGTCATCTCGGTTTTGGCAAAAGACCTGCAACTGACAAATAAAGGCTATCTCATCTCATCTCAGACCACTCCACAAAATCATCCCCTAGTGCTCTGTACTCCTCCTGCCCATCACTAAGCTGTCCAGCCACTGCAAAATCATCAGAGTATTTCTGTAGGTGGTATGACCCGCAGTTGTACTGAAAGTCTGAGGTGTACAACATGAACAGGAAGAAAGACAGTACAGGCCCCTGTGGGCCGCCTGCACTTCACCAAATCAGACAAAGCACCGCCCAGTCTCACATACTGCATGCAGCCTGTCTGTCAGGTAATCAGTAATCCATGAGATGATGGACGTGTTTGCTGACATTTCTGGTAGCTTCTCTCTCAGTATCAGCAGCTGAAACATGTTAAATACAGTAAAAAATCAGAGAATCTGATCCTCACCATGCAGCTGTTACAGTTTAAATGGGTGTAAGCTATCTGCATAAGAGATAATAAGTGAATAAACAGTGACGTTTAATATGTTAATGGTTCAAATGGTTCAAATGCATAGATAAATTACTGAGAAGTATCACTCCGATACCAAACTTCCAAATCAATGCTGGATTTAGACTAGATCTTGTTTAAAAATTTGCCCATGTTTGCAGAAATGTTTGTCCTCTCTTGAATATATTGGTAAATGGCAATTTTTTTATGATCAAATCACAAAACATTAGTAATTAATGAACAAGTCTATTAATAATTTTTAAAAACTCAGCCATCATCTCTCATTCCAGAAATCCAGTAAATTTCAAGTAAATGAGACAAAGCAGAGGGAGAGATTAAATACAGAACCAACCCATCCTAACCACTGCAGGTTATTTTAATGGGGAAATTATTTTTTTTATTATTATATCATCATTCATATAATCAGAAGTAAAGGTGTATATAATTTTTTTTTTAAAAAGCCTGAATGCACGAAAGGAAGGCTGATGATTTATCTGTATTATTTGTGAAGAGTTGTGTTTTAATGTGTTGCTAATCAAGAGTAAATGCAAAAATAATACATGTGAGTGTCGTATTTTCCCCACGGCGCAGTGAACTGTGGGGAAAATCCTCGGACTTTTTTTCTGTGGGGAACAGTAGAAGTAGTTATTGAATGCATTTATGCTGTAAATATGGTTTATAGATTTTGAAGAGAACAGTTCTAGTAAAATAGCATGTGTGAAATGTGTGAAAGCTTTCGATTTTTGAATGCTTGCACTCTCAGCGAGGCTCGTGTTTTTCACCATCTCACCAAACAACATCTCCATCTTTTCCTTTTGCTCTTTATCTTTTTCTTAAAGTAACTACTGAGAAGTTGTCCAAGGGTGACCTCAACAGAGACGGCAAAACCTTTCACCGGATGGTTCAAAGAGGACATCTTCCCTCTGGAGCACTTCTGTGTGGATCCACATACAAAAAAAATGGGAAGTTTTCATCAGGAATAAATTAGATATGTTATTCAAACTGTGACCCAGACGTGCTCCTCTTAGCTAATCTGATTTAAAGCTATTTTGGTTGAAAAAGGATTCAGCAGTATAAGCTTGAGACTGACTCTGTAGAAATAAGACATTACTAAAACATCAAATAGAAGCTTAAACTAATCATCTCACGCTGGCATGTGGGAAAAGGTCTTTTATCGCTCTCATTACTCACACACTGTGTGAGTTTAATGCACACCGTAGGCAAACGTTACCAATATACGGTGACCGTGTTGTAATTTCTCAGGTGTGTTGCTCCAATAAGACCAGTCAAATAAGTTAGTGCTCACGTTCTTTATGAAGTCAAACTAAAGCTTAAATAAGGTTTTGTTTCAAAACCAGAAACATGTTATTCTGAAAACGTGAGGAGAGTTTAAATTTAAGCTGAACTTTGTATGTTTTCCTTATAGTAGCTTCACAGTTGAAGCACCTTCTTTTGGGATGAGGGTAGGGCATTGTCTATAAATGTTGGAACCCATAATAGGCTTGGCTTGCAGGAGCAGTTTCAGACAATCATGGTCCCTTCAATCTGTTTCAGATGGTGTGATTAGAGAATGATCTGCTGCTGGCAGCATCACAAAATATCTCATTTTTGGAGCCGTCACAGTAATTTCTCCATCTGTTGGTGGAGACATAACGTCCCTCCTTAACGCAGGTAGACAGGCAGCAGATTGGCCTCCTGCCTGATCCTCAGTGGGCGAGCTTTTATAGAAGGCATGTGTGCTTTTAGTATGTGGATATCTATAAGTAGACAGGATAGGCCAACATAGAAAGGATGGTGTTATCAGCTTTTCCTTCATGGACTATATACTTTAATCAGGGGGTTAAGCAGTATTTTCAGCACAGTCACAATCATGTAAAATCAGGAAATACTATAAGACTCGAATGCATTGCCAAAACATGCACAACTAATCATTTTAACATACTACGAAGTACTTGAATAAAAACCCAAGGCAGGTGCATGCAGCGGTTTTTTGCTAAAGGATATTCTTGGGAATCTAACCAGAGGAAGTAAGACGGGAGCTACATGGTACTGTCCTGCTTTAGTATAACAGATTTGTCACCACACATGTTCCGTTGTGCTATAATAAGATTAAAGTGCAAAGAGCACAGACAGAAAAAGAGAAGAGGTGACCTGAGAATCTGGGTTATTAACTTAAAAAGAAGTCAAAGAAAACTCCCACAATGCACTGTGAGTTTAAAGCAGCTAGGGCGACGTAGAAAAACAGGCAACCATACACAATCAAAAAAGCAACTTAAGTTCACCAACATATACCAAGTCACCACAACAGAATGTCACAACACCATATTTTATTAAAAATAACAATATTATTGATATTTTTATGATATCGAGAGAAAACCAGAGAAAGAATCAAATTGGTGAAATTGCCATTGAACTTTTTACAACTTTTTTATGTGTTTTCTCTATTTTTAGGCAAATGAATTGAATTCTAGATGTGTGTTATCATAGCTGTACAAAGAATTGAGTCTTTGTACAATCTTTGAATTGAGTCAGATCACTTCACGGATAAACACAGCAACGTTAGAAAAGGGCTTACAAGATCTAACATCTACCATTACTGTAAGGGTGTAAAACCACTAGCTAATACAGCAATCTAATAGTTAAGCAGCAAAAGACCCACAGGGCATGATGCTACCACCATGCTTGACAGTTGGTACAGTGTTAGGTTTGAAAGTCTTACCTTTACACATCTAAAGATACCCTTTCTTAGTTGGCATCGTCTCAGTCTGTGGTAATGTAAAACTTGCTTCACTTTGGATACTGACGCTGCTCTTCCAGCAGTTTCATTTATGGAGCCTTGAGCCTTGTTCCCGGGTTACTCCTGAACATCCTAACCAGTTTTCCCTCATGTGAATGTGACATATATCTATCTGTCTCGCTACATTACTGACTGACTGACTGACAGGCAGGCAGGCAGGCAGAGAGAGAGAGAGAGAGAATTAGTACACAATATCATAAAAACTGGGCAAATTCAAACACAGAGCAGATGATAGCCACACTCAGACAGCAGTTGAACATAAAATTATCATTAATAAATGATGATTGAGCTCCTGTAATGAGCCCAATATAAATCTGATGACTGAGCTACCCTGGAAGATGATTAATTGCCTTTATTTCTTATGAAAGATTGGTTCTCTTCTGTGTCTTATTGGGTGTAAAACTCCTTCAGATGAAACCATGTAAGGAAAAAAAAATCTCTAAATTTTCTCTTATTTCAAGCCTCAATAGTGGGAAAATGGGGGTTAATTTATAAATGTGGGTGAACCTGCAGCCAAATCCTTTGCTGATTTAAGTTATTATCAACAGTCAGCACAGAATGCTTAAATAATCTGAACATATGATTGCAGAATCCCAACATGCAAAAGATGGGGTTATTAAGTAATTCACTTAATCAGATGACTGAGAAAACAGGTCGACAGTGTCTTTCAACCATCTCTGAACAGGTGCTTTCATTTCACTGGATTGCTTTTATATATTAAATCTTTAGAGGACAAGGGATTTTTAATGCTTTAAAACACTCACCTGGTTATTTTTAACCTCAGAGCTGGTCCTGTCTTAAGTAGAGCAGACAGCAGAAGCCAGCTATTCAAGGAGATTCAGTTGTTTCAGTTCAAATCTTCAGTGTAATTTTAAGCTGCACACGATAACCTGTAGCCTACTTTAAAAAAATAACAATAAGTAAAACCAGTCTCAGTATGATTATGTCCTAAATAAAAATGATCCAGCGGTTTCTAGAGAATAATACTTTAACAATATTACAGTTATATGAACACTACTTTAACTAAAACGCTAAATGTTTTAGTTAACTGTAACGCTTGGAAGTGTCGCAGTTCAACACTGCCCTCTGCTGGTAGTTAAGCTTGGTTCCAATGAGAAGTTCCCACATGCATAAATTGTATTTTTTCAGTTTTTTTAAATTTTGTTTCTCTACAGCTGCAGCAAATTGTTATAAAATTCAAAAACTGGTGGGTCAGATGTCAAATTTCATTATGTTTACCAACCCTATTATGCTTTGATTTTACACATTATGCAAAATCATGTAAGAAAAATAAGCAACTCCAATGTGCTTTTCCTGGCTTAGATTACACGTAGCTCTGCACCATAAACTTGTTTTTGAAGAACATCTCTACATTTGTGATGCTTCTTGACAAATTTATTTTTTAAAACCCTTTCAAAAGTCTGATACTTTTCATATTCCAAGTAAATATAACCATGAATACACAAATGCTACCTTCTTGTGATAGCTACTAATACAACTGCCTACACACAATTTTTAAAGAGAAGCTGCACTCACAGCAGTGTCTTCGTCTTAAACATATTCATGTTGTAGTAAATGCAGTTTACTTTAATGAGAAATAAAATAGTCATGACACATTTTATAAACATGTATTCATCTTTATTGGCCAGATGAGTTTAGCTCAGACAATAACTCCATATTGTTTCAGAACATCTGTGTATTTTGCAATCTTGGACTCGACGTTCTTTTCTGCCTGCTTGGTCAGATTGATCAGTGTCTTTTTCTTGGTGTAGCGGAGCTTAGACTTCTCCTTTCTCTTCTCCTCCAGAGTGGCTGTGATAGCCTGGTACTTCCAGCCAACCTCATGTGCCAGACGCCCAAGGAGGGCGAACTGAGGGAGAAATGAAAAACCATATGAAATCAACAGTTCACAAACTGAAGAGAACAATGTTACACAAACTAAATGGTTGTGCCTGCCAAACTCAAAATTTACAGCCGAATAATCGTAAATGGAGTAACCTTATTGTCACCCTTTATTTTCTTTCCTTAACAAAAAACAACATTGTAGGCTCACCTTGCGAGAGGGCTTCAGACGCACAACTTTAAGAGCAGCTGGGACAACCATGCGCTTCCTCTGTAAATCAAATAAAGCAAAATCAGATAACGAAGACAACAGCACATCTGAACTGCTATAGGCAGCGTGTCTCAGACATCATTTCTTTTCATGGTTACTATTCAGACAAGGCAGTTAAGATGTATGGCATCACAGACAGCACAGTCAAAGCCACTTGTGGGGGCCGTAAAGATTAAGGAAAGACATTACCAGCATACCTTGTCATAGGGTGGGGGGATACCATCAAACACCTTCAGCCTCTCCAGAGCAGCCTGACCTCTCTTGGTTTTGTGAGGCAGCATACCTGTTTAAAGAGAGATTGTGCTTTAAAAAAAATAAAACAACCTCAGTATCCATCAACATATGCCAAACTGAAAAAAAGTCAGATGTCTGAAGTCTGCTTCATCAATAGATCATTAGCTTTGCTATAAACAGCTTTACTGTGCTAAGCAAGTATCATAGATGAATGCAAATACACCCCTTCATGTGCCGGTAGTGTCACTTCCTCACCTCTAACGGTCCTCCAGAAGATCTTGCTGGGAGCCCTGAAGTGGTACGGACCACGAGAGGGGTTGGTGTTCATCCTCTTGCGCAGGAAAGCCAGGTACTTCACTGCAAACAGGCACATGATCCAGAAGAGATATACATTAGCCACATTACACATACATCAAGATACATGCAAGGGGCAACCATTGCTTTATTAAGTAATGCTGATGCCTCAGATGGTAGTGCATGTAAGGTTTTCTCATGGTCTGTGAAACTCAAACTAGTAAAACATCACCGACAACGAGCATTTTAAAAGACTGAAAATAGGACATAACCCTACTTACGCTTGTTACGGTAGAAGTTGCCAGAGATGTTGATGCCTTCACATCTCACCACCACCACTTTGTGGCCTAAAAGACAAAATGCCAAAAGTTAATCCCAACAGTTAAAGAGAGTAGCAAACAGGTGCAGATACTGTTTGTTTCCTGTCTCAGATGGTAGTGCATGTGAGTTTTCTCATTGTCGTTAAACTCAACCAAGGCAGTTAATACAGTCATCATCGACAGAATGACACAACAGCAGCCAACTATGAACACATTGTTCATCAGTCTTACATGCTGCAAAACACACTGTGCGACATGGATCTGACACAAGTCTGGAAGTTAAAGGTAGAGTTTCATCGTAGCATAGGTCTGTCTTTGTAGCCATCTGTGCGTCTGCATGTTTTGTGTGATTGCATCTGGACCATGTGTAGAAAGAGCATACAATGCTCTCTGCAGGACTTCTGCACAAACAGTCATTTTTCACATACAAAATGCAAGTGTTTTTTTAAAGACATTACCCAGCTGAACTACACATGAGGACACAAATATCAAATTTTTTGGAATGGAAATCAAATACTCATCCTTCTAGTGCTCGAATAACCGTATAATTCCTAACTGATGCTATGTAACAAGAGCCAGTAACTAGAGAATTCCCAGAGCAAGTGGACATCATGTCATGAGTATTTTCAGAAACAATACTACTGACACTGTCCACAGTTCAGGTGTGTAAAACTAGACTAGATTATGTGTTACAATCCAAACCACCTTATTTTGCACAGTTTACCTCCAACAGCACCCCACAATGGCTCAGCTATTTCAGGTTAGTTTGCACTGCATTCCTACTGAATGGTCAGCAGGTACAGCAGCAGTCTCATGAGATACTGCTACAAAATTTCTGACACTGTCAGGATATTGCTCCAAGGAGTCCATGCATGTAGCGTGATACAACAGCTAAATTCGAACCTCTTGACTAGGACAGTCCAAAAATCGCACAGTGTATACTTAACTTAAATTGTTTATTATCAAACATTTATATTGTTTATTACCAAAAATTCCTATTAATCTCTGAAAACTTACCCAGAAGAACCTGTTTAGCCACAATGGCAGCAAGTCGGCCGAGCAGATGGCCCCTGCCATCAAGCAGCAGAACCTAAAATAAAAGGTGGAGGTGGGGGAAAAGGATATCAATGCTTTATCCTCACCGTGAAAAAAACATCCTAGTAATTCCCCTATAATCTTGTATAGTAATGTTAATCAACTTGCATTTACTATCTACTTGACAATCGTCACATTATCAGCCTTGCACTAACATACAAGTTAAACGGTAATAAAACGCATTTAACCCCATCACTGTTTAATAAAGGGGTTTACTGTGAACTGAACTGTATTTCTGGCTCCACGTCACTGTGATAAATGGCACATGGGACACTATTGACTTGCCGGTTGAGACATAACGTTTGCCTAGCATCTAAACGAAACCGCGCTGACGATTAACTTTGTATTTTTTGAGTTGAAATGTCATGAAAGGTTCCCTACACAGAAGCAACGAAATACCACCCATTAAATTTAGTTAAGTTTGCCGGTACGTTTCCCATACGACCATATATCCAGTACACACGTTAAACCTAGCCTAGCTAACCTAGCTAACAGCGTTGACTCAGGGAAGCTGCCATGATAAAGGCACGCTCACTCGGCTATAGCGAGCTGCCTCAGACATTCCCTAAAAATAGGTCTCAGAAAAAACACTGAGCAAAACAACGACTACACAAAGCTGTCCCAAGTTATCGCCAGTCGCTTAACTGCAAAACACAAGGTTTTATTTTGCCTATAGAGCTGAAAAATGATATAATATCTCCAGAGCAGCTTCCCACCTTATTGAACCGGTCCGCCATGATGTGCGAAAAGAAAGACAAACGGGGTTGCTCGTGGTAAAAGGCAGGGGTGGGCGGAAGTGACGACAGCTTCCTTCGTTCTCGTGGCTCACAGGCTATGAAAAAATAGCGCCACTGTTGGGCGAATTAAGTTCAGTATTATAAATTATGTATACTATTATGTATTATATTATTATATATTAATTATATAGCAATCGCAGTTTTGCTTTGCTGCTCCAGGACCTGGACAACTTGTTGTAATTCTGCTCTCTACCAGAAAATGCTGAATGAGAATGTTCCATCATCAGTTTGTGCCCTGAAGCTCAAGCACACTTAGGTTAGGCAACAGGACAATGATCCAAAATGCACCAGTGTCCACTTCTAAAGGGGAAGGGAGAAAAAAATAAGTGGTAAAGTGGCCTAGTTAAAGTCCTTTCAAGCTTGAAAACTCAGTAGATGTACCTATGATATCAATTTGAATATCCTAGGTAGGCTAGGTAGGCAAAAAGCAAACAAACAAAAAAGAAATCATAAAGGTGTTAAATACTTTTAAAGATCTTAATAGTATTAAATTTATATTACCCTACTTCAGATCAAGATGGCTTTAAGGAGCAGTTTGAAACACATATTGACCAGGTCACATATTTGTGGTGCCAGACAACTTTAATTATCTTTTTTTTTTACCATTTTTATATCTCACATTAAAGGTGTGCTGGTTGCAGCTTAGTCAATTTTATCACTTGATTTGCTGCCTATTGTTGCTCATTGAAAACAATGTTTCTCACAAGTTCACAAACTGTTCACTGAAATAAAACAGTAGCATGAAGCACAGATTATATTTAGTCTTTTTCACTTTGGCATTGTACCTGTGACATACGGCACACCAATGAACAACATCACACAGGAAAATGTTCTTGGAGAGCATGCCATGGAACCCGTACTCATTTCTTTTAATCAATTTTAATACCTTTCAAGAATTTACATAAGTACCATCACTCAAACATTCATGACTGGCATAACACAGTGCACGCAGAAACTAGTGTGGTTACTAAATGAGTCTTGGACAGTGAGGAGAAAAAAAACAAAACTTTTGTTTTATTTTAAAGGCTTCACTCAGTCGTCATGCTTCAGCTTTCTGATCTTTCCCTTGTGGCGGTCAATCTCGCGCTGGAGACGTTCAATCTCCTTTTTGTGGTGATCAATTTCGTCCTCATGGTGCTGCTTTAGTGCTGCCAGCTGCTCCTTCTCCTTGCGCCTTATATGAAGAAAGACAGATATCACGCAAGCTTATTTTCATGTAGAAGAGGTGGAAAAAGTGGACAAAAAACTGTCTCTATAAGTTGAATTTCATACTTGAAGTACATCTCCTCCTCTGCAGCCTGCTTCTTCCCCATGGATCCACCTGCCTCTCTGATAGAGCCTCCACCACCACCACCTTTCCCGGCACCTTTACCCAGCTCACCCAGCTGAGTGGGTGGGGAAGTATTTAAGAGAAAAACAAGTTTAGTGAATTAACTCAGCAACAAGCGAAAAATAAACAAACCCCAAAACCCAATAATAAATGCATAAATAAAAAATAGAGCTCTGAGTATTTTCTATAAAGACATTTCTTTAACAGATGGCAGCTTAAAATTAAACATTTCTTAAAGTTACTTTCTTTCTCAACTTTAGTGATCAGGGCTTTCTGTGTGATATTAAGGTGAATCTGCTGGACACTGTGAAAACAAGCCCACGTTGAAGGTCAAGGTTTTATATTTTTTGAGTGGGTTAAAAGGCTTCTTTGTTTCCAAGGTGATAATGGAGATATCTCGAACAGACCAGAAACGCTTTTTGAGCAAAACCTAAACGTCTGAGAGGACAAAGCAGCTCACAAAACCAAATTCTTTTTCTGAATAGTCTGACAGGTGGCAGTGCATACAAAATTAACCCCCTTGGCATATATAACCTATAATTATTAGGTAATAATGTTCAATTAGAAAGCTAATACCACAGTGCTACAGCAGGTGAACCTGTCATTAAGGTTTTCAGCTAGCAAAAATGATGAGGCTAAACATGTCACACCGCTGTATAACGGTTACACGGTGTTTGCAATGAAGTGAGGCGGTTGCAGGACGTTTATTACCTGGTCGGATGACATTCTCAGCTGTGAGGTGACAAAAGTCCTGATATTAGGCCTCAAAAACCTCGCCATGTTTATGAAAAAAACCACTGACAAGTAGTGTCGAGCTTGTCCTTGTCCACAAAAATACACCACAGGACGGCGCCATTATGTCCAAGGCGGGGGTGCCAACAGAAGATACGTTAGTTCAATTAAATGATACATTTAAAAAATCTATTCATACGATGATGTATTATTTCAATTTATCTGCTAAATATATTTCATATACATAACATGGAATAATAACATAGTGCAGGAAAAACACAGTGTTTAATTCCCGCAGTGGTATGGTCTTAAAAATGGACACCACATTGCCGCTCTTTACGTAGCAGCTGACCTTATAATTTTTGTTATGCTACATACCAATAACGCAACACGATGTGTGATTTCTTAATTCATTTTTTAATTAATTTAAATACTATATACATTCACAGCTAGTGAACAAAAAGGGGTTTAAAATGTTTTTTAAACAAAAAAACAAAATCAACAATAACAATGGTTATTTCTACTTTTTTTACATAGCTTAATTAAATAACTTGTGAATTGGGATTTTTTTAAATTGATATTTTAGTACACAGTAATTTTTTATCTAAAGAAATAAGTTTATAAAACATCAATTTATTTTTAAGCTGAGCATCAGGATGGGGAAGAAAGGGTATTTAATTAACTTTGACCATAGCATGGTTTTTATAAGTACTTCAAAATCTGCTGATCCATTGGGAATTTCCCACACAACCATCTCTAGAGTTTACAGAGATTGTAGGAAGGCAACAGTAATTCTAATACATGAATGTACTTGCCAAACCGTGAACCAGATGGGCTACAGCAGCAGAAAACCACATGAGGTGCCACTCCTGTTAGCTAAGGAAACTGAAGCTACAAATCCCAGAAGCTCACCAAAATTGGGGGAAAAAAAAGAAAAAAATGGAAAAACATTTCCCCTGATCTGATAAGACTTACCTTTTGCTGTCATATTCATATGTTAGGGTCAGAATTTTTAAAACAGCATCAAAGCATGGATCTGTCTTGCCTTGCATTAATGGTTCTGGTGTTGGTGGTGCAGGGGATATTTTCTTGGCATCCTTCTAGCCAAAGATCAGAACATCTCTGTACTCACATGACCTCCAGTCTCCAGGTCTCAATCCAATAAAGCATATTTGGGATGTGGTGGAACAAGAGATTTGCTTCATGGATGTCCAGGAACTGTGTGATGCCATTATATAATTATCAAAATCTCAGGAATGTTTCCAGCATTTTGTTGAATCTATGCATTACAGATATGGTGTAAAATGCCTCAATTCATACAGAGAATATATCTATATGAATTAAGGCAGTTTTGAAGGCATAAAAGGGGTCCAACCAGCTACTAGGAAGGTGTGCCTAATTAAGTGTCCAGTGAGGATTTTTTTTGTTTGTGTGTGTGTGTGTGTGTGTGTGTGTGTGTGTGTGTGTGTGTATATATATATATATATATATATATATGTAAAATTAAAAATATATTCCAAAGTCATCACTGGATGTAAATCTTATCTTTTGTGTGATTTTCGCAACATTTTTTCTAAGTAAAACAAGCACCCCAAATAAGATAAATGCTTAGAAGATTTTATTCAACACTGCAAAGAAAGCATACACCCCCTCTCTGAGCAAACCAAACTCTGGCTCACGTGGTGAAATCTTGCCATCTCCCTCCCATAAGTCCCCTATAAATACTTTGCTTACCAGGTATCGCTGGCATGAAACAAAGAGAAAAACCAAACAAAAACTATGAAACTCTACACGAACTTAAAAATTCAAATCACATTCAACATTTTTTTTTCAACAATTCACTCCATATATCATTACTCTAATCACCAAAGTTACATATGTACAGGTATGGTTGGACCCTACATGACAAGCAGGTGCTTAAGAAAATTAAAACAGCAGCCCCTCATTGCATGTAAAAAACAAAACAAAAATAACACGTCTAATGTAATGTTCAAACGAAACATGTCGCACCGCTCTGTTCACTAGGTGTTCATTATGGGTACAAAGAGGAGAATTAGAGGCACTCGTATTTTGTCACTGTGACAAAGAATCTACAGAGTTTCTCTTTAAATTAAAAGAAAAAAAAAGAAAAGAAAAGAAAAAAAAGCACTGAATTGATGAGTAGACTCATGAATATTCACTTGAACTTGACAATAAATGTTGCACTTGCTGTACAAATCAATCTGGCCCGTGCATCTGTAAAAAGCATTGTAATGAGTAAATATACTGTATGACTAATCATCTTAAATTAATATATAAAAAAAAAACAACTTAACATTTAACAGCCAAATAACTTGTCAATTTCATTTGAGCTTCATACTTAGAAGGGAAAAAGAATGATGTACTGAATAAATTGTACAAAAATAAAAGGATTTCTAAAAACAAATCTATGAGTGCAATCTGAGAAATCTGATATGTGCTCTGACAATTGCTTTTTTCTTTACACGTTGTCCAGATCTATCACACACAGCAAGTGTGTAAATGGTTTTTCTGAATAAAAGAAAAAGAATAGTACAGGCTTAGATTTTTTCTATGGTTGCCTTGTGCTGATATGTTTTGGTTTTGTTTAAAACTAACTTTCAAAGAAAAGAAAAAAAACAAAGTATGGCAAGTGAAGAAAAGGATAAAATAAGATAAAATTTCCTAATGGGGGGCAGAAGGGAAGGAAAAAGACCAGGGTGCATCACAGGGCCAGGAGCGGTCTGCGGAGGCCCTTCGGAGGAGGCAGCGGTCGCCGCTCCCCCTTCCTGCCCCGTCAGTCTTGCTTGGTGTTGCCCAGTGCTCTGAGGCGCTCAAGGAGAGGAGGGTGGGAATAGTGCCACATGGAAAACAACCAATCAGCCACAGGGAAGCCCAGGTTGTCTTTGTTCAGCTTGATGAGAGCCGAGTAAAGCTCTGAGGCTTTGCCCATGCCGCGAGCAAAAGCATCTGCCTGGAACTCAAACCTGCGACTCAGGACCGTCAGACAGAAAGACAGAACCTACAAAAGCGAGGAAGAAAAGAAATATTTAAACATCTCAAAACAACAGGATTTAATTATTCAAACTTTCATGATCTCACACATACCTCGTTGTAAGGAGAAAAGATGAACTGGAAGATAATCATCAAGCCTATTAATGTGGGCTGGCTGTCATCGAAGCCAAAAGCTACAAACAGCTCCTTACGTCCAATCAGAACAGCAAATAAGGAGAAGCACAGGAAGGAATTCATCTGAAGAGATAAAAATAGATTCAGTTCAATCTCTGAATGTCTGTAGTATGATCTAATCAGGCTTTTATATGTTTTGGGATAAAACAAAAGACATCCATCTGGGAGAAATCACCTGACTAATGACGATATTCTTGACGGTATGACCAAGCTTCCAATGGCCAAGCTCATGACCCAAAACAGCAAGGATCTCTGGGTTGTTGCATCCTTGTTTTTTGTTCTGTGACAGAAGATTCAAAATCAGTCACCTAAAATTTCCAACAACATCAAGCCTAAACATTAATACATTTAATACTTGGGGCTTTTCCCAATCCTTTATTAAAGGATTTTAAAAGCAAAACAGAGCTTAATGACCAAAAAGATATATCTTTCAAGCTCTCAGACCAGTTGTTATCAAGCAAAAATCAACCAAAGTGTGTTTCAAGACAAGTAAGAATACTCTGTCTTTAAAAGTGTTTTTATGAATCAAGTGCAATTCTTCGCAACCTTGGGCTTGGCTTTAGACTCGCTGGATGTCTCATCACTCTCTGGCTGCTCAGGCTGTGACTCTCCAGCCTTGTTGAGAGGTGAGTAATCCTCCAGCAGTGTGTCAAACAGCACAATGCGTTTGTTCTTGAAGAACCCGTAGAAGTATGCATTGCTGTGTGAAGAACGTTTAGAACCTGGAAACAAGACAAAAATTCATGGATCTCCAACCAACCATCGCTCCACAATGTCAAAAAAGAAACATACTAATGATTGCAATGTAATAATAAGGGGCTTGATAATGTAAGGAAAAGACTCTAGAACAACAGAGAGAAATCCCCAACAAACGACCCACAATGAGCAAGCACTCTGTGACAGTGGGAATGATAACTAAAAAGACACATTCAAGACATACCTTCAACTACGTAAATTTTGGTGAGGGGGAAGCTTATGCTCTTGGCCATGGCTTCGATATCTGTCTTTAACTCTCCATCTGGCAATGGTGTGAATTTGTCAAACAGGGGAGCAATGTAATCAGCATAGATGGTTACAAGTACCTTAGAAGACAGAGATGACAGGATGTATTACAGGTGTAGTATCAACTATGTACTTCTTTTGAGTTTCTCACTAGTTAACTGACAAGAAACCCATTTTCTTATTACACAGTGATGCATTTTCAATGTTTTCACAGAGCGAGGCGAATGCGCCACTAACCAGAGAAACGACCAGGGTAAAGAGCCAAGCATAAATGAAGAAGTAGTCTCCGCCGATCTTTATGATGTACAGCAGCAGGGAGGTGACAGGAAGCAGGATGCACTGAGTGACAGCAAACTTCTTCACGGCATCTTTGAGGAAAAACCCCAACGTCTGAGAGGAAGAGCAGACATTAAAAGAGAACAGAGTAAACAGGAGATTAATACAGTGTGTTAGAGTTCTGATTTCTTTTTACTTCTTCACAGATTCTCCGGTCTTTGAATTCATTTTGGGTTTAAACAGACAAAATTTCACAGTCAAAAACTTCAGTCCATCAAAGTTCTTATTACATTTTAAATCGTTTGTGTTTTTGACATTAAACAACATAAAGACACAGCTTCAATATGAGCTCTGGAGCCCATCAACTGTGGTAACTTCAATCCAATCAAACTCAAGTTAGTCTCGGCAACAAACAGTGAGTGCATTCCAGCCAGTGTACCTGCTGATTAAAGCCGTGCTTCTCCTCAATGACGAAAGTGTTGTACAAACTCCAGGGGAGTCCAGTTATAGCACTGAACAGGGTAGCAAGCGTCAGAAACACGAGGGACTGGGTGATCTCGTATTCTGGACCAAATCCAAAGCGAGCAGTCACAGAACCAGCGACAGCCCACAGAAATGGTATTCCACCCAGTAGCAGAATCAGCTGAAACCGTTTTGAGCACAATATTTTAAATGTGTGGCATACAGAATGAGTTAGACTAGGCTAAAACAACGGTGTCTTTTAGTTAAATGATCTTACCGTCCCCTCGGTCTCAGAATAGAGTCCAGACCAAAAGCTGAAGTTGCTTTTATCCAGCTGGTAAAGACGTGACTTCTCAAATGTTTCAGAATCCATGATCTTGCCCAGCTCCTGCGGTACATGGGTTGTTGTTCTATATATCCTCCTCTGCAGTGTAGGAAGACGTGTGCATAAAGTTACATTAACAGTGAAAATCATCAAGGTACTGATGTAGGGATCCAATGCGGTCAGTGTAACTGTCCAAGTTACGTATTTCAGATGTGTATTTTTCAAGTGTTAAACTCAAAACTTGACAAGTATCACATAATATAATCAATACTAATCCAATTTGATGTATTCCTTTAAATATGTGTTTCAAAGAGCATCTTTTTAACCTGTTGAGTCAATACTATACAATCGTGTGAACAATATTGCAACAATTCGACCTTTGAGCTGGTAGGTGAGGCCAATAATTTGTGTGGGGTTTTTTTTATACTAGGGATACCAAAATCTGCTTTGAAGTCTTTTAGCTCTTAATCACTAAATTTGAACTAAAGAAATTTCACAGAACATGTAAACATTGCCTACTGCCATGAATCTAATGATTTACAGGAAGGCCAATTGTGTCTGATAATCGTGTGAATCCCTGTCCATATTCTCATAAAACTTGCTCTCTGCACTCTTTCCATGTGTGTACTAGCATATCAAGACTACGTGATAATGTTCTCGGTTAAAGACGTTCTCTGTATTATTTGCTACATCAGTTCCTGTTCCTAGAGGAACTACACCCACCCCAACACTGTCGTGAGATACTTTTCAATGTGGCTTAACTGAAGTGAATAAAAAAAAAAAAAATGTTTTAATAGGATTCAAATAGCTTCATATTTCACATCCACATGTCTGGGCGTGAAATAGACCAGTAAACATTTCCAGCAAGCTGATTATGGACTCATAGCTTTGTGGTTTCGTATTAAGAAATCTTATGCTGTTGTGTTTTGAAACTAAATACCTAGAATACTGAATAGCAATAAAAATCTAACCCTGCTAAACGGACCCCTTGGTCGCATCACATATTCAACTGTCAGAATATCCTATATTAAATGCAGACTTTATGAAAGACACAGCTCATAGTGAGTCCACGGGAGATTAAAATCAAACGTTTTAACCACTATTAGCGGTTCGTTGATTTACGCTCTGCTTTTATTATAAAGCAAAGGGATTTAATCTGATAAACAATTGACTCACCTGTCTGTAAGAAAGATATGCCTCCCAAAGGTATACTGTCCATGAAAACCCTAGGACAGCGTAAAATATCTGCTTTTCCACCGGCAGGTCAAATATAGTTTCGACCATCTTTGCTCTGTGTTACTAGAGCAGTTAGCTAAGCAGGCTAGCAGCTAATTAGCTTCCGCTCTACACACACTCACAGACAGACAGCACTTTAAACGTGAATTATGGGAAATATGCCCCTCCGTCAAATAGACAGATACAGACTAAAGTTTAGATCTTTGCATCCAGTTTTCATTCCTAAGAAAAGTCTAGGCTTTTACAACTAACATCATTCCATTCATCTCAACTACCGAGCCCGTTGGTTATGCGTATCAACGAATTCGGCACCCAAAGGAACGTCTTCTATAACTTGGTTCCGCAGTGGATTTTCTTAATTTGACTGACTCACTAAAGAGTTCAAATTTTTGCATTTCGAGAAAACACCTTTATTTCAACCCCCATTAATAAATATTCTACACAAATATTTGTGTAAAATGCAACTACGAATGCAAATGTATATTCACACTATTTAAACTCCTAATAAAGCATAATTTAAGGTTTTAGAGTATTACTTTTTTTAAAGCACTAGAACTACACGTTTATTGCTGGCGGTAGCGGCCCCATTTATCCCATGAGCATGATAGCTAAACAGACGTGGCAGCGCAGGAAATGTTGACTTTTGCTACTTAATTCCTCTTCTCGGTTCATTTTGATTATTTACATGCAATCACCACCGATAAAATAACGGTTTTTACTAAAACACAACAGGAAACGTGTCGGATCCTGTACCACACCCATTTTATTCAGTACAAAGTACGCACACATTTAAAGTGTATATATTAATGTGGCTTTTCATATCTATATAAATATGGATTTAAATTCCTAATAATTTACCTTTAATTAAAAACACTTTAGACATGTAAAATTTTAAATACTAAAACCACACAGCTGCACTCATCCCTTCCCGTGCACAGAATCTGTTTATTTGCAGTGTCGCATCTGCAAATTTTAACCACACATGTGCCAGGCAAACTGGATTCTGACAGACCTTCCGGCAGGGCCTCCTGAATACTTCTCATGAGCGAATACTGTAATTCACTGAAAAGTAAGCCCAAAGAAGTGTTGACACAGCTAACGCTGGACTGTTTGGAGTTTAGGAGTCTGGGACTATAAACGATGTCCGTCTTTGCCTGATCCATAAAATAATGTAAAGCGCTAAGCTTACTTTTTCAATTAACAGTTTTAATCTGAGGGAAGACAATAACATTTACCAAGAAATAAGAAAATTAGTAATTTACTTGGAAATTTAACAAATTAATAAACAATCCAGAGAGTCAAGACTGTAAATTCATTTCCACATTTATTTTATTAGAAAGTGTTACATACATGTTGGCCAACACCTGTCCACTGCAACCCAACACTGACTTATTATAAACTGAGGTGAAAAATAACCAAACGTATTCCTTCATGGACTTTGTAGTAAGGAAATATTTTCAGTCACATTTTCACAAAAGTGAAAAGGCCTTGCAATTCGCTACTGACCATTTCTAACAATCTGAAAAGCTGTACATTTATCTCAGAGAACTACAGTATATACACTTGTGACCAGGATTTAACATAATAGGTGTTATCTGAATGCTTCATTACAGATGTCTAAAAAACCCAAACAATCAGCTGGATCTAGTGTGCAGTGTTTAAGCTTGTTTTTTTAATTTTATGCTAATTACTACAACTGTTCAGTTTGGCAACTTAAAAATAGCAAAAACATAACAGCATCGTCATGGTTGGGAGAAATAAAAATACTGATACACAGCTGTGAAACTAAAAAGTCATTTACCATAGCCATGTTAAAAAGGTGCTCGGTTAAACTAACTTCCAAGAAGCAGTTTGCTGTTGTTGGTGTCTGTTGGGAAGAGGTCAGGCAGGGCGGTGGTGCACACGGGTCTGCCCAGGACCACCACGGGTCTGAGGTACTGAAGCTGTTTAATTGCCAGGTCCCCACACCCAGCCAGGGCTTTGTCCAGGATGGACTTCAAGTTTTGGACTGACGTGAAGTCCCCAGTCATAGAGTGGGGCTTCAGCAGTGGGGAATGAGTGCGTCTGCTGCGGGTGTGAGAGATTCCTAGCTGGTTGTTCTCTTTGACAGAACAACTACGTCTGAAAGTGTCCCGCCGTTTTGCTAATCCTGTATTTTTGTCTTTTGGAGCAGTTTCTTGTATGAACTTAAGAAATGAAGACTCAAACCCCATAGGCTTATAGCCAGCAATGTCAAAAGCCCGTGGAGAAGCACTACGAGACTGAGAGTCTTTTACGTTTGAAGGCTGTTCAGACAGCTCGTTCATCCTTTTCAGGGGCTGGCGAATGGGAGGACTGGACAACGTTACGGATCCATTTAATGTTTTACTACCATCTTTGTTGCCCGATCCGTCTTGGAAGCCCTCTTCAGTAGTAAAACGAAGTGAACATGGTGGTGAGAGGTCAACAGTGACCGGGCGGAGCAGAGGCTTGATTTTATCCAAGCTCAGTCTCTCCTCTGGTTTCTGAGTGCTCTGTGTTCCTGCAGCAGCATCTTCAGCATGCCCGCCTGTGCTCGGCTCACCATATAGCACCTCGTCTGCACCAACGAGGACACCATTTCTCTCAACAGGTGGCAGCTCCTGCTCTTCTTCTCCAGGGAAGCTCAGTGCATCATGATTGTCCTCATCCTGCGTGTCCCCTTTGATGGAATGAAGACTCACGGGTGCAGGCTGTGCCCCTGCGTTTTCCGACTCTGCTTGG
The DNA here is from genome assembly GCF_900408965.1 of Simochromis diagramma. NCBI lineage: Eukaryota > Metazoa > Chordata > Actinopteri > Cichliformes > Cichlidae > Simochromis > Simochromis diagramma. The sequence continues at coordinate 11,284,173 of NW_024387030.1, forward strand.
TACTCCATTTTAAGAACCCCATTAGGGACGCACGTGCCTGCAACAGTCGGTCTGGCGGACTTCCTTTGAATGAGTTCTTCGAGCTGCTCGGCAGTAAAAACAAGCTTATCTTCATTCTTAAAGACATCTTCTCGGCGCATGTGGTGGACCTTCAGGTAGTGACGGTTCAAGCTGTGCATGTACGTGACGACAGAATCGCAGTCCTGAACCATGCATGGGTAGGCCACTCGCAAGCAGCGATCCTGGCACATCTGTAGTGCTTCTTCGTGAGATCTAAACACGTAACTGCTGAAACAATTTCTTTTCGCTCGCTTTTTCTCTCCTGAGACCTTTTTCTCTGCAGCACCCTCATCACCCAGTTGTTCTGACGTAGCTGTCACTTCAGGCTTTGGACTCTCAGCCTGTGCGGTGGGTGAACCAGGTTCCTCTTTCTGAGGACTCTCTGGTGTGACTATAAGCTTCTTTTGACACCCGGTAATAGACTTCTTGTGAGTGCTCTGCAGACGTACCACCAGCGAGTCGTACAACTCGCAGTGACTATAAAGAGTGTGCTTTTTAAGCGCACCGTCATGGCTGAACACTCTTGTGCAGCCGTCATACTTGCACCTTAATAGCTCAGGTGGTTGCGAGTGGTAATCACGAGTGTGACGCACTAAGCTGCTTTTAAGGTGGTAGGAAGCATTGCAGTTTGCAAAGTGACATTTGAACTGGGGTTGAGGTTCATCTGAGTTTGGGAGAGGCCTTTTTTTGGCAGGCTCTTTTCTCACTTCTGGACTGTGGTGCACATCAATATCTTTTTCCAACAAAAGCTGAGAGCGATTGTAATGATGTACTAACTGGAGGTGGCGCACAAGACCTCCCTGGGTGGAAAAAGCTGCATCGCAATTTTTTGCCACACAATGAAAAGGTTTACTGAACTTATCAAGTATATAGCACAGATTACTTTTGGCTACCAAGCGTCTTGTCGTTCTGACTTGCTGTGTGGTCTTATCTTCACTTTCCTGTCTCTGCTCATCTTCCTCTCTACCCTTTGCCTCATCTTCCCCTTCCTCTTCAGATGGGGAGTGATTATCAAAGTCTTTTCCATTTTCACTTATCGCTGTTGAGTTTTTGGTCTCTTGTTGGTGTTGCAACTTGGGGAGCTCTTTCTTTTTTACCTTTAGGCCGTGGTTTGTCAAAGGCGATGTTAGTTTTTTTTTAGATTTGGACACTTTGTTTCCCTCATGCTGTACAGATGTTACACTAATCTGATCTACGCAAGTCTCACTCATGTTATGGAACTGAATATAATGGGCCCTCAACACGTGTTTTTCCCTGTGGCTCTTGGAACAAAGGTGGCACACGTAAGGCTTAAAACAGGTGGTTTTCAAAGACGTCAACCTTTTGGCCTGTTCAATGGTACGGCCATGTCTGGTGTTATAGTGGCGCAGTAAGCTGTAACTTTGAGCCGTTCTAAAGCCACAACTTTTCATCTCACAAACATAGGGCTTAGCACTGGCTAGTGATTCACTGCCACCTTCCTCAGTGGTTGCTTGTTGAGTGAGGACTTTAACCTTTTCCTCTGAAAGATGTGGTCTCTTCTGAAGCAAGACAACAGGGGGCTTTGCCATAATTGCCTGATGAAGAGATATTTGAGACGTGTTTGAGTCCACGCTGGACTGAGTGGGTTCGTTTGGCAAACTGTCGGAATTCAGGTCCAGTCTACTGAGCCCGATGAGAATCTCTTTGAGAGCATCGTTTTTTGTTTGAAGGCTTAAAGAGTTTGTTTCACTGCTTTTGGGATGAGTGGAAGCTTTTTTTTCTTGGCAAGTGTCCACAGGTTGAAATGGAGTTGGGTCGTTTTGTCCCTTTTCTTCATTCTCCGGTTGATTTTCAGACTTTATCCATTTGGACTTGGATCCCTGCTCATTGTCATGTTTGTGTTCTTTGTTCTCCAGTTTGAGATGTTCTGGGTGAGCACATTTAAGATGTCTCTGGACATCTCTGGCTCTGGAAAACGTCATGCCACACTTCTCAAAGCCACAAGTGAATTTACTTCCATCAAAACACACAGCCACCAAGGTCATTGTTGCTTTGGGCTCTTTGACGTCAGATTCCTGCAAGGAGGAGGAGCAACTCACTGACGAAGCATTCAGGACGTCTCCATTTACAGTGTCAGATTCAACTGACTTAGTAAGGCGAATGGCTGCATCAGTAACAGTCTTAAAAAGTTTCCGCTTTGCCTTCCTTTGAGCCTCAAAGTCCTCTTCAGAGAAAGTGATGTTGTGTGTTGACAGATGCTTTATAAATTCCTTTTTGGACAAGTAATACTTTCTACAGTCAGTACTAGAGCAGGTAAATGCCGCATCTCTGAAATGCTGTGCTTCATGGTGATAGATCTGTCCCAAGTCAGAGTATGTGACATAACAGCCTTTGAGCTGACACTGGTAGTTGAGCTGATAGCCATGGGTTTGCTTGTGTGTGACAAGTTCATTGGAAGTATTAAACTGCGCACCACAGCCTATAACCACACACGCGTAAGGCCGATCACCATAGTGAACTCTTATATGTTTGCGATGATGGTAAGCTGAGACAAAATGACGTCTACAGAAGACGCACTTTTCCCGCTTGTCTCTCATCTGGTGAAAATATTTCACGTTTTCATCACCTTTGTGCTCCGACTTTAAGTGGACATATAAGTACTTGGAATGTTTAAAAGTTCGTGTACATCCAGTTCCTGGACAGGGATACTCATCCCTGTTCTGCAGTTTGAAATGTTGGTCGATGTAATCGAAAGTTACATGCTCGTCGCTGTCCACATGTTTCTCTGTCCCCGTTTTGGCTTGCTGCACAATATGCTGCAAGACATCTGGATCATGGGTGGATTTGTAATACAGCATTAGAGAAGGATCGATGGTGATCTCACCCGGTTCAACGTCGTCATCTTCTTCTATCGTTTTCTGTACTTCCTCAGTCTTGGCATGATTTTTGACAAGATGTGTTTCACTCTCAATGTGTTTTTTAATGTGAGGAACGAGTTCCTTCCGACTCTCGAACTTTTCCAAGCAAATAGGGCAGGGATGGTTGTTATCCTCTGCATGTCTTTTTGAGTGGTGAATGACTTGGGTGTCTGAGATAGACCTTTTACAAATGTGACAGCAGAACTTCTGTTTTTTTGCCTCAGAATCACCTTTGATGTCTGTTTGGTTAATAGACTGTTTTTGATCTAGCTGTTCATGACTGTCAAGACCTCCATTTATCCCATTTTGGTGCACCGATTCTACTTTAACAGTGACTCCCTGCAGCTCATGCAGTTTATCCTTCTCAATGGCCTCTTCCTCTTCCCCTTCTGACTCGGGCCTCAGCCCCAGAAGGGAGATGCAGTGATATTTTAGAGTTTTCCAGTCCCAGAATTCGGGGTCAAAAGGCCAGTAAGCTTTCAGTGCTAGTAGCAACTCACAGCGTAGTGAGTTGGGAATAACCTCACTGTCCTGGTCATACTTTTGGTCTGGGCGCAAGTAGAGCTCCTCAAGACAGCTGAAGGCTTCCTGAGCAGGGCCAAGCAGGAACTCTGTGAGTTGGCAGGCACGCAGAACCTCAAGGTCGTCTGGAAGAAGGCAGGACACCGTCTTACAGACAGAGATCTTCGATTCAGAGTCATCCTGCTTTGGAAGTTGAAGGGCTTTCACGCAAAGCTCTACCGACGCAGGTATCCCTGGTTCCTCCGCCTAAAAAGTGATATGAAGAGTTATATTCCCATTATAGAGTGCTGGGAAATACAAAAAAAATACCCTGTTACACTGGCTACATAAACCTCTAAATACACTGCTAAAAAAATTAAAAAATTAAATTAAATTAAAGGAACACTTTGAAAATACATCAACTTCAATGAAGGCAGCAGGGGACTCATATCCATACTGATCTACACTGATAAGGACTGGTTACTGTGTCAGGAACAAAAGGATTCCACATCATTTGATGAAACTGAAAATGATAAACCTACAAAGTGCTGAATTCAAAGACACCCTGAAAGTCAAAGTGAAAAATAACAGGCACGCTAGTCCATTAGGCTAAAATTTGTCCTCCCAGATCTGGGCCAGGGCATCAATGAGCAGGGCATCCAATCTGTCTCATACATCTTTGTTTGCAATCTCCGGTCAAGTAAGAAGTAATGCAAATATAGTCTGCCTGCCCCCATAATGCCAAACAACCTGTTCCATTTTAGTATCACAAGTGTAAAGCACGGGTTTTCACACTCACCTCTGTCTGAATCACACGGACCAAGTAAAGCAAATGGTCGACTGTTTTGGCAATGGCACCTAGCTGAAGGCATCGTTCCAGAAGAGACACTGGTGAGGGGTCAAGCCTCCTCTGAAGCTTACTCCACAATAAAATCAACTCCCTTTAATTAAAAAAAAAAAAAAAAAAAAAGTTTACACATATAGTTGTTTGTGAATGCAAAAATTACCAAAGAATCACTTTCTTTTAAATAAATTCCTACATCAAGTCTAAAAAAAAAAATAAAATAAAAAGAGAAAACTTGTCTTTAAAGAGAGCCCACTCACCAGGAGCAGTAAAGACTCTGCTGCTGTAGCTGCTGTGTCAAGAAAGTTGTGCACAGGATGAACGCTGTATTCTCCTCCCCCTCTGTCTCCAAATTACACGTGATCTCAAGTACGTCCTTGCAGTCCAGTCTCGATATCTACAGGAAACATAATGTTGGCTGCTCAGCAAACAACGAAAGAGGCAACACATCTCCAGTCACTCAAAAAGTTACAAATGCCAGAAAAATCAACATCCATGGATCAACGTGTGTCTTTTTGTATATTTAGTTTTATGTCCGTCATATACTACCACCAGAATAAGGTGATAAAATGTTCTCCCAGTATGATTCAATACAAAATTTGCTGTTTTCTAAGATGCAGACCTTTGAAGAAGTAGTGCTGTTGTAGCTGCAGTACAACATTTTAAAATGTTTAAATGTTTCTGGAGGAATTTCATGACCCCATGAGGACAGAAAATGGTCTTAAACTCTAATGGGGTGAGCATGCCCTTGGAGGCATATAGAAAAAGCGGGGTAACTGAGAACCACAGAGGCAGGAGCAAAAAAAAAAAAAAGACAATAAAGCACATGCAAGATCTGGATAATATTCTCATACTAGTCTGATTTATAAAATGTATAAGAGAGCAAACTAAAAACTTCCTCCTGACAAAACAACACAACTTTTTTTCCTTCACTGTATTATAATAATGAATGTTCTCTCTTCATGGCAGAGAAATTATGTTATATTTTATTTAAAAGGCCATTTTTCCATTTCACTCTCTCACACACACACACAGAAAATGCAATAGGACACTCGATCTAAATATCACTGCACCGCTGACTCAAGTTTTCCTCACAGCTTTATATTTATAAAGTATAATAGCCTCTTTCTTCGCTCACTTAGACATTATGTGTGGAAATGTGAGCCGTTTGAATAAACAAAACTATTTTTGTATCATTTTTTTATCCCGAGTTCAAAGCTGTGTGGCTTTTGTATGAATATAAAAAAAAAAAAATGCCCAACATACTGACAACTCTGTGTGTGTAATAAAATTACACTTCTTTCTTTTCTGATCATGCAAATCCTATACCTAGTCTGCACTTTTATCTGAAACACTTGCGAGACACTGTAATCAAAAGAATAAAAGGAGACAGCATGTAAAACAAATCCAAACACTGCTTAGTACAGGAATTATCAATAGTAACTGACAAAGAATAATTATTATGCTAAGGTACTTCTGTGTGCACATGGGTTAGATTTATGTACAAAGAAGCAGGCTAAAACACTTTTACAGCATACAATATAATGCCAAACTGAAACTAGGCCACAAAGCACCCAAATGTTCTATCGGCTGGAGGATTTTCTGAGTCCTCCAACTGAAAGCCAGAAAACTGAAAGCTCAATTTGCATGTGGGTTTGAAGCTCTATTTTTGGAGTCAGTGCAGAAAACCCTTATGAATAGGTAAATTTTTTACACTCATTCTAAAAAGATTTGACTTGCAAATATGCCCCATTTTTCTTTATCAGCTAATATCAGTTACAGATTGCTTGTGTATGTGTGACTGAATACTAAGAATGGATGCTTTTGTCTGTCCTCTGAAAGCTTTGGGAGGCCATCACAGTCGTGATCACCTGGCACACATTCTGTGTCACACTGAACGCTTCTTATATTTTTGATACTCTGCACGTTGGTTTGGTGAAAATGATAAATGTAGAAACTCATTAATTAATTTACTGAAACACCCAAAAGTCACCAAAGCAACCAATCCCAGCTCACAAAAAGAAACTGCTGGAATACCTCCATTATGGCCTCTTCGTTGGGCAACAGGTGACAAAGCAGGGAGACATATGTCTGACGAAACGTGGCTTGATTAGAAAAGGTGCTGCATTCAGTGCAAGCTTTGGCCAAAACCACAGCTTTGGCAATCTCGCCCATCTTTTCCAGATGTTTCACCCGCATCTCCATGAAGCCCTCGCCCTCCAAGCTGATATATGCATTAACTAAAGACAGAATTCAAACAAAATCCAAGTCACAAATAAAGAAAAAGCCAACGTAGTTCTAAGTAACTGTAGTTTTCAAATAAAAAGAACCTAGTTGATTAGATCCTAACCTTCTTCTGGGTTAGTCAGCTGCCCGGTGAGGAGAGATGTAAGGACAGGGTTGCTCCATGCCCCTCCCTCTCCTGTGATTTGGAGTAATGCTTGAAGGTCTGTGCTTCCATACTGTAGCAGGGTATCATGGGCAATCTGCACACAACACAAAAATGGTAACGCTAAATACAATAAAATTGTTTGGTCAGCATCTTTATAAACATTCATTTTCATGAACACAAAAAATATAATTATTAAGGGCTATGTTCCCTTTATGGAGGCAGCAGTGCTTCTTTCTCTCTGTTGATGTGTGATAAAATGATAAATGAACAACTCAAAAGGCTGTCACAGTTTGTGATTCAGCACAAGCGATATTTCATTATCTGCTCTACACCAAGCGAAACGTTTGTCACTGTTCACATCTAAAAAGGAAAACAGGTGACAGCTCAGCACAGCCTGGTTTAGAATTACTTTTTCTTTGCTGACAAGTCTGTCTGTAGAAATTAAGACTTTGTTTTCCTTTTTGAAATGTCATCAATCAATGTCATTCAGCATGTGGGTGAACTAAACTTAATATAGTGACTTCGCAGCCCAAAATCTAGTATCAAAGAAAGTAAGAGTACTTAAAAACCTATATGAGACTTCAGCTACAGAGCTATTACATTCCCATAAATCTTCTCAGTATGTCACAGTTTTGCTCAGCTTGAACATATTGAATCAATTTAGCAACGTATTCTGCCAACTCTTCAGTGCACATTTGCCACAAGAAATCAAGTCCACAGCCATGCGACCCACCCACCATGAGATGAAAGCGCTTCACTTCATCCTTTGGAAACAAAACTGCTGAATGTAAGAAAAATTGAAACACTATTCTTTTTAAGTCTTGTATCTTTAAATCCTTTGAGAAAATAACTATTTCAAGCCTGATACTGAAGATATTCACACATAGATTTGTTTCATATTGAAGTACAGATTTGACAACCTGTGAAGAGTGAGAGGTTATAAAGACAGATGTTTTAGACTCACCACGGGGTAAATAAAAACAAAACAATGCTGTCCACACCAATTTGAAACAGCTCGTCTTTGGGTTTACTTTTAGGAGGGCTTTTACAGAAAACGCCCAAAGACTCAACTTGACCCCCCCCTTCACAGACACACACAAATTTACTTTTCTCTATGCAGTCACCCATCAGCAAACAATGCTTTGAAGGTCCTGTACCTGAACAGAGTGGTGGAACTGAACCCAGGCTTCATATGGGATTTCATTCTCAGGCACTGACAGCAACAGTTCAAAACAGCTCCTGTAGTAAAAACAAGGAGATGTTTTATGACACTATAATAAAACAGTACAAAACAGAACAGCCAACGACAGTATGAAGAGTGTGCAGAGTATGATCCAACCTTCAAGCCACCATGGCCGCCCCCCTACAAGGCAGTGTTCCTAATAATTCAATATTAATATTCACTAATATTCCTGTACACATGGATCTGTGTGCATGCCAATTAATATCCTTGTAAGTAAGTAAGTAAAATTTATTTATATAGCGCTTTTCACAGATAAAAATCACAAAGTGCTTTACAACACAGGAAATGGGAATATAAAAACAATATAACAGTAAATAAAACAATGTAAAACAATAAAACTATAAAAACAGCATAAGAAATTAATCAAATGCTTTTCTAAATAAAAATGTCTTCAGCTGTTTCTTAAAAGAATCAATGGAGTCCGTGCAGCGAAGAGTCAGTGGGAGAGAATTCCACAACCGTGGTGCCACAGTCTGAAAGGCCCGATCACCACGAGTTTTAAAACGGGTGCGCGGTACCACCAGCAGTCTCTGATCTAATGACCTTAAAGCCCGAGAAGATGTATGTGGTTTCAGCAGGTCAGATAAATATTGAGGAGCATGACCATGTAGGCCTAAGGTAGAACTAAAATTTTAAAATGAAACCTAAAATTTACAGGCAACCAGTGAAGGGAGGCCAAGACTGGAGTGATATGCGATCTTCTCTTGGTGCCTGTTAAGAGACGTGCTGCAGCATTCTGCACAGTCTGAAGACGATTTAAGGCTGATTTGTTAAAACAAGTAAAAAGGCCGTTAGAGTAGTCTAAACGAGAAGAAATAAAAGCATGAATAACCATCTCAAGTTCAAGCTTTGAACTTAGGCTTCAGGGGATCCTTGTCCAACAAGGATCCCCTGAAGCCTATTACCGTTGACATTAGAGTGGGGTGCGCCTTCAACAGACAGCCGGTTGCTGGCAAAAAGAGAGAGGCAACCATTTATACCCACATCCACAGACAACTACAATTGTGGTGGGAAGCTGGAGCATCCAGAGAGAACCCACACGGACCTATGGAGAACATGCAAACACACTGAAACACTGCAGCTGACCAGATACAAAATCTTCTCGCTATGACGTCAGTGACAATAACTGCATAGTACACAAATATTGAAAAGTGAAGGTGCTTCAATTATTTTGTTTCGTTGCATCAAAACATTTTCAGCAGTGGCCAACTCGTTTGACCGTACGTCCACAGCTTTTTTTAATTCTTCAAGCACCATTCTGTAGGCTTGTGTAAAGATATTTGCACACAAATTGTCTAATTACCAAATAATGGTTATACAAATGTGTCCATTCACATACGAGTTTCTGTTCAGATAGCATATTGGTTTTAACCACCATAACTGCGCTTTACGTGTCAGTCAAACAGTGATTGGTTAATAAGTGGGCTGATTTCACTTAAGGTCTTTGTATGTTATAACTTGGCTCTTCTCCATGGCTGGCTAACAGACCAACAACAACACAAGCAAGAGTAGCCCACTCCATCTGACAAAGCACACCCTCTACATGTAGACTGGCAGTCTGTGACTGCCCACAGATTCTTTTGGCTACCTCAAGAGAAAAGAGAAAAAAAAAAAACTCCCAAAAAACAAAACAACAACAGCATTCCATGTTTACAAGTACGTGCATCCCTCCTAACCAGAAATGTATGCTTTTCTTCATCACTAACCTAGCATTGCAAATTGTTGTGTAGTTTGTGTACAAGCAAGCGGCCACATGTTGCAAACTGCAGCAAAAACAGGTAAACAAAATGTGCATTCAAACCAACAGTGTTTTTAAACCTAAAAACAAATCAGCATGCTGAAGAAGTTTAACATACCGTTCACATGACTAATACAGTTTATTCAGGATAACAGTGGATTTTCAGTGCACATGTAATGAGACAACTCCCTACACCTTTGATCGCATCATGCCTCTAAACCTTTCCTGGCTGAAGACGTATGACTGGTCCTAACAATGAACACAAAGGCACAAATCTCTGACCTAGTTCAGCTCATGTTGAGAAAGTCACAAAATATCTTAGATAACTCATTTGTAGTACGAGACCTTTAATGCCCCTTCAAGGACGTCTTGAAGCACATCTAATCCCAAACAACAGCCACTCAATCCCAGTCAGTGTGAGCTTTGATTTCTTTTTGTTTTGGTTTGCAAATGACAGTTACTTAAACTAATATTTTTAAATGACAAAACCAATAATGCTATAGCCTTTAAAAAATAAATAAATAATAATAATAATAATAATAATAATAATAATAATAGTAATAATAATAATCATCAGTTAGTACCAGGAAGCACAGGATGCATATAACTGTGCACAAAATGAAGAACAAAATTAGCTGAGGTTATTATTACAGTTACCACTGCTTACGTTTTACACTTAGTATCACTGCATACCTCAGATTTAAACCATAGCTGTGACATTTACATCAATTTACAAAACCACTTATTTCCTGCGTTGGCAATTTACCCTCTATATTTCAGCAATGTTTTCCCATTTTCAACGTATAAATGTACTTTTATGCCCTGGGCAGAGGCAGGCTGCAATTGCACCAAATCGGTTGGAGGATTTCCATAATATTTAGTTTTTCGTTTGTACTCGGACTGTTGTGAGAAAGCTAAAAGTCTTTCATATTAGGAAAGCCACCTATTGTACTATGTCTCTTTCTGGACTCCTGTATGCATATAAAAGCTTTGCTCACTCTACAGGACGAGTGCTTTATTGGTGTTTCTTTACCCATTCAAATATGGGGGAAAAAAAAAAAAAAAAAAAAAAAAAAAAAAAAAAAAAAAAAAAAAAAGCACACAGTCATTGATATACATACTGCAAAAACATTTGTTTAATGTTCTTAGACCAATGACGTATCTGGAACATTTCATTTGTACATTCTTCCCAACTCCATGTTTTGCTTTGAATTTATTAAGCAAAGCAAAGAAAGAAAAAAAAAAAAAAGGAAGCAAAACTGAAAATAAATAAATAAAACTGAACCCAACAGAAAAAGACATGTTAAGAAGGCTGAACGGAAAAAAGCGCCAGGATCATCAGTGCCTCGGAATAGCAGCAGGCATATGGAGAACACGAATAAAGCATTTAGTCAGATTGCAAAGTGTACTTGTGAGGATTGGCAGATGGAAAAGAGGGAGACTAGATTCACTCCCACTGGTTAATAGTTATTACCACTTAGGAAAGAAACAATCAGCGTTGGTGTCTTTAATTGTCAACGCTTGATCTCATTTTCAGACAGCACAAGCCTGCTGTATAGGTGTAATGACTTGAGTTTACAGAAAATGCTTGAATTTGAGCTACATTAGACAAAGTTGAGTGAGCAGGCTATTAAGGACTTTGTAAATAATTGAAGAAGCTGAGGGGAGTGCAGCTGTAGAGAAAACAATATAAAAAATAAAGGAAAATGTGTTTTTAATAGTCTGTGTAAAACAATCCTTTCTTGAATTTTATTAATATAAAATATGTTTTGACCAAATGATTTGCCTGCTGATCGAGGAATTGGTATTATTGCTTCTCTGATCAGGAGTGAGGATATTGTTCGTGTAAAACTGCTCTCTCTGTGGTGTTGCAGGTAAAGCCGTTTGCAAGTGGTAAAAGATGGAGCCCTGCAATAGAACTGTAGTAAACAGGCTTCCTCAGCTTCCCGTCTAACCAGAGAAGATGAAGGCTGAAGACACAAACTCTCAGAAGAGCTATTCACTGGAAACTAGTAGACAGAGAGAGGACAGGCCCACCTGCCCCATCCCTCTCGCTGTGGGGAATGAGGCACAAGGGGGGGATGTTACTGTGAACAGGTCTCAGGTGGCCCACCCCCACAGAACGCATGCAAAATAACCCAATCTGATCCTGCAGGAGGTGTTTGTATCAGACTCAGTCACTTCTCCAGTCTACTGCATTTCTTTTCTGTTTGGTGCTTTCATTTCCTTTTGCAGTGCACACTCAGAGCCTGTATGACACACTACCAAGAATGTTGATTTTTGTAATGTTAAAATAAAAAATAAAAAAAAGGCTGTGTATCCAAAAACATTAAGTTACACTAGTGAAAAAACATGTTGGTATTCCTTTTGTTTCAAAGCATAATAACTGAATTTGATATACCTGACATGACATTTGTTGTGATATGACTATTACACATGCACACAATACGTATAGCCTTTGTCTATACAAGTTATATTGAAATGATTTCAAATTGCTCCCATGCATAAACCAGACATTCAAACTACTTTGACACCTATGACACCTCGCACACATTCTCATGAGATAATCAACTGCTTATCTCTCATAATTCAGTATATTTTACAGTACTCACAAAGCTAGCCGCTTCAAAACGAGGGCCACTCTGTCGGACTCTGCCGTGAGGTGGGATCGAGCTGAAGCAAAGCAGTTTATGGACAGACAGTAGACCTCCAGAAGAGGCAGCCCATGTTCCATGGAATTCCTGCTTCCAGCATAGTGCATCAGTGCCTGCAAAGACACACAAAGGCATCAGAAACTGAAAAAATAGTTGATGAAGCAGATTTGAAAGTAGAGTAGAAATATGTAGTAGCAATGTTCAAAAACTACGACCAGAAGAGGAAGCATTTGCCATGGATGATCAAAGGTTTTCACCTTAGGGAGATGCCTGTCTATACCTGATTGATCCCAGCTGACACACTGTCTGGTGTGTGCCTGCTGTGCTCCAGATTGGGCCTGAGGGGACTTAACTGTTGCTTTAAAACAAAAAAAGGAAGGAAGACTTCATACAGTACATGATCATCACACATACATAATGATCTCATACTGTATATGACCATTAAATTTGAGTTCTTGGGATGATTCAACCTGGTATAATTTCACACAATTTAAAACAGAATCAAATTCATTTAATTAAATTAATATTACCTACAAGAAACAGGTGTTTTATATAACTCAACATTTACTGTTAACAGGGAGGAAAGTCTCGTTTCGAGCAAATACTCAGCGATCAGCTGTCCTTCAGGAACAGAGAAGTCAACATCTACACCCATCTGTCACCTGCTTGTAGTTGGTGGGTATACACATTAAATCATCATAGCGCTATCAGCATCCCAGGAGTCTCATTTGCCAGATAGAAGGAACTTTTCTAGGTGGTTCTCGTGCCCACAGAGGCACTAAATTAATTCCCCTCTGTCTAAATATACAGTACCCTCTCAAAGGAAGGTAGGAATAAAGTCTAGGCCCTAAAGACCTACATCAGTGTACTAATTACATCCGTGAGATTTCCGACTGGAATTGGGAGTCACACAGATCTTTTTGCCTTTGTTTTACGAAAACCTGGAAGATTGAAGTTAAAACTGTACTGAAATTGAGTTTTAGTGTTAAATCAAGTGTCATTTTACACAGTTACCAACACCAAACATGGGAACGCATACAATCTTTCAACTTACTTATAAGGGGGAAGTTAGAGCTGTTGAAATCATTGAGAAATATTCAAAAGCAGCCTAATTAAAGAAGACCTGTCAGGGTGAACTAGCTAATGAATTACCCCTGCTATACCATTCTCGAAGGCTGCTGAACAGGTTTCAAGGGAAGCTCTCTAATGGTTGAAAAACTTGCAGAGTCCCTTAAGCAGCAAAAATGAAAGTGATACCTAGTTTTTAGTTAAATCAGATCCTTTAGAAAGCGGAAGCCACAGTAATTTCCCTACCATGATGACTAGATTTGTGTTTTAACTGGACTCCAATCTAAGATTTCTTTAAGGGAGACTAAAAATCTCCATTGTCGTAACTGACAGATGCGCAGGTTTAGAAACTGTCACATTTCAAGAGCACAGGAAAAGCGTATTTTCTTGAAAGTGGTCAAAATGCAACACTCCTTAGTAGCTAAACGCCCCCCAACAACAAAAATATTATGATAAACATATCTCGACGCTGCCCCGCCCCACAGGCATGCAGTAATATATGATCTGCAAACTGTGTCAATAAATTCATACAAACATCTGTATTACATTTTCTTCGTTGCCACCATAATCACTTCCCAAATAAAGCAAAGCTAAAAGACCTTTGATCTTTGAACGTAAGGCGACTCGAACCTGCAAATTGAGCAACAAATCACTGAGCTGCAAATAAGTCCAACGGCCGTGAGTTGTTTGGGTGTAAAAATAATAATAATAATGACAAAAAACACAAAAGCATATGCAAATATGCGCAAAAATAAACGTACTGCAATTGGGTGTAATCCTAACCTAAACTTGGCCAGTTAGCTAACAGGCCAGCAATCGTTGCTGGTAATTCTGCTTGCGGGATGCGAGAGGGAAAAAACAGTCCTGGGTGAGCTAACGATAGGCTAATTGTAGCTTCGATGCTGCATGTACACATTACCTGACAGAAGTTATCGCAGTACTCCGTGGAAGACGCTACGGAGATTTCTTGTTGCCTGAGGACGTCCTCGAAAGCTCTCAGTGTGGCCAGCAGGTTTTCCATTGCAACTAGGGTATCTTCGGCCGTGTCCAGGGCCCAGTCGCTCCATTCGTGCTCTGGTTCGACATTATTCTCCGCCATCTTCACTCTCCACCACAGCGCGTATGCAGTGCAGTCTGACGACCCCTTCAATGCTGTCGGAATATTTAAATACGTCAGCTGAACTGACACCAAGATCACCTGAAAAGTAAGTAGAGGGGGTGGTAAGAGCAGAAATACAAAGTGGGCTTGTACTGTTATATTCAGGCCGTTGTTGCTATTCCTTTTGTAACCGCAATATCGATATACTTTATTTTCTATCCAATATAAACTTTGCTCTCTAAATTTATGCGAACAGTAATTCAGTTATTCTGCTTGATTTTAGCTCTGTGTGCTTTTTCTTACATCCATCTCTTTCTATTCTATTTTTTTCAGTCTGAAAATAATAACCTCTATTACAGCTTTTCTCGGGTGGTACACTGACACTGATAGTTACGCAAAGCACCAAAAGGTAGCGTGACATAGAGCATAACACACCTGACAGTTTATCAGACCAGAAAAAAATCAACTGCACTGTACCCCCCCCCCCCCCCCAAAAAAAAAAAAATATTGTAATAATTGGTTGATCAAATATTATTCAACTTTATTCAACTTCGGTGGCAATTTTTCGCTAAAACTGCATGCCAAATAAGTGCTCAGCTAGCGCTATTAGTAAAAATCCGATATTCTAGGAAAATAAATGTTAATCTGAAGTGAATTACAATTAAATATAATTTTGTTAGCGTTTAAATTAAAATAGTTAAGGTGTTTTTATTATCGCCCCACTGTTAGAGACCGGGAGTTTCGCGCCCTCTGGAGGTGACTGCGTAGTATCGTTCTACTCCATTGACCCGGAAATAGATTTCACTTCTCTCGGTCACACGTGTGGAAGGTAAGCAAAGTCTGAAAATAACATCTGCGACGGCTTATTAGATGTAGATCGGCTGCAGTAACGATTGATTAGACGTTAAACGCATATTTTTGATCGGTATTTGTAAATAGATTCTAAGAATATTAACTGGGAAGTATCAGTGAAACAATCGAAAGATTTTAATGTTGACACAAGTCTGTGACGTGTCTGCGTTCATTTTGGGTGATTAAAACCCTTTTGTTTCACACAGTACCAACTGGTTATCATGGGGAAGTCCAAACAAACCCGAAACCACAACAATGGCAAGAAGAAGAACATTGCAAAGACCTGGAAGACAAAGCGCAGGACCAAAGACCTGGATCAGATCCACTCAGACATGAAGCCTGACACAGCTGCTAAACTGCTGCATCAGGAGGTTGACTACGATGTAACCGGATGTGCACAACACTACTGCTTACACTGCGCGTAGGTATTTCTCTGTTTACTGTAACAGTCCATCTGTTAACTGACTTTGCTTGATATATATGCTGCTTACTAAACTCTTAGTCTTCACCAGTATTTCCTTTAGTAAGATATTTAATATTTCACCTTAAGTTCTGCCGAACTTTTCCCATTGGGGTTGGAAAAGAAGTAAATCTTCCCATATGAAAAGCTGGAATGGAGAAATATTCTGTATTGTCCAAGTCTGAGGCCACAGGTCTCAGCTGGAAAAGGGTGGCGTACCCAATGATGAATGATTCGAGCAAATTTCAGTCCTAATCCAGGGTTCCAGATCCTCATGGCTTCCTTAAAATGAAATGCCCTCTTCTTATACTCTCTTATGCTGTGAGCTGTTCATCTGTTAAATTTTTAAGAAATATAGATTTTATTTTAATGTGATGGCTCTTCTTGTTTTGCAGGAGATATTTTGTGGATATGAGATCCTTGAAAGAGCACTTCAAAACTAAAGTGCATAAAAAACGGTAAGCGGACCACTCTACAGTCACATATTTGGACTTACAGCTCGTAATCCTATCCATGTAAGTTTCATGGCTTACCTCCTTTTTTCCCCATCCAGACTGAAACAGCTCAGAGAAGAGCCCTACACCCAGGAAGAGGCAGAGAGAGCAGCAGGCATGGGCTCATACATCCCTCCAAAAGTTGTTGAAGTGAAGACCCAACCATTAGAGGAGGACATGGAATGAAAGCCTCTGACATTAATCCACGGACTTATTAACTCATAAAAGAGGCATTAGCAGTTAATGCTTGCAGTTATTGTTGTCACATACTTTAGTAGCAAATCTGAAAATGCCTTTTGTGACAGATAATGTTTGTTTTTCAGCCAGCTGTGAGAAACGTGGTTGTTAAACTTCCATCACCAAGTTCAGAAGGCTTCTCCTTACAATCAGATGCATTGTCTGCCTATGTAAATACAAAGGATGGTGGAATGTTTTCTACAATAATAAATTTTGTGGAGTTGATTAAGTCACATTACACATGTGGAGTACAGCAGTGCAGTTAGAGCTGTACCTGAACTTACCAGACAAAGAAATAGAGGAAAACATGCATTTCTGTACACAAAGTAATATTTATTTTTCACTCTAGTTGTTCATTTAAAATACTGGACAGTTAACTAAGTTTGACTATTGATAGAAAATGTAATTCTGCTGTGTACTATAGACCTTATTTTGTAACTGCTTCAAATGGAGGGAATTGGAGATGTGCATAGTGATTCAGATGTCTGCGACCAGGCTAACTTATACCTTGTTAAACTTCTAAATGTTCTTAATTAAACAATCTTGAGACAACACTGCACAGAGATCATATCATCATGTCTCATTTTACAGGTCACAAGGATTGGGAATGACACAGTTGGAGTGCTTGTGCTTTAGTTGGAGGCACTGGGTTTCACACGTAGTCCCCTATTTTCAGTGGCGTAGTAACTGAGCAAACTATCATAATTTTAAATATCAGGAGTATTTTTAATGCTTCAGTGGAAATTCTTGGCACTCGATGGCTGTGTGAAATCTACAGTCCATGAGCGTTACCAGTGCTGTAGCCACCTTCGGCTGTTTGTTTGTGGGTCTCTTCATTCAGTTTTGAATTTAATTACCGAAAAGCTAATCTGTTAGGTTGAAATCAGGTGACGGATTGAAAAATATCCCATATGTTTGTCTTGAGAAACGCTTGGGTTGCTTTTGAAGTATGCGTTGAACAAGAATCCGTTTACTGTGAATCTGTGAAGCTTTGATCAGTTTTGCAGTATTTGGCTGAATCTGAGCGGATAGTATAGCCTTGTACACTTCACAATTCATTCTGCTACTTCTATCAGCAGACACTTCCACTGTCAGCCATACATGCCCATGCCGAAACATTGTCTCTACCATGTTTGAAAAATAATGTGGTTTAGTGTAGATCTTTCTCCATACTTTTATCTCACTGGTTTCATCTTTCTGACAATTTTTTTTCCTTTGCAGCCTAATCTGGTCTTCCTGTTCTTGAGTGTAACCAGTGGGTTTCACTTAATTGTAAATCCTGTATTCGTGAAGTCATCTTTTGATTGTAGACTTTGATAATGATATTCCTTCCTCCTCAACAGTGCTCTTGACTTAAATAGCTGTCCTGAAGGGGATTCTGAAGCAAGGCAGTAACTGCGATCTTCCGCTGTATTTGTCTTGTGTGGTTTTTCAGGCATTTTGCGTTCCTGAGCTGGTCACTGCATTTCCCCCCCCCCTGCAGAACTGTACCAGATTGGTCAGCCCTAAAGTTTTAGCTCCCACTCTGATAGGTTTGTTCTGGCTTTTCAGCTAATCATAGCCTCCCTGATAATTTCTTTGGGCCTCATATCGAGAAATCCAGTGACCAGCTACCAAATGCAAGTTGAAAAATTGGAATAAACTGCAGGTCTTTTATTCATTTTTAATGGAATAATCAGGTCTATCAGGTGTCCAATTATTGTATAAAGTTGGCTATAATTCCTAAGCATTCACTGCAATACTTTTGTTCAATCCCTCACATGAAAGCTGGAAGTTTGCATTTTAATCACAGCTTAACTTGATGTAAAATCCATTGTGGCGGTGTACAGAGGAAAAACTACCATAACAACATATTGCCCTGTCCAATACTTATTGACCTGACTGTATATGAAAACCCACATTCACCTGTTCACATTTATATTTGCACTTCAGTGGTTTTATCTTGTCACACACACCTGTGCGTGTATTGAGGGCAGTTTGTGGTTCAGTATTTTTCTCAGGGACACTGTGATACACAGACTGAAGACATTTAATCTGTACCTTTTAAAACAACAGAAAAACCACAAAATAAAGTTCCAGAGAAAGAATACTGGAATATACCGCTGTAAGGTTCTTGGCCATTCAGGAGTAATGGACACACATAGAGAGACAAGTAGCTCTTTAGTCCTCCTTTGGGCTCCAGATGCGAAAGTCAGAGTTTATCATCAGAATAAGAATACTTTAATAAACCCTAAGGAAACTATGTGGTTTACAGTTGCTCCAAGACAATAATAGTAACAGATTACACTAATTGTATAATACAATATATTACAAACTTTTAAAAGTATAAGAATTAGCTCATTTATACATATCAAAAATGTTACAGAGGTCAAATATATATAATTAACATTTTACTCTAACCTGTACAACTTTGTCTTTGTTATTTTACTGTAGAGGATGTACAAAAGGGTGTAACTATAGCAGTGTGTACTGTGCATTAGATGGAGGAGTTGTACAAAGAGACAGGTACAGGCAGGAATGATTTCCTGTGTCATTCAGTGGTGCATTTGGGTAATCTCAGTCTCTCACTGAACGTGCTCCTGTGACTGGCCAGCAGGTCATGGAGTGCGTGCAAAGGTATTGTCCAGCATTGTCCTTATCTTGGACAACATCCGCTTCTCCAACACCACCCTAAGGGAGTCCAGCTCCGTCTCCACAACACTGGCCTTGTGGATCAGTTTACTGAGCCTGTTGGCATCTGCAACCTTCAACCTGCTACCCCAGCATGCAACAGCGTAGAGGAGGGCATTTGCCACAACAGACTTGTAAAACTCCTGAGCATTGCGCGACAGATATTGAAAGACCTCAGCTGCTTCAGAAAATGGAGACAACTCTGGACCTTACTGTAGAGTGCAGTGGTGTTTGGTGTTTTCTATGAGTACACCAAGGTATGGTGTACACATAGATGATGAGCTGGAGATGATTCTGCTCACACCAAGTGACAAAGGAGTCAACCACAGCCCGGTACTCCATCTCATCACCCTCATTGATGCATCCAACCACTGCAGAATCATCAGAAAACTTCTGAAGATGGCAGGTCTCTGTGCAGTGGCTGAAGTCTGTAATATAGATGGTGAAGAGGAAGGGGAGGTGCTCCTGTGTTGCTTATCACCTTGTTAGACACACAATGTTAAAGACGCACATATTGTGGTCTTCCTGTAAGGTAATCAACAATCAAGGACACAAGAGATGCATCCACCTGCATCACTGTCAGCTTATCACCCAGAAGGGTTGGCCTGATGGTATTGAATGAACTGGAAAAGTTGAAAAACATGACCCTCACAGGTCTCACCGGCTGGCCCACATGGGCGTAGACAAGAATGAGCAGTTAGATGATGGCGCCCTCAGCTCCGAGGTGGGGCTGGCAAGCAAACTCAAGGGGATTCTGATGTGGCCTGACTGGGTCGGGGCTGGGCAACGATAAGTCTTTCCAGGGTCTTCACAACGTCCCACAGGCCTGTAATCCTGTGGCACTGAATTCATATTGCACTAAAATGTTGAGGATTCTGTGTGAGATAAGGCTACTTTAGTGCCTTTTGCTTGGGGGAGTAACCTTTTAAATGTGCCTATTGTACATCAATGATAAATACATTTACATTTATAAACCCATGGATTTTCGTAACTCATATGCCACCTTTTGAGGTGAGGAGGTGTCCATAGATCAGCTATAGCTATAGGTTCAAACCCCAGCTCTGCTGAGCTTCCATTGCTTGGCTCTTGAACAGGACCCTTATCCCCGCAATGTATATATTACAAAGCAGCAGATAAATAAATACAAACCGTTAACGCATTTAAGATAACCCAATTAATTAAGTGATACATGAATTGATTTTTCTGTTTAAAAGTAAGAGCGGAGATTTTCACTTTAAGCAAAAAGCTTCTTACATCTTAGCACACGCTTATGACACAGCATCAAAGTAAAGGTTTGATAGTTTTAATGGAGTGTTTAATTCTATTGCAGACAAATCTAACCATTAAAGAGAATATAAAAAGAAACAAATGTTAAACCTCTGCTTCTAGATTAACTTACATAAAATAAAGGTAAGTAAAATCTAAATTTTGGACAGAGCCATTTGGCAGATACATTTATAATTTAACTCATTATAAAACAGTTGCATTGTTCCTTGCGTGAACAATGCAACCCTACGTCTTTAAATACAGCTAGTGCCCCAGTGTACCCAGTAGAAAGATTGTAAAGTTATACTTCCGGTTATTACTTTCAAAATAAATCGTAGCGCTTAGCTTAGTTTAATTGAGTTTTTCTTTTTTGCCAGTAACCAACAACAACTTTGGCATTTTGCTAAAAAAAATATTTGAATTCAAAACAAGTTGATCATAATATGAACTTACAAAAGAATTGCTACATTACGACACTCTCGCGCTTTTATTTTGAACGCCAAAACACTATACATCCGCTTTACCGTGCCAATTTCATGCTAGCTTGACACCTTAACTGCATCCATATGGCTCGAGATTGGATGTGGGAAATAAGAAATCTGTGCTGCTAGCTAACATTGCACAGCTGTTGCCAGCGGGGGTAACGGCCAGAGAAGAAGCGAGATCCTCTCCTGCGGGACAGAAAAAGTCCCGCTAGACTCGTCGCACTTTTTAAAAGAGCAAGTTTACACTGAAAGACGAACATGCCTTCGACTAAATAGCTGTGGTGGAGGTCGAGGATGGCCGCAGACGTAGATAAAAGAATCCCGGAGGAAGAGAAAAAGATTTCGCCGCAGAATGGGAAGCAGAGCCCGGGCTCGAGATCCTGGATCTGCAGGGGGATGTGGACTTGGGTGGTCGTCTGTGCTGTTCCTCTGTTCGCTTTTGGGATAAAGTACTACCAAGATGCCCAGCTCCTCAAACGTCATGTGAGACCCAAATCTGTAATTATGTTATATCACAGTTTAACAGTGATCTCGACTTGGTGGGTCTAGCTGTGTTAATAGAAACTTTGCAGTGACCTTCTCGTCCTTTTGAGGACCCATGATTACATTAATATCAGCGCAGGGACATTCTGCTGTTATCTTGCAGTAGTTTTCTCTGTAACAGATGTGTTTCGATTATTTATTTAGCGGACACGCAGTCACCACAAAGCTCCACATCTGCAGTTTTTCCTTCCCCGTAGTGTTTTATTATAGGGGGGTGGGTCTTTGTCACAGCTGCTAAAACTCACCCCCTTGTCCAAATCCAGACTTGTTTGGTTACTGAGGGTTTCCAAGTTGTTCTTGCACCTCCCTCCCCCTCTTCCCTCCATTGTAAGGTCGCTGGTAGGCACGCGTCTGCTTCAGAAAGGGTGGTTTGACTGAAATGCATGCTAGGAATCTGCCTCCTCAGGGATGATCTTTATCCAGGCAGGATGCTCAGTCATTTGGGATAATGTAGCACATTACTTTAAATGTGTCACACATCTGAGCGAATGTTTTTGTAGTTGTAATAATTTAAAATATTTGCATTTCATGTGATGGGGTCTTAATGTCCTAATATGTTTTTATGCTGCATTAAAAAAAAAAAAGCATATGAATTGACCGTGAAGATCAGTCTAATGCATGTGTCCCTCCAATAGGAAGAGAG
This sequence comes from Simochromis diagramma, assembly GCF_900408965.1. Classification (NCBI taxonomy): domain Eukaryota; kingdom Metazoa; phylum Chordata; class Actinopteri; order Cichliformes; family Cichlidae; genus Simochromis; species Simochromis diagramma. Next base: position 11,306,301 of record NW_024387030.1, read on the forward strand.
TGTTCGGACACTGGGTGCCGAGGGGCTTTTTCTCTTCTCCTCTTTAGACACCGACCACGACTTCTATCTCAGTCCGGAGGAGTTTAAACCTATTGCAGAGAAGCTCACAGGTGCATCATGTTACCTTTCTTTGTGCTTGTCACTTTTGTCCAATCATTTTCCTTCAGTCTCCTTTGTTACCTATCGTTGTGGTCACAAGCTTACATATACTCATGAGGCATGAATTTCAAAGTAGGGCTGCCACAAACGATTATTTTGATAGTCGACTAGCGACTAATCAGATCATGCATCCATTGGACGTAAAACGTACAGCTTATTGCACCAGCATGCATCTGCTCTTATATAACTATCATTAGCTTACAGCTTTAAGTGTGTAAGGTATGTGCTAACTAAAAATAAAGACAAGATGATAGTTTATTACATTTTAATGAAATTTGCAGATTGTTTCGGTGAAGTTTAATAAACTCCTTGCTATCTAAAATATAACAGGACACCGGAGTATATTCTCGAGCATCTCACACTTCTGATAACCAGTTGTCTGCTTGACGTTTATTCAGCTGTGTAAAAACTATAACTTTAATCTCAGCCAAACCGATTTACTCAGGAACAAATAAAATACTAAAAAAAGCCAAACAATAACACTTGTAAGTTATCTAAGTGAATTATATATATTTAACCTGAGTAGCGAAAGACGGCAGTGGGTTTGAAAACGATTTGCCGGGAGTCCGGTGTTCTCATGGGCTCCAGTGAGCCTTGCCCCCGGCTAGCTATCAAGCTAGTGGGCAACAGACGTCTCCGAAAACGTCGGAGCGCTTTTCAAAATATGTGGTGTCTTGATAAACTGAGCAGATATTTGAGGTTTACACAGCTACATTCTGAAAATATGTTAAACGTTTATTTTGTGACCCAGAAAGAATAATACGAGTAATATTAAAACTAGCTGCCACCATTGTTGGAAACTGAGCTGGGCTGCGCTATGAATTCTGGGACACAGCTTCTTCAGGGATAGCTGGGATAGCTCAGTAGGTAGAGTGGTGGCCCCATGATCGGAAGGTCGGGGGTTCGATTCCCCTGAACAGCTACCCTGAGGTACCCCTGAGCAAGGTACCGTCCCTACACACTGCTCCCCGGGCGCCCAATGGCTGCCCACTGCTTCATTGAGTGAATGGGTTAAATGCAGAGAGCGATTTTCCCCACGGGGACCAATAAAGTACTCTTTCTTCTTCTTCTTCTTCTTCTTCGGGGTTTAACGGCAGCTGGCATCCTTGTACATGCAGTGCTGTTATCTTCTGTTTCAGTCCGGTATTACACTCTTAAATCCTACTACTTATTCTTGCGGCTTTTGTGATCTTACAAAGCTTCAAACGACGCATCGACTATTAAATCAGTCGTCGACGACTTTGATAGTCAACATAATCGTGACTAGTCGACTAATCGTGGCAGCCCTATTCCAAAGTAATCAGATTTTACTGATTTGTTTGAATAGTTCTTTTTTTCAGGGTGGAATGATTGTACAGCATACATCTTTAAGAGAAACTACCAGCTGTAGTCAATTATGATCACTAAGGAGAAGTTAATTGGACTTGGCCTTCAAGGTTAAAGACATTACAGAACCTTCGGCACCACTTAGCTATAAAGCATGTCTACTTGTTCCATCCTTGAAAAAGAACAGTTCAAAGAAAAAATTAAATGCCCTGAATCATTATGACATTCACGTACATGAGTGTATGTAAACTTGTGACCACAAATGTATAGCCTCACACTGACTCTGGTTTACTTACAGGGATTACAAACCCAGCGGATTTTGAGGAGGAAGCGATCCATGATCGCAACGGGGAGACTTTAACCTTGGAAGCCAAAATGCAGCCTCTCCTGCTTGACTCCATGACAAAAAGCAAAGATGGTTTCCTTGGAGTAAGACAATACCAAACTCTGCGTGCTTCCTTTATGCTGCTGGTTTATTGTTCTCTTTTTCATCGCTGCTCTACAGCGTCTGCAGAGGACTGCTTTAATCAAAATCACAGCACAGAAAATCCCAGAAGGGGCTAAATTATAGCGTGTTGATGCAGTTATTGTTGATAAATCTGCTTGTACATTGTCTGACTGTCTTACTCAGCTCTTTGTGAATGCAGCTCATTCAAAAGGTGCAAGCAGCCTTGAATTGAATCCAGAATGAAACTGCTGAGAATTTGTAATGCTTGTGCTTTCCAAAATTACCTTCCTCCATCTCTTTCAGGTTTCTCACAGCTCTCTGAGTGGGCTGCGGTCTTGGAAGAGCCCAGCAGTGCCTTCTTCGTCCTTCTCTGCAAGCCAGTTTAGGGTGTTCTTGCCCCCGAAGAACAAGATAGAAGTCGGTGACACGTGGTGGGTGATCCCCAGCGAGCTCAACATTTTCACTGGATACCTGCCCAATAACCGTTATCACCCTCCCACACCAAGGGGCAGAGAGGTAGCCTAAAAATCCATCTCTGTTTGGCCTATGGTTAGATTGTAACATGCGATTATTGCACTGTGTAGTGGCTTATGGTTCTTTGGCTCTTGGTGCAGGTCCTCATCCACTCCTTGTTGAGCATGTTCCACCCTCAGCCCTTCATCAAAACCCGCTTTGCTCCGCAGGGCGCAGTCGCCTGCATCCGAGCCAGCAACGACTTCTATTATGACATTGTCTTCAGGTGAGGAGGGAGTAAGGAGGATGGCGGTGTTTTTTAATACGTTTGAACTATTAAACTGCAAAATATGTGTATTATGCATTAGTGCTGATTGATGTCTAAAGCACACAGTGAATTTTAAATTTATTACGAGTCACTGTGTTCACTTTATTATTCTGTCAAAGGTTTTACAGGAATTCTGTGTGGATGAATTCCACTTTTAGTTAGTAAGGAAGCAAAAGATGGAATTATTTGTTTTTATGCTCATTCATGACTTTTTAGTTTCCAGCTTTAGTTCCATATGACAGTCACAAACCATAGACAGAGTGAGCCTGGTTCTGCCCCCCCCCCTGCTATCGCCAAGTGCTTTGTCACAGGGAGTGGGCTGATTGTTGGGGTTTTCTCTTTATTATTGTAGGGTCTTTACCTTGCAATATAAAGCGCCTTGAGGTGACTGTTGTGGTGATTTGGTCCTGTATAAATACAATTGAATTGAAAAAGCACTCTAATTGTAAATATTTAAAGCAGAAGTTTCAAACTCGCTCAAAGGCCATGTTGGAAAATGAGAAAAGCACGTATGTTGATGTGCTTTAAATAAATATGTAGACTGCCCTACGATCAACTCACAAGAACCCGTTTCACAAGCCTGAATGTGACAACTAGTGGCAGCTTTTAGAAGACAAAATTCAATCAGACAAAACACAATAATGAAGATTTACTACTTGTGATCTTGCATGTATTTCTACAAATCTCACAGAGCCTGTTTCAGGGGCCTGAAAGCAACAACTGAGTACTCATGTGGGAGATTTCAATTAAAAGAAAAACAGTTAGTAGTTATAGTAGTTAAAATTCTTTGACAGTAGCCTTTATCTCATTGCAGATGGTTGTACAGACCATTCCTTACACTTGGTAAATAAAAAATCAGTCTCCCACCTCTCGCAAAATTGTCTGCCTCCAGCATCAACTGGCCTTTTCTGTTACTCTGAGCTTAGTAGCTTGCAGGTGCAGTGGAAGGGCACCCTTTTGTTTAACTTGCTGTGTGCGTGAGATGCATGTTGCTATGGGGACCATTCCCAGAAATGGGCTGGCCAAAATGTCCTGAAAGCCCAAAGTGATATGTGGGTAGGATTCAGTTAATTCACAGGTTTGACACCTGTGGTTTGAAGTCTTTGTGATGCTGCTGTAGTAAAATAAAGCCTCTGACAGCTTTGTGAAGGTCGAAAATCAAAACACCGTGCAAATGTTATGACCCGACTCCCTGGTTAGTTCTTGTAGGGATTTCCGACAGAGACTTGCGTGCTCTCAATTTTTACTCCTTCTGTTCACCCCCTGCAGGATTCATGCAGAATTCCAGCTCAATGATATTCCAGATTTTCCCTTCTGGTTCACACCAGGCCAGTTCACTGGCAACATTGTCCTCTCTAAAGACGCCTCTCACGTCCGCCTCTTCCACCTTTATGTCCCCAATAACAGGTAAATCCCTCTAACACACACACAAACTGTCACACGTGTTCATTAGGGGTGCAACGATACTCGTATCGATATTGAACCGTTCGATACAGTGCTTTCGGTTCGGTACGCATATGTATTGAACAATACAAAATTTGTAATTTATTTTATCAACTTTCCTTGTGACGATGCTGTCTGTGTGGAGCGCTCAGTGAATCTGCGTTCGACTACTCCGCCTAGGCTGCACTGTCGAGCGCAGATCCACTGAGCGCTCAACACAGACAGCATCTTCAGAAGGAAGAGCGCAGGGCAAGCTAGCGAGACAGAAGTTAAGCTCTCCTTGCAACATGGCAAATTGAACCTCCCCCACCCTCATTCAGATCTGGCGTTAGGAATTATTTTGGTTTTCATGTGAGGTATGACCCTGAAGGTAAGGTCATGGACTAAAGTAAAACAGTATGTTGGATGTGCCACGCAATGCTCAATTACATGGGTGGGAACTAGTGTGTTAGCGCAGTTAGCTCGTTAATGTGTTGGCTGTCTAGCCCCACGCAGGGGTAGCTCGTTAACGGAGATTTGCCGTGTTGTGGCGTTAACGTCATTTCAACGAGATTAACGCTGACAGCACTAGTGGGAACACAACGAATATGACTGCACATTTACACTGACATCATCCTAGTGCAAAGACAAGTGGAAGCAGACAAAAACAACAAGCATGCATGCTACAAACTTTACCCGAGTCATTTAGACAGCCGTTAGCACATGATTCTCCTTATGGGGACCTGATATGTTTAATATTGTGGCGAGCTCAGACAACGAGGAGACGGAGGTATCGTTTGGTCTTGCTTCCCGTGAGCTAGCCAGGGAGCACAGCCGTTTATTGACATCTTCAGAAGAACACTGCCGCTAGCTAACTGCTCAGCGCGGCAACCGCACAGCAACAACAACACACAGAGCGCCCTCTGACCCCGGAAGGACACACTGTCTCAGCGAGAAGGCGTCACCTGTCACTATGGCAACATAAACAAAGCATAACTGTACAAACAGAACCCCGAACAGCCCTGACCCGCTACATAGCCCCCACCTAAGGGGTCAGTCGTCCCCGACGACCCCATTACCCCACACAAAGTCCTGCAAATGTCCAGGTGCCTTCTTTTGGCGCACCGGCCGGGGTCACTCGGGTCAGAACATGGGGTGCCACCATCATCCCACTTCTGACACCAATGTGGCGAGCTCAGACAACGAGGAGACGGAGGTGTCGTTTGGTCTTGCTTCCTGTGAGCTAGCCAGGGAGCACAGCCGTTTATTGACATCTGCAGAAGAACACTGCCGCTAGCTAACTGCTCAGCGCGGCAACCGCACAGCAACAACAACAACACACAAGGCGCCCTCTGACCCCGGAAGGACACACCGTCGCAGCGAGAGGGCGTCACCCGTCACTATGGCAACATAAACAAAACATAACTGTACAAACAGAACCCCGAACAGCCCTGACCCGCTACAATATGCTGCTGAGAATATAGCCCAGAAGAAGCGTATAGTATAGCTTTTATTTTGGAAAGAGCCATTTCTCTGTAATAAACTCTCTTTTCCAAAGATGAGTGATTCCTCAATCAGATACAGGTGTTACCGCGCCAGATCCGCGGCCCCGAACCGTAGTAAGAAAACCTCTGGCAGTTACTTGAAGGTTCTGTAACTGACTCGTAGCCGGCAACAGCTTACTATACAGGTCAACTCCGCTAGCAAAAAGATCGAAGGAGGCGTAGGAAACTGCTTCACCGAACTTTATTTCTTCTCTAAGGCACGAACACCGCGTACAGTGGGCTGAAACAGTTTACTCACAGCGAGCATCGCCGACACAACTCTGGCTGTCGAGGGAGTTATTATATTCCTTTTATTTATTTTCTTTTCGTCTCCTCTGTAGCTAACCGTTACTTTTTCCCCTTCTCCGCTCTCTCTCTTCACACACACACCAGGCAGTCCCGCTACACACATCCCGAATACATTTCCCATCAGGCTTCATCCTTAAAGGGCCATGCCTGTAACACAGGGCTCGCAAAATCGCTAGCCCGACGTCCCGGGGCTAGCGATTTTTCCAGTCGTACTACCAAGATCTATTTCTGCCCTGCCCGTCGGGCTATTGTAGGAAGGAAAAATATATGTCAATGCTTTTGCATTCTTTCGGAAATGTAGCTGGGTAATTATGTCATTGGCATCGGTGAGCCACTGTCAATATGTGACATATTGAAATCGAGTTTGAATTTGCGCTTGATTTTTGCTTCCACTTTGCAAATGTCCAGGTGCCTTCTTTTGGCGCACCGGCCGGTCACGACCGGCGGGGGAAAAGTCACTCGGGTCAGAACATGGGGTGCCACCATCATCCCACTTCTGACACCAATGTGGCGAGCTCAGACAACGAGGAGACGGAGGTGTCGTTTGGTCTTGCTTCCCGTGAGCTAGCCAGGGAGCACAGCCGTTTATTGACATCTGCAGAAGAACACTGCCGCTAGCTAACTGCTCAGCGTGGCAACCGCACAGCAACAACAACAACAACACACAAGGCGCCCTCTGACCCCGGAAGGACACACCGTCGCAGCGAGAGGGCGTCACCCGTCACTATGGCAACATAAACAAAACATAACTGTACAAACAGAACCCCGAACAGCCCTGACCCGCTACAATATGCTGCTGAGAATATAGCCCAGAAGAAGCGTATAGTATAGCTTTTATTTTGGAAAGAGCCATTTCTCTGTAATAAACTCTCTTTTCCAAAGATGAGTGATTCCTCAATCAGATACAGGGCTTGCAAAATCGCTAGAGAGCGACAGCACTGATTGGTGAGTGATGATAATTTCTGCACCAATTCCTCTGACATCGTCTTATCAATCGTTAGCTTACTATGCAAACATGACAAGTGAAATCTCCCGCAGCAAGCTTAAACATATGAGAGGTTGATCGCGCAGAGAATCGCTGAGCGTTATGTGTGTGTGTGTAAAAGCAGCAGCATATATATTTTAGTTCTGCTGAGCCAAATAAGACAGGTCAGGGTGAAGAAGTGACAGCCAAAGAAAAGCTTACCACAAAACGGAAAAGTTATGACAAATCAGACTATAAGGCAAAAAGAAAGTGCAGCTTTATGGTTTCATGGACAAAAGAATTTCTGTGGCTGCAATACGACAAGCTATATAACCAGGGCTGCACATAAGTGGTCCGCAGGTGCGCATTCGCTGTCAAAAAAAAAAAAAACGCGCACAAGATATGAAGTTGCAACGCGTGTTTGCATACATAAGATTTTCTGGAGGAGGACAGACATTTGTTTAAAACTCTTAAAGATGTCGAAGAAGCTCCTTTAAGCAATTACTTTGGTGTTCCTCTACCTCCAAAGAAATGTCAGAAGGAGTCCGAACCACAAAAGAAGCGCGTATTGTAGGAAAAGTGGTTGCAGGAGGTGAGCTGGCTTCAAACAAATGATGAACGCACAGAGATGTGGTGCAGAATGTGCCGTGAAAATCCCACTCTAGCGGACAAAAACAGTGCTTTTTATATGGACGCAAACGCGCGTTGCAACTTCTTATCTGGTGCGCGTCTTTTATTTTGACAGCGAATGCGCACATGCGAACCACTTATGTGCACCCGTGTAAATAACATAATGTTCTGCCGGGTGTGTTGTTGGTTTTCTCTCGATTTCTGAGTCGACAAGCGCCTTTGTTACTGGGACCAGTCATTTTAAGAAAGGCCCCCATTAGAAGCCATGAGAAATGCAAGAAATGCATTATTGCTCAGTCTGCAATATCTTTCCCAGAACAAACACCAATTGCAAATAACATACTAAAAATAAACCTGAAAAATCTGTTTAGAACAGCGTACTATGTTGCAAAGAGTGAACTACCACTGGCAAAATTTAGCAGTCTTTGCAAACTTCAAAAAGCAAATGGCCTAGATCTTGGTTCCACTTGTCTCTTACCCGTGACTTCAGCGGAAATTTCAAATTCAGGATCTGACACAGACTGATTCATGTCCTACACAGTTCTTACAAGTTCATAGAAATTTCTGTTCAATTAGAACCAAGTATTTGAGTTGATGATTGTAATTTTTATACAATGTTGTAATTTGTTTTTCAACGATTTTTTGATTAATGTTTTGTTTCCTTTACAATATTATACTTTAATGTATAATATTGTAAAGGAAACAAAACAGGAAACAAAACATCAATCAAAAAATTGCTCTCTTTTTTATTCGGGCTACTTACATTTATTTTGGGCTACCAAAAACTGAAGAGTCCCTGCCCGAAGGGCTACCAGGGATTTTGAAATTTTGAGAGCCCTGAGATATATATATATATATATATATATATATATATATATATATATATATATATATATATATATATATATATATATATATATTTTTTTTTTAATTACTTTTGTTTCAGCAACATTAAATTTAAAAACTGTACTTTTGAGTTAAAATATATATTTATAATTTTAATAAATGACAAATTAAAAAGGCATGAACATTTTTTTTTTTTTTTTTTGTATCGAAAAAAATATCGAACCGTGACACCAAAGTATCGAACCGAACCGAACCGTGAATTTTGTGTATCGTTGCACCCCTAGTGTTCATATACTCCCCTATCGATAGATCGTTGTGAAGTTTGAGTGCCACCTGTGCTGTGTTACAGGTCTCTGAATGTAGACATGGAGTGGCTCTACGGAGCTAGTGAGAGCAGCAATATGGAGGTGGACATTGGTTACCTGCCACAGGTATGGCTGTTTATCTCAACACTAACTGTTCTCATCACTGTGTAGCTGCATCAGTATTGTTTCTGGCTGACTGTCCTAACTTAGTCTTTAAGTTAAGTCACATCTATTTGATTTCCAGTCAATCAAACAGTATTAATGTCACGGTAACTGCCTGTTTTGACTTTAATTTAAAATACATATATGGATTAAATACTTATGAATCTGTTCATTTACTCAGACATGTGTGGAATTTCACAGAATGTAAAAGATGATCCTCAGAAAAGACACACAAGAGTGTCTGATGTAAAGCGTGTGTAATATGTCTAACGAGAACTTGGGTTTGCAGTTAGAGCTCCAGTCGGCGGGCCCGTCCACTCCCTCCGTCATCACTGACGAGCAGGGTAATATCATTGATCGGCGTGACAGCAGCAATGAGCCCATCCAGTTTGTCTTTGAGGAAATCCACTGGACCTCTGAGATCAGTCAGGAGGAAGCTGCTCGCCGCATGGAGGTCACCTTCTATCCCTTTAAGAAGGTAATTCTCTACGTTCGAATAAGTTGGTGATTGTGTTATTGCACACAGTGTCGGTGTAACACTGTGCTCCTTCCCAGGTGTCCTACCTGCCTTTTTCAGAGGCTTTCGATCGAGCCCAAGCAGAGAAAAAGCTGGTGCACTCTATTCTGCTGTGGGGAGCTTTAGATGACCAGTCATGCTGAGGTGAGATAATGTCATGCTTCAAAAGTGCATCACAGTCATTAAATTTAAGCTGCTAGCTTTCTAAAGGCATACCATTACCAATTAAATATTACTGTAAAGTGCACTTAAGCCCATTTTTCTGAAATGGCAGGTAAATACAGGTGTTACTAATGATGTACTAATTATGTTAATTAAGGATCTGTGACAGTTACTCATGTCATTATTAATACCTGTGCTGGTTAATTATAATTCATTCAGTCTGCCAACTTTGACGACCATTACACCTATTTGGAGTTCTACCTTGTTCCTAATATGTTCACCATATCCTTGTCTCCTCCCCACGCTTTTATAGGTTCGGGGCGAACTCTCCGGGAGACAGTCCTGGAAAGTTCGCCCGTCCTCGCCCTCCTCAACCAGAGCTTTATAAGCAGCTGGTCTCTGGTCAAAGAGCTGGAGAACCTGCAGGTAAGCAGCTATAGTGGTGAAAAATCCAGAAAGTTGGGCAATTACTGAAAAATGTGCTTATCCTCTTACTTTAAGTACAGCTGTGTTTCCACTTAATAAATATCCTGTTTCCTCTTTTCCCAGGCTGATGAGCAAAACCCTGCGTTGAGTGAAAAGGCTCGCTTACACCTTGAAAAGTACAGTTTTCCTGTGGAGATGATGGTGGCTCTGCCCAATGGAACCATTGTAAATATTATTTTTCATAGAATTAAATCATAGGCAAAAGCACACTATTGGGAATATTAGGATAATAAATGTTGGCTATCTGCATTCTCCATGTTGCATTAGCAGTGAAACGACACAGTCAACTGTGAGGCTGATGGCAATGAAATAATAAAAATGAAATACGGTAACATTAGCTTATGTGGATGCATCATATCCCTGTAAGTGCCCACACACTAGCCAAGCATAATAAAACTGGCAGAGATATGGAAGACTCTGCCAAAAATGTACTACATAGAAAGTTATTTACAGTTTTATTAGCAGCTATTGCAGAAAGTCTTACTTTGAAAATGCCATATTAACCCTGACTTGACAAAGTATAGATGCGAAGAAGAAAGAAGCCTCTAAAGCCTTTTATCCTCTTTTATGTGGTTTCAGGTTCATCACATCAATGCCAACTTCTTCTTAGATCAAACTGCCATGAAACCCGAGGAGGAAGAAGCAACTTTCAGCTTCTCTGGCGGCTTCGAAGATCCCTCCACATCCACTTATATCAGCTTTCTGAAAGAGGGCTTGGAGAAAGCCAAGGAGTACCTGGCACAGTAATGTGTTTGAGCTTAACCAGACTGGGCAAATGATCCAAGATTAGGAAAACCTACTAAGGATGATCTGATATCCTCGTGTTGGTGTTGTTCCCAGACCATCATGAAAATGTTGTTCCAGGTTCAACATTGCAAGTGACCAATCACATTGTTGTGACGTTATTCCTTTGCGCGCCAAGCCATTCGTGCATTTATGAAATTCCAATGTTGCAAGGACAATATCAATTCTGCTTATTGTTTATTAAAGGGTTACGGTTAGGGTTAGGGTCAGGGTCCGTTGATCGGCGGACAGAGGCGGTTTCACGCAGCTTAAGTACAGTTTTTTGTTTTACGCCGGTTTTTCCCGAAGTCGCAAAGGTATGACGTCACAACATTCTGATTGGTCACTTGCAATGTTGATTCTGGAACAACATTTAGTATGATGATCTGGGAACAACACCAACACGAGGATATCAGATCAACCAACCTACCAAGCATCTGGTGGCATTCCTCTTCTGTGTGTGTTGGCAGCTGGAAACATTTTTGCCTTCTGTACTCTTTGCTACTATTTATTTGGACGACTCTCTCGGTTAAAAAAAAAAAAAAGTTTTATATAGTATTTGTATTGTGACAAGTAGAAATCCAAAGGCCTTCCACGCTGAGCAGGAACAAATACAGTATGTCACACATTTAGACTTGCTCTTTATCCTTGTAGCTGCTGAATAACTTAGCTATAAGATATAGATGGAGGCCTACCAAGTCCCAGATTAGTGTCAGTACCATTCTTTAGTGCATTACATCCAGTATTGTATTCAGTATTTCTTCTTTTATGTGGTGGTGTTGCATGTGCAGTATTTATTGACTAACTGAGCTTCTCTGCTGAGTGTACCCAGAGACGGAGCTGCTGTTGTTGTTTCCTCCAGCTGTGTTTCTGCAGTTAGTGAAGGCTTTGCCTGAAAGCTCTCCCCGAGCTGGGTAACGCCTGATGTTCTTGTTGAGGCTGCTGGAGGGAAACACCCTTCTCTGACTCGGGACAAAGGCATGAAGAGGAACTTAGAAACTGGACTGCAGAACGTAAAATGAATGAGTCAGACGTTTTTTCCCATATAGCTTGTGTTTAAAACCAAATGTTACAATCTATTCACAGAACGATATGACCACACCAAAGAACTTCTCTTTTACTGTGTAAGCAGATGAATTTGTTAGGCTGCTTTCCTATTATGGCTCATATCTGTGTAAATCAGGGTGAAAAACAGTTGGATTGTTTCTTTAGTGAGGAGCAAATAATTTCTGTCTCTCTTCCCATCGTATAAACAGAACAGTTGGCATCTTCAAGTCCTAATTTCAGAACAGAAGAGCCCAATGATCTCACACACACATACACCCATGTGAAATATCTTGCTGCTTGGAGCCTTTAGAGAGAAAACTCCCCCAATATTCTTCTGTAACTAGCAGTGCCGTTTGATTTTCACTTGTATAACAAAAACATTTTTTTTAAAACAAAAAGAATTGAGTTTTCTTTATAACACACACACACACACGTTTAAATTCACATTGTGCTGATTTTTATTAACGCATCTACAGTACTGTAGAGTGTAGTTAGAGTAGATTGGTCTATCAGAGTAAGATACAGCCGAATGACATAATTACATAAATCTGAAGTATTGATTTTTGCATGTTCAGAAACTACAGTGGTGAATAGTGACAAATGAGGCTGTTAAAGTCAGAAGTACAGATGATCTTCTATTCAGAAGGCTTTCTAAAAGCGGAGCTCCAAGTGTTCGGCGTTCATTTTAGCCGTCTGCGTCACCGATGAACGAAAAGCCATTAAAGTGATGATTAGTGGTTAAGGAAGGGAAGTGTTTGCGAGAGTTTGGGCTGTACACATGCAGTTCAGAAAGCATTGAAGTGGGGACATGCTTTAACTATGAAGGGAGACGTTTACACAATAAATAATGGGATATTGTGATGTTACCGATTTATATTAACAGCAAAGTGCAGTCTGAGATTTGTAACTCACTCCATTTGTAACGTAGTCCATCCAAAAATTAGGATTCAAAGAATCCAGTTCAGCTCTACAGTTCACTGTAGCACAACTTTTGTCTGCCAAACCCACAGGAATGAGTCAGCCACTAAGCAGTCCACCCTCAGAGCCCACTCTGACAGTAGGCTGTTACGGATCAGCTTTATTTCAGTTCACTTTGTTAAAATCCACAGCACTTAATCACATGGATTAATCCAGAAGTTTAAGGTTGATTGTTTTCGTTTATGGATGTTACCATGAAATGAAGGAGCTGCTGCATGTTTCCGCTCAGTGATAATTCTGTCTCGATTAAAGCCGATCAGCAGCGACGACGTGAAACAAGCTGAAACGTCGTCCAATCTCCTCAGCTGAATTTCCACACTTCTAGCTCCATGACTCGGAAGTCATCGGTTTCTGAAAGGCAGCAGTTATTAAAAGTGTAGCAGGGACTGCTACGGCCCAGGTATAGGTTCTCATCCACCCACAGACCGAAGTGACCACTGTGGAAAAAGAGGGAGACTGTGGTTAGCGAAAGGAAACCGACCCTTCTTGGCTTGGTTTGAAAATTAGAGCAATATTATTTTTTGTAAGCCACAGAAGTATAAATTATGGAAAAGTGGAAGTCGAGAAAGCTACTTAATTACCTGCCTCCACCAATAGCAAAGCAATCCAAGTCTCCCTTAATAAAAAAGGAATTCTCTCCAGTCCACTTGAAACACTGCAGAGAGACGTCAGATAATCATGATGAAACTGCAAGACAGACTCATTTCTCACATTTATAACACACGGAGTGTCTCTGTTTTACCTCCATCAATTCATTTTCCCAGGAAGCATCATTCATCACAACTCAGATCCATTCCTTCAGTCATACCATCCTGTTATTTTGCATTTTAAACGGTTTAGAATATATTTTCTACACTAAAGAAAAAAAAATCTGGATTGGTTACCTTGAAGCGAGGATGCAACATGAAGAGAAACGTTTCTCCTGTACCGTAAAACATCTCACTAGGCCTCAAAGGGTGAGAGAGGAAGGCCCCAAATATCTGATTAGAAAAAGTCATAAGAGAAAATTAAAAAACTAAAGACTAAAGATATATATTGTTTATTTGAGACAGAATAGTTCATTTTTACCAATCGATATGTTGGTAAATCGCTAGTATCGGCCAATATTTGCAGATATATTGGTATTTTCAATTCAATTTTATTTAAACAGTGCCAAATCACAACAACACGGAAGACCGTACAATAATACATACATATATATTCATTTATAGCAGCTGATGAATGATAAATTTAAAGATGAGAAGGGAGAAACACCGTTCAACCATATTATACGCGTTAATGTTTCAGAGTTGGGCATCCTGCAACCTCCGTACTGTAAATGTGTGTTTGGAACACCACAACCAGAATAACCAGCTGATCTGAGAGTTCGGCAGAGCGTGAAAAAGTAATTCAATTCAACAGTCACCTCAAGGCCTTTTATATTGTAAGGTAAAGACAGTACAATAATACAGAGCCAAGCCCGACAATCAAATATCCCCCATTAGCAAGCACTTGGTGACAGTAGGAAGGAAACCTTCGGCAGAACTAGGCTCAGGGAGGGGCGGGGCCATCTGCCATGACTGGTTGGGGGTGAAAGAAGGAAGACAGGACTGTGGAAGACAGCGAGCGATTAATAATAACTAAAGATTAAATGCAGAGAGGTGTATAAACACATAGTGAGTGAAAAGGTGAGTGAAGAAGAAACAGTGCTTCATGGGAAGCTCTCAGCAGTAATCTATGACTTGTGGCAATAAAGCAAGCACAATCATATTATCTTAACAAGTACTTATAAATACTACACATAACAAACATTAGGGAAATCTGCTGATAGTCTACTGATTTATCAGATTTTAAAATCACCAAATATCGGTCATGGAAATCCTAGACTGGTCTGGCTCTAGAGCTGACAGTACATTTTTACCTCATCGAGCGCATCCTTGATGACAATAATAACAGGCGAGTCCGTGCCGCTGAGTTTTCTGTAAAGAGACTTGAGGCTGGCGCCGTGACGCGACGTGCTGTAAGCCAGCTGCCATGTGTAGCCAACAGTCCTGGGAGGAAGCTCCTTACACAGCTGGAAACAGATGAAAGGCGGGAAGTAAAATAAATGAAACTAGAAAAATTTGCATTTCCTGCGAAAATGCAGTGTGGATGCTTAAAGCTGAAGCTGTATGCAAAAAGTAGCTGAAAAAGCTGAAAAGTTGCAGAAATTGTAAAAACTTTGCAGAAGCAAAAGAAGTTTGCTAAAATGGAATAACTTAGCAGAACTGCAATATCTTAGAGGAAACATAATACTTGGCAGAAATACAATAGCATAGCAGAATTTAGCAGAAATATTGTAACTTACCAGAAACATGATAACTTCTCAAAAATACAAGAATTTAGGAGAAATAGTATAAGATAAGAATATATTTAGCCAAAAATACTTAAACATTACAGAAACACTATGATTTAGAAAAATAGTACAACAGAGCAGAAATATTGTGATTTACCAGAGACACTGTGATGAACTATGAATATTGTAATTTTAAATTAAGACTATGTTTTAGCACAAATATTATAATTTGGCAGAAATACTATAATTTAGCAGAAATACTATATTAAGCACAAATCCTATAAAAAGCAGAAATGGTATGATTAAGCATAAATACTACATTTAGTAGAAATACTATGTTTTAGCACAAATACTATTAAAAGCAGAAATATTATAATTTAGCAGAAATACTATATTAAGCACAAATCCTATAAAAAGCAGAAATAGTATATTAAGCACAAATCTTATAAAATAGCAGAAATAGTATATTAAGCACAAATCTTATAAAATAGCAGAAATAGTATGATTTAGCACAATAGTAATAAGTTAAAAAGAAAAATTGGAAAAGCAAAATGGACAGCTGAAAAAATGCTGAACATGCTGAGGGTCCCTCAAATATCATTCTTACACTGTTTTGTTCAGAAGTGATTGGGGCATCTTCGAGTGTTAACAATTTATCATTAAAATGTGAATTTTTAGAGATATATGACA
The DNA here is from genome assembly GCF_900408965.1 of Simochromis diagramma. Classification (NCBI taxonomy): domain Eukaryota; kingdom Metazoa; phylum Chordata; class Actinopteri; order Cichliformes; family Cichlidae; genus Simochromis; species Simochromis diagramma. Next base: position 11,322,174 of record NW_024387030.1, read on the forward strand.
TGGATGACTTGTTGACTTAGAAGCCACGAATTCCCCAATATGCAAATTTGAATACCTGGAGCCCACATACATGATTGGCTGGCTGGGAAATCGTGCAGGCCCTGATTTGTGGATTTGAATTCCTCAGCCCTCAGATATGATTAGCTGGCTTCGAAGCCATGAAGGCCCCAATATGCAAATTTGAATGCCTCAGGACACTTATATGATTGGCTGGGAAACCGTGCAGGCCCTGATTTGAAAATTTGAATGTCTAAGTCCTCACAGAGGATTGGCTGCCTGGGGACCTGGCAGAAATATATAGAAATACTATGATTAAGCATAAATACTACATTTAGTAGAAATACTATGTTTTAGCACAAATACTATAAAAAGCAGAAATACTATAATTTAGCAGAAATACTATATTAAGCACAAATCCTATAAAAAGCAGAAATACTATATTAAGCACAAATAGTATAAAAAGCAGAAATACTATAATTTAGCAGAAATACTATGTTAGGCACAAATCCTATAAAAAGAATAAATACTATAATTTAGCAGAAATACTATATTAGGCACAAATCTTATGAAAAGCAGAAATAGTATGATTTAGCAGAAATACTGTATTTAGCACAAGTACCGAAAAGTACCAGAAATACTATGATTTAGCAGAATAGTAATAACTTACAAAATTACAAATATGGAGGCATATTGAAACACAAATGCACAGAGGGACACACAAACACAGGCTCTAATCCAGTCAACCAGTCTAACTATATTCAATTTAAATCCTACAATGACATGCTGCCAAATAAGGGCAGGGTCCTCTCTCTCCCACTAAACACACACACACACACACACACACACACACACACACACACACACACACACACACACACACAGGGAGAGAGCTGCCGAATTTAAATCCACCAATCAGAGTGGCTGTTTACGTTTTCCCGCCAAAACAGGTGCACCCTTTTTACACACGCAGGACAGAGAGGCACAGGATTATTGCAGCCTATTTCTCATAGTGAAGTGACGACTGCCCTCAAACAAATGACCATAATTTCCTAACCGTAGGGGCTAGAGCGGTCATTCTTACACCGTTTTGTTCAGAAGAGATGGGGGAATCTTCCAGTGTTAACAATTTATCATTAAAATATGAATTATTAAAGATATTTGACTTCTAATGCACCATAACTGAGCAGAGCGAAGCAAAAACTGCTTTGACTTGCCCTCAAACAACGCTTTCTAACTCGAAATCTATTTGGAGTATCGATATCATTCTTTCACCGTAAGAGACAGCAGGCTTTGGTGAACAATCATGGAAACTTTCAGGTCTCTGTGGAAATCCAACAAAAAGTTATGACGAGAGAAAAAAGTGCTTCATTTCCACAGTTTGAAATCTGAAGAAATCTGAGCGAGGGACAAATTTCCTACCCTCAAACAAACGTAATTCATGGCCAAATGGTAATAGGTGAGAAAGAAATTCTTGAATTGTGAGCGTCAGGGGTGTCTGAAGATATACCGGGACAAGCCTCATGTCTTAAAGTCGCTTCGTTAAGGAGATATGACGATTCGAATATGCCTCTCATTACAGAAATCCAGCGATGATTTTGAACAAGCTCTCCATTGACTTTATATGGAGAGTTTTGAGACCTTGTGTTGGTCTGAGGAGATTTGCCAAAATTCTATAAATCCCACAACAATGATAGTGACATTTTCTGAAAGCCAGCAAAAATACCTACGTTTTGATGTATAATTTGTGGAAGTTGAGTGAAAATTGAGCAAGTAGCAAGAAGTTGTTCGGACATGAAGTGAAAATTGCAAAACCTTCAGTGACACACTGGAAGCCAAGAGCATAGCAACCATAACAACGCATGTATTTTGTGAAAAATCACAATTGTGCAACTCAAAACTTTAAGAGGCATAAAAGAAAAACGGTAAAAGACTTGAAAAAGCTGAATCATACATGAATAGCCCAATAATTTGTGAACATTTTAAAGTTTGAATGGTTTTTCTAGGCGAAAGTATGAGGAAGTAGTTAAGTTTCAAAAACAAGCAAAATTTAGCAGAATTTTGGAAGTTTTCCATTCATTTCAATGGGACAAATTAAAGGAAAAAAGTGGAATATTTTAAAAAGTATAATAGCAAAAAATAGCAAAAATCATAGCGATCATTAGCAGAAATAGCAGAATAGTATAAAATTTGAACGGTGAAAATAGCATAAAAATTGTGGAAGTAGTTAAGTGCCAAAAAGTGTACGGAAGCAACTGGAATAATAATAAAGTATAAAGAATAAAGAGAAACAGGAACTCAATAGTGTGGATGCTTAAAGCATCCACACAATGAACATTAGAAAGGGTGACATAGCAATTAAATACTGGAGATACCATCTGTGTGTGTTTTCTAGAAAATGTTAGGAAACTGGCATTTATTCATTTCTGAATAATGAACTACCTGTAATAATAATAATAATAATAACAGGCATTGAAAAAGTAATGGTATCTCTTCCGTGTCAACCCCACAAGTTTTATTCTGCTCATGTGAATGTAGCGTTTTCAGTGTGAGAATCATCCCAGTCACTCCTTCAGCATCTGCTGACTACAGGTCATTATGCACATGAACAGAAACGTCTTTCTGGGAATTCCTTAACTGCATGATTGAGCTTGCATCAAGACATTTCTTGTCAACCTTTAATTAAGCAGAAACACCACAGAATGAGTGACACTACTCTAGGACATCTATATAAGAGCAGTGTGTGAGCCAACTCAGCTTTCTTTAAATAGTCTCCTGAAGATACTTGGCCATAAAACACTAAGCAGTAAATCTAACTGTATTATACTGTCGCTTATGAGGTCAAACAGTTCTTTTCTTACATCATTTTAAATAAGGTTAGCTATTCCTCTTTCAAAGTAAGAAAACAAAAACCCACTTTACATTTATCTTATAATCTGATGAAACCCTTTAAAACTTGGGAGGCTAAAATGATTTTCAAATGCATATTTAGTTTCATCAATACTTATATTTACTTAAAAAGTCTCAAAAAGGCAAAAAGGACAGTAATTTCTGTTGTATAAAGACAAGCTGTTGTTTATCATAAGCCCGGTTTTAATTTCTTTATTATGTCTTTACTTAAACAACCTTTAACTTCTTGTGTCCCCTTGAATTCTGAAGCTAAACCTAGATGCTCTTACATCATCAGATGACTTAAAACTCACATATAAACGCTTGTTTGGTGTCACCAACCTCTCTGACGTGTGAAGCCTCCAAAATCTGGCTGTTCTCAACAATATTACTGAGTCCTTCGGGGTCTCTATCAACGACCAAGAGCGGCTTGTCTCTACTCTCCTCCATCAACACCATCTGCAAAAAGACACTTGTACATTTGAAAAAAGCTGTTTTTCTTCTAGAATATTCTAATAAAAACAAGTTTTTCTTCATCAGGAAACAAATGTTTTAACCTGCAGTGCAGGTCACAAACGTACAAACATGTTATTCTCCATTATCGGCATAAAAGTCCGACTGACCTCATCTCTCATCGTCTGCTATCCTGTGAGACCCAAACAATAATAATCCACTCACTTCCCAATCGTCCCCTGAGTGTCTCTGAAGCAGCTTGTCCTCATCCTCCTCTTCCTCCTCCTCCTCGTCTTCAATGAGTACGAATTCCTCATCATCACGGTCTCCCTCCCCGTCCTCCTTTCCTCCCTCAAGCATACACAAGTCTGGTCGGCAGTGTTTTAAGTAGGCGTACAGCTCGTCGGAGCTACAGCAGGGAGGAGAAGGCACTCGCTCAGAAATGTTGAATCGACAAACAACACGACAGCTGCACCAACACAGTGAGAGCGTGGCACCCGGGTGTGGTTTTCTGCTCAGCTGCAGGCGGAGAGGTGGGGAACGCTGGTTCAGCTTGTTTATGTGGCTTTCAATTATCCTTTTACTGCCGCAGATTTTCTGGTTGCATTGTTTTCCTGAGATTCAGCTTTCTCAGAACGGAGTCAGTGCTTCGGTGAGGATCGCTCAGTTAAAGAGTCACTGTTTGGACTGCATGGATGTTACATTTGAATAGCCGTGTGAGAAGTATTCACAATCATTTACTTGAAAGTAGTGATGCCAGAGCATGTAAGAAAATCAGAAAGAAAAACAGCAGTAGGGTCGAATTTAGTGTTGTTACATTGTTTCTATTATTACTGCATCACTATTACTGATGCTGGCTTACGCACAGCTAATTGGAACTACTTCATACTATAGATGAGAAGGATAAATGTAGCTGTGAAACAAAAACACTAGAATTTATGAAATGTTATAGATTAGAAATCTAGAGTTGACTAAAACCATTATACAGATTCAGGTACTGGCACCGAGTCTGACCAACATCGTTTTATTATTGGATGCCACAGTGGCCCTTATTATGCACACACAAGCTGACAGACTGACTCTATTTTTCTGAAGACAAAGTAATGTTTATGTGTCCATTGTTCGCTGAGTGGCAAAAGATAAGCGTGCCAAGTAAGCATTTAACGAAGTGACCCTTGTTAGCACGAGTACAGTGCTGGAAAAAAGCACTTTTGTCACACTTACATGTTTCATTTCATCAAACAAATTTAAATATTAGGGGTTCTTCTGACCTCCTAAATAAGCCTCAAATGCACTCTCTGAGTAAATTTGGTATGCTGGCCCCTCCTGGGAAAGTTCACCACTGTTCCAAGATTTCTCAGTCTGTCCATAATGATTCTTGCTGGAGTCTCAATGACTTGGCGTTTTTAGATTGCCCCATAATATGATGCTTTTGAGGTCTATTAGCCCACTTCAACTTTGCCACACAGGTTCTATTTAAGTGATTTCTTTATTCAACAGGTCTAGTAGCAATGAACAAGTGGAGGGCTTTACTTTTCACACAGGGTGTTCACAGCACTGTAGATGGATGACAACATAGCCAGTTAAAATAGTTGGCATGTCCTCTCTAGCTCAGAAGATTTTATATTATGTTAATAAAAGTTGATCAGTGCTTTATCGGTATCTGGAAATATGACGTTGATACCTGAAATTGATGGACAAGACTGTGGGAGCCGGAGAATTTGCTAAAGCAGAAAGACGAGGACTTGTGTAACAGAATGACGACAGGGTGGAATATTTAAATACTTTAGTTCTCTGGCTGAATGTGCTCGTCTGAGTAACCTGGATTATAGAGCACAGCGGCGTGGGCTCGAGATTTAACCAAGAGCTTTCATTATAAAGTGCAGTTGTAAAGGTTAGGAGTCTTTAAAAGCTCTCCTGATTTGCATGACAAGAAATGCAGTGATTATTTTAAGTCTGATGGAGTTTTTCTTTAAATCTTTGATACTTTTCTTAGAAGCGCTTTGGTTACCTTTCCTGTGACAGTGCAAGCCAGGTATCCCTTTTAGGTAAGGCTTTGGCTGGTCCGAGGTGAAGACCTCCGACACCCTTTTTCTTTCCTGCCGATGGCTGAACCCGCAGCCTCACGAACATCAGACCCCCAGGACTGCTCGCTGATGACCTCTTAGGTGCTGTGAAGGAAACAAAGAGCAACGATGGCCTCATGTCAAAGGAATAACACATCTAACACATCCGCCAGACAGACATAATTCACATTCAGACCTGCAGTTTGATTTTTTACAGAGGTCTTCTCCATTTCTTCAGATTGCAGTTGGTCCATGTTCACTTTGCTCGCCACCTCTTGACTTCCACAGCAGAAGGTGGCAGCACTGCTCAGGACAGCCAGGCTGCCGACCGATGCTTCAGTCAGCACCTCCAGAGGGCTGCTATCCAGCTCCTGTTCAGCTTCAGCCATGTCCTTGCTCTCTGCCTCCTCATCTTCAGAAACCTCCTTGGTCGGGCTCAGAGCCAGTTTGGATAAATCAGCTGGAGCAGCAGACACCAGAGGTGGGCACGACTCCCCCTTGTGATTCAACTGACCTTGTTTTTTGGCCATTTTCAGCTTCTGGAAAAGTTTTTTCCCTTTTCTCCTGAAAAAAGTGAAAAAAAAGTGGTTATACTGGCATTTCATGTAATCCGATATCCACGTGCTTAACTATGCATCCCTGCTGACCTCTGCTGAGAGGTGTTGAAGTGAACATGTGAGATATCAGAGAAGAAGGAGACAGATGCCAGATTGTCAACAGAGTATGACAGAAGGTACTCCTCGCAGCCATGCTCCTTCACCAGAGGATGTGTCTTACACGGATCAAAGAAGAATTTATTAGAAGTCACCAGCAGGATGCCTGAAACACAACCCTGACAAAGAGAGACAGAAAATGCTAACGTTAACTTACAAACGTCCAAAAAAAAAAAAACCAACCTTCTCAACCTGTTCTTCAGACTCACCTTACGATCAGTGATGTAGCGGCAGATCAGTTTGAGATATGGCATGGGCTCTGGTCCCTCCCCCTCACAGCACTCTGGTGGCAGAGCCAATAAGCAGAGCTGCCCATCAGGCATCGGTACTGCCTCCACATCCTGTCGGGATCGCAGGTAACAACAAAATACAGCGTTTAATAGAGAGTAAAAGGACTTTTAGTCAACAAGCTTTTTGGCTTTAGTCAATGTAAATGTTTGACCTGTTTCTGTTTTTAAGGTCTTAAACTGAAGATAACATCAAAAGCATTTTATATCTGTATCAGTGCATCATTTGTCAGATGTTGCTGTTTGTTCACTGCCCACATCACTTTTCCAGCCTGTTCTCAGAGCTGTGATGTTTTTGCTGCTCGTTTCCACAGTAACAGTCATTTGATTCATTTTACAGCCTTCTGGCCTCATGTTTTTCTCACCACGGCTAATAACCGTTTATTAGCCCCATAATGAAATCTTCTTGTTTTTTTTCATTACAATCATAATCTTCTTCAGCTTCTTTATTATTAATCCATCGTTTTTCACGTTGACTTGGCTGTGGATCACCTTGTCATATTCAGCTTTAGTCAGGTCTTAAGCAAAAGCACCAATATCTGAGTTTATAAATATTTTTATTAATAACAGATCTGCAATAAAAATCTGACTCTCAAAAAAAAGCTCAAAAGGTTAGCACGAAAATGCACCCTGGGTATCAAAATGTCACTTGGAAATGTCAAAATATTAAATATGAGTGAATATTTTCATGCATATAAATATAAAAAGGATGGGCATCACATTAATTAATTAATGCCATGAACAAACATATCTAACACATACTTTGGGTGCTGAGGATATTTACAATGGTTTTTTTTTTTGATGATTCGGTTTTTATTTAGATTTTTTTCACATGTGTTTTTTATATATTGAAGTACAATTGTAAGCATTTCATAAGTTTTAAATTCTTATATTGCCAAATAAATCTAATTTATGAGAGACTCAGTATTTAAAATGTTGAGCCTTCTTCTTATTAACTCTCTGTGGCACGCAGAATATCAGCTTCTGGGTGAAAGCCTGATTGACGGGGATCTATTTAAGCATTATCAGCTCCAACATGCTAGAAAATGAACAGATTTAAACAGAATTGTCCCTGAATTGTTGGAAGAGAATGTTTTTTTCCAGTATGGTGCCACGGGGGAAAAAAAAACAAACATTTGGGTGTTTTGTTAAAATAAAACTCCACAGGGAACGTTTCGACTTGGAGTTCAAGGGATTATGTGATGTTATGACCAGACAATGATTAACCCTGAGATGATCCTGAGGACATTTTGTGCCATTCCATTTCGTTATTTTCATGCTATTTTGGCTGTTCTGAATGAATATAGCTCATATCTATCATTACTTTACGATATTATTTTCTGTAAATTTAAGAATTGTTGTCTCAGTTTCTTAAAATGGCTGAGCTATGCAAAAAAAATGCCACATTTTATCCAAAGGACAACTATATTTTTAAAAGACTGAGTCATTTAAAGTGGAAAACAATATTACTATATAATATTTTTACAGCAGTTTTGGGGAAGATGGCGTTTTCTGTCCTTAGAGTAGAGAGAGTCAGGATTTTTAAGGATCCTCTAAGGGTTAAATACAAATTACATCAAGAGAAGCTGTTATGGTTCAAAACAGCCACTTATTTTTTTGTAAGCATTTACTGCATTTCCCTCTGCAGCTACCCTGGCCAAATGTTTACACAATACAACATGTTCTGCTGCAGGGGACAGTTAAATGCCTCACAAACCAACCAAATAAATTATACGTCATACAGAGTCCCATATTATGGTGCCATGATACTATCCCTGATTCAAACACTGATGCATCAGTTTTAAATAGAAAATGTTTATGAGCCCACTCATTTATTATGGCTTTGTAACCTGATAACAGGCAGAACTGGAAACTGAAGTGGATTCCAAAGTCTAGACCCAGACACATGTTTCTGAACGATGCTACAAAGTCTTTATTATAATCTTATATACAAAGTAACTATGATCTCCAGCTATGAAAATATCAAATAGCAAAGTATATCTGTATAAACCATAAAGAAGCATAAAAGTGGGCTTTCTTTTACCACTTACTTTCACTTCAGTCACATTTTTTAAAAACAACAAAACTGCAAAATCAGTACTCTCGGGATTGCACCACATGCTATTATTATCAGTTGTATTTCTGCTTACCAGTAGTTTGTCGTATTCTGCTTCTGGTGACGGGGACTGAGGCTGAGCAGCGAGTGGATTCAAAGGGTCTTGATCTACTTCCGCTTCTGGTCTCTCCTTAGTATCGGAATCCAGTTCTGGATGCGACGATCCTTCTCCAGGAGAAGTGTTTTTTCCTTTTGGGACGACCAGCTGCTTAAGAGAAAATGCCATTGTAAGAATAGCTGTGACACTCACGTGGGCACACCGTGTAACACTGGAAGAGAACAGAGCAGTTCCTCTTTCTACAGCCCCGCATTTTCCTACTTCTTTGTTTGTAGTGACATCTAGGCTCCATATAGGGCTCTGGATGTGAGGTTGGGCACTTTGTTTTACAGCCACAATATACCAATTTAAAGCATTAATGTGACAACACTTAAAGAAATTATGACTTTGAGCCTGTTCTTTCTCATAAACATAAGTTCTGGTTGGGTAGTGATGCATACATGGGTTTAAGGTGGAGCAAAAAAAACAAAACAAAACACTTTCACAGGCAGGCAAGAGGGAGGCACTGCTTTGCATTTCAAATCAGCTGCAGCAGGTGTGTCATTCTGATGTGTGTACACGCTTAACAGGCGCACTAAATATGTGAGTCAAATGTCAGCAACTATCGTGTGCTTACAGTTGACACTTACCTCTCTGGCGATGAGGGTAGCAGACGACGAGGACGGTTTAGTTCCTGTAAGGGTGGACTGGTGACCCATGTCGCTCTCCTCCGTTGAGGATGCATTACTGTTAAACTTAGATGAGACGCTGAACACACCATCCCGAGGAAGACCCTGTGTGGGGAGAAACACAAACACAAGAAAGTCTCCGTCAGTAAATTGAAATGTGATTACACGACACAAGGAGAGGTCATATTTTAATAATGAAAGATATAAATGGGCCTGTTTTGGATTTGCCTAGTACACTACCGGGACCAAATAAAATATATAATCGTTCTGCATTTTTTTTATTTGATTGTTTGTGTGCAGCAAAAGCCATTCGGTTCCTTATCAGAGAGTTGGTTTAATATAAATACAGCCTCCTTAAATGCACATGAGGACATCATTTGTTATGGAGCCCTCTGTGCGCTTCCAGTTTAAACAAGTTCAAACATCAGTGAATCGGATTGAATTTCCAATAAACCTGTGGACTCTCTCTCTCTCACACACACACACACACACACACACATAGACACAAACACGTAAGATCATCAATTTGAAACTGTGGGAGTAAAGCATAACGACTGTCATCGGCTGACAGATGGATCCATCGACCTAAATTTTATTAGTGGCGCCTGACATATTATGTAACCGTGGAAAATCACAGTGCTCTCGTGTGGGCGTGGGCTTTTAGCCGCGTCTTAGGACATGGACATGTACGCATTAGTGCCGGCTAACGCACAATAATTTGGCGAGTTGCAGCAAACATCTCATTAATACACAATACCTTAGTTTGACAACTAAGTGTACACATAAGTGCTGTGAGTACAGTGCATATTAGATGCAGTGGAGAAAACAGCGAACGCACCCAGATTTCAATGTATATCAATCGGTCTTTATTCCGGAAACTTGGCCCGTGGAGACGAAAAAACTCATAAAAACACAAGAAACAAAATTAAAAACAAACAAAATACACCCCAAATCGCCCTCCCACAAACAGCCAACTACATCTGTGTCTCATCAACAAAGACGGATAACGTATGTGGTTTCAAACCTCATATCCATTGAGCCCACATTCTCATTCTCAGAGGTGTTGAGCCTCTAAATAAACTTACACATGAGACTTCTAAATAAAGCTTCAATTGTACTGACTCCAGCCGTTACAAACATCTCACTTGCACCGAGCCACCTCGGTTTCTTCAATAATAACCTCAGAGTGTCATTATGAGCTACCTGAAGTTGAAGCGTGCTTTCCTGTAGTTCTCCATGTGCCGTTTACAGAGGTGAACAATATGCTGTAATTAGAGAGATCTTCGCAGTATCTTTACACACATTTCATGCATATGTAATCTGGCATTGCCTATAAACATAATCATCACCTGCCATTTAATCTGTAATAACATGTCCCAGATCTTTTTCCTTATTATCTGCAATGCTAAACGCCTGTCCTCAACTTCTTTGACATACATCAACATAAAGATTTAAAAGAGCTGGAGACTAAATCTCTCCTTGTCCAACTCCATTGTTCGCCGCTAATAAAGCTGAAACACTGTCTCCTGACTTTACTCGAAGCCGCTGGTTGGCATGAGAATAAGCCACAACCGTCACGATGTATTTGGGTAACCTTTTTGAAAACAGAGAAGTCAGCCTAACACTGGCATATTTATGACGCTTGACAAAAATGATCATAACCTTCATGCTTTATTACCTGGTAGCTCAGGTATAGTATGTGCCCTAATGACCATGAAGTCAGTGCTTCCAGTATTATCCACCTTCTACAGCTCACTAGGAAAACAATTAAATAAGGTGCTATAATGCTTCTGTCATTATGCAACAATGTTATTTGTTCCAGAAATCCCTTCGACTGTATTTTGGAGCGATATCCTGCAGTTACTACAAACTCTCACCTCTTTCCAGAAACCTGTCATATTGTTACATAGTAGCTTCTCCTCCAGCAGATCAGCTTTTTTTTTTTTTTTACAAATATGGACTGCATATTTATACTTAGCATTAGTGAGCTTCTTATCCTCAAACACGGACACCTGTCTGGGTACATCAGCTAAAACCCATTTATGAGCTTCAGCATGATACTCTGCTACATATTTATTCCAATCAGATGTTACGTATGTCATTTTTATGTTTGCAGTCGGGCTTACTGTCTTCATGTAAAGCACTTCTATAAAGAAATGTCAGTGTTTAATGAGATCTTTAATGTAAAGTACACATTTCTTATCCATATTCTTACTGATCCCGTTTCTATATCTGGGAAAATGTATCATTAACAAAAAAAAAAAAAGAATGAAGTACCCATAAATGCAGCTATTTAATAAACTAAGCCTGCTTTTTAGAAAAGCCCAGATTTGGATAAAAGTTTCAAGGCTCAGTGTTAAAGGAATGTCTAATCACATGGACGCTAAGACACCGATCAAACTGTCAAAGGTTTTATTGTGTGAGTGTAAAATATGTGTTGATATGGGATTATAGGTACAGGTAGATGTGGTGTATGCGGCACTAAATCAGGTGACGAGTACACTACAGCACTTTTTAATCTGTGTTAAAGATACACTTCTATGAAAAGGCCACTCCTAGAGTGACACCTATATGTGGAGAGCTTGTGTGTCCATTGTGAGTTTATGTAAGTTGTTAATAAGTGTTCAGAGGACTGGTCAGATCTTAGAACTAGCAGGTCTGAATTACAGTGGGGCAAAAAAGTATTTAGTCAGCCACCGATTGTGCAAGTTCCCCCACTTAAAATGATGACAGAGGTCAGTAATTTGCACCAGAGGTACACTTCAACTGTGAGAGACAGAATGTGAAAAAAAATCCATGAATTCACATGGTAGGATTTGTAAAGAATTTATTCGTAAATTAGGGTGGAAAATAAGTATTTGGTCACCTCAAACAAGGAAAATCTCTGGCTCTCACAGACCTGTAACGTCTTCTGTAAGAAGCTTTTCTGTCCCCCACTCGTTACCTGTATGAATGGCACCTGTTTGAACTCATCATCTGTATAAAAGACACCTGTCCACAGCCTCAAACAGTCAGACTCCAAACTCCGCCATGGCCAAGACCAAAGAGCTTTCGAAGGACACCAGGAAAAGTATTGTAGACCTGCACCAGACTGGGAAGAGTGAATCTACAATAGGCAAGCAGCTTGGTGTGAAAAAATCAACTGTGGGAGCAATCATCAGAAAATGGAAGACATACAAGACCACTGATAATCTCCCTCGATCTGGGGCTCCACGCAAGATCTCATCCCGTGGGGTCAAAATGATCATGAGAACGGTGAGCAAAGATCCCAGAACCACACGGGGGGACCTGGTGAATGACCTGCAGAGAGCTGGGACCAAAGTAACAAAGGTCACCATCAGTAACACACTACAACGGCAGGGAATCAAATCCCGCAGTGCCAGACGTGTTCCGCTGCTGAAGCCAGTGCATGTCCAGGCCCGTCTGAAGTTTGCCAGAGAGCACATGGATGATACAGCAGAGGATTGGGAGAATGTCATGTGGTCAGATGAAACCAAAGTAGAACTTTTTGGTATAAACTCAACTCGTCGTGTTTGGAGGAAGAAGAATACTGAGTTGCATCCCAAGAACACCATACCTACTGTGAAGCATGGGGGTGGAAACATCATGCTATGGGGCTGTTTTTCTGCCAAGGGGACAGGACGACTGATCCGTGTTAAGGACAGAATGAATGGGGCCATGTATCGTGAGATTTTGAGCCAAAACCTCCTTCCATCAGTGAGAACTTTGAAGATGAAACGAGGCTGGGTCTTCCAACATGACAATGATCCAAAACACACCGCCCGGGCAACAAAGGAGTGGCTCCGTAAGAAGCATTTGAAAGTCCTGGAGTGGCCTAGCCAGTCTCCAGACCTCAACCCCATAGAAAATCTGTGGCGGGAGTTGAAAGTCCGTGTTGCTCGGCGACAGCCCCAAAACATCACTGCTCTCGAGAAGATCTGCATGGAGGAATCGGCCAAAATACCAGCTACTGTGTGTGCAAGCCTGGTAAAGACCTATAGTAAATGTTTGACCTCTGTTATTGCCAACAAAGGTTATGTTACAAAGTATTGAGTTGTATTTTTGTTATTGACCAAATACTTATTTTCCACCCTGATTTACGAATAAATTCTTTACAAATCCTACCATGTGGATTCATGGATTTTTTTTTTCACATTCTGTCTCTCACAGTTGAAGTGTACCTCTGGTGCAAATTACTGACCTCTGTCATCATTTTAAGTGGGGGAACTTGCACAATCGGTGGCTGACTAAATACTTTTTTGCCCCACTGTAGCTCCTTCACTTGGTTTATCACCCCTGATAATACATGTTTAGTCTTTTAGCCATCTACACATTAAATAGAATACAATTCAACTCTCTCCCAGTGTGATTTCAATTACCAAAAAAAGAAAACTACACTATATCGAAGCATAACAGCATTTAAAATAAATACAGAGCAAATTTAATTTCAATGAAAAAAAAGGAAAGGATTAAAAGTGGGAGAAGGCAGAGGGAGGACAGACAAACAAATCTTCTCATCTTTTACCTCATTGCTACATGCTTTGTCATTCAATTTTAAAATCCAAGCTGACAGACCTTAGAATGAACATCTGAGAATGCAATCCTCCTGTATTTGTTGCAGAAGCTCTTAAACAGACTCTCTTTGCCCATGGTGTCTGACAACAGCTGAGCGATTTCTGATTCTCAATCAAAGAATCTGACTCTCAACTCATCGCTGAACCTTGGACAATCTTTATCAAATTCTCTGAAGACCATAAATTATGAAACCAATTACTACCCTCAAGCTGCTAACTCTGGGACACCCAATGATATAAAGTTACATAAATCAGCCAATAAATCCATAAATTCCAAATTTTCTCTTCCATATTCCCACAGCTGCGTGCCTCACCACCCACAAAAGGTCAAATAAAGTTTAAAAGAAAACCATGTGACTCACCCTGCTGCTTGGGCCGTCACCTGACGATCCACCCACTTGCTCGTTTGTCACTACAGTATTGTTCAGATCCCATGAAGTCCCTGTGTGGAAAAAAAACACACATTTCTGCTATGCCATTCTGGTATGATAAAGCACTCTGAGCAGCAGCAGAAGTATGAGGAAGCAGCTTAATATCACAGTTACTACAAGTCTGCTTGAATACTAGTTTAAGTAATGAACATGAACCAGCCAGCAGGCTCTACATGTCAGTTATAAAATGCTAATTCAAGCTGCAGTTCTTCCAGCAGCGCTTTGCTTCTACATGATGCAAACAGCCTGCCTGAGGATATCGAACACTGCAGGAGTACCTGCGAGGTAGTACTGCCGCAGCTTAGGGTTTCTGATGTGCGGGATGTGGTTGAGGGGTCGACACACAATTGTCTGGTGCTGGAGCTGGCTGCTGGTTGTAGCCTCCTGCAACACTCGGCCCGATGGTTGTGTCTCCCAGGGCCGTTTTGCAAACTGTGGAGGCTGAGAGACACCAGCAGGCAGCTTGGATCCCAACCTGAGGCACAGAGAATCAAAAACAGATTTAATGCCTTTATATTAAAGCTCTGCAATGTTTAACAAGGCTCTATACTAACACGCCAATAATCCAACTAATATTTGGTTAAATGTAACTTGACCAAACATTTTAGTAGCTGCCAAGAAAGTTTTTGCATAATTCTGGGGGGATCTTTGACCACTCTTCTTGGATGAATCGGTAGGATTAACTTAAATTTGTTGGTTTCCTGGAACAGATTCAGCTTTTAAGTATACTGCACAAATTTTCAGTAGGATTGCGGTCTGAGCATTGGGAAAGAAATTACGGAAGGTTAATGTTAGCCTACTTTAGCTATTCCAAAACCTGTTTTGATGTTTGGGATCACTGACCTGCCGGTACACCCAGTTGTGTCCAAGTTTTAACTGTCTAACTGTTGATTTGAGGAGAAGGTGAAGAATTTGGAAGTAGTCCTCTTCCTTCATTATTTCATCCACTTTGTACAGTGTACTCGTACCACTGGCATCAAAACACCCCCAGAGCATGATGCTACCACCACCATGCTTACAACTGGTACAGTGTTCTTAGTTTTGAAAGCCTCACCTTTACTCCTCCAAACATGCCTCTTGCCATTGTGGCCACAAAGCTTAATCTTTGTCTTGTCTGACCATAAAACTTTCCTCCACTGTGGACAATGACACTGATATTCCAGCAGTTTCTAGTTCATCGCAGGCTTAATCCTTAATTGGTTCCTGTGTAGTTCCTGAACATCCTAACCAAAGTCAATTTAGGCAACAATTTAGTATTCTTCCAGACTTTGGAAAAAGTGGTGACATATCTGAATAACATCTACTTATGCACAATTGTTTGAAATGATGATCGTGAAATCTGCAGTTGTTTAGAACTCTGCTTTCTAGATCTTCACTGAGTTCCTTGGACTTCCCACTGGTCTGAGCCTGTCAAACAAATCTTTTTTTTATTGCTAACAAAGAGAAACTACCAGGTTTAGTCAATCATGATCACCAAGGAGAAGTTAATAGGCCTTGGCCTTCAAGTTTAATAACACTTTAGAACTTTCAGCACCACTTATTGAAAAGTGGATGTGTATAGTTGAATCTTTATGTTTACTTTTGACCCTGTCTGGATTAGAGAATCCAAAATAACTTCAACCTTGTGACCCAATTCTGGCATTTTAAAGTAATTTAAGAAGTGTTATGTCCAATTATTCCATCCTGGAAAAAAGAACCGTTCTAGATATAGTTAAAAGTCAAAAATTACCATGACATTAATGCCCATAATGGGTGGATGTAAACTTCCAACCACAAATGCATGTAACCATTGGCCGAGAATGAATATTAACACTCAAATATAAATTATATTTTAAGGTGGACTTTCCCTTTAACAGCAGGGATTCAAAGATTGTGTTGTTTAGAGTATCTGAAGTGTGAATAACAGACTACAGCAGCGTTCACAGCCAGAGCCCAGTTATTTATAGGGGAGTAGGAGTTGTCTTTGCAATGGCTAGAGAAGAGACTGAAAGAGTTCTTGGCAAGATGCTATGGCTCTCACCCACATGATGTGACTGAGCGTGGAGTTGTTGGAAATTTGCATTTTGGGATTCTGTTTAGTAGTCAGGCATCACACACAAGGACTAAATTGTAGCTTACTCAAGCTAATATCAGTCAAACATATCACAGACATGCTTTCTTCTTTGCTTTCTTTCCAGTAATCCAAGTATTAGAGGCCTGACCTGGTCTTCACATTGCCGAAGTAGCTAGTTCTCGCCTTGTCTCTCTGGGGCTCACGGTCCATGGCTCCTAAAGTCCCAGCCCTCCTCACAGACTGAGCCATTTTCTGTTTTTCTTTAGTCTGTTGCTGGCAGCAGTGGCAGATGCAGAGGGACGAGTGGCTCAGCTGGCATCCTTCCTCCTCCTTTTATTCCCCATGCCTACCTCCTGCCCCAGTTATGGCACCTACACAAGACAGCAATAAAGTCAGAAAATGTGGAGGGATTTTACAAGCATCCACCTAATTATGAAAGAGAGATGAGTGAAGCAAAAGCCTACACTTTACCCTAGAAAGAAGTGAGATACACATTAACAGGGTTAATCCAAGCAGGAGAAATGTTTGGCACACTCTTAAATAGGTTGCAGCCTGATCAAAATGATAAGACCTGGGAAGAAAAGAGCCATTTAAATCTTCAAATCAAACAAGCAGAGCACAAACTTATATGATGCCTCATCAACGGCCAGTCACATGCTACTATAGCCCTGTTATAGGTCAACTATCACAATAGAAAGAAAGCAACAAGATAAGCATTGAATCTAAAAAAGGTTTACTTTTTACGCAGTCGGAACAGTGGGATATTGCAGGAAAACAATATTACAACATATTGCAACACTGAACTGTATTAATGTTTTCCTTCACCACCGTCTTTTTGCTCAGAGAGATCTATAAAGTAAGGTTACACACACTATCTGACTTATTAACCCTCTATCCTCTCCCAGTGGCATACTATGAGATAATAAAGGGTGAGAATACTCAAGGGAATTAAGACAGATTTCCAGTTCAATAAAAATATCCATCAAAATACGTGCTTACAGTCAATGGGAACTATAGTGATCAAAGATTGCTGACCAGCTTACCGTTTTGTTTTGCATTTCTGTAACTATGTAAAACAGGATATTGTTATGCAGGAATGTCCTTATAGATGGATCAGATAATGTATGTGCTGGCTTTTTAGCTGGGGAAGGCGCTACTTAGGCACTACTTAAAACTATGTTCACGTCGTAATATATGCACCATTGTAGCTACAGCCTAATTCCTGCATTTCATGTGGCATCCCAAAGCTCACATCCCTGAGCGATTAGTTATTTGTTATATCTGAATTAGCGGCAACAGCAGTGTTAGCTAGCTTAGCTTTGTACTGCATACTTTAGGAACATTACACGATCATAGGTTAAAAAAACGATAATAACATGCTTCATGTAAATGTATAAGGTGTCATTATCAGCGTGGAGGAAGTAAGCATTTGAGACGACATCACAGAATCATCAAGACAACAGCTATGGCAAAAATATATATATTTATATACATTAGCGGCAGATTTGGGGGAGATGGGGGATTTATAGGAGCAGCAGGTTAACCGAGTGTTGTCTTCACTGACCTGTGTCTAGCCCAGGGATGGAGACGGGTGGCGGTCATATGAGCGCGTCTTCATATTGCAGTGTTATGATATCACTGCAGACAACAGTAACAAGTTCCGCCCTGTTCCCGGCGTCGCGCCGATTCACAGCTACCTGTCAAGATTGTTCCTCCACCATCGGCAGGCAACGGCGAAGGCGGAAGTATGTAGCAGGGAAACATCTTGTCTTTTCACCGCATCTTTTCTCATTGCTTCTGAGACAGGATACAGCCGACGTTTTGGGACACAGCTACAGAGGACTAGTTTGTCCAAAGAACCCTTACTATAAACGTCAGAGAATACAATACTACGCATGTATTTAGATATAAATACAGGCATATGCATTTCTTAAAGAATATTATAATCAAAGAGTACTCTTTCCTAAAAAAAAACAAATATTATAAAAGATTACTGTTTCCCTGAAATAAAGTAGGGAAATACAGTATGCGACAACAAAACAGCAATAAAAGACAAAATATTTCCTACTTACCTGCACATGGTTAAGCTTCACAGCAAAAACAAAAAATTAATGTAATCAATTTATGAAAAATATAATGCAGGTAACCACTCACTTTATTAGGTATACCTGCTCGTCAAGAACTGTCTTAAATCCTTCATGGTACAGATTCAACAAGGTACTAAAAACATTCCTCAGATTGACATGACAGCATCTTACAGTAGCTACAGATTTGTTAGCTGCACATCCATGATGCAAATTTCCTGTTCAACCACATTCCAAATGCATTGTATTGAACTGAGTCTGTCTGTGTGTTAGTACAGTGAACTCAATGTCATGTTCAACGAACCACTCCTTATTATTTGTGTTTTGTGACATAATGTGTTATCCTGCCAAAAGCAGACATTAGAAAATGGAAACGCTCCCGTCATGGTCATCAACAATTACTTAAGTAGGGTTTTGTTGTGTTTAAATTAGGCTTGCTCAGCTGGCATGAAGTTACCCAAAGTGTGCTATCCCTCACACCATTACATCACCATTAGCAGCAACCTAAACTATTGATACAAGGAACAATAGATCTATGATTTCATGTTCTTTATGTTGAATTCTAAAACCGGAATGTTGTATCAAAAACTGAGAGTCATCAGATGTTGTATCCCAGTCTTCTATTGTCAAGTTGTGGTGAGTCAATATCAAATGTACCCTCATTTTTTTGTTCTTAGCTCTTGGGAGTGGCCAGCTGTGGTCTTCTACGGCTTCAGCACATTTTCTTCAAGGTTTGGTGCTTTTGGAGAGGTTCATCTGCATACTTTGGTTGTAACCATTGGTTGTTTGAGTTACTGTTGTATATATATATATATGGTTGTGAAGGAACCCCCACCCCCACTGCCCAGATCAGCAGTCCAAACTTTTGGCACAAACATCCATCCTATGTTCATGTCACTTAAAACACATTTTTTTCTTCCCCATTCTGATGTTTGGCAGCAGGTTATTTTAATCATGTCTAAATTAATTGCACTGGGTTTTAAACATAAATCAATACGGGATGTTGAAATCCACTACCTTATACTGAGAAGTACTTTTTGGCCACTTATATCATTGCATTGTGCAATTCATAATCAACAACAAATAATCCGACTTTTGTAGTAAATAGCATTAAACACCTGTAAGACTTTATAAACCCTCAAATTATAATTGTACTATTCTTAAAAGTAGGTCATGTGGTGTTGAGGGTTGGGCTCAAGACAGCAATATACTGAACATAGTTTGACAACAATAACAGCTCGTGGTTTTTGGTAAAAGATATTCGTGGATTTATTTCTAAGCACTGCTCACTTCCACCTGTAGGAGGTGCTCTAGAACCAATCCTGCAAGGAAAGGAAGCTCGTGAAGCTGCAGCCAATCAGATCGCAGGACAGAGAGGTACAGGTTTCCGGCCTGCTGAACGACAACAATCTGAAAGACGAAGAGGAGAAGCTGCTGCTTCCACTTCATCGTCGGAATTGTAGTCATTTATAATCAGCGGTAAGTTACAGTTTTCAAGCTTGTGCTGAATTCCTGTTAAGTTGTACGAAACATGCTGAGATATGTTGGTGAATTTTACATTTGAGGGTCAAGCAGGGGGCCGTTTTTGGCGCTGCTAAAGCTAGGTGACGGTGCCTGTGTTTGGGACCATTTTTAGGTTAGCTACCCGGCTAATGACAAACTCAGCAAAGCTGTTCGCAAATCACAGGACTAAATGTTTTCTTTCTACCGCTTTGCACCTGCTTTCATCCAGTTTAACGTCAGACAAAGTAGCATGCGTCGTTTTCATTAATAAAATTACCGGTTTTAGCTACCTAGCTATTTTAGCATTCACGATTATTACTCCGTTATTTGATGTTTACCAGATAGACGATGGAGTGTGATTAAGCTGTACCAGCTCTGACTAGCTCCCGAGGCGTGACAGTTTATAACACCTGTTTACGACTCGTTTTTTAAAAAGAAATTTCTCAAAAAAGCCACAATCAAATGAGTGCTGATAACTTAACTGTGTATTTGAGCCTTTTATGGCGATTTCTGATGTGTTTGGAAAGTTTGGTAAGTAACACGAATCGCCCTTCATTAGTACTAAGTAACAAGTCATCGATATTCACAACTGCTTTATATCATATTTTACTAAAACAAGCAAAATCAAATTTATGGGAGAGTACTAGTTCTTGTGAAGTAACCATGTGTTCAGATTTTTCCTGTTGCTCTTAAACAGTTTTGGGCAAGTTACTTTGAAAAAGTAATTAATTATAGTTACTAGTTAGTTCTTCAAAAAAAGTAACTGAGTTACAATATTCTAAAAGTAATTAATTAATTAATTAATTGAAAAGTAACTATTGCGTTACTTTAAAAAACGTTTAACCCTCTGGGGTCCAGGGTATAATTGGCCATTTTTAACTACTTTTGATTTTCCCTCCCTTCTTATTTGCATCCATTTACCTTCTACCTTGATTTTTTAAATAACCATTTCAAACTATTTACAGAACAATCAGCTGTTCTGCATTCAATAAGATGCCACACAAATTATTTGTGCCACTCCGAAAAAAGAATTTCTGTCCACTATAAAGGAGAACATCAAAGCCTGATACCTGCAGGTCTGACAGCAGCAGGTGTATCACACTCCAAACACGCTAAACGTCACACATCTCTCACACCTCAAAACTCTCTCTCTCTCTCTCTCGCTGTCACTCCTAAAACTTCCCCTGGTTTTTGGTTTTTGCTCATAAGCAGAGAGTGCTTGCTAGCGCTGTGCTTAGACCAGGGGTGGGCAATTCCAGGCCTCGAGGGCCGGTGTCCTGCAGGTTTTAGATCTCACCTTGGGTCAACACACCTGAATCACATGATTAGTTTGTTACCACACCTCTGGAGAACTTCAGGACATGTTGAGGAGCTAATTTAGCCATTTAAATCAGCTGTGTCAGTTCAAGGACACATCTAAAACCTGCAGGGACACCGGCCCTTGAGGCCTGGAGTTGCCCACCCCTGGCTTAGACAGTAAACGTGGCGAAACTATTGAGGAAAAAACACCGCGTATATATTGTTTATCATGACTCTGGTTTTACGTGGCCTATCAACACAATTTAAAAACTGGTTTATATCACCTTGTTGCTTTGTCTTTAAGTGGTCATGTGATTGGCTTACCACGACTACTTTATTCTTCCTCAGTCAAACAGCAGCACTCATGCGATTGTTTTGCACCCTTAGCTCCAGGTGTTGTGCTAGACAGTGATCGTGATTACCGTCTGCGGGAGTGCGCGCAGCTGCTTAAAGCTGTAGCGTCCAGATTACTTACAGCTACTTCCGTGCAACTGATATAAGATGCAGTAAGCTGAACACAGCTTCAACCATCTGTTTGTTGAAAAATAGTAACGGACCATATTTTCTTGTTAGTAACTGTAACGGCGTTGTAACGATAGGAATAGTAATTAGTTAGATTACTCGTTACTGAAAAAAGTAACGCCGTTAGTAATGCCGTTACATGTAACGCCGCTATTCCCATCATTGCTCTTAAATAATAAGCAATTTTCGGTCCCGAGAACTGGCAGTCTCTCTCACATGACATCTGTTTACTGAAATTCTTTGTCTTCAGACACTCCCAGCAACAAACTTTGGTGTGCAACTTCCTGATGAGACGAATGAGACTGATCCACAATTAACATGGAAGCAGAAACGGTAAGTTTTAAAGAGTATTTTACACACACGGATTGTTCAGGAAAACAAATCCAGCAAGAAAAAAAAAACTTATGTGTTTTTATTGTTTGCAGGAAGTTATACCCATCTGGCAAAATAAGCCTCACGGATCCACGCGCAGTGTTGTGAGAAGAATAGGTTCCACTCTTCCACTTAAACCTCCTCAAAGGGCATGCTTCCAGGTATATGAAAAATACTGTATTCTCCTAATTATTCTGTCCTTTTTTATATAAAAAAAAACGCTGCTGTATACATTAATGTCTTTGTGCATTAGGAGCTACCAGGTCTGCCTTCTCTTCGTCCAATGGACGGGCCTATGGTTCCTACCTTGGCAGACATAGCCTGGATTGTTGCAGATGAAGAGGAGACATATGCCAGAGTGAGGTGAGTCTAGACTGAACCGAATAGAAAGGTAAACATGAAGGTTATGGAGTAGTGCCGGGTTAATTCTTCTCAACAGCATTAAACCAGACACTTATTTTCCAACTTAGGAAACTGATATATTGTCCTATTTTCCTGTACTAGACAGGTGTTGCTTCATCTTGGTTTTTTTTGTTTTTTTTTGTCCTTTTATTCATGAAATTTGAAAAAGGTCGGATTAATTACAGTGCCAATGTTTCACAATAGACACCTCTATCTGATGAGCTGTTGACAAAGATCTCTTCTGGGGAGTTGTTAAAAGGAGACATTTGTACCCTGGGGAGATAAACAGACTCAACACCTCAAATCTGTTTTTTGTGACAGTAAACACTTGCTCTTCTGTTTTTAGAAGTGACACACGTCCTCTGAAACACGAATGGCGACCCACACCGCTCCTGGTGCTTCACAGGAATTCATCTGTGCCCAATTTCCGCCGTGAGGGCAAAAGGATGGAGGGGCTGAAGAAGCCCGGCGTGACTGCACTGAACCGTACTACAGCACTGCAGGATGAGCTCAGCAGACTTCGAGCGCAGATCGCTAAAATTGTGGCAAGTGATTCAGGTAACACAACCAGAGATTTGCTACCACACTGGTAAGGTGTTGTCAGCTGTTGCTATATCAACCATAGCGCTGTGGTGGGTGGAAACTGGCAGTCTGGTTAAATGAGGTCCGCAGAGGATTGGAGCTTTAAGATTGCTTTATTGAGCCTGTGACAGAGTTACTTTTCCCATGACTGTTTCCTTTGTTGCCAAGTCAGCAGCCCTGATTTTGCATGGCTCTTTGGTACTAAGATATCTTGGCATCAGTTTGTAGGTCAGTGAGTAAAGATAATCTCTTAGAGTTACCCATTTAATATGAGCTCTATTCATTTGCATTGTGTTCTTTGTGTTGTATTATAATTCAAATAAATGGATTCTGATTTTAATTCTGATTTATGATTAAAAAAATGGAAGTCTTCATCTATCAGGCAAACAATTCCACTAGAGCAGGGATGGGCAACTCCAGGCATCGAGGTCCAGTGTCCTGCAGGTTTTAGATATCAGCCTGGGTCAACACACCTGAATCACATCATTAATTCGTTACCAGGCCTCTGGAAAACTTCGGGACATATCGAGGAGGTCATTTAGCCATTTAAATCAGCTGTGTTGGTTCAAGGGCACATCTAAAACCTGCAGGGCACCGGCCCTCATGGGCTGGAGTTGCCCACCCCCTGCACTAGAGTATGATCACACCTCCACCTTAATGTCATTAATGGGGAAATGGGCTATAGAAACCAAAACGAAGAAGCTGTAGACATGTTTACCTTTGTTATTTAATAGGCCACTTGAACAAGTGATCTGTGGATCCAGCTTGAAGTGGTTCTTTGGAACTGATGTTTAAGTACTTAGGTACTGATTTAAAATTTCCAACTGCCTGATGAATTGATTTTGTGCACAGCTGTGATGTGTGAGCACTGGAGGGAGCTCACACATAGGGGATTATGTGAACTATGAATAATTAGGACAATAAGATGTAGAAGCAGTGCTTAAAACGCTTTATGCTTGTTTATGTTTATACTTTGACTTTATATTAGATTCAAAGGAAATAATCAGACATGGCTCAGTTTGAAATGTGCAGTTGTTTATGTGGGACATTGCTGAGAGGCACAAACTAAACAACTGCTGCACAGACCATTTCTCTGCTTTCTTTCAGGCTCTAACCCCCTCACCCCAGATCTGCTCTCGCCTGATGACACAAGCATGAGCTTTTCCATGGCGCCTTTCGAGGCGGCGTCCTACCAGCCGGCCCCCACGGCGGCTGCTTCCTTTGTCATCAGCGACGTCACAGAGGAAGAAGAACCGGAGGAAGAGGAAGATGAGAAAGATGCCGTCTCTGTGGTTTCAGAGCTGGTCCCTGACCCTCTGCCCCCTGTTTCTATGACAGCATCAGCTACCTTTGATTTGGACAGGCCTAGCATGGACTTCCGGGAGGCAGAGGAGGATACAGTGTCGCTATCAAAGTCCACCAGTTTTGCTGATGTTATGGACATCCTGAAGGACATGAACCGCATGAAGATGAGCAAAGACAGGTAGGAGATGTTGATGTGCAGAAAGCCTCAGAGTTCTCAGGTTTGTAGTCATGAATTTAATGGTTTTTGGTGTTGTGATGCAGGTACAACAGAGGCTGCACTTCCCTCAGGGAGGAGGACTCGGCCTCGCTGATTTCAGAAGCTCTGAGGAAAAAGTTTGTCCTGAAGGATGAAGATGCTGCCTCTGTGAAAAGAAAGTAGTGCGATCATGTTAAGAAATACCCAATCCTGCTGCTCCATGTAAGTCTGGGGAGAGACTCAGTTTTTGTAGTTCCTGTTTTAAAAGAAAAAAAAAGAAATTAAACCTTTGACCACAAGTGTTAGGTAACTGTTTTTTCTTAGTTGCTTTTTTCTCTTTTCCTCGTGATTTTTAGGCCTTTGCCTGTGGATAATGTACCCGTGGATCCACAACCTCGCTCCTCAGACCCAAGGCAATAGCTGTCTGCCAGAGATAGAACAAAAACACTTTGTCCCAGACACTTAAAACCAGTGCGGGTGCATTGTGAAGGGGAACAGCCAACTCTTGGTAACAGTCAGTTTAAGCACTGCGTCACACAACACTTTCAGTGTGTTTCTCTCTAAAATTTCTTAGTTTTATTTTCAAACAGACTTGATCCCAATGATGACCAATCACTCGGTCATGTAACTCTGATTTGCTTTTGTTTTTATAATACTACACCGGGGAGGCTGACATTAAACCAGTATCATTTAGTTTTTGGACCCAAATTGTGGAATGCCCCTCGCTTTGAAGAGGGTACTGCCCGTCTTTCTTAGTTTTGTTTTCAGTTCTTTCACTAAGGAGATGCAAACCTGTTTTAGCTATGTCAAGAAGTCCTCTCGCATACTTGAAAATGTGTATGTACAGATGAAACAGCTGTAGTGCATATGCAGGGAAGTACTGCAGGTTTATCATAAAAATCATTTAGGCTGTTTGCTGTTGATGTGTGCATTTCAGTACTGAGTCTGTGGAAATGCACAGCATCATGTACTGTTGTATTGCTCGATCCACTACACTTCTGCCCTTTAGTTTCAGAGTAACATCCAGATCCATAGTCAGTGATTTTACAACTGAAAGGGGAGAGATTACATTGATAATAAAGAGGACAAAGGAGGGAAATATGCCCCCATCCTGAGTTGTATTTCCAGTAAAGCCAACAACAGATGCAAGCTTGTACAACTAAGACTCTTAACAATTTTGCCTGTGTGCAGCATGACTAGTTGGTAGGGAAAACCATCTGTATAATGTTTATAATGTAATATTAAACAGGTGATTTTACTTTAGGCAGAGACTAAGCTTATGTGTAAGAGAGCTTTTACATCGTGCAGAGTCTTTACAGAAAGTCTATTTAGATCGGTCCACGCCTTACCTGTTCAGATGCCTAATTTTATCCCCTTGTTTATTCAAAGTGCCATGGGTTTGTTTCATCCATCCTGCCCTCCGTTTGTCCTAAATGTGCCCTTTGTTCTCAGCTTTTATATTAAGACTCCCAAGCATACAGTTAGCCTGTTAACCAGCTGTGTGTATGTGTGACATTCACAAGTGTTAGGTTTTTTTATTTAAAAAAGAAGAAGAAAGTTGTCGCAAGAAAAATACTTCCACACGTGTCCCTCCTCCTCTGTTGTTGCTGTCATGTCCTGGCTGACAGGAGTGGGGATTTTCTTTGGTGTGGTTTTGCTGTGTGAAAAGATACTGCTAGGATATTTGTGTTTGAACTGAACAAGAATGTGCACATTCCTGTCATCATGTAGTGGAGTTCAAGTTTTTCTTTGACTTGCTGGAACTGGCTCCAAGCTGAGTCTTGGTAGATCATGTCACATGCTTGACTTGAACACTGAGGAAAATGCCATATGCAAGTTTAAATAGATTTACTAAGTCTCTAGACTTGAAAGGATGACCCATACACCGCATTCACTACCAGCTGCGTCACCGGTCGTCAGACTTACTCCATTTGCTTTGAAATTCTAGTTTGAGCATTTGTCGCCATTGTATCTCCATGTAGTCTTGAGCCTGTCAACACCATTTTTTTTTTTTTGTCATGTAAGGACTTGTAAATAAAGAATGTGCTGATGTTTTGAAACTGTGTCATTTTTTTTTTTTAAATTACCATGCAGTGATGGACGTTACCACAAGAGGGCAGTGCAGGTAAACCAAGGAGTTGATGCTCTATTCAGGCATGATGGTTCTTTGTTCAGAAACAGTTTGGCAGGTCTAACTTCAGTTCAGTAAGGAGGCAGCCTACTATTAGTTTTAGCACTGGTGCAAAGTAACTTACAAAATAAAATAAATTTCCTCATGTACTGTGCCAAAGTGTGATTTGAAGTTTCTTGTTCTTTGGTTTAGAAGGTAATTTACACTTCAAAGGAAAATCATGGACTTAAAAAAAACTCTGTATACAAAACATACATTTAGATGAAACTAAGCACACATTAACTAGATAAAGTTAATGATCTAAATCCATATTTCAACAATAAATTCATATCAGGTAGACAGTGGAATTCTCATAGATTTATGAATGGTATCCACTTCTTTTGCATTGTATGTTCTAAATTATTCCACTGCAAGTCACAACTAAGTTTTGTGGATTCAGCTGTTATTGTTGCCCAATACAGAATATTTTATTGATATATTATTAGTGATGCCTTCACATGCAAGTAGTGTCATGGTGTCAAAATAGAGCTAATTTTATCTTGCGCAAAAATGGGTCATTTGGCCCTAACAATGAGAACTATTTTATAAAGAGGTCAAATGTCAAAATGCTCACATTCAACCAAAACAGTGCTAACGGTTGTCAAATAAATACAGGAGTTACAAAGGTTCTCTGAAATGTAGTTGGATGGAAAAAGTAGCATAATATCAAAATCCTCAGATTTAAGTGTCTTTAAAATTACTTCTGTAAATAATGTGAACAGCTGTATTTAGTTGCTTTCCTTTCCTGATGCAGCCTAACTCTAGCCCTCATGTAGATAATGTTAGATAAAGTTTAAGTGCATGTAATATCACATCATACCTACTAAATCTCTTCACTTGATTACTCCAGTGGAGTGTCTGTACTCATGTGATTTTCCACAATTATTGTTAACCCACATTCTTTCCCATTTCCTGTTCTTTCTCGGGATGATCCGGCCCCTCAGTGAATCGCAGTCTATTTTCTGTGAGAGTCCTTGGCCTACTTTGTCCCTCTTCACCTCCACGATGGACTTCCTACCTATTTTAGATACAGGGAGATGTCTGTGGAGAGCTCAATTAATAGGTCTCGGTGTCAAAATGAGGCTCTTCTAAACCTATAAATAAAGGCCTTTAGTTCAAAGTGACATTGACACAGTTTCATCACTACGACACTCGTTAGAAGAATTTCAAAGCGGGCTAATGCACTTTTGAATGAGCAGCTGCAAAAAGTTCCTTAGAAATGTCAAAAGTGATTAAACTTGACAGAACAAACCCAAACTTGGAGTTTCACGCCAGAGACGTGAGTTTTTACTTAGAGGTTACTGTTCTTATAAATCCTGTCATATATGAATTCTATATTTCTGACTTCAGACGTCACATCAGACAGCACAATCAGCACCCTATCGGACTATAGACCACACCTCAAATGTGTTATTCCTGACTCAACTGAGTAATGACTTATTTCCAGTTGCAGAAGTGAGCGCAGCAGCATATACTATGTAAAATATTGTTACTGGCAATAGTTTTGGTGATTTATTGCTTAATTGCTTTACCTAATTGCTTTACCCCCCTCCCCCTGTTAGTACATAGTACATTTACAGATGTAAGCACCACATTCTGGCACCTGCCTCTCAAAGCAGCAACACCTCTAAAAATAGGTCACTATAAAGCCCCCTTCTCACAACAACAACACTTTGGCTTGCGCTGTGCACGAATGATTTGCTGCGAGCAAATTTCAGCACAATGCAAGCGGCGCTTCCGGGAAGTACTTCCATGTGACTTTGACCACTATGACCTTAGCACAAACATATATAAAGAAACTGACTTTAGAGATTAAAAGCACTTTTTATACCTACAAAATGTTTTTATTGCAACTTTAAAGTTAGTTGTTTTAACAGACTGACTCATCCTTCTGCCTCAAGTGGTCATTTGAGGAACTGCAGCTTTTGGGACCTGTGTGGCTTTGGAGTTTGGCCCATCGCCCCAAACTGGGAAGCAGCTCCAGCCGAGTTTCTGCTCTGGAAGAAGAATCGAAGCAGCAAGCATGCAAACAGTTAGAGCATCTGTCATTCTGACTGGTCAGCATGTCTTGTCCATGTCCCTAACCACTAAAGCTTTTTGTCACTGTCTCTTTACATGACTGGAAACTCTACAGAAGTCTGTCTTTGGAAGAAGAAACATCCCTCATGTGTCCCAGATGTTTTTTCATGCTGCCCAAAGGCATCTGTTACTTTCAAGAACAATATGATCTGTGGGACTGCTTTTAGGTTGCTTTGTGGCTGTAGAATTGGATGGGAGTTTTACTTTGAGCAGAAGCGTTGTCAGGGCTTCTCGTTTTGATTAATCCGTCTGACAAATGTGCAAACAGCTATTGCAGAAAGGAGGGTGTGCCTGAGTTACAGCTGAACTGAAGCAAAACGGAGTGATGGGAAACCAGCCTGCAGCCATCAGTCTCACAGCTCAGGTGTAACAGAGAACATGTCACAGGCGAAAGAA
Organism: Simochromis diagramma; assembly: GCF_900408965.1. NCBI lineage: Eukaryota > Metazoa > Chordata > Actinopteri > Cichliformes > Cichlidae > Simochromis > Simochromis diagramma. The sequence goes on from NW_024387030.1 coordinate 11,351,389, forward strand.
TTTATAATAGCACATTCATTGCATCTTTCCCAGGGAATGGCTTCATTCGTAGCTCACACCTCAAAATACACCATTAGCATTTGAGATCAAAATACACGCACTGAGGCTCCAGAGAAATGTGACATTAATATATCCATGCAAAGACTCTGACACTGAATATTAAAGAATGATACAGTAATTAATGTAATAACATATAAATGACACATTTTCTATATCTATCCAAAACAGACTTTCAGTTTTTTAAATTGTTACATATATTTTGAATATGTTAGTTGAAATTTGCGCTTTGAGACAACATTGAGATTTGTATATTCTCCCTTTGCTCGAGCTGGTTCTCTCCAGGTACTCCAGCTTCATCCTACAGTCCAAAGACATGCTTGTTAGTTTAACTGCTGACTCTAAATTTGCCATAGCCAAAGTGAGCATTGACAACCTATCCAGGGTCCAGTTTCAGCCCTAGAATAGCTGGGATAAAGCATTCTTTGTCAAAATATTGCAAAACTACTTGGTTTTCAGTTAGAAACCATGAAGCTGCTTTCACTTCTGCATAGAAATGTCACTTTTGCAGCTCAGCTGTGGAAATACCACAGGAAATACCAAAGGTAAAGTGCACTGGGCTTCATGATGATCAAAACAGCTCCCAAACTCTGTGCTCCTCATTATCCACCCAAGAGAAAGAGCAACCTGTGGAAACATGAGTGTTCCAGCGTTTCATTAATAGGTCAAGTGTTTGCTTTTTTTGTATGTGTGTGTGTGTGATTTATATTGACCACGGCAGCATTATGTAAAGTGCTAACGGCAAAGCAATCCCAGTATGGCTTCACACCACTCTGATGTGCGCAAGACTTTTCAATTGTGTCTACCATACAAAGAAGAAAAAACACAGAATGTGTAAAAACGTAACAGCTTTTTTGTGTTTGCGTGTTCACTTCAAGTGTCATCTTCCACGTAGTATCGTAGCAACAACCGACTGAATGAAGCAGCAACTGAGTGGATGACAAGGGTCTGGGGTAACACAAGCACAGCATCTGCTACTTCTACCCGCCCACCCTCCCCAAGAGTCACCCACGCATCCGCCCGCGTCATCAAGACACAGAACCAACACTTATGACTCACAACAGCAAAAGCTCCACAAGAGCTGTTGCAGCTCAATTGAATTCACTCTGTTGCTTCTATTTTGGGGCCTTTGTAGTGCTTCTATCTTATTAGTGGGTTAGCCCTCTACATGATTGCTTTGTGATGCAAAGTAAATTGCGTCTGTAAGTGGTGCTGTTGATAGCACTCGAGTGCGGCGTTACCCTGCCTCTCACTTTAACAGTGCGGCGAACCTGTTGCAGCTCTTTCCAGAACATCAGAGTAGAATACCTGTAAATTTACACAGTGTTAATTTAACTCTCACTTTATCTGCCTTTTATTTGATGCTACATTTGCTGAATTTCTTTTCTAACTTCAATTCGCAACAATTACTCACTTTCTTAAAAAGTCAGGACTTAATTATTTCTGTCACTTTTTTATGTCAAAAACAACATAGACCTTTAAATATGGCTCTAAAAAGTGCAAGTGAATTGATAAATGACAAGAAAAGATGTCATGAAAGGTGAGTGATGTAATGAAAATGAATTGCAGACAGGTCTAATGGGTTCTGTATGGGCAAAGCAGAGCACCTGATACCTGTCATTTGCTCAAATGCGTCATTTGACATCACAAATTGGAGAAAGTAATCTTCATGGCCTTAATTCAGCCTGCAAAATGATCATGCATGACATTTGTTTCATTAGATGGCTTTGTAAGTAAATATTTGGAAAGCATTTTAACGATCGGCTCATCTCAAAATGTAGACTCCCAAATTTGGTAAATCTGGTGAACAAATAGGGCTATGATTGTTTTCAGAAATGATAAGGAGATGGATGCATGAATTAACCCCGAAGCTCCGAGTCATGTTTTGATTAGAAATTGATAAGAGCCAGTTTGTGAGTCCCAGATGGTACCCAGTATTGTGGCCTACATGGCAGCCATTAATAAGTGATGCAATTTCTGTAGCTAATATGATATGCAGAAATATGTGTTGACTCAAAGGAAAGACTGGATGTAAATAACAGTTTTCTTAAAGTGGCCTGTTACTGACATGAATGAAAATAAACTGATGAGCTTACTTTGTACAATTTATTCAGACGCATTTACTGGTCCCGTTTAGACCACTTTACATAAACATTATTAGCAAACTGCGGATATTAATGGGCAACTGTTTTTTTTTTTTTTTTGGTATACTTTATTAATCCCCTGTAGAGAAATTAAACTCTGCATTTAACCCATTCACCCAGTGCGCAGCCACCAATCTAGCCCCCAGGGAGCAGAGTGTAGGGACTGTAACTTGCTCAGACGTACCTCAGGGGAGCCGTTCGGTGGATTTGAACCCCCGCATTTCATCCCGATCATTGGGCGAACCTATCTCCTATCTCCTCCCGAAAATGAGACCGACGAGGATGGGATTCGAACCCACGCGTGCAGAGCACAATGGATTAGCAGTCCATCGCCTTAACCACTCGGCCACCTCGTCATGTGCTGCTCGGACGCTCAGGGTATTTGAGAGACCCATATTATTATTATTAAGGAATTTTGAAAGCTCAAGTTCGTGTTGTTTGTGAACTACCACTAGAGTTAATGCATCCTCATTCATCAAGCATCTCCTGTTTTAAAACTATGCCTTTAAAAATTAATTAAAAAATAAACTGTTAGCGACAAAGCCTGAATATACTGAAATAAGAGTACATATATTCACAATATACAAGCAGTGGCAGCACTTAAGCACATCCTCACGCTTGCGTTATCTTCAGCAATCATATATATATATATATATATATATATATATATATATATATATATATATATATGTATATGAATTAAAGGCAGAAGCGAAGCAGAAAGAGAAAGCTAACCAATTTCCTCGTGAATGCAACCAGTACAGCATGGCTAGCCGTGTTATAGCGGGATTAACAGCGCAGTTGGAGTCCTTCTCTCACTTTAAATAAAACATTCCATTTCATGCCAAGTGTGCACTTCTAATTACATGGCTGATAAAGTATGTAACCAGTGATCAAATATGAATTTTATGGCCCAGTCCTGTTTATCTGTACTTGTTCAGATGTTCCACTCTGTCACTGTTATGAAGTCATAAAATATCACCAGTATTTGAGTCACAGACACATTTATTAACCAGTAAATATGGGCCAGCGTCTCAAAGCATGAACTTTCTGTATGTGATTCTCTGTCTTTCAAAATGTCTGTGGAATTTATAATTAAAATATCTATAATTAAAGTTCTTGTTTATAATTCAAAACAATGAATATCGTTTAACTCCTGGCTTATTACTCTCTCTACTTCTACTTCTATATATTGTAGGTATTTTAGGGAATATTATGTTTTCTTAGCCATTTAAAAAACTGTGCATCCTGTGGGGAAAAATGGACTTGAGATCTCAATACTAAGAGACAGACTAAAGCAGTGTTGATGGTAAAATTTTAAAATGATGACCATTTTTGTCCTTGTCCTGGTCCTCTGAGTTAATGTTATTTCAAATGAGGAGTGGTGGTGTTTTCAGTTCTCATTATGTGTGAAATATGTTCTTGATGTATAATTCCTTTTGAAAACTGTGGTGTATCAAAAGTACAACCTTAGTTTCAAAGTTTTCATATCAGGTCATCAGTCCATCCATTTACAACCATTTTCTTCCACTTATCCAATTCAGGTTAGTGGTTTGGTTGGAGCCCATCCCAGCTATTAGGACATAATAAAAATACCCTCAGAAGAGCAACAACACATGACATATTACATCATGTCATTATTTATTTAACAAAAGCTAAGATAGTTTAATTCACTTCTAAAGATGGATTGGTCTGACCAATGAATCAAGGGCTCGGAAAGTGGAGGGAGTAGAGGAAGCTATTAGCTTAATTGTATATTTTTGAAAACAAGAGTAGTTTGAGAAATCACTGGTATTATGGTCAGCGTGTTGCTTCGTGGGATTTTGTTGTTGGTAACGAAAATATATGAGGAAAAAAACATAGTAATAATCTTTATAATATAAATTCCACAAAAACATCAAAAGCTAGAGAAGCCCTTACAGAAAATTTCAGCTCTGACATGATGATTGTCCATTATTTGCCGGTCAGTAAATGTGTCTGTGACTCAAACACTAGTGATTTCCCTCAAACACATTTTCCTGCTTCATAACAGAGACAGAATGGAACATCTGGACAACTACAGATAAAGAGTACTGGACCATAAACCATCCTTTTTGACAAAAATGTGATCACTGGTTGCATACTTCATCAAATATGCAGTTCTTGTAGAAGTGCACACTTGGCATAAAGTGGGATGCTTTATCTATATTCTGGGATCAGTCCAGCCATGCAACCTGATTCATTAAAGAAGGATTCCAACTGTGCTGTTAATCCCTCTATAACACGGCTAGCCAAGATTTACTGGTTGCTTTAATAAGGGAACTGGTTAGCTTTCTCTCTTTTCTGCCTTTAATTATATACAAGTATAAGGTTGCTGAAGATAGCACAAGTGTGATGCTCACTTGTGAGTGCTTCAACATAGATGCAATTACCATATCCAGTAATGCAAAACCTTTAAAATCACGACTGTAACTTTAACTAAGTTACTGAAAATATTAAAGTCAGTTAGTTAAACTTGAGGTTATCTAGATAATTCAGTCTTGATAAGTTATCATTCCTGGAAGACAGACCTGAGGAAGAGATTATTATTTGTTAAATACACTGTAACGATGAACAGTTGTTCGTCCTCTCACAGAGATGTGATCCTCTTAATGAAACGGGGGATCAGCTGTTCTGTGTTGCTTTTGGCCTCTGTTGTCTCATTAGTCCTGACTGGCACACAGTAGGCTAAAAAGTGACCAGCTGGAGACCAGCTACACTGTCAGGAAGTGCGTCACTGGATCAAATACAGTGATGCAAGAACGGTGTATCAGTTTGAAAAGCTCCTACTTAAATCAGCATTCAGTAAAATGAACAAAATGTTCAATATCTCAATCAGCCGAGTTTTACACCTCTCGAGTGTGAGATCCTTGTGAGGTGTTGAAGACTCATGAATCAGCAGAGACACATGAGGCAAAGTTGTTGTTTTAGAAACCTGCCATTAATATCCAACTGTGGTGTTCACAAAACATAAATGTGTGCACGCTTGAAGGGACATATGGACACGCCACAGGTGTATTATGTCTTAATTTCTCCTGAGGGTTTGGTGGAAGAATTGATGTCACTTTTCTAAGGGGGACTCCAACATATGATTCCCCATAAAGCCATAGCTGTTTTATTTAATTTATTTTTTTTTTATCTCTAAAAAGAGATCATTAGTGAACCTCAGAAGTATTCAATTTCAACATAGGGCAACTTTTCTGCATTTTTACTATTTGTACTAAGCTAACATTTTATTTGTGCTACTCTTTCTTATGCTGTGCACAGATACAAACTAGCAGGAGTAAGGAATATGTCTTAATATGTCTTAAAGGTAGAGTGAGGACTTCATGAAAACAAGGGCGTGGGGTAATGGTGTTCACCAGCTTGTTTCTTATTCCCTAGTTATTAATCATCAAAACAGTGTTACCCTGGTTGCAAGTCAAGCAGGGTAACACTGTTTTAATGATGCCAACCGTGATTTAAAGCAACCTGATAACAGCCACTAAGGAATGAGAAACAATCTAATGATTAACCATGTATGCTAAAAAACAAACATATGATTATTTTCAACTTAATAAGATGAAAATTATTTTCATAACTTTTTAAGAGGTCAGAAACAAAGAGGATTTTTAGTAGCATAATTTAAACAGAAAGTGTTTGTCAAAGCCATAATAACAAACTGTTTTACTGATTTCAGTCCTGCTAATCCTCCTGCTAATGCTTGAAATGAACTATGAGATATTTTTGTATATGTTGTGTAGATGACAGTGTAGCTCACGACAGAAATACTATTAGAAAGTGGAGTTTATCATGTGACAAAGGTCCCTGAATCAAAGTAGGTACTGTGTGTAGAGATAAAGTTGGCTACACGTGTTCAATTGTGAAAAAGTGAAAGCTCTCTCTCTCTCTCTCTCCCTCACACACACACACACACACACACACACACACACACACACCTACTCCTAGCTCTCATTACTTTATTGTACCCTGCAGAGACCAGTCTTGGGGTGGCTCTTAATAAGATAGGCTAATTAGACTGGGTTCTTGGGGAATCCACTTGCCCATTACTGTAACACATGCTGGGACATTTGTGTGTGTCTGCATAAATATGTGTAGGTGTGTGTCTGTTGTATATGCTGGTTCATTTGTACTTGATCACATCACTTTTTGAAGACTTACATTTCCAATTTCATCAAATACGTTGCTTCTTTATTTCTCTACTGTTCGTGTCCAGTGAATCCAGATAGAATTACAATATTTGAAGGCTTCAAATTTGCTTGTTTGATCTGAAAATATTCAATTCAACAGAAATGCTTTGCAGTGGCTTATAATCTCTCTTATAATAATTTACTGTACAGAAGCTTAAATGCGATGATAGTATTTTTTATCCAGGAAGTAATTTTCTTATCAATTTTCCACTGTGTTGTTAGAAAGTCACAGTTGGAATGAATCTTAAAATGAGTAATAATTACACAACAGATCTATCATTAGTTATGATAGCTAATGATCCAAACATTCACTCAGTCTATCAGCCCTTCAATTCATCCCTGAATGTGACAACACTGATCATGTCTTCTTGGCACAGAAACTGATGTGAACGCCATGTGTGTGTGAGCAGGAGACTACACTCCAAGAATAGCTTGGTGACATGTTGAGTCTCCCAGAGGAGCTGCGAACCCAACAGAAAGAGGCAAAATGTGGAGTTTGGCACATGCAAGTGTGACAAAGTCTGAGAGGGGATTTCATAACCTCATGGTATTCAAGACACAATGAGCGGAACCAGTCACCAGTGGCACCAGTGGATCAGACTCACTGTTCAGTGAGTAAAGCGAGGTTTTAATCTCATATTTGGTGATTTTTTTTTTATAAGGACACATCATGAATGAAGAACAAGTCAGAAGTGTTACTCATTCATGTCGCGATAGCAAGACATTCATGAAGATCTTTATGACTTAACATGAATCACACTGCCTTCTTACAATTACTACTAGCATAAATACTTTTGCGCCCTTTTTTGTGCCACAAATTTGTGCCACAAATGTCATGTTTTCAGTAACTTTGGTGGATATAAGGTGTTTACAGCCTGTTCCTATTACTGAACTTTTGGTTCTGATGGAAATCTGGTAAAGAAATATTTCTCCAGTTAAATAATTATTAATATATTGCAATCATTGTAGACAAACAGATGTTAAATAAAGATATGCGAACAGCTAGAGGATTATTGATGAAAGCTCTTTTGCATGTAAATCACTGTTAAAACAGCCAACTAAGTATGCTGATAAAATGTAATTAAACCATTGTTGTGCTACCACGATCGACAGGTTGTGGACGTTTTGTGCATTAATAGAATGTTAATGTTAGCATTTTGAGCATGTTAGCATCAGAGACTTTATATACATGGATGTGGCCACCATGACATGAGCCTCATGGTAAAGCCTCTAGGTGAGCATTTTGGCTGTTACCATTTTATGAAACAAAATGTGTTTGGAAACCAGATGTTGTGAGGGAAGGAGAAACACTGCACACTCATATCTCAATTGTGAGGTCAACCTGCTCTAAAGCATATCCTGTTTTATCGTCTTTTTTTGACTCCAACACGGTCCATGAAATAGAAAAACCTCATTCTGTATCCAGAAATGCTTGAAACTACCTTGTTCCAAGTGTTATTTTCAAATTGTCCCATGTTGTCTTATCTGGTAGTGGCCGATGGCTGGTTCTGGATGCTTCTTCCTGTTAAAAGGGAGTTTTTCCTTCCCATTGTCACCAATTGCTTGCTGATGAGGTCATGTGATTGTTGGGATTTTCTCTCTATTATTATTGGGTCTTTACCTTAACATATAAAGTGCCTTGCGGTGACTATTATTGTGAATTCGTTCCTGTAAAGACTAAGCCTACGCTTGAAGCCACTGAGGTGTTCGATGGCGGAGGTGACATGATGCCACTGTCATGAATGACACTTGAGAGTGCAGCTGTACTTATCTTGTCCGTTTAACACATTTATTGCTTTCCATCAGTTGCATTTGTAGTTCAACAGTTCTCTTAGTATACAACTTCATTTAACATAAATCACAACAGCACAGAGATCACAAATTTTTTGCTCCTTCCGACCAATAACACTTGACACTAATTACATGTGCCTACCTTAAACACTGTACCATAAAACATATTATACCATAAAAACACAAAAAGTGACCCCTAGTGGCACAAATAAGGTAACAACACAAAAAGGCTCCTACAGTTCCTATATAAATAAAATTAAACTGAATTGAATTGAATTAAATGGAATTAACTAACTGACTATAAAACCAGATTTCCCCAGGAGCTGCCCACTTCTGGCCAACTTAGAAACACTTAAGCTAAATACACAGTCGAAGTTATTTGTAGCATTGTGGTGACTAGAGACCGTAGAAACTGAATTGTAAACATTTCTCATCTTCCAGGCATCTTTCTGCCATTGAGAAAGAAACATACCCCTGATTAATGTATGACCTGGTAGTAAATATGTTCGAAGGTCACCTAGGCAACTGGAGGCTGGAAAGTGTGCAAATGACAAGCCATCAGCTTCAAAACAATGTGCAGTGAACAAATCAGTTTTATGTATTAGCTTCACTTTTCAGACCTGGAAACTATGTCCAACCTTTACTTATATACAGTCTGTTTCTAGCATACACATTAACATGTGTTAATTATTTCAAAGCACCCCAAACCCAAGTACAGCTTCACTGGTGATGCTTTTATAACACTATGGAACCAAAGTTGATTTGAAATGTATATGTGCAGGGAGGTCTACTTAAGAAATACAAGACATCCCAAAATGCATTTTCTCGTTAACATCCTATAACTCTTCGTCATGCATGAGAGGCCAGGTGTGATCAGGTAATGGTTCAGCCTACTTGTAAAAAAAACCAAAAAGAATTCTGCATTTCTATGGTGTATGTGGTGCATGTGTGTGATATGTTTTTTATTCCTACCCTCAACATCAGCTGTTGCATTAGTATGAAAAAAGAACACATGTTTAAAATTTAGGAATACATGAAAATTTAGTGTGCGCTCTTTTATCTTTGTGAAGAAATAAAATCGTATTACTCTGGATTTAGTTACGGTCACAAATAAGTATCAAACCAAGTCTTTCAAATATTACATTTTTCCTGAGAAAGTAAATAGAAATTTGAGAAATTAATAAAAATGTGCTCTGTGGTTATAACAGTTGAAAGAGGTGGCTCATTGATGGGCATACCTCTTCTATTGTTCTTTTGGCTGATGCCTTATCCACAAGATGTCAACACATGGATCCGTATATTTGATTTGGCATATTCTTACACCAGAAGCTCTTCCTGATAGAACCCTCCCAAGGGATCCTTCACATATTAGGCGAATGTGATGCAAGAATGTGGCAAGAATGTGGTTGATGGTTCCCATATGCAGGACTAATGCATTAATAACAAGAAAGACAAATACTTAAAAACCAAAAAGCAACTGTGGACCTGAAACTGCACAACTCAGATCTTTGCATCTCCTTAATGAAACATTTCATTGGGAATAATTAACCCCTATTCCTCCAGCCTATCGTCCTCCATCGCTCAGTATTTCTCTCATTTTTTCACGCCTTCTTTGCACTCTTGACGGACCAGCAGCTGAGAGAGGAAATTACAATGTTCTTTCCCTGTCTCGCTTTCACGCTTGGCTCTCTACGCTTGCTTCCTGGCACAATCGGTCAAGCACTTGGTTCTTTCTGTTGACATGAGTCACAATAACCACACACATACACCACATGGACTGAATGTATCATTGACTCGTGCTCCGACTGACTAACCCGGGGGATTGTCTTGTGTTCTCTCCAGGTGGTGGGTTATCGTGTGAAAGCGCAAGACATCAGCTCATTTGACCGGTGTCAAATGAGCTGATGTCATTTTTACACCACCCTTACTACTGTGAGAAAATACAGAAGTATACCCTTTGACAAATTAACAAGTCCAGGATGAGTCTAAGTGTTAAAACAAAGTCACACTCTTTATTAAGACTGATTGCTCTTTCTGAAAATAGGTTAAATCTGCTGACCTTCTGCGGGCTAATATAGAAAAACTCTAGACAAATAAAACCATCTTCACACCATCTAAACTACAGAAACACAACCTCTCAATCAGTCATTCACCTCAGCTGTATAGGTACTGTGTCATGACATATGTCAGTCAATCTTTGCACTTTCCTTTTTCTGTGTTGTCTCTGATGTATCACTCAGACATTAGCATTAACCCTGAATGCCTGCTCAATCACTGAACTTCATTTTGGATGATCCCGCAAAATATAGAAAGAATCTGTTTCACCGTGGCTTGTTAAAATAATACATCCACAGTTTGGTGATAAAGATTTGACAAACAAAACGTGATATTAATCTTGATGTTAGGAGGTAAACCAACCTTTCAGGAATGTGACTGACTTTTCTGGGATTGAATCCATTCTGCTCTGGATTACAAACATCAATATGTAGTCTCACTCCTTGGGACTGTGTTAGTGTTTGCATTCCTGTCAGAGTGAGGAGGCTGCAGTCTGGCACCTGCCTCCTTCATCCTGCAACATAACTTCAAGGACATCACATCACAAGGGAGCCCGGAGGGAGGCATCATGATGTATCACTACAGTGAGTATCACATCTATCCCATCTGAGGTGAAGTAAAACGCTTTATGTTTCACTGCGAAACCTAAAGAGTAATAACACTGCCAGTTTCCTCATCAGTAGCTTACCAGTGTGTGAATATACTGGATTGCGTGAGTGTCGGTTTGGGGCTATTCTTTCTGAAAGTAATCCGCAACAGATGGACCTTGAAGGATATTTACTTGCTTAATACTGGTTTGACATTTTGGGAAATGGGGTATCCTTATTCATGTTATTGCTTAGTGTTAGATGAAGGTACAGATGCCTAGCAGTACTTCTGAAGCTCACAAACTAGTATTATTTCCTGTGTTCACACAATAACTGAATGTGACAAAGTGCGCTATTTCTTACCTGAAACAATGAATTTCTTCATTTTTTCTTTGGTTTTGTAAGTGGTTTGGTTTTTTAATGTCTTTAATCTAATCTAACTGGTCCATGATGTAGTTTAAAAGCTGATAGTCAAACATGAAAGGGTTATCAATCGTTTCATCTAAAGTCAGCAAGGGCTGTTGCATCATCACCTTAATAATTTAGTATTTTGCTGGTAAAAACAAAGCTTCTATCTATTTTCAGTACACACATGTTTATATATTTTGCTGTTTATCTTTGTGAGGATATTTGGTGACATAATTTAATACTAGCCCATTATCCCAACAATACAACTACAAGACTTAGCATAAACCTAATTCTAACCTGGACCCCAAAAAAACCTGCAACCCTGAAACAGGTCTTTGAAGAGAGTGTGAAAAAGTGAGGACCAACTCACTCAAAATGGTCTAGAACCTCAACCTGGTCCTCACTATAATAGCTAAACAAGTAAACACACACAAATGTGTTTGACCTTGACTAAAGTTCATGAGGTGAAAGATGTTCTTCTGACCTAAAAGAAAGTCCGATAACTCTAAAAAGGAACTGCATGTATATCTGTAATCATGCATTTTTCTCCTTTGCAGCAGAAAAAATATCTCAGGTAGTATTTTAATTCAAAGCAGCTTATTTTTGTGTCATCATCACACAGTCCAAAAAAAAATCTATTGTGAGAATTCTTTAGTTAGCGTTAGGTTGGTGTTCAAGCCTTACTCGAGTGAAGTTTTGCTGTCTAAAGCATTTCTGGAAAATTCTCTCAGTCTTTGTCAACTGAATTAATAAATAAAGCAGTTGGACCAATCTGAAGAACAATTTATTGGAATTCATCTGAACAAGTGTGCTATACATAACACTTGGTTTGGAAAGAAGCGCATGCACTCGTGCAAACAGCGTAGGTCCTTGACTTTTCTTTTAAGAAGAGCAATGATCCATTTGAGAATGAGCTTTTTCCCTTTGAGTGCATCTTGCATGTGAATTATGGCAAGACAGACTCGTTGTGTCTCCTCCTTCTCCATCCTTCTCAGCCCTACCCTCCCTTGATCGCTTACAGCTCTCCGCCCTCAAAGTATTGACAACGCGAGGCGCACGGCGCACAGCGTGGACTTGGAGATGTCTTGGCAGTTACGCACGACGCCACGATAAACACGAAAGCCTCCTTCAGACGGACAGGGCACTTTGAAGCCGATCTGGAATTACTTGCAACTTTTGATTCCCAAACCACTTTTTTCCACCCTCGTGTCTTTTCAGTACGTTTTACTCCTCGTTTCTTCCCTCTTCACAATATATCAGCAACGGATCTAAACGACTTATCTTTTTTATTATTTCCATTAGAAGAACAGAAACGATGTAAACCGCTTGGGGGGGAAACGAACTCAGTTGAGCAGTATCTTTTTACAGAGTACAGACAGAGAGGATGATTCCGCCGGCCAGCACAATTCAGGACGAAAGTGGGGGCAAAGAGGACGAACGGGACCAGAATGAGACACCCAAATCCCCGACGGCGAACGCCAGCCAGCAAGAAAGCAAGGTAGGACTATCCTGTTGTTGTTGTTTTCTTCTTTACCACGAAAATGTTTTTCACTGCACGCCAGTGCAACTCTGAAAAGGAAATTAAGCAGGCTAAAAAAACTTCTTTTAATACGAGATTTAAATGGGCTCAATTGGGATGAGCTCCCAGAAAGAAGACCGCACATTTCCTCCTCCTTTAAATGACCGATAACACACTGATAAAACATCCTAAAACAACCTGATGTGATTAGATTTAAGGAAGCCATAACAAATAATACGAGCTGTAGCTTACAACTGGGAGACAAACCACGAAGATAACGAGGTTAAACAGAAGATAACGCTGAGATCAGTTTAAACTCACAGCAGCAGCTCACATGCTCTCTGTGGTTTTATATGAGAAGTGTACTGTGGTGTTTTTCTTTGGAGGAGATAATAGAGAATAACCTGCTTAGTCCAGCTCTTGTGGGTACTGGTTTTTAAATATACATCAAGCATGGAAAGGTTATTTAAATTAAAACTGAATTAAAAACGGGAAACAATATGGTCTTAAAAATATGTGCATTTTCATAAATAAATAAAAGGCACATGGCTTGGACTTTCTACTTGGAAATGAGGCTGTGTGATAGAGCTGGCAGCTGCCTCTGGCGTTTTACCATCTATGTGGGTCACATGTTGACCCCCAGACTACTACATTTAGCAGTACAATATTGGACTACTGATCATGACAGTGGATAGCTGTGACAGCTCTTCCCACCACAACTCCCTTGCTGGGCAGATGAATCTCATGCTCCGTCTCCTCCTGACAGCGAGGTTGTGGTTTTTGTATGATCAAGTTGTTGTTCAGTTTTCTTAGTTTCAGCTGAAACATTTCAGCATGGGAACTCGTACTTTGGCACGTTTCGCTGGATATTTCAGCAGACTCCTGGCTGACTTTATGCAATTTCCAAGCTTCTGCCAAACAACCAGACTCACTTCCAGCATCATAGGTGATTTGTCATAGAGCAAAAAAGGCATTTAAAGAAAGTGTTTTAATTTTCTTACAGTCATGATAAGTAGAATAAATTCCTCAGAAGGCTGAACAAGTTTACAACCATTAAGTAAAGTTGTGTTTGTGTTTTTATCCCTCCTTTAAGAATACTGTGAGGCCTGAACATCAAAAGCGCAAGGTGAGCCTCCACTCTTGTGCAAACTGTGGCGCATACTGCTGATATCAGTCCGTCAGAAGAGTCATGATTGCATGTGAATAAAAGTTGTTCACTCCACAACTTTTATTCCTCTTAACGAAGTCAGTGCCAACCAGGTTAAGTCCATCTTCACCCATATTTTTAGAGGGCACTCTTTGTTTAAGCTGCATCGTATTTGAAGTCATTTGAGTTATAATCCCATGTGATAAATGGCTTTGGCGGATTGTGTTGCAGTGCTCCACCCAGCCCCCATTAACCCTCCCTGCTAACAGAGAGCTGAGAACTCATAGAGATTTGGCGCCATCGAAATACAGCATGAGCTCCTCGATGCATGCACACATGCCTTCACTGTGCTTTATTTTATATACATTAAAGCCACAGTAGAGCAAAAAAGAGGGCAGTGCCCTTTATCATCACACATCATCACACATTTACCGGTAGAAATAGGTTTTCCATCTACTTTTACTACTGTTTTTCTTTTCATGGATCAGCAGGAAAACAGCTGTAACAGGTTGCAGGAGGATGTATTTGTTCTGTAGGTTCATGCTTCTGTGTGTATGCGTTCATGCGTGGGTGATGATGACAGAGAAAGGGTCTAAAATTGATTGTTTCCAGATTGACTTGCAGGACTGATTGATCTTCACCATAACAAAGCCGCAATGATAAGCACTCTAAGCAATTTGTGCAGGCATGTTCACAAAAATGACAAGCGCAGAAACAATGCACCACGTATGACTGCGTCTGCGTGCTTTGCAACAAACACCGAAGAGGACGAATAAATGCTCAGAGGTGTTTACAAAAGGCGGATGTAAAGACGAGTCGGTGCTGTGAGAGAGAATCATTAGGAGTCTTTCCCGACCTATCAGAAAACATAATCTATTTTTCAATCGGGGATTTATAGCCACACACCAGCCTGGAAGCTGAACCATAAAATCACATTAGAGTGGCTTAGCAATTCTTTATTATGTGTCTGAGCCCAGATTTGAGTGGGTTTCAGGGGTACACACACTGGTTAAATTAAATGATTTGTCAGCGTGGAGCATTATGAATAGCGTTACTGTAAAGGAGAAGCATAATGAGATTGATAGGGGCTGCTGCCAGAAATGACAGCACAGTGTGTGAGGAATGGTGTTAATGTGATACACTGGCCTAACCAGAAAATCACATTACCCTCCCAGGTAGGGAACCTGGAAAGTTTTCTACTGAAAGGTGATAAGTTGAGACCACGGTAATAGTCATGTTATCGGGCATCAGTGAATGAGATTTGCCTGAAGGTTACTGCACTAATGGACTTGGTCACTCAAAGATTTTCTGTCTCCTCATTTTCTCTCAAGCAGTCTGTCTTTTTCTCTTCTTTGCTCCACTTTTCTTGAACTCATCCTCTCCTGTTTCAGCTGCAAAGACTCAAACGCTCCCTGTCCTTCAAGACCAAGAGCGTCCGCAGCAAGAGCGCCGACAACTTCTTCCGGAACAGCAGCGAAAACAAGACGGAGCTCCTCTCAGACGTGAGCAGCAGCACGGGCCATCTTTGCAACATTGGGATGGCCCCGCCGCACAGCACCAACCTCCCCATTCCTCCAGTTCCTCCGGCTATTCCCTGCGCTCCTCCTCCCACGTCGCGCTCACAACCACGCAACCCGATGCAGTTAGACTCAGCAGGACACTGCTTCATGGAGCACATCTTTAAGAAGCCCACGTTCTGCGACGTCTGCAACCACATGATTGTAGGTAGGGGTAAAAGCACTGCTCTCCTTCATCATAACATCAAACACAGCTGAGAAGGCAAATGCCTGATCATCCAATGAGCCCTGCAATCATATCGTGAGGAAAAACCTTTTAATAATGAGCTCTCCACTAGGTGTTCTTCCACCAGAGAAACATGCATTAAAGTGTGCGAAGGGTTGAACGCAACGTGACATGTGGATTTATGCTCCATTATCCAGTATGAATAGTTGGCAAAGCTCTAAAACACACACCATGAGTATCTAAACAACAAAAAAAAGACAATTGCACACCTGACACTGAGCATCTGACTTAATCTGTTGACACGTGACCAAAGTATCTCCATCCTTCTGATTCACACACCGAGCCCAGTCCCTCCATCTGTCTGCTGGGGTGTCAGATAGCCAGCAACAGTCTGCGCCAGCACAGCTACCTGTTTTCCCCTTGCCAGATGTTCTGGTTCCTTTGGCTTAACCATCACTGCTAAGGCTCTGCATCTCAGGGAGTCTGCAGTTTGATAATTACAATTTGCTCAACTAGCCCCATGGCATCACGTTTGGTAGCAGATAAGAGAGATCAGACTTCGTACCGGGAAGGTAGACATGTAAACGAGCACCTACGTTTATAATTGTAGTTATACCATCAGTTTAATATCTTGCAAGAGTTTCTGCTTCTATTTGCGCAATTAGAAGTTGCAGTTCAAGCGCAAAAAGTACTTCATGGTTATGAGGCAGGTGGATAAATGGTGACACTGCTGCTGTGTCAAACAGTGGTCCATTCAGGGTTTTCTTACAAACCAGGCGATATTTATCATATCACTGCAGTGAAAAAGAAACACGTGCACGTCTTTGATTGGTTATAAAATAGTTGTGATCAGATCAGGTACACAACCGTCACTCCATATACACAGACTATTATTCCCAGACACCCAGGTTTTTAAATATAACAAAACACATTTATGCCATTTATAAATGTCTTCATGTAAATTATGTCTCACAAGTTTTGGATGAAGGCTTCTGGACTGTCACAGTGCATAACAATTATCTGTTTGGCTGAACAGTGTAAGCATACTGCTTTTACTGTGGTTGGGATAAGATGTTGTGGTGTGGCTGATTTATAAAATGAATACCTTGTAAACGGGCAGCCTCTTGCTAGAAAGTCCAGAGAGGATATCCACTTTGGTGTTATTTTGCAATAAAGTTAAAGTCAGTACTTGATAATGAGTTTTATGAAGTTCTTACCACAGTTAAATGAATTTATATTGGAAAGTAGTTGAGTTCTACAGATTAATTTTATGATTTTAACCCGATTTCCGCTCACATTAAAGGAAATTTAGAGGCTTTTCTTGGAGTAACACAGAATTTATCATCACCCAAAGATAGAATCCGAACAAGAGGGAAACTTTTTCTAATGCGAGGCCACAGAAAAAAACTTTTCGCAGCTTCAGCACACATACTGCTACACATTTATGAACGTTGTAACATACGCTGGTCTGTTTTATCTGGCGTGATCGGTGAGGCGCATCCAGTGGCTTTGAATGAGACTCAGCTGGTCTGTTGGTGGTGAGGATGTGATGCTGCGCTGCCCTCTGGTCCACACATGAAAAAAAGATGCTGCCCTCGTCTTCAGTTGTCCCACCTTAATGAGAACACTATCGCTCTCTGTCTGTCCCTCCCTGTGTGTGTCTGTGTGTTTGTGTGTAATGATATGCGATGGTGTTATCAAATTCTGACTCAACGTCCCAGAGTCAAAGAGCAGCACACAGGAGACAAGAAGGAGAGACACTAGAGGAGGAGAAGGGTGGACTCAAACTGATTGGATTGATTATTAAATCCTAATGGCCACCCACGAGGAATGTCTCCAGGTTTATGGAGTTAGATAATCATGCAACAAGTTTTTACAACGTTTTTCAAGTAAAGTTCACATTTTTATGCACTCATATCCTGTCTTGCACCTCTAAAGGTACACAAATAGTGTTGCAAGCAGATATTTGACTTTCTAACAAAATAAATGAATAAGCTGTTATAAAAAAATATTACATACACTCAAAATGCAAAAATATAGCAAGGATGTGCTGTTTTTCTTTTAGACACTAGGATCAATCTAATATGAATTGTTCCTATTTCAGAAAAAAATGCCATATAAATCTATGTGTTTAGTGTATTTATGATGCACCTTCACTATTAAATAATCAGTCTAATACATGTATGCTATTATTGCGTAAGGCAGACATAAAAGAAATAAACACCCACCTTCTTCCTACTGAAGTCTTTTATTACCTCAATGCGTCAATTTCGGTGTGTCATTTAGAATAAAAATAGGTTTAATTATAGTATAGTGCTCGCTGACTCATTCATTAGGTCTACTAGATGAAGGTAAGGTAGTAGAACAAAGAGATTAATTCCTATTTGAGCAATAAAGATATTAGTTTTTAATTCATTTTTCAAAATGACCTGTATGTAAGATAGACGCCCGTTTACTTTCACGTACTGACATTTGGATTTGCATAACATTAGATGTACTCACAGAATAACCAAGTTTCATTCTTCATGCTGGGATTTTCTGCATCAGCAAGGATCAATAAAAACAAAAGAGCTGTATTCAGTTTTCAAACCACACTTTCCTGCCACTTTAAACTTCTTCTCATTCTGTTCCATGCTTGTGTTTTCTGTCATTTATTACATAGTCTCTATGGTATGTATGGCATTTGCACATAAAGCATCCATCCTCACAGTTCGCTCGTTTCCCTGGTAATTTTCGCCTTTTTCTGGCAAGAAAGAAAAAGCTTAAAAATGTATGACTATTCTTGCTCCTGATTTTCTGCGATGACAGAATATGCAGGATATGTGCAGAATATGTCATGAAATCTCTGTCAGCTTATACGAGTTAAACAGTTATTTACTTTCAAAATCCCCTAAAAGACCCAAAGGATCCATGCTCACTCCTAGGATTAACAAAACTCGATAATCTGGCAAAATTAACACGCACTAATCGGTGCAATTAAACTCCTTAAATGTACATGACAGGTTTAGTTGACCGCGGAAAGAAATTAATCTTGTGCTAGGAGGTCAAGGTTTTCCCAGTAGAGATGCTTGGCTGTGGTGTTGAATGACACTTTATTACATCTCCCTCTAATACACATACACTACTCGTGCACTTACTATGTGAGAGTTTTGTTCGTGCTGGTGTCTGTGGCGTTTTCCGGTATTTTGTTACATTTCAGTGACACACTGCACGTCACGCACACATCTCACACGCACCATATAGCTCTTTCTGTCACCCAGGATGCAAGTGGTACGTGCTGTGACATCTCTGATTCTTAATTTATCTATTTTAGTGTTAAATCCAGCAGCTGACGTTGTCCGCCCTGCCTTGAAAGTGTCTCACGCACCAGCACGCCACTAACAAAAACCCATTACCAAATGTTAAACTGCATGGGAGCCATTGGGGAAAATGTCATCTGGATAAAGTCGGATCATGATAAGTTTAAAGACAGTTAAATGTGAACAAAAACTGATGTATTGAAGTTTGAGCATTGGCTCAAAGCGGTAATTTCAGCATCTGTCAGTTGACGGGAAGGTCATTTATTTCCTGGACCGTAGACTGTATACAAAAGATGGACATAAAGTGTGACAATTTGTCTTGTCCATGAGAGGGTAAGAGGGTGGAGCTGCGTCATTACCAGCTATTAATTAAAGCTCTTCCATAATTAATTGTGATGCTATTTTTATGCTTTTATTAAGGGATGCTGGTGAAAACCCTAAAGCAGCTATGCCTGTAACGTCACATCACTTCATGACTTAATACAATAAAATCAGATTAGCTGTGCATAAAATTTTTTGAATGAAAACTTGCTATAGATGCCAGTTGAGTAAAGGTTTTTCTGCATCTCTGTACTGGCTTAATTTTTCAGTCCCAGAGGTTTCCACGTGCTCCAGACTCTTATATCTCAGCAGTTACTGTGGCTGTTGAGATATAACAGCAACAATGCTATCTGACATTAATCAGATATGTGAATAAATAAATAAACAATGCTAACAGATACACTGAAAGGCTGCTTGATGACCGATGCTGTGGAAGAAACTAACTGCAAGTCTGCAAGTAATTGTAAAGAAAGCTTCTTGTGGTCAGAGTTTAAGAAGAAGACGAGGTGGAGGGGTTATTGTCTCAGTTAGGGTTATTTGCACGGGAAATCAGGAGGCGTGAAGTAAGGACGACGGCTTAATGGATCAATGTATGGCTGAGAGAAGGGCTGTCGGGAGGAGAGAGGAGGAAATGGAAGGAGAGAGGTTATGAGGTGAGATGAAGACGGTACAGAAAAGCTGGCAGGAGTCTTGTCCTTTACTGTACTGTAAATGAATAATAAGCTTTAATGGCAGAGTATCCACAAAAAAAAAAAAAAAGCAAATGCCAGAGAGATCAGCACTGTCACTCAGATTCCCCGCAGCTATAATGCCTTCAAGCCCTCAATGAAAAAGCACCTATACACACACGTACACACATCCAGACTAACATCATTATCCTTCCATTACCTCGGGAGGATGGCAGTGTCACCTTCCTATATGTGCCTGCTGAAACACAGCGGTTTGTTCCCTTATTAGTTAACATGGAGGCGTCTCATTATTCCCCCATGTTGGAATGAGTCAGCTCAAACAAGCCGATCAACAACAGCTTGACAAGCGCTTAATTTGCTCCCTGTCCCAGTGCACGGACGAGAGCTTGAATCCGGATGTCTCAGAGATATCTCTCAGGGAGATCGTTTGTTGACCTGAAGGGAAATGAAACTCGAGGTGCTCGTTAAGCAACACAATCAGTTGACCTGATTTAGAGCGACCTAGAAATCGGCGCAGGTTGCTTCTCATTGCCTCCGCGTCTGTCATTGTTGTTCTGTTGTTCTGTGGCGAGGGTTCAGGGCCGGGATCGCGTTTCTCTCAGTTTCTGTCTCAGCATCACTAACTCCACCTCAGCCAAGCGACACAACAGCTTTAAATGGGAAATACAGATACTGTTTTCCACCCATTACTGAGTTTCAAGTTCCTGTCACTGCTGTCCAGATCCAAATAGCTGTGACGCCAGTTTACATTACAGCACATGAAGAGCAGGCAGAGATTTTTCCCCCTTGTTGGCTAAGTAAACTACACACAAAGAGCTTGGTTTCTTAAGCACACAGTATCTCATGTTAACAGTCCTTTTGTGGGGGTTCAAGTTTCCTCTGATTACCTCTGCTCGATGACCCCCCTCGACCCACTCGTGAAACTGAACGTGCATTTCTGAGGATGATCTGGACTGAAATCACGACATTGTTTCCTTGCCACTGTGGCAGGTCCACAGTAAACAGAAACGACACATACTGACAACACTTCTGTGAGGAAACTTGGAGCAGACAGATCATCTTATGTTGTGTCTGTTCCCTTTGATGCTCACAGAAGCAGATCGATGTTTCCTTTCGCATGTCCACATTTTCACACGCACATATGAAGAGCGTGGGCCTAAGCAGGGCACGTGCTTATTGATTAATCAATGAAGAGCCAGAGCTGCATAGCTGCCAGATTCCAACTAATAGCAGCTCTGGGACTTGGAAACATTGTACTCTTTTGTTAATATGAACGAGCTCTCATAGGATATACAGTGGCTGGTTGTAAGTGATGTTTGTTTTTTTAGCGTGGTATGTGCTGTATGTCTCATACCAGTTTATTGATTTTATCTTGCCATGTTAGATTTATTACTCCACAGACTCCCCACTTATTTCATAAGAAGATAAATTAGTCTTTTTTTCATATCTTGCCTCATGTCGCTTGATGCACAGCAGTCATAATAGCTGTCCATTAGCTTAAGCACTAAAGTTATTAGCTTACCAGCTTTGATTTGGACTGATTTATCACTTTTATTGGAAAATAGGTCAAGGCTTTGGCCAGCTTACTCGTCTCTCATTTGTATCTGACTGGAATAGAGGGTAGGGGATGATAACTCTGAGCCTACAGGTAAATATGTCATATAGCTAACTTCTTTTGCCCTTGGGCAAGAATATGGTCTGTGATTGACAGTGATATCACGTTACATTTTTTAGGTTAGGAAGTTGACACGCTGAACTTCTTACCATTAGGCATAAAGCAAGGTCTTCTTCCTTCAAATGTGAAAGAGAAACATTGTTTTTTATAATGAACCAACGAAATAAGCCGGAAGTTGGGCTACGTTTGCGAAAAGCTTCACTGAAGATTAGCTGCTGCAAACTTCTGAGGATGGCAAACAGAGAAAAAAGGGCAGGAAGGGTCGGGCAAAGAACTCAAGGTGTGTGGGGCATGTAGGGATTTATAGACATACGTGCTCCTCAACTCCTAAAAATACCAATATTCCCTATTTAATGCACATCTACTGCTGGTATCTTTCTTTGTGAGGTTCATTCTGTTATACCTTTAAGACTCCGCCCTGTCCTTCTTACTTTTGTTTCTCTATCCTTCGCTCCATTTCCCTTTATTTTTCTTTTATTAATCTACACACCTGCGTGCACAAATACACACACACTCTTGCTAAATGATTGCACCTGCATCGTTGCATAACTTTTGGATCTCAAATTAATCTTCAATTATCTCATCAGCTGTGAGTCAGGCATTAATAAGTGACAGCGAACCTGCACACAGGTAGCAGTTTGACGAGCGATATTAACACGGTGGAGACACGCCTGGCTCAGTCACAGTCGGACTGATTTTTGTAGAAGTGCACGCTGTGAGTTGCATTTTGTAAATTTTTGTCCCTGTTAAAATGTTCCACATGTCATTTCACAGGTTTTTCTCAGTGCATGCTGGGAAGGGCTCCAGAAACTAGGAATAAGAGTGTAAAAACAATGAATAAATAAATGAGACGCCGTTCTGGACAATATTTTCATCTCCTCTGCTTTTTTTCTCTGTAACTTGCTGTTTGGTTGTAAGAACACACATTTGATTCCAGCTCCCGACATTGCCTCTTTGTCTGTATGTATCAGGCACAACAGCCAAGCATGTGGTGTTCCTGGCGGGAAATACGGCGAAACACGGCCTCCGCTGCAAAGCCTGCAAGATGAGCCTCCACCACAAGTGTGAGAACGGTGTTGGGCAGCAGCGATGCATGGGAAAACTGGTAAGATGCATGATATAAAATAAGAGAAGCCGTCAAGACTCTTTCGGGGGACTGCGTCTCAGGAATATAATTATTGATGTCAGTACTGTGATAGCAGATCAGAACTGGCTGTCTGACCGCTTCCCAGCAGAATGTGCTTATTCAGAAATCACACTCTATGTGTGAGTGTGCAAGTACATCTGTGACCACCATCCATCCTCGTCATCCTCCTCATCATCGTTATATCATCGCTGTCTCTGTGTTAGATAATGCAACTCATCGTTTGCAAAAACACTGACCTCCTCCCCTCCTCTCTCAAGTTCTGCCACGCTTCTGGACAAACGTGGTCACCGAGAGGCAGCTTCTTAAACCCACTATTGATGAAGTCACATGGGCAGGCTTTATGATGTGTTTGACATTTCAGAGTAGCGGCCTTACTTTAACACTCGGGGAACTGTGGAATTACAGGGTGGAGTGGTTATTAAGGACCTTATCTGATATTTTATGTGCTCATCTAAAGTCTGTAAAATGCAAATGGACTGCATCTATGCAGCACTTTTCTAGTCTTATCAACAACTGAAGTGCTTCACACTACAACCCACATTTGCATGCCTGTATAGCATGTTTTTTATGGTACGCAGCATTGACATGTGGTGAGTTTTTGGGGTCCAATACGATACCGAATATCTTTCCTCATACAGACACGAGGATCTGGGGATCAGATTAAGTGAATGAATAAACCTCATGATCCACAACCGCCTTTCTTAGGGGCTTTCAGCAAAAAATCTACAGTGTGCTTTAAATCCAGAACCTGTATTGTTTAATTTAGGAAGTTTCCCTATTAACAAGTCGATGCTCAGGAACCACAACATTCAGTGAGAGAGGTTTCAAATGTGTTCATGTGATGAAAAACTTGGAGAAAATAATTATTATTGTGTCGTTTCACCCCAAAATGTGGTTTCTCCCCAAGAAACACATCACAGCCTCATTATAGAGTGATAACAACCTAAATTAGTGTTCTGTAATATGATTCACAATCTTGAATGGCTCGCATCATCTGTGAATGAAATTAAAATGAAACCTGGTTGTGGAATGGGTCCACCGGGGTGGTCCGGGTGTTTTTAACTGGGGAGTTTTCGGCCTGACTTGTAAAAGCAACTGCCAAGAAGCATTTTCACTTCCATAGCAGTCCAAAAGCTGGAAGACTGGATCGAACTGGGACCTTTTAATCATTTGTGCTCATCCTGCACTGAAGAAAGAGACTTTAGAGCCACATGTTTGGATGTATACTTCGTGTCCACACCTCAACTTAGCAAATTTGTCTGAAATTACTAAAGGAAATGGAATAAGTTGAGTCGGATAAAGTGAATCAATGCGTGTAAATAATTTGGCAGTACAGGCAGTGTTTCTCCTTTTTCTTTGTGTCGTCTTTCCACCAGATGCCTTAGAGATGAGGCCTGTAGATATGATCGGCTCTCAGGAGTGGAAAATGAGGTCGAGAGGTCGAGCATAAAAAGGGAAGTTTCCCCAGTGGAGTACAGCTCTAAATTCAACTAACTCTAAACTTGGACTCTTCTGCTGCCATGCTTGTTTCTCTTGGCCTGAGAGCCACTCAGAAAGAAACTAAGTTAGCTCATCCTTTGAATCTTTGCTAACATGAAACCAGTGTGTTTCTGTACCCACTCATACATTTGTAGAGACTCTGTATCGAGTGCTGCTGATAATTACTGCTATTCAGCATGTAGTTCAGCTTTGCTGGTTACATAACATTACTTCAGTTAAATGATTTACTACAGCTAAGCTGGACACAACCTTTTCAGGGCTGACAATAATCAGTTAACAGCAAGTTTTTCTTATTCTACAGGAATGTGTTTTCTTTTTTCCACATAAATACTACACTGCAGTTTGCAGTATAGTATGGTGGTCACTTAAAAAGAGAAGTTGACGCCTTTTTTCTGACGCACTCGGTTTATGTTAACATTCAGCCCCGACAGCTCCAGTACAAATAACGTTTCTGGGAGACTTGCCAGTTTGGATCAAACGTGATTATTAATCAATATGTGTCAGTTCATTGTGAGTCACTCTGTGAAACACAGCTAAAACCCTCACAACAGTGCATGTTTTACATATTGGACTTAAAAACTCTGCTTCGACAACGTGATCCGAAAAGTAGTTTAACTAATTTAGCTCATTACTCATAATGAACGCGGTGATTCACTCGTCAGCTTTTGATGAGCAGTGTTTATCGCAAATATCAACAATAACAGGGGTTCTGCACAATGCTGCAACACCTCCAAGACTTCCACTGCTTCATCCAGATGTTTTAGCGTTTTGTGTTTCCTTTGTACTCGGCGCAAATGATGGTTCAAAGTCTCAGTGCTACAGTCTCTGAGGTCAGAAGGGACACGCAGCAGATCTCTGAGATGCGGGTGCTTTGCCAAATTTGGTTTAGCTTCTCAAAAAGGGCGAAGTCACTGAAGTGATTTGCCATGTGTTGTCAAGGAAGTAGCATGTAGACAGCCACCCAAATGCAAGACACGAAGGTAGATGATGTGAGATCAGTCCAAAAACAGGTAGGGGATAATGGAAAACTTGAGGAGCAGACAGGGAACCTAGACAAATGAAGCAGGACTTTGTCTTATCTGGGTACCATTAGGATTAATCCTGGTTTTTCTGTACTATGAAAGTGGTTAACATAAATAATGCTGAAGACCTACCAGGTGGTTATGATCAAGATATGAAATCACCGCTTACTGACCAACCAATTCTCTGGAAAATAACTTTACCATTCCTGGAAGATCCCACATACTTCTGTGCAAGAATAGCAAGATGGTCTGAAGTCTTTGTCTGCTCCTGATGACCGTTAGTGTTAAATAGAGATTCTTAGACATTTATTCCTATTTATTCTTAGATTATTTTCCCCCTGACACCTATTTGCACATAGACAAAACCTATGTTTGAATTCTATTTACATTTAATTTTTAATCTCAGATCGTTAAACACCACCAAATGTAAATGTAAAATGTAATTATAACACATCAGTTTCTCCTGTGTCATAGTGACAGAGCAGTGATGTTGGCAAGTCTGTTAATTCCACAGTCGGCATTTTTTCCAGCTGTCATTGCTGCCTCCAGATATACCAGACTTCATTAATTTAGTAGTTATTTCCCAGTCTTACTGACCAAAGCGCTTAGAGCACTCACACATTCATACAGTGCTTTTAGTGCTACTGCTTTTCCTCTCGCGCAAACTCACGCTGCTGATTTGTCTGCAGCAGCTACGTTGCTTTTAGCCTGTATTATTCGTTTAACCTCTTCATATTTTTCTCATAGTACAGTTTTATCTTCTTTTACGCAACCAGACGCTCTGCTGCCAGTACACTTATCAGTAATTGCGATTAGTCAGATGTCTGAACACCAGAGAAAACCGATTATGTTAACTTATGCGGCGCTCCAGACAACTCGGACCTCGGATGTCTGAACCAGGGAGTGACGTCACACCTGAGTTTGTTGAGTGCGTAGCAGAAAAAGTGAAGAAAAACAGGTTTTGGTTTGGTTCTTAAGCTAGGTAGAGCTATCACTATTTTTTTTTTTTTGCACTTAAAACACCGCCGCAGCACATTCACGGATAGAGCTGGGTCAGTGCGCTGCGTATGGTTTATTTAGTGAGGCACAAATACACAACGGTGGCAGTACAGATTAAAAGTTTTACAGTTTTACTACTGTTTATGTTCAATGCCGCCAGCTTGGATTGTTGACTCTGGGTTGCTGGGGCTGAGTTGAGGGGGCATTCCAGATTTAACTTCTGACTGGGAACTCAGAAACTCTGACTTCTGACTTATTCAGGAACACAGCATTAGTGAGCTGATAACCAGCTTGAACTCACGTCAAACTTCTTACTCTGAGGACAAAGAGAGAGAGACTGGATTATTTATACAAGGACCAAGACACAGGTGAAGGGGATTACATGGGTGAAAACAATCAGGACAGTTACAAAGTGGGAAGCAAAACGAACACGAGGCATGAAGGAAACAGAGCCTCGAAGTAAAGCGGGAACCATCCAAAAGACAACTGCTAAACATGGAGACAATAAGACTCACACTAAACATAAAGACTGAGATGGGGAACACTTGAGAACAGATGGCTAAGCATAGGAAGATGAGCTGGATGATGTAATAAAGAGAGAAACTCAAAGTAGGAACTGAAGCTAAAATAGCTAAAGCTAAAATAAAGCAAGACAAGACATGGCTCAAATGCTAAAATAAAAGCTTATCTTACTACAGTATCAATGGAAACATGAACCAAAACACAGGATTGCAAAACTATGAAGCAAAAACAAAACTCAAAGACTCAATAGTATCAAAAGTATACAGCAGCAGTCCAAAACGTCAAAAAATACTGTAATACGGGGCAAAGTCAGAACCCAGAAACAAAAATCTCTTGGACCCAACCAAGAGATACAGTGCAAAAGTCTTGAGCCACCATTCATTTCTGCATATTTTGCTTCCAAGGAGCCAGACTTTCTGGTATTAAACAGATAAGATTTGAATGTCCTTCAAGAAGCCAAAGACTACTTAATGAAATTAAAAGAAAGTTCATATGAATGTGCTCATACCAAATATTGACATTCAAGGTTTTCAAGCCAAGGTTTTGCCTTTTATACTAAATTTTCAAGAACTGGGTTTCTTTCAGTAATCACTACATGTTTTCCCTGTTTTTGTAAAAAAGAAACTGTCAAAGAAGACTTTGACATAGTACTTTTTATGTGTTATGTGTTGACCTTTTACACGTGATGCAGATTACTTGAAAACGTGTTAGGATATAGCTATAATAATATTGTACTGATCCCTTCTAATTAATACATTTTCTGGATACTTCCAGAAACAAAACATTACATTTTCCCTGGACTATTTTCCCAATAAACAGGAAGTTGACAGATGAGTGTCTTTTTCCAGTTTTCTAAAGAAGTTTAGAAACTGCAAAGAAACTATAATTGTCATATACTGGATGGTTTGTAAAATAAACCTAAGCTGTCTGTGACTTCTGGCATCGAGCAGTGAGTGGTATCACTTTGTTTGTTGCCACGTGAACCAGATGGGCTCCAACGAGCACGCTCTTTTAACCTTTTCCTTAATGAGTTTGGCCCTGGAAGTCTGACGCCTCGTTTCTTGAGACGTGCCCGAAGCGCTCAGGGGTTGCTTATTTTAGCCGCCTCATCACGAGAAGTGTCAAACGAAGAATTAATCAGGACTGATTAGCGACGCCGATTTCACCACCCGCGACTTGAGTACTCGAAATGTAAACAAACGGGAAAAAAGGCAACCCTATGAGCAAGAAACACTCAGTGAGCCGCACATCCAGTTGGGAAATTAAGCTGCTTTAATCAAGCAACACTGACAACAGTACAATATCGATGAATTGCTGCAGTGTGTGAAAATAAACTGCAAATATATACATTAATCATTACTGGGTGTGCTGTAGATGACATCGTCTCCAGGAACTAGGCATCATTTCAATCTTCTGTATGCTTACCAAGGATTCAGACCTGATGGGGTGGTATTGATTAGATGGAACGCAGGCAGGTAATAGATATATAAATGATAAATGTTTGAAGGCCTGGGAGATCGGGGGAAAACTTGACAGGCAGATAAATTACGATAAAAACTTTAGAAGTTGACCTTCTCGGTTTCATAGCAGTGAACTCCATGAACCAAAGTATTATATTTGATCCTGTTTTCTACTGCTACACATTCAGATTTTAACTCTGTGTAACAAATCCACTGCTCTGCTATCATGGTCGTGCACAGTTTTAAAATTATACATCATTAGCATGGAAAAAAAGTAAAGCTGAATAGGACTAATGTTGCTTCTCAGCCTCAGCTTAATGCAGTATTGAGTGTGGACCGAGTCTGACGTCACTTTGTAAACAGAAACAGCCCCTTCAGCATCTGTGCTCCGCTCCGCCCTTCATCTGTCTCTCCAACTCTCCTCTATATGTTCGTTTCATCATTTGCTTTGCAGAGTAAGCCATAAAAGCACAGACCATTGACCACGTATTCATGCCTACACGCTTTTTGGTGCTGCTGTAGTTATTATGTCATTATGGTGTGATGAATATTGTCAACATTACAGAGCGTTATCTGTGTATGAAAACTCGTGATTAGTACTGGAATTGCTTTGTAGTGTTTGCCAGCTTTCCCCCTCTTTACCTTATGCACGGGTTACAAAACGCAACACATGATCGATCTTAGAAAATGATATTCCCTGTCCTCCTCTTATTCTCACGAAAAGACGAAAAAAGCCATTTAGCTGAGGCTTTAAAGGTTTTGTTTTTCATATTAATATTAGGCTCTGCATTCATTCACAGTGTTTGACTTCCATCCTGTGCACCATCCAGTGTAGCAGAACTTTATCCCTATGAAGTGAGAGCCACATTCCGAGACTCCAAACGAACAGAGTTATGTGCAGTATTTAATGGTCGGAGCACTTTACTGCCTGCGGTGCTGTATATTGATTTGTCTCTAATGCCTGTCACCGCTCTGTGTCTTTCTCGCTTCAGCCAAAAGGCTTTCGGCGGTACTACAGCTCTCCATTACTGATCCAGGAACAGTATGGCTGCATCAAAGAAGTCATGCCTATTGGTGAGCAGCTTATCATAGGATACTTTTGGTTCATTTCAACTTAATTCTCCCAAAACTGGGTTTCTAATTGAGCAGTTTCATAAAATGGATGCACAAGGTTTTACAGTCTGGTAATTTGCCACATGGTTTTGTGTCTGTAACATGCTTTTCTAAAGCCTGCGGCAATAAGGTGGACCCCGTGTATGAAGCCCTGAGGTTCGGCACATCATTGGCACAAAGGACAAAGAGAGCCAGCGGTTCTGAATCTCCCCACAGAAACTCTGTAAGAGCAACATACCTCTCTCTACTTTTATTTAAAGATTAATTAGATTAATTTATTTATTTTGCCAGTTTCTTTTTGTCCATATCATAAAGTATCCTCTTTATTGTGGCATATAAAGACTTTCTATCAGGAAATGGACTACACTTTATATTTTGTCTCACTGTAGCAGACACTGTGTAGCTGATGATCTAAATAGATATTGCTACTGCAGGGCTGTAAACACTACCAATAAAGGCAGTCTGGTCCAGACCTATGACAGGAACTCTCACGTTACAGCTCTGAAGATGAATTAAAATGATTGTTTAGCCAAAGTCCCTTCCGGCCTTCTTCCATCGGCACGTTTAATGCACAGGGAAATCTGTTCTTCATATTGTATCACTGCTAATGTAAGCTAAACTGCATGAGCAGTCTGGATACGCACCTCTGTATGATGACATTTGAAAGCTGTTGGGTTAGGGCCATTCTGTCCTGTCCTCTGCAGCTGTTAGTGAATGGGTGTATGTGTGTGTCAGTTGAGGCTTACAGAGACAATGTGATCTCAACGGGGGTTCTCATAATAGTTTCCAAATGTAGACTATGAAACAGCATGTTTACTGCTCTCCAGACTCCCAGATAGCTGGTTATTCTGTAAAAAAGAATGAATTTTAACTAATCCTGTGCTCAAACCTTCAACTATCTATCTAACTAATTAGTAGTACATCATTCCCTCTCTATTTCTGCACTTATCTAATTGAATTTTGCCCGTTCAATTTTTGTCTTTGCAGACCAGTGATTTGGATAAGGTTCCAGAGGAAGTTGTGGCTCACAGCAGCAGGCAGGAGCTGTCGAGAAAACACAGCGATGATGGTGAGTATTCACTGCAGTACACAGTGTGCATCTGGATTAATGCCGCGTAGTGACAGGAAAAAATGCACCGCTGTTGCTCTTCCCATAAATGAGAGAATTGAAGAAGGTTGCAACATCAAATTCTCCATCTATGAACCATCAATGAAATTTTCTCCATTAAAGTCAGTCTTTAAAATAAGATGTTCTGTGAACTTTTCTGTGTTCTTTACTGTGCTTAGCTCTTGATTCAGCAGTGGGCAGGGTTTTCCAGCTGTACAATAGCATCTGTAGTAAAGGGCAATGCAGTGACCCTTTATACTCCAGAGTATTAAGCCTAAGACGATAGAACTAAAGACTACAAAAAGAAGACATTGTTTTGGAAAATGCTGTTTGAAGCATGGTAATAATACTGCTGAACTAACCGAACAGAAGAAGAAATGACTTCACTTTTAGCTTGTGTCATGTGCTCGCCTTCCAACTGCTCTTGTTTTATGATTAGCTCAAGCTAACAGGGAAAAAAGCTAATTATGTTAACTGAAAACTGTATGTGGATTTCTATGATCACAGTGATGACACTTAGATTTGAAGTGCCACTTTCAGGCCAATGGTTCCCGCTGCAGACATGTTTATGCTCTTGATTTAGTCTTGATTTTCTTCCACATGTGACAACATTAGATCCATTTTTTTTGCCTTCTGATACAGTTATATCCTGCTACTTTAAAACTAAGTACAACTTTATTCAGACTGTTTAGTTGGGCAAAGTTCATTTTGTGTTGTTTTCTCAGTTTTTACGGTCGTTGAGAACGGGACAGAGCAGTACCACCACCCAGAAAGAAAACCCGACAGTTTGCAGGTGAGAAACCATTATTTTACATTTTATAATAGATTGGTTTTGTGTGCATGTGCATGAGTATAGTACAACACTGAGAAGTACTGTTCTTGGAATACCAGTTGATGTGGATTGATGTTGTCGTTTTATATGCAGGAAAGAGTTGCACGGTTTCTTTTTTCCTTCTTAAATCTATGTAAATGTCAGATGGACAGACAGACAGTCCTTATTTATAAGTAACACGTGTTCCTCAAAGCCAAAAAGCACAACAGCTGTCGGTTGTTTCAGCCCAGTTTGTTCTTCGGAAGCCACACGAGCTTCCAGTTTAGTTTAAAAACAGACATCTGAGGTACAGATTGATTTTTCACATGCAGATACAATTTGTTGTCCTTTCACAAATTACAAAAAAGCTTTTTAGAGAAGCACTAAACTGGTAATTATATAGGTAAGAGCGAGAGAAAGTAAAGTGACTGCATCCTATAACTGTCTTTTCAGCAGTTTCAGCAACTCGGACTGTGTAGTGAACTTTTCCACATTTTCCCTCTTAGCTTTCACAACGTTAGTTTTTTTTTTTGGAGCTCAGTTCCTGAACTTTCTGGCTCACCTGAGAACTGATACCCTGCCAGCCCGTTCTTCATCTCCGCCTCCATCATCACTGCTAAATTTCCCAGGACTTCGGGGGAGCACTCTCTTTTCTCTTCCTGCCCGTAACAAATCAAACCCGGTCTGACACGACCACTGGCCAGCGCTGATACAGACAACTCTTGACAACTCGTGTTTGGATTCGGTCTGTTTATTCTCCACAGTGTAGATGCAGTGCAAAATTCATGCCAGAGAAAGAAAAAGGTTAAACCTCTGTGAATGTCTTATCGCCCCCTGTGGAGCATCCATGAATATTTCATTGGCATATTTCAACTCTCCTCCTCCTCTCTGCCTTTTCCTTCCACGCTGGAATTTGTGGGAGAGGTGTTCTTAGTATTGATGCTCTTTGTAGATATTTTCTATGTGCCGCCATCTATTCTGTTTACTTTTATTGCTTAACATGTTTATCTCCGTTGTCAACAATGGAAAAAGACCACAGATACTCAGACAAACACAAAAATGAGCAAATATCCGTACAAGGGAACACACACGCGCAGATGCACATATAAACACCTCGACTCTGCAATATAATCTAGTGGTCCAGTCGTCCATTTCAGAGCTCGAAATGCATTGTGCAGTGTTATCAGGCTGGACCGAGCACAGCTGGCAGCAGGCTGTTTGTCTGTCAGCCGACAGCTCCATTAGCTCAGGCTGGCGGACAGACAGATGGAGGCACTGCAGGGTAATGAGCAGAGAAAGGAAAAAAGGTTGAAAACGGCTTCTTCCCTTGAGAAGGAGCAGTTTTCAAATTGAGATGAGGGACTCGCGGTCTCAAATGGGAACACATGACAGGATGGCCATCTGTTCACACTTTTCAGGTTTAGTGTTAAATTCTCAGAGATCAATAGCCAGTAAAATGGTCTGATTCTTGCTGATTAATGACATCTTTTTGCTTCTATTCTCTTTTTTTCTTGGTACCTTCTCTGTTTTCTTTTAAACTGCTGTGGCCTCTGCTCATTCACTGCTGCTGGACACATAAAACGTATCATCATTTGGAAGAAACTCGTAAAAAATACTGATAAATATCATTCAGGCCCCAGACCTGGAGCCTTTAAGTATCTTTCAGCTGTTTTTATCTTTATTTTTTGCAGCTTTGCTGTTTTGAATCAGCCTTAGCTCTAGACAGCAGGCAGCTGATTTAATGAAGATTTTCTGATGGCCCACTTTATTTGCCCACTCAGCAACAAATGACATGCCTAGTTAGAGCTGGATCGTTCCAACAGGAGTTGTAGCCACCAGAGCTGAAGACAGCACTCGACTTACACTCGTGAGATGGCCAGCCTAACACAAACATAACACATAACACAGAGATTCCTAAACAGGAGATGCTTATTCAGTTGCCAGAAGTTTTGTTAAAAGATGAACTATTCCAGTTAAACTACTAACTGAGTGTGCATGAACAGACCTGACAATTTGAGTAACTGAGGTTATAGTTTATAGAGATTCACCGATTCACAGATCCAGATTTAAAACCCTGTTTTTCGCCCTAAGACTGTTCATTCAAGCTCCAACCTCCCACGATCCTGATATAGGGCTAAAAAAAACTGATGTATGAATATAAGATTAAACAGTAAGTATACAAGTAGTATCTATAATGAGCTTTTTTACATTTGTCCCTGCTTCTTATTTTGATAGCTCTCTTGCAAAGGAGATTATTATCTCACCCAAACCGACCTCACATCCACTGATCCCGGCGGCCACAACATCGGGACCTCACAAGGCCTGTGAGCTGCTCCTAGTTAGTTGTAATGGATCGCCACTGTCTGATGCAGTTTTCACCCAGAGGTCACAGAGGCACTTTTCCTCGTGGCCGCAGATAACTAAGCTCATCCATCACCCACATTTCCAGTCCACATGGCTGGTGCTGGGGGACCAAAACCCACTTTTTTCATTACTGTAAAGTGCCACGATTATAGAAAAGTCTCCTGCTGTCCTAAAACAGCTATTATCCTTTTTTTTTTTTTTTTTTTGCATTTTCCTTGCTGTTACCATGCAAAAAGAGGGCAAGTTATTGTTTGGATGGATTTCATGGGCACAGCAGGCACGATTCAGATTCAAGGTGATGAAACGGGAAAACACACCCACCAGGTTTTATGAGCAGGTGTGAATAGCGCCAGAATGGCGGCATATCTCCCTGCTAATTGTGCTAACACCTCTCTGAGAACTTCCTCTCCACCCACAACCATGTCCTGTTTAAACTTCCCAAGTGTTTGTAAGAAAAAAGAAAAAAGAAAAACCCCCGATCTTTCTCCCACTCATGTTGATGGAGGATTAAAGGGAACAGATTGTAAAGCAACTTAAGCAGCTCCTCAGTCTATCAGTGTGCTGTAAATACACTAATGTGAATGCCAAAAGACTATTTTAAGATATGACAACAGAGAAAGTAGTGTTAGACTGCATTTTGGTCTGTCTTGTAGATGGAGCAGAGCATGCTACAGAAAGACGTCCTCAAGCTCAACACGTATGTGGCCTTGTACAGCTTCACCGCCCAGGAGAGCCACGACCTGGAGATGAGGTTAGCGCACGTACACACACATGCACACATGCTCTAATAATAAGAACACCTGCACAGGAACTTAGACTGTGAATTAACTGACTTTGACATATAGTGATTTCTTTAGATAGATTTCTCTTTTCTTTTAAATAAGAAATAGAAGCAAATACGAGGCTCACGCAGTGCAACCCAAACATGATTTATCTTCACTGAAATTTAAGTTAAACTTTCCGAACAAAACAGATGGAATTCAGCGCTTACTCATATCCTCAAAGGGAAGGGAAGCAAGGGAAAATTTAAAAGACAAGAAGTCATGTTGCTCAATTCCACTTTGTTCTCTCTTTATCTCGTGTCATTTTTATCTTATATAGACTAATTACTGTCTTTAGAGACAAGAATGGATTCACAAAAGGAACTAATTAGTGCCCTCTTTTTATGTAACACTCCTCAAAGATTTATTTCTCTGGTGTGGCCTCATTAATGTTACCTGGGTGTGTGCCAGCATTATTTATTAATATCAAATCTGTTACATGTCTTCTTAGATTTATCTTCAGAGAGTATGAGGGTCTTTGAAAGTCCATTTATAGATCCTTTAAAGGGTCCCTTCAGTGTACCAGGCACACATGCTGTTTCTGAAGGATAACACTGAGTTTATTGTAGTTAAAGTGATGAGACATTAATACTTTTCAGGTCAGCGCAGAAGCAGATACTTGCATAATTTGGGCACAGATGCCAAAAGCCTCACTTGTTCGTGTATTGTTCACAATTTGCTCCATACCGATTAGACATTTTAGTTATTAGTAATTACTAAATGTAATTACTAATTAGTAACATTTAGTAATTGGCTATTAGTGGTGGAAGAAGTCCACCACTAATTGCTTGAAATAGGTTGTTTTGAATTGTAATAAGAATGTAAACAAATATTTTGAAATTCCATCAATTACAGCAAAATACTAATTTCAAAAACTGCATTTAAAGTGTCAAAAACTGCATGATATCTAAAGGCATTACATTGTGGAGCTTGTCTGTCATTTTCCCATTTTCACAGTGACCACCACCCCATCTAGACTATTGTTTTGGTAGTTTTTAATTAAATCCCGAGACAGCGATCACCTAATGGGTCACCCATGGTGTCCAAATTGGACTCAAAGTCAAAGTTTCATTGGTTATTTTCAATGGATTTCCCCTCAGTCATTAGTTTGTGCCGCACTAAAACCAGTGACACTTAAACTTTAGTGCTTCATGCTTTAAAATAACCTTTGAATTATAATGGATTATGAGCTTGATAACATCATTGATGTTTATGTTGCTCATAGTACAAATAAGTTTGTAAGCTCAGCCATGGCATCAACACAATCTTAAGTATCACCTCAGACATTATTCACATATGCATTATTCTAATTTTGAACACAGACAATATTGTGTTATGATAGTATATGAAAACAAATTTCTGACTTTTATACTAAGCAGACTTATTTTGAGCTTTTTAGCCTTTCTTTTTGACCGGACAGTAGAGTAGAGAGGAAAGCGTGGAAACAGAGGAGAGCAAGGAGAATGAAATACATGCAGGAAAACCATCCCTCCTAGTTCTGCCTGAGCTTTCTTCCTGTCAAAAGAGAGTTTTTCCTTCCCACTATCACCAAGTGCTTGTTCAGAGGGTGTCGTCTGATTGTTGGGGTTTTCTTTCTGTTATTTTCAGGTTTTTAACTTACAAGAAAACATGCCTTGAGGTGACTGTTGTTGTGATTTGGTGCTCTACACTATCCCTCTGAACTGAACTGAACTGAACTGAACTGGTCGCCTGCTCAGCCCAGTGAGCAGTCAGTCTCCCCTCGCTCTCTCCCTGCTTTCCTGTCGGCTCTCTACACTTTCCTATCGATAGAGCCAAAAAATAACATAGTATTTCCTAAAATGTTGGCGCAGACTAATTTTAAGCAGAACAGGTCAGTATTTTCTGAAAAAGTTGTATTTTTACTCAGTTGTATAAAGCATTTGCATTCTATTTTTATCCTATTGTATATTTTATTCTATTTATTCTACTGTATATAGTATTTTATTTTATTTTATTCTATTCAGTACAGTATTTTATTCTTATTATATTCTAATTTTGCTATATAACTTTTGCACTGTCCACTTCCTGCTGTGACAAAACAAATTTCCCACGTGTGGGACTAATAAAGGTTATCTTATCTTATCTTATCTTATCTTATCTTATCTTATCTTAGCTTAGCTTAGCTTATACACAAGGCAACAAGTTGACAGTCTGAGTCAACTTGTTCTTGTTGCTGAGACTCGGGGGGGGAAGCTGGTGTTTAATTTCCAACCCAGCCTGTGAGTTCACTGTCTGTACATTTCCAGACATGCCTGGTTCATGATGTCAGCAGTTGTTTTTGGTTTTAACAAACAACTAATTAAAATCACCTGATGTAGCACCGGTTGGTCTGTGGTCAGAACTGAAAAAAAGGTTGCATTTCTGACCCAGAGCTACACAGCCTTGGTGTCCTCAAAAACATATTTAAAAATTGCATCCAAAGATTTATTAACATTGACAGCAGACGGTGAATTTTACGCACACATACTTGAAGAGTAATTTAAAGTAGGCAGAGCTTCACATGTCTGGCCTGCCTTTTTATCAGTCTGAAACGAAGGGTCCAGGTTTTACTCCCCGCCTTAACCATGACTGATTGGGCGTCATACTTTGAAATAGGCCCTCGGGAAAGAACAGTCCTTCAGCCTAAGTGCCCATTTGTTCTTGCTCTCGCAGAAATCTTCTGAGGATTTAAGGACAAGCGAGATGGAGTGCACTTGTTCTTTTCATCTCTTTCCTACATGCACACAGTCGTGGGTCGCTCCCCTCCCTCGTCGAGAAAAAAACTTCAGTCGTTACACTTCATTTGAAATTCATTCATCTCAAGTACTTCAACTCCTCCAATGCCTTTATTTCAAATCTATTTTCTTCTTCTTCTGAAAGGCTGCATGAGGGGTTTTTTCTTCCTCAGCTGGGCTTATTTCAGGCTGTAATCAATACCTCAAACAAAAACACATAAAACAAAGATGATTGAACTGATTCCTTATTCAGAAAGTTCACATTTCATTTTAATTTTAAAGTGTGTGTGGGGGGGACAGGGCAGGTTTATGATTAGTTTCACTTTCCACCACACGCTTTGATTACTTGATTACCTTTGGCCACAGTGATTGTAATGATGACGAATGTTTTTGCAGTTTAGCAGCACAGCAACCCTCTTCTCGCTTTCACAGCTCATTTTTTTCATAATTAAATTATTTGAAGTAACATTTCCCCTGCTTCTAATTGGAGCATTAATCTGCATTGTTGCCATCACCTCTCAAGATTTTACAGTGTTGGGCACTTTGCGTTTCTCACCTTCCATGAAAGGTGTTTTTTTGTGAATCATTTCCTTTTTGAATCACAAAAGGAAGTAAAAGGAAGACAATTACATAAACCAACACTTGGCACCGCTGCGTTGGTCCTTTAGATTTTTATTAGTCAAATTTAGCCCATAGCTTTGAACAGATGTTTGTAATTATGGCACACAGGGCAGTGGGATAGACTGATTCATGCATTTCCTGGATGGATGAAGGAAAATTACTCGGAGCAAATGGAATTTAGGGGCATTACATGCCATTTAAGTGTGAAAATACCCTCTCTATCGAAGTCTAAATGTCATTATGTTTCCAATCAGTGATGGATTTGAGTATTTTTCCTTTGTTTTCAAATAATTCATGGATGTTTTCATGTATTGCAGAGCAGGAGACAGGATCTTGGTGGCCGATGACTCCAATGATGACTGGTGGAAGGTAGGTATTACATCACTGTGTTACAGCAAAGTTTCACTAAGTTTTTTTTACACAAAGCCAAGAAAAAGCCTTAAAAGAAACAGACCGATAAATGATATAAGTCTGGTTGTGAATTATAGGAGCAAGGAAACAGGGTAACTCGGGACACAAATGCATAACAGATAAATTCGGGAGACGAAAGGGCCGATTGCATGACGGCACAGAGACAGCCTGTCGCCACCAGACCATGAAGAAAATCATCACGCATTTTAACACCATTGTGCTCTGTAGGCTGTAGATAAACAGAGACATCTGGCCAGTTTGGTCTTTAAACAAGAGATACCAAGGAAAGAGGCAAACATTAGCACCTGATGAAGCACCTGCATGCAATGTGAAAACATCATAGTGAACCTAATACATGATTTACAACAGCATTTACTCTAAAGGTGTGTGGACGGTTTTTATCAAGGCTTCGATGTAATCGTGCCAAGTTTGAACCCTCTCATGTCCTGCCGTTTTATGACTCCTTTTTTCAGGGTGTAATTGAGGACAGGATCGGATTCTTCCCAGCAGCCTTTGCTCATCAACTGCGGGCTGGTGACCAAGTCTTCAGGTGTAACAGGACGTTCATCGGCTGCAAGGAACAAGGCCAAATCACCCTGAAGGAGGGACAGGTACTGCAGGCTTGAGCAGATGTGTCCTCGTGGGGGATGAGTAAAAGCTGTTTTAATCTCGAGACAGTATAGTGAAGTGTCCAACGGCAAACGTGTAATAGACATGAAATGGGCACTCATACAGAAATTGCATTACCAGCAGGGAAAGACAATATATTTAAAGCCACAAAAAGCGTACTAAGTACATTCCAGGGTCCTTAATGGTCAGACTCGATTAAGATATGGGGCTGATATGTATTTACTAGGGGTGCAACGATACACAAAATTCACGGTTCTGTTCGGTTCGATACTTTGGTGTCACGGTTCGATATTTTTTCGATACAAAAAAAAATGTTCATGCCTTTTAATTTGTCATTTATTAAAATTATAAATATATATTTTAACTCAAAAGTACAGTTTTTAAATTTAATGTTGCTGAAACAAAAGTAATTAAAAAAAATAAATATATCTCAGGGCTTTCAAAATTTCAAAATCCCTGGTAGCCCTTCGGGCAGGGACTCTTCAGTTTTTGGTAGCCCAAAATAAATGTAAGTAGCCCGAATAAAAAAGAGAGCAATTTTTTGATTGATGTTTTGTTTCCTGTTTTGTTTCCTTTACAATATTATACATTAAAGTATAATATTGTAAAGGAAACAAAACATTAATCAAAAAATTGTTGAAAAACAAATTACAACATTGTATAAAAATTACAATCATCAACTCAAATACTTGGTTCTAATTGAACAGAAATTTATATGAACTTGTAAGAACTGTGTAGGACATGAATCAGTCTGTGTCAGATCCTGAATTTGAAATTTCCGCTGAAGTCACAGGTAAGAGACAAGTGG
Source organism: Simochromis diagramma (assembly GCF_900408965.1). Lineage (NCBI taxonomy): Eukaryota > Metazoa > Chordata > Actinopteri > Cichliformes > Cichlidae > Simochromis > Simochromis diagramma. Next base: position 11,391,104 of record NW_024387030.1, read on the forward strand.
AACCAAGATCGAGGCCATTTGCTTTTTGAAGTTTGCAAAGACTGCTAAATTTTGCCAGTGGTAGTTCACTCTTTGCAACATAGTAGCTGTTCTAAACAGATTTTTCAGGTTTATTTTTAGTATGTTATTTGCAATTGGTGTTTGTTCTGGGAAAGATATTGCAGACTGAGCAATAATGCATTTCTTGCATTTCTCATGGCTTCTAATGGGGGCCTTTCTTAAAATGACTGGTCCCAGTAACAAAGGCGCTTGTCGACTCAGAAATCGAGAGAAAACCAACAACACACCCGGCAGAACATTATGTTATTTACACGGGTGCACATAAGTGGTCCGCATGTGCGCATTCGCTGTCAAAATAAAAGACGCGCACCAGATAAGAAGTTGTAACGCGCGTTTGCGTCCATATAAAAGGCACTGTTTTTGTCCGCTAGAGTGGGATTTTCACGGCACATTCTGCACCACATCTCTGTGCGTTCATCATTTGTTTGAAGCCAGCTCACCTCCTGCAACCACTTTTCCGAGAATACGTGCTTCTTTTGTGGTTCGGACTCCTTCTGACATTTCTTTGGAGGTAGAGGAACACCAAAGTAATTGCTTAAAGGAGCTTCTTCGACATCTTTAAGCGTTTTAAACAAATGTCTGTCCTCCTCCAGAAAATCTTATGTATGCAAACACGCGTTGCAACTTCATATCTTGTGCGCGTTTTTTTTTTTTTTTTTTGACAGCGAATGTGCACCTGCGGACCACTTATGTGCAGCCCCGGTTATATAGCTCGTCATATTGCAGCCACAGAAATTCTTTTGTCCATGAAACCATAAAGCTGCACTTTCTTTTTGCCTTATAGTCTGATTTGTCATAACTTTTCCGTTTTCCTAAAATATATATGCTGCTGCTTTTACACACACACACATAACGGTCAGCGATTCTCTGCGCGATCAACCTCTCATATGTTTAAGCTTGCTGCAGGAGATTTCACTTGTCATGTTTGCATAGTAAGCTAACGATTGATAAGACGATGTCAGAGGAATTGGTGCACAAATTATCATCACTCACCAATCAATACTGTCGCTCTCTAGCGATTTTGCAAGCCCTGTATCTGATTGAGGAATCACTCATCTTTGGAAAAGAGAGTTTATTACAGAGAAATGGCTCTTTCCAAAATAAAAGCTATACTATACGCTTCTTCTGGGCTATATTCTCAGCAGCATATTGTAGCGGGTCAGGGATGTTCGGGGTTCTGTTTGTACAGTTATGTTTTGTTTATGTTGCCATAGTGACACGTGACGCCCTCTCGCTGCGACGGTGTGTCCTTCCGGGGTCAGAGGGCGCCTTGTGTGTTGTTGTTGTTGTTGCTGTGCGGTTGCTGCGCTGAGCAGTTAGCTAGCGGCAGTGTTCTTCTGCAGATGTCAATAAACGGCTGTGCTCCCTGGCTAGCTCACGGGAAGCAAGACCAAACGACACCTCCGTCTCCTCCTTGTCTGAGCTCGCCACATTGGTGTCAGAAGTGGGATGATGGTGGCACCCCATGTTCTGACCCGAGTGACTTTTCCGTGCGCCAAAAGAAGGTACCTGGACATTTGCAATGTGGAAGCAAAAAACAAGCGCAAATTCAAACGTGATTTCAATATGTCACATATTGACAGTGGCTCACCGATGCCAATGACATAATTACCCAGCTACATTTCCGAAAGAATGCAAAAGCATTGACATATATTTTTCCTTCCTACAATAGACCGACGGGCAGGGCAGAAATAGATCTTGGTAGTATGACTGGAAAAATCGCTAGCCCCGGGACGTCGGGCTAGCGATTTTGCAAGCCCTGTGTTACAGGCATGGCCCTTTAAGGATGAAGCCTGATGGGAAATGTATTCGGGATGTGTGTAGCGGGACTGCCTGGTGTGTGTGTGAAGAGAGAGAGCGGAGAAGGGGAAAAAGTAACGGTTAGCTACAGAGGAGACGAAAAGAAAATAAATAAAAGGAATATAATAACTCCCTCGACAGCCAGAGTTGTGTCGGCGATGCTCGCTGTGAGTAAACTGTTTCAGCCCACTGTACGCGGTGTTCGTGCCTTAGAGAAGAAATAAAGTTCGGTGAAGCAGTTTCCTACGCCTCCTTCGATCTTTTTGCTAGCGGAGTTGACCTGTATAGTAAGCTGTTGCCGGCTACGAGTCAGTTACAGAACCTTCAAGTAACTGCCAGAGGTTTTCTTACTACGGTTCGGGGCCGCGGATCTGGCGCGGTAACACCTGTATCTGATTGAGGAATCACTCATCTTTGGAAAAGAGAGTTTATTACAGAGAAATGGCTCTTTCCAAAATAAAAGCTATACTATACGCTTCTTCTGGGCTATATTCTCAGCAGCATATTGTAGCGGGTCAGGGCTGTTCGGGGTTCTGTTTGTACAGTTATGTTTTGTTTATGTTGCCATAGTGACGGGTGACGCCCTCTCGCTGCGACGGTGTGTCCTTCCGGGGTCAGAGGGCGCCTTGTGTGTTGTTGTTGTTGTTGCTGTGCGGTTGCTGCGCTGAGCAGTTAGCTAGCGGCAGTGTTCTTCTGCAGATGTCAATAAACGGCTGTGCTCCCTGGCTAGCTCACGGGAAGCAAGACCAAACGACACCTCCGTCTCCTCCTTGTCTGAGCTCGCCACAATATTAAACATATCAGGTCCCCATAAGGAGAATCATGTGCTAATGGCTGTCTAAATGACTCGGGTAAAGTTTGTAGCATGCATGCTTGTTGTTTTTGTCTGCTTCCACTTGTCTTTGCACTAGGATGATGTCAGTGTAAATGTGCAGTCATATTCGTTGTGTTCCCACTAGTGCTGTCAGCGTTAATCTCGTTGAAATGACGTTAACGCCACAACATGGCAAATCTCCGTTAATGAGCTACCCCTGCGTGGGGCTAGGGCCAACACGTTAACAAGCTAACTGTGCTAACACACTAGTTCCCACCCATGTAATTGAGCATTGCATGGCACATCCAACATACTGTTTTACTTTAGTCCATGACCTTACCTTCAGGGTCATACCTCACATGAAAACCAAAATAATTCCAAACGCCAGATCTGAATGAGGGTGGGGGAGGTTCAATTTGCCATGTTGCAAGGAGAGCTTAACTTCTGTCTCGCTAGCTTGCCCTGCGCTCTTCCTTCTGAAGATGCTGTCTGTGTTGAACGCTCAGTGGATCTGCGCTCGACAGTGCAGCCTAGGCGGAGTAGTCGAACGCAGATTCACTGAGCGCTCAACACAGACAGCATCGTCAGAAGGAAAGTTGATAAAATAAATTACAAATTTTGTATTGTTCAATACATATGCGTACCGAACCGAAAGCACTGTATCGAACGGTTCAATATCGATACGAGTATCGTTGCACCCCTAGTATTTACTGTTTAAACACGCTCCCGTGATTATTTCATGTTGGCTTGAATTAAAATAAAAAATGATCTTCATTGACCTAGACCAGTGAAACTCTCTTTCTGTCATCATGAAGCAATATCTAGAAAATCAAGTCACATGACATCGTCTGTTGTTGCACTTTCCCAAGTGGAGCACACAGTCGGGATTTAGCTACAGTACCTGACAGGTTTAGGAAAGAATGGCATCTGGGTAAGCATGCGAGAGGTATGACACGACCACCTTTGGCTCATTGTAGATTCACCAGATAATTAGCTACTGTATTCTCACATAAAAGCGATTGGACACTAAAAATGTTTCTTCTTTTCACGCGAGAAGCTGCGAAAAGTTCAGAGCTGCAGTGATTATGATAAAGTGTTCTAGGAGGGAACACGGGACTTACGTCAGCCTGGATCCAAGCTAGTCTGTAATCGGGTCAGGAATGGGAGATGTTTGCTGTAACACATCTCAGGTCTGTGTGTATGTTTAATATCAGGATGGATTCAAGTACACTCTCTTCATCAAGGCGTATAACACAGTCGTACATTTTCAGCTACAGCTGCGTAAAGGATAGACGATAGAGCTGCATGCTTTGGTGGCAGTGTTTGTTTGGGTCAGGTGCAATTTATGAAAGTCAGATTTGGAATATGTCCAGTATTCTGATTTTTTTAATGCAATGCTAAAGAAAACTACAAACAGTCGTTCTTATGATTAAAAGTAAGGATATGGGTCCTTTTCATCGCACTTGTGGAAGCTTTTAGTAGTCTTCGGGCTTAACATTAGCACGATTCATATAGGGAGCAACATCTTCATTTTGGGTTGGGGAAGCAATGACCTTATTATGGATATTAACATTTCCACATTAGGCCTGTATCTAATTCACGAGCACACTCCAGCTACTACATTGCATCTGATTCATATTATCCAGCAGCTCTTCAGACATCATATTACCTTCCTGCAGCTCCCGCATTGCCTCTTACCTCCAGTGACTCTTCAATTGTAGACAATTATTCACTGAAAAGCTCAAGTGGATTTGGCAGACAGAGGAGCATAATGGCTGCACTTAAATCAGGGCCCCTTTTTCCCACAATACTGTCCAGGGCATGTTGGGACTCTGAGGAGATTTAAAGTAAGCAACCCCCAGTGGAGATTTAACCACCAAACACAAAATGATCCTATGACCCACTCACTCTCCTTCCAGCCTCTCAATCCCAAGGGAAGTTGTTAGGGAGTACTCAGATCAAGCTTGCAAACACAGTGTGCTCTGACTTATTGTGAGTGTCAATGAGTGAATAAGCTTGATCATGTTATGATCTTATTTCCTTAAAACACACTCCTGCTGTCTATAATTGATTATTAGTTTGATAACCATTATGTATTTTTAAAAGAGGCAATTTATAACTCTCATAAACAACTCAATAATATACATTCTGGATTTTCCTTATTATGGCTATGGTTTTCCAGCATCTTACCTTCCAGTAACTCAGAATGGATCCATAGTAAGACCTGTTTGTGCTTTATTAGGTACTTTTTTCTGATTAACTGCTTTCTACATGTCCTGTTTGTCGGTAAAGTAAAATTTTTCTTCTGGCTTTCAGATCTGTGTGAGCAGCGAGGGCGAGCACAGCGGCTTCATCAGAGTGGAGAGCGGAAAGAAGAGGGGCTTCGTGCCCTGCGATGTCCTGGAGATCATCTGAGACAAACTTTCAGAGAAATGAAGACCGAGACGGAGAGAGTCAGAGAGAGAGAGAGAGATCAGGATGAGCCACCTGGAGGAGTTCACCCCATCAGAAACTGGAGTTCGAACTCGTAAAAGCGGCGCTTGTTTTATCAGCGCGCCTTCCTCTTTGTTCCCTCTCGAACCAAAAGGAGAGATGAGATGAGAAACTGCTTTTTGTTTGCAAGGAGACGGGAGATCACTGTGTCACTGGATTTTATTTAAATTTATCCTAGATGGGGTTTGTTTTTTAAAAATTTCCCCTTAGTTCTATCCAGCCTGTTTACTTTTTGAAAGCACGGCTAACATTTTAAGCCTAAAACACAAACACATGCTTGAATGATTATTTTTCAGTATATAAATGGAAGTCCTTCAAATAATTTAGTTTCTCATGCTTTTATATTATGCTCCAAGCAAAAATAGAGTAAATGCAACATAGTGTAAGCTCAAAGATGGTTATTTTGAATGGCAGAGTGCACATCATGGGAGGGCAATGGAAAATAAACTGAAATGAACACGTACGAGCAACTTGTATAAACTGCTTACTGCAAAATTAGATTATTTAAGCCTCCAGTTTGTCCTTTGTCTCTCTACAGAGTCCTCCAAAAAAAAGGAACACGTTTCTCTTGTAACAGGTACAAAACAGCAAGGCGCAGGAAATTAAAGAAAAGCGCATAAGGGAGTAATTTCAAAAGAGTTTGAAATTCTCTGTGGTCTTCCAAAATAATTGCCCGCACACTCCCAAGCTTCACTGTCCTTTCACCATCTTTACTTTCAAGACTTGTCTCAAAATTATTATTTTATCCATTGATTTATTATTTGCTTTAATTTTTCATCAAAGATTTACAGTATGGCAGTATAATAGGAACAGAATAGTGTTTTTAATGATCACAATGTGTTTGATCTGCTGGGAAAGGCCTGTGGAGAAAATGTGTAACTAAATGACACATTTCTAGTTAGCGTGTTAACTTCGAACGTGCTAACTGGTGTGCTTTTCCTCCTCCTCGGCACAGACTCTCATGAGCGGGACTTCATATTCAGTTTATAGCCAAGTGCATTTACAGCAAGCTGTTGCATCAGAGTAGATATAGTATATCTGTTAAAGGCTGTTCTGCACTGAAACTTGGCTTTATTGAATGTCCAAGGAAGCTTAACTGTACATAATATATGTACAAAAATAAAATTCTTTATTAAAGTATTCTGCAGAGAGTTATTCCCGAAAAGCTTCATGGTCGGTCTTCTCGTCTCACAGCAAAAAGATTATGGGTCCTGTTCAGGATGTACCCTTCCACTCACCTTATGATAAGCTGACATAGGCCACAGTTATAGGCACAGTTTATTCTGGCTTTCAGTGGAAGTGAATGGTTGTGACTCATTTTATTAGGCGTGCGAAACAAATTCATCTTTGCAGCAGTATCAGAAAATTACTTAGGAGGATATGTTTCATTTATCTCACACTTACATTTTCTCGCTCTTCACATCAGTTTCCAAACTGGCAGCTCAAAGGTTGCAATCAAACATCAGAGAAAAAAAATCTATGTTGAGTTTTAGCTTAATGTATTCTCAGGTATTTAATGCTAAAAATTAGGCTAAATGAGCAACTCTTTTAGGACCAAAGTCTTGTTTTGTAGTGCCTAAAGCACCTTGAGACGACCGTGGACCCATTCTGATTTGAGAAAGAATGAGCCTTGATTGTGTACAAATACTTTTTATACATTTGTACACAAATATAAATAAAAGGTAAAAGGTAAAAGTTGATATTGGGTTTGTGGGTTGTCTGCTTTGCATAGACCATGTCGTTGTTTATAATGTATAATCACATAATGTCTAAATGTACTGACACTTTAGACAAACAAAGAGTAAAATAAGGAAGAAAAGGGGGCTAAAAGTTCGGTATTTGCAAGAAAATTGTGACGCATGGATGTTAACGGTCTTTAAATGGAGCCTGCTAACAAAATGTAACCTGTACACTCTTTTAAAGGACTCTTTTAAGTCTGTAAGCAGTCCTGGTTTATTCCTGTGTGATCTAGCGCAAAGCAGAGTCAGTGCACATCCTGCATTCTGAGAATTTTATTGCACATTCAGAGGCTTCAGCAGCTCCATTAAGCATCTGCTCACAAGTTTAAATAGTTGCCTAACTATAGAGGTTGAGACAACCACAAACAATTTGCTATTTTGGTGTTTCCTAATCTTCCTGTTCTTTGTTTGTGAAATTGCTAACGCCCACCAGGTCATCACTGCAGGGCGCCAGCAGGTCTCATATATTTGACTGCAACGCCCCCTGGTGGCTGATTACAGTAGAAACAACCGTTTGAGGTGAGGCGAAGAACACACAATGAAGGACAGGCTGTGGGAGAGCCAGAGATTAATTATACACAGAAAGTGAAAACAGGTGAATGAGGAAGAAACAAGCTTAATCTTAAAAATAGAGAGGGTGTCTTTCTCCCAAATTGAAACTGGGAGCTGGTTCCAGAGAAAAGCAGCTTGAAACCCGAAGGCTCCCATTCTAATTTTTAGGAACCACAAAAAAGTCAGGAGTCTGAAAGAGGAGTGCTCTGAGAGAGCATCACTCTGAGCTGTTTCTAATTTTAGAGATACTGTCGAAATGCAAGAAGGCAGTCCTACGCATTTGTTTAATATGCGCATTGAAGGGGATATCCTGGTCAAAAAAATTCCTTACAGTGCACTAGGTATCTGCTTTGACACCATATTTGCTAAAAAAACAATATGGTAAATGGCCTGTATTTGTATAGCACTTTTACTAGTCCCTAAGGACCACAAAGCGCTTTACACATCCAGTCATCCACACATTCACACACTGGTGATGGCAGCTACATTGTAGCCACAGCCACCCTGGGGTGCACTGACAGAGGTGAGGCTGCCGGACACTGGCGCCACCGGGCCCTCTGACCACCACCAGTAGGCAATAAGGTGCAATGTCTTGCCCAAGGACACAATGACCGAAAATGTCCAAGCCGGGGCTCGAACCGGCAACCTTCCGATTACAAGGCGAACTCCCAAATCTTGAACCACAATTGCCCCAATACCTTACCCCCAATTTACCTCATTGTTTGCACAGGATCTGGACTACCTGCTCAGCACTAAGCAACACACAGTTGCTTATGAGCAGAGTGAAAAAGTTAAAGAGCCATTCACCGTGTGCTTCCTGTATTTATCACATATTTCTATATTTATGCACTTTTAAAAGAATTTGAAGGGGGTTCATGCGGATACATGCATTTTTTTCATTCAGATTAGTTTTTCAATTCTTCACATCGTGTCATTTCGCACATACGCTGCATCTCTGACTCACAAATGTATATGCAGATGTACAAAATGACAGCACCTGCTGTCAGCAGCAATAAGACGACTTCTTGTAAAGTTTTTTTCTTTTCATAAATTTGCCAAGTGTGCATTTAAAAGAAGGCACGTACATCATGTGCTTGAATAGGTGTGATGCAGGAAGGTGGTGGTGGTCTGTGTTTCCTTTTCAGCTGTTAACCCATAAAACCCTCATGGATACATAAACCTTTACAATCAAAATACAGTACATATTTAAATTATGCATGTGGGCAAATATGAAAAGTGGTATATGGCGTGAGAGGTCCAACATGCACCCTAGTAGTGATTGATGGTGGTGGTGTGGAGACCGAGACCTCGAAAAGCTTTGACGTTGAAAAGAAAAGCCTGACAATACCACCTTGGGAATTTTTAATTTAAAACTTAACTAAGACCATCAAGAAAGAATTAACAGCTGGATGTGGTTCAGATCATTAAGAAGCTGAATGTTATTAAAAATGTTGATCTGCGGGGCCCTGGGTTCAGATTGCAAACATGCTGGGCGTCAAAGATGGCTTTATGAGATTTGCAAATAATTGCATTCTGTTTAAGGGTCACATATGTAGTAAAATAAGCCCTGATACAGTTGACAAACAATCTCCATAAGCTGAAAAGAGAATAAAAGGCCCACAAAACAGCTGTGATGAAACAGCGTGGACAACTATGAGTCCTGCCATCACCATCGGCCTTCTCTTGCTCTCCACAAGTAAGAAAAGCATCAATATTTACTAAACCTTAATGATAATTCAGCTACTTTTCTAAAGCATGTTCTATTTCTTAGCTTTTGTTGAGTCATGGAAGTCTCTGAAGGTCCAAACTGTGCAGAAGCATTTTCCACAGCAGTTATGACGACATGAAAACAAGAAAGATGACCACAACAAAGACCACAAAGACGAGGTGAGAAAGCTAAAACTTCCTCTGCAGAGATAGTGACTCACTGACATGTGAGCACATTGCATTTATTATATTCATCCAAACGAGTGCTTTTTTATTTTGAAAGCGTTTTTTTTTATCTGAGACTTTTAGCTTATTATGCAAGTAAAGCAGGCTAAAAGATCTCAAAAAGCCACACATGATGTGATCTAAAGAAATTACTAAGAAACAACAAAGTCATCAATATCTATAAGTCTGGAACAAGTTACTATTTCTATGGCTTTGGGACTCTGGTGAACTACAGAGAGAACTGTTAACCAGTAGTTGTCAAACAGCTAACAGATCATCTGCAGAGGAATGGTTTATTTGAAGAGTTTCAGTCAGGTTTCAGAGCTCATCACAGCACAGAAACAGCTTTAGTGAAGGTTACAAATGATCTTCTTATGGCCTCTGACAGTGGACTCATCTCTGTGCTTGTCCTGCTAGACCTCAGTGCAGCGTTCGATACTGTCGACCATAATATCCTATTAGAGCGATTAGAACATGCTGTAGGTATTACAGGTACTGCACTGCAGTGGTTTGTATCATATCTATCTAATAGACTCCAGTTTGTGCATGTAAATGGAGAGTCCTCTTCACACACTGAGGTTAATTATGGAGTTCCACAGGGTTCAGTGCTAGGACCAATTCTGTTTACATTATACATGCTTCCCTTAGGCAGCATCATTAGAAGACATAGCATACATTTTCACTGCTATGCAGATGACACCCAGCTCTATCTGTCCATGAAGCCAGATGACACACACCAATTAGTTAAACTGCAGGAATGTCTTAAAGACATAAAGACCTGGATGGCCGCTAACTTTCTGCTTCTTAATTCAGATAAAACTGAGGTTATTGTACTCGGCCCTGAAAATCTTAGAATTATGGTATCTAACCAGATTCTTACTCTGGATGGCATTACCTTGGCCTCCAGTAACGCGGTGAGGAACCTTGGAGTCATTTTTGACCAGGACATGTCCTTCAACGCACATATTAAACAAATATGTAAGACTGCTTTCTTCCATTTGCGCAACATCTCTAAAGTTAGAAATATCCTGTCTCAGAGTGACGCTGAAAAACTAGTTCATGCATTTATTACTTCCAGGCTGGACTACTGTAATTCATTATTATCAGGATGTCCAAAAAACTCGCTGAAAAGCCTTCAACTAATCCAAAATGCTGCAGCAAGAGTCCTGACAGGGACTAGAAAGAGAGAGCATATTTCTCCTGTTTTGGCTTCCCTTCATTGGCTTCCTGTTAAATCCAGAATTGAATTCAAAATCATGCTCCTCACATACAAGGTCTTAAATAATTAGGCCCCATCTTATCTTAATGACCTTGTAGTACCATATCACCCTATTAGAGCGCTTCGCTCTCGCTCTGCAGGCCTACTTGTTGTTCCTAGAGTATTTAAAAGTAGAATGGGAGGCAGAGCCTTCAGTTTTCAGGCCCCTCTTCTGTGGAACCAGCTTCCAGTTTGGATTCGGGAGACAGACACTATCTCTGCTTTTAAGATTAGGCTTAAAACTTTCCTTTTTGCTAAAGCATATAGTTAGGGCTGGACCAGGTGACCCTGAATCCTCCCTTAGTTATGCTGCAATAGACGTAGGCTGCCGGGGGATTCCCATGATGCATTGAGTTTTTCCTTTCCAGTCACCTTTCTCACTCACTATGTATTAATAGACCTCTCTGCATTGAATCATATCTGTTATTAACCTCTGTCTCTCTTCCACAGCATGTCTTTATCCTGTCTTCCTTCTCTCACCCCAACCGGTCGCAGCAGATGGCCGCCCCTCCCTGAGCCTGGTTCTGCCGGAGGTTTCTTCCTGTTAAAAGGGAGTTTTTCCTTCCCACTGTCGCCAAAGTGCTTGCTCATAGGGGGTCATATGATTGTTGGGTTTTTCTCTGTATCTATGAAGCGCCTTGAGGCGACTTTTGTTGTGATTTGGCGCTATATAAATAAAATTGAATTGAATTGAATTGAATTGAATTGAATTGAATTATCCACAAATGGGAAAAGAGGTGAGAAAACTTCCCAGGAGTGGCTGGCCTACCAAAATTACTCCAAGAATGTACCAATGACTCATCCGGGAGGTCAATGAAGAACCCAGAACAACATCTAAAGGACTGCAGGCCTCACTTGACTCAGCTGAGGTCAGACTTTATGATTCAACAAAAAGAAATAGTGAAAAGACAAAAGCTGAATTTTCTGGAAGGTTTAAATTTGGCTACATCCGGCATAAAACTAACACACTATTTCTTAAAAAGAACATCATACATGGTGGTGGTAGTGTAATAGACTGGGGCTGCTTTGTTGGTTCAGGACCTGGACAATCATCAGTTCATATCCTGAAACTCAGGTATGCCTACGTCTGATGTGAAAAAGTAATTGCCCCCTAAACCTAATAACCAGTTCTTCAACAAGACCTGCAATCAAGTATTTGTGATAACTGACCCACTCATCTTTGAAGAATTCCTTTAATTCCGGCCCATTGGAGGGTTTCTGAGGGTTTAATCACCAATTAATATTAATATTAGACAAAAAAACAAAGTAAATACAAAATACAGTTTTTAAATGATGATTTCATTTATTTTACTGTATCTTGTTTGTCTAAATAAAATTATTTTGGAGAAATCCATCTCTCATAATTCCTGTAAATCTCAGTAAATATGCCACAAGTCAGTAGTGCTTTTACTTTCTGCTTTATCAGTTCTATAGTTTTGTTGTTTTACAGTTTATATACATGCAAATAAATAAATAAGTTATTTTGGCGTAACCTTGAAGAAACCCATAGTGAATCTGCTAATTTACTATTTTAAATGTATTTACTTAAAGAACAAAATGAGGAGGCCTTTAATGTGCCAGCGAGTGGCAGACTTCTGAAGCTGGGCTAATGAAGGATCTTAAAAACGGTAAAAAATCAAGTTGATCAATGTCTTAACAAATAACCACTCTGCCCGGACCATATGTGCTAATCTGAAACTCTGTAAGCATTTCATCGTCGCACAGTTTAGTTGGACATCTGCATATTGAGCATTTCCACCCCTAAAAAAATCTACTAGCACTTACGCTACTCTCATGGGGCCCAAACTGTTTGCGGACCTTTGACTGATGAAAGTTCTCCACAAGTTGTATGACTATTTGACCATCTTTGAGTCATTTATTCATTCTGCAGTGCCGTGGGGTGCTGTTGTGTTAGTGGGGAATTACAGATGCATGCTGTGTAAGCAACATGCAGCAGTTGTTCATTTTAGGTAGTCAGTGGTGAGCTATGTGTACATATTGTGTTTGCACATTACATTTTAAAACTGAAGCTGGAACTTGATTCACAGGGAGTGAATCTTATGCAACCTACCACAGACAAACGAATGTTTGCAGGTGCAGCAGCCGCAGCAGTCTCTGTGGGTGTGCAAGATACATTCTTTATCAACTCAATCTAACAGCCAGTCCAAACAGACAGAAACATCTGAGATAATGACACTAAATCAGCCCTTTGCGTCCATCAGAAACAGGACAGTATAGTTACTTTCTATTTATCATTGCTAAATTAGTTTTTATTTCTGCGATGTCATTAATTTTCCTATGCGTATGCTTGGACATAACTTTGAATAAAGGTCATTAACCCACACAGGTTCCATCTGGAAGTTGACTCCTCTTCTTCTTGCTAAGAAAATTGAGGTATGCATACTTTTTTCATACACTTCCTTTCTTCCTATCAACAAGCTGCTAATGAACCCTTCTTCTTTCTCACCTTTGATCACTGACAGAAATTTAGAGAGTCCACTTGGGCAGCTTTGAGTCACCACACCACAAATACCTTTATAACGTCAAACATTACGTTGGAGGAAGTTATTCGTTTAGAGGCAAGATGAGAATATGTATGCACACAGTTATGATTACCCCTGTACACATTTATTTATTTATTTATTTATTTTATATGACTGCAAAACTGGCAAATATCTAAACCCACATTCATGGATCAGTTATGGGTAAAATTACATATATATAATATATACCATTAATCAGTGGCTACATGGCAGGGGCTTTACCAATAAGTCAGAAACACTGTGAAATACAAGTCAAAAAGCACTAACAATACCACATCTATATATTATATTATAGTAAATTTATAATCAGTTTTCTCTGAAATTCTACTGTTAACCAGTCACAAAAACCTCTAAAGTGATGTGAGAACATTGTGCATAAAAGCATCGCCCTGCTCTAAATGTGGACAACACACTAGCTGTTATTAGATTTTGCAAAACTTAACTAAATAAACTCGATAAAGATGGTCATATAAACATTAATATTCAAATAAGAGATAAAATATTGCCCCAAGATGCCATTGCCTTTTATGTTAATAAGGGAGTGCACTGACTGACTAAAAAAGACAAGTCCAAATATGTAGGTTGTTGCGGTGATGTGTATATTTTCTGCTCTGTGGTAACTGGGTTTGAATTTCAGAAATGTACGTGTGCAACCCATGCACCTTTTCCTATATAAAAGCATCTATAACCACAGATACTCAGGCATCATCTCTCACTGGCTGCGATGGAAACATCTTCACTCCTCCTTCTGTGCCTTGTGGCAGCATTTTCAGGTGTGTACCTTAACACTTGTTTGCATGAGAGTGGATATGAAACTGCAAAATCACCGATGTGTCTTTATGACTTAAATTGTAATTTGGCATTTCTACTTGTTTGAATCGCAGTCCGTGCTGTCCATGGACGGACCTTAGAGGTCAGCATCGATGATGAAGAGGACGTGGACATCGAAGTTTCGATGGGGGCAAGTGGTTAATGTTACCGCTTTAAAGAATTGAGCTTGCACTTTGAATATCAGGGGTGGCACTTCGCGGTCTCTGTGAAAAATCTGAACTTTTTCATTTCAACTTAATTTCTAAGTCAACCTGACTAAACAAAAAATACGACTTATGATCAGTAATGGTAGAAGTATTCAGAGTTTACCTAAGTAAAAAAAAAAAGATTCCTGGCACAAGTGAATACAGTGAGTTTAAAAGTGAACTTAGTAAAAGAGAAAGAGAAACAAAGAATAAATATATTAATAATAGTTTCACCAAGTAGGGTCCATTGTCTCAGTGACTTATCAAACTACTTTTGCACTTGGGATGGAGATGCAGGGTACACTGTGGTCAGACAGCCAATCATCATCATCATGTGAATGCCACAGAGACACAGAGAAACATTCACTCTCACATCCATGCCTTTATTAAAAACGTATTTTATATTTTTATACATCATTATTATTAATAAACAGCAGTACACATACAGTATATCACAAATATACAGATACAGTTGTGGTCAGAGGTTTGGATACACTCATCTTCGGCATGAATATCTGGGAATTTTTTTTTTTTTTTTTTAAGGATTCCTTTGAACTGATTTTTTTTCACCATGGTGCCGAAATTGAAAGATATATGTTGTTTAATGATTCCAACCTGGAAAAAGTACTACTATAATTAACGTCTTATTTAGAGTCACCAATAACCCTAACATGCATGGGTGTGTCTTATATTTGCAGCTTCCAGGAAAGTGCTGGGCTTGCAAGTGGATTTTAAACAAGATGAAGAAATTTGCAGGACCAAACGCCACTGCAGAGGTAAAATGTCTGATAGAGTACCTGCAGCAGTTAACGGCATCATTCAGTCAGAACAGTAATGCAAGTTTTACTTTCACAGAGCCTGAAGTCAAAGTTGCTCTCTATCTGCGATGAAATTGGACTCTTAAAACCTTTGTGCCGCAAATTTGTGAAGGTGCACCTGCAAGAATTGATCGAGGAACTCACGACAACTGATGATGTGAGGACCATCTGTGTCAACACGGGAGCATGCAAGTAAGTTCCCACTATTTTGTCTTGTTGATCTGAAACCACATAGTTTAAATCAGGGTTGATCTGAATGGTTTCTGCAGCACTGCAGAATTTTAGAGATAGCTATGGGACCAAAGTAGCAGTTTATAAGTAGGAGCCATAAAAAAAACAGACCAGCGTGAATTTTGAAGTGCTGGCTTGTTTATGGGAAATAGAAGACACAGAAATATCCATGCAAAAATAATCTATGCATCTAAATCCCAGAATAAATAAATATCTCTCCGTGTCCAGTTCAGGTTTTTCTGTCATGCTAACCATCATCAGCTCCTTTGCGGTTAATCTAGATTTCTTCTATCTGCTACACTTGCAGAATGACTGGTTGGGAACGTTCAGTAGCACTTCAGTGGGTTACCAATACAATTACAATGAAAGCGTTACTGTCGATACTTTCAAAGAGAGCGCAGTGACAAGATTGCCTCTAACAGGTGTGAACTTCTTAGAGAAAAAGACTTTTGCAGCTGACCGTGTTGCATATGCATTTCAGATAGTTTTGGGAGGAGAATATTTAAATTAAGCGCACAAACAGATTTAATAACGTTTGCGACATGAAATCTACTAATCGTTGCGCTGATATTTCACGCTGGAAAAGGGAGGTTAAGGTATTTTGCTCTTAAATTTGAAGGCGTCTGGATGAAAAAAAAAAATAGCACAGCTTTTATAAATAACCCGGAAAACTGACCACTCTTATGCGCGCTATTTGGGGATCACATGTGTAAAATCAAATGTTGGCTTGAGTCCTTGCGGAACAGAGATTAAAGTGAAGTGCTACCAGAAGTGTGAATCATTTCCTTATCTCTGGGACGTGAGTTGATCCAACAGTCTCAGGTTAACAGCGTCGGGTTTTCAACGCTAGGGTCTCCACGCGGCACAACTTGGCCAAATCCTCATTCAGACTCACAGTAGATGTTATCCACAAGGACCGAAGCTGGACACAATCACATTAAAATAAAATTTTATAAAGGCATCTGTTCCCAAAGTGCTCGGTAGTCTCTCTTCACTCACAGGCTCGTACGTTCGTGCGTTCTCCCCCCCTCTACTTCCACCAGCGAGTGACTGTCTCTGGTAAATTTGATAAAGGGACAATACACCAAATAGAAGCGTCCAAAATAACAACAGCAATGTTATTTATGAGTGCAAAATACAATTCACATTAGATTATATTAAAGTGGGTTACAGTTCATTTTCAGAAATGTCTCAGCAGTGTTTACTTCACTTTGTTACAACTTTAACTTCAGGTGATAAATGCTAAATACATAGGCTAGCTTCAACATGCAAACATACCCTAATATTATCTGTAATAGCTCATTATATGTTTTTAATGTTTCTGTTTGTTTTGATTTGCTCTCTTTAGCCCAAAGGAGGTGGACCTGTTTTTTTATCCAGAGAAGGGAGCTCCACGCATTGACGTTAAGGAGTTTCACTGACTTCATCTGCATGAATACAATCCACAACGGCTTTGGAAAAAACAATCATAACAATTCATCCCAGTAGCATTTGCCAATAATTAACTAATTAGTTTCTTCTTCTGCTTTCTTTTCAAACTGCATCAATTTACCTTTATTTCCTTTGCAATGCCATACGTTCAATTTCTTTATCTGTATCTATGCACTGGTATCACAAATAAACCGCTGAAATCATCACATTGACTCTGTTTTGTTGTTGTTATTATTGTTGTTTTCCAAACCAAACTTCAGAGTAGCCATTCTGATCAGAGATATGAATGCCAGCATTGTCGCTATGAAGCAGCAGCACTTCAATAAAGTCATGCACATAAATTTTAAACAATTCTTCAGGGGGGACTTTGTTGAAACCTTTAATCCTGTAAAGAAATCCATGTAATGATCATTTAAATATTAAGAGCAAAAGAGGAAAAGCATTCATTAATTCATTCAGCCCATCAGGCTTTCACCATAACAGGATGCTGGTGTGTGCTGCTAATATCCTCAGCCAAAGACCATTATTTCTTCTTGGTGTGGCATGTGTCAGTGAAAATGATGACTTAGTGAGCTGTCTGTGTCATTCTTGAACATTTCGCCAGCAAATAACTTTGCATGAAAAAACTAAAAATAAATAACCGATCATGGGTCAAGTGTCTAACCAGAGAAAAAAACAGAACCCACATTCTATGCAAAGTCTCGATCGTAGATACGTTTTGTGTAGCTCAAACTAAAGATTCCCACACTGTGCTCATCATCAACAGTAGCATCATTTTACTTTGCTTAGAGCTAATTAGCTTTAAAAAAAATAACATCAGGTTAATAAATGATCAGTGTGTAAGAACAAGTAAAGAACTCGCTGTTCAGTTCAGCTCATTGAAGTTAGTTATAGTGCTGTAGTAAAAGGTTGGCGCACACTTGCTTTCAGAACTGTCTTCACACTTTGTGACAGAGATTCAACAAGGCGCTGGAAACATTTCTCAGAGATTTTGGTCCATATTGGGGGTGACTGCTGCAGATATGTTAGCAGCATATCTATCTGTGTGATTGAGATCTGATGACTGTGACTTCCAATACAATGAACTCATTGTCATGTTTAATAAACCAGTTTGAGATTCATGACATGGTGCGTTATCCTGCATCATCAGAGGCTGCACTTCCCACAATGCTGTCCAGGGCATGTTAGGACTACGAGGAGAATTAAAGTAAGCAACCCCTGTAGAGATTTAACCACCAAACACAAAATGATACTATGACCCACTCACTCTCCAGCCTTTCAGTCCCAAGGAAAGCTGTTTGGGAATCTTCAGAGCAGGAATGCAAATACATTATGCTAATTTTCCTGTTGACAAAAACGTATTTATTCCTTAAAAAACACCCACATTCCCTGTCATTAATGATCAGTTTTATAAATTTAAAAGTGAACTTAGTAAAAGAGAAAGAGAAACAAAGAATAAATATATTAATAATAGTATCAGCAAGTAGGGTCCATTGTCTCAGTGACTTATCAAACTACTTTTGCACTTGGGATGGAGATGCAGGGTACACTGTGGTCAGACAGCCAATCATCATCATCATGTGAATGCCACAGAGACAGAAACACAGAAACATTCACTCTCACATCCATGCCTTTTTCACCATGGTGCAATAATTGAAAGATATATGTTGTTTAATGATTCCAACCTGGAAAAAGTACACTGAAAAAAGGCCATGTTGGATTTACTTGATTCAATAGTGGACACTGGTTGCACACAAATGTTTTGCTTTGGCAGAAACTTAAACAACTGAGTTAAATCAACACAAGTTTTTCATATTCAGTAAACCTGTGCATTTTGTGTTCATAAAACGCGATCGAAACATGTTCAGATGAAGTAAGTTGAGCTCTTGGAATATTTTAATCCTTCACAATTTTGTCATTTTATTTCAACACTATTCAATAACTTTTACCCCAATACTACTTGGTCACTTAAATACTACATGTTGTCTTCATATTACATAATGTTCAACAAAGTCTAGATCCTGGTTACCATAAAAATTGAATGGGTCTTCAACAACTACCATCCTTCTATCTTTATCCTGGTTGCAGGAGGGCTGGGAAATAACCCTGAAGTGACAGGTTACAAGGCACGGTACACCCTGGACAGCTGACCAGTCTATCACATAGAAACAAACAACCATTTACATTCACAGGTCATTTAGAATCACCAGTTAACCCTAACTCTAATAACTGCATGACTTTTAACTGTGGGAGGAAACCAGAATACCCAGAGAGAAACCTGCAAACTAGCCAGAATGTGGATTTGAACACAGGACCTTCTTAACGTGAAGCAACAGCACTAAGCACCATGCCAACAATCTAGGAAATGTAGGAAAGCTATGATTTCCTGTATTTGATGCAGAATTTTTTTGTTTTTGTAATAATCCACAATAAATAGCAATAGCATGCATGTGGTGCGTGTGTAGTTGTCTGCCTTTTATAACTCCAGTGATTTTCCTGCAGTTTGAAATCTTGTGCGATCTTGTGAATTCCATGAGTTCAGCAACTAACCACTCTTACTAGATTGTATCATGTCGTCTCAACAAGAACAAATTAAGTTGTTGTACAGATTCTTCATGATTTAATTACGTTCATAGAAACATGAAATTATCGTGTTCAAATTACAAGTTAGACTTTTTTAATGTAACAACCACCCAATTTACTTTTTTTGGTATACTAAAAAAAGTAGAGGTGGCTGCTCGACTTGACTGAGATGGATACCTTCCTGAAACCACGATCTAAAGAGCGCGAGTTTGAAACCCGTGCAGTGTCGCGGGATTTAACATTGATATATTATTGACTTACTTCACTTGATATGATATGAACAATTTAATCTAGCTTCTCTGCATATCATGTAGTTTCTACACTATAAGATAAGATAAGATAACCTTTATTAGTCCCACACGTGGGAAATTTGTTTTGTCACAGCAGGAAGTGGACAGTGCAAAAGTTCTGAGGCAAAAATTAGGATACAATAAGAATAAATACAGTACACAACTGTACAGAATAGAATAAAATAAAATACTATATACAGTAGAATAAAACAAAATAAATATGCAATAAGATAAAAATAGAATACAAATGCTATATACAACTGAGTAAAAATACAACGATGACAATGTAGTTACACTTAACTTTAAAGCATGAGGCACTTGTGTTAAATACACGCAAGATGCTTACGTAAATCCAAGAGCTGGCCAATCCCTTTTTTTCAGTGCACTTACTTCTGAAGAAATTATGATGGGACCCTGAAAAAAAATTACAATGTACAATGATGATTTCTATACATTTGACATCAGAA
The DNA here is from genome assembly GCF_900408965.1 of Simochromis diagramma. Lineage (NCBI taxonomy): Eukaryota > Metazoa > Chordata > Actinopteri > Cichliformes > Cichlidae > Simochromis > Simochromis diagramma. The sequence goes on from NW_024387030.1 coordinate 11,411,131, forward strand.
GAAAACTTTGGTTGTAAGATTCAGATAATTATCTAGTAAAAGCTAGACATTTTAAATGAGTATAAGAAAGAAAAGTACTTCTTTGTGCCCCCCTCTCCCTGTTAATGCCCTACCTGCCCCCATGGCAAAAGCTTTCCTAGACCCGCCCCTGCACAGTCACCAGCTGTCAGCTACGTAGAAAAAGGATCCTGATGTTATTTATATGTCAGAAACAGTTCATAACTTCCCTTCAACTCATTCACGTCACCTAAAAGGTAAACCTGTTTCTCCATCACCTGTTCAGCTCTGATGATTCAGTAAGGACATCTCCTGGTTTCATCTTCATGTTTCCTCATAACCAGCAGCTTTTACAGCTGTGGCTCCAGCAAACCTCAGCTGATACTAGATAGTAACATTAAATAAATTCTAACAACAGCTGATCAAGCTTAAACGTGCTGCTGTTGTTTAGCTCGACACCTGCATGTTTCCTCTTTCTGGCGCAAAGTGGGCGATAAACAAACAAGAGAGACGGGACTTGGTCAGAAAAGCCAATCAGCTGATCATTGATCAGTTTCGTGACTGAAGTAGCAACAGGAGAGGGAGGGGAGAGAATGAAAGAAGAAGATGCAGCTGACAGCGTAAAGACAGAATAACTCCAGCTTTGTGTCTTTTTTATTCTAGCTGAAGTACGGGACAAACTGCATTCATTTTCACCTCAATACGAAATCAATTTCTCTGAATACGGCCTGATTCTGTTGGCAACTCTACTAACTAACCTAATTAGTGTGAATGCTTGAAAAGCATTCACAGTATTGTTCTTCTAATCTTTATTATTCTATTTTATTATTATCTATTCCGTACGTTTTTTGTACTCCTACTCCTTCAAAACCGTTCAACTTAGAAAAACCATTCAAACACCGTTAGATTCCTATTCTTTTGGACATGACTGCTTCTATTTTTCTCATTTTTAACATTTATATTTTTAATTTTATTCAACTTTTTTCAACAAAAATTTCCAATGTATTTCAATGGGGAGACCCTTCAAATCCTCATTCAACTTACTCATTTTTAAACTCTTACTACTTCAACATACGTTGACATAGAGCCACCATTCAAACTTTAAAACGAAGACAAGACATTCAACTATTCAACTTGTATTTATCTTTTCAATATCTATTATACTTTTTCTTCAGTTCCAGTTTAAGTTTCATGATGTTTTTTCACCCGTTTCAGAGTTTATAATGGGTGTGTATGGGACGGAATGTTGGGGCTAGAGTGAGGCAGCTCAACTGCTAGAGTGAGAGGAGCAAAAAAATTAATCTTAAAATCTTTTTTAAAACTGCTGCTGTGTCCACAGCGTTTGCTCTACAGGTATGATTTTACCCTCAAAACGTAGCCATGGCTGTCCTCTTTCATCCAATGTGTTTACTATTGTACTAGGTGTTATGGTTCTTTCATAAATGTCACCAATGCACAGCCTCCTCCCTCCAACTCTTCCATAGACTCTAATGTTAAAATGGCTCAGAAGGTTCGTTTGAAAATCAGAAGAGCATGGTGTCTTTCCACTGTCACCACGTCCATATAATAAACTCCACAGGCATGAAAATTGAGAATTAGGTAGACTAGACATTGCTGTCGCTCACGGTGAAAGAATTTTGTCAATACGACTTTTACTTTTCATTTGGGAACGATTTGTTTCGGCTTGACTTTTCTGTTCATTTTAAGGAGCAAAAGTGAGGCGCATGTCTGTGTACGTGTGTATGGAGCCATTGGGTGCAGTCACTATAGCAACCAGGCTCACACCTGCCTGCTTAACGAGCTCTCTCTGCCACTCTGCCAAAATTCATCTTAAACACTTCTCTTTCAACTGCTGCTGTGTCCACAGTGTTACAGCCATCATTTTACCCTCAAAACGTCGCCATCGTTGTTCTTTTTCCAACATCTTGTCTTTCAAAGCTCAGAGATGTAAACTTTTTAAACTGTGTGGGTCCAAGTGGAGGGATCACATTTGAGTCATTCAGTGATTCAAAGAATATGACCTTTTAATATTCTTTCAGATGTTTTCTGACTCTAAATGTTCTTTTCTCATTCCTTAGGTTTTTCTAATTTACAATTAAAACATTTTCAGTTTTTTTCCAACTTCTTCTTCTGTGTAACCTTCAGCTTTTAGCAGTTCAGGACTTTTGTTTTCAGGTTAAATTTTTTGTTTTGTTTTTTTATCTCATTCAATATTTTTAACTTAAATTCAGCAATTAATTCATTTCAGTGCATACATTCAGATTCAAGCATTCACACTGCAGTTTCTTCAGAAAATGCACTTTCTAGTTAATAAACTAAAGTTCACTATCAGTAACATCATAGCACCCGTAATGCTAGCTAATAGGCAGTATTATTGTAACTGACTTTAAAATGTTAGCACAACTAAAATAAACTACACCAAAACTTGGTTTATATCTGACCCAGATAGACTGCAGGTCATAACTTCTTACCTGAAGCTCAGTTCACCTGACACTCGGACCAGCGGCCGCCCTGAATCTGTGGAAGCTCCGCCATAGCCACCACCAAACAAGTGAGTTATTTTTACAGATCGGCCAGCATCTGGCCAATCCTCCACCTTCCATTGTTTATACCGTTACAAAAAACAAACAACAAACAAAAAGACATCAGCCCAAAAAAATGAAAAATCCAGCTATGCCTTACCAGCTATGCCTTACCCTCAACACTGATAAAACAAAGGAGATGATAGTGGACATGAGGAAGAAGAAGAGGCCTCACCAGCCGCTGTTTATCCGGGAGAGGTAAGTGGAGAGGGTGAGCAGCTTTAGGTCCCTGAGCGTCCACATCAGTGAGGACCTCACCTGGACACTGGACACCAAACAGCTGGTCAAGAAGGCTCAGCAGCGGCTGCATTTCCTGAGGAGGCTGAGGAAATTTGGTATGTCGGCCAAGATCCTCAGCAGCTTCTACAGCTGCACTGTGGAGAGCACATTGACCAGCTGCATCACTGCATGGAACGGCAGCACTACTGCTACGGACCGCAAACGCCTGCAGAGAGTGATGACTGCGGAGAAGATCACCAGGAGTCCGCTGCCCTCTCTGCAGAGCATCTACCATCGCAGAGTCCAGAGGAGAGCTGCCTCCATCCTCAAAGACCCCACACACGCTCAACACGCACTGTTCCAATCCAGAAATTCACAACTCAACAACTCCTTCTTCCCCACTGCTATCAGACTCCTGAACAGCTGACCTACCTCAGCTGCAATTTGCACATCAGGACACTTTGCACACTAAGTTCATTTTGCACATTAAGCTCCTTTGTACATCTGCATACCTCACTTGTCTTCACTTACTTATTTTTGTACTTATTTAATTATCTTTCATTAATTTTTATCCTTATTTTTATCCTTATTTATCTTGTTCCTTTAACCGTTACCTAACTTGGCATTTGTGTATGGACAGCAAAGGAAGAATTTCATTGCACAGAGAAATGCTATTTCTTCTGTACACATGACAATAAACACTTTGAATCTCAAATCTTGAAATCAAAGCTTCACAGTAAATCTATGAGTGTTTTATAGTAGGTGTCCATTGAGTAAATTAGCCCTTAAAAATGCAGTGTTTCATATCTACTTTAAGAAAACTGTTTTCTGCACTTCCTTTGTTTCAAGAAGAGCCTCGCCATTGCATGCATGAAATTTGTTCAAAGCTATCTACCACTCAGAACAACTTGGCTTTAAAAACCCGCAGGAAATTTCCCCAGTTGTAAGTGGTGCCTTTGTGGCGGCATGTGTGAAACTGACTCTTTCACGGATGTGTTCTCCAATAGGATGTTGGAAATGAACCACTGTTCATTTGGTAATACTTTTATTTTAGTGAATCATCTTGAATGCCCTTTTGGATATTTTTATGACAGGCTTGGGAAACATAAGACTGTTATTTATACAAATGATTTACGTTAACAAATGGTGGATTAGTATAACGAAGCTGTACAAGGGAACGCCACATCTTTGAAGGCAATGTTTTAAGAATACCAAGTCATATTAGAGGGTGTGAGTGACTGTACTGCCGTGTAGAACCAAAACTAAATAGAACACATTTTTTCTATAAGATAATCAATGACTGTTGAATAAACCAAATATTAGTTACTTCACCTTTAAAACTGGTAAAAGTGGGTATTGGATTTGTTGGATGTCTGCTTTGTGTAGACCATGTCTTTGTTTTTATCAATCCATTTTCGTCCGCTTATGTGTGACAGACTGGTGACCTAACTGGGGTGTATCTTGTTCTATTTCAGCTGAAACAGATTTATAACAGCACCTACAAGAGGGGATGACCTTAAGCAGCCTTGGTTTATTCCCACCTGACCAACCTAATGTCTTTACTGATATTTTCATGCACAGCACCTGCCGGCCCACAACTTGACTGCTTAATTTCCCCCCTCACTGTTTGTACAGGCTCTGCACTACCTGCTCAGCAGTGTGTAAAAGCTAAAGAGTCATTAACCTTGCGTTTTCGGTGTTTGCCACACATTCCCATATTCTCTTTGCAGTTTTAGAAGAACATGATAGGATTTCATGCAGGTATGTCCATTTTTAAGTTGTTTTTCAATTTTGCAATTCTGTCAGATTGTGAACTTTCACACATACTCTCTATACTCTATGACACATGTCAGCAACTGTCAGCAGCATTTTTTTTCTTTTTACAATGTTGCTGACTGTGCTCTTGAAAGCGAGAATGTACAACACGTAAGCGTTCGAAGCAAGAAGGTGTTGGTCTGCGTTTCCTTTTCAGCTGTTAAAACTATAGAAAGCTCACTAGCAAATATATCTTCAAAATTGAAATACACAATGGAAGACTCAAACCATACATTTGGCGAAATATCAAAAGTGGCATGCGGTGTGAGAGGCCCAACAGCCCTGTAGTGTGGGGATTGAGAGTGCCATTATAATGTCAGGACGTTACTAACTTACAGGTAAAATGAGAAAAGGTGCCTGCACAATTCTTTCACATTGCACCATTTTGCCTGTAAGTTAGTTCTCACACAAAAACACATACAGATACGAATATTGACGGAACCTCAAAATATACACGTGGTCAAAATGTGAAAACTTGTGGTGTGAGAGCCACAAAAAGCATAGTGGTGGTGGAGAGGGCCGGTAAGATCTTTAAAATGTAGATCTGAAGTAAAATCTGATAACACTGCCCTTGCAATATTTACTTCAAAAATATACCAGTCACTAAGAACAAGTTATCAGACAGAGATGCGGTTCACATCATTAAGAAGCTGTTTTTCCTTTATTTTTACATTGCATTTTACATTTTACATTGATCAAAAACATAAAATAAACGAGCTGCTTGTTAGGATGCCTGGGTCGTTGACCCAGGGTTTTTGAGTTTATTATTTATAATTTCTAGTCTTTGGTTTCTTTGAGTTCTGTCTTATGGTTTGTCTGTCTTCTCTAGTTGCTCTGTCTCCCCTGTCAGCTGTATCCCCTTGTCTAGTTCGCGTCTCTGTGTATCCTTAGTTCCTATATCCCCGTGTCCAGTCAGTGTCTGCCCTGGTCCCACGTCTCTGTTCCCTCTGTTGCAGTGCGTGTGAGTCTGTCTTTAGTTCAGTCTGTGTCATGTTTCCTGTTTTATTTTGAAGGTCCTTGTCTGATGTTATGTATCTGGTTTCGCTTCCCCTTGTCTCGTTAGGCCTGATTTGCCCCAGCTGTGTTTCCCTCCTGTTACCCATTCCCTGATTGCTCCCTCTGTGTATTTAAGCCCTGTGTTTCTCTGTGTTGCGATCTACTGTTTATTTTGCTGTGTGTTTTGTCTGTTTACCTGAGTTTGTTTAAAGTCTCAGTTCTGGTATCTTTTTAGTTCAGCATTAAAGCTGTGTTTTTTTTTGGAGTTTACTTTGTGCCCCCGAGTGTCTGCACTTTTGGGTCCACAATTCCTGTCTGCACACAGCCTACACATAACACTGCTAGACCATGCACTTATATGCTTTTAACATCAGCTCAAAGCTGCAGCTTACCAGTGGGAGAATGGGCTGCCAAGACAAGAAATGTAAGAAGAACTATCAAATTTGCGCATGTTTTTCACCTCTTCATGCGCACCCACGATAAGGTGCAAGTCAAACCAGGGGAGCATAAATAACCACAGCACACAAAAGTAGATCCTGGTGCTCATGTTCCCCAGGGAAGCTACGCACATACACCCAGCCATCCATGTGATGTAAATGAAAAGATTCAGTAGACCAGGCGACCCTCATCCATTGCTACAGCAAGCACTGACCTTTTTGGGAATTTGAGCCACTTTAGGGCCTCCTATGACTAACATTCACACACATTCATACTACTATGGATAAATCAGAAATAAACATGCAGTTAGTATCTTGTCCAAGTATACTTGGGACCGGACCACCAACCCTCCGGTTAGTAGGTGACCTGCTCTACCACCTGAGCTACAGCCAGTATCACAATTTGACCCTTGTCATACTTGCTTAAATCCTTACGCTTGCTCTTATATTTTTTCATGCTCCTAACATCAACTCTGAGGACAAAAAAGAAATAAATAAAATAATTCTAACCTTCTTTTTTGTCAGTGCTCATAAAATTGTGCCTGATCAGTGATGATATGCCTCTCTCTTTCTAGTCACAGAATCCCAACCTTGTTAGAGTTGGGGTTGTATTTCAGCTGACAGTTAATGCTGTTTAAAAAACACTTTATTCTGCAAATTTTAAAAATGCTGTTTAAGGGTCACTATGTGGTAAAATAAGTGCTGATTTTTTTTTGAGAAGTAAACTGAATAAGCCGCAGAGAAGTATAAAAGGCCCAGAAAACAGCACAAATCTGACAGCGTGCAAAACCATGAGTCCTGCCATCACCATCGCCCTTCTCCTGCTCTCCACAAGTAAAAAAGTAGCAATATTTACTCCACCTTTAAGATAACTGAACTACTTTTCTAAAGCATGCTTTATTTCTTAGCTTTTGTTGCGTCGTTGAAGACTCTGAAGGACCAAACTAAGGAGGAGCATTTTCCACAGCATGAAAAAAAGAAAGGTGACCACAACAAAGAGGAGGTGAGAAAGCTAAAATTTGACAAAGTTTCCCTTGTAGAGAAGCTTATTTTGTTATTTTGTGCAAATTGAAAACTTTTTACCAAAACTTTTATCTCAGATTCTGTGGGATGAAGTTTTTCCAGGCTCCTGCCGTACTTGCATGACTATTGTGTCCAGAGTGCAGAAGCAGATTGGAAGTGATAAATCAAAGGTAATGACTGTAATATATGGTGAACAGTACTGCTGTAACAACCTCTCAGAATTTCTTGTAATTTTTCAGAAATTCCACATAAAGAACCTGACAGTGCTGCCAATAAAATACCAGCATATCAAACTGTTATTGGATTGAAGTGGTAGGGTATAGGAAATTATTTAAATGTGTAGAAAAGTCTTCTTCAGCACATAAATGTGACACTGACACAGAAATAGCCCTCTGGGGTTTGACATTTGGGAGGGGATTTTTAGATAATAGGAAGTTATATACAGTGCAGTCAGGGGCAGCACAAATGTGATCCCCTTAAACTGATTTTTTTTAAGTTTTATTGTCTTTTTTCCTCCTATAGTTATGGATTCTGTCACTAGTTAGCTAACATAAACAAATGTAAGTCTATTAGCTGCAAACAACCAACCAACCACATGACAGCACGTTCAGTACTGACAGAAGATGGCATTAAACATGTTTTTAAAACTTTAAGCACTTAAAGTTAAATCCAGCTTCACAGACAGTTGTATCTATGTCCGTTTTTCAAAACAGGGCATAGTGGTGTAAATTAGCCTTTATGTGTTAGCATTTCATGTCCTCTTTAAGGTCCTGCTAAAGCATTTGATGGGTTTAGACTTTGACTAGACCACTTCAAAACCTTCATTTTGCTTTTTGGGGTGTCTTTTTTTTGTTTTGTTTTTTGAGTCATTCAGAGGTGGACTTGTTGTTGAATTTTGAATATTTGCAGCGCTGGAGGCCAGGATTACTGAATTGGAGACTCGGCTTCGCACCCTTCATTCACCCGTAGCTAGCCAGGCCCCTGTAGCTGGTGCAGCCGAAGATAGCGTAGGCCCCGCTAGCTGTTCCCCGGCAGATCCCAAGCAGCTGGGGAAAGAGGGCGGCTGGGTCACGGTGAGGAGGAAGCATAGTCCTAAACAGAAGCCCCAGGTACACCACCAACCCGTTCATGTGTCTAACCGTTTTTCCCCACTCGGCGACACACCCGCCGGGGGTCAAACTCTGGTAATTGGCGATTCTGTTCTCAGACATGTGAAGCTAGAGACACCGGCAACCATAGTCAATTGTCTTCCAGGGGCCAGAGCAGGCGACATTGAAGGAAATTTAAAACTGCTGGCTAAGGGTAAACGTAAATTCAGTAAAATCATAATTCACGTCGGCAGTAATGACACCCGGTTACGCCAATCGGAGGTCACTAAAATCAATATTGAATCGGTGTGCAACTTTGCCAAAACAATGTCGGACTCTGTAGTTTTCTCTGGTCCCCTCCCCAATCAGACCAGGAGTGACATGTTTAGCCGCATGTTCTCCTTAAATTGCTGGCTGTCTGAGTGGTGTCCCAGAAACGATGTGGGCTTCATAGATAATTGGCAAACCTTCTGGAGGAAACCTGGTCTTGTTAGGAGAGACGGCATCCATCCCACTTTGGATGGAGCAGCTCTCATTTCTAGAAATATGGACAAATTTATTAAACCCCCCAAAATATGACTATCCAGAGTTGGGACCAGGAAGCAGAGTTGCAGTCTTACACGCCTCTCTGCAGCTTCTCTCCTCCTGCTACCCCCCCAAAAACCCATCTCCATAGAGACTGTGTCAGCTTCCAAAAAGACAAAAAACAAACTAAAAACCAGCAACAAACAACTTAAACATAAACAATTACAAAGAAAGAACAATACAGTATCCACATCTGAACCAAAGAGTAAAACAGTGAAATGTGGATTATTAAATATTAGGTCTCTCTCCTCCAAGTCTCTGTTAGTACATGACTTAATAATTGATCAACAAATTGATTTACTCTGCCTTACAGAAACCTGGTTGCAGCAGGATGATTATGTTAGTTTAAATGAATCAACACCCCCGAGTCATTCTAACTAACCAGAAATCTCGAAGCACAGGCCGAGGGGGCGGTGTCGCAGCAATTTTTCACACCAGCCTATTAATTAATGAAAGACCAAGACAGACTTTTAACTCATTTGAAAGCCTGATGCTTAACATTGTCCACCCCAGCTGTGAAACTCAGAAACCAGTCTTACTTGTTATCATCTATCGTCCACCTGGGCCTTACACAGAGTTTCTGTCTGATTTCTCAGACTTTATATCTAATTTAGCTCTGAGCTCAGATAAAATAATTATTGTGGGTGATTTTAACATCCATGTAGATGCTAAAAATGACAGCCTCAACATGGCATTTAATCTGTTATTAGACTCAATTGGCTTCTCTCAAAATGTAAAAGAACCCACCCACCACTTTAATCACACTCTAGATCTTGTTTTAACATATGCCATAGAAACTGAACATTTAACAGTGTTTCCTGAAAACCCTCTCCTGTCTGATCATTTCCTGATAACATTTACATTTACAATAATTGATTACACAGTGGTGAAGAGTAGACTTTATCAAAGTAGATGTCTTTCTGAAAGTGCTGTAACTAAGTTTAAGAATATAATCCACCCACTGTTCTCATCTCCAATGCCCTGTACCAACATAGAGCAGAGCAGCTATCTGAACGCTACCCCAACAGAGGTCGATTATCTTGTTAATCATTTCACCTCCTCACTACGTACGACTCTGGATACTGTAGCTCCTGTGAAAACTAAGGCCTCAAATCAGAAGTACCTGACTCCGTGGTATAATTCTCAAACACGTACCCTAAAGCAGATGACTCGTAATCTGGAGAGGAAATGGCGTGTCACAAATCTAGAGGATCATCATTTAGCCTGGAGAAATAGTTTGCTGCTTTATAAGAAAGCCCTCCGCAAAGCCAGAACATCCTACTATTCGTCACTGATTGAAGAAAATAAGAACAACCCCAGGTTTCTCTTCAGCACTGTAGCCAGGCTGACAAAAAGTCAGAGCTCTTTTGAGCCAACCATCCCTTTAACGTTAACTAGTAATGACTTCATGAACTTCTTCACAAATAACATTTTTATCATTAGAGAAAAAATTACCAGTAATCATCCCACAGATGTAATATTATCTACAGCTACTCTTAGTACTATTGATGTTAAGTTAGACTCTTTTTCTCCAATTGATCTTTCTGAGTTAACTTCAATAATTACTTCCTCCAAACCATCAACCTGTCTTTTAGACCCCATTCCTACAAAACTGCTCAAAGAAGTCCTGCCATTAATTAATTCTTCGATCTTAAATATGATCAACCTATCTCTAATAATCGGCTATGTACCACAGGCCTTCAAGCTAGCTGTAGTTAAACCTTTACTCAAAAAGCCATCTCTAGACCCAGCAGTCTTAGCTAATTATAGGCCAATCTCCAACTTTCCTTTCATATCAAAAATCCTTGAAAGAGTAGTTGTCAAACAGCTAACAGATCATCTGCAGAGGAATGGTTTATTTGAAGAGTTTCAGTCAGGTTTCAGAGCTCATCACAGCACAGAAACAGCTTTAGTGAAGGTTACAAATGATCTTCTTATGGCCTCTGACAGTGGACTCATCTCTGTGCTTGTCCTGCTAGACCTCAGTGCAGCGTTCGATACTGTCGACCATAATATCCTATTAGAGCGATTAGAACATGCTGTAGGTATTACAGGTACTGCACTGCAGTGGTTTGTATCATATCTATCTAATAGACTCCAATTTGTGCATGTAAATGGAGAGTCCTCTTCACACACTGAGGTTAATTATGGAGTTCCACAGGGTTCAGTGCTAGGACCAATTCTGTTTACATTATACATGCTTCCCTTAGGCAGCATCATTAGAAGACATAGCATATATTTTCACTGCTATGCAGATGACACCCAGCTCTATCTGTCCATGAAGCCAGATGACACACACCAATTAGTTAAACTGCAGGAATGTCTTAAAGACATAAAGACCTGGATGGCCGCTAACTTTCTGCTTCTTAATTCAGATAAAACTGAGGTTATTGTACTCGGCCCTGAAAATCTTAGAATTATGGTATCTAACCAGATTCTTACTCTGGATGGCATTACCTTGGCCTCCAGTAACGCGGTGAGAAACCTTGGAGTCATTTTTGACCAGGACATGTCCTTCAACGCACATATTAAACAAATATGTAAGACTGCTTTCTTCCATTTGCGCAACATCTCTAAAATTAGAAATATCCTGTCTCAGAGTGACGCTGAAAAACTAGTTCATGCATTTATTACTTCCAGGCTGGACTACTGTAATTCATTATTATCAGGATGTCCAAAAAACTCGCTGAAAAGCCTTCAACTAATCCAAAATGCTGCAGCAAGAGTCCTGACAGGGACTAGAAAGAGAGAGCATATTTCTCCTGTTTTGGCTTCCCTTCATTGGCTTCCTGTTAAATCCAGAATTGAATTCAAAACCCTGCTCCTCACATACAAGGTCTTAAATAATCAGGCCCCATCTTATCTTAATGACCTTGTAGTACCATATCACCCTATTAGAGCGCTTCGCTCTCGCTCTGCAGGCCTACTTGTTGTTCCTAGAGTATTTAAAAGTAGAATGGGAGGCAGAGCCTTCAGTTTTCAGGCCCCTCTTCTGTGGAACCAGCTTCCAGTTTGGATTCAGGAGACAGACACTATCTCTACTTTTAAGATTAGGCTTAAAACTTTCCTTTTTGCTAAAGCATATAGTTAGGGCTGGACCAGGTGACCCTGAATCCTCCCTTAGTTATGCTGCAATAGACGTAGGCTGCCGGGGGATTCCCATGATGCATTGAGTTTTTCCTTTCCAGTCACCTTTCTCACTCACTATGTATTAATAGACCTCTCTGCATTGAATCATATCTGTTATTAACCTCTGTCTCTCTTCCACAGCATGTCTTTATCCTGTCTTCCTTCTCTCACCCCAACCGGTCGCAGCAGATGGCCGCCCCTCCCTGAGCCTGGTTCTGCCGGAGGTTTCTTCCTGTTAAAAGGGAGTTTTTCCTTCCCACTGTCGCCAAAGTGCTTGCTCATAAGGGGTCATATGATTGTTGGGTTTTTCTCTGTATCTATGAAGCGCCTTGAGGCGACTTTTGTTGTGATTTGGCGCTATATAAATAAAATTGAATTGAATTGAATTGAATGACCATCCTGCCACATAAACCATGTGCACTTGAGCTTTGGGGCATGAACTAAAACATTCGCCTTCGGGATTTTTTTGGTAGAGAGAAGACTTTATCGGTCTATTAGTTACGATAAGCTGTCCAGGTCCTGTAACAGCAACACAGCCCCAGACCGTCATATCACCGCCACCGTATTTGAGCATGATGGCCTTTTTATGAAATAGTGTGTTAGTTTCATGCCAGATTTAATGGGACTCTGACTTCTCAAAAGTTCTGCTTTTATCTTGTCAGTGGGCCCACTGATCATAAAGATGTTTTTTGGAATATGTGAGGTGAGCTTTTGCAATCTTTTTGCTCAGCAGTGATTTTCACCTTGGAACTCGCGCATGGGTCTCAGTTTTGCCCTGTGTCTTTCTTATTATTGAATAATGAACTCGGACCTTAACTACTTTTTTAGCTTACTGTACTTTTTAGCTTACTGTAAGGATTTCTGGCAGTAATGAGGCCTGGGCGGGGTTAATGAAATTGAAGTCAGCTTTCCAAAAATGTGGTTAATCAATTAAATCATAACTTAACAAGAGTGGAAATCATTTTTTCACACAGGACCTGGTAGGTTTGGACAGCTGTTTCCCCTAAATTAATGAAATCATCATTTAAAAACTGCATTTTGTATTTACTCGGGTTCTCGTTGTCTAATGTAAAACTTTGATGATCTGAAACATGTAAGTGTGACAAATATGCAAAAATCTAGAAAAGGGAAGGGGGCAAATATTTTTTCACGCATCTGTAGCTTTGCCACAAGCCAGCAGAGACATTATTGTCAAGTTTTATTAATGCTGTGCATTTGCTGTTTTTGTCATACTTTTTTCGTCTATAGTCTCAGTGTTGGACACATAATTTAAAGCTATTTTAATTTAACCTTTAAGAAACCTATACTGAAGCTGCTTGTTTACTGTTTTCACATATTTTTACTTGAAGGACAAAATCAGGAGGCTGTTGGATGGTGCCTGTAATAAACTGAAATTCAATTTCCTAAAGTCGGCCTGCAGAAAGATCTTGAAAACAGTAAAAAACAAGTTGATTGACGCCTTGACCAACGGCAAGTCTGCCAAGACCATCTGCACTAATCTGAAACTCTGCAAGGCCACCTTTTTATAAAGTTCTGAAGAACTTGTGATGCTTCAGCTGTTTGTGTTAATAACACAAGCCTGTGTTCATATTTTCTTGCTTTTTCCCTCCCAATAAAAAAAACATATTTTTACTGTGATGTCATTGGTTTTCTTATACATATACGTATTATGAGACTCATATTCTGTCAACTATAGACTAGATGAAAATTAAAATAGTTGCTTTTGAGTGTGCATACTGGAAGCATATTGCCTAATTAGTCATCACCATAAAGCATGACCGTCTTCTGTAACTACTAAGCTATTAACAAAGCAATTGACTCTATTGATTAGAATTAGAAAGTCTTATTTTACTCATAATGTGTCCTGTTTACTTGCAACAAATGAAACTACATAATAATTTCACGTCTGACATATAATTAATCCACACAGGTTCCATTGGGAAGTCGCCTTGTCTTCTCCAAAACCTCTGTTGCACAGAAGCAATGAGGTGTGCAGATTTTACTCTTATTACTATCAGTAAGCAGCCAGTGAGCTTGAATTAGCAGCTAGTAAACCTGTGTACTGCAAATGCTGCAATTCTTTGAGCTTCTGACTTTAAGAGTTCTCTCTCACCTCTGATCTCTGACAGAAATGCGAAAGTCTACTTTCAAAACTGAGTCGCCTCACTGGACCCTTATAAGGTCGCACATTGCCTTCCAGGAAGTTATTAACTTATAGGCAGGTTGAGAAAATAGGCCTGCACAGTTACAATTACCTCTGTCCAAAGTCAGTGTTGGTTTTTGTTTATATATGACCACAAAACTGAAATACATATTTGTGGATCAATAAACTGCATATTAAAGGTTTAGAATAAGATTTACACATAAATTTATAGCATGATACAGTCATTGATTTTCAGGGGTTTTAACAATGAGGCAGGGACACTGTGACAGCCTTAAGCCATAAAAGGATCACTGTGTTCTAAATGTGGACAACACACTAATTGTTCTTTAGTGGGTGGGCGAGGTGGTGCGTGACTTTCTCACAGCGTGGCACCCAAACCACGCAAAATGTGTTCTCACATGTGGTTTGAATTTTACGCCTTGCAATGAGGTGTGTGTAGAGCCCATGCACCTTTAACTGTATAAAAGCAGCCATAACTACAGATACTAGCATTATCTCTCAGTGGCTGCGATGGAAACGTCTTCCCTCCTCTTTCTGTGCCTCGTGGCAACATTTTCAGGTGTGTATCGAAAAAATTTGTTTGCATGAGAATCCGTATGAAACTGCCAAATCTTCTCTTTATGATTTAAAGTGTGATTAAGTATTTCTGTTTGTTTGAATCGCAGTCCGTGCTGTCCATGGACGGACCTTAGAGATCAGCATCGATGATGAAGAGGATGTGGACATCGAAGTTTCGATGGGGGCAAGTGGGGTTAGTGTTAATATTAAAGAACTTAGGTTACACTTTATCAGTCCACCTTTAGATATCAGGAGTCACACTTTGCAGTCTTTGTGAAAAGCTTTTTCATGTCAAATTAATTTCTATGCCAACAACAATCAATGGATTAGAAATGAGAAAAACAAATGAATTTTGTTCATTTGTAACACAATGTGGGGACATATCTGACTTCTGAAACCCCAACTATGCTGATATTTTGAGGTTAACCAAACACTAAGTCCAACAAAACCATAACATTGCATGGTATTTAACGAGCTTGCCAAAAAAATGAGTATACCAGTGTATCCACGGAATATACTGAAACATGTCTCTAAGTAGGATAAATTCCCTGAATGACTTATCAAACAAGTTTTGCACTGTGGCTGGAGACTATCCCAGCTAATACTGGGTAAGATTAAGAGGGTACGCTGTGATCGGGTAGCCACTCACAGGGATGGCACATAGACACACAGGACCATTCGCTCGCACATCTACAGCTTATTGATTAGAGTCACCAATACACCTAACATGCATGGGTGTGTCTTATATTTGCAGCTTCCAGGAAAGTGCTGGGCTTGCAAGTGGATTTTAAACAAGGTGAAGAAACTTGCAGGACCAAACCCGACTGCAGAGGTAAAATGTCTCATAGGGTACCAGCAACAACTAACGGCATTATTCAGTCAGAGCAGTAATACAAGTTTCTCTTTCACAGAGCCTGAAGTCAAAGTTGCTCTCTGTCTGCGATGGTATTGGACTCTTAAAATCACTCTGCCGCAAATTTGTGAAGGTCCACCTTGGAGAATTAATTGAGGAACTCACAACAACTGATGATGTGAGGACCATCTGTGTCAACATGGGAGCATGCAAGTAAGTTCCCAGGGGTTCATCGAAATGCTTTCATTTGTCAGATGATTCACTTTGCAGCGACTTTAACTTTAGATGTTAAGTTTGAGACTGAGACCAAATTCAGCATGCAAACATGCCTTAATACTACAATGACACCGATGATACTGCAACCCTGATTTTACACCACTATTATTTTTTCTCTCTCTTTAGGTCAAAGGAGTTGGAGCTGCTCTTTTATGTAGAGAATGGAGCTCCACTTATTGACGTTAATGAGCATGACTAACTTTAGATGTATGAATAAACATTGGAAAAAAAATCGCAGTAATGACTGAGAAGACTTAGCTCAAGTAATCATTACTTTTGACTTCAGCTTTGTTTCCAATCTGCATTAACTTACCTTTATTTCCTTTGCAATGCAATGTTTTTTTTTTAATTCTTCTGTCTGTATCTGTGCACAGCTAACACAAATAAACAGCTGAAATCATTAAGCTCACTCTGTTTTACTGTTGCATTTCACCAAACCTTAATAAAACCTCAATTTCAAAGTAGATGCTCTGATCAGGGATATGAATGTCAGCATTGCGACTACAAAGCAGAAGCACCCCCAGCTTTTTCAAGTCAACTCATACATGTAAGGGTCTTGTGGTTCTTGTGGTGACACTTCTTAGAATCGTTTAATGACTCAAACCACGCTTTTTCCTGTCCTCAGAATGAAATATTAAAAGCAACAACATTAAAGCAGCTTTTTCTATGTGGAGTAAGGGTAAGGTTTTAAAATACATTGGACTGGCTGCATGAGTGGGTGGAGGGTTTCACGAAGCATAATATTTGGCGTTTATGCCTCACATTTTAGAGTCATAAATTTGCCAAAGAAAATCAAAGAAGTACTCATGTAAGTAATTAAAATGAGCACTTTTCAAAAGCACCCCTCCCCTAAAAAAAAAAAAACCACACTAACCAAACGCAAGTCTAAGGAGATGAGCTTTAAGCTGTTTTTTAGACACTGCCGAGGCCACAGATCTGAAGCACAAGTCTGGGGGCCAGTTTTACAAAAACTCTGTGGATCGAGCTGGTTAGATATGAGGACAAAGTGAGGACTTTGAGAGAAGAGGGGTTTATTTATCCTAAAACACACAAAAATATACAAAATGAGCTCACAATACAGGGCAAAAGAGGGCAAATGAACATAACTAAACTCAAGCCAAATAAGCAACTTTGCATAACTGCAAGCTAACTGCTAAACAAAAAAAAGGTGACCTAACATACAAAGAACAAGAGCACTCTGAGACGACAACGCCCCCCTGAGGGCCAAGGGCTATACTAAAACTTTGATGTTGTACGATGTATTTATTAGAACATGCTGGTATCAGCCTGCTTTTATAGCAACTGACCTTTGATCTATGACCTCAAAGGATTATTACTATTTTCTTTTCTTTATCCATGTGATTGGAGCTGAATTGGCTGAAATCTTTGGCTTCTATAAACTATAAAAACTTAAGATTTTCAGATATATTCACTCAGTGGGTGATTTTGTGAAGCATTACGGCGTTATTGTGATGTAATAAGGTATCATATTAAAAAAATTAAGAAGTCTCTCCACGCCCTTTCATATGATATATTATCAATGTGGTTTCTTGAAAGAAAAAAAAATTTTCAAGATCAACTTTGACCTTGGGCTCTAACCATGAAGGTCAAGGTCAAATGGTCATTTGATGAAAATCAAAGATTAAATCAGTTTGATTTGAAAGTTACATCAAATAAATAATACTCAACACAACACTAAGCAAACAGGCAACTCATAAGTCAAAGAAAATTTAAGAAAAAATACTTAATTCTACCGCCTGTGACAGAGCTGCACTTGGTGAGATTCAGCAAATGAGGTGAGGGGATCAATGCATTAGCTCACGTACAAATCTGTCAGGTGCACAAAGAAGGACTTCAATTATTTCACAAACAATGTGCATTTTTCAGAACATTTGAAAGGTTAGTGGTAACATCTGTGTCATGAACACTTATCAAAGCAGTAGTACTGGGTGTATTGACGCTAATCATAAATGCTTATGAATCACTGTCTGTAAGACAGAAACAAAGAATGGAGAACCATCATCATCATCATGGACGCACATCTCCCACCCCCTTGCATTTAAGTCACCAAAGCCACAACAGACAAGCAACTAAAAAAGAAAATGCCTTAACCTCTGTTTATTGGGTGAATAAACAAATGAGTGAATAAACACCATATAATGTTATTTCATGGTGGATTTTGTAGAATTATGCCTCCATAGTTCAATTCAATTTTACTTATACAGCACCAAATCACAACAACAGTCACCTTAAGGTGCTTTATATTGTAAGGTAGATCCAACAATCACATGAGCAAGCACTTTGGGAAGGAAAAACTCACTTTTAACAGGAAGAAACCTCTGCCATAACAAGGCTCTATGGTGTTTTCTTCACTTCTGACTCTTGCTTAATTAGTAAGAGTGGATTAAAAGACTTATAATAAGCTGTTTTCCACGTCCTCCTTTCACACATCAGCACAGTCCAGAGCACATGACAGAAAAAATCGCAGTGTCTGCCCAGCTTTAGGTGTACTGTCGTCCGAGACTTGGACCGCAGTGTTGGCGTTTGTTTCCCTGTTGGCCATGCTTCTTGTTGTGGTCATCTGTTGTCTTCTGGTATTTTCTCCGCAAGCGACCTTTCCTCGACTAATGAGATGAGCGGTAATCTGAATTGTCATACTCGAATTGTCATAAGTGTGCTGTCAGCTCATTGGTCACAACACAGGAGAGGGGCTGGGAATTATGTTTTCAAACAAAGCGTTAATTCCATAAACATTTATAGACTACTTTTGATTCTCACTGTATTACGGGACAAAGTGCGTCCCTTATTAGCTCAATACCGGACGTGTACTTTTGTTTCTAAATACTGGACGGTTGGCAACCCTAGTTGTGACAATCAGTTTCTGAGTGTTCCCTCAGTCAAGCTATGAATAATGGGGTTTTTCCCCTCTCTTCCTATTCATGTCTATAAACTGGCAATAAAGGATTTCAAACCGGTCCAGTGATTACCTGAGTTTTATTCTTCTGGAACTTAATGAGCAGTTGAACTGGTATACCTAATGAAGTGGCAGGTGAGTATATGGACTTGAGTTCTGATTCAAAGCTGTTAAGTGAGTCACAGCATTAAAAAGAGAGGCGTACTAACTGACAGTAATATACCTCAAAGTGGAACATCATGTGGCCTTTAAAGTATCCTGAATACAAATGGGAGGATTATGTCCCAGCCCTGCCCACAAAGAACCAATTACCAGGTGAAACAGGAAACACATTAACCAGTCATGCTGTTTCACTGATGCATGCAGAATATAGTTTCATGGCAGTTTGTGGTGTCTACACGCTATAATAAAAAAGTTTACTGTTTCCTTTTCTTTGATTTACTCAGTCAATATTGTGAATTAGCATGGTATGTGTTCAATGCTCTCATGAGATTTACTGAACAAACACCACTCTGGATTGAGCCATTAAGAGATGTGATGTTTTGTAAAAATGTAACTTTCTGGGGAATTAAAAGGATCTTATTGTATTTTTTTACCAAAATTAGCAAACAAGATAAATAGCTCCTGATTAGTAAACTTACATCAAGAAGGATTTTGCTCTAAATACTCAGACATACTTAGGGGCTGACGAACTAAATAGATGTATAGATATGTAAACATGTGCTTCTTTCATATAGGCCCCATGAGAACATCTCCGACAGCACCAAAGAATGTCCCCACCCCACAGAGGCAGATAGCATCAATCCGCAGGAACCCTCTTGTGACACGTAATGGAGGAATCACTGCGCTCATAGAGCTCAACCAGCAGGTACACGTCAATAGTTTCAACTTTGGACATAGAAATTTTGTGCTGCCACCTTTTTGTGCAGCACAAAAAGGTGGCAGTGGAACCAGTCTTGGAGCTGGTTCCTTGTTTCTGTACCAGGACTGTGTCGGTGGGAAAAATGTAAGAGTGTTACAACAATTTAACTTTGGAATGTTTTTCTGACTCACACAAGTCAGGCTGAAAACACTGAAAAGGTCTGATGTGACCAGCTCAAGAAATCTTCACATCCTGTTAGTTGACTGTGGACATTAGTACACAAAATTTATATGTAGCTTTTTTCCTTAAAACGCTGCAGCTTTGTGAGCATGTTATGATATCATTTCTTCTCTTTTGTGTCTTCCGTTTCTTTGTTTTTATTGTTGAACAACATTGTTGTTTCAGCTGCCTCCCTCATCGTTTTTTTTCCACGGTTGTTTCTGGTCATAGTTGCTCGATTTGAAGGTGACCGTAGACGAGCTGGAGAAGGAGAGGGACTTCTACTTTGGGAAGCTGAGAGACATTGAACTCATCTGGCAGGAGAACGAAAACAACCCAGTTTTGAGCAAAAGTAAAGTCATGGACATCCTGTATGCTACAGAGGTAAATACAGGCCAAAGTGTTTACTTACATTCAGCAATTACAGCACAGACCAGGAATTTGGGGGGGGTGGACTGGTCTCAGGCTTTCATAAAATATCTTGAGATATTACAAGAAATCAGACGATATGTTTATTGGTTGTTAGAACATTTATTTCCCATAGTATTCAGATTTATTCCTTATCCCCTGACTTTACCGAAGGCATCACATATTTATGTCATCTGCAGCCTGGTGAACATTTGAATAGCCAAATGTTCACCAGCCTGCGTTCAGAGTTACATGCTCCACGCTCCTTGCAGTCATGCACATGTTTTCAGGTAATGAGCCAATTATAATTCCTTGAATTCCTGATTATGGAATTTTAAACATTTTAGGCTGATCGTAGCCATGAGCAAAGTCCAGTTTGTTTACCTTGTTTGATCACTGTGACACGGTTCTTTTGGATTCAGGCATGTGGTACGATGCTAACAGTGGCTGAGCATAGACCTTTGACACATCTGAAACTACAGCTGCTTCTATGACATAATAATAGTAAGACACAAGAGCAAAAGAGAGGACAGCTTGTCACTGCTTCCAAAAATGGCTCTAATTAAACCACAAGATGCATAAAATCACAGACCTTCTGTGTTCTCTGTGAGTGCTTTTCAAGCACTCCCCAAAGTTAGCAAGTGTGAGGCAGGAGGGGTGAGGTGCTGGGACAAACTCAAGAGTACTCTGGTACTCTTTGTTAGGTGCATTATGAGTGGAGACCAGCGAGGGAGTGGAGGTGGGTGATGGTTGTCCTTTCCATGGTACAAGACCCATGTCAGAAAGAGTCAAAAATGAATTATACATTTATTTAAAGTGTGTTTGTAATATTACGAGGAAAATCCCATATTCCAGCTGTTACTGAGAACCTGCCGTACGTATCTCATGATTATTCTTCGATATGGCTGCGTTTTACTCCTTTCTGTAATCCATCACAGGATTTTGCAGCCTTTACCTAAATCTGGTTAGATTACCACAAAAGTAGAAATCAGCCTGTCAGTAAAGCAATAAAGCACCTCAGTGAGGTACAGAGACATCTGAGTGAACACTGATCTTATCTTTTCCAGGAGGGATTTGCACCACCAGAAGATGATGAAATTGATGAAGGAGCACGAGGAGTACAGGAGGAGTGAAATAAAGCTATGAGTTTCAAGAAAAGTAACAGACCTCATCACTGTGTGCTGTCTGCTGCCGTGTTTTTACAGAGATATAGACTTTATTTAATCCCACACTGGAGAAATTTCCTTGTTACAGCAGCACAAGGGACAGGAAGAAAAGGTAAATAAGATACATAATAGAAAAAAACAAAAATAGAAAAAAAAATAGCCAAAATACTGTACTATGCACACATGGTTACTATATACAGTAAAATACACCTAGATTTTACTTTTTTATATGTGCATAAAGCGCAGTGGGAATGATAACAATGTACATGCATTTTTAAACAGTACTTCTCCTGTCTGGGTGTGGTACAGCCTGACTGCTGTTGGGATGAAGGACCTGTGCAGGATCAGTCCTACACCGTGGCTGTTAAGTATACTACTCAGAGACCACATAGTTTCTTGTATTTCCTGTTTTTTATTCATTAGGAGCAGCGTTTTCTATTTACATCATTTTTGCTTATGCAAATCAGCAGCATACTGATCACATCACACACACAACAGTCAGGCCCAGCACATGTTTGCTAAATAGGGATGAGTATCGTTTAGGTTTTATCCAATACCAGTACCAAACCGGTACTTTTGAAACGGTGCCGGTGCTTAAACGGCATGTAAACTACTTTCCTTTTACATTTTTAGTGCAATAATTTTTTAAGAAAATTCATCAAAACATACAATTTTCAAATGTAGACTCCTCATCTTAAGAGTAACATAGCTGTCCTCTGCGTAAGGACTTGTCATCGTTCAGCCTTCCAGAAAATGGAATTACAGAGGCTTTGGTTATGAAATGTAGTAGTTTTTTCTTCAGTTCCATTATTGTGAAAGATAAAAGTGTTATTTCAGTGTTGAGTATCTGTGCAGGTGCCAATTTTCCTGAAGCACTTGGTAATTTTGTGTGTTTATTTTCTGTGCTTTGCAGGCTGAGTTAAAGTCTCCTGCAGCAACCCTGAGTCTCATTGCAGATATTCTGGCTCGTATTGCAAACACAGACAGAGGATTAGCTCTCTTCTTATTTGAGAAGAATCTCGTCGCAGCCCACAGTGAGAGGTGAGATGTTGTGATTAAATTCGCAGCGTCGTTTTGTCTTTCTTGATAGTAATGAATAAATTACATTTTCCTAACTTAGCTGGAAGATTTTAGTACAGAGTTAAATTTGCATAGCAAATCCTGCTTATTCTGCACCGAGAGCAGAACATGAGGGTGCTGCTGGTTTGTGAATAGCTGGGGTTATATTATACTACATTATATTCTGTTGCCTGACAATGACTAGTCTGCGCTTTAGTTTCCTTCAGTCTGTCCAGAAACATATTCTATTGTTGTGAATGACCAAGAATGTATTTACCAACCACCTATGGCTTCACTTCTGTATGTATGCTGGCTCATTAAAAATGTGAGTGTATGAAAGTGCTTTGGAGACCCCAAATAATTTTTGTTGCTCAAGGAATTGATGTAGATGTAGCCTTGGTTCTGAAAAGTTAACCCAGTGCTGAGGTGCCAGTTTCAAGAGTAAGTCAGATGTGTACACTGCTGAGTTGTTCCATTGCCTCAGCAAACACTTTAAACAACGACTTTATTCGTTTTATTAGTTGCTAGTTTCAGGTCTTATTAAAAACCTCCAGTGTAGGCATTTAAAGCCACAAATTGAGATTGCTATAATTACAATCTAAAAATCTCATGCTGTGGATCTATAATAAACATCTTTGTCTTTTTTCACCCTTGTCTGCAGAACCTTTGCTGCTCATATCATCGTACAGTTCACCCAGAGGCTGCTCGACAAGGAATTGCCATCATTGTGTGAATCTGATATGCCCCATTCATTATGTGGAGCCTTTATTTTAGTTTGTCGGCAGATGTACAACACCTGCGAGGGTCTGCAGGTTCTACGACCCTACGGCCTGCACAAAGCTTTAGCTGCTGTGTGGAAAAAGGTACATGTACCTCATTTTTGTTATTTGCAGAGACTTTATTATCTGACATGGAGCTGTTATAGAGTTTCAAAGATTCAGGATTCAAGATTCTAAGTGTTTATTGTCATGTGTCCAAAGAAAAAAAAGCATTTCTCTGTGCAATTATATTCTTTCTTTGCTGTCCACCCACAGATGCCAATTAATATATACAATAGAAATAGAACAGATAAAATACAAATAGCACAAATAAATAAATGAATACTCTTATCACTCTGTGCAAGCGTTTGCGGTCCATAGCAGTAGTGCTGCCGTACCATGTAGTGATGCAGCTGGTCAGTGTGCTCTCCACAATGCAGCTGTAGAAGCTGCTGAGGATCTTGGCCGACATACCAAATTTCCTCAGCCTCCTCAGGAAATACAGCCACTGCTGAGCCTTCTTGACCAGCTGTGTGGTGTTCAGTGTCCAGGTGAGGTCCTCAGAGATGTAGACGCCCAGGTATCTAAAACTGCTCACCCTCTCCACTTCAAGGCCCCGGATAAATAGCGGCTGGTGAGGCCTCCTCTTGTTCCTCGTGTCCACTATCATCTCCTTTGTCTTGTCAGTGTTGAAGGTGAGGTTGTTGTCCTCACACCATGACACCAGACTGGCCACCTCTCTCCTGTTAGCCGCTTCATCCCCTCCAGTGATGCGACCGATCACTGCAGTGTCGTCCACAAACACAGGACACAGTCGTGGGTGTACAGAGTCTAGAGGATGTCTAGAGGATGGAACTGAGGACGCAACCTTGTGGAACTCCTGCGTTTGTAATAATGCTGGCTGAAGTCCTGTTGCCGATCCTGACAGATTGGGCCCTGCCAAGTCCAGTAGTTAGTCACATAGGGTGGGGTGTAGGCCGAGTGTTGCCAGCTTGTGAGTGGGTTTGTGTGGGATGACTGTATTGAAGGAGGAGGTGTAATCACCAAAAAGTACCCTGATGTATGAGTCTTTGTTTTCCAGATGGGAGAGGGAATTGTGAAGGGCAGCAGCGATGACGTCTGACGTGGACCTATTGGGCCGGCAGGCATACTGCAGGGGATCCAGAGTGTCTGTGATGTTGCTCTGGATGTAGGCCAGCACCACTCTCTCAAAGCACTTTGCAATGATTGGAGTGAGTACAACTGGTCTATAGTTATTCAGGCAGGTGGCTGGGCTTGTCTTGGGGAGAGGGATGATGGTTGTGGTCTTGAAGCATGTGAGGACAGTGTTCTGGCTGAGGGAGAGGTTGAAGATGGAAGTAAGAACCTCCGCCAGCTCATTGGCACATGCTTTAAGGGCCCGTCCCAGGATGTTGTCTGGTCCTGCTGCCTTACGGGGGTCGATCCTCCTCGGAATTTTTCTGAACCTGGTCCATTGAGACCACTGACAAGGGTGGGGGTTGGGGTTGGGTGGTCTGGGGATTTTCTGGCAGGTCCTGGTGATCTGGGGGGTCTAGGGCAGGGGTGTCAAACTCAAATACACAGTGGGCCAAAATTCAAAACTAGAACAAAGTCACGGGCTAAGAATGAATCTTTTCTTATGGACTCAAACACGTTTTGCTGAAAAACTGAATATGGAACAAGCAAAGCTTAATACTAAACAATATATATATCTTAACTGTATAATACCAGTAGGCCAGCTCTAATAGTAATTTGGTATGGCTAGTTTGACACCTATGGTCTAGAGGGTCTGGGAGGTCTTGAAGCGGGTGTAGAATGCATTGAGATCATCCAGCAGACCACCTACAGAGCTGATGGTGCTGGTGGTGGCCCCATACTCTGTGATGTGCTGCAGGCCTTGCTACATCAGGCCTTGCCATCCAGCTTCTCTCTGTACTGCCTCTTAGCTGCTGTGATGGCTATCCTCAGTCCATACTTCGCAGCTTTGTACTCCGTCTCATTTCCTGATCTAAATGCGAGAGACCGAGTACGCAGCATGTGTCATACCTGACTGTTGATCCAGATCTATATATTATTATAGAATAATATATGTAAGTTTACAGTAGTGGATGCTTATATTATGGGCAACCAATCAGAAGAATGTAGGATTAAAAGGAGGATGAATAGCTCTGTAGAGCTGTAGGGGTGCACCAAGGCCCAGTATAAGACAAATGAGGATTAATTTGAACTTTGAATCATGTGAAACTGTTCTGCCCAAACACAAACCCATGTGTGTTTGGAAATAAACCAAACTCTACACCAGCTATTCTTTAATAAATCTGGCTTTGGTAAAGGGAACAGTTTATAAACACAGTGCAGTGAGGTTTTTTTTGGATCACAAATAATACAGCAGTGCTTCACTGTATGAAAAGTGCACTCATGAATCTCACATCCTGCTGTTTTGCTGACTTGAAACAGTTTAAAGAAATCCATTTTATTTCATCAAACATGTTTGTTTGTTTTTTTTACCTTTTTATTTGACTGGGTGTTCCATAAAGGCCAAATCTAACCGCTAACCAGAAGATCGGTGGTTCGATCCCAGGCTGCTCTAGTCTGCATGCCAAATTAAGGGCAAGATACTAACCTCCTATGCATTGATCGGAGTGTGAATGTGTATGGATGTTAGCACCTAAACTTAGAAGTGTGTGTAGGGCTCGCAAAATCGCTAGCCCGACGTCCCGGGGCTAGCGATTTTTCCAGTCGGGCTACCAAAATCTATCTCTGCCCTGCCCGTCAGGCTATTGTAGGAAGGAAAAATATATGTCTATGCTTTTGCATTCTTTTGGAAATGTAGCTGGGTAATTATGTCATTGGCATCGGTGAGCCACTGTCAATATGTGACATATTGAAATCGCGTTTGAATTTGCGCTTTCACTTTGCAATTGCACAAACTGTGTATAGAGAGCGACAGCACTGATTGGTGAGTGACGATAATTTGTGCACCAATTCCTCTGACATCGTCTTATCAATCGTAAGCTTAAACATGTGAGAGGTTGATCGCGCAGAGAATCGCTGACCGTTATGTGTGTGTGTGTAAAAGCAGCAGGATATATATTTCAGTTCTGCTGAGCCAAATAAGACAGGTCAGGGTGAAGAAGTGACAGCCAAAGAAAAGCTTACCACAAAACGGAAAAGTTATGACAAATCAGACTATAAGGCAAAAAGAAAGTGCAGCTTTATGGTTTCATGGACAAAAGAATTTCTGTGGCTGCGATATTACGAGCTAAATAACCAGGGCTGCACATAAGTGGTCCGCAGGTGCGCATTCGCTGTCAACATAAAAAACGCGCACAAGATAAGAAGTTGCAACGCGTGTTTGCGTACATAAGATTTTCTGGAGGAGGACAGACATTTGTTTAGAACTCTTAAAGATGTCGAAGAAGCTCCTTTAAGCAATTACTTTGGTGTTCCTCCACCTCCAAAGAAATGTCAGAAGGAGTCCGAACCACAAAAGAAGCGCGTATTCTCGGAAAAGTGGTTGCAGGAGGTGAGCTGGCTTCAAACAAATGATTTGGTGCAGATGTGCCGTGAAAATCCCACTCTAGCGGACAAAAACAGTGCCTTTTATATGGACGCAAACGCATGTTGCAACTTCTTATCTGGTGCGCGTCTTTTATTTTGACAGCGAATGCGCACATGCGGACCACTTATGTGCACCCGTGTAAATAACATAATGTTCTGCCGGGTGTGTTGTTAGTTTTCCCCCGATTTCTGAGTCGACAAGCGCCTTTGTTACTGGGACCAGTCATTTTAAGAAAGGCCCCCATTAGAAGCCATGAGAAATGCAAGAAATGCATTATTGCTCAGTCTGTGATATCTTTCCCAGAACAAACACCGATTGCAAATAACATACTAAAAATAAACCTGAAAAATCTGTTTAGAACAGCGTACTATGTTGCAAAGAGTGAACTACTATGCATGTGACTAGATGAATGCATGTGATTGGTATAAATGCAAATGCAGAGGACTGTGGCTGGACTGATGATGTGGACTAAGTGTGACTGACTTGAAATTCAGAAGACGGTAACTATTTTAGGATTAGTCACTTCTAATGCCTAATCCACCCAAACAGTGAAAAAAAGGATGGATGTGTGTGTGTTTGTTTGCTTGTTTTTGCAGAAGCAGAAGGATGACAGAGACCAGAGGAGAGACTGTATGTTTACATGAGTGTAGGTAGACTAGCTGCTACTTTTCTGTTTTACTGATTTTGTGTGAAAGAAACTGTTTTTACTGGCTGCTTGTTGGTTATAGTAACACTCTGTATTGTTGGAAAATGTCAAATGTTAGAAGTTGGCAGAAAACATAGCGGCCTTGAAGAGTGTGTAGAGAAGGCCAGCCCACATCAGCAGCAGTTAAGCTATGTTCTGATTAACGGCCTTCACCCACCCACTGCTGACTTCATTAGGAAACAAAATTTTAATCAAAACACAGACGGGTCCGTTGAATGCATGAATTGGGCCCGACGTGTGCAGGAAGTTATTACAAATTTCAAAAAAAAGAAAAAGAAAAAAAAAAGTCACAAAGCTCTGACCATAGATTTGATTGAGGTGGATAAATGCTAAAAGTAGTGAGGTTGCACCTCCACATGACGACAGGGTGGATGCATCTATGTGTGTTTCTCTGTTTTTAAAGGAGTGGAAAGATGACAGCAACATCCCAGGTTGTGTGCTGATTTAACCTTTTAAATGCCACTTTCTGTGTCTGTGAGTTTACCAGCGGAGTGTTATTTATGACCTAGTATTGCCAAATGCAGAGGTCACTGTGAGAAAGTGTGCATACACCTGCGTGGCGCTAACATTTACATTCTCTTTTCTACAGCAGAGGGTTAATCATGTGATCTGATTCTGTCATTTATAGGACATACAACAGGTTAATTTTTTTCCCACAGGATAACTGTGATTACAGGTTATATTTTGGTTATGCAATTACCGTTGAGAATTCGTCATGAAAAACTCATGGAAAACACAGAAACCATTGTTTCATGTTACATTGTTTCATGTTAAACCTGGAATCCCTCCTTTTGACGCATGGACGCTCCCATGAGTCAACTCATCAGAACTAGGCACCTTTCTTAAAGAAAAAGGTTAGTTAGATCATTACCAATGCAACGTCAGGGCGTCTCCTCCGGAGTAGCTCTGTAACCCTGCAATAAAAGATGTCAGTGTGTTGAGAAAATGTTGGAGAAAATGTGAATACAATGTGAAACACACTGTGTTTGAAACCAGTATTACTTCTTTTACAGCAGAGCGTTAACTTCATGATCTTTTTGCAGCACTTCTGGAATCTGTTGATCCAGGAAAAACCTCCAGGGTGCTTCGTATGTTTTGCTAATGTTTGTTTCTCTCTAAGAGTGCTTGTGAAGGATTCAGCACAGACAGACAAGTGATGTTAGAGTAGAAGTGCAGTGATTGTGTGACATTTGTAGTGTTTGGCTCATTATCTGATTACTGTTGAGCTCACAGTGATGAAAAGTGTGAGTGACATTGCTTAAGGAAAGTCACTGGTTACAGTAATGTTGAATAAACACATGGGATGATCCATGTCTGGGGCGAATTATGGCAATAATTGTGGTTTAATGGTTTAAGAAAACCTGCACAGGATACTTGTCTTTGATGCTGAATACTTCATTACTCTTATGATCTACAATTGTTTGCAAGTTTGAAGTTTGATTTACCTTCCAGATCTTGTTTTCCAGGCAATGATGGTGTGTATGCAGGCTCCTGGCGGAGCCAGGTGTTAAGCAAACTTAATATGCAAAACACACTGACATCTTTTATTGCAGGGTTACAGAGCTACTCCGGAGGAGACGCCCTGACGTTGCATTGGTAATGATCTAACTAACCTTTTTCTTTAAGAAAGGTGCCTAGTTCTGATGAGTTGACTCATGGGAGCGTCCATGCGTCAAGAGGAGGGATTCCAGGTTTAACATGAAACAATGTAACATGAAACAATGGTTTCTGTGTTTTCCATGAGTTTTTCATGACGATTTTCTCCATGGCTTCTTACTGTGACTTGTAGGATTAACATGTTATGTTATTAAAGGTATTAACCCTCTACAGGTGGTACACCCATGTTCAGATGAGGGTTTGAAAACCTATAAGTGAAGTTGACTAAACTGAAAGGAAAAATGTGGATTGATGTTGGTTGATATGTTTTCCAAATGGTTAGAAGTTTTTCCTTCTAGTAGGGCGATACAGGTGCAGTGGCCAGAGTATTGCTGGAAGAAATCATCCCAAGGGTGGAATCTCCTGATTGAGACTGGGTGCTGATCAGAAGTCTTCAGAGACCCAGCGAGAAGCAGGGACCATTCATAGCAGAGCTGACAGCCCAGGCAGTGGTTGAGGTCAAAGGTCGTGCGGTTTGGGGCCCTACTAGTCATCATGAGAAGATTCCAGAACACTAATATAACACTAACATCCCTAATAACACTGGGGATGAGGGTCTTTTACAGAAACCATTAATAAATTGGGAAACATGGGTTGATGGATTTAATGATAAATTGGGAAAAATATATCATACACTGAAAGACGTCCTTATCTAAACAACGGGTTCTTATGAAAGAGCAGCTTGATGTAACTAAGGTTCAAGTTTTCTTTTGCAGATGAACAACAGAGGCTGTTTCATTTCTGTATATGATCTCATATTGTGTTTTCTTTTATGGTATAACTGCCATCCTTCAAACAAAGGGTGGAGACTCAGATGGAGCGAAGATGACCATAAAGTGTGAATTTGGTTTTTCTTCCCTTCTGACTATAGGGAGGATGCACATTATGGAATTTCTTTGAGTATGTAATTGTGCTGATGTTATGTTCATAGTGAGAAAAGAAATCTCCATGTTTTTATGTGATTCTTAATTGTGGCATCACAAATGGTGGAGTGTGGTGGCAGATTTCTTTTCTCATGCATTAATCACATATTTAATTATATCACATTAGTTATAGTAATATCACTTTCTCACTTTACCATAGTAAGAGCACTCCTGCCACTCCTTTACATGCATGTGGAAAGTTAACACAGTGAGGCCATTGTAATGGGAGACATTAAACAGATAGTGAGACTCCTTCTGCTTATCAGGGATGTAAATCCTTAGGTGAAGGCTAAGCAGAAAACAAGGTCATAATTCTCTCTGCGCGGGAGAAGGTATAGCCCCCCCGCGAGAGGGGCCAACATGTAAGAGTTTGGGGAATGTTCTTTGTCTGTGTGTCTGTATATAAGATGTAAGGGCGGTGGCCACAAGGCAGAGATGGTCCTGGTGTTTCACTGGGATGCTATCTCCACATTGCAATGTGTTTATTAAACCCACTTCAAATCAAGCTCACTGGGTGTGTTGCAGGTTATTGTTAAAATTTCCATAACACCCCCCAGAAATCCCATCTCCATTGTGACTGTGTCAGCTCCCAAAAAGTCAACACCCCCGAGTCATTCTAACTACCAGAAACCTCGAAGCACAGGCCGAGGGGGCGGTGTGGCAGCAATTTTTCACACCAGTCTATTAATTAACGAAAGACCAAGACAGACTTTTAATTCATTTGAAAGCCTGATGCTTAGCCTCGTCCACCCCAGCTGTGAAACTCAGAAACCAGTCTTACTTGTTATCATCTATCGTCCACCTGGGCCTTACACAGAGTTTCTCTCTGACTTTTTATCTGATTTAGTTCTCAGCTCAGATAAAATAATTATTGTGGGTGATTTTAACATCCATGTAGATGCTAAAAATGACAGCCTCAACATGGCATTTAATCTGTTATTAGACTCAATTGGTTTCTCTCAAAATGTAAAAGAACCCACCCACCACTTTAATCACACTCTAGATCTTGTTTTAACATATGGCATAGAAACTGAACATTTAACAGTGTTTCCTGAAAACCCTCTGCTGTCTGATCATTTCCTGATAACATTTACATTTACAATAATTGATTACACAGCGGTGGAGAGTAGACTTTATCACAGTAGATGTCTTTCTGAAAGCGCTGTAACTAAATTTAAGAATATAATCCACCCACTGTTATCATCTTCAATGCCCTGTACCAACACAGAGCAGAGCAGCTATCTGAACGCTACCCCAACAGAGGTTGATTATCTTGTTAATAATTTCACCTCCTCACTACGTACGACTCTGGATACTGTAGCTCCAGTGAAAACTAAGGTCTCTAATCAGAAGTACCTGACACTCTCAAACACGTGGCCTAAAGCAGATGACTCGTAATCTGGAGAGGAAATGGCGTGTCACAAATTTAGAGGATCATCATTTAGCCTGGAGAAATAGTTTGCTGCTTTATAAGAAAGCCCTCCGCAAAGCCAGAACATCCTACTATTCGTCACTGATTGAAGAAAATAAGAACAACCCCAGGTTTCTCTTCACCTCTGTAGCCAGGCTGACAAACAGTCAGAGCTCTTGTGAGCCAACAATCCCTTTAACGTTAACTAGTAACGACTTCATGAACTTCTTCACAAATAACATTTTTATCATTAGAGAAAAAATTACCAGTAATCATCCCACAGATGTAATATTATCTACAGCTACTCTTAGTACCATTGATGTTAAGTTAGACTCTTTTTCTCTAATTGATCTTTCTGAGTTAACTTCAATAATTACTTCCTCCAAACCATCAACGTGTCTTTTAGACCCCATTCCTACAAAACTGCTCAAAGAAGGCGTTTTCAACTCGTCATATCTTCTAGATGTATTTTTCTTTAGAGACCTGAAAACCGCCTTGATTTTTTTTTTAATTTTTTATTAAAGCCTGCTGATTGTTACAGTGAAAGAATGATGTCGACAGCCCGTGTACTTTTGGAGTTACAGAACATTTTGCAACACGAAGAAACAGCAGTTTTCACCTCTCAGTTGTGGTAAACGCTTGAAATATATTATGGAGAACGCACTTTGGGAGTCAGAGACCCGGGTTGAAATCTAGCCAGTGGCAGTATCTAATATTTTTCCCTAATTCACTTTATAATTACAAATTCTCAACACTTGAACATTCCCACGTGTGTTCTGATCAAAACAGTGCAAGAATGAGCTCTTTAGCGTTTGATTTTCAACTTATCCACATTTCTTTGCGGACACTCCTGCATGTCACAAATACATTGCACAAAGCGCATCTGTGGCTGTGTACCATTCGTGGTGCGTTGGCTCCCTCTACTGGTACGCGCCTCATTCAAATGTCGCCACATTTAAAAATGCAGGGTGTGTTTGGGTTTTTTTTTTTTTTTTTTTTTTTTTTAAATCAAATCCTACAAAACAGGACCATTGTGACACAAAACCTCTCACACACTAACACAAACTCTTTATACAGATACAGAGCTTTACATGTATAAATAAGGCAGACAAAAATGCATAAAACACAAGCTATCAACAGACTGTTGGTGGACACCATGTCACTTTATTTTGTTTTTATCTTGTTTCTTTTTTTGTAGCCTCATTAAACAAAATGTTTATAAAAAATTACCACTTTTATTATGAATTATTATGAAATTAATAATTCATTATTAATTATTTATTATGAAAACACCTGCCACCCTCAAGTGGAGGTGGCAGAGAGGAGGCACTTGGAGTTTCGGTCGAGAAAGTGTCCGTGTGACTGAGTCCTGTCCCAGCTCTGCTTCAAGGTCTGTCGGTCCAGCTTGTTGAGGGCCTGAGAGCAAAGACGGATATCCTGGACCAGCTCTGACAAACTGTCCAGGTCTTGACTCTCCCAGGGGCCAGAGACCTGACAACCTGCAGGTTAAGCAACAAAGAAACATTTTATTTCATATCCATAATTTCCATTTTCCCCCCTATAAATATTTGACAACTAAATGTAGCCAATTAGCTAGCATCCAGCAATGTTTTCTGCCCCATAAAATGGAAAATTAATTCACAACTAATCTTTTTTTTTTTTTTTTTAAAATCTTTAAACCACACTTCTATATTGTAATCTCTGTGTGTGTACTCACCATGTAACACCTCTGTGCATACATACTAAATGTTCAAACTTAGAAATGTGTCAAAAGGAAACAGACTGATAGCAAGAAACAAACTGTTGCCAAGTACAACTTTGCACAGGTGATAAAAAACATCAAAGAAATCCAAATTGTGAATTAGTGTGAAACTCCATGTCCATGGAGTATCTCCAAGTTCACACATATGCATACCTTCGAGGTTTAGAAGTGTCAGTGGTCGACGGGCCTCTCTGACAGACGCCAGGATGTTGTGAAGTCCCGCTGATGTAACAGACAGATTTCCTGACAGATTCAGACTCACCAGTGTGGGACACGACGAGAGGCACCTGTGAAATTATAATAAAAAGTCCAACAGGCCAGTAAAGAGTGACAATTTAAACAAAGGCAAAGCCCTAATAACATGAGTAATAACTGAGCCGTAGAAATGACGCCCTCACACACAAACCTCGCCAAGGTAGCTACGCTGCTGTCTGTCAGCCCATTTGCAGCCAGGCTGAGGTGGGTCAGAGAACACTCGTCCTGCAAAAAAACAAAAGTCTTAACCTGATTGCACAGTTATATCTTTCGACAATAAATGACATTGCATGATTTTTGCATGCACACCTGTGACAGGACTTTGGCGAGGTGTTCCAGTGCCGGGTAATCAGCAGGCCCTCTGCAGACAGCTGACAGGTCCACGTGTGTGAGGCAGTGGAGGGGCAGAGTCTTTAACAACAGCTCAAAGCCGGTGGAGCCCAGGGGATTGTGGGACAGGCACACTGCTTTCAAATGGCCTGTGCCTGAACGTTCAGAAGATTAGAGTTAGTTGCAGTTTTGCTTATGGGTGGGAGTTCAGTGAAGCTTAAGGCTTCAGTCAGCTGCTTGTTAGAGAGTCACCTGTGAGCGCGCTGGCTAGCAGCAGTCGATGCTGCTGAAGGAAACGAGCAGTGAGGCCGCAGGCCTGCAGAGACAGCTTGGCTAGCACAGGGCAGCAGGACAGCAGACAGGACAGAGACTCAGACACGCCGTCCCCCAGTGGGTTCATACTGAGGTCCAGCTCCTCCAGGCACTGAGTGGAAACGAGCAGAAAAAGCAAATGATCACGAGGGCCAATTCTCTCTGACAGATATCATTGATACGAATCACGTTAGCTTGTTATTAAGATCTAAGGTAGTTATTAAGACCAGAGGTAGTTAAATACAGGTTAGATGGTAAACCTGGAGCTGCCAGTATTGGCTAGCTGAGGCCCTTACCGGGAATGCAGATGCACTCTGTCCCTTTAAAGCATTTACAGCCTTCTCCAGGCCGTCCCCTGTAATGCAGTTGGCAGAAATGTCCAGCAGCTGCAGACGAGGCATGGTGAGCGTTGTGGCAATCAGCTCAGGGAGAAGGTCGTCAGACATACGGTTTCCAGAAATTCGCAGCTCGGTGAGGCTGGCCTGAAGTTTTAGGGCACGGAGGAGCGGGCTGAGGGAAGAGGCGGCCAAACCGAGTCCGCACACTGACACGGAGAAACCCCGGTCCTGAACCTCACATAGCCGGGAGACACGCTTGTTCTCATCTACAGGTAGAAAGAGACGGTACTTCATAACAGAATACAAAAATGCACATGTGTGCGTTTTATAATGCATTTCCTCTGTGTTGCTCACCCACTGACAGACTTTGACAGGCCCTCTTGTATCGCTCAGGGAGAGGAGGGAGATCCCACGAGCAAACTTCAGCCAGAACCTGCAACACAAACCCATCAGTTATCCTGCACTGGTGCGGGAAAGTGAAGCCAAGGATTCAATCCCAAAAACTGTGATTCCTTCAGTGTCTCCTGGAAGCTGGCTCCTAAAGCAAGTCAGCATCCAGTCTGGTAATAGAAATGGTTCTAATCTTTACAGTTTCTCAGATTGTAGTTTCTCAGGCAGCTTGTTAACATAGTCAGCCCTTCACCTTCTTACCAGAATCATACAGTCTAAAACCTGCATGCCTCATCTGGGTAAGAAAAACAAAGTCATTGTGGAAGGACCTAGAACCTCCATTCCTTCTATCAGTGATTTCAAAAAGACCTCCGTGTCTACGAGAAAGTCTATTTTATGAATTTGGGTCATACTGTGCCTAAGAAAAGGAGTATGCTCACTGGCTGACATGCAAGCTGTTTCACAGTCATAGCCGTCCTCTTGTCACTGTGTTTTGTTTTGTTTTTTTAAATCCAAGATAGCAACTGTGACAACATTTGTCTTAAAGACTCGTGATCAGACTTCATAAACCAATCACGGTAGTCTTCAGCATCTTTTAAATTGTCTGTGGTCCAAGTATGGTCACTTCTGGCTCTCCTCGGTGTCACCTCACCTCTTCATTTGTGTGCAGGACGGCCAGTAGCTGGTCCTGCGGGGAGAGCAGAGCGCCTTCTTTCTGCAGAGAGAGACGAGGCAGGAGGCCACATTTCTGGTAGTAACGCTGAGCTGCCTGCTCACACAGCCACGACACAGAGCAGGAGTTGGCCTCACTGGGATGCAGAGCAATGGGAGGTGATTAAACAGAAATTAAAAACAACAACAACAACAACAACAACAACAAAATACTATACCAATCAGATTGGGATTTATTTTTATGTACTGCTCAAACTTAAAACTTTTCACCGACCTTTGTGGAACTGGGATCAGGAAGACGTCTTCCTGAACCCGGACCCTCATTCTGATTGGTGGAGGAAGTGACGTGGGCATAGGAGCAGCCAAAGTTTGAGTTGGAGGCTAGAGTAAACAAAATAAAACATTCAAGCACTGTTAAAACATCTGTATTTAATGTCGTCAACTCTCAGTAGAAAGACAAAGCAGAGTCTGTGGAGGGATCAGAAAGTCTAAACATCAGGAAAGTAAAAGTTTGTCAGCTGATGCTACAAAACACCAAGGTATAACTATATATAAGATCCGAAATGAGCGATGTCATCTTTTACTCCTGACAAAGCCCACGGCATCCAGGCTGCAGAAATATGTAAAAACAGCTCCCCAGTTTTGATCAGCTCGCACTCATTTACGTCCACATTCATCACTGTTCAAATGAATCAGAAATGAAGACACATCATCTTTAAGTTAGATCCCCTAGTGACACTGAATTATAGTTATTCTCTCACTGAGTGTGCATTTCCTGAATAATTCATGTGTAGTCTCACTCTGACTATAACCTTTCCACACTTGGAGTGACTTATTCACAATCACTGCGTTGTGTGCATTTCCTTAGTGTTACTCCATCCGTAACTAACAAACAGCAAAAGAGCATTCCACTTCTGACCTGAGCATGGATAAGGAGAGGTGGGGGCGGTGTGTCTGATCTCGAATCGTCATCTTCTGTAACGGTGGGACTGTGTGACCGGTTGACTTCTCTTCTCCCCAATCTGGCCACACCTGGTATCTGAGTCATTTTGACCTGGTGAGGCTTCCCCAAGCTGTTCTTTCTCTGAGAGAGGCCTCTACTGGAGAGGGAGGAAACTGCAGATCCTGAAAGAAAAAGGGCACAACAAGCTACAAAACTGGCAAAACCAAGAAAAAGAAAAACCAAACAAATCCAGACTAATTACCTCTGCAGGTTGTGTCCGAGTTTAAATGCTTGTTTTGACTTCGAGCTGCAGAAGACGAAGCAGTTTCCTCTACTCTTGGCCCATTCTGCTCCATCCGAAGCCTCCGCTTTTTCTTCGGCTGGATCTCCACCAAATCGTCTTCCAACCAGTCATCAGCCAGATACTCGTCCTCGGGAACAAGAGCTGATTTGGTGCTGGAAGAAACGGCAGGTGTGCTGGAGAGCTGAGGCTGCGAGAGACCCTGGAGAAGTGTTTTGGCGCTGCCCAAGCCTCTGATGGCACTGTGGTACTCTTCTCGGGCAAACACAGACGGCGTAGAGGCCTGCCTGATGCCTTCCTGTCCTGAGGTGGGAACTGAGGCAGCTTCTTTGTTCGCAGGAGGTTCTTTCTGACTCTGAGCTGCTGGGAAACCTTGTCTAGGACGGACAGGACGGAGAGGACTAACCGGGGTGTCAGGCTCGCTGTCATCTGAGCTGCTGCTATTAATCTAAAAAAATATATATTACACATCAAAGATCTGAAGAATTCTGCTTGTACAATATAGATGAATCTACTACACTTGTGAAAAGACATGATGTATTCTGTCTGTCCACACTGAAAGCATCATCAGACATTACCCCATACAGTACAGCAGCTTCTGTTCCCCTGGCTCTGTTCCGCTGTGTTGAGCCATTGGTCTGCCGCTGTTTGCGGCTGGCGCCTGACGCTTTCACCTCCGAGCTCCTGCTTCGCGGCCAGTCTTGGCTGGAGAAAGAGCCCCCTCCAGTGGACGAGAGTGGCTCAGAACTCTCCGCATCAAACAGCTGGCTGTCCTGCAGGGCATCAAAAGGCTTGGCCGGGGCCGGAGCTGCAGGCACTGTGGTCGGCAGAGATAAGTGAGAAACACGAGCGTTTGAAAGCAGGTATAAAAAGGCAGACCGAGGCTAACGCAGTGCGATGATGCAAGAGCTTCACCTCCTCCTGCTAGCGCCTTCCTCAGAAGTCTCTCTGTAGCAATACACTTCTGCCTGGTCTCATGATCCAGCTCCCTGCTGTAGGTCCTCTGCCACTGACGCAAGGTGTCCAAAGCAGTTTCACCCTGGTGGAGATAAAAATGTGAGATTAAGGCACGCAAGTTCAGCAGACTAGACTTTCTCCAAAGGAGGTGGGGGTGAATTCAACATTGCCAACAGAAAGCATGGTCCAGCATTTCATTCCTAACCAGAGGGTGCGCGCACAAATTTTCAATCATTCCTCAGTAACAGAAAGCAAAACTTTTATCAGAGAGATTCATAACTTTAAAAATATGTTTTATAATCAGCCTCAGCAGCGAGAACCAGGAAAAACGAACACATTACTCTGATTTTAATCACCCTACAATTACAACCACTTTTTAAATAGATTTTTCCTCATCCAAGTATTAAGAACAGTCTTTATATTTAAAATGATGTTTGTCCAATAACTTTTGAACCTATGAAGACTGTGCACACTAACTGTATGTAAATCTTGTCAATGTGGTCAGTGTGACCCGTAAGTTTGTAACACTGTTAGGAAAGTCATCCATTAAAGTGTGGAAGACATGTTTGTTTTTTTAAAATAAAGAAGATATTTTACCGCCACCTTCTGCCAGCAAAGAAAATCCTGCTGAAATGGACTTTCAGGTTGAACACAGCCAAACACACAAACCTTGGAGTTGCGCAGTGTGACACAGGCCCCTCGTTCCACCAAGAGCCTTGTGACTTCTAAATTGCCGCATGCGACGGCGTCGTGGAGAGGAGTCACACCCTCGCATAAAGGGCCACCGGGGTCGTTAACGTTAGCGCCGTGCTCCAAGAGCAGAGCCACGATATCTGCACGAAGAGCAGAGAAAGATGAGCGAGGGAGCGGGTGCAGTTTTCCAGAGACTCTGACAGAACTTACCATAGTGACCATGGTTGCAGGCTTCATGGAGGGGAGTCCAGCCACAGTAGTCCCTGAGGTTCACTGGGTGACCCTGATATGCAAAGAAACAAAAGCTTTCATCAGACTCTTCGACGTTACAGATTCTGTCTGTACATTTTTTTTCCTCCATACAATCTTCATGAACACTCCTAATAAATCATTTATATTTGAGCCAATCGATGTTCTCATCAAACTGCATGATGCAGGGTTGTTGTTTTTTTAAGGTGATAAATATTTAAAAAACTCAGACAAGAAGTTCAAGTCCAAGAAGTTTGTTGCTGCACTTGTTCTGTTGAGTTAAGCAGAAAGCCTCAAGCCTGAACTGTTTATTATAGTGACCAACCATCAACGAGTGAATCAGTTTATATGTTGATGGTGCTCAACTTTACGTTTTCCCTCCTGATTCCAAGAGTTAAAAACTTATTGGATTAAAATAATGAATCATCTTCTTTATACCTGTTCTACCAGGTACTGGACCTGCTTCAGATTCCCATCTATGCATGCTCTGTGAAGAGACGTCTCTCCCTTCTCGTTCCGCTTGTTCCACTAAAGCAGAAAGACAGACACAAAAAAGGCCAAGAATGAAGATCTAAACCGCAGTCTACAAAGAAGAAATGACAACTCGCACATCGCTCACCCGTCCTGTTTTCCTCCTCCCTGACACCATCTTGTCATAACCCTCCAGATCATCGTCTACAAACCACATGAAAAGTAACGTGAATCAAAGCATCCCTCTTGTATAGAGATGTCAGTGCTTTCCGGATAGAGTTACCCGCGCACATTTTACCTGAGTCTGAGAGGATGACATCACTGTCATCCAGCGGTTCGCTGTTCTCCATTTCCTCCTCCTCTTCCTCCTCACCATCACTCCCATCTGGATTCCAGCCCTCCGAAGCACACAGCTCCTGCAGCCTCGCCTCGGTGTCGTCAGCATCCGATGAGCCGCTTCGTCTCTGGGACGCCAGCCAGAGCCTCAACACGCGCTTCTGTGGAAGTCAATGTGCGTTTTGGTCGTGCATGATATTCATCACCGCGCCTTTACAAGATATCTTAAATTTCTGCTTAGTTTTCAACACAGCTGACTAATTTATCTCTCACCTGCAGTCTGGCCTGTCCAGACTCCTGAGCGCAGCGTAAAGCTGTATTGTAGCTCCTCTCCGCATCCTCCAAAGCACAGCCGCTCTCCTCCTGAGCTGCTGCGATGTTTAGCCACGTGCTACACTCCTGACGCGCACAAATATAAGTAATAAGTCACACATTCATGTCTACCACAGGGCAGACGGGTGAATTTGCAGATCACCTCTGTAGAGCTGCCCTGTCGTAACGCCAGCTCCTTTCTGTAGTGCTCCACTGACTTGCTGTGTTGTTTCAGGTCTGCGTAGGTGGCAGCCAGGGACACGTGGATGACAGCCAGCTCCCTGGCAGGCTTTCCCAACGCCTCAGCACCCTTTAGCTACACAACAAAACCAACACCGCTTTAGACAAGTCACATTTAGACTCTACGTTGCAACTATTAAAAAAAAAAAAAGTGAAAGAAAATGTGAGAATTAGCCATTTGACTCTTTTGATGCTTCTCACCTGAGCTTGATAAGCTTCCAGAGCTTTGCTGTAGCAGCCAACTTTACAGCAGAGATCCCCGAGCTGCTCTGCCAACTCGACAGCCTGATGGGAGCTGGGTTTTTTGCCCTGATCTTCCCCCAGCTCTTCCTCTAATTTACAGCCTCGGTCAGCTACGTGATAGGAAAGAAATACACTGTACCATCCATGCAGCTACAAGCAAGTAAAAAAAACAAAAAAACATATCTAACCGTTCACTCACCATATTTGAAAGCTTTCTTCACCGTCTGTCTGTCCAGCGGCTGCTGGGAACCCAGCAAGACAGCTTTCTTCAGAGATCGTCGCGCTGCTACAAAGTCACCCAGAGACAGCTGCACCTGTTAGCATCGCATGTTAAGAATTAAAGACACACATGCACTTCAAAACCTGCATGATCGCAACAGGAGAAAATAAGAGGATATGGTGGAGCTCGTACCTTGCCGATGCAGTGAAAGCACTCGCTCTCACTAAATTTGTCTTTAATCTTCCGGGCGCACTCTTTGGCCTGCTCTAAGCAGCGGACCGAATTAGAGCGTTGACCGTTACGGAAGTAGATGTTGCCCAGGTTAAAGTTTGCACGGTAGAGATCCTCCAGCAGCTGGCTCTTCCTTTACAGGGGAATAACGGAGATATCTCAGTTGACAGTTATTCAAAATAAGCCGATTAAAAGCTGTCGATGAAAAAGATCGACATGCTTAGACGTGGAGCAAAGTTTAGGATGTTCTTACTCGGCAATAAATACACTTCGCCGGATGAACTCGCTGCAGCTTTTGTGCTCGCCCAGATGATCACAGACCAGACCCAGATTGAGGAAGAGACGCGCCTTCATCTCATTGATCTCTCGCTGTGGCACAGTCCCTGCAGCCAGGTAGAGGATTAGGAATAACGAAACAAAGAAATCGCCCATTAAAAACCACTGGGACGATACAAACAGTACACACCTTCCAGCCGGTCATCCACAATGCCCAAGCTCTTCCTGAAGGCCTCCTCTGCTTCCTCCAAGCTCTTCCTCGATTGGTCCGTTTCATAACGGAAGAGGTAGGTCCGACCGATAGTGGCCAGCGCCCTTTGCTCTTCAGCATGATCTCTGACAGATCGAGCCAGGTCCAGGTGAAGACGCTGGTGCTGAAGAAGAGACACACATCCACTTATGCAGGTCCTAAACACCACTTGAATTAGAAGTTTATCACTTTGATAAAGCGTCAGTATACTTACTTTTAAAGCTGCCTCAATGTTGCCCAACTCTGCAAAGCACTCTCCTATCTTACGATTGGCCACAGCTCGTCCAATCACATCATTTAGCACTTTAGAGAGAGCCAACTCCTGCTGGTGCTCCCTAATGGCAGCCTGATAATCACCTGAGACACACACGAAGCAGAAAGGTAAATGTTACACTTTGCATGAGGAAGGCAAAAGAAAAAAATTACACTGCAAACAAAATGTTGCTGGTATGAAAAAGCGTATAAAGAATAAATGAATTACTAGATTGAGTATTATTGCATCCTTTGCTCAAACTGTTTACGTTAATCAAAGTCATCAGATGAATTGTAGTGCAGCACATAACCTTGCAGTTTGCTCATTTCAGTTTAGTTTTTATTAGTTTCAGGGCTAATTTTAGATTTAATTATTATTGTATGGCGGGCACATGTCAGAGGCAGGATCCATACTGGTATCATAATGAAAGTAGAACTTTTTAAAAGCAGTTGGCTCACTGTGTTGTTGACATCCAGAATCTTAATAAACATGTACTTCAAAGCTTCATCAGGCAAGCTGTGATAAAAAAAATTTACCAAATAAATGCCAAAGCGTCCACTATTTATCATTTATTGTTTTAGTTTTCCAAGTTCACAAAAATCATTAACTTTTTTCTACATTCTAGTTTTATCTTAGTTAATTTAAATGCTTTTCACATCTAGTTTTGGCTTTTAGTTAATAACCTTGATCGGCACCAGATGAAATTTGACTCACTTGAAGACAAAAGCATAAGAAAGCATATGAATGTAAAGCGTAAAGCCTCTGAAATGTATCCCGTGATTAAACTCTACAGTGACACAGCTGTGTACTAAGAAGCAGCCATGGTCAAACTGGAAAATACTGAAATCCTCAACATTCAAGTGGCTCCAGGTGGGAGTAAATATGCAAGTAATGGCACTTTTATCCACTTTTGAAAGATTGTTTTAGGATCACCTGCACAGTTATAAAGTAAAGGGACAAAAATTATTAGAAAAATCAAGATTATTCGAGAGTGTTGGTGATCTATAAGACATGGTGACGCTGTGACAGGAAGAGCTGAGGATCAAAAACAATCCATAACTGCAGTACTCGCAGTGCTAAAATAACACAGTGCTGATATTGGGCAGACTATACACACCGCTCCTGGACAGCAGCTCTCCTAGCTGATTACAGATGTTGGCTTCCTCCTTTAAGTTGTTGCTGCTCTGGGCTTTGCTCTTTGCTTTCTGCAGCTCTGCAAACAATAGAAATGTAACAGTTACTTAATTTTAATAGTCACATAACAATAGCCGTTAAACGTGCCCAAAAAACGTAAACTGAAAGCGGTACTTACGTTTAATTTCCCGTGAAACACTCATCTCGATTCAGCTCTCAGTGCTGCTAGCACTTTTTTCCAGCTGGTAGTAAACGACAACCCAGCGCGCCTCCCTTTAGCTTAGCTTCAACTCGAAACCGACCAAAACAAACCTTTAGTTCATTTTCACCGGAGCACGTCTGTGACTGTGTAGCAGTGTTTAAGCTAACCTTTATGCAACCGATCGTGGTTGATGTCATAGAAACATATTCAAGACTTCAGTATCCAAGTAGCTGTTTTAGCTTTGAGCTCTCAGTAAACTTTACAATACCGCGCCAGGACTGCGTCAACCAATGACTAAGCTACAATATTAGCATGATTTAACCCTCATTGTTGCCTCTCAGGCACAAATCCAGCCCATCGTACTCTAAAGGAAGGCGTTAACAGGTGGGAAATGCAGTCCAGATCACCTTTAAGATTTTAACAGAGGACACATGACTTGACATTTTGCATAAAGTGTGAGAAAACGGGCACGCTGTCAGTCTGACAGACTAAATTCGGGGCAAAATTGAGCAAAAATTGAAACGGCGATTATTCATTGGCTAAGGCTAGAGTGTGACGGAGCTGCAGCGCAGGGAAAAAAAGAAAAAGGGCTCAAACCCAGCACTCATAGGCACAGCGTAAACACGTGGGAGTGTTTTAAGAGCTTCTGGCTACATTAAGGCACAGATGTTGCAGCCAGCACAGGAGCTTAATGCTGTGTGTGACCGGTGCACGGCGACCTCTTGTATGTGGGTCGAGCAGAGGGGTAGAACAGGTAAGATACGCTGTAATCCCCTGTGCCAGTTTGGAAGAAAATCACTTATTGTGAAAGTCTGTGCAACAAGGGGCTTTAAAATAGCAATTTGACCCATATTTCACTGATATTTTTAGTTTGATAGTTTTGCTTTTGGTGTTATT
This sequence comes from Simochromis diagramma, assembly GCF_900408965.1. Taxonomy (NCBI): domain Eukaryota; kingdom Metazoa; phylum Chordata; class Actinopteri; order Cichliformes; family Cichlidae; genus Simochromis; species Simochromis diagramma. The sequence goes on from NW_024387030.1 coordinate 11,454,764, forward strand.
ACTCTGTTTGTGCCATGGGAACGAAGACGATTTCCATAATAAATAAATAAATAAATAAATAACAGTTTAAAAATATGTCAGCCCCTCATGACGCAAAATAGATGTCATACTACAGATTAACATATTCCAGTCTTTCAATATCAGTCTTAACAGGGACTGACACTCATGGATGCTATATTAATGCAACAAAAACAAATTATTATAAATGATTGCTTTATTGAGAATGCGGAAGACACATTTGCATGTGCCAATAGCAGTTCCAAGACAGTTTCTTTAATGAATGAATGAGAAAATACTTTTTGGAAAAGATTTTGTTACAGAAGTTGAAATGATGATGCATTCTTATTGTTGTTTGGAGAATGTGCTCCACTCCTGTCTGGCAGTGTGTATGGTTCAGGATCCATCATCTTGCTGCACACATCAAAGAATCTCAGCTTCCTTAGGAAACAGAGCCTTCTCATCCTACCCTTTTTTTTGTTGTTGTTGTCAATGTAGATGCCCGGGTACTTGTACTCCCCCACAACATCAACATCCTGTCCCAGGATAGACACGAGTCGTGTAGCCGTCCTCTTCATACTGACGTCGATCACTATTTTTAGTGCTCTGTACTCCTCCTCCTGCCCATCACTAACATTTCCAACCACTGCTGAATTGTCAGAGTATTTCTGTAGATGGCATGACCTGGAGTTGTGCTAAAAGTTTGAGGTGCACAACGTGAGTAGGAATGGAGACGCCGCAGGCCCCTGTGTAGCTCCTATACTGCACAGTCTCACATACCGCAGCCTGTCTGTCAGGTAATCAGTAATCGATGAGATGATGGACATGTCTGCTTATGTTTTATGTATTTACTCTATCACTAGCAGCAGCTTAAATCATATTAAATGCACCTGAGAAATCAAAAATTGGCAATCCTCACAATGCAGTTACTATCTCGATGGGAGTAAGCTTTCAGCAGCATGTAGATGATTGCATCACCCACTCCTGGATTTGATCTGAATTTGAACTGCAGAGGGTTGTGTGTGTGTGTGTGTGTGTGTGTGTGTGTTGTGTTTTGTTTTTACTCCCCCTTCCCTTGTGCTAAAAAAACATCTTTTTGACACATAAGAAACATTTTAATGGCCTTAGCTCTTTATGGCACCATGTTTCAAAGTGCAAAAATGATTCTATACGGCAGATATGCAGCTTTTTATAAATGTCATCATATTTGCAGATAGGGTTAGACATCACTCATTAACTAATAACTATGTCATGCCTATTATTGGGTTATCAGGTCCATAATCACAGATATATTTGTACTGCTATACATGTTGGCTAATAACTGAAAAGAAGTAGTAAAGATGTACAAGTGATATACACAGAAACCATCCCACTGAGCCTTGTAATTGAATTTTATGGAAAAATCAGAGCTTTGATAATGAACTGAAAGATGCATCTTTAATGCATTGCCATGCTGTGCTAAAACTTCAGAATCACTAAGAAAAACTTTGACAGAAAGTCTTAAGTGTGTCTTCCGGGACTAAAGAATAATTTCTCCAACGCTGGCAGACTTTATTATTCAGCTTCTAACATGGCTCTGTTAAAACACAAATATGAACCAAAGAGTCACAGCAGTTAGCCCAATAATCGGATTTTCTCCGCTGACGAGCAGCGATGTTTTTTCATCTTTCCAAAATTTGGTGTGAACTCACTCTTTAAAAACCTCGCAGAATATAATAACAGCGATTTAAAAAGAAATCAAAATTCTGATTGTGCTTTTAAGCTGTAATTTGATTCAAGCTTAACTAGAAGGATGGATTTTATTGGTTTTTAGTGTTGTATGCCTGGGTGTTGATTGTCTGTGTCAGTTTTTGCAGCAGGTAGCTGATGCATTTGCTTGGTCAGCACTACTACTGTAAAAAAATGAATAAATACAAATCTGCAAATCTCAAACAAACCATGCTTAACATTACTTACACCAATTTTTAGATTGACGTAGATGGAGCTAACCCAAATTCGTGATCTTATAATCCAACTGTTCAGAGTGCCAAAAGGGGGGAAAAAAAGAAAAAGGGGACACATGTCCGGGCGGATGGTGACGTCAGCGGTGAGGCTTTTTTTGACTGGCTCACTCGGACAGCACGTTTTGACAGATAAATAGCGATGCAGCCGCACGTGTGTTGCTAAACTGAATAAACACAAGCACTGAACTTTCAGCTGGCTTCATTTTTTTTGAAGACGATTGATGCTTAGACTTAATGTTGTATGCTGTCATTACCAGATACGTGTAGTGTTTATATTTATTATCATTAAGACAATACATAGGACCAAATCACTGATTGTAAACATGGTAAATAATAAAAATATAATTAGCTTTACTGATATAATATATTTAGTATTATATATAACCTGAAGGATGTGGATTTAAAGTTTCCTTGTTGAGGAACTCTGTTGGCATTGTTACTGCTGGATCTGCCAACACATCTACCTGTGTAATTATTTTTGGGGGAAATCCAAAAATATTCCCATATCTGTGTCTCTTGAAAAAATAAAAAATAAATATATATATATATATACACACACCACAGCAGGATGGAAGATAATCACTCACCCGTCATGAAACTTCATAAAATCCTGCAAAAAGCATCAAGCAGAAATGCATTTTTGGAAAAGTGTCAAAATCAGACTCCAGCACCAGAAGGAGCTGGTAAGCCTCAGAGCTTCTTCATTCTCAGCTTCTATGCCTCTGTATCTCTGAAGCTTGACCTTACAAATGAGCACACTGCATCACTGTGAGAATTGGTGTTTCTGGGCGGTGCAAAGTGGAGTAGAGCACATCAGAGTGCAGGGTATCTGAGAGCAGCAGAGCACAGAGAGGCAGGCACATCCGCCGCTGGAGGGATCAAATCTGTACCATCTGACGCTCAAGGATTTATGGGTTTAGTCAAAATTGCTTTTCCCACTGTGCAGATTAAGCACCGTAGGATGTTTTCTACTCAGGCCGTAGAATAGCCCAGTGTGCTGCTGTCGCCGCCGCTGCTTCTCTTGCTGTTTTTCTCCTTCTTATCGGCTCAGGCGCTGGAGAAGGGAATGTATCAGGAAGGCAGAGTGCTCCGAACCCTGGAGGGGAGTGGATTCTGATTGACAGGAGAGGTCCGTCCTCTGGGGAATGTGAACCATGCAGGTGGATGCGGCGTTTGTGCTCTTCTGTGTTTGGCTGGCGGGCGCAGCTGGGAAGATGGTTCAGTCGAGAGGTCACAAGCTGGAAACCTACAAACAAAGCAGGTAAAAGCAACAAGGTGTTGAATATATAGGGCTTTTTTAAAAACTGATTGCATTGCCTCAGCAGGATTCAACTGAATCATTTATTGGAAGATGTGCACAGAAACGGATCTGCAGAAGTTTCTAGTTTTTCATTAAGAACTTCATTTTATTCTAGTTCATTTTTCTTTTGTTTTAGGTGCACACAGTGTTGTCCACTGTTTCCTGTGTCACCTGTGCCGCTCCCTCCCCCCTTTGAAAATAGATTTTTTTTTTTCAGACAGCAGATTGGAGAGAGGATAGAGTGGGAGACCTAAATCCCCACATCTATTTATGTATTGTTGGTGAATGCTGTGTTCTCTTGCCCCGCAAATGCTGCAGATCAGTTAATGACCGTTTTTCCCTACCGGCAGCAGTTGTAGTCAATTTCATTTTCAGGTGATTATTTAGGCTAATTGCTGCCTTGTCAATGCACCTATTGGATTAGACTTTTACCCCCCACTCTCCACCCCACTACCACCTTTTTTTTAGGACTGAACTAGATGTGGGAGTCAATATAGTCGCTTTATTTCTGCACAGTATTGATCAAACAGGCTCTGACATCAGTGATTTAAACGGCAGGGATTTTTTTTTTGTTTTTTGCAGTTTGACTGTGTAGCATAGCTGAAGAAAGGTGACCTTCACACTACAAAACATAAACACTAAAATCAAAATTGAGCCACAGGAGGTTGATCTTTTAATCTTTGAATGTAGTTTCCAATCCGATGTCAGGTATTTAGAAAGCAGAATATCTTAATGTTATCAAAAAGAATATAATTTTAAAGATATTTTACAGACAAAGTAAGGCTCTAAGTAACAATTAAAGAAATGACCAACATGAAGAAATGAAAGAATGACCTGAAAAAAAAAAAGTAATTAATTTTGGCAATACTTGGAGATTATAAACCTGTCAGTGAAGTACCTGATTAATTCACATGTTGGTTTAGCTCCACTGAGAATATTTCATGTTTTTATCAGTATGCAAATATAGAGGTACAGGTGTTTATTACACTTCAGATACACTTGAACTGGACTGAATCGCGTTGGTAGGAAATAAACAAAGTATCATACACTTTGACAAAATGTTACCATTTTTTTTTTCACTCATTAATTTCAAATGAAAGCACAAAAAAAGAGAGATTGTATCAAAATTCTGAAATATGTTCGTCATGTATTTGAAAAGCAACAGTTTAAATTTCCGGCAAAAGTGTTTCAAATGAGCAGAGTGTGATTATATCTTCAAGTGGCTTTTTTGGTGAAATATGCCAACAGCCCACTCAGTAGCAGAAAAAATACTCAGTTTGCTATTTCGTGAGATTTCGTAACACATTTTTGAAGCTGAATATGTTAAAGACCTTTTGTAAATAATGGCTAGAATATTAACAATTATTGAAATTATGATATCGGTTGATTAAGTCATTCTATCAGCTCTACTACAAGATTATTTGCACACTTTCAGATGGTGTTAAAACCCAATGAAAGCAAGACTCTGATCAGCGCACACCCCTGACATTTTTGCAAATAAATGCACTTTTCCCCATAAATAACCAGTGCAGATTGGCCTGTTCCAGTTTAGCTTTTACAAATAAATGCTTTTCTTGTAGAATATGTGCAAATAATTCAACTTTAGCCTAGAGCTGCCCCAGCTGAGAAACTGTATTTGCTTTAATCTCTGGTAAAGATAAGATTTAACCAAGCGGCAAAGTGCAAAACTGTACGCTATCAGCGTTGAATGATTTGCATCCACTTAATATTTTCAACAAAGCCTATCAAACCATAATCCCCCAGCCTTTAGATACAGTATCAATTTTTCATGCTATAACTGGTGATATTTATAGATCAGAGCTGATGCCAAACAGCAATCGGCTCTCCATTAAAACTGAGTGAAATAAACAAGCTTGACGTGATGTATCTGCTGGTCTTTGATACACCTAGTAGTCCTTAGGTTTAAAGGATAGTAAGCGAGCGTGTGTGATGCTATTGGAGGCAGTGTCTGCTGCCTCTTTAGATGTAAACAAGCCACGATGAAATTCCAGTCATTTAAAGTGATCCTCTGAGCCCCGAGATGATTAAGAAGATCATTAAGCACAAGAGGAGCACAATCGTAATCGTCTGTGGAAAATCTGGAAAAGACAGGAAGCACAACTGGCTCAAAGCCGCTGCATAATCTTTAAATGCCAGTGTCGTCTTCTTTATCACATCTGTGTTTCGCTGTTTGTTGTTTTCTTCCCGAACTTGTTAAAAGTCCTCTCGCATCAGTCCTCTCTCTGCTCTGACATGCACAGCCTGTGAATACAAATCAAATGTAAATCTCTCATTTCTCTTCTAGCATGGGGGGGGTGCGGGGAGGGGGATCACATATGCGTATTTAGAAATCAAACCCTTTCTCCCTGTGTTTGTCATCACTCCACTCCTCTTCTCTTGAGTGTGAAATCGCAGAAGCGTCTGTGCGCTGCTGGCGTGGGCTGTGGGGGAGTGTTAACTGTTTTACTTTCTTCACTCGCCGCCTTGAGGAGGATGAGCTGCGGGTTGGGGAGAGGGGGGAGGATTTGTGTAGGACAGCAGAGTCCCAACATAAGAAAAGATCTGAGGAAAAACCTTTATGAGGTTTAAAGGATCAATTTTAATGGTCGCTCTGATGATTCCTTGGAAAGAAAAAAATTTAATGAGAAAAAAGAATCACTCCTTGCCGCACAAAGACAAAATTTAGTTGCTACATGCTTGGTTAAAGCTGACTGGTTGGGCTTTTTAAAAAATGTTTTAATATTCTAGAAATTCAGCTTATACGTGCATAACTGTTAGCAAATTAGCCTATTAGCCAAGAGTAAAGCGGTTCATTTCTGTGACGTTAGCAGCAAATGTTCAGTAGTTGTTGTGAAGCTTTTTTTCAAATGTAAATGAACGAATCGTTCTATAAACTTTGAACGCCCTCTTCTTTACTTTAATGTTTCGTTCTGCTTTCTGCCCTCGTGGACCGGCATACATAAATGTGTCCAGATCGACCGCCACGCAAATATGGCCCATTGACCCTCATGCAGACCCTGCAGTGACGTGCGTACACGAGCCCGCGGCGGCAGAAAACATAAAAAGAAAAACATTTGAAAAAGCAAACAATGTGGGGCCATAGAGCAGAGCAGTGTGCAGACAGGCTGTGTGGCGTAGGCAGGCAGAGAAAGGATTGGAGAGGCATTTCTGCCAAGAGGATTAGGAACCAGCTGCTGGATAGACGCACACGAGGAGGGCCCAGCACCCGTTGCCCATGAAAGCGCTGGAGCCAGCAGCGATGGAAACCCTCTTCTCACTGTTTCATTTTGCTCTTGTCCTCTCTCTGCTTTGTGTTTCTCCTCCATCTCTCTCTCTCTTCCTCTGTGGTATTTCCTTAATGCACGTCTGTAGTTGTCACAGGGATTTGGCTCTCTGTCTGTCACAGCATGCTCTACTCTATTAATCCATTTTATGCTTTTTTGGAGTTTATCATTCTCTCGCTCTGTGTGTGTGTGTTTGTGCGGACTGAATATGCTGCCTGAAAGACATTTATACAGAGGAAGCCCTCTTGAAAAGTGACACCAGAAAAGAGCTGGATTGCTCTAAATTGGATGTGATGGGCATTATTTGCCCTCATGTGATTTGTGGATGAAATGTGCCTGACGTAACCGGATGTACTACATCTCCTTAGGAATGGAGAAGGTTCAAAACAACACGTGAGAGCAGCATAGATTTAGGCTGGGGGTGGGGTGCAGGGACAGATGGTTTTCATTATTGGCTCGTTATTTTTTTTTTAATCTGTAAAAAAAAAAAAAGTGAGCCGAAATTCATTTTTACAGACACCAAGGCGAAATGTTTTGCTTTTCTTTGTCACCCATATTTAAAAGCAGTTATTTACGACAGACAAACCTTAAAAAATCTCCACACGATTAAAAAGCAAATCTGGAAAAATATACCCAGGGTGCTTTTCTGCTTGTCTGCCTCTTGGTATTCAATATTCAAACACAGTTTCTGCTGTATTTGGCCTTTGATCATCCCAGACTCTGAATAAAAAATAGTATTCGAAAGTAACCTACAGAAACGCCACGAAGCATTCCTCAGTGTATTCAAATAAATATGTGAATTTACAACCAACAAAAAAAGGAAAAGGTTGAATTTCTAAGGTAAAACAAAAGAAAGCATCACAATATCTTTGATTAAAGCTCTGCTGCGTTGTAAGGTGGTCTCATTTGCATATCCATTTTAATGGAACAGGTTGCGAAGAGACGCCAGGATGGATGGCGGAGGAGGTCACAAAACTGGAAGGTAAGTTGTACAAGTCTTTTCTGGGTTATATTCAGCATTCAAATCTGTGTAACAACATGTTTATTGTGCATTTATTATTTTTTCCAGCCCAATTTACAAGCGAAGCCCAGACATGACAAAATCTCTGATGACAAAATCCGAGCAGCTCCTGAGAATAGACGATCACGATTTCACCATGAGGCCAGCGTTTGGAGGTCAGAAGCTCTTAATTAATTAGGAAAGAAAAAGAGATAACATTAGCATCCTTGTGGATCAAGTGCAGCTGAATACGATCTGTGCGGCTTCCTTGTGAGCGTTAAGCTCTTGACTGACAACCTCCTTTCAAGTTGTGCGAGAGTTTCCTTTTCCAGTTCAGTGCTTCACAACACCAGAGTGTTAACACATTTCCTTTCGCTTCGCTGCGTGTTAGAGGGATTTGATGTCAGCTTTCTTTAGGATTATGTTGAAATAAAGGCACACAGGCTTTTGTTTCAGAAAATATACTAAGTAGTAATGTTTTTATGTCTTCTTTAGCTCTCTTTATGCATCTGTCTGTCGAGATAATATGAGAGTGCCCTATTTAACCAAAAAAGTAAATAAATTAAAAAAAGAAGAAGGAAGCCACGTGCTGTTTTTTTTTTTGTCAGACCGCTTTTAATCACACAACAATCTGCTGCTGCTGAAAACAACACCAGATGACCCCTCGCCGAATCCTTTTTGGCGGTGTCCGAGTTTAACCAGCAGGTACATCTAGAAGGGAAAGCTAGCGCTGTATTTTACTCACCGCCGGATCCGCTTTGAGCCGTTATTATGACCTGATTGTATCTGTGCGCTGGTGGAGGATGATCGTGGTGATGCAGAGTACAAAGGCTGAAATAGGTCAAAAGAAGAAATCGGAGCCAAACTGTAACCATCATGTCATGAGCGGCTGCTCTGTGTGTGTGAGATCACGGTTCCTGTCAGAAGCTGCGTTTCTGCAATAAAAAAAAAAATGGTGGTGGGTGCTGTCACATCCATAAGCAGGCAGAAAAAACAAACCATGTCCTTGCCTATTTCGATTAGTGCATTCATTTTTCTTTAGGATTTCTTGCTTGTAGTAAGTCATCTTTACTTTTTGCTTGCTGAAAAATAATGTCAGCACTAATGCATTTCTTATATGATGCCATTTTCCTTCAGGTCCTCCAATTCCTGTTGGTGTAGATGTTCAGGTTGAAAGTCTGGATACCATCTCAGAGGTGGACATGGTAAGCGTGATGCTGCACAATGCAGTGCTCAGCTGTTATACCGAGTGCAGTTTTAAGGTAGGTGCACTTTGGCCCCTGTCTTTGCAGAGGAAAACAACTACTGTTCGTCTTCCATAAGAGCAGACTTGTTTTTATTCATGGCCGTGGTTCAGGGGGTTGGGAAGCTCATCTTGTAACTGAAAGGCTGCCGGTTCGTTCCCCAGCTCTGTCTGTCTTGGTCGTTGTGTCCTTGGGCAAGACACTTTACCCTACCGCCTACTGGTGTTGGCCAGAGGGGTCGATGGCGCGATATGGCAGCATCGCTTCTGTCAGTCTGCCCCAGGGCAGCTGTGGCTACAACCGTAGCTCGCCTCCACCAGTGTGTGAATGTGAGAGTGAATGAATAGTGGAATTGTACAGCGCTTGGAGGGTCTCGAAAAGTGCTATATAAATGCAATCCATTATTATTAAATATTTTTTGCTGCTTTCTGTTTCTTGGCAGCATAATTTCAAGGAGAAATATTGCAGTGCTGTCATTTAAAACTTTTAATCTCGTTAACACGTCCTATTTTTCACACGCTAGTCTCGTCAGGAGTTTAAAAAAGAATAGCAGTCTATGCCACGGCTGAGTATTTCCTGGGTGAAGTGAGCGTTAATGACATTCTCAAAAACTCTCATCACAACTACTGAGCCAGTGTTTGAGCAGCTTTAGCACTTCTCTTTTGTCATAGATGGCGATGAGGAACACTAGCAACACCTCATCAACCTCATGAGTGTGAATATTGCTGTTCCTTTAGAATAACATTAAAAGCATACCAGTACATTGTGCCATTCTCATATCTAAGCCCTCTACAATTCTCTCTTCTTCTTTAGAATTGTTTTCTACTCAAACATATGAACATAAGCCTTAATTACACCTTAATTACTGCAGTATTAGAACTTGCCATTTCTTAACTCCGTTTAAGGAAGTTTTACTGAGTTTGATGAAGGCAGGTGAGATGATAAAAGTAGGCACAAATTAAATGAATACTCACTTTTTCATTTTAACTCAAGAGTCCATGGATTTATTTTGTGACCTTTATGTTGGGAAACATTGGACTAAACCACGTAAACTGTCCATAAAGTAGTGACCAACACACTGATCGTCATTATTATCAGTCAAACAGCATCATAACTTACTTTTTCCCAGGGGACACAAGATTGATTGCGAATGCTAGACTTTTTTTTGCAAAGCACGACATATAGTTTATAATAAAGTGAAGATCCGAATACTTTATAACACTCTCGTTTCTTTCTCCCTTGCAGGACTTTACCATGACGCTGTACCTGCGTCATTACTGGAAGGACGAGCGGCTTTCCTTTCCAAGCACCAACAACCAGAGCATGACCTTCGACAGTCGCCTGGTGAAGAAAATTTGGGTTCCTGACATGTTCTTTGTTCACTCTAAGCGCTCTTTCATCCACGACACCACCACCGACAACGTCATGCTGAGGGTTTATCCTGACGGCAATGTGCTCTACAGTCTCAGGTAAACCGCACTGCGTGTCTTAACATGGCAAAGAAAGACTCGCTCACTCTGAGAGCTTTTAACCCTGAAAGTGCTTTTCGCAAGCACTTTATATTTAATGGGCACAGTGAAAGGAAGGCTTAATGAAAATTATGAAAACCACCACATAAAACCACCCTATAAAAAGGTTTCATTCCAAAAAGAGAGAAACAAAACAACCTTAAAACACACAACCATACAAAAGTCTCTAAAAAGGTCACCTTTGATTTCCTGTGTGGAACATCACAGCAGGTCCATCAGCATTTCGTGGAACAGCATTTGATTATTCTAATCAGCGTGGCAGAGTGGAGAGGAGAAGTCAAGTCATTTTTTAACCTCTATTCAATCAGGAAAGTCATTTCTAAACCCGTTTGTGTTCCAGTGACGCTGTGGCATAAGGACACTTGATTAAAATTGGAGAAAACAAGTGTGAGAGTGGATAGAACTCAAACAACCCTCCAGTGGGAGACTGTATAACATAGCTGTCCAAATTTGGCCCGCAGCCTAATTACATTTGGCCTGCGAAGCCATACCAAATTACTATTAGAGCTGGCCTACTGGTGTTATACAGCTAATATATATATTGTTTAGTATTAAGCTTTGCTTGTTCCATATTCAGCTTTCCAGCAAAACATGTTTGAGTCCATAAGAAAAGATTCATTCTTATATCTGGAGGAATAAATATATTTCAATAAATATTAATGTTAGCCCGCGACTTTGTTCCAGTTTTGAATTTTGGCCCACTGTGTATTTGAGTTTGACACCCCTGCTGTATAAGAAGGGACCTGGAAAAAAAACCATCTTTAATAATGCTCTTTCAAAAACGGCTATATAAAAGGGACACGTCAAGTCAGAGTCTCATTATGATGCACAAAAGAACCAGCCTGAGTTTGAACTTTAGAAACCTGCATAAGGAGATTTTTGAAGCTGACATTCCTGCTCCTCTGATGTGTCCTGCCTGTTTTCCCTGCAGAGTCACAGTCACTGCTATGTGCAACATGGATCTCAGCCGCTTTCCCCTGGACACCCAAACCTGCTCGCTGGAGATTGAGAGCTGTGAGTGAATTGAACAGAATCTGGCCAAACATGTTTGTCAGACACACCTCTTATTTTCTCTGGGAATCTTTTCTCTTCATTTTCTAATTCTTTTCCCATAACTTCACCAGTCCTAAGTCTGGGAAAGTCCTAGGATTGTAATTGAAACTCTCAGCATCTACGAGAAGCTACTGGGGCTTTGGATTCGGCACCTTTGTCGTGTTTCTTCTGTTTTTTTTCTTCGGACCTACGTTATCTGTCCTGATTTGGTTTGTTCACATTTCCTCTGCAGATGCGTACACAGATGACGACCTGATGCTTTACTGGAAGAAAGGAAACGAATCCCTGAACACAGACGACAGAATATCTCTGTCCCAGTTCCTCATCCAGAAATTTCACACCACCACCAAGCTGGCTTTCTACAGCAGCACAGGTACCGTAATCCACAACCCGCCTACTTCTAAGTCAGACACCGAAATCCAACCGATTATGTAAATGCGACAAACGCGCGCGTAATGCATGCAAAACTAAATCACAATTGAATTAAAACTTCAATAATTCTAATTTCCCTTTGTAAGTCTTTTTCAGCTAAAGGATCAAATCTTCCATACAAGAAAACGGTGTCCGTTGAATTATAAACCAAAACGACTACACTAATATTTTATCCTTACTGCGAAACAAAATGAATCAGACTCCTGCCAATTTCTTGTATGCTGCTAGAAAGCCACACTGAGAGCCTGGCAGCCTTTTGATTATCATATGTCACTTTTCAGAGCAACCTGAAGCATAAAAGGGATTTGGTGTCCTATCATTCTTTGCCAGAATAGCTGAGAACCTCTGCTTAAAGTGCTGATATGGTATATATGCCAGCCAGCGTATGACAATGTGTGAATAATGGTGATATTTCTTCTTCCTAGGCTGGTACAATCGTTTGTACATCCACTTCACCCTGCGGCGCCACATATTCTTCTTCCTGCTGCAGACTTACTTCCCTGCTACTCTCATGGTTATGCTCTCCTGGGTGTCGTTCTGGATTGACCGAAGGGCTGTCCCCGCCAGGGTACCGCTAGGTACGCCGCGCTACTTAAATCAACTATTATTTTACCTTACTTTTATTTTAATTAGACATGAAAAATACTGAGATTTATCCCACATTTATGACACTGATTATTTAAACTGACATAAAATAAAGAACAATGAACAGCACCTAATAAACTGCAAAATACAAATGAACACACTAGATTATATATTAATACAGTAATTTAGATCATTCCAGAAATCCAATGAAATTATCTTCATTTCTTGCCATATTACCACCGAGTGACATAAAGCTCAAAAATGAACGATGAAGTAAATCAATATGTGGGGTTGTTTTTTTTTTTTTTTTTCATGTTTATAGTGCTGTGCAAAAGACTTGAGCCACCTTTCCTTTCTTTATTTTTTGCTTCAAACGAGTCAGACTTTCTCGTAACTCTCTTGAGCACTTGGGACATTTTTTTTTTAAAATTCCTTGTGTTTGAACATTTTCAGAGGAATGTTTTGTTGTTTGTTGAGCTGCTTTACAATGACCAGTTTTATATCTTCAGGCACGTTGTTACTAGCAGCAAAAACACATTTGTTCCCATTTATTTAACCGAGCCTTTGAAAAATCTCCATAAGATAAGACAGCTTGACATGCATTGAATAGTATCTTTTGCACCAACCAAGTCTTTCTCAAGGAGCTAACTGGTGGAAACTTGGCTGACCTTGGCATTATGTGCAGTGTGTCCTTAAAAAATGTGAGGACAGAAAAGAAGACGTGAAAGGCCTAAAAAGCTATCTACAGTAGTGATGTGCGATACCACTGATTTCCTTTCCGATCCGATACCAAGTAAAATTCAGGGTGGTATCGGCGATACTGATCCGATACCGATACTCTGTACAAAAACTTAATGTTTCATTGCATTTCATAATACAATATATAATTGTATTATGAAATTGTAATAATAACATAACCATATTGCTTCATAATGATTAGAGGACGTCAGACAACTTGTTTTTATTGCTTAATAATGCAGAATAATCATATAGAAATAAAAAAAACTGACGTTGTGCGCCATTTGAACATGTTGCCTGTCTGCAGCACTAAAGCACTCTGCGAGAGACGTCTGTCTCGCCCTAGCAGCACCTGTCCCTGTCCTCCTCTTCAGTTCGCCTTAACATAAGCTTATCATATTCTGTGATGTGATTTACTCCGAGGTGTTTGACGAGGTCAGTGGTGTTGCCACAACAACGTGTCCACACAGGACTCTGTTTGCGCTCAGCCATTGTTGTGAGTGTGCACGCCAGGGGCTGCGACACATTTATACAGCCGTATTCCGCATATGACTATGAAAGGCGTAAGAGGAAGTAGTTCCTTCCAAATTAGACGATCCGAATTGTATAGTTTCTTTCCACTGCATTCATTTTAATGGAAAAACTACAAATTTACCCCAGAGTACTAAAATATCGATATTATAATATGAGAATCGATTCTAGAACATAAATTGCTGGTATCGGAAGAATCGATATTTCAGTATCGATCCGCACACCACTAATCTACAGCAGATGAACACTATCTGAAAGTCAACAGAAAAGAAATATGGGAAAGAAATATGGAAATACAGAAGAAATATCCTGCAAAGATGTGACACGTGAACTATTGCTAAAGCTTAATGAGAAATAATCTCAGTGGAAGAGTTTCTGTCAAAAATTCTTAAGGAAGGTAAACAATGAGAAAATGCTGAGGTATAGCAAATTACACAACGGACTAAAGTGGATTAAAAGTGGACTAAAAATCAGTGGCAATAGGTCTTATGTAGTGATGAATCTAAATTTACATTTTTTGGATCAAATCTTTGTCAGTGTACAGAGATCAGGAAAGAGGTAGAACAATAAGTGTCTGCAGCCATGTTCCCATGTATGTTTGCATATTTCAATAAATTACTGTATCTATTTCTCATTTTCCTAGCAAAATAATCAATGAGCCAAACTTTTGCATAGTACTGTATATGCTGTGGTTGGCACTGTTAAATAATAGAAGAAGCGTCTTTGTTTGAACCTCTTGGCTGGCTGGGGCTTGTGAAGCTCGCGTGTTCCCCATTCTCCCCGTCTCCTAGTGGGTTTTCTACTGGTGCTTTCCAGTTTCTTCCCACAATCCAAAGCCATGCATGTTAGGATCATTCCTCTTCTTTCAGCTGTTCCCATTAGGGCTTGGCACAGCAGGTCATCTGCCTCCATCTCGCTCCATCATCTACATCTGCATGCTAGGTTCTAAACTATACGTGGGTACTTCTTTCTATCTAAAGCACAGTGAGAGTGGCAAATGTACCACATAAGTAAAATTTCCATTTCATTCTTGAAGCAAAGAGTTATCAGCTATGCTAGAAAACACTAGGCTAAACACTGCGTATCATTATCACTATGCGTGTTAGCATGGTAAGGCTAGCTAACCAGCTACCAACACAAGAAGAATTTATTAAGAAACTAAAGACTCTGAATCTTTAGCTGATAGTGAAGTTATACAGGGAGTTTAGCGCTGACTTGGCAATCCATCCGACAGTCGTTTGATTCAAAACCCCCAATTTAAGCCAAGTGGTGCTAGCAGAAAAGACTGACACGAGCTGGGTTATTAGAATTCAGCCTAGGAAAAGCATGAATCATCGTACGTTTCACAGTATTATGCAATAATTATCTGAGCTGGGACAAATTTTACTAGTGGAAAAATTTTAGGGAAGACACTTAGTGCATTTTTTCCTTACCCTCATCACTAATCATCTCAAATCCTTTCAGGGGGTCCAGACCCCCAGTTTCCCATCAGCTTTCACAGTGAGTAGGTGGAAGCTATTAGTGGAATCTCACCAAAGTCTATAGTGAACATAAAGATTCTGATTTATTACACCCCAAATGTAGCCATTTCTGAGCTATTTAGTCTGTGGGAGACTAAATAGCAACACAGCTGTGACTAAACTTTGTTCGATTCCCTTCAGGCATCACCACCGTGCTGACCATGTCCACCATCATCACCGGGGTCAATGCTTCGATGCCTCGGGTCTCCTACATCAAAGCTGTGGACATTTACCTCTGGGTCAGTTTTGTCTTTGTCTTCCTTTCGGTGATAGAGTACGCAGCGGTGAACTACCTCTCCACCGTACAGGAGAGGAAAGAGAGGAAGCTGAGGGAGAGAGTAAGTGTTCCTTTCATGTTTTTTTCCTCCTCTGACTTTGCCTCTGGTTAAGAACAGACTTAACTTTTGAGTTTTTTTTTTAATGGCTCACACTGACAAATTTTACACAGATACTTTATCTTCACCACATCTGTGTAATGACTTATGCAGCAGCATGTTTTATTCTGACACATTTTTTTAGTTTTAGAAGTAGTGTAAGGATGCAAATATCTGATTTTTCTTTTCTTTTTTTGGATAAGCTGTGAAAGCTACAACCTAAAACAGTACTTAACAAATTTGTTTGTCCACTGCCCGATGTAAGGTTTATTTTTTTATGTATTTAGTGGTTAATGCTAAAATATAATTATTTTAGTCATCCATTCATTTTCAAATTTAGAGTAATAAAGCACACTATTATTTTTTTAATTAGAATCTCAAATTACTTATTTTGCTTGCATTTCCTGAACAGAACTATTAGTTTTTAAAAAATATTATACTTGATTAAAGTCTTGTGTGCTGGCTCAGATTTGGGAATAAAACATTTGTTACTTAACTGATAAATAATAATACAATTTTTAGTTTTAAACAAGTTTTTTACAGAATTCTAAAATATGTGTTTTCTTGTTTTATGACAGGTTAGGCGCTGTAACTGCTTACCTGTTTGATATTCATTCTAATTTCTAATTTTCGAATTTCCACAGTACGTCATATTTTTTGGTACAGTACATTTTTTCCCTTTGTAGTTCTAAAATTTTCATTTGAAGCTTTTGGCCATGTCGTAAATCTCAGGTTTGTATATTACCTCGCATTGTACTGGAATTACTTTATTAACTGAGCATTTCAAAACATTATCATCATGACCATAAATAAGGGAATCTAATATGCCATTGCTTACAAGAAGTGATCAAAATGCTCTGCTCATACAAAAAAATTATTTAAATTTGGCCAATCATACCTTAAAGAGCAAAGCTGTTTCCAGCATAGTTGTTTTTAGATCACTCGCAAAAGTCTGTTCTGACAAATTATACAGACACAAGTTTGCAATTTCACCACGAACCTTAAACTGGCACGAAATGTGAACAACATCAGTGTCAAAATGAACAGACTTTCACTTAGAGGATCATATCGATGACAGCTGGGTCTGAGAGACCAAGCAGCTGTTTTCAGAGAAAGAGTCTATAATGTTCGAGCCCAAAGATAAGTGTGCGCAACTTTTCAATTGACATTGCTGGAGAAAGTGCTCCTTGAGACTTCCTCCTCTTCCACAAAATGCTAATTGAAATTCAAGATGAAGGGTTTCTGTTTTGACACACTGATGGACATTGAACGTGCACTGCAGACTAGTGATTAGTGTCAAAAGTAGCAGCTGGAAATGTTACAGAGCCGCACAAGTAACAACCTTCAACAGATGCACTTTGTGTATATGTTTATATACCTAATATATCTCAATTTTAATTGTACTACAAATCTGTGAAAATGCTCTACTTTTCTTAATTTGAATCTTGTTATTGGTACATGGTTATTGCAAATAATACAGTTAATAAAACCAAGAATGGAAACATTTACGAGACGTATTAATAGTTTCGTCTAAGTCGACTCTGATTAGGCTGACCTGAATTTTATACTGAAATATTTTCCATATTAAAATAATTATAAATTGATGAAAACATGATTTAATAATTTATATGCATTTCCAATAAACAGATATATTTTCTTAACTGGCTTACTTTAAGCTGCTCTCAAGGCTATGGGAAATTATTTCTGGGACTCCAGCTCTTTAACTATATTGGTATTCTTCATCTGCCAACTGCTGCAGCATATGGAGCCAAATTGCCCACGTACCCCGAGGAAGATTTCCAGCACAAACATCCTTCCATAAATGTTTCCTACCAAAGTTATTTAAAGGCCATGAGTGTACAGACAATCATACATATAGGAGGAATTCACTTATTTATAATGATAGAAAGTCTACTGTAATTCATAACTCTTCGTGTGTTTTTCGCTAGCTTCCATGTACATGCGGCATTGGCAACCCTGATGAAATGATGATCGACCCCCAGATCACTGGATATGGGTCCACAGATGTCAACATCACAGGAAATTATGGGTTGCCAGAAAACGGGGGCCGCCAGGAACGAATTTTGGCCCAAGTGGCACTGAACGACCCACAGATCACAGGCCAGGTGAAGGCATCTAGAGGCTACGTGAACATCTGGATAGACACCCATGCCATAGACAAGTACTCAAGGGTCGTCTTTCCTGGAGCCTACATCCTTTTTAACATCATCTACTGGTCCATCTACTTGTAACCTATGATGCATGAAATGCTGTTTTGTGCATGCTGGGACAGCAGGAGCTCAGCTCAGGAAAGATGATGCTGCACTTGAAGTGTTTGGGACAGAGAAACTGCGCATGAGATGCATGGGGACCACTAACAGATTGGTGACCATTGCCTTCTTGACCCAGCCACTTAACACCGATGATTAAAAAAGAAATATGAGCGACCAACTAACAGGACAGTCATCGATAGTCACTTCATCAGTTCTCTGGTTTCTGCTGTATCTATAGTTCTGGTGACAGAAAGATGTCTGAATGCTGTTGTCGCCTGAGGACGCAGAGATGCACGTACATGGACTTGTGTCACTCTTCAGGCTAACTACTTCTAGTTCTAGATGCAGTGACTCCAAGCACACTTTCAACACCGAAAGTGTGAACTGAAAACATACTGACATTGGCTAGCATTGCCAG
Source organism: Simochromis diagramma (assembly GCF_900408965.1). Taxonomy (NCBI): domain Eukaryota; kingdom Metazoa; phylum Chordata; class Actinopteri; order Cichliformes; family Cichlidae; genus Simochromis; species Simochromis diagramma. The sequence goes on from NW_024387030.1 coordinate 11,473,045, forward strand.
CAAATAGACGGATCCTTTTTCCTCTTCTTATGAGCTACACCTGACAATCAATAAGAGACTAAAAATATTTAAAGGTTTAATTTAACATGTTGAGAAATATGTTTGTTTGTTATATAGCGGCGAGAAACTTGATACCACTCTCATACTTGTAATTAAATATATGGCTAAATCCAGTAATAGCCAGTTAGCTTAGCATAAAAACCCTAACCAGGTTAAACAGCCAAGGTACTTGTTTCCGTCCAGCATTTCTATAATAACTACAGCAAGTTATATATTTTGACTGAATCCATACAGAAACAACCATAAAAGCCTGGTTTTATAGGGGGATTAGTGCTACTATTTCTCTACCGGTATAAATGCTTAGCTAATACTCAGAAGTCCTACTATTTTTCTAACGGTATGACTGCCTAGCTAACGCTCAGAGGCAAGAAAGAGTCTGGCAATTAAATTCCCAACAGAATGTTAATTTTTATAAAGATTAAAAAAAACAGATTACATCTTGTTAATTAGTCAGCCTTTGAGGTGGTAGTTGGCAAATTTCGCCCAGCTGCTTCCCCCTTTTCCCCAGTCTTGTGTGCTCAGCTCAGCCGTCTCCTGGCTAGACCTTCATATTTACTGCAGACATGAAAGTGATATCACCACACTCTCCCAACTCTGCACGAAAGCAAATAAACATCTGAATGAAAGTAAATGTTTTTATTTTTAAAAAAAGGCAAATTCAGAGCTTATTCTTGAAGTTCCACGTTTTCTTTGCAGCATGTTAATATGATTCAGTTTAGCTTCAATTTTCTTGTGAAATTTGTATCAATGCAGTTATTTTGATGTCAAGCTACTGCGCTCCGTTTGTGTGACTTGACAACGTTGAGTAAAAAACGCAAAGTAATGCAGTCTATTAAAACAACAAATGTAAAAATGTATGTTTAGAAGTCCCATGCACCGACTATGATATTAACTCTTTTTATTTTTTAATGTTTCTTCTTTTTATTTTTAAATACAACTGAAGCTCATCTCCTCTGTTTGGTGTTGTGAGGCTTTGAGGTTCGCTGTGACCTGTTAGTTGCTAGTTTTAACGTCTTTTTCAGCTTAAAAACAACTTTATACTTTGTTAGGCAAAAGATATTTTAAAAAAATATTACAGGTATTTAAAACTGTCATGTATGGGAAGATGTTTAATAAATGTTTTGGTTTCTGAAAATCGGAGCTTGAGTGCTGAACATCGTAGAAACAGAGAGATGCTTAAAACCTAAAACACAACACTTTGGATCATTTGAACACAGTTGATCCCTTTATTTTAATCACATTTTTCTGCTCACTTACACAGTATATTTAAACAGTCCTGGAGGATAAGCCTTTACTGTTATTAGTCACTGGGTTGCTCACAGCTCCAAGGTCTTTCTTCTCGCTCTGGCACATGTCTGAGTGCTGATGAGCATTTAAAACAAATCATATACACTGCGTATTATGTAATGCCATTAACCACTCACATGTGTGTAAAAGGATATATACATATACAATTACATTAAGGCTTTCCTCACAGAAAAGTGAGAGAGTGGGATATGCTGAAGCATGTTTTTGTTGTTTTTATTTGATCCAAGCAACATCCCGAAGGTGTCAATTTAAACTTTGTGCACCATCTTCTAATCTAGTGAAAGAAAATGCGAACAAAGGCATCACCACATCAAAGCTGGCAGAAAAGGATAAAGCATCAAAAAGATGTCCATAACCTGATTTTCCACCACATCTGGGCCCACTCTTAAGAGCCAAGATTTTTTATCAAGCTGTGTAGCTGATGAAAGTACGCCTAGAAATCTCAATGACTGAGAGAGAGAGGTAGTATGATCATGCAATCAAGTACAATAGGGCTACCCGTGGATAGAGTAATACATTTAGGGTTGATTTATTTAGAGGTTTGTGGTGTAAAAATGTGAGTGTATGCCAAACTCATCATCAGTAAATTCATGTTGTCCATTACCACAGACTAGAAAGATATTAGATGCCTTCATGTGTTCCCTGTTAAACTCACGATTGAATTTAAAATCCCTCTCCTCACATGCAAAGTCCTTCATATCTTAAAGAAGTCATAGTACCATATTGTCCTACCAGAGACTTGTGGTTCATAGAGTTTTAAATGTAGAATGGGAGGCAGAGTCTTCAGCTTTCAGGCCTCTCTTCTGTGGAACCGGCTCCCAGTTTGAATTTGGGGGACAGACACCCTCTCTACTTTTGAGATTAAGCTTAAAACCTTCTTTTTGATAAGGCTTATATTTAAGGCTGGATCAGGTGACCCTGAATCATCCTGTAATTAAGCTGCAATAGGCTCAAGCTGCTGGAGGAGTTCCAATGATGCACTACAGCATGCGATTACATTTCTTTTTTCTTTCTATCGTTTGCTTTCAGTTTGGTCTCTTTTCTTTCTCCCAGTTTTGATTCTGCTCCTCCCTGATATTGAGTCTTCTGGAGGTTTCTTCCTGTTAAAACGGAGTTTCTCCTTCTCACTGTCACCAAGTGCCTGGACATAGGGGACCATCTGATTGTTGTGGGGTTTTTCTCTTACGCTCAAGGATCTTTAGCAAAAAATATAAAGCGCCTACTTGTTGTTATTTAAACCTTATAATTTCTCCTAGATGTATTTCTAATTTCAGTGTCACGAGGGAGTTCTATCACTGTCACGGGGTGCCGAGGCAGGCCGTGTGAGAATATAAACGGACCCAAGATGCAGACTGCTTAAGTTGTGAGCGCGCTTTATTAACAAAAGGGTGAAACAAACAGGGACAAGGAGGAAGAAAACCAAAACCTAAGAATAAACTAAACTGGGAAAAGCTACGCAAAAACAAACCTGAAACCTTGAGTCGAGAAACAGAGCTGCAGGGAGAATACACGAGAACATGGAGGGGAACAACACAAGACGAACCAGCAACGACTAAGACAGAAGACACGACTTAAAAACACTCAGAGAACACAGGGAGATTACACACAGGTGAGGGACACAGCTGGGAGTGATTAACGTGACGAGACTAGGGAGGCGAACTGAAAACACTCACATAAGACGCAGACCTTCACAATAAAACAGGAACTTACACATGCAAGGACACAGACTAAGAAACGCGGACTTGATCACACTAATAGAAAACACAAAACGCTGGGTCAAAAGGACCCAGGACCATGACAATCACTGCCTTCCAGTCACTTCTGTTTCAGTTTGGCCAGTCTAAAGTCATCTCTCACTTTCTTAAGCAGATCAGGACAGCACACTACATCCACAGCTGTCATAGACAGGGCCTTGGCTGTCCTCAGGGTGTACAACTGGGCCTTTTCAGCTCCTGGCAGAGTAAGAAATATAAAGCACAGAGTAAACATGAAAGAGATGATGGCTAAATTTCCCTTATCACAGTCTGATTCGGTTTAATTATAAAACATCAGTTCACAAAAGCCACGTGCCAAAATACCTGCTGCTTCGGTGTATTCCTCCGTATGATTTAATGCATCAGTGCAGATGTAGAAAAATGGATGAATACCAGGGACTATGAATGACACGTTGCCAAAGTCTGTAGAACCTGCCAGGTGATTATAATTCACTGTGATAGTGGTTCAGTGTCGATTCAGTGAACAACAATGCTGAAAAAACACTAAATCACAGTTCTGCTGTTAGACATTTTGTCATATACAGTTCTTTTGCACAGAGCAGGGACAGAAATGATTTATAATATTGTCATTTATGCTTACCGCAGAAGCTGGCTGTCTGCTCTGGAAAGTGAATTCCCAAAGCTTTTCCATTGCTTTCGTACATGCTTGCCAGTGTGGCATTAGGTAGAATGTTATAGTAGGTAGGGGTTGGGAAGGTGATCTCCACCTAATGGAAATGCAAGTAAATGTAAGACCATAGCACATTTGGCCTGTCATGTTTAACAGCACATAAGGCCATGCATGCATAGTAATGTAAACTGCCTGAAGCACATGCAGACGAAGGAGAAAAGGAGCCTGAAGATAATCATGAATTATGTAACACAAGTTCAGCACTTGGACAGTAATTATGGAGATGTGGTAAAAAGGGGGATTGTTATATAACAGCAGTACTCTCTAGCACTGCTGTATCAACATAGACTGCTTCTACATGTCTCCAACATACAGGAAAGCAAACTGAAGACGCTTTTACATAAACATACTTGGCAACCGGTCGCTCCGGCAGCTGCCCTGAAGCAAGCTTCAGCTTTAGCCTTCAGGTCACATAGGTCTTTGAGCAACGGGACGCGCAAATAAAACTCTAATTCAGTGTATGCCGGGATAATGTTGGGCTTCTCTCCTCCGTGTTTGATGATGCCTGTAGCAAAGACAAAATCAGAACGTCAATAATTCAGCAGCTCACCCGGCTCATGATCAATCACACTTCACAGGATACTGTGAAGTGTGTGATACAGAAAGAAAATCATAAGTTGCCTTGTCTTTGGGGGACTGCACTGCACAAACTAATGAGTATTAAAATCCACTGACACGTCAAAGACCAACAATTGTTTTAGAATGGTTTGTTCCAAAGACCCCACTGAATTTGGGCATTGTGCTGTAACAGGATGCACCAAGTCAGTCTGTGAATTTTTTTCCCTCTTAGATATGTCACAATCAAATTTAAAAAGTATTATTGCAAAGTGGAAACGTGCAGAAACCACAGCAGTTGAGCCATGAAGTGTTAGACCACATAGAGCTACACAGCAGGGTGCAAACCTCTTCTGGCATTAAGATCAGTACAAAAACTGTATGCTGGGAGCTTCATGGCATGTGTTTCTACAGCAGAGAACCTCCTGCAGCTGTAAAGTACATGTAACTTAGTACTATGCATGATATAATATGCATATAGTCAATATAATGCATGTGAACACATCAGCGTGTGATAGTATAAACCATATTAATGATTCTAGGAGAACTTGGTGAAATTATAAGCAGTGTGCATGGAGGTTATCGTATGAAAATGGAAAAACACCTTTAAAACGACAAACAAACAACAAACAAAATTTAGTTGAAGACCTATCAGGTGATCATTGTATGAAAGTTCTGACCCCTACTGAAGGAGGCGTACCAGTTCCTGTGAATGTGAATGGACAGACAGATAATGATGAGCTAGCTATCGGCTAGATGAACTAATAAACTATGAGGAAGTAAAGGATAAGGAGGCACCTGACGGCACTGAAAAGAGGAGGGTTTTATTTTCCTTCCGGGATTTGTGTCTCCTCCTAGGATGGATCAAAGATGAGATGCTCGTTTTCTCCAAGGTCGACACTAAAGTCTGAAGCTTTAAGTGACCCTACCACAGCTTTTCCTCACCATGAATCCTCCAGTCTGGTTTGAGCTGCTGTCTGAGTACAGAGATGTTGTTATAGGCCAGGACGGCCGCATCCAGGGCATTCACTCCCTCCCAAGGGTATGCAGCTGCATGAGACGCCTTCCCATAGTACTTCACTAACATCCTGTGTAACATCAGCACGGTCGGTTAAGAGTTCCCGAAAAAATGTGAAGGTTAGGTGTTCGTTGTGAGAGATTAAGAGAGAAGTAAAAGAATTTGAAATGAAGCAGTGAAGAAGAACTCACTCTTCGATTATGATGCAAGGGTGAAACGAAGCATCCTGCTGAGCTGGATGAGCCATGAAGACAAGATCAATATCAGCAAAGGCCCCGGCATTGATTAGCTCAATCTTTCCTCCTAACGCCTCCTCAGCAGGAGTTCCCAGAACAGTTATCTATACCGGTAATAAAGAGTAAAAGAATATTTTAATGTCAGGTCTGCTCACTGGAATGTTAGTTTCTTTTTCAGTAGATGTGAGTTTTCATCAAAACAGAAACGCTTTTAAATAAAGACTGGAGTAACAAATCCACCCCCCCTACACGAGACCACTTTAAGACATTTAATCATAACATATTCTAAAGATAGAAGTTTATTTCCTATTATTGAAAAAATAAAAAATGAGACTAATTATTCACATCATATTACATTTGTTGCACTTGTTGAGTCACAGCAAACAGAGCTGGGGATTTAAAGGAGTGCTTGGGATTTTTTTCAGCTTCACAGTGTGTCGCACTCGGTTTTCATGGTGACTTGTTTAAGTCCGTTAAACCCGGCGACAGTTACCTTCACAGGCACCGGGAGCTCGGTCTGGTTTTCTAAAGCAGCCTTCAGCCCCACAGCGGCCGCAGCGCCCACCTCTGCTATCAGGTTGTGCCCGCACGCGTGGCCGATACCCGGGAGGGCGTCATACTCGCACAGGAACCCCACGTTCAACACTGGGTCTCCCACCCCGCCACCAACTGGACCCCAGCTGGCCCTGAACGCGGTCGGAAGTTTGAAGTGACTTTGGACCGTCCATGTCTGGTCCTGAGAAAAGAAGCGGACAAGCCGGTCGTGCGCATGTTTCTCGTTACCGGCGACTTCAGGATTGCTCCAAATGTCTCTACTCAGACTGTGCAGCTCGTCTTTGTGTGCGTCTATGCACCGCTGCAGGTCGTCCTTCATCTGCTGTCGTTTCTCCATATCGCCCGACAGCATGCAGGCGTTAGAGCTGGACTCCTAAAAACACAGGAAATGTATCCCAGTGAAGCATTGATGTGCTTCCCTCTGCTGGCTGATCAAAGGCCGTGTAGCCTACATTTAAAATGAATTTGCTCTCGGCTGGTGGTAGATTGGATCACCCAGAGGGACGCGCCGTCCGCTGTGGCTTCACATGTCCTAAATAAATGAACGCAAACAGGTTAAGTGCTTGAAACTGCAGTCCCTCAAATGGCCACGTGGTCCCATTAACTCCTATGTTAAAACGCCCAACTCTACAGCAAGAAAAAGAACATAATAGTCTTTTTTTTTTTTTATCAATTTAAACTTAATTACAGCGTTAGCTAGTGTCATAGCTATATTGACTGACACATGCTGAAACAGGCAGACAGAGCTTTCACCCGACTCACAAAACCTGACCTTTGATGATGCTGATGACTTTGGAGCATCTATCCTTTAAAATACTTTAACAGACCCTCCAGTCTGCAACACAGTTTTAAAACAAAGTTTAAACTACACCAGTGTCATTGTGCAAAATTTGCAGTGGGCAGGCCCATCATGAACAGACTAGAGCTGACCCCACTTAATCCTGTCCCCAGTGGTGTCCATGATTCTGTTCTTTAAAAAAAACAAACACCCAAGGACAACAAGAGTGGTGTTTTACTTCTCCTTTAATAGGAATGTTGTTGGTGGTGATAGTGGCTGGAGGGGAATCCTGTGAATTTTGCCTAGGGCCCCAAGAGGCTGGAAACACCAATATACAGTTTATGGGTGGACTTTGCTACCAAAACTTGCTAGTGTTAGCACATTACTTGCAATGCCCTCTTGTGCAATTATGGTTCACTCTGGCTCCAACAAAAAAAGACGTGTGTGAATGTGTGTGTGGATGGGTGGATGACTGGATGTGTAAAGCGCTTTGGGGTCCTTAGGGGACTAGTAAAGCGCTATACAAATACAGGCCATTTATTTTTTTTTATGTCAGCATTAAATCGTTAATGCTGAGGCTTCAAAATGACTCAAAATGTCACAGTGATATACTTGGTTTGAAAAGTACTGATGACTACTTTTATGTCATGATGAATTTCTGAATTTGTTCCACTCATCTTCAAAGCACCTTTACAGGTGTAGATATAATATAGTGAAAAAATAGTGAACCAGGATTTTAAAAATGCTCCATATAATTGTAATGAGTCTAATATGAGCATAAATTCCCATTTAGTGCCAAGGATGTTCCTCTTAATAGCTTTTATCAATCAAAATTATCGGTGGAGATCTAAAATTATTCAGAATATTCATATTTTACGTGATACAAGTGAACTGTAATTCCACAATGTTAAAAAATTCTCACAATATAATGTCAATAAACCAAACTGCCTTTTTTGCTTGTAATGGAAATTGCGATTACCCAGCGATACCAATCAGTTACGAGGTCTCAGTTCGGTTTGAACTGATTAGATGAGAGAAAACACACCACAGGCTTTTCTACTCACTCTGTTGCCACACTAGAGGGACCCAGAGCGACGTTTGGTAGGAGACTCCTTTTGCTTCCGCTTAGTGAAAGTAAAAAATAAAATAAATCAATGTTCTGCTCTTCGTGGGTTAACTTGAATAATTTAGTGAACTGAACATTTATCGAAAAAGCAAACACGGATGAGCCTCAGGGGGTCGATTTATTTGTTTGTTCATTTATTGCCCTGCAGTAATTTAGATGACTGTGCAGCAAGAAAACACTGCTTTTGTTTGCAGAGGATGAGCTGCGTATCTGCCCCTGAAAACAAGGTCAATTAGTGCCGTATGAATAAAGACGAAGCTCCACAGCTGACACACGCCTAGAGACTGCGCGCCACGTCGGTGTGTGTATGGATATGTGTGAGGCAGCGAGTGAATGAGAAGGAGAGCAGGTGTACATATATGTGGTTTCTGTCTGTATTTGAGTTGGAGGTTAATTGGGGGCAGTTGTCAGTCACAGGAGGAGACATGTTGAACAGCGCTCAGCGAGCTGACACCACGACTGCCTCCTGATGTGACCTGTCTGTCAGCTTACTTTACGCCCCGCCGGTGATGCTGACACTCTCCATTGTGCATCAGTTAAGTGAGGGACGGACCCATGTGTCAGTCCGCTGTCTTATTTAGGGATTTGCCCTACGAGCATGTGTTTGATTTCACATGATTACACATGTGTTTGGCCTCAAATCTTGCCCTGTGCATCCAGGAATGAAACATTTGGTTAAGATTTGCTTTTGGACTTATACCACCGATGATCCTCATCAGTTCAAACAAAGGAGCGCAGGTTGTAGATGACATAATCTGGCCTCAGATGAACAGAGGATGTGTCGCTTGAATGAAATTTCAAGCATGTTTCAGGTTGAGCTACCAAAACTGAAGCGATGCATGAGTTATGATATATCCATGCAGGCATCGCAATAGCGGGATGCCCCAAAGGAAGGCTGGCTACAGCTACAATTGAATGGATGTGCTCCTGATGACAGCGTGCCTCTGAAACGAGACATGAAATAAACAATACTTGGGTGGGTCTTTGTTTTTACAGTCCACTGCACGAGTGCGGCACACATTAATATGGCAGTGCCTTCATTAGAAAACTCATATCTGCCAGTATAAAAAGTCATAATAAAGGAAAAATGTTTCACTTGATAGCACCTTCTTAGATTATTTCAGGTTCATGAAGTTCCAACAGTGAAGGTGCTTCATATTTTAATGGGATCCTACTGATGAGCAATAAACTTGCGACTAAAAAGGTCAGAAATTCTGTTGCTCCCTGTGTTTGCCCGTCATTTTAAATCCATGGTCTCTTCAGACTGGAATAAATGTGCACTCTCCCCAGATTGATCTGAACATTGATAAACACAAATCAATATCCGAGTGAGCTCTGGCCTGGCTCTGTTTGATACAAAGTAGCATTTTCTTCAAAATGTCTCATTTTTAGATGCTAGTATTTTAACTAATGAACTACAAACAGCAGACCAAAATATGTAAAGTTAATCAATAGATCATCATTTACATTTTATCACCACTTCACTTTGATTCACCCCTTAGCTTTGAGCCTCATATTAACAAAAAAAGATACCCGGTTTTGCCAACAGTAAATCAGTACCATGTCTAAAACAAAACCTCAGCAGCTTGTCTTCTTTGTGCTTTTAGCAGACATCATTACCTCACCCATGTGCAAGTTTCTTTCCACTGGCGTCCTGAACTTTTTAGAATTGAAGATTTTAATCTCTTTTAAAGCTCGCCTGGGTCTGGCCCTAAGCTACATAACAGAACTATTGTCCCCATATGAGTCTGCTCGCAGCCTTTAAAGTGGGGCCCTTTTGGCCGTTTCAAAGTTGAGATTTAAATAGAAAGGTGACCGTGCTTTTGCCACCAGGGCCCCTCAGCTTTGAAATGACCCTGCCTGAGTAGTTCGGGCTTGCAGAGTCAGTGACATCCTCTAAATCACTTTTAAAAAGCTAACTTCTGTAGACTTGCTTTTGAATGTATTATATGAGGCTTTTACCTTCTGGTTACCATCCCTTTGTTGCCCTGCTAGCTGCCCGCCCCAATCTTTGACTGATTTTATTTGTATTCCTTTTGCTTTTTATGTATCTGCATATTTGTGTCACTTTAATGTCTTTAACGTTTTTTTAGTTTTAACATGACTTTTCTGTTTCAAAACCTATTTACTGTGGCATTTTGAATATTTTTAGAACTGACGTTATTTTCTCTTTTTTTAAAAATTGACATATAAACCCATTAACTTCATTTTGTCCCTCCAGTTTTCCAAGCACAAATCCTCACAAGCTGTTGATGCGTCTGATTATAAACATGAGGTTCCATCTGACTGAAGGAAACTGACAATGTGTCAGTCGTGCTCGCTCTGCCCTGTCAGCATCACTTTCTAAACAAAATGAGCCCTTCGAGGGGTCCCTTGGAAATCCAGCCTGCAGCACTTTACTCACCACAGCAAGACACTCTGTAGTTACAAAATATCCCAGAGGGCCTCAGAAATGCGTGTGTGGGTGCAACTCGACAGTTCTGTTTCCGTCATTAATGTCACATCAGCGCACACAATGTGCCCGTGCGTGCTTCAAACTGGAATACATTAGCACCTCGGCTTGTCGAGTCGTCCTGGATCTTCAGAAGGTGGAGTGGGGGTGGGATTACACTGTGCGAACATTTGTTCGTGTTTTTGTTATGATGCTTGATAGTTTACGACTGAGCGACAACTTCATCCTGGTCTCCAAGGCATGCAAAGCCACAAAAACAATTAACTATGACTATTTTTCACTCCGTTTTGGATCCATGCGTGTAAATTCTATTAAACAGCGACTTCTTCAAAGGTGTAATCCACATTTTCATATAAATGAATGTTTGCTCTGTTATTCTGGATCACTGATTGAAATTACACAGTTATTTACCGTCTCAGCTCATTTCTAGTCGATAAACGCTTTAACATATAACGCGCTGGGAAAACTAATCAGTAGTGTTCCACATTTCTGTCATCTCAAATTTCAGCAGACAAATAATTTGTTTGTAGGCAACAGAGTAATTATTATAAGCAGTTTTTGATGTGCAAATCTTCAGAAAGACTGGAAAATTTATCTACCTGGAGCAGTGTATATATATTGCAAACAACTGCAAGCAAAGGAAAGCTACACTGCTATGTGAGCAAGTCTTTTATCTGTTGCTTGTCTTTGTCTTGGGGTGCAGTTTTATTTTGTAGTCTGCTTTTCCCCAGAAGTCCACGCAGCTGCCCTCGCTGCTTCAGAGGCAACCCCGCAGTAGCGGTGCCCTTTCTTTGTTTGACAGCGCTGAAAAGGCTGCTGTCTGCTCCAATAACGTCACCCATTGTGAGCAGAGTGTTGAACAGTGGGAGTACAAGTAGTCCCTCAAACCACTGAGGAGCCACAATCACCAAGGTGAGTGACAAGTGGAGCTCAAGTGCAAAATCTTACTCAGTTGTTGTGCTGGGGGATCTTTTCTAGCAACAGCAAATAATCTTGTGTGTGATCGTAGAAATGCTTTGGAACAGTAATGAACCAGTTCTTTAATTCTCATATTTAATCTGATTGTTTAATAAACAGGGTTTCTTCAGTGAATAAAAAAAGCTGTATAAAATAGACCACGTCGCAGAGTTTCATGCAGCCCATGTCTATTACATTTGAAAGACTGCTACTCTCCTCGGTACACAGCAAGCTTAATTTGCAGTCCTCCTAATTCAGTAAGTAAGCTCCTGAGGGGCAGGATTAATTTCAGTTTTCTGCTCCAAGGAGGGAACAAACACCTCTTCCCCTTTAGAGGAGCCTTCGCTGCTTAAATAAAATATAGACCACAGACATGCTAAGGAAGTCTAAATGTCTGCGGGGACAACAGAGAGATCAAGCTGGGATCAGTTTTCCTCTGTTATAATAAAAGGAGAAAAAACCCCGCCTGAGATAACACAAAAGAAATGCCAGCCTCCTGAACATTTCAAGGAGGCTGGAGGGAAACTGCTGCATCAGACTGGATCTGCCTATAGTTAGGTTTGACAGTCTTTGTGAAGCAAAACAGAAGCAGAGCTGCTGTTGACGAGATACAGGCAAATGAAGAAAAGACAATGGGCTGCTTTTCACTAGAAAAACAAGACTAAACACTTTGATCAGCCCCTCTTTTTTCCTTATCAAACACATCAGTCGATGTTGCATACCAAATAATCAGCATTACTAGTAAAATAAAGATTTTTAGCTTTTGAATAGACTTGAATAGAATACTCTAATCTAAAATAATGTTGCAGTAATTGCGTGCATTTGCAGTTGTGACAGAGTAACAGATAGTGATGTATCACCTCCTCCACTTCTGGCTCGTTGCTTTAACACTCACAAGCTACAACTAATTAGATTTACTCATGTTCAGTATGAAAAACCTGCTTTTTGGATGTCTTCAGCATACATTAGCCACACTATAACAAACCCGCATGTAGGTCCAGCATTGCTACAATGTTGATATTTGATTGGTAGGTACAACTATTGCGTTTAGCATTCTAGTTATGCTGACACTCACTGAGTTGTTGGTGAGAGATTTCACTGGTGGCACAAAAGAGATGATCGCTGAGTCATCTGGGGACCGTGCATGTCTTCATCCATACCTGGATAGAAAATTGCACAGTGGACAGACCTCCACATTATTGAAGCAGCGTGTGAACATCTTAAAAGGGAACAAAAGAAAAAGCAGCAAAAAATCCAAAGTAGAGCTTCAAATGTCCTTCAAGAAGCCTGGAGAACTATTCCTGAAGACTATAAGAAATCCCAACAAAGCTTGCCTAAGAGAGTTCAGGCTGTATTGAAGAATAAAGATGGTCATATGAAATACTGGCTTTCAAACTCTTTAGAATTGTATAAACTTTCTGCCTTATATACTGTATTTCAATTTATACACAGCACATAAATTAGTGAAAAAGCAGCCAATGTCCGAAGAAAAAGTTTGCTCATGACTATTTTTTTTAAATAATTACTTAATTAAGTCTGGCTCTAGAAGTAAAATATTAAAATGGAAGCTGACTGAAGACTTTTGCAGTACTGTTACAGTCTACGGTGCCCAACAAAGTTATTGTTATTCTAAAGAAAAGCCTCCATTCAGTGTCCTTGCTGCATTAATTTCCCTATTAGAAAATAATGCACATCCTTCTTGGATACATTTGAGTACACTCTCTCTCTCTTTCCCCGTCTTTCCATCGCTTCACATACTTGAACCAGCCGACACGTCGGGGAGAAAGCTCGAGTGTTAATTGGGAGCGCTCCCACGGGAACTTGTAGGCGTCTTTCTTGTCTTCAGTGTTTATGGACTAATGTGATTGCCACGGTTCTCCCAGATTCATAGCTACTCGCGATTAATGAAGATGCTTAATATTCCTTTCAGAGGCGTGTGATCTGTTGTGCATAAATAACACTTAAGACTTCAAAAAAGAAACCCCAGCTGACACAGCTGGATTTATTGTACTATAAAAGATACGGTGGTATGTTTTTTTGTAATTGTTGCTGTGTTGCGGGACATGAAACCGCCTTTGTAATAAATTCCTCTGACACTTGCAGAGTGTTAATGATGTCAGGAAATCCTCAGGGATAATTTATGATGCTAGCTAGCCTAGCCTAACACTTTGAGACATGCTGGCTAGCTGATAGCCCTCTTTGTCTCTCTAAGTCTGGTAAGTTAAGCAGAGAGGCAGTCTCTTCATGTAGCTCTTGACAAGAAAGCCAATCTGGGTATTTCCCAAAATGTCAAACTACAGCTCCAAATTAGCTCATCACGGTGATCGTCTTAATAATGACAATGTAAAGGTCGGGATTAATGAGAATGAACCCATTTTAGCAGCAGACTTTCATCTAATGCTAATAAAGGCTGAAAAATTTGGCACATTTCACCCAGCAAAGGTTTTAGCTGAACTCATAACACAGTGTAACCTTCCCTGCTTCTACAGTGTTGCCTACAGGCTTCTTATTTTGAAAGTGAAATATGAAATCTCTGCATGCATAAATAACATAGCTGAAGTGAGTTAATGAGAGATATTATCATGTTTGGGGGAGATTATACACACCCTAGTGTGTCATGGTTTTTCAGCTGAGAAATTAATTGAATAATTATTTCTGGGAGCTTGTTATTCAGACTATTTAGATGATATGAGTCAAACATGTTTATTAGACTGATGGATGTCAGCTTAAATGCCTGCCGGCAGAATACAAAAGGTTAACAAAATATAATGATTTAAAATCCTGTAGCTACTGGGACAGCATGATTGTGTAAGTATAGGTTGTTAGATATGTTTAATTCAGTCAATTAATAAGAGATAAATAATAAAGGGGAATCAAATAACTAAATAACTACAAGTTTAAAGTTTCCCAGAGGTTCACTCAATCATTTGAGTCTAAAGAGCCAGACAGTCATCCTACAGGATGTGAAGAGATGATTATATACCACAGGATGTTGTTTACAGCCTTATTAAAATGGGAAGCAGCAATTGTGGAGTCAATTGTAAAACATGTTTCCTGCCTTTTGGGTAATCATTGATTAGCCCTCTGGAAAAAAAAATAGCTAAATAATAGCTCGGTGCAAAGAGAAGAAGTGGAAGAAACGCCAGTATACAAAATGGGCCAAAATGTTTCTGCTTTGTTTCTGTTTTTCACCAACAGATGTGTGGCCATCTCTTTTTCACAAAACAGTATTTAAATTTTACCTCCTTTCCATCTGCATTTATAGCTACTTTGTTGTTATTACAGTGAGTATTTTTACTCTGGTAAGGATGAAAGTGTGTAACATTGGCTATAAATAGTAATACACCTTTTTATATGATGCATGTGTTTGCATGTGTGTGTGTGTAAAAAATTGGTATATAAACCATCATCATTTTTTGTTTAAAAATAATCGTTTTCTATTTGCAATCGAAGTGCATTTCATTCTATGTATTGCAAAGATGCACTGTTACATTTGGTAGTGTTTTCAACAGCTCATGTTCACGTGACTCATGTTTGAGTCATGTGAATTAGACAACATGATTCATGTGAATTTGACATCATGTGAACATGATGTGTAGCGTTCAAAGAAAATCAAACAAGATATTTGACTAATTTCTCAAACTTACATGTCAGATTTCTCCTTAAACAAAGGTGGTTTGCTGTTGCTTGCATCTCTAAACATTTTTGGTTAGGCTTACATTTCCCACAAGAATTGTATGCACATTGTCAAATCCATTATGTTATCAACAACATTAAAATGTAATCTAGACAGTATTGAGTTTCCTTCCAAATGGTTGTCTAATGCAGACAGGTTGCATACAGATCAACAGGCCACTTGCTAAAAAAATGTACTGAATTTATTCAGTGGTTATCCAAGGCTGGCTTCAAAATAAAACCAGTCACTATAGGCCAGCGGCCCCCAGCCCCCGGGCCATGGACCGTGAGTCGTTTGAGTTGAGACTTGGGTGTGAAATTTGTGGTTTTCAGGTTTTTTATTGGGGGGTTTTTAATCGTTTTTATCATTAACTCAGTTTCCCCAGGTCTTTTCCCGTTTGTTATGAATACATCTTCTTTTTTTTGTGCCAGTACTGTTTTCCTTTTGTTGTAATTATCAAAGGTAGGTCCGTGAAAATATTGTCGGATATAAAGCGGTCCATGTTGCAAAAAAGGTTGGGGACCGCTGCTATAGGAGCTCATGTTAAAAAGCCTCAGCTTTAAATCAGAGATAAACCTTATACTCATCCTGTATCTGCATCCACAACCTAGTAATCTCCCCCTAAGCAGTTGGGTCTTAAATTTTCTAGTACATGTTGTTGTAGGTTTGGGTTTTTGCTAGTGAATGTTAAAATATAGATGTGCATTGCTAAATGAGCTAGCTCGCTAGTAGGGGTGGGTTTTTATAATCGATTTATCGATTAAAATCGATTCTGGCTTGGATAACGTAAAATCGATTCATTAAAATCCTAAATTGATTTTTTAATATTAATTTATTTTGCCGGAAATGCCAGAATCTCAGGTGAAAGATCACAAAATTTCAACAACCACCAAACAGCTAAGACAGTAAATGAGAGCAGGTACACGGCTTCTGCACAAAGACGTAAACACACAGCGCGGACCCGCGGATCAGAATCAGTGAGATGTCGCCTTTCTCAGCTGACGGTCGGGGCTGAAAGCCGACAGCTCGCTGATTCTGATCCGCGGGTCCGCGCCGTGTGTTCACGCCCTTTTTGCGCTGATCATATGGCTGTTAGTTTTATCTCTATCCAAACAATATTGACCGAACCAGCAGCAAAAGAAGATCTAAACTACGCTTCACATAAACATCGTCATGAATTCCCTCTGACTTTTGCTGACTTTTCAGGATAAAAATCACACTTCATGCACAGCTCTCTCTCTCTCTCTCTCTCTTCTGCATTATTCGCTTGCTTGTTACGCACAAGTCTACCGTTGTTTACAGCGCTGTCGGCCGACGTTTTTTTTTTTCCCTTTTACTTACTTCTGAAAAGTAAACCTAATTTCTGCCGTTCAATATTGAACAAATTTAAACTTTTTAAAATTAAGCAAAATGCAAAATGCTTAGCCGTGTCTCTAATAAAACCGCTGTAACTTCAGAGGTAATGTTCATGTGTTGATTAATGGTTTTCTTTCGTTTTTGATCTACTGCAGAATATTTTTATAAAATCCCAGGCCAGGAAAATCACCTTCATGTTTTTCTGTGTTTTATCTTCAGCTACTTTGACACAAAGGCCTCTGCTGTGATGCTCACACCTTTGATAAAGTCTTGCGTGTGTCAGCTTCCTTTTAATAGATACAAAAATATGTAAATGTACTGATCTGAATTATAATATTTCTGACTGTCAAAATTTCCCAGATTCAAATCGAATCGAATCAAATTAAATCGAATCGTGGATCGAATCGATTCGGGACCTTGTGAATCGGAATTGAATCGATTCTAGAAATCAGTGACGATACCCAGCCCTACTCGCTAGGACTAGCATTAGCTGACTACTCCCCCAGGTCCCCGGCAAATATAGTTGAGGCTTCAAAATGTAACTTTGAGTCATAATTTTGGTTACAAAACTTCTATTCTAGTGCAGTCATCAGGGAAAATGTTTCCATTTTTACCACAAAGGATATACCAAATACACACTTTATTTGGTATGTCCTTTCCAGCTGCTTGTTAATGCAAAAAAAAAAATCTAATCAGCCAGGTACATGGCAGAAACTCAATCAGAATGAGGAAGAAAGCTGATTTAAATGGTATGGGTCTGAGTATTTCAGAAGCTGTTGATCGCGACCAAGATATGCAGAAGAGCATCTCTGAATGCCTAGTACTAAGAACCTTGAAAACAGATTGGCCACAGCAGCAGAAGACCACACAGAGTGCCACTCATCCTAAAAACAGGAACATGAGCACGTTGATGAATCTGTGAAGAATTCAGGCATTCTTAACAAAGTGAATGGTAAGTGTAGAATAAGAAGATTCCCATTTATCAAACACCTTCCAGTGAATCAACATTTCTTTTTTAATTATTATTATTACATGTGCTATTTGCTTTACATTAACCTCAACCTCACAAAGGAGGAGAGTAATTCTTTTGATCTTAATGATGCAGTGATAAGCACCGTTGCCTCACATCTTCTCCCTCGCCCTGCATGTGTTTCCTCCGGGTGGTGTAGTTTCCTCCCACAGTGCAAAGACATGCTTGTTAGGTTAATTGGTGATTCAAAATAGGCTGTAGGTGTCACTGTGAGAGTGTGTGACTGTCTGTCTCTCTGTGTTAGCCCTGTGATGGACATGCAACCTGTCCAGAGTGCACCCTGTATTTATGTCAGCTGCCAAGTTAGATAAGCAGTTAAAAAAATGAATGGCTAGATGATGCAACAGTCTAGCCTCATTTGTTACAGCCTGCAGTCCTCCTTTATTTCTTCAACCTCAAGGTAAAATAATTAAAAAAAATAAAAGAGACAAGAAAAAGAAAAATGTGAAGCTTTCAAATTCTGCCTTTCATCCAGCCCATACTCCCGCATATTTATCTTTTTTCAACACTGTGCCTGATTGGGTTGTATCTGTGTGCGTGCGTGTGTGGTTTCAGCACATACACATTTATTTATTACAAAGAAATATATCATTCTTGTTTGATCACGGCTGTGATCGTGGGGCTGACTGCACAGTCCTATCTCAGTCCAACCCCACGCACCAGAAAGCAGATGTATACCTCAGTGGCAGTATCCTTAAAAAAACAATAAAAAATTATTTCCATTGGCTCCAGCTGAAAATGAAGCCTATTTTACAGATTAAAGGATCATGCCTTTGATATTTTACGCAAATAAAAGAAGCAGATGGCTCAGAAGATGAAATGGAAAACAAATCGTTGCTAATATGTTTAAAGCACGCGTACGATTTCACATAAATTCCATTTTCTAATGGCTGTGGTCAAGAACTGGCTTTGATAATGTAATATCAGGCTGTCTGCCTCAAGCTCCCAGAGCTCATACATCAAAGAAATAATTTCGACACCTTCTCTGATGCCAGAGACCTTCACACGCTGACTCTCTTACGCATTAACACATTAACAAACACTCTCACTCTTGGCAAAGCAAACTGAGATTTTCGTGGTGTAGTCAGGGGTAATGGTGACACCTCGTACTCAGCGTATCTGAAATGAAAATGATCAGGGAACGGAGCAGATAATATGTTGATTTCATTGTGGAAACAGGTGCCGCTGCGTGACACATCATCAATCAATCAGAACTTAACAATGATCTCCCAGCACTGCTGGTCATGACCTTTGACCTCAGCCACGAACCTGTATTTTTAGAATGATTTATGAGGGTCGAACCTGCGTTTAGCCGAAAATGGGTTAAACCAATGAGCCAAAACTGATATGATGTTTCTCCAATGAGACACATTGCTCAAATGACGAAAGGGCAAGCAAATGGGCGACGCTTTACACGTTTTTTTATTATATTTATGCGACAAATTCAGTTAAAACCAGCATGAAAACAATAAATCCAACTAACTAGTGTCTGTTCATCCACAGTCTGATCCATATTCCGCTCCCTCATTGATTTATTCCTTTGTCATAATGAACATGGCTCTGTTATTTCATATTCAGTCCCAGATACACCAGTCAGCTTCCTTAAATCTCCAGCCCGGCTAATTGGACTGTTTACTCCAGCATCTGTCACCAGAAGCTACAGGGCTTATTTTTAGAAAATTATTTATCCTTCTTCAAACCTACATTGACAGATTTATCGGCGTGCTGAGTCCAAAGAAATAAGATACAAATAAAAAACACTGGCATATCATCGTTAAATGTGTGCAAGCTTTACATGGTGAACGTGTGGTGTAAGCAGTGCGTATTTATGTCTAATATTAAGATTATTGGCAAAAAATAAAAGCTTGGGGATGAGTTTGCACATCCAAGCCAATAAATGCAATAATCACAGCATGTGGGCAATTAATTTGCTTTTTTTTTCCAGCTCTCAGTGCTTAACACTCACAGAAACAAAGAATTTGCAGTATTTGAACATTTTTTTGTGAATTATTAAAGCAACGAGTCGCTGTGACCTTGGGTAAAGACCTTTTGAAGAACCCATAGTGTCTCATGAAATGACAAGCATGAATATGCCACTTTTATGTATCTTTCAGAATCTCCTGGAGATGGTTTAAAGCCACACGAGCTCCAAAGATGAGCCGCTGACTGAAATACTACAACATATTACACACGAGTGATACGATGAAAAGTGTGAGCTTGTCAAAATTCACAGAAAAATGTAAAGCCAGGCATGTAAGGTAATTTCATTAGTAATGCTGCAAATCAGTGTTGGGTGGAGATATGAACATTACTTTATATAGCACAAACTGTGTCCAGGACAGGAATTATTGCACTACACTGCTAACATCTCCTCTTTGCAAGCATCTGCACAGACCTTGTGCTAATACACACAGCTTTAACAATAGCGATGCTAAAGCTGTGTGTATCCCAACCCCTGCACAGCAGCCACAGCCTGACCTTCAGCATGTAACAAAGGCAGCGATGGGCAGCCAGGCTTGCAGCACTGCGGCTTGCATTTCTACCTGTACATGTGACTTCTTTGAATTCTCCTTTGGTTGAGTTTTCATACTTAAATACCAAAAGAAAGATGTATTTGTGTCCTCATCAGGTTAGGGACATGTTTCAGTGTGTGAGAGTGTATCCTAAGGTTTACGTAGCTAACTGGTAAGCATGTGACAGTGCATTACAAAAGGAATACAACAAATCACTTGAAAACAAATCCCAAAATCTGGATCTGATTAAAGTCCCCAAGTAATAATGGAGCAGAACTTGGTTATCTGCAGTTTTTTCAAATGAATCGCTCTGGTTGCATCACTGCAGAGATACAAACGTTCATACCAAAGAATCGCCCTTGCACAGACAGCAGAAAAACACACACACACAATACAACATTGCTGCAGGCCAGGTGACCTTGAGCGGTTGTGGTGAAGCAGAGTCTCCATGGTGATGCACCTGAAAATCTCACAAAGGTACAGTGCAGCTTTTATAATCTTTTCTGTCAGATAATTGTCTTTGACTAAACACGGCTGGTATTACTCCTGAATTTAATAAGAAATGAATAGCTGCGGCGATGAATGAGGAAAAACAGGTATAAACGGAGAGCAAACCGAGCTGAATATTCATTATCAGAACTAAAAACATGAAAAAGCCAAAAGGTGCTAAAATAGGAAAACTCATCAGTGATCATTTCCTTTCCTTCGTGTACTGCTACTGACTCTATAATACACTGCTGTCGCAGTGTGATAACTCACAGATGATTCAAAGTTTGGTCCACATACGTGTAAGCCTGAAGTCAATTAGGCCACAAGCTGTGAAGTGTTATAAAAGTAGTCGGGGGTGGATGGGTGGGGGGGCTCGGGTGATGTGAAGGAATCATCTGTGTTTGGCTGGTGGCTGTCTGCCAGCACGGTTGTTTATTCTCTGTAGCGGTCGATCTATTTTACAGCCCAGATGGCTGTGATTGCTTTAGGAGAGAGAGATACGAGCTACCTGACAAGGATTACAATGAAATCTGTCTTTATGCGCCATCGTTTTTCATAACGTGCTCCTCCACTTACATTTTGCTCATGCATTATTTGGTCAATATAATCTGTCAGATTTAATACATTTCCTTTTAGTGTTATAATAAATAAAACTGTTATAATAAACAGCAACCCAGCCGGGGATGACTGCATTTTCAAGTCCACACAGTCATCATTTATAAAGTGCTTAACAAACCTGAACATCACAGCTAACAGGTGGGTTTTCTCATTTCAGTGCAGCTAGCCAAACAATGAAGAACCACTTACTGCTTAAGAGACACAGAGTGGAAGTGGACAGCATATCCTTGGTTTCTCATTATTGCAGGCAGGGGCTGTACAAAAGTGACCCCCTTAGACTTGTGTATAGTTTTAGTCCCCTTGTTTTCCAGTGAGTTATCAGTGTTGCTAGTCTGTTAGCCTTATCAGCCAACCAACCAACCTGGTGACATCACATTCTGTACTGGCACAAGATGGCGCTGAACATGTTCTAACTTTAGCTTTAAGAGCTTATTTCTTATATTTAGCGTCACAGAGAGTGTTAAATCTATGTCTGTTTCTAAGAGCAGGTTAGTGAGGTAGTGTTTCATGTCCACTTCATGTCAGCAGCCGCAGACATAAGTCTTCATGAAATTGGGGCTACAGCTGTTGCGTTCTTACTATCAAGCCCTCCTGAACCTGAGAGATCATCAGGAGCATCTTACCTAGGATAAGGAGAAGAAGTAGTGGTCCAACGTCCTCTTTTTAAATGAAAGTAAGTTTTGCATTTTATTTGAAAATCAGGGTCCTGGACTCTGGAGGAAGAGGAGAGGCAGTAAATCCAAGGTGTTTGAAATCCAGTCTGAATTTTCCGCAGTCTGTGATGATTTGGGGTGCCATGTCATCTGCGGGTGTTGGTGGCAGTTGAGCCACTGTGTTTTTATCAAGTCCAAAGTCAACACAGTCGTCTAGAGGAGATTTTAGAGCACTTCATTCTTCCATCTGCTGACAAGCTCATATTGCCAGAATTGCTATCAAATGGTTTGCTGACCATGTTATTATTGTGCTTGACTGGTCAGCCCACTCGCCTGGCCTAATCTATGGAGTAAGAAACACTCCACTGAAGAATACAGACAAACTGTGACTAAGGTCACAATAAAAAAAAAACTCTGAGCTTCAATAACATCACAGCAGTGCCACAAACTCTCCTGTGGCTTGCTATACTGCCTATAGGACTGTGCTCGAGTGAAATATATTTATTGTCTCACAAATGATTGTACGTAAGAATCTCAAATTGCTTTCCAGACTCAGGTTCAAGGATACAAATGGAAACAAAGTAATAGAAAGTCAGTGTGAAGCTGAGGTTTGAATTCTCCTTTCGTTGAACATTTTGTTTTGATTTCACATGAAAATTACTTTTCACCAACTGTCAGTACTAATGCTTCATGTACGACTGATGTCACATGACTTTTTACTGCTTACCGCAAATGCATTTGTATTGATGGTGTGGTTTAGACTTGAAGGTTTCCATTTTTCCATACATATTCAAGCAGATGCACGAGCATGTTTTAATCCACATTTTAACCCTTTGTGCTGTAAACCAGCCTTGATGTCAAGACTGCAGTGTGGAATTTCAAAAAAGTTAAATAATCTCTTATATGGACTTGTTCCAGAAGTCCTGCCTCTCCCACAGCGCTGTCCAGGAACCAAATAAAAACAGATCCTGAACCAAATTTAAACTGCTTGTTCTTTAATGTCAGCTTATTCACTTGTGCTGTTGTCTTGTCTTTTGTGATGACGCTAAAAGCCGTTACACAAAGTCTGTGTGTGATGAAAGAGCTCTTCCGGGATGTGAGAGCACTCTGAAATTGCTCGCTGGATGCGTTTGCCAGTAATGGGTGAATAAACAAGATGGAGTGAGCAGAATGAGAATAGATAAGTAGTGCGGTGGGTTAGAAATGTTTTCATGGAACAGCTGGAATCGAGCTCGCAGTGCGATTCCTTTAAGGACAACATATATTCCCTGAAGTGCTGCACTTAGTGCTAATTTATTGTTTATGTCTATACGCCTTATCATAATATTGCATTTTTCCAGCATTGGCAATAAACGAAGTGCTTAAATCAGCTATACAGAATTCAGGTAGTTAACGTGGTATAAATTTAAAATAACATAAACATGTTATTTTATTTAGCAGCTTAAGGAACCATAAATTAGATCTAAAAATAAAGTGAAAATTGGACTCCATCCCACAAGCACGATGATTTCTAAAGCTGCTCTTTATCTGCTCAGTGACAAAAACGCAACTGCTTCCTAAACTTAACTTGTATTTGTGACTTGTGTTCGAAGCCCCCACACATCCACAAAATGAGCTTTAAATATCTTTTTTTTTTCTCCCTGCACAAAATGACTCAAAAATCTGGATCAGAAATGGGGACTGGTGACGAGTTAAAAATAAAAATCCAATTTCACAACTCCTCTTCTTCTTGACAGAAAAGGGTCGTGTGATTGTAGGTAAACTGACTGCTGGTGTCATGGCAGTCAGGCCCATTTGTGTGGGGGTGTTTTTCGTCTTTGGGTGAAGCTCTGCAGCTGGGCCCATGGAAAATAAATGATTATCTGGCTGCGAATCACCCAGTTGCACTATGAGGATGCTCCAGATTAGGTTCTGTTATAGAGTTCAAAAGATTGTTGGGTGAGCGAGTCTCGCTCCAAAAACCTCTTTTGTTGCAGAAGAAGGACAATCTTGTATCGCTGTTGTTTTTCAAATCCATGAAGGATAACACCGAGAGCTTGACTGGGCTGTGAGTTGGAGCTTCGCACTGCTGACTGTGTAATTCATCTGTGCCTGTAGCATTCATTTGCATAGTGTTTGCGCAAGTGAGCATTCACTGAACCACCTGCTAAGTCTTCTGATTACCACTCTGCTCTGCAGAGATTAGAAAAAAAAGGTCTTTACATGACTAAATGGTGCATGAAGGAGATTCTACCCACTGACCATACGCTGCTTGCCTCTCCACTGCACCAAAAAAACCCTCCCATCTCTGCAGTGGTATGTGATGCAGTGTTAACAGTGACTGACTTAAACTTCTTCAGATAAATGAAAGAAAATAATATCTCTAATTTTATGTATTTATTCTTTATTAAACACATGCATCACACGTCCTCTTATTTTTGTGTCCTGGTCTCTATCCAAGAAGAGGAAACTGACTCACAGAAGGCATAAACTCACAACTTTTGGAGACTTTCTGTTGTGCTGTGTTGTTCCCTGCGAGAGTGAGCTCGCAGACTTTGATCCTGCCTGTTTATTTCTCTGATATTACTTTCAGAGTGTGGAGCTGGCTGTTCAATCACAAGTCTTTGGGAAACTGATCAACAAGCACCTTTGATTTGCCTAATGAAGCCAGGTTGCTACGTGTAATTGCTTGATGAAGTGAATAATGAGGATGCGCCTGACGCTGAGCTGGAAAAACAAGTAAAGAACTCCTCGAGTCGATTTAGTAAACATTAAATTTGGGATTTTTTTTTTTTTTACTTCTTCTGCCAGTTGAACTAATTTGATGTAAATTCAATTTATTTTGCAGCGCTGCGTCGACTATGGCATGAAGTGTCTCCAGCTGGGGAGGAACGGAGTATAGAAGTGGCAGATTAGGAAACAGTTAAGAACCGTTAGTACTGAGCGGGTCTCTATTTATGCATCTTTTCCTGCTCCCCCGCCCTTCCTCCCTGCTTTCTCGTGCCTCCTCGCACGCTCCCATCGAAACAAACACATCAGAGACAGACAGCCTGCTTTGGAGACTCGTCTGCTAACATGCTGTGTGTGTAATCACTATATTTTCAGTCTCCAAATGCGTCTTGCTCTCTCTGATTTCACAAAAATGGGAACGAGTCTCTTGATGTGCAATAAATGAAACAAATCTTACTTCGCATGTTATTCTGCGTCTGTTTTGAGAGACTTTTGCTCGGCTTGGACTGAAAACAATGACTCCAGAATGTAGGCAAACTGCTCAGATGACAATTGGCTGTAACTGGAGAAGGATCAATATTGGCTGAAGGGGGGGGTGCATTATGATGCTTTAACGCAGACTCCTTATAAAATCAATCGCTCTAAATCACTTTGCAATGTTCATCCACGAAGCCAGATGGATGTGACAATGGCAGCAGCCTCCCAGTGCAGAGGATTTAGAAAAAAATGAGCTTCTACAAGTTGATGATAGAGTCATAAAGAGGCCTTTTGTCTTCACAGACAAGTCTGTCTTTAAAATCCCGCCCTCGGTGACTGAAATAACCATGATAATTATTATGATTGATGTGTGTCGCAAGTGTCTGCCCACTGCTTTGGGAGTGGATTGACACCACGTTAAAACTTTGTTCCAAACATGAACGAACAAGCAGTCTGAATGGAAGTCACTTTATGTGAATTAACTACAGATGAATTCCACAAACGCCATTTATTACTCGTTGATGTTTCGCTTACACTGTCTGTCTTGGATATACTGTCCCGCCGCGAGTGATCAGCGGCTGCTAGAATCTGAATCAATCTCAGCTTAGCAAGCGTTGAGCAATTACTTGGATGACTCCTCAGCCTCTTTTGTTCTGCCAAATCTGGAGGCACTGGCATCGCGCGCAGTGTCTTTTGTTGTTCTCCCATAATGTTGAATCGCCAAATGTCATGTATTTTCCACAACAAGATACATGTAATTTGGGAGATGGCTCTACTGGGAGTGCATAGTGGAAATAATTGCGCAGCTGTGCAGGACAGGAAAAGGACTCCTAATGGTGTGAATGTGACTCCCGTCTACAGTAAATAAATAGATGAATAGTGTTCAGAATAGATTTAGTAGCTTGAACACTGCACTAAAAATACACATCATGGTCCATTTTTTAAAATTAGCTTGAGATGATTGTAATCACAAGCCACCACAAAGAAAAAGAATGTTCACATGAAAGTGAACGTCAGCATAAAAACTTCAGCTAAAAGACAACAATGAGAGGGTCGTGAAACTACATTTCACACATATCAGCAACAAGTACATAAAGAAAAGCATTAAAGTTTAAAAAGAACCACAAATACTTCTACTGCAGGCCATAAATCCCATAAATGCCCTCACTTACACACCATTAAAATCACATGCAACACTGTAATTGATTTCCAATTGTAAGATGAGAAGAAGTGTTGTCTTCACAGCTTTCCTTTTCATAAGAAAAGGAGAGGGGAAATGCTCATGCTCATGGATGAAGAGAACTTCCTAGAATGTCCTCCGGACTTCTCTCTTGATGTATTTGACACATTTTCTTGGCTAAGAGACGTCAGAAAGCAACATATTGCGTCATGATCTAAAGAAACAGCCGAGAGATCCTCTGAAAAGGGTTGCAAAAAATGTCTTTTATGAGCTTTTGGGACACATACTGGGAAAGCAGCGGTGAACCTTCCCAGGAGCAGTCTATCAAAAATACTCCAAAAGCACATGAATGGCTCATCCAGGGGGTCACAAAAGAACCCAGAACAACATCTAAAGAACTGCAGTCCTCACTTGTCTCATGATTAAAGAGGCATCCATGAGGAAAAATCACTGCTGACCTAAAAGAACACAGAGGCCCATCTCACATTTTAGATTCTGGTTCAGGTTACTTTATTAATCCCCCAAAATGGCAAACTGTTTGCTGCTTAACCACACATGCTACTCACAAACTGACACAACCTACAGCTTTTAAACAAGAATCACAATCAGTGTTGCATGTCAAGGCACAGAATAACAAGAAATAAGTTCAAGGAAGAAAACAAAGTGAATACAGCCAAAGTAATGATGGTATGAAGTATCTGTTTGTTCTACACTGGGGTACAAGGTAACAGCTTGTGATGGCTTCGGGCTGCTTTGCTGCGTCGGGACCTGGACGACTTGCTGTATCGACTGAGCAATGAATTCTGCTCTCTACCAGAAAATCCTGAAGGAGAATATCCACCCATCACGTCCTGCCCCGAAACTCAAGAACACTTGGGGTTATGCAGCACGACAATGATCCAAAACAAACCAACAAGTCTATCTATGAATGGAAAAGAAAAAGAGTCTGGCCTCCTTAAGTCTGGACTTTGATTTTGCCATTCATGCTCAAAAACCCTCCAATGTGACTGATTTAAAACAATCCTTAAAAGAACAGTGGGCAAAAATTTCTCCAGAGATGAGAAAAAGTCTTTTAGGTTCCGCGAACCCTTTTCTCTTAATAAATGGCATCGTCATTTAAGAACTGCGTCTTTTTGTTTGTAATATTTTATCTAATACTAAAATTTGATCTGAAACATGAAACAGTGGCAATAAAAGAGCTAAAAATGCGCATTTTGTAGTTGTTTTTGGTGTGTAGTTGAAATTCCTTGCTATGTGATGAAATAACTCAACAGTAACACAGCTGGGTTCCATCGCTGTGTAAATAACGAAGGTATTGGATGATGCTGGTCGTGGATGATGCGCTTCCCACTGCGCTCCAACACCTCAGATCACGTGACTAGCAGGCGCACAAAGCGCAGCCTTTATAACCGCCTGCTCCGGCAAACCCACACACCCCACCGGCTGCCTGCTTGGCTTTACTGTATGTTTGACACTAGCAGTATCCGAGGAGTCAGCTCGTGATTATTAAACCACCAAAGCAAGAACAACAACCAACAGATTTTTATTCTCGCTTCCAGTTTTTGGGTTTTCAGTTACTTTAAATGTTGGTCAGGAGTGAAGGCAGAAACAGCAGACCGGTTTACTCCCAGTGTAACTGAATTGTTTTTATTTCTATTTTTTAATTTCTTTTTTTTTTTTTTTCGGATCCGTGCTGGGTATTTGTAGCGAGAAAATCAAGGTAAGCGTTTTTCGCAGTTTTGTTTTTCTTTATTTGTTCTTGTGAGTGCTGCTGGTAGCTTCCATACTACTATCGCGCTCTCGCCTTTTGAAAAACTGTTAATAATTAATACCATCATTACCGACATTACAATGTAAATGATCCATCGGACAGATACAGTCGCTCTTCATCGTGTCCCTCCCTTGATGTCTAATTAGTCCAGTGATTGCTGCAAAATATCGTAATGCTTAATGACCTTCTTTAATTAATAAGAAATCCCTCTATGTCCTACATTCTTAATGCAGTGATTTCCCCCGAGGCTGCACAGGTTTGTCATCAACTGTTCAGTTTCCCACTATTGTCTGGGATGCATCTGTTGTGGAGTCAGCTGGTTGATACACAGAATAACTCCCAGTAACAAATTCATCTTCCACTATATTAATCTTTAAATAAGAGCTGGCACTATCTCCTGTATTGAATATGTTTTAATGTGATGTAACAAGAGGTACTTTCTTGTGTTCTAATAAATAATTGCATTTTTCTTCATAGATGTGCTCTTCTACACTCCTAATACCTCACATACCTCTCCACTGAGCATCTCTACAGCCTCAAAAACCATGAAGCTGGCTTTGCACAGGATAGCAGGCACCACGGTGAGCACCTTAACAACAGGTGTCCAGTATTTCGGCTCCAATGATGCCATCTACGACGACCCCTCAGCAGACTCGAGGCTGATCAAGAATGGATTCCACTATGAGAAAACTCACTCTGCTCCCATCAGCAGCTCCTTTCCCGGGATTGTCTCTGGAAGCAAGGAGGTCATTTTCAGCGCCCTCTCTCCCATTTTTCCCACCAATGTCTCAGACTTGCTGCTGGGTAATGCCACCGCTGTGGAGAGCGGAGGAGCGCCACAGTGCGCCGAGAACTTAGCAGACAATATGGAGTGTTTTATGATCCTCACTCCCGGCCAGCAGCTCGCGGTTGCCATCTTGGCACTCACTCTGGGTACATTTACTGTGCTGGAGAACCTCGTGGTGCTGTGTGTGATCCTGCACTCCCAGACCCTTCGATCCCGCCCTTCATACCACTTCATTGGCAGCTTGGCTGTGGCTGATCTAATAGGAAGCATCATCTTTGTTTACAGCTTCTTGGACTTCCATGTCCTCCACCGAAAGGACAGCCCTAATATTTTCCTCTTCAAGCTGGCTGGGGTTATTGCCTCCTTCACTGCCTCTGTGGGCAGCTTGTTTCTCACTGCAATAGACCGCTACGTCTCCATCCACAGGCCTATGGCGTACAAGCGAATCATCACAAAGACTAAAGCTGTCATTGCATTCAGCATGATGTGGACCATCTCCATCATCATCTCACTGCTGCCGCTGCTGGGCTGGAACTGCAAGCGTCTCGGGTCAGTCTGCTCTGACATTTTCCCTCTAATTGACCAAAAGTACCTGATGTTTTGGATTGGGATGACGAGCATTTTGCTCATATTCATCATCTACGCCTATATGTTCATCCTCTGGAAGTCTCATCACCACGCAGTCCGCATGCTAAGCCGCACCTCTCAGAGAAGCGTGATTGTCTACACCGCAGAGGGGGCTAAAGTGCAGACGGTGAGGCCTGACCAAGCCCGTATGGACCTCCGTCTGGCTAAAACCCTGGTCTTGATCCTGGTGGCCCTCATCATCTGCTGGGGTCCACTCCTAGCCATCATGGTTTACGACCTCTTTGGGAAGGTGAACGACTTCATCAAGACCATTTTTGCCTTTTGCAGCATGCTCTGCCTGCTCAACTCCACCGTGAACCCTGTGATCTACGCCATGAGGAGCAAGGACCTGCGCAGGGCCTTCCTCAACATTTGCCATATGTGCCGGGGAGCAACGCAGACTCTGGACAGCAGCGCTGAGAGTGACTGGAACATCAAGAGCGTGAGAGCCACAGCAGGCAGGGCGGGGACAGATGGAGGAAACTGTGCAAAGACTCGAATTAAAGTAGCCCAGGTTACAGTTTCTGGAGGGACTGACACTTCTGCTGCAGAGCCGGTCTAATAAAAGACGGTCCAATCTGCTCAAGACAACTGTGAAGTCAGGATAGTGTAGAATAGCCCCCATCCTCCTAGTGCACTCTTCTGTGACTGTGAAATGTGCCAAAATGACTGACAAACAGAACTGAAAGCAAGTTTTTGTTGTTGTTTTTTAATCTGTAATGTTATAAAACTGGATCCCTGTAGAGTGGAGTGTGATTAGTCTAACGAGGGCTGTACTTATTTCATTATGTTCTCATTTTTGCGAAAAATGAGTTGTCTGACTGACAATGGCAATTTTATGAAGAATAATTCAATAAATATTATAGCTGTATAAGAAAAAAGGGCATTTCTCTCCATTGTTACAAAGCAAATGCTATGCTTTGTTATCTTTGCTGTTGTCTGATTTTTTTTTTTACAGATTTAGCAGTAAAGACAAACTGCATTTGAAGATTTTCACATTACATTATACGGCAATATTGTGTCAGTCATGCAAGGTGAAAATGTGTCCATCCTCATACAAAATAGCAGTTTGGAATAACAGAACATTGCTGTAAGTAAAAGCATTTCATTAATAATTTTCAAGTGACTATTGATGATTTTGTAAGTCCATGATATTGTGAAGTTTGTCAGTACCTTATTTATTTATTTTGAAAAGTAAAGTGTTGAACTATGAATGGCCTTTTGATCAGATCAAAACTATAGCCTGTGGTGTTTTGGGAGTGTTGCTTAGCTGCTTTTTTTCACACCGGCTTACAAAAAAAAAGAGCATCTTTTGTACAAATCTACACTGTCATATTCCTGTGAAGCATACTTTGTGCCACTGTGTCTCATTCCTGTGTGTAAATGGAAGAATGTGCTCGAAAATGTGAAATTTGTCTATTTTTATCATAACTTTGTCAACATGCCTGGTATCTTTTTCAATAAAATGGTGAAAATCAGCTTATCGGTACCTAAACTTACTGCGCACACACGCACAATACGGTTTTTTTTTTCTTTCCTTTTCAAAGTCAAAAATGTATGTCACTATCTGGGGTATTGGAGTGTCACATGTTCTACAAGTAAAGGTGAGTTTTAAGTGTGATTGGCCTTAAAGTAAGATATTTTACTTTTTCAGAAACAAGACAAAAGCTATTAATGTAAATATTTCAGAGTCATGAAAGTGTCATCTTTCCTTTCTTTAACTTTTCGCCTTGCGACCCCTTGGTACTTTTTAGGAGTTAGTAGAAGAATAAACTCGTATGTGTCTTTTTGTGTAACACTGCCCTCATGTGGTGATAATTATCTTCACATTTGAACTATATTTTATGCTTTTTGACTGTTCTTCCTTTTAACATTCGTATTTATTTATCACTAGTTGAAATGTCCATTGATGTCAGTAACTTAAATTACTACTTTTTCAACTTTTGCTGTTTGACACCTAGTCAAACAAAAAATACTGATAGAAAAATGTCAGTTCAACTTAGACTTTTTCTAATTCCAAGTCGCCACATTCATGATGCAATGCTGACAAGTTCCAGTTGTAAATAATGATATTTACAGCTCAGTTCATCAGAATTTGCTGACATCAACAGTTAAATTCTCACTAGTGGCAATTCCATATTACAGATGCAATTTGTAAATTTTAAAAAGTTGAGAAACAGCAACCAACAAATTCTTAAGTGCTGACGTTGCATAGTTTGCCCACCAGATGGTACTCTGCAACTTCCCTGTTGGGAACAAGTGTTTGGAACCTCACAAACACATGGTTGGTAAATCTGATTTTGTGTGTGTTTGAAAGAGTAAAAAAATAAGCTATGGAATATCAGATTTTTAGATCATCGGATAATGGTATATGTCGCAATTACATATGGCAATAAAAAACAAATGCACATTAGTCAGACATTGTCAATCATTTAAGCAACACATATACACGTAATCACGTAATCTAAAAATTAGCTAATTAGGCAAACATGTCCCAAAATGATTTGCTGAGAAGTGTGAAATGCATTAGTTGATAGCTGAATTGGGAAATGACATTTCCACTACTGATAATCCCAAGTCAACATGCTGAAATCCAATTATAGATATCTGTACCAGCATTTTAAGAATGGAATTACTAATATCTGTTGCCTTTAGAGGCATGCTTAGAGCTGTACACATCAGCTGAGTGAAGCCATCTCTACACGCTGAAGAAGAAAGCTTTGTGCGGAGCGCCACAAGGGCCAAAATGAATTGAAAAAAATTCAATAATAAGATCATTAAATAATCGTTTAGATGTGATTTTAATTGAAATTTCAAATAAATAATTGATTAAATAATTTAATGAAATGAACTTGTGTAATTAATTATTTATATATTTGATTATTAATTCTTTCTCATTTTAATTTATTAATGACAAATGTAATTAATTATTTAATTATGTATTTCTTTAATTAATTTATGTCCCCCTGTAATATCCTTCATGTTTTTATCCCATTTTTTAAAAAGGCCTTTTTATAGCTTTGGCACCTCTGCTGTATTTTATTCCTTTTTTAAGCTAAAAAAATGTTCCATCCATTCTCTTCCGCTTGCGGGGGGCTGAAGCCTGTCCCACCTACCTCCGGGCAAGAGACAGGGTGCATGCTGAACAGATCACCAGTCTGTCGCAGGGCTAACACAGAGAGACTCATTCGTATTCACATTCACACTGATGGCCAATTTAGAATCACCAGCTAACCTAACCCCACTAACAGTAAGTCTTCGGACTGTGGGAGAAAGCCGGTGAGAACGCACGCAAACACGAGGAGAACATGAAAAACTCCACACGGAAATTAGTAATATGATGTTAGAGGGAATTTCCATCATCCTCGGGCAAAGCACAGAGGCTCTGTATGTAATGGTTTGACATTTTGCCTTCAGCGTTGTCACTAAAACAGCTGCAGGTTTCATAATAGGCTATAATAGCTGAGCCTCTGCACTGTTTTCATCAGTTACTCCAATATTTACTCCAATATTAAAACAAACGAGTGTATTAAGAGTAGAAATACAGGATGCGGAGAGAAAAGAATCACAACAAACTGTCAAATGTGAAGTTTATTCCTCAAAGCTAAAATTAAATCAAATCAATTATCAATTAAATTAAACGGGGTTTATGACCCATACTTTTTGACTTTTGCAGCGCTGTCATGTTTTGTCATTGGTTTACGCTTCATGGTTCACTACATAATCCAGAATTCAACGCGTTTTGAGATTGTTGTTTTTTTTTTTTAGACGTGACGTCACTAACCAGAGAAGCCGACAGCGACAACCTCGCATCAAAAACAGGCAGCTAAGTTGTGCTAGCTAGCCCCCCTATCTAACAGCAGACAGTTGGCCCGCAGCTGGCTGATCCGTCACTTCAACTTTTGAGAAACAACTTTAACAACAACACGAGCTGGTGAGCGCGGTGCTGCAGGCCAACTTCCCCCCTCCCCAGAAGGTAACATAAAAACAGCTTTATACAAACGTTAACCAAGACACACGCTCACGCCAGCGGCAGCCACAGCTAACGTTAGCTTTGTTTTTTTTTTTTGATTATTGGCTAGCAGGAGTAGCTAACGCTAGTTCGCTAGCAGGCATTTAAAGCCGGAGCTGCGCAGTATGCTCGTAGTTTTATCCATCGACAAAGGAAACTGATTTGAACCTAACAATTAGCTAGTTGTGTAAAAAATTAGGCTCGGTTAGCAGCTGTCCAAAATAGTTGATGTCATCTCCTCGTTATTGCCTTGTTTCGGTGTTTTTACGTGCAATCTCTCCCTTTTAACAAACTGAAGTCATGGCGTGTGGAGCCACTTTGAAGAGGACCATGGATTTCGATCCGCTCATGAGTCCTACATCCCCCAAAAGACGAAGATGCATCCCCGTGTCCCCGTCATCCTCATCCCCTAGGAAATATCTCAGCATGGAGCCTTCGCCATTCGGGGAGTCTTCATCAAGACTTAGTGCAGGTAATGCTGGCTAAGTTGGCCTGCTTGTTTACTATCTGGAGGGGGGCAACAGCAACATGTTGAGTCACTCTGTGTCAAAGGTGAAAACATGACAGCTGTTACTAATGGACGCCCTGCTTGTCTGTTTACCCCACTAGAACAAATCCTCAACAGCATCAAACAGGAGTACAAACGCATTCAAAAGAGAAAGCATCTAGATGGAGGCTACCAACAGTCAGAGTGCTGCTATTCGCCAGAATCCCCATCCCAGTCGTCTACTATGAATGCTTCCAGCATGGCAGGTGGGTAAAGGCGCAAGGTTAAGCTCAAATAATCATAAAGCCCATTCTACAGTGCGGTTTTAAGGTTTGATTGTTATTTATTTATACAGGAACATCCTCTGGAGGCGTCTCTCCATCTAGAAAAGAACAGCCATTATTCACCCTCAGACAAGTTGGAATGATCTGCGAACGCCTGCTGAAAGAACGGGAAGAGAAGGTTCGGGAGGAATACGAGGAGACCATGACTTCGAAGTTGGCCGGTTGGTACCCAATGCTAATGTGTTTAAAAAAACTGAACCAGCAAATGTTAGCCACATATTTTCCCCAAGTAGCAAACAATAGTTGCGAAGTAAAAGGTTTTAACTGGTTGATTTTGATTTCAGAACAATATGACACCTTTGTGAAGTTCACACACGATCAGTTAATGCGACGATTTGGGGAGCAACCTGCAAGCTGTGAGTTCCTTTTTATTTTTAATCCCACCTTATTTCCACATTCGATGTAAAGGACAAAGCCTCGGCTTTCACTTCGAACTCTACGATTTTAAATTTAAACTGGCACTTCTGGTTACTTTATTTATATTTCACCGCCCTTCTCTCCAGATGTTTCCTGAGTGTGGCACAGAATTTTTGCAAGACGGCCTTCCCACGCTGCAAGCTATCACGTGATATCTCGAGGAAGAGAAGCGAAAAAAAACTCATCATTGTAAGAGATTAAGTTTAGCTAGTTTAAAGGAAACTTTTCTTACTGTGCCATATATCTGTCTTTGGGCAAAGGTTTATATGAAGCTGTTGTCAGTTGTTACCACTCTGTTGTAAGCAACTAGGTGCTTCCTCATGTAAATGGACCCTATTTCTACCAGTGGCCTACGTTCCTCCAGCTGTACGTGCATCTACAGTTATCTCACTTTTGTAATGATTCCCAGCATTCCAGGCTTTGTCACTTGTTTCTGTTTTGTTACATGTAAATACAATAAAGCAGGCATTGAGTTTTACACAAGGTTGGCAGGTCGGTCTGAAAGAATGTGGAAGAAACGCAAGTTTGAACAGAAAGAGTATGTTTGCTGTTTGTTCACTGCTTTTTAAACTGAGCATAAAGTGGGCTAATTTGCTCCCACCCCCTCCCACCACCAGTGTTTTATTTATTGAGTTTTGTTCTGCTGGTATCACTTTGAAACCAATGTACTTATTAAAAACAATAAACATCTTTTAAGAGTTAAACTGGTTTGATGCATCAAACTATATCAGGAATAGCTTAATAAATACAAGTAAACGTATGTGATCGAGTGCTGTGATGAACAGCATTGGGACTGCTGTCAATTTAGTGCTTAAATTACTCTCAAACTGTAAGTGAAAGATGGAATATGGAAGTGCCTTAAACCTGCAATCTTTCTCACGTCCAGTAAGGGGTGACTGCTTTGATTACAGA
Organism: Simochromis diagramma; assembly: GCF_900408965.1. Lineage (NCBI taxonomy): Eukaryota > Metazoa > Chordata > Actinopteri > Cichliformes > Cichlidae > Simochromis > Simochromis diagramma. The sequence goes on from NW_024387030.1 coordinate 11,508,593, forward strand.
AGTAAGTTGGATTATATAGAACTGCATAGGAATAGCATCCCTCAGCTCACTCTATCTTTAACCTCAGTTAAAAACTATAATGCTGCTTTCAAGACTTTATTTAGTACATCATTTTCATTTGAATGAAAATGGTCCAGATCAGAGTTAAACATGAAGATAAAGGATGATTTTCAGGGCTAGCCTGCCTTCTCCACCGTAAGTTTTTTTTTTACCGCTGCTCGTTAGCAGGTGTTTGCAGACAAACAAAACCTCCACAGGCAACTGTAACTGTTTGAAAAGAAAAAAAAAAAAAAAATCACTTGGAGGTTTTTCGTACAACTTCTTTACAAGACATTTCTCTCAGCGAGAGTCAGCAGCCTCCATGAACCACTGCCAACTAAATGGACAATGCATATTTTTCCCTAGCAACAAGCTGTTGTATCATGCCTGACATCGTGGTCAAATTTCAAGTAATGTGTGAGAAACCTCAGTATATTACAATGTCTTAATTAGTTTGAGTTGTGCTTCAGTGTAACAGCATATTGGCCCAGGTGTACCAGTCATTGCAGAAAGGACCTACAGCACCTGACATTGGTCTATTATTTAAAGAAGCAGGTGTAATTTGCACGTTTTTTTATTAGAGTGAAAAATACAAATCTGAAATTAATTTCTACAGATGTTAAAAAAAAAAAATGTTTCTCATCACAATTGTGGTTAGCAGCCTCCCCAGGTGAGTCGCGCCACATGGTCGGTCTTCTGCTTGGTAGACTTGATGAAGCCCAGAAATTCGAGCTCTGATACAGCGCGGATGAAACGAGCGCTAAAGGACGAGTTAAGGAACAAAAAGTCTTTACTCAAGTTAAAAGTAAATGGCATATTTCAGCAGTCGTGTTTGTGTTCTTCTGCTCTTAACTTTCATTATAACTCCCCAAGTATTTGGGTTGCTTACAAAACTAGAATTACCTCAACTGTCTTATCCAATCATGACACTCAAACAAAGACATAACTGAGGAGTAGCTGCTTTACTGTTGTGTCATTACTCATTTTCACTCACTGAGCAAAACACAAACAGCAGCAGCACAAAATGATCTGTGAGAAATACTTTTTTTTTTCCTGGAAGGATACTGTTTGACTTCATCCACTTTCCCAAAATGTTCAGAATCCGGATCGTTACCCTCAGCAGCCAAAACCACGGTGGAGTACGCCTGAAAATAAACATGTTTTCATTCATGTCACCGTCCGAGTCATTCTGGGCCAATAATTAATCCTCAGACTGATAATGTGACACGTGGGCCCCTCGGGATCAATAAAGCCTCTCTTACACTGAGAAAAACAAAAGCTTCCAGCTAAAGAAAGTTTATGAAGCAAAGTGGGAAGCTGTGGAAGTTTAACCTTGGTCCATCACAGGTAATGAGTTCACTATTAAATTTCTTAGTTTATAAACTCACTTCCAGCCAGTCGTAGAGGTTGATCAGCCTTCCGCACTCCAAGTGGAGCTTGTAAGCGATACAGATGTCGGGAGCAGCGTTGGACACCGTCCCATCCTCGCTCTTCAGGCTGTCGTTCTAAAAGAAAGTCGAAGTTGTCACGTGTTTTTAGAACGTCGCTGCACATTAGTGGTTGTACGCTAAAAGAAGAACTTTCTTCACTTTCACTTCCTCCTGCTTATAAGGGAGGTAACAAGCTGAAGCAGGTGTACCTGAAGATAGTGGTAAGGATTGCTGAGCGCAGCCTGAATGGAGGTACGAGGTGTGGCATTGAGGTGGCGTCTCACTGTGGCAGATGAACTGTAGTAGCAGACCTCATAAAGAGGCTGTGACTCTGGGGGGGACAGATGGCTCCTGGGTGGAATAAAATCATTAGCTGCAGAGTGTTTGCAGTGATGCGAGTTGTATTTGGGGGAACCAGAGTCTCATTTGTCTTACTTTACTAAATTGTCGATAAACTCGAGCGCTTCGTTCCTGAGGTTTTCAAATGGACTCAGTCGCTTGGCTCTCCGAGACTCGTTCATCTCCAGCAGCGTCTGTGAAAACGATAGAGTTTAAGCAACAGCAAAACAGCAGTTTTAAAGAGGCGGAGAACCCCTCCGGGGAAACAAAAGACAAAAACTACAATTTACAGTAAGTGGTCAGTTACCTTCTGCAGCTGGAACAGATCTGTTTTCTTCTGAAGATTTTTTATTGGAGAGGCGATAGAGGCTTCCACAGTTGGAGTCATTTCAGTAGCAGCTGAAATACAAGATAAAAACTTGTACATTTGGAAAGAAGGGACTGGACTCATTTTCTTGCTCCTTTTATGGGGTCACCACAGTGGATCATGAGCCTAGCATCCTCCTCTGTCACACCAGCCCTCTGCTTGTCCGCCTTCACTGCATTCACGAACCTCCTTTTCTCAATAGTTTTCCATCAACACTCAATTCCATCTGTAGTGCTCTTTCTTGGCATCCAGCCACACTGCTGCTCTGCTGATCATCACCTCTAACCCTAGCCTAGTTTCAAAAACTCTTTCCTCTAGCTTCATGGAATGACTCATCAAGTTTATCCCTCTGCTCATCACCCTTGTTATTGAAAGTTGCTACCAGTACATTTCTCCTCCATTCCTGAGGCTTCCTCTCAATCGCCGAGATTATGTTAAACAGTCTGGTTTAAAACTCCACCGCCTTCTCTGTTATACCATCTCCTAGCGATCTCTTCTTGAATCGAGATCACACAAAATCATATCTTCAACTTACTGTCCAGCTGCTTGAATCTGGCAAGTAGTTCCTCCAGCTGGACGAGAGCATTCTTCATCTCATTTGACTTGCTGAGCTGCAGTATCTCCACACACTTCTGTAGCAAAGAAACCAACTCGCCTTTTGCCAGCATCCTAAAAGGAAAACACATTAGCACCTCAAGTGGTTATTTTAGGGTCAAAGAGAAAAAAAACAAAACAAACAAAAGACATCCAATAAAGGCACAGCATTCGTTTGTTGTCTATGAATAAGTAATTTGGCCACCAGGAGGCACAATAACCTTCTGATCAACCATGAATATGCTGCCATCTGGTGGTGAAATATTCCAATCTCATCTGCTCAAGTAGTTTTTTTAAATTATTTACTGTCGATTAGTACAAATAATCCATCTTAAAATACTAGGTGTACCTAAAATTTAAGTCAGTTTTTAGCAGACAGTAAAAAGTTGGTAACATGAACAATGTGCCAGCGAATCACGCTTACTTTACAAGCTTCATGGCTGACTGGTAGTCCTCATTCTCCCATACATTGTTCGCCAGACATATTAAATGGAGCTCCCTGATCTGTAATGCAAATTAATCCACTGTTATGTAAAGGCAGATTAAACAGCAGTACTTTGGTAATAAAGAAGACATAGCTTAGACCTACAGGAGGTCAGAAATAGTGGGATGCTTAGGCATTAAAACTGTGAACTCTTGCCTGTTTTCCGAGAGGATATCGAGGTAACGATGAGGTCAGAGTGTGGAGACACCTCAGGATGGGATAATAGTTCTTGTGGTATTTGTGGAGATCCTTTATCAGTTGTTGACACACCTCCTAAAAACAGACCAAGCAGATCTTGTTCAAAAACCTCAGACATTACAGGATCTGAAAACGTGCACGTTCACGTACGCGTTCAGCATTTCAGATGATGAGAATGTACCTTTAAGTGAGAGTCATCGGTCATCAGATTAACCTGTTCCTGTGCTTCCTGCTTCTCTACATATCTAGCGAAACACACACATTAAAACAATTCAAAGTCTTGCTTTCACATTTGAAAAAAGGTAAACACAAATACACAAATTAAAAACATGCTAAGTCGCCTACCATCACTTTTTGCAGCTAAATAAGTGCTGCATTTGCACTTTTGACTCACACGGGTGGGATGATTGGAGAAAGAAACAAGTTTGAGTACCTTTTGAACGACGGCAGCTGTCTTATCCTGTTCAAGTTGGGTTTGCTGAGCTGTGTGACGTTGAACAGAGCCTGCTTTTTCTTGCAACACAGAACACTGAGAGGCTGAGAGTGAAAGTGCTCGAGCAGAGCCAGCTGCACAAAGACCAAACAGAAACTTTAAACTCATATATTTCTGTATTTGAATTACACAGAAAAGAGGAGGATGACAGACTTGAGGAGACTGTTAGAGGATGCTCCATACCTGCAGTCCCTTAATGAAGTTTCTCACTGAGAAATCATGGTAGAGGAAGACGCCGATGAGGACCTGCATCACTTTCCCGTTGAGTTTAAAAGCAATGTGTGATGTCAGGATCAACTGAAATAATAAAAGACAGAACATTTAACTACTTTTATTTAATTTCTTTACATCCTCCAGGCCACTGATCATCTGCAGTTAGGGTTAGTGTGACAGCTATGGCTCGCTCAAAAACAAATGTATCCCTTTTGAGGCACTGAAATGGAAAACAGAAACTAATGTTATAAATGTAGGACAATTTATAATAAATGTACCATCTAATTCCTGGAAAACATGCCTCTAACCAGAGCCTGCTCGTCTGCAACCTGGTGGTGTCAGGAGGTTTAAAATGTAACTTACACTCAGGAAATTGCTTTCAAAAAGAAGATGTTAGATATGTTTAAGCATGCAACAGTCTTCAGATTGGAAAGCTAAATGTACACATGGACTCATAGATATCAGGAAGGTTTTCCCATCTGGAGGCTTGCACAGATCAGTGTTTTTATGTTTTTTTTAATTCTTTGGTCAGGTTGAACTTACCTTGTCAATGACTGTAGCCAGGTGTTGCGTGCATGACAGCGACTGGAAGAGCTCGATGCAGAGCAGGGAGGACACAGAGTGGGGAAGCATGTGCTGGATGGTACTGGGTGATGTAGCGATCCCAAAGATGAATGTCAGTGGAAGGCGGTCAATGTACTGACTGTGGAGCAGAGTTTGTTTAGCAGAGACTTGCCCAGCTTGCAAATCCAAAATGCATTAGCAATTATTTGTGTATTATGTGCAGCCGTAAAAATAAGAAAGCGATTCAACTCAAGAGTTTTCATTTACCTGCAGATGAGGATGAAGTCCTGAAGGACTCTTGGGTTAAAAGCCTCCAAATCTTTGAAAATGATTACAACGGGAGGCTGCTGCTGCTCATCTCTGACTTGGGAGCTACGTTTTTTCCCTGGAGTGCCAGTGGCAGATTTCTGAAAAACACAAAAACAAAATAAAAACATATATGATACATATCACTTACAATCCAAGTCTCTGTATGCACGCCAACAGTGGTTTGTGCTCCCACCTTTGTTCTTGCAGCGTACCAATCACAAAGTATCCCGAGAGAGCAGTGCACGCTCCTGTGGACCCGAGGGCTCGTCTCCACATTCTCCTCCTCATCTTCATCATCCACAACCACAACTGTATCCATCAACCGCTCGAGCACCTTCTTCATCAAATGCTTCAGTGCTGAAATCATAAACGAAACACATACCATTTAAAGCAAAGCCTATGAGGGGAACACAAAATGATTTCTGACTGATGTCTTAACCCCTTACCTCCACACTCTTTGGCCTGCACAGAGGCCACGTGAGGGCTGACAGACTGCTTTAGCATGTCAGACAGACTCTGAAAGGTCATGTCGTGATCTGGGATGTTCACACCTAGAGTGGACATCAAAGGAAGTTGAGATTAGGTAGAGATGACAGTATGTAATGTAAATTGATTATTTCTACTAGATTATACATAGCTGTGAGAGCCACATATGTTTTTTTTTTAACTCAAACATCAGATATTACTGCCTTATAACCAACATACCGAGCATTAGAGCTGCTGTGGGGATTTCACTGGCCCTCATCTGTGATGCCCAGTCGCTGTTTTGACGTGTGGAGGAGCATTTCCTCGTAAAGTCCAGCAAACTGTCCAAGATTTTCCTGTTGAGTTCATCTTGTAAAACCTAAGAAGCAAAAAGTACATATGTATGTAAAATGTATTTGTATTATTGTATTGTATTATGTAGAAGAAGAAAAAAAGGGGTCTGCTCAGTAAAAATCAAACTAACATGGCTAAATTAACGACTTAAAAAAAAAAAATCACATTAATACAGTACTCCTGAAGCATCTCCTGTTTTTGTCACTATATATTCAAATTTAAAACACAATAAAAGCATGCTTGCATATACAACAATAAAGCCATGTATGGTATATTTTTAATGTATGCATGTATATGCTTGCATACATTACAAATTAGAGGCAATTAACTGTTTTCTCAGTTCAATCAACTATGAGCACATATTTTCTACAGTCGGTCTTCCTGCTGAACATCTGTCCTCACCTCTGTGTCTGTTTTGATTTTGTCCCACAGTTCCTGACATAACCTGAATCGTGTTTCACTGCTCTCAGCATCCTCGCAGCCCTGAACGAAGTAACTCTCTGTGGCGAAAAATGACATCAGCAACTTAATACCACTAAATCCACCGACAGCTCGGGAAGACAAATGTTGTATAAACACTCGCGTATCTCACCCAGACTGAGCGTCTTCTTCTTTTTCTTAGCGCTGGGCTTGAAAACAAAGCAGCCCTAAAAACGTTGACAAATAGTCTCATTTCACATTGTATGACGACTGCCAGTAAATTAATAAGTTTTAATCAAATATGCATGAAGCACAACATATATAAGACTTTACCTTTGACACGGATGAAGTAGCCATCTTTCGCTACACGGGTCCGCAGTGAACAGCCCGGCCTGTACCCTGAGCTGGAGGTTCTATGTGCATTTAAAATGACGGATGCCTGTAGCCTTGCTGGGTATCTACTTCCCGCCAAAGTGACGTATACGGAAAAGGTTGTGTTCAGCTGATAAACAGCTTCAAGCGTGAGTGCGTTCATACTTTTGTCAAGTTGTTTTAAGTTATCCAACCACAACCCATTTTTCTAAACTAACATAAAATACACCAGATAAATAATTTAAAAGAAGGAACGAAAGTTTTTCCCCCCGTTAGATCACTGCTGTGAACGCTTTCTAACATTGCTGATCTTGAACGTTCCCCAAAAGCATCTCCGGTGTCCCGTTAGTCCTTCAGGTCCATTTTGCGTTACAGCTGGCAACTCTTAAAATAATGACGCAATAACCATCATAAAGCTCTATAAAAGCCATTAGTCTCAAATCAGTGCATATATACCTACTTCATATATATACACACACACACACACATATATATATATATTTTTTTTTTTTTTAGCCGAGTTAATTCCCATTGTGTATTGTGTGGAGGAAATATGTCGCAATAAATTAAAGTTTTACATAACCTTAAGATAAAATGTGTAAAAACAAGCCAAAAATGTATGCACAAAAAAAAGTGAACAGTATGTTTAATTGTAGAAATAAGCTCAATATATATTTTTGTTGATGTTAAAAGTACTTTTCCATGAACTATGGAGGCTTGTTTCTGCAATTTAAAAAGGAGGGAAAAAAGCAGGCTAAGTCAATTTTCATCGTTTTGTTTCAAAATTTGGAGTTTCTGAGCAAGTTGGAATTTTGAAGTCCGAATGGGGGAAAAACTGAGAGAAAGAAACAAGCTTCCATAATATGTTTAATATGTAAATGTATTTTAATGCACTGATTTATTTATACTATTGGTATTTTTCATGTCAGTATGCCCAATTTAAGGTTTTTTAAACTGACATTAGGTCTACAACTTTAATTGTGTAGATTGCTGGCATTCCCTTCATGGAAAAAGTTTTAAAAACTGTACATTTTCCAGGCTCCTTTGGGAAGTTTTCCGTCCACAAATATGAAAAGTTTCCACATCTATTCAGTTACTAACAACAACCTTGTCCCACTATATTCCAAGTTTCCATATCTCATTTAAAACCAAATCATGTGCATCATTTCACAGCTGGGATTGTGCGTAAACGAAGCTACTGTAAACTATATAAGTTAGAACAATAGAAAGTGTGCAGTCAGTATGTTATAAAAAGAACCAGTAACATTTTATTGAACACTTTGTGGAAGACATGTAAATATTACAGATAGGTCTACTAGTGTTGTAAAAGGATGAAATAAATACAAACAGAACTTGAAATCCCATAGGGATATATAAAAACAGTTTTCTTTAAAAGTCTCCATTTAGCAAAAGAAAAAAAAAAACATCTTCAGTACTAAGCATAAATACAAACATGTTTCTAAAATCTATGCCCTATAGATTACCTGGTTATTATAACTAACATACATACTTAAAATCATCCGAGACGTTATTTCATTAGGTACAAAATAGGCCTTTTTTTCATTAAGTGTGACCATGACTGTTAACAGTTGGAAATTTGATGCATTAACAAACCATTCTGCAGCATAACTTCTCAAATCCTGAGTAAGACTGAGCTGAAAACAAAAAATATCGGGTTATGATCCGCTATAAATCCATTTTTTTATTATGACTATGGGCCGCATGTCTTGTAGCTGCTTTAGCAAAAGATCAGCGCCATCTGATAATGTTTTATCCATGACTATCTTAACATTACTCACTGATTGGAGATTGAGGGGGTTTCTGAAGTCTACAAGACTCTCACAACCTTTCAATTCATCAGCTGCTTTACTTTTGGTTGCAGATTTCTGTTTGTTAGTGTGTTGTCTTTTGGAAGGCAGTTCAGCACTAGATTTATCATTTAATTTGCGTTTGGAAGAGTTGGTCGACTCTGAGGTTTCCAAGAACTTAAGAAAGGAGTCCTCAAGTCCTAACGGCTTGAAGGACGCTGACATAACCCCATCATCACGTTGTTCTTGGGCTGCAGGGGTACCAGGATTTGAGTTCTCTCTTGAACTGTTAACAGTTGTGCGGTTCCTAAGGGTTTGTATCCTCTCCGGACAAGCTGGTGTGGGATGTGCAGGTTTTCTGGGACGGCCTCTTTTAATTCCTCCTTCTGTCCCAGTGGAAGCTTGAGATTCTGCACTATCGTCGTTGGACAGCTTGCTGTCCTCTTGGACTATTTTTTCTACCGATTCATCTATTTTCTGGTCACTGGGCTTTTCAACTTCTTCTGGCTCCATGTCCTCAGAAGATGAAGCTGACGTGCCCTCTGCTTTGTTTGCATCTTTGCATCTGGCGCGTGAGTATTTTTTGCAGAAAATGAACTGGCTCCTCTGATCTTCAATGTATCTCTCTGTGAGGCCATGTGTGGTGTAATGCTTAAATATATTTCTTTCAGCAGACTCCACTGCATCACAACCTATGATCATGCATGGGTACTGCAGCGAGGACTTCTTGGTGCACATGGCAGATGCTTCTTCATGAGATTTTAGTGTAGGCTTTCCAAAACTAGTCCAGTGTTCAATGGACTTTCCATCTTTCTTTTTAGTGTTTTTCTTTTTCACTCTGAATTTACTTTCTACGTTCTCTTTCCCATTGCTAACCCCTGGGAAGAGCCCTACCGATTTAGTCCTTCTTCCATCACTTATTTTGGGGTCATAAACATAGTTGTGCTTTTTGATGAGGTGACGGAGCAGGTTTGACTTTGTAGTGTACACTCGGTCACATCCATCGTACTCGCACCGGAAAGTTGGATCAACTGAGCCGCTCTCAGAAATGGCGATTTCCTTGTGGTAATTCTTAATGTGCTCAATGTACTTTTCCACAGAGCTGAAGGGGAGAGCACACTCTGGCCGGTCACAGTTAAAAGTTCCTATGCTCATACTGGCCATCATGGCGGTGGCTTTGTCACGGGTGAACTTGTGTAGTAAGAGGTAATGTTGCACCAGCCGTGTGATTCCCATGAACACCCTTGAGCAATTTTTCACTTGACACCTGACTTCATTATCTTTTTCTATGGTCTGATCGCTCTCCTGTCCGGTGTTAACACTAGTCTTTTCAGCTTCAGTTTCACCTTCAGTTTTGTTAGGGGGCAGGGATGCCTGATGCATGGCCTTGTAATGGAGTATCAAATTGTGTTGGATGGTGAATGCTGCAGTGCATCCCTCATGAACACAGCGATAAGGTCTGTACGGACTGTAGGCATTGTCTGCGTCAAACATTTTGAGGCTTAACCTCTTCTGAAGTTTCTCCTTTTTCTCCTCCTTTGTTGGTGTGCTTTTGGAGCTGCTGGGTTTTTCTGGAGACGATGAAGGAGATGAAGGCGGAGACTTTAGCTGTTTCACTTTGCTCGGGCTCACGGCTAATTTTCCTTGTGGCATTTTTGCTTTGCCAACGGGACTGAGCTTCTCTTTCAAACTGGATTTCAGTGTCATTTCTGGACTGTTGTTAATAACAGCCACTTTAGGTTCCTCTGGAGCTTTTTCAGGAGCAGGTTGTGCCACTTCCTCAAACGGCCTGTCAGTCAAGTAGTTTTGAGGTGATGGTAGTCGTGTAACAGTCAATACCTCAGAGGTCACGCTTTGCTTTGACACGTCTTCTGGAGTGACCTGAGGAACGTCTAGATTGTTGTCAGCGTCTTGTTGAGGTGCAATTGCAACATCAAGTGGTTCCTGTTTTATAGCAGGAGTTACAGGTGCAGACTTTGCTATCTGGCCGCTACTGACATCGGTGTTTGGACGTTTAATAACTGCATCAGCTTTGTTAAGTCTAAATGCACGTCTATTTCTAGCACTAATTCTAAGCTTCTGCATTTCTGCCTTTGACAAGCGATGGACTTTTTCATAGTGAATTCTCAACCCTGTCGTTCTTGTAAATGTTTTTGGACAGATCTGACAAGGATATGGAGACAGTTTGGATGGCGTTCTTTTTAGTTCATCTATCATCTCATTAGTATAATCGTGCATTTTACTCAAGTGTTTGAATAATGCTTCCTTTGTCATGAACGAGTACTCACAATCCTCCTGGTCACATTTGAAAGGTTTAGGTATCTTTTCAGTGGGCTTGTCGTCACTTTTACTCAGTGTTTTGTTCTTTTCAATAACAGGGGCTGGATCACAATGACTAACACTTTGCTCTGTGGACATTGCACTCCGCATCTTCTGTTGAGCAGCCTCGATCAAATCCAACCTTTGAAAGGCATGTGACATTTCCATCAGGTGATCCTCCTGATAAGGTACATCAAGAGCTGGATTAGCCAAATCTACTGCCTTCTCTTGCTGGATTTCAGTGGAAACTGAGAAGGAGTTTGGATAGTCCATGATATTTGTATTCTGGGGCTCCTGTTTCAACACCACGGACGAGGTCAAAGTGGTCAAGCTACAAGATTCCTGTGAGAAGTCACCATTTGGCATGTTATATATTGCTCCATTAGTGTCAGGGACATGAGGATCATTGAGGAAATCAAGAAATGATGTTGGGAGATCAGCTGTCAGGTCGATTTCATCTAAAGGTCTGCACTGTGAGCGTTTAGACAGGTGACCACCAAGAGATTTGGTGCTTGTAAACTCTCTAAAACATCTCCTGCAGATGACCTTGCCATCCTTGATGATTGCGGGCCATTTGGTACGCTTGCTCAGCCTGCTGCGTTTTCCTTTCTGCACATCTGGGTCACTTGCCTTTTCATCTGAGGGGTTTGTCTCACAGTCGGCATTGGCACAGTCCTCATCGTAAGGGAAATCAGTGTGAATCATGTTGTGTGGGCTGAGCATGCCATCCACAGAGTTGTCTATCTGATCATAACCGTGAGGTGCCATACTCTCCGGTTCAGTTATTTCACTTGTAGATTTTATTGGCGCTGGAGCCTCTGGGGTTAAACATTTCATTGGAATATCAACTGATGAGCATTGAGTGAGACAAGAGTTTTCACTCTGAGCATATGGTGTGTGGTAGCTTCCGTCAGGGAGGCTGTCAATAGTTGAGATACTGTTTCCATTATCCAGCTGTCCTGTCATACTTGCACTGCTTTTTCTCACATCTACATTGTCTCCTGCACCCTCAGGATGCATGAGTCCATACTGATGTCCTCCGTTATGCATTTGGCCTCCATTGTCAAGCATCAGAGAACTGGACACATACTGAGACATTAAACTTGAATCTGAAGGAGCGTTTGACATAGTGGGAGCGTGCATAGCTGCTACTGAGTGATCTCTATCAGATGGGAGAGACGATGTGGCTTGATAGGGGTCTGCCTGCCAGTGAGGATAGTTGCGGGGTGGGTACTCGTTCATGTTAAAGGCATCTGGATAGCAGTTATTCATAGGAGGTGAAGACCAAGACTGAGACATGTCTGACTGCATCATTCCGCTGGAATTGTTTGGGCTTCCCCAGGATGAGTACACCGTGGGGTTTATCATTGGAGTGATAGGCACAGGCTCCATCGATCCAGGGTAACACTGGGCGGGAGAGCTTGAGCATCCCATTAGGTAATCCATCTGCTGCATCCCAGGTTTGTTGCATAGTATTCCTGGCTGGTTTGGAGGCTTGGCACCTGGGTTTTGAGGTTGACTTTGTGACGCTGGTCCACTGGGTGTCTTTTTTGCAGTAATTTTGGCCACTTTGTTATATTTTTTCGCCAATTTCCAATCTTCGAATATCTCAGGGTGTTGCTTCTTCACATGCCTAGACAAACTTTTGTTTGTACTGTATGCCCTTGTGCAATCATTAAATGGGCAGCAATGCAGGTTCTCTTCACTTCCAGCAGTAGCTGCAGGTGTGCTAGTAGGATATCCTTGAAGCGAACAAGGAATTTCTGTCTTGATTTGAGCAGGAGAAATTATTTGTGGAGTTGCTTTCTGAAACTCATTGCCTGGTACATTATTAGTCCCACTGACAGTTACTTCCTGTTGACCTGGCAAAGGATCTGTAGTACTTGGGACAGGATACACTGGAGGAACAGTACCTTGCACAGCCACATTTTGGTGGGCATGTGGAGCTTGTGGTGGTTGAGTGGCATCAACTGGTGCTGGAGTGGGATTGGTCAGTGGAGTGTAGCATTTCTCTGGTTCTTTTATCTCAGGATGTCCAATTGAATTCAGCATATTTTCGACTGAGTGTTTCACTTTCAGGGGACCGGGGGCTGGCGATGTGCATGGTGATGCACTGGCATCTGATGCTTCCTTCATATGTATATCTGTATTAATCCCTTCAAAGCATACAGCAGCAGAACATGTGTCTTGTTGGGTTGGGGTGCTCTCTTGTGGTGGTGGTGGCTGCACTTTTGCATCGGATGGGGGGAGCTGATTTGCGATGTTAAAGCTGTTCGCTGCATCATTGTTGTGATTCTCTTGGTGGGACAAGAACTGAGACTGTGAGTAGAAGATTTTTCCACAGTTGTCCGTTTGGCAGGTGTAGGTAAGGTAATGCTGAGCCTCATGATCATACAGCAGGTAGGCCTCGCTGAAAACTTCGCCACAGTTAGGAAACATGCACTGGGCCTTAAATTCTGGGTGTATTTTTCTATGCATGAGGAGCTCCGAATTCGAATTAAAGCTGGCCTTGCAATTCAGCTGTATGCATATATATGGTCGGGTGCCACAGTGCATCTGCAGGTGATCATTGAGGTGTCTGACATTAACAAACTGCCTCCTGCAGTACTGGCAAACCACTTTCTGCTTTTGTATTTCTAAAAACCTCATGGCCTCTTCGTCGTTCTTGTGAGATCTGACATGAGCCATGAGGTTACGGAAAAACTTGAAAGCTTTAGTGCAGTTTTTCACAGGGCAGAAACAGTCTTGGCTTATCTGTGTGTCAGATGTAGTTTGTTCTATCTTAACAGGGGGTCCCAGCTGTTGTCCAATTTGAGATTCAATTTTAACAGGACTAGTGTTTGTCTTGGCAGCAACTTTTGAAATTTTTGATGGACTTTTAGGGGACTGAGGTGGTTTGGTTACTTTTCTTGCAGCTTTCATTGCAGCTAATCTCTCTTTGCAAGACTGCTTTACATGTGTTGCTACGTGTGGTTCTAAAATCTCCCTAGTTTCAAAACTGTCAGCGCATATTGGACAAAGATACATTCCGTCTTTGAAATGCTTCTGAGCGTGACGAACAATTCTGTGACCTAAGAACTCCTTGTCACACAAAACACAATACTGCATGTAAGCTCGCCAATTTCTGAATCGGGCAGACACAAAACCCTGCTCCCGCAGTTTTTTAGCCTCTCTATTTTTTTCTCTTTCATCTGTGATTTCATTGAGTTCATTTGTAGTGGTTAGCAGGAAATCCTCCAGGTCTTTGTATTCAGGGAGTTTGCCAAGTGCACTTTCCACCTCTTGTTCATCTGTGTCATTGAGTGTGTCAATAGAAGAGACAATAGCTGCCTCCTCGCCCATCAGTGCCAAGCAGTTGTGTTTCAATGTTTTCCAGTCCCAGAACTCCGGATCAAAAGGCCACTGTGTCTTCAAGGCCAGCAGTAACTCGCAGCGTAAAGAATTGGGCACTGGTAGACTCCCGTCCTCCTCAGGTTTTTGGTCAGGTTCATTGTACAGTGATTCCACAGCATAATATGAGTCAACCGTAGGCTGGAGTAGGAACTCTGTGAGCTGGCATGCACGCTTAACTTCTAGATCAGTTGGCAAGAGGCAGGAAATAGTCTTGCAGATGGTAGACTTGCTATCTTTATGGTCACTGGAGGTCATTTTCAGAGCTTGAATGCACATTTCTACGCACACTGGAAGCCCCACCTCCCCAACCTATGAAAATAGAAAAACATAAAGGCCAACGATTTTATTTTAAAGCCTTATATGTCTATGTCTGTTCTTGCATTAACGGTAAACGCATAAGACTATTTTCCTTACCTCGTTTTGGATTACTTTGATGAGAAACAGAATGTGACAGACACTTCTGCAGAGAAGAGCCATCTCTTTGCTGCGGCTCAGAAAGGAATCAGCAGACGACTCTAATCGCATGAGCAGTTTACTCCAGAACAAAGTCAGTTCCCTGAAAAAGTTCACAAACGGAACCGTTCAAGGTTTTGAACTGAAAGAGTGCGTAAACTTTTACACAAATTAGGCTGTGTCTGCACTGATGGAACCAATATGTTGAATTTATACTTTGTAGCATCCTTCATTTATTCACATTTGGCCAATCTATAAGCTGCATCTATAATAATGATTAACGATAAAAAAGAATTGCACTTACGATATAAAGCATGCATGTTTAGCCTACTGCTGTTCCATGACTGTGCAACTCTTTTGTTCTTTGCAAATGTCTGAAACATATAGCAACTCTTACCAGGCACAGTAAACATCTCCTTGGAGAAGCTGTCTTTTGAGAAAGGAAGTACACATGCAGAGAGCTCCTTTCTCATCTCCCTCAGACTCCAGGTTGCAGATCATTTCAAGGGCATCCTTACAGTCTATTGATGCAATCTATTAGAGAAAACAGATCAAATAAAAAATCAGTTCAAATGAAATCCAGTTGCAGTATCAGTCAATTTCAGATATCAGGAAACTTCTAAACAAACAAAGGGTCAATTTGATTGATTCAACTTCAGTACAGTTTAAGAAAGGCACAGTCCGTTTGTCCGTTTCAAAAAAGCATCTAACAACAAATGTGGTTTTAATAACAATACCATATTACGAGGGCTCTAAAACATTTAAGTGGCCACAAATCCTGCTGAAATATTATTTTTAATCAAGTAAAATAGTTTATTTTAAAATAATGTTTAAAATAATGTTTTCATACCTCTTCCATTAGCTGTTCCTGACTTTTTGTCATACAAATGCAAAGCAAATAGGTCTGTTTGAAGTTCCCTTTTCCTTCATATCCCGGATACTCTGAGCACATCTTTGCAAGGACAGCTGCTTTATTAATACTGTCCACTTTGATAAGATGTTTTATCCGCATGTTGAGAAGCATGGGACCTTCGAGCTCAAGAAATTCATGGACTGAGGAGGAGAAAGAAGAAAGTTGAGAAACTGGTCATGAGAGAGAATTCAGTCAGAAAGTTTACTATTATACACAGCGAGAGTTATTTCCTAGAATTACAGCTGTAAAAGTCAGTGCGGTGCGTTGGCAAGCCTAGACGTAAAAAAAAAAGAAGACTAACCTTGCTCAGTTTGAGGAATTTGATTGGACAGGATGCTGCTTAATGTGGTGTTGGCCCAGACGCCGTCCTGCTGTGCCAGTACTGAGAGCAGGCAGAGCTGTGTGCTCCCACTTTCTTGCAAAAGGCCGTGTGCCAACTGTAACAGAAGACGCACAACTATGTAATGATTACATTGCTAAAACTTCAGTCAGTCAGTCGTGCTTTAAAATTTCATTTTTCATTTCACTCATGCCTGAAATATTTGCAATGGCGATGTTACGATAGTCAATTATTGAAGTGATATATGTATTCTTTACACAGAATAAATCCTCAGTGCAGTATTTTACCACATATCATTTTAAATATCCTATATGTAAGCTAAACCAAATGTTTTCTAATAACTAAGTAACTTCTCATTGCTTATCACTGAAACGATAAGAAAAAATGATAAGAAAAGTATCTACAAGTAGCTCTGCAGATACTGACCTTCATGGAGGACTGGAACTCCTCCCATAAGGCACCAGGGACATGCTGGGGCAATAAGAGCAGCAGCTCTGCACAGCTCCTGTGAATCCAACACAGCAATTTGTTAAAGCCAGATTTAGGTCAAGGATGTGCACACAATCCGTAAAATGGGGATAACCATACAAGAATAGCTTTTTGCAGGGTGTGAGTGTAAAGTCAGTTTGGCATTTTGCAAATATAAAGCTGAGGAACATTTTTAATTTTACTGCGCAGTTGCTTGTCCAAAGAAACATATTAATACCATTCATACACTCATGTTGTTCATATTAACAAAATGTTGCAACTAAAGGAACAAAGGAGTTCCTGTGGTAGTTGTATTTAAACCTTGGAGTGCAAAGACGGTGACCAGATGAGAAGTAGCTCTGGAAAGAGCATATAAGATGGGTAGAGAGTGCATTGCTCTGCTTAACATCTAGAATATATATATCTGTGTGTGCACGCGTGGTGTTATTTTTGTTATTTTACTTCCCTACTGCATCATGCATGATACAAAATCAGCGACAGAATGCAAATTAATCTGGCTGATTTCTCCTCTCTCTTAACCTTTTAAAACTGGTCGGAGCAGGTACGCTCCGTTTTGCGTAACTATTTTTAAATCCCTGTAGAACCGGAACCACGTAAGCTAGCACAATAATTTTTTTTGCATATCAAACCGGAGGCGTTGTACTTACATCTTATGCCACCAGCTTGCCCTAGGTCATGGTTTCCTTCCACATATAGCTTTGCAAAAATTGCATAAAAAGCACTTGCAGCATCAAAAACATAATATTCCAGAAACACGCTTTGCCGATCCGATTACCTGTTCAAAACACTTCCTACATTGGAATAGACTCTCAGCACGAACTATCGCATGTCCACCATTACTTGCCCGAAACTGTAAGTGACGTCATTTTCATGGAAAATGTAGGGGTTTTTTTGTTTTTTGTTTTTTTTTACCTTCGGGGCCATATAAGCCTATACTGGTGTTTTTAAAAGTCATGTTTGACTTTATGCTTTTCTGAATAGTTTCTGAGATGCTTAGAACTCAAATTGCACTGCTGGAAATAGTTTTTTTTGATGCACATGCTGGTTTGTTTTTGCAAATTTGGATTATAATATTTATTTTTGCTGCAGTATATAGAAATTGGTGTATCTCAAAAATAAAACTATGAAGACACTCAAAATAAATTTCCTGTTGTTGGAAACTATTTTCTGGAACTTTTTTGTATTTACAGTTTTGAGGGATAAACCTCTGAAATTTCTCTAACTACAAATATATGTAAAAAAAACAAAAAACATTTTTGTTGTAGTTTATTGCACTTTTTTGAAATTTATGTAGTTACTATGCACTTAATGCATACATATTATTACAATTTGGGCTATAATGGTTGTATTGATGTATAGCAACTTGAAATGCTCCCAAAAATGGCACTACAACATGTAAACGTGTAAAGATAAGCTCTGGCGGACTTGGTTCTATGGTAGGTCTTAAAGAGTTAAATTGCGGTACAATTTATATAAACTCATCTGACTCACGGGTGTGTATATTGAGTTTTAAAACATTTGCTGCAGTTCATTTTTTTGTTTAGCTCCATATCATCAACTCAAACTATTTTTTTCATTATTAGAGACAATAGTGAATTGCATTTTTGTAATGTCCTTTATGGGCATAATATATGGTCCAATTTTGATATATTTCCATTCTGATACCAGTGTTTGTTTTTATTTGCTAACATTTCAGTTATCTAGATGTTTCCTGCTGTCATACAGTATTATCCCATCTTATTTGAGATGCCACTTGTAAACACTGGTGTCTAGTCACTTTTGGGTTTGTTGGAAGGGTAATTGTGAAATCATTGTTGTTTAGAGAAACCAAAATGTATTATCTCTTATTGTGAGAGTAGTTGGAGATCACTTTAGGGTGAATTATATACTAATTCACCTAAAATAAGGTAGGACCAAGACAGATTCAGTGAATGCATGATAAAACATCAGTATATCCAACCATCCTGTGAATGGAATACTTTTTCTGCACCTTTCCACACAGGTAAAATGCATATCCCACAACTGCCTATTACCAATAATTAGGCACTGATCATTACTTGAGAAACATGACTAATCGGGTCACTGTCAAGTGAGTTAGTGGCCGCCCACTTTGTGGTCAAAAAGCATTTACAATTACAATAAAGGTGGTAATAGGCCTTTATAGTATACTGCTGAATGTCCTGATCCCTGTGCAAATTCATCAGTGCAGTTGAGTTTAGCTGTGAGCAAAATCGAGGTCTAAGTCACGATATGTCCTAACCTCAACCCTTTGCTGCTTGCCTGCAACAGCCATTGCAGGCCTATATCCCAAATAGCTATTGAGATGATGAAAATATAACACTAAATGTGATTCAGAATATCTTTTCTTTTATATTTATTATTTTACGTACTTTAATGGTATCATTACCACATCATAGAATATCTAAAAAGCTTCTGTGTTATTCATAGTAAGATGTGTTCACAACATAGACGACATAGGCATGGTTATTTTGCTGGCTTCAATCTATTTTTATGGTGTGGGACTTATATGCATCAGACTGTCAATAAAATCCTGTAAAGCTGTACTGTTAGGATTAAAAACTGGTGTATAGTTTGAAATCCAAACTTTAGACACAAGTTGAAACGGGGGCTTTGTCTTGCTGCTTGATCATCGTAAATCGGTAGCGTGATTTCGACACATCGGTACGTCTGTTCACTCCAGAGGCATAATGATGTGTTCTGGATTATTCAAACACATCTTATGAGTAAGAACTAATGTAACGTCTTGGTGTTGATAACTATTGTCTCTGACTTCATTTTGCGTACATGTTGCATCCTCCTCTGTAAATCATCCCAAATCTGTGGCTCCCTGAGAGATCCTCTCCACTTCCACTCTGCATTACAGCCTCAAGGACTTTGTTTTCATAAGAGCACACCCTGCAAATAGCTAAGTGGCTCCTGTAGACTGTTTATAGAGTATTTGAAAACTTTTCATGCAAGTTTCCTCTGAGATTTGGGTGTGTTTTGTTTATTTTTACTGTCACATATTATTCCTCTTTCCAAATGCCCAAAGGGATTAAATTCTCTCTTAAAACAAACCAGTAGAACTAGAACTACTCATCACCACTTTAATCTTTGGACTTAATGCACTCTTGTGTTTATGTTATTAATATCTATCACACATTTGCACTGACACTAAATTCATTTTCTACTCACAGTGACAACTTTTCAAGTAGGAGTGGCACGTTTTCACATTCGGAGGAGAGACAGGAGGCAGCCTTAGCAAAGCAGAGGATGGCCACGGTGTAAACCTCCAGCAAGGGCAGTGGATCTTCATCCGTTTTCCAACGACTGGCATGTTCCACCAAGACCTTAGAAAAGAAAACAAAGACTTCAGTTAAAATAGGGCACTGAATGACAACTTACAAGTGTTACATTTTAGCTTCTGTGCACAAACAGTCAAAAAGTTATGCGGAATATTATCTGTTTTAGGCTTCTCGACTTTAAAGATTTGCTGCTTTTCTACATTTTTATGTCAATCTGAAACTCTCGGGGTGATGGATATAATAACCACAGTATAAATTTTTAACTTCCTGCTTTTGTGTCTCCTCTTCACTGAAAGACTATCTAATAAAGATGAAAAAGCCAGAGAAATGTGGCTTTACTGGTAAAGAAATATGTTGGGAACCCAGTAAGAACGTTGAGACAAAATGTGCTCATTCCTCTTTACGGGAACCGCTTTCAATGATGTAAAACTTGCTGCTATCAGTGTAAATTAAGCTTCAGATTTGTGATTATCGCTTACATTTAAGAGACAGCTACCTTTAATAAGACAAAAAGCCATGCCATCACGACAATCAATATTAAATGTTATGTTTAATGCCATGACATACTTATTACACATTTAAGTTAAGGAGTAGTATCCTAAGCCATTAAAAATAATCTAGTGTGTGCAAAAAAAAAGTATTTTTTTTATCCTTTTTTATACAACTCAGCAAATCTAAAACCTAAATTTAATCCATAAAACTTTATTTCTTTAACACACCGCTCGCATAAAAACGCTTATCATGCTCAGTGAGTGTATTATCCCCGCAGCTACACGCTTTTAAATACATTCCTGTCCCGACTAAAAGTGCATTCAGTCCCAGACTCTCCCTTTTTTCCCTCTCACATAACTTTTAAGTTGAATGAATTCTTCAGAGCCGGTTAGAGATGCACTGGGGCAAATTTAAAATCTCACACCAATTTGGTGCCATGAAAATAATCTACGTTGTGTCGCAGGGAAATGGAGAAATCGCATAACGTGCATCTATGTGGTCATGGCTAATTAATGAGACGGATACTGGAGTCGGTGACCACTAGAACACTTTCTCCTTCAAATCACTGCTCAGCCAGCTGCAGGCTAATCGGTTGCTTTTACAATGACATCAGTTGAACGTCTCGTGTTGGCACAGGTAACAGCGTTGTAATAAACATATGCGCTGATGTGGTTAGCTGGATTAATTAGTGCAAAAGGCCCGGGCTAGCACACTGGGGGGAAAAATCACTGCCCTTTCCGTACAAAAAAAAAAAAAAACAGCTTCACAAAAAGTAACCTAAATACACACCAAGCTAAAATCCCCACAAGCATGGGTGCAGTCTTGCAGCGCTTACACTGTTTTTTATTACCTTTAACAAGTATAAATAGCGGTGCACATGAATGCAACCGCTCAGGAAAATCTCGCTAACACAGCTATCCGTTTTTGCACAGCATGACCACTGCACAGACAGGGGGACCCTGCATACCAGCTAGCAACATTCATTTGCTATTAGCTATCTGGCCTGGAAAATACGTGTAATTAATGCAGCGCGGGCACGCGATGGCGTGGCTTCTCGCCGCGTGGATGGTCAGACTTTGCAAATAAGTGCATGCCGCATACGAACATCACTGGTAAAACTGGGGGAAAACACTGAGGAGTTTTTTTCCCCATCTTGAAATGCCAGGGAGCTAGCTAGGCTGCTAACCCCTTAGCTACATTGTTATAGCAAACGTAGACGCGCATCCTCGGCCAGGAAACCAGAGGGGCTGCAGGCAGCCCGGGATGAGCAGCAGGATAACGAGCTAACCTGGCAAAACTCCTGGCAGAAATGCAAGGAGGCTTCCAACGGGGGCTGAGAACTTTCTTTCAAAGCTGTGGTCAACGCTTGGAACCGCTCTCGGAGCTCCTCGATAGCTTTCCGTGTATCATATTCCTTCTCTGTCTCCCCCTCCGCCATCTTCACAACAATCACGACCGCGTACGCACAGATGTTACGCTGACAGACTTGCACACGCACGCGCACGCAGGGGGAGGGGAGCGTGTACTGTTATAAGCTCAACATAACCCCGATGTCAACAAAGCATCCACAACCTTACGCATAAAATCACACTGTGCACACGAGCTGTGGGTCACATATATGCTGACGCGGTAACCACAGAGTGATTGATGTGGGTTACCATCAACACTGCATAGTAGGGTACAAGACATAAAAAGATACCGCAGGCAGGCTGTGACATCGAGGCGTGAACCAGCCATCTCCTAAAATAACACAAATCTGTGTGCAAAATGATTTTAGTCTACTCCCAGTGTCCCCACGCAAACCTTATGTATCTTCCAGGTATGAATCCTGAGAATGTGCCCCTGGGTCTGCTGCAGAAAAAGGCCTGATTCAGTGTCGCATGCTCAGAGTCACTCCAGCAGGCCAGATGTTAGAGGTAAATCAGATTAATACTCGGGGTACATCTGTGCAGCCCGAGGGAAAAAAGGATACCAGGGTATATTTCATAAATCTACAATTCATGTTACACCAAATGAGCATTTGAATTCAAATTGAACTCTTCTACCTGCACCCATGCTCAGAGCAGCACATCAGAATAAACCTTTCTAACATTAACGAACAGACTCGGTGCTCTAGTTTGTTACCTGGACCAGCAGGAAACATGTTACTCAGTGGTTATCAAGCTGGAGCCAGTTCAGCCAACTAGGAGACCAAGATGAAGAGAAGCTAAAGTGGATGCGTATGTTTTTTTTCTTTTATAATAAATAAAGAAGAAAGAGATTTCTGATGCTACTGAGCAGATGATACACACCTTTATTTCTGGGAAATTCAGCATGAATTCTTTTTTTATTGGTGAAAAAGTGTTGGGTGTGGGATGAGGGGCTTTGAATGAGGGGCAAGCCAGAAAAGAAAAATACAAAAACCACTGATGTAACTGTAACATGTTAACCTAAGCAAAGAATGAAGTGTTTTCATTATGTTTGTGTTTTATCATAATGCCATAAAACATTTGAAAAAATATATCAGATAGGTGATATGTTAGAAAACCCTTCACATTAAAGGTTTTTCATTTCTCTCAACAAACGTTAAAGATGAAGTTACGCTACATCACCACCCATCCTAATAGCTCTCTTTAAATGAACGTTTAGTATTAAAAATGACATCTTTATTAGGTGTCTGAGCTCATCCAAGTGTCATCAAACTGAAGTGGTTAAATCATCACTCTAATGACTTCTATCTTTCCTACGCTAACTTAAAATTCAGCTATATTTCTATAATTTATTTGCCATTAAAGCACATTTTGGCTGTTAGTTCCTGAAAATGTTCTATTCTGTCGGCTTACTGACATTAGAGTGTCTCAGCCAGAAAGTCAGTTCTCACTTTTTAGTGAGGTGCAGTTTGTGTAAGAATGCACCTTTCTCCAAAGAAACACTCGTGAAAACCTCCTTGTAACAAATCATTCTGCATGGATTTAAAAATAAGACTCATTCCTTAATCCAAGCTCTTGTTGCACATTTTAATCGTTTTTCAAATCCACAATTTTTCAAATACAAATAAGGCAAAAAAAAAAAAGTAGGTTAAAGAAACATCACAGCCACAGACTTACTGTGAAATATATTCTGGAAACACAAACACATGCATTTTAAAACAGAGTAAAGCGTGTGCGTATTAAAAGAAACACAACATGTTGCCAAGCCGAAGGATGCAGAGTGGTCCCCAGTCCCCATCTGTCATATCTTATGAAAGTAACAGGTGCTGCAATGGCAGTCTGTGTGGTTTCTCACCGAAATGCCAGCTATCGGGATCTGCAAAAGGAACAGATGATTAAGGAGGGGGGAAAAGGGTGAATATTAACACAAAAATGGCATAACACTAAACCGTTCTGTCATGCTATTTTGCTCTATAGTCTGTAGTAGTGTTTTAAACTGAAATAAAAACCATATGAGAAGCTTATGTGCATTTTTTTTCCAATAATAATAATAATAATAATAATAATAACCCTTTAAAAGTTATATAAGATCCCCTAAAATAAAAAGAAATGAATAACACAATCATTCACTCAGAAAAAGTGCTTACATGTAATACACATCCTAACTATTCGATAGCATCCAACTCCAAGATCTGTTTTGCTAAAATCTTACTGACACCAACATAAATTAGGCTAAAAAGTCACAAATTCATAGAAAAGTTAAATATCTGCCTGACATTGTCATGTGTTTGTGCCTCTACCTCGTGGCTGTGCCTTGCGACGCAGCACGTCGCCTCTGAGGTGATGTTTTTTGGGATATTCATTGTCTTCATGGCTCTGAGAGGTGTCGGGTACGCTCTGGAGAAGCAGCAGCCCATGCACTGGTAAACCGGACGTTCCCTTGAGAAAAGATTGTTCTTTCTCAACGTGCATTCTTCACAGCCCACTAGAGAGGGTGGTTTAGAAAAGGGAACCATTGCTAAAAAACCCAAACTGCACGGTTTGCAATACTGTGCCAGCATTTGAACACTGAGATTAAAAACACAATCTCTGTGATAAGAAATTTAGAACAGAACATTGTGACTTTCATAAGACTCAGATCATTTACATTTAATTTCAAGTCCAATTATAAAACACTGGATGAACTTAAAATAGTATTTACATCATAAACAATTCTTACTGTTTGATAAGTCAATGTTGGGATAGGAATCAGCTATGTAAAGAAGAAAAGACAACAGCAGAAGGGACAGTCCAGGTGACTTCAGTGAGCCCATGGCGGTTGTAGCAATTATCTAAAAATATAGAAACAAATACAGAGAAAGTGGTAAATGCAAATAAAGAACTATAAAGTTAAAGCATAAGTATAGAGACAGAGTATTACCATGTTGAGAGAAAGTGTCCCCTTCACTGTGCCTCTGTACAGAACTTACTTGCAGTGAGAACTTCTAGTCTAATCCATCCCATTATATAGCCCACACATTTTCCTAGCAATTTCCTGGATTAAGTGAAGCTTACCAACCTTATCAATGATCTCTGTGACCCAGTGGAAACTCAAAACATACTTCATTATCATCCTTCCATTCTGACGATGGTGGTTACATTTAATCCCCGGATTTTTGTTACTAGGTAACTGAGGGGTGAGCAAAAAGGGGGAAATTAATTAGAGATTTATCTTAGGCATTTCGGTTTAGTGGACAAAGGTCATTTTTAAGGCTAATGTGCATAAAACTGTTTTCGTGACTTTTCAGAATTCTGAGGTGTGTAAAAAGGGCCGATGCTGAAATACACAATTTGTTAAAGTGATGTCATCAAACTAAATGTTGCTGCCTTTTCTTAACCGCTCTCGGTTCCACGGGGACTAACACAAATAGATGCAAACGTCTAAGAACAGCAGCTGAGAACAACAAAAGACCTGCTCCGGTGGTCTCTGATTTACCTTTCTTTGAGTCACGATTTTGCTTTTACATTGAACGAGTCAATGGTTTTGTTTGCGGTGATAAAAAAAAATCCACATGTGTGGATGTTTAACTGTAAAACAGGATGTTTTTCATTTTGCATCAAGTGCTCTCATTATGGGTACTTGTTTACTGCTAGAGTTTAAAGTCATTTGACTCACTAAATGTAACTCCAAAATACTAAGTCAAAAATGGTTGCACAAACAGTCATCACTAAGACCCGCGTCAGATGTTATCAGTCCATGCAGTGGGTGTTATTAGCAGAAATCAGTCCTATTTGATGCCATTAATTTAATACTTTGGCACTAGTTAGAACTTATTCCATCTCTTCAAGTATGATCTCACATGAAAAATTCATACTGGATTCTGTATTACTGACAAGAAAGCATCTGGTTAGCTTATAACATTACATCAATACTGTATGTACCTTTTTTAGAGCATATATAGAGCTGTTAAAAACTCGTTGTCCCCTCACACTCACAAGATCATCAAAGAAATGTTGACATTAGACAAAGACCATTCATTTACCCTAATACACGATATTATGTTTTAAAGACTGCATTTTGTATTTAGGTTATCTTTGACTAATATTCAGATTTGTAAAAATGTATCCGATGTTCAGAAACATGTTAGCGTGAGAAATATACAAAGAAAAAAGAAAGAAAGCAGGAAATACTTTTTTCACAGCACTTTGACTCATTTTAACACTGTGGCTTTCTGTAAAAACTGAGATGTAAGATGTGAAATAGTTCAGTCGAGCATTTTTGTCTTCCTCTTTTCACCTTATGCTGTGTTAAACTAACTCCAATACATCTTATTTCACGGGCAGACATCAATTTTCATGTACATTTTCAGCAGTTCTAAGAATAATGCACGTCTTCCTCTGTAAAACTCACTCACTTCCTATTGTGAACTTTTAAACAGGCAATACAGAAATAAACCTAAAAAGATTTCATCTGTTTCTCAGTAGAGAAACATTTTTTTTTTTAAAGAAAGGATTAGAATTAATTTAGATAAAAGAAGCTATGAATTAATGAGCTGGTGTTTGATGGTTGTTAGGGGGGATCCATGTGTCCACCTCTAACATCTAAAATGTCAAGGATGAATATGAATGTATTTTGGATTTTGGTTGTGTGTTTACATAAGAACCCATCCCTCGTGTCCTTGGTTGTGCTGGTGATAAATCCTTGGCTTAAGTGTAGAAGACAAGATGTTCAGTGGCCCGAAATGTTAAGAGGTTATTTTTTTTGCCATATGCCAGATCAGTCGTTGTAGCATGAAATGTAACTGCGTTATAAATCTAACATTCATAATAAAGTAATTATGCTAAAAAGTATTTGACTGTGTGCTGTTGCTTTGCGTAGCTGGAAGGCAAATCCAATTTCAATCAAATCAAAATATAATGGCCACATTCGCGCTGCTATCTCAGAAGGCCTTTCATTGAAATTGTTAATTTTAACCATAAAAAAAGAATAATACTACATCTCTTTGACTGCTTTTATTCATTTATTTATTTATTTTTTACCCTTTCATGCTTTTTTCTGGGTTTCTTACGTAACACCATATTTGGGCTATTTGCAGCAGTGTCTAAAATAACTGCTTCAAATCATCACTGATGAGTGAGTTCGTGTAATGAAGCCGAGCTGAATAAGTATGTCAAAGGAAGTGGAGATGTTATGAGATGTTTACAGTAACTGACAGTTCAGAGGAAGGGTGCTGCATATTAAAGGGATTTAACTGAAAGTTCACTGAAAACAACAGTCAGTGATAGAAACACTCATCTTTCTCACTAATCTGTTTCACAGTCTTCTGCTTTTTATACTCAAGTATTATGTTACATTTCTGCAGATTCACTTGAAAGCCTCAAACTACTACCTTGTCCACAATCATCTCATTCCACTGTCAAAATGAGGACAAGGATCAAAAGTTGTAGTATACATAGTTACTAGGGGTGCAACGATACACAAAATTCACGGTTCGGTTCGGTTCGATACTTTGGTGTCACGGTTCGATATTTTTTCGATACAAAAAAAAATGTTCATGCCTTTTTAATTTGTCATTTATTAAAATTATAAATATATATTTTAACTCAAAAGTACAGTTTTTAAATTTAATGTTGCTGAAACAAAAGTAATTAAAAAAAATAAATATATCTCAGGGCTCTCAAAATTTCAAAATCCCTGGTAGCCCTTCGGGCAGGGACTCTTCAGTTTTTGGTAGCCCAAAATAAATGTAAGTAGCCCGAATAAAAAAGAGAGCAGTTTTTTGATTGATGTTTTGTTTCCTGTTTTGTTTCCTTTACAATATTATACATTAAAGTATAATATTGTAAAGGAAACAAAACATTAATCAAAAAATTGTTGAAAAACAAATTACAACATTGTATA
This sequence comes from Simochromis diagramma, assembly GCF_900408965.1. Taxonomy (NCBI): domain Eukaryota; kingdom Metazoa; phylum Chordata; class Actinopteri; order Cichliformes; family Cichlidae; genus Simochromis; species Simochromis diagramma. The sequence continues at coordinate 11,536,036 of NW_024387030.1, forward strand.
AAAATTACAATCATCAACTCAAATACTTGGTTCTAATTGAACAGAAATTTCTATGAACTTGTAAGAACTGTGTAGGACATGAATCAGTCTGTGTCAGATCCTGAATTTGAAATTTCCGCTGAAGTCACGGGTAAGAGACAAGTGGAACCAAGATCGAGGCCATTTGCTTTTTGAAGTTTGCAAAGACTGCTAAATTTTGCCAGTGGTAGTTCACTCTTTGCAACATAGTAGCTGTTCTAAACAGATTTTTCAGGTTTATTTTTAGTATGTTATTTGCAATTGGTGTTTGTTCTGGGAAAGATATTGCAGACTGAGCAATAATGCATTTCTTGCATTTCTCATGGCTTCTAATGGGGGCCTTTCTTAAAATGACTGGTCCCAGTAACAAAGGCGCTTGTCGACTCAGAAATCGAGAGAAAACCAACAACACACCCGGCAGAACATTATGTTATTTACACGGGTGCACATAAGTGGTCCGCATGTGCGCATTCGCTGTCAAAATAAAAGACGCGCACCAGATAAGAAGTTGCAACGCGCGTTTGCGTCCATATAAAAAGCACTGTTTTTGTCCGCTAGAGTGGGATTTTCACGGCACATTCTGCACCACATCTCTGTGCGTTCATCATTTGTTTGAAGCCAGCTCACCTCCTGCAACCACTTTTCCGAGAATACGTGCTTCTTTTGTGGTTCGGACTCCTTCTGACATTTCTTTGGAGGTAGAGGAACACCAAAGTAATTGCTTAAAGGAGCTTCTTCGACATCTTTAAGAGTTTTAAACAAATGTCTGTACTCCTCCAGAAAATCTTATTTATGCAAACAGGCGTTGCAACTTCATATCTTGTGCGTGTTTTTTTTTTTTTTTTGACAGCGAATGCGCACCTGCGGACCACTTATGTGCAGCCCCGGTTATATAGCTCGTCATATTGCAGCCACAGAAATTCTTTTGTCCATGAAACCATAAAGCTGCACTTTCTTTTTGCCTTATAGTCTGATTTGTCATAACTTTTCCGTTTTGTGGTAAGCTTTTCTTTGGCTGTGACTTCTTCACCCTGACCTGTCTTATTTGGCTCAGCAGAACTAAAATATATATCCTGCTGCTTTTACACACACACACATAATGGTCAGCGATTCTCTGCGCGATCAACCTCTCATATGTTTAAGCTTGCTGCGGGAGATTTCACTTGTCATGTTTGCATAGTAAGCTAACGATTGATAAGACGATGTCAGAGGAATTGGTGCACAAATTATCATCACTCACCAATCAGTGCTGTCGCTCTCTAGCGATTTTGCAAGCCCTGTATCTGATTGAGGAATCACTCATCTTTGGAAAAGAGAGTTTATTACAGAGAAATAGCTCTTTCCAAAATAAAAGCTATACTATACGCTTCTTCTGGGCTATATTCTCAGCAGCATATTGTAGCGGGTCAGGGCTGTTCGGGGTTCTGTTTGTACAGTTATGTTTTGTTTATGTTGCCATAGTGACGGGTGACGCCCTCTCGCTGTGACAGTGTGTCCTTCCGGGGTCAGAGGGCGCCTTGTGTGTTGTTGTTGTTGTTGCTGTGCGGTTGCCGCGCTGAGCAGTTAGCTAGCGGCAGTGTTCTTCTGCAGATGTCAATAAACAGCTGTGCTCCCTGGCTAGCTCACGGGAAGCAAGACCAAACGACACCTCCGTCTCCTCGTTGTCTGAGCTCGCCACATTGGTGTCAGAAGTGGGATGATGGTGGCACCCCATGTTCTGACCCGAGTGACTTTTCCCCCGCCGGTCGTGACCGGCCGGTGCGCCAAAAGAAGGCACCTGGACATTTGCAAAGTGGAAGCAAAAAACAAGCGCAAATTCAAACGTGATTTCAATATGTCACATATTGACAGTGGCTCACCGATGCCAATGACATAATTACCCAGCTACATTTCCGAAAGAATGCAAAAGCATTGACATATATTTTCCTTCCTACAATAGCCCGACGGGCAGGGCAGAAATAGATCTTGGTAGTACGACTGGAAAAATCGCTAGCCCCGGGACGTCGGGCTAGCGATTTTGCAAGCCCTGTGTTACAGGCATGGCCCTTTAAGGATGAAGCCTGATGGGAAATGTATTCGGGATGTGTGTAGCGCGACTGCCTGGTGTGTGTGTGAAGAGAGAGAGCGGAGAAGGGGAAAAAGTAACGGTTAGCTACAGAGGAGACGAAAAGAAAATAAATAAAAGGAATATAATAACTCCCTCGACAGCCAGAGTTGTGTCGGCGATGCTCGCTGTGAGTAAACAGTTTCAGCCCACTGTACGCGGTGTTCGTGCCTTAGAGAAGAAATAAAGTTCGGTGAAGCAGTTTCCTACGCCTCCTTCGATCTTTTTGCTAGCGGAGTTGACCTGTATAGTAAGCTGTTGCCGGCTACGAGTCAGTTACGGAACCTTCAAGTAACTGCCAGAGGTTTTCTTACTACGGTTCGGGGCCGCGGATCTGGCGCGGTAACACCTGTATCTGATTGAGGAATCGCTCATCTTTGGAAAAGAGAGTTTATTACAGAGAAATAGCTCTTTCCAAAATAAAAGCTATACTATACGCTTCTTCTGGGCTATATTCTCAGCAGCATATTGTAGCGGGTCAGGGCTGTTCGGGGTTCTGTTTGTATAGTTATGTTTTGTTTATGTTGCCATAGTGACGGGTGACGCCCTCTCGCTGCGACGGTGTGTCCTTCCGGGGTCAGAGGGCGCCTTGTGTGTTGTTGTTGTTGTTGTTGCTGTGCGGTTGCCGCGCTGAGCAGTTAGCTAGCGGCAGTGTTCTTCTGCAGATGTCAATAAACGGCTGTGCTCCCTGGCTAGCTCACGGGAAGCAAGACCAAACGACACCTCCGTCTCCTCGTTGTCTGAGCTCGCCACATTGGTGTCAGAAGTGGGATGATGGTGGCACCCCATGTTCTGACCCGAGTGACTTTTCCCCCGCCGGTCGTGACCGGCCGGTGCGCCAAAAGAAGGCACCTGGACATTTGCAGGACTTTGTGTGGGGTAATGGGGTCGTCGGGGGCGACTGACCCCTTAGGTGGGGGCTATGTAGCGGGTCAGGGCTGTTCAGGGTTCTGTTTGTACAGTTATGTTTTGTTTATGTTGCCATAGTGACGGGTGACCCTTCTCACTGCGACGGTGTGTCCTTCCGGGGTCAGAGGGCGCCCTGTGTGGTGGTGTTGTTGTTGTTGCTGTGCTGTTGCCGCGCTGAGCAGTTAGCTAGCGGCAGTGTTCTTCTGCAGATGTCAATAAACGGCTGTGCTCCCTGGCTAGCTCACGGGAAGCAAGACCAAACGATACCTCCGTCTCCTCGTTGTCTGAGCTCGCCACAATATTAAACATATCAGGTCCCCATAAGGAGAATCATGTGCTAACGGCTGTCTAAATGACTCGGGTAAAGTTTGTAGCATGCATGCTTTGTTGTTTTTGTCTGCTTCCACTTGTCTTTGCACTAGGATGATGTCAGTGTAAATGTGCAGTCATATTCGTTGTGTTCCCACTAGTGCTGTCAGCATTAATCTCGTTGAAATGACGTTAACACCACAACACGGCAAATCTCCGTTAACGAGCTACCCCTGCGTGGGGCTAGACGGCCAACACGTTAACTGCGCTAACACACTAGTTCCCACCCATGTAATTGAGCATTGCGTGGCACATCCAACATACTGTTTTACTTTAGTCCATGACACGCTTACCTTCAGGGTCATACTTCACATGAAAACCAAAATAATTCCAAACGCCAGATCTGAATGAGGGTGGGGGAGGTTCAATTTGCCATGTTGCAAGGAGAGCTTAACTTCTGTCTTGCTGGCTTGCCCTGCGCTCTTCCTTCTGACAATGCTGTCTGTGTTGAGCGCTCAGTGGATCTGCGCTAGACAGTGCAGCCTAGGCGGAGTAGTCGAACACAGATTCACTGAGCGCTCAACACAGACAGCATCGTCAGAAGGAAAGTTGATAAAATAAATTACAAATTTTGTATTGTTCGATACATATGCGTACCGAACCGAAAGCACTGTATCGAACGGTTCAATATCGATACGAGTATCGTTGCACCCCTAATAGTTACGTGCCATGAGAATACTCTTTAGTTGGTTAGATGTTGATGATGTAGAAGAAGCAGCTTTTCTCAACCATTGAAATAACTCTGTCATCATCACTTGTGTTTTTCAGGACATATGGTCTTTCAGGACTTTGTTGTTGTGAAACTGGCCAGTGCATTTCTTCTATGTAAATCATTTTTTTCTTCTTCTTTTTTTTATCTCACATGTAAGCTATAAAGTACAAATTCAACACTTTGAATAAACTCCAGTTATTATGTCTGCTTTGTTTGTCATGAAATAATAAGGGAATCGATTTGCCTATGAAACAACTTGTCAGTTAATTTTAAAAAAATTGAAGAAGATGGATAAAAATGGCTGCCATTTCTATATATTTAATGCTAAATTTAACAAACAAAAACCCCTTGTTCAGAAGTCTGCTATAACATTGTTGTTTGATTTAAAATCTGCTGTGGTAGTGAAGAGAGGCAAAAGAACAACTGTTGATAAGGATGTAGAAGAGATACGATGTATTCTTAGTTACCAAGGTAACTGCAATATTTAGTGATAACAAATTTCTATTAAATCTTGAACTAACCAAGCACAGACTGGAAAATGTGTTGTATAACATGAAGTAAAGCTGATTGGACACAGTGGTCGTAGCACAATCTTACATTTTCAATGCATTGGGTTAAGACTATTTACATCATTTAGCTTTTTCGAATGGGGATATTGACATCCTGGAAAAGATTACTCTGATTAGAATTGAAATGCTTCATAACAGGATAGAAGTGATCACTCAAATCAAGTTTAGAATCATTTCTAGGGAACCTTTCCACTGTGGGGACAAGTGGATACAAACCATTACAGCAAAAATGTTCACCACAGCATAACAGAGCCACTAGATCCACTCAATAGTTCAAGTTTTTCCTTTATTTTATATATGAGAACATGAAAATGAGCTCCAGCATGCAAGAAATATCAGATCAAATATTATTTCTCATTCCTCGGACTCCAGAATCAACTTTCTGGGATTTCCTTACCTGGATGATTGAGCATCCATCAATAGCATCCAACACAGAAATGTGTTTCTGATCCCCTGTGAGTGAGAATGATGGGGGGCAAAAAAATTACATTCCTCTTTCTGTGTGCTGTTAATTGATGTTCGTAGGGGACTTTCAGTTACACTTTTAGGTACAAAGATCCCTTTTGATGCTACTGTGCATCTACTCAAGTCAGTCGGTTAGGGATGTGTTAGAACAGGAGATTCACAAAACTGTAAGGAACAGAAATTTTGCTGAGTTCCTCAGAAGGGAGATTAAAAGAGACACATGGCAGCATGAGAAATATCCCTAGTGCCTGTGTCTATTTGAATATGCCTGAGCATGTGTATTACTAAAAAAATATTAACAAATATAAACCACAACAATAACATAAAAATTATCACTACATCAATTACATATTAATTACTACTGATCAGAGTGCTTGGAGTCATTAAGATATTTATCTTTATAGAGAAATGTTATGTTGCTGTTATAGTTCGGCCTGTGGATCTGTGACCTATTCTGGTTGTACTCCACCTTTAAACTTTTGTCATAGGCAATAGTCTCCAGTTCTCCCATGACTGGTTTTGGGGTGGATGTTACAGCTGGCTTTAGACATCTACACATTTTTTAATGCCAAAATAAAAAAAATGTATAGCTCAAGCAGAAATTCAAGAGAAAAAGTTTTGTTTGTCTGACTTATTGATGAGCTCTTTGTGTGTGTAGCTCTTGAAACAACAGTTTTTGAATTATGCTTTAAACTACATTTGTGACCTGTTTTGGGCATTAGTAGTGAGCTTTTTACTATTCCAAAAATTCAAAGTGGACATAAACCTAACCTGTTGACTTCTCTGGGGTACATCGATTGCAGTATGCGAAATAAAAACTGCGCATATTGAAAAAATGCTAAGGTAGCCTATCTATAGGTTTTTAGGACTGTATCCCCTCTCTCGTCCCTGCGGGCGGTCTTTATCCTTCAACCTCGGGTCCTCTACCGGAGGCCTGGGAGCTTGAGGGTCTTGCGCAGTATCTTTGCCGTTCCTGAGACTGCGCTTTTCTGAACAGAGATGTGCTTAGTAATTATCGGCGGTATGTTTTTGTTTGTGTCTTGCTTTGTCTTAATTGCCTACAACTGTGTCTGATTCCCTGAGCTGTTTCCCCAAGGTGTACTGAACAGATAGTCCAAGACTTTGTTATATTATCCGTGTAAGTTCTCATGGATTTTGAGTTCTGCGCTTTTTTCCACTGTGGACTTTGCCTTGACTTACAACCTAATGAACACATTTTTGGGCTTAATTTCTGTATTTGGGTCCTTCACTTCACAACCCATGACAGAAAATGCTTTTTTTTTTGTGCAGCCACAAACTTTTATTTCTTCAACCTTGAAGTGTTCCAGCCTCATAAACGCTCTGTGCGTCAGCAATTACTTAAGTTATATTAAAGCTCAACACTGAAATAAATGCCTTTCGGATCATAATGGTAAATTATGTGTTAGCAGAATCCCAAATTTATAAGTAAAACAGTGCCGAACTTGATTTTTCTGCAACACCAATGCACACAAGAGTAGTGCTTTATTAGTAAAGGCTTTAGTACGAGTTTATATAGGCTATCAACTTTGATCTGTGACTTTTCCTCTTTTTACATATGTCGTTTTGTCACTTTTATGCGCATTACTGCTCAGTAAATATTACGATGCAACTTTGCATGGATAAAGAAGAGTGCAGCCTCATAACTCACAGTTTTGTTTTGTTTTTTTGCAACATATAGTCATATTGTTTCGGTATGTATACGTTGGATTTCAACTAGCCTACACAGTCTCTTTATTGTGTTTACGAAATGGGCAAGTGCTATATCTACGAGAAGACTGACACAGTGTGGTGAAAAGTGGGACATACTTACCAGATTTCACCGTCATTTTACACTCATTATTAATGCTATTATCACTGGGTTGACAGTCCATTATTAGTTAAGTAGTCTAAAAACAACACATATGTTTAATTTGTGTAATTCCTTGTTTCGTGATTTACTTTCGTGTTTAAATTTGATGTCTGTTTGTGCCACCCTTTTGTTTTTTTGTTCACTTGCACCATCAATAAACGATTCCGACGCGGGGAAATGACTGCTCTTTTGGAGTTATGACGGATGCTGCAGATGACCTGCTGCTCTACTGTAAAATGCATACAAGGCAAGCCCGTGCAGGGATGTCCAAGAAACCCCATCGACGAGACAAAACTCGAGGCGTGAACGTGGCAGCCATTTTACATCATCAAGAGTGAATGACTGAAGCCGGACCAGTGCCGGGAGTTTTACACTTTTCTCTCTTTTTCAGTATCACATTTATCTTCCTAAATAATCAGCACCATACACGTTGGTGTGCCAGCGGCAGGTAGGGCGAATGCTTGTAATTGATAACGTTATTGTTGCTTAATTGAGTGCTAAAAAAGTGTGAATCGTGCGGTGCTGTTTCAAACAATGTGGAAACTGGTGGTGGTTGGGAACGAGTTCTCCAGACCGGCTTTTTGAAAATGGACTCTTCCTATGTGGCGGCACGTTGACAGACCACGCATTTAGCAGGCTAATCCTCTAGCTTCCAAGGCCACGTTGGATCTAATTGTATTTAAAAAGCTATGCTTTGTCAATTGGCTAAGTCCTCATCGACAAATGACGTTGTAACAATGGCCTCACTGAAATTCCGTTCGAATTAGCATGCTAGCATAGGCTAACCCATTTTGACAGATCACGAAAATGACATGCTCATTGTCATTGTATGCTAACAGCACTTAGCTGGCAAAGGCCGGTTATATTGGTAAGAAGTGGCGATCATCCCTTAGTACTTTACTAACACATGTGTGTATTGCATACTTAAAGAATAACTATAGCTGTGTTCATAGTAAATGCACACAAGCGCCTCATGTTATTGTCCCGATTAATGCCCCTAGCTTGATTGCTGAAACATTAGCCATGCAAACTAGCCCGCTCGCTAGTTAGCTTCAACGTGTGCGAGTCGGTCCCTCCCCGCTAAACCTAACCCAAACCTAACATTATGGTAGAAGTTTGAGGGGAGACTGCGGGGGTAATTAATTTCCATAAAACCGATAACGTGAATAGGTTAAAAATTTAAGATCTATTTGTAAATGGGTTTCACTCGTGCATTTAGCGTAGTAGAAAGGTTTTTGCCACGGAGAAAGCACGTGCCTACCGATACGAGATTGATTAGCAGTCAGTATAGCACATCGACTGGACAATACGAGCTTCTGTTAATGTTAGGCCAAAACATAAGATTGCCGTCCACGTTTTCGCTGAGTCTGCCGTTGCCGGATAGACATTGTGACCGGTGAGCAGGTAGATTGCTGCTGTTAGTACCCCAAAATCTATCCATACAAAGGAATGAGAGGCAGTGTTTGGGTTGGTCATTAACACGATTATTAGAGTGTTTGTGTTCAGTGTAACAATAGTTGAAGGTATAAACAAAATGCTAAAGTATGCATAGTTGTTCATTGGTCAGTCACCGGAAACCGGGGTTCACTCTCTCTGATGGAACACGTGTATCAGCTATCTGTCCTGTGCTGAAGTCAGTAGTGAGAAGGTAAGCTAACATGTAATTTAGAGACCGTAGCAGGCAGGAGAAGACTGAGATTCGGGCGTTAGCGCGTAAACTTGGCTCCGTTTGCTCAACTTTTTTTTAGCTCAGAACAAACCAGAATGAAAATACTGCCACATGGCCACGAACCTCGTAGTTAAACCTTTTCCCCCCTTCTTTTTTTTTATTATACATATGTAATATGCAGCTGAGGTGAATTCTTTGGTGAAGTCTTTGGTATGTGCTTGTCCTGAACCCAATGTATTGCACACAGTGTCACACTGCCTATATCAGGCTTTTGAGCTTCTAGTTCAAGCTGAGTGCTAAGTCAAGATAGTGAAAAGTCTCCAGACTGGGAAGGAGCACATGACCATGATAATTGGTTCGGCACATGTCAGCATCTCCTTTGTTAAAATTGGGTTTTATTAGTATGAAAGTTGCACTCCAGCAAACATTACAATTGGTGAAGTGATTTTTCCCCCAAATGATTTTCCTGACAAGTCTGAGACTTCACACTCTTTTGAGCACATCACAATTGTTGCCCTTGACCCAGGATTAATTTGGCTCATTGCATTTACACAGATTTCTGGAGACATGGCCACAGAACATATTAATGGAAATGGTCCAGAAGAACCAATGGACACCTCTGCAGTTACCCATTCTGAGCACTTCCAGACTTTATTAGAAGCTGGTTTACCACAGAAAGTTGCTGAAAAACTAGATGAAATTTACCTAGCAGGTAAGGCACTATGAATACTCTTGCATATTCAGTATGCAAATTTTTATGTTTAGCAATTTCTTGCATGTATTGTCATTTTATCACATTTTTGAATGGGGGAATTGGGATCCCGAAGCAACTTTTTGTGGTTTCCTACCAAAATGGGTACTGCAGTGCTACAGAATTTTAAATTACACATTACCAGAGTGTGTAAATGATTGCAGCATTTGCATTCCCAACATGGTTGCATGATCACTGGTGTCAGGGCGAATGAATTCTCTACCTCTCTCTCTCTGGGAGTCTTTTGATGAGCCTATTCAGTATTGCTATTAATTTCTGTGAGGTTTCTCTGCATCCCATAAAATTATAGCAGAGCAGTGACTAAATGGGACACTAGCTACAGCTTAAATAACTGTTGATTTTTAGTAGAAGATCAAATGGGGATGAACTGTAATGACAAATTTTGGGGGGGTCATTTTAGGACTTGTTTGGTTGGTCACATCTAGAAAAAGTACTGGTCTGGCCTTTTCAGCCAGATGGAACTGAGGCAGAAACAATGGCAGCAGCTGTCTGGTATATGGCTGCCTGGGACAGGTGACAGCCTCTCCATAAAGGAGAATGTAGACTGGCTCATTAGAAACTCCCAGCCACAGTATAGAGGGGCATGAGCATATCGAGTTGCACTGTCACATCTGTTGTGATTAGTTCTGCAAAAATTTGCTGGTTGAGGAGTAAAGTACAGCCCGACTACTGAATACGGCTCTATTAGATTATGCTCGTCCCACTCCTCACTCCTAATTGTACAAGTCATTATTCATTCATTATATTGGTTTCACAAAATAATCCCCGTTTAAATACTTCATTTAGGTCCTTGCACTTTTGTCAATTATGTATCATTTTTGTAATTTTTTTCCCCCTTATTAGTAGCTCACTATTTGTGTGTGTGTGTGTGTGTGTGTGTGTGTGTCGTTCAACCTGCAGGTTTGGTGTCACACAGTGATTTAGATGATCGAGCGATTGAGGCTCTGAAAGAATTCAACGAGGAAGGTGCTCTCCAAGTCCTTTTGCAATTCAAGGACAGCGACCTCTCACATGTTCAGGTATGCATGCGGTGCTGCTGCTGGTGCTATTTACATAATTTTGAATACCTCAATGCAAAGCCACAATCAGAGTGCTAGTGTAATGAAATAACAGTATTATGTTGAAATGTGCAACTACACTATAGGTCTTAATTGTCATTAAGCTTCCTGTTCCTTCTGCCTGCTCATATATATTGAAGGGTAAATTTCATATATTAATATTTGACAGTGAAATTGATAATTTTTTTTAGTTACTGTTTGATCCAATTTAAATTGTTTGTCTTTCAGAACAAAAGTGCCTTTCTTTGTGGCGTGATGAAGACGTACAGACAGAGAGAGAAACAAGGGACCAAAGTGTCAGACACCAACAAAGGACCAGATGAAGCCAAAATCAAAGTGAGAACTGATGGTTCATTTAAAAATCACTCTAAAACTGATTTCATGCTTCGTTCGACACTATTGAATAATGAATGTTTTTTTGGGCCCAAAAAATGCAATAATTCTGTCTCTGCTCCACCTCTTTTTCTTTTTTCCCTTATTTTTTTTTAATTGTTAGGCTTTGCTGGAGAGGACTGGCTACACACTTGATGTGACAACAGGACAGAGGAAGTACGGTGGTCCCCCACCAGAGTCTGCCCATTCAGGGGCACAACCCACCATTGGTACAGAGGTATGAAACAATCACTTATCCCTTTATTTAGCCATTTAATATGCTGCACCTTTATATATTAATGTGTTCTGAGATTAATTGTATGAGGTGCAGTAATTTATTTTATGGTGTCCAAATGATGAAAGTATTCACTGCTGTAGTAACTTTGGTTACACTGATAGTTTACCGCTAAGACCTGACTGGATACCATTTACCACAATGTTAGTACCCTTTGTACCACGCATCTTAAATGAGTACTTTGATCTCACGCGCTACACCTCCTTTTCCTGTCAACCTGGCAGATTTTTGTAGGAAAAATCCCCAGAGATCTCTTTGAGGATGAACTGGTTCCACTGTTTGAGAAAGCTGGGCCCATATGGGACTTGCGCCTGATGATGGATCCCCTAAGTGGCCTGAACAGAGGCTATGCCTTTGTCACTTTCTGCACTAAAGAAGCTGCACAGCAGGCTGTCAAATTGGTAGGTCTACTGTAATACTCTAATTATGACCAGAAAATGAATTAGTCTATGGCTTTGTTTTAACAAAGGGGACTTTTCAAATGAAGAATAAAGGAATATATTTATGCAGCATGCATGTGCCTCATGTTTGTCAATGGCGAATAATTATCTTAAAGCATCACCACCAGTTGCAATAAGCTCTCCTAACTAGACTTGACTGTCTCCTTTTATTTATATATTTTTTCCTCTTATACTCCTGCGTCTTTTTGCAGTGCAACAACAATGAAATTCGACCAGGAAAACACATTGGAGTGTGCATCTCTGTGGCCAATAATAGACTGTTTGTTGGCTCCATCCCCAAGAGTAAAACGAAAGAGCAGATTGTTGAAGAATTTGCGAAAGTAACAGGTGAGTCAAACTGTTTTTTAACCTTTTCCATCCATTAACCATCTTGGAATGGGTTTTGCTTTGCTTGTATATTTGATTGGATACACCTTGCACATTTGCAGGTGTAGCTTGTCCAGTAGGCATTTTTAAAACTTTTTTTTTGGTCCAAATGATGATCTTATGACTGTACTTGAGTGATTCACATTACTCTGATGGTTTACCGCTAAGATCTGACTGGACACAAACTGCAGAAAACGTCGTTTTTCAAATTTTATTTCTCTAATTTTGATCATTTCATGTTTTGAATCAAGCATTTATGGCTTTAGGTTTATGCTTTCCATAGAACATTTGACTTAACTGCTTCTTTGTCTACACTTCTCTCTCCTGTTTCTCTTCTCTACAGAGGGTCTAAATGATGTCATATTGTACCACCAGCCAGATGACAAGAAAAAGAATCGAGGTTTTTGCTTCCTTGAGTATGAAGATCACAAGACGGCAGCTCAGGCCCGGCGCCGACTAATGAGTGGCAAGGTCAAAGTTTGGGGAAATTTGGTCACAGTGGAGTGGGCTGATCCCATTGAGGACCCAGACCCAGAGGTCATGGCCAAGGTAAGGCACAGGACGAAAAGTCCTCAGCAATGTAACCTTGAGTGTATTTGCATGCACAACCTCTTTCGTCTTGTGCATTTGTTTGGATTTGCACTGCATTTCTGCATGGGGAATAAACAAAACATGCTTCTCTACCCAGGTCAAGGTGCTGTTTGTGAGAAACTTGGCGAGCACTGTTACAGAGGAGATACTTGAAAAGACCTTTAGCCAACACGGCAAGCTGGAGCGAGTGAAGAAGTTGAAAGACTACGCCTTCATACACTTTGAGGAACGAGAAAGTGCTGTGAAGGTATGAGGGGAAACTGTCTCAGAATCAGACTGTTTGTACTTAACCCGTTGGGATTTTTGTGTATGAATGGTATTTCACTATTGTCTCGATTTCACGTCACAGGCTTTGACTGATCTTAATGGCAAAGACCTCGAAGGAGAGCACATTGAAATTGTCTTTGCCAAGCCACCTGACCAGAAGAGGAAAGAGCGTAAAGCCCAGAGACAAGCCGCTAAAACACAAATGTAAGCAAGAACTTTGTAATTGCAACTAGGTTTGTGTTGTGTGTAATTAATCCAACAACCTTTTTAGCCAAAACTGTCAAATTTAAAATTATGTTATATGGCATGATGGCTTCCTGATGAGAACTCTGTATCCCCTCTCAGGTATGATGATTACTATTATTACGGTCCCCCCCACATGCCACCACCAACAAGAGGCAGAGGACGAGGCGGTAGAGGAGGTTATTCTTATCCGCCTGATTATTATGGATATGAAGACTATTACGATTACTATGGATATAATTACCACAACTACCGGGGCGGCTACGATGACCCGTACTATGGCTATGAGGACTTCCAAGCATCTGGGAGAGGAAGAGGAGCAAGAGGAGTCCGTGGTGGTGCCAATCAGACCAGGGGCCGTGGTGCTATCACCCCAAGGGGTCGAGTGGGCTTCTCCCAACGAGGAGGCCTCGGAACAATCAGAGGTTAATGACTTTTTCCTGTGTGACCACCCACCACACCTCCACATTTTTACTTTGTGCTTTTTATTTTCAAATTTAAAAATACATTTAAGCTCTGTTTGCTGTAAGCAAGTATTCTGACATTGGGTCAGAAATTAAAGCACAAAGTTAAGAGCAGTGGCGTGAATGAAACGACTGATGGATAGAAAATGAAAGCAGCTATAGTTGTGAAAAGTTAAGGGCGATTATCTTCAAATGAACTTGGCCATATTCTAAGGCTCCAGTTTTCTGGTGGGATCTTTGAGTCAGCTTGTTTGCCAGCAGAGAGGGTCATTCATAGCATTTTTAAGGCCAGCTGATGCCCACATAAGTGGCAAGACCGCTGGTGTGAATGTCTGATGTCTGGTCTAATTGTCTGATTTATGGCAACTGTGTGCAACATTGGTTTCCTGTGCTAATTTCATCTTTCTTTCTTATTGGTCCAGCAGGGAAACGGGGCCGAGGGCGGTCCTGACCTGTCACAGTGGATACTGACTTGATATGTGGGGTTACACCGTAAGCTGCAATGGATGTCGAAACAACAAGCATGAGAAAAAGGTCCAATGATATTCCAGCCTTACAGAAGAAGCATCTCCCCTCCTCTATATTTTAACTCACTTTAGCCCTTTTCAGACATGGGTTAATGCATAACTATAATCTCTTTAGTGGTGTCATTCTGCCAATCAGACATGGGTCACTTTTACATTAATATTCATCATGGCATCATTCAGATATGCCTACGATAATGCATGCAAAAGAATTGTTACTTTATGGCAACAAATTCTGTCCGCATCGACTCAAAATGTAACCACGTTTTTGAACGCTTGCGCTCTCTGCGCTGTTAAGGTTTTCCATGCAGAGTAGGAGATGCATCTCTTATGGATCGTGAAGAAATGTCTTAATATTTGGAAACCAAACAGAGATAAGAGGGCATAGGGCAAGTTTTGCTTTTGAACACTTTCTTTTGTGAGCCGAGCAGTTTAGAGCGTCAACATGAACTGTCTATCTTGGGTGTGCCCATCCGTTAATGTTACTGTGTACAGTTCAACCTTATGCTGTGTTTAAAGACTTGTTACTAGGTCCAACCTAGTAAGCTTACCAATGCAACTTTCATGGAAAAGTGACCTGGGTGCTCATGCAAATGAAGCCACCATGTTCAGATTATTGGAGAGAGTAGTGCATGTCTGAAAAGGGCTCATTTTTTGTTTTTGTTTTGAAGCTGCCACCTTATAAAATGACTGGAGGAGTCTGAATACTTGCCACAGCCTCTTTGCTGAGTCCCTGTTCCTAGACGGGGACCTATGAATTGCCCTTACAATCTACCCCTTCCCTGTCCCTGAACATGCCATTTTAATTTTTTTTTTTTTAATTAATGACGAAATTGCACTTTTTAAGTTCTTAGGTTTGAAGTGGCTCAAAGGAGCTTGATGCTATTGTATATTTTTGTGCTAATCGGAATTTTTATTGTCGGAATATCCATGTTAATCTTAATTGTTTGATCTGGATGTTTGAAAGAGAACATTTGCAGGGTTTTAGGGTGTACCCACCTGGCATGGATAAGTCAGGCATTCCAGGAAAGTGGTTCTTTTCAGAACTTGTCTTTAAAGGGTTGGTTGACTACCTCAGTACAGAGGACTAAACTACCCGGCCTGTACTGTAAATAGGGAAACTATATCGATGAAAGCAGGGCTTGTTTTCATACAAAATATGCACAAGAGCTGCAGCGCAAAAACGATGTACTTAATGTAATATAGTCATTTTAGCTGCAGCTCTGCAGACTGCAAACAGTCACACCGGGCATGCAAAACAATCTCATATGATGAGTCTGAACAAGCCCTGCTTTTATCTTATTTTGAACTGAATTAGCTGCCTTGCTTATTCAGAGTATGTAGTTACTGGTTGTATAGTTTTTCGGAAAATGTTACTTTTGTAAAGGCTTCAAGATCACGGGCATCCAACTGCCTTTGATTAAAAAAACAATAAAAAAAACAAACAAAAATAAAGCCCTGCAGTGTCCCTTTTGTGCCACTGTATTCTTCCAGTGGGTTTGTTTTTATATCAATACAACACATTTTCAGACAGCATCGGAATAATGTAAGAGCCTAATCCAATCCTTCCTCTTATAAGATCGTGTTAATCTCGAATGATCCCTCCCCAGTACAGCAACTATGTAGAAGATCTCTGGAGTTAATCTTATTGGATGACTGACTTGCCATATTGCCCAGCCAGTGAGCATGTGTGCCTAACATTAGCTGCTATGATTTGGTGAGGGATCATGGTCTCACAGTGGTAGAAGGGATACTGCAGTGAACGATTTCTACTTCCAGGTATAGCATAAAGGAAACTGCTCTTCAATCCCAGTTTTCTATACAGTTAACTCCCTCAGTAAAATCATAACAACCACCTTTTGAGAAAAAAAAAATGTTAGCAGTTTTAAACTATTGTTGGTGGCCAACAACGTTTTTTGCATTCCTGCAAATAAATTGTTTTATACTGTAAAATGGAGGTGAGTGTAACTTATTTTTGTAATAAAGTTTTTGATTTTTATCTGTGTCTTACTCTTTTGATTAAAACAAAAGCCTTCATGAGGTGCAAGGACTTTATTAACTGGAGGCAGTCGATCATTTTGGATTTTGGTATTTTAAATTTCATGTAAAAAGATTTGCATTAAAGTTTCATGTTAAAATGCAAGATTTCGAATAAATATTTTCCTAAACGGGTTGACGAGCGCAGTGGGGGGGTGTAATAGACAAGATCTAATATGCTACAGTTTATGTATTTTTTTTTTCATCTTTATATATGTATGTTTTGTGTGTATAATAGTGTATATGATTTATAAGGCTTATATTATTAGATTCATAGGACAGGCATACATGCACAGTATTGGTGCCTTTGAATAAATTAAACAGTATTTATTGCATTGAGTCGTCAAATGTAACAATACTGCGTTAGTATAGTTACTATTACAGTAATCTACAGCCTGATGTTAAAAGCTCTAAACGCCTTTGTGTCAGTTAACTGAAAGTAGGTCATCGCGAGTGATGGAGCTACTGTAGGAGGGCTATTTGCCGGTTAAACCAATTTAAGTCCACGTTAAAAAACGCAAATTTCCCATGTTCCCTTGTGCAGTTTCTTCGATCAAAGTACGACTGTAAGCTGTTTACCCCACACACAAATCAATGGTGCTTTGCTTCGAGTCCGTTAAATGTGACAATAATATAAATAATGGCCGCTCCAGTGAGCACTACTCCGCTCCGGGACTCGTCTCCTTGATCCGGGCACCTTGGCGTGGGTTTCATTTCAAGGGGAATATGTGGCGGACACGTCCGTTACCTCAGAGCTAAACTACAGGAGCCAGTAGCAGCTACTGCTGCTGGGAGCGCAGCGGAGGTGACATCACACGTCTCCAGCGCTGACAACCGAGGCACCAACCACCGCCGCTGCTGCTGCTCCTCAATGGACAGCTATGCCCGTGACAGGACCGCGGCCATTAACCAAAACGGCAACCTATCAGAGTTTTAGGACGGTCCACGCACGAATGATGCTGTGTAACTGCCACTAATCCTGCTGTGGCTCACAGCTGTGCGCGGCTCTGCTCTCTGCGCTCATCCTGCACACAGGCAACCTGCTTATGTATTTATTTTGTTTTTGCAAATTCATTATGGTGTCGCGCCTGAACTACAGTGAAAAATGGCCCATATCGTCCGCCGTACACTTACAGTAAGTGCTTGCGTCGATATGTTAAAATCAGTGCAACCTGATACGTATGTTAAGCGGAATAGATAGATTTAAAAAAAAAATAAAATAAAATAAAATACTGTGACTTTGAGTAAGGAGCTCTTGCTTCCTGCTACACGCCCTTATTTATTTGTAGCCTGCAGCCACTTCGTAATGCGACCTTTATTTATTTACAGTAATATGCAGTAGGCTGGATGTTGACAGACAAAGATGGGATGCATCCGGGCTTATCTGCAGAAATTAAGACGCAGGGTAAAGGTGGACCGGCTCAGAGAGCTTGGTCGACAATATCCAGTGTTCTGCTTCCTTCTGCTGGTCCTGCTTCTCTCCACTGTGCTTTTGAACAGGTAACTAGTTCACTCTACATAGGCAAACCTGCAGCCCACTCAATTTCACTTCATAGCTTACCATGTTTTTATTCATTTATACCTCACACCTCCTTTTTACTACAGATATATTCACATTATAATGGTGTTTTGGTCGTTCCTGGCTGGAGTCGTCACTTTCTACTGCTCCCTGGGGCCTGAGTCTCTGCTGCCTAACATCTTAGTCTCCATTAAACCAAGAATCAAGGTCTGTTAGAATTTAACTGAACAAATTAGGAGGATACAGCCTCCACACTCTGAGTGCCACAACTGATAGAAATATATGTAATGTCTATCACTTGTTGGAAGCATGCCATTGCTTACTTATACATTGATGATGATGAATAAAAAGGCACAAAAGCAGCAGCAGTTCATAATCTTTGCTGTTGACTTTATCTTGTAGTCGTACCAGCAGGAGCTGTTTCCGCTGGGCCACAGCTGTGCTGTTTGTGGAAAAATCAAGTGCAAAAGGCACAGGTGAGTGACGTGGTTATGCTGTTGTGCAACGGTCGTAGACTGGACAGAAGCTGACTTGTGTTTTATTGAAACCTTATAACTATTTCAGCAGCAGTTATATATTTAGCATAATAAATGCTTAATGCCTGATGTTGTTTACAGATTATCTGTGACCAAGTCCATATCACTGTGTTACTACGTATGCTATACATATATATATATATAACCTCATTACTGGGTTGACAACAATAAGTTACCTACTTATTAGGTCATGGGAGATTTAGCAATGCCATCTAGTGGCCAGACTGGATTCTTCTGTCTTCCTCTGCTGATGATACTGAATTTTTTCTATTTCATTCCTTTTTAAAAAAAAATTTCGTTCATATTTATAGACCGACTCTGTTACTGGAAAACTATCAGCCATGGCTTGACCTGAAAATTCCTTCTAAAGTGGATGCCTCACTCTCAGAGGTAATAGACATATTCGTTAAACACGTTATTATTCTTAAGTAAAGATTAAATTAATCTATCAAATTATGGCACAATAAAATCTATTGTTTTTATTTTAGATTCTAGAGCTTGTTCTGGAAAATTTTGTATATCCTTGGTATAGGTAAGAGTTTCTAGTATCCTTCCTCTGAAGTTCAAACTGTGTTGTGTCCTGTGAAGTGAGGGGACAGATTTCTTTTTCCTTTCAGAGACATCACAGACGACGAGGCGTTTGTCGACGAGCTGAGAGTGACCTTGCGTTTCTTTGCAGCCGTGCTGGTTCGTCGGACTCAGAAGGTGAAACTTAGACTCTATAAAGACAAAAACTTTGAATTTTTAAACTGGTCTTCATCATTTTTAAATAAACTTGTCTCTCTCTCTTAGGTGGATGTGGCATCTCTCATCACAAAAAAGCTCCTTAAAGTTTCCATGAAGCACATTGAAATTATTAGCAAAGCAAGGCAGAAGGGTATGGCAGATATAATCACACAGAGCAGTTTGTTTTTTATTTCTTTTATCATAAAAAATGTTTTTTGGTTTCTTTTCAGTAAAAAACATAGAGTATCTTCAACAAGCTGCCCTGGAGGAATATGGTCCTGATCTCCACGTGGCTCTTCGCAGTCGCAGAGATGAACTTCTCTACCTCAGGAAGCTGACTGAGATACTGTTCCCTTACATCCTGCCGCCCAAGGCCACAGACTGCAGGTAACTGACTGCTCTGGAAGTAAAGCCCATGCACTGCAACCATAAATTTACCCAATTAAGTCACAACATGAATGCACAGCATGATTCTACCATGAGAATAGTGTCATTTGTGACACTACGCAGCACTACGTCTTTATTGTTTCATTCTCTTATTTCCTGCCTCTGTATCTCGTCATTCTCTCAGATCTCTTACACTCCTGATAAGAGAGGTTTTGGCCGGTTCTGTCTTCCTTCCTTCGATGGACTACTTGGCTGATCCTGTGAGTGTAGAATAGAAATCCAAAGCTGTTTTTTCCCTTGAACGTGTCTTTGTCTTTGCCAGTCTAACAGGATATTTCTTTTATAGTCCTTTAACCAGTGCTAATGTGCAGTATTATGAGAATGCAAATAAAAGACAAATCAAAACATTACTTACAGCGCTACACTTGAGTTTGAAACTTACTGACTGCTTTTTTGTGTGGTTTTTTTTTTAATTCAGGACACAGCGAATCATTTAATTTTGATATTCATTGACAACTCACCTGTAAGTATATACTGGACTGTAACTGGCTGTCATTTACACTCACCAGTCACTCTGTTTGGTTCACCTTTCTAGTAACAAGTTAGGTCGATCTTTTGCTTTCTGAACTCAAATTTTTGTGGCATAAAGCAGATTTGTTGGCTGGGTTATTAAAGATGGACATGGTCAGCAGCAGTACTCAGTGTGTGTCAAGAAAATATCCCCACACCATTACACCAGCACCACCTGTCTGAGTTATTGGTATAAGGCAGGATGCATCCATGCTTTCATGCTCTTTACATTAAATTCTGACCCTTCCCTTTAAGTGTCTTTTCTCTTTTTCAGACCATTTTCTTGAGATGGATGTGTGGAGTAAATCCCAGTAGATCAGCAGTTTCTGAAATACTCAGCCCAGCCTGTATTAGCACTAGCAACCATGCCACATAGAAATCCACTTAAATCTCCTTTCTTCTCCGTTCTGATTCTTCTTCCGAACTTGCATAGGCATACCTAACAGAATGAAGGGTGAGTGTATCTTCTGTGAATTTTAAACGTGTATTTAATTTTTCCCGACTTGTTCACTCCAGCCTGAAGAAGCCACAGAGCCCACTTCAACACTGGTTCCTTTCCTACAAAAGTACTCTGATACTCGCAGCAAAAAGCCCTCAGTAAGTGTTTGCTTTCATCTAGGAGAGTGAAGTAATTCATTAAAAACCTACAAAAATTCAACTGCAAGCCGCCTTTGAAACAAAAGCCATCTGGCATTAAGCAAAAACCTAGTGACAATGTGTAGCTGGTATATGGGACAGCGTAAGCCTAATAGAAGCAGGAGGAATATAGCAGGCAATGCTTTATAGAGTATATTAATCCATTTTTTCCTGCCTTTGTATCAGGTGCTAAAGCTGGAGTTGAAGGAAATTCGAGAACAGCAAGACCTTCTCTTTCGCTTTATGAACTTCCTAAAGCAAGAAGGCGCTGTCCATGTCCTCCAATTCTGTCTCGCAGTTGGCAAGTATTCAGTTTTTTTCTCTAAATTGTTAGTAGTTGTTAATAGTTGTTGTTACCTTAATTACTCAGTTCTGTCAGTCAACAGCTTTTCATCACCCCATCTGAAATTATCAGGAAAAATTACCACTCATGGGTGGCAGAGTTAACCTATCACTGTGACGTATTGATGTCTGACTCTCTTAACTTCTCAGAGGAGTTCAACGACAGGATTCTGTGCCCTGAGCTGTTGGATTCAGAGAAGATGATGCTCCATAAGGAAGTGAAGAAGATCTACGAGACCTATTGCTTGGACGAGAGTGTTGACAAAATCCGCTTTGACCCCTTTATAGTGGAAGAAATACGCAACAGTATGTGACAGGAGTCATTATTGAAGTTAAAGTGTCTTAAACATCCTAGGTGTGCCTTAATGAGTATGCATGCTGTGTAGTATGCTAACTCGCTTGTGTGTTTTTGTTGAACGTCCTAGTTGCTGAGGGTCCTTATGGGGAGGTGGTGAAACTGCAGACCATGAGGTGCTTGTTTGAAGCCTACGAGCACGTCCTCTCTCTTCTGGAGAATGTTTTCACCCCCATGTTCTGCCACAGCGATGAGGTTAGCGCCCACACCTCAATAGAAACCACTAAGCCTATTGTCACCCAGCTTGAGTTCCAGATTTAAGCATTTTCCTGTCTAAATTATGGGTCTTTAAGTTGAGACTGAATGATCATTCCTTAAATTTAGTATTTTTATTGTCTCAGATGTACCAAAACTATATCTGTAAAATGCTTAAACTCAAACTCAACTGGAATTTGTTGACTCAGACCCATTTTTCCATCCCCCCAGCTACCAACCGCTATCGGCCCTGTCATCAATATCAGACGCGCAACCGGCCAATGAGCCGGCGCTGGCATTATGCCAAACTGCCAAGCTGAATTTCACCCCTCAGAAGCAATTTCATTGAATTCAGCTGGGTGGACCAGAGCTCAGCCATTGTTCAGAGCAGGCCATAGCCCTGTGTGAATAGTGTCTGGATAACAATGTGAGGTTATTTTCTACTTAGTTGCCACCCCTGTTCTTGCTCCCAAATAAACTGGGCATCAGTGGTTATTATTGTTTAGGCATTAAGAGGTCAATAGATATGGCATGTTCCTTGAGTTTAGCTTGCATACTGTACCAGATTTTCCATATGTGTTGTTTGATTCCCGTGACCTTTTTTCCACAGTACTTTCGGCAGCTTCTCAGAGGGGCCGAGTCCCCTGCCAGAAATTCCAAAATGAGCAGGTAGGTTTCACTTTATGTTTGTGTGTAACAGCATAAAAGTTTAGCATAATGATGCACAGGTGGACTTTCAGAAAATATAGAAACAGAAAACAGCGCAAACACAAATTCACTGTTAACTAAGATTTTAGACACACAGTAAATTTCTGTGTTTTCTTCCACGTCTAGTTTTCCTGGTTTCCCTATTAAACGTACATAAATCCCTGTCCCTGGATATGCTATGAGCCAGCTGCGTCACACATAAACATAACTGTAACTAAGCTGTATAGAAGCAACCCATTTTCTTGTAATGCAAGTTATATTAGACCACTGCAGTATAGCTGTAACTGAGCTGAAGCCATGGATCGACTGTCATGTTTTCTATCGCGGGGTGTGGTGTGTACGTGGCCACGCGGCCCAGCCACTAACTCCTTGTGCATATTGTTCCAGAAATAGCGTCAGTTTGGATGACATTCGGTGAGTACAAGTCGTCAGTGTGCTGATCAGAACAGTGGCTGGCTGAGTAGTGCTGCACGCAAGATTCCAAAAGACACTTCATACTTAAGATTAAAGATGTGCTGCCTTTTTTTTTTTAACAGAATCACTGTGCCCTGCCTGGGCCCGAGCCGTCAAGGAGGGCTTCAGTTTCATAAGCACTAGCTGATACTACGATAATGATATATAATCTTTTAGCACTCATCTCATTTCACCCCTAAATACATGTTTTATTTGGTGAGTGTGCTGTAGCTGCAAAAAGAGAGAACACTGAGTAAACTGACCTTTATGAGCTAATCATAGCATGTGTCACCAGTAAGCCTATGAGCAGATAAAGCTAATAAAAGCATTATATCCAAAATGAGAGAATTAAAATGAAGGAAAACTCATTTTCTGTTTCATTTCCAACACCTGAAAGCAAACTTGTTATAAAGGCAGTTTCCAAAGCAGCATAAATTACGCCACTCAAAATGATAGATGGGATAGCATATAATTGCTTTCGCAGCCCACAATCACATGTGACCAGTTTCGAGGCTAACCTCCCTCCATACCTGCGATTAAGAAACCTTCTCCACCTCTGCCCGTTTGTCTGCCCATTACGCCCATCTGTGTATTTCCACCATCGTGCCTGTGTCTGTGACCGTATGTCCACTCTGATTCTGTGACCACCATACTGCCTGCCCTGGTATGATCCACGATCCGCTCCCTCCTCTTGCCCGTGGGGATGTGACCCTGTTCTGCTTATAGCTCCTGGGACTGGAGCCCCGAGTCCCCGTCCTCACTGTTCACCGCCTCTGGCAGCTCTTCACCTGCATCTTGTAACTCCCTCCATGCCCAGTCCACGTTCACAAACTTCCCATATGGCTCGCTATCCCACCGCCACTCATCACCCAAGTAAGTCAGGGTCCATCTGTCTGTCACAGGTCGCTCAGTGTGATGTCATGCTATCCAATTTCACACCCATGTGACCCCAGTCCCAGCCGGACGCCTGCATGGTGGGGTCTATGCACGGGATCCTGTTTTAATTTGTCGTTTTGTTTCCTCCAGTCTCGTTTTTGACACCGCAGCCACTTTTTCTGTGCTCGGCTTCTTGTGTAGTAGGCGTATCTCTGTGCGTCATGTGGTGATTTTTATTTTACGTGAGCAAACCGGCACTCACACAGAGCAACTGTGATGTTGTGTGCTTTTTATCGGTTGTCAGGTAACTGATCATCATCAGCATTTTTTACACCCTGGAAATATCCCCTCCAAGCTACACATCTGTTCATCACTGCTCAGTGCTTTGTTGTGTGTGTGTGTGTGTGTGTTTTTTGTGGCTCTGCAGCGCTTTACCAATAACGCAGGCATTTTATTGTGTTGATTATTGTTGACTGTGAAGTTAAACGTTCTCATTGGTTTGGCTAGATTAGCTTTTACCTCCCATGATACAGATACAGTAAGCTGCTTCTTCTTCCCTACAGTCCCTGCTCTGTCACCTCTCTGAAGCTGCATGCGCTTTGCTGAAGCCAAGCGCATCTCCTCCTTTGCTCCGTGTTTAATAGCCTCCTTGTTTGAACTGCAGGAGTACGTCTAAGAGGGGCGAGTCCTTTGGGATTAGCCGCATTGGCAGTAAGATCAAAGGAGTGTTCAAGAGCACAACGATGGAAGGAGCCATGCTGCCATCCTATGGGCTGGTAGAGGGGGAGGATGATATGGTAAGGCACATCTAAAAATGTCCTAAACATTCATTATAAGATGATGATAGTGTATAAAATAATGCTCACGTGGTGATAGTTGCTTTTTAGGGTTAAACTGCATGTCAAATTTAAGGCAGCGTGTCAAATTTATTAGAAGTAACTGCAAACAGAGTCTTCAAGTCATATTGAGGGTCTCCTGAAGTGATTCCCACATGGGGGCGCTGGTGAGTAAAGAAAACAAAGCCACAGAGTCTATTAATTCTACCTTATGGGCAAATCTTCAAGGTTTTCAGTGCAATTTGCAGACTCTGCCGAGTTTGACAAAGCTTGTTTTTTGCTGATTTCTTCAGGCATAATAAAATATCTGTTTATTTTTCCAATATTTAAATCCAACGTTTGGGTTCTGGCGTTTTCTGAGGTGGAGTCCATGAATTTGCTTGTTTTACAGTAGATAGTGTTGATTTTAAAGAGCAAGAGTTTCCCTGTGAAACCACAAAGATGACCTGCGAAAATGACTAAATATCCACCTTAAATGAAAGAAATTTAAAAAAAAAAAGAGTGTCAGATGAATGAAAATCCGCTAGTTTAAGAGCTTTTGTAAATTTATATTGATGTGACTTCAAACGCATTTATTGTAAAGGGATATCCTGTGTATACGTTGCACTTCCCTTACTTGTGGTCAGGTCTCAGTCACCTTTTTTTTGTTTAGTTGTCCCTGATTTTCACATTTGCTGTTCAATTTAATAGTAATTTTGATAGGAGTAGATTATATGGTTAAGGTAAAAAGAACCCATGCACAAAGAACAAAAGAAGTCCAAGAAATTAAAGTCAGGCCTCTACCTTTGTGTGTTTTGCAGCATAAAAGTGGTCGTGTTGTTCATCTATCGTGTACTCTGCAAAGCCTTGACCTCAACCACTCTCACTTCCTTCTATTCAAGGTGGAGGAAGCCATGATGGTGCTGGAAGATGACCCCCCTATGGAGGCGGCCTCCACCCCGAGCACCCCGCGAAACCTCTCAGCCTGGAACATCACAATCCCGTACATTGATTTCTACGACGACGACGTAAAGAGGGAGCGCATTCCAGTGTTTTGTATTGATGTAGAGCGCAATGACCGGAAGGCAGGTGAGGCTGTGCGGACCTTCATTAAAACGTACTTGTAAATAATCTGTAATACTATTAGGTAACCATTAACTAGTGTGACGAGCTGTTTTGGTTTGGGGTCATTAATTAAACCTTGTTGTTTTACTCTCTGCAGTCGGACATGAGACTGAGCACTGGTCTGTGTACAGGAGATATTTGGAGTTCTATGTCCTAGAGTCAAAGCTCACCGAGTTTCATGGTAGGTTTTCTACATAATGCTAATTTAGAGCACCTGTGCACTGCTCTGTTTTTCATTCAAGGCCATCAGGAAGGAATTTTCCCATGAAAATGACGTCGTCGACTCCACAGAAAAATCCCAGATTATTACTTCCAAGTAAACTTACATTTTAGAAGCGAAGAACATTTAATGGCCCTGTTGCCTTATTTGGGGACTTGGAAACTACACGGCTGTTATGTTCCAGTTAAAGAGAGACACATATTTTTAACACTCGTCTTTGTGAAATCTTACACCATTTGCAGGCTCCTTTCCAGATGCGCAGCTGCCCTCAAAGAGAATAATTGGTCCCAAGAATTACGAATTTCTGACATCGAAGAGGGAGGAATTTCAGGAATATCTTCAGGTAGATATCTGCGCTTCTCTTGGCCTTTTCTTCTGAATTGCACTAGGCAGGATACTCAGTCATGTGACAAAGAAAGTTTTCAAAGGACTCCATGAAGTGCTGTGAAACATTGAGTACAGCCTTACTGCTTCCATAGAAATTATGATGCTAATAATAGTCCAATCAAATGCACTTGATGAAAGGATCATGCAAGTGTGACCATCTCTGATGTTGAAATGCAAATGCTTTTTTAATGAGGTAGCATTTAGATAGGTGTAATATATACTGTACCTAGGCAATATAACAGGTTTTGATCAGCTACAATAATCACTTTTAAAAGTTTCATGCTTTATGTAATTACTGTGTAGCTACACTTTTAACATTTTGCTATATAATTTCTTTATATAATCGTACTATGATGATTGTAGTGTATGTATATATTTATGTCTACATGTACCCAACCCTAATAATCATAAACATAATATACAAAAATGTGCATCCTATTGTTAATTTTAATAGCAAAACCTGACATTTAGCACTATACATTTAGTTTATGCATTTTCTGCAAAATATATATTGGAACCTGATGACTTTCTAGTATTAATTAAAAGAATATTCTCCTAATATAAGATGTTTGGAGTAAATATAGTAAAATTGATGAATATAACCTGGGGGCATCAAGTGTAATTTTAAAACGAACCTCAAATAAATTAAAAAAAAAATACAGAAAATGTTTACTTCAACTTATTTCTGCTAGAGGTGATTCTAAAAGTTGCTGAATCATGGTTTGTACTGTGAAAACGTCTTCAAATAACTAAATAATAAAAACTAAGAAAATGACTTTGAGGGGAGGCGGTTGGTGAGAAGGTTACGAACAAATTAGCTTGAAATACGTACACACACACACACACACACACACATTGTTGAAAGGTTTTTGGGTGTAGTTTTCTGTGCGTATGCGTTTATCAAGAATACTTCAAATTAGGTTTCAGAAAAAAAGAAACATTTAAAGTCATCTTAATCAGTCTTAGTCAGTGGTTGAGTCACTTCTTGTAAAGAGAGAAAAATATCTTTGTCGTTGCTTCATTTGGTGATTCTAAGAGCAGCTTTTCAAAAACACAGAGGAAAAAACTGAATAAAACACAATTCAGTCTCTGCAGTTGCTGCCAAGGTCCTTAAACACTTCAAGGAATAAAATTTGAGTCTTAACTGTTGAACATTTATAGAGAAAAATGACAAAACTCCCCATCCTGGATGGAACGGCAAGGAAAGATTTTTAAATGGTCCCCACCTGGAGGACCATCAGTACAGAATCATAAGAGACAACACAAAAAGCAGTAAAAGTTTTCACTGTGATGGATTACTTACCTTGAAATAAGTTTTTTCAAGGCACACCAAGAGGCTGCTTTGAAAGCTTGGGAATTAATTTAAAAAGTTGCAATGTTCTGTGGAAAGTAGTAAGCACTAATCAAAACTTGGTTGGGAGGCTTTATAAGCAGAAAAACCCACATAAAGCCCTTGTCTGCTTTATTCTAAAAACGAGTAAAGCACTTGTATCTGCATACATTTGATCATACACAATAAATCTGCAGTCCTGTGATTGATTTTCAGCTACAGAACAAATGTGTGTTTTCATTATCTGTTAACTTTGCAGAAACTCCTGCAGCACCCAGAGCTGAGCAACAGCCAGCTACTGGCCGACTTCCTGTCTCCTCATAGCATGGAGTCTCAGTTCCTGGACAAGATGTTACCTGACGTGAACCTCGGTACAGTATGAGGCACATTCTCTCTGACCTGGCTGCAGAGAATGTGACAGACGCTTTGTTTAAACAAATGTGCAAAATAGATGATGTTTAAACAGCCTGTGGAAATGTTTGATCAGGCTGACCTTGGGTTGGATGAGAAGAGATGTGTCTGGAAAAGAGGCACAACGTGACAGAAGCATACATCACTGAGATAAGGTTTTTTATTTTTCACAGGTAAAATCATTAAGTCGGTCCCCAGCAAACTGATAAAAGAGGTGAGAAATGCATTTATTCTGGGACACAATATGTAGGATGTGCTTTGTGTCTCATCTTTCACAATACAGATGTTTTTAAATGTCAGCTTTGTGTTTTTGAAACCATAACTACCCAATATACATTTTGCACGTGTGCTTTTTTTATGGCAGAAAGGGCAGCACCTGGAACCTTTCATCCAGTCCTTCTTCAATTCCTGTGAATCTCCCAAACCCAAACCCAGCCGACCTGAGCTCACTATCCTGAGTCCCACCTCAGAGAATGACAAAAAGGTTGGCAAGTGAGGCTTTATAGCTTTTTGACTGTCTGCATTGTTTAAAAGAGTAGCCTGAGGAGAATCCTGAGTACTGGTAGAGTCCTCCCTAAGGCTCAGTTGCAATTACTTGTTCCTGTTACAACTGTCTGGTCAAAAGTCCACAAGGCAGCTGAGCTTTACTGATATACAGTGGGGAAACAATTAGATTATTAGAGCCTCTGCTGAATTGGTGAGTTTGCTCACTTACAAAGAAACAAATCAGTCTCTAATTATTATGGTAATTTCTTTTTAATGGAGCGAGACAGAAAATCGATCAAAAATCCAGAAAAAAACATATTGCATAACAGTTATGAACTGATTTGCATGTCGTTGAGTGGAGAAAGTATTTGATCCCCTACAACCTAAACAGAATTTTGCCTCCCAGAGATTGGCTGCCTGCTCTTGTGGCACACAGATTAAAATCAATTGTCGAGACTTCTGATCTCAACTTATGTATATAAAGCACAAATGCCAACCGAATGGATTTCCATCACAATGGGCAAGACATAAAAAGGCTGTCAAAGGATGTCAAGGACAAGATTGTCAACTTGCGTAAGGCTGAAATGAGCTATAAGACCATCAGCAGGAAGCTTGGTGGAAGGAAGTGGCAACTGCCGGTGCGATTGTTCAGAAGAAAAATAAAAAGACCATCAATCACCCTCGGTCTGGAGCTCCATGAAAGATCTTGCCTCATGATGTGAGGATCATGAGAGTGGTGGTAGATCAGTCCCAACCTACATGGGAGGAGCTTGTTAATGAAGGCAGTAGGGACCACAGTCAACAAAAACAACATTGGTAGCACACTACGCCGTAATGGATTGAAATCTTGTAGTTCTTGCAAGGTCCCCCCACTCAAGAAGTTACAAGCCTGTCTTAAGTTTCCAGTGAACATTAAAATGATTCAGAAGAGTGTCGGGAGAAAGTGCTGTTGGAAGATGAAACCAAAATCAAGCTCTTTGGCATCAACTTAAACTGCTGTGTTTGGAGGAAGAGAAACGCTGAGTATGACCTAAAGCCTCCACCATATTCCCCACAGTCAAGCATGGAGTGTAAACATTATACTTTGGGGCTGTTTTCCTGCTAAGGGTACAGGATGTCTTCACCGCACTGAGAGTCCAATGAACGTGGCCACGCTTGGACAAGAACCTGCTTCCCGCAACCTGAACACTGAAGATGGGTCGTCGTCATCTTCTAGCAACACAGTGACTCGAGACATACCATCAAGGCGGCAAAAGAGCGGCTAAAGAAGAAGCACATTAGGGTCATGGAGTGGCTTAGCTGGTCTGTAGACTTTAGTCTTATAGAAAATCCATAGAGGGAGCTGGAGCTTTGAGTTGCCAAGCAGCAGCCAATAAAGGTGAAGGATTTAGAATTTCTGTAAAGATGAGTGGGCCAAAGTCCCTCCTGAGATGTGTGCAAACCTGGTGCCAACTACAAGCAACTTCTTACCCCTGTAGCAAACTTACAAATTGAGCAGGGGATTAAATAATCCCCTAAATAAAGTTTTTAAAGCAAAGACAGTGATTTGTATCGACTATTGATGGAACTGTTTATGCTGATATTTTGTTTCCTCTAGTGTTTATTAGATTCCTCTGTCTTGAATTAAAAGGAAGTTTAATGGGATTAAAATCAGCCAATGGTGATTCTAGTATTACAGACACAATAGAATAAAACATCAGCACATGCGCTATTTTTGCAACAAATTTTGTGAAGTGGCACTTCACAAAATTTAAATGAGGTCTGACATTGCCAAGAAAGGCCTCGGGCATTTAATCTGAGAACTTACCAGTGGCTGAACTGATGAGATCATAACAGCTTTTTGCAAGTGGTGCTTAAACAAACACGTCCACTTAACTTAACATAAAATCTGAATATATTCCTAAAAGAATAGGGACGTTACATATTTACTTTGCCAGAGTTTTGTGAGTCACTCATAACTGGAAATGCTCTCAGATAGAGACAGTGGGTGTTTGAAAGAGCTTCGGTCTTAAAATCTGACGCAAGTGTCTCACCCCCAGCTCTTCAATGACCTCTTCAAAAACAATGCCAACCGATCAGAGATGACAGAGAAGAGACACAATCAGAACTACTTCATGGAAATGATCACCATTGAAGGGGTCTATGACTACTTGATGTATGTTGGTAAGTAGAGGTTTGGGGGGTTTTTTTGCAGTCTGTTCTGCAGACACAATTTATGATGTTTCCTTTCCAGGCTTAAACATAGAATGTGGATAGATTTGTACCGGGTTGAAATGTTATTGGAAAGTGTTTCAGAAAGGACTTGTTTTGCAAGGTAAAATACTAAAGTGAAATACTCCACATGTGCCATTTGTGGATCTGCTGTGAAACCACTTCTGGGTTGTGCCACAGCAGAGATACCCTCTCTCGGCGTCTCCCTGAAGGCACAGGGACATTTCCAAACCAGCTGAGAGACACAATATCCACCTCAACTACTTCCATTTGATGCAGAGAAGCAGCGTCTCTACTCTGACTCCCTCTTGAATGACTGAGCTCCTCTTCTTATCTCTCCTCGCTTCCTTCAGAGGAAGCCCATTTCCACCGCTTGTCTTATTCTTTCATCCGTCTTTGTCTGTGTAGCTGACAGACGCTAGAACCATGAAACATATGGCTGAAAGTGCATGCTGCTAAAAAAGAAATATTAGGCCAAATAATTGAAAAATGTCCACAGTGTTAAGTTTACACCAAATGAGAAACCATAAGGTCGGCAAATAGGGGATGAGGAAAGAGAGATTGTAAAACACACAGTTTACACTGATAGGGCATAACGATGACCACTGACAGGTGACGTCAATTACAGTGAGTGAACATTTTGTCCTGGAAGTCGATGTGTTAGAAGCACTGGTGTATATTAAAAAGATAGGTCATGTAGGTGATCAGTGCTCTCTCTCTTCTTCTTGATTTTTAGGCAGAGTCGTCTTTCGTGTCCCTGATTGGTTGCACCACCTGCTAATGGGTGGCAGGATCCTGTTCAAGAACACACTGGAGGCCTACACAGATTATTATCTTCAGTACAAACTCAACCAAGTGGTCCAGGAGCACCGGCTAGTCTCGCTCATCACCCTGCTTAGAGGTACACGGCCAAGGAACCGAAGAGAGTCTGCGTGTTTGTGAGAATCTCGAACTTTAAACAAACAAACTAAGTGAGGTTGATAGGTTTGTAGCTTGAACCTATTCGCTGGAACGTTGAAGACAATGTAATTACACAGCAAAGCAAGACACGAGTAGGCAAAGTTCTTCATGTTTCTCGTGCACGGGAGAGAACCGGACAAACGCCGTTCCTTCGCTTGACCCCAGTTGCTCTCGTCCGCTCTCCCGTAACACTGCTCTTTTATTGAGGTTACATGAATATACATAGGTTCATTAACATATGACGTCTACATACAAACAAAGAGTACCTTGCCTGTGTGGTGTGTGTGTGTGTGTGGGGGGTCAGAGTGTGACCCCATAAATGACTTCCCTAAACCGGCTGGTCTGGAAGTCCAGCAGTTCATCTAAACAAAAGGCACGTAGACTAAAACTGATATAGATACGTTTATCCTGCCATAAAACAATAAGAGAAGGTATGCCCTCTCCCATGCTCCCAGAATGTGGGTGTGAATGCCAGAACACTCTGGAATGCACACAAAGCCTTTGCAGACTATTAAGGATCACACATCCTATCACTACACAATCGGTTATACACCTCTAAGCATATATGGTTAAATATTTCTAAGCATAAATGACAATAAACAATACAATCTAACAGAGGTGAAATCATGTAGTGAATCTTTGCCCTCATAGACTCAGTTTTCTGTGAAAGCAGCCCGCCTCGCCCCGCCCAAGACAAGCAGAGGAGAGCAAAGAAGACGTTCGAGGAGATGATGAGCTATATTCCAGGTATTTATTTAGTTCTTCCAAGTCGCCTTTTGTAATTTATGGACCACTTGTAGTCGGCATCTAAACCTACAAGACAAGTGGTGAGTTTTAAATTGCCGCCTGGGGGCTTGTCCTTGATTTATCTTCAGACTTTCTGGGGAAATGTATCGGAGAAGAGGCCAAGTATGAAGGAGTGCGTCTCCTCTTTGATGGACTACAGCAGCCAGTGCTCAACAAACAGGTACAAGGACAGACACGCGCAAACAGCGAGGACACACTCGGTGCTTTCTCAGAATGTTTGCACTTCGCTGATAGGAAACGTGATAGGACATGAAAAAAAAGCTGTGCTAGTATATGACAGATGGGTATATGAATGAAATTGACTTGGGGTACCTCTGAATGTAACATTCGCACCTTATAATAGGTACGCAATGTAACATGCAGTTTGCTGAAACACAGTTTCCTCTGCCGTTCTGCATATTGGTCGTGTTTCCATCTTTATTTAAACACGACTGACCTTAATGCTTCTCATCTTGTTCCTACCTTTTTTGCTTTGCCTTCCTCAGCTGACATATGTGCTGCTGGACATCGTCATTCAGGAACTTTTTCCAGAGCTAAACAAGGTAAACACATATTCATTTTTGTTCACCCACCCATCTATAGGCTCTTATCCTCCGCAGAATGGAGAGTGAATATATCCTGACACCCAAAAAACCCCAAATACCAAAAAATAAACAGAAAAATGAAAAAACATGCAGTCAATAACTATCAGCAATATCATTGTTAATCGTTGCATAAGTGAATCAATGAGACTGCATGATGATGTTCAATGTTAAATGAATATAAGATTATATAACTGCATTTTTAGTAGAGAAATACACACATATCGCTCGTTAATAAGTATGCCAAAGTCCTTTACCTGGATAGTCGTACAGTAATGCTTCTGCAATTGGAGTGAAGATTAGCTGTCGCACCAAAATCTCAAAAATTATGAGCATAATTCTGATGTTGAATTTGTTTTACTCCTATCCCCATATCTGGATTTATTTCTGTTCTTCTGCTTTTGAATATATATATCAAAAGGTTTAATTGGA
Source organism: Simochromis diagramma (assembly GCF_900408965.1). NCBI lineage: Eukaryota > Metazoa > Chordata > Actinopteri > Cichliformes > Cichlidae > Simochromis > Simochromis diagramma. Next base: position 11,569,239 of record NW_024387030.1, read on the forward strand.
TGCATTTAGGTTAGAGCAGAGGTTACAGGGCAACAAAAGGCTTGAAACGTAAGAGGTACTAGAAAGGAACCGCTGGAGGAAAATTTAGCAACTAATGAGGTTATTTGGCAAGACCATTGGGCATAAAAAGAGCATTTAGAAGACGGAATTTCACCAGTCTGCAAAACACTGCCCCTACAAATTGTTGAATAATATCAGAATCATGTTCCTCAATATAAAACTTTGAAGGGTTTAAATATCTCATCATCTACAGTACATAATATCATCAACAGATCAGGGAATTGGGAAAAATCTCTATTTTTAATTAGGTGTGCTTTATGTGACTGCATTCCATTTTTATTCTTCCCAGCGTCCCAACTTTATGGAAATGTGATTGTAGACAATCAAAGCTTTTTCACATTGTCTTTAAATCAAACACCAAACCACAGCAACACACATCTGCTTCTGAGTTAACCCTGCATTCTTGTGTTCTCAGCAGGTGCAGAAGGAGACGTCTGTGATGGCTCCATGGATGTAAAATAAACATGAGCCAACATGCTTGGCATGCCCGAGCTCATCTGACACTAGACTAAATCCAACGCATAGACTTTCATAACTGACATGTACAGTAACTGTATCTGGATACCTGCTCCCACAACAGGAGGAAAGGCAGATGGTTTCTCCTGGTGCATCTGTCATTAATTTGTAAAATAAATACATACATGAAGTATATACTAAATAAAAAGTCAGAATTTAACTGACAATTTCTTCTTTGTTTTATTATTAGCAGTAGAAGCTAACAGTAAAAGACAGTGATTTAACAGTTTTGTCAGGTGTGGTGGAGGTGGAGAGGACACAAATGACCAAGGCAGGGAAATAAACAGCAAAAGGAAAGCCTTTATTGGGCTAAGGAAAAATCCATAGTACACAAAATCCAAAACCTACACTTGAGGGAAACCAGAAGTATGAATAATGAGCAGCAGACCAACAGATAGGGGATAAGCAGGCACCGGGGTGGGCAGATAATCACAAAGGACAGACAGGAGGAATAGGGAGACAAGACTTGTGGAAAGGAATAAGGAGGGAAGGCAAAGGCAACAGTGGATTTAAATTGGCACAGTTTTTAGATGGGATACCCATCCTGATGTAGCCCAGCTCATTTATCTGGGCTTAAGAAGAACACTAGGAATGCACTAACCTGAGGCTGGGTTTATGTCTAATCAGTCAGTTTGAAGATGGCATTTGATTGAGAGAAATGTAAAATATTACAAGCTTAATAGCTGACTGCTAATAAAGGAGTAATCATAGCAAGCAAATACATATCACTATACTAATATTTTATTAAAGAGCACAATCATTTGCCCACTAAAGTTAAGTTTATGTTGGAATGACTACAAGATGAACAGAATACACAATGAATAATAGATTTTCTTTTGGTATTTTCAATGTGTAAAAATAAAAGTAGGAAAAAAATCCTTAGAATTTTAAAAGCACTTTTGTAAATATGAATTTTAGATGTACTGACAAATTCATGAACTCAGTGCAGATGAATCTTTCAGCTTTGCATATATGCAGATCAAACAGGTCCTCATGACAACAAATCACTGGCTTGTTTACAAGTCCTCACAGTTTCTACACAGTAATGCATTCATGTTTGTAACCCGATGAAAACATCATTCTTTTTAAAGATGACGTGCATTCTGCCTGACCACAGTTTTTGAGGCATTTGAATAATGGTAATTAAAGAAAATCATTTGGAATAGTTGTTGCTTTGTGTGCTTTTTACTATCCACTGTTATTTTGTAAAATAATCTCATTCAGAAAATGGACCAAGCTTCATACACTCCCTCGTCTTTCAATCAGTAAGCTCTATCATTCAATATAACTTTGCTTTTTATATTTAGGTTGTTTCTTTTGGTACATTTGTGTGTCGGTTTTAGTAAACAAGACTGTCGCTCATGCTTTTTTGGGGGGTTGCTGAATCGTTGTGGGTTATAATAAGTTTCAACCTGGATGCTGGCTACCCCGAGGCTGAACCTGTAATCCTGTTGTCTTCTAGTTAGCTTTGAGGGCAGCGAGCTGAAAAGACAGTTAACCAAGTCCTGGAGCTTTTCAATTTATCACAGTTTACCAGAGTGTAAAAAGCCAATCAAAGTGTCACAGACAGACACAGACTCAGCAGCAACAAGCCAATACTGTATGAAGCAATGACAGCAGAGTTCCTGAAAGTGATGCGGCCTTCTACTGCAGGGAACACGCGCTTCATGTCGGAGATGTACTTGGAAAAAACCGTAATGTCCAAGTCACCTGCAAGAAAAGGCAAAATTAATTTTTTTAAAAATCTCAAAGTGGCATTAAATGAATCAATATTACATCATTAAAATATATAAATAACATCTTCATGATGCTCGATTCTCGATTTCAAGAGTGATTTTTGTAAAATTTAAAGAAAACTGCAGAAACATATTTAAACGATTTAAACATCCCTGCTGGAGAGAATCCCAAGAGTAAAGATCGAGAACTAAAGAGTTTACAGGTACAGCAGGCTTTGATTTATTGTTCATTTCTGTCTCTGAATAATGGGTGGGAAAAAAAGTTAAAAAACAAAACAAAAAAAAACAACCTCTGTGTGAAATTTTGCCACAGTTACAGTTTTTTACAGCCGCTAGGACACATTTCTCAATACTCAGGTCACTTTTGCAAAACTCTTCACACAATTCTCCTAACTGACCGTCAGCTTGGCAAAGCAGTTCATTTCACATTCAAAATGCACTACAACTACCAAAACACTTCATTCAGGCCTCAAATAAACTCATTCTTCCAGAACACTAGCAAAGGTTGACGGCCGACAAACACACTTTGTCACCCACAAAACAATGACCTAAAAAACACTAACAACATGTAGCATTACAGTGTTTTCTTGTGTAAAACAAGGACACATCTCTGTTTATAATTTCAATATATGTTACTGGAATGAATCACACATTATGCAGAATTCGTTAATATTTGTTTATGTGTTTTTATTTTTTTGCACTAAGTAATCCCAAAATACAAGAATTTGTATACACACCATCCACTGATACACATACAATAGTAATGCTAATCTACTCGGTCTTCTCCATTTGGCCACAGGTTCTCATCCACATCACATCTTATGTCATCTAGGGCAATACACCTAGGAAAGAATCTTCTGGCATGCCAGAATTGAAGGAGTTGAAAAATTGAAGGAGTAACACCTGTGTAGATGTTCATCTACAATGAGAATCAGCTGTGGCTGGTTAAACTGCATTTTTAGATTTAAAATATGTTTCAATAAAATATTGCTGTTGAATTTTGCTGTCTTTTTAAGTTTTGCATTGTGTTATTGTTTTGGCCATAAGTTTAACAGTTTTGAAAACAGTATGTAAGCACATGCAAAATGTCCTGTACGTACAAAGATTTTTGGCAGTTGTTGTGTCTGAGTGAGAAAATAATTCATGAAATTTGAGAGATGTAGTCATTGAATGCATTTTGTGCCAAAACAATGATAACTGGTCCTCAGTTTAGCCCACATAGACTTCTGTTGTGCTCACTGTGTGAGGAGTTTTGCAAAAGTGACCTAAGTATTGAGAAATGTGTCCTAGCGTCTGTAAAAAACTGTAATACAAAGCGCTACGGCAAAACTGTCCAATGGTTGTTTCAGCATTTTGATGTGCCAGAGTGCCAGAAACCCTTAACCCTCTCGAGGCAGGCGTTGCCGATTTGCAACAGTTAAAAACTAACAACCCTGATTACCCCACATACATATTTTATGAGGTTTTTTTTTTACTCAGAAGTACCACTGCAGGACTTGGTTGTGCATTAGCAACAAAAAGTTTAATTTGAGCCTGAGAGGGTTAAAGCAATGCTGGGAATGAAAATGTCACAAGCCACATCCTGCTATTCTTTTCTTCTTTAGTGTGGCCTTGAAGATAACAAAAACTTTTCCACTATACCACTACAGAGATATTTTACTGCAACGTGTGTTGTCAAGTTTAAAAACAAGTGCAGGACTTTGAGTCACAGAATAAACTCTTGAGAGCAGATGTTATATGGCTGCGTTTCCATGTGTGGTCCATATGTTGTTTTTCCCCATTTCCATGCGTTTCACAGACAAGTGCATCACAGTTAATTCTCAGTGTCCGCTCGTAAAATGTTTCTCACTTTAGGCATTATCAGATGAATTCATCCATTTTAACATGGACGGGATGTTAGAATTTCACTTTAGACAATCCAGTTAATTCATGAAAAGCACTGTCTAGCTCCTTCCTGTGATGTTTTATTTAAAAAAAACATTAATGGTCATGACTCAGGTTGCATTCCACCAGGGAGGAAAAAAGCAAGGGACAAATGACTATGAAACATTAAAGTTTGCAAACCTTTATAACAGTCTGCCAAGTCTTGGAGTGATTGCTAAATAAGCTCTTTGTTCAAGTAAAAGAGATTTCTTTTAAATATTTAGCCTTGTGGTTGTTGGCCCCCACCAACCAATCAAACTGCAGCATATGTTCTAAGACATGGTAGGAATTTAATTTAAGGTATTAATATATTATTGATATATACATATTTATTTATTTAGATTATATGTATTTATAAAGGGAGTGTGAGTATGGAGTGGACCACAGCAGCAGAAACACCTTCAAAGAAGAAGTCTAAACTTGGATGCTTCAAACACACAAGCATTCAGTCTGGCAGCGAAGAGGATATAAAAAATCAGTACCCAAATTTAGTATCACAAGTGGTAGTCTCACTATTTGATGCACAAATATGCACAAATAATCATTATTTGTGCATCAGTTTTAATCTCAATTGCAATCTTTGCTTCCCACAATTACACAAAAGTGATATTTAAAATGCACGCTCCTCCAATGCAATGCAAAGCAACAACAACTATGTTAAAATAAAGATATGCAGATATCCTTTGATTGTGTTTTATTTCAAAATACTTTGGCTTCACGATAAGAACAAAATGTATGCAAAGAGTGCTGTTATGTCAATTGCGTGGAAATACCATTATCTGCAGTTTGATGGATGCACAAAGGCGAGGGAAAAACAACAGAACAGTGTTGCTAACGTGACTTTTCCAACATCGAACATTAAAGCGAGCCCATAGGGCGTGTAAGCGTATCCATCCAGCTCACAAAGGTGCACTGAAACTAACACGTTTGCATTCGATTTGCCAAAGACGTGTATCCGGTAACCAAGATGAGTAACGAAGGTTTCGTGACAAAAAGATGTAATTCATTTTCCAAAATAGAAAAACTTGTGCTTCATGCAAAACAAGGAAAGGGGAACTGTAGAGGGATCTCACAGCTGCCAGGTACTTTGCTACGAGTTGATTATGATGTTAGGGATGTTAGTGTGAGGTTGACCTTTGACCTTTTGAATTGAAAATGTCATTTTTTAATGAGGTCAGTGTGATTTTTGACTAAGAGGGTGCTGGTGCTGGATGCAGTAAAGGTCCTTTTAAGTGCCTGAGGTAAACTGCTTATAAATTTAGAACAAGAGTCTGCCACCCACCTGAATTATGTTTCAGTAACTCCCTCTTAATCATTGTAAAGTTATCGCCTCCACCCACCATGTATGAAGGCATGACCACGGTGTATGTCTTCTGTGGGTCTAATGGTTCATACTTGGGCACGCGGCACTCTGTGCAGAGCAATGACAGCGATGCTACACGCTGGTTCACTGGCTTGGAGAGGTCGTACTCCACATGAATGCCTGGAAATTTAAGGGAAAAATGGCATAGTGTTTACATTTATATAAAGAGTCTAGTGTGTCCTTGTGGCATGCGATGCAATGACAAACTCGACCACATTCTTCACACGTTTCACTCTCTTTTTTACCACTTGTTGTTCTCTACAACTCTCGGCTGCAGCTTTCCAGCCACACATACACAACAACAACAACAACAACAACAACAACGTCAGGACCCAGTTCATTCTTCTTTCATGCAGGGGAGGCGTGATGAGCTGACTGAGCTCAGCCTCACCCCGCAGCCGCACCACGAACCACGCCCCGCCACAGTCCTGTTTACTTAGAATTAGTAAAACACAAATTAAAATACTTTTGGGAGAACATCAACAGCATTTTATGTTTAGTGTAAGGCTGGAGACAGCGGGTTGTCTACTAAGATGAGACAACAAACACTACCTCAACTACCTCATAAAGCCACTGATTATTGTTTTCACACTGCACTAAATACACATGTGCATTACGGTTACTTTAGGAACTGATTCATATAACATGCTATTTAATGTCCTGTTACAAAACTAGGCACACCTGCAGCTGAGCAATGCTTTCAGTGCAACTTTTGTAAGCACATGTTAGATATGTATTTCTAACCCTTTGTTATAAAAGATTATTAAACTATTCTGTGTTAGCAGAGGAGCACAGACCTGAGACCTGAAGAAATTCTCCAGTCTTTCTTCCATATCTGTGAACAGAGTGTTCAAATGCCTTTTTTATTGTTGAGCCTTTTATTTGGACCAAGTCACAGGTTCCTCCAAATGGTAACACGGTGAGGATCTCCTCCATTGTTATGGAGCCTAAAAGGACAACATATAAAGGTAAATAACAGCAGATTACAAAACACTTCAAGGTGAATTAAGAACTCGGCAATTCTGCACAAAGGAGAAAAAAAAAATCTACCATTTCTGTAGCGTTCGTCTATCGCTGTCCGTATGCCCCCACTATTCAGCATACACAAGCTTACATGATTCCACTGCTCCCCAGTTGAATGCCTCATATTGTGATACACCTGTAAATGCAAAAGAGACGTATTATATGACAGAGAAATTCTCTTTGCTTCTGGCTGTTTGTCGTCACCTTTTATCATCATAAATATCTGTTATGATCAATTGCCTTCCTTAAAACTCACGCAGTCCTTTTATAACCACTAATTCACACTTAACTCATGTTAACTAAGTGAAAAATGCCTGTAACTTTTACCATGGCATCACAGATTAGGTTTCCCAGGTTACACTCCCGAAATCGGCACTCTTCAAATGACCCGTTGAGGTAGACTAAGGTTTGGCCCACATACTTAGTCGAGTATTGAGCCAAGTCTGTTTTCCACTTATTAACATCAGCAAGGATCTCCGCATCTGAAACAAAACAAAACAAAGAAGAAGAAAAAAAACACAGATCGTGACTGTTGGAGAAAAAAAGTCTAGATTATTGGATTTTGAGTAAATCCCTGAGAGCAAATAGATAATCCTGGAGCTCTAATGAAGAATTTACACAAATATGGTAACATTGCATTTGTAAAGCAAGGAACAACTCCACTTTTTCAATATGAGATTGCAAATCATAGTTACAATGTCATATTGAATGACATATTGCTGCTGTAGCCATCTGCTTCAAGGTTCAACATGTCCTGCAGATCTTGGTTGTAACAAGTGGTGATTGTTACTGTTTCTGTCTCTGTAAGCCTGGCTGTACGGGAAAGGAAGCTTAGGTGGGAAAATCCCAATACATCAGCATTTTCTATAATAGTCAGCCGAGTCCATGTGCCAACCAACCCACATTCAACGTCACTTAAATCACATTTCTTTTTCACTCTGGTGCTCACTTAGAACTTCAGCAGGTCATCTTAACCATGTCTACATGTCAAAATGCACAGATTTGCATTTCTTTTTAAGTGACCTTTCTCACTGTCTCTCTTCCCCTGTTTTTCTTCTCCTTCATCTTTCTTTCTCTCTTTCCTATCCCCTAGGTATGTCTGTCCTGTTTGTAACAGCTGAAAATAAAATAAAATAAAATAAATAATAACAACAAAAGTCGATCAAATGGACCAATACGGCAAGTGGTGATCCACTTGGTAAAGTAAATCTATTGGGTATCTTTGTTGGCCTTCAGACATCAATTCTGACGGCTGAAGAACCAAACAGGACAGGCAAAAAAAACAAAACAAAAACAAAACAAGTCATTGGATGATTAGATATTTGTGTTAGTGCGCAGTTGTACCCAAGAAAGTGGCTGCAACATATATTCATAGATTATATAAGATATAAGGTGCTAACTAGTTTAATTTAATGAGTATAATACACTTCATTAAACAACAAGAAGTATCTTTCAAAAAGGTAAGTAATGTTAAAGTTCTTATTTGTGTGAGCACATGTAAACTTTTACTAGAAAATGGATGTGATGGGAGGGCCTGAGTCCTGTGTTGTGTTTTTGTTATTCTTTTCATACTGAGACAAATGAGCTAAAGCAGTTTTTACCTCTATGCACCACTGGATGTTCAACTGTCAGCAAAGGAATTTAACACTGAAGATTTGTTGATATTGTGATGAGTCTTGGACAATGCAATTTTGCCCCACTTTGCTGTAAGTATGTGCAAACATTTTCCACCACTCAAGGATGGGTGTGTGCATCAAAATCCAGTAATAACAAGTTACCTGGTAATGTAAACAAATATGAGATAAGAAATGATCACTAAAGTTCATGTTCTGCGTCAGGAGCAGGAATGCTTACTAAAGAGCTTACCCAGCTTTTAAAAAAGTTTTCTCTCTCTTTCAGAGTAATTTAGTCTCATTGCCGCTTCTGATTACATCCAATTTCTTTTGTGTTCACAGAGATAAAACTTTTGCCTCATTTCCCAAATCCTTAATACACTTACAGGAACACTGAGAAATTTTAACATGATAAAATCTTATTTGGTTCAGTGAATGGTTTCGACTTTTCAAACAGTAACATGTGTACAGTGTAATCTGATATTTTAGTCTACCTTGAGGTATGCTGCTGTCCATTAGGATGGGATTTCCAACGGCTTTGATGACATTGCCAGCATCATCAAAAGTCACTTTTAAGTGTCCAAGATATTTCCCAAAGGCGTAAGCCTGGACCACTGGCACGTCTCTTCCATGGTTGGATTTTACTATAAAAGGATATGGGCCAGCTGGCACTTCGGAAGATGGGGGCGTTCCTGCAGAGAAAGAAAATGTTGTGGTTTGTAGCCTAAGTGGTTCTTTCTTTCTGTTATAGTGAGATTAGAAGCATGCCATTCCTTTAAATTGGTTTGTTGCATGTGTGAAATGCAGTTTTTGTGTCCGGAGACAGCTGGATAAACACTATAATAAATAACAATAGAACAGGATAGAGATACCTGTGTAGAGGAACGTGTTGGTATGCCCTCCAACAACAACATCCACCCCTCTCACGCGTCTCGCTATGTCTTGATCCACAACAAAACCAGAGTGTCCCAGGGCAATGATTTTATTATAGCCCAGACTTTCCAGCTCATTTACTTGAGCTTGAAGTGACTCCACCTCATCTTTGAACTCGAGATGTTTGCCTAACACACACAGGAAATAGGGGACGGATGGGTGCAAGCAAGCAGTGCACATTTCAAAACACTGGTGAATAAAACGTCTAAATACTGGATAACAATTTGAAAGTTGTTATTACAAGGCAAGACATCTGGTAATGTAGCTGAAAACACCAACAATCAGCGACGCTTTATAAAGAAAGAGAGTTTTATTTGAGTGAAATTATCCTGATTGTGATCCAGCTTCATCAACGAACTGGAAAAACAAAGCATGGGCATTGGGCGGGACATCATTGGAACAGATTTACCTGGCCTGGATAAGAATGGCGTCTCTGCTGAGGTATAGCCAACCACAGCCACTTTCTCTGAGCCCACACTGATATCTTTGTAGGGACTGTAGTATTTATGAAGCTCTGCCAGGGTTTGGTCGGGTTTAATGTTTGCACTGACCACAGAGAAATTTCTATTCTTGAGAAAGGGTTGAATGAGACCCTCCACTCCATTGTCAAACTCGTGATTTCCAAAAGCCTATGTGACAAAAAAAAAGAACTTCAACTACTTTATTAACTCATTAAATATAATGATTTACTAAAATTTAAAAATGAACACATAATTGACTTTTTAAAGAAACTTATCTTCGAAAAATACAAACTCGAACCACTTTAACACACAAAAAGTTTCCAAACGACATAGAAATTAAAAGAATACTTGCCATAACATCATAACCAAGTTTGTTCATAAAGTGTGCGGCTTCAGCGCCTTTATAGTAGTTGAACCAGACAGTCCCTTGGAATTGGTCTCCAGCATCCAGAAACACCACGTTCGTCTCTTTTTTTCTGATCTCGGTCACTTTCGTGAACCTCCTGGCCACTCCAGCGAAGCAGGGACGCTCTGCTTGACACTTTCCCGAGTCCTTGCCGGTCTCCTCGATTCGTGCATGGTTGTCATTGGTGTGGAGTATTGTCAGCTCGAAGGTCGACGCTCCGCTCCAGCAGTTTAAAACGAGGCAGAGCGAGGTCAAGAGAGCGCGCAAACTCATGATGTCTCCGTGCGTAAAAACCGCATTTGTGACCAAGAATGTATAGCACATTGAAGGAGGCGTCGGCTTAGTACAGAGGGAGGAAAAAGTCCAGGAAATTCCGACATAGAAAATTAGTGAGAGAAAGCGTTCTGTAAGTTTTATAAACTGTAAATTTTATAAACTTTCGTTTTGTCTTTTGTCGTTTTATTAGACTTGAGTACTGATTAGCAGAACACAACAGCTTAGAAAGTTTGCAGTGTGTGTGTGTGTGTCTGTCCACGTGAAACAATGTCAAGTTATCAACTTTTAAATCTATATTATCTTGTTTTTTAACATTATCCTTGACTGGGTCAGGCTGTCACATACAGCATCTATGCAAAGACACAAGCTGCATGCTGTCATTCCAGTACACAGAAGAGTAATGTTGTACATGCACAAAACATTACTCTTGTGTTCTGTAGTACTGACTTCAGTATGTTTTTTATCCAGTACTTTTGTACATCACATAACACAACATGACATAACTAACCACACTCTATTGTTTAAAGTGTTTTCCAGCAGTGAATGACTTCTTACATTATGCAAACTGCAAACTGTATATTCTGACTATTGAATGTCGCTCAACATGTGTCCTATATTTAAGTTTCTCATTGTACTCCAGTCCAGCCTTCAGATCATACAAAGCAGTGAAAGAAATCAGATTTCTTACATGCCCTTCACCCACCAGCTCCCCTTAGTGGACAAATAAGGACAAAAACATTTAAAAGTAATGAGTTAGAACGAGCACCGTGACTCTATCTATCCATCTATCTATCTATCTATCTATCTATCTATCTATCTATCTATCTATCTATCTATCGCTGATAACATTTTTTTGTAATTATCGTTTATTTTTTAATGACGAGCAAACTTTCAGGATCTGGAGCTCAGAGTGGGCAAATACTCTTTGATGAAAGTGAGTCTTCACTGGAAATGAGCAGAGAAGTGTTTTGTTCATGCAGTCTCATGCACATTGTTCCTGAAATGTGTAGCTCCAGTTCACATATCCTGCATTTCTAGCACGTTTCTCCAAGCCTTGATTTTTAGATACTGCTGATAAGCTGATGCAATTTCAGCCATGCTTGTTCCAAGCATGAACCCTGTGTCTGTCCTGCTCAATAACCTCTCGTTTTAACACTCCCCGAGGCTTCACCCGCACCAGCACTGATGTGTGCTATTAGCACTTGTCTGCCCACAGAGGATTAGGCTGCTCACCTCTTCATGCTGTCACCCCACGTCTCTTTCACCGCACAAGCCTCACACATAGAGCGTGTAAGCAAACATACACACTCAAAATCAGACAGCCTATACCTCCAGGAGGCAGTAAATCCAGTAAATCTCACCTCACATACTTACATTATAAGGTCTTATTCTTCTCCACATATCTCTGAGCGGCATGCCCTTAAAAATGTTTGCAGTCTGTCTCCCAAGCTAGCCCTCCTTTCATTTTAAAATGAGGCCATCTGTGACACTGTAGTGGCATGAAAGAGAACGATGTGCATTGTGCATACTATTCTGCATCTTACTGCAGAATCTTTACCACTTCTAAATGCATCTTACCTTTCCTGCTAAAAGTGTGGACTGGTTCCAGCTTTTAAAAGGGCTGATAAAACCAGTTACTGGTCAAAGTGAATTCCCTATCTAGACATTCAGTTTTTAAATGGATTTGTCTGCTTCCACTTCAGCTAAAATGAGTCTGACCACAGTAACACCAGCCTTAGCAGTCAACAGTTATCATCACCACTTAGCTCTTTTCCTGTCATATTTTCCTCCAAGGGAATAAAAAAAGTGATTTACACAGTGTATTTAGAGCTGACGTTCTTTCCTCTTTTGCCTCAGTCGCATGCTGAAATGCTTCACTTCAGCGACCTACAGAATCTGCACAGCGAGGGTCTCCTAAAAAATGGGACACATCCCTCTAAAAAGTGGCACAATCCCCTACACGGTGGCGATCACGCCTTCATATGATCATCGGATTTGGAAAGTTTGAGCCTAGCGAGCCTCCAGTTGTAAATAGTACCTCTCCCAATACATTTTTAGATGGAGACCTTCGAGAGCCGATTGGCAGAGCAGAAGGCACCATATCCCATCAGACCCGACTGGAGCACGCTGCAGTGGGACGCACTCTGCCGCTCAACATGTGTCCTATATTTGAGTTTCTCATTGTACTCCAGTCCAGCCTTCAGATCATACAAAGCAGTGAAAGAAGTCATCAGATTTCACTCTTGCACACATCATTTTATTATATTATTATTTCTGCAATATTTAATTGTTTTTTCTGTAATTTATGATGCAGACTCAATCCATAAGATCATATTGTGCTGTATATATAGATGCTTTCTTTTTCCTTTGCCATGCTCTTTGGAGTAGTAGAAACTCTAATGTGATTCCAATATAACAAATAAATCTGTTACATAATCTCTAAGAATAAGAAAAATAAGTATTTTTTGTTTGTACAAATGTATAAAAATATGCATTTTATGATGAACTATCTTATGGAAATAGATTTCAGGTTACTTCAGTATTATTCATGTAGCACTTCGGTGCATATCAGGTCTTAATACAATAGCTCTTCTTTGTATGAGCTATGTATATTTACTTCAGCAGTTGGGGATTATTTAAGGCTCCAGTTTCCAAACGTGGCTGACCTAGCTGCTCAGCTTGGTCACTTCTCTTGTGTCTCATGTCATAAACACTTGGATAAGAAGGAGCAGTTCCCCGCAGCAGTAATTTCGGGTAGGTGGAGAGGGAGGGTTGACACTCACGACAACAAGGGATCTGCCCTGGTTCGGGTTTGCCCCATTTGGCCTCGGCTGCTACAGCTGTCATTAATCACGAATAAAAAGAATTGACCACAATAACTAAACGGTTGCCTCAAAAAGTGCTCTTGATGGACTTGATGGAGAAAGTGCAACTATGTAAGAGTGAAATTAAGTGTCTTTAGCAGGTCGACAGAACAGCCTGCTCTTAATTACTTTTGCAGCATTTCAATTAAAGCTGCACTAATCTGTGTTTTCCTCTCCAACCATTCAGAGCAGTTTAGTCTTTCACACCATTGTTTTGCATTTCTGGGTGTATGTGTTGGATCACTCATTTCTGAAAGGAAATGAGGAAGGAAGCTGTTTTCAGTGAGAACAAAACAAACCCAAAAAGTACCTACCAACCAGAAAATGTTAGTTTGATAAAGTTGGTGACTTGAGATGACTTTTTTTTTAAAATAGCTGATTCCATACTCCCATAATTTCATTGTACATGTACAATGACAATAAAAAGGCTATTCTCTCTTAAATGTACTAGTCAGCAGGAGGTTGATTTTTAAACTGGCTAGTCAGGATGTATCACCGTTCAATCAGTTAAACTGAGGTAAACCCATGAAAAAAAAAAACTTCTCTCATATATTGTTTCAAAAATTGATTATGTGAGGCCTTTAGAATACTTACGCAATGCTAAAGCAGAAAATCTGGCTTAAAAAATACCCATGTATGTGTGGATGGAGCCACAGTCACCAGCCGAAAGTCAAAAACTGTGTTGCTGGCTTTCTCTGTCTCTCTCTGTGCAAGGTCATCTTTCTGAGAGAAACATTCAGCTGTAAAGGTGTTTGTGTGACTGCAGTAATATTACAAGTTCATTGCAAGCAGCACTTTACTGAATGAACATAATAAACTTGGGTATGACACCAGGTTTGATGAATGTAGACGATGATACAATCTACCGAGTCCCTGCACAGCTTTAATTCTTTCATTATTTGTATCCATGTTGCATCTCATTGACACAGTCATGAAGGACATCACACAGACTACACTCCTGCTGCAATAACTCAACTAGATTGTCTTTTAAATCTCTGTTGGTATAGACATTTTGTGTCACACATTTAACCACCAGCTAATTTCATTTGGGTTTTTGTCTGTTAAGGATGGCTGAGGAATAAAAAGCTTTTAAACAGTTCAACAGTCAAACTCTCTTTTATTCCCCTTTTTCTTAACAGCTGGAGTTTTGTTCAGCATAGTTACAGTGAATATTAGTTGGTCAAACTAAAGGCAAACTGAGGTATCACAGCCTCAGTGGGCTTCACCACCATGACCTAAAGGATGTAGTCAGTATCCTGGCCCACTCCAGGAAATAACAATTAAGTAAATATTTGGCTATCTGTCCAGGGAGTGCTTCACCTTTTGCCCAACAACAGCTGGGATAAGCTCTAGCCCTCTGGATTGGATAAGTGGAAGAAAATGTTTCTCATTTAAAAGACAATTTCAGTCTTTTGTTGTGTCTCCCTCCCCTCTCCTGCAATTGGTTGTGGCAGATGGCCCCGCCCCTTCCTGAGTCTGGTTCTGCTGGAGGTTTCTTCCTGTTAAAAGGGAGTTTTTCCTTCCTGCTCTTGCCAAGTGCCTACTTTTAGGTGATAATTTGATTGTTAGGGTTTTTCTGCATTATTGTATGACGTTTACCTCACAATATAACACACCTTAAGGCAACTACGATCTATGATGGGATCTGTCACTATATAGATAAAACTGAAGTGAAATTGAATTAAATTGCAATAGGTTAACAGTGGGGAAACAAATGTTGGTATATTAAGAGAATGTACCCACTCTCTAACTGCTTAAAATCAACACATCCTTGAAAAATCTGATAAAACTCCCCCTCCTTCATACCACAATAGGCACGTCAGTCAATATAACAGAAACAGAGCTTCTGGATAAGAGGAGCCCTGAACCCGCATTCTATCTAAAGGCCATCAGATGGATAGCAATGATTACAAATTGGCAACATTTCAAGCTATATTCCTGTTATTGTTGGCTGTGGGACACACTGTGTGACACAGCAGCAGTTATTTCCTGAATTTCTGAAAAAGTTGGAAGTTTGTTCCAGGTTAAACTGGGTAACTTTAAGCCTATCCACAATTTTGGAGCCATTACCAAAGATATTGGCTTGGTTCTTTGATGTGTTTGTTCTCCACACTGGTCTGGACCAACCTACAATGGCACAGTGTGCACCCTGGTTTGGTTATACCTCTAAGCCTCCTAATGATTTTTGATTCTGCCCATTTCTCCTGGTTCCTGCTCATTCCATCAGGTTTGTTTCCCTGCTTTGATTGATTTCCTGCCCAGAAAACTCTACCTTTTTGAACTCTCACTCCTCTCAGTATCTCTGTCTATATATATATTTAAGAAAAGTAGAACTTACAGTATACCACATGCATGTTCTATAATGATCAGCTTTAACGCACAGTGGATACCTTATTAACTGACTAAAAATAGGACTTTCAGTTCCATTGTGAGCTTATAGGTGGCTTTCTGATGTGCTGTGCTACCATGCGTTTAGAGATGAGAGGAGATAACACAAACAGAGTCATAGAAATCCCCCCCATGCTGCTACTGCTGCTGCAGTCAAAGTGGGCCACAGGGAGGCTTTTAACACAGAAAAATCAACCAGGAAACAAACAATACACCGCTTTATGATTCTGGTAACATTGTTCAAATACACGTTTTGAGCGCACCTGTGTGTTTTCTGCTTATTTAATAGAGCATTTCCAAGTGTCCTTACATAAATCTCACAGTCAGAGCTTGCAGTCCCACCAGAGGGTTGATCCAACCTCACCTCAGCTGGTGGTAACATAGTTCTCCACATTTTTTGGGTAAAAGTGAGTATGTGAAAAACACAAAAAAGCAAAAACGAGACTGCATGTTTTGTGTAAACAGTGACAACACTGGCTGGGTTGTGTCCAGTTCCTGTGCATTAGCAGTGCCAGTCAGTCATGGTCAGTGAGGGGTACAATCATGAACTCACAGGAGGTTCTGTTTTGGACTGAGTGCTGCCTGAGATTACTCTTTACAGAGCTCAAACACAGAGGAATGCCTGCTGCTTGTCAGTGCTTGTATTGTAGGGGAATTCAAGT
The DNA here is from genome assembly GCF_900408965.1 of Simochromis diagramma. Taxonomy (NCBI): domain Eukaryota; kingdom Metazoa; phylum Chordata; class Actinopteri; order Cichliformes; family Cichlidae; genus Simochromis; species Simochromis diagramma. The sequence continues at coordinate 11,585,463 of NW_024387030.1, forward strand.
GTTAGACACCAGAAATCACAACGCTGTTGCAAATTAAATAAAGGCTTTCTCTAACAGATGCAGTCAGCTCTACCTGAATGAAAAAAAAAAGAACACTAAAAGCAATTATCAGGATCACAATAATGCAAATTGCGAATTTGGTTTGAAAAGGTGTCAGAGGTGTGTTTGCATGCCTTAGGAGTAAAAAAAACAAACAGCGATAGGTAATGTTCAGTCTCCCCAGAACTAAACTCACATTGCTACAAGCTCATTAAGATTTTATTACAACAACAAAAAAATAAAAATTATTTTTTTTCCCCGTCATACATCAGTTGTTAAAATTCCTGTAAATTCAGACAAATACACACTTTATCTCCACCTCAGTGAGACACCGTCACGGTATATGAAACTCTAAATGTAGCTCAGGTGTCTGACACAAATGCTTTTGCTCGTTCTTGACCCTTTTTTATGACATTGAAAAGATTATTTTTTATTTACATTTTTGCACACCTTCAAGGATGGTGAAAAACTTCTTGTTTTGGTATTTTTCAGGACACTCGATGTATTTGCATTGATTACTCAAGCTTAAAAAAATTTGTGTTTACCCCTGTAGAAATAGTTTATTCTGATGGGAGGTAAATCTGCATATTTAACAAGGTTAATGGCTAGTGATTTATTGCTCGCGCCGCATTAGCATTTGCATTTACTGCTTAATGCTGTAACTAGGTAACGCAGCCACTAAGTGGAGATGCTTTTTGTTTTGTTCTCTCAGCTTGCTACACGTGTGGTGCAGTGGAACAACCTACTGACCTATGAGCGCTGGTGCAAAAATACATTTTGTGAGTTTAAATACACACACAACGGCAAAACTAGAATGTTATACAGTCATCTCATATACATGATCTGTTGTGTCTCAGCAAGAACATCTTTGATTCAAACCCCAGGCAGAGCCAGGCTTGCACTACATGCATGTTATGACGTTGGCCAAAGACTTTAGACTAGTTTTTGCTCATGTCTTAAACGGTCAGCTCTTTCCTTCCTAACTGCTTTAATTCTTCATCAGATACATTCTTCAAGGTGTTGGAAACATTCCTAAGAGATTTTGCTCTTTTGGTTTTCTGCTGTTGTAATCCACCCACTTCAGGGACTGACATGACGAGTGTTCAGAGATGCCATTAAGCATACCTTATTGTATGGAGTGGGTATTTAAGTCACTGTTAACTTCCTGTCAGCTTGAAGCAGCCTGACCAGTCTCCTCTAACCTCAGGCATTAACAAACCATTTCCTCCAGAGAACTGCTGCCCACTAGACATTTTTCTTTTTTGGACCATTCTCTGTAAACCTTAGGGCAGACTGTGTGGGAAAATCCCAGTAGATCAGCTAGACTGGCACAAATAATCATGCCGCACCTAATCATTTAGTCGCTTAATCAGTTAACTCACTGCCCTTTCCTATTCTATTGCTCAGCTTGAACTTCAGCAGGTCGTCTCATTTCTCCATGCCTAAATGCACTGAGATGCTGCCACGTGATTGGTTAGATATTTGTGTTATCTTGCAGCTGAACTTTTTATTTTATAAAGTGACTGATGAGTCACTTTCTAGGCAATCATACAATCTTAGTAAGCAGAAATGGAAATTTTAGCACATGAAATACCTCCTTATTATATTAAATAAATAAGTACTTAAATATTGTTTAGAGGTTTAATTGCTAAACCTAATTCACATAAAAATGCCACTTTAATATCTGAGACATGATCAGTTGTGTTACGTCGTCTATGAGTTTTAGGGAAAAGTAGTAAAAAGAAAATGCCACAAGCTTTATTTGCACTACAATATTGGCCCAGAACTTCTCCTAACAAAACCACCTGAGAACTGCAGATGAAGGTGGTCTAATGTGAATCGGAAACCCAGCCAGCAGAACTTAAGTCAATTTCAATTAAAAGTTTCTGATGAGGAAAATGTATAATAGTGTAGAAGGGTGAATGTGACATATCAGTTTGAGATGAGAAAGGAATATATAACAGCAGAGTCATTGCTTTGAGTTATTGTAGTTTCTCAGTTTGGAAACTTAACAGTGCTCTGGTGTGTGTGTGTGTGTGTGTGTGTGTGTGTGTGTGTGTGTGTGTGTGTGTGTGTGTGTGTGTGTGTGTGTGTGTGTGTGTGTGTGTTAAAGTACAGTTTATGTATTTCCAGACCTGACTGAAAAGCTCTGATATGATGCTCTAAATGAGAGCATGAAGTTCACAGCCTCACATGCAGCAGTGACTCTGTGCCAATATCAATGACAGCTGCTTTCACACATCAGAAGTGTCAAAAGAGGAAGTGCTTAATGTGTGTGAACTCTTCACCCTTCATCTTGCATCCATGAATTGAAAATTAGCATCGCCACAATGTGAAAAATCAGCGTAAATACTTGATGTCACAAGTCCTCGTAAATACTAGAAAACAGTGTGCAGATACCTTTATTTATACAGCACTTTAAAAACGTGGTTTTTGAAGCTATTTGATTGAGAAGCAAAATCAGGATACTCAGAGGCTGAATAAAATAATAATTAAAAAAATGTTCTGTGGTTGAATAATTCAGCTGGTAAAAATGGAACTTCTTGGGGGGGAAAGCTGTAACCGGACATTCAAGGTCTTGTTTGTCAGCTTGGATGAGTGCCTCATCCACATGCAGTTTAAATGGTCCATCCAAGTGGGGTGCAAACAAAACAGAAGCACAGCACAACAGTGATTTGATGCTAACAGAAGCTGGCTGTAAAGTAGACAAAGTCAATTTTGCTCTTTTTGCTGGCTTTTAGCAAATCAGTCAAAAGATGATGCCACAGTCAAAACCTTGTTGGAAAAATAATGCTAATAACAAACTACAAGCTCCTTTATAGTGGTAGAAACAGGGAACTACTTGATGGCTAACACCTTGGCATCAACAGGTCTCACATGACTTTGGCTCACAACCTTACCAAGAGATGACACGTTATGTTATTTTGCAAGGTTTACAGTCAAATTTCCTTCAGCTATTTGTAAAAACACAAAACACAAATGTGGTCAAGATGATCTTTCTAGGCACTACTATATACCAGCATATCATCCAAAAAATCAGCACAACGTTGCAGCTGATTAATAACCATATTTAAAAGTCACTGAAATGTAGCCAGTGCATTTGGCACCAAATCCAATGATGGTATATGCTTACAGTCTATAAGGACTTAATGGGACTTGGCAGTACTCCTTTAATAGATCAGACTTCCTCTTATACTGCGGTGCACCAGCTTGGTCAATATGGTCTCCAAGGCGAGGCCATGGGTAAGAATCGGACTTACTTTAAATCTTTGTTGAATTGGATTTTGGATCATCTACATCAATATCATGTTTGATCAAAGTTGTTTTAGAAGTTGTGTCCCTAAACAAAGATGGACAACTTCAAATGTAACCAGTGCATAAAACTCCAATATGGTTGGTTAAATGAGAGCATTTTGCACACTAACTGACTTGGCGCATTGAATTATTAACATTCAATACTAATGACTTAAGATTTATTCATACTTCTAATGGTTCATTGATTACCTATAGTTGTATGCTTTACAAAGTTGGATGTTAAAAGTTGGTGTGGTGACAACAGCACATTTTGTCTTTTGTAATCCAAGATGTTTCTTATATATATATATATATATATATATATATATATATATATATATATATATATATATATATCTAGAAGGGTATGTGGCAAATGGGAAACACTGGGCACTATGACCCAGAAGGCAGTCTACTCTTCAGAGAGAGAGAGAGAGAGAGAGCTGTGATCGGTGGCGCTTGTTTGATGTCAGAGTCTGTATAAAATCGAGACTCGGGGTTGGCTCAGCATTCAACCACAAGGGGCCTGCAAAGGCATAGCTCTCGAGCACCTCTGCCCTACATGTGGATTATCTGTGACATCCTCCCAGATGTTGGGTTATCAGGGCGCACTGCTCAACATTTATGCATAATACTTTTTATTTGTTGCGTGCTTCCACAGTTAGGAAGTTTTCTTTTCATGGCTAAAACCCGGAGAAGTTTTCATTTCAGCGATGAATGGATACTTGCCTCCATATTTCAACATCTGCGCATTAAAATCTGATGTAAGATGAAAAAATGAAGAAGAAAAGAGTGAGTTTTTCTGTTTCCACTGTGCCACTACTCTGAACGCATGGCACGGATGAGGCAACGCTAACGACGAGAGAAAGCTCATTCAATGCCAGACATCAGAGGGTGCAAATAAAATATGATAAAAGTGACTAAAAGTTATGGAGCTCTCGGGTCAAGTCGAGCCAACTCAGCCGGTCAACACCACAAACGACAGTTTTACTACAAATTCATCCATTGTGGATGAGAGCGCAGAGAGTCTCGCCTATCAGATCAGCTTGGCTGTGATTCTCTCGATTATCACACTCGCCACCACTTTATCCAATGCCTTTGTCATCGCAACGATTTCCCAGTCGAAGAAGCTGCAAACTCCCGCAAACTTTCTGATCGCCTCTCTGGCCGTCACTGACCTGCTGGTGTCTATCCTAGTGATGCCCATCTGCGTCCTGTACACCGTGATCCACACCTGGACGCTCGGACAAATAGTTTGCGACATCTGGCTCTCCTCGGACATAACGTGTTGCACTGCGTCCATCCTCCATCTGTGCGTAATCGCTTTGGATAGGTACTGGGCCATCACTGACGCAGTGGAGTACTCTAAAAAGCGCACAACGGGAAGAGCGGCAGGGATGGTGGCCACAGCCTGGGTCATCGCCATCTCCATCTCCCTCCCGCCTCTCTTCTGGAGACAAGTGAAAGCGGATGAATTAACAAGCTGTAGCGTCAACACAGATCACATTTTCTACACCATTTACTCCACTTTTGGGGCTTTCTACATCCCAACCTTGCTCCTCATTGTCCTCTACGGACGGATATACGTGGAGGCTCGGAAAAGGATCCTGAAGCAGTCCCCGAAGAAGGTTGGGAAGAGACTAACATCGGCTCACCTGGTCTCCAACTCCCCTGGGTCCGCGGCGTCCACTAGCTCTCTGCAGTGCGGGAGACACGACGCTCCGTCCAGCGACACCGGGTCTTCAACGAGCGAGAACCAGGTGAAAGTGACGTTGTCCGATGCGGTTTTGGAGAAAAAGAGAATTTCAGCAGCAAGAGAACGAAAAGCGACGAAGACTCTGGGGATAATCCTCGGCGCTTATATTATTTGCTGGCTTCCGTTTTTCATCTACACGTTGCTGGTGGCAACATGTGACACATGTTTTAACCCCGAGTTATTTGACTTTTTCACCTGGCTGGGATATCTCAATTCCCTCATCAACCCGATCATATACACCATGTCAAACGAGGACTTCAAAAAAGCTTTTCACAAACTCACGCGCTTCAGATGTTGCAGGCTGTGAGCTGCACCTCCGGTCACTGACAACATTTGTTTATGTGTCTATTTTCTTATATGAACTTCTGAAACAAGAATCCTTCAAATAATAAGCTCTCTGTGACTCACAGGCATTATGAGGATGTGAAAATGGGACTTTTTTCATTTGAATCGGGATGGAGATGAAAAAAATGCCAGTTTTATTGAACAAAAAAAGAAAAAGTGGTGAGAAATTGTTCTACATAAAAGGCATAGTTGTAAAAAATATTTCCATTATCTAAATACATTAAAAAAAAAATTCAAATTCAATGAAGCCATGATGAGGAGAAATGCCAATTTAGAAAAAAGTAAAAAAAAAAAAAAAGAAGCTTGTTTTTATTTACAAAAGACCTGATTTAGTATTTAATACAAAGAGAAATCATTTGTGAAGATAGGCATTTTGCATATTGAGGGTGGTGGTGGGAAACTTCTAATTTTTTTGACACTGCTTCACTTTAACCTTTCACATATCAGTTAAGTGATGGATTATTCTGTGTGGATTCCTATTTGGCTGGTAAAGTATGTTAATGCAGTGCATAGCACTTACTCCCATGATGCCTGACCCATTAATGTGAATAAGCAGCAGAAATCAGGAGCAACAGACATGATTTTGAATTCATAAATACCTTTCGGATAAATGACCCTGGATAATTCTTTTTGGGGATTATGTGAATACCTGAAAGCAAGGTTGCCGGTTCAGTTATATGTCTATGTATGCTGAAAATAACCATAGGTTTATATTTTGATCATAGTCTTGGGCCGCTCGATGCTGTGGTTGTCTTTGTTTAGAAAGGCACACCCATGCAGTTGAAAGGAAGAGTGAGAAGTCTGCTTTCCTTCTGGGGCTTTAAGAAAAGCTTCATCTGCAGCTGATATTAATGCAGCAAAGCTGATGATCACTCATAATAAATTCAATTCTGCTGAACAAACTTAATCTTGTTTAACTGTGCATGGGTGGGCCTGTTTTCTGCCACATTCAGTCTGTTTCTTCAGTATGTCCTGTTCGTGTGTCACATGGTTTCCCCATCTTATGGCCGCATAGAGTGCTCTGAATTGTAGAATCCGGCTTGCAGAGCTACATAAAAAATGCTGAAGATCTGCCAGCATAAAATGAAAACAAAGTTTGTTGCTCTAGTATTTGTTCTCATTCAGAGGCGCTGTGTAATAAAGGCTTTCAAATATTTGTCTTTGAGTAAGAGTTTTAATGCAGTTCTTAGTAAAGATGAGCCATGCTGGTCCTTTCATTTGTGTTTTGCCATGTTTATATTGTGGCAGATGACTTGCAGTTTTCTCCCTGTTGTGAGGTGCTACCTTGAAATCTAATGAGAGATTAGAGTCACGGCTAGAAAACATTATGATGACATCAAAATTGAAATCCAACAACCTCTCGAGGCACTCGGAGATGTGGGAAAGCATTAAACAGCGCGGATCAATGTGGACAAGAGGGTGTCGTTTCGCATCACTTCCTCCTCATGTTTTAAGGTTGCGCTGCAGCTCGCTGCTGTTTGATCTCCTCACCATCTCCCTGCCCTTCCTCTGCCGCCTTCCTGCAGGAGAACAAGTCTTTGCTTTCATAGTTCAATAAGTCATGAGAGCGAGCGCAAGCGATGCTATTCTAGTGTACTTCACGTATGCAGAAAGGGGCACTCATGTTGTCAGCACATATGGAAGCACACGCGCTGACATCTTTTGGCTTTCCATATATGAATTTTAACATGACCCATAACGCTTGACAGAGGATTGCACTTGAACAGGAAGTCATTCAGAGAATTTTATACAATTTTCTAAGGCAGACGCAGGTGCGTTCAAGACTGACACAATGTAATATCTGTAATCTATATATTTAAAGACTTTGCTTGTGGTTGTGACTTTCACATTATTTATGTTTCCTAAAGGGAATCAGAGGTCTTAACTCCATGCAGAGATTTCAGCGACACGAACTAATGTTGTAATAATAAATATTCTTTATTCAGTTCTACAATAAATGCTTTTATTGAAACTATTTGACTATAAAATACATAATAAATACAAAAAGTCTCAAAAGTTTTGGTCAGCTAAGGATAAGATGACGAACAAATTGAATAAAATGAACTTGAGAAACACTCTTTACCAGGGCTGAGCTTTGGGCTGAGCTTTGGGCTGAGCTTTGCCACAAAAATAAGAAACATTTTCGTGCTTGTTTGGGTGCAGGACAGAGGAAAATGTTGTCCCCAAAGGGAGTTTTTTAATGTTTCAACCTACAAGATCTTCATCAGACAAACATCCATCTGAACACAAATTATGCAACATTCTAAACAAAACTGAGTGCAGTGTGGATATTATGCATGACAAAACACAAATATATGCCTTACACAGGTATTATATTATAGACAATCTGCATTTAATGAAAAAGATCTTTGCAGAAAAGGTAAGATATGCTCGACTATGCATGCTATATATCATATATGAGCTTTTTTTGTGGCATACAGTATATTTGTACTGTGCAGAGGAATTTAATTGCACACAATGGGGGTTATGCAATCTCCTAAGTACAAGTTGAGCTTTTGGTTTTCTTGTCTGCATGAAACAATTCTTCCAATTGTCAGACCAGTGAAAAAATTTAACAAAGCATACATGCAAAGTATAAAAATTGATGCAGCGGAGCCAGAAATATCTAGCAAAGATTTCAAAAACTTGGCACTGGCACCGAGCGTAATGAGAACTGACAGCAGACAGATAAGTTGGAGATTTCAGTGTGTTATACTAGGCCCAATTCCAGTCTCCATCCAAAGGCCTAAGCTCTAAACCCCCAAAGACTTAACTGACTTCACCTGAAAAGCGGCTGAGTGCAAGAGACTGCAAAGGCTCAAAATGCGATTCGTGGGAATGGCACAGCGCTGTGGGACGTGTCACGTAACTTCAAAAGGACAATTCCAAAACATTTTCGTTCTGTTTTAGGTTTGAGACTTTTACACTTTCTTACTGGCCAAGGAACTTAATGACCACCTGCCATTCAGAATGGAGAAGACATACAGTAATGGGCTAATGTTGGAGTTGGTTTACTTTTTCTATTTAAACTCTATTAGACTATGGTAATTAATTCTATTTAATTCTTATTTAATTACCATTTTTTATGATTTTTGCTTTGCTCTGCTAACTCTGTATTTGACTCCATAACTTTGTGACCTGTGGCTGTTTCCCTCAGACAAAGTTGATCTGTGTGTGTGTATGTGAATAAGGGGCTCATAATGTTTGTGAGAAGCCCTCATGTACCTGATGAACTGACAACCCAAAGCCCTCTGAGTGCAGATTGGACCCTCAAATGTACTGCCATGCAGCTAGCCTCAAGTAGAGATAAACAGCAGGCATAAAGTCAGGATTCCTGCAGCATTTTTCGCATACACATTACCTTAAACATTTTTGCTGTGTCATTGTGCAGTGGAGCACAAAGCCACATACTGTAGTGCTGAATGGAGGGACAGAATGATGCAGAGTAGAGTGGATTCATAATGCATCGCATAAATCTATCTTGCAATTGGTTGTTGATGTTTAAAAAGCTTTTTTGCATGATACATGTACCGTAGGTACAGTTGCTAAACCAGTTGCAGAGCAGCACGCATCTGTGATTAACATGCTACGACTGCATTGTGGAAGCAAATACATTAATTACACACACCCTTTTTTTCTATTTCCATTACTGATGTGCCACATATATGCCTGTAGAGAGAAGGACACCGGTGATGTAACAGCTAGTGAGGCCGATCACATGGATGATGAACCTGTAAAATATTCCTCGACTGAATCTAGTTTTGGTTAGCAGCTTTATCGTTTCACTCTTTCTGACAAAGGTTGAACGAGGTTTGAAGCATTCATCACCTGAAAAAATGGAGGCACAAAGGGCAATCTGCTATTAATAAATTATCTCTCCAAGGTGGTAATGATTGACCTTGGCAGGAAGGAAAACGAGTCACCTGTGCAAGCCATCTATGCAGTGACATGAAAAAGAAAGGAGATAGATGGTGAATAACAATTAGACGTGGGCTCTTATATGTTTAGCAATCCTGATTCTGAATCACTCAGAGATGTTACAAATGTGACACTTTGTCGTTAACATGTACTCGTAAAGGTTTGCAGGAAATCAGTGTGGTTTACCTGTGAATGTGTACTTTTTGAAACGTGTCCACTGCCGTTTTGCATATTATGTTTTCTGGTTTTATGCTTTCTGAAATATTCATGTATGGTTAACCTGCTGTACTCATGCTAATTGCACAGCCACAGTAGTTTAAAATCCATCATGTCAGATTAATTGTGAATGAAACCACCTGACAGGGCCATAAATCTGCACTCCAACATCAGTTTCTGGAGATGACAGCGAAATATCGAGTTAAATGCCCACAAACATTAAACAGATCTCAGTTCATGCGTGCATAAAGGTGTCGCTGATGCACCCCCTGTTATTGCCTATGGTTATCACGTGTGTGTGCGTGTGTCAAATCACAGTCTTCATTGATGCATGTTTGCTCCGTGCTTCGTAGCATATCTGTGGCCACAAGCAGTTTACCTGTGTTACAGCATAGTGGCTTAATTTAAAGGTCCTGCAGTATTTTGCATTAAGGAGATTGGGGCGTAGTGTATTTGTAATAATGTCATCATTCTGGTGGTGTGACTGTGTTTACACTTGTAGGACTATTACTATCAGAGCTTAGCATATCTGTCACACTTAATATAAGCTTTTACCTGGCAAGCAATACATCATCAAATTAGCCAGATAGTGACATAACAAGTTCACATACTGCTGAAGATTGGTTGCTTTATGAACCATCCATCTACACTGTGTGTGCATCACTGGTAATGGCTGCTCCGTTATCACCTAGTAACAGCGTGATCTATATTTACTTTCTCATTCTCATTTGAAAAATCTCATAATTCAAAATATTGGGTGTGTTTAAATCCTTAATAAAGAAGTTCTGGTAACTTTCTGCACAATTTAAACTTCATTAAACTCTTCTAAACTTTTACAATTTCCTAAAAAAGCTGATAAAAAAAGCTACAGAGCTCTGACTCTGCAGAGATGATTCTTGGTTAATTTGTATCATGCAGCATCGTAAATGTTCAAACACAAATCAGCTGTATAAATTTTCAGCATTAACATATTTTTCTGCAGTGGAAAATATTCTGTTTATTGTTACCAGCTTGGCTCAGGCTGGCAAATAACAAATCCGCACAGTCCAATTTGCCAACCAGTTTATATAACTAAACATGTAGTTTCGCATGACGGTGTCAGCAGTATATGCTGTGAATGGATGATGCTGAACAAGGGTACAAGAGACAAAATAACCTAACAAAGCAGCATGACCATAGACAAGACAAAGCATCCCAGAGAGAAGGAATTGAAGAACCAGTCTTTATACCTTCGGCACCCCACCTCTCAGGTTCAGGCACGTCTCTGATGACCCACCATTGCTTCTGTTGGAGGAAAACAGGGAGAAGCTGTAAAGATAACAGGTGAGCTGACACCCTTTGTATTTTCTGTAATGTATCGGTGGCCCAGTGGACAAAAGCACTGGGCCACCTACACATTAGAGCTACAGGAGATGCTTGGCCATGGAAACCCATACCATGAAGCTCCTGGGTCACAGTTTCTGTACTGATGTTAACGGCAGAGGAAGTTTTGTGCTCTGCAATTACTGAGTCAGACTTTTATGCAGTATGCAACTTGGTATGGTTCTTTAAAAACCCAATATTGTGTAATAGACATTACGGTCCACAGTGTCCATTGCACTCTTTGCCTCTCCAAAGTGTGAAAAGAGGATGGAAAAGGTGCAGTACGCTGCAGTAACAGCAGAGGGAGATATTTTATTTGAAGCCAACATGAAAACAATCATTGGAAAGCGTTTAAACAGACATCATTAACTCATGTTAGCCACCTCGCTTAATTATTTAGACAATTAAGGACCCTGGAATGCACTTTGTATGTTTTTTGCTCACTACCAACTTCTTGGCTTTATATAAATTATCTCCCCCTGCTGGTAATGCAGCTTCTGCATGCGTGCCCATTTCATGTTTTGGAGCGGCAAAGCGTGAAATGGACACAGTGGACCGGTGTGCGTATTAAACATTTTGCGTAATACTGGGTTTTCCTAAACACTTCCACTTGAACAACATGAATCGAGAACACAAACTTCCACTAAGGCAGCTCATCTTTCTCTTTCTAATTCTTTAAGGCAATACAGCATTTTGAGCTCACTTTGAAAGAAACACAGATGTGAAATATAAAAGTGAGATCAGAGGTAAAATGTGACACATTTGGATGCAAACTATTACTTGATATTTAGAACCCACAGTGTCGTTTCCCAAATTTTGCTTATGCAGACAAAGGCAGTAGAATTTAGAGACATTTTAAAGATTAAAAAATGTAAAACTTATCTGACCTTGAAGAATAAATCAGAGGTCAAAAGTAATGTGATATTTAGAAATCTCATATACCATTCCCTATATGCCTGTATTCTCAGCCCAAACAATAGCAAAAACAAAAAAACAACATAGTTTTAAACAGCTCTTTATTATTATCACTTTTACCTTTATAGCAAAGTATTGACTTTAAAGGAGAGGTCAAATGTGACATGATACTTTAAAATATTTATATGGTACGTTCTATATGTTGGTAATACACATCACACTTGTGAAAATCACAGTTTTTTCACCAATAAATAATTAAGTTGACGTTGACGACGTCAGTGGACGTCAAGTCTACATCCCTAAAAAAATTTATCAGAATTTCTGTTCTGAGCTGTCGTGCTTACAGACAGAAGGACACGTATGTAAGCACCCAAGCACTACCAAGAACATAACCTCTTTGGCTGTGGTAATAGTACCACCATACAGCTGATATCTAGGAGGGAAGAAATTTCACAAACAGAGCTGTGGCAACAGTGTCTCTGCAGAATGACCCATTCTTTCACTAATGTTTGTAAAGGCAGACTGGATGTCTGGGTGCATGGTTCTGTACACCGGTGCAATAGGACTGCAAACACCTCAATTCAAAGATTAAGAGGTGTGGCCCAATACCTTTGTCCATATAGTGTATATAAGGCACAAAAGACAGGAATTTAGGTAGCAGGTAGCTACACCCAGCATCTCTTGTGGCTGTGGTGGGGGTAATGATGAATTCTATTCATTCACAGATGTAGATCTCAACTGCTTGAATTGTTGACGTTCTATTTATGATGCTATAAGGAGTTTAACTTTAAGTATTAAGTGCCTTTTGATCATTCTTAGTTTTGATTTGTAAGTCTGAATATTTTCCTTTCAGGATGGGCTTGGTTCACTGACATTACTCCAGCCTGTGTTCTTTGTTTACCGAGGCTTTCAGGGCACACAAAGTTAAAAGTAAGAGGGGAAAGTAAACTGTCGTGTAAGACCTAAAGAACTAGCGGGAGTTAGATGTCTTGTTCTCGGCTGACATTTGTGCTGAACTTGAAATGGCCCTGCTCAGAGGTCAAGCTCACCACACTCTATTCAGTCCTCGTTAAGAGGCAGAGAGCAGAGACTGCCACAACAACAAAGATGGCAGTTCAACTTAAAAAGGTCATTTTTTATCTCTCTTTTATCACATAGTGCAAAATCCCCATTTTATTTGCATTCGTTTGCAAGGAGAGGCTCGTATAAGACTATTAACGACGCAAGTAAGTTTTTGTCTTATACTTGTTTGGCTACACAAGTCACATATTCTCCAACACCGTGATGAATACACCCATCACCCACATATGGATTTCAGTTTCACTGAGAGCTTTGAAGAATATAAATGAGGGGTTCCCCTTTTCTTCTGGAGTCATTTACATATTGTCTATTAACCTTTTGATATTAAGCATGAGAAAGTGCACTGAGATGGAAACTTGAGTAGCATATTTGTAATTTTCCATTTTCATAAGCAATAATAACGCAAAATGTCACCGGAGCTATTAGCATGAAATTTGCCTGACATAACCTAATTCAGCTCTTTTTCTGCTCGTCTGCAAACACCCCCAAGGTTGTGACACTTGAATAAGAGCATCCTCTTTACAAAAACATTTAAGTTAAGCCTCCTGCCTGTGTTAAACTATGGTTTGGTATTTAAAAGACTGAATTAAAGATCATTTATTTTAAAGAAACTATATTAATCTTTAGTTTGCATACACTCATCATGTGCGTAAATGTCATGGTAATTTGGGGCTTTTAATGATTTATTTGAACTTTTCTCTTTCTGGGGTTGATTTGACTGAACAGCACACATTTTTAATTTTAAAAAACAAGAATTGAATGCACAAGTATGAAACTAGTTTCTTTAATGTATACCAGTTCAAATATATACATACACCCCAATTAATATTTGGTTCAATGTCCCTTAGCAAGTTGCACCTTGACCAGATGCTTTTGGTAGCCATGAACTAGCCTTATTTTGGCTGGATATCTGATCACTCTTCATAGCAAAATTGGTAGAATTCATTTAAAATGGCCAAAAAGTTGATTCTGTTCATCTGGACGTAGCGTTTTGTGGGAGAAACGTTTCGTCACTCATCCAAGTGACTTCTTCAGTCTCAGCTGACTGCAGGTTTCCCCAATCTTATAAACAGGACATTTGCACAATGTCAGTTCCTTAATCATAATTATGCAAATTCTCATGACCACTGATCAACAACCACTGACCAAAACCCACTGATCAATGACCATGCGTACCATTCACAGAGAGTTGGGGAATGGCTGCAATCACAGCATTGTAAGATGGTGAAAGATGTACCCTTAGGTCCCCTCCTCGATTCAGAGATGGTCTTTCCCTTTTCACGCAAATGGCCTCCCTGTCCAGGATGTGTACATCCTCATCATTGAAAGAGTGTCCACTGGCCTGTAGGTGTGAATAGACTGCAGAGTCCTGGCCTGACGAGGTAGCTCTTCTGTGTTGTGCCATTCGCTTCGCCAGAGGTTGTTTGGTTTCCCCGATGTACAAATCCTGGCAATCCTCCTGGCACTTAACAGCGTACACTATGTTACTCTGTTTGTGTCGGGGGACCCGATCCTTGGGGTGGACCAGTTTTTGGCGCAGCGTGTTTTGGGGTTTAAAAGCCACAGAGACCCGATGTTTAGAAAAAATGCGTCTCAACTGCTCCTGACCGATACTCCTGACACATACGGGATCACTACAGGTTTTCGCTTGGGCAGCGGTTGTCCTTCTCTCCTGGATCGGCTGGAGCTTTCTTTAGGTGTTTTTCCCGCTTTGACAAAAGTCCAGCTGGGATAACCACATTTACTCAGGGCCTTCTTGATGTGCTGTTCTTCTGCTTCCCTGGCCGCTGTGTCAGTGGGGATGGTGTTTGCTCTGTGTTGTAGCGTCCTGATGACACTCAGTTTGTGCTCCAGTGGATGATGAGAGTCAAACCTTAGATACTGATCCGTATGTGTAGGTTTACGGTACATGTCAGCTTTTAGATGTCCCCCATTCCTGATGGAAATCTCACAGTCTAAGAAGGCTAACCTGCCACTTTTCATATCCTCCCTGGTGAATTTGATGTGTCGGTCCACCGAGTTAATGTGATCCGTGAAATGTGGTACGTCCTGAGATTTGATTTTCACCCAGGTGTCATCCACATATCTGAACCAATGGCTTGGTGGTGTCCCAGGGTAGGATAGCAAAGCCCTCTTTTCCACTTCTTCCATGTACAAGTTGGCCACGATGGGTGAATCTGGGGAGCCCATGGCACACCCATGTTTCTGCCTGTAGAACTGACCCTTGTGTGTGAAGTAGGTGGAATGAAGACGCAGTTCCAAAAGCAAACACACTTGGTCGATGCTGAGAGTGGTCCTGTTGCTGAGGTTAGTGTCATCCTGTATCTCTTACGGACTACCTCCAACGCTTCCGTTCCCAGTAACGTCGTACGAGACCATGGTTTCATCTGCCTCCATAATGACATCTCTCACCTTCTCAACAAAATCCAGGGTGTTCTGGATGTGGTGTTCAGAGCTGCCCACCAGCGGGTTGAGGATCAAAGCCAGAAACTTGGAGATGTTATAGGAGACAGAGTTGATCATGCAGACAATCGGTCTTAAAGGTGCATCCTGTTTATGTATTTCTGGTAAACCATACAGACTTGGTGTAGATTCCCCTGGGTACAGCCTGTGGTATGAGGTCCGGTCAATAGCCTCGTCTTGTTCTAACTGCTTCAGACAGTCTATCACCCTCTTCCTGTAGCCACTTCCTGGGTCTCGTTTCAGGGGCTCATAAGTATTTTCATCACTGAGTAGTGACAAAATTTTCTCATGATAGTCTTTCTGGTTTAGCAATACTGTGCACCTACCCTTGTCTGCCGGAAGGATGATAATGTTGTTGTCATCACTAAGTGATGTGAGTGCCTTCCTCTCCTCCATGGTGATGTTGGATGCTGGGGGCTTTGCATTGCTGAGACAGGCCGAAACTTTCGTCCGTAGTTGCTCTGCTTCCACTTTTTTTTTTTAAACACCAGGTCTCGGTGGCTTTTAAACCCCAAAACACGCTGCGCCACGCTGCGTTCATTTAAAATGGTTACTTTCCCGGCATAGGCCTGGCTTTGAATCATAATCCATAAATTTTCAATAAGGTTGAGGTTGGGGTGTTGGGAAGGCTGTTTTGGAAGTTCGATGTCAGCCTTCTTTAACAAAACCAGTTTTAATGTTCGATCCGTGTCCTCTTGGAACACTCGTATCCAAGTTTCAACTGTCTTGCAGTTTAGTTGAAGGATTTTGAGGTAGTTCTGCTTCTCCATTATTCCATCCACTTTCTGCAGTGTACCTGATCCACTGGCAGCAAACCGGCCACAGAGCATGATGCTACTAACACCATGCATGCGGTTGCTATAGCGTTCTTAGCTCTGAAAAGCTCATCTTTACAGCTCCAAACATACAGTCCATGGCGATTTCAAATTGGCTCCACTATGGCATTCCAGCAATTTCCATTTTCTGGTAGGATTGAGTCTTGGTGGTTCCTGGGTTGATCTTGAACATCCTAAACAACTACCTCTCATCTGAGGGTCACAGGTTTGGTCTTCTTCTAGACCTCGGCTAAGTGTGACACATCTGAATAACTTACATACAATTTTTTGAACTGGTGATCTTGGAATCTGCAGTTGTTTAGAAAGGCTCCAAGATATTTTCTCAACTTAAAATCTACAATTTTTCTGCTTATATCTCCAGGTTCAAGGTTCGATCCCTCCAGTCTGCATGCCAAAAATATCCTTGGGCTAGATACCAACCTGAAATTGTTCTCCGATGTATCCATTGGAGCGTGAATGTGTGTTAATGCTAGATAGGAAGCAATTACATAGA
This sequence comes from Simochromis diagramma, assembly GCF_900408965.1. Taxonomy (NCBI): domain Eukaryota; kingdom Metazoa; phylum Chordata; class Actinopteri; order Cichliformes; family Cichlidae; genus Simochromis; species Simochromis diagramma. The sequence goes on from NW_024387030.1 coordinate 11,602,180, forward strand.
AAGAGCATAGAAAAAGTCCTTGGGTGAATACAGCAAGTTGTGTAAATCGCTTTGAGTGCTCAGATAGAAAAGTTAAAAAAACATGTCCACTTATCATTTACCAAAAAAAAAAAAAAAAAAAAAAAAAAATCTGTAAACTACCAGTTATAGTCAGTCATAATCATAAAGTTAATATGAGTTGGTTAAACAACATTATAGAACCTTCAGCACCATAAAATATTTAAGTGATTACATGCATATATTTTAGCCTCTCTATTATTTTGACCCTGTGTGTATTAGACAAAATCTGAAATAAATTTGAATTTGCACCACTTTAGCTCAGTGGGTGAGCAAAGGACCAAATACCAGATCTTCAGCATCAAACTATCCAATAAAGACGAAACATTATGGATGCTGCACAATCGTTCCACTGTTGTGGGCAGTTCAAATAAATCCTTAAAATCTCAAAAATACCATGGCCTCGATGCCCATGATGAGTGTATGCAAACGTCTGACCACACTGACCTTTTGGTTTCTTTCTTCATTTCACTGACAGGGCAGAACGGGACAGCAGTTCTGTTGCGTAGCTGTGACACACATCCTTGTATATAAGAAGAACTAGGACTTTATTTTTCTTTTTAATACTCAGGAGATAAAAAGAAGCTGACCTTTTCAAACCAATCTTTTGCGATCATCCTAAGGATTAAAATATACTTACTGAGCCAAATCGGGTTTCTCAGCTATTCCCATAAAAAGCAGAAAACACACTTAATCTCAACTTGGCAGATCTCTTCTCTGAATCATCTGCTTGTGCACCTCTGGATGACTTCCAGCTGTGTTTCTTCCTTGAAACTCCATTCTGCTCACTGGCATGTTCACATTTATTAATCAACCTTATATGTACAACCGATGCTTCTGCCTGACCCAGCTTTCCACCAGCTTCAGACCAAATAAGAGTATTCAGCCGAAGCATCCGCATGTCCAAGCTCACAGCAGCACGGGTCAACGTGGTGTTCTACTCCATCATCCCAAGGCCTCTGATGTAAAATGACCAGATCTATGGTGTGTCCTATCATAAGCATTCATTTCCTCCTCGAAATGAGCTGTTGGCTCATTTCGAGGAGGAAGACACAAATCCCTTGAGGATTGTGTGAGAAAATCTGCCAAATCTCACATGCATACCAGTGTTGTGACTTCATATGTATAAGGTGGCAGTCAAAAGTACTTTTTAATCATCGTTGGAGTGGTAGACTTAGAAATGTATCACTTCTCAATTATTTTACCGATTACTTCTAAATTGTTGTGGTTATCATATTATCTCAACAAATTAATCATGTCCTCCAATTTGAGATATTCGAAGCAAAAAGATAAAATAGAAGGAATGATCTTGTTTTTATTCAGGAGCTACATTTTTTTTTAGAGTTTTAGTAGGTTCCAGTTTTTTTATTTCTGCTAACTGATGAATTTTGTCTATCAGGTTTAAATGAAGTCAAAACTGTGGAGACTGACCCACACCCACTTGAAACATGTGTAACATAAAGTACTACACCTTGAAATGTTATAGCTGTAAATCATGCTCCAGTGTAGGATGTGGGTGCAGTGTGTTTCCATTCATAGTTGCTTTTTTCCAGGTCAGCCTTATCTCAGAGGTCCACAAAAAACCTCTGAGGTCCACAAATTCATCTTAACTACACATTTTGAAGCTGCAGGTCCTTCCTGATTTGACGATGGCCTTCCACCGTGGAGGGAAAAAAAGATTTCACCCTAATTTCAAGTGGTTTGTGTCCAGAGGGGCAGGAAGTGGCAACATTGCCATTAGAAAATCTGATTGGAACCCCGCTGCTTCTCCTTAACACATCTCGTGACTGTGATGGGTGAGTAGATAATTGATTTGAAATGTCTTAAAGAGGAGAAAGATGTGGGCCAACGGAAAAATCAAATCAAATGAAAGTAATGCTGTATTTCTTTGAAGAGCCTGAGGTTATATCTAGTACTCCCTCTTCGCTTCCTTACTGAATAATTCAGGTTATTATTCAAATCTCAGGTTGTTACATAGATTAACCAGTAAAGTCACAGCTTTGACAACCAAAAAGACACATGGCTGTGATCTAAAGATCAATGTCATCAAAGGGTTATTTTAAAAAGGTCTTTTTTTGTTACAGCACATTGAAAAAAAAAACCCTCACATGCTATGATAAACTGTTCGTGCTCAGTTAGCAGTTAACATTTTGGTCAGCCCTATTTTAAGTGTGTATTCTTACTTATGTTAAAGAGATCGTGTTTCGCTACTAAGATTTCAAAGGCACTGAGAAAGATGCAGAGGATCTCCAGACAAAGCAAGAGCTCTCTAGTAAAGCTCCCCTGACAAGATTAAAAATGTCTGATCCACTTAATCTCGGAGGAGACGCGAAAACATACATAAATGAGCAGATGCGCACGGGAACAAGAGCGCGCATCACCTGTGCGGCAGTCTCGGATTAGCTGCGTACTTCTGCACATGTCTGCTTTGATGGCCGTGAAATTCATCAGTCGCATCGGTCGCTGTATTTGATTCATGTTTTCGTCACTTTTCATGCTTAACTCTGCTGTAATCAATCCTGTCATAACAGCGCTACAGATATATGTTTTGGCCTGTGGCTGATGCAGCTTTATATTGCACGTTTATATTCTGAGGTTGATTTCGTCATGGTTTCCGTGCTGCCCGTGTCATCCTGCTGTGGGACAGAGATTTACCCTGATGGGCTGTTACTTGACCTGACCTCCTTCTCCTTTTTTATTTTCTCTTTGGCCTTTATTGTTCTTTTGAACTCTTCCATGTAAATCTGTTTTCCCCCCTTCTCTATATTTTCTGCTCACTGGGAACACAGTAGACCGGATACCAGGAGCCACAGTTCCATCCTGCTTCTCAGAACACGGGGGTGTAGGCTTTCCACTTCTCTCCAACTAAGAGAGCATGAGGAAAACCTCACGGGAATCTAAACTGGCACCTCTTATGAGAAAAAAGACATGAAGAATTAATCTCTAGACTTCCACCTGTCAACAAACTCCCCCAAGAAGCCACAAGCCTTTTTAAGCTCCAATTACACGGGATATTGAAAGGGTCATTGATGATGTTCATTTTGTCACATATCACAGATAACTTAATGATTGCTAATTTGAGAGAGTGCTCCCTGGTGTATGAGCTGATTTTGTCATTGTCTCCAGTGATGGAAGTAATCAGTGTTTGAAATCATTGTCTTCTCGAATAAATTATCCTTCTGCATCATTATCATATTCTGATTGATTGGATTTGAGTTGCATTGTGATTGGATTAGCATTAGGTGAGACAAACCCAACCCAATGTAAAATCTATTCAATAAAAACTGCATCTGACCCAGCTCGTACAATGAAACTCATTTGATTTATTCATTAGTTTTCCTCATCAAAACTTTTTATTCTCCATCATTTCGATTTTGTCCATCCATCCATCCATCCATCTTCATCCGCTTTATCCGGGGCCGGGTCGCGGGGGCAGCAGCATAAGCAGAGAAGCCCAGACTTCCCTCTCCCCAGCCACCTCCTCCAGCTTATCCGGGGGAACACCAAGGCGTTCCCAGGCCAGCCGAGAGATATAATCTCTCCAGCGTGTCCTGGGTCTGCCCCGGGGCCTCCTCCCGGTGGGACATGCCCGGAACACCTCAGCCAGGAGGCGCCCAGGGGGCATCCTTGTCAGATGCCTGAACCACCTCAGCTGGCTCCTTTCGATGTGGAGGAGCAGCGGCTCTACTCTGAGCCCCTCCCGGATGGCCGAACTTCTCACCTTATATCTAAGGGAGAGGCCAGCCACCCTTCGGAGGAAGTTCATTTCCGCCGCTTGTATCCGCGATCTCGTTCTTTCGGTCACTACCCACAGCTCGTGGCCATAGGTGAGGGTAGGGACGTAGATCGACCGGTAAATTGAGAGCTTCTCTTTTACACTCAGCTCCCTCTTCACCACGATGGACCGGTGCAGCGTCCGCATCACTGCAGCTGCCGCACCAATCCGTCTGTCGATCTCTGGCTCCCTTCTCCCATCACCCGCGAACAAGACCCCGAGATACTTGAACTCCTCCACTTGGGGCAGGAACTCATCCCCGACCCGGAGTGGGCACTCCACCCTTTTCCGGCTGAGAACCATGGCCTCAGATTTGGAGGTGCTGATCCTCATTCCCGCTGCTTCACACTCGGCTGCGAACTGTTCCAGTGCGAGCTGGAGGCCCTCACCTGATGAAGCCAACAGAACCACATCATCGGCGGAAAGCAGAGATGAGATTCTGAGGCCACCAAAGCGAAAGCCCTCCGCCACTTGGCTGCGCCTAGAAATCCTGTCCATAAAAATTATGAACAGAATCAGTGACAAAGGGCAGCCCTGGCGGAGCCCATCACCCACCGGGAACGAGTCCGACTTATTGCCGGCAATGCGAACCAAGCTCTTGCAACGGTTGTATAGGAATCGAATGGCCCCCATTTCGATTTTGTTTTTAGTGTTATTGAGCAGTAAGCATACAGCGCAGCACGTCATGATGCTAAGAAGAACATAAACTAAATGTGTGTTTTCCATTTCATGGCATTAGCTGTTTTGATGTTTTAAATGTGAACCATAAATATCATTTAGGATCATGAATTCCTTCTTATTTCAGAGCAGCTGGCATAAGTGATGGATGGAGGGAATTTTACTATACTGCTACTATCTTAAATCTTAAATAAAGCAGGGGGAAGGTTTCCCAGGATCACTCTCCAGTATTCTCCTCATGTATTCTTTGTTTTTCCAGTTATTCACTGTGTATTATTTTTTTCTTGTCCAATTCTTTTTTTTTTTTTTTTTACCTGAATCGTGCTGGATTTCTTTTCCTTTCCCTTTTTGCCCCTCTGTGTGTGACCTGTGTCTGTCTGGATTAAGTATTTGGAGTTTTGACTGCCTAATGGTGCAATGCATTTTGGCCCTCCTAGGAACTGTTGCTAACATGATCAGACTGAATGAGTAAATTCCTTTGAGCCCATGAGGCCGTCAGAACAGAAGCATATTTGGTAGTCCTGGCAACCTTGCAGCTTTAACCCTGTAACACTAAGTGTGCCATATTTGATACATGAGGGTTTTTTTGAGTCTTTGAGACTTCTACATCATCATTGTGATACCTTTCCCTTCAAAAACCCAAATAAATTGCACAATACATTTATTTTTTAAAAAATGTAGTAAATATTATACAAATTAAAAATCCTGTATGCAAATTAATCTCTGATTTTATCTGTATTTTGTCAGGAGGTCAGAAGGTTGCTAGAAATGTTAATGTTTTAGCAATTATTTTCATTAATAATTTAGGCTTTACAGGGTTAAGGGACTTTCCATGTCCCAGCCACATGTTTACAACCTCTCGCCTCATATTCTGTTATCTTGCAATTGCATATATTGCATGCGTGCATGCATGCAAAGGGGTATCTTGCAAACTGTCTGTATACCTGTATACTGTAGAAAGAAATGCTTAAATGCATTGCTGCAGGTTCCTAATCATTTTAGTATCTTCTTTCAGCATGTTTGTCCAATCTTCAAATAATACTTCTTTCTTTCTTTCTTTCTTTCTTTCTTTCTTTCTTTCTTTCTTTCTTTCTTTCTTTGGGAGTATATGTCTGTGATTTTTCCACATTGTTTTCTAAAATATTTCCTACTTTAAGTGCTTATAGAGTGGGTCATGCGTTTTTTGGTAAAAGTAGCTTGGACAATAAGAGGTTTATTTCTGAATGAATTATTTTTGTATCTGCAGAGCCTGAACACTTTTTCTTTTCATTGGCTTTAAATAGTTCAGGTTTTGAATCCTGACTGGATTGCTTAGCATAACGCCCTCTGTTGGCGGTTCAGCAATTTTGGCCACGATGGTGCACAATAACAGGAAGGGAAGAAAACTGTAGGGTACAGATTGCTTCTTTTAGTAGATATTACTGCAGACATGTATCAAAGCCCCAAAACCACAAAATATTTATTATATTAATAGATACAAGTTTATTTATATTTGTCTTTTTCTATTCTCATTTTTATACTTGACATGATTATCTATCTATCTATCTATCTATCTATCTATCTATCTATCTATCTATCTATCTATCTATCTATCTATCTATCTATCTATCTATCTATAATTAAATAAATAAAACATGCACTATATAGTAAATTTGACTGCTAGATCAGTTGTCTGAGTATTAATTTGTCTTACTTATTTAACTAATTAGTGTATAATTTAGTTTGTGTAATTAATCAGTTCCCTCAAGGCTGGCAAAGCCCCCACAATTCTCAGAGAAGGCAGGATTGCCTCCACATGAGGAATTAAGTACACGATTAATGTGTCAAAAACACTTTCATATTAAAGTGTCCATTAAAGTTTCCTCTGCTTAATCTCGACCTTAGAGAGCAGAGTACAACTTTGTAGACAAACATTACTTTAATTCCCATAATTCTACTGTAAAATGCAATATAGTAAAAAGTGTCTCAAATATGTAACAACCTGTGCTGCTACTGAATACTGTGGTGGTTATCCATGAACACAACCTGACCTTTACCATTCACAGTTCTTAATATGTGTCTACATGTGTTAACAGCCTCGAAAGAAATTCACAAGTTCAGTAGAAACTACACTTACAAACCTATCTTCATAAAAGATTATTAAAGAACGTCCTCGCTTATGAACTCCAGTAGCGATTCACAGAGCTGATGATGGCACTAGCTACGATGGCACGTTCACCGCTGCCGGTCTACTAGAGTGGATCACACTGATAATCAGCCCAGAGTGGATTTTCTCAAAGAGGAATGTTACGACAAACATGACTCTAATATTAGACTGCCAGCCCCGGGGCACTCATCTTCTCTGCTCTCCAAGGGAAGGTTAAAAGCTGGAACCTCAGTTGAAGCAGATCACACAAGTTTTTAGATGATGTGTTGTAATCTTTTGGTTACTCTTGTGCAGAGAATCGTAACTGCAAACAGTTAAATCGGATAAAAATCTCTTAGATGTTTTTTCGTTTTATGTCTGTTTAGGGTCATTACTGGCAGTGAATGCAAGACCTAAATGTATAAAAGTACTGCATTAGGGAATTGTACTTTACTGAGGGGGAAATTTTCATTTTCAAAAATGAAAAAGGACACAAATTAATTACAGTACAGAATAGGTTAGATATTTGTAGCTCCATACTGTTGAGGTTAACATCTTGTGTCAGGAGAGCAGCCGAAGGTACTTTTTATTTCGTTTAGAGATTTAAAAACAGTAAAGTGTCTTTACTTTCATAGCCTTCCCCTGCCATCCAAGATTTTATGTAATACATGGAGCATCATGGAGTTGCAACAGATTTGTCAGCTGCACATCCATGATGTAAATCTTGGGAATATTATTGGGATCTGTTGACCATGGAGGTCATCTGACTTCAGCAATTTGCTATTATGTTCAAGAAATCACTACCATCACCAGTCTGAACTGTTGTTACAAGCAGAACAGATCCTTGGTTTCATGTTGATTATGTCAAATTCCAACAGGGTTGACTGAATCTAACGAAAAAAAAATAGCCTTTATTATAGCCAATGAAACATATTTAAATAAATGATAACATAAAGTGAACAAGAACTAACAAAACGAAAACTGGGAAAAACCAAAACATGAAACCTGAAAATCCTGACGCCATGAACCATGGAGACGTGAGGAGGTAAACAGAAAGCTCGACAATGGCTAATAATGGAAGTGAAAACACAGCTGACACGATACCAGAGGGGAAGCAAAACTAAACACACTAAACACGGAACACAAGACTGTCAAAATAAAACAGGAATCATACTGAGACGTAGACTGTGAAAACACACGCTTGACAATAGGACATGGAACACATGACAGATTAGGGAGCTGGAATGGAACACAAGGAGGGGAACACGGGGACAGGTAAGGGGGACGAGGCACGGGCATACACAGAGGACAAGACAGACTTACACAGGAAACAGAAAAAGACACATAAACAAGGAAGCATGGATGATAGCATTAATTAGACTGAAACCTAGCTAAACTATACTAACAGTAAGCACTAGAACTAAAAATGTCCCCAATACATCAAAAGAAATCAGAAATACAAAATAAACTCAAAATGCTAGGTCACTGACCCAGCACCCTGACAGCTGTAGCCCATCTGCTTCAATGTTTGATGTGTTATCCATTTAGAGATACTCTTCTGCATTCATTTTTGGATAATTTGAGTTGCTCTTGTCTTCTTATGATCTTGAAACAGTTTGTCCATTGTCTTCACCTCTGAGATCAAGAAGGTACTCAGGCCTAGAAAAAGGATAAACCCTAGTAAACCCTGGAGATGATTGTGCAAGAAAATCCCAGCAAATCAGCAGTATCTATGTCTAATTTTATGTTGTAATGGCTAATTTATCATCAAGATTTATTTGTGAAATACCTCTTTGGCTGTTTATCCAATCAGTGTGTGGAGGATAACCACAGCAAAAGCAAAAGTAGTGTCGATGTAGTGCCAGTGTAGCAAAGCATGTGCACAGAGTCTAAGACACATAGTTGATTTAAGGTGTAAGGAGCACTTCTGCCATTTACAATAATCATGGAACAGCTACAAACACATGCAAATAGCCCCTCCATTGCAGATTTTCTGGCATTTTGTCTCTCGACAGAGAACAAACTCTATATCTTAGCCAGTGTTTTAAAGTATAGACTAATCCTTTTGTGTCTCCAACACTGTGAGTTTTTCAGTGTGCACCCATAGCCTAAGCACACTTTCAAGCTCGGTACTCCGGCTGCTAGGCAGTCTGGGTATCTCTCCTCCCACATCAGTGCAGTTGTCTAGTACCCATTAACAAATAGTGACCAAGGATGGAGTCAAATTCTCAGCCTGAAATCTTCTTTCAGTCTCCCTCTGGACAAATGATGAATTTAACGGCAGGTGTCTTTTCTGCTGTGCCAGACTGTGGCAGTCAGCAATACCCAGGCTCTGTCCCTAATGAAATAACCCCTTCTGACAGATGGCAAGTACCACTTTCCCTCTGCTGCATAATTTAAACTGACCTCTCTAATTGGACAATGATTCAAGTCATCAGCCAGTGGGAGAAGGTCAAGCCTGTCTGAATCAAATCTTAGTTGAGATGGACAAAGCTTTGTTTATCTTGGGAACAATATCAAAGTAACTCATGAAAACAGAGCTGAAATACATTATTAATGTGCAAGTCTCAGCTCCAAGATTAGCTGCTTTTATGCATAAACAATGCTTCAGTTTGACAGTGTTTTGCTTTATTTTCAGTTTATTCTAATCTCATCTCAGATGTTAAAAACAATTCTTCTTAATCGTCACCTTGAACCTTGAATCTCTGACTTTACCTTTTGTGTTATCATGAAGGATTCAGGTCAGCGTCACAAACTGGAGAGACATCCTGGAACAGTCAGATTTAACAACACAATTTCTCTTTTATTTACCTTTTTGAAATAGCCTTACAGAAAAAGAAGATCAAGACATTTGATCTTCTACCTTCTATTGCATGCACATTGATGCCCTGCCTGTTAGCAGCTCTGCAAAGCCCGTGACTGCTCTCTCACCGAGCTGTTGTTGGTGGTTGGTTGGACCGCAATCATTTCACAGATAGCCATGTGTAGTGACAGTAGCTGGGAAAAAATGATGGGGAAGAAGTCGGGCTACAAACTGGATTCTTGTTCGACAGGTTTTTGGAAACATCTCTATCACGTCTGATGGATGTGAAATTGTTTTTAGACACAAGGGTCTAGGTTCTATTTTTGCCTAGAACAAGCAAAAATAAATGATTACTTTTGTTTTGAAAGGTTCAGAAAAAGTCATTGTTCAGATTAATATGTATAAAAAAGTGCCTGGATGGATTATGAATATAATGAACAGGCTTATTTATTGCAAAAGAAAGAAGGAAAGAAAAAAAATTCTAACAGCCAACAACAGCAGTTAATCCTATTCACTAAAATATGTGGGTGGGGGTGGAGACTAACAACACAGAGCCTTTCCACCCTGGCACACCAAACCAGGAAAGCCTACTCACTTCAGTGCAGTCATCACATGTCAAGGATGCTGCTTATTTCATAGCTGTTAGTGTCGCAGCATCATGGGATTGGACGCAAGAAGAACTAGTCACAGATAGCAACCAAAGAACAAAAACACACCATAGGAAAATGCTCTCAAGTAAATTACCGAACTGGTAATGGGAAGGAAGGTCAGTAATGTTCTTCTTCAGGACCTAGAGGAAAGAGTCTTAGAGGCTCAACATGCCTGTGCAGCGAGAACAACAACAAAGCACATTGTTTGTCTGGTAGCTTGGTGTGTAGGACAGAAACAAACTGCTGACCTCTCTTGACATCTATAGGACGAAGAAGAGTTGGGCAGCTTTACAGTTGCACATAGAGGCAGACAAAAACACAAAGAGGCTGGTCGTGAGTGATCAAGCCCTAGCAATTGCGGGCAGTAGTTATCTGGTCTCAGCTGGTTGGCAGATCCCCACTTTTGTTCAGCTGACAGACGAGGGTCCAGAAGGTGACTAACAAGATGAGGCCAGGGAGCCACGTGGCCCCCTCGAGGATTACAAGCAGCAAGAAGAAGGTAAAGAGATTACGCTCAAAGCAGAGCCTGCTTTTTTAACCTTGTAACTGTTGTTACACTGACAGCATGGAAGGAAACTCCTGAGCCAAAATATCATCTATTCCCAGATTCTCTTCCTTTGCCTCTCCTTCCTCCCTTGCTCCCACTGCTCGCCCATTCATGCAATCACCTCTGCAGTGTACTGGGATCCCACAGCATCCAGGAACTAACGATTGCAGAAGCTGAGTTTTGGTGCCTGCCAAGAACCCCTATGCACCGATGAGGAGACTTTTATACATTCTGCTAAAGGACTCGAGATAAGGAGATTCTGGATTTTATTGCTTTTTGCCACAGTCACTTTACAAATGATAACTTTACACTTTAGCCCATCATGCTTTTGAAGTGGGGACTATTCTTAACTTTGTGTCTGTTTACCCTCCAAGCAAGTCAAATCAAAGGTAAGAATCATCTTGTAGAATGAAGAAACTTTCTTTAAGATGCATCTGATTGATAGCTTACTAAAATGTAGAAAATAAAAGTGACTGTTCGCATTCCTTTAAGTTTGGCCAGTGACAAATTATCCTTTAATGCAAAGATCTACCTGCAAGTTTGTTTGTTTTTTTAGCAAATTTAGTGGTGAAGTTTAGAGGAACAACAGGGTATTTCTGTTTTATGTGCATGAGACTCTGTTACCTAAATTACTCTCCCGGCAGGCTACAAAATGCCAGTTCACCCTCGGAAAGATCTTTGATTTTTAGATGTCAAGCAAATGTCAAGCAGATAGCGAACCACTCTTAAGGTCATGAATATTCAGTGTGAATTAAACTGGTCGTGACATCTAATAGGTGTTCACTGAGAAAGATAGCGAAATTTCAACAGGGATAACATTTTCATCGGCACTGGTTGTCTTGTTCAGTGTGATGTGCCCGGGTGAGCTCATTATCCTGAAGGAAACAAAAGCCATTCTGTTCCCAGTGTCGCAGGACACTAATCTTTTCTGGCTTGTAATTCTGCTGTGGGGCCTTTTTGCGGATGCACTGGGCATTAAGGCCCGTGCCAACACTGCCCTCCTTTTGCCTAGGCCCTCGTGTCTGTGCATGTGCAAATGAGGCTTCAAGCAAAACCAATTCAAATGTTATGCTATGAATCTTAGGAAAAAAATGATTTGGCAGCTTAACTTGCTGAAATGTTTGGAAACTATTTTGTTCAATCAGTCTGCCTGACAGTCTCTAAACTGGAGGCTACGTTCCTCATAAAGCTACAGGTTACAATGCTAAGCATTCATTGCATTTTCTTGGTCTTATGCTACATTTGGATTAAAGAGTACTGCTCATTTCAAAGGGTTTTATTTATGTAGTGGAGTTACACATGCAACATATTGACAAATGCAAAGTAATGAACATCTGTCTAAATAAGGCTTCTTTATAACTTCCAAGTTTTTACATAGAAATAACATCAAGCATAATGAGGTTTCTCATGTGATGTCATGTGCACAGTGCTCAAGCGCTGTTTAGCATATTGCACGTGATGCAACCACTTCTTACTGTGGAAATGTGTTCTTGGAGGTTTCTGACACTCACCAGGAGAAATGGGTTCCAAAGAAGGTGCAGCATCAAAGCACTCATAGTGGTTGCTTTAGTTGCTAGAAGACTGGTACGGTTTTGTGTAGTTGCTCTTTCATGCTCTGTAACGACTAGCCTTCAAAGTAAAAATGGCACCCTTTGAAACATGTTGGCTATAGCAGCGGTCCCCAACCCCCGGGCCTCGGACCGGTACCCGTCCGTGAGTCGTTTGGTACCGGGCCGCGAGAGTTGAGGCTCAGGTGTGAAATGTATGGTTTTCAGGGTTTTTATCGGTTTTCAGCGTTATTTTGTTATCGTTTTTATCGTTAACTCAGTTTTCCTGGGTCTTTTCATGTGTGTTATGAATAAATCTTCTTTTTTTCGGTACCGGTACTAGTTTTATTTTGTTGTATTTATCCGCGACACCTTAAATGCCGGTCCGTGAAAATATTGTCAGGCATAAACCGGTCCGTGGCGCAAAAAAGGTTGGGGACCGCTGGGCTATAGCACTAAGCCACAACTTTTACTTTGAAGGCTAGTTGTTAGCAAGAATTTGCAGACGAAGATACAGTCATTTGTGGCAATATACAAGAAACCAAAGCATCACCTTTTCTGGTTTGTGTTGCACTTCTTACTGCAGCCCAAAGACCACCCAGACAGTGTTTGCAATGTCTGTCGCTTACACTCAAACTGCGACCGCAGCAATAAGCTAGTGACCAGTCACAAGGAGGTTTATATCAGCTGGTTTTGGGAATTTTTCCCTAGTGACAGATTGTTGCCAGGCAGTCACCGATTGGTCTCTACATCTGTGTGACTGGAACAGTGACCGTCCAGCAACCAGTCAGTGATTAATCATTTTCCCCTCATGACTGATGGTTGTGGACTGGTCCCTAGGTCACTCGATCCTACAGTGATTGTCACGTGTCCCAAATGGCGGTCAAGTTAATGCCACCTGATTAGCGGTCACATGTGTGCAAAACCTAAATAGGAGACCCTATGGAAACAATCGCCACCAACATACTGTATGACTTCCAAAAAGATTATGAGACTGAAACTAGGACTCAGTCTGGGACTATGTTATAAAAGATGGACACAGCCACAGTGATATCACCTGGATTTCCACCTTCAACTGAAGCATTGGCCTGTCACTGTCTGAGTTATTTCAAAGAAGACATGATAAGTGAGGAATTGATGAGACAGTAGAAACATATTTTTATAAGGTGGCAGAACTAAGATGCAGATAGTGACACTGCATCCATCTTTTATGTACAGTCCAAGGTATTAATTAAATGAAGTTAACATAAATTAACACGGTGGACAAAGACAGAGTGTACACAAGCATTGCCAGCTGCTTGATTGCAACACATATTCTATCAATGTAACAGCTTTGCAATAAAAATCATTTATAATATTGCACAATAACAGTAATTCAAGTACACTGTCCACTCACTGCAAATGTTTAAACTCACTTCTTGAAACTGTCACGTATGACAATGTTTGTGATTCACAATGCACTGGTGCAACATGCAAAACAGCTCCGTGTGCTTTCATAGATATGCAAAATTTAAGTACTGAGATAGCCCACTCTCTGTATCTCCCCAGAAATATACCAGCTTCAGCTAAAAGCTCTGAGTCGAATACAATTGCAACAGTAATTACACACTCCCTATTTCTATTTGTCCGTATTCTTCATTCTCTATCCTAATCCTGAAAAGGCACAGTTTTCTGTTTGGGCTCAATGACCTCCAGACTCTGTTTTGGGGTTCATAAATCCCAGCTTATTCTCTTAAGAAGTCCTCAAAGGTTTGCCACCTGGCACGACAATGATTGCTTTCTTCTAAAATAGCTTTATTCAATGGGGTAACTGTGTTGGAGAGACTGACTGGCACACTAGCTTTTGTAATGGCGCACAATTACCTTCCTGTAATTCACCAGTGTCACTGAAGCTCGTAAAGATTATTTAATTAAACTGATCAGAAAATTAGAGCAGCTCTCATCCTCTGTGCAGCATCTCAGCGGTATAATTCATGGAAACAGGGGAATCTGTGTCATTTCTTCAATGCCTTCATTTGCAGAATTGTTCTTTTCTAACCACTGTAGCTAAATTTAATCTCTTTAAGGTTTGCTATACATGCACACCCTTATTCGACAGTAATCCACACGCACGCATTTCTGCTCATTCATACTTGGACGTGGCCCAGCACGATCTCATCGCTTACTCTTTTAGCCACTCACCAGTCTCAGTGACGTAACGTGGGTTAAGCTGCACAAGGTCAATTCAACTTAGAAAGACTTTCTCCATATGTCTCTGCATTTTTCCAGTCACAAACAAGCACCTCTAAGATTTAGTCTCTGGATGTCTTCATATTGAAGTAAACTTACAAGCTTGAATCAGTGTCTGCGCCTTTAAAAAATAATGAAATCACACACAGAGGCTGTCTTTGGATTAGACAGTCCTAAAATACATGTACTCTATGTGTGATTTCCTTTTCACTACAAATGCTCTTTAAAAGCAGCGGTAAAGCAAGCAGCAGTTAACATACCAGATGGCACCTTGCTGGATAAAATACCTGTCAAATTAAATTCTCTCTGGTCATAGTAAGTGCTGGCTGCCCATTTTCTGATATGACAAGATTAATAAGGGTTATTTGAAAGGGCATGAGAGCATTTCAGGATTGCGTTTCCTTAAATCTGGATGGATTTTTTTGTGAGCCACCTTTTAAAATGTGGAATTCTTCATGTGAAATATATTTTGGCTGTCTCGGTCTTATTTTTAATTTTTTAAACCTGGATGAGACGATATTTGGGTGAGATGATATAAAGCTGGAGCATTATCAACATAGACGGTATAAAGAAAATCCCATGAAGTCACATCATGAAGCCTCAGCGTTTTTGCCATTGCTGCTGCGACTGTGAAGCTGCATACTCATTGGCTACTGACATGTGATGGACAAGCTGTTAGTCACTAAACATATCCTGAATAATCCACTTATCTGACTCTTGATCACATGATGATGATAATTGAATAAAACTGATAATTGATAAATGATCATAATTTACAAGATGAGCCTAATGTTCAATTCAATATGACCTGAGCACTGAGGTCATGACTTCTATGGAACCAGAAGTCTTTTGAAGGCATTTGTGCTTTGACTTCACTTTTTAGAAGCAGAAAATATTTAAATTTTATCCTGTAACACTAGTGAAGACTGACAAACCTGTTTAGCAAGGTCTGTAATTCATTGTGATATTAAACAGGAAATTGATGGCTAATTCAAAAAACAATAATACGCTTATGCCAGATTAGTTGGATTCCCATCAGCAAGAAATAATGAACCTGTTAAAAATGCAAATAACAAAGAAACACGTTGCTGTTTAATGCAAACCATTCAGCCCAATTTATGCACAATATGTGACTCACTATATGTGACTCACTTTGGAGCATTTAGTACATGGAGTGCAATTTTACCTTTGTTTTGTCACCCATCAGTTGTTAATTATCCCAGCCATCCACACAAACACTTGTACTGCTGCGGGAGAAATCTCACACCAACCTTACAGTCAACAGAATTACATCCACTTATCATGAAGTGTTTGATTATTCATGTTGCGAGTAAAAACATTCTGCCTGACTTAATAACTTCTTCTTTGTGACTCTTGCAGACCTTCACGACCACAGTTTTTCTGGACTCAGGGATGTAAAGTACCGACACTTTCTGGAAGCTTCCAGGCCAATCCCACATGCAACCAATGTCAGAGCAGAGCAGGGTGGACATCGGGGAAAGAGGTCAACGATCTTCACTACGGGTGTCAAAGTGTGTCCCCAGGAGAGTGTGAAAGCAGTCATCGGCAGCCACCGGGCCTATTACAAACTCAGAGGTGAGATGAAATGAGCAGTGTTAGACTTTAGTGTAAGCTTATACTGTACATGGAGTCTTTAAACATTTACTTTGTGCCTAATCACAGCAGAGTGTATTAGTATAACAAGCCTGTCCTGAAATATTTAGTCTATTAGAATAAGGGGCAAACAGAGATGTCCTAGCAGTTGAATGAACAGCTACCAAATTGGATGTTTTATCCAATCAAAACATTTTGTAAAGACAAGGTTTAGTCAGCTAGGTCCATAGGATTTTAAACCAGTGGATTTTAGAGCAATCGATATGTGACTGACATGTAATTCAGGAGTTTTAACAAAAGCAAATTACCTCGATTTTTAAACATAGCCCCACACATTCACCTGATACTTCTACAAGGATTCACATCATCAATAAATGTTAGTGACCTGGTTCCACTGGAAGCTGTAGATGCCTGTGCCACCATCTCTGATGGATAGTCGATGAAGTATATTTATATTTAGTCTGTCTAAAGAGTTTTTTTTCCAGGACTATGAAAGGCTAATCTGGCTTTCCTGTTCTTGAGTGTAACCAGTGGTTTGTATGTTGTTATAAATCCTCTGTATTCATGAAGGAGTCTCTTGACTGTTGATTTTGACAGTCTTGTTGAGAGTTTCTTGACTTAGTTAGATGTTGTGAAATAGTTTTTCTTAACCAAGAGAAGACTTTGGGGATCATCTACTTTAGCTATCTTCTGTGTCCAGAGCAGGCCAGCGAATTCAGTCTTTTTAAGAATATAGCAGATTTTTTTAGCCATCAGAATTGTTGTCTGAAGGCCAAGAAAGATGCCAAGCAGATTGACTTTACCAAGTGGATCATCATGGCCTTGCCATATTGGTCCATTTGATTGAGCTTTATTATAATTATGTATTTATTTGATTTGATTTTCGGTTGTTACAGACGGGACAGACATGACTGGGGGATAGGACAGGGAGAAAGAATGAAAGAAAGAGAGGAAGAGAAAGAAAAATAGATGGGAGAAGAGATGGTGAGACAGGGGGAAGACAAAAAAAGAAAAACAACAATGTAACAGATTGTTGATTGAACCACTGGTAAAGTTTTTGCAATCTCTCTGAAGAGTTTATTTTGTTTTCTCGTTGTAATGAGGGCCCCTTCACTTGCATCAACACTCTTTGGACCTCATATTTAGAGTTCCAGTGAACATCTAACAAATACAAGTTCAATACTTGAAATAAACTAATGATTTTTCAGTGTCTATTTGTTATAGAACAACAAGAAGACAGGCCGTATCAGGCCAATTTACCTTGGAGCCTCTCCCCTTATTTTAAAGCTGAAAGTCTGCACTTCAATCACATCAAATTGTTTTTTTTATTTGCAAAAGAGTTTGTTCTAAGTTCCGTCATTGCTTTGGTCGCAGACCACATTGCCACAATAGATTTAATGGCGCTATGTCTCTAAATCTTAATGAATCTCACTGAATACTCCCTCATCCATGGTATGATTTTGATATTTAAAAAAAAATCTTTAGAGTCTAGCTACACTGCAAAAATCCCTCGTCTAAGAAAGATGGGTTATCAGTGATTTAATAAGCTAAAATTGCCACCTTTGTCGTTGCAATTGGTTATTTAAGTGTCCCAAAACAGCTGCAGTGGCGTATGATTTTAAAATGAGGCAGATTAATTTGTTGTATGGGAGATGCTCAAATCATTACAGAAATGATTTTATAAGAGAACAAATTTCCCATGGGCATCAAGTTATTGAACAATATGGTGCTTGTTTCAAAATAAATGGATAAAAAATAATGTCGCTTCGGGACAGCTTTCTGTTTATAATTTTAATTTTCGCAGAAATGTCACAGGCACAGAATGACTTTTGAATATACACTTTGACATTTATGAAACAACAGCTATAATACTGTTTGTTGCGGTCTCTGTTATTTCACATTAAATCTGTTTTGTGATTGAATACATCTATAAGGTACTGTTGTATGTGTGCTCATATGTAAAGCTCCATTGAAATTCCTCCCCAAAGGTCATAATAAGCCAACTGTAACCTGTAAATCATGACTAGCTCTGTATACTAACCGATGGCAGGACTAATATCAACAACCCTCTTTAGCCTGAGTTATGTAATTGTTTTCTAGCAGGAATTCACCTCCTGTCTATTTATTTTTTCTGTCCTTTTGATTTAAATCAGATCAGATGGTGTCTTTTTTGGTAGTACTTTAAAAAATTGTGATTTATCTTCAGTTTGTCAGGAAGCAATTTGGGAAGCTTTTCGGATCTTCTTGGACAGAGTGCCAAACTCAGAAGAGTACAGGGCCTGGGTTTACACCTGCCAGCATGAAAACCTCTGCATGGACGACTTGGCTCACAATTTCAGCAGCTCTCAGGAGCACCTGGACATGGTCGCCAGAGTGAGTGTGGAAGTCCACTTTCCATAACAGTACATTTGTACTCTGTGCTTGCTTGGTGTAATAGTAATGTAATAGCTGATATCATTTCGTGTGTGTGTTTGTTTTTAATTTCCAGAGAGTAGCTGAGGAAAATGAAGGGTAGGTAAACTTCCCTCTGAAATGTGAAAGTGTTTTCTGTGCGTGGAGTCATTTTTTTAAGAATCAGCTACACTCCAGAAAGGAAAGGCTTTTCTTTTCTTTTCTTTTCTTTTCTTTTCTGTAACTGTGTAAAGTGCCTAGTAATTGCCAAAAGACTGACAGTTTTTTAATATATGTTGTTTTTGCAACAGCAAATATTTTTACGCTCAATTACAAACAGAAGAATGTTGCAGATTTTTTTTTAAAAATGGTGAAGGTGAAGATCCCTGAAGTTTTTTAAATAGTATTTTTCTTCCATTTTCAGAATTGAATCTGGGACTGCAGAGCCAGGAAGTGAATGTGAGTTTGACAGATAAACACCATTAAGGTTGAAGCAAAACAGACTTGACTTAAGCCACAACCACACGCCGAGAGATTGGTTGGCAATCCGTTGGCAACCAACAGTCGCTAGGGAAAATATGCATTTCCCGACTGGTTGGCGAGTAGTTGTGTCGTTTTGGGCGTCATAAAACATTCATAAAGATATCATGATTTAACTTATATGTTGCTTTATTGCGTCAGGCACCTGGACTCCGCCTGTGATTCTCCTTCCAACTGAGGCTGATGTGGTAGGTCAACTATAACAGTTAGAACATTAACTCATTGTCAAGTTTCAGTTTTTTAATTAGTAGTAAAAAAATGCCATGTGGATTTTGGTTTGCTAGGTTAAAGAGATAAACCCCAGCATGATGAAAGAAAACTATGAAGAGTATATTGTTGAGTTCAGGATCACCATCGTGGATCCGACATACAGCGAACTGCTCAGTAACCCCGAGACTGCACAGTACAATGACATCGCCCGAGACCTCAAACAAAGGGTGAGTTTAAGCATCAAGTCCCCCTCTGTATCTTACTCCTGTGATCGTCTTATTCTGTCATTAAAAACAAAAGCCCTTCTTAATGGCGGTGTTATGTAACAAGGTATTCGTGATTGCCAGCTTGTATTACATTGCAGCGTTAGGTCTAACACACACCCTGATTGATTTAACAGCTTTAAGGGTAACTGCAGGACTTAAGACTTCTAAATGAGCGTGAGCCTGGAATAGTAAGTTCTAATTATCTCTGACTAAGAAGGCCGGGATAGATTCTCACCACAGTTCAAACAGCCACTAACGCAGAATTTCGTTAAAGAAATAGGTGTAACAGTCAGAGCGAAAAAATAACGTTTTATTTGGGCAGGTCTGTGAAAAACTAAAGACACTCTTACGGCTTCTACAGGAATTACGAGTGTAAGTAGCAGCTAACAGATTGCACATCTGAAACATTCAGGTGTGTGTTAGCGCTGTACAATATTTTTTTGCTCGTGGAAATTGCAAAAAACAAAGCAAAAAAACACCAAAAGCTTCATCTCCATGAGATATGTGGAGATATATTTATCACAATCTGCAGCTTCACGTTCGATGAGAAACAAACACAGCATATTCTAATGTTAAATGTGAGCTTATCTCTCCAAAAGCTAAAGCTAGGCTAAAACTGGGTCATGCAACAGGAGAGCGATTCTAAGCACAGCAGTAAAACATCAACAGAATGACTGAAAAAGAAAAGAATCAAGGTGTTGTAATGGCCTCATCGAAGTTCAGATCTCAATACAATTTAAGAGAGCTGAGGATCTACGAATGCCCACAAACTTACTTAAAGTCATTACTGCTAAAGGTGGTTATTGCAGCTATTGAGTCATGAGGTGATTCAGTAGCTTGCATGAGGTACTTAGTTTTTTACAGGACTCCACAGAGTCCTAAGCTATCCTGTCAGTACCATACATGTTCTTTATCAGCTTTTTCCAACAGGTTGAAGCTGTATGAGTGTATGAAAGTCCCATTCCATTAAATAAAAATGCTGCAGATGTGTTTTGCATCATTCTAAATATGCATTTTTCTGCATGGGGCTGCAAAGAGTGTGGACAGATTTTCTAGTAAGTGTAGTGTCAGGGAGCTGTTTACCTAGTTCATGTAGCTTTCAGGGCCTAAGATCTTGGAATAATGTTAAATCTGGTGAATTGAGAAAATTGCATTAATGCTGACTTTAGTTCACTGTGGGCATTACAAAACTTCCATATATGCCTCATGATTGCAATAGTTATGCACTCCATAATGTCCAAGCTGGATTCAAAAACTCCAAGTTAAAAATTGCTCTAATTTTTTTTTAACAGTAACAACAGAAAATTCTAGGATTTCTTTCACATTTGTTTTAATTATTTTAATGCTCTTTTCATTTTTTCTGCAGATGCTTCATGTGTTTGAAAAAGTTCCAGGATTCAAAGAGATACGTGTTCTGGGATTTCGGTGAGTTAAAAGAGGATTAATTAGGTTTATCGTAAAAAAAGAAAAGAAAAAAAAAGAACATAGAAATGGAAACATTGATTACGGTAAAAACACATCCTTCTTTAGTTTTCCCTTAAAATAGATTTTATTGAAACATTTCATTGCTTATGTCTCGAGAGAAGCTATCCCTTCTCTGTTTCATCTTATCTTTTGGCTTATGCCCGAGTGAACAACTATTACCACTGTCAAAGGAGCTTGCAAAGAAAAGCGTCTGGACTTCTTTAAGTTGCTTGAAGACGTTTCACCTCTCATCCGAGAAGCTTCTTCAGTTCAGTTTCAGAACTGAAGAAGCTTCTCGGATTACCACTATTACCACTGGAGTCTGTGTGTTGTGAGGCTTTCTGACATGATTTATCTTGTTGCTCAGACTGGAGGATGTGTCTGTACGGTATGCTGTGGTCTTTAATGGAGAAACAGAGCTGAATGAGGAACCTGAGGGTTATGTCACAAACACAGGGGAAGACGTAAATGCTCCTAAACTAAAGCACATCATTGTAAAAGCGTTAAAGCAGGAGACATCACTACCACTGGACATACAGACACTAAGCTTTGAGGCTGGTAAGCAAAATATCACACATTTACCTGAATTAGATATTAAGTTTGTGTTCAACATTGAAGTATTTTAACACTTCCTTCTCAGTAACCACAGTTCATCCAGTTGCTGAGCTCAACTTGAATCCTGTTGAGACTGTAATATCCGAGGATGACACCACAGAGGCACCAACAGAGGACAACGCTCTCACCCAAAGTTTCTTCCCCACCTTGGGAGTGATTGAAACCGCATTAGAAGCTTCTACTGTCAAACCAGAAACACACACGTTTGTGCCTTTCATCCCCAACATCCTCCCAGAAGTCACTTCTGCCTTCACAGTGGAGAATCCTTTATCGGCAGCTGTAGAAGAGGAGTCCACAAACGATGCTGCAGAGGAGGCCGTTACACAAGGAGCAAAAGTGGAGACTCTCGCAGAGCAGGTGGAGGAAGCGGAGACAGAGGTGGAGGAAATACCATCAGCTGAACATGAAGAAGGAGGTGAGGGTGAATCAGAGGAGGAGGTAACAAAAGGTAAGGCTTCCTCAGGTTAAATGTTTATAAAGCGGGATGTTTCAAGAAGTGAAAGCTCTATTGATTAACCCACCAGTCTGCGTAGTGGGGATTCCATTAAGAGGTATTGACAGATAACAGGAAGAACCTCAGAACAACTCAACAACGTGGCCATCATTATTGGTTTTCTATATCTTGTTTCTCTTAATGGTGGTAAAGCTGTTGAAGGATGACCTGCTGTTAAGGGCTGGGCAGCTCAGATACATAAACAACATTAGTGAGGATCGAAAAACAAAAGACACCCAGGCAAGAAAAGTAGGGAAAAGGAGCTTACAGTAAATTTTCAAAATTAACAGAAAAAGGCAGGGAAACAAGAATACAGATAGTAATATATGACAAAGTTGTTCCCGGTTGTTTGTACAGAACATTCATACTTCAGAGGAAATAGGAATGTCAGTACAATTAGATGTGGTGGTTCAGTTGTGCAGATGGAGATTTTTCATGCTGAGAGGATACATTATATTAGAACCCATTACTAAGTAACAACCTGCCGGTGGTCAAGTCATTACATTCTCATGCTGTGCAGGCCAACTTAAACCAGCAACAACTTGATTTTTAAATTCCAGACGAGTTTCCAAAGAGACTCAATATATCATGTCCTCGGGCATTGAGAGAAATGTGTATATAAAATGATGTACGACACATGTGCTGTATTATTATTTAGAGGAATGAGTAGGAAAACTTACAATGCCACTTAAGTTCACTGATGTTTAAAACCCTGCCACAGCAATACAGTCAGGTTAAGTTGTGGACCTTGAGCCACTGTAAAATTTGTATTCTTTTCATTGAAGACATTGTGTTGTAGATTTGCTGCAGTGCTTCAGAACATTTTCCTGTTGCATGACACAGTTTCAGCCAAACTTTGGATGTCAGACAGATGGCCTCAGATTTGATTCCAGATTATTTTGGTAAATAAAATCCTAGTTGATATTATTTCACAATAATGTGATTTGTTCACATGCATCTTTCCAAAGCGCTTCATAACCCTTCCTAAGGATCCGTATCTGTTCAGTCTTTTTCTAATTGCGCTTTCATGTATTTTAACATTTAACATGCTAATTGAGGGCTGTGGAGTCTGAAAGACAGTTTTTAGGGGTTGTTTTTAATTTCACTGAGCATTGCATGCTCTGACTTTGGGATTAATTTTCCAGCAGCTCTTTTGAATATTTTCTACTCGGGAATAATCTTTTTCGCTTTAGAATAGTGAATTTCAAATTGTTTGAAGATTACCTTACGACACTTCCCATATTAATGGGCAGCAACTTTTGCTTCTCTAAGATCATTGTTAATGTCTTTCCTCCTTGGCATTATCTGAAAACACACCTGAATGCACCAGACCAGCAAACATCTGGTCTACAGAGGTTGTGAAAGTTGCTGATGAACAACTAACAAAGTGCATTTGATTATCAGCACCTGGCTGCTACTTACAGCCTAATTCCTATGGAAGATGTAAGAGTGTAAGAGTGATGTGCAAAGTTTCTTTTTCACACGAGTGGAGAAATTTGGTGAGATTTTGGCATTATAGTTTGTCTTTTTAGTCTCTCTACTTACAGTTAGGCTAAGCAAGGATAACAGTTTCTTTACTCTTGTTCTAAAAGATGAAATAAATATAATAATTATACGAAGAAACAACAATAAAAGAAAAGAGAGAGCTATAAGTAACTATGGTTTAATGAAATGGAACATGGAGTGAATATTAAAATGACTGAAGTGACTTGGCTAACAGCAACAGCAGCAGATCAGGGTATTAAATAAATGTGACTGGCATGGCCTCAGACATACAGTCAAATGATCAAAGCAGGGAGATAACAAGATCTGGCTCAAACAGCATCCTATGATTCATAAGTCGCCTGCAAGTGGTGCAGCTAGACAGCTAGTTATTTTTGTCTTCCGTGCAACAAATTTATGTGGAAGTACACCACAAAAAATTACACATAATATGCTTTTTGGGGTAAACTTCAGATACTCAAAATAAAAAAAAATATAAGCACTGTTGCTAAAGTGTTTTTTGTATAAGATATTTAAGATGATAAGATATCCACATGGGAATAACTGCTGTAGATGAATGGTTCCACATAAAAGCTCTCCTAGAAAATTATAGTTACTAATGTAACTCAAATTCTATGATTGCTCATGCTGATCACTCCTTGTATCATCCTGGCTCTGCCTGTATTCCAGTTATGGTCATACATAACAATAAGTGTACAAGTACATTTAAATGCAAAATATCTTCTTCCTTTTCCTGCTGTGTTTTACGTTCAAGAACCCAGACAAGCTGATGGGGGGAATGAGAATCCAGATCAAAAGGATGAGGACCTTTCTGTAACAACTCCAAACCTCCAGCCTAAGGAAGTTATGACTGATGCTGAGGTTTTGACTGACCTATCACTGCCTACTTACCCTATCCCAATTTTGGAGATGTCTATCACAGAAACAGCAGCACCAGTTTCCACACCATCACCACTTGAGGGCAAAGTCCAAGGCATTGAACCAGAAACAGATGTGAAGTCTTCGCCATCCCCTGTGGACAGCAGCAAAGCCCCTGAGGATGCCAATGAGTCAAGTGGAGGGCACAGTGGAGTAGCCCCGGTCTCAGTGGACCTTATTGCTGAGAGTTCAAACAGTCAAAAGAAAGGAGGACAGAGTCAGAATGGTACAGAGTTGGTGTCCAAGCCCCATGAAGTGGAAAGTGGTAGTGGAGTCGCCTCAGAGTCTGAAGAACGCCCATATGAGTCCACTGCTGCCCCAATCATTAGACAAGCCAGCACACCTCTGATGACAGCAGTGGATAAGAGCAAAGAGTTAGTGGTTTTCTTTAGCTTGAGGGTCACTAACATGATGTTTTCTGATGACCTGTTCAACAAGAGCTCTCCTGAGTATAAGACACTGGAGAATACGTTTCTTGAACTGGTAGGTACACAAGCATTTGTGCTTGATATCGTGCTTCTCCATGTTTCATTCTCATACTTGCTTTTGTAGCCCAGAGATGAAAACTCTCAGTTTCAGAAAGTGCAACCATGTTTCCAAAAAAACTGAAAGTCACTTTGTGTTAATAAAAGCACAACTGAATAATTTGCCAATCGATTAAACCCTACACGAAGAGAAATATCCAATGTTTAAATCAGGATTTGTTTTTTAAAAATGTGTTTACTTTTTATATAAAACACCTTAAAAGGGTTATTGTTCCAACTTTTTGGGAATGGGGTTTGGGAATTTCTTATTCTCTGTTTTGTTGTTCTATATTAGTGAGGAAGCACAGTGCAATAAGCCTTATCCTCACACCAGCTTTTAATCCCAAAAAGTTATTGTAATGAATTATAAAAAGTTATATTTTTCATTATTAAATGTTGTTTTCATTATTTTTGTAAAGTGAGGTAAAGCTTTAAACAATCGCCAAGGTGGTAAAATGATTCTGTTTCACTCAGACACAACACTCTGGGTCCAGAAATTCGCCAAACCCTGGAGCTTCCAGTAAATCTGGGCCTAGGAGACAGACGACTTTAGCCTCCATACCGGTATTTTTTTCCATATTGGAACTGCAATATAATTCTAATGCCTCAGAGAAAGTTAACTAACCTTTTCCAAATGCAGTAACTAAAAAATCACGACATCTCTTAACATTTCTAACAGTTCTCAATTATTCAGCTTTAAACTTAAGCTTTACTTTCAACCTTGTAGTAAATTATAGACTCTCCTGCTAGCCTGCTACAATGCATAGTTTTTATCTGTAAGTCTGATTCTGTTTAGGGGGTTTGACTTTGTGTGTTTCGCCTTAATGTTTGACTGCAGTTTTGCTTTTACAGCAAGATGTACTATGAAGCAAATTTGTTTTGCTAGTGCTTTGCTTAATGAATCATCAAATCCCAAATTTTAAATGTAGAATATGTAAAATTCAAAACCAGGCATGAGAAATTTTGTGCCGCCATGCAGACGGCTCAACAGGTTTTCTCTAAGTTGAGAATTGATACCAGTCATGGGGCATATCATGTTAAAAAGAAATAACCTTCTCATGTCTAGGTTATGGGTTCAGCATAGTTGACCATGGTGATGTTGCCAAGCTAAAAGAGAGTCACCATTGTGACACAAAAAACTCCTGTTGCATGGCCTCAGCTTACTTATCTTACCTATTAATCTTGCTTCCTGGTACAACTCTGAAGTCTAGACTCTCTTTGACTCATTGTCAGCATACTCCTGGTTTCTGCAAACAGAGGGGTGGCCATGGGTTTCTCAAAAGTTTCTCTATAAAAAACAGTAATGATTTTCTTTATTGCTCAATCTGTGTCAGGTTAGCTTAGCACAACATATCCCATTTGCCACTTGAGGTCACTGACCCCAACCAAGTAACAGAGCATCACATCACCGCTCATAAAATCAGTCTAGCTAGCTGTTTCCCCACATTTCAGCTCTTAAAAGGTTGCCTGCAAACTTTAAGGATCCTACATTTTTGTGCTAAGTTAGCTAAATCAGAGAGAGTCATATAAATCTGTGCACCTATTTCTTTAAAGTACAACACTGAAAGCAAAACATCTATGTAGTTATCCGTGCTTACAAGCTTTGTGGGAAGTACTGCAAATGTGCTACTAGCTGACATTGCTTTGTTATTATTTGTGAGCCTGTGAGTTTAAATTTACGTGTAAAGTGTATACTTCTTCAGGTTTTATCTTTTAAACTGGGAAATGCAGTATGCAATGAAAGTGTCCTGCAGTTAGCTATTCACCGCAATCTCTGACATTTATTTTTGCATTGTCATTTATTTATTGGTATGTGTGATTTTTGCTTGTTTGGGGCCTTAAAGATTAACCCAGAGAGTGGCGGAGTAAATAGTAAATAAGTGGGCCAAGAAAATATAGTAGAGATGTCACATAGCTTTGTGAATTTTGTATATGTTAGAAAGCAACCTAGCTCAGGGCAGTGTGAGTCATGGGACCTTGGTCTGCCTTAGTCATTGGTTGTGACCCGAGGTAAGAAGCTTTAATTCTAGTCAGTTCCAGCACCACACACATTATGCTATTAGTGGTTTCCATCTGCTTAGTGTGATGGCAGTAAAGTTTATATGGACATCTGCATGCATTTTGCATCATTTATTCTGAATGGGTACCTGTCAAAATAGGCACACTGTATATATGTACTACTATT
Organism: Simochromis diagramma; assembly: GCF_900408965.1. Lineage (NCBI taxonomy): Eukaryota > Metazoa > Chordata > Actinopteri > Cichliformes > Cichlidae > Simochromis > Simochromis diagramma. The sequence continues at coordinate 11,629,314 of NW_024387030.1, forward strand.
GGCCAAGAGAAAATGAAATAAAGCCAATCACAAGCTAGACAATGTTATGTTATTTTATTTGGATATTTGAGTGTATGACCTGCATATATTTTATTTTCCCCCCAAAAAAGAAGTGTACATTAGCTGCTGGCATGTATGTACATGAGGACGATGTCTCTTTAAACCTGCATTTGCTACAAGCATCAAAGAAAGAGGCATCACTTGACATCTCTGTTTAGTTTTGATGCTTGCCCCTAGGTATTTTTAGGCTCACTCAGAAGAGCCCTGCGTTCTGTGTTATGTAAAGACCTTCAAATCAAGAAGAAGCAGCAATACAAACTGGATTGTATGCATGCAGTCATGCCAGTGGGCATAGGGAACATGTGTATTTAAAAAATATATAAATATATATATTAAAAAAATATGCATAAAAATCCTGAAACAATAACACAAACAACACTCCATCTCCAATCTTTAATGGTTGCCCAAACCCCAGTTTCTGCAATTCTCCTTGTTAATTAATGTATTTAGCCGTTTTCAGATGATTGCACTGGTAAGTATTTACTATACTTAATATATTATTTTGTCAGCACCCATTAGGATTTTTCAGTCTTCCTTTAAATGGGCTTTTTAAATAAAGACAGGCCCCAGTGTATCCAGGCGGGGTTATAAATCACTAAAACAATAACGAAGAAATGTCAAATAATGCATATGATGCAGCCCATTTAAATGGATGCAGTGTTTTCTTTGTTTTGTTCAAATATACATGAACAATTAGCCTTCATACCTTTTACCACACTCCCCCATTACTCCTGTACCTACTGGTTTGTGAAGCAACCAATAAAACTGGATATGGAGGTTGGAGGGACTTAGTTTGATACAGCAAATCAAAAAAATTAAAAACTTATGGAAGCAAAATACTTCTTGGGACTTTTGACACAGATGCAGGGATATTTCATTTGGGTTTTCCAAAGCAAGAACCAGTAGATACATGTGTAACCTCAGAGAAGCAAATGTGATTGTGTCAGACTGATGAAATCATAGTTTGTGCCATGCATCCTGCAAAGGTTTAGTGTATATATATATATATAACATGGCAATTTAAAGTATCTTTAGCGTCTCAGTACAGACTCTAGTGAGAATTCTTGTAAAGAAACAAGCTTTGACCTTGCATGAAAGTCAATATAGCTGGATTGGTCATCTAAAGTGGGCGATTATAACTCAACGATTTTCTGCATTGAGACAAATGGATGACCAAACAACAGCGTGAATGTGTATTTATATTGCAAGCTGTGGCCCATTTGTACTGGATGGTGGACCCTCCAGTAGCTACACCTTCCTTAGCTAAGACTGTTAGCTATAGGGAGCTAGCTGAGAGTAAACTGCTTGTCAATGATAAGTGAAATAACCAGATCAGAGCAGAGCTCCTTAAGGCCTCTTATCTCCCTCTCAACAGCCAGGCCTGCTAAAGCATCGTAATCTCTCTCCCGCACACTGTGGTGGTTTGATGTTTGCCTCATCTGTAGTGAACATGGAGTGGCTTGAAGGAGAGTGGTTCAGATCGATGGACATTGATGTAGGCCCATTACTTGAGCTGGTTGACTTCCTTCCTGCCTAAACAGCTCTGCAATCATTGGTTCGAAGTCCCAAAAGATTGGCTTCTCACTTATCTGGACTGCAAAGTCTGACAATGCGGGGATATTTTAAACATGTCTGCATGGGAAGTTAACTTTAACTTAAAGCTAAGACATGGCTGTGTAAATATAGAGTTCCAGACAGGTGCTGTGTTGTGTACTGCCTTTTAAAAGAAGAAGGCAGCACAGACGCAGTGAAGCCAATGTGTTTGTGCTTGTTGAGTTTTGTTGGCTATTTGGACCAATGAGTTACCTTATTGCATTTATTTGTAAATTAACACTTTTACCATCAACTTAACAAGTTTAACTGATATAAATCCCCCTAGTGTCAGGTGGCAAAGGAATAGCAGTTATCTGTGCTCCCAGAATCCTCTGTTCTCAGGGTCTGTATGTTCAATATTCTGGTGTTTGGGTCAGCATTATCATTTTACATGTGCTATACACTATAAGCAGCTATAGATTATGCTTTTATGGTTCTCATGCGTTGTCCAAATACTGACATATAGCAAGATCCTTGGAACACTGGACCCTTTCCCATTACATGCCATACAATATAAGCCCGGGGAGCACGGGACCCCGTGGAGCATATGCTGGTGGCTGTAGCTCAAGACTTCTAATTAAAGTGTAAAGCACTTTGAGTTGTTGATAATACCAAAATTGAAGTAAATAAACTCATCACATTTATGTAGAACTCGAGAGATCGTGACCCTTTTTTATATTTCTCATACTTCTTTGTCATGTTTCCATTATGTATCATGTAAATGTGGAGAACAACCTAACAACATAGCGTTGTTCCTGCATCACTATAATGTTTTTCTGAGACAATCAATCCAGCTGTTGACATTTTAGAGCTTTTTAATTAGAGAAAATATTACTCAGTGTAGAAGTTTGTCATCGGGTTTTTCTGCCTGGCTTTTTGTCGCATGGTTACCATTGTGAAATATTATATTAAAACCCCAAACATTTACCCCCTTAACCTTAAAGTAACCACTGTAATGAAACCATGAAGGAAAAAACCAAACAGAAATAAAATCAACAAATTAACAAAGTAAAATCTAATCAGTGTTGATGACAACTGTAGACCTACATGGACTTTATTTTTTTGATAGGATTTCTAAATGAGTTGCTGCTTGGGTTCCTCGCCTCTTTTTCCTTAATTACCTTAATTAATGACAGCTCAACAACATGGTTGGTCAGTTAGGTAATGTAACATCTTAGGAAGAGAACCAGCATAGGAATGACCCTGCAGTTACTGCTAAATATGCTAAACAGGCCTCCTGTATGTAGTTTTTTCTTTCCTTTTTGTGTCATTGTAATTCGTTTCTAATTAGATGCTATGGCATTAAAAAAAAAAAAGCTAAAAGGAAAAAGTTGTAAAAAACAAGTAGGAATAGCAGCAAGGCCTCTTCCCAGCTAGCATGTAACAGATTATTTAAAAAATGGATATGATACATCTCAAATCAGTCTTGACTATGCTTCTCCTGTGCTTTATGTTTGTGGGGCAGTGTTACCACAGTAAGGCTGTAGTGATGCACAGATACTGGATCCAATAAACATTTACTGTCTGCCTTTGTGTTACTTTAAGGCACTTTAGATAAAAGCTTTCACTAAACAGTACAGTATATATTATAGATAGACTTGAGTTAGCTTTGTTGTAAGTGTATCATTTTTTGTCCCTGTGTTTTCTGACTGTTTTGCGACTAGAGTTAGCATGATTTGTGTTCTTATACTAATGCCTATGAACATAACCCTAATTTTATTCTGGATCTAATTACACAGCCTGAGCAGTGATGCCAGGATTTCATGCTTGCATCAAAATTTAATTATGAACTATTCATAGCATTAACACTGCAAAAAGTGACCTGAATAGCAAATTAAAAAAGAAGAAGAAGAAAAAGCTGTTGTATCATAGTGGCAGAATTAAATACTTCTCCTCCCCCGGGACTTAATCTCAGGAGGGAACAGCTCTTTTTTGACATAGGGTGGCACGTGTCTGGCATAATTTAATTACACCCAAAAATCAAAGTGAAGAAGTCCCTTTCTCTTCTTGGATCAAGAAATACATTTGTGGGATTTTTTTTCCCCCACAGATGACTAACTTTACTAATGCCTTTTAAATAAACATTGAAAGAGAATTGCTAAATCAAATACTGAAATAGGAGCTTCTCAGAAATGAATATGCTTTTCCTCTCATTCTCCACAGCTTTTGCCATATTTGCAGTCCAACTTGACGGGATTTAAGCAGCTGGAAATTCTTAACTTCAGGAATGGAAGTGTTGTGGTAAACAGCAGGATGAAACTGGACAAGCCCGTACCTTATAATGTCACAGAAGCAGTGCACTGCGTGCTTGAAGACTTCTGTAATGCAGCTTCCAAAAGGCTTGATATTGAAATTGACAGTCGCTCCTTGGAAATAGAACCAGGTGAGATGTTCTTGCTTGTCCACTGCTCTGATTTGGTTCTTCTTTCTATTTAATAGAAAATAAATAATAAGTATACACTGATTAGTGTGTAATTATGTGTTCTGACAAACTGATGTATTCCCATGACCTTGACCATGACAGAGGTCAAATTATATATGACCATTTAACATCTGTACATGTGTATTTCCATCCTCTTTCTCATTATGTGTTACTGCTCCACCACTGTTGCTCAAACTCTTTTCTCATTTCCACACCGTCCCCTTCCCATCCCATCCTCAAGTCTCACCTCCTGAACTTAAGTCAGAACTAAAACACATGAAAAATGCATAAACTTGTTTATTTATCTCTGACATTCTTGCTATTACCTTTTGTAATACAACCTTCCTGTCTCCAGACATCTGACATAAAGCTAGCTAAACAACAAGAGCTGGTTATAAGCTAACGTTACGCTAGCTAATGTTAGGCTCAACTGTCCTAAAAATCACACTTCCCCAGTTTGATTACCTCTCATATCATATGAGAGGTTATTCACTAAATGTTTGAGTCCAACAATGTGACAACTGAGGTAAACAGCTAACTGACAGTCCAGAGTTGTTTGTCCTAGAGGGCCACCGTAGATAGTATTATGCACTTGAATTGGAAGGCGTAAGAAAACAGAATTCAGCTGATTTCAATGTGAAATCTAATGATATCTAGTGGCAAGATTTTACACACTACTTTTAATTTTGTGTGTCTCCAAGCAAAAGCGAGATCACAGTTCATTCCCATGTTGTGTGAATAAAATATGCAGGCAAGGCATAGGGAACAAAAATCCTTAATCTGCACATGCAGTGAATTATGCTTGTCAATATCATAAGGTTCGTGTTTATCTGCTGTCTGTTCACAGACTGTAACAAAGGTGTTGTGTATTGTGAGTTCATGATCGCATGGAGCCATATTAAAAGCACACGAAACAGAAAGCAGACACCTCTTGTCATATCAGTCAGCATGCCTTCTTATTTCCCCTCTGAATCTGCAAACATGGAACGACTGCATTAATGCTAGTGAACACTCAGCCCTCTGTCTATATTTCTTTCACCTCTCTCTCCTGTTTCCGTTGGTTTTAGCTGACCAGGCAGACCCCTGCAAGTTCCTGGCCTGCAATGAGTTTTCACGCTGTGTGATAAACAGTTGGACCAACGAGGCAGAGTGTCTGTGTGATCCGGGCTACAGCACAGTGGACGGGTTGCCTTGTCAGAGCACTTGCACCCTGCAGCCAAACTACTGCCTGAACGGAGGCCTGTGTGAAATAATCCCAGGCCATGGAGCAACCTGCAGGTACACACAAGCTGATAAATGAAAGGAAGCACAAACAAAATGACCTTAAAGTTTATACTAGGTCCTTATTTTTTATTTTATTTTTTTTTAGCTGTGTTTGGATTTGATCCCTGATGTCACTTTCAGAGCCTTGAAGTTGGAAATCCACCATGTTTGTTTTTATTTTTCATTTGTTTTTCTTTTCTTTTTATCTTTATCCTGAATTGTAAGGCTGATGTAAACGTGTTGCTTTGTGGTGTACTCAAGGACATCCATCTCCTGAGAGCTGCTTGCTGAAAAATGTTGAATTCTACAACTGTGTTTAACAAAATTTAAAGAGATGCATCCGGAGGCAGTGCAGTAAGGATGAAAATGTGTATTTATTAATAACAACTATTATTATAGTTAGGCATCCAACTCGTAAAGGCCTTTTTAATTGTTCACAAATTTATCTTCAAGGATCATTCAGTCATTTATCAAGAACGCTACATATCTTTTTAATAGAAAGAATTTTTAATGTTTTGAACCTGAAAGCAATAGTGAGCTCTTTTGAACACGTCTCAGGAAAAAGAAAGCAAATTTTTCATTTTCTACTATGAAAAATGTCATTACCTTCAAAGGGTGCTTCTTTCTAACTTCCAGTTAGGTCTGCAAATCTGGCTTTTTTTGTTTTTTTAAATTGTTTTTGTCTTGCTTGTTACTTGTTGGACTCTGTTCATTTGAGTTGACGTCAAAAAATATTTCAGACACTTGAACATTTATTATTGTTGAATTATCACTGTAATTTAAGTACAGAATTTCTGTACTGAATTTCAGTAAAAAAAAACAGCTTTTTTAGGTTCTCCTGTCGCTTCGTCACTAAACACTCAGTGACTAAGTCCCACTGGAACGCATGGCCATGCATGTTCCACAGGTGCTGAACCTCATTAACCATTCTGGTCTGCTTCCGTGCTTTTTTCTTAGCATCATTCTGTTACACGTTGATCTGAATTCCATCTGTCTTCTAGGTTTTTTTTTTCGATGTTTTTGAAAGGCCATTCACTATGCAAAAATAGCCTTTCTATTCTTGAGGCTGATGAATGGTTTTCACTATGTGGCGAAGCTCTCATAAAGTCGTGCCTTTGTGGAAGAATGTTTAATGACATGCCCATCTGCTGGAGAGTGTTTTTGACTTGGGGTGAGGTTGTTAAGGGGTTTTCTTTACCAAGTGATCATCCAACACAGTTATCTTGCATGGCCTTCCAGGCCTTTTTAATTGGCCAAGCTCAACAGTGTGCTCTTTTTGTTCTCAGAACGTACCAAAGCATTGATTTGGACATTTTTATATTCCTGCCCACTCTCTTGTTTCTTGTACTTGTTTTGTTTTTTGCAACCTATGCAAGGCATGTATCACTTGAATCGAAAGCTCTTTTAATCCCAATTTTGGGTTCGCAGTAACAGCTTCCAAGTGAAACGTCACAGATTTTTTTTTTGCTCAACTGATGATGAAATAAGAAAGGCCATATTTGGCCATAACTGTACCCAGTTATTATATATTAAGATTTTATTAAAATATTGTGCATAACTGCATGCATTTTTCTCATCTCTTTTAGATGCCCCGTGGGTAAATATTGGCACTACCATGGGGAACGCTGCAATGAGCTGGTGTCAGTGCCGGTAGACCCGTCACTAATTGTAACCTGCCTTGTGGGAAGTCTCTGCCTTGTTTGCGCCGTCCTTGGCATTATAATATTCATCAACAAGAAATGCATAAAAACCAGAAAGGCTGTAACTTTGGTGTAAGTATGAGCCCTATTTTGTGTAGTTTGTTTTTGTATACGTGACTATTTAGTCATTTTGTGTGGTATAGCCTACTGTCTCAAAAGCATTCATAATCTCCTTCACATTGTAGGCAGACTCTTGCCCCTTATGCCTTTGAGAATACTTTGAGGGAGAACCCAGTATTTGAGAATGACGATGGTGTCTTAACTCACGTGTCCACATTACCGTGCCCGTCAACTTCTGCTTCCTCCCAGTCCCAACACTCTGAGCAAGAACATTTTGCCTCCATTGAAAATATACATCTGAGTATCGAGGTACACTGTGCTGCGTCGCACAGAAGACTAAACCAACTAAACTACTAACCTCAGCTCTTCGGCTACTAATAACTAAAATACTCCAACCAATTCTGTTCTAACAAATACGTTAGTATTATTTAACTTAGAGCAAACTTTGGGTTGATCTCCATCCTTCCATGCATTTAATCTAGGCTGACTTTTCATTTGTATTTAAAATTGCTCTGATGTATCTTCAAAATATCTGCCATAGACTGACAATCTGCTCAGGGTGCAGCCACCATGTCAATCCAAGACAGCTGGGATAGGCTCAGTGACCCTCAATTGGATGAGCAAAAGAAAATGGATTGATTGGTGGACGAATTACATTACAATGTGAAAAATATACTGCAGATTAAATCATTCACTGGGACTGAACATCCTCTGGTATATTCAGTAGACACTCAGAGGCTTTTATCGACAAAATGAAAGAGTTAACCGCATGATCCATAACAAAAACCCAACCGCTGTGTGTAGTTTTAACAGTGAACTGTGTGCTGATTGCTGTAGGTAGAGTCTCCTGGAGTAGACCCTTGAATAGTTAAGTGTTTGCTTTCATTTGCCTTTTATATGTTTATCCTGTTCAAATGCCTTTGTTTTAATAATACATTATTGAAGCGCACTGTAAATATGAAGCTTTTCTACTGCCTGCCTACGCAGATCCCCAGACAACTCTACACAACAAGATCAGAAAGATTAGTCTCAGAAATGGTGGATTTTCATCACTGTATACCACACAATGAGGTAAGGAATATAAATGCACAATGTAAAATTGAGCTGTTATAAGATGTAGAATACGTTTAAAGTTATATGCACTGATATTACAATTTAGGTGTTCAATAAGATTTAAAAAATAAGAAAATGTAATAACTTTAAACTGTAAATATTTTACAGCTATATGATGTTTGCAAAAGGTAAACCATCCGAGCAAGCAACTGTTTGAATGATTTTTCTTTTTACTCACAAACCAAATCACTGTTGACATTTGTGCAATTATCGCATTAACGCCTTCAAAATAAATTCTAGACCTCTAACGAGTAGTTTCAAAATAAAATTGTGCCCATCAGCACTTCAGCAGCGTGCCTTTTATCATGTACCTTATGATTTAAGCAGTGCAAGCAAGTTGTAGATGCAGTTTCATTTTGTCACGTATAATTCCACCTGAAATGAGTCCGTTTTTATTCTTGCTCTTGTCTGTTCCAGACGTGGCGACTGTCAAATGAATACAGAACGTGTCATGTTTTAAGGGCATCGGATAACGAATGTTTCGACGTTTCAGTTCTCTGATGACTCCTTGTTCGTTTGAAGATCCGTCAACGAACTAACACGGTGCGAAACAGGAGGGAGGAAAAAAAAGAACTAATGTTGCTGTCTAACTGCATATGGGTGCAGATACCGTAAAGCAGTGATCAAGTTTAATTGTTCATAGTGATGAAAGACTCTTGTTAGACAGAGAGCTATGGATACTGCTGTGCACTTAGGTTGTGTTCAAGTGGAACCTAATATTTATTTTATATAATGAATGGTAGGAACATTTCCTGTATACCCTTGACAAAGGTTTTTCTTTCCTCACAATGAGGTATTTATTATTTACATAAATACAAGGTGTTTACCACCACCTTGCTTACAAAAGGTGGTATCTTTTGTTTAGACTTTATGATATTGTTTACGGCAATGCCATCTTTAACATTACTGTGTTCCAAAAAGAGACTGAATGCATAAAGTATTTGGTCATACTGCATTATTCCTAAAAATACTGGCGTCTGTACCATTTACAATTTTTAACCACTAATCACGTGTCCATTAATACCAGGACATTTGTTTTTGCACATTCTATTTAAAACAAAAGAATAAAAAGTTTTTGAATTAACAAAAACATTTTTCTTTGTTTTGGCAGCTCAGAGTGTGTTAGGTCTGTGTAATTTGATCATATGTAAAGAACGAATAAAGAATGAGTTTAAAGCCTGACGTCAACGAACTTGGTTTTTGAAATAAAATCAAGATTATTGTGTTTATGAGTCCTAAAGCACCGTACAGTATCCTCCTCTTACAGTCAATTCACATGTACTACTAAGTCTTTACGCAGTCTTGTAATTCCTCTTTTTTTAGTAGTTTTCAGCAATTGTTCTCCAGCCTCTTTGTGCGTTGGCTGAACCCCTGTTGTGTCTACACATAACAGAAAACATTTTTAAACCATTTAATAAAAAAAAAAAAAAAAAAAGACACATTGCTAATAGCAACCTGTTGCAAAAACACAATTTTTTCCAGTTTCTTTAGTTGAAGCTATGAAAACGCCAAAGTAACGCCAGTAAGTGGTAAGAGGTGTTTTGGAGCGATGATTCCAAGTTTGGAATTTTCACTTTTTAAAATTGTAGTCAAAATGTACTGAGGAGGTCAGGAGCGAGGTGCCAAAGTGCGTTTCTACAGCCGTCTGTAAAAGACGCTGGAGCCTCTGTCATGGTTAGGGGGAACAAAAGCCTGCTAGCATCCAAAGCAGAGCTTTAAACATCCTTCAAGAAACCTGGAGAACCATTCCTAAAGACTACTTAAAGAAGTTATGAGAAAGCTCCCCAAGAGATTTCTGGCTGTGTTAAAGAATAAAGGTAGTCATACCTAATATTCACTTTCAAGCTCATTAGAATTGTAAAAATGTTGCTTTTGCCTTGTAAACTGTATTTCTATATATGTTTGCACATGCTTTAATAAATCAGTGCACCTATTTCATATTTTTATAGCAAAATACAAAGAAATAAGGGGTGAGCCAAGGCTTCTGCAAAGTCTGTACATTGAAACAGCCTAAGATCCTTGAGTTTTAATCCTGTTGATCACGTAATTGGACTCACGAGCATCAGCTCGGTGACATCTGCAGTGTGTTAGCGTTTGTTGTTTAATTAACCTACATGCTAATCCTATTATCAGGAATTATCATCAGAATGTCAGATCCATTTACTGAGCACTGACCATTAACAGCTTGTTTGTGAATATTTGTGAATTAATTCGTGATTTTTCAGCTGTGTAAAATAACTTCAAAAGAAAAAGCAAATCCAGGAATATATTTATTTTCTACAATCTTCCAGTTTCAAGGCCAACATACAAGAGAAAACCAAAGAAAAAACACATAAGAGTGATTCAATAGTTACATTACTCTTGACTACTACATTTTAAACAAAGATTGACCCTTGAATAAGATGACTGAAACATTCCTGGCATAACCAACTGAGGAGTCAAGTAATCAACTTAAGAAAATACTACATAAACACAGCACACACACACGCACGCACACAAATGACTGGCTGTAAAACAACCCCAAACCCAGAAAACTGCAAACATGAAAACAATTCCCTCTCAGATAACAAATGAGCAACAGTACAAAAGAAGTTTTTTCATGAAATTCCGTTGAGTTGTCAGAGCTCGTTAATGAATAATTAAATCAACTTATTATTATTCTGCCAGAAAAATGTATCCTACTTCATTAGGCTGTGTTGTGAGCAGTTGTGAGTATGACTTATAACATTACAGTCTTCTATATTTCACCTGTGATATTTCACATTATTACATTAGATGCACATAATCTATACAAAGTGAATTTAATTTGACTCTTGGTTGTATGGCCTTGTATTCATGATTGTCACCTTTAAGTACTTTAATCTGACAAATAAATGTGGTGTTTTTCATTACTGTCATCTCATACGAGCAGCTAGTGCATGGGCAATTATTCATAGCCACATCGCAGCTATTTATAGACACTAAATGGCAATTATGGTTGTAATATTCAGAAAACTCATAAAGAATTAGAAGACAGTTATAACCCTTAAAAGTACGTCTGCTGAGGTTTTCATGATTTTGTCTAATATATTGTTGCTTTTGCAAACCATTAAGGTTTCGGGTTTATAGCTAAAAAGGCTATGCACCACTTAAGGCTTCTGTGATGTAATGTTATTGCAATATAAGGCCTCACGGTCGGATATTCTACAAACATCGATTGAGAAAATCCCCCACAAGTCGTTATGCTACATCACTGAGATGTTCTACTGCAAGCTGTAAAGAGATGTTGAAAATCTAAAAATAATCAAAATAAAGTAAATCATAAATTGTCTACAGAAAGTGTGTGTTTAGGGCATCTTTGTCTGTGATTACTGTGGGTGCAGTGTTCTGCAACCTGACTGTGTATCTTTTATATTTGTCTGTGTATAGTGTTGTGTTGTGTCTCAGGACGTAGACCAAGCTTTTGACTTTTCCCTTATCTTGTGTGTTCACTTGAGGAGGTTCTGAAGCATGGCGGTAGCGTATGTTGGGCGGGCCTGCTTGTTCTCAATGGCTTTCTTCAAGTACTGAATTCCATCACAGCGTTCCCAGATTTCTTCAAACTGCCTGGGCAGGATCTCTGCCCCTCTCTTCCGGGTCAAACCGGTCTCCTCCAGGCTCAGCTCACACATCTCCATGTCGTCTTTGCCTGAGCAGCCAAAGGGGAAGGATAAAGATTTACTAGCAGTGCATTCACTTGGACACTTGACATCCCACAGTTTTAGCCAGAGTCATCTATTTATTAGACTACCACATGCCCATGCTTGGCGTGCTTGCGCTGCTGGCAGTAAACTGAAAATGATACAGTGCTTTTATAAGGTGCTTAAAGGTGCATAAAGCAAAAGAATGGGCCGTTTTAGCTCATTGTTAGGTGGTTGCTTGGCAACGTGATGACGTTATATCATATCATGTATAATTTAACTTTTGTGGAGATAAATGAGATGCTACTGTCGTAAAATAAAAGAATAGGCTGCTTTCATATGGGGTTATAGGTGCATAAAGGCAAAAACAAGTAAATATAGCCTGATGGTAGATGGTTGCCATGCGAGCTAGCTTACAGTGTTATAATATATTATGTGTAACTGCTGTTCTTTGGCTATAAATTTGATGACACTGTGGTGACATAAAACAGATATGATGCTTTCATAAGGCGCCGTAGGTTCATAAATGCAAAAAACAGCTGGCTGCAAATCATTTCGTAGGCAAGATATGTGTGTGTATGTGTGTATGTGTGTATGTGTGTGTGTGTGTGTGTGTGTGTGTGTGTGTGTGTGTGTGTGTGTGTGTGTGTGTGTGTGTGTGTGTGTGTGTGTGTGTGTATGTATGTATGTATGTATGTATGTATATATATATCTCAAATGTAACTGTTGACTCACCTGCGACCAGCACGATGGGTTGTTTGTCTGGATGAAGCTCCATTTGTCTGGCTATCCAGGGCCCATCAAAGTGGGCATACCACCAGCCCTTCTTTTTATTCTGGGGGTCCTTGTACTGGTCAGCAGGGTCGGATAAAAGGAATGCGGAAATAACGCTGCTGCCGGTTCATGGCTACCTCTTGATGCTGGGTCGTCATCGGAGGAGCTGGGTTCTGTTCAGCTGTAGTGACACAGTGCAATCATTAGAAAAATTAGTAGTAGTAGAGGAGGAGATGGTTTTGTACTTTCACGGCAACAGCTTTAAGTATTCACAACAAAGAACCTGTTATTTTGGCTTATATTAATGTAGCTTTGTACTAGCTTTGGTAAAAGATGAGAACATGCTGAGTGGGACAGGAAACAAAGAATACAGCTTTTAAAACATACAAGATCAAAAAGGAACAGGGATGCCCCATGTAAACACTACAGGGAAAGGCTGGGAAAGCAGCTTTTAGCCTTTTATGAAGTGGTCTCAAATACGACCCCTGCTACATCAGTACAGGCCAAAATCAGGATCCAAATATAAGGAAACAAAGTAAAGCTTTTAAGAGCCATCATATCAAAAGAGAAAGGCAAGAAAATATAGTAAAATTAGAAGCAACATCTAATGTTCCCCATTGTCCACAATCGAATATTTGTTTTTGAAATGAACAGGAAGACAAATGTAGTACGAGTGTGAGCTTTCAAGGAGCCGAGTAACACTTGTTTGTGTTTTGTGGCACAGAGTATGCTCGGTTGAATTGAGAAGGAAAGCAAGCTGTCATACTAGCAACATGGCTGGCAGTTATTTGCTAATTAGAACAACCATTTTTGACAGAGTCGGACAGAAGGTGGCTGAATGTTTAGGCCTTGGCATTTCATCTGTTAACTGAGTGTTGGAAAACATAGGCAGGTTATCTGTGTGCAGGTCACACAGGCGGGTCTCTGCCAATAAAAGTGAAGGGCTGAGGTGGAGAAAATAACCTGCAGTAAGATTTGCATTAGTGACTCCAAACAGATTTGTGTCTCCTCTTGGGAACAAAATGGGAACCTTGTTACTCAAATGTGTAAACCACTACACTATGGAGCCACGTACAGCCACACTTAGTGGAATTATGAAGCAACAGAACACAATATCCTTTACTAACCATAGTCAGTGACACATTTAGGAGCCCTCAGATCGCTCCCGTCATCATTTTGTTTCTTGTTCTTGGATTTCCATGCATGATAGACCTTCAGACGACGGTGAAACTCCTCTCTGCAGGCTGCCAGCAGGTCAATGTCTGTCCCCACAACATAGCATCAGTAAGCATGCATGAAATCAAAACAATCACAAATTGGCAGAAGAATGAAAGAGAGAAGAATGAGCGCCTATTTTTTATTTAACACAGGCTGGTTTAATCTACATCTATCTTCTGTTTTTCAACATAAAATCCAAATCTGGAACAGATAAGTCGCAAATTACCATTTTATATAGTTTAAGAACCAGTAAAGACATCCAGCAACTAGTTGGCTGCCAACAGTTTCATAATGCCAGGACTGAAAAATTGAACTGCTATTTCCAGAAAACATTGTGTGTGCATGTCTGTGTTTTAGGGTGCAGCATGCCATCTCAGTGAATAAAACATTCAAAACCGACAGCGCCTTTAGTGAGCATCGGGCTATAATCAGTCAGTTTTAAAGCAGAGTTTTTTGTTGGTAACACCACCGATCCCATCAAAGCAAATGGGTTCCACAAATTAGCCAGATGTCCTTGGAATCCCATCGGGGATATCAGAGTGCCTAACACTGATCAGAGTACTGTATACAGTGGCAGTTATAAAGACGTTGGCATAAAGGCATCTGCTTTTCATGCTGACTGAGAAGAAGGTTGGCTGGGAATGACTAGAAAGAGTAAAAGTCAGCCATCCTCCATAATGATGATAATTTCCTCTCTCTCTAACAGTAAAAAAACAAGTCGATGAGCCACAGCAGCTGTGGGAACATCCTAACATTGGTTTTTTTTACGTTGCAGGGAAGACATCTTGTGTTCTCACTCTCTACAGCTGCAGTTTTAGCTTTTTAACAGCCACTTTGGCAACTCGAGGAATGACTGAGAGTGCAGATGAAAAGCGTGTGCAGAGAGAGATGGTACCCCATGGTTTTGTGTACCAGAATGGCCAAAACATGAGCTGATGCAGAATTATTTAATGTGGGGGCTGAAAACTGTAAATAATTTTGTGATGAAGCCTCCACTGAAAAAAGCGACCTTCAATCAGGGCTTTAATAACTAAATGTGCATTTGACGGTCGAGTCAATGTGCAGACACTGTTTTTTGAGTGAGGTGAAACTGGGTAGGTTGAGGATTTCTCACCACAGGATGTGTTGATGACATCTCGCAACTCAGCATACTTCCACTTGCTAAGGTCGTACTTTTTCACACCAGCAGCAGCTTTGGTTGCCTGCACCTGAGGACCCCTATGGCAAGGAGCAGATGAGCGGGGGCGAGAGGGAGCAAAAAAGAAAAAGAAGGTGAGTGTGAAGACAGGTAAGTGTGACGAGGTGGGACTATCAAGGGATTGGGAGTTGTTACTTTCAAATATGATTCAGGTTTAACATTTCAGGGCTGTGTCAAAACAGAAAAAGCTACTTTTAACAATAAATCAGAAAATAATGAAAAAAAATTACATATGTACTTTAAAAAAATATATAAAAAATTACTAAGATCTAATGTTTAAATTGCAGAAAGAATGGGTGAACATTTGCAACCAGCAGATTTATTAAGGATACCAACCTTAGTGAAAAAATGAAACAATCACTTCACTTCTTATAAACCTTCCTCATTGTCTCAGCTGTTAAAATTCACATTAGGAGCCAGACAGCAGGGGAGCTAAAGAGCACAGTTTGTCCACATCTCTGTGGCCTGTTTTTAAATTCCACGGAATTCCACTCCGTTGTGGAAGAGCTTTTGTACCAAATATTTCTTGTGGAACTTTGAGTGTATTTAAATTTATGTAAAAAAAAAAAAGAGAGATGAATGAAAAACAAAGTGTAACTGTGCACTGCTTTAATAAACAACTACTAAGTCAACTAATGGCAATTGATGGTGTTTTAGCTACTTAACAGACTATTGCAGAGCTCTTATCTCATGTCTCCAGCTTCCCTGCTGAGTATAGGCAGCTAATTCAATAATACAAAGGATTTGTCGCCTCTATTTACAGTTGGCACAACTGTTACTGTCTCTGGGTAGAGGATTGCTGATCTATGAATCATTTACTAAATTACCATTACCATTTAAGATTCACACAGACTGCAAAGATTAAACTGATTTGGGATGATGACCAGTGCTGGCTGAGGCGCGTGCCAGTGTGTAATGGTGATAAACCAGAGGAAAAAAGGTTTTACTTCTGTTGCGGAGAGAAAAAAAAAGCTGTGGAAAGGATGTGATGCCCGGGGCTTTGCTTCTGGCAGAACGTAAATGTGAAATGAATCCCATTCCCCATTCAGGAAAAGGAAGACAGAAGGAGGCTGTGATCTTTCCAATATTCTTTAGCTACTAAGTTGGCCATGCCAGCCAATGTGCTTACCTCTACTGCACAAAATCGGCCTAATCTCTGTGCTAGGCACATGCAAAACATGTGTCTCTCTTCCTCTAGTTGGTTGCCAGAGGTCACCTGACTTACAGGAATACTTAGAGTCTACAACATGGGCTCTGGAGCCAGCGCTGACATAAGAAGCTTTTCGATCCAATGTAATTTGTGCTCACTGAAAACTACAAGTAAAAGCGTGCATAGGCTATTGAATGCTTTCTCCTAACATTAAACACAATGTAGCTGCAGAAATACAGTGATGCATATTGTATCTGAAACACCCGAGCTTTATTTAGGACAAGGTTTAGAGGTATAAGGAGAGCAGAGATAGAACTGGTAAACTTTCAGCAGTTTATGTAAATGGATCTGTTTTTCACTTCCCTTTTTTACATGGGATGTGCAGTTGTTCCCGCAAATAACCTCAAAATGCAGTTTCCTGCTCTGCAGCTACACAAAGATACTAAGTGTCCTCATATAGAAAGAGTGAAAAGTGAATGAGAGCGTGATTTTGAATACAGCTTGTTTGAGTACTAAACATTTTATATTAGTATTAAACATTTTGGGAAGGATATATCATATTTTGGTTAAACTTCTCTAACTGAAAACACTCTCAAAACTAGAGAATTAATACAGTCCAATTTTTTTTACCATTGAAAACTTTGTTTGTTAAGAGCCGCTGACACCACCAGTTAGAATACAGAGCGACAGTGGAGTAAGTCATACTGCCACAAAATTATAAACTACTGTATGCATGCAAATCCGAACCCATCGCTGAGGACAGTATGTTCAGTCTGTGTGGTACACCAGCACTATGAAGGCTGCAGTCATGGTTTAACCCCTGCAGAAACAAAAAGATCCGATACTGCGCTCATCTGACACTGATGATTTAGTGTGCCATATTAATTTATGGGTAATTATGATTACATATAATGAATTATCTTCTGATTCGTGTTAAAATTTGCTTTTGTAAAAGAAAAAGCAATCATGCAGATCATCAAAAAATTTGACTGGAGCGTTTTTTTTCAGAATAAGGATTACAGATTTGTGTGTTGTTTTTGCATCATTGCTATAATCTTGCAGATATTTTAAGCGACTTAGCGATTCAGGACTACGACAGCAATTAAGCGAGTAAGGGAGTTAGTGAGTGAATCACTACTGCTGGTGTTAGGTACACTTGGACACTGGCAGTTACGGAAAGCTGCACTGATATCTTACATGGCTCTGGCTGAGGATGAAGAGATAGGAAGATCTGAAAAAAACTCATCACTGGGAGAAAACACAGCAACAGGAGAAAAGGCAGTTACACAAGCAAACTGACGTCAATAGTGCTTATTTACTGTGTACAGAATACATCTGTATGCAAATGTGGGCACTGCGCTTTACATATACATTACCTGCGCAGGGCTGCATCCATCTGGCTTTCATCAGTTATGAGCTCGGCCTCATTCTGAGCGATTCTCATGGCTAACTCCCTGTCTCTTCTCTCCTGCTCGAGTACGGCAGCACGTTGGGCCTGCTCCTCACGTTCCTGAGCCAACTGGATTTCAAGCTCGGCCTGTAAACGGACACATAAACACAAAAGTATCGTAACACAGTACTTAATTCATCTGCCTAATGTGTTGATAAACCTAGCTCCAGTCAAAATACTATAATACTAATTATATTATAATACTATTATATACCAGACAGCACAGAGATGTGTTTGCCCAATGTGCCCAAGCCTGATTAGACTTATTTATCCCCCTTTTGGGCTGCTAATAAAGCTTTAGTGGTTATTTGTCTAGACAGAACAAAGCAAACAACTGAGAAACATTCAAAAGTTGGGAGATTTTTATAGACTTGACCCAAATTCAAAGTCCAGGTTTTTATGTGTTCATTTTTTCATTTTAACTAGCTAAGAGAAAGCTGTAACATAAATCAACAAATCAATAAATATTCATGTATATAGGCTGCATAGTGTGCATTCTTCTCCTGTGTCTTATTATAGAAAGCCTCTAATGAAGTCCTCATTGCATACTTTTCTCTGAGGAGCTTTAAATATGAATACCTCTCCAGGTGAGAATATACTGCATTATTCATATTGTAGGGTGGCAGCTGTGTTACATGACCAGAGTGAAGCACGAGGGCTGAAACTCGACTGGAGAACACCCGAAACAATACATACTCTTTGGCACTGTCCTCGGGATTTTGACAATGTTTCCTGAATATACCAAATTGAATGTATTGTTTGTAAAATGAGGCACTGACTGACACCCTCATTCATTTCACAAGAAACACCAAGTTAAAAAAAAGAAAGACAGAAAAAGGAAAAGGAAATGGCTGCAGAAATTACCAAAGTTATTTGTGTTGAAAAATATTCATTATACAACAGCGAACTACAGGAACACCACATGGGAAGTTTTTGTCTGAGCGGTGTTCCTTCAAGAAAATAAGCTCTGCAGAATTGAAGTGAGGGATATTGTGCTAGGGTAAGCTTTGTCATGGCTGAAAATAGCAGAGAACATAAAGCCAAATTCTATGAAAGTCACAGCAGACACCCATGGAAAGTTTACTGTTGAAGTCTGAGCTGTGGATCAAACCAGTTTTCCAAACAGTGTTCTTGGACATGTGGCTTATGACAGCCTGGTCTCACTTCTAGGGAAAAAAGTGCATACAGATGTCCAACTGGACTGGGGTGAATAAAAATGGGAGGATGGGTCAGAGCGGCTTTAGACATGAAAAGTAAGGAAAGGTGAGATATAAAAATAGACCTGAAAAAGAAAAAAAAATGGTGTAGCATCAAGGTCAGAGGAGAGAACGGATAAACAGTACTGAAACAAAAATCAGCAAACACATAGAGCTGGAAAAGGTGGCAAAGTGGAGATGAGATTAAGGGGCATGATAATAAAACACTGGACAGAACAAGGTGGGATTAACTAGTTTAGTTAACAGAAACCAGGCAGAAGTGGAGTCATCAGTCAAGACCCTGTGGGTAATCCACTGGGAGTCCAACCAATGTCATGACCCAGCTGTTGCTGTAGGACACCAAACAGCAAATAAATGTTACAGCTGTAGGCAGAGTTTGCCAGCAAGGGGAAACATTAGAGCCATTTCCATGGCTTTGGAGCTACATTATTTGGAGGTACATCGCTTTAGGTGTGTAATTTGTCAATTTTAACACCTTTGCTCGAAATCAAATATTAAAAATAGGCTTTTAAGGTGAAGCCGGTATATTGCTCTGTTTATTACACAGTTGTGTGAAAAAGAAGTTTTCACTCAGTGAAAAACTAAGTAACCATTACAGCTTCTATAGGAATTAAGAGCATAAGTAGCAGCCAGGTGATACTAATCAAATGCACCTCATTAACTGATCATTAGGAATTGTGAGCACTTCTATGAAAGCAGCGATTTTAGCATTTTGCTTTGTCTTTGTCTGGAGCATTCAGGTGTGTGTTAACACAACAGCACAAACCTTCCAGGAGTGGACCTCCCACCAAATTTTATTTTGGAATAATTAAGTTTGAGCCAAATAATCTTATGTTTGCACATAATGATCTCAAGCACATTGGTGGAGAGGAGACAATTAGGCTACGTACACACTGCAGGTCTTAATGCTCAATTTCGATTTTTTGATCAAATCCGACTTTTTTGTCTGCTTGTTCACACTACAAATAAAATGTGACAGCAAACGCGCTCTAGTGTGAACCCTCAAAGCGGCCCGCATGTGCAAAAGAAGACGTCACACACAACGCGCTCTGTTCAGACCCAGACCAAACAGTATTGTTTGACTGATGGCCCTTAAAATGAAGACTTGTTTCGGACTTTACGTTTCCCAATTTTACTTAAAGTTATAAGGTTATTTTGTTATTTACATATGGCCTAATAATTATCCTTATTGCTGTTTTAGAGAGGAGCGGTGCTTCAAAGGATAGTTGCAGATTTCTGTCAGAATCTGCAGATTATACAGTACAAATAAAATGTTCACGTTTCTCCAACGTTGTCTTCCTAACAGTTTCACTGACATCTACACTAAATGGCCAGAAAGCGTTCATGATGTCTTCTCTGGCGCTGATAATCGGCATCTGTCTTGTTTCAGTGACGTAAAAGACGGATTTAATGCGACATGACCATTCAAACAGCAGTCGCTTTCTGAAACATCAGATATGTATTGGATTCAGTACCACATAGGAAAGTGACCCAGATCGGATTTGAAAATATCGGATTTGTGCCGTTCACACTGTCATACCATGATCGGATATGGGTCGCATAGGGTCAAAAAAATCGGATTTGATGCGCTTTCGCCTGCAGTGTGAACGTAGCCTTAGAGCTTCTTTCATATCCACACCTTGCAGTCATTGAGTTGATCATGAAGTCCTTTCTATTTCAAAGTATTCTAGGGTGAAATCTGAAACCATCTACCTTACAGCTAAAGCATGGCCCAAACTAGATCATACACCAGGGATATAATTCTAAGCACAGCTGCAAATTTACAACAAAATGAAAAAGAAAAGAATCAAAGTGTTGCAATGGCCCAGAGCTCAATCTGATTGAAATGCCATGGCGGGACATTAAGCGATTTGTGCAAAAATGAATGCCTGTAAACTTCAATGAACTGAAGCAATGCTGTACAGATGAGTGGGCCAAAATTCCTCTACGGCGATGTGAGAGACAGACAAAAACATACTGAAAAGGGTTACTTCAAATTATTACACAAGCAACTGAATCACAGGCAGGACTTAATTTTTCATAGGACTGTGAAAATTGTCTTTTCACACGATTCTATGAGTGCAACCAGTAAAACACTATTTTTTATTTTAATCCAAGGACTGAAATTGTCTGCCACTGCAGTGGAGTGCAGGTCATTTATAAGAAGCTTAAATAAAAACTGCAAGGCTTTCATTAAATTCATTCAGTGGAGTTAAAGTAGAAATTTGAAGAAGTTAGTAGTTGTTAGTTTTCCAATTTTTACGTTTTTACTTTTCAACAGAAGAGCACGGAAGTATTCAATGGGGAAATTTTCCAAACCTGCATGGCCTTGTCCTCTTCCTCTCTCTTTTTTCTGTCCTCCTCGTCTTGCTTTCTTTTCAGCTCCATCTCTGCTTTCCTAAAATGTTGAGACAAAAAGGAAAATCAGAATATTTACTAAAAACAACATTTCTGAAAGTGTCAAAAAATGTTTCCTCCCCAGGCTGATTGCTCTAGAGGCCAGTGTGCCACATCAGTGAAGCACAGACCCCACTTTTGTCTTTTATTGTCTTTTGAGTCACAGTTGTTTTACACTAAAACTGTGTTTAATAATCACATTTTGGTTGCTAAACGATTGAGTGGAGTTGAACATATTTATTTTACATCTAACCTTGCAGCGTTTTATCTGTGCTTCTCAGGAGAGCTGTTAGAGCTCTGTGCAGGACTAGCTTCCCTGCAGCTTTTATTGCACTTACGCTTTTTTTGGCCAATTGAAACATTGTCTGCACTTTACCCATCTGCTCTTCTTTGTACTCCACTCTGTATGAAATGAGTGGACGTAAATTAGACTGTTAGTTTTTCTTCTTCTGGTTTCTTGGTGTGGAGTAGGGGATAAAAGTTTGTTTCTCCCAAGGCAATACTAGGAGAATCACTGTACATTATACACTTACAGTCGTCTCTCTTCTTCCTCCTGTTTGCGTCGCTGCTCTTCCTGCTCCCTGCTCTTTCTCTCTTTCTCCATCTCGTCCTCGATGCATTTCAGCCTCTCGCTCTCTTCTTCCTCCTGCTTCTTCTTTTGCATGGAAGCAAGCAGCTGCTCTGAACGTTTCACCAGTCCTTGATACTCCGTGTCAATCTCCTTCCTGGTCATCAGTGTGGTCTAGTTGTTCAACAAAACAGCAAAGGATGATTGCAAAGGATAAAGTAGAAATACATGTCTTTATTCAACTGTTCAACCATCAGATTTTGGGCCTCAGGTCTGAGTGGAGTTCAAACATGGCTCTCACAATGTATTTATCAGTATTAAAAACTGATCAAATGCCGATAGGATGTTAGCAGGCTAGCATGAGTGTGCTAGAATGAAAATATGCCCTGTGCTGATTTGAATTTGAATCATAAAGAAGAGTCACAAATGCCCAAACTTGCCACACTTTTCTGATTCCATAGCACAACCATCCCATGTGGCTACAAGTTAGACACTGACTGACATTGTGTGTACGTGTCACTTGAGTGCCACAGCCACAATGCCCACTTCTCCACGCACTTGTCAGACAATCAGCAGGGGGAGAAGAGGTCACCATATTGTGCACATTCATAAGAATGAGCCACTAACAGCATCACAGGGAGGGAAGATGACAAGGTCTTGTCCCTATTGTACAATGGTCTGATTGACAGGCGCTGGCATCTCATGCATTATTCACAACGAGATGTCGTGCCATAAACAACTTCTACATACTTAGAACACCGTAAGTGTCAATAGCAGGGGTGTTAATAGGCTAACAAATCAACATTAGGAGGGCGGAGTGGCTTATTTGGATAGAGGGGGGAGAAAGAGCTAGGAGTCAATGGTTCTTTAGTGTGAGTCAGGATACTTCAAGGAACCTATGAGCTCTCTAACTTGTTAATTAGATACAGGCCACTACCAAAGAGAAAATCAAAACTACTGGAGAATACAGTGCCCAGATATCTGGATGATTTGCTGTACCTAGAGGGTCCAATAAAGTGGGTGTTTATTGCACAGGGAGGGCTGGGATTTCAATAGCCAAGTCCAATCATTTAGAAAAACAACCCCGCTAAATTAAATTATTGGAGAGAAGAAGAATCTTGCTCTACAAGCTCTTCTTTTTATCCTCAGGTGAGTGAAAATATTGATTCTGGAGGATAAAATGAGAATGGCCACTGCAAGACAGACTATAGTGTATAACTCCAGGATGAGGTCTTCGTCTAAAAGAAGACTGTCAGTGCCACAGAGCTAAAAGTCTGCATGCAGGTAGCAATATACGATAAATATGAGGCAGTAAGGCTTCAAACAATCTATCTGATCTGAAAAATCTTCCCTTACCTAAAATACATAGTTCAAAAGAACCAAATATCCCACATACAGTACATACAGAGAAAACTCAGAGTGTATTATGCTTTGAACCAAAAATTAAAAGTCCTCACCTTTATCTTCGCTAACAGAGCATCTATGGCGGCAGCCAGCTCCTGAACTTGCTTGGCCATCTCCTGTTTTCCCTCCTTCAGCCCATTCACCACCTCATTGAACCTTTCCATGTGTTTCTTCAGGTTTCGAACCTTCACCATACCATCGATTCTGTGGGCCGTGATAAAAATGCAGACTTACAAATGAGTATATTACTAAGAAATGAAAGCATAAGAGTTTTATTATAATGACCGCTAATAAAATAACCCTGTTAAAGACCTCATTTAGTCCAACTGAGGAAAATGCATTTTAGTTTTCATTGCATTCTCTCTTTTATTACATCCCTCATTTATGTGAAAAGAAAGTGATGCCTTTGCATTTTAGCACTTGAAAGGAATTAAAAGATCAATGAATGTTTCCTCATCTTTGGATTCATTTTATTTGCATATTACACATAAACTCAATTCCCAGTTCTTTTGTGGAACTGATGATATAAATGTGTGAATGCCAGCATAAACGTTTCCTGTGCACGAACTGCCACTCACCCACTCTCAATCAAAATCTCATTGCAAGGAACTATCTGAAAACGCATGTACAGTGAGACACTTCCCATATAGTGACACTCCATTTCTCCACAGTCCACTGATGACTTTTTAGATTGATTTAAACTTGTACATGCTTGATATAGGAAAGCCATCAAAACCTACCAAGTGTGAACCAGTTTCAAGAAAAAGCAAACTGAGAGTGCAAAGTGAAAAAAAGACAGCAAATGGCACAGAAAAGCAGAAATGATGCTGCATGTGTTTGTGGGCTTGTATAAGTTCTGGGTCCCAGCAACAGGAGGAGACTCACCGTGGCTTATGCTTCTTCTTAGACAACCACATGCGGACAGTCTTTTGCATCTTGATGCAGGCCACGGCTCTGTAACTCATCTTGTTCTTAACTAAAAAGAAAGAAAATACTTTTTCACAAAGCATAGAATCAAACCTACTTTCAATGACTGCATACCTTAAATCCTATATAATTTTTATACATCTTTGTACTTGGTGGCATAACAATCCTGCTCTAGTAATAGGTTATGCAAGGACAAGGTTTTGAAGAATCAAATAAAATATGAAATGCAGCAGTAAGAACAATACTTTAAAAGATAAACACCAGAAAACCTTGAGAGTGAGCACTTGTAATAACATAAATACTAAATCCTCCTTCTCTTGTGCTGTTTTGTAGCAGTGTATACACCTGAGACTGTCACCTGTCTGTCTGTCCTGCACTCTCTCTCTCTGGTTGTGGAATAAAAGTATGAACATGTATTTATAAGTTCCACTTGTGCTTGAATCCTGCAGCTTATCACACATTTGATTTCCATGTGCGACAACTGCAAGTGTCCAGAGTGAGGACAGACTGAGGGACCCACTGCTGCACATCATCTGTGAGGCTTTGCACCCCTGATGATCCACCAGGACAAACTCAGCAGTGTGTGAGGAAGAGGAGGAGGAAGAGCCAGCAGCAGCTGACAGATGGAGAGAATAGACAGACTGTTCCCTGTTTGTGAAGGACTGCTAGAAAAGTTTAGAATAACTAATTGTAATTGTCTGTCCTGAATCAGTCTTATTAGGTAATGTTCAAATAATTTTATCATTCCAGTGTTTTCAGTGTGGGAGAAAGTACTCAGGGCATTCAGGTTACACACTATGAAAGGCAGCAACAAGTTTAATATTCAGAAACCTAAAGTATGTATCAGCAGCAGAATGGAGCTAAAAACAAATGTTTGATTCAGTTCTATGAAGCTTTGAGTATTTGGATTAGTAGTACTGCTGTGTTTGTTGCATCATATTGCTGTAATTGTTTATATGCTTTATATATTCTGAGGTAAGTTGATCTATAGTGTTACATCATATTCTGTAAGGATGTTATGTGTTTGTAGACTTTCTGCCCAGTTTGACCCATTTAGCAGAAGTCAGCCTGTTTAAGGCTCTGATATCTATTCTGTGTGACTTAAAGCAGTTATGACATGGTCTGATTTTCTCACCCAATAAAGGAATATTTAATATATCAGTCTACTCTTCATTCTATCAGAAACAGTTATCACAGCTCGTACATTTTCTTTTTATACATATATGTAAGCATTGAGCCAAATTTAATAATGCCAACATATTAAAAGAACAATATTTGTCTCTTATATATGATACATCTGTAGATACACTGTCAAAGATACTTGTCTTTGAGTGAAGATTTAAGGTGATAGGAAATATAAATAAATGCAACTTGAATCTTTACTGTATTTGACACGGAGTTCAAACTCACTGCTGTAACAACTAATAATGATAATATAATAACTATAATATTGGCCATATTATATTTACATTACCAAAGTGAGATGACTTTAGTCTCATGAACAACATTACCTAATTGTTATTTACTAGCTAATCTTAAATGACTGTTCAGTACAGAAATGAAGCCCAACAATCATGTTTTACAGTCCTGTGGTCTCAGCCTCAGATACTTATCAAATCACACAAAGCTCATGTAGAAACAAATGTACAAAGCTGTATGAAACGTTTCCAGCTGTTAGTATCATGGTTGCTAGGCAACCTGGGCAGCGCGACGGAGGCTAGACCATCCCATTTCACAAGCCTACAAGCCTCGCACTTCCGGCCTCAGCAGTCTTTGAGTACGCGGACCTTGAGGACCGTTAAGGCTGCAGACCCTGAATTGGGATACAGCCATACATACATGTTTTGGTTTGTGCAACTGGTCCGTCGGGTTATTGTCTCCCCAGAAACATTTCCATTGTGTTTTGTGTGCTTTTGCAGTGTTTTTCTTTTTGCAGCATTTTTCTTTTTGCAGCATTTTTCTTCTTGCAAATGTTTTCTGAAGTTGCAGTCCGTTTGGCCTCTCAGGGCCACCGTAGCACAAACTACTATAATAGCTATTATTAACCAGCAGCAGTACATTATAAAAGGCTTTCTTTCACCTGCTCACCCACACAAACAAAGCAGCGATAATAAGATGAAGCACTGAAATCACAGGAAGGAAATAATGTCCAGGACCAGGGGTATAAATTTACTCAGGCCACTTATCCACAGAGTATGCGGTCAAGCAGAGGCAGCGTTCTGTTATAGCTGCCATGTAATTTCATTTTATGCTTTTGCACATACACACAGAAGCCAGCCTGCACTTTGTTAAATTGTGGAAATCAATAGCTTGGCACTGACTGTAATGGTACAAGGAACTGCTTTTAGAATACTATTCAATCTTGCTGGAGGCTGCTTCATTTGATGTTCTGAAAGAAAAATCAGTGTAAAAGCACAAACCCAGGCGACGAAGTGTACGGCAGCAAAAAGGGACTCTCTATTTAAGCTACAAAGAGGCTGCTAATGTTCGACAGTAATTTCATGTTTGTTCAGTCTCCTTAAACGATGGTAAATGATTTCAAATAAACTACAGCAAAAACAGAGGAATGACAACACAAAGAAAACTGAAATTATTTGACTACATTACAAATATTATTGCTTGCATATCTAAAGCTGGTTGGCTACTTATTTTAAATTCTTCACAAAATGAACCTACGTTTGATGACAGACAAGCAGCACCACTGGACCTTCTTCCAGAGGCTGCACACCAGCCACTTGTTGACTTTCTTCAGCAGCTCTGCAAGGTGGTCTGGATCAGACTTCATGATCTGGTCGAACTCGGCAAACTGGCGCACACACACAGCCAAATGTCAAGTTATAATTCAGTCAAATTTAGTATTAATGAAGATATTATGGCTAACAGATTCGTATGTAATGATCTACAACATTAATATTTTACCTTTCCGGGGCGGAAGAACACCCTTGTCAGTCCAAACTTGAAGTCCTTATCATTCAATCCTAGAGCTTTGAACAAAGCCTAATAGAAGAACAACATTCAATCACTCAACAATATCGTATAAGTGCAGGGTTTCAGGCTACTAAACTGTTTATATTTGTTAATCATTTCCTAAGTGGGTCAGTGTGGCTTTTTTTTTTGCATTGCAAATTACACAACTAATTAGGGTTTACTTTAAACAGATTAGCTTGTTGTTTAAACTCGACTGTAGACGCTGGATTTCTTCAGTGAAACAGAAAACTATTCAACTTAAGCCCACCTTGCAGAAAAGCCGAGGATTCAGCCGTGTAAGCTTATCCGGCATATACTGCTTATACATGTTGTAAAGCTCATGGAAAGGAGCCCTGGAGGGGAAGCCCCCCTGCATCAGGTCCAACACCGACACCATTCCTAATCATGAGAAACACACAAAGAGAGAAAGTAATCAGAAAAACACATCATCCCTGACGGGTAACATGCATGTATGTGAGAAAACCTCCATGCCTATCCAAGAGGGGCACAATAGCACAATCTACTTTAATGTGTTCTCATTCATAAAGGCTGTTGCAGGATTATATTGACATTAATTATTGAAAACACCAGCACCCTTTACCCAAATATTTTTTCTATCCCTCCTCTGTACATGTCCAAACCATCTTGAGTCTGTAACTTGGGCACTTCCAGCTAGGTCTCCTGCCTTTTCTTTAGTACCATCTCCAAACACCATAGCACATCTCACTACCATCCAGAAAACCTTTCACTCTTGCTGCTGTCCTTCTGTCATCCAATCCGCCCTTCCTGCACTCTCTTCTTCCCCTCTCTTGAGTACTAACATCCCACATATTTAAACTACAACTACAACACCACCTTTCTTACGTCTATCTTCACCATTCCACCTGTCTCCCTCTCATCTGTCTTTCTTCTAGTGACGTTCATTCTTCTCGTCTCCAAGAAGAATTAAACATTTCACAATATCATCTGCAAATATCACAATACATGTAGACTCCCACTTGACTTCAAGTGTTATTGTGCCCATTACCACCGCAAATAAAAAAAGGCTCAGAGCCAATCACTGACATAATCCCACTCCCACCTTGAAACCATCTGAAGTGCTTCAAAGAGCAAGTCAGACTAACCTGTTGAAACTCTTCCATTAACAGTGGAGCTAAACTGGAAGTATTTTAATTCTCTTAAAGATTATAAATTATAACTATTTAATCAAAACACTGTTTTGGTTTTACCTGAGCATTGCAGCTGGGAGAGAATAAGAGCTCCTTCAAACTGGTGGCTGACCATCTTCAGATTGGGTTTTACACAGCGGATGAAACTTGAACCCTGTTAAAACAAAGACTAATTAGGAAATATTGGTCAAACATACACAAAATGCATTTTATAACATCCATTTTGTGTGCACAGTAAACACAAAGGCTGTAATAATGTTTTTAGACTGAGAAAAAGGATAGAAAATAGACGGCGAAACAGAGATGTAAATTTTACTTACAGTGCTACGAAGCTTCTCCAGCAGCAGATTCAGTTGGGTCTGTGTGTTAAAACAGACAAAAGGAAATGCTTATTTTTTATTTTGGGTATTTGTGGTGAAGGTCGCCAAGACACACATGCTGGAGAATACGTACAGGGTGGGGAGCAGTTATATATAGTCATGCAAGACCCAAAGCACAGTAAATATCGTGCATCTCTTTTATGCAAAGAGACTGATCATTGCAACAAAGGATATTTATCTTTCTAATTTTCTCTCCCCATAACACAATCTAGCTGTTTATCTCTTTGTAAAATAGTGTGTAAGATGCACACAGTCCTTGTGCTTGAGCCCACATCTGGTGAATAAGTGATGATGACAAAGAAGCTACGTTAGTAATACAGAAACTCAGAGACTTTGAAAAGATGGTGCGATGATGTAAAGGTTTGAAATGGTGCACAAACACTTTTTATTCATCGAAAAAGACAGCCCAACACATGGAGCTGGGAGATAAGTCATGAGCAGCCTTGTATTACTTTGGTCTCTGTGATACGTAAGAAATGCACTTGAAAGTTGTGTACTTTCGCTTTTGTGTGAAACCCCGAGTGTCTCATCTCTTCTCTCTTTTATTTCTTTCCACTAGCCCTGCTTTCTAACTCCTCTCTAGTATACCTCAAGCTGACTTTATCCAGCTTTATCCACCAAGGAAGGATTTCTCAGAGGAAAGAATTGGAAGACTGGAGGATATCTAAGAGGGGGACCTTGAATAAAGGAAGGGAAACAGGGATGAGAAGAAGAGTGGAAAGGAGAAAAGTCACAGGAAAGGTCTGGATGTTAGAGTTGGTTTACTTTTTTTAAATCACAAATCTGAAACCTAATAAGGATAGTGATAATTGTGTTTTTACTTTTAAAGTCCAAAACAACAAATTTCTTAAATCAAGAAAATAAAATTCAAAATGTAAACCTACATAATGAAACAGTGGAAAAATTCCAGGATGCACAAAAGTCAAAATTAAAGCATTTCATCTTTAATTTGGACGACATGTGATACAATAATATGAAATATTATAGCGTCTTAGTGTTTGGTATGAAAAAGTGCAATATTTAAATTTTTTGGTAAAGTTAAGGGGTTTTGTTCACGTGTAGTTATGATATGTTTATGTTCAAGGACTTTTTCTAACAGTCAAGAAACTACCTTTAACCGTCACTCTGACCTTGAACTTATTCCCAACGCTGATGAAGCTGAGCTTCCCCGCCTTCTGTTTGGAGTCCTTGGCGGTGTTGGAGTTCTCAAACAGCTCTCGAACAAATTTGTCTTTTGATTCACAAACTAAGCTTTCCAAGGACATGTGGAGGGCATCATTATTCTTCTCCACAAACCGAATCTGTGCACACAGACAAATCCATACATGTACAATCATGAAAGACCTTTATACATATTAATAGAAGTCAAACCCAATGCAGGATGTGTCAGTCAGTAAAACGTATGGAACATGTTGTACCAGGACAACACGTGTGTTTTTAATTCACTGTGATAATAATGTTTTTAACTATCTATCATATGCATTAAAAAATCTATAATTGTGAAAAACAATAACTCAATAACAAAAATAAATAAAAATAACAAGCCGCGTGCTTAAATCAAACAGTAAGGGTGTGATGAAAGAGCAGACATTCAGCTTTATTTAAGGGGTGTAACAAAAGCATTGAATAAACTGTTGAGGTCATTTTTATTCAAAGGCCCAAATAGTATATTAATATAATGAATGTTTTAAATCCTTTAGGTATAGAACCCATGAACATCAGCAAATACTGTGTTTCCTCCCTTCAGTTGTTCAGACAGGACGTTGCTCTTTACTGCAGCCTCCTTCAGCTGCTTCTTGTTTGTGCATGTTGGTTTGGGGTCAAGCGACTGACTTGGTTACTGAAGAATATCCAATTTCTTTACCTTGAGAAACTATCAGGTTGCTTTTTAGAATGATTTGGATCATTATCCATTTGGATTGTGAAGCTCTGTCTGATCTGTTTTATAGCATTTGGCTGAATCTGAGCAGAGAGATCCTTCTATCAACAGTCACATCATTGATAAACAGTAGTAACCTGGTTCCACTGACAGGGTTTAATGCCCATGCCATAACATTGGCTCCAACAAGTATGAAAAATAATGTGCTATGCTTCATATCATTAACCCCTTCATTGCTTATCCATATGTTTCTTTTACCATTATTACAAGTTCATCTTGGTCTCATCTGTCCAGAGAGTTTTTATAAAACTGTGCAGGCTTTTTAGGTGTTTTCATGGGAAAGTCTAATCTAGCTTTCCTGTTCCTGGTTGTAACTAGTGGTTTGCTCCTTGTTCTAAGCCCCTGTCTTTCCATTCATGACATTCATGAATAGATGTGTCTTGATTCTAGACCTTAGTTCCACCGAGCAGCTAACGGAACAAAAGGTCAATACTTGGAATTGTCTCCAGAACTTTTATCTTCACATTTTGCCGTGGAATAACAAGGGAACAGGGCTCCTCTGGCCATAGAAGTGCTTTCCACTGTGGTGGTGTACTGGGGGCAAAATACCAAAAAATACTTATGAACTTTGTGTAAAAATAGAGGTGAAACATATTTTCATATTGGATCTTGTCAGTACAACTCAGTCCCAATAGCCATACGTGATAATGAGTGTTAAGGATTACTGTTTCATAGCAGACTGCTCCAGCAAAGTGTCTGATGATAAAGCCTTCATCGTCCCGGAGAGTCCTGTGAATGGTCAGCTTTGACTTTCTGGGAACCTAAGACAGAGACGAAAAAACATATATTGATTTCATATTAAACCCATCCATCATCGTGTCTACAGCAGACTTTTGTTTGTCCACATGACGACTGAGTGCTCAGGGCTTCTTTATCTTCATCATTAGCTATTTAACAGGTGTAACCTGGATCAGATGATTTCACTTTAAATGTGAAATGTCTTTGCAAGTCAAGTTTTTTACAGGGTTTACAGGGCATTAGGCTAGTAAATGAACATCATTAAGAGCCTATGTACACTGCATAGCAGAGTTTAGCTCTTGGATTAAATTCTTCTCTCTATTAATATCTATATCTATATATCTGAGTAGCAACTATCCCTAATGTAGTGTGGCTGCAAGCAGCCTCCTCTTATCTTAAGCCCGAACTAGTGTCAAGGCAACATATTTAAAAAGATTTCATGCATGCAGAAATACAGGCGAAGTGACAAACAATAGCAGCAAAGGCAGCGACAGATGGAGGGAGTAAGATTGTGCGTCATTCACATAAGTGTTGTAAGAAACAGGAAGAGTAAAAATGATTACAATGACAGTCCTGTCTTTAGTCTAACAAAGAATGAATAATAGGAGAACAAAGGAGAAAAAGCAAAAAAAGAGGGGAAAAGTGAATAACAAAGAGAGAAAGGATAAGGATGAAGTCTGACCGTGAGTCTGAAGTGGTCTTTATGCTTGCTGTGAACAGCCTGTGCAAAGTGTTGGTCACTGGCTTGTGGGAGACGGTTCTCTTCATCCAAAATGTCCAGGATTCCCGTCAGCTTTGCTTCCACTAGATCTGGAAACGTCAAATATTTGTCCATCAGCCACAGCATTGTGACATTAAGTCCAGACAGAATTTTTGTGAATAACAATCCTTTCATTCCTATTGTCCTAAATATTAGCTGACTAAATCTGAAAAATTATTTATGTTAACATCTCAAAGCAAGTGATATCCATTCATCCTTAAAATTTAAAATATTTAAAAACGTTTTTAGAAACAACAAAGAGCATTCACGTAGAATAATGTGGAAATCACAAAAGCAATAATGAAACAAGTTGGAAAGAAATCACAAAACATTCTGTTCCTCGATATAGATTTATTGGAAATTTCCACTGCTTATCATATCTGGAATATGAATATTCAGAGCACAAAATGTTCGTCAGGATGCTCATTTAGCCAAATAACTGAATTATTCATCTGACATCCTGCGCTTGGAAAATAATCTAATGGCCAAGGACCTCCGAAAAAAAAAAAATTTGCATGAACAAGCACCTGTGCATAAATCCTGAAGATTGATGAGTGAATTAATGGCCAACCCAAACGGTCATTTGCAAGTCATAAATGTTATTCATGGCTGTCAGTTAACCTCACACCTGAATAATCACAGCCTTTGAAATACAAATCAAACTGCTTCACCTTGATACACTGACTACTTCATCCCATTAATTCGAGGATTCATTCGAGGACATAGGCAACGACAACAAGGTGGTGGTGGTGGGGGGGTATCATTTCGCTGTATTCTCATAGCACAATAGGGCCGTGAAACCCACAAATACTCATCGCGCTTGCTCCCTTCAGACACAGGGATGTGCCAGCTCCGAGGATAATGAGAAGTCGGTATTTTTGTCCCCCTGACAGGTGTATTTTCACTGCTGTGACGCGAAGCCTAGAGGAATGGCCCAAATTAATGTCATGTGGGTGAGCTGATGTTACACTTGAACTAACCTCAGTACATTTGTGGTGTGTGAGCTCTACAGAGAGTCACAACAATCTCTGTACATTTGCTATTTTGCAGTGCAAGCTCTCAAAGGCGACACTTCATGGTTATGATGCCCCAGAGTGTCAGTCTATCGACCTGTTTTTACTTACAAGAACCATCCAAGGTACGCACAGATACCAGGTAACAAATTAAAGAAAAAAAGCAAAGCAACATAAAGTCTCTGGAGGGATTAAACACCATTCTTCCAAAAGATATTAGCACATTTTGGGTGGTGCTTTTACAAATGCTTCATCACAGGACAAAGTTCCCGTTTGGTCATTTGGAAAAAGCTGAAATCAGCCATTTTATCAGCTTCAGGAGGAGATGTGGTCAAAGCAAAGAAGCTGGCACAGACTCACCTATGCAGTCCTGGTTGTCAACATAATGCACCTCATTCACACCCAGCCCTTCCTTTTGATAGAGCTCTTGCTCCTGTAAAAACATGATCAAATATCAAAAATCAACACTGAAAACAAGACTTACTCTAAAAGTTTGTAAAAGTTCATTCAGATTATTCTGAGTGGCCTTACAATATCCAATATCCATAACAATATCCATCTCCAAAAAAGAACCAAAAACCAAAAAACAAATAGAAACATCAAACCAACAATATGTGATTCAGATAACGAGAAAGAGGCTAAAGCCAGAATTGTGGCACACTAATTGGAGACCTTGGAAGAGAATAACGTTAAGAGATCACAGGAGAGAAACATGCGTTATCGTGTCCCTTGAGAAATTAGTATTCTAATGAATATGAGAGAGATGGGGGTGAAGATAAAAGTGAGAAAACAGAGAAAGAAACAAAAGAAAAGCTTAGCATGCCAACAACTTCCACCTGCCTCATGAAAGAGTCAGTAAGTTTGGCTTATCAGTGACATGATGTGGCAGGTTTCCCAGGATAAAGAAGTAAACTGCCCCAAAATCAACTCAATTCACCCAGGGCTCACCCACCTCCTTGAGAATACGTTCGTTGAAGAACTGTTGCAGTTTCTCATTGCAGTAATTGATACAGAACTGCTCAAAGCTGTTATGCTCAAAATACTCTAAGAAGAAATAAACAGAAAACACACATTTCAATTATTTAAGAAAATGAAATGTTTTTATGTTAGTGGATGAAATGTTAAAGCCAGTAGAAAAAAGAAATCATACAGTAAATTTAGATCTTTTTCTGTATATTATTACCAAACCCAGCAATGTCCAACACTCCAATAAAGTTGGAGGAGGTCTCGAAGGGGAAGCACTGGTTCACTCGTTTGACCACGTGATCGAAGAGGCGGCTGTACACAGCCTTGGCCAGGGCATCGCGGGCATTGTTTGCTTGCTCCACCTTTAGAGGCACCCTGGAGAGAAACACAAAGTGGGGCATTGACACAGTCCAAAACTGGGACATGCCTGTGTCTTATTAAACCTCCCTCTTTTACTTTTTATAATTAAACCAAAAGTTTTGTTGCGTCGATGTGACACTTTTTGCTGCCCAGTATCTTTCCACCTTTTGTTCCAGGTTATTCTTAAAAATGTGGAATTCTGTGCCAAAGACAAGATATTCAAATTAAAATCTGAACCTTGAACTTAAACTTTATTTTTAAATATTTAAAGAGGGGACTGATGACAAAGTGCAGCTCCACAGTGGCTAAGAGTTCAACTCTGCAGTCCCAGCTGGAAAGCAGATGAATTTCAAATAAAAAGGTTTCGCTCTTGCCATATCTTTACCTCTATTTTCTTTTGATATTCAACACACCCAACCCAATCCAAAAAGCCCTTATCCGTTACAAACAGTAACAGCAGTAATAGACTGCAGGGAAAACACATGAGATCTTTACAGTTTATCTCAGTGACAGGCGTTTTTATCTGTTGCAGTGTTTCATGCACACCCCAATGCATTCAACGCCCCCTCTGTTATCCTCAGCCTTACAGGGCCAGGGTGGATTTGTCTGAGGCTTAATGACAAAACCAACCCCCCCCTCTTATCTCCACCTGCTCCCTTGACACCCGGGCTTGTACTGTACTGCAGCCATGCTCCCCTCCCTGCCTCCTCAGATACAGGCTGCATTATTTATGTGGAGAAAATACTTCCAGGCCAGGCCAGCATCTGGCCCTCCTGAAATATTAATTTAGCAAACCTGGCCCCATCACTCCAACACCACATCATCACAAAAATGACACAAGAGCACTGCCAATGCCATATTCTAGTCTGAACATGCTCTATTTAACCCGACAAAAAAAAAAAAAAAAATCACAATAACAAAGCTTGACTAGTTAAAATACTACTATACAAAAAGTATTAATATATATTTGTGCGACTGGTGTACTCAAATAGACAAGGCTGCAACTGACTTAGTTATATTAATTAGATTTTGTTCACTGTCAGGATAAGTAGAGCAAAGCCCATCTTACCACTGCCCGGGTCTTATTCGAATTTTTCCCTGACTACAGATATTTTATCTGCAGTATATTTCTTCAGTCAGTTCAGTGACTTCAGACTGTTTGAAACGACTGTGGCTTCCTAATAAAATGAACTTTGTCTCTAAACAAAACCACTCAAAAAAAGACGATCAAAACTGTGCCGTTCCTCTTACTTGATAACTGTTCCTTTGGCGCCCCCTGCTGTAGTGAGCATCACCCTTGTTGTGAGGCTGACGCGTAGGTCATCCTGATCCAGGCCCAACAAATCAGCACAGTACTGAAGAGAGTCGTTGGACTGATTCTTCAGGACACAGCCACCTAAGACAAATAGCAACACACATAAGCATTAAAAAGGACTTTTTATAGCAAATTGTCGTTCTGTATGTGCAAGACTCTTCTTCTCTACGTCGTTATAATCTGCTAACTGGAATAGTAAGACTCATTTTTCTGAGTTTTCTTTTGGCAACCAAACTCAACCAAGTCATACTATAAGAAAGGTGTAAGTAAAATCTAATTTTAAAAAATTGTGATGCTGTTCAAAGTGTAAGTAAAAACAAAATGCATCTTACAAGCAAATCTCACAAGACCTTATTTTACTGACAACGGAACATAACAAATGTTTGAATTGAGAAAATCTAGTATTTTAAGAAAAATATTTGCTCATTTTGATATCGATGCCAGCAAAACATCTCAAAAAAGTTGGGACAAGATAACAAAAGGGTTTAAAAAGACAGCTTTCTAAAAGGGAAAAAAAGTTAGAGGTTCATCAATACATGAAAAAACTGCCTACAAATTATGGCACATTTTTGGAATACTTTTCCCACACATAAAATTTCAAAGACTTTAAATATCTCATTATCTGTATCATGAAAAGATTCAGAGAATCTGGAGAAAGCTCTGTGTGTAAGAGACAAGGCTGAAAGTCAACATTGGAAGCCTATGATCTTTGAGCCTTCTTGCAGCACTGTATTAAAAAAAACAGGATTCTGTTGTGGAAATCACAGGCTCAGGAACACCATAATTAACTGTCTGTAAATACAGTTCACTGAAACTGCAGGTTAAAGCTCTATCATGCAAAGAAGAAGCCATATTTGAACACGATCCAGAGACGCTGCCATTTTCGCTGCGTCAAAACTCATGTACAATGAACTGAAGCAAAGTGGAAAACTGTTCTGTGCTCAGACGAATTGAAATGTGAAATTCTTTTTGGAAAATACAGACTCCGCATCTTCAAGAGGACGAGGATTATCCAGCTTGTTATCAAGTTTTAAAGCCTGCATCTTTGATGGAATTAGCAGTCTGCAAACCTGGAAAGATACCATCAATGCATATTTCAGCAAGACAATGCAAAACCACATAACAATTCTATTACATCAGCAAGGCTTCATAGTAGAAGAGTCTGGATGCTGAACTGACCCACCTGTAGTCCAGACCTTTCACCAACTAAAAACATTTGATGCATCATTAAATGGAAGAAATGACAGTGAAAACTCAGGACTGTTAAACAGCTAGTACCCAATATCAGACAACCAACATCACTCCTATCTCAACAACATTGTTCCTCCGTTTTCAGACATTTACAGACTGTTGTTAAAAGAAGAGGGGATGCTACACAGTGGTAAACATGGAGCTATACCAACTTTTCTGATATTTGTTGCTTCTATAATAATAATAATGGATTGGATTTATATAGCGCTTTTCAAGGCACCCAAAGCACTTTACAATGCCACTATTCATTCACTCTCACATTCACACACTGGCGGAGGCAAGCTACGGTTGTAGCCACAGCTGCCCTGGGGCAGACTGACAGAAGCGAGGCTGCCATATCGCGCCATCGGCCCCTCTGGCCAACACCAGTAGGCGGTAGGGTAAAGTGTCTTGCCCAAGGACACAACAACCAGGACAGAGAGCCCGGGGATCGAACCGGCGACCTTCCGGTTACAGATACGCTTCCCAACCCCCTGAGCCACGGTCGCCCGCCGTCTATCAAATTCATGTTTTCATGATACAGTAAATAGCAATAAATTAGCAAATCACTGCATTCTGTTCTCATTTATATTTTACAGTGTCCTAACTTTTTGGGGAATTTGATTTATAGCAGCACCGAGCATGAATACGTGTTCTAACAAGGTGTTTGTGTGAGCGAGAACTGTACTGAAGTGAGAGAGAAACTGGGCACCCAGAGGAGTTTGAAAGTACACTCACAGAGATTTTGATTATAGACACAGAATGAGAAAGAACGAGGAAGAAAAATAAATGGAACAAGAGCTCATGTTTACTCGGGTAACAGATGCTCTTTTTCATCACAACTCCAGATTTATCTGTGGTGACACTTTTCTTAAAACTCCATATTGGATTCCATGTGCTAAGATTCTATAAAAAAGTAAATAGATATTGATTTGTTTTGCTCATTACTATGGGCAGCTTATTGAGTTTAATGGCATATTTTGAAATGTAAAAAAATCCTGTGAAGTAGAGAAAACAGAAAAGCAAGGTAAAAATGGACGATGCTGGTCTCAGAAATGACTAACTGCTTCTGAGAAGATAAGCATTAAAAAAAAAAAAAAAAAAAGCTACAGCAAAAAAAAATCCCTACCCCACACAGAAAGTCAAAGTTCTTGAAAATGACTTCATATTATTCTAAATGTTTTGCAAGGTATTGCACAGATAATGTTTATCTAACCCGAAGAGCTGCCTGTTTCCTCAAAATCAATGTTGCCCAGATGCAGGACACCGGCGACAACCCTGAACAGGTCCAGCTTCTCTGTGTCGTTCAGACCAATCTTTTTCATGGCCTCACACATCCTGTTAAAGTCACCGTGGTCATCCAGAAGAGGGTCCTTTATTGCGCCCGTCTTTACGTGCTGCAAAAGACACGAAAGTTAGAAACCACAAAGTGACAGGAAGTGTTTAAAAAGTCAGCTCAAATCAAGATTTACTCAAGCATCATGATATAATCATTTGTAAATGGTATCTATGTTCTAGAAAATTTCATTAACTTGATGTTGTATAATGAGTAAATCTGATTTAGAACTGAACTGGACCCAACAGCTCCCACTAAATAGAAAAGCCACACGTATGAGGTAAAACTGAACAAACGAAAACATTTTACAACAGCAGGTTAAAAGAACCTTCACCAGCAGCACACAGCAAGCAGGAAATCCTTAAAACTAGGGCTGCTCAGCTGTCGTAACAGCTGAATAAAGCAGAAAGGCCAGGAATACAGTGAAATAATCTAATCAGTGAAATAGAACCTATTAGAAATCATCAGGAAACTAAATTGGAGATTAATTATATAGTAATAGTTACTATAACAAGGCGTGTAGAGTTATGCCTAAATATTGAGTCCTGATTATACTTTAATATAAGAAGCACAGGTTGAGTGATGGGAACTGAATCCTTTAATTTTTCATGTTTTATTAAGGTTAATTTTCAAAAAAAATGAGAACATTCAAAATTAAATCTTAATTGTACTTCTTTGGGAAAAACAAATACTCTAATTATGCTCCACTGCACTGTATAACTGGCAGAAGTTGATTCTTTTTATATTTCTATTTAAACACCATCTGCACCAAAGCAAATCCAAACCAGGCATGCACACGCAAAGAAGAGGAAGCAAGCGCTCATGTTTCCTGTTTGAACTACAAACAGCAGCATGTAAAACCAGAGAGTGTCAGTCTTCAGTTTAGGAAACTCATAGGAAAAAGAGCAGGAAGCACAGAAAGTAACACACAGAAAGAAACATCACCTTATTGTCCTATATATAACAAAAATGTGGTGGGAACAAACAAATACACAATTATTTAATTAGCAGCACACATTTACTAGTGATGCACACTTTTCCTTACATCCACAGAGCTCACTTGCCTTTCATCATTAAATAAGTAAAAATTTAGTGAGAAAAAAACATCTGCAAGCATATAAACAAACACACCTATGACATTTAGTGCTAGTTTGACTTATGAATCATTCAAGCATTAAAATCATTCAACGTTAGTTCAAACCCAAGGGATGAACTAATGTTGCGACTACATATAAGGTGCAAAGAACCTATTTTAAATCATAAATTTAAATAATTTGTTACTAGTAGGCTGTTGCAAGAACACAGTTTGCTAACATCAAGTAACTATCATTTAAAACCAAAGCATACATGTTCTCATTAAGCTTTTCTTCACGACTCTTTCATTTTGAATGAAATTTTCGTAGAAGATATTTATAAAAAAAAACAAGAAGTAAAATGAACATAATAATTAGTCCCTAAGGGACCAACTTCTAATCGTTCCATATTAATTAGACGTCTTCTGAACAATGCATTATTTTTTTGTGTTATTTATAATTTGCTAAATTCACATATCTTGGCATAAAATATTGGTATCAACCAGTTCCTGCATATCAACTCAGTTTGGCAATATACTTTCTTAGCTACAATCTGGGATTTGTTTTGAACTTTCCTCACTGTTGGGAACGTAAAAATATCTATTTTTCATTCTGCATAAGAAAGAACTCTAAAGTGTTCTTTGTTTCTTCTTACAAAATGTAATTTAAGTGTTAAAACAGAATTCAGATTAATACCCAACGTTTAATTATTATTTCATATTTTGGGCCAGAAGGATTAAGTCAGGACACGACATTACCTCAGGACTCTTACGATTCTGCATGATTTGTTTGTCGGAGTCCTTACTGGCAAAATATCTGGTGCATCCTCGGTTCAGGTACTGCAACAGAGAAAAAAAAAACACTTAGAAACATTTTAATATGTTTAGTATTTTAATAAATTCAATTTATTCATGGTGGCAAATCTACTGAGGATGTTTATATTGATTTTCATCACTGAAAAAATCTACTCTGCTGTCTCCAAATATTGCTCCACAGCTGACTAGTAGTGGATTGCATGAAGTAATTGCCTCTGTTGATGTGGGTGTCGCCTCAGGGACTTGATACGATGATAAACATCTGAGGGAACAGCTTGAAATGCTTGCTGTTCTGTTAACCATTGTTTTGTAGAGTATTTAGAGGAAAGTAAAAGCCATGGTAAACACTTTAATACTCTCTCTCTCCCCTACTGAGCTGATAATTGCATCCTAAAGAGCCAAAATTCAATTGTGAACTATTATGTTACTGAAGGGCTTTTGATCACACTTGGGAGGATGTCTTGGATTTAAGACAATTACATCGCTAAAAATAACCTCATGTGACATCTAGTGGGCCTCCACAGAAATGCTAACCAATAGAAAAATACCAAAAAGATGTTTGTAGTGTCAATATAGCTAATTAATAATAATAAAAAAAAACTTCTTTCAGTTGGCAGTTGGCAAATTAATAAAAACCTCTGCACCCACTGACCCTGAAACTGTCTGGAGAGTCAAGGTGTAATTTCTTCTTTAGGTCTTCAGATGCTCCCGCACAAAGTCTGTAGAAGATGTGGTAGTTCCTCTCTTCATTACTTTGCATGCAAATCCTTGACTTCTCCAACAAGTAATGTGAGACGAATCCACCCACAACTGCATTCTGGTAGCACAAGGGAAAAAAATCAAGTCTTCGGTGCAAATTTTAAAACTGATGAAACACAAACAAACAGAACAAACTAGAGCTTAATCCGTTTACATTGCTTACCTTGCTGTTGAAGTGGATTTCTACAAACTTCCCAAAGCGACTGCTGTTATTGTTTCGGACTGTTTTTGCATTTCCAAAGGCCTCAAGAAGGGGATTTGCTGACATTTGCAAAAAAAAATACACTCAAGATCACCTTCTCTATTAAAACTTTAATACATTACGAATAAGTGTTGAATTCTTTTAATATAGTACCTTCAACAATTCTCTCATCAATGTCTTGACCGCTTCCATATGATGTGGTCAGATATCTGAAAAGTTTAAAATCCATTAAAAATAAAAGTCAGATTAAGATTTAAAGCAGCAGCTCTCCCTTTAAAACTGCTGGTAAAACGTTCTAGAATCCATCAACATTAAATGGGAACTTGATAGTTAATTAAACTTTAGATAGTTCTATGTTAAATAGTGAAATTATAATTTATTAATACAATAGGCTTTTTAACATTATCTGCATGGTTTTTTATTTCGAAGATATTACCAATGGCTCTCTTTGAATTCAATACAGGAGCAATTGGGAGTGTGAACAGGTTTGAACTAAAGTCATTCTTCATATTCGCATGAATTAGAAAGGAAAAGATCAAATGTGAAGGAAAAACTGGGGCTAGAATGTAAAATAATTCATACGGACTCTTACCTGAGAACAAATTTGGTGTTTTCAGTCTTTCCTGCACCAGATTCACCTGAAACTATGATGGACTGGCTCATCTTCAAAACCTTCATGTCCCTGTAGGCTTTGTCCGCTAAAATAAAACATAACACCAAACACACAAAAATAAAATAAGTAGTAATGTAATGGCAAAATCAGGGCATGATGACGGACAATCTTTTAAAGTGCAGCTTTTAAGCTTAAAAGAATCATGTAACAAAAGTGTTACTTCCAAAAGACGGCAAGTTTGAATACACTTCATGATTATAATACATTATACATGTGCATTTCAGTTACTTATATATTGAACCCCCCTTTTTAACACTGAGCATGTGTGAGCTCTCACCTATAGCATAGACATGAGGTGGCAGGGTGCCCAGTGACTTCCCTTGGTATGACTTGATGGCATCTGGGCTGTAGAGTTTTGGAATGTCAAAGTATGGATTAACAGCTATCAAGATATTTGCCACATACGTCTGTGGAAGAAATAAATAAAAGCATGATTAGGGTCTCTGCATTTGAGTGAATTGCTAGATATTACAAATAAATATGTTTTAATAATCAATTAAAGGAAGAAGAAGTGAAAAACACCCCACTGAAGGCTGCTGAGATAATCCATTCTAATTTTCTCATCTACCAGCTGTCCCTTATTATCTAAGTGAGTGACTGAAGTCAGAACTGGGATTGCCAGTCTGACCATGACTACTAGCTTCCCTTCACTCTTTACAAGCTGGTACTTTTCCCCACTGGGAAACAAGAAAATTGATCCTTTGTTTTTTTACACTCAACCCTGTTACTCTATCGCCTCATGATGAAGCATATGCCGCATAAAGGACAGACGTATTATTACTTGTGCTAAGGCAGCTTAGTGTGGATGGTAATAACAACATACATAGATGTGGTCTTTACTGTACCGCACTCTAACATTGTTGAGGAGAGTGGCTTCATTCAAGTACATTAAGGAACCTGCAAACAGACGGGTTACACATAATTAACATTTTATTGTTAACAATATGTTGAACAAATATTGTTTGTGTGAAGACTCACAGTTGTCATCTACATGCTTGTTGACATCATCCTCAGCAGGGAAGACTTGGTTCATCGGAGCGAGAAAAGTCTAAAACGTGAACAGTTTCACTTTTACATTTACATAATATCATTTCCAGGATAGACAGGTGTGCCACATGTGGCGCTGTCTTTGCTTTTTCCGACCAACATTATACACTAGATTAATTGTTGCTTACTCCTTGCAGTTTACAGAGCTTATGACACAAAACAAATGTTTATTAGAGTTCTCAAGCATCATAAACAGTTAAGCAAGAGTGAATAAACATGAAAGTTTACCATGCTTAAAGATCACAGTAACGATGTTCAGTGTGACATGTTCCCAGGCTAAATTAGTTACTGATATTCTCACTCTATTGTTTATGAGTCTGAGTTCATGGAAATAAACTCAATGGAACAAGTCGGCTGTGAGAGAAACAAGGAGAGACATGGCAGGATAATGAATAATTTGGTGGGAGAGAACAGGATCTGAACACCTGACTGAGTAAGTGGGTGGGTTACAGCTGGTAGGGATGGTGGTAAGGTTATTTGCTGATCTTGCAGTAACCAGACAACTTGGCACCATCATTCAGTGATGCAAGAACGACACTGACATCAACAGTGAGTTGCTATATACAGTATATATTAAAAGTATCTGTTTCTTTTATATATATTTAATGTTTGCTACACACTGACTATAAACAACTGCTTATCTGTGTGAGACTGATCCATCTTGTGCTTTGACGCATGGTTTCTTGCCAAAAACTGACTGGAAGCGTAACGAGAATATGCTTTGTGTGCCCGCTAACAGGTCTTGGCACAAACTGGTCGTCCACAATAACAATCATGCGAAAAATGTCCAACCAGTAAACTGACAGAGGAAAGCAGGCAGCCAGACCGAGAGTCTTGCAGAAAGCTGAGGCACTAATGAGTTCAACAGAGCACTGAAAAAAAACACACTCAACTGCCCTTTCATTTGTTCAGTGAATGAGAGTTTAAGCTTTGTAAGAAGGCATAAACTGATTATTATCATACAAAGTTTTGACCATCTAGTCAACAATATTTTTTAGCTAATGTTATTGCCTCCAATGGCAATATAATCAGTGCAGGACATGGACATAATCTGATGCAACTGCAATATCCAGAGCCTCAGGACACTTCTAATGCAATCGGGGCCTTGTAATCGGAAGGTTGCCGGTTCGAGCCCCGGCTTGGACAGTCTCGGTCGTTGCGTCCTTGGGCAAGACACTTCACCCGTTGCCTACTGGTGGTGGTCAGAGGGCCCGGTGGCGCCAGTGTCCGGCAGCCTCGCCTCTGTCAGTGCGCCCCAGGGTGGCTGTGGCTACAATGTAGCTTGCCATCACCAGCGTGTGAATGGGTGGATGCCATTTACCATTTTAAACATTTTTTGTATCTTTAGCATGTGAAATTAACATGTTTTATCTCAAGAAAATAAAAATACAAATAAATTCTCAATGTAGATTCTTATATGCCGTAGATGCACACCAATGCATATAATGTTTTCCCTGTACAACCACCATGCATAATAGCTGATATTACATGAACTCTAACATTGATGATCACTACATTTCATAGTAAAGTTATAAAGGAATGATGGTTGAATTTAGCTAATTTTGGGTCTTGGGGTTATGTATGATGACAGTCAGACTGTCACGGCATGAGCATAGGACACAGAACAGAGCTAACATTATAGTTCATAATAACGCTTTTATTTTTGCAAATATGCAAATTATCTTGAGGGCGCTTGTTGACTAACTTGTTACCTTGCCACGATATCTGCGGTTTGGCAGACATTTGTCACTACAAACTATGTTTTATAGCATGACTTCGCTATCCAGTACCTGAAAACAAAGGCAAAAGCAGCTGCTACTGCACAGGTCTGTTGTAAGCAGTAGAGGCCTGCTTGCTGGGGATACATGATGGCTCAGGTGTAACAGGTGGCCTTTACCTCCTAATGAGCAGCTCTCCCTCCTGGCAACACTATCAGCACACCTGC
The DNA here is from genome assembly GCF_900408965.1 of Simochromis diagramma. Taxonomy (NCBI): domain Eukaryota; kingdom Metazoa; phylum Chordata; class Actinopteri; order Cichliformes; family Cichlidae; genus Simochromis; species Simochromis diagramma. Next base: position 11,674,174 of record NW_024387030.1, read on the forward strand.
TGCTGCCCTTTATTTATTCATGTCTCTGTACATGTGGTCTCTCATGTTTCTCACATTGTACACATTGTTGTGCTAACGCCTTTCTACCTGAAATCACGCTTAATAAAATTATTGAACGTTTTATTCAACACACTACTTTCAAATTCCTAATAAAAATAGTCATTTGGAATTATTTTTTATATTAAAAGTAATGTTGTGTGCGCGTGTGTGTGTGTACACGTGTGTTTTACTTTACTTGTGTGATAACCCACCTTGCCCTTTTGGTTCAGCGGTTCTATGGTGAGTGTGTCGGCTCCTATGTCAGTGATCGTGCCCAGCTGGAACCCGTCAGTGGGGTGGGGCGCCCACACTGGCTTCCCATCCTCCATGATTTACCTCCAGTCAGCACAGGCACACAACTCTGCAAAAGGGAGAGACAAAAAGAGGAACACAGACGTAAATTAAAATAAATATGTAAAGCACTGTTTTGCATTTTACTTTAAGCAAACAGAGTCTGCTTCTAGGTTTATGGCCACTTACTATGTATTACACCTAGTCTCCACAACTGCAAAACGGAAGTTGATATCACTATCGTAAATTTGACGTCAGAACTTTAATCGCCTGTGAGGGCAGCTTCTCAGAAACACCACCACATTTTTGTTTACCATCTATTCTGTATTTGCAAAGTCTTCATTACACCCTGCAGCTTGTAAAAAGCCTTGGGAACTATAACATTTTGCTATTACTTCACACTTGAAGACAATATTAAAGTAGCCAGCAACTAGGCCTACCAACTATGGTGAAATCTCACCTAAATAGAAATAAATAAATACAAGAATTCATGATCAAACTGATCTGCTATATCTGATCTCTACCTATTTGCATTGCATGACTGGGATCTGACCATTTGATGGTGCTTGCTACAGTCTTTATTACTCGGTTATTCCACCAACTGGTCCTTTGAGAGAGGATTTCTAAGGAGTTGTCTGCTGCAATCTTAGTGAAGACAACACTCCCCCGAATGACCCCACAAATCTGACAAGAGAAACAATCCACTTTGCAAGTGTGCTGCTAGGGTTCAGTGGTACACCAAGTTAAGAAGCTAAATATGGTACGCTACAACCACTGGTTAATGGTTTGTGAGGTATAAAGTACAGTACTTAATTTTTCTATTTATTGGTTATTTTAAACACTGTTAGTTTTACCAAATGCACAGCTTTATGAGTGAGGCTGAGTAAGGTAATTTTGTAATTCTTTAAAGATTCATATGATCACTGAGTGGATAACATGTGTCTGAATCTGTCAAGTAAAGTTTCTGTTTAGTTGTAGGATTAACTCACCTGAGTTAATCCTACAACTGAAGAGCTCCTCAAAGCAAAAGTGCTGATGTTATGCTTGAGTATCCAATAAGCTTCAGGGATTGAGGTCAAATGTCAAAGAGGACATCTTACGGAAACTGCTGATAAAGCTTCAACGACAACTAAAAGTTCAGCAGGTGAATGCACTCAGCATTAGGACTGATCCAACTTAGGTATCTCTTTTTCCTTTTCTGTTTAGACTTACAATAAGAAAAATGAGCACACTTCATATATTATTAAATCCTTTTCATGAGATAATGTTAACATTTCAGACACTTTCATTGCTTCTATGTCCCAGATAACAACTACTGAAACAAGTGATTTCTTTATGTCGGTTTAGTTACCACTTCTTAAATGACAATAGCAATGAAGGACCAAAGATCACAGTTTTACTCCTTTATTACCAAACGCATTTCCCTTCAGGTCAGTACGTCTATGTCTGGGAAGTGCATGAGGTTGATTTCTAAACACAACTACACTGGTTGAGGAAACACACACATGGCTAAACTGCTAAGGCCATTAAAATACACATACATCCACTGTTTGGCTATGTATAATAAAGTGCATATTCTACATTTTTAAACAATCTGCTGCCACAGATAATGAAAGGCATTGAAGAAAAAGACATGCTGTTATCTCAGTTTATTGTTATGTGGCCTATCTATTTATATTTATAGAGGAATACTAAACTTTCAACAGTAGATGTCTTTGTCCAAAGCAGGCGCTCAGACCAGCAAAGGAAAGAGTTCATATATCAAAGGATAAATGTTCCATCAAACTCCTAAATGTAACCATCGGAATTCATAACAGCAAAGACTCTGCACCATTAAAGTCAGGTAGCAGGTCAGGTACTAGGATGGGTAGATAGATCTATCTTAGTGTCCTCGTTGTATCTTAAATATCTATCTCAATAGATAAATTGATAGATAGATAGAAAATCACATTCTAACATAAGCAGAAGAAAAACGCACAATGACATTCCCGGTCTATTATCTCTAACCTTCAAGTGTGAGATCAAGGCTAGAGGGAATCCTAAAGATTGTTTTTGTTAGATAACTGATAACCACATAACTATCCCACAGTTCCCTTCAAGTTAATTTACAGTTTGTTCACAAATGAAATTCAGTCACTTGAATGGTTCATGAACACGGAAAGCTTAAATGGCTACACGCATTTTGCTATAGCGGAAAGACTTTGCATACTGGAAAACCACAATAAAATTAACCGTACTTTGCCAGAACATTCTATAAGCCAAGTTCCATTCATTATAAAGGGCGTTATATTGGGCTCTTTTAGAAGAGCCCTCCAAACTGTCTGCATCCTTGGCTGCGTACAACAAAACTGAGACCAGCCCCTCATGAGTAACTTTGACTCTGCAGCCTCAAATCCTCTTAGTATCTGACCCTAATCCAGACAGAGAGGTGAGACGCCTGAAGTGAGATGTAAACCTCACAAATAAAAGTCAGTGAGCAGGTTTGAGACAATGCAAATCAGAAGGGTGTCACATATCCAGTGAAACAGAGAGCCAGAAAGTACGGAGAGGAGGAAATATGAAAACACACACACAAATATATATACACTCCCACACAAATGAACACTGCTTGAGAGTCAAAGCAGTACGCGGTGAAACACCCCTCGTGTTTCCTGCCTCCTGTTTCCGGTTCTCTCTCAGGGAAGGGAGGCATGGAAAAAGCATTGGACGATGGCTACAGAGCAACAGGATGAAAGATGCACACACAACACAGGGTACACTTTCAGAAGTGCATGCCAAGAAAGCATTTAGTTTAAGTGGTGTGCCTACATTTGAATGAAAAGTGACATGTCAGAGAAAGAAATTGTAAAATAAAATAAATAAATACATAAGAATAAAGAATCCTGGTTTACGTTTGTTAATCCCGTGAGGAAACTTTAAACGCATCACGGCTAAATTCTGTAGAGGAGAAATATCTAGGACAGAATTTCCTGATAGCAATCAAGCAGAAACGAGGTGTGGGCTAAACTGTCAGCTGTTGTGATTACTCGAGACAACCTTAAAATGAGGTTTTCATAATTACGATTAACCCCAAATAACTTTTTCAAAGAAACTTATGGAACTAAGCACCTTATAATAAGACACGACTACTGCACCAAGACACCAAACAGTACACCAGTGGAAGTAAGTCAAAAGTACAGGTTTAAACAGAAGCCCACAGAAAACTCAGTTCCCAAATTGCTCTTAAATCAGACAAAGTACTTCAAAATACTTGTAACGTTAGCTATTTGGAATAAAATTTTTAAAAAGCGTAACAGGTAGACAAAAAAACAACCACACACTTACAAGTGAAATCCTTCAAGCAGTTGAATTTACGTTCACGGTGACAGTAAGACGTTTTATGCTCCTCATTCGGTTGTATGTGTGCAGCACTGGTCCAGCTTTCCAGCTTTGTCGGTGTTTCTTCCTGCAGCAGGACGGATGAGGTAGCAGCGGGCTGTCTGGGTGACAGGCTACGCTCGAGCTCCGGTGAACACCGGTGACGTCACCCTCACCGCGAAAGGTGCGTTAAAGTGTCCCTCGTAAGATCCTGTGACGTTTTTATTTTTGGCTTATGGTTTATACTGATAACTAAACATTAAAAAGCCACTCATATTGTAAAAATCTAAACAAAAACAGCTCAGGTCGGCGATCGTGAGTGTGAATAATTTCAGTTATATCACTTAATACTTTTTATATTCGAATTGTTTTCCATCAATGTATTAATGCATGTGAATCTCATTAAAAAAATAGTTCCGTATAAACAATCACAAGTTTCAACATGTTACATCACCACATGGGTTTGGAGAATTTTAAATATGCAATGTTTGAGTGCCTGAATGTAGGTATTTTATTTCACTAATTGATGGGCTATTTGTTTGGTCTGTCATCCTTGTAAAAATAACAGAGGATTAGCAGAGAGCACGTGGCTGCGAAGAAAAGACTGCAAATGTTGCCTCGAGCTTCATGAATATTTGAGTGGCAGGTAATCTGAAACTTTTGGGGGGATTTTTGAAGGAGACATCCAATCCACAACTGAAACACAGGCTGCCACTCGGTTTGTAAATCTAATTAGGACATCTGATACGCCAGTACTGGATCATATCTGATTACGGACAGTAGTTGACAGCAAGCACTAAAATGTAGCTTTTATTTTTAAAGCCCCCAGATCAACACCAATCTACAAAACTCTTACCTTTTTTTGTATCCAACCACTTTGGAGCCAGTTAAGACAGTTAATGAATTTGATCTTGTGTGATTTAACGCAATGTTATATTGACTGATGAATAGCAGACTAAAAAAGTAAATGGTCTGGTTAGCTTTTATATTAAAGATCCAGAACACGGTGCTTTACTGCTTTGCCTGATGGACAATGTCTCCCCCATGTGCTCATATGGCATATAAGCAACCATATCCCATGTAATTACAGTTCACATGGAAGGGATGCACTAGAAGGTTCATGATGGTGAGAATCCCAGTGCACACTGGAGGAAATGAGAGCAATAGAGACACCAAGGAGCACAGAGTTAAGCAAAACACAAACAAACAATAATTTCAAACCCACATGCTTGTAGGAAATGTGTAGTGAATGGAACTTGGTATACTTATAGAAAGAATGCATGGCATAAAGTGAAATCCTCCACTGAAGCTAAAGGAAGGTTTTTTGTAGAAGGTGAGGACTCAACGTTTTCTGTGTTAAAAAAATAGTGTTTTTATTTTGATACTTTCTCGTTGTTATTTTATGAAATTATTTGTTAAGTTATTTAAACAATTTAATTTAGGGAGGTCAAACTCATTTTGCATCATGGGCCACATACATTAAACAGTTAACGGCTGTCTCAATTTTGCTACAGGATAAAGAGATATTGCTGTAGTAAATGAAAGAAATCTGTCCACACAAATAAAGACATGTATAATGTTACAGAAAAAATTATGGTAGTAATTACAATAATAGAAGAGTAATTCACAGAAATTCACAAAATAGTTTCTCTGTGACTCACTGCAAAACATAGAAATTTACAGCAGCTAGTGAAAAATCAGGCACTCTTCTGTGTTTTAACTGTTATTGTTTTTAATCAATTATTTAATTACTCTGGTATAGTATGGTTAGCGATGGGAGAGCTCTTTATCAGTAGGAAAAACTGTAAAAGCAATGACAAAACAGTAAAAACGTAGAAATCGATGCCCTCTCTCACATTTTCCAAAGCTCTCTAGCAGGCCAGATTGGAGTCTTTCCTGGGCCAAATGTGCCCCCCCGAGCCTTATGTTTTACACCTTTGATTTAAATCCTTAATGTTAAATAAATAACATCATATGATAGACATAACATAAAAAAACAACTCTCCTTGTAACCATTTCATATGGACCACAGCATATGTAATGATAATCACCACTACCGGTTTGTCATACAAACCAAAATACTACAGCGACTTGCTAAAATAATAGATGCTACCTTGTTACTAAATCAATGTGCATGCTAGCTCTGTAAAATGCATTACATATTTAACTCTCCCAATTATCTGATAGCATTAAAAAGTTGAGTCAGTATATTTATCAGGCCTCTTTGCTGTCAATCTCTTGATCGCTTTCCCAGCTAATTATCTGTGGGGAGCCCAAATGCTTTGGAGTTTATCTGTGAACTGTTTACAAAAGTCCTATCACACACATTCTGTGGTGCCTGTGTAGAGGAACATGAAATGCTCTTGTAGGACCACCAGCACTCAAAGCTCCTGCAAATCTTTGGACATCGACATTACTTTTTTACTTCTGTCTGGAAAATACTTCTAAAGGTAGGCGTTTCCGATTTTGAAATACTGTATAGTTTTCAAGTAAAAACGCTTTCTTAGAGTTACTAAAAAGCTGTGTGTGTGTACTTGGTTTATGCAAATGTAGTTCTAAATGTGGCTTTGCAGTCTCTTTTTTATTTATTTTCAGTGGAAGGAAATTCTCACTTTTAATTCCACTATTTTAATTCTGAAATATACAGATACATATAAACCAAGCCTTGCTTTTTATGAATGATTTTTTTATATTAGCATTTCCTTAAATTGTTTTGTTTCTCCAGCATAGCCCCCTAATCATCCCATGTAGAAGAATGACCGGTGAGAAACTGTTACTGCCAATGATACTAATGTCTGTAGTGATGAGTTTATTACCAATGCAGACATCATATGGACAACACTTGCCAGAGGAGTCTTGCACTGTTCAGATCCTTGTCCCTGGACTCAAAGGCATGTAGCTCTTTGTTCTTTCTTACAAAATGCATACCAGACACCTTAAAAACCAAGAATAGACTCTATCTGATATAATAATTGTTTTTCTTCTGCTCTAAAAGGAGAACCCGGAGAAAAAGGACAAAAGGGAGCACCTGGGAGACCAGGAAGAGTTGGTCCGCCAGGGGAGACTGGTATATTTTATGCACTTGCACCAAAAAAATAAATTATAGAATGTGTTTGTTTGTTTTGTGAGTAAAAGTGCATTCCCCTACAATGCAAATCTTTAAAGAGAGAATATTTTCCACATGCCCACATCTATAGATCTCCTCATTTTCTCATTACTACCACTAATACAAGAAAAACTGGGGTAAAGATCACATTTCTCGGGCTGATAATGTGCCGTTACATCACTACCAGGCCATCCAGAAATGGTCAAGTGTTTATATTAGGGTAAGAGGTCAAATGAGAAATGGTTTGTGGAATCCAGAGCTGTGGACAAGTGTTTATGGAAGACCTTAATGAGGAGTGAAGAGTGTTCTCTGAAGCATATTCATCATTTTAATTAATTAACCTTTAGTGAAAGTAAAGATTTATTGTTTAATATATATAATTTTGCTTTCATTTGTGCTGTTTTAAGTTTGTCTTGACTATAAGATATACAGTATGTCTCTATCTTCATATGAACAATTTACTCATGTTGCATTCTTTTTAGGTCCACCTGGGGTCAAAGGACACAAAGGCATTATGGGACGTTATGGAAAAGTTGGTCCAAGTGGAATGAAAGGTGCTATAAGAAGCAGAGATGTACTGTCTGCACACTTTTTCAGGAATGCATCAATTATTTGTTTAGTGTGTTTTTATGATTGATAAATATTTACATCTCTGACGCAGGATCCAAGGGAGATCCAGGTGACCCTGGTCCAAGGGGCCCAGACGGAGAGCCAGGTGGGTTCTAAAACCATCTTATTTTGTTTGTCAAACAGATGGCAGCAGGATTAGACAGACACATCTGTAAATGAATAAAGTCAACTTTGTGATAGTCCCACACATTTTTGCCTTATCAGGGGTTCCCTGTGAGTGTGCGCCAATTAGAAGGATGATTGGAGAAATGGACATTCTTGTGGCTCAGCTTTCCTCAGAACTAAAATTCATTAAAAATGGTAAAAGATTTGCAGTCTTTAAAAATGCTTTTGTATTTTTAAAAAAAATATTTATCAGTTTTGGTATTTTGCTGATTTCCTGTCCTATAGAATTGAAAATGCGGGCATGTCAATGTGAAATTTATAGAAATACAAGTGCTCATTTTTCAGCACTGCCCTCCCCTGCAGCTGTTGCTGGCATTAAGGAAACAGACAGTAAAGTCTATCTGTTGGTGAAGGAAGCGAAGCGCTACACCGAGGCTGAGGGCTACTGCCAGACGAGGGGAGGGCACCTGGTCATGCCGAAGGATGAGGGAGCAAACGCAGCCATCGCAGGGTACATAACCGACGCTGGCCTGAGCAGAGTTTACATTGGCATTCATGACCTCGAGCGCGAAGGTGTTTTCACCTACGTAGATCACTCTCCCATGACCACTTTCAGCAAATGGAGAAAAGGAGAACCCAACAATGCCTATGATGATGAGGACTGTGCTGAGATGGTGACCTCTGGGGAGTGGACTGACGTGGCGTGCCACCCGACAATGTATTTTGTTTGTGAATTTGACAAGGACAACATCTGAGGCCAGTATATGTTAAACAGACTGCAGACTGGACAAATGTAATGGAGCAAAAACAGTAATCTTATTATTTTGCTGTATCCTCTATCTGTAAATATGAATACGAAATGATACGCAAGTTGTGCAAAGTAGTATACTTTCAACTTCCTTTTTGCTTATGAGCTAATAAGCTATTTATTTTCTGAACATACAAAATATCCAAATGTTTGTAATATTTTTTTTTACGTCCTTGATACATACTGAAATAAATTAGTGTTTCCAAAAGCATGCCAGGAACTGAGTTTTTATTTAATTCAGAATATCCACTGAGCAACATTTGTAGCAGTACCATAGACATACAGTGTAAATAAGCAAATATAGAGAGCTGTGGATTGTGTAGAAAAAAAATACAATTAAAAGACATTCCAGTTGAGTGAATTTAATCAGAGGAACAGAATACAGCATGCATTCCACATTCATGTGCTCTGCAATAAACATTTATACATAGTTTAAAAATAATTTTTTTGCACATTAGTTTTTGCTCTTGAACTAGTTGCGCTTATTTACTGCAGCAGTTAAAGCAAACTTATGGAAGAAATATACGATAAATGATGCAACACAAAGCTGCAGGAGTTAACACTACTACCTCACAGAAACAAGGTTCTCGGTTTGAATCCACTGGCTGGCTTCTGTGTGCAGAAGTTGGGCTCTTGGTGTCCAGGCTTCCTCCCACAGTCCAACGACGTGCATGCTAGTTTAACTGCTGGTTCTGAATTGGTCAGATGTGAGTGTGAACAGCTATTTGTCTCTGTGAGTTAGCCCTGCAATAGACTGGCGACCATGAACATGTATACATGCATGTCGCAAAATACTTATATGGCTTACATTATGTTTTAATCATTAAAGTGACTCATTTTATATTATTGTAAAATAACAAAATAATTACTTTTCTGTTGTAATTTCCACATGGACCATCGCCACCCAGTGGGCGAAAGCTCAGCTTACAGCAAAAATCCCTTACAGAGCGACTGAAGTCAGTGGCTGCTCCACATTTTATCTGTTATGTTAAGGAAAGCACAGGTGTTACAAAAAAAACAATAACTGTCATGCTAAAAGTGCAGAAGCCAGGAAATTCATTAATTTTAATGTTTACAGTTGTTCTTCTATTAGGTTGATTTTAGGCTGTTCTGTAGCACTGCATAAATACCAAGCAGTAATTGGTATATGTGCTAAATATGTTAAACATGAATCATATCAAAGTCAAATCATTGCGACAATGTCCTTCTGAAGTATGCAAACATCCTAACGAGTGAACACGGTAAAGTTCTCATGTATTATCCAGCGAGCAATGCAATTACACCGGAGTCACCTTACATCTTTATAACATTCACTCTGCACCTTAGTGTGCTGTAATAAATGGGAGTTTTAAAATGGATGGCACTGACCTTTAAGAGCGCCAAAGGAAACTCACCCACTGCTTCCCCTTGATTCCTGACATGACATATCACACTTTGGCTAAGCACAATTTGAATCACAGTTACCCTACGACATGTATCCTGGCTAAGAACTGATAAGAACTAATTGCTGGAGACTTTTATGACTTTGCATAAAATTCTGAAAACCATTTGATGCAATGACTAAAACCTGATCACATACTAAGCACATTTAAATTAATGCTGTCAGTTTTTTTTTATATAAAAATAATTTGCCACCTAAAGTTTAAAATAAAAATAACAGATTACACATGACAATAATATGACAGCCTATTGTTTGCTGAATGACAGAAACAAGATATAACATACCTTAGATTAGTTTGACATTTTCATCTTTGAAAATCCTCCAACGGTTTGGTTGTGTGACTAATAGGAGATGTCTTGCGGCCCTGGCAGCTATTGTTTTAGGATGGGTGTCCCAGCTGAGATGATATCCTATTGCATCCCTCTAAGAAGAGGAATTTGAATATGCATGATGCATTTCTCCTAATAAAGCAGAACACCAGTCCCTTAAGAAATGAATAATTAATGCTGAGATGAATTATGTATTTAATTGACCAGGAGTTGTCCGCCATAAACCAATTAAGTGCCATTGTTGCAGCAATCTCTGGTTACCTTTGTAGTAAACAGTTTGGACAGCTCTGTCTAAAAGTGAAGGGGCTGCAGTCACTCTGCTACAGTTGTAATATACAATAGGAGTCTGTCAAAAATTTGAATGGGATACATGTTTTCTTCAAAAAAGAATACACTTCTTTGGCTTTCTATTATATTTATTATCACCGTTATACACTTACAATAGATTTTGGAGGAGGGCATAAATGGTAAACCATATGGCATGGATCATGAGGAAAGATCTATAGTAGCCTTGTGTTAAACTTCAGTTGGCTTTGTCAGACAGAATATGTGTAGATTTCATTATTTTCAACATTTACATATGTTATGAGTGTATATAAATAAACACTGAGAGAAGATTGAAGTCAAACAGTAAATGTGTTTTATATTAGCGGATTAAACCTGGGAAAAAACTGCATCCCAAAAGGATGTACAGTGCTTAAAAAAGTTATTATGCATGCCAAAGTATCCTTGGGCAAGATTCTGAACCCGCAGTTACTCCCATTTATAATATGCCATAAACGTAAGAAAAAAAGGGGGAAAATAGAAATGTGTTGAAAACACGTTTAAAGCTAAAAAGTACTGAATTGAATTCACCATAACATTTCTGTCTGTTCAGGAATGAAAGTGAATAACAGCAATTTGGGATCTAAAAAATGAAGATAATAACAATAATAAAAAATAAACGACATATGCTTTGTTACAGCGTACTTTGCATTGGGTAGTGGCCTAATAAATTTATTAAGCAATGAAATTCACCGCTGTGTTCTGTCAATTAGTTTCTCGTTAAATACCATGAGACTGAATCAGCCAGCTGGTAATGAAAATTAAAAATGAGTTTGTTTTTTTAATACAGACCTATGAGCGGTTTAGCTAAATATGTAAAACCCACTGGGGTCACCCCACTGGTTGCCTTGGTAGCACCAGAGGTTTGGTATCGAACACTAAATTAACCTTAGCTACACAATAGAAGACACGACGGAGACGTGGATACGTATCTTAATACTACACCTCTCATGTGGAAGAACTGAGAAGCTGTCTCCAGTTACGTCTCCGGAGGCCAACAGAGCTGACACATTAACTTCTGACACCAAGGGCCACCGCTGTTTGTTGTTTGAAATCGTTCCCATTAGCTAACACAAGTATGCCCAGCACAACAGGGAAAAGTGACTTGCCACCTACAAAAATAATCGTCGTCTACAGGAACGGAGATGCCTATTTTCCCGGCAGGAAAGTAGTTGTGAATCCGCGGTACGTGCCATACTTTGACAACTTTTTGACATCTCTGACCAAAGGGATTGAAGCACCTTTTGGCGCTGTGAGGAGGCTCTACACCGCCACACAAGGTCACCAAGTTCACTATCTGGATGACCTTCAGCACGGGAGTGAGTATGTCGCGGCCGGAAATGAGGCGTTCAAGAAACTGAAGTAAGTGTCATGTTTTAGGGGTGTCCTGTCTGAGTTTACTTGTATATACTGGAATCTACAGGTTTTTTCTTTAGCTTCATTTGTTGGCAAGGGGATTTGACTAGGCTGGTACTTAATATTCATTAAAACGCTCTGAATATGTCAGCTTATCTTAAATAAAGTCTAATCTGTCTTTAAATGTGATCTTTTGGACCCAGTATTTTAGTCTAGTCAGCAGAGCACTGATCTTGAGCATACTTTTACATATATAACTATTTGATTTCAATTAGTTTTATCAGATCTAAAGATGCCTTACACCCACATCCTTGCATAAGTTTCCTTGTACCTAAAGCTAATTTGATTTTTTTATTGCCTTCAAGTTATTGTGAAATAGCAGCCAAGAAGCCACAGAATAAGAAAAAAGAACAGGTAGGAGCAATGTTTTGTGTGTGTGGTCAGTTATAGTGAAACTTTTTTCATGTGTCCTTGTTTTAAGTTTAACCATTCTGCCTGAGTGCTGATGCCATCCTTAAAATCTAAGTTGCTCATGAAGGTCCTGTCGAGACACATAAGATTCGATTTTGAGTGACGTGCTGAAAAAAAAAAACACCACTCAGTTCCTCCTTTATGAAATTTTCAGATCCAACCTGTTGTTCACAGCAGGATAGTAGTTTCTGCCCGCTGGAAGAGAACTGCTGATGAGTCTTGCACAATAAAGTGAGTATTGATTTTAAACTGCATACATATTTTTCCACGGTGTTAAAAGAATAATGTTCTCTGCCGTGCTGTGCAATGCAAGAAACAATTCCATTTATTTATTCATGGATCTTTGTGTCTCGTGTTTTGTTTCATAGCGTCTTCACCAACGGAGAAGTGCTGGTTCCTCCGGCTCGAATACGGATCCCAAAGTATACCCTTAGAAGCTGGGAAAACGTTTTAGCTATGGTGACAGAGAAAGTGCGTCTTCGCACGGGTGCTGTTTTCAGGTAATGTCAGGACATTTAGTCATACATCATTTTTAAACTAGTTAACTGGAGTATCAGTGAAGGTTGTTTTCCTCTTGCCTTCTAATTTAGAACGTAATGTGATTAGTGGACACTTTACAGTCAATTTAAATGCAGAAAAATGATACTTGGGAAGGAGAGTAGAGGGACTTTTGCAATTAATTAGAGATCGAGACCATGTGTGGTTGTGATGTATTCAATAGATTTCATTCAGGCAAAGACGTAGCTGAAACTATCACTAAACATTACTGCAGTGAGTTGTTTTTCTTTATTTGAGCTTTCAGGCTTTGCACATTAAACGGACACCCTGTCTCCGGTCCCACTGAACTGGAGAACAACCACTACTATGTTGCAGTCGGTTCAGAAAAGTTTAAGGCTCTCCCATATTACCAGTGTGTCCCCAGGAGGGATTTGCTTAGGGAAAATAACATGACTGAAGGGTACGAGATGTGATCTTTCATGGCTTTTTCTATATGTCCAGAATAAACACTGGATTTGATTTTATTTCGATAAAGAAAGCAAAAATGTGTTTGTCAGTATTGTTTTTCCTTTTCTTCCCTGCAGCCAAGGCATCCTGCCCAGTACCATAATCAAAAGATGTGCAAAGAATGTGGTGAGTGTTGATGCACTTTGCCATCTGGTCCTTCACGTTCTCCTAACGTGCTAAATTGGTACCCTTTTTCCCCTGAACTCCCTCCGGGTCATTGTTGTAACACTTTGTTAGACTCACAGTTGAAAAGCGTATCTTTGCACACACAGCATTTCAATTAACATTTCCCACGTGTGAGACTTGTTGTGGGGGCGCAATTCGTTATGAAACACCACTATCATCAATCACTGTCTGCAGGAGGCATTGAGTTACCGTTGCTTTCCAGTTTGATGGGTAATTCCCACAGAGACAGGCTGGCCCACTTGATCAAGTGCAGTGAGCCTCATAGACAGATCATATGCACAAGGGGGACTTCGTTTACAGCAAACTAAAAGAAAAAGAAATCTCTTATTCAAACAAGAGCTGGGACTATTTGTATTGTGATTAAGTTGACAGTGAAATGCTGCGAACCCATACGGGGATTGCGCTGCTGTGGGCCCGAGATGAACACCAAATCACGTGATGAAGATGAGAACATGCCCACTCAGCAGGTCTAGGTAGAGATGGGCCCCACTGTGACAAATGTGCCTGACATGTGATTTTTATAACCATGAAAGATGACAGTGCTCTGGCAGATGTCAATTTTTGTTAGATATAGAAAAATGTCCCTTGCTTTATCTCCAGCTTTATCTGCATTGGATTGCCTTTGAATTTAGAAATAATTTGAATATTTATTAGTTATATATAAAAGATCTCTTCATTATATTAACAGCTATGCAGCCATAAAGCAGTAGATGAAAATTACATTGTTACGCAACTTTGCTTATCTGATACATTAGCTAATAAGACACAACAACCACAACTTTTGCCATTTCACTTAGTACCATGAGGTGGAGACAGAGACAGAGCTATGCCTGTGTTTTGCATCCTTCGTTTCAGTGTAGTGTTAGTCATTCACTAGACATGAGGCTGCCACATTTTACTTTCCTCGCCTCTGTGTCTCATCCCTCGTGAATTTGTAAACATGATCTGACCAGTTAATAAGGGCCTTTCAGAGGGGGAGATATGCAAGTGACAAAAAAATTACCCAATCTGTCTTGATCTGTCAGCTGTTTAGCTTACTGATTACACATACATTTATAGGGTCGTGTCCATCATTAATTTCAGTTTGACCTCACAAAACAACAGCAGTCTGATTTGAAACGCCCGTAAAAAAAAGACCCTTTAAACATGCCCACTGAGGTTGTGTAAAATGTAACCTTGCTCTGCACGGGAGCCGTGTCTGTCCTGTCCGCACCGGCGGCGGACCCGTTTCTGCACTGCTGGACGGGACATCTGGTGTGGAGCAACCACCGACTAAACTGACAGCTCTGCAGAGTGTAATAATGAAACTCTCCAGCACATCGTGTTCCCATTGGAAGCAAGCATGCTGTATATGCTGAGTTAAGTGTTTTACAGACATGATGAGGTAGAAACTTTTGAGGTAGACATAGCATAAAGAGAAGATTAATAGGGGAGAGAGGAATACAAAGAGACAAAGCGAAAAAGAGAACAACGGCGTGCATCGTGCAGTACACTTAGTTATTATGGCAGTTAAGCAGTGCTTTATATGTGCTTCACATAAAGAGCCCCGTGTAAAAAAAAAAAAAAAAAAAGCCCAGAAAGGCTGACTAAACCTTTAATATCTGTGCTTTCTGACATCATTGATGATTTGCTGCTTCTCCTCGTTTCCTCTGTTTCCCATGTATGAGCTCATTGGTTAGGGGAAATAGCAATGCCCCGAGGAAGACTTTACCCCCTCGCTGCTGCCAGTGTGTCTACTCACTGAGGACTCGGCCCTGGGAGTGGCTCAGACTGATATCACAGTCAGTATGGCTGGAGGCTGGTCAGTCCAATTGTTTAGGACCCCCTTTTCTCCCCTGGCTATCATATCACCGTGTCCTCTTGTTGACTCCAGTTTTTGGCCACACGAGAGAGCCACAGATTACTTGCTGTCCAGCCCTCCTGAGCCCCCTTCACACTAACTCTAGCACTCTCTTTGTGTTTCTCTCTGTCTCTGTCTCTGGAGCCTGATGACACACACAGTTGTCTGCTCCCGCAGGACCTGGTACTGTAGATATGTAATGCAGACCGAGAGGCTATACTGTATGACCTCAGCTTTTCCACTGCCGTGTTTCTACTTCTGCTGCTGCTTGTTTTTGCAATCTTCCGGCTCCTTCAGCACCCCTCGTCCTCTGCTTTCTCCTCCCCTGTGCCCTGCTTGCCACTCTCCCTGAGCGAGACAGCTTTGGATTGAGCTCGGTTTATTTAAATACCATCTATTTACATCTCACCACAAGCAAGAAAACAAGCTGCTCAATATTTGATGGGCCAGATAGAGTTTGATTTAAAACTTTATCGCAAAGTTGTTTCACATCACTCGCAGATGAACCGAGGTTACAGGAGCTGAATTAGCAGCTTATCACCGCGACGGTGCCACTGCTCCTTTGTCTTTGATCTCATGCGGCCGCGGACACCGCCGCGCTAGAACATGAACTCTCTTTCAACTCTCCTCCTCTGAATATAGCAGGCAAACTTCACACTTCTTTTGTTCTTTTACTTTATTTTTTCTCCCTCAGCCCACTAACGGCTGTATAAATTCAAAAGAATATCAACAGACTTTGCCTCTGCATTAAAGTAAGCAAACAAGTGCAGAAACAACGCCGCTATTCCCCGGACTCCATGTTAGTGAGCTTGCAAACACCACTGCCAGAAGTGTATTCTGGTGGAAGCCCGAGATCACTACACTATCCCCCGAGCCAGCCCAGGGATCCTGCAGTAAAGAGCACTGTAGCTGAAAAGTCACATTAAGTCAGCTCTCTCTCTCGATCTCTATGTCTGTGTCTCTCATTCTCTGTAAGGGAGACATACCTCACCTTGCTACCTGCGGAGGGGATGAGGAGCCTGCGAGGAGAAAATTGCCTTTTGTGGAAGCATTAATTCAGATGTGTACCCTGCTGTCTGAACATCACTGAACTCTCCCCACTGCTCTCTCTCTCTCTTCTCTTCCTCTCTCACTCCTTTGCTCTCCCACCATGCAACTGAGTCCCAAACCTTTTTTTTTTCCTCCCCTCCCCATCAATAACCTTCTGCTGTCTGCTGCTGAAGAATAAGTTATTCCCTACGACTCCCTCCTTTTCCCTTTAAGCTTGTTTGGATTTTCATTGTTTGATCTGGGTTGATAAATAAGACAAATGCAGTTAGAAATTCATGGCTGCCCTATTTCATCAATAAATGATTAGTTTGCCACGCTCCCTAGTGATTGATAGGTTGTGCACGGGATGTATTGGAACCAGATGAATTCAATACAGTAGGAGTCAGCGGGGAGTTACAAAACATATCAGCTCATGAAAAATTGAGGTCAATGGAAAATGTAAAAAAGCTGCTGAAAAGAGAGGAGAAACAAGCCTTCCTGTCTTGTTTTCTTGTTTTACTTCTTCCTCTTTACAAAACGAGCGATAAGTCAATGATGAATCACAGACCGAATGTGAGGACATATACCTTAATCCGGGCCTCTCCGCTCTCCTCTCTTTTGTACCTCCATGTGGTTTGCTCAGACAAGCTCTGGAGAAGACCTTGAGCACACAGCCAGGGGCCAGACAAAGAAACTCACAGCCAAGGCAGAGAGAACCAAACAACAAGGGCAGGTGTCCAAGAACCCAGTTCTCTTCCCCCCAGTGGGTAAGCAGAGCACTATAGAAATATTGTCTTTACTGCCTCGCTCTCTAGCCCCTCTGTCCGCAGAGTTTTTGTTTTCTTTCTTTTGTTGTTGTTGTTGTTGTTGTTCTTCAACACTTTCTTCTTCGCTATGATGAAAGAAAGAAACCTGTTGGATTTTGAAGACCATCTATGCGCTTTTCGTAAAGCATGTTTGTGTTTGCAACTGTACATTTGTAAGTCTTCTGTGTGTGTAAGTAAAGAGATGTAACTCCTAGTCTGTGCTGATAATGCAGAAAATCTGCCATTTGGCAGGTGAAGGAGATTTCTTTGGAATCTCAGCCTGTTCTTTTTAAGTCCAAACAGAACAGAGCTGTGCGCCGTTTCAAAGGAACACTGCTCTTTTCTGTGAATATTAATAAAGAAAAAGACTTCAAACACTATCAAGGGGGCTTAAATCATAGATGAATTCAATCAGGCCATTTTGTTGAATACGTATCCTGAAAGCCTGGTTAACTATCTAGGGGGAAACAAAAATGCTCTTATTTTCTCTTGATGCGGGAATCAAGATGGTAATGAGTTATTAATCTTAAGCAACACTGACAGAAGTAAAGACAAATAATCTTTGTGTGCTTTAAATGTGATACTCAGTATATCAATAATAATAACACTGTCTGTATCTACTTATGCAGTTGTTGTTGTGCCATCTGTGCGCAGTAGTACGATTGCTTCACTTGAAAAACACATACTGGTATGGTAGCATTCGCAGGCTAATTGCTACTGTTTGAGTCCTGCCATGATTTCATATGTTGTGACTGAGATACTCAGTTCTCAGGACACATTTCTGCCTACTACTGCATCTGTAACCACATTAGCAAAGTCCCTAAAGTTAAAAAGCAAAGTTTTATGTCTTCTTTATAATTATATCAGCTCTTAAAACCCTTCATACAGACAATAGCTCTGTGCAGTGTTCACAAGATTAATCTGGAATGAGGTCAGAGATTTAAGACTTTTTATAGATTTCTAGACAAAAAAGTAATTCTAAGCTTTTTTGTGGTTGTGTAAATGTCTCTTTTCACTTAACACATGAAGCAGAGGCATTTTTTGTTTACATTGTCTTTTAGTGTTTTCGATGATAAATCTTGCATGTGCGGTTATTTATTATTTAAATTAAATTACTTAGGGCAATTGAAGCAGATTTAAGTTCAAGAGCATGTTTCATTATTCACATTCTACGCCGTATCAGATCTAGCAGACGAAAAGGAATTTGTTTACAAGGGTGACGTTGCTGTATGAGGCACGTCCCCACATGCATCAAGAGCAGCCTGTCACTGTCAGGATGTAACCCTGGACCAAAAGTTCACGCCGGCTGGCCATATTTGTGGCAGGGCAGCTGTGGCTTTCTGTGGCCCTTAAGTCTGGGGGACCACTATAAATAAATAAATGGCTTGACAGCAACATTGATCTCTTGTGAAGTTGAACAGGAGTAGAGAGGAGAGAGAAAGCGAGTGTGTAGAAGAATGAGACGGCGACTGCCAGCAGATGAGGTAATTGTGATTAATCACTTTTCTCAGAGGGCAGCGTGTTCAATGCACAAAACAAAAGGAGTGAGATGGCAGGAGCAGCAGAGGTGCAGGAAGACCGCCAGTTGAAGGTGGATCTGCCAATTGATCAGGTAAAACATAATCCCATACTGTAGCGCTACAGTCTGATGGGGTCCTTAAAGCGCGCAGTTATTTAACAGCTTGGCCTGATATCAGACAGGAAATAAGAAGTGATTTGAGTGTGAAAACACAGCACTGCCAGAGAAAAACATAACCCACGTGAACATGGAGAAACATGTAAAGCTCCTTGGCTCCTTGCGGATTTTATTACGCTTTATATGTCAGTTATTATAATTTTTACAGCTCGTCGTTGGAGACACACTAAAGTATACAAGTTGATCATCACAACAAGCTGTTTGCATTTGATGTAAAATGAAAGGGTTAGATGAAAGACGTGCCTGCAGCTTTAGTAACCTCTCTCCCCCCCATCGGTGTTCTTCCTATTAAGCTTTACCTTTCTGTATGTTTCCCAACATCAAACGGAATTGCGAATATACTTCTAGTACAGTATAATACCATTTTCTGCTCAGAATAAGGGCTCATGAATGCTCAGCAGAACAAGCTACATAAATATATAAATATTGTAAAATCAATACAGCACTACAGTACAGTGTAAGCCAAAGGGGATCTTGTGTGTTTTTTTCCCCTCCCTGCAGGTTGAGGCCAAGATAGTTGAAGAGGAGTATGAAGATGGGAATCGTTGTGCGAGTTCCTGCAAGGCCTCCCTCCGTGATTCAGATGACTCGAGTACGCAAAGGTCTTCCACCACAGATTCCGGGAAAAATGTAAGTACACTTATTATTAGTTTAATGCAGTTAGTATTTCACATTCAGTTCATTTTTACTTTATTATTATGTCCAATTTTCTCATTTCCTTTTGGATTAGGTCACATAAAAAAATGGTCTAACCAGCAATTATGGTAATGATCATTTCCATAATTGCAATAGGGTCACATAGACCTGCTTTCAGCAACTATACTTTCACTTAATGCACGTGTAACATTTTTTTCTGTCTCCATGGTTATTTTGGTGTATTTGCTATTTACTAACACAATCTTTCTAAGGGGCAGAAGGGAACATTAAAAGGTACAGAACACATTACTAGTACTACAAAGGATTTAAATTACCTGTGTCTCAGTTACGTTTTTGTAGGACGCGTTTAGAGCCAAGCTGTCGCCCCAGATACTGCAAATCATGGAGTTTTCATGGTTGAAAAAGAGGCCCATAATAATAATATGCAGTTGTATTTGATGTCTGTCCTTTACTCTGGTTATTGTGCGCATTAACATTGATGAAGTGGGGAGTGAGCTGTGTATACAGATGTTGTTGCACGGATCTGTGGTCCCCCCGAAATTACGCTCATTTAAATAAACTTATTTTGCTCTAATAATCCTCGAGGGACAGCGATATGAAGCCGTGTAACTGTGATAAATGCACACAATAGTTGGGTGATATTACTATTCCATGCAATTTCATTCGGCTTTGAAATGAGAAGATATTGAGTCTTATTTAAGCAATCAATAACCGAGAACATTTCGTTTTAATGAAAACTATAATTTTAAGCAGTGGCAATTACACCGTAGGGGAATGTTTTGGTGTGGTGATGATTTTGCTGCCGTATGCACTTTTGCAATAAAGATATTCTTCGTGGGATAATTATTGACTTCTGGGGGTCGGTTATGACCCTGGCTAAAGACCTCATCAATAGCTTAATTCATTACTTATCACTTTTAGTCATACATGAATTTTGCTGATTCAGATTTACTATGGATTGGGTGGAGTGACCATTAGATAATGGGAAATAATAATAATGATAATCCCTGTATGGACTCAGCTATGTTTGCAATAATCATCTTGCCAAGTAGCTTTTGATCTGTCAGCGAATGGAGAGTGGCACAAGATGGAATTTTAGTTGAAAGAACAAATCCTAAGCAAAAATAACTCTAGTTTGCAGTAAAAGTGTGTCAGCACTTTTAATCAGACCGGCTGCCTTACCAAACTTTGATTTGTTTATGTTCATTAATGTTTTATCAGCACTGTACTTACATTATAGTTAAATGCCTTTGTCAAGCCAGAAATAATAGCTCTGCAGGTAAGACTTACCTTACCTAACGTCTAATCATCCTTCATGCATACTCATACTTGTTTTTTCCCACTGAGGCCAAACAAGCTGTCGCTGTCTCGTTGTCAGCAACCTCATCATTTAGAGGGCTGTGAATAATAATGAGGGATAACTGCACTGCTATGACTCATACTTTCAGCTGAGTCCAGACAGATTTCCTCCCACTCCGGTGCTCATATATGCTCGTGAAATGCCCCGTGTACTCTGTATACGTGCATGTATATGGTAGATATTGATGACCAAATTCAATTACATGATTACATTTTCAGTTAAAGCTTTAAATGATTTATTGCAGTGCATTTAAATAGTGAATACATTTGCAGACAGTACAGCGGTGAGGCGGTGCTGTGCATGTGGTATTGACCTGTGTGGTCCAGGCCAAGGAAAGAATAACGAGATTCAGCGTCTCTGCCAAGTGGAGATGTCCGCTGAGAGTGAACACAGGCTATCTTGGTGTTAGGAAGCAAAGGATGGCGGGCTGGAGCTTGATGCACATTTATCAAAGCTGCTCTTACACTCACTCCACTGACTTTTGTTGGGCTCTCTGCAGGTTGGCTTTTCCTTTAGAGTGCACTCTGTTAAGGATCTGATTGATTTCATGACGGCCTACTCTGTCTGTATTGTAGATGTCATACACTTTGAGGAAATGTGGACAAGGGTAGATTTGTACTCACCAGTGTAATATTGTGTTCACAATTATCATTTGTTTTGATTTAACAGTATCGGCTGATTTATCAGCCAGTCGGCTAAGCATTTTTTCTTAATTAATATTGTTGGAAATGCCAATGAAACTAGGTATGCTTGATCAATTGCCTTCCTCTCCTTAAGAATTTTGTGATAAAAAAAATCAAATCAATATTGACCACACCATTGATCCATTCCTCTTCTTTCTCCGTTGCATTTGTCTTTCATCTGTTTTGCTGCTGCTCTTCCATGAAGCTTAGGTTAGCCATTTCATAGACCTTAGTCTCCACATGCAAGGTCAACTATAATCAACTCTAGACAATGTCACCGCCTTGCTTTTCCAGAGAGCTAAGCGGAGGAAGACGACTCCTCTGGGCTTTTAAGGACCTGCAGTATTATACCATTCAATTACTGTTCATTAGACAGTGTACAGCCATTAATCAGACTGAGATGTTCTGCTAGTCCTCAGCGGGGACAATGAACTGGGGAAATTTATTCTGGCTTCCTGTCTAGGCCACTGTTTAGTGGTAGGGAGAGAGATGACACATGGGAGCGCGCTGAAGCTTTCAGTGCTCCACTCTCCCTGGTATCTGTTTTCAAGTGAACTTCTTCACTTCACGCAGCCCCGTCGCTGAATTTCAAAAACACGGGCTTTGTCAGAGATTTACTGCATATGTGGGAGAGTATTACAAATCTGATATATTACCGAAAGGGGAGAAAGCTGACAGATTAACTGATTAGCGCTTCATATGCATTGAATACGACTAGATGATGATATGAGAAGCTGATTTATGTTTTCCAGGAGGCTAAAGAGAGGGAGGCATCTTCCAAGCTCGGCAGAACACGGTCGCAGATGTCCCTGTTTTTCAAGGGTATGTTCATCAAAGCATAAAGCCTGGTAGAAGATCAGTGGCAGCCCCCATGTTCCTCTCCACAGCACCTAATGCACCCATAAAGAGACCGCTAATACACTCGGCATTACCAGTTCCTCCCTGACATTGCATGTCGCTGGAACCGCAACCACCTCTAAACATCTGGGAGAGCTTTATAGCGTGCTTTATGGAGAGCATGTGGTTGAGTTTTTTTTCTTTTTGACTCCCTAATCTAAGATGACTTATTCTAGTATTAAAGGCACCTGCACATCAAGGTGTGCCATGCTGAGGGCTGGCATTGTTCACCACTCTTTATATTTCCCATGTTGTTTGCAATCTTGAACCATTCAGACAGAATAAGAATCATACATACTTATGTTACCATTAGGAAAAAAATTTTTTTTAATTGGCTTTACATGAGCTGGCCTTTATATAATTATTAAAAAAAGAACATATCTGAATGAATTATGAAAAAAATGTACCATGAACTTTTTTCCCCCTTTTTATGGAGGTGAGAGTAACCTAGCTGAACCTCAACCAAAACAATGACATTCTCCTTTCTTGGGGAATGTGCCTTGCAGTTGGTTCAAGCAATTTCGTTATAATTGCCTACAGAACATTGGCTTTGATTTTTAGGACCATTCACTGGTTTCACAATATCGTCTTCTGTCCCTGGAGGAAATTCCGAAGGTGACTAAATAAAGCAGGATGCGAATCCCTGCAGGTGGTTATCTCTGTCTGCCCTTCAGTTTGAGGTTCGCTCTGTCGGTGTCCAGGAAATCACTGCATCCAGCGCTAACAGCGGGCCTCCTACCTCCCTCATCTGCCATCCATATACACTCACATATGCACAGAGTTATCTAACAGACAGGAGGTTAGATTAAATGTTTCTCTTATACAGCTGCACATGATTTTTGTGTACATACATGTATTCTCTTTCAATTATCTTCATATTGATAGTAGCAGAGGATGCAAGGCAGCCCCGTACACTCCAGTGAGTGATTTCCCTGCAGAATATCAGTGGGCACTACGGGGGGCATTCGAAATAAATCACAGCACGTTATTGCTTGCCGACTTGAGACCCACATCCACATTTTTCTGTCCCTATCACATTGCGTTGTTGTTGCTGTTTATGAATTGTTCTGCATCATTCATACCTCATATTCTCCAGCTGTCACAGTGGATCTGCAGATGACACAGATGCACAGCATAACTGGAGAGTCAGCGGAGGGAATAGGGATGTGATAGGAAATGCAAGTTATCTCTAACAGAATCATACCTGCCTGCCACCTGCTTTGCATCAAAATGTCAATATGTGAACGAGTTTTTATCCTAGAAGGTTTTTTTGGCACAGTTTTCTAAGAGCAAATCTACCATCAAAGCATTTGGCCTGCTTTTTTCCACATTTTTTTTTTTAACTCAGGAGAATTGCGTCTTGATGTCCACATATAATAGGAAGAGAAACTGGCTTCAGTTTGGTGGAGATTCTCCTTCAAAAGTTATTGGCACCATGTACAATGGCTTTATAATTTATGAGAACTGTTAGGCCCTCTGACAGAAGTTGTAAAGCATCTTGACTGATTGGGTAGATATAGGATGTGTGCAGTCATGGCATATTGTTGCCTGCATGTGCGCGCGGCATGCACAGTTCCACGGCTTGCTCTGTCACAGATAAATTACTCCACACAGTCAAATTAAGTTGTTGTAAATCACCTCGTGGACCCGAGACTAGTCCTGAGTGACGACCTTTACGCCTATTTGACTTTAACTCTTATTTATGTTAATCACATCTGTATTATGCCCACAGTAAAACTGTGTCATATTTGAAAAGGTCATTGTTTTCTGGAAAAGAATAGAACTGTGACACACACACACAAGCTTTGTTTATTAGCACGTGAAGTAAGACTTCAAAATTTTGCATGGTTACCAGTTTTTGTGTTTTTCTCTTTTTACAGGAAGAAAATTGAAACTTCAACATTAGTTGTTTAGATCTGCATGAGATTCCCTCCAGAGGTATGCTCTATAAAAACACTATAAATGATTTCATCGACTGAACTTTTAGCTCAAATGCACAAAACATATTGTTGTGTAGTCGAGCTGCATACAAAGCACAGCAGCGTTCATTAATCATACAGCATGTAGAAATTATAACAATTTGTGCACGTTACGATTACCTGGTGGGAAATGATTATGAAATCCCCGTACGAAGAGTCTGATTATAGCTTTGGCAGTAAATAATCTCATGTTCAATGGCTGTTAATCCCGTTTACTACAGAATATACAGCATATTCTTCATTTGCTTTTTATTATCTTTCAGTTTTTATTAAATCAAATATCAGACTGTCTCCACTTCCAATGACAAAAAGCAGCCTTTCTTCAAAGTTGGAAGAAAACATATGCTTTTCTTCTTATTCAGCATATACATGTCGTGAGTGGCCTTCAAGAAGCTGCGCGTCTCAATAGCAGTATGTTTTCTTTCTCTATAATTTACCACGGTGAAGAATAAGAAGGACCAAAGGCTGTGTGTTAGAAATCAGCCATTGTGATGTGAAAGAGGCATCTGTGTGTGATCTTCGCAACACTTGAGACGACAGGCTCTGTGAAGTGCACCACTGCCCAGTTACACATGAGCTTTGATTGCTAGTTTGTTCTGTGCGTAGCCCCATAGCTTTGAACTGTGTCTCAAGATGAAAGCCAACCTTGTCCACAGTATGTCCACTGCAGACCGCTGCTGTTGCTTATTTGCTTCAGGCATGATCAAGAGCTTTGGGACTATTCTTTTTTTACAGTTTTTTTACCATACTGCATTATGTATAATTTATCATACAGTGGATCCTGAGACAGCACCCTGTCTCCACTCCATTTTAATTTAAAGCCTCTTCTCTCTTTCCGTATCTTGCATTGACTGTGGTCAGTGTATGATACCACTCAGGTATGTCTTTGTTGTGTCCAGTTAACAGACTTTGATATTTGTGGCATTGGAGCATGCCCACAAAAAAAAAAGAAGAAAAACTCAGTTCCTTTTCTCTCTCTCTCTCTCTTGTCCTCTCTTTGCAACCCTCTCTCTGTTTCTCAGAATCATAGAATACAGTGTCACACTGCTAAGGACCAGACGTCCTCATTCTCTTCTGTCTCAAGAAGCCAGCTGCTCATGTATAAGATGAAACAGTGTTATAAACCAAATAAAAATGTCTTTTCTCCTGACAGCCCCGGCGTGAATATATGGCCTCTTATTCCAGTGAATATATTGCATAATTATGTATGGTTATGAATATTACATGGAGCCTCACACTGGGTGCATGGTAAGACGCCTAATTGCAGAGTTTAATTATTAAGAAGCAAAGGTCCTGAGCGGGCTTTGCGAGAAGCACTTTTGATAAATTATTTTTTGCAGTTTTCTGATGAATTATTTTGGGGGCTTGTGTCTAATCAGCGGGCATAGTGGACGGCGTAACTGCTCTTGAGAGGGACTTATCTTCCCATGGAGAGGAATTACTATGCTGATTAAATCCACTGAAATCAACTAATAACTTAATGATATTGGAGTGGCCCAAAAAAAAAAAAAAAAAAAAAAAGAATCATTGCCTCTCGTAGTGCTGGCCATGAATAACACAAGGGCACAGTGATGGGTAGAATGAGGGCTATTGCTGTTGACCTTGGGGCACAGCTTTAATATTTCTCTGTAACACGAGGGAGGGAAAGTGTGTGATGGTATGTACTAAAGCAAACCTCATTTTAAATAGTGTCATAGTGCTTTACTTTATACTTCATATAAAGCACTTCAAGGAAAAAGTCCAGAGAGGCTGACTAAACAAGGAATAATAAACTAGATCACCCTCAAGTACTGCCAAATCCACAAAGCACAGTTGCTTGTGTAACTACAGCACTTTGCTACAGCCACATCTTCCTCTCCAGCATGTACTATAGCTTAGACACCCACACAGTGTTGCTCAAGTGTTATATATTCACTTCAAATGCTCACTGCATTGAGAAAAGTTTAAGGGTTGACCTCAGTTTTATGTCAAAAGACATTTCAAAAATGGATAAAGCAGACTTCTCCGCATGTTACCTCAAATACAGAACTATTGCACTTGATGTATTCTTCCATAAAAGCTAATGGCTGTAATGCTGACAGTAAGAGTCACTGACCCACTTAATCACAGTTCTATATCACGCTGTGATGTTGCGAAATTTCGTTCACTATAAATGTGGGATAAAATGCGAGGGAATAGCGGTGCTCCTTCCTTTCACCTCCTACAAAATGAATACTGGTCTAGCACATATGAAAGGGAGTGCAGCTGCTTTTCTTCAGATAGCACAAATATGTGAATAATTGATCGATATTGATGTGAAAATCACCTAAGTGTAACCAGGAGCTGTTTGTTTGGAAGCCTCCCATGGAGGGCAGGAGTCTAGCCATCTGCCAATAACACGTCAGTCATCGTGCGCGGCGGGCACTCTGACTGACTCACAGAGCTGAACAATTGTTCTCAGTGTGATGTTTCTGTAAATCACACATTCTGCTTTTAACCGAAGCTTGACGCTTGCTTTGAATGTTTCAGGTTGGTTTCAGTCAGGGGTCCGCAATGCTGTCTGGAAGTAATGGGTATATACCGATTCGGTTTTCTAGTTGTTATATAATTGCAGTGATTATAATTTATAGATTTGTGTTTGCATTTAATCTATGGAACTCAGCGAAACAGATGATGCATCTACATACACAATGTAATACTCTGCAAAATTCTTGAGCCATGCCTCACTACACGGAAAGTCAGTATATAAGGAAAGGAAGAGTTTGTACAATCTAATGAGCTTGAAAGTCAGTATTGGGTGTTCTTTATCTCAACTCCCTTAGGCAGCTTTTGTGTAATTTCTTTGAGTAGTCTTCAGGAATAGTTTTCCAGGCTTTTTGTTCTGTTCTCTGTCAAGATAATCCCAAACTGCTTCAATAATGTTGAAGTCTGAGTTCTGGGGAGGCAAGTCCATGACTGATTGAGTTTCATTGTGTGTTTTTCAAACCTAATATACTTACTGTACTGACGGTGTGTTTGAAATCGGTGTCATGCTTAAATCAGACACGTTCCAGATGATGTTGCAGGGTGGATAAAAATCTGATGGTACTTTTCTGTCTTCATAATTCCAATCCAGTCTTGACAACCCTCCCCCCAACACTGGCCTCCTTAATGACCTTGGATTCATCACTACATGATACCTTTGCCACTGATTTTTCACTCCAGTTTTTCTGTAATTTGGTTTACCTTAGCCTTTTCTCCCTGTTTTTTCTACCTTCAGAGGGCTTCTATGTAGGCCTTTGCAAACAGTAGATGCAAAAACTTTCATTTGTCCTCCACTTGTCCAATTTCCTCAAACTTTTTTAAGAACACACTGCACACCATGCTGAGATATGCCACGTTGTTGGCTAATTATTATATGCTTTTGCTTTAGGTTCATCTCTTGAGTTAGATGTCTTTTTATGCTTGACTCATATAGGTCAGTGCTAAAGTATGTGGCATAAAAAACACAAAAACATTTCTTTGAAAATGGTCAGGTACAAGGACTGAACTGAAAATGAGTGAAAAAGCAGCCATAGCATGTCCACAGAAAGGCTTTTAAAGACTTTGAAAAAGCTTTAATACTCATCATTACTTTTTACAAGAATTACAAGAAAGTCTGGCTCCTTGGATATAAAATATAAAGAAGTGAGGGATGGTTCAAGACGTTTAGACAATACTGCACGTGTTGCTTTTTAATCTTTACCCTAGCTAAATTAACGTATTTGGAAACAGTGTAAATGTAGCATATGGTAGTTGTGCTACTTGTACAACAGCCTTGTATGATAAGGTGTGGGGCAGCTTTGTGCAGGTAAAAAGTTACTTTAGTGCCTTTTTCCTAGTTACACGAAAGCTATTAGCATTTGTGTCAGAAACGTATTTGAAAATTGCTGAAGGTAATTTTATACAGAGGCACCATGTGCCTTGAAACCTGCACAGATAGTTGGTGTTACAAAAAGGCCTTTTTACAGCTGACATCACCCAGAGCCACCAGGAGGCCACTTTTCCCTCACTCTGTTCTGTAGCTACCCACTGTCTAAAGCTAATGGCTGGTAACACAACTGAAAGCTCTCAGTCTGATAAGATAATATAGAGTCAGAGAGAAAGCAAGCGAGTTTAAGAGCGCTATATAAGTGGGATATATATTCAGACTATACGACGATGAGGAAATGCTCTAAAAATAAAAAATAAAAAAACAAATGGAAAATGCTGCGATGATATCACTGAGCCCGGAATGCTGACGGCAGTGTTTTGAGTCACATCCAGATGGCTATGAAGCAGGGATGACAGTGGGAGCTGGGACTTACTGCTGTCCTCTCACCTGATGTCATGCTTAATAAAATAAATGAGGATGACATTATGCTTTGCAAACAGATTCATGAATTATAGAGCTTCGTTAAAAAAAATTACCTGTATTTTTATGATCATGACGTTCAGTGTTTACAGCTATTGTGAGTCACTGTCAAAGCAAGTTAGGTTGGCAAGATGCATTCATAGACTGTATGAGTGCATCTTACAGACGCAGCTACCTGCTAACAAATAAATAAAAGAAAATTCACTGGAGAGTCTCCAACGCAAGTCCTGTTATTTGTTATGTAACCGAATTAAAAATGTTCCAACAGACAGCTACATCATAGAAAAACAATCCTGTTCAGTGACTTGAATTGCTATTCCTGGCACACTAAAACAGTCCACCTAGCAGCCTGTTCCACTTTACATAAAAGAGGCCACATCCCTGATAAAGATTATTGTTTTTTGTGTGTGCTAGGATATAAATATGTTTATTTCTGGTCTAAAATTGGCTTAATTTTTCTCATCCTTTCACTTACTAACTTGGTCCTTCCATCAGCTCTGGCATGCCCCACTTCCAGACATACTTTCATACCATATGCTGTCATCTGTTACTTTGTTGCAGGCATATACATTCAGCACAAGGTTTAGTTTATAGCCAATCATATGCCACTGGCTTTTACCGTCTATAGTGAACGAGGGAAGCGGCTTTCAGCAGCTGTGCAATCAGGCAAGCTGAAAAACGAAAAGATCTAATCTGTGCAGAAAGGCGAAAACAAGTGTATAGTTCCCGGGACTCTTTCACACCAGTAGTCTGCTCATTCACCTTTTTGCAGCTCCCTGCCACCACCAGCAGCGTGCCCATACATATGTTTACAAATTTGTTTTTACATTTCTATTTTTTTCTAGTTTCCCTACTGCTTCTTTTTCATTGCTTCTCTCTCTCCTTTCTCTTCCCCCCTTTGTCTTTTCCTTCACTGGCTGTCTTTAGTAAGATGGATGTGTGCATTCCCAGGGCAGATGGCTTTGTTGTTACTCCGTGTACCCGGCTAGCACTTTAACACCCGGCCTCCTTGTCTGGCCTGACGGGCCATTGCCTGGGGAAAGAACTCTACCAATACACTGTGCAGAAAATGTGTGTCGTGCAGCTAACTGCATGGGTGCTCACACCTTTTTTGTTACTGGTAGACCCTCACAGTCTGTGCACCAGATACACACATAGATTTGTTTTAGCACGGTTGTTGGTATATAAAAACTTCAGTATATAGTATACGTGCACTATGCAGTAGCTTGTAAAATAACTTTTAATAGAAATAACTTGAAGTAAACATTTTCTGTATGACTATCAGTTTCCCACGTGCTTGTGGGGGAATTTTAGCTTACTATTCTTTATAACGTAGCCTTAGTTCATTGATGTTTGTGGACATCTGTTTATGCCAAGATCAGTTGAGGTCAGTTTGAGGTCTGAACTTTGACTGGGCCATTGCAACACCTTTATTATTTACTTTTTTAGCCATTCTCCACCACCCTGCTTGATGTGTTAGACTCAGTGACCACCTCTCCACCACCTTGCTTGACAGTTGGTATGAGGTGTTTATGCCGATTTGATGCATCTGTTTTTCTCCAAATGTGGTGCTATACATTATGGCACAGCATCTCCACGTTGGTGTCATCTGTCCAAAGGACATTTCGTGGGTTTATTCAGATGCAACATTACAAACCTAACATGAGCCATGCTTGTTTTAGAAAGAAAAGGCTTTCTCATGGCGAAGCTTCCAGACAAGTTTCTCTTGTTCAGTCTTTTTCTAATTGTGCTGTCATGAACTTTAACATTTAACATGCCATCTGAGGCCATTAGTGACTGAGAGGCACCTCTTGGCTTTTCTTTTTCTTTGCACACTCTAATCTTGGAGTGAATTTGCTGGGACATTGACTCCTGGGAAGAGTGTGGCTTTGTGTTAACACTTATCTGAATGCTCCAGAGCAGTAAAAATGCCAGAACATCTGCCTTTATGGAGGTGGTCACACTTGCCGATGATCATTTAATCAACTGGATGTGATTAGCAGCACCTGTCTGCTGTTACCCTATTAATTCCCATGGAAGCACTAAGGGTGTACTTAGTTTTTCACAGGCCCGAATAGAGTCCTGTGAAAAACTAGGTGCACTCTTACCTATACACACACACACACTTGTGTATGGGAATCCATATGATCTGTCTTTAAGCTTATATATAATGTCATACCCACTTGCCTTGTACTGGTCAGTGGTTTGCATATTGACAAACTGTGTCTTGTTGATTTTTTTTTCAATTTCCATGATAAACTTTAAGAACAGCTATCCTTTAAAAGGCAACATGTGTGGATCTCTTTAGGTCACCTGCTTGATTTCCATGCTGTGATCTAAGGATGATAAATCACTGGGTACACATAAATTATATCAGTGAAATCACATTCAGTGCAGGCCTTTTGTGTGCACATATGTAAATCCAAGCCAACGACATTCAGCTGAGTGAAATTGCAGTCTTTGTCTACCCTCTAACCATACAATTTCTTTCATTTCAATCTAAGCACACATTCGGAATATTGTCCCTTAGCTGCTCCTATCATATGTAATGAATGTGCTGCCCCAAAGGTGAGAGCCATAATTGATTAAAACCATGTTTTTTTCATGGCTCAGTGTAGTCAGCGATAAGAATATCTGTGATGTGAGTGCGTGCATGTAAGTGTCATTTATGCGCGTGTGTCAGCATGTCTACTGGTCTGTGTGAGGAGGACGGGACATCAAAGTCGTCTATGAACTGGCTCTGTTTCATCCCAGCTAATGAAGAAGCTGTGAGTATGCTTCTGGGTCACAGTGGGAACATGCACAGTGAGGTCACTTCAAAGGCGGGATAATGACGGATTAAGTCTAAATCACCGCCGCGCTTTAGTCGCTGTCTCACATCTAGCCTGTCGCTTTGCATTTTATTAACAAATCATGGCAATATGATCTGGTAAAATGTGCCTGCCTTAATTTCCCTTGTCCATCTTACTCTGTGCAAATCCTCTACATCCAGATTATTGGATCGTGGTGGGCAGAGTGGTGGGCCTTTTTATAAACCCCTGATGGTGATGAAATATTCTTTCATCAGTGTCCATATATGTCCCCATGTATTCACGTTTTAATGAACTGCTCTCTCTGCAGTTTCTTATTGCTTTGTGTTGTGTCCATGACAGTGATACAGCTTTTCATTTATATGAGCCCTACAGCTTGCAAGCAAGATATTTCATCCTTGGCTGGTTTGGGTTGGCATTCAAAATTAACCAACACACCCACAGACCTCTCAGTTGATGAGCACAGGTAAAGCTGGGATTTCTGTATCATAAGCCAAAGTGTTATAATGTTCCAGCCTTTCACATCATATGGGAAATGGAATTGGTTTGAAAGGGGGCTATATGCCAAGATTATTGAGCTCTAGGTACTCTTATGTACAGGAGGATGCCACGAGGATTTACTGTTTTACCGCAATTCATCTTGTTCAGTGTGTAGCCCTTACATTCTCTGACCCTAAGCCTGCTGCGCTTGTAGAAATACAGGTATGTTGGAAGCACTCAGGGAAGCGTAAGTGCTGCTGGAGTGATTTATCCTCTCTAGACCCTCCAAGGGCTCTCGAATACTCAGATGCTTTGGTCAACAACGCACCCCAGCAATTATAATTAAGGGGTACTATGGTCTATGTCTCCAAAATGCTTTCATGTGATAAAGAGGTGTAATGTCAGGACATATTTAATAAATTCTAGCATTAATTGGGGGTGAATGAGGTTTGGTGTTGTTCAAAGTTCGAGTAACAGACTGCCTGAAACTCCTTCTGAACTTTGGGGTGCTTTTAGATTTGTGTGGAAACAACTAAATCATTTAAACTTAGCCTAGATCACTTTTTGAGAAGTATTTGGTTTATCTTGAAAACTCTTTTAAACCAAGGTTTCGAATCTTATGTTGTCCTCAGTCAATTATGTATGTGTAACCTTAGCATGAATCTAAGTGTTTAGGTTTTTTATTTTTTATCAGACTGTGTAACACATACTGTACTAACACAGACAGGAATTATCAAAACAGCATGATATATGTATGTGTGTGTATATATATATATATATATATATATATATATACATATATACATATGTACGGGGGTGCACATAAGTGGTCCGCAGGTGCGCATTCGCTGTCAAAATAAAAGACACCACCAGATAAGAATGTGCAACGCTCTTTGCGTACATAAGATTTTCTGGAGGAGGACATACATTTGTTTAGAACTCTTAAAGATGTTGAAGAAGCAAGCTCCTTTAAGCAATTACTTTGGTGTTCCTCCACCTCCAAAGAAATGTCAGAAGGAGTCCGAACCGCATAAGAGGCGCGTATTCTTGGAAAAGTGGTTGCAGGAGGCGAGCTGGCTTCAAACAAATGACAAACGCACAGAGATTTGGTGCAGAATATGCTGTGAAAATCCCACTCTAGCGGACAAAAACATGTACGCAAACGCGCGCTGCAACTTCTTATCTGGTGCGCATCTTTTATTTTGACAGTGAATGCGTGCCTGCGGACCAAATATATATATATATATATATATATATATATATATATATATATATATATGTGTGTGTATATGTATATGTGTATATATGTATGTATATGTGTATATATATATATATATATATATATATATATGTGTGTGTGTGTGTGTGTGTGTGTGTGTGTGTGTGTGTGTGTGTGTGTGTGTGTTCTTATAGGCTATTATAAATTTATAGAGTTTTGAATGAAAAGCAATGAAAATATACACCTGTCAAAAAAAAAGATATCAATATGAACAAAGTAAAGAGATGACAACGTTTTTCTTTTTCCTGGTCTGTAAGATGTATATGCCTGTGCATCAATAGGATAAAGCCTATAAATGTTGCTGAATTTTATAGAAGATTATTGGAGCTGAAAATGGGTTGTCCAGCATCGGTCCAGAGAGGGAATTGGCTGAGCCGCAGAGCCTCATTTAGTGGAGGCTCAGTGGCAGCTCCCATTTCACCTGGGTTCTCCGATGTTTAATTGGCCTCATTATGTGATTAACTTAGCAAATTTACCCCTTACCCTCAAGGCAAAGCTTTGAACACTGGCAAACCGCAAACCCTCTCAAAGTCACTCCATCACTGAAACCACAATGTCAGCATTTAGGCTGGCCATCACATTCCACTGGGAAGTTTTCATTTTCCTGCAGAGATGCCTGTTTGCCTATATTAACCTCCCCACCTTTGACTCAACATGCTGCTTAAAAATGCAGTAATTCATTCTAGGATAACTAGCAATATATCATTGTTTCCTTAGAAATGCTCAGTATGCATATTACGTTGCTTATCACACTTTATATGCTGAGCATGATTTTTTCAAGCTCTGTAAATTATAGGTTATTGTGCAGACATGTGTTGAATCATTTGATGTTTGCATTCAGAGCCTAGCCCTACACTTTCAAAATGTATGGAATTTTATATGCAAAATCTATTTTATTTCAGGGTATACAAGAGTGCATGTTGCCATGTAGGCCGAGCTGTTCATTTCCTGTTTATTAGGTGGATTAGGGTGTTTCTTTTCTCTCTCAAGTCAACACCGACCATGAAGCGAGTGGAAAGAAACAGTTGATTGTCCAATCCAGCAAACAAAATCTAATATTTGGAAAGCTCTGGTTATTTGTTTGTGGTTTCATAGATATTGGTTTCATTTTGCTGATCTCCTCAGAGAATAGTATAGGAAATGAAAGGAAGATGAAAAAACAAAGTCTGTGATG
The DNA here is from genome assembly GCF_900408965.1 of Simochromis diagramma. Taxonomy (NCBI): domain Eukaryota; kingdom Metazoa; phylum Chordata; class Actinopteri; order Cichliformes; family Cichlidae; genus Simochromis; species Simochromis diagramma. The sequence goes on from NW_024387030.1 coordinate 11,708,663, forward strand.
TTAATCTATCCTGTCATCACTGAAATCTCACAGGTCCTTTTTGGGCTCCCTGACAGTCGGATGAAATGGTCGCTAAAGTGCCAATTTTACCCGACCGCTTGCTATTTGCCAGCAAAGTCACAGGTTGGCTTCCTTGTTCAATAACCAGTGTTGGAGAATAGGGTTGACAGTGGAGCGAGGAATCGTATGTGTTGCGCATGTGTCCGTGTTCGAGGGTAGAGGGGGAGAGGATGGGCAGGAGGGAAGAGAAGAGAGAAGTTTACAAATGGGATCCATCATTTTTCATGCGCAAGGGTGACATCCCTCCGTCAGCCAATTTCGCTCCGATAGCACAGTCCCTTGGTTCATTGATATCTGCATTAGGGACCTTTGTCAAAGGTCTCATCTAAATGCATTGAAAAACGCTTTGCTCCCTCTGTGTACGTCCCGCTTTTAGAAGTGTGTGCGTGCATGCTGTGCAAAGATTTGCCGACTTGGCTTTGTCTACATTAAGGTTGGTCTTTGTGGCAAAGCAATGCGGTGTCACTGAACCTGGAAAGGGGAAAAAACAACTTGTGAGAAACGCATCAACAAAGCCGCCGCCAGCTGCTCAGTGCTGCGAGAGCTGCGGCTACGAGTGTTTTCTCACTCTGTTGTTACTGAGTAACTCTTTTAGTCTGCAGTGTAATGAATTTAATAAATATACTCAAATTAATGGCAACGACTGAAATGACCTATGAACGTGTTTCAAGAAAGGGGCCATGAAACATTGTGAAGGAGCTAATTTCAAATTGATATAAAGATGGCAGGGTCTTCCGTATGAAGTTGGTTGGAGTAGGCTTATTAACCAAAACACTTCAGAGCCACTTCATTTATCCCACTAAAAACACCACCCCTCATCTCCACACATGTACAGTCCTACAGTTCAGTCTAACCTGACTGTACATCCTTTGCTACTATTAAGAAGATTTAATTTGCTATTCCTGTCCATCTATTTTACGTGACTATAGCACGCTACGGCAGGGGTGCCGCGGGGCTAATGTCGCTGTCAATCCAGCGTCCCCTTAGCTACAATCTCACGGCTTAATTTCCACACAGATCCAAGCACCCTTGAGCTCTAAGAGGTCTCATTCGCACACTTGAATCAAAATTGCCCCAAACTCTCTTGTCCTGCAATTTTGCAACACTTGGGTTATAAGCAATGTTACGTTTTGAGCAATTTTACCAGGTCCCTGAACTGTCAAGTAAAAGGCGAGCTAAACACCAGCCAATCTAGCGTTTCATTAATATGTTTAATATAAATTTATGTCGACCATTTCAGTTAAAGCCTTTAGGTGGTTAGGCTATATCTCCTGGCACTCTCATAAGATATATTAAGAATAGTAATTAATAAATCTGATAATCTGAAATTGACTAATAATTTGGTGCTTGAGGACATCCCTTCCGTGTGTTCCCATAGGGATTCCATTCAAAGTCCTACTGACTATAATCTATAGTTGTGCAATTGTTCTATAGAATTCAACAATGCTGCCCTTTTAACATTGTTCAAATCCACTTTCAAATGACTTTGAAATGAATAATTTATGTTAAGTTTAATAGACCTTGAGGTGCGTCACAGTAACTGAATGATATATTGTGTCCCAGAATGTTTACAGAGAATTGCAATGGGAGCATCTGTCACTGCCTGTCACTAGTTTAAATAGAAAATCTAAGTGTTTGACACATGCTATTACTGTTTGTTATTGTCCCCGTTTTCAGGTATGGGCAGATGAAGAGAGTTCTGTGTGAATATTCTTCAGTCAGAGCTGTTTAGCTTTCTGAAGACGACTTTAAGTCCGATTAAGAGTACTGAGGCCTTGAATACTTGAATAATGCTCAGTGAATCAGAGGGAGTGGTACACGTAATGCTTCTGTGGCGACGTGCTGTCTTTTAAGGGGAAAGAATCAACTATTGCTGCCCTGCTTCCCTCTTTTATCTTGTGAGTCGGAAATGTCAGTGCCAGCTCAAACAGGACCAGCCAAACCTCCCGAACATGGCGAGATTGGATGCGAAATCAGTGCAAGGGTCACTGACAAAAGAAATTGGGTTTTATGCAGAGCGTGCCTCAATACACAACACTCCCAAACCAAAAGGTAGAAGCAAAGCCCTTACCAGCTATTTTCAACCCATCATTATTTCTCATAAATCCCAAACTAGCCAAGACCAGTGCCTTTGACAGCATGACTGATGAGTTTGCCATCGTGAATGTCAAAAGAAATGGTCTCCTGCACCTTATCTCCCCTATTTCTCATTGTGAGTGAGACTTGGGGGTTTTTATGGAGAAAAGCCACGGCCGTTGTGATGAGCATTACCCAGTGATAATGAAGGGCACGCTGCTGTACCGTCAGCCACTACAGACAGACAGGCAGGGGAAGCGGGCAGGCTGGGAGGTGCTGTGTGCTGAGAGTTGCCCATTCATGCGTTTATGTGACCTTATGTCTTTATCTAGAGACCAGACAAATGAGCATATTTTTATATTTACACTGTGTAGGTGCCATGATTGCCTTATCTACTGCCGCCTTCATTCACAGAGGGAAATGTCAAGAGGTAATCAAGTCAAATGTGTCATTTGTCAATGGATTTAAAACTGTATATAAGGAAATACTGTATGTAGGTAACATTTCTGTGAATTCTATATGATATACTTAATTTAACTGGAGATGTTGATTTAAGCACACCTCGCATGTCATGCGTAGATTTTTTCTCCCCTCTAAATTATGGAAAAACATCCTTTGATTTGATGAGTTTGTTTTCAAGTCTCATAAGTAAACCACATATTCCGCTGAGGCTTAAGTGAAAGGGGTTTTAGTTATCCTGCCTGTAAGTTGGCATGCAAACCAGCTGGCACAGACGAAGGATAATGAGGTTGGAAGCAGGTCTGAGTAGTGACTGTCAAGCAGGAAGCTGCATTTATGATGGCTTTAAGAGGCATTTATTGCCTCGTTTCCATCAGAGCATTGTTTGCAGAGACCCAACAGCTTTCCATAGAGATTAATCTCAGATACCCCCCTCTTAGGTGGTGGCAGTCTTGGTGAAGTTGCTCACCATGGCGGCTCTCTCTCACTTTCTCTATTTTAGTTAGGCTTTAGTGTCTGTTTTTCTTCTTTTGCTTCGCTCTTCCCAGTACTCACTTCCCTGCCTTTCTCCTTCTATTTTCTACTCCCTCTACTCTCAGAGGGTTTCCACACTTGGTGTCACTGCATGTCCTCCGGTTACACTTACACAAATCAGGGTTAAACCATTTGTTTACAGTGAAGAAGGGAAGAGAGAGAGAAACAGCGCTGTGCTAAATGTCAAGGATGATGAGGTGGGTCAGGCTGGCAGTGCTGTTGTGATTACGGCTGTCTTCGCGCTACATCATCAAAAAACTCTGAAAAGGGCTAAGTCCTCCAGTTCGACTGTTTCGCCAAGGAATTAGATTCACATGTAATCTTTGAGAATATCCTTCCTGCTTTCCCTCCAATAACAGTGCCAAAGTAAAGGAACGTGTGGTGTGGAGCTGCACTTTTCAAGCCAAGGAGTAGTGGATTCTGACATAAGGATTAAAAAAATGTTTTTGTGGGCAAAACCACATCCACAACAGTGCCCCAATCTACCTGCTGTGTCTTTGTTGAATAGTTAACGAGATATATAGGTACTAGTAGGATTTCAACTACACGAGAAAAGTTTGATATCAATTTTTAACGACTTTTTAATCAAAGAAAACCAGGCAGGTTCTCTACAATTTAGCCTGAATGTGCACACACCTACATGCCACGCCTGTATGTTTGCCGAGCACCTTGTGTATGATTCTTTCATGAGCTGTGTGGTGGCTGGCCTTTCATAGGCGTGCTCTCATTGAGCACTTAATCAATACCTGTCATCTTGATCTCATCCTCTAAAGTGGGCCCCTGTTCTTTGTCTTCCCCTTAATCCATCTCCATACCGCTATTTGAATTTGTATTAGAGACCTAAAGACCTTCTTCACTATCAGAAGATTTAACAGATTGTTTAAGGACCCTTAGTACTATTTTCATAAGCACAAGACCAGGTTTATAAAAATCTATACAAGGGCCCGGAGACTTGGGGCAGTGTGGCAGGAAGGGTAAGCCGTGAACGTGTGGAGAATTTCAGATTTGGAGGAAGGCAATTTCAGCATCTTGCCTTTTTCTGATTGTTTTGTTAAAGCTGGTTTTATTGCTGTTGCTCGGCTCTTCTGTCGTTCTATTTGCTTTGGGTTTTAAGGAGTCGCCAAAGGTAATTTATAGTATTTCCCCCCTTAGGAGAGTATTTGATGGGGCACTCCTAAAGCTGCCTGACTACAGGCTCGAGAAAGGGAGACTCACTTTTGATTCTGCATGAGTACAGTTTCTAAATCACTACCAGCTTCTTGTGATTGTACTTTTGTGAATCTATCTGCAGTAAAAACTGATAGCGGGCGCAATGGTAGAGTGATTGCAGTTTGTGAGTGCAAACATTGATAGCATTGGAAGCACAAAGAGACTATACATTCAAGTGTCTCTTTTTTACCTCCCCTCCAACTTCTCTGTATTTCAGTCCTGCTGCTCAGTCTTCTCAGAAACAAATGTGCAGTGATCCATGCTCTTAACACAGTTAAGAAAATAGTTTTCGAAAATTGGACCTTGAAGAATTCAGAGTGGGTGAGTAATTGGAGGTCAATAGAAAGCAATGCTCCACGACAGAGCTGAACCCGCAGAGAGAGCAAGAGGGAGCGCGACTGAGAGACGGCGAGAGAGAGGAACCAGCAGAGTGTCAATCAGCCGGCGTTTTGCCCGCATTGCCCCTTAATTTAATCACTGTTTAATTACTGCTGTCCCCAGAGGGGCTCTCTGCTAGGTTCAGTTACTGAGCTTTTTCCCTTCCTCTGACTCCGTCTCTTGGTGCGTATTTAGCCCACGGACAGCCTCTCTAAAGCAGGCCACTCTCCTCAGAAGCCTCAGCAGTATTTCAACCTTACCTCAGGGCCCTTTGCACAAATCTGCTGATGATAATGTCAAGGGCAGGCACATATGCATATGCGTGATGAAAGGTGCCTGCGGGAAGAGAGACACCACAAATATACAAGTTTATCCAGCAAAGCAAAGGCAGGGAAAATGGTGAATATGTTTAAGTACCCACTACTTGTCCACTCCCCTCCCGTTCCCTTTAGGACCACCGCCACCCCGCTGAGAGTCGGTGTATTCAGATTTGGATGTAGTTGATATGGATGTGGATAAAATCCAAGAGCTGTGCAGTCATCAATAAAAATCACTGCTGCAAGACATGGCCAGCTTCCCATAAATGTTCCCTGCCATAGTATAATGTGTGGTGCCATATCTGTGGCCAAACATGGTGCACGTGTCATGGTTTCTCTGGATTACCAACAGCCCCTCACCGCAGACTCCACACAGGGACTGCATCAGGGGAATAAGTCACAGTTTAGCTCTCAAGCTACAGCAATCAATATAAATTTGGCATGGTAATGATCAGGTGCAGTGGGTGTAGGTCTCTTGTATCTATCTTCTTCCCTTTTCCCAGCATATGCTGCGGTGCTCTATCTCCCAGAGGCCTGCGGGTAACACAGCAAAGGCTGTGCGCTGCACGTCAGACCTCTGAGGAGTAAGGGGAAACAAACAAGCAGGGCTGTCTCAGAACCTCAGCAGCAGGCACAGGCAGTAGCCCATGCTTGCAATGAAGCCCCTGATGCCACACACATAAGCACAGGCACACACAGACTTTACCGGCCCTTGCCTCTCAACCATTCCCTTATTGGAGAAGCAGAGGTATTTTACACCGTGTTAAGGATATAATGGGACAAATAGAGATGGTGTGATGAGGAGCTGTGTGTTTGTGTGTGTGAGACTGACTGATAGATGAGATGCTGTCTCTCAAGAGGGTCCGTGATCATGATGATTGCCAGCGGAGGAGAGTTGAGATAGTTGTGACTCCTGGGTATTCAAATTGGAGTGTTGACAGGTTTATTATTGAAGTTTGTCCTCCCCCTCTCTCTGTTTTTCCCCTGAACCAGATAAGTGAGGGTGCGATAGTCACCATTTTCTGCAGCTTCATTCTTCACATGCAACAAGGCTACTGTTTCGAAACCAGCGAAGACATCAAGAGGGGACTCGTAACAAGAACGCAGTTTGATTAAAATGGCACTAAATTATTTATTTATTTATTTTTCACACAAACTTAATTTCGCTCGGAGAGATGCAGTGTTAATACCAAACCTAAATTAAAACTGGCTCAAGTGGATGGTGCCAAATGTAATCCCTCTGCCTCATTTATGTCAAGCTGGAGCCAGAGCGCCGCGGCCTGCGCTGCAATTGAAGACCCGCAGCCTGTGACATTAATAAAGACGGAACATGTACAGGAAATTAAACTTTCACATTCCTGTTGTAATGAGATCTTATCCATCATGTTACTGTTTGCCTCACAATCAAATCAAATGCTAAAATGGAAGCTCAATCAGGTCCTCCCGCAACGGCATCGCTGTAACCTCCTGGCATCGTTCTTCTAAATGGATGGCAAAGTGAATGGGATTTGAATAAAAACTCTATATGTTAATGGGCAGGTTTCACCCCTGAGATCCACTTTGTATAGAGATACAAGAGGAGAGGAGGGGGGGAGGGAGGAGAGGGGCATGCTACCAGCACTAAAGAGGAATATCTGTAGGGTGTTGTTGCATTGTATGCATTTCTGATCTTCATGTTGCTTTAAAAACATGCAAGTAGGAGGAAAATGAGCACCTTGACCTTAGTAAGCGCATCTCTGTGTCCTGGTTGGCCACAAGAGGGTAGCAGCTAGTTGCAGAGATGGGAGCCAGGCCACAGGTTCATATTCACACTGGAGAGATTTGAAATATATTAACTAAAAGATATTATCTTCAGCCTTACATATATAGATCACACTAGGATTTTTTTTTTTTCCTTTACACGAGCCTATGATCTTTGGAAGAAGAGAGGAAAGCTCTACGGACAAGGAGATGAGGCAGTGCTAAATTTAATGGTATTGGCTTTTATAGGTAATAAGGGGGCACTGATCAAAGGTGCACAATACTCAAAAGCAGCGAGGTTGCACTCAGGAGGGGAACCAAGTGCTCTCCAGCCAGGCTGAGCAAATTGCCAGATCAGCTAATCAGGATTCAACTGGAAGATGTAAGTTAGTGGAGAGTAATTGAACACAGATTTAAGGGGCATCCATCTGGATATTGCAGCACTCCTCTCTTGCTCTCCTTAGTAAATTCTGGTGAATATTAATAATGTTTTTTATATAATAGTGTGCAGGCGAGGAGTAGGGATGGGGGTGGGTTTGGGGTTCTTTTAACAGGGCCTCTGAAAAGCTTCAAACATACAGGGAGAAATTACTCAAAGAAAATGTAAAGCAGAATATCCATTTACTTACCCTCTCCACTCTTCCCTTCCATGTGTGCCCTCTTCTCTCGGGCACACATGGAAGGCAAAGATGGAGGAGCCACCCACTTGTGGAAAATAGTGCATGTGGGATGTTATCAGCACCTGCTCAACATCAGTATATAGGCCAATTAAATGTGTATGGGTGCATGTTGTCCTCTTGGACATGATTAGAATCACAATTCGTGGCTTTGTAGTCCTGCCTGACCTGACTCACATTACGACTGAGTATTCTCTGGAAAAAGGTTCGGTTAATGAACAGTCGAATATACAAGGATGGATGCAACTGCAGATTAATGAAGCCTCAGAGGTAGGAGCGGATTGAATTTGCTTAAGACATTCGAAAAGAGTCAATAATATATACAGTATGAAATATTGGCAGTATAAATAAATCTGAATAAATTACCCAGAACTGTATACAGTCCACAGTCTGCACAGCTACCTCAGTGTGCATTAAATGATTGAGTTAGGATGCACTTATTGTTTTCAGAGCACTCATATATTTTTAAAACCACAAAGCTATTTTTCCTTCACAGGTTTTGTGATCTTTTTTTAAAAATTTTTTTTAAATTCTGTGACCTTCTAACACAATTCTCTCCTTGTGCTTTCCAGCAGATCCTGGTCTGACAGTGAAAACACCTGGGCGAGGAACATTGTCAATATGTGGTTCGCAACTGCTGTTATTTCCCCCAGGACCTGAAATCACACATTTGAAGCATTCCTCTGGGGGTATATTTAGAAAATGGGCCGATCAAAACTGCTTGTAACTCAAATCTCACGTCACACAGCTGCTTTTAACAGACTGTAAAATCGGGGAAAAAAGGGAAGGATAATGAGAGGAGAATGGGTAGATAAATGCAGACACCCTAACTGCCACAGTATGTGACTTTTTATGTGCACAGAAAACATGAAAAAGAAAAAGAAGTTTCTCTCTTTTCTCTCTTGAAGAATGTTTCATTTGAGAGTTTGCTTTTCCTGCCACTGAAGAATGCTTACTTCTTTTACTATTTCGCCGAATGATCCCCAGCACCTGATAGAAAATGAAAGTAGTATAACAGTGTTTAGTGAAAATGATAAATCCAAAAAGCTGACACCATTGCAGTGATTTCATTTAAGGTATGATTACTGTTCCAGATGTCAGTGATGATGGAGGCATCGAGGAGGACTGTTACATTAGTCCCTGAAGCCTGACAACCATAATACATTTCCTTTTTTTTTCTTCTTCTTCTTCTTTTTTTTACAATGTAAATTCCTCTTACTCCACAAGGAGACTTTTTCGCTCTTCTTCTTTGATATGCCTGGCTGCTTGGTAGCTGTCGAAGGGGGAAAAAATGGCAACAAAAACCCACCCTCGTGTCCCACTGTCAGGTGTCTGATACCTATTCCCATGGCAAACACGCACCACAGCTAGATGCAAATTGCCTGTGGAGATTCACCGTTTGTGGAAGAATAATAGGGTGCCTGGAAATGCTGGCCCTGGGACGGTCTGCGGGCCCTCAGATGTGATGTGTGTTTGAGAAAAAATAATACAACAGTGAGAGTGATTGCTGTAATGATAGATCCCTAACCAGACATTTTCCAGAAATGGAAACTGGAATGCGGGCCTGAAAAGAGTTGACTATGGGTATGGCGATGTGTGGAACAATTTAGAGAAGATGTTTTGGACTAAATTGCTGCATCATGGATGCTTTAAGGTAATAAAGCTGAAATAGAATCACACGCTGAAGTTTAGAAAAGACTGTTTTGACAGACAAGAAAAAGTTTGAGCAAGTTCGTATCAGTCTTGTCTTACTTTGCCTTTTCTTTTATTGATGGCTTTACATTCAGGCACAATGCTCCGCTATGGCACGAAAAAAAATGGAGCACCTTTTCCACATATCAAGGCTCTCCTTCAATGCCATTTTCTTCTAGTATGCAAAATGGAAGTTCTAACCTGAGGGTATGATAATATGATTAGAATGGGAAGTCATTCCCCCTCCACCTTCATGGCCACAGTGATAAAAAATAAGAAAGTGATTAGGGGGGTAGAAAAAGCTTTAGTTCATTTATATTTCATACCATATGAAAAAGTAATCTGACCTATAGACACAGCGGCTCGTGCTGGATGTGGAAGTAGGAGAACCTTCTTCTGCTTAGTTTCAACAGAATTACTACATTATTTACGTCATTAAAAACCAGACTGACTATTGAAAAAAACATATTCAGAGGACAAATGCACCAATACAAGGTTGGAGAGGGAAATAAGGTGACAGTGGAGGCACTTTCCAGAGAGTCATCTTAAATCAATCTGATCATTCTAGCATAATGTGATTACACGAGGCTGTACATATAAATATCTCAGGGAATATGCAATGCAGTTAGTGGGGATTAAATACAGCATTACAGTAAATGCAGCCTGAGAGTTTGACATCAGGGAAACATTGGTTGGACTCTGTGCGTTTGCTAGTGATGAAATGTGTTTTTATGAGTTTGTGCTATAATACTCAATAAATGAAAATTAACCATATTATATTTTTTTATTTTGCCTCTCAACAATAACTCAATGAGCCTTAATCCTGCATTACTTTTTTTCCCATGAAAAAACAATGCCAAAGGTGCACTTGAAACAGCAAACTAAATCTGGTGACTGACAGAGAGCATATTGGGAAAACAGTACAACTTTGTTATGTTGTACTGTACTGGATAAAGGGTGAGTCGATGCTATAAATAGACACTCAAGGTAGTCAGAGATATTGGAAACACCAGGGTAACAAAACTCAGCTTAATCTAATCTAAAAAGATGAGACGAGGGAAACGAAACTGGAAACATAGCACACAAAACAGGAAGTAACAAAACAAGACATAACACAGAAATGGAGACTTTATAGAGGGAACACAGGAGGGCAGGAAAACTGAAACTCAGGGATTAACTCTAAATAATTAGCTCTAAAAATCAATTACGAAAGGCGATAGAGCTAAAACTGAGAATAAACTTACGATAAAAAGCAAAAAACAAACTGGGTAGAAAAACAATAATAAACAGAAATGAAACATTAAACTCAGCGTAGAAGTCCCAAGACATTGACAATTAAATTAACATTAAAGTTTATTTTAATATGAGAAATTTTTTAGCAAATTGTTTGCACATCTAACAGCTGTAGAGCAATATTAGCATTCATCTGGAGCTCTGTTTCTGACCACCTGGTGAGCGCAAGTCTGACACTGTCTGCGTAGAAGGTGTAGTGTTTGTAGAGCAGCAGCAGCTGCCCTGGTGCTTTGTTTGTGTCCTCACAGGCAGAGGCATTCAGGCACAATATTGAGTTGTTAGTCTTAATATTCTCCTTTTAGTTCTGTTTTTGGCTTCAGCCAACTCCCAATTATTCGATAAATACATTATGTATCAGCGAGACGTAGCCAAAAGTAATGGTGAGGTAATCAGTGAGAGTAACTAAAATGGTTCAGTTATACACTGTTGCTCTGAAAAGCAAAATGGTGCCTATGAAGCCATAAAGTCTTATAACACATCTAAAATAATTCAGTTTGTATTTTTTTTTTTTTTTGCAAATGAGTCTAAAATGTCTTTCTAATCATGGAAACCTGTTTAAGGTACAGCACGGTGTTTTTTATGCAGCGTGGCTTGTTCACATTCTGTTCTGCATCACCAAACCAAGGTGGAGACATGCATTAACTTTGACCCTGCCCAAACATTTACATACACAGACCAACTCAACTGATGCTCCCCACCATACACATGACACATGCGTGACGTGCCTGTCATACATGAGCCATGTCACTGTGACCGTGTGACACCGTGACAGAGCTTGTATGCCTATGTGCAGTCTTGTGTACGGGTGACATGGGAGTCTGGAGGCGTGGGGGGAAGGGCTGTTTGCCTTTGTGCGATTTAGATGAGTGTGATTGTGCGGGTGCATTTATGCTGCCTCACTTTGACAGCGCCGGTCTCGCCCTATCCCGCAGGTCAGCTGGGGTTTAATTGTCAGCCTTTAATATTCATGGGCACATTGAGTAGATAAATGAAGGTATAAGCACACTGTAAAATTTTCAATAGGTCAGATGTCACTGAATCCACCGGATACAATTTACTGTATGATCTGACATTCACTGTAACGCCGATTAATATGTTAAGAGCATGAAAAGTAACCCAAATGGCATTTTTTCCATTTATGCTTTATGAAGTAGTCCACACTAAGATAGATGCTGTTAAGTCGAAAGGTGCACTGCAGTAAAAAGGTGTGCTTTATGAGGGTGTTTTATATAGATATGAATCTATATAATTCTAACATAGTCCCCCACCTTCCTGTCACTTTTTACCTGAACACATGTTCCTCCTTGATCACCTGAGCATAGTGGTCAAAATAGTTCACAGTATGTCACGGCACCGGACAAAGGCATCTGTGCTGTACCTGAAATTGGTTACAACAGGAGGTTCATTCACAGTTACAAGGTAATTGTTACGAATTAGATACATGCACAAGATTAAAGTAAAACTGCACCGCACTAGTTTTTACAAAAACATTAGTTGTAGTTACAGTTACACCGTAAATTTTACATTTATCTATTTAATGTCACTGTAATTTATTCTAGTAAATGGCCAAACTAATGCTTTCTGGTAGACTATATAGTAGTAAACTTTTTTATGGTATGTTCTAAACAGTGAAGCCCAATTTAGAAACTCACTGGCCTGAAATTGGCTTGTCGCCTCTAAGAACTTGGCACTGCTACAAAAGTAGTCTTTCCAGAAATTAGTTACCTTAGCAACACAATCAAAAGCCAACTTAACCTAACTCCGCAACCCAGCTGTCCCCCTCTTGCCAAGGTTAGCATCCCCTCATACTTTGTGCTTCCATCCTTCTCTTTAATGGCTTATTTGATGATAATTAACCCTGAATCCTACAGAGACAGGCGTGCTAGAGATTGATGGCCTCATCGGCCTGCAACACCTGTTCTGCTACAAGGCTCACAGTTACCAAACCATGGCCAAATATGACTGCCCTGGAGCCGTGCATGTTAATGTCAAAGACAAACACAGGTCCTCCCCAGTGGCCTGGGTGTGCTGTATGGGGCAACACTGTGACCACAACCTCTGATTAGACTCATTATTCCACTCAAGCCTGGCTGCTCTAGGGGCCATCCTGTGGTCCCTTTTGTCCCAATTAGCTACAGTGTCCCTTAAAATGTCCATTCATCTCCAGATACAAGTCTTCTTGCATACAGATGCTCTGGCTTACTGGAAAGCATATTTCATCGGGCCAGCCCTATTATCTGAGTATCCATTTAGGGAAAGAAACGAGTGCACATTTGGGATTTTTTTCAGTGTACGAGTATTTAATTGACAGTTGGAGGGGAACTTTTTGTTTTAACATTGGTTTGCTGTTGTGCAGAACACTCCGTGTATTTGCATGGAGTTAACATTATAATTTCCTGCCATTTTACTCTATTAGTTTCAGTATATTAATATGAATAGCACGTTGTACAGCACATGCAATTTTGGTGTCAGTGTTTATCAAACTGCTATTTTGATATAGCACATTGCTGCTGTGAATGCAGATAATCATACCAGTGATGAGTGGCATTTCCAGACTCCACACGTGCTTACCATTACCATGAACAGATGTTAATTTTTTCCACTTTACTTGAGATGTTCGTCCCTCCTGTAGGTGGAAGCCCTGGTCGTCTTCTTAACATGTTGGGGTGAAGCATGGGCCTCTGTCATGCAGCAGTGGGGCTCTTGGGAGTGGGGAAATAATCGAATGCAGAAAAAGTGTTTAATTTTTCATAAACAGAGGAACCACCGAATGCACACAACTAACAATGTACCCCAAAGCAGATGTAGGGCGTTTTTAATTTATGGAGAACTGAGCGAAATGGGCAGATGGAGCAAGAGGAGGTGGAGGCATGCTGAGGGACTCCACTTTTCTCTCTTCTCACCTCACAAACAAGAGAAGGCTGTGAGCGTGTGCCACAACACACACACACACAAACACACTCCCACACACACACACACCGCTCAAAGACGCAAGCACACGCACAAATGCAGACATGTTCAACCCCCACCGTTCACGTGCACGCTTCACACCGCCGCCATCATTTCCACGACAGATGCGTGAAAACACGCACACGCTTATATACCCCCCTGTTTTTTTCAAACACATTCCCACTCTCCCCTGCAACCCACAGCAAAACTCACATGGATCCATCCTCCACCCACACAAGCTCAAATTCAACTAACTAAAAATTATTCCACCACCAACAGTCCCTTCACACACTTCTCCACACACACACACACACACACATACAGAAAAGGAAATCATCAGGGTTTAACTGGACCCAATTGAGAACTCCCAGTAATGAAGTTCCTCATGTGCTTTATAGTCTGCAGCAAGTAGACAGACTTCATTCCGATGGGCCATATGTAGGTATGAATATGCATGGGAATCTGTCATACAGGCAACAAGGACCACATATATATGATGCCAAAGGCCACCAGTGTGAGGAGTGAAATTGACTCTCTGTTGGACATTTGGAGATGTAAGACTATGTTTGGAAGGCGTGGGTAGACTGTGAATCATGCTAATGTGCGAGTTTAGTCCTTGGCTCAATTTTAGAGGACAACATTGATTGAGAATTTTGGCTACTTAATATTATCTGTATTCATTGAGAGGTAGAGGATAGTGAAGTCAGCGATACAACAGAGGGATTTCATTTAGGAAAGTCAGGAAAGCCGTGTTTAATTTGAGGTTTATGATTCCTTACAAATAAGAATGATTCCCATCCTCTTCCTCACAGTGGGGAATACAAATAATTCATTTAACTCTGGCAGTGGATCGGTACTGCATCATGTTGGAAATGGAAAAAGATAGATTGTGTGCCTCTTGAAAACCCAAGAAGATACTTAGGTAAGCTCAGGTTTGCTTTAAAGACAAGGATATATAAAAGTATGCCCATTTTTGCCCAAGAATTCAATACACGGTGTTTGGTCAGGAATCAAAGTCCTATGTTTGTCATTAACCACATTGTAATAAGACTTTCTATGTCTACTAACATTACAGTATAGTATAGCATAGCATAATATTGTTTAGCATAGTAGTGTCAGTGTAATATGTAGTGTAGTGTTGTAATGTTTTTTGCTGCAAACTCATTCAAATTTCAATGCAGTACTAGACATTTAAGGGAATCTATATTATTGTGGTTTACTATAGATTATTTGCCAATCCGGTGAAAGACCCCTGGTTCAGTTCTGGGAGGACACCCAGATCCCTCGGGGACTGCATCAGGAAGGGCATTTGGCAAAAGAATCTGCTAAATCAAACCTGTAAAGCTTCTTTCTGCAGCAAACCCTTGTGAATAAGGAAGCAGCTGAAAGTAGCATTGATTGATGTCCATTGTTAACTACTTGACTATTCTCAGAAGACTCCCTCCATCCCACCCACTCTCAAATGACTGTGTAAAGTTGTGTTAGAAATGTGATATGCTAGCTTTATGTAGCACTAGTAGTTTGCACTGGAGTTCATTGCCATTTATTTATTTTTTTGGCAGACCACACACTATACAACACTATATGGGCAAAAATATTCACTCGTCTAGCTTCACATGCATATGAACTTGAGTAACATCCCATTCTTAATCCTTAGGGTGTAATATGATATCAGCCCACCCCTTGCAGCTAGAACAGGTTCAAGTCTTCTGGATGAGAAGACCTGGCTCGCAGTGTCCAGTGTCCAAAGGTGTTGGGATGAATTAGCAACATCTTTATGGACCTTGCTTTGTGCACTGGTGTTCAGTCATGGTGGAAGAGGCCATCCCCAAACTGCTCCCAAAGTCGGGAGCAAATTGTGCAAAATGCCTTGGTGTGCTGAAGCATTAGGAGTTCCTTTCTCTGGAACTGAGCTGAGCCCAACTCCTGAAAAACAACCTCCGCAACATAATCTGCCATCTACCAAATCTTACATTTTGCACTATGCAGTCAGACAAGTACTGTTCTCCTGGCAAAGGCCAAACCCAGACTCGGATTGCAAAGTGGAGAATCACGATTCATCACTCCAGACTTTGCAAGAAGTTGGCAACCTCTGTGCACCATGGACCTCAGCATCTGCTGAACCTGCTCTGTGGACGAGTTGCTGTCCTTCCCACTTGTTACCTGGCCACTGCGGTAATTATCAAAGTGTTATCATATTGTTTCGGTGTAGATACTGTCAATTTAAGGTAGTAGTGGCATATTACATACTACTAGGTGCTGTTAATAAAGAGAGAAAATATATAAAACATATAGTTTGCTTTCACAAACTTTAAAAAAATAATAATTTAAAAATTCTGGCCATGCCTATGAAATGCTTTAAAAATATTCATTTTCTCTTACAATTTTGATGCTACAGAGAAAAACTGCTAACAATCTTTAAGATATAAAAAATAGCTTTTATTTGTACAAGGCCATCGCATGAAAACAAACACAGAAAACAAATATTGAAACTATTTCACATATTTTTTTGGAACAGCAGGCCTGGTTATAATAAAAGGTGGGCAAAAGCTGTGGAAATTAAATGAAATGTGTTAACACTACATTATGAGACTGAGTTTTCATTAGCCTCCCTGCTTGGTTTAAACTACATGAGTAAATATAGACCACCCACTGTGTGCTTTTCACACCGAGCGAAAATACCAAAAATCCCCTGTTGTTTTTGTCCCGTGACAAAAAGTCAGTAAAGTTTTATTTTTTCACACAAGATAAGGAGGCTAGATAGTGATGCTGAAGATGGTCACGGTCGCTCTTTCTCTGCTCGGCAGGAATCAGGAACTCAGTGTAGTGACACATGAGGCACGAGTGGTGGGACTAGTGAATTGATCACGTTAGATAAAAAATGAATAAAAACTGCAAGAAAATGATAGCCTATTAACTTTATCTGTTATACGTATCTGGTGATACTTATACTTTTAAGTTTTAAAGTTTTATATTCTTTTCAATGTTTTTCCTTCTGAAGCTGTTATATTAAACACTGAATACAAAATCTGCGCAATATTGGGATGTTGGCAGTTGCACTGCAGTAGCCTCAGTACTTTTGCTTTATGTCAGCATCTTTTTAAGCTTGATATTATTGGAATTTGATTGCAAGCAGTCCATCCTATATGCTTTGAACTAGGCACGGCTTTGTAAGAGTAACATTCAGCCCTGCAGTAGATGTTTTTCATTTCTCCCAACTGACTTGTCACTTTATTTCCAAACCCAAATTCTTCTGGTGAAAAATAAGGAAGGAAGATGTGTTTGCAAGCCAGGCTGCAGTTCAAACACACGCAAGTATCTCTGGCTTGTTAACTATTTATTTGCGGTGACATTAGACCAGCATAATGCTTCACCAAAACACATGTGTCCCCAGGCATGGCCCAGACGGCCTCACTGTCCCGCAGCCTTTCGGCTGTAAATTCCCCACTTAAAATTTCATGATCTCCGCTCTGCAGGATACCACTTCCATCATGAAAGAGTTCTCAAACCTAATAACCGTTACTACTCTGGCGGAGCCATCAAAAACCTATTTGTTTCAACAAAAGCCCTCTCCCCCATGCACTGCTGCTGGGTAATAATGCTAGATAGGTTTTAAGGGCAATGAATTGTGGAATTGACATTTTCTCTTTTCTCTCTCTTTCTTTCTGTTTTACTCTCGCGCTTTCTCTCTCTCGAGATCATTATATTAAACACTTAATTATTCATTGGTAATGCCTGTCATAGTGAAATATTGTCCTCTGCCAATCTGAATGCATCATACTGCCTAGGACTGCCTCTTTTCCTGAGGTTAATGGCACAGCCTTCACTTGCATTAGCTTGGCTAAATGCAGTGCACCTCATAAGTCAAAGTTCCTTAAGTGAGTGGAGAAGTCATCACCTCGAGCGCGCTCTTCTTCTTTCTCCTTCAGCTTGTGGGTCAGTGAGATCATCCTCACACACGCACACATATTCACATCATATCTTTGTTGTCACTGAAGAATGGCGTGTGCTTGATAGAGGGGCTGCATGTGGATGGTGCTTGCCATCAGAGCTCTTAAAGGTGAGGGGTGAATGGATCACTATTCATGCAGTTTGCTCATGAAGTGAGCATCCAGTGAAGGCCCTTATAGTGTACAGGCTGTTATGACTAAATTATGACCCGAGCATTAGTCATTCCACACCACACCTTCAATTCCAATGGACATAAACAGTATTAAAACAGATTACAGGAGATAGTGGTGACAAGGATCTCTCAGGTTGGACTCAAAGACAAGGCAACCTCCCTGTGTTAATACACTCTGGCTCAGCAAATATGCAGTGCTAACAAAAATTATAGTTTTGTGCACTTAAGCAGATTGCATGTTGATTATATCTGCCTGGTATTGCTAAAATTAATTTTACCATTGACTAACAGGGTATTATATATAATAAGAAATCCTTCTGGGGTAGGAAAAAAAAGCTAACATTTAGTAGGGAGTCAATAACAGGAAATGCTGACAAACGGGTAAGAAATTCTACTAGCAATGCATCTTTTACCTGCGGCAAATAAAACGAATGGAAAAAAACAATTAATTTTATTTGAAGGGAGGTCAATTTGTTTTAACCCTTGCTTAACAAAGTCACAGAAAAAAGGGCAAAAGTAGATTGGAGATTAATACTTGTCTTAACAGCAAATATGGATCATTATTTTGCAGCCTTCTGTTACCTGGTTAAAGATGTATGACTTTATGTCAGCACATTATTAAAGGTGCCAGCAAAAAGGCTCGTTTTCTGCTTTGATGCTTACCTCACCACTGAGGCATCTGGTAAAGATCACACAGAGAAAAGTTATTGGACAAGGTTGAGGTCTTTCTCAGCAGATTATGTACCCTCTCAAAGGACTATAATGAATACAATGTGCTTATGTGTGTGATTTGATCTCAATCTGCAGAAAACATAAATTACTGTGCAACTGCGCAAACTGCGTTTTTTTTTCTTTACACGTATGGTTTCCTATAGAAAATTATTTGGGAAGAAAAATCAAGCTGTCTTTGTTTCCCAGATCGTTTCCATTCACAAAGTGGAGAGAGAAATTCTTGAGGGACCGATGGAAACACCATAGCCAGTTCTTTTAAATCATTTGTTTGTTATTAGTTAATGACTCCTGAAGTCCAACAGCACATTTGAGTGATGACATTTCTGACCTTCACTTCACAGTTGACTCTCCTCACTGTAGAGCTCATTAGTGAGCCATCTAATCTCATTAGACGATGCTGGGCTAAGATGGCACAGTGACAAAGTAACCAGCCCCTCTTTCTTTCCCTCTCCCTCTCTTCGCTTTTGGACCGGGAGCAGAAACAGGTGCGGGAGCAGGCGTGAGTCTGGGACAGGCGGAGTCCTCACTAACCCTTCTCTTCTAATTGCTGCGGATGCCAGTATGCTCGCTATCCTCTGCCTTTCATAACAGTTGGTGTTTGGCAGGAAGCTTTTATGTTGATTTTAGCTGATGCTTTGCTACTTAGTTTGTCTTTGTCAAAGGAATGCTTTAGCATCCTCACTTGAATTGAAATGTGTGCGTCCCTCATGGATGTTGATGCCAGCTGCCCCAACCTGCTTCACAGTGAAACTTCCAGCAACAGTCTGATGTGTTCATATTTTTCTGTAACTGTTTAAAGCAAACTTCTGCACATGGAGACGGAGACTGTGGCACAGCTGTGGAGATTAAGCAGTGTTTGAGGAGCCTTAGTGGTTTCACCAGTGCCTTAGGCCTTAGCCATATAGGACTAGTCATTTCCATGTTGACAACAAAGACAATCAATTTTTTGCTCGCTTTAACACATGAAAGTCTTAAATCATTCATCACTAGTTTCCTGCCACACTGTACTTGAGCTTTGTTTTGGAGTCTAATCCTAGTGTAACAATGAGTTTTTATTTTGTTCTCTGCTTGATATACCTGATTGATATTTTCTACCCTCAGACTCTGATTACCTCAGCTCCACACTTAGATTTCACTTTCCTGTCGGCACATTCTCTCTGTGAGGCTCCATCTCCAGCTCATGTAGAGTCGTATTTATTGTCGCAGCTTATTTAAATAATCACCAGCATGTCAACGCACATTATGGCCCTCTGTCAAGGTAATAACAGATTGTCATTGCTGTTGGGAAGCAAATATTAAACCATAGATCAACATTTAACAATGCATAATGGACTGAATCTGCATGTTCCTGTTTCCATTTCAGTTGGCCTTGGGCTATATTAAAATAATTTAATGCTCCAAATAATATGGAAAAAAAAAACTGCTATTATTGCTTCTTTTGATAAATAGTTAAAGGAATCTGAGTTGCATTATAGGAAATGAGGTTGTTTGCATGTGACAGTTATTTGACTATGATGTTGGTCTTTTCCATCATAGAAAGAGCAGCGTAACAAAATGTGCAAAGCAAAAGCAAAGAGCCACAGTGATTAATATACATATCTCTGTGCAGTGCTGCATATTCATAATGAAACGATAAACTGTTTGCAGTTTTAATTGTGTGTCCTGTATAGAGAGCTACATATTTTTGTATGACGTGCAAACCCTTATGTTTTTAGTCATTTCACTTGGTCAGCATTACCACTAATCAAGTCTGAAAAACCTTTTAGCAAGTTTTCTAGACCTAAAACAACATATCTCATGTTATACGTATAATATTCATGTTATACATAGTATTCATATGAAATCTGGGTATCTTGCAAATATATGTTAAATAATCACTGTCCCTTTGACTTTGTTCTTGCCTCTGTCATCAAAACAAAATAGTTTTTAGTGTTTTGGCATATATATATATATGTATATATATATATATATATATATGTGTATGTATATATGTATGTGTGTGTGTGTGTGTGTGTTCTGCTTTTTAATGCTGAGCAATAAGGTTGGGGCATAATAGGGATACAACAGTATATTGTATTACATGCTCTTGCAATACACTTTTGATAAGATCAACATTTTTATGAAAACATGCAGCCACTCTAAACGGATTCCCATCATTTCAGTGGCACTTGTCAAATGAATGAGAGTAGAGTGAAAGTTACTAGCTTGTGGTGAAGCAGAAGAAATTCCCATGAGGAAAATGGCAAGCAGTGGGGTTAAGTCAGTGACAGAGCGAATTAATTGAACTGACATGCCATGAAAACTGAATAACGATCATAAAACATAAATACATAATTCCTGCTTTTTGCGTTTTTTAAGTTTTCATTGTTGGTTACACAGATTTAGTGATGTAGGCTATCCTATGAACATCTTGCAATACCTTTCTACATGGCTGTAACATACTTACCCTGTCATTGCCATCCTTATGTGGTAGGTGGAATTTAACACAACACTGGAGCAATTTGAGTAAAGTGAAACAGTAAAGTTCCCAACCAGAAAACCAAAACACTGACACAAAAACAGTGTCTGTTTGGATTTCAAACAATGCCATGTGATCAACTGTTAATTTTAAGATATTAAAAATAGACTCAAAAACATGGAAATAGTCACTCACTTGGTTAATCAGTTTTTTTCTTATCATGCTTGTACTTGTTCATTCAATTCAATATTTAGTGATTCAAAAATTTGAAATGTCCATTGATAGTTTTTGTCCTTTCAGACACAAAAATAAACACATTTCCCTGATGTTTGTTATGTGCACACGCAGTTTTATGATAGTCTGGTTTATAACAAGCAGCAGATTACTTGTTTAAGCTCTTACTCACAATCAGCTAAGAGACCAGCTGATTGCTGTGTTAATGGCTCTCCAAACACTTGTTACCAACAGGGAGGTTACAGAGTGCCCTCTGGTGGACAAACTCTGCAACATCAACAGTAATAACAATTGAAGGGTGTTTCTCCCATTACTTGTTTAATGTATTATTATTATTATTGCTGGTAGTAGGAAGACCTCCTGCAGAACCTATTGGAAGAATGAAGACAGACTCAGTTTGAAGCCAGTCATTTCCTTCCAGAAGCTGCTATATGGGAAAAAATAGGTTTTCATTCAAATTATTTTAGTCAGTATATTATTCATACATACAAACTCTTGACATTATGTATTTAGATTAATTTCTGTGTGGCCCAGAGGGATGTAGCAGACTCTATGTCTCTATGTATTCTGTTTGACATCTAGCAGGGTCTCGTAATGACAAGTGTAGTGCATTAAAAAAAAAAAAAAAAAAAACGTAGAGACTCTGGGTGCATATGCAAACCCATACAGCATGCACCCACACTCCCTGCTTTTGATGCAAGTTAGTTTTGAGTCTTCTCAAGGTTTATTGTGTTCAGTCAGTTAGAAAAATCTCCCCAACTGATTTTGAGTCAGTGTGCGTAGGGTGCCAGAGAATCCTTTTAGGATCAGCTGTTGCTAGCTGAGCCAGCAGCTAACAGAACCCTGGGGAGCTCCAGGTGGGTCTGATTAGTTCTCTACGGAAGGGAAGGGTCAAGAAAAGACAGCTCAGGTTACCTTTAAGGAGGAAAGGAAAGGAAAAAGGGGAGGGGAAAGGGGAAAGCAGTGTGTGATTGAGAAGCAAATGAGTGGTTGTGGGACAGTGAATGGGGAATTAGACACATCGCGGCTGACGTCTCAATTTTCCCGCAATCAGCACGACACCTGGCCTCGTCTTAATTGGTCAGGATGCTTCACCTAATCCATGGCCTCTCGTTCTCAGTGTCTGGAGCCCTCTAAGCTCCATTCGACACTGAGGTGAATGCACAAAAGCAGAGGATGAAAAAGGGGCCTCTCTTTGAGGCCTAATCCAATTAGATAACTGTTAGAAAACCTTGAGTAGAGTTTCACGTCCCTTAAAAGTAGACACGAACTCTGGCAACCTCTGCGACCTTGGAGAATGCCATCTTGTTAAGAGTCGCAGCAGGGACCCCTATACCCCTCTTGATCTTTCTGGCCAGTGTGTGTGTGTATGTGTGTGTGTGTGTGTGTGTGTGTGTGTAAGGGAGGGATGTGTGTGCTTGAAAAGTAGTCTTGATAGATAGAGCAGCTAGTCTGCATCTCATCCAACTTCCAAAACATAT
This sequence comes from Simochromis diagramma, assembly GCF_900408965.1. Taxonomy (NCBI): domain Eukaryota; kingdom Metazoa; phylum Chordata; class Actinopteri; order Cichliformes; family Cichlidae; genus Simochromis; species Simochromis diagramma. The sequence continues at coordinate 11,731,075 of NW_024387030.1, forward strand.
CAGTATCTGAAGGATCTCTCCTGATAGTTGGGTAATGGTTCCTGTTTGTTTATAGTTTAAACTTAATTAACTCTTTAATATTCTTATGTAAACACCGCCAACCAAAATAAAACAAAGCAACACCAGAGTCAGCCTAGCATATGAAAGTAAAGAAACAACACTACAGGGGCCTATCTGATTTATTCATATTTACAGAATCATGATTGCCTTAGGTGATATCTTTGCTTGTAAATACATGAATATGTATTATTGCTTTTTCAGACATGCTGTGACTTACATATTTCCACCGCACCTCCTGCTTTTATTCATGCAGAAATGTCTGAGGCACTGCATTAAAATACTGTGTTTTCCATTTTAGAAACGTATCTAAGTATTGTAATCTCATGATGTGCCCTGCTCAAGTCATGCAGCCTTGCACACTGGCCCTAAATGTTTGCTAAAGGGGGCACTGGCTAGTCCTTGTAATACCCCTTAATGTCCTTGCATAGTGATCAAACAATGAAATTTAATCAGTGGCCTCCAGTCTACTTCCCATAAAAATGTGTTCGCTAATATAAAGTTCATTTCTATGAATATTAAAGCAGCATATCATCTGTTGAATGTTTCATTTGATCTGCACCTTTAATAATGCAAGATGCGGAAAAGAACAAGGCCCATTTTCCTATAGATGGTCGCGTGTCCACTAATGTATATATCACTATCGGGGTGTAGTACCTGTGGTGTAGGTGGAGTTAATAATGGCACCTGCTTTAGTGGACATTATGTCACACCTTCGAGCAAACTGGTTGCAGTTGTAATGCAGTAAATCAGAAAGATGAAGGTTTAAGTAGTACAGTGAAGCATTGTTTGACACTTAACTCTGAAATATTTTTATAGTTGACTTTGAATTAGCTCGAATGCTGGGTGCAGGAAGACAAACTCCAAAGCAGCAGTTATTTTGCAGATATTAAACATACTGTTGGAAATAAAAAATATTAAAACAGTTATGTAAGGGCTCCACAAGCTTTTTGAACAGCTCTGGAAGCTTATTAAGCATAATTGTGACATTATAAGGATGCAAATGAAGTGTGTAGACATGGCAACCCTGCTGGAAAAAAGCCTTGAGGCTGTCTCCCCTTTGTTTCTTTCCCCCCTCAGCCATGTTCTAATTGTATTATCTTCGTCATTTTAGTTATTTGCCTCTCGCTCGTTTTCCGTCTCTCCTCTGAATGTCTTTGTATGGCACAGTCATCAAGGTGATAATTGCATTGCCAGTCCCCAGTAAGAGACATTCTTAATTATTTCAGCATTAGGCGGTAGTTATACAGGCAATTAATGCTTGACTTCACAATTATATACTTTGTTTGATTGCCTTTTATCAGCGGGATACAATGGGCTTATTTGCAGCTGACAAGAGGAACGCCACAGTTTTATACAAAAGATAAGTGATGTGACAGATCCTGTATGGCTCCTATTCACATGCAAACATTGCATGTTGCGTTGAAGTGCTTTTAATCTCACAAATGCACCGCACATGGGAATAGTTGCATGGAAATGTGTGGACACTGAGTGAGCTGTCAAGCCATGAAAAGCAGTTTGGGTCAGTTTGAGCTTTTGAAGACTTGACGCCTGCTTCACAAGTCTCCTCCTTTTGAAATATACAAGTCATTATCTAGTTGATACTGGTCTGAAGTGTTGACGACTTCCATGGAACACTTGTTTCTTACGCACATGGATCACTCAAGTACCATGCATTTAATAAGCAGACAAGTTGTTTGGCCCTTCGTACTTTATTGTTAGCTGATATGGTTTCTCTCACTCCTTTCTTGAGCATCTGCTAGCTTAGTAACACTAACATATTTCAAATATGTTGCTGATCAGTAACATCATATTTTATATGCTGCTTTATAATTTGACTCAGGCCTAATTATACTGTACACCTGGCACTAGCCCCCACTTCCACATTCCTCTGTCTTTAAAGTCTTGGCCCGGGCATCAAAGCTGCCTGGTTTTGATGATATTTTGGCTCTGGTCTGTGTTGGCTGCAACTTAAACGGGATTAGAATTTTGCATGTTTTTTTTAAAGGCCTCTGGTCTTTATCTCATCATAACCGGATATTATGAGTATTTTTTAGTGTCAAAAGAAAAATGTTAGCATCTTAAAGAAAACTGCACAACACAAAATCTCCACAAGCCAAGTTTACTTTAGATTTACAGTCATGGGCAAAAGTCTTGAGCCACCCCTCATTTCTTCTTCCCAGGATCCATACTTTCTTGGTCATGAGTAATAGTCCCAGGCTTTCTGTAGGACACTGGCTGCTTTTTCACTAATTTCCAATCCATCCTTGCACCTGGCCATTTCCAGAGTAAAACTGCCATTTAAAACTGACCTATGAGTCACTCAAGCATGAAAAAGGCACCTAACTCAATGGACGAATCAGTGTTTGTCTACACATAACAGACAGCTTAGCTGTAAAAACCAAATTTAAATAGCATCTTTAGGCACTTTGTTACTATTAGACTGTCATAAAAGAAAAAACGAAAACCCCAAAACCCGACACACAGTATTTTTACAACAACAAGGTGATACCCAATGACCAGTTTACTTCAAATAGGGCATATCTTAAAGTGGTGTGCAGTGTGCCCTTAAAAAAATCTGAGGAAGATGGAAAAGTGGAGAACAAAAGAAGAAGTGGCAGTGGCATCTTTAGATGGCAGATGAAGAGTGTCTGAAAATCACAACCTTAAGAAATGAGAAAAAAACATAGCAAAGACCAGACAAAGGACCTGAAAGATGCATATGGCCTTTAAGTTGATCCATTTACTGCCTCATTAGAAAGCCTCATTAGAAATGGGTTGCTGTCAGGAAGCCATTCTTAAGGAAGAGAAACAGAGAAAAGGCTGCTCTATGCCAAATTACACAAGAACTAGACTGAAAATCAGTGGTAACAGGTCAGCCAACATCCTAAGAGCTTTGCGATGTTCTCGAAGAAGCTCTGCCTTTGCATTATATACTGCATTTCAATGTATGTTTGCAAATGTTTCAATACATTGCTATACTTCCCATTTTCGTAGTAAAATAGAAATAAATGAGGGGTAGCTCAAGACTTTTGCACAATACTAAAGATCATCACTTTATTTTCAGAATTTCTAAACCACCAACTATTATTATAAAGACTTCCTGCAAGGTGGATTTAGCGCACGCTGTGTAACAGGCCAATCCACCAACAGTTTGGCGAAACGCACTTCTTTGGACAAAACCTGAACTGAATGTTGTTTGCTTGCCAACATTATTACAACCTAAATTGGGTTCAGATATTGCTAGTCACCACACCAGATGTCGAATTCGATTAAAAAAAAAACACTTTTGATAACACCTGACGGTATGGCACAACTAAAAAGGAAAGCCAATATTCAAATGAAAGTGAACTCACTACACACTGTTCACAGATGTGCATTTACATTGTTTGGTAACTGCCAATTCATTGCTTATTCAGTTTTTAATTGTTGTCTCCAACTGCCAAGCTGTGCTGGATTTTGACTGTTATATTTATCCTTCACAAGGCTGAAAGAGAACTACTAAGGCAAAATGAGCTATTCTGAATAGCTTGTTGACAAAAAGTCATTTTGAATGTGATTTTTATTTTAAAAAATGAACCAACTGTGGCCTACCACAGGTCTAATCTGGCCCACTGGACAGCTTTGCAAAGTGTGTAGAAGTTCTACATTTTGCATACATATATGCATACTGGTGTAACACTGGCTCATCAATCTGGCGTGGATTCATATTTATGCAATTTCAGATTAAATTATCGCTACTTTTCCAACATGGACAATTCGAGCTACTATACCGACAAACAGATATTTGAAGCTTTTATAGTTTCTGACAATTAGAGTGCAGAGTGAAGAAACACAACACAATGAGGAAATTAAAAATCCAGCATGCCATTAAAGTTGCAACCATTTAGACATTTTGAGCATTCTCTTTCAGTTGTGAATTGGATCCACAGAAAGTAGCTTAAGGTGCTACATACTGTATGATTCTCTTTTACTATATGCCTGCAGTGTTTTTATCAGTCATACCCATAACAGAAACCTTTTCACCTTAGGGCTACACAGGAAAACGACATGTATTTGGAGCATCAGTAACAAATCATAGAGAAACAAATGCTTGCATCAAAATTCACTTTCACACGTTATTAGGAAAAAAAACATTTCCAGTGTGTGTTTCTTATTTAATAAAAAATGCTACATTTTTAATTTTACAATTATAAGCGAGTCAGTCAATAAAATGACTTCTTCCCCTGAGCTGCGGTGAATCTTCATTGATTAAAGTCAGCAATAAGAAATCCTGATTAAAAGACAGACTCGATAAAAGTCTTTCTGGTTTAATTATTATGGAAAGCAAAATGGTTCTGCTGATCTTTAAACGTGTCACTGTGAGCTCATTAATTGCCGTTTGTACTCGACACTTTCTTGTTCTTTTGTACATGTCAGGCATCCGTAAAATGATTTTTTTCCTCCTTCCTACAGATATCGTTTAATTGGGGGACTAATCTGATAATCTAAAACTGAACTTCAAAACAAGACCTTTCTGTAAAGAATCACAGCAGCTTTCAAACGCAGCATCTGTTCATGTTCAGGTAGCAAAGCCCTCAAGTGGTTATAGGAATGATGATGGAAGCAAAGTTGAAAATCAGCATACGGGTTTCACCAGAATACTTGCTTCACTGTCTCCACTTTTCTCAACTGTTCAATTCAAGGGACTTGCTTAATAATATTTTTCCAGATTAAGAATATGAATAATTGCTGGGCTGTTTTACATGCTATCAGACTGTAAATATTCAGTCTTGAGCCACAATAGTCAGTATAATCATAACCTACATACCTGTTGGCATCCACCCACACACATGCAGCTGTAACAGACACATGCACAGCAGTCATGGGCCATGCACTAGGACATACATCATGCCCACCGCGTGGACTTGAAAGATCAAATTACAGCCCCTAGTATGAGATGCATTGATAACCTAAACTTCAGTAGGAATCCAATCAAAATCTAAATTGTGCCCCACTAAAACGCCCCCCCCCTTGATTAGTTCTCCAATAAAATCCATTTCCTGCTCTTGTGCCTATTTTAGACAGTTTATTTCCCCTGTGGTATCAGCCAATAGGCCCTACCAGGACTTCCATCTCAGAGTGCCCGGTGCGATGTCAGTCTCCAGTGTTTTACAGAAGCTTGATGCTTATGTCCACCTTCCCACCATTTCCTATGATTATACAAGCCATACAACTGTTAGCTTCGCCAATACCCACTGCTGGCTTTCAGAAAAATGTGGCACTTTTGTTTTATTTCTGTCTTTATTTTTCTCACAGTTGCAGCACAATTTTGAAGGGAGGTGGAGAGAAATGGGACGGATGTAATACAGATCAATCCAGCTCCTGGATGACAAAAACAATGCCATGAATCACTCACTGACAAAAAAATCCAAGTGGCTTTCTAATTTTTATGTATAAAATAGTAAACAGAAGTTATTTCCTGTTCTTTATGGTGATTATTGTATTTTTGTTGTGTAATTTCATGTAGATTTTTGATGTAAATTATTTTCAGTGTTTCTTGCTCTTCACCTCTTTGTATGCCTTCAAGTGCCTACATTATGCTGCGTGCTCCCCGGAGTGTGTGTTTGCTATTGTTGTTTCTCTTTGTTCCCAAGCACAAATGATGACTTTTCAATGACCTTACAGCACATGACTGATGTTTCAATCATTTACTTTCTAAGACTAAGAGGCCTTCCCTGCACTTTCGCAGCACAGCGAAACAAAACACAACAAACTGACTGCAGTTAAGTACAATACTGCCTGCTCTTCACTCCATAGCACATTAACGGGAGTTATAATAACTATTAGACTGTTTTTGTTTGATTTACGTGGCCTTGTGGATTGGAACATAAGCTGCTACAACCATGAAAAGTGTTGTACAACTGCTTCTGAGACCTTAGTGAGAGAAGCACACAGCTTAAGCACAGACTTAAAATATTAAACAAAAACGATGGCCTGGAGATGTTAATTTAAATGGGCACTTTAGGCTAATTCATGCTTGCTGCATTCATGTGTTGGAGATGAAAGTCAAGTTATCCATTCAGGTGTGCAAAGGTCTGTATAAAAACCCTTTCTGCACACTTTGAGACTGTGTGGAATGTCACGCGAAACTGGACTGTGAATGTGCTTGAAAAGTTAACTATACTTTTGATTTTTAAACTCTAAGCTCTGCAAAGTGCCTTCACCTTCACCTACAATAGTATACACTGTGAAGCTGAAAATCCCATTAGAAACAAAGGAACTCACACTCATTTCACTGTAACTTGTTTTGTACTTGATATGTGTGGAATACGCTTGTGACCTTTGAACCCCAGCACAACTTTATTCATGTTTGCAGCTCTTGTTTCTTTTAAACTGCTATGTAGCAAGAATATGGGAGTATACATTATATCCAGCTACCTATTTCAACCCAATTGAAACCCAGTTTGGGTTAATAAAGTAAACCTGCTTCATAATGTTTTGTTGGTATTTTTTTCATCATTTGTGGTTCTTTTTTTATATGTGCAATTAAGAAAGGTTTCAGCTTCATTGCTTCCACAGCAGTTAAGAGCAGTCAAGTGTATTTTATTAGTCAAGTGTATTAATCAAATACACTTGATTAATTGATCACTGGCAAGTGTGAGCAGCTCTATAAAAGCAGAAGTTTTGCTAGTCAGGAGCATTTGGGTGTGTGTTAACACGATGCCACAATCCTTCCAAGTGTGGCCATCCCAGCCACCTAAAGGTCAGATGGAAGGTTTGCCCGGAGAAGGCTCTTCTCTCTAAAAGAACATTGCAGCACATCATATCAAATGTTATGCACAGTGATGGAGGAGTGATGATCAGGGATTGTTTTGCAATCATTTCAATAACAGAGGTTTACTGACTAATTAATCATAACGGAAATGTTAAATGTACAACAAGTTTTAAACACATACACAATTTTTTATTAAACAAATAAGTTATTAGAGTTCAGAGCTTTATGACATACTTAAACATACTGGGTTCATTTATTATTGATGTAAATGCCACATGCATATTTAAAATGCAGTCTTTCTCAAATAAAGAATAAAATCATGAATAGTAGAAAATGTGAAAAGTCAGCCACAGGAGGATGAATATAGAATGTCTGGTAGCCTCCAATTGTCACTCGGTTCTTGATTTTTGTGTTTCCTTCACATAAATAAAAGCACTTTCTCAATAAATTAGTCCAGAAAAGGCACAAATTGGTGAATAAAAATGCACCAGAGTGCAGGAAATAAAGTGCCTTATGGTTAAAATTCCCAGGAAGAGGACACTTCAGATGGTGCATCGTGTGTTTCTTGGATGTGCAAAAGGAATTTGCACCCATTTCTTCCATTTGTGTTTTGTTTGTATGTTTACAGGCTTCCAATAATCAAGTGTGCCCAGCTGACAGTATAACAACATGACTTTGAACTATTTGAACTGATTTCTGTTGAAGGTCTTTGAGACATCAGCTATAAATTCTGCATAAGTACACTTCATTTGCTTTCAACTCCAGCTGACCCTAGTCTGTCTAAAGGGTTAAATGCCACTAATCCTCTGTTTTCTATAGGGGAGTGATATATCATTGGACTTGACAAAAGGCGATTTGTTTATTTATAGATCGGTCCCTTTAGATATACATCCTTCTGCATGGTCCAGATTCAATCTCTCTCTGTCTTCTGGAAGTGTGTTACAACTTGACATGTTGACGTGTGGACGTAATTGCATGTCACACATATAAAGTTCTCTAAAATGGAAATTGACCATCCTGGGATGTTTTACAGCAGAATTACCTAATTTACTGTATTGACATTATTGACCCCTTTGCAGGCTGCAGAAGGGCTTCTGGTGACCTCAGCCAGTAAACACTTTGGGCCGGATCAATATGACAAAGTCAGAGTTCACTTGGCTTCCCCAGCCAGGTTGATTGCAAAATGAACTCCATTAAAAGTTTCCAAGCCCTAAAAGTCAAACATCGTTTGGCTCGGATGTCGGCAGGCATCTGCAGGAAAACCCAAAGACACGCTGGTGGTAATAGGGTTTGTTTTGGTGGCTTTAATTGCAGGTAGACCCGTGCCAATATCTTAAAGAGGTCCCTCGGGGGAGAATTTGTTAAAGGGAGCAACTCTGTTTGAGATTAAAGTCAAAAGACGAGACTTCACTCTGCCCTGTCCAAATAACGGATTCCTGGCCCGGTGACATCTGCTTCTCCATTGACAGCTGTCCTTTTACATCTTTGGCTGTGTTGCTGTAGCTGTGTACAGATCACTAAACTAGTTACTTCTTTGCGACTCCGTGTTTTGCTTGTCATAGTCATCACTCTTGCAAAGAAGTTTTTCGGTGACACCTCTTTATGTGAGGACACCTGCCATCGTCATTACTCTAATTGTCCGTTTTGTCTCCTGAATGGACGGCATACAGAATGAAATTAGGCACTTGAGTTGCCACCACTGTGCTGATTCAATTCGGTAGTGGGACTTGGGAGGTCTACAGTAATTGCATTCACAAATCGGGCACCCCCACCCCACATTCGCCATCCTACTGCCTCTTAATGAAGGCAACATTTCTGGAGCTATTGCCCTCTCCTGCCACTCTGTGTATCCTTTGCCTTTTACTTCACCAGCCACAGTTCCTCACTCTCCTCATCAGTCAGCGTACCCACTTCTATCTTTTCCCCTCTTTTTCTTCTCCAGCTCCCCTGTCTTTCCTTCATCCCTGCTTCTGCAGCCAATGCTCACTTTTCCCTCTATTTACCAAGATAAAGCCACAATAGCTCTCTTTGTGCCACTGATGGCCACTCAGTCGTGGCAGCCCAGTCAACAGATAAGTATTTCTTTTCTCCATTTTCCTTTATCACTTGCTGGGTTCAATTAGCGCAAGTTACAATTGTTTAATGGATGGCCTCTGTGACCTTTGCTCTGCTTGCCTGGTTTCAGGCGTTCGACTAACTTTGTCTGAAAGGTTTGCTTTACACTGTGTGTCTGTGTCTGTGTGTGTGGCGTGAGCTGGTGGGACTGAGGATGAGGGGTGTGACATGTTTTGTTTGCTGACTGATAAATGGCTGTATAATGCTAGTAGATAAAGGTTTACAAAGGGGATGGAACTGGAGCTGGAATGGGAAGAGGCAAGGACTACATCAGCCCCCCCCCCATGAGCTGTCCAAATCTGTGACATGTGGGCCGACACTCAGTCCCTCTCTTCATTTCTCTCTCTGTCTCCTCTCTCCCTGCTTTCCTCCCCCTCTTTCTATAGATGGATATTTTTATTCCTTGGCATCTCAGTGTAGATAGGCCATTGGGCTCCTGTCTGCCGGGGCAGCTTGCTGGGGGTTGGAAAGGGATGAAGGATAACTAGATTCAATCGGGCGTTGCAAATCAACTTTTCCACCAGCATCCTGGGAGGACCTGATAATACAGGTTTCTAATATCTGACCTGTCTGGCAGAAAAAGAGTGAGTGAGAGGAGGGGAGAGGGAGGAAAGGATGGGAGGAGAAAAAAGATGAGAGGAATGGAGGCAAGAGAGAGCAATGAACACATTGATTTGATACGGCTAATAGTTCTGCAGTTGATAAGCACACAGGCGCCAGTCAAGAAAATGAAAGGCTAGCAATTGAGGGAAATAAATTGGGTCTAGCTTTTTGTCTCCGTTAAGACAAAAAGAGTTCAGACACGTATCAGAGGGATTCATTAGACAAGACATCAGTGAGGTTTCCTGTTGGTGTCTCTCCACCTGTCAGGCTTCATCCACTTTTGTTTTTAATCATATTCAAACTGAAAACACATTCAGGACTCCTAATCCAAGTTGGAGTTGCTGTAGACAGTGTGCAGCACTTTAAGTGTGTGAGGGACACAATTTATCAAATAGGACTTAATGGTACGGCAGTATGAAGTAAGCTGAGCCCAGTCTTAGTCCCAGTTTATTACGAGAGGGTGCTAGTTTAATACTTACTGGTTATTTTGGTTTGATCATTTTACCACTATGCAGCATATTTGTATGCTGTACAAAAGAATTGTACAGCATACATCTTTAAAGCATAAAGTCAAAAGCCAGAAGTGTACATACATACTCAAATATATGCATAGACTCACTTACATCTTTTTTTAAGTGATGCTGATGGTTCTGCAATGTCTTTTAACCTGAAAAGGACAACACAAAAATGAGGCTTTAATACCTAAGAACACTTTAACAGCTGTCAAGCATGGCGGTGGATGTACCCTGCTCTGGCGTTGTTTTGCTAGTGCATTGTACAATGTAGATGGAATAATAAAGAAGGAGGGCTTCCTCTCAATTATGCAACTTCACCTCAAATCAAAAGCTTTATGGCTGAAACCATTGGATGTTTCAACAAGAGAACTATCCTAAACACCCATAGAAACTGGTTGTGGAATGGATAAAGAAGGCTAACATTAAGCTTCTGGAATGGCCTTCTTATTCTATTGAAAATTGAGAAAGTTGTGCCATGCTAAGAAACCAACAAATTTAAATGAACTCTACAATTTCTGTTAAGAACAGTGATCAACTAGCCATCTAGAATTATGCTAGAACCTTAATGATGGCAAAGGTTTCTGATCAAGGTGCAACTCGGAAAGGGAGGTTAGTGGGGGTGTATGTATACCCTTTACCCTGTGAATAAATCTTAAACGAATTCAAACTTGATGACCCGATTCTTGGATTCTTGTTTGTTAAAGTCATAAGACATACGTTGTACGTAAGACAATCATGCACATAATGAATACAATAACAATTCCAATTCACATTAGACATATTCAAAGTTTGTTTGACCCTTGTTTGTGCCCACACATTTTTAAAGTTACAGTTTTTTGCCATATCGTTTACAACCAGTTGTAACCAACAGATTCAATCCTCTTTAAATTGTCTGTAGGAAAAAACAAAAACAAAAAAAGAATGGACCCCTCCCAGCTGCCCCAGGATCTGGCAGGCACTCAGGGCAGAGCCCCTTTTGTCTTTCCAGTCTGCACTTAGTGTGACACCGCAGACACTGCCACTCTGACCTTTCCCGATGCTACCAACTAAGACAGAGCCAATGCAAGCCCTAACGAGACGCCGACATAGCTTGACAGTCAGGTGTGGCACGCAATTATTCTGGCGAAGTAAGCTGCTTGCCGGTGTGTGTCGGTAAGTGTATGTGTGTTTGTGAAGCAATGGACAAAAGCTCACAGAGTGATTGCTTACATCACTGTCATTATATCTCCTGCATCTCCTTCCTAAAATCAAACAAACAAACAAACAAACAAAACAAAACATGAAAAACTGTATTCTTCTCGAATTGTCTAAATTTTGATAAAGTAATTTTGTCAAATTTAAACACTGGTATGTTTCATTAATATTAAGCAAATCAGTGAAAATGTGTTGTGTTTCTTCCATGGTTCTCATCTCAGAAGAGTCTGGTCTTGGCCACCACCAAGTTTGCATGATGTGGCCTGTTGGCTGACTTAAATTTATGGTCAGAAACAATATTAGAAACATGGACATAGCTAGCATGACTCACCCAGCGGTTTTGAGGTTCGGATGTTAGCATTTTTGCTGCTGCCATGTTAGTTTGTAAAACCCAAAGTTCTCTTATATATATGAAAGGATGGAGCACTAAGTTATCCGTTAACAGGAACATGCTTGGTTAATAAGCTGCATTCATTAACACTATAAAATATAACTGCCCCCAAAATATATTATATTACTAGGGCAGCTATCTGTTTGAAAACGCGTTGTTTATTTCAGATGTCAAAGGATAGGAAGGCAACCGTAACTCAAATAATTACTCCAGATGAGCATCTTTGAATACACAACACATCCAACCTTGGTGCCTATGGGCCACAGCAGCAGAAAACCAGCACCTGGTGCCACTCCTGTCAGCTGACAGTTCTCTCGTATGATATGTCTTTATTTCTTCTGTGACATTTGGATGGTAGGGTCAAAATCTGGTGTAAACAATGTGAAAGAATAGATAGAATTTTATTTTGAACATGCAAATATAACAAGAGAGAAAAGATAAACAAAAAACCCCTTAAAAATCATCAGGTTTTCATGTATATATCTATGTGTACAGAATGTGTGTGCTCGAAAGGATGGACCCTGTCTGCCTTGTATCAACAGTTTAGGCTGCTGTTGATGGTTCAAAGCTGTGAGCGATAATTTCTTGCCACACTTTGGGCTCCTTAGTACCGGCTGAGTGTCATATAAACACCAAAGCCTACCTGTTGCCGAACAGGTCCATCCCTTTATGACCGTAGTGTACCCAATGTCCGATGACTGCTTCCAGCAGGATAACAAAACTCGAATCAATTCAAATTCATTTCTTGAATATGACATTGAGTTCACTGTACTCAAATGGCCTCTACAGTCATCAGCTTCCAATCCCATACAGCACCTTTGGGATGTGGTGGAACAAGGGATTTGCTTGGTGGATGTGCAGCTGACACATCTGGAGACACTGTATCAATATGAACTAAAATCTCTAAGTAATGTTTTCAGCACCTTGTTAATAAATCTTTACGACAAACAGGTGTATCTAATAAAGTGTCCGATGAGTTCATATATATGTGTAAATATACATATATATACGTTCAACAGGATGATAAACTAAGGGCTGGTTTGTATTGTCATAGTAGCATGACGTCACTAATTGTTTAGTCTTTTGAAATTGTGTTCGTTGTACTTTGCTTTTTGTAAGTAATTATCTCACAGTTAGATAATTTGATTTGCCTTCATCTAATTAACATTTATTAATTAGTAGGACGAGGTACTCACTCATGGCAGTAATGTTGTTCTACTGGAAAATTTTCAATAAGATAACTTCAACAAATTCATTAAAACCGTCCACTTGAGCAGATAATGCAAGTGTATTGTGCATTGCTAAGTGGGTCCTCAAAATATTTAAGCCAATTGCAATAAATCTGAACTAAATGCTGCAAATTGCAAAGTTAAGTATTAGTATAGTATTTAAGTTACGCCTTAAATTTAAGGGGAAAGAAAGGGAAAAAATAACCTAGCAACAACAAAAAGACAGGAAACATAAATACACTAGGCACATGCTGTGTCTTGTCTATCAGGTCATTGCACCATCAAATTCAGCTCTGACTGCAAGTTGCACATAGTTATTACATCAAAGCAAATGCATCGAGTATTACAATAATCCACGAAGAGGGAGACGGGAATCAAACATGGAGGAAACACCAATAGGGAAGTGGGGTCGAGACCTTACTCTGTTGCCTGGATAATAAAAAAAGGATTTGTGCTCAGAACAAAGGAGGAGAGGTGGAGGACTTCAGAGAGACAACATCTGAACAACATACAACAGTCAGTCAGCTTTAGAGGAATAAAGCACAGAGGAACAATAAATGATTTTAAGACAGTAAAATAACACAGTGTTGATTCACTGCGGAGCCCTATAAACATGCTTGACGTCCATCACTATTGAATAAGCATTGAAGTGAGTTTTATCACTTTGAAGGAATTAATATCAAATGCAAAATAATCATTCTCTTAAGCCTGTCTCATATGCTTTGATCTCTAACTCTTTGTGAATTAAGGACAATTTTGCTTAACATCAGATACTTCAATCAAATAGTTAGACTTTGGTGGGAATGTGTACCAACTTCCAAGGGCATAAATCAAAGGAATAAGAGGGAGTTGCTATTCCTTTGTTGCAAAGGCCACTTGGCTCAGATACATCAGTGGCTGAGCTCACTGCAATGCTTTAGAGGTCTCAGTGCTAGGCGTTGTTATTGATCTGTCTGAGTAAAGTTTCTGCAGAGTGATTCCACGTATAAACCAGCTATGCATTTTTAAAGGCAAGATGACTGGGCATGTAACATTTACCTATCCCCAAACCCTGATTATAGCAATTCCACACCTGACAAATTGTGGTTTTGTTGAGATCATCTGGCGTTTTAATTTTGTCACGTGTCCAGCTCTTGATCCTCTTAATGTTGTAGTCCCGCTTTGTGATTGATGGAAATTTTAGATTGCGAAATGGGAACCTAGCGCGGGACTGATGGGAAGCATAGGTCACTCAGTGAATTGTTATTTCAAATAAAGCCAAGCAAGCTCTTAACATTCCTCCCTATCCTCTCTCTATAAGTGCCGTATACTCTTAACAGTGATCCATTGTGGTGGCTATGACAAGAAAATAATGTATTTCTACCAGAGTCTATCAGAGAAATGACTTTGGTGGTAGAGGGAAGAGGCTCTAGATCAATATGTTGCAAGCAGCTGTGAGTGTTTTTGAAACTGAATTTCCACCTTCCTTTGAGTTGTTTTGACCTTGATCTCCACGAAGATAGGTCTCTGCTGCTCCCCGGTTTTCACCACTCAGTGATTATCCTGTACAGCATGAAAGATAACCTGCGTGGTGAGCTCCACTTTTCCCGGCCCCCCTCCTGGCAGCCCTCGCTATTATCTTGCCAATCCAAAAAAACAGAACAAAAGATGTCACCATGCGACTATTGCACACCTTCATCCTCTGCACACCCCTCATTATGATTATTTCCGTGATGTCTAACTGTTCTCGGTAATAATTGAATTTAAATGAAGAAAAGGCAAAGGAGGATGTTCTCTTTGTGCTACGTTAACATGCTGTCATTAAAAGTGTTGGTTGTTTTAATAGGCCAGGTCTTAAACCATCAAGACTACAGGACGGGGTAGCAAATACCTAAGACAATGAGAGAAAGCTAACAAAATTGGATCATAATTAGTTTGCTGCAAATTGCTTTGGGTTTTTTGAGCGCCCGAAAGACGATGGGGGTCTTTGAGTCTTTCGCATGGCGTAGGCCTGTAGTACATGCATATTGTATTTTTAGTTAGTTTACAATGACATGCAGGGCCACCGCTCGGACCAAAGGAAATGAACATGAATGCATAATGGGATTTCTGCCAAAACAAACATCCAGCATTGTCCCCAGGTGATTGCTCAAAGAGAGGTGCTTGGTGAGGCATCAACAGACAGAAACACATGTTGTGACAGTTCACACGGAGCGGTTCGATGCATGCAAAAATCAAATGATATGCCACAGCCAGGGAGCCCTCCAATGAAAACAAAATCAGGGCATTAGCATGTTTCAGCTGTGCCTCAATCAGTGTTTTCTTTGGTCTTTGGTTTTTCATGTCCCTCAGAGAGATAGGAGACAGACACAGCACAAAAAAAAAGAAAGAAAGAAAAAGCTACATCCCTGTGGATATGAGATTTTGAAGGAATTTTCTCCTCACACTACTCACTTCTTTTAATCTGACTGGTTAGTCAAGCAAACGGAAATGTGTGCAGTTCCATATGGTCACGCTGTGCCAAGATATAGGAAAGTACATTAGTCTGATGCGTTTTGATAGGTGCCTGCCTTACGACTGATGGACATTCAGGTTTTACACCTATTTGGTGTAAAAACCCCTCAAGCTTCAGTAACAGTCACCATTTTGAAATCAAAATAGGTCGCTCACAAGAGTTGTGCAGATCTGAAAAGACTTTTCGCTCCTAATTTGCCCCTGATTGGCTTTCCTCCACAATATTCTTAGCTTGACCATCTTATTACTGATGAAGACATTGTAGGTAGGTAACTACCACAGAATCTCCACATTGTTAATGTAAAATACTTAATAATTCCTGTTACCAGGAAGAGACCTCTGACCAAGAAAAGAGTTCTGCCTTCCTACCATCGAGTTCTTGCTCCCAGGGGATTGTGTGATTCTTGTGGTTTTCTCTCTATTATTTTGGGGACTGTACCTTACAATATAAGGGGCACTGAGTGGACTGTTGTTGTGAATTGCTGCAATAGAAATAAAATTGAATTGAAAAATTGAATATAAAGTGTATATATATATAAGCAGTGTACTCACAAACAGAGGCGGCCGGAGAGTAAGTTCGCTCATACCAAATACTGAAATTTGTCTTTTGTATGTGCATAATTTCTAGAAAAAACGGGCAAGTTATTTGAGTAATATCTGCAGTATCTGTTCTGTCAATACTGCAGCGGTGATGGCGGCTGGAAACCAAAATGCATTACATTTTCATTATGACTAGAGCAATGTGGCACATAGTAAGGTGCACTCTTGGTGCACCCCATTTATTCTGAATGAAGAGGTGGCTGCTGCAGTTCAATGACCTCTTATCTAATGGTGTGCTGCTGTCATTGGAGCCATCAGAGTGAAAGGATTAAGCCTGGCTTATATCGATATAAGTTCTGAATGGACAAAACAGACACACACACACACGCACACACGCACAAAACAGCGTGTCCTTCTGAAAAACATTAGAGAGGAATATTAGGTCAGAGCTTCTGGGTAGGAAGATATGTTTTCATCTTGTGAGCAGATGAGTAAAAAAAGTAAAGTCAATAGAATTCTCCTAACTCAATATTAAACAAATCAGCCTCCGCCGCTGGTCTGTTGGGTGTCAATAGTACAATCACATCATATTAAATGTGTACCACTGAGCATTTACATCATATGTTGGGTAATAAATGAAATAGTGCTCACTTTGCTGTACTGCCGGAGATGTCAGATATCACATTCATTATGCAAGGTTGCGAGTAACTGATACCCTTCTGCAACTGGAGACGTGCATATGAATTCCACTGACAGAAGTGTTAATGCATACATATCCTCACAGATGTTTAAGGCAGAAAGTGACTCGTTTGTCAATATACGTGTTGCCATGTGTAAATTCTTTTGACTTTTCCTCAGAGTTTCTGACCCAAATGCCCTTTTTGCTTTATTTTCAGTAAACATGGAAACATGCTCCGCAATATCCTCATATCTGGCTTCTTTTGAGCCCTGGGGGGATTTGTTGTGGCAACTCGGTCCATCTGACAATTAGATCTGATGACCTTCAGAAAGCACATGTGCATCACTCCGGCAGCATATCAAACATTTATGTGCCCTGAAATCCTGAATCGCTTTGAAAGCAGGTACTCCAGCGATGAAAAAACATTAAAGCTCCTTTAATGTTTCGCTACTGTCATGGTGTAATTTCACAAATAGTCTAATACGCACTGCATAATGGCATCTGAAGAAGCATGCCTCCTTGTTGATCTTTGCTTCAGTGTGAGTGGTCATACTCGAGACCACTCATACTAATCAGACCAGCCTTTTGACCCTGCCTTCTTTAATGTTTGCTGATGCAGACTTGCATCAGATAGCATCAAATTACTTCTGCAACATGCATAATGTATTGTAATGTCTTTACACATTTAGTTCAAGATCAAGCAAATGCATATAAGAAAAATAAAAGGCTCTTCCTGCTAATTTCATCCTCATCCATCAGCAATAAAACCCGAGGTGTTATTTGAGGGTCAGAAATAGTGGAATTTGTGTAACTGTGTAACGTTGTGCATAATAACTCGGTATAGCTGCTTTATAATGCTTTTATTTCGTTTGCTTTCTTCACAGAAATGTGTCCAAAAAAAAAGATTTCCCATTTACCGCATCCCCCCAAAAATGTAGGGATGAAGTTGTTTTTTATTTTAGTTAATCAGGTAATAGGCAGGTCTTCAAGTGTACTAGTTAATACTTCAAAATTTAAATGGAATTTTATAAATAGTGCAAAAGTATACACTATGTGAGTAGTGACCTAGAACAAAAATGAATATTTAGGTGCTTAAATTGATACCTTAGGCTAACAGCATTTTTTTAACGGTAAAATATATTGAACACCTTTTTTCTTTCTCCTCTCAGCAGAGATTACCTGGCTTTGAGCTGTAAAAAGCTTCATATTTGTTCTTACAGATGTGTGGCAAAGACAGTACTGTATCACTCCATTAGAGCAATTTGCTCTCACACTGCAGGCTTACTTGTTATTCCTAGGGTGTTTATAAAAAGAACGGGAGGCAGAGCCTTCAGCTTTCAGGCCCCTCTTCTGTGGAACCAGCTGCCAGTTTGGATTCTGGAGACACACATTCTCTCTACTTTTAAGATTCAGTTTAAAACTTTGATTTTTGATAAAGTTTATAGTTAAGGCTGGGTCAGATGACCCTAAATCGTCCTTTAGTTACGCTGCAGTAGGTCCAAGCTGCTGAGGGCTTCCCATGAGTGTTTCTTTTTCACTCACTCTTTTGAGTCTCTATGTGTTTATACAGAACTCTGCAATTAATCATTAGTTATTATTAATCACTGGCTTTCTTCAACAGCATGTTTTTTGTTCCGTCTTCCTCCCTTCACCCCCCCACTGGTTGCAGCAGATGGCCGCCCCTCCCTGAGCCTGGTTTTGCTGGAGGTTTCTTCCTGTTAAAAGGGAGTTTTTCCTTCCCACGGTCACCAAGGTGCTTGCTCAAATGAGGTCATATGACTGTTGGGGTTTTTTTTTTGTTGTTGCTTTTTTTGTATTGTTGTATGGTCTTTACCTTACATTATAAAGTGCCTGGAGGAAACTGTTCTTTTGATTTGGTGCTATATAAATAAAATTGAATTGAGAGTAACTGGCCACCGACTGTCCAGGAAAAGTAAAGCAGAATAGGATGTGGTTACAATCAGCTGCAGATACAGTTTTTATTGCCTGTCTTCTTTTTTTTTTGTAAGTAGGCCCTCCTGGACGTTTAAAATGCTGATTGAAAATTTGGGATTCTGTTTTCATAGTATCGCCTTCACACTATGGGTCATGTTGTCTGTACACAAGTTACATTCCTCACATCAGAATTGCGTACGTACTTGCCTGTTCATCACTCCCGGAGCCCTGTTTAAATTTTACCCAACTCAAATAGAGACATATTGACTAAGGCAGAGCCTTATGGTGTCATAACTGATAACTCAGCATCTTGATTTACCATCTATAATTCACCCCAGCAAGGCACTTACTGTCTTAGAATAAATTGGAATATTTAAGCAAACAGATATATGCCTTGTGGCATTTAAATAAGTAATACATCTCCCTCCCAAGTGTTCTCAATTCTGAAAAAGAGTGCAATCCGCTATACAAGTTTGATGCAACGCTCACCAGAACGAGTGTTTTATTTTTCATGCTTTTGCCATCCATTAGCTGTGTTTTTGAACCAGGTTGACACACTTTGAAATGCAGTTATTCCAAATGTTAAGTCAAATTGAACGTTCATTTGCCATGCTGAGATATTGTATGCAACGATGCATATGGATGCAGTGCATCACAGGCTTTGCGTTTCTCTCTGAAGAGCGAATTCTTTCATGGTTAGATGCTGAAAGTATGCAGTTGTGACAGCTAAGCATATGATAGTGTCATGTAAGTCTGAAAAGCCCCTCTGAATATAGTACACTTTCTGAGAATGCAATTTCTTTATCATATTTAAACAGCACCAGTTATGTCAGCTGAAATTGTAGGAATTGCTTAATTCAATTTCTCAGTTCAGTTCTTTCATTATTTTCAGCCTGACTTTTGCATAATCAGCCGTAATTTTAAGCAGCATTAATGTAGGTGACTCCACAACATGTTCCATTCAACAGAAATCTGTCTCAGACTGGGCACGGGGGTTAGGGGGAGGGTGGGGGCTTCCACTTCTTCCTACCTCTTAAGTCACTCTCCTGCTTCAACCCGTGAGTTACTCACTGAGTAAGCTCCTGCCTCGTGTTTTCAAATGCTAATGAAAAGCAGTGCTGAAAGCCTCAAATTGGACCATGCAATTCAGCCTGTGGTGTTTGGTGAGGCCCTGCTTGTGTTGGAGACCATAGTCTTTTCCCCTGCATCCCCCCACACACAAGGCCCCGCCACCCCGCCCCCACCCCTCGTCTTTTGTGTGCTTCAGTAATAGGCACAGATGTTCCTCATGCCTCACACAGGGCCACTTTCACCCTAATCGCCACCTTGTATGTGGACGGTTTGCACCTGCCTCAGCAGCCCTCTTCTTTTTCCTCTTTCTCTCTCTCTCTCTCTTCAATTCTCTTCCTCTAAACCCCCCTTTCTCACTCTCTTTCTGTGTCTCATTTTTTTTTCTGTCCATCACTCTCCCGACCACAGCGACATGGCCTTCTCTGATGCCCCTGAAATTTTTGACGCTCCTTCTAGGGTGCCGATTGTTTAAACACTGAATTATGGAGATGGAGAAAGGGAAGACAGGACCTGGATGAATGGCGAGTGTAAAAAAAGCCATTACTTTTTTTTTTTTGGGAGGATTGGGAATGGGTTAAAAAAAGGAGATGGGCGAGCCTCCCTTCACTCCAGCTGGAGAGAATTTGGAACATAATACCCTTGTAGCAGCTCAGCCAAACCTCAATGCTGATGGTGCATTTAGGCTGCCTCCCTCCATTGGACTAGTGGATTGGGGTGCACAGGGAGGGGAGAGGGGGGGGGGAGGGGTAGCCAGGCTTAAAAATTGGACCAGTGCAGTTTGCTTCATTGCTCCTGTGGTGGAGTGTGATTTACCGTCATCTTCAAATAGTACTTTCAAACCGAGTGTGGAAATGTGTCAAAATCTTGTCTCCGTAGGGACCTCGGGGGGGTGAAAAGAAAAAATTCACATTCTTCTTACTGATGTTTTTTTTCCCCTGCAAAATAAATTTGATAAGTATCTTAATCACCTTGAAATGAGACCACGGCAGGTGCCAGTGAAGTCTAATGGCACATTTACTACGAGTAATGTTAGAATTTCGAGTGTGGAAAAGACCTTTTGTGGTAACATTTAATGAATAGCAGCGAGAAACACCTTATTACTTCAGAAGATCACATTACAGCACATTTCCTTACATTTTCCTCTCGCTCTCTGTCTGTCTTATTCTCACTCTTTGTGACGGGCATCACAGTACATTTTGATATACTTTTCCAAAGCTTCACTTTTCAAAAGCGTGGGCTTATTTTCACAGTAGATGTGGTACAGTATGTGTGCAGCACACTGAAAAAGAAATGTTATCCTACAGAAAGAATCTGACTTTCTCCAGCTTGGTAGATTAGAGCAATATTGCAGAGAAAAAGAAGAGCTGCAGTAAACAACCAGGGATTAAATGAGTGTATTGTCTATGTTGGATGTGTGGGGCAAGTAAAGGCTTGTATAATGTGACGCTCTCAGGGAAAGTGAGCCTTTTAGTCAGAGACCAAACAACTGATCATTATTGTGCATGGCACTGTAGTAGAACCAGTATTAAACATATATTCATCTTTTGCAATATTCAGCCTGTTCTGAGCTGAGGCCATGATTGCTTAGAAAGAAGACTGGAGAAATAGTGAGTGAGATTTTTTTTTCTTCTTTCTTTTGCATTAGACATTTTTGGTGACGTATTTTGACAGTTTTATGGCTTAGCACAGACCTCTTTATTGCTTATCTTCGCTGAGTGCATCATACCGTAATCATAACTTAACCATGACCTTGGCCTAGCTTGGGCTGGGAAAAGGAGGCTGTAACACTGCTTATGATGCAACACGAGGCGAGATAAGAGCTCACGGAGGTCAATGATTTTTTTTCTTTCTCGTCTTAACCCCCCAAATAAATACAAACAAAAATGAACATTAACTTAACTCAGTGTTTATGACCATATTTGTTATATATATATATGCAGTGTTAAATTTGTAAGGTTCTGATGAACTCTGACAAATAATGCGAGCTGTTCAGTATACACAAAAAGACACACATGCTATGCCCAGCATATTCAGTGCAGTGTGATTATTCAGCCTTTCGTCAGTAGTTTGATTGCTTCTCTCAAAGGGCAAAGCCCTGCAGTAGCGTGCATGCAGGATAATTAGTGTTGTGATTGTACTCAATAACCATGGGCCTGTCTGCAAGAGCCCATAGGCCACTTTGGTCAGTTTGACTTAAAGCACACCAAAAGAACTTGCACTCAGTGAGCCAATCAAGCGAATTATTGCAGGTTACAAGGTTTTTTGATGATATATTTATGCAGCATATGTATGACAAGAATGCTGATTCTGTTACAGCAACAACAGCCGCACCTTCCATCTGCTGAATAGCCAGATTCATATTCTGTGGAGGGCTGAAACTTCCAAGGTTGAAATACAGAACATTGACATCCGATCACTTTTCGTTCACTCGGTTAATTAGACTAGTGTTTTAATTGCTGCTCATTATTATTGTTATTATTATTTTTTTTGTTTTCTGAACTGTATTCTTCGAGAATTAATGATACGTTTACCGAGCTCGCAAGGAATCTGTTTCTGTCAGGAGCTGCTTTTAATACTTGCTGACAAAAAAGCTTTGCTACACTTCGTATGTCATCATTTGACCATGTTCATCCATTGTGGGCTAGCTGATATATTTTATTATTACTGCAGTTTGTTTAATTCTTTTAGTGCATGGTCAATAACAAAGCAGGGCCATTTTTCTTATTCAGTGTATGTTTAATGTCAATAATATGTGCATTATTTATTGTACTTAGTGTAAGAACATGGGAATACATTACAGCTCTGCTACAATCCAAAATCTGCTTAAAGCTGATATATTTTCCTCTCTGGGAAGAAAGAGGAGGGGAGGTAAAGGGTACTTTCAGGTTAAATATGCCGGTGTGTTTTGGGCACTTTGGTTCACAGGGACAAATTTGCATTGCGTGATTAGGTGATCGACATTTTTCTGTGACATCCTTGTGTCAGACAGTACATTTACAAAGTCTTTGCAGGCCTTAATGAATATTGAGTGTTCTATCTCTTTCCCCTTCCAATTAATGAATAGATGTTGGTAATTATTTGACCAATGCCTCTCTCTCATGACATGTCCCATATCCATCACTAAGTTAAAAATAAATTAAAATCAATACAGCTGGCAGACTCTTAGGACAGTGTCAGTGCTTCCTATGGAGGGACCCATGCAGGTCTGAATAACAACTATTGATCCTCCTTGAGGAATATTCTCTTTTATCACCTCCTCCTTCTCCACATGCACATGCATGCACACGAGCACATACAGAAGATAAGTGTTTCCTTTCCCTCTTTTCTCCCCACGTGCACTTGTTACATACATTGGCAGCTGATGACAAAACCTCATCTCGCTTCTTATCGCCTTATCCCACACTAAGGAATGGAAAAAGATTGGAAAGAAGGAAAGAAAAAAAAAAAGCGGAGTTGGTGCCGATAACAACGGGTACCGTTGTGATTTATATTTCAAATGACTCCCTCTCCTGTCCCATTCCCACTGTCCCCTGTGTGGTAGGTGGCCATTGTGTAAACAGCTCCTTGAAAAACAAATGATTCCCTAAATCGTTGTAAAGAGCCGTGGCAGCTCGATCCAACCGGAGGCCCAGGGAGAGGGGACAGGAGATAACGTGTGTCAGCAAACATTGACTGGGCTTTATCACAATGAGGTTCCTGTGTTGGAGGAGCGAAGAGGCCGGCCAGCTAATCGTGCTCCACGGAGTGCATGCATTCCTACAGGTCGGGGCTCAGGGTTATGCGTGTGTTTGTTTGTATATGTGCACATAATCATTTAAAGCATGATTATGCTCAAGCTGATTTGACAGCCTAGAGAAAAAGTTGCCGTTTTGTCCATCCCCCCCCTCCTGTTTCACTCCCCCCTCCTATCTGGTAACTTTGTAATCTGTGACCTGTGATAAGCCCACCAGAGGAGCAGTGTTTGCAATTATAACTATGGTAACTATTTGTTTACCCTTATCCAAACCGTGTGATAAATCACAGATGAAAAGTAACATCTGGTGTGGCAAGAAAGGAGAGGAAGGCTTTTATTTTATTTTATTTTATTTTTTAAAGAGAAGGGTCACTCCCAGCTGTCAGGGAGAGGGTGAGAGTTTAGCGCTCAAGGACAGGGCAGGGAATTAAGTTTCACACAAGCATGAAGGGGTTTAGTCTCTTAACAAATGACATCTGAGGAGAAAAGCACACTAAAAGCACTCAGGGTGATTCCGCTTCAGCTGTGAGGTTAGCCTGGAGGCATCTTTTCATCTTGGTTCATGACGTGGGAGTTTGGCCCTATGTGTCTCTTTTAAGTGTTTTCTGCTCTATTCTTCTAGGGCACCGAATCTGTTTCATACCTCAGTGCAATAACACTGTATCCATCTCCCCGCTGGTCAGCCGAGAGCCTCTTAAATGCAGTTGCAAGTCCCCGCCAACAGATGTCAGCCTTTCCAGTTGATTCCCCACAAATGTTGGTGTGAAAAAAAGCAGCGCTGTCAATGTGCTCTAATTCAATGCATCAGACACAGCACTGACACAGAATCAGCAGAGGATATGATAGTCCAAGAACTGCTTTGAAATACATCCTATATGTTAATATACTACTTCATTAATCTCCAATGGGAAAAGTCAACGTTTAAGGTGAGATACATTGGGAGCTAGTGAGGGGGGCAGGTGCTCGGTTGTCCAGAAGTGGGGGCTTTTACCCAGCAGGTGATCCGAAATAGCCTCTTTGTGGTTTATGCAAACGTAGTTACACACGGAAATGAAGACTAGACCAGTCAAGAGAAGTGAATAGTGTGCTGCATCCCTAAATATTCCTGCTCACTCTCTACATTGCATAATGCAGAGCATTTAATCCTGTTTAGCCGTCAGGCCAGCGATAACTCCTCGGGAATCGCTATCGTTATCGTATTTATCCAGTGATGGCAGATTAGCGGGCATTAAGTGCACTTTTCATACAGTCGACATTGCCCGCAATTGGTACAGCATGTTTCAGGGAGCGAGGCTTCAGACACAGAGTATCTTTTTTGTTGTCACAAAAAGATGAATGAAAATCCACTCATTGAGTTCACTGCATACTGGTTATATTTCACCGCTGCAGGACTTTCTGTGTGAATACTGTAATAATTTAGCAGCAGTGCACACACGCAGATAGATGTACTGTACTCTATAACTGCTGCTAGTGCAACAAACAATCAAACAAAGACAAGATACACATATAACAGTTTGCAGTATCACAATTTTTTTCATGATGTGCTGTCACGTATTTTACCATTGCGCATATTTCAGAGGTTTGCATGGCAGCTGTTGGTGTAGCATGCTGTGAGGATTTAAAAGGTTCCAGCATGAAGTTGTGGGCTTTTGCGGTTCAATTATATGAAAAAGCTGTTGGGATAATGCTCCTACGCACACACATGCACAGAGACTAAGTAGCTGAGATTGCGGGCTGAGTCTGTTCCTTCCAGGCAAGGGCTTGTTGGAGAATCTAAGAGACAGGCAGGGAAGGCAAAAGGTGGAGACCTCTTCAGATCTGACTGCTATTAACAGTCTTGTGATCTGCTCATGTTTACCTACTCTCACAACACTGGTACTTGTGGCTGTGTGGAGCATGGGACATGGGCCCCAGCCTCTTTGAAGTGAAGTTGATCCCTCAGACTACACTCTTGGTAATTGCACCTTCTCTCTCCTCTTGCTCTCTCTCTCTCTTTCCTAACTCTCTCTTCTTTGACCCCCTTGCATTCTCTCTTTCCCTTCCCCCACCTCTTTTTCACCAGATGAGATTTTGAGGATTCAAACGGAGAGTTTGTTATGTGACCATATCTTTTATTTGCATGTTTTCATTTTCGTTGCAATAAAAGTTCACGTACGTATCAATAAAACATTTGTCCTCCTCTGTTATTCTCACTTTACCAGCCTTAGATGATCGAAATTGTCAAAAAGTAGAAGCAGAGCTATGTGAACAGACACTGTATAAAACGTCCATGTTAAGCACCAAATAAAAGAAAACGCCATTTGATTGTCCACTTACTGCCTGTTGATAAGGTAGCTGTAATGACACTTGATTTGAATTAGTTTAGCGGTTCCTCCTCTTTTTTCTCTCGTGATGTTTACTTCATCCACTGCCACTGACGTGTGCTGTGTTCAGTGGCGTGCGGCGTGGAACACCTGTGTGTCGTTGTAATTACTTTGATTATACCTACTATGGGGTATTACAGCAGTCTAGAGAGAGAGGGTCCAATTTAACGTGCGGCGAATTTCAATTCTAACCGAAAACAAGGGGAGAAAAAAAAAAAAAAGCTTTCTGGTATATGTGATGAACACATGGATATTCATATGGTTGCATGCTGTGATTTTGTGTGTGAATATAATAGGCAACAGGGATGCATATTCGACTGGGAAGTTCAAGGTTCGTACTTTCCTTTGCTTTTGATCAGCTTAGCGTGATGGGTATTGGTCTGCATCCAGACATATGACAGTCCAGGGGGCCTCATTGGTGAAGTCTGCTCTCCCAAAAGATGCCAGGTGCCTGATTCGGAACAAATGCTCACAAACAGAAACACAAACACACCAGAGGGACCCGGTATGTGTGTATGTGTCTGTGTATTTTTCTCTTTGACTACGAGAAGGGTAAGTATGGCAGGTATTGAACTGCGCTGAAGTAGAAAGTGCAGCCATGGGCATCTCCAAGTTCATGACGCTAGTCAGAAAACTGACAAGCCAAAGCTGCTTTTTATTCTGCAGCTACAATGTAAATGGAGCTCCCTCCTGTCCCTCAAGCAATCACCCCAAACCCACTAACTGTACAGGCAGTGGTTTGGATTCCCACTCCTCCTCCCTTACACTCGCTTTTCCTGTCTATCTCGGCTATCCTTTATATATGTTCATCTTTCCTTCTTTTTCTTTCTCTTTCTTTCTTTCTTTCTCTCTCTGTCCTATACTGCTCCCGCTTGTCTAGTTAGAGGGCAGATGTACCTTTCTTGCCAGAGAGGGGAGACCTATATTTTATCACTACACATGTGGGGAAAAGGTACTTTCTCCCAAAGGAAAAACTGTAATACAATTATAAGGTTCTAGCCTTCCCCAAACATTCTTCACAAAATATATAGCATCCTGTTTTTTTACTTACACAAGTTTATGATCTTTTACATGGCAGTGTTGCTTGTCTATCGCAAATCTCTTTATGGCCGATTTTCTCAACTAGTCAAAGCAGTACAAATATATAAATTAACCTATGTTTTTTTTCTCCTTACAATTATTGTGAAAAGTTTGTCATATTTAAACCAAAAGCAGCGTTTCATAATGGAAAAGATGGATTAAAAACAGATTTGGTAATCTAAGCACCTCCTTAGTTTTGTGTGTGTTTTGTCCTCATAAATAGTCTTGCAGAGATGCAAACACACCTGCGATTAGTTGAGGAAAATTGCAGACAAATAAATTGAACAAGTAAATGCACAAAATTACAGATGACAGCACTTTGAGAAGTCTGGAAGCAGTTTCTAAATCCTGCACCAGTGCTGTGGTGCGCCTGTCATACTAGCCAGCTCTCTACCATCGGTGTGGTAAAATGGGACAGATGCTGGGGGTTAGAGAGGCCCCTGTGGGATATTGAGAATGATGGTTTGGCAGGGAGTCCAGGACAATAAAAGGAGGAAAGGAGGAAGCCCGTGGTCTCTTTTCGCAACACCTGACATGATCTTGCCCTGAAACCTGTTCGGCTTCATCTGAAATGAAAGGAAGGTGTCCTTTGTCGCGTCCAGCACAAACTTACAATCGCAATACATTTAAAACAAGGGTTCCCACTAAGCCTTGTGTGAATTCGCACAGACAAGGCTTCCAAATGCTGGTAAAGTCAAGGAGGAGTGTAGTTTTCAAACATTAAAAAGACTCTTGTGTAGAATCACATCCCCTGGAAACATGGGAGTGGAGAGCTTCAAAGTGAGAAGACATAAAAGTGCATTCTGAAGTGTCCGGTTATCAATTCCCGATTCATCGAGGAATTGGATCAATAACTGTCCTCCTGAATTTCAGGACATGTCTTTGAAGTAAGCAGTGGGATTACAGTAGGTGTATAATATTTTGTTTTCCTGGAAATGATGCCCCACAGACTCTATAACATTCAAACTTCACTGGGTTTTTATATTCCCCACAGACCTCCAAACACATCTAATAAATGCAGCATCAGCTACTTCAGCAGGGATGCTTCAGTTTGAACTGGAGTTTCAAATTTCAATAAATTCATAGTAGCAGAATAGAATTTGGTGCCTGGTTTTAGTGAGCGATGTGTAACTTTTCTTGTTTGGAAGAAAAGAGGAAAAGGCACTGTTTTGTCAGATTGGTATTCACGTTATCACTGGATGCTGCATAATTGTAGGCTGCAGCTGCCAGAGCATGACAGACCTTCCATTGGTTTTACATTTCACGAGAGTTTACATACGCTATGTTTCTTCAAGTGGAAAATTGTTTTCTGCATGATTCCAACAGGTGGACTCATTAGAGAGTCACCATAATTATGACAATCATTCCTCTCTGCAATTAGAAATATCGATCATTTGCATATTATCCCAAACCCCGATAGAGTTTATTGTTTTTAATGTTTCCAAAGCCAAGCATCTGTAATAAACAGCAGTCAGGACTGGTGTTACAGACAAGCAATGTGCATAGCCCTAGAATACTAATCTATACAAGTCCTAAACTGGAGAGTGTTTCTTACTTTACGTTTCTTACTTTTGCTTACTGCAAATATTCAGGACTTTGTGTCAGGATGAGATTTAAAGTGTTATGTTACAGTTTCCAATGGTGTAAGGACCTTCGACCTTTCCAGAAATAAAAAAGGGTGAATTGAATCCCTCTTCTTTGGGGGCTGGATTGCTTTTCATTTCTCAATTATAATGTTTTACATCTGCTTTCTTTTCCAGTAACAAGAAAATGCCAAGTATGCAAATGTAAATAATTGTAGTACTTAATGCCCTTATTTTTGATAAGCTTAGCAACAGTACAAAACTACTGTTATTATACAAGGTCTTTGGTGCTGGATTTGGATTTGGCTTTGTTTGTGGTACTTTGTGAAATCATCAGCACATGACAGGAAATTCTCTTGGTATGTGTTATTTTAGATTTGATGAGAAATATTCCGTTTTTACATTGATTAAGTCCTTCAAAGAGTCCTGGAACCAGAACTCCAAGACCCATATCTGGTAAAACTTCAACCTGTAATTAAATAAATAACAAATAAAGTTATTAATACATAAAAATGTTACTTGATGCTGATCTAGGAGGAGAAAATATAAATTTAGTTTTGATATCCACAGTTGTGGTTTAATCTTAGACTCGTCTGTTGAGCGCTATAATGGTCTGGACAGCCTAGGGTCAAATTAACAGGTCTATTTCCGCTGTTTTTTTCCCCTTTGCTACCTCAACTACTTGCAGATGCTGACCAAGGCTAAAGGTTGGCTTGGAGCATTTTAGTTCGCTGCACTTTGTTGTCTACCTCTCACTTTGTGAACCAAACCGCTCTGTCCTGGCCTCCCAGGTCAACCACAACACTGCTCCGCTCCCAGCTTCGCTCCCAGCTTGTCAACGTGTCAGGATGCATGCAGGCGTGCTGGGGAGGATTAAAGGGCTGAGGTGAGGAGAGAAATGGACACATGAAAGGCTTCCGTGTTGTGAAGATGGCGGCTGAAGATGGCCCTCAAAAACATTGGTTATATTATGCTCTGCCTAGAGAAAGAGAAGTCAGTCCAGTGGAAATGAAGTGACCCCTCCGGACCTGCTGTCATGTGACATCTTTGTTGTTCAAGCTTTCTACTAAACAAGAATGTACCTTAAACCTATTCCAGCAGTATGACTCAGACTTCTTATTAACCTTTTATCCCCCTTTTTTTCTTTTTTTTGACTGTCAGGTGTCCTGACAGCTTTCATACAATCATTAATATTTTCACAGAATATCAATGTAACTTAAAAGTGACTTTATTCGGGTAGAAGTATGCAGCCAGGTTTTATTGCCAAATGTTGAGCAGGTTTACAACATTAGGAAATTGCTGCGGTGCTTCAGTGCAAACATGCTGTCATAAATTGCGCTTAAATAGACATGAAAAAATAAAAGTAAGAATAAGAATTAAAAGTGCTACATAGAAAGATATATACATGAGTGCAGGTGGTGATCAGTGCCAAAACATGGAATCATGCAGTGAACACAGCGTAGGGTCATGAGTTAGTGGTGGGGACAGTCGTACGTTTATTGTTCATGTGTCCAACAGCAGAGGGGAAGAAACTGTTCTTATGGCGAGAGGTTCTGGTGCGAATGGACCGGAGCCTCCTGCCTGAGGGGAGCAGGTCAAACAGACTGTATCCAGGGTGAGAAGGGTCAGCTGAGATCCGAGGTGCACGCCGCAGTGTCCTGGAGGTGTACAGGTCCTGCAGAGATGGGAGTCTGCAGCCAATCACCTTCTCAGCAGAGCGCACAACACGCTGCAGTCTCTGTTTGTCCCTGATAGTGGCTCCAGCGTACCACACGGTGATGGAGGAGGTGAGGATGGACTCGATGATTGCGGTGTAGAATTGCATCATCGTCCGTGTTGGCAGGTTGAATTTCTTCAGCTGCCTCAGGAAGTACATCCTCTGCTGGGCTTTCTTGATGACGGAGGTGATGGTGGGCTCCCACTTCAGGTCCTGAGTGATGGTGGTACCCAGGAAGCGGAAAGAGTCCACAGAGGTGATGGGGGTGTCAGTCAGGATGATGGGGGGGAGTGGGGCTGTGTGCTTCCTGAAGTCCACAATAATCTCCACTGTCTTCTGGGCATTCAGCACCAGGTTGTTGTGGCTGCACCAGGACACCAGACGTTCAACCTCCCTCCTGTAGGCAGACTCATCCCCGTCCGAGATGAGCCCAATAACGGTGGTGTCATCTGCAAACTTGATTAGCTTGACAGACTGGTGGGTGGAGGTGCAGCAGTTGGTGTACAGGGAGAAGAGCAGAGGAGAAAGAACACAGCCCTGAGGTCTAGCCATCAGCACATGATAGCACAGAAAGAATACATCCCTGTAAATACAAATGCTCTTGGAGACCATCCCCAGCAGAAAGATAAAATGTATATAATATCATGTTGCCTGTGGCAAATAGTCACAGACATCTTAAAGCTACTCTGTAAAAGAAGTTATAAACCTACACAGACTGAGGAAGCTAATAGACGTAGCATTTAGGGACATGCTGATCTACACAAGGAACTCAGGCTAGTGACTGTGATGGCAGTGATAACTTTTTAATTTGACTTTATCATTTTAGCTAACTTGCCTGTGGCATCTCTACATGCAAATCCAACCTTCCCACTACCATTAACTCTAGGTTGCAAGCTTCTGAAAGTCTGGCATTCACTGGTATAAAGAAAATAAAATCCTTGATCAACTGAGCGTCCTTCAGTTTTAAACTTAAGAACCTACCAAAGTCAACAATGAAATCAAACAGGCCCCAGCCACACAAGCCTAGAAGCTGGTGTGCAACTATCTGGCAAAAAAAAAAAAAGGTTACTGGAGGTTGACGGCAGTCAGTAGGTGAAACTGGCAACAAAGAGGGCGATTGTGACTATTTTCATTGCTAGGAGATTGGTTGCCCATAGTTTGCATGGAAGATACTACGTGCTGAGCAGTGATAAAATTTGAAAACGTGTGATCCAAACTGGAAACCGACAACATTAAAAGAGAACTGCTCATTTAGTCAATTACTTTGAAGGCTTTTCTGGTTTTTATTGCATTTTTACAATATTCAGAACCACTTATTAACTAATACTTAGTACCTATCAAGTGTTTACAGTCAATATCTTCCATACACACTTCAGATGACCTCAGCAATCTGCTAGCAACCACAGCAATATCAAGGAAGTTTTGAGTGCAGTACTGTACACTTTTTCATGATGTTGTTGCATTTAACTGGTCCAGCTTCCTCTAGAAAACCATGCTATGTAGATTTCAACCTGACAATTATGAGATCAGGGACTCTACATGAAAATCTAATGCATAAACATTAATGAACTAATTGATGGCAGAACACAGACATTATAGTGGCTTGTTATGGTATTGTTCAGAATATGTAGGCAGATATTGTATCAAAGTCACACTTTTGATGAACCATGTAAACCATGCATGTTTTCTGCAACCGTTACTACATATTTTGTCAGAAACATTAAAAACTATTCTCCCAAGAAGTCCTGTCAGTTTGCTTCAACTGAAAACATTTTTAGCGTCACTTCACATTAGATCAGTGGGCAAAACAGACTTTGTCACTTTAAAAACGTTCCCTTTTGGCACTTCTCTTTTTGTGGGCTTAAGCAGGGATTTGAATCATATAACATTAAAAAGGGGATTTTTACAGACATATCTTAAAACTTGTGCTATAATTAGCTCTGCTCATTTACATGCAGCAGATGTTTTCCTGGCCAGTAGGGACAGATGTACCGATGGACATAGTCAGTGTGTCCCTGCTTTCCATACAGTTTAAGTCACTGTCCAAACAGGATTAGTGCCAGCTTCGAAGTGTCAGAGCAATTACAACAATGACATCAGTGTGGTTTGGGGGTTATGGCTGATGGAGTGTAAATGTCTGCAGAGATGAACGCCTACTAGCTCTCAGTTGTCACCACCCACTTACCGGTTCCATCTGTTCCTCTTTCTGATGCATCAGCATAGACATTTTTTGTCAAAGGATGAATCAGTCTGTCAGAGTCATGACAGTTTGATCTGCTGGTTGGCCGTTGGTCATCAGCAAACCATATTAAGAGCTTTATTTCCAGGCTTGCTATTGAATTCTTATTGTAAGGAGATAAATGTTTGGCTGCAAGTACTCTTTAATGAATAGTATTATAATGGTAAAATACTACGAATGAATGAGAAATAGCTGTCCTGCTTTTAATTTCAAGTTTTGAAAAGTGAAACTATTAAAATTTGAAACATTTAGTGCAGATTTTTATGATCATCAGTCCTTGTACATATTCATAGTAGCCCACAGATGCTGTTAGAGGCTGCTGAAAAAATGTTATGTATATATAATCATTTATTTTCTACTGTGCTGATCTAATGTACTTGAACGAAAGCATTAAAGCAAAGAATTAAAGCATTCATTGATATATCCTGTTGGGGAAGTGAGTTCATCAATTGATGAAAAATGAATTGATGAAAAAATGTACCTTGAGTGTCCAGGATAAATACATCCATAAGCCACTTACGCAGATAAGCTAAGTGGCAAAGCTTACTTGCTCCTTTTAATATGCCTCACTAGTGCTCAGAGAAAGCGGGAAAGCAGCGCAGATATGACGTACCCTTTTACTCCCCCTCATTAATCTTAATAAAACAATTGACCCCTGAATAGCTTATTTCTGCCCTGGACCATTAGGCTGTATGACCAAGGCTTTAAATATTAAGCAGGCTCTGTAAAATTTGATAAAATGTTTAGTAAATGGCATAAAGTGTGTTACACTCGCAGCCTTTTTCTCTTTAACCTGGTGTTGCAAGTATTTTTTACAAGGCAAAATGCTTCTTTAATCAGAGTGGTTGTATTAATATTTGCTTGCATGATTTAAGATGGCAGATATCTGCAAGCTCATTTAACTTTTACATTCCCTACTTTTCACAACTGCGGCTGCAAGAAATTGTTTTTAAGCCCTTTGGAACTACCAGGATTTCTTTATTGAATATGATAAAGCTGTCATCATTTTTGATAATCATCATCAGAGTTTGCAGCTATAGAAAGATTCAGCCTGTCTAATCCAACACACAATCAGTTCTTCCTTTCACATCTCCCAGTGCAGACTAGGATAAAGTAGGTAAACTAGGAATTCGCTGAAATGCCTCAGACATTTACAGTGAGGGAAATAATTTAATCCTCTGCTTTTTTTGTAAGTTTGCTAACTTCAAAAGAAATGAACAGTTTCTAATGTTTATGGCAGTTTCATGTTAATGGAGAGAGACAGAATATCAACCAAAAATCCAGAAAAAGCACATTACATAAACGGTATAAATTGATTTGCATATCATTGAGTGAAATAACTACTTGATCATTCTTGACTCCAAGCAAAACACAACTCAGTAATTGGTGGAGAAATCCTTGTTGGCAAGCACAGCACTAAGACATTTCTTATAGTTGGCACCGGGTTTGCACCCATCTCAGGAGGTTTTCAGATTCTGGCCCACTGCACTCTACAAAAACTCTGTAAATCCTTTTGGTTCATTGGCTGCTGCTTGGGAGGACCCAATCTTCAGCAACTCAAAGCTTCAGCTCCCTCCACAGATTTTCTATTGGATTTTGGTCTGGTTCATTGGCAGACTTAAGAATGGTCTGTACGTGCGGCTTCTTGAGCAGGGGGACTTTGCGGGTGCTGTGGGATTTCAGTCCATTAAGGTGTAGTGTGTCGCCAGTGGTGTTCTTGATGACTGTGGTCTCAGCTGCTTTCACATCATTAACAAGCTCCTCCTGTGTAGCTTTGGGCTGATCCACCACCTTTCTCCTGATCATCGTCACACCATGAGGTGAGAGCTCCAGATGAGTATGCAGCTCCAGATTGAGGGAAACTGATGGTCATTTTATATTTCTTCCATTTCCAAATAGTTACACCAGCTTCTCATCAAGCATCTTGCTGATGGCCCTGTAGCCCATTCCAGCCGTGTGCATCTCTACAGTCTTGTCCATGACATATCTTGACATATGTTTGGTCTTACCTATAGTGGTGGAGAGGATGGAAGAAATAGATTCTGTGGACAGATGAGCTTTATACACAGAGAAACTTGAGATCATGAGTATCTGTAAATGTTTGATTGATTGTAATATATGTGCCACATGGACACACAGCCAATCTGCAGAGCAAACATTCTGGCTGAGTTGTAGGAGATGAAATATTTCTTTCTTTCAAGTCAATTTATAAATTCTATGTTATGTTTTTTTTTTATTTGGTTATCATAAACTGCCATAAAAATTAGAGGCTGTTCATTTCTTTATAAATAAACAAATAAACTTACAAATTCATCAGGGATTCCAATAATTATTCCTCCCCATGTATTAAAGTAGCTTTACAAAAGAATGAGGAGTAAATAACCCTAACCCTCCTGATGGGCTTGTTGCCAGCTTGGGATGTTCTACAACATATTCTTTCAAAGAGCAGTGGTTTCCTTTGTGCTAGTCTTCCACTGACCAAATGTTATACCAAACTGTGTAAACTTCTGGTTATTTTTTGGGCCAATTGGGTTTTTACAGCTCTTTTAAAACTACAAAAGTCTCCAAGTCTTTACAACTATGTTTAGTTGACTCTGTTGACTCTAAAAGTAACAACAGTCTTGAATTTCTCTCAATTTATTTGAATGATCGGGCGTCGGTAAACAGCCAGTAAACTTATTTTTGATCAACTCATAGCTCATACAAGGTTACAGATACCATGTAATGAGTAATCCAGACTCTGCGTAATGCTTTTAATAAAGCTGGCATAAACATACAGTGGATTTTCATGGCTTAAAACATGACTATGCAGGCTTTAGCCAGTACCTCAGTCCATTTCCCACCTCTGTATTGCTACACTATTTTCACCCCCTTGCCCCTTCAAACTATGGCAGTTGAGCACTGTACACCACACAATATACAGTAATTTGTCTCTGATTAAAATTTCTGCTGAGCTTTGAAGCTGGTGTTCTGTGCTGAAGTGGTCCTCCTTGGTAAAAATTGAAAGCCTTTTCATCTCAGGGGGCTTAAAGGGTCAAAGGAACACCAAATAACCCTCGCAGTTGTGTCTCTCTTTTTTTTCCCCTTAGAAACTCGTAACAAACTGCACCTTTGTTGGACGCGGCCTCTGTCAGGCCGGAGCTCTGAGGGCTGCCCCCAGGTTCAGGCTTTGGAGACCCTGTCAGCTTCCAAATGGGGGTCTGCTTTATTTCACCCCCTGACCCTAGGCCCAAAAAGAGCCACGCAGGAAAAACAGAGAGATATATGATACATCGAGGCCCAGTGAAACTCGGGAAATGAGGTGACTGAAAACAGCAGAGTGAGCAGAAAAAGAAGGAGCTTATTGTAAGGGGATTTTTTTTTAACACCACAGTTTCTATTTGGGGTGAAGGTTGCTACATTGTGAGATAGAAGCAAAGACGTTCATCCATTTGATTTATTATTGTAAGAGTATAATTTATTTTTATTTTATCGCCACTCAATGTAAAGGAGCGCATTCTCTGTCACAAGCTTTGCATTTAATTTGCACCTTCCCTGCTGTCAGTTATTTACAAATAAATAAACAGATCACACTGAAACAGAAATAGGGTATGATGATTAAACAATCTGGGGAACTGAGTAGGATTCAATTTTCTTTATGAGTAAATTTTAAGATAATAAACTGCAACATCGGAATAAGAGCTAGAAAAAAAGGCAATATTTGCTTGTGTCTGAATTGAGATTGATATAACAATTACATGTAAAAAAATAAAATAAAATCCATGGATACATTTTCTGGTTTGGTGCATTTGCATAAAATGAATTAAATTAATTGACTTGGGGGTATTGCTGCATAGCCAATCAATCTAAAACAGGACAACCCACAGGGCATCTACGGGGAGGCGGAGAGGAAGGGCCTCCTATTGTTTTGGGGCCCTATGTCAGCCAGTCCTTGACCTTGGGGTGGAGGTCCAGGCCTGAGTGAGAACTGTGAGACAAGGGCTTGGTTGCTCAATATGGGAGAGCCAAGCTTTCAAGCTCAGGGTCACAGGGTCACCATCGATGCTGAGGAGTATTAATGAGTGACCTTCGGAAAATGGTGGAGGAGCGCTAAAGGATGGAGGGAGGAGGTGAAAAATACGAAAGGAGCGGGTGGGGTGAGTGGCAGAGAGAAAACTGTAAAGCCCTGAGAGAATGGAGGCTGAGACCTGTTTCTTCAAGATAACAGAGATTGGCCTATGAAAATGCATCCATCACAAGGCCACTAAGCCGCCGCCGCTGCTGCTTTTCTGTGTCCGTGTCTGCTGAGAGCTTGCTAGGGCTGAGAGGAGGAGGAGGAGGGGGAGGGCTGGGGCGGGAGCGTGGGTGGGAGGGCAATCTGTGGAGATGGAAACGGAGGTTAGGGGAAGAGGTGACAGAAGGGGGGAAAGGGTAAGGGAGGGATAGGTGGCTGAGGCCAGCCTGGCGTGGACAAGTGAAGTGGGGATGCATCATTGCTTATTCAACAGGGAAGCAGATCTCTAAGAAGATAGAGGCCCACCAATCTTTTGAATGGTGGGTGGTGGTAGGGGTGTGGTGGGGGTATTTGGACGAGGAGCAGCCAGCGTGTAGGTTATTTCTAATTTTGTGCATGAGATCAGGGCTCAGGGTGTCTTGGACAAGGCAGTCACGATATACAGAGGATGGAGCAAGTTAGAAAAGATGAGCTACTGCTATAATGCTCTTAGAGGTTAAAGGCTTAGGTACTTCACATTCTGTAAGGATTTCACAGGGGAAATAATTGCTTGAAGTGCATGTAACAGTTAACTGTCATTTTATCCTTGCCAAAGATTGAAAAGATTCTTTAAAATATATATATATATATATATATTTAACTGCTTCTTAGAAACTGGTTTGGAATTCTTTGAAATAATAATCCATTTCTCCGCAGCTTCAGTAAACTTTGAAGTTTATACTTTCCACCGCACCTATATGTTTTTCTCTTTAAAGTGCTTTGTTTGAGTCCTTCTTAATACTTTTCTTCTTTACACTGGTAAGCTTTTCATTCAGAGTACAGTGCACATCCATCTCCTTTTACATCACAGATCAATGCTATCTGCAGGAGTGCAGGCACAGGATTGTCTGCTTTATACTGACTTGTGTTTTCCTCCCATCACCTGCTGTGCTCTCCAGAATTTCCAAGAAAGCGTTCTCCCTCCCCTCCATGCCACTGCGTGTTCAGCCCTTGATGTGAAGAGCAGGTTGACACAGATGAGCAACAGACGAGAGATAGATTGAGGAAGTGGGGGTTGGGTGGCGAGCTGTGTGCTTGTCCTGATGACTTCTATTCTGCACGGGAAGTGGCACGCTGGCGCATTCGCATTAATGCGACTGCTTTCAACTTTTTTTTACCCGCCTTTTTTCTATCTCTTCTCTCTTCTTTACCCTGCTTTGCCCTCAGGCTTTTTAATTTTCACCAGTCTTTCCTGTGGTTTCCATCCACGCCGAAGACAGATGCACCATAGGCGCTTTAAAGCTCTATAATGTATACATTATTCATATCACTCCACAAAAGGTGCTCATTAAACTTTACATGGCCAATGGAGGAGGCAGCCATAGATTGAAAGTGTTGCCCATATCACAAATGCCACAGTGGATTGACGGAGAGCATTGGTGGGGGGTTTGATTTGAAGATGGCTTTGATTTAACTCCAGAGCTATTTGCATCTGTCTTCTCCCATCCCTTCCCAGCTCCCTGTCTGTTTTCTCTAGGGCTTGTGCCCTGTGTTTTTGAGTACTACAAAGAAGTTAAAGATGCTAGGATGTACATGCATAAAAAATATCGGCAGATATACGTTTACTCACAACTATTAAATATGAATTTATTCTGCATGCGGATCATAAGATCCACACAGGATATACATGTATTTATGCATAAACCTGTAATTCAAGATGCATCTTTAAATCCGCCTAAACCCTTGCAGACTTTTTCACAAAGCATACAAGCTGCCATAGAGGGCCCTCTGGGCAAGACCTGTACGCTTTCCTTTTCCTTCGAGCATTTATCCCTCAATAATACAACACTTAACCCTCCTGCATTGTCCATGAAAGGCTTGGCTGGCAGGTACAGTAAGCTGGTGGGACTAACAAAAGCTTGGCGCTGAGCTAAGAAAAACATCCACACAGGGAAATGAGCTGTCATTACAGTAGCAAGACAGCATTCAGGCACTTCTGTGTATGTGCTCATCTCCGCTTGCTCGCTCTACCCCCAAGGTCCTCTTCCACTCATAAATACATAATTATGCCCACCGCCGCCATGATGATTACTGTTTTCATCAGCTGTCAGAAATGACCTGAATTACCCATCACTGTTTGACCCAAATGCAGCCGTCAGATATGTTAATCACAGCTTACATAACCACTCAGCCCTCTTTCCAATGTCTTAAACTGTGTGTACTTGTGTGCCTGAAACCCTGGTAAATAGCCCCTGCCTCCCATACAACAAATTAAAGAGAGAAAAAAAGGGAATAAAAGAAATGCCAAACTCTGGGTGAAGTATTTGCATCCATAAATTAACCTTGGCTTTGACATATCTCTGCAGGTGGTGTGCTGAGCTGTACCTTTCTAATATTTAACATGACAGAAAAAAGAGAAAGGCTGATGTCCCTGAAAGTTATGACCTCAAGCTTTCTGATAAGCAGAGTGGAGAGAAAAACAAGATAATGTTGAATTGAAAACTCTTTTTTTTACTGTTCTTTCTTACTAAAAAAAATGTTGACAAGTATAAATATGTATTTATGTAGAAACTGCATTTTTAAGAATGTAAACAATTCCTCCTTTCATACTTCGACAATGACTTGTTTTTTATTCATTTCAGTGAAATCATTGCAAAGTTTGTGCATGTCTGTGTCTGCCTTTGGAGCATGCAGTGAACTGGGAAGACCCATCTGGACATCTTAAGTCTTGCAGCCATAATCTCCTGATGTTTCATGTTGTGTCTCCCGCTCTACTACAACCCTCGTCGAGGGTTTCAACTTCAAGTATGTTTGACATTTTGCAGCTTGAAACCACGTAGCTGGGTACAAGACAGCTGTCTCAGTGGGATTTGTAGGTACAATCCCTCAGACTCACGGCATTAATATTTCTTTGTAGCCCATTAAAAGAACAACTCTTAACTCTAGCCACGAGAATTTACATCAATTTACTACTACAATATTATGTGCTTTTTTATGTCCACATAAATTCATAGCTAGCAGTTATTTAAATTATGGGTACGATGTTTGCATAGTGTGACTAACTGATCATTTTGTAGAAATACCAGCTTTTTAAGCACATTACATTATCTCACTTGTATATCTGATGTATGTGGTTGTAATTAGACACAGGATTTTATCAGCTCATCAAGAGTAATATTAGAGTAAGACTTCTCGCTGTCAGCGCAAAGCGTCATAGCAACAAGTTGCAGTAAAAGGCCTTTGCAATGTTATCTCATTAGTGGTAATTATAACAGATATGAGCCTGTATTATTGTGTGAGCCCGAAGCGAAAGTCCTTCCCCCAGCACAGTGTCTGTTTCCACATAACAGTGGGTAGATTTTGCTCTGCCATCTTTTCTTTGCATAAACAGTGCCTGCAGTCAGAGTCTGCTCTGATCAAAGGGACAAATCTATCCAGGAGCAATCAGGTTGCTGCGCTGGCCCAGGCTGCTGACAACTCCAGGCTCTTTGATCAGAAATACATCATCTTCAGTAGGCTGCCTGCCTGGATGCCTTTGTCTGAGGCCAGGAAATAGGGGATGTGATAGCTCCCTTTTGGTGCTCTTCTTCACTGCTACGCCTTTTGGCAGGCAAGATGAAAGCTACCCTAGTTATAAGGGAAAATACCCCCAATGAACTGAGCTGATCTTCTTAGGTGAAGCTGGAGCCACCACCCTCTATAACATCACTAAATCTCTACAAACTGCCTGTGCATAATGATACAGAAGATATTGTCAATTTCTCTTTTCTCTTCCCCTGTCTTTCTTGGTGAAATGAGACTTTGGTTCAGATAGTATGCCAGTGCAATTGAGGTCACACCCAAAAGCATCAGTCTTCCTCCTCCCAATTCAGCAGCCGCAGTTCTAATAACATGGTCTTGTCGGCAAGGAAAAGAAAAGTGAATGTCTGGGCCTCTAAGCACACCTCCGTCGCTCCCCTCCCCTGCTTTCAACCCCTTGACTGTGAGCTAAAGTGATTTTTTTCCCTTTTTTTTACCCAGCTTGAAGAGGTGGAACAGGAGATGTTGAATGATGGACAGGTGTGCAGGCATTGTGCTGTTCTGCTCTGCACTGAAGGAGATCATTGATTTGCATTATAGTCCCACACATAAAACACAACCCTCCCCGCACACCTTCGCACCCCCCCCATCCACATCTTACTGTTCCACCCCTATGACTGCGCCGCCTCCCACATGGCAGCCCACACCCCAGCTCCTAATCAAGGAGTGAATGTTTATCTCTCTTCCTGTCTTTTATAGGGGTAGAGTGTTATCTCCGATTTCTGGTAACACCTCACCTGAATTGACCCGAGAGGGGAAGCTATCTCGCTTCTGCACGGGCCTTCCAAGTCTGCTCAAATGATTTCAAAACAACATGTTACCTCGCAGCAAATGCACACTGGCGTTTATTAAACGTTGGTTATTGTATGGGACTTGACTTTACCCGCTAACACACTTAGCTCATATCTAAGCTCAAATCAATCCAACCGGTTTCACTTAAAACTTGTTGCTCGTAGATGTTTTTTTCCTTTCTCTCGGGAGAAACTGAACAAAGCAACAACAACCGGCGAAGCTGATGCTGCTTAAAGGTGTAATCCCCTGCGTCAACAGCCTCAGAAGCATATCAGGTGTCTTTAAGCTCATCCACCTGTCAGTGAGCTTTTCTAGCAATTACACATCTGTCAAGTGTCACCTATCTCGGCTCTCACTGACAAGGGTTATGTCAAGCAGTCAGCCATTACGGCAGCCCAAATGGAGTCTGCATTGTTTTGAGCCAGCAGGAAGTCGCTGCGGCATGGAAGAGTGAGCAGGGTCTCCACAGTGTGACTGGGAAGCCAAGCTAACGGTTAGTTTCAGAGAAGAGGTGGAGGGGGGGGGGTGGACGGGATCTGTCCAGACCTCTTTTCTTGCTTCGCCTCATATTTCTCAGAGCAAGAATGGCATCCAGGGGGTTTCTTGTTTGCTACACCGAGCCTTGAGACTCATCCGGGCTGGTTTAAATCTTTGCCCAGGGCAACAGCTTTTATATGCATGCATGACCTGTCTTCAGACTGTGAAGATGGTTGTGCATAAGAGAAAATGTGGCAGAATGCTAAATATGATAGTGGGTTTAGAATTTCCAGGGAGTTTAATTTGATCTCCTGTCTGTTTGAAACTCAATTGCGTGGGTTTTTTGCAGAGATGAGTCATAAAGCACATAAACTGAGAAAAGCTAGAAACTTTCCTGTCATTAGATGATGTTTTTTGAGGAAGACACAATTGCACTGATTTCTTTTTCTTAGTAATGAGTTTAGCGAACCAACTACGCTGGACATTTTGCAAAATGCAATCTATTTATTTAATAATAAACCAATAAAAAAAACAGGTACTGATTGTGGGGTCAGTTTCAACCTAAACGAACGTCGGCTCTGAAACTAATAAACAGGATAAATCATTATTAATGTGCTGAAGGTTATCATAAGGTGAACAACTTTCTTTGAACGCCCCTCAGTCCCCGTGAATATTTTAGTGCATATTATAGTTTGAGAGCCTCATCAGATTCCATGTTGTCTGTGTGGCCTATTGTAATAGCTGTTAACATCCATCTTTGTGGCTCAGCTGAATTTTGTATCACAGGTGCTATGCTGAGTGTTAAAAGCTTGCAAGTAAAGAAAGAAAGGCAGAATCTGGGTCACTTTAATGCTCTCGTCCGTCACACCGCTACATCTCCTCGGGCCTGAGACGCAAGGCACATTGTCAAGTATTAATGAAGAAGATGTCCCCGTGGGGTTGGTGTTTGTCAAACCAAATTACATACGTTCAGTTGAAAAGGTGGGGATTATTTTTCGAATACCTTCTAGATGTGTAGGATGCAACGTACAGTGGCACATTTTAAAAAAACCCACACAGCTCAGCCATCTCTGAGCAGAAGCATTGTGATGTTGTGGTATACATACTGACATACTGCAAACAAGTGGATTTGCTCTCAACAATACCGTATGCACCATAGCTTCAAAAGCTAGTAAATATGCACACATGTAAACAAATAAGTGGGGCAGAATATATTGTAGCAGCGTGCCAACGACTGTTTGGTGTTTTTTATTATTGTGTTTCTATTTATGGCTTTTCATTGAGTGAATAACTGTGACTGGTGAAAAACAAGAACAGATAAGCAATGATGAGCTTGTGCGTGACTTTAAAATAATAAGACAAAAATAAAGAACCTGCATGACAATGGTAGTGCTTACGTGGCCATAAAACGACAATCTTTTGCAGGGCCTTGAAACACATCCAGTTGTTTATTTTATATTATAAAAACACACACGACCAAATCTACTTGTGTAAAAAAAATCCTGAAAAATAATCTAAACGTTGTTCTTGCATGCATGCATGCATTCATGTCTTCTTGGCAAAAACGCCTTTTTTCACAAACTGCTTGTTGTAGCGATGTTTGAAACTTTTGTCCCACGCGGTGATTTTATTTGGGTGCCGAGAACAAAAATCATTCTCAGGCAATTAAGTGGCATTGATAATACAGAGATGGCTTGCTGTGAGAACTCCGAAGCTATCTGCATCCTTGCTCATTTATGGTTGGGATTTGGCCTACCATGGGAAAGAAGCAGAGGAGGTGGATCTGCAGAATTTTCCCCCTCCATCACTTCTGCTTGTGTCTTGCTGAGATTTAAATAAGCCTAAAGATTACTTGAGGGCCTTTAAATGCAAATTTTGGTGAGTGTGCAAAGCCCCTCCTGTAAACCTCAGCCTTATCATTTGCCTCTCAGATTAGTGCCTGTCTGAGATGGGAAACTGGCTCCAGGCCCCCCAATAAGCTGCGGGCCAGGGGCCACTCCAGCGAAATAGAGAGAGGGAGAGCGATGGATTGAGCAGGAAGGAGCTTGCTACGGATATTTGTGCCAAGGTCAGTGGTGGCTGCTCTCACAGT
The DNA here is from genome assembly GCF_900408965.1 of Simochromis diagramma. NCBI lineage: Eukaryota > Metazoa > Chordata > Actinopteri > Cichliformes > Cichlidae > Simochromis > Simochromis diagramma. The sequence continues at coordinate 11,774,501 of NW_024387030.1, forward strand.
AATCAGCAAGTATCAGGAGACTTACATCTGGTGGTTTGCTTATCTCACTGGATGTTTGTTTGTGTGTTTCTGGTTGTGTTTGAACTAGCTCAAAACTCACAGTGCACAGCGCTCTCAGTCGCGGGGCTCTGAGCCAGGATCCCTGACAGATTAGGCGATAATCAATTAACAAATTAAGAAAAAGTAAGCATAAATGCTCTGTGTCCCAGGCATTCCTAAACACCATGTGCAGCTACAGCATTTGGACCAGTGTCCTACATTTTGTAGGTGGATAACAGATGTTTGAAATAGCTTTGATAGGTATACTGGCTCAAAGGAAAATTCAATAGTATTTATAGCTTAAAAGATGAAAGGATCCTGGCTTGTGGGTGCATTTATATTTGAATGGCACTCATTCCATTACTTAATGATTTGAAAAAGCTGTTAGGAAGCTGAGGCTAAGCCAACTAACACATGACCCTGATGAGTCAATGTGCTAAACAGACAAGGCTCTGCCTTAGGCACTTTAAGAAAATATGACATATGGAATAGAGGAGGATACATTAGCAAATATCATACAATGCCAGTGTTTGCAAATTAGAAAAATGCTTAATCTTTAGTCTTCATTCTTTCTTACTATATTTTTTTAAATATTATAAATGCATTATAGTATCATATTGGGATGGGTATCGTTTAGGTTTTATCCGATACCGGTGCCAAACCGGTACTTTTGAAACGGTGCCGGTGCTTAAACGGTGCTCAAACCGGTGCTTAAAGAATGGAGAACACAAAATTGGTCCAAAAACCTCTCATGTTCAGCTGTTTTTTTGTAAAAAGATAACAATGTTAGCCTTTTCTGCAGCTATAGGGGATTTATGGCGTCACTCTTGGCTGGAAGCAGTGCTTAAACAATGGAAAAAAACAAACTTTGTCCAAAAACCTCTCATGTTTAGCTGTTTTCCACTTTTTCTTTGGTCATTTTAGCCTTTTTGGCCAGGGTGAAGGGAGTATCTGCCATCAAACAAGAAGACAGCTGCATGTAGCTATGATGATGTTTGCTAGTTCACCTTACATGCATTAATGTAATAACGTGGTTAGCCTACTCAACGTAAAGTATACACGAACAACATGAAGCTACTCACGCAGAGAAGAACGGCTGCTGCTGCATCATCATCCTCATCATTTCTGCTACACTGGCAGGGCTAGGGGCCAGGACTCTCCTCTTCGTGTTTTTGGGGGATGTTGCTAACTCCGGGTCTGATAACAGGCAACCCACCCGCACTAGATGTGCTCGGTGTGAGGTCTCGCAGCAAGCTATCAAATATGGTGCATTTCTCTGCTTTTAAAAACACGCTATGCGTCGCCAGGTGTTTCATCGATAGTTTTACTTTTTTCCACGTTTGTCACTATGATCATGTGTGGGCTGCTGTGCTGAAGAATAGCCATTGAGAGTTGCTTGTGTGCATCAACAAACTAATTTGGCTCTGGTCTTTTTTGGTGACACAAAAATAGTTACTACTGTGAAAAACTGAGCCACAGAGGATAAAATGTGAAAAGGCTGACAAAAATAACTCTGTCGATGCTCAGAGATGACTGTAATCATCAACACTGCCCCCAGAATACATTCTGTGAATATAAAATGGCTTTTCAGACCATAGGTTTGAGACTGCAATGTACTTTTTATTTCTCCAGTTCTTCTGTAGTGGAGCCTGCATCTACTAGCTATTACTAGAACTGCAGCTTAAGGCTATTCTGCATTGGCTTAAGTGGCAAGCCATGATGGTACTGTAACTGCTTTTTGCTAAGTATGACTCAAGGAGCTGGGCCGCTTAAGGGTAAAACTAGTGTTGTTGTTTGGAAGTGTGTGTTTATGTTCCCAGCGCTGATGTCTCTGGCTTGTCTTTTCATGCTACACTTCTCCAACTAGTCGGCAGAGCTTTTTCCTTTTTACTACATGGTATCTAACTATCTCAAGCACTGAGATCACTGAACTGCTTTTCAGTGTTCAAGTGCCCTATGCAGCATAATGCTGCAGCACCTTTTGATTTCCCAAAGCTCACTCTGTGCGTCTGACCCATTGTGCAGAAACAGCTGGAGTCAACAAGACCCTGTGTTGTCATAAAGCATCAAACTCAGGTCAAGGTCATGCAGGGAAAAAGTTATTGATGGAGGGAGGAGACGTGGTGGCAGTTTCAAATGTTGCTTTGGTTGACTGGTCTTTTGGTATGACCCCACCCACCTCGCCATTACTAAGGCACACTTATACACAACTGCCCTTTCATCCCCTTTTCTTCCACTACTTCCCCTTGTCATACAGTCTCCCCTTCCTCCCAGGTGCTGTGAAATGCTGTGGATGAGGTCGAGGACATGAGGAGCCCACCAGAGAGAGAACAGATGTCACTTGCCTCTTGCAGCACGCTCAGGGATGTTTGTGTGCATATGTGTGTGTGTGTGTGACAGGTAGCATGTTGTGGTTGAAAGGTAAAGCGGGGGCTCTACTCCTAGAAGGACATGGAATGAAATGGGGGCTAATAAGGGGGAAGAGGCACCACGATAAAAAGAAAATATATGAAAACAGATCTTGGATGTAGATATCTTATTTTCTGTTGTTGCTTTTGGGTACCATGACAACAGAGTAATGCCTAATTTTGTCAATTGTGGATGACATTGTTGTGTATTAGTAATGAGATTTGACAGCTACAGTACATTAATGTGCACATACATGAGCCTGCAAACATTTACTTTCACATAAAACATAAATAAATAAATAAATGGATGGATGTACAAGCCCTGCACTTGCCAGGTGAGTGTAATTGGAAGTATCATTGCTGGTTTATTCAACAGTGCTGTATGCTCCCAGTCACTGTGGTCATAATTATACACACATGCATCACTTGCTTAATGTACACTCACCTGTAAATTGACTCATTACATATCATACTGATAACAGGCAAGCCATATGCACTTAAAGCATGGAAAGTGATCGGCTGTGTCCCCTCTGTGATCCCTGCCTCTGTGATTAATGTATGTATTCATTATTCAGCTTGGCGTGCAAGATTAGCAGAATATTTGGCAGATTAGCCACAGAACTATCTTGCGATCTTTATCTTTTATTCAGTAACTCGAGTGCCCCTACTAATCATAATGGTAGCTATCCCGAGTTGCGTGTAGTGAAAAAGGAAAGAGATATTTTTTCCTCAAAGGTTTGGATGGACTGTGCCATTGCTAAATGTCTGCATTGGATGTTGATCTTAACTACACTCGGATATATATTTACATGCTTTGCCGGCTACGAAGGAAAGGAATGTATCCTAACGTTTGAGTATCTGTGAGCCAGCATCTCCTTTTACCTTCCACTTTCTGAAGCCTATGTATTTCCTGTAGAGCTTAAGTGTTCAAAGCTTCCTTTATGCTGCAGCCGGTGAGTCCTGCGTGATAAGCAGGCGTATTTTTCCTTCGGCATGGCTCCCGGATGATGAAAACATCAGAACCGAATGATGACTTCTGAGTGTAGGGGCACTTTTCAAAAAAACTGCACACCACTGGAGTAAATGCATGCATGTGTGCAAATGTGTTTACACAAGTCTTTGTGTGTGCACGCTAACCAAGCTGTTTAATCTGAGCCAGTCACTGACGGTAGAATGGTTGTGGCATCTTATCGTCTGTCGTTTGAAGGTGACATCACTCTGAGGATTCTCTGCGAGTGTGTGACTGCATCCATTGTGTTAGTGAAGCATAGCTTGTGTGCCTGTTACACATATGTTGGCAATTATGCCTCAGAGAAACCAGTGGGCAGGATGTAAAGTATACTTGAACCTATATTGCATAAGTCTACAATCAGTGGCTATGGTAGTGATTCAAACTATGGTAAACACGCTGGCATGTACTAATCAGGCAATCTTTCATCTTCTCGTGTTGCAGGCAGTTGATTCATCTTTTTGGCATGGTACTGTATACTCTCATGTTAAAGCCCTGAGAGGTTGTGTTGAGGTATATAGCACTGTCTACATGCAAATGCATGATGGAGAAATAGCACAAGAGTTTAAAGGTGCACTGTTCCCATAAATAAACACTGCATTCTGCATCATTTCTAGGAAAGAAATGAGGCAAGAGCCTTATGAACTGGTATACCCCAGCAAACTCTAAGCTTAAAATCATTAATTGGTGGAGTGGATTTCATTGGACAGCCCTTTATTTATGTTTTACAAGAAGATTGCCTCATCCTCCAATTACTATCCAGGCTGAAAGTATCGCAGATTTAGCTATTAGTAACACTCTTCTCAGTTGGCTTTGTTGGGCTCCCTGAGTGTTTACAGTTTCCTTCTGTTGTCTGAGAGCAGTGACAGTTCCCTGCAGTTGACTTCTGTTAACTATCAGATGCCAAGTTCCTGCTCTCTATATAGGGGATACGCGGCTAAAAAAGCACCGGAGGGGCATCATAAAAGAGCCTCACAGGATATTGAAATAATGACCGTTGTTTGCAACAACAGGATAGCCCATTCAAATGATTTCCTTATGTATTTGTCCAGAATAATCATAAAGTCTTCCGAGAACACTCAAACTTGTCTGCGGTCTGCTAATCCAATATAGAATGAGGCACATGGAAAAGAAACATTACCTCTAACTACCTAGTTATCTGGCTGGGTCTGCCACGCAAGCTGAATCTGCTCTGATTTTAGGGCTATCAGTCTGGAGAGTGAGGGCACAGGCAGTGAATTAATGGTCAGGAGATTTATTTGTTTGGTGTAATAAGGACTGTAAAACAGTAAGAGCTCTGTGCAGCCGTACAGGCCCCATGCCCCTGGGTACAATCAAATGTTGCCAGTAAATCAATAGAGCTGGAAGAGGTTTTTATAACCCGAGTTTAACACCAGGCTCTAAGTGCTCCAGGTGACAGGTCATTTGTTCATTATCCCAACTTATCACAATAAACAATGGTAACTCTGATTGGACTACTCTGCTACCACGAGGGGAAAAATTGGAGAGGAAGAAGACAAAAATCTCAAGTGGGCAAGGAGGTGCTAATAAGGAAGGCAGTGAGTGGGCAGGAGACAGGGGAGAACCAGAAGATTAACCACCATAATTACGTACAGGAGCGCAGAGGAGGACTGGGACAGTACAAGTAACAGAAAGCTCTACAAGGCTCCACTGATGACTCTTCTGATGCAAGGGTTATAATCGTACCTCCCCTTTTGGTGCCACCAGCCGCTCTGGTCTTTTAATATTGTATATACAAACAGTGTGCCTGGTTCTTCTCCTGGGAGCAGTCTTGCAAATGTACATCGCACTGTGAAGAAAAAAAAAGGGATTCAGGATTGGGTTGTGTCTCGAAACCACAGTAATTCCTTTAATAATTTGGTGGCGTCTGTCAGTCCTTCCAATTTCTCAACCACTTGTCCAACTTGGGCAGTCAGTAGGGCTGAAACCTACGGCCGCTTCGGGGTGAAAATTGACACTTTTTTTGCCCTATATTTATTCAGACATATTGCAAAAGTACAGTCTCTGAGAGGTTGAATGCACAACAGCTTAAGAAAACAGAAGGAAACAGAAAAATGCTGCAAAAGCGCACAAAACACAATGAAAACTGAAAACAACACAACAGAAATAGAAAAAGAAAAACACAACAGAAGTTGAAAAAAAAGTGCTGAATTAAACACACACACAAAATGGAAGTAGAAAAAATAAAACATAACGGATGCATTTTTGGGGACCTGATGAACAGTTGCCAAAGTCACAGAAACCAAAACATGTGAAGGACTGCATTGAGACACACTAGAACCATTTCGGCATTTTAAAATGTGTAACTTGGTTAATTTAAAACCCTGACTTTTACTAAAATTGGATTATTCATCAAATACTGAATTTTGGGGTGTGTGGGATCCATAACAAAAGAGACCACTTTTACCTTCGAATCACGAGGACGTCATTTTGACCCCATAGAAATGAATTTAAAACCACTACTGCAGCACCATGGGTTACCTAGCAACATAATAATTTACAAACATTTTGACAAGGCTGGGTATACCCCAGACAGGTCGCCAGTCTATTGCATACAGAGAACCAATCCCATTCACATTCACACCTATGAGCAATTTAGCAATTAAAAATTAACTACATATCTGTGGACTGCCGAGGAAGCAGGAGTACCCGGAGAGAACCTGCGAAAGGTCCAGCCTGTTGAGGGATTTGAACGCAGGACTTCTTGCTGTGAAGCAACAGTGCTAACCACGGCACCACCAGAGTGTGGAGAACTAACCCGAGCAAATCCAGAGTGAAATCCAGAGCACACGTTATCCAAAAATAATTTTTTACTTCCATGATGTTCTTCCTTTTCCTCCTCAGATTTACAGTCTGTAGTAAAATGACAAAAACAAATTTTGTCCAAATGTATAAATAAATGAAATGAAAATTTACAACTTAAAATATTCCGGAAATTACGTCTGTTGTTGAACGATAGGGTCAAAATGGTTCTATCTGGTTTTAGTGAGTTTGGAATGTTACTGTCTCCCCAAAAACACTTCCACTGTGTTTTATGCACTTTTGCAGCTTTTTGCTGTTGTTTTCTTAAGTTGCAGAACGTTTCACCTCTCAGGGCCACCATGGAAAACCGAATAAGAGGGATCTAATGGTAAGATATGACAACTAATCAATAAAAACATGTAGTGTTTGTGTACAAATACAGCCACTGTCTGAACTTGCTGGAGATTTTAAAGACAAAGCCCCTGCAGTCGGTGAAGCAGTAAACTGGGCCTCCATGCTGTTTTTAGATTGCTTTGCCCAGAGAAACCTTACAGCAGTGCGAGTGCATATTTGTGACCCCACTGGGAATTGAACTCCTAACCCATGATAACCACATGCTCCATCAACCAACCTCGACGCGGTTCTGCACCTTGTAAAGGTGAGTAAAAGACACTGCTACATATAGAAAACACATGGGATATGTTGCTTGTAAGGTACAGTGCAAAAACTGCTGCACAGTTATTCAAATTTTGTGTGCTTAATTTATGACTCCTGTACAGGAGCGTGGCAGCTGGAGTTTGTAATTATACAACACACTCCACTCTTTCTACTCTGCTGGCGACACGCTACTGCATAATTTACAAGTCTATTATCTCATCAATTACAGTGTAATTACTTAGACGTACAACTAGTTTCTTACGATATTATAAAGCAAGCCATCAAATGAATAAGTGAGCAAACAAACAAGTAAACAAAGAGAAAAAGGTGGCGCAAACAAATAGATTAAAAGGGTAGGTTTTTAGTGTGAGACGTAAAGTCACGCCGGTGTCTCCAACCTTTTCTTTTTTTCCTTCTTCTTGCAATTAGTCTGCGAGGGAGGCCTTATCCTCGGCTTATCATCTGCATTTGTTTACCCCTGTTTCCACTGTTCTGCAAACCATCTCATGATTCATTACTGTGATTAATAAGCCTATCATGTGAAACCAAAATACTGTAGCTATGCATCTGAAGACTTATTGTCTCTCCTCAAGGATGCATAATTAAGCCGCACGAATCTGTTCCTTCTTTTCTTTTCGTCTCTTTCCCTGTTGCTTTCTCTCACCCGCTCCGTCTTTCACTTTTTTTGATGAATTAATGACAGAGTGAGTTAAGCGATGCATTATGCATGATAAAAATTGCTCTGTAATGGAAACAAACACACAGCGTTGTAGGTCGGGATGGCAAATCTATTGACCATCAGCTGCACCTCATCCAGTATGCATTAACAGCGGAGGATAGATTTGTTTTTATGGCCTGAATGCTAAAAACTAAGCTGACAGAAAACACTAAAAACGCTGATGAGCTCTTTGCAATGTTGGAACATGGTCTGAATTCTTGTCATTTTAATAATACTCACTGATGTGCAAACTCTGTGAAACTTCAAACTGAATTGGGGAATGTTTGGGGTTATGTTCGGAGCACATTTTCTTTCCATTTGTGACTGGTGTGAGTTTCAAACAATGTGGCTCTTAAATGGAGATGGAAATAGCCGTGGATGAAGTTAAAAGAAATAAATGGCAATGATCCCATCACCCACTCTCTACGAGCTTCAATCAAAGACATCTTTACTGCAGCTCCTCCATGTTGCATCCCCCCCCCCTTTTTTTTCTTCAAAACATCTGCGCTCTACAGAGGCAAAAAATGTCTAGACATTTCACAGAGAGTATCTTTGAAATATTTTTCGATAAACAAAGGCCTCATTTCTTTCACAAATCGGACTTGTACTGGGCTTTAGCATACTCAGAACAGCCCATTGAATACTCAGTGCATTCATGCTGCTGGTGTTTTGGCTGCTGCAGGTCATAGTGGTAATAAATCTGGGGAAGCTGGCCTTGGTAATGGACTCCAGAAGGGGCTCGGGAGTTAAACAGTGATGAGCAATGGAAACTGTGGTCAGCAAGAGAGCAGCTGTAACCCTTAAACAGGCGTGGACAAGATGAGAGGAAGGAAGCAGCCAAACGTTTGGAGGCCCAGAAATGGGTCTATTTTAAGAGAGAGCTGGAGGGAAAGGAGCAGGAACCCGACTGAGCAGCAGTTGAGCAGCACATGTTGGTATGCTGTAGGCTGCCTGTTCGGGAAGCAGCGAGGGCTCAGCAGGAGAACAAGAAAGCTGGAGATGAATTGCTTGTAGGGAAGCACGGTTAACTACAAAAACTAGTTTTTAATGTTAGGTGTGCCTTGAGAGGTTTGTGTAACAAGTAAGTGGAGCTACACAAGTATAGTCCTGGAATAACATATGTGGTAAGCCACCGTTGCATAATCCTCTAGAGACTTGGTTAGAAACTAGCAAAAAACAAAAAATAAGGCTATAAAGATACAGCAAGGAAAGGTGGGAAGAAGGAAAGATGGAGAGAGAGAAATGTAGCCAACAGTTTTTTTCTTTTAGATCATTAAAGTCTGTCTGGTCAGTAGGGATGGGTATCGTTTAGGTTTTATCCGATACCGGTGCCAAATCGGTACTTTTGAAACGGTGCCGGTGCTTAAACGGTGCTCAAACCGGTGCTTAAAGAATGGAGAACACAAAATTGGTCCAAAAACCTCTCCTGTTCAGCTGTTTTTTTTGTAAAAAGATAACAATGTTAGCTTTTTCTGCAGCTATGGGGCATATATGGTATCACTCTTGGCTGGAAGCAGTGCTTAAACAATGGAAAAAAACACAAACTTTGTCCAAAAACCTCTCATGTTTAGCTGTTTTCCACTTTTTCTTTGGTCATTTTAGCCTTTTTGGCCAGGGTGAAGGGAGTATCTGCCATCAAACAAGAAGACAGCCGCATGTAGCTATGATGATGTTTGCTAGTTCACCTTACATGCATTAATTTAATAACGTGGTTAGCCTACTCAACGTAAATTACACACAAACAACATGAAGCTACTCACGCAGAGAAGAACGGCTGCTGCTGCATCATCATCCGTCATCATTTCTGCTACACTGGCAGGGCTAGGGGCCAGGACTCTCCTCTTCGGGTTTTTGGGGGATGTTGCTAACTCCGGGTCTGATAACAGGCACCACACCCGCAGTAGGTGTGCTCGATGTGAGGTCTCACAGCAAGCTATCAAATACGGCGCATTTCTCGGCTTTAAAAAAAACGCTATGCGTCGCCAGGTGTTTCATCGGATTTGAGGTGTTACCTCCTTTGACAGTATCACAGTATCAGCTTAAAGCACTTGTTGCAGGCTGCTGAGTTTGCATCTTTTGCTGTGAAGTACAGCCAGACTTTTGACCGCTTCGTCTTTTTAATTTTTAATCTGTAGCTCTGCTCTAAAAGAACGTACGTACCTGGACCCGCCTACTATCCCCGGAAACGTAAAATGATTGGCTAGAATCTAAAGTGTATCACAGCTCAGGAAAAAAAAGCACCGAAATAAAGCACCGAAATGTGCGCTGCTTTTCGGTCTGGTTTATGTCAGAACCGGTGCCATCATGGCACCGGATACCGGTACCCATCCCTACTGGTCAGGTGCTGCCCTCATCTTTTCACCCTTTACCTCAGGATGATCTTCTATTAATGACAGATGCTTTGTGAACAAGCAAGAGAAACAGCTCCTGTATTGATATGTATATTAGCCTCCACAGGCTTGGTCTCCCCTGCCGGACAATACTTATTGACAAGCATTTGCTGCCACCAAAAGTTATTGTCTAAATAATTGATCTGATTGATCGGGCTCAGTGGAAATCAACAAAACGACTGCTTTAATAGGTGAAGATGTTTCTCGTGAATCAATACGGATTATTACTCAGCCATACATTGGATGGCCTCAGCTGTTTATATTTTAATCCGGCTTTTATTTGGGTTTTGACTTTTAAAGGGTTTTTTTGCCCTGAGACTGAAATTTGCCCATCTGGCTTATGTCTTGACAAAGTAAATAAATGAGTCGGTACCCTTGTAAGTCAGGCTAGAATGGGTCAAAGGTCAGGGGGTCAAAGCTGCAAGCAGCTAAATCAGATTTTAGGCCACCGAACATTCAGTTCCCTTCTATTTGATTACTGCTTGTCCGTGCGCTCGAGAACACAGACATACAACTGAAACAAAGCTCACTGGTGACTTTAATGCTTAAATTTCCAAGGTGAACACCCAGCAATTCTGTCACCTTCAGCATCTTACCCTGTACTTTTCAGACATCCAGTCCTGCTTGGATATATTCCTCCTGTGGATGACAGAAGGAAAGCAGGAAAAGCAATATTTAAAAGATGATCTACTCTGACGTACTTGGCAGTGTGCTGCCTCTCAGTGGGAAGAAAAGCATACTAGGTGGCTGTTTTTGTTGAAAAGTTAGGACTTCCAATGCGCTTAAAGTAAACAAATTAGACTTGGTTTAAATGGCACAAATGACAATAGGTTTGAAAAGATAAAGAAAGTCTTTGATATGTTGGTGGCTTCAGCATGTCTAGAAAGCAGTACGAAGGGAAGCCTGCGGTTTCACTTCACAGTCTCAGTCTCATTATAAATCTTCACAGCAAAACATTTTATAATGCTGTATTTGGCTGAATAAACAGTTATGATTTGGCACAGAACAGACTCTGTGGATGCCTGACTTCAACAAGCTGCCAGCTTCTCTGTGTACACGATGGAAAGCAGGGAGCCAAGGATCCTCTCTTGTGGAAATTATGAATATAAAGTCATGCATTATAGATTCACAGGTGAATTTATTTATTCTCCTGCAAAACTCAGAAATGTAAGCCAACAAAATCAATGCAGGAGAGTTCATCTCTGTGCACCTAATCATTTGCTAATGGCCACTATCAATTATCTGCCCACGGCTTCAGCATCCAACACTCCTGCAATTAAAGTCAACAAGCACATACTGTACTGTCGAGCAAAGGTGCTTTACCATGGCTTTCCAGGTTAATGTATTGATTATCTTCTGCATGGTAAATTGGATTTATTCCACATCATCAGCCTTGTTTAATTATTTATAGCCACACTGTAATTTATCAAAAATGATCTTGCTGATGGCTGAAAGTGTTAGCTGTCAAAGCAGTTACATGATTTCTTTTGCTTTTTGCACCAAGTGCTGCAAAACCATGAAATAAACCCAAACAGAGTCCTGGAATTTAAAAGAAAGCGATAAATCACAGACCTTTTGCTGACCGTGTGCAGTGCTGAGTATCTTCTATGTGTTATATGACTTGTATGTCACACAGACTTAACAACAGCTTGCTTTTTGAACACGTTACTTATTTATTTGCTTACTAGCTAGCCCTGCACCCACATCCTTGTGCTTCTGCCAGCATTGACAAATACAACCCAATACAAAGGAATACTTGCTTTTGGATGTTATTATTTATTCATCATGCCCTACAGTCTTCCTGTCCATTCCAGACATTATTTTAACATTTCTGTTCAGTGTTGGTCTCACTGTTTTTATGGTTTTTTTGCATAAATTCAGTGACACTGGACACACTAAGATGTGTGTATGCATGCAGACTCGAGTGTCATTCTCTGATCCTCTGACATATGCAGTAATGTCCGTGTGTGGGCTTTTATTTTGGGAATTGATTCCTCCAGATAAAATGAAAATAATACACCCAAAGCAAAGCGACAAAACACAACAAGAAAACTGCGAGCAGCCTTTGTGCATTCGTTATCCAGGTCAAGCTTAAAAATGATATATTAAGTGCTAGATAAACAGCTAGTTTTAAAAAATATATATATCATGAATCTTCATGTTTTATTAATATAGTGTGTTTTCTGTTGCTGGTAGTGATCCCAGTCTTTTTTGTCACTTTGCTATGTGTATAACACACTGTGTAAATCTACACTGTAAGCTCTCCTGGCATTGATGTGCACTAATATACTCCACTTCCCCCTTCGGTGAGCCTGCCTGGACCATCTCATCTGAATCCCGTACATCCGTCTGTACATCCTTTCTTGTGCAGCACCATCATCACTGTCCATAATAAAATGGTCTTAGCTGAGAGAGGCTGTTTGATTGCCGCTGCCCAGCAATGTGTCTCTTCACTATAATATATCATTCACCCTCCCAGTAGTCTACACCTGTCTCAGACTGACAAGCGTACATTACCCCGTGGGGTCAGCGGGGTCCCCCATCACTGTCCAACCACCTAGTTTGGCTGACGCAAATCCTATAGAATTGCCTGTTTTGAACTTGAGCATAGGTCCCCTCTTGACACTTCCAGCATGTCTGCAGATCTCTAGTAACAATATCACCTATGGAATCAATCTCTGTGCTCAGTTTGTGGCCTATGGAAGGCATTGATGTCATGGCCTTTCATAAATTGCGACCTTTTTAGTATTGGCATGCCTCGTCACTCCAAGAGACGGCCGATTCTCTCCAGTGGGCAGAGTTAGAGCGTGGGAGTCTGTAGCAAAGCAGCACGGTGTCACAGGTGTCAATACATCTACTCCTTATTGACAATAAGACTCCTCTGGAACCCCTGAAATGAAATCGAAGATGACAGGACCCTGACTTTGATGCTGACCTTACATCCTTGAAATACAATATGTAATTGTGGGCTCTCCTGGGATACACAATTTTTTGTAAAGAAATAAAAATAGGCAGTTCTTTTTTTAAGGGATGGTTATGAAAATTTAGTGCTGTAGTGTCACGGTAGTTGTTAGCTCCATATATTTTAAAAAAACAACCAATAAGCAGCATTGGGTGATTCATGTGCTTGTAGGTCTTTCCAGTGACATCTCGTGCTATTATTTCTTCTTCGATGCTCTAAGCAGTACGGTCTTTCAGAAGAAGGCAGCAGACAGAAGTGCTTTAGCTTGTTAAAACTGACCATAAACAGCTCATTGTTTTAAGAGGGCCAGGCTCGGTCATTTGATACCAGCACTATACTGGCTTCTCGCCCCTTAGCTATTCTGTTATTTCACTCTAGTAGTACACATGGGGTTCCACAGATGAAATATCGCTGGTATAAGACAAGCACATGCTGCTTGGAAAGGATTTGTATAGAACCTTTTTTTTACACTAGGGGAAATGTCAAGAGTTCATCCTGAAAACTCATGGAGGATATTAATGTTGCAGTGCATCAAAGCAGCTTTATTTTTGCTTTTATTATTAAAATCTCATCTCTGTCAAACATAACTGTACAGAACATTTATTTCAGTGATTCTGGTAAACAGCTGAAGTTTAAAGCAGTTATATATATATACACACACACAGCCTTTCACTTTTCACTGTGCACTGCCCCCACCTCCACCTTTCTGTTATGATGCCCATCACTGGTTTGCCTGACGGCAGTCTGAGGCACTCTCAGCGTGTTCCTTTGCAAGCACATGTTGGCGCAGTTGAATGAGTCACCTGAACTAACAGCAGATGGTGCTCTTTGGGTATGAGAGGCCTGATCCATCCACTCAGTCTACTCTCCATGCAATCTATCATCATTCCTCCTTCTCTGTCTTCTCCCCCAAGACCATCGAGAGTATTCTGGACCACCATCCTCTGTGCCATCATTACGTTTGTGCAGGAGAATGTCAGCTTGCTCAGCCTTGGGCTTTTTATCCAGGGAGCTAGTGGTAGTGAGGCGACGTGCAGTTTAGACAGGGATCCATGGGGCACCTCTTAATGATGTGGTTCAGTGATAAACCTGGGAAGACTGACTGAAAATTGTCTCGGCGTGGTAGGAGAAGCAAAAACGAGAGTGCATTGTTTGAGCTACTGCTGGAGGAAAGCATAGAGAGAGGGAAACTGAAGTTCAAGGCTTTAAACTTTCAAACTTGTCTCAATCGCCAGTTCTTTGTATGTGGTTAAAATGATCTTCCAGGCACAGGGATATAGTTTGAACCATGTGTGAAGAGAATAAGTACAAGAAAGCTGTAAAATAAGAAAAGCCTATTGAAAATTATACATTAAATGGTCATGGTGTCTATAATGTCACATAAAAGTCCTAACTAATCAATTTGTGAACCTCAGATACTGTATTACGTGTAGCATTTAGCTGTTCACAAGCTTTCTGGCCCATCTCTCCAATGCAAATGTTTTAATATGCCAGAGTGTTGCTAGCAGGCAAGTCGGGCATATTGCAGTAATTAGATTAAAATCCGATTTTTCTGTCAACTCAGCAAAGCCGTATCGGTAGTCAATTAAGATCTGTCATAATGTGATGGAGGACAGTTTGAAATCATCCCCTGCTCTGCTAAATGTATGACAGGCTACTACTAAAAGGGTCACTACTGTGACCTTGATTCACCAGAGGCTTTAAATACTCAACTTGCTGGTTTCAGCATATGCAATATTTCTCGCAGTCTCCAAGTGAAACATCAATGAACCCGGTCTGCAGGCGCCTGTGCAGACATTTCTTAACACATTTCCCATTTTCCCAAACAATAGAAATCAATGCAAAAGTAATTCATATATTCATTAAGAAAATATGTCCACAGCTCTAAACCTGTTTGTAAATTAGCTGACAGATTATTCCCTTTTACATTAGTGCTTTGAATAAGGGAATGTCAGTGGAATCCAGACTTGAACCTTTTTTTTTTACTTGCCTAATAGTCTTAGTTAATACCCATCAATCATAACAGTCAAAAATATTGATTGCTAGCTAGATTAAATCAGAGTTATTCCACTGAAATAGCTATTACAAAGTGAAGCTATTATAGCAAAACTGTTCTTGATTTACTATGCAAGAAGATTTGCTGTCTTGCTGTTGCTGTCTTGTGCATTGTACTGACTTGTGTGTGTGTGTTAGGGTGCATCTGTGCCGTTTCTGAATAGGTGTAGTTCAGTTCAGCTGATTCAATCATCACACAGTGCTTATAATTTTGTATTTTTTTCTTTTCTTCACAGCATGTAGAGCTTTTACAAAATAAACATGCATAACAAGTTGACCTGCTGTGCTTTTTGTTTGCTGACGTTTGCCGAGAGACCGCATGAGGTGGCTGTTGCACTTAATGACTACACCTTATGTAATGGAGATGACCCATAACTGAGTGTGTCACAAATGATGTCATCAGAAATATTGGTCACATTACAGAGTCCTTAACACCTGTGTCACTGAACTTCAGTTACACACAGATAAACAAGCTGGGGCATCTAATGATGGGATTACACCAGCTGTGACCCATGTTAACTTGCTGATTTGCAACTAAAACAGTAATTTAGCCGAAAGTAGATCCTGATTGTTTTTGCTATTCATTTCCTCTGGGCCTTTGGCATTTGAACACATGCTTTTATTTAAAGATATAACAATATCTGTTATTAGGGTCAGTATTCTGTTGTATTGATGCACAAGTAACTTGTGTAACCATTGGTCAGCTTTCTTTTCTGTCTCAACTGCACACCTGTAAGATGTTCTTGACACACATACAATCAACTGAAAAGCAGTTATGCTGTTGCAGCTCGTAATAATGGAGACTTTGTGCTAAAATGAATGATATTCTTCTTATCTTGTTGTCAGCAGTGCTGGTAATACGAAACCACATTCTGATGGAGATGTACTGATTGCCCCATTTGAACTCTGCTGGCTCCGTCACTGGAGAGTTACAAAAGCCCAGTGAGGAGCAGCCCCATTCTGTGCTGCAGTTGTGTGTGAGCTAAAACTGCCTCAGACAGGTGCTGCTGCCTGTGCTTCAGTGCACCAAAACAGCTGGGGCCAGTCATCAATGCTCACTGGAGATGACATCACCTGACAAGTGTTCATCTGACTCATCTCCTGTTCTCTGGCTTCATCTCGGGCTCCTGACACATGCTTCACCTCCGAGGCGCTCACTCAGGACAAGGGCTTGGCTGTGGCTTCAGGCACTAAATTCACTAATATTGCAAGCCCACGCCAAAAAACCATGTGAAACGGAGATGAGGTAAGAGGGTAGATGCAGGTGATGCAGTCTCACTCATCATCAGGGTTTGAAAGGTGGTTTGCTTCAGTGCATCAAAAGCCCTTTAACATCTCGAAGAAGAACGCTCTACCCAATGTATCATGTATTGAGCACTTAGAAAAATAAACTAGACACAAAGGGCAATTAATCCAAAGAAGCCAATAGTAAGAACATGGCTATTTTCATTTTAGTGCGTTGGGTTGTGAATCAGCGAAGGTCCGTCCCTGCTTAGGACATAAAACAGTGATCCCTTTAATTATCTAGCATAAAATCTACACTATAATATTCTCACCCCAGTATTATGCAGGACTTGAGTCATATGATTCTCTGGAGGTGACTGTCTTGTACTGTGGCAAGGGGAAAGATGACGGTAATGTAGATGTATGGGTTCCTTTGTAGGTTGCTGGGTGGGGGTGGGGGGTGGGCATCAATTAATTTGGTAATTTTTATATTTCAGTAGAAGGTGAACTGGATGGAATATATGATTTGCCATAAAGCTGTCCAACACATCCTTCTTAATTACACATGGCTTTGCATCCGCTGAAAGAGGTGCATTTTCAGAACCTTACTATAGTGTGCCTCTTTGTGATTTATCAAGTGAGGATGTTACATAAAGTCTCTCTGGTATTTAAACATGTCCTTAAACACATCCTGTGGAACTGGAACGACCAAATTAGCTGCCATTAGCTAAGACATGATCTATAGTAAACATGTATGGTGCGTGTATGTATTTGCACAATACAAAAAAGAAGTGATGACTTTTACCATAATTATTCTTTTTATAAAGATGATGAAGCCTCACCAAATCATAGTTCAGTTATTATTATTACATTGGTTGGTTCCTCAGCCTTTCTGATCCATAGAGCATCTGATCAGTGCGCACTGCCGCTGCGGAAACAGCATTACATCATCCTGCTCCTTCCCGGCAAAGTGAGCCGCGGCGCGATGAGATCAGAGCCCTACTTGTTATCCCAGTAGCAGAGCAGACTGCTGCAGGACCTAAAGCATCCTCTACCACCGTCAGGGAAATATGTAAGATGCTGTCTCACCCACACAACCTGAAAAAAAAAAAAAAAGAAAACAGAGCTTAGCTCAGGTTCATCCACAGGTGAAGTCTCTATTTCAGGTGCATAGCATAGAAAAAAAAAGTAGACGCTTTTAAACATGCACGCTCGCACACAAACAGACACAAATATACACAGACACTTGGAAACTTGCAAATCCCCAAACACCCCATGGTGTTTGCTGTGTGATCACAGAGCATACAAATCATTTTCTAGATCAAAGACTCCTTGTAGCTTAGAGAGCTTATTCGACTTTAATCTTTTTATATCTTTCAGAATTACTCCTAGGTTTACAGCAAACACAAATCGACAGAACAGTTTCATTTACTAGTTAGGTTCACACTGTTGTATAACAGAAACAGATCCTCATAGCTGGTTCTCAGTGAATATATCTGCTATGTAACAGATGCTTGGGTATTTCCCCTTTGGGTTACCAGGCCCTCAAGTGCCATTTGGGACACAGGCATATGAAGATGAATGGATAGATGAGCTGGTTCTTGTGGACCTCGGTGACTCCTGACATAGGTATGGTTACACAGTTTCAACCCTGTGACTGTCTTCCCCACTAACCCACCCCTCTTCTGGTTATCTTGTCTGTGACATCGTAATGATGACAAAGCCTAACCAGTAAACAGCAGCATCTACCACCATAGACGGCGCCTTTATGTGACAATGAAAGTGAGGGATGAAGCATAGTTGTCATCCCGTGTAGAGCCAGCAAATCACCGCACAACGTCAAATAGTCGGGCAGTGTGGAGTGGAGATGGCCGCGGTAACGATGGCATTGAGTTCAGCTGTTTGTCAGCTATCTGTCAGCGTAATGCATCACGGCAAATCAGCTCTGCCACCACTCTCTGCCTACGGCCGAGCGCCAGAAGAAAAAGGACTGTGTTACGGCTGCTGCAAGGTGTAAAGAAATAAAAATCCTTCTCTTGCTAATCAGGCACTTATCCTAAATTTGAGTGGTGTCAGATTTATAGTCTTAAGCAGTTTTATACTTGAAAATTCCACATTAAAACCTTATTAAGTAAAATGAGTAAATTAGTTTTCTTGAACATTTTGGCCCTTAAAATCCTAAAAAAAAAGAAGTGGATACATTTAAAGCCTGACGAAACTGAATATGTTCAGCCGCTTTCTCTGTCCCCCGCCCCCCCCTCACAGAATCTAGTTTCACATGCCTTCATGCCTACTTTTTGTTGCCCATCCCATGCCAAGTTGGGCAGCTGTGACAACACAGGGACTAGAGGCTTTAAGAGATATATTGTTATTAAACGCAAGCCTATCATGCATGCAGCCATTCAGTCCCTGCTTCACACTAGATTAACACATTACCAGTACTTTGACAAGTATATATATTTTCTGGTAAGTACAAAGGAAGAAGCAAATGGCATAATGACCTCCTGCAGACTGGCATGTCCACGCTCCTCTTTATAATATGCAGGCACGTACATGTACACACATGCTTTTTTTCTTCCTGGGCATGAAATCAGTGGCCAGACGTTGCGGCCACGCTTGCAGTTGTCCTCTTTCAGTGCTTTTACCATTGTTGAATGAGGCACCATTGTGCAACCAAAGAGGATTATAAAGCAGAGAATAAAGAGCAAGCTTCACACATTTTCAAACTTCTTTAAGAGGCTGCCCACAGTGACACAATACGCTTCTCCGAGTACTCTGGTGTGTATGCGTGTGAGGGGGTGTAATCCCTCAGGTCACCAGTTACACATGGTAAGACACTGTAAAACACACACACCGTTTATATTTTGAAGTGAGGATAGGTGTGATTAAATCTGCATTGTCAAGTGGGCGGCACGTGGTTATCAATATTAATCATCAGTAGAGCGCATGGTCCTCAATCACTGCTTGATTAATCAATAGATTGACATTATTATACCTGCGTAAGATAAATCACCCATGAACATGATCTTGTTGTGCAGTTCATTCAATATACATGAGAGAATCATTCAAGACGTAGCATCCCTGTGTAGTACAGCTGAGGATGGCCCGAAGGGGATTCAGCATGTGGGGTGTGTGTTTGTGTGTTAATTTCATCCCCACCTGAAACACACACACACAAATGCGGTAAAGGAGACAGTGCGTGGAAATGCATGTTACACTCTTATGACATCACCGTCTTGGCTAGCTAGCTGGGCCATTTTCCATAGGCTGTCCTCTGTTGCTGTGGAGAGGCCTCCACCAATCCCCTCCCCTTCCTCCCTAATGTATACAACA
The DNA here is from genome assembly GCF_900408965.1 of Simochromis diagramma. Taxonomy (NCBI): domain Eukaryota; kingdom Metazoa; phylum Chordata; class Actinopteri; order Cichliformes; family Cichlidae; genus Simochromis; species Simochromis diagramma. The sequence goes on from NW_024387030.1 coordinate 11,794,059, forward strand.
CTGACTCAATGAATGATCAGTGACATTGCTTCTTTGGGCTGATCCAAAGACAACATTATGTGACCGCTCATAACCCCCCTCACCACTCCCCCACCCTCCGAGTTTCCCCACAAACCCCCTTTCAGCTTTCGGATCGCCTGGTGTAGAGTGTTTACGGCTATTTGTCGCATACTGTGTGAGCAGAAAACTGAGCGGGCCTCACGAGAGCCTGATATTTGACATCCCATCATCGCAGGGCATTTATGTTAAGTAAGCATTTCCATTTAACTCAATCTCTTGCTCTTGGCTTGTACACATAGTAAAGGTGTTCTGCACATCAATTTGATTTGGGATCTTAAGCGTGATACAGTAAACACTGAAAGCAACGGTCCGGAAAAGAATTGACCAGCTTTGCATGGAGTACGTGATTTAACACTGAACAGAGCTCATAGGAAAAGCCAGGCAGAGAACTGCTGACAACACTGTCTATTTTTCTGGGCTCTCTGCAGTCCATGCACAATACATGAAGCGCACATGCTATAAATCTTTGGCTGTTTTGCACGATACCCATACCTGACACCAGCTGTAGATCTATACCTGTCTTGAAATGTCTCTCTACCCCCTCTCGTCTCAATAGCCATCTCCCTTGGTAGACATTTAGAGAGGCATGGGCAGCTAAACCATTCTTTCTCTAGGGCTTTCAGAGAAGAAAGAGTTCAAGAGGTCAGAGATATGTGTTATTTTCCCACCGGTGCAACATTCAGGATCTGTCAGAGCCATGTGTCAGGGAATGACAGCGAAAGGAAAGACGGCAAGAGAGGTAGATCTGGCAGACAAAGGCCAGACTTCACAGCAAAACCTTGAGATCAATGGATCGGCAGACTCTGCACCCCGCACGCACAAACAAGTGCACATACCCACGTACACACTCTAACAAACACCGAACGCTGCGTTTTGATGCCAAGATTGACCTATCTGGAGCCCGTCAAAAAGCCTTGAGAAAGACATACAAGCACATTAAAAGACAGACGGAAACACACAAATGAAACACTTCCACCTATATACCTCACTGCAGTACATTCAGGGTGCACCTCAACAACCCCTCCCTCCCCAGGCTTGTCATCTTGACGAATGGATGCGGGTAACTGTCAATTAAAATGAAATTCCATCTGGGGAGTCAAATGAGGAGGATACATTCAATGAAGCGCGCGCACACAAACACATTGCAAGCTTCTGGTTGGTCCTCAAGCTGGGTTTCATATGTGCAATACATCAACCAGACAATATTATCACTGACTGCACCTCTGAAAACTTGAACATGATTAATTATAATTAATTAGCGAAATGCTGTGTGTTGGATAATTTATCATATTTGCATTACTCAAAATTCATCACTAAAGTGAAGCCAGTAACAGACCAATTTTACAAAAAAGCGCAAAATCAGGAAGAAGCCATTTTTGCATTTTCACATGCTGCTTAGATATAACCCGTTGTGTAAAGGCAACAAAATGACTTGCATTAAGTTAAGCCGTTTCAACGATTTTGTGGATGTTAATGAATTTTAAAACACATTTGTCTGTTTTATTGATCTCTGATTGACACTTCGTAACCTTGCTGAATAAGGTGCATGTGTGTCAGCCTGTGCTAAAGCTTTTACATACCGGTACATGAGCCAAGGCCAAGAAAAAAAGATGAGCCACCAAAGTTAAACTTTTTTAATTCTTTTCATTAACTAAGTTTACAAAAAGCTGGTGGACTGCAATGTAAAGTGGAGCTAAATGGCAAGCATACATTACTTATGCCCTCAGCGAGGACTCCAGCCCATCCTCTTAATGCAACATCATCACTATATGATTGAGACAAAAAATGATGGTGAGAGGCAGTATGTAAGCTTCATTACCTCAATTAATGGCACTTCTCATTGCATAAGCAAAACTCATCTGAGGATAGAAGTCAATACCTTTGTCATGCTTATGATAATAGCTTTAAATGCTCATCAGTAGTGATACGCACAGAAAGAACTTGACACTGAAGCTTGACACTGAAGGACATCAATGCTGCAATATAGGTAATTAAAATGAGTGCTTCTCAGCCATTGCAATTAAACAGGCAAAAGTGTGTCAGGGACTGTGTATGATTTGTGTCATTAATTTTCATTACCAACTGTTTATTAACCTTTTTATCTTGTGTAGTCCTGATGATACCCCAATCTGCGTATGTCAGGACTTGGTTGTGTATGTTTATGCGTTTTTCTTTTCTTTTTTTTTTTGCCTCCCACAGAATGCCACTATCTTGGGAAATTTCATCTGCAGTCCGGGGAACTGTAAATGTTCGTAGTTTTAATACACAGTACATTCATCAGAGGCTGAAAACTGCACACTAATAGCAGGCGGTCCAATGAAGGAAATGTTATGGCTCATAATTAAATTTGAAATTAAGTGATATTTCATCTCTTCTCATTAATTGGAAAAGAGGTCTTCTGTGATATAATTATTTATTGTTAGCAAAAGGATAGGACAATCAAAAAACACTATGTGATTTTAGATTTAGTTAGGTTAGGTGCCGGTAAGGATACATTTTAGGTGCGGTGCTGTATATGTCCTTGCCACTGGCATGTTTAGGTGAGATAACTGGAATTTTAAGAATTTCTACACATGTATACAGTATATAACACAACTAAAAGGAGGTGGCAAGCTGCAATACTCATTAATCAGGTTGTAATGACATTAGGCTTCCTCTTTCCTGTGCTTTCGGGGGTGGGGCGTTGCGCAGTGGTGATCACTATCACAGCCCAACGCTGCAATCCCTGTTAAAGATGCACAGAGGTATGGATAATGACTGGTAAAGGATTAGGAACGCAATCTCTCATTCTGGCCCCATACGTTCTTGGTAATGTCAAGAGGGGATCTAGAGAATAAATACCTTTGCCCAGATACATGGATACCAATGCCACCCCAGTCACCTGGTCTTAACTTTGATCAGTAATTTTCTAGTAACGAGATTTCTCTGATTTCATTAAATAGTCATTTCGCACCTGGAAGCCCAAGGCTTTGCCGAGAGATCAATGATCTAATCACGTTACCGTTAAGCCAATTGGCTTGAAAGTCCTTTGTGATATCCCTTTACTGTTTTAATGACTTAGTTCAGATTAAACTGGTTTTAGGAGCCAGGGATTAAGGGACACATTCACTGAGGTGGAAAAAGCTTTTTCTGATGCATAATTTATTGCACAGAAAAGGAAAGGATTAACAAGGGCCATGTGCCAACCACTCAGCCTCCGCTGGTCAGTGATTAGAACAGAGACCCTTAGGACATGGGGGACATCAGTGGACTTGAAAGATTTAATTTCTCAGTTTTTGATTGTGAAAAACAAGGAATACCTTTCATATCATTACTTAAAGCGTCTCCGAGCTGTTGGTGCATGACTCACCGCTTTCTCTTCATTAAGCTAGCGTTGCGTTCAAACCTTGCAATGAATCAACACTGTTAACCGACCCATCCTGACAAAGATTTACTAACTACACAGAAAAGTAGGCAATGATTTCCTGACTTGCTGAGAGACACACAATTGTCTAATTTGCGCAATTAGCGTTTTAATAGTCACATGCCTACTCACCTGGTGGCTGCCTTAGGTGTTACGACTAAAATTAGAAGGGACTGCCTAATAACATTCCCACATGCTGAGGAAATGATTTTAAAGTAAGGTGCAGGAGAAAGACAAAGATAAAAATGAAGAAAGTAATATGTTTTTAATGTCCAGGCAAGCTGTAACCCATTTACCAATCATTAAGTCATAGTGCTCTCCTATCTGTGACTGTTGTATCTTTCCTGCAGACAAAGTGTGCGCTTGTCGATCCGCTGGCAACACGTGCTTCCTCAGACTACCTCATGCACGGCTGGCACTGAGAAAACATGTAAATAAACATAATGAAACACCACAGAGTCACATCTGCCAGTGAAAAGGAATAATTCTGCTGGCACGAGCCTCCGGCCCGAAGCTTTGTGAAGGCTCTAAAAAGTTAATTATGAATTGGAGGCGTGTGGTTGAACACTTTCCAAGCATATTCGTCTTCCTCTTTTCTCTCTCTATCCGTAATTTTTCTGGCTGTTTTCTTCAAGCTCTGTTTTATTTCTTTGCTGCCATACTCTTCCTCTGGCTCCTCAATTATGTGTTCATGGGCAGCAGAAGCCATTCGCTCCTGCTTGAATACCATGAATGGCAATAACGGCACTTGAAAAACACATTACCAAACACAATTAGAGCAGACATAGCTTCTGTAACATGCAAGGCCACTTACTCACAGCTATATAAACACATATTTACTTTTAAATTAAGTTTTATTCTCCAGCTCTATTGGTCTTCTTTTCTCTTTCTGTCGTGAAATACACATGTTTTCATCGTCAGTTATTTTTATGTATGCAGCTGACTGCAGTGGAAGCGGAAGGTTTATGAACTAAGATTAAAAACAGGACGAAAAAAAACAAACCGGAGGTGGTTTTCCACTTGCTGATTGTAGATGAATTGACATTCTGCTGGCCTGAGGACACCAAAGTAGTGTTTTTTTTCTCCTTTTATTAACACAGCGATGAAGCGATAGGCTCTTACTGTGTCAGTGACAAATGCCAGATTCACCAAGCAATGACTAATCCAATGCAAGTGAGAGGGAGAAAGAAGGCATAAGACTTCATTTTTCCTCAGACACATTTCTCTAGTAAACACTCAGTACACAGCCCCTGGCTGTGCAAAAAGGGATGTTTATAAGTACACAGTACACTCTAATGGCCTCACTTTGTCTGACCTTGTGGAAGAGCTGATGTATGAAGTGAAAGTAAAGCAAGATTACAAAACGAGCAGTAGAATAATTCCATGTTATATGTGAAGCTTTTCTTATTTTGACACGACATATCGGGGTTACATTTCATGTCTTAAACTTAATGAAGAAGAAATAATCATAGCAAAAAGATCACAGCTTATTAAGATTTTCTTAATGCTACAAATTTACACCAATCCAGTATTTTTAGCTTGTTTTCCTCTCAGAATGTTAAATTTTGCTTTTCTAAAGATGATGCTGGTGTCTCAGGTATTCCTGTCAGGGGCGTAATTTCCATGAGGGTTAGGGGGGTTATGACCCCCCCCCCCCAATAATCAGACCCAACCAATATAACCCCCCCAATAAAATGATGAATTATCTTGCATAAATACCTCATTTCAGGTATTTCCAGCAAAATAGTTGCATGTTTAATCATCCGGGAATTTACCCAGCTTTATATATTTATTTAGACAGAGCTCTTGACCCCCCCAATGTTCAACACAAAGTTATGCAGATGATTCCTGTTACCTTGATGCAAAAGCATACACATAGAAGAGTACTAGGGACGCTGAAGGGACACTTTCACCCGATATCTGTGAAAAAAAAAAAGAATCCTAAACAAACAGGTTCTTTATTATAACTGTTAAAAGGTTTGCATGGCGTGCAGTGTGTCCTTCAAAAACTAAAGATACTGGATAAGTGATTGAGGAAAGATCATCAGAAATGATCTCAGTTTAATTTTGGCTGTCAAGAAGTCATTTGTAAGAAAGGGTAAAGGAGAAAAGAGGTATGGCCAGATAAAATTTAATTCATTTATTTTAGAAGAACTAGAGTGGATTGGACTGAATTCACACTTTAATGTTTTGGTTCAGGTCAAATCTTGTATGCAAGGAGGAGGTGAGGTGAGAGTTACAACAGTATGTGTTTACAGCCATCTGTAAAACACAGTGGAGGCTCTGTCACGGTTGGGTTTGAGGATACTGACAAAACTGATGGAATTTATGAATGCAGAAAAGTACCCTCTGATTAGCAAGAGGCTCATTTTTCAGCATATTGGTGATCTGAAATACACTACCAATGCAGTAAAAGCATACCTACAAATATAGAAAAATCCTATCAAAAATATCTTTGCTACAACTAGAAATAAGCTAAATAATAGTCAGTTAATTGTGTGTCAGCTAATGTACACGTGATAACATTTTTATAGCGAATCCATAATTAGTTAAGAACGTGCCTAATCCACCTCTGGGAAAATATCTCAGGATGTACCATTAATGGAGGTATTTTTGCCAGAGAACACACCTGCTAATGTGTTATCATATAGTGCCTGTAATTGTCAAACCGCATAATGCTGTTTCTGAAAAACAACATGCCACGGACGTGTAAACCTCAGCGCATCAGCGTCTGAATAAGCACGCGAGCCTTTCAGTTTATCACAAGTAATTATCATATCCAAATGTCCAAATGTCAGTGTGACTCTGAGATACAAGCATGAGTGTGTCTTTGCAGTGCAGTGCATTTTGACTCACACTGTGAAGTTATTAATCTGTTCTCCCCAACTCATCCCATTGTCCGCTGTATAATGACAATCTGTGTTAATTGTGACTGTTTATAAAATGGAGCTCAACTTTGGAGCCAAGCTGTGCTAATCTCATCATCCTCGTTTTCTTTCTCTGCACCACTAGGTTTGAAAATCAACTATTGATGTTCCTTATTACATTAGGTGAGCTGCTTGATGGCAACACACAGCTGCAGGCCGTTTGTATGGATATCCTATTGATCTGATTTACATATATAGAGAGTTTGTTGTTTGTTGCTGAGCAGACATTGTGTATCTCGAAGTGAACTATGGAAAATGTGACATTCTCTGTCACTCTGAAGAGCTCTGTGGTTTTTTTCCCTTCATATAACAGCATCCGTGACTAAAGATTTATCACCATTGTGTCGTTCTAGCCTATATTATGTCCAGATATAACAGTTTTTGCCACATTTTATATGATATTTGGTGTCTGCTGTACTAGGATTGTGATCTAAATAACTACATTCTGTAATAGCAGTATTAGTGGAGAATAATAGTAGTACTTTTAAAAATGACTACAACTAACTCAACAACAGAAATATGTTGCAATGTCTTTGGAAATGATTTATGCTTCAGTGGCTTTCTATAAAACAGATGGCAATAGAGTGATAGGATGAAGAAATACTGGAATGAGTCAAAAGCTGAGTTGAACGTCCCCCAAAACACTAAAAACTACAATTTAAATGATTAATTACAGATTACACATCAACACAAAGTTATGCCAATGATTCCTGTATTAGCCATAAGCTAACACTGTTTGCTGTGTTTGCTAGCTAGAAAAGACAAATCATGATTTTTGCTTCCGTTTTTAAAAAAAGGACAGAGTAACAAAGGCAGAGGTGGTGATGGCATATTTCCCTCATCATACAGTCAACTACATTCCCCATCCTACTTATTTTGATATTATTTCAACTCTTGAGTTTCTGTTTTTTTTATTTAAAAGGGCCACACAGTTCAGATCACGAATGATGTGCAGTACATAGAGTGTATAGCTTTTGCTCGTTTCCAACCATTTTCTGTTGTTCCACAGACAAGATTTACAACATTCAACTGCATAAAACCACAGTAAACTATAAATATAAAACAACAACAAAGACAGACATTAGACAAATATAGCGTAAGAAATGTACAGAAATTAAAATTATTTCCACCAAACTGAACCGGTTTACTTTTTATTCTCTGCTTTGGTTAGATTTATGAACCAAAACTACCCGATTAAGTTTTGAAAAAGACGATTTGAATTCAAATAGAAGCTCACTTTATAATGTTGCCTGGAAACAAATCCCCTCAGAGAAATCTTGAAAACATCGGAATGAACCAGTCCAGTACTTTAATTGGATGGAGGTCCGGTCCTCACTGAGGATGCTACCGAGTATCTGTACTGGATGCTGTTAAACATCAATCCAATTTGGATGGATTTTTTTTTCTGTTGCACAACATTAAATCCCTTTCCAGATGTTGCAACAGTGATGAGAACTGATGCCTAAATACTGTTGTAAGAGAGGTATCAGATGCCCAAGCTGAAATACAGAGCAGACAAACCAAGTGCCAGTATGAATTACCAGTGCAACTAAATAACTATGGTTATACATTCATCTTGGTGTTTAGTTTTTCATCAGCTTGTGTCTTCTTTTGTCCTAAAAACCACTTTAAGACACTTGAACAACCTGTTTTTGTACTGTAACTCTAATTTTCTGATATAGTTCGGCTATATAAATACAGGTTATTTAACCATGATACTGTTGCTTTCTGCAGCTGTGTCCTTGTGTTCGTGAGCCTATCATCAAAGGAGTACCTTTTTCACTAGATCACTAAATAGGCACTTCAGCAAGGTTTGTGATTCACACTGTAAGTGCGCTATACTTTGAGTGTAAAATATGGCACAGAATATTGTATAGACACTTCTGCAGGCATATTTAAAGTTGCATTAGTTTGCTGCTTTGATATGTTGCAGTTGAAAACATTGCTGCCCTAATTTCATGTCATTCCAGGGCGAGCAAAGGAATCCTGCCTCATTTGTCTCTAATTTGTTCCCAGAGCACATATGAGAGGGGTTATAAATACATTAGTCCTCTCTGTAGCACACCACACTAGGGGGGCTGCTGGGCAATCGAGCAGCTTGCTGTTTGTATATTGCTACTTTTTACCCACTCCAGCAGTGGCGGTGGGGAGATGGGACAGCATATACCACCTACTTTATGCGGTGACTATGAGCAGGTTGTGCTGTCCCAGAGGTGGACCGCCTGTGCCGTGCATTAAAGCCTTGAGCACTGGACAGATTGGAAGCAAACCAATGCAAAAAAGGAAATGGTGAGCCACGCAGATACAAAAGTACTCATATCTTTTATGCCCTGATGTAATCCACCGGTGGTTTCAGTCAGTAGAGCGGAAACATCAATTAAAACATGACGATTATCACTAAATTTGTTATTAGCCCCGCGGAGGAAGCAACCACAGCTAGAATTTGTCTCTTTCTTCTCACTGACGCACACATGCAGACTACCGCCTGCGGGACTTTACAGACCCAGAGATAGGCCTGAACTTGTTCTCCACTTGGGAGAAAATCAAATCCTGGTGCATTTTCATCAGCTGTCAGTGTCAGATAGATATTTCTGCCGAGCTGGGCAGGAAATTAGGCTATTAAATTACAGCTTTTCACAAGGCACTCGTCATTTTCTCCTGCTATCCTACAGATGTTCTATCAAAGTAAGTCATTGTAACCATCTATCTTTCCCTTGGCTAAATACTTTCTTTCACTACAACCCAAATGCTGGCCTGTTTTTTCCTTTTTTGCTCTTATCTCTCTGTCATTCTCTATCTCCTCTTCTGTTTTCTGTTGATATGTTTGATTAATTTGCACCTGCTTTTGGTTCAAGCGCAAAATTAATTCCAAGGAGGTCAGCAAGGGTCAGCGGTCAGGCCATAGTGGATTACTGATTATCAGGCAGGCGATTTCACTTCCATATTGGCTCATCCATGACTTGGATAGCACATCTGAGAACCAGTCACAAGATCTGAAATGTGGAAAAGCATTGAGACCCGCTGCAGTACAGAAATCCAAAACACATTTATTCACATGATTCAAACCTTATTTTGAGATATGTAGTTTTGAGTCTTTTTTTTGTATTCGAACAAAAAAAGAAGGAAGAGGAAAATGTGTGAAGTTTTAGTGATGATTTCAAAAGAAGCACGCAGATGCCTTTTCACCCCAATTCTCAGTGTTTAAACAAAAATCTGGCATATGGATATTGATCATCAGTTATGTCAATGATGCGCACAAGCAATGTTTTTTTAATCTGTGCAGTATTTCTGTATAGTATTCATTTTGTGTTATACCGCTTTGCTATGAACAGATGTTTACTTGTTAATATTTTGATTCCTGCCATGTAGCACGAGAAGATTATTACTCCTTTCACATTTGCACGAGGCTATTTGTCACAGTTCACTGAGAGGACTCAAACGCAAGACGTGCTGAGAAGTTTCACAAGGTTTGACGAACAAACTCTAATTTTACAACAACAGAAGCAAATCAAAGACTTTCTGTGTTCAACACAGGTCAGTACTTGTTACAAAAAGTCCTCTCAAGTTTTCTCTACTGAACTCAGGTAAGTAATGTTATTATTCGATTAGCTAAGTCCTCTGAAGTTTCATCTAAGACAGAATGTCCAAACCTGTTAATGTTGTTACATTACATTAGACTTTCCTTCCAAACACAGGTTTTCATCCTCCTGCCTTGATGTAGCTTCAGCTGTTAATCACCAAGTCTCCGAAGCCAGTTTGTTTATAGAAAGTGTGTGGGAAAGTGTGTCAGGTAGGAACACAGGAGGGTAACAGACACACAAGACAGGATTCTCTAGGAGGAGGAGATGAGCAGGTAAATACAAATCTATCATTACAAGACTTGCAGGTAAGTAGAACATAAAGCTAACTGGCAGTCAGCCTGAGCAATCACATGTAGTAGGTTAACAATCTGGCAGCAAGTGAAGATGAGTGCTGGGTTTAAATACTGCCAGTAGTCGGAGACGGAAAGCACATGCTCATGTCTGGTTCCTCCCTGGACCACACCCGCTCCTGGAAGACACTGGTTAGCTACTCTCACTTAAACCCTGCACACAGATGGGGGAGAGAAAGAGAGCACAAAAGAGGAAGAGACAGATGGAAGCTAAGTTCCGGAGGACACAGGCGACTGTACCAGTATAACGCAAAAAACAGTCTTAGTTTAGACTATTAATGGAAATGCATGTAGTCAGACCCATTTTCACACACAAAATAGTGCATGTGAAAAAATTTTTTCTCAGTTATACTTTCTCACATGCATCATGCAGGTGGAAATAACTGGTTTCAGATACGTTTGCGCTACTGGAAAGATCTACGTTTTAGTGTAAAGGAACGGCTTGGATAGAAGATGCAGGAGGCAGCAAACATGCAAACGCAAGTAGTAACTACTGTATTAGCTGCGGTGTTTAAGCGCAATTCCAACTCACACAAACTCACAGCCAGAAGGTTTAAGGCCAGATATCGCACAGTCTGACTGTGTTGGACAATTGCATCCTCACATGTATCCAGTAGGACCTCAAGCCTAGTTGTAGAAAGATTCATGGCAGCAGTGCAAGCACAGAGTATGTCCCACAATGCGTATGTGTAACTGGTTTAATGACAACAAATGTTAAAGGCCTTATTAAAAGACTTGTTGTTGTTGTTTTTAACAAAATAAGAATCATGAAATATGAGGAAAAATCCATTTTTTAGTCAGACAAGTCTCCTTCATGCACTCATGTAATCAGATAATGCAGAGGTTTCATTAGAAGATAGTGTTTGACATTGAGAAACCTAAGCATCACAGTAGGCATGTTTGTATACGTAAATCCTGACATTTTATTTGGTGAGTTTTGACTTTCTGAGGGGACAAAGCACATATGATGAAATGACATTTGAAAGATTACGCAAATACTCATGCTCATCATCCCTACTACTCCTCAGAAGCCCTGACACGCTCACTTTATTGCTGTGTTTCTCGAGCTCCACGTGCTCTCGTACAGTTTGTTTTATAGGCCACAAACCGGATAATTGATTTGCCTTGTCTTTTATTTTTAGATTTGAATGACATTCCAGGGAATTTTTTCAATTGTCATGATCTCATTTGGACTTCCTCCTTTGTTGTTGATATCAATAGGGGATCTAGATATAGTACATCATTTCAAAAGCAGGGCGCATTACGCAGCACTTTTATCCAAGTTTGATGGAACAGCTGCTGTTCCTTGGTTTCTTTTTTCGCTCTATCTCCCTCTCTTGTCAGAAAACCCTCTCAACTAATCTATCATCCTCTCTCTCTACTTAAACTTGACTTTACTATTGGAAGGCAAGGGTAGAATGAAAGGGAAATGGGATCTCATTATTTCAGACTCACTGCTCACTCCGCTTATGCATGATCATTATCGCAAAAAAAAGGGGGAAAGAAAAACATTCGGAAGCAAGTGATTTTTGCTTTAGAAGAGAAAGGATGCATAGGTCTATTATAAAAATGATATTCAAAGTCCTCACAGAATAAAGGAAAGTCTCTTTGCAGGTGGTGTGGAAATGATCAGCCTTTCACTATGCACATAAAACATACTTTTGAATAAGTCTCGTTATTGTTTTTATGAATGTTAAAAAAGGTAGCTCTGTTGGAGCTTTAGGTGTGTCAGAGGGTTTGTTATATGTGTATCCTGTATAGCATTTAGCTACTCAATCTACGAGCCTCATCTTGCTTCATTTTGCTTTCAGAATAAAATGGAAAATTTGATTAGACTGAAAATGATTTGACAGGAAGGCCTGCTGTTATTAATTCAGAATTGTTCATTTATTTATTTATTTATGGTACTGTATTACTGATACACTAAACAGCATGCAAGCATTCCAAGAAATCCTATCTATGTCAGGCACTTCTTCACCTGATTTGATCCCAATGGCAGTATGATAGTGGATGCAAACACAGAATATGGCACTAGATTGGTGAGAATTTGCTCAGTTATAGCCATAGCTCAAAACTAGTTGCTTAAAATAGCTATGCTTGTTGTTTAAAATTGACTAGACAGTAGACTGATCAAATGAAACAGTTATTTTATTGGTCATTAAACAGTGACTGAAAAAAACAAAACAAAATTAAATAATAATTGTTTAGCACAACTGTGTCACAGCAAGAAGGCCCAAAGAGATGCATGTTAGGTTAACTGGTGATTCTAAATTGGCTGTAGGTGTGAATACAATAATTAATGGTTGTCTGTCTCTCTGTGTTAGCCCTCTGACAGATTGGCAATATGTCCAGGGTGTATTCTGCCTCTCGTCCTATCAGCTGGGATAGGCTCCAGCCACACCATGACCCCGAATTGGATAAGCGGATGAAAATGGATACACTGATAAATAATAATGGAAGAGACATTACAGGGGACACGAACTCCAGAATCCTTATTGCCTGTGCAGAGCTTCTGAAAGCAAACTGTAGGAATAATTTTCCATTCTTATTGGAAATGGAAGTTTCTTAAACACCACCAGCCATGTTTATGCCAGAATCCAATCTGAATCCAACAGCACTGACAACTGCAGCAATAACGATTGTAACAAGACATTTATGTCTACAAATTATTGGGTTCATGAAATGCTCATCATGTGACATCTGTCTATAATGTCTATTCTCATTTTTAGTCCTAATATGCTATATTCGTATGCCCAATCTAGCTTGGGGGTCACTGCTCTGAGTGCTCCAGTTACCACAAGGAACAATGTTGCCTTCACCTTCCACACTTTCTTTAGTTCCTTCTCTTGGTATTGCTAAAGCTTCTTCCTGATGTTGCTATCACTTGGCATGGCTGCATCTATCACTATGGCCTCATTTTTCTGCTTCTTCACCACTACCATCAGTTGGTTAGCTATCACCAGTTTGTTCATCTGTATCTGGAAGCCCCACAGGATCTTAGCTCGGTCAGTCTCCACCACCCCGGGAATCGTCTCCCATTTTGACCTCGGGCCTTCCAGGCCACACTGGGCACAGATATACCAGCCACTTGGCTTTGGTGTTCCAACCAAGTGTTCCCTGCCTGTTAGCATCTTGCACCCTGCTGTTATGTGCTGGATAGTCTCTGGGGCACCTCTGCACAGTCAGCACCTGGAATCTCATCTGGTTTAGTAGACTCATGCCTCTTAAGCTTAGGGCTTGTCCTATGCTGCTGTGATTAGTGCCTCTGTGCTGTCTTTCACTCCCACTTACTTGATATCAGCCACCTTTTCTATCTGCTGGCGGCGCATGCTGTGCAGGGGCCTGTCTTTCCATGCTGGTTTCACTTCTTGCTCCTTATCTTTCTTGGGTTTCTGCTGCCTGAGGTATTCACTAAGCATATGATCATCTTTCTGATGTACTTATGGATCTTTGTTGTTCATCCTCAGTAGTGTTTCTGACACTCAGTAGAACTTGGCCTCCATCCTTCCACTCAATGGTCAACCTCAGGGTGCTAGATCTGGAGTGGAACTCGGTAAGGAGCTTTGTGTTCTTGATGCCGCTTCCGTTGGCCAGCTTGTCGGGTGTCCAGAGATGGAAAGGTAACATGCCTGCTCTGCCAACAATAAGTAATTGTAATCAGCAATAAATTATTATATTTATGCATGTTTTTGTGTGTTAGTGCTCTGATTTCAGTACAGGAGATGAGGCTTGAGGTGAGGAGGAAGAAGATGACATTTTGTTAAGACTTCTGGTGGGGTTGTCTCTGTTCCTCGCAATTTCGTCTCTCTGGTGACGGGGATTCCTTTTCTGACAGTGAAATATGGGAGTGATGCTTCATATCTTGAACCTGAAGGTGCTGTCATGACTTGAAATGTCCCTCCACAGCGCATTAACGACTTCACTTCTCCTCCACCTTTGGTCTTTCATGCACGTGGCTGGTCTCTAGCCACATATATAAAAAAAATTAGTCAGAATATATTTAAATATGATGGGATAAAATTGCATTTTAAGAAATAAATTATATGTTTATGAGAATGCATCATTGTTGTAAGACATAATTACACACTAATCTATATTTATTTATAAATACAATATTCTTTTTTCTTTTTTACTACACCTTTAAATGTTACGCAGCATGTGTGAGAGAGTTTCTATAATTTCGTTATGCTTGCATAATGACAATAAAGAGTCTTGAATATTAAACCTTAATTTAGTCTTTTAGTTACAAACCATATCCCGTATCCATATTTCATGCTCCTTTAATAAGTGGATGTTTGTGTATGCATATGCTTGTACTTTTCAGAACACCATCACCATCGCGACCTCTGTTTCTGCTTTAAATTGGGTACAGTTAGCACATCTTTCGTCTGGAACTACAATTCCAAACTGTTTAAAGCATCAAAGTAGGGAAGACACTGCTGACAACAACAGAGTAAAGGCCATGTGAAAGAGCAATTTTATAAGCTATTCCATGCACTCAACCTGTCAGACAAGGTTGTGGGGTCTCGCCCTGTCTGCCAGTAGCTATGAAACCTGGGAGTGCATCTTCTGGGAGCAGTCTCAAACTAAAGTTGGAAAGTCTGTCATCATTTTTCCCCCCACTTTTTGCGAGCCAACAACAAACAATAAGCAGATTAGATGGTAGCTATTTCTTAATATTAACTGCAACAGAAGTGTAACATCACAAAGTAATATGATTACACAGTAGTTTGGGAACTTTAATTGCTTAAGTCCCAGGTTCTATAAGGATCACTGCCAACAGCAACTGCTAGCCACAGCTTGCACGTATATATCACCCAAAGTGGATGAGTGAAACTATTAAATGATCCATGGAAATGGAGCTCATGAAATCCTGAACATAAGTAGCCTCTGGCAGGCCACACACGTGCTGACCTCACAACCCACACTGCACCCCAGACACCACAAATGTATGCTCATTCATGTAAGACGTGTGCCATTGCTACAGCTTAATTTGAGTTCCCTCAGACTGAGCACAGTGGCAGCAGAGTGCACCTGGGATGGAGTCATGCACCCAGGTGACTCTTTTCCAGTTTGGAATAAGTTCATTCCAGTTGGGAATGGCATTTATAAGCACTCAGCATATCTTTATTCCACAGGCAAGAATTTACAAATAGATTTCAAATTAGAGCTTCTGCTTTAATTTTCTAATGCAGTGACCCATTGTGCAGCAGTGTAATAGTGGGTCCCAGTGTGACAATTAAAATAAATCATGTCTGAACAAAATTCACCATATGTATTCATGCCTCATCAGTAACTGAATTGATGTAAATGATTTATCCAAGGGCACTTAAATACCATTGCCCATATCACATAGGGCTACCACCCTGCAAATGCTTGAGCTCTACATGCTTTTCAGCACAATAAAGAAATTGACATGTCTATGACAAATGAATAGAAGTGAGAATACAGACAGCGTTTGTTCTGAACAGCCCAGACCTTAGCGCGATTAAAGTGAAATACTTGCAAATGCACCTTTTTGTCATATCGGTGCATTTTAAAAAAATATATTTATAAAGCGAGTCTAACAGTTTAATTTGCCTGAGCTTTTCTTTCTATTTAAAAAGAAAACTTTTTTTTTTTCAAGCTGTAGCTCAGACCGGAACCTAAGCAACCGCTTGTCTCGCTTGTCTGACAAAGTGCTCCTTTTTTCCTCTGCCTTAAAAAAAAAGAAATAAAAAGAAGAAACTATGAGTAGAATAGCCAATTGCCAATTAAGGAGTATGATAATGAATAGCCCATATTCTAAACTTACTAGTGCATGAGAAAAAAAGGTGCGATTCTACGGGCTGTCTTCACTTTTTATTAAAAATGACAGCGACAGCATGCTGAAACGTCTTTTGATTAAAATGGGGAAGCATACTTTGAGCTCTAAATATCATTAGGCTTTTGTGTGAAGCTACTTATACAGTTTTAGTCACAGACCCCCAGCAGCCATTAAAACATTATGAATGTGTTGCCCACTGTGTGTAACCAGTCACCTTCCTCATGATTTTGACTTCCTCATCCTCGCGCACCGCTTCAGCCTCATCAGCTTTACTTTCTCCGCTTTTGATTAATCCTGTCTCATTTGAGATTTTGAAACTATCAATGGGAATTATTCAAATCCCCAAGGTATGAAATAGCTATGAGGAGGCTGTGGAAGACACTCATTAACCCCAAATGGAGGGGAGCCCACAGTAAATCTCGAAGATTTCTCTCCGTTGTTGAAATCTGATTAGTTATGGTTGCTGTACTTAATCCCAGTTGAAGGTAGAAGTTAATTTTGTCCGGTGTGTATGCAATAACTCAAGATTTGAAAAAAAAAAAAAAAGCATTATATCTTCAGCAACAGCTTTTAAAGTATACATTACTATGTTACTAGGAGCTGCACAAAAACAAATCATATCTTTGTGGAAATTCTGCTGTGTATATTTTTAAAAACAAGAACATCTGATCCTCTGTAAAATACACTTTACTGTAAAAAGGGGAAAAAACCCAGCAATAAATATTAAGACATCGGCCAACTTTGTGACTTTACCAATAACATTCTACACTTGCATGGATTTAATCACTGGGTTGTGTTGGCTTGTAAGTCTTTGTAGATTGCTTTGTTGTATTGATCATTCCATTGTAGTTAGTTCTGGATTTCTGTCCGCAGAGGCTTGTCTTTATCCTCTTTAAAATAATGGAGGATTTTTTTTCATAGAGTCATGAAATGCACCCTGAATGGCAGCTGAAGAGATCCAAATCTTGCCATATAGACCCAAAGTAGACATTCTTCCCTGGAGGGACTTGTTTTAGCTGTAGCACCACATCCAAATTGGATCAACAGCTGCTGTATATGATTCCACAATTTGAAGCATAATATGTTCCATTAATGCCGGAGCACTCACAGGCATTAGACAGACATTTGATGCAAACCTCTCAGGATGTGCTCTGCTTATTCTCCGCCTTATTTCCCAGAAACATGGCACAGACTGGTGCTGCTGCCATTCTGTTACATGCAGATGTCAATTATAGTGGTGGCAGAGAATGGTGAGCGGGCACATCTGCCAGTGGATGATGTCTCCCCGAGCACTGCGCAAGTCAGTGAAGCATAAATCTCAACCATCAGTTGGCACCTTAACAATAATATCTGCAAGATGCTGCCTGAACAAAAAGACTGTCTGATACCTGCTTATTTTCAAATATAGAGCAAAAAAGAACATATAATATGTTTATTATAACGTTTTGTTCTTCTCAATGATGTTTTCTTTCTTTCTGTCTGACATTTTTTCTGTATTTCTTTCTGTCTTTTTTATTTGCTCTTCATGGGTCACAGGGCCTGAAGGGCATGTCAGGGATGTCTGCATGCATTCTTCTGTGTTTCTTACTGGTGGTGGTGGTGAGGATCTTCCTCATCACACCCAGACCTCTGCAGCCTGCTGTGTTATTAAGCAAATACAGCACATTAGGGACAGAGCAGCTCCACCACTGTTGTCATCGAGAACATCTAGTTATCACATCTTGCGCTCAACCACCTGCTGAGTTCACAGAGCTATCAGCATCCCCCATGACCCGCTTGTGTCTCTGTGTGTCTCTGCTGGAGACCTTGGATATGTTAAACACCCCCATACGGCCGAGACCAAGTTTGCTACATGCAACATCTCCCTCAGAAATTAGTTTGCTGCGAACGTGCATTTGCTCCTTGCACATCCACACAAAAACAAACACATATTGCAAACATTTTTTTTTTCTTGTGAACGTAGAGCATCTCCACTGCATGTATTGACTCGTTTCAGAGCGACTTTGTTTGTGTTATACTGTAGAAGGAGCTGTTTGTCATCAACAACACAGCTTTTTCCAAAAGCATCTGGCTCTAAGTGTGTGGATTACAGCAGTATACATTTGTATAATGCCTGTGATAATGGGATAAAGCAGCTTCAGTGGGAGAAATCTGTATGGAGAATGGATTATTTCAAAGCTCTGCCTATGGGACATTGAACCCAGGAGTTATCACAAGCAGTCAGCATCTCAAGTGGGTGCACTGCCTCGCAAAAGTGCTCCGATGCCACATTTAATGTCCACATTTCCCTCACAGGAGAGAAAACATGGGATGGGGAGGCCACAGTTGTGTATGTTTTGCCTTTTTGTCTTTAGTAGCACTCAAGGATGAGATATAGTAGTTCCATTTCAAATTTTCATTTGCTTTAGATTGGGACTTGTGCACATGTTCTGCGTTTATTTATTGTTCTCTCGTTCGTGATATAGGAACCCAGTAAACTAGTTTGCATGTTTCTCCTGATAGCCATTATAGAGGAAAATTAGCATTTCCATGCATACAAAAGCAATTACAGCCAATTTATACACATTTGGTCAAAACATGTCCCCAATTAGAGGGCCATTTCAGGGGCCTGATAAGACGAGCGGCTCTCACATTGAACATCTGAGGCCTGGACAGACGTAGCATTCGTTCCTTTCTTACTGATTCCTATCTCTGTCCACAGCTCTGGCACTATGAGGAGTTCAGCTTGCAGCTCTCACTTACTTTAAACACAGTTAATTTCACCCTTAATAAGGGCGCAGTTGTGAAAAACAAATGTTCCTGTGCTGATAGTGTTGCTTTGATATTAGTAACAGCAACCGGATAGTCGTGCAAGCTGGAGCTCTTTATTACATCAAAGACTGTTAGCTGTCTTTATTGTATGCCTCTTATGTTTGTAATAAAGTTGCTAGAGGACTGTAACAAGATTTAACATTATATGAGCTGTAAAAATGGCATATTCTCTAATTCCTTTATTGACTAACGGTTTTATGCTGATGCGTTCGAGTGCCCTTCCTCAGCATGTCCTGCTGCCATTTGCATGAGTGCGAGAAATCTCGGATGACATCTCAAAATCTGCCAATTCATTAGCTCAAACAGGTTTATCTGCTTAAAGTCTTTGGCTAAGACCCTATCCTCACTGAGGAATGACTCACCTCCATATTGCCTTGTTATTCACTAACAGCAACAGTTACGTCACCCATTACGGGCTGTTGGAGATTATAGAGTTATTTGTGCAAATCCTCTTTTTACATGATATCAAATGCTCTGCCAGAGGTCTGGCAAGAAGGATACAATCAGCCTGCTGAGGCACTTGAGGGACCTGAGTGTTTCAAGGAGTTCACTGATTGGTAACATGACAGAGAGAAGGTGGTGGAAGGAGGAGATGATGAGATTGATTACAAGGATGCTGACATCACTGACATCAGTGTTTATTGCTAGTGCTTAAAGGATTCAAAGGATAAACAAGGACGAACTGTTGAAAGGTAAAAGTTGATGTTCATTTAAGAAAAGAGCTGTCTGAGCTATTCAGTCACAGTAAAAAGAAAGTACACTCTTTCACTCTCATGCTTTGGTTTTGTGCATCAGGATATAATGTAAACCAGCAGGTCATTAAATTAAGTAAAGGCACCTTCAGATCAACTAAAAACCCAGAGAAACTAAAATCCAGACATATTACACTGTTCCCTTATTCATTTAACAAAAGCTAAGCCAAGTTTCACATAATGCTTTTGCAGTATGTGAAATAATACTGTTCATAAGTTCTCTTAATGGTTTAGATTTTGTTAAGTACATAATAATAATGTTGTAATACAACATGTGTTTTTCATCTGAGGTTGTATTTGCTTAATTTTAAGACCTGGTAATGACTAAATATATATTTTTACACTTTGTCTTGCTGAGAGCTTGATATCACTTTGGGCATCTGTCCATTACTGGCTCAAGATGATGTAACTAAAAGCATAGGGGCATGGCTGACTAAGAAATCCACCTAATAGCTAGCATGATTTGTCTTTTAGTTTATCACTGGTACTGTTTATAAGCTGTAATGATCAAACCCATGTAGATCTTCTCAGATCTGGACTCTATTCTATGGTTATTTATTTATTTATGATTTCTGTTTTTAACATGACACTTTCTTTTGCCTTTTTAATGTTTAAAATTTAATGTTAAAAATACATGTGCCATACTTGGACTCTTAAAAATCACGAGAAACAACAACAAGAACAAAAATCTCTCTTACAGTATAACTCTGAAATGACATTCGAATTACAGTAAAGGAGAAGGAGGAGCCTGTTACAGTAAAATGATTGCAAATGCCAAAAATCCAAATGCTTGTTTTCCTTTTTAGAGGCCTCTATTAGGCCGTTTTTGCTACATCCATACTACCAGTGAAATATGATTTTCTTTTAACACTTTAGCTGGAGTTCTCAGACCCCTCAAAAATTTTATTTACTGATCTTGCAGATCAGAGAGAACTTTCACACCACTTTGTGCTTGGGCTCTAACAGCAGAAGGTCTCTTTCAAAATTAAATCCAGTGCAATCCCAGCTTGAGGGTGGAGAAGAAACATAGACCTTACTGTTGATAAAATCAGCCTTACCCAGTTACGATGCATTCATAATTATGCATAACTATAAGCAGACAACACAGAATAAAATATACTTTAAACGATATTACTACAGATAATCTCATCAATGCAGTGGGTATATGACTCCTACAGCTACTGTATTGCAGTTTCCATTTATTTCTTTGGGAGCCATATATACTTGGGTGGAAAGGCGTACGATTGTGAACTCAATCACAGCGCAAGAGGATGTCAGGGCACAGGGTGCTCCCCGTGAATCACACACCGAAAGGCTATCACCCAAACCTCCAAGGTCCACTGCCAACTCATCAGTCATCGTGGACCATACCAAGCTGCAGCCTGATCAACCGTTGACATCCTCTGGTCACTGGGGATTTTCACAAGCTCAGCCGCTCCTTCCATCTCCCATACATCCATACCAATAACCATACTCTCTGCTGAAACCATAGCATAACATATTCCAAGGACTGAGTGTGACTTTGCCTCTTAAAATTCTGTCACTCTGACTAGATTTTATATGAAACCGAAGGCCACAGAGGCTTGTTTTGTCACACTGGCTGATCTTTGATGATAGTTTCTTTTATGCTTTCACTTTTAGGTTATTGTTAGAAAACGGTCACAGTATATCGGTGTCTCGATTCTTTTTATATCCTGTTGTAAAAACAGAAAAAAAAAGACATTGTAAATTTTTGAACAGCGTTTGTCTAACATGATGTGGCCGATGAGGTATGGAGAAAACATGCATAAATGAGTGACAAGAGGTGTGCGGGACATGAAAGATAATGCACATTTGCATGATTACATGGACAGATGAGTGATTTACCTTCGCTTATGTCTGACAGCCATTTTTGATAAAGGACACGATGTGAGTGGCATCTGATCCTGTATTCTTCAACTGTAGCCCCCAACGAAGCTTGCATCACGTCACGTAATTGATTTATGACACGAGGAGGTGCGACTTCCAGGGAATGATGTTTATCCAGCAAATTCCACCACTGGGACACAGATGCTTTATGGCATGCCCGGTGTGGTTGATACAGAGGCTGTCACAAAAATTCAAAACACTGCCCGTTGGTTTTCAAGTCAGGATTACCGAATTATACGCACATATGCATGCAGTAGATCGTATTTTCTGTGAAATTAAACTTCTAAGATGCAGAGAGAAAAAGGTCTATTCCTTCTGTATGTCATTGAGAACATTGTAAAACTTACTGTCTGCGGTGAAAGTCAACCAACATTCTCTGACCCACTGCTTGCCCTCACTTCTCTGTGCTTTTTCAAGTTTTCCAATTACAGTTTTCAAAGTTTAAACGTATTATCTACCTACTTCGCTTACTTTCTGGCTTATTCAAGCCCACTGGTCCTGCGCACACCATACAGGGCTTTCTCCGCCATGCACATCTCTCACATTTGGCACACTCATGCCCAGCCTAAGCCACATTAGAAAATAGATGATATGACAATTTCACACATAGCGTTATCCTCTGCCTCACTCCAGTTCACCTGTGGCCAAGCAGCCTTCCTCAAGTAAGCAAAATAATAAATAATTGCCATAATGTTTGAATAAAAAAGGGAAAAAAACCCCAACTTTGAATGCTTTGAATGGAATAGGAGAGCCGGTGGAGGGGTGGGTGGGTGCGGTGAGAGGGTGGGTGGGGGGGGATACAGGGGAGGAGAAATATTTGATTAATCTTCTTAACACGTTTCATGTGCAGATTCTTTGAGTTAATTTCAAGGACCATGCCTAAAGGAGATTACCTCCCCATGCTCCTGCACATTTGCTCATGAGTGATTTTGTTTATTCATGTTTTATATTATAATGCTCCTCCTGCCTTCTGCAGCCACAGAACCACCGGCAAAAATGCAATTTATTTCCCGCTCTGCACACGATGGAGACAGCTGATAATGTCACCAGGAAATATGAAGACTGCTGGGACGGGACCAAACAGCCTACTATTTATGTATGGAATATAAACAAAATATTTTGTGTGGGTTTTGGTAACACGCGCACGCACATTAAAAACACACCCCTCCGAAAAAGTTGCTCTGGCCAGGATTTTTCAGCTTCTTTGTGTGTGTGTGTGTGTATTACTGTAGCTTTTGATTAACATATCTGTCATCTGTTGGTTGATCAGACTGCGTCAACAATTGCATGGACCATTACTGAGGGTCATATAAAAAGTCAAAGAAGTTCTCAAAGGCTGCAGATTATGCTTCAGCTCCATCACCAATCACGCTTATCATCAGCAGCTTAAGGTAAGCTCATTCCAGCTAGTATATGTGCCTCTCTTATATGAAAACCTATTTACAGTATGTTGTCATGGCATATATGACACAACACACTCATAATTCATTGACACGGCTCCGTCATGAACGTGCATCAAAGTGTCTTTCATCACTCCTGCTAATAGGAATTTATCTGTTCCTCTGGCAGTGACGGGACGACTGACGTAACTGTTTACAGTGACTCCTTTGCTCTCTCCAGATGACGAGGACGATGATGATGACTGACGCTCTCTGCCCAGCCGACGGCCTAGATGGCAGGATTTATGGCCTGCGGTGCCCATCCTCTGCACAAAACACATTGTCTCTGGGCGGATCGTTCTGCCTGTCCTTGCTTTATTGATCTCACTCCTCACAAGTTCCCAACTTCCGCGTTCCCGGTGCTTCACTTGACAGGAGAGAGATTTAGTGAAGGGATGAGGTCAGATAGAGGAAGAGAGATGGAGGGAAAGGGGAAAGGAGGAGGGCGGGCGGGACATCGGGGTGGGACGAGAAGGAGAATGGAAATGAGAAAGTGGAGGAGGAGGAGGCGAAGGTGGTAAGAGAGAAGGCTAGAAGAAGGAGAGGGTGTGAGACAGAAAGAGAGGGAGGAAGAAGGAGAGAGTTTCTCCTATGGGAGGATGCAGCTCTAGGCCAGGTCAGCGAAGATTGATACTTGTGAGAGTGTAAAGGCCTACAGAATTAGCCCCTGGTACAGTGGAAATCCACTGGTAAACACATCCAGCATTTCTCAAAGGTGTTCACATCAATCTCAGAACTCCCGTTTTGCAGTACACAGTGTATATACACACATGCACTTTTATCTCGAGTGTTTGGCTCACTGAAGTGGTCATTGGACAACTGTACTACAGCACAGTAAAGCCAAACAACACATAGACATGACTTCAGCACTTGTTCCATCAAGTGATTTTTGCTTTTAGCACTTTTAAAGCCACAGAGACACATCTCCGAAACTTCCTCACCGTGTACGAGATATGTGCACAGGTGTGTTGACAGGCAAGCGCTGCACTTTAAAGTGACATACAGTACATTCAAGCCATGATTGATCATCATAATACCTTAAATTTCTTGCAATTTCTCTTTTTGACCTCAAAATTAGATTAGAAACAGTGATGTCTGTAATGCTCACAAAGCCCAAAGCTAGTATTTATTTAGCAAGGGAGACAACTTATATAAGGCCAAGCTAAACTGACAACCAGTCACCCCTAAGGGAGGACAAAGCCAAGGCTCTATAATGTTTATGTCAACTCTTGTACAGTCTAATTGGCTTGGCAATCATGGATCATGTACTGTTTTTTGCGTGTTTTTCAGTGGTATGGTGGTGGGTGAGAATATATTCCTTGTGGATTTAAACAATGCCCTGTACATCTGTTCTCTGGATGTGTACACAACTCATGCTAAAGACGTGTCTGCATCATTCAACAATCCACCGTGGCAAAACATTCATTAGCAGCGCTGTAGCAGAGCTGCTCTATATTTTTGAAATCAGACACTGTGATAAGGATTTCAAACTGACTAGAGATCAGAGTGCAACTCCACTCAATTACTTTTCTGTCATTTGTAAAACATGTAGGCTTCCAAATGTGAAGTCTACACACCAGCATGTGAATGGAGATGCTATTCTTATCAAAATAAGAGAAAAAGTAGTATTGAAGAAATTGGCTCTGCACAGTGCTGTTAGTATGGAGAGCCTTTGATAATCAGACTTTTTATTCTTTTTGCTGAAGTCTGTGAATGCAGAGCACACACGGAGCAGTACACATGGGAGAGGAGCAGAGAGATTTGGGGTGTGTGATCCAAAAATAAAATAGGTCATCAAATTACCCCTGTGATTGTGTGTACCTGCCCAATTATGATTGATCTTTGCAAGAGAAAACAAAGTGGTGTGTTTTATTTGCATGTTGAATGATACTCTCCCTCTCTCTCCCCCTTTCAATCTCTCTCTCCCGCACTATAATCATCTCCAATGTGAAATGCTATTTAGGTATTCATAATTTATTTTTGTGTGGGGAGGACACAATAGACAAGCGTGCAACGCTCTGCCAAGCCCCAGATTTTTTTTTGATTTTTTTTTTTTTTTGGTTAATTGAAAATCTCATTTGCATGAGGAGAAAATCAAACACTCATTTCCATACATGAGATTATAAAAAGATAACCGCCAGTGTTTGTTGTTCCATATTTGATCTGAGCGTTTCCACCTAATTGCTAAATGCTGCAAAATAGGGCTAGAATGTAACCTCCAAACCAATGTTCACTTTTAAGGCAACTAGATGTTATGTTCCGGTGCAAATGCCTCGCTGTGTTCTCTATTTGTATTCTCTAAAGTTTGTATGTGTAGTCTGCTGGATGTTTATTTTTGTCAGAGCCCCAGCGATTCCATATCAGAAACTCTGAAAATGCATAGCTGCTTAGCTGGGTGTCTGCCAACTTCATAAACAGCAATGCCAGCCCAGCTGGATGTTGTGTAGTGAAGCAGATGCATTGAGCGGACTGTAGCAGTCAGAGGCAGTGATCAGAGGTGTCCTGTTTCACCCCTTATAAACAACCCCATGTATTCTGACTCACTCACTAACAAATGCAGACAAACACAACCCCATCTATTCCAGGCGGACTCCATTACAGGCCCAACCTCAGCCTCTGGTCCCTACTTGAGGCTCATTAATGCAGCCCCCAACATGGGCAGACACCAGGAGATTTACAGCCCTTCCCCTACTTGTCCTGCTTACCCTTTTCTTCAATTTTTTTCCTACAAAAACCTGATTATTCTTTAGCAATCTGAACGCAGGTAAAACTGGCTTAAGTATTGCTGAGCATGACTAAGTGCAGTACTGACACATTTCTGTCTCACCAATTATGAATCAGCCAGGGTATATTTAGATGACACATGCTCTGTGGGGATTTACTGTTGATAATTACTCAGAAACCTAACGTGAAAGTAAGATTGTGCTTAGTTTTTGTTGTATTTTTATTTTCCTTTTCTCCTAAATGTTCTTTACTATCTGTTTTTCTCTTTATTTTTAATCTTTCTTGTATTCTTTTTAAACATTTCTGTCTCACAGTCTCGTAAGCACATCTTGAACGTGTTAGCCTCTAAATTCACGTCACCTATTAACATCTAATTTAATTCAATCCACCCAGCGTGGGCACTATGGCATTCCTCATATAGTCATGATGAAAAAGAAAGCTCACCCTCTGAAAATTCAAAGGTTTTACATAATAAAACAAATTATCTTCTCGTTAACAGGTCTTAAAATAGGATCAAAATAATCTGAGATAAATAACGAAACGTGTAGTATGTTTGTCATTATTTGTTTGATGAAAACAAAGCCAAAATATAGAAGCAGCATGAAAAAAACAGTACATCTAATAGCTTTTAGATTTCCTTTTTTATCATGAAAAACTTTAACTGTGGAGGAATTTCTTTTACAGCGTTACTTCAGTTCACTGAGGTTTGTGAGTGTTTCCCCTTCCGGCCTGGTGGGTGTCAAGGAGTTGTGCGATCTGCCACAGTATATTAAAATAAAGAGATACAAATCATAATCTTGTTTACAGCTTCGACTGCAGGGTTTATTGTGCTTTCTTAAACAAGGAAACGCAACCTCAACATTCATTTTCCATGATAACCAGCAACTCTTTGTAATGTATGGCATGACAGATGTTAATAGATGTCAGGAAGTGCATGGATAACCTTAGTGAGTATTATTCCGCATTAACTCGCTAACGGGGATTTGCCTCGTTAATGCGGTTATGCCGTTAACGTCATATTAACGTGATTAACGCTGACAGCACTATTTTTTTTATCTCTTGACTTTTCAGCTCTTATTTTAATCCATGTTTATGTCTTAACCACACATTTTTAACCTTTCACATGAGCATTTATTTATGCACACCTGTCTTAAGGTCCTGACACAGTATTTTAATCAAGTCGAGATCCAGAATTTGACTGGGCCATTGCACCAACGTGATTCTTTTTTCAGCCATTTGTTTCTAGATTTGCTGCGTTGCTTGGGATCAATGTCCTGACCCAGTTTTGGCCAAGCTTGAACTATTTCACAGATGGCCTCATATTTGACTCTATATTAATTTGGAATAAATAGGAGATCAAGGTTTGCTCAGACATTGCAAGTTGCCCGTGTTATGTGGCTTAAAAACAAGCTCAAATCATCACCCTTCTACCACCGTGCTTGAAAGTTGGTGTGCAGCATTTTTGCTGATATGCTGTGTTTGGATTTTGCCAAACATGCCACTGTGCATTATGGCCAGCTATAATCCAAAGAGACACTTTTGTCTCATATGTCCAAAAGGCATTGTCATAGATGTCTGCCTTGTAAGTTTGAAAACCTAAGCTGTGCTGCAATGTTTTCTTTTTAGAGCCTTTCTGCTGGCAAACCACCCAAACAAGCCATAGTTGTTTTTTTTTTTTAATTGTATAGTAATGAACTTTGAACTGTGTCTCAGTTGTTTACACAATTGCTTGGCATATCAAAAGTCATTGATTCAATTCAGTTCTAGCTGAAGAAACAAGTCCTCTTTGGGGTTTTGTTAGGAAGGGCATCTAGTTAGGAAGGGCATACTTACTTACTAGGAAGGGCATCTAGTGTAAAACTCTAATCAAACATAGTAACCACAGTCATGAATTTTAACATGCTAATGGAAGCCAGTAGAGTCTGACATGAAGCTCTTGGGTTTGTTGCAGTTTCTCTGAGCAGTGCATGGTCCAGTCCTTGGAAAATTGGCACCAAACATTTTCCATCTGTGAAATATTTTTCTCACTATAGAATTATTGTCTGGAAAAGGCCTCTTAACACTTCCTAGAATTATGGGCAATAACAATTGTGTCTTTAAGATTATTGTTGATGTCTTCTCTCTGTAAGTAACAGACTGTTTTTATTATGCCCTGATATGTAAAACCTTAGGATTTAAAGAAGGTGTGCTTTCTTTCTACCAGTACACTTTGCCCTGAGAGGGTTTGAAAGTTATACAAAAAAAGTTCCCCATGATCAGATAAAAATTTTAACATGTTGTTTATTGGATACAGAGACTTAGGGAATCAGGTTTTCTCAAACAGACAGATGATAGTTTTTCTCATACTGACGTCACTAGAATTTCGCTTATGGATTCATACAGTTTTAAAGCAAAGTCACAGCAAAAAAAAGAGGCTCATTTATAAACACATCTGCATGGGACGCACACATCCACATGCACTGTAGACAGTTACACTACAGAAGCTGTACATGTGACGACCTCTATTCAATAGCTGGGAAAGGACAACTGTCAAATTAAATGACAGAAGGTATATTTTACTTCTCTGTGCGTCTGACCTAAGCATTTTGCCTCAGAACTATGTGCTATGTATTTTTCTCTGGAGCTCAGCTCAGGTAATTGAAAAGCATTGCTCAGTCTAGCGTATGCACTCAGACATGCGATGAGGCCACCATTACGGTTCAGCATGGCCTGGAGCGATGAGGGAATGAAGGGATAGAAGAGCTGCGTGTCATGATAGAAATTTAAGATTGCACTATGCCCTGACACTACTCTCAATGTCATGGGTAATCTTGATGTGGTGGTGTATAAAGAATATGGAATATCAAAACTACAAAACTATAAAATGACAATTACAAATGCTAGTTAGTATTATTATGTTACAGTTAATTTATATATGTATATATAGATATATAGATATAGATATATAATAATGTAGTTGTTAATGTCGGTTTTTGCTAGTAGAGGCATTCAGTTTGATCCATTTTTACTTAATAAAAAGCATTGCACATGCAGTCATTAAACTTTTTTTAAACCTAACACAAGATTTTTTTTTCACATTTTCCATATGGCCTTCACATGAAGCGTGCAGTAAATGGAAAGGGAGCGTGAATACTCAGTGCCTTGTGTAATAAGCACATAATTAAACTCCTCTGACAATTACATCATGCATTATCAGCCAACTCCAGATCCATTACTCCTTGCGATCAATGGGTTGGCCACAATTGGCCTCCTACTCTGACCACACCAGGGACTGGCTGCTAAGCAGCTCGGGCTTCTTTGCTGCATTGCTGGACCAGTAAGTGCTGTTAGTGACATCCAACACCCAGATTTTGAATGGGAAGAGGGAGGAGGGCATGCTGCTTAATGCTAGGTAAAGGGGAAGAAGGAAATGGGAATTAGCAGTGATGAGGACAGTGAGGAGGTGGTGAAGCTACTTGCCGAGGTTCTAGAGTGTAATGATGAGTCATGGTAGAGTGAATTAGAGTGTGGTCCTTTTTCCTCTGCAGTACTGAAGATTACTATCTGTAATAATGAAATTCTCAAAGATTACTGAGGTCGAGCAGAGGCTAGCCCAGTGCTGAGTTGCATAATGATTATGAATTAAACATCAGAGGAACATCCAGTCAAGCATGCAAGCTCACAGAGATAAGTTTAAACTCTGGGTGCATCAACAATTCATATATAGAATATTTTAAAGTTGGTTCTTTCATACTGTAAAGAGTCGGCAAGTCAGTTGCACCATGTTCTCAGAGTCAGGCCAATTAAAGCACTTTCCATTAATGGATCACTGACTATTATCAAATATTAACTGACAGGAAGAACTCAGAAAAGTGACCACTAGCATGCCATTTGGCAATTAAAAGTGAGAAGGGTTTGAGATTATAATTTTGATCAGCCTATATAATCCCTTCTACCTGTCAGAGTGGTCTAAGAGGAGCTACCACAGGGTCTGCGAATAGATTAAATTAGCCTAACCTCTTCCTGGCTCCATCTACTTTCCTCTCTTCCCTTTTTCACTTTTTTTTATTACTGCCTCTCACTCTACCCGCTCTTCATCTGTTCCCCCTACTCATCCATCCATATCATCCCCCCCCCCCCTTATACTCCAGTGCTCCTTTTCACAAAAAATTATTACATTACACATCCTAGGAACATGTATTAGCTCAGAACATGCTCTTTCTTCTCCTCATCTCCTCTTATTCACTTTCTGTCCTTTCAGGAATTGGCCACGGCAATGTTATTTCAGATTATACAGTTGTTAAAACTCATTTTAAGCTAACAACGGGACATCAAAAGCAGTGAACCCTACACAGAGGGAAAGAAGGAGGTGTTGATGGAGTTTCTGGGCAGGTGAGAAATGGAGAGGGGCTGTGAAGAAAAGACCTGGTCAGATGGAAAGGAGAGATTAGAGAAGGAATTATTAATGGGGCCAGGACCCTTTGGAGCAGGAGATTTGTTTGGAGGAGGATGCAAAACTGTATGCAAGATAATCGAGAAAGCTGAAAAAAACTGATTTCCTCTCCTTTAGCGCAATGTGAAATTGGAAGATATGAGGATCTGGACAGAATGTATCATTTTAATCAAAGACTACACTTTGAGGACCAATGAGATTAAAAGGTACACATACGGGATAAATGTAATGCTTTGATGAATTGCATTGTGCGGCCTATATAATAGAAATGAGCAAGGAAAAAAATCTATGGCATTCTCAGTTCTCCTTTTGGAATATATACTGCTTTTTTTCTCTTTTACTCTGTATCCTTTTCAGGAGCAAGCAGGTCACCCCAAAGGGACTTTGAATGATTGATGTCCTGGTATCATGCTGATTGACTTCATGGTTGCATACCCTGGAAGAAGGGATGAGGTGTACTGTGGTGGGGCAATCACAGCTGCCTAGGACGTAGTCTTTTCCAGGTCCCTCTCCACATGTATCTGTCCGTCATCCACTCATGCATCTTGCAGGTTGAATTGACTAAAGGCACGGTGAATGGTAACCCATGCATGAACACACTTGTTTTGCTGTGTGTTTGATGGGGAATTTAGGGGTCAGTTGGTTTTGAACCCTGCTCTCATTGGAGGTCAGTATGACCATGGTGTTCTGGCATGGCATGGTTGTAGCCTAGAGAGGCTACAACCATGTGGTGTATGTAAGTCATTCAGTTTGAAGACTTTTGGATTTTAGATAATCCAGGATTTATAATCTTATTTTATGGAAATATCTGATTCAGAATACATTTCAAGCTTGAAACCTTTTGAAGGAATATATTAGTAGTTGTGCACATTGGGTATGACATATGCTCTATATAGTGCACTGTGCACTGCACAGACCTGGTGCTGTATTTATATTGGGGTTTCACATGATGAGA
This sequence comes from Simochromis diagramma, assembly GCF_900408965.1. Classification (NCBI taxonomy): domain Eukaryota; kingdom Metazoa; phylum Chordata; class Actinopteri; order Cichliformes; family Cichlidae; genus Simochromis; species Simochromis diagramma. Next base: position 11,825,207 of record NW_024387030.1, read on the forward strand.
AACAGATGGATTTTGTCAAAGATAAAAGGGAAGGAAGTATGAAGTATGACTAAGGTTATAATGATGGGGAGCCAAAACCCTGGAGAACAAGTACACATTTTCTCTCTCTGTCTCCCTTCTGCTCTCTGTTTTACATTTACTGTTTTTTTCTTTCTTTCTTTTTTTAATGGCTGGTCTCGAGATGTTTGCTTGTTTAGCCCGAGACCAGATTCACACCAAATCAATCTGTGGTAGCACAGAAGAATAACTCCCCTCAAGCAGTTATTTGTCTGTGTGGTGGAGATGGGGAGGGAAAAAAAACTAAAGGAAGAGAAGTTTTAAGTGGCCGAGCACTGGCTGATAGTGAAGCCAGACTAATATCAAGCTCATTGCTCAGTTCTTCAGCCAGTATCGATCTACCATAATATATGTTTAGCTGATCCTGTTCTAAACTCCTTTCAGTAAACAGGCCACGGTCAATACTGTCACACTACGTTTGACTAACGCCTCCATGCCAGGCCAACAACCAGCACTTTACTAACTTGCACTGCATGCGAAATGAAGGAATTTGGAGCAAGGCTGGGCTCGAAAAACCAGCCAAGATCTACTTAAAACCACCCAGCATTAACTGCACCAGAATGGTAGTGATGGCTGTGGTGGTGATGCTAATGGGCAACAGAGTCCCAAGCTGACATGTAGCAGTGTTGTTTGTGCCATCTCCAAGAGCCAACCCCCCATGTGCACCTGCTGCTAGTGGGGTTCATTATGGATCTCTCTAATGGCTTTTAGAGTTTTAATAGCAGGGTTTTGCATGGAGCGGGTAATGAATCACTAGATGTCGTCCCTGTGCCTAATGAGAGCGCCCACTGTTTTTCAGTGACACAAGGAAGAGGCAACTCCTGGAATCTGTCTTTATTTATTCATTTGTATGTATTTGTTTGCGTGATGGATTATTTGTGCAACTGTCTCATTTATGGGGAAACATGCAAAGAACTTCTAGCCCTGTTGACTTCCTCCTATCTCCCTGCGCTTTATTCCGAGGAGTTGATGAATTTGGGTTTGCATTGTTTTTAACCAAGAAGACTGTTAGTTCAACGCAACAGCAATATGCTCCTGTCATGACGGAAAATAAGCCAGGAAACATCAGGGGGCGAACAACAGGGGAGGCTGAGGGTATTACACACCTGTGGTCCTAATGAGGCTCACTGCTCTAATATCAGTCATATTCACTAACTGGGTTTTCAGCTTCCATTTATTTCAAATAGGGAAGTAAAATATGGAAACATGAAGTGGCTGAATTCTAATAAAAAAGAAGAAGCACGCACTTTCAAAATAATGCAAAACTGGATGCAATTCGTTTTACGTTCTCCCAGTGCCCAACTGGCGATGTGTCATTTCATTCCATAATTATGTTTGGGGTCGAGTCAGTTCATGCAGAGTTAAAAACAAGAGTTTTATCTTTTGCAATCCCAATCAATATGACCTCTAGAAAACACTTCGACAAAATCAATCACATGTTTTAAAAATTCTGTCTTTCAGCAGCAGGTGACAGCACGGATTAGTATTAATACCATCCATTCAGATAGCTGCACACCTCCGGCTCATATGGGGGGCATTACTTTCTTTCTTTCTTTTTTTTTCTTGCACCTGAAATGTTTGATGAAAAATTGAAAGCGGAGCGAGGACTCTGCTCATCAAGCACTTTTTCTGATGAATCACTGTTATGTTGGTGGTGTTGTCTCTTCGTGGAATGAGCCGGTTCGATATTTTCACTCTGCCTCCTCCGGAGCAATAGACAGCTGTCTGTTCTCACAAATTGACTGGAGGTGCTGATGGAATGAAAGTGATGTAGCGCCGGCTTGTGTGGAGAACAACAGCAGAATTTACAAAGGTTATATGCAAAAAAGAATAAAGAAATGATGTGCAGATTTATAGCGTTGCGTGAATAATAGTTTTGGAGTAAAGTTCCAGTTTGAGCTGAAGGCATCGTCCCTGATTACTTTCCCTTTTTTGAATCTGTTACAACCGCTGCAGTGGACATGTGAAAAAGATGAAGGTACGTTTTGCTTAATACTACAGTGTTTTGTACTTGTACGGTATAAAGGTGTCTCACTGCACCAATCCAAGTGTATGCACCTCTAAGGTTGGACATGCACTTTTTTAACATGGAATTCAAAGTAATGTTGCACTGCTGCCATTTTCAAGGTTAAAGCCCTACTACTACATAATGCATAGCCTGTCCCGTCGGAATGGCAACAATCACTCCTGTAAATATCGACCTTATACTATTGTAATGTAGCACAATAAATGAAAATAAGGCTTCCTGGAAAGTGAGTTCTCTGACACAGACCCCCCCCTCCCCCACCACCACATTAAGTAATGTCTGACATATAGTGGTATGGGCATGTTGTCCCCTGTACAGCGTGTGCAGTTTGTCACAAGAGTTTTGAAATCAATCAGCCTGTGCGAGTTATTCACAGTCCAACATCAAAAAGGCATTACTTATCTAAGGTTTTTAATTTCCAATCCATCTGTCAAGTGAGTTGAAATATGGAATCTCATTACTTTGAACAAGTGGGGAGGGGGGACAACATAAATCATTTTATTTTCATCTTACACTGACAGAGTCTGTTTAGAACTGGACCGGGGAGGGATGGCTCAGAGAGTGGGACCTGGCGAGTGAGGGTGAGATCTAAAGTGACACCTGGAGGTAAAGAGAGAGGAGGAGAAGTCACTGCCACTTTTTCTCTTTTTTGTGTTTTTCTCTTTATAGCAATAAGAAAATGTGTGATTAAAAAAAATTGCAAACAAAAGGAAAAACAGGGATGCACAGGCGTTATAAGATATACGCTTGCTAGTCGAGTAATAAGTGGGGCATTGGAGACATACCTGGATGTTTGACAAATTATTCTGGAACAGTAAAACCCCTTCATAGTGAAGAAAATGACAAGTGCAAATTGGCTAACCTTGAGTGAGAAAATAAAATTAAGAGACTACAGTGTGAATGAGGAAGCTTTTTATCAAGATCTTGGTCATTTAGTGCAGCAATATTAACTTCGTACACCGCTTTTCTACTAATTATTCATGTCACCCTGGGAGGGATTGAGACACAAATTGAGTGTGGTGCCCCTTTAAATCCATCACCGTACCATAGTCTAATCATTCATGTCTATTACAGACCCTCTAAATTATTCATCTGTCAAGATAATGAAAATATGCTAATTAGAGAATTGCTATCGAAAAAAAGAATGCATAACACTCCTCAACCATCATAATTAGGGTTAGTAATTATTTAAGCCGTACTTTGTGAAGTTGAGTTATTAGAGCCTGTCAGGTTTTTCTGAAGGATTGGAACACCACATTGTGTTTGATTGAAGGTAGCATTTTGATGACTCATTAAAAGGGGGGCAAAATCCGATGTTTAAATCAGTAGAATTCCGCAATAATCCACGGATGTTGGATTTATGCCAGCCAACAGTTCAGAGCCCTGTCATTCTGTCAGTGTGGAATTTGCTGTGTCCATATAGTGTTTAAAATAATTTAAACCACACCCCAAAGAGTGAACCAGCACTTGTTCCCAAACTGTCACCCTTCACTCAGCTGCTTCTGATTAAGCAAAGGAAAGCCTTCAATCCCCCTCTCTCAGCCTGCTTCATTTTCTTCCTTCTTTTTTTTTCCTTTCACGATGGGGCCGCTGAGCTATTTCCAACAGAGAACTATTCTGAAAGTTTATCAACAGCTCCTAGTCAATCCATTCCTCCGTCTTTGTGCTCTCTTCTCTGGGTTCCCTTTCCTTTTTTCCTCCCCCCTCTCGGGGCCCGCTAGAAAGAAGAGCACTGTCATGGCCCTGCGGAGAGAAAATGGTGGAATTCATCCCATGCTGTGTCGGTGATAAAACTCCAGAGCGTGACACATCCAGCCTCAGATTACAAGCAGAGGATTCATTCCTTGCATTCTCCTTGTCACCTCGCCTTCAATCCTGGCATTAAGCAATTTGCCATAGAATAATAGGCCCGTCCGCACAAGACTGGGTGTCTGTGCAGCTGCCACGTTACCGCGTTGCTTTCAGTGTTTGCATGCATAGGGTTTGTAAACACAAATGTACACAAGCACATGCATGCATGCACTCGAGTAAATGAAACAAAACGTGTCACACTGAACATATATCACACACATTGGCGTGCTATTAAAGCCGTTTTCAAAGGTGAAAGCAAAAATGCCTGTACTTTATATCCAAACAAGACACAACATAGCGACGGTATACTTTAATGTAGCTCGGCACCCTTTGTAAGTGACCCAGATTACCACAAATGACACTAACTATGAATTATCAGCTGATGTGTGAACCCCCCGTCGGATGCGCCGCCGTATAGCTGGAGAGAGAATAGTGCTGACTAATGTCTCTGTCTGTGTTTCTGGCTGGTGCCAGAGCTGATGTAACTCTGCCAGGAAGCAGCCTGTTAACAGATATTTGAGTTGCAGCAATTACGAGCCAAGAATGAGTCACTTGATTCTTCAATGGACTGTTTTTTTTTTTCTTTTCCACAATCTACTGACAATAGATGAAAATCCCAGTTAGAAACAAGTAAAGGATATCAACAGTAGGAATCACACGGTAAGATTGTGTTGTATTTTATTTCTCTCAGAGCAGTGGTGCATGTGTATCACAAGTGTTAGCGGAGCAGTTTTGTCGGTTTCACAGCCACAGAGCTGCTACGTCTTACAAGCCAGACTTCAAAGGACTATTACAAGACTCGTGGTGTTTTTACTAAGTACAGCACATGCCCTGCCTCAATTTAACCACACATACCACTCAGGTGGCTCTAAGACTGTGAAGGCTTTTCATGTTTTTTTTTGTTTTGTTTTTTAATGTATGATTGATTGTCTACTGGCACCAGCTGTGTGACATTGTTTGAATTTTAGGGGAATATTCCAAAAGGGTGGATTCTGCGAGCTTTATTCTTTAAATTCTTACTTGAAAATTACCCTCAGTTGTACTTTTGGTTCAGTGCAATAACCAAATGTTTGCAAACAAACATATTAAACCACTGATTCTAATTGTAAGGCTCATACACGACATTCTGCTTGTAGAATTTTATAGTGCTTTGCAAGTCATCAGATAATTATATGACATTATAGCCAACACACATAATCCCTAAAGTACTTAAAACATCCACTCTCTTTATATGCAAAGCAGGACTACAGGCAACAAACGTGAGAATTCCGGGGTTGGTGTATGATAATTGGAGTGATTTTAAAAAATGGCATTCATAAAGACCACGGCGCTATAAGCATGCAACATTTAATAGGGAGACCTCTGTGCTAAACCATGATAAACATGGTGAAGCTATTTATTGATTTGTTTGCTTATTTTATGTGCCATTCATGCCATTGTTAGTTTAATCAGTTGTTTGAAGTAATGACATTCTCTTGTTCAAACATGCAGGTCACTTTTGTCTGATAAAGATATGTTCCTTATAGTTTCATTCAAACATGACAATGACACTGACGTTACTACGATATTATAGAAAACAGCTAATAACTGGCAGTAATCATCTTTTTATTAATTATTTGCAGTAACTCTTTGTTCTCTGTGCTGAGCTGTGATCGTCTTCCTGGACCTTGATGTCATGGCACAACCAAGTTTTGGTTCTATTATAAAATTTTAACTTGAGACACAAACACTCCTATGGAACTGTTTATATTAACGCAATGTTTTTTGCATGTCAAGTTTGGTTTAAATATGCAATTGAGGTACTGATTGCTGGAATATAGTACCAAGCTCAACCAGGCAACCAGTTCAAACCTCCTAATTTATCTATTCACACTACTATTCCTTCTTTCATTCCTGTCATTATAATGCGGACACCACTTCCTGCCTAATTTCACTCCTGCAGTACTCGGCTTAACAACAGTGACCCTCACTGGCCCTGACACAACCTCACTGTCTTTCTCTGAGTAGCTAATGGCCAACGAGCCTCATCTCACCATTGACCCCTTGCCCATACTGAGGTGAATTATGGCACCCGAGTGGCGATCAAACGCGGCAGGTCCTGACACGGACACATCAGTCCATAAAGGCCAGTCCAAGCAGACTAATGATGCAGATATTGGTAAATGACTTGTAATGTTAAGGAGCGAAAGGGACGGACAAGGACAGCGAGAGAGAGCTTATTAGGGCTGATTGCCTGATCGTTTTGTAGAAAAGACTGTAGAGTTCATTCCTTCAGGGTGACTCTTTTTCTGCCCGACTTCACCACAGGTGCTGATCACTAAATTGACTGTGGGCTTGATATGAGAACTGATTACAAATCTGTGGAATACTGAATAATGCTGCTGATTAGCTGATGTGCTGACTTTTGAAGTGGTGTGTCACTTTGCCCCTCATTTGCATATTATATTTTAAAAGATCTATGTCTGTCTATCTGAAATTGGATTTTGAATCGCAGCCTTTGAAGCAAACAGTCCTTTCTTTATGTTCAGTGTGTGTTTGCTGACTGCAAAGAGCTCAGTCTTACATTTCCAATGTAGACTGCACACAAAACATGCTTTTCCTCAGGACTCGGGCACATTCTGCCTCCTACTGTTGGTGGTGAAGTGAGCCATTCACCTCCATCCCCCTTACGCTGTCCTCTCTCCTTCTCCTCCACAAGTCTCTCCATTTCCCCATTTCCACCGTTTTTCCGTGGCCTGAGACAGAGGACGTGCGATGACAGAGGTGTCAGCACAGGTCACAGTGATCCTCTCCTGCTGTTCTTTTCCCACTGGCTCAGGAGTTGATGCATTCCTCCCCTTTCTCAGTCCTCACCAATCTTATGTTGCTGTTCTCAGGATCTACATTCCTGCCCATCAAGAGCTCTCACTGTCTAGCCTTACAAGGTCTTGTTACACTGGACTATAGTGGGAGAAAAGCCTGTGTGAATGTTAGTCTGTCTAATCCTTCATCTTTTCTTCCACTCATCCAGATTAGACTTTGTGTGTCTGTTGGTTTCTCCTTTTCTTTTCCTCTACCTGCTTATCTGTTCTCCTTCTCCGGTCTGGCCTGTGAGTTTCTCCTTAGTGCCCTCCTTCTCAGTTTGCATACCTTCCAGGCCATGGTAAGTCCACCACGTGTCGTAGATAGATCTAGTGCAATCGGGGCTTAAAATTACAACTGCTCTGAGCCTACATAACAAAAACATTTGTCTTCAGTGGTTAAATAAATAGGAGTCATTGAGGAAAAAAATGTCCTTTTAAAGTTTTCACAGAATATAATTTTGTCCCTGATGACCTCCCAGCAACACATTTCAGCCTAAGTCCCTTTTTAACATTACATATCTCATGTGGCTGTGTGTGGCATGTGGATGTTTAGGAGGAGCATATCGCACAGTTGTCTTATGCAACAAAATCTACACACATACATCGATCTATTAAATCATAACTCTTGGTAGATGACTATTAAATAAAAGCACAAAATAATCCATCCATCTAAAGCTATATATTGTGTACAGGGTGACTCCACAGAACAATTTCAAGCATGCAATGCCGGAGATGTATTCAGTACCAGTCTCCCACAAGGCTAAGAAAGATAAACAAATTCACACTTAGATTCACACCTAAGGGCAATATAGAGTTTCTGGTTTACCTAAAGAAAAATCTTTCACCACAAAGTTATGAAGCCTTGGTGGTTTAGCAGCAAGCAACTTTATTATTGAAATCTGAAAAGAAAGGGTCTTTTGAGACTCCACAGGCAGATGTTTTCAGTTAAAGATATTTACAACAAGAGGGTGGAGACCAAAACAGAGCTAAAGGGAGAGTAAGTGCTGGACTTCATTTTGCCACGTTGTCAGAAAGTCTAAACTAAAGCTGGGGTTTCTCCATGACATGTGTATATGTACAAAGGCAATTTATTGCAAAAGCTACATAAACTGATGATATGCCAGCGGTGCGTTTAAATGTTGTGCACACTCCAAAGTAACCAAATATTAAATCAACAAATTTGGTTTTAATTTGGCTTTTAAAACTTCAATTTAATGTGTTGGGGCTGGAATAACAACCTCCCCTCAAAAACAGCTTTATAGTTTACAAAGTAATGTGCATCCTTTGTTTTTTGTCCTTTTACAATATGACATTTTTTCATGTTCAGTTACTTTGAATCTCCTGCACTTACCGAGAGGAAGTGGACATGTTTCATATTTCATGCATAAAAAAAAGTTTACATTTCAACAGCTGTCCTAAAGTTTTATTCACCTTCTATTTCATCTTTTTTTTACTTTAATCTTTTCCAATATTACAGCCTTGCACCGTATCCCCCCCGCCCAGGGCAATATTAGCGACAGTCTGACAGATGGTATTAAACAACAAAGCTAAAATCTGATTCTTCCCTCCCTATGAGTTTCCACTTTGCTAAAGTTGTCATTACCTGAGGGAGAGGAGGAGTAGAGAAGTCTCATTTTAGCATGATTTCAGAAGCAAGATACCCAGACCTTATATCTTTATATTCAGTGTTTCAGATTCAATCTCTTCCACACTTTCTTCTCTTGGTTATGAAGTAACCCGGGCCAAATATGTTGGCTTTTCTCCCTTGGCTAATCTCACATCATCACATCAGGCCTGTTGTATTGATTTCTGGGGAAAGTAGTCCTAAATTGCTCTTCCTTTGTCAATCTGAAGCTTGTTACCAGGCAACAGGGTGACCCAACTCTCTTAAGCCCCTTCAACTCCCCCCCCCCACAACCCCTGATACACACACACGCGCACATGCACACACACACATGCTCAATTACACTCTTGATATGGTGCCAAAAATGCAATCTGAGAGTACCTTATTCCCTTCTAATGTGCAATATGAAGATTTGCTGGTGACAAATATGCTTCAGCACATGCAAACACTTTTTTTTTGTATTTTATATTCGAAATATATATATACATTTTTGCATAAAAACATTTTCTTTAGATGTTTAGGGGAAGTTTAGAAAAGCAGCTTTGTGGAATTTTGATGAATCATGAACATAATGGGGTTATTCTGTTATGGATGACATGGTGTGTAATAATTTAATAGTGTGAATGCTATGCTAAAGGCCATTTGGTTAAATATTGTGTTTCACAGTAAAAAGTGATGACTGTCAAGCAAAATTCCAGAGAAGAAAAAAAAAATCCAGCTCACACAAATTGTTGCTGGCTTTTTGATAGATTGGCCAAATATTCAAATATAATTAGTCAAATACAATTCTTCATATTAATCACATTTGGACAATGCTCTTCTATTATCTGCACTCATTTCTCATTTGTCACTGTTCAAACCCTTTCAAGCTAAAGCGGGAACTCACTGGAGCGAATTCTGTCTAACTCAAATATTAAATCTGAGAAACACATTGATAGATGCTCGTACCTGGGAGGGGTCACTTGGGACACGTTTTACATGACTGAGCCAAATGCTCGCGATTGAACACACATGACAACGTTCAGAGGGACTTGGCGTGATGTTTTCTTGGCCGCAAACGTGTGCAACATTTGTGTTTTGGTGTTCCCTCCTGTATCGTCTTCCTTTATGTCTCTTTCACCAGTGCATTATTCCAAACACACAGACTGCTGACAGATAGGATTGAGATTTTAATGAGGAACAGACAGAAGAGGAAATTAAACTCCGGTTGCTCATACAAATTGGTGTAAAAGCAAGATCTGCATTCAAGCTAACTTATACATCATTGCTTTATTGAGGTGAAGATTTAAAAAAAAAAAATAAGAAAGAAAGAAAATAAATGTGTGTCTGCCTGTTTTTTCAAAATTAATATCTCAGTTTGCTTCTGCATCATCATTTTTCAGTCTCATTTAAAAAAAAGAAAAAAAGGCTGCTGATGACTCACTAATTGCATAGTGCTTGGTGGGAAGGTCTCCACTGGTGATGAATAACAGTACTTCCTGTTTCAGCAAACCTATATGCAGGACTTTAGTGGTTACGTTGGATTCACAGAGGAGAAGATGATGGCTTGGAGTAAGACTTCACATTTACACTCATATCTATTTATTTGTCACTATCTTTAGAAGTTTCTCCATAAAGAAATTAATAAAAACATCTTGCTTGCCCTTTGCCTACCCTGAGCTACATCTACAAATGGCATCCCATATCATTGCTTTCCATTATAATTTGGCCAAACTAGAAACAAATTTCATTTCTGCCCATTAAACCAGTTCTGTATTCATACACGCTCACCAGCTTCATCACGTATTGCCTTCCCTGCACATATTCAAAACACCAAACTGAAAAAAAAAAAGAAAAAAAAAAATCCCCTCCCCATCATGTCTTTCTACTGATGAAATTACCTCCTTTTAGAAATGATTTCAAATGTGACTGTGTCTATGTATGTGTCCTTGTATCTGTGTGTATGTGTGTGTGTGTGTGTGCCCACATCCCGGGGTTGCTGCATTGATAGCCTCAGGCTGCACTCTTCGGTATGTATCTGATCTGAGCCTAATGAAGCTGAAAGCCTGGCAGTTGTGAGGCACATCTGCAGAGCCAGAGAGTGATGGGCATCTCATTTTGCTGCCGCTCCCAGGAGGTCCGCACACATCTGAGGACCCTGCCTGCTGTTTGCACAGTGACTAGGTACCCCTGTGTACCCATGCCACAGAAGGTCATGCCACATATGCTGCGGCTGCCATCTGGAAGGCCCGCTTGACTGCCACTGCAGCTTCTCATGCCACCCAGCCTTGACTGGTTCTAAATCTGGCTGACCAAATGCATGTTTTGGAAAGATTCTATTGACAATTTTGTCTCTTTTTTTTTTAAATTAATTTGTTTACATGCATACCTTCATATGCCATTCAGTGTGAATATTCTAGCGGCAGTGTAATCAGTGCCACTGTTATTACTGCTTAAAATGTGACTGGAGGGGAGTGTCTTATTTTAAATGGCTGATAGCGGAATTAACATCAGCATGTACAGTGACATGTGCGATGAGTGTACTTGTATTTACCTGTCTAATAGCATTTCAGCTATATTTTGTTTATGGAAGTAAATGCAGGCTTTCATCTATTTATTGTCCTTTTATTGGTGACATTTTGCAGTTTCCAAAAACCCAGAAAAGATGTCATTACAGCCATTAATACAGCATTTTACATACATACATCTATATATAGATTTAATAACTGTCTGTGTTTTTTTTTCCATCAGTTCCCTGAAATGCTTACTGTGCAATCTGCAGCCCTCCTTGTCCCCCGTCACTCACTGTGCATAGAAACATCAAAATACTTGTCTGAAAATGAAAAGAATGACTGCAGCTCACTCTCTATCTTCCTCGGTCCCTCTCTGTAATGAGGAGAGTGCAGAAGAATAAATGTCTGACCATTTGCCGTTCAAGCTACATTAAACACAGAGCCAGAAGAGATGTTCCTTGGCAGATTTCATAACAGTAGTATAATAAAAAGGGGAGCTCTAACCAGTGGCGTACTACAGCAAAGGCATTTAGACAAAATGGCTAACTAATACTTTTTTCTTGCCTTCTCTTCTACTCTGCCTTGACTAATGCTTCATTTTCTCTTAAGTGTTTTTTTTCTTGTACCTCAGCATTGCTATAATGCTTTAGTGCCTGTATTAAAATATTTAAGTGAAAGAGTAGCCATATCAAGAAAATCTCCATAGCAATAAAACGGGAGACTTCCCTGTCTTTAATGACAGGCACGAGAAAAGAGAAGCGACGATGTTTCATTTCATTGTGACACGTCAAAAAACCTCGCTGCGAATGTTGTGCCAGGACGCTTTAACATCACTGCGTCGCTCAATCAATTCTTGTGTCAATTAGTTTAGATTACCTCACAGGAAATCAAATTACTGGCTTGATGTGAAGGTATTATTTGTCAAAATTTGTGCACTTGCAACACAGTGAATTCATAATAGGACCGGGAAAAAGTGATTTGTGTCTTCTTTCAACCGCTATATTCCTGTGGTATCTGTGCTTAGTCTGCAGTCAGCCAGCGGTTCTGTTTGTCTCTGTGAAGCTTACAAAGGGTATATTGAATGTGTCTGACCCACTGTCTTTTATGGAATGTCTTCAGTGGTTCCTAATTACCTTTGGTTTTATGGTCAGACCTGTGTCAGTACCCTGCTCAATTTGCTCCTGTGAAATATGGCTTGGCCTTGGGTTCAAGTAGGGGAGAAAACACAGCACATTGATTAATCAAGGCATGCAGGTTCAGCTTCTGTTCTCGCAGAAGTCAATCCGGTGACATGTTTTCACCTGGGACACATTCTGGTACTCTGAAGTTGCTTCCTCTTCTTAATTAATTTCCTCCTATCTTTCGTTTTTATCTCTCTCACCTCAGTTTTCATCAAAGCTGGCGATCGTGTTGAAAAGATTTTGAAACTTGATGAATTAAAAGCTGAGTTATGCACAAAAGACAGTTCAGTAAAACAGCATATTTCACTTCCTCTCCACAGTGCGTAGACAAACGAGACAGGAAACAAAAAAAGAGATTTTAACCCGTCCACATAAATATACGACAGATGATGTTTTTGTGAGTCTGGAACCGATGCCCTGGGAGGATAGACTGAGGACATATTGTCTACATAGTAAACAGATTGTAACTGATATGAAAATTATAGGCCTGGTTGATTTTTAGTCTCTGTCAACCAGAAACTTACTTTTGGTTACAAAAAAAAAAAAGCTACTAATCTGCTTCACTTGGCACATTTTGGAAATTTTCACAAAGTTTCTTTTACACTCGATGATTTCTTTTATATGTGCAAAGAAATTACATTTTTAAAAGAAAAAGCTGCACAGTTGCTAAAAACAACCAATGAAATTGGCATAGTTGATAAAATTTAGCAGGCGAAACATTTGGGGCAGTAATTTTACTCTGCAAGGTTGTCTTAATGCCTTCGGTGTCGCCTCAGTTTGGTTTATTGGGGAAGTATCCAGCTTACCATGAGCAGTCAGACAATTACAAAGGCAATTTCACGGGGAGGGTTTCTATAATCATCAATGCATGCTGGGAGCCCCTATCAGAGTAAGTTTCATTTGGATTGAAAAGAATTCATTTTGTAGTTTATAACTCACAATGCAGCCATTAGCAACTGCGCTCAATCAGAGATTTTGAAAGAGAGAAACTGAGAGAGAGAGAAAAAAAGACTGAATGAAAATGTGAAACAACATTCAAATTAAACCTTTTGAGCTCAAGTAAATGAGCAACTTAAATGATTTACCCAGTGCGTATTAAGTGCTGCCTTTTAACTATGCATCATTGAGTATCTAGACCTAATACAAAGACCCAATTAAAAATATTTTTCAGATAGTTCTTTCAGAAAAAACAAGGTGAAAAGTAACGCAATTCATGGAAAAAAGGAATGTCGTGAATGTTACTTAATCCGGAAACTTTACTTCTAGTGATCTATGACGTCAGAGGGAAACTAGAGCTGACCGCCGCCAGGCTACTTACAGTAATCCCCAATTATGCATGCTTACATCAGGCTGCAGTGTTGTTTTGATGAAAACATATCAAGTCATAATGAATGGAAATGAGTGAATGTTTGTGGGATCAAAATAGCACATAATTACGCTATTACCCCTGACGATACAGGTATGCCCCCGTCTAACACCACAAACATCAAGGTCTCTCTAGCAAATATTTCCTTGAGGTTAGTTTGTAAACAAATTAAATTCATTAAAGGAGGATGACTGAAGGTAAACAGCAACATGCCTTGTGTGTGTGTGTTTTTGTAGTCCACATAAGCAATGATTTTCCCTGCTGGGTTAATATAATGCAAATCAAGGTGTTATTGGACTTAACAAAGCAGGTGATCTTTCATTCGAGCTAGATGGAAGATGCATAGCACTGATTATTATTGGTTTAAATTACACTGGATTTTCCCAAAGCTGAAAGCTTATTGTGTATTGGATATCATTGTGTTAATGATGGTTTATGATTAATGACTTTGCGCCACGCCGTGATAGACATAGCTATTAGGGCTAAAAGAAGAAGGAAACCACACCCACAGGAGCCACTGCAATTAGTTTCAGCCAGATCAGAGGGTGCTGGCATAATGACCTGATTCTGGCAGCTTATTCTATTCCTGATCTCTAATCATAGTTGCCACTGGCGTCTTTCCCTCTTCCGTTTCTATTCCTCTCTACCACTCCCTCCTAGTCGGGGAATAAGAATTAATGAAATAATATAGACTAATATGAACGTTGCAGGCCGAGTGACCACTCACATGTGGCTCCTTGCTTTGGCGAGTACAATTACACACTAAGTTTGATCAGCGTTGATAGACAAAACAGCAGGGGCTCATAAATATGGATGCAGAGTCTGAGAAAATAAATTAACAGGGCCTGGCCTCTCGGCTGCCCCACTTAGACTGTCAATTACGGACCTGACAGGAGCCTTGTGAAAGAGCCACACAAGGATGACACACACACAGACACACACACACACACACATGCAGTCATTAAACTGTGCATTTGAGACCATTCTGGAGCCATACAGCAGTCACCTGCTTCATTATCGTAAGCAGAGTTCATGCTTTATGACATGTATCAAGAGCTTGCAGTTACTGAGTATTGTCATCTGCTGCACAAAATCCCACACAAGGATTGATTTAGGGCAAAGAAAAAAAATAGAAATTTTTGGTTTTACATGATATAAATATGTTTTGCTTAACGCAGATTTATTGCTTGTTTCCAAGACTGGGCAAAGAAATTTTGGAGGCCAGCGGCCAACTCTGACAATCTTACTTTTTCAGAGCCGTAAATGGTTTCAGTGAGGAATGTTGCTCATTTTTTTTTTCTCCACAGGGTCACGGTTATTACATGTTTCTTTTTTTTTGGGCTCATTTTCAAAAGGTGACAGTGTATTAAATTATGCATGCTGAGAAGATGAAGACTGTACAAAAGGGCAAAGAGTGGAAGGATAAACAGGCAGCGATTCAAGACCTTTTTAGACCATGTCCAAGCACACGTCTTGTGCACTCGTGTTCTGTGTGAAAGGGTCAGCCCTGTGGCTTTGAAACCAGCAATATGTCACCATCTTATATTAAAAGCTGGCTTAAGGCCAATATGTGGCTTTTCGTAATAAAAAAAACGAATGTAACTCATGCATAAAAAGAATATAACCAGTTTAATTCATGCACTGATATAAACTTAGATCTTGTTTTTCGGTTGGTCTATATGTGGAATCACTAATTCCAGAGATTCAGCATTTGTTTGCACACATTTGTGGCTTTTTATTAGCATTTGAAAGTTTCTCTGTGAACAGAAGTACAGGATTTTATAGTTGAGTGCTGTTAGGAGAGCATATTATAAGAGTATTATAGGATTGAGATTTAGATACTCGTCTTTTACAGATAATAATGTAAGATAAATGGCATTTCTCCTGCGAATCTTACTTTTTCAAAGGCTACAGAATGTCTCTATAGAGTTTCCTTGGCCTGCATTATCTGGGTTATGGGCTGACGCTTATCCTAAAACATTTTTGTACTTAAAGTTTATTGGCAAGTTCAGGAAACTTTAAAAAAAATGCCACCCTCATCTGCTCTAATCAAGAAAATAGTTTGTTTCTAAGCATTTTCACAGCTTACCTGTAAAAATGTTAAGCTTTGAATGTGCAGTCAGGTGTGTAGACAAACCCGCCCTTGTTGTGCACACTATAACAAACAAATGCATGTTGACTCACAGTATCAAACAGATGGAAAGTTTTAATTTAGTTCAGGATGCTATTAGGCAGCCATGTGAGTTAAAGTTACAGCCTGCACATTTAATAGATTATATGCATCAATGACGCAGTTTTAAAGATAATATTGAGGAGCGGTGTAGATAAAATTTGCATAAGGAGGAGTTCTCTGTTCTTCGCATGAGGATTAAGTCTGCTTTTTGTTTTGCTTTGTGTTTTTTTCTTCTGAAAATTATTATTCACATAATTGATTGCCTTGCAGAGCATATTAGATAGTTGAGGAAAGACATAAAACAGGATGCATGGTCTGGGAAAGAGATAAGTGAAAGGTCCCAGAATTTTAACAGCATACAGACGTCACGATCACGCTCAGAATCACATCTTAGATGTGGTCCTGAACAGTGAGACGTTAGCTCCTTTATTATGTTTTAAAAGAGAAACGGGCAGAATAGACAGTATTCATCCAGCGTTGGTTATCAATCACACAGCATAGCTTTTTTTGGAAAGCACAATTTCTCTCATGCTGTTTTCACACATGAATTCTGGGAAATGTCGGAAGAATTGTGAGGAGACATTGTCTGAAGTTGTCCTTTCTCTCATTTAGCACACGGTGGGAGATGGTTCTTATTGGCTGAATTCTAACTATTGGAAATACACAAGGGTGCTGTCTGAGTATAATGTACAGGAGGCAGTAAAATACCACTTTCTAACTATGGATGCAATGGCCTAATTACAATAAAAAAATTAAAAATACAGAAACGAAAGAAAAAAGTACACCTTTGTCTCTTTGAAAGTTTTACATTTCAGGACATAATGAAAAAAATCTGGTTTTAAAATGAGGTAAGATGAGCAAAAACACCAAAATCTAAGTCAAAATGCAGAAACATTTTACTAAGTACTTCCCATCATTCAGTAACTTGTAGAACCTCCTTTAGCAGCAAGAACTTTAGTTTGTCATTTTCTGTATGACGCTATCAGTCTCTCACATTGTAGTGAAGTCATTCGCCACTTTGTCTTAAACCCCGTTTCCATCAGTACCTGCTCAGGTCAGCTCACCATGGCTCCCCGTGGTTTTCAGGGCTTTCCATTAGGTGACAGTACCTGATACCAAGTGCTTTTTAGTAACTACTACGCCTGGGTCCAAGTAATCTGATGCAATCAGAAAATGTGATGTCAGCAGACTGCAGTCCACTGCATTGGCTGGTCAGTGGCGTCACTCGATGAGTAATGAGAGCGCCTCCTTTACGAAAATCACAACCGCCACTTTTGAAACCTGGCAACGTTGTAGTCCCCGACTCTGACAAAATGCCACAGACCAAAACAGCACTTATGTCGTCGTCTTGACGTCCACCTTTGTCGTGGGTTCATGTTGCATATTAATAATATCACAGGACACCGGGCGATCGTGGCTCAAGAGTTGGGAGTTCGCCTTGTAATCGGAAGGTTGCCGGTTCGAGCCCCGGCTTGGACAGTTTCGGTTGTTGTGTCCTTGGGCAAGACACTTCACCCGTAGCCTACTGGTGGTGGTCAGAGGGCCCGGTGGCGCCAGTGTCTGGCAGCCTCGCCTCTGTCAGTGCACCCCAGGGTGGCTGTGGCTACAATGTAGCTTGCCGTCACCAGTGTGTGAATGGGTGGATGACTGGATGTGTAAAGCGCTATATAAATACAGGCCATTTACCATTACATTGCTGTAACAATTCCATGCACATTAGTTGGTACTTCAATGTAATGGAAAATGAGTCGAGGCAAGTCGAGGTGACCCAAGTACTAATGCAAAACGGACTTTAGGGTCCCATTGCTTCCTTTGAGTCAGGCTGAGATCTGAACTTTGACTGAGTCGTTGTAGTTTTGTGTTTTTCTTTTTTCAGCTGTTCTGTTGTAGTTTTTTGTTTTGTTTTGTTTTGTTTTGTTTTGGTGTGCTTGGACCAAGTTTTATGTTTTGGACAAATCACCTAAAATACTTTGGTGTAGGAAGGAGTTCATACTCTACTCAGTCACTGTAAGCCCAAATCATCACCTCTCCACCACCGTGGTTGACAATTGGTATGCTGTGTTTGCGCTGACCAAACAGCTTCACTTTGGTCTCGTCTGAACATTGTCCCAGAAGTCTTGTGGTTTGTTGTTTTTTTGGAGAGAAGAGGTTTTCTCCTGAAACTCTGCCAAACAAGTCGTACTTATTCAGTCTTTGTAAAGTGTCCCATCATTAAGATGCAGCTTTTGGGGTTTTTGTAATTTGTCTGATCATTGCACGGACCATGGAGTGAATTTGCTGGCAGGCCCATGAGAGCAACAGTTGCTTCTCTAAGACTATTGCTGATATCTTTCATCCTCGCCATTGTGTTAACACACACCTGAATGCTCCAGACCAGCAAACAGCCAAAACTTCTCCAATACCATCAAGGTCTGTTTTGAGTTTTAACATGGTCTCACACTAGCCAAACTACAACGACTGAGCTGATAGGATAAAATGCTCCACTTTCAAATGGCTTTTGTGTGTCTCTGTGTGTGTCTCTCTGTGTGTGCGCTTTTTCCTGTTTCTCTGTTGGTACAAGGTCTTTGTTATCATCAAGGGGAGAAAAATTGGTGGCTGCCAATAGAAATGAATCCATTAGAGATGGATTGAAAAGCTGCGACACTGCCAACTTTCCATGATAATTAAGTCATTGACAATTTTGTCAGCAACTTATGCACAGTCTTTGTCGGCTTTCCAGGCAATTTCCTTGTGAGCCATTGAGTAATTTACCTACCATGCTAAAAAAAAAATAAACAAACAAAAAACAAAACAAAAAACAGGCAAACAATTAAGCAAAACAAGAACAGTTAAAAAGAAAAATCAGCATGCTTACAGGGAGCTGACTATAGCTTTACATGCACTGATACCTGTAATCTACAGCTGCTAAAAGTCCTGGTTAGATATTGCTAAAGTCCATGCTGAACACTGAGAAACTATTAACCTGTAAAACAGCACTATTGACATTATGTGATATTGACCGTGCCACCTAGAATAAGTTGCCATAACAGGATCATATCGATTTGAGTCATTGATGGTATGCAGTACTGTTTGTTTCCTTGCACTAAAGAAAAATTCAAGTGAAGTTACACCTACAGAAATCCAACCCGACTGCCTACGAGAGACAAGCAGAATCCACAAAATCATACACGGACACAAACACTTTGAATCTTTTGTCTCATTTATAAAGATTTTTTTTCACATGAGGATTTTTTAAAATGTCTAAAAATGACACATTACATGGAAGTTTCTGAAAAAGCTGCTCTCTGTGTTTGAATGGATGGCCAGATGGACAGATTTTAGTAGCGGCAACTAAAGGATAGATTAGTGGTTAATCTTGTTGTAGGGTTTCTTCTTTCACTCAGAATCATTCCAGGAAACAAGAGCAGATTTGAAATCCATCCAAATCTAATTAAAACCCTCAATACAAAAGACTGTGCTTTTTGACAGTTTGATTGGAGGGATGAGAGGCATGGCGAGGGAGAGCCTACTGTAACCATTTCACAGGAGGCTCCATGCAGTGTTGTTCCTTAGAGGGGGTGCCTTTTGTTGTTACTGGAGACAGATAGGCATTCCTGATAAATGTGAAAATGTGTCAAAACTCAGGAGGGAAGCCGGGAAAGTACCAGAGGTAAATTTGGCCTACTTGGGCATCATTACAGCTATTGTGTGCCTGTCAGTAAGTTCACCCACATTGTGCTGTGTTTTTGCTGATACAGTGGGCCTTTTTAGTAAATTACTTTACCCCTCAGTTTTGGGGTGTTGCTGAGCAGTTTATATTATCAAATATTCTCTGTCTTCCTGGTGTTTTTTTCTATTTCATGTTTCAGATATTCTGTTTTTAATCATTTCATTTTATTATATATCTCTTTATTTTATTATTTACAAAAAAAAAGCTGATCTGCAGACTCCTATATAGCCGGCATGAACTCACAAGAGAGCGCCTTTGTATGGACAGGGGTTCACATGCTGGCTGACCACAGGCAAAAGAAAAAAAAGAGAGACAATCAATATTTCTTTACCGGCCCGGGAGACTCTGAGGTCTTGCTTAACGCCATAACAACATGCTTTGGAGCATTGTCTGTGCCATAAACCTATCACATCGCTGCAATCTTCAACTCTGCCTGGCTACAGGCCCTCCCAGGCCCCTGCACTCACTTCCTTGTCTGGCCCCCGCAGTCCCAGCCCTTGAAGCCCCCTGTCCCGGCCCTAACAACCCCTTGCTCCCCAGCCTTTACAGCAGTAGCAGCAGTGCTGTTAGCATTGTTAATGGCTATTGTTATGAATGAGGACCTCTGCTCCTCTTTCTTCATTGGCAGGCCCTGGGCAGGCAGATGGATAGGCTGCTTACTTCTTCTCTGCTATCAGGGAAGCCCAGACACTGGGCCTAGGACTAGCGGAACAAAGTAGGAGGAATGATGCCCCAATGGAGAGAAAAGGGTGAGAGAGAGAGGGAGGAGAGTCAAGGGAAGAGGGCGTCAGGCACCAAAAAAAAAGAAAAAAGAAAAAAAAAAGGGGGGGGGGCAAGAGACAAGGGTGAAGGAGCAAGGGTGCAATAGAAGGGAGTAGGTCTCTCCTCCCCTGAATAAATTTGGAGCTCCATTGTAAGAAGTGTAAGAGAGGAGTGTGGCTGCTGTCTGTGGCAGAGGCCTATATTCTCAGCAGCCTGTGGAGAAGAAAAGAGGAGGGGTGAGGGGCACACACACTGCCCCCTTACTGGGCCCCTCCATATCCCCCCCCCCCCGTCGCCAGCACCCCTGCCTGGTGATGAATGGTGGTACTTGCTGAAAGTGAAGCCTGCTGGTGAGCCTTGGCTCAGGCCGGGAAGCAGGGGGAGACTGCTTGGAAGATCACGGGGACAAACTCAGCAAAAGGCTGCCCTTCAGTCACCCATGTACTCCACCAAGACGGCAGGACCACTGTTGGCACACAACCACGAAAAAAATCTGGATCAGATAGACTCTCTTTCCACAATAAAGGATTCAAAATCCTAATTAAATCCACTAAAAGCACATTTTGGTCGGCACTGAAAAATCACAAAACTTGCAACTTGTAAACAGCTACTGATGCCACATGACTGAGTGCATTCAATTATTCCTCCAGCTGACAAAGACTGTATGCTCTTTTTATATTATACATTGTAGGAGAACCCTATTGATCATGATCTCACTTCCGTAAATGACTTATTGTGGTGAGGAAAGTCAGCCAAGATGTCTGCTATAACCACAAAAACAGAAAATACTAATTGCTTGCTGGGATGCAGTATTTGCTGACAACATCACAAAAGATGCTTTTCTGTAGGTATGAGATTGTTTTAGACACCGTACGAGAAAAAAATAAAAAATACATGTCGAACAATACGTTTTTCCTGGAGTCTCTCTAATGAGCGGTGTCTGTGGTACTCACGACACACTTCCTTCTTACTCTGATTTATTTGCTGTAACACACATACACAATACGAAAGTGGACCCTGCTCTAAAGCAGACCTTTAGAGAAATGTGCAAAGAGATGGAGAGAAAAGTAGGAGGAGAGATGGAGGGAGCCAGGGGGCTGGCCGCTGTCCCGGCTCCCCCAGCCTCTCTGGATCCCAGCCATCTGCCACAGCTGCTGCCTGGCTTTAACTGCCACTCTAATTGACAATGAACCCAGAGCCCTGTGATAATTGTGGCTGCTTGGTGACTTGGGCAGGTAATGCCTTCCTTTCAGGATTTATCAGGCCCCATCTGTTCCTCATAGTGCTATATGTGGCAGAAAAGGCCCCCATGCCTAACCATCAGCACTCACCACTACTTCATCTCCCACTCCCAAAACACACCCCGATACCCACCCCAACCCCCTTCCCACACACGCAGTCCTATTCTATCTACATGTCTGTTGTCGTATCCAACCACTATCCTGCTCCCTAACGGCTCTTGTGTCTCCTCCCCCCAAGTTGCTGAGCAAATATGACCTCAGGGGTAGCCACACCCACCAGAGGCCACAGCTCCAAGGCTAGGATTGTTTGTTCAATCATTAACTAAAAATAAAAGACTCTTTGCAGTTGCCCAAAACTCCCCCCTTTTTCCTCTGTTGCGCAGAATGAGATGAGTATTGTGTGCAGTGTGTCAACAACAACTGCAAAGGGCAGGGGGCTTAGCCTCACACCCTCGCCAACACCACGCAACCCCTGCTCTGTTGATTAGATTGGTACCCATCTTTCTCACGTGGGGGAACAATTGAGATCTCCGCGATGTTAGCAGGTGTTGTGTCCAATGGTGTTTGATTATTGCAGCGCTCAATCTTGATAAAATCTGCCCACCACCCGTCCCCCTACGTTCGGAGCCGTTGCTGTTCACAACATCGCACATTTAGCATGTCAGAAATTGTAATGCTGATAAATTGATAGATAATTCTCGGACCATTCTTCATGCAAATAATTGACAATTCTGGTGTGAGGCTGATGAATGTGCACGGTGCAAACAAAGATTGCAGAACTTCTCTGCGTTGCAAGTTGAACAGGTCTGTCAGCGAACAGCTGTTCTTCACAGGAGCACGGAACAATATTATGACAACAGATTCACCTCACATTCACATCAACATCAATTCTAAATGTTCTTCTGAATCCGTTTAAGCAAAAAGATATGGTTTCAGCTAGTGCTCCGTCTAAGGATACAGATGGAAAGTACGCACTACTGTGGCTACTTGATGCTGTGCCAAATGCTTTTTTTCTGCCAGATTAATGTCAGATACTGGCAGATAACAGGAAAATATGTCAGTTTTACTTTCCAGAAATGGACAGATCTTGGCCATGTGCTGCCTAATTGTGGGCAGTGTTTTACCATCTGTTAGGAGTAGATATAATTTCAGACAGAATGATCAGATATGGCCCACATTTGCTATCATTACCCTAAATGGAGAATATGTATTTATTTATAGCATGAATTGGATCTCACTGTTTGTGTGTTATATACCGTGTGCACAACAGGTCACTGCTGTGAGCCACAAGTTTGTTTTGACACTAAAAATATCCAAAAAAAAAAAAAAAAAAAAAAAAAAAACAGAAATAAAAGGCTTTAGTATTTTTAATGAGCATGCAAACCCTGTTTTTGAAATTATTTCCCCAACTCACAATGGCAAAATAGTTTTTATTTCCTGGGTTATATTTTTGTTGTTGTTGTTGTTTGAAGTTGTACTTAATTATTGTATTTTGCCTAAATGAATGGTAATTGTATTTCACAATTTACACAGATTCTAGCGTCCTTCCCTGTTTGTAAACTATGCATAGAAAACATGTTTTACAAACCATTAAGCTCACAAATTTATTCACACAAATAAAACCAGCCATCTGTAATTTAGCATTATTTCAGTGCATTAGGAACAGAACATTTAACTCAGACATAATTTTAGGCTTTGAATTATAGCTTGGATGGGAAGGCACTCTAAATGGGAGTGCTGTGTGGACACAGGATATCACACAAGAGTGGGAAAATGTCATATGGAGGGTTTATGAATATGAAACAGGGTTGCAGTTGCGCCAGAGAATAGCATTTAGCATAGATGACATTCTATCATTTAACTCGGTTGGTTGTGGAGAAATTGACATGTGAATATGGACGTGACACAAAAGCAGAAGTTGTAATATTATGAGCGTAGCTGAGGCCGTGAATGGAAATAACAGTTTGCACCTTCTGCCAAGATCGTGACGCGAGTTTCCTTAATTCTCTGACATTGACCAAATTATTTGTGATCTGGACCTAATTTAACTGTGCATCCCTTTCTAAAACCTCATCACTTACAGGGCAGATTTCGGGATTTTGAGCGCAAGGACATCTTAAGGCTTTAAAAGCCTCTATCTACCCGATTCAGCAGGCATGCAATACCAAAACAGCAAGATTTCTCCCCGTCTCTCTTACACACTTACACACCCCTGGACACAACACAGACACACTCGCAAATGCATCCTGCTGACAACCCACCACTCCTAATCCTTCCTCATCAGGGCTGCCTGAGCCCTCGGGGTTCCACTCATTTGGTGTCTATCTACCAGAGGAAACTGCTGCTGCTGTGTTGCCTGTGCAGGTGTGTTAGTGCGCCAGCGTGCATTTGTGTATGTGTGCCAGCACAAAATATGGTTTCATGATTTGAAATAGGAATTAGCTGGCTTAAGCTCCTTACTTAACTTCAAAGTTCTCATTCGAAATCTAAACTTAATAATGAAAACAAAATGGAATTAAAGTGTCCTACTGTTGGGTTAGCTTCAGAACAATCATTAGTTTGAATGACTTATAAGTACAACTAAGATTGCATTGCAGACTAAATACATGTTAACCCTGAAATTGCACTGCTGTGGTATGACTACAGTAGTTATGGATAGTTTACGCCTCACTAAATTCTAGGATCAGGATTTTTGTTGATTATTTGGGGATTATTGTATCATGTCGGGACCGCTGTATTCTGTTATACTGTATTCTGTTTCTTCCAAAGTGAGATACTAGAAGCCAAGACTGTCTTATGAATTACAATTAGTAACACTTATCTTCTCTAGACTGTGAATTCATACTTCTATTAATGAATTTTGAACCTGGCTTTTTCCAGTATCCTGGTATTTGTTACATATGGTGGATATTTAAATAGATTCACATAGCCTGCATTTACATATTCCCAAAAATCTTAATTTAATAATCATTTACTTAATGTAAACAACTGGGGGAATGGGGAAGTTTTAGATGGGACACTAAATGTTAGCTATACTTTTTAGCTTCACTTCATGTTTCCTGACTTAACCTGGATCGAAGCCCCTTTATGTCATTTACTTTTATCACTTTTGGAAAGATAAAAGTAAAAAAGTTGCTTTGCGTACTTTTGGATTTTTCAACACACAGTGCCAGAGGCATTTTAAGTTTCACACTTTGTTCTCATATATTTGTTATTGTATCTCATCATGTCCTATAAGCAACAGCCTATATGGCAGCTAGTAGTAATTAGTAGCAGGATGCTGTGTGATGAAAAAAAAATAGTTCCAGGTACTCTGACTCATATTGTAAGTGAGGACAAAGGCAAAAACATGATCTTAATCAAAATGACAAGAACATTAAAAATGCAGCATTGCTCAACAGAGGCAAAGATAAGAATCGATCTGAGCTGCAGATGATGGTTATCAACATTAATTATTGAATTAGATCTCCATCATCATATAAGTGCACTGCTTCATCCTTTAGGGAAGGGAGAGAAACGTGTTTCTCCCTGCTAATGTACAATCTGAATTCTTCCCAGCTCCTCTACATATTGCCCTCGAGCTAAATTCACACTTACAACTTCAACACATAAACATACTGGTTTTTTCCTTATGTTTTACACCAAGTGTCTGGCTCTGTTTCTCTCTTGCCATCTTTATCTATTTACAAAATCTGCTTGAGGAGTGAACCTTAACAGAGTGCTTCCCTACATCTGCAGCTCTCCCATTCCTTATATTGTGATCCTGAGATCCTGCGGCCCATCAGAAACGTCTTGTCCCTCAGAGGTGCATTAATCCAGCACGTGGGGCTTGGCGCTGAGGGCTGCCTAGCTATCTCCTTCCTTGGCCTCCCATGATGCCCTGCTTAGGCAGAGGACCTCCCCACTGACCCCCTGGCTACAGGGGCCCTGTGATTAGCAGCACTCCCCGTACTTTGTATCTGTCACAGGCCAGTGCTGTGGGGATGGATGGGCCTGGATTAGCACAGGGGAGAGCAAAGCTATTCAACACTTCACATAACTAAGAGGGGATTCAGGATTCTGGTCACTGCCTACTGAGAGAGGGGGTATAGATGAGACTTATGAGGTATTGCAGGCATGTGTGTCTGCCTTGGATGTTTGAATTAGAATTAAAACAAAGCTTTGAAAGTTAATCCCAGGGACTGTAAAATATACTGTACAGACACCACGGTCTTAACTCACTAGGGCTGGTGTGTTCTCACATTAAACAAAACTGACATGCACAATAATAATCTAACCACAACCACATAATCACAGACATAACAAAATGTTCTCTTTTTTCTTTTAATAAAGTCAGAATTCAAAGGTAACCCTGTATAATAAACATTGTTATTTGGTTAGTAATGGGTTTGTAGAACATAATCTGTCTGTTTATAGGTTTCAGTTTTGTAAATAGATAACTACTCTATTATGGAACATTATCTGGGATCTTATTATATAGCTATAACTGATTAAATAATACCTTAATGGTGTGCAATGAAATTGACATCACATCCACTGAAACAAGCTGTTGTTTTGGTGTCACTTCGGTGACATGGACATCAATTTTTGTAACCTGGAGCATTGTGCCACAGCTGGGTTAAAGACATAAGTGTACGTGTCGGTCTTTACCACCATATTAATGACATATCAGTACAGATGCTCAGAAATGCACAGTTTATACTGACAAGTTTGCAAAAATTAGACTTTGGAAAAAACCTGGAGTCAACATGCTACGTTCTTTTTGACGCACTGTAACATTTCACTTTCTCTACTGGGTTGGAGTTAATCGGAGAAACTGTTCAGTTGAAGAAAAATGATGGTTTGGGTTTGTGTTAAATATGATGAGTTGGCAGAGTGACCTCTGTTTCCCTGTGTCAGACTGGTTACCTGACCAGGGTGTACCCCACCTCTTGCTCTGTGGTAGCTGGGATTGGCTCCATGCCCCATGTGACCCTGTTAAGGATAAGTGAATGGATGGATGAATGGGAGAGTGTCTCACTTTTGCTGCCAGGCATCTGTCACAGGATAGAAAAATAAAAACCTTGTATGCATCTCTGAGACACAAGTGGCTTTGGCTAAACTGTGACATTTAACAACCTGAACATTAGAATTAGTTCACTGTTCAATAATACATAATAATATTACAATAAATGTATATGGGTCTTTTCATGTTAAAGTCATCAATCAAGAAACTATATAAAATGCAACATTTTCAAAGAGAAGCACATTCATACTTCTTGAGACACTGATAAACTTGTCTAAAGCTCCCAAAAATATTGTGATTTTTTATTAATTAAGTGCAAATTTCTATTCTCAAAGTTTTAAAAGTTTTTGAAAAAAAAACCATTTTACCAATAATTACATATTTGGAGGATAATAATCTGCATTGTATCCTAATTCATTTTGCTTCAGCCTGAAGTATTCAGCTAAAGCGACTACTTGTTATTTGCTCGAAAGCATAGATTTACTCCTTCCTTCTTAAAAAAAGGCATTTGATCATAATATCCTGCTGTCTGAAGACTAAATGTAAGTTTTCTTCTCAGGCTGTTACATGGTTTAACTTTTATTAGTGAA
Source organism: Simochromis diagramma (assembly GCF_900408965.1). Taxonomy (NCBI): domain Eukaryota; kingdom Metazoa; phylum Chordata; class Actinopteri; order Cichliformes; family Cichlidae; genus Simochromis; species Simochromis diagramma. Next base: position 11,852,127 of record NW_024387030.1, read on the forward strand.
ATATAATATTACACAGAAATCAGTTCAGAAATTTATGTTGACATGGCTTTATTTGGCCAGCTAAAAGGTGCATTTGCTTCACTCTTCCCATCGTCTCAAAACACTGTGCACTGGCACTGCTCCAAACTTCATGCGCTATATCACTAAGGACTAAAGTTTTAATTGTATATCTTTATTTTTTACCATCCTGACAAACACCCAAAATATATCAGAATATATTGCGGCTGATTCTGGATATTAAAAATGTATTTACAAGTTTAGTCTTAGTTCAAATGTGTCAAAACTACAGATAAAACTGCCCTTTTACCAGTTTCTTTGAGATACTTTCTTGTATTGGGTACTGTTTTTTTTTAAATTACCCTTGGCTATATACACTGCCTCCGTAACTGTCAGTGTTGACAATATAGTAAACAAATAGCAAATTCATAAAATGTTAACAACAAAATGTTGCACAGAAACAAAAGATAGCCTTTTTTCTTTACCGAGATGTTTGAGTACACGCTCACAGCTAGTGCGACACATTGAGTGATGAAACGAGCCTGAAACATAATGCTAATCAGATGCTCAGTCATCGTAAACAATACACAGTAGACACTAAATATCAAGATGATTGTATAGTTCACATGAATAGTAGCCCAGGAGGTTCCAGGTGTCATTGATAGGACAGCATTGTGAAGCTCCATTACCATATGCTGTAGCTATTGTCATTAGCCTGCTATTTGTCGGTCAAGAGACTCTGACACAGAGAAAGAGAGCACCCATTTATCATAAACATACAACAGTGATTCAGACCCTCACAATGAAACTGTGCAACTCTGCATTAATATTCATTGCTACCCACATTGCTTTTCTCTGTCTTCCTGTTTCTCTGTTTCCCTCCAAGAACTCCTGCTTGCTAAAAGCTTTCCCTGTAATTTTTCTATTATGAGAAGTCTCTTTTTTTCCTATTTGATGTCATTCATCTCTACTTTGCATAATGGTGTCAAGGTTAATAGCCTTAGTAACAGTGCTTACATGGCATATTCTCAAATTCCCAGGCTCTACCAACCATGAAGATCACTTATTCTTCAGAATGCAGCATCTGTACAAACAGAAAGCATTTTAAAATTTTAGTAAGCAAGCCCTAAAACACATAAAAGTTAAAGAAATGCATTTATACAAGAGCTAAGTAACTGTGAGAAACTGCCACACACGGAGGGATGGACAGATAGAACCACCTTTCAGGCAACTTGACTAAGGGTAGTTAATGGTTTCCGACAGCCAGATTCATCAGTGGCTCATCTGTGCTGTTTACACTGTTTAATTGTTTGACAGTTCCTGTTTATGCTGTGCCACTTCCAATCCTCCATGCTTTCATTACAGACTGGCGTTTTCCTTCAATAAACTAGCATTTGGTGTTTGCCAGTAGCCACAGTGTTGAATGTGATCAAACAAATTGCGCCTGTCCAGCTTCCCACAGACATCACTCTTTAATCCTGGAACTGGAGCTGAAGCAACACTTTCAAGAGAGGAGCTACAGCACATGTGCATGTAAATATTTCTGCAAATGTATTCATTTGTGCGCATGAGGGAACGATTCGTTTTACCTGCAGCCAGTTTTATCAGACATCTCAAAGTGGGAGGCCTTATCGAGCATCAGTAGAACCTTTGAAGTCTGTTATAAATAAGATAGTTAAAGGAACCTGCATGGGCAGTGATCTTGGATTGTTGGTCTAAGAAGCTTGATATATACAGGTCATTGACTTAAGATGACTTATTAGCGCACACATGCTGCAGGTAATGGAAGCGTAGCTTGCACGCTGCATGCCATGGCTATTCAACCTTCAACATCTCCTATATAACTGAGAACAGTGGACTCAGGGGAGAGATCGAGTGAGCAAGACTGAGAGAGAGCAAAACAGACAGCCAGAGGGTGGTAAGAGAGAGTCAGGGAGAGAGAGCGAAGGGGGGGGGGCCCTGCAAAGATGAAAGACAATGCAATCAATAAGATATGTAAGATAACAAATAATGCCCTGGGTATCTCATTAATCGTAACATAGGCTTATTATGCTGAGCACAGGTTTATAAAGCTGGGTCACTTTGGCTCTCTTTATTGAAATATCAGCAGAGGTGAGAGGAGGTAAAAACACTACTGAGACTAAAACTTAGTGGTAGCTTCAGCAAAATATGTGACAGAAGGTCACCCACTCACCCAAGTAAGGAGCCTGATGTTTGCTGTTGCACAAAAACATATGGGGGCCATTTTTACACCGAGATGATTCGAGATAGCTTGTGCTCTGTGCACATGCTTTGCTGCATGAAAACTAGCTGGAGAAATGCACGCAGACCTTAGAACCAATCTGTTGTCGCATATCAGGTGGTGTGTGTTCAAGAGGGACCGTGTTGTTGTAGACACTGTGATGACATTGAACCCTCTGTCATTCTTCCCTCCATGCGTAAGAGGAAGAAAATGATAGCTTATCCCTTGATGCCCTTGAAGGCAAGGTGTCTCTACATAGTAGATCCATCACAATCAACACAAGATCATTTATATTAAATGCCTTCTTTCTCTTTTTTCCCCCTTCTTTTTTTTAAAGGTACACCCTATAAAATGTTGTTCTGAATGGAGGGTGAATTTAAACAGAGCAATAAACAGTGATCGTTGCACACAATTTGTCCTTCTAATTTACAACCAGGAGCCGGGCACTGGGCTAAGGAGAGAGGAAGGTTGGAAGTTGAGATGCATAATAACCTAATATGTATTTTCACTTAATCTCTATTCTCTGGGTGCCATGGGCTGTCTGCTGTAAAGGTGCATAAAATCCATTAGCGGAGGCCACAGTTTACAAAGAATATTACTGTAATTTCCATAAATTCAATGTTTTTCAGATCTTCAGATATTTATCGACACTTTTAATAGAAATTTAATAATGGTGGAATGTTTTTCATGTAAAGTGTGGTTGTAGTTGTATACAAGATTACATAATCATGCCTTAAGTCTTTTTTTAAAGTATGCCGTGTTTTTCTCAACAGTGAACTCTGCATCACCCCTACACTGTCTTTTCGTTCAATATATCCTTTGAGCTCCTACACTTGTGTGAAACGCCTTAGAATTGGGTATAAACATCTCAACATGGACGAGTAATCATGAATCCTTTTTATGACTGCAGGAATAAAGTTCCAAATTCACATTCGAGGATACGAAACTGGACTTGTGCTAGTGAAAAAGCATTTGTGCAACCTGCAATTACCAAGCACATTCTGCATGCAGCCCAGAAGGATGGAATCAGCATGCAGAGTAATGCTGATTCACTCACATTTTATTGCAATTGTCTTTCTCCATCTTTAAGTCTACACAAATGTCACCCACTATAGGGTGCCAAATGGCTTTCCTGCTCACATCAGTCTAACAGCAGACAGAGAAAAATGTCACCTTCATCAGGCACTGATCAGTGAGTTCCACAACATTGCCCCCAAATGTATAAGTGCATGTACATATGGAACCTTCTTCATGAATTGGAAATTTTCTATCCCTGAATATTCGTATGACTAATGGCATATTGTTTTCTGAGTTACAAAGATGGATATGGTGCAAGCGCTACCACTGCATAAATAGCTGAGCTAGACGTGGAACATTAATAAACCAACCCCCGCATTTTTCTTTTTGCATGTGATACGTTGGTGTTGGCTTTAAAAGGGGATTTGCTGCTTGAACTAGCAGATAGCAAGTGCTGTTATACCTTCAGACATAATTGATTGAAATCTGGGTCTTGTCATTTCTGGATTGCAGCACGATGTATGCTGCTTCATGTAAACGCTGCTTGCATTGACCCAGGCCCCAGGCAAGTCACAATTCACCTACAAAAATATGCTTGGCTGATTAATGCAGGAATCATGTCAGCCTATTAGGGCTATTAAGGTGTAAGCATGCATGTTAAGGGCTATCCAAAACAGGACAGTTTGGAAAAAGGCTGGGGTTAGCAGAGGGTTTGAATTTGACTTATGCATACACACACAGTCACACACAAACACTAGAACCAATCTGAATCTGGTCCACCCTACCGTACCGTTTCACTGAGTACTGAAATGCTTGAATGAAGATGGATAGGATTTCCTCGAATGTAATCCAAAGGAGACTGCTGGTCATTGCCAGCATACAGAGAAACCATCTTGGTTTCTCTGTATGCTGTCACTTTCTCACCCAGCCAGCTAGTGGTGGGACTAAATGTGATGGGCTTTATGTGCCCTTGATTCCCCTACAAAGGGAAATTACCAGAGATGCTGAAAATGAGCCCGGCATTCATGGCCATGTCTTTACAAGATGTCCAAAGTCAAGGTCTGGGTCACTTTGGCCTCCTCCCTTTCCCCTCTCCATCTCACCTGATCAATATGTCATAGAGCAAAGCCCAATCAAAGTGAAATACCCAGGACACGCCTCCTAATAACATATTTGCGGCCATAAATGTAAAGATTAATGATAACAAATGACCAAGCCAGTTTTATGTATGCCCTGACGCTCTCTCAATGCATGAAATTTCAGGCTAGTCGCTGGTTGTCTTCAGGTTCATTACCTCCACACAGAGGCATGGGAGGTTTCAATCATACCACCCCAAAATATAACCCCCAACCAGCCTCAAAACAGAGTCTATACACACACACACACACACACACATACACTCACCACCTCCTCCTCTCATAATGAAAACATAGGTTAGGCGCACATTAATCAATGCAGACACCAAGTTCTATGAAATCTAAATGGGGTAAACATCCCCTGAGCATTCATTACCATTTTGTGCCAGGCTACAGAAAAGAAATAAAGAATAGAAGAAGAAATATATTAGTGTATTGATTTTGATACCCCATTTTTGTAGGCGTAAAACCTACAATAAATGCACTGCACACAAATCTTGTGATCCCATGCATTATAAAAAGACTAATGACTTCAGACTAACCCTTTAAAGAAATACGCCATTAAGCTTAAGTCTATAAATGCATATTGTGACATAGCACTGATATAATTCGAATGTAGGTTACAACCAGGTTATAAATATTGACACAATAAAATGTAATACATGTTGAAAGAGAACCTTGTAAAAGCAGGAGTTATGACTGTGAGTGTAAAGGGAAAATAAGACTGCAAAAGTGTGAATTCCTCCCCATAATAAACCTACCAACAAGTCCCCTTCATTTTCTAGAACAAACACTCGTTTTAATACATTCCCATATACTTTAGAATTTCAAAACGGAAGGATTGGTGCCTTTGTATTGTAACGTGTAGCCATGATTCTGTTCCTTTTAAACGATAGTCCCTACTCTTGAGTTCATGCTCTTGCTATAGGGCAGTGGTAAGTCACAGCACGACATACAGATATTAGAAATGTAACAGTCCAAGCACAGGGCTGACCCGAGGGGGTGAGAAAAGAGAAAGGGAAGACAAGAGGGAGGGAGTTAGATGCAGAGGCTCTCAGTGCTGTTGGCCTAGAACTGAAGAGCCCTTACCCAAATAAGAAGGCTGGTTTGAATGGCTTTCATGGGCCTCTGTGGGCCTCAGCAGGCCAGGAGCTGGCTGAAAGCAAGCTATGATGTATCCATAGGCTCAGAAGGTCCAGAACATCTGGGGTCTCAAGCAGGATCCCACCCTGACTCATCTTGTCTTAAAGGACAAAAGTGTATGTCCACGTGCATTAGTGCATGAGGCTACTTCCTGCTCTCTTTAGGCAGTGGTCTATACACAGCGGACATATTATTGTTATTCTTTGAAGACACATGCTGTGAAATGTGTCTTTATTTAGCCTAAGAATGGAGAAACTGTATTTTTATTTCTGCTCTGTTGACACTGCAAGTAATATGATTCCATCTTTGAAGACAGATTCAGACTAGTAAAGATACATCATCAGTGCAGCACAGTGTAAAGCAGTTATCACTACTACCTGCAGCAATGATGAGCCTTTGTGGGAGATGGTACCAGTTGCCCTTTACTGTGGTGCAAATTACATGGCGAAGTGGCATGTCAGACACGTGTGACTGTTGGCCTATGAATACATAGGCAGTAATCAGCATTGTTTAAAATGCTCATTTGCATATGCATGCATCATTAATTCTATGCAAATGAGACAGTGGGGACTGCACTAGTGTGACTTTTCATGTAACCCAATAGTATAGCTGTCAGAGGAAGGTTATGAAGAGATGCAAAGTCATTAATTTGTGATAGTCCTTCCATATAGATTCAGTCTTGGTGATTTATGAAGAAGGTGTGCAAAATGAACTTTGTCACTGATGTGTGATCTGTTGCAATCTTTTCTATGTCTTAATGATATACATAAAAAAAGTGCATCATGAGTCGTGAGTTATTAGTTATTGTTTGATTTTCTTATGTGATACAAAAATAATCATCCTGCATTGAACTGGCTTGTAAGATATTGTGATTTAAGTGAAACACGGTACAGTAGACAAAGCATCTTGCAAGATATTCAGCTTTTATTCTTTGTTGTAATAGTCATGAAAAATGTTGTGCAAGCATTTGCAATGCACTCAAACATTTCTGATATGAAATGCATGTTTTCACAGAACTAAAATACTGTAAATGCCTGATGTGTATTCTGCAAACACTATTAGTTCAAGTAGAGGCTAAAATGTTTTCATACTTATTAGTGGGGAGAACAAAAGATATGCCAGAGAGAAGTATCAGTAAGAAGCAAACTATAACATCAGTAATATATTGTGAGAATGGACTCGCAAAAAGTGCACTCACACCTGCTTAAATGATTCTACCGTCTAGTTTCTTCTTTGTAATGAGTTAGTCTGGCACAGGGGAAAGGTGGCCTCAGCAAATATAGATGAGAATAACACCTTCTGCAGTTTGAGGAGTTGAAGAGGCATCTAATAATGCCACTCTCCTCCCTTCCCTTTGCCTTATATCCCTTAGCTGATGCGACGCTTCCTCCGAAGCCTAAGAAGACGCACGATGACAGCCATGCTCAGAAAAAGATGGTAACAAGATGTGATGCATAACACATGAGAGAAGCTGGGGTGTCATTACGGAGGAATGAGCAGGCTTCATCAAGCACATCACAGATACATTTTGGATGACATCTCTACTTGTGATGCGCTTACTTCAGAGAACACAACATTTATTACCCTGTTATCTTTATTGAAAATATGCAGATCTATTAGACTGCTGTGGTGGACCTGTGGCGCAGATGAACTACTGGATTCTCATTTGCTTTACATAAACTTTTTCTATTACTTTAAAATACTTTTTATTTATTTCATTCTCCACAGAATATTGGATATTAGTATTCTGTTGCTGATAGACTATCCCTCTTTGCTGCTGTGCTCAGAATAAATTTGATATGCCTGAGTGCCTGCAGTAGACTTTGTTTTGCTTCCAAAAAGTGGTTGTTATAGACTCAATACACATCTAAACTGCACGTATCCCCTTTTCTAGTTAGAGAGCACCCGAAAAACTATCATTGGTATGATTGCTTTGGAAAAGAGAAGAGAGTTATGTAAATTAACTACTCAGTAGGACCTTTCAGTGACATGAGGTTGTGGGCAAAACACAAATTCTTCTTAAAGTCAGTGTAAATGATCTGTTTGCAATTTTGAAGCTGCTTTTTTTGTTATTCCCAAAACATGCTTTTTTAAAGCTTTTATATGCATTTACAGGAAGGACTGTACTGATGATAAATCAAAATGACTTGTGCCGTATTAGACAACATTTCCATTGTTGCAAATATAATATATTAAAAACACTATAAATCTGGGTTACGATGCATTTTTGTCCTTATGTATAAATGGAAAAATTACGATTTTGGATATGTTTGTGTTAATTTGTGTTTGTTTCCCCAACTGAATGTTGACACTTTTTCTACAAAAAGAAAAAAAAAATCTTGTCGACCATGCATCTATAGTTTTATGGAGAAAAGCTTTTTTTTTTTTTTAATTCCCGTATTCCTGCTCCAGTATTCCCTTGCTGAAATCTTCAGAGGTATCCAATAGACTACAGGGATGATGCAGGGAAACAGAGGAGGGAGGAAAAAAACTGCTGTGCTATTAAAAGTTCCTATAGAGTGAGAGTGGGAGAAGGAGGGGGATACTGGTTTCCTCTTCTTGCCTGTTAGCTAATAAAAATGCTTACATACAATGAGAGAAATACACAAGAGCAATCAATATTTTATGCAACAACTCAGAGTGGGCCTGCAGCAGGGGAAGAGGGAGAAGCCAGGGAGGAGATGAAAAATAGATTGCATTAATCCCGTGCAGTGATTTACAACAATTATGTCATCTACCTGATGGACGGAGTGAGAGGAAGGCGAAATAATTCTGGGCTTCCACCTTTGTTTGTTTATGTGTTTATGTGAAAGCTAGACTTAAGTGTCATCCAGATCCTCGCACTAAAAAGAAGAAAAAAAAAATTAGTAAGAGAGAGAGAGAGGGGGGAGAGAATGACAAAGTGCCACCTAATGTATATTCAGCAAGCCCTTCCTCACCCTCAGCTCAAGCCCCTTCCCCTGTTTCAACCCTGAAGCGCAATAGTGCTCCGCCGCGCTCGGCACCGTGTCACCATCCACATTCTCCTTCTCTGCTCAATGTTCCATGACAACAAGGTGAGACAGACAGCAGAGGTTAGGCTGAACAGCTGCTTCCTGGGTTGGAAATTCCAGGCATTGAGGGCCATCTGTCTATAGGTTCACTGATGTATATGGGAGCCATCTATCAGGCTGCTAGCCCTGCAGCTGCTAGGGCCGTCAAAGCCCAGTCTGCCACCCGCCCGCCCGCCCGCCTGCTTGCCTGCCTGCCTCCTTGCGTGGCTGGCTGGCTTCTCCCAGCCTCAACCCCAATACAATGAGAGCTCCTTCTTCACTTTGTGTCACACAGAATGGGCTGATTTGATTAAGTCCTGGGCTCTCATTATGTTAGGTAGGGGTGTAGAATTTCAATGATAATCCATAATGCATGACCAGGGGTTTTGTTGCCATGGTGACATAAATTCAAGGTTACCAGCTCAGACGCATAATTGGGTGCGCATTGAGCGCTGAAGAGGTGCTGTTAAAATTCCCCTCATGAAAGTGGAGCATCAATCATGCTGTCGCAGATTGCAAAGTACTCATAATCAGATGAAATGCTTGGCAGAGAGAAAAACGTCACAACAGGACAAGGCTTCCTACTCCGAAAGCCAATCTAACGTTTCAGAGTGGACTGTGAGACAACATATTTTTATTTTTGCTTTCTTTTAGTGTCTCTTTTCTCACTCCCATGAACCCCCTGATTGGTATTTTTTGGCCTTTTTTTTTTGGTACAGTAAGTTGCTCTCAGTTCATTTGGCCCTTATCTTGCTCTTCCAGGCAGCATTATGCCCTCAGTCTGTGTAGCTCCCCCCCAAATGATGGAAATCAATTCTCACAAGAGATCAGGACCTCTATGACAAGCAGAGCCTCCAGCTCGAGGCTCATCAGACCCATTTGAACGTCAGACAAAAGCAAAAGATTTCTGCCCCTTGTGCCTTCTCCTGAAATCCTATTGAAAATCTGCTCATGCCTCCTCCAATCTGCACCACAGTTCTTTTATTGATGCTCTTTTATTTTTTTATTTTTTTATTTTTTAGGGAGGGTGGGGTGGTGATGGTGGTGGTGAGGGGTGTTCAACAAGGGGATATGCTTGCTTGGAGGCGTGTGCAGGATGGGCATGGTGTCGGGCCCCTAGATAAAACCCTTTTTACCCCCCTCTCCCTTTTATTTTTCCTTCTCGAATCCCTAACAAGGAAAAAAAAATCTAAGAACAGATGATTAGCTTGAAGCTACTTGTAAGTTGGAAAAGTTAAAAAAAAAAAAAAGAATAGAAAGATTGTCAGAAATAAAATGAAAGGGATGAGGGGTTTTTTCAGGGGTTTTTTTTAGGTCAGGTTATTGTAAAGCATGATGTGTACCAACCTTTCTCTCTATTATGTCTGTCTGTGAGCTGGCAGGTTATATCATTTCAATCATATGAGCTTCTATCCTGAAATGCCCCCCCATCCATCAATACATCACCACTATAATTCTCCTATGGTTAATAACCATAAATCAAATGAGATTCATAAACCATTAAGATGGTGCTTATTATCTCTTATACTAGGTAGTTCAGATATTCATGGCCTGGAGGTACGTGCCTTCAGACCAATAATCTGCTCCATCTATGCAATATTTCCCTCTTTTTATCACATGAATTATGCTTTGTGTCATAATTTACCAGAACATTTCTCATCACAAGAGTCATACTCTTCACTGAATTCATTTTCACTGCTTGCAGTCCGTGCCACTGTGCACCACCTCAGCCCTGTCCAGAGCCACTTAACAGGAAGGAGTTAGAACGTCCGATATCACTTGCGGAAAGTAGTACAGTGTGAAATTCAGACTTTTGAATGGTGCAGTACCTATCTTTAGGACAAGTACATGAAAAATGGATGCAGTTTACTTTAACTCCAATGAAGGCCTACTCTTTTCAAACGGAGGCAACAAACAGACGGGAGTTTCGGCGGTGCTCGAGCATCAAATTAAGGCCCTACAAGCCGACATCTGTGTATGCCAGTCACAGCTCACCTTCAAAGGCCCCGTGTACAACTACAGAAGCCATTTTTTTGAGAGTACAAAGAAAAGCAGGTTATTAGGAGGAAGGCTTTAAAAAATGGAGAGACAGACATTCCTTTTCAAGTCCAATTTTCCTTCCACTACTGTATTTGCCACCTATCATTCCAATGAACGAGCTGCTTTAAAAAAAAAAAAAAACTCAACGGGGTTCCTGCTGAAGATCTAAATCAAGTTTTTAATGAGCCCCGTCATTCTAGCGCTGCTGTCACAGGTGTGGATCTGCTGATGTCGGAGCTCAGTGGGGTTTAACACAGGCTTACCCAGTCAATTAAGGAGTCAGCTATTCACAAAGAACAAGCACCAAAACTATACGCTGTCGAGCTTTGTTTTCTCCCCGACATTCTCCGCTCACTCAAAATCCACGGCTTGACGACAACACCGACGCCCAAGCTAATGCTCTCAGGCCTTAATCAGACGTATGTTGCTTAACTTCTTTACTCGTCAGTGCCTTTAACCTATCAGCACAGTTCTCTTAGTTCCAGCTGTTCTAGAGCTCGTGCTTCACATCTGTATTCCTTTTTGATCCAATTGTTTTATAACTTTACAGTTTTTGGGCCATTTTACATCAGGATCTTGTCACTGGTTTGTGTGCGTGTGTGTCTGAGTATCTAAGAGAGAGAAAGAGAAGAGCAGTGTCAGATAGGAAGAAAGCCTGAATTCCCTGTCCTCCACATGAACCCTCGATACTGTCCCATATGTTATTTTCATCCATTTCCCTTGTCACACAGCTGATATGTGGCTTCTTTGAGAACAAACATGTGTTTCAAATGTGTGTCAGTAAATGCTAGGTAGTGACCTGACCCCAAAGTATATTTCATGTGCATGCTGTTCACTGTCTTTTTTTTTTTCTGAGGAGAGCTAATATGTAACTAAACTGACACTGCTTATGTGCACTCAAAGCACGCAGAAACAAAATAAAGCAATACATGTGCATCTGCTGAATAAGAAGCAAAGGAGGAAGGAAAGAGAAAAAGAGAAAAAAAATGGAGGGTGATGTGGAGAACAGAAGGAAGGTATTGGTCAAGCGTACAGGGTATCAACAAAGCGGTGCAAAGGCTTGTCACTCTTGGTCACTGTGCTTACTGCTTGGTGACTGGGGAGGAATGTGCTGGTCATTCATGCCCCAGAATAGGCGTTGCTCTTTTGCCCCTTCCTCCCTGTGCAACACTATTGTATCAGCAAGAACATTGTTCAAGAGGTCCCTTTGTCCCTTTAGACTTTTGGAGGTCCCTTTTCAGGACATCTACCAAGACCCCCAGTGCAGTCAGGCCAGAGCTGTTCCTCCAACAGCTGTCTGGGATAAAGCTGAAGTCACTCTAAGCTGGCTTTCATTTGAGCCAATGCATTGCAGATGTTTATCTTTCAGAACTAGACTGCTGGCTTGGTGGCTGTTTGGTAAATGATAATGCTGACTTATCTGGCTGACTTGATGCAGCTATGTGCTTCTGTTTTTGGGGTCTTACTCATGGTTGACCCCTAGTAAAAAGCCCGTTTCCAATGTGATTGAATTCAGCTCCAGCTTAGGGGCCGCAGTAAGGCCTTCCCAGTGTTCTGCTGGGTAGATTTTCAATGCGAAAAAGTCTGGCCTCCCCCTTTTCAATGTTTACAAGGTCAAGGTTGAAGGGTCAGTGTTTCTGGCTTAGTTAAATTGGCATGGGCTTTTTTGGCAAAGGATTACCAACGTGGTTACTGCTTGATGTTTAACGTCACTTTTATCGAGGGCAGGAGAATAATGTGGGGACAAGCGAAGGATTTAGGGCCGAAGGCAGACAATTGAAGCATCTCAATAGATATCGAACCCAGTGGTGGGGATTTGCATAACCTGGTCAGAGGCAGATAGGGTAGAAAAACTCTCTCTTGAAGCTGACAGTCTGAAGGATCATTTGAGTGATTTATGTAGGAAATTGTATTTGCAAAGCAAGGGAGATAATTTAATAAAGCAAGGCCTGGCGTAGTCCTCAAGATCAGAGGGCTCTTTGCTGAAAAATGATACAGCCTCCTGTGTCAGGGGATTGTCAGATAAAGAAGACCAATATTTACCGTGGATTTGTGCTCCTTCCATTTCCTGTCTTGGTTTTACTATTATCTTGAAGAGTATTTTTTTTTTTTAAAAATGAGCAAACATATTATATGCATAAATATAAATGTTTAATATATGCAAATGCGACCTGTTTCATTTCCTTTATGCAAATGGTGTATCATTATTATTAGCAAAAATTATGAGAATATCAGGGAATCACTAGCCAGCTATAACTACAGTGGTGAAAAATCACACAATTACAGAGAGGAGAGAAAGCACTAAGAAACCAGATAAGTTTATGTACATCAGGCTCATAACATCAATCCTTGACAGATAATTAGGCTCTTTATTTAAAGCCTTTACAGTTTGGCAAGGGACATGTCTTCCAAACACATTCCAGTAAGAGTCACATCACGGGAGATGAGCTGAAATGTGTGAAGGATGCTGACCTTTGTTTGTATTGCTGCATAAAAATAAATGAAATGGACAGAATTGGCATTGGACTGCTCAAGTGGAGTGCTTCGAGACCGTGCCTTTATTAGATGTAAAAAAAGAATAAGTAGCCATATAAATATATAGACTTGTGACAAATTAAAAGAAAGCTTGAACCCATGACTTTTACAATGAGGGGATCTATGGCTCTGTTAAGCTGTGGGCACATTGCTGGCATGGTTTGGGACCATTTGTCCTCTTAGAGGGAAGAGTCAGTGCAGTACAAAGCTATTCTGAGCTATCACTTTAACCTACGATGACTCACTGATATCCTTACAGGAGTAGTTACTTCCATTCCCATGACACTTGCCATAGTGATGGAAGAAATGAACTATGTTTAGCATGGTTATTGTAGCAAAGCATATATTTTGTGTACTTTGTAGAAGCTGTACCAGCGCCTTTACTAAGCAAGCTTATTTTAAGCCTATTTTAGTACAATTTAAATGCCTCCATAACAGAGTAAAAAAAATGTCACAGAATCAATGTGAAATGTCACAAGGGTTGTAAGACCTATGTGATTTTAAAATGAAAAGTATTATTTTAGCTTTAAGAAATTTGTGGCATTTTAAGGGACAGATTCAACACTTAGAAAATCCAAGAAATGTTTGTGATGTATAAGCTTTGCCAAAAATGTGCAGTTAGCAGCTTATAAAGATTCTGCATCCAATCTTGGCAAACTACAGTTAATTTAACTGTAGCCACTAAATTGTAAGTCTGTTTCTGGTAATAGAGAGAAGCTTTTCTGGTGCTCTTTCACAGTTTATCAATAATACATCCTTAATACTTTTGGTTGGCAGTTCCATAGTTTGCTTACTTAAGTTACATCCATAGTAGTGACACAGCACTACTAAATATTCAGGGTATTTTCTGGGTATAACACTGGCTGATTACATTGTTTTAATGGAGCAAAGAGGTCTTTTTGGAGCACAAGGATGTAATTCAGTTAGAGAAGTATATCAACAAGCTCACTAATTGTTGTAATGCATTAGAACAGATTAGATTTGCTGTTGTTTTGGACATAAGAGCTTGAATATAATGTAGCAAGGTTAACTTCTGTGGAGCCAAGTATTCTTCTAACTACTAATGACTTCATGAATTTCATTACAATTACATTTTTAATAATTAGAGAACAAATATTCAAAGAGGTCCCACATTATAGAGGTATCATTATGTATACTAACATTTAAATATTTACTGATATTTTTCTCTCCAATCTTTCTGAGTTAACTTCAATAATCACTTCCTCCAAACCATCAACGTGTCTTTTAGGTCCTACCATTAATTAATGTTTCAACATTAAATACGATCAATCTACCTCTATTAATAAAATACGCACCATAGGCCTTTGAGGTGGCGGTAATTAAACCACTACTTGAAATGCTGTCACTTGATCCAGCTGTCTTAGCTAATGACAGGTCAATCTCTAACCTTTCTTCATTTCTAAAAATCTTGAAAGAGTGGTTGTCAAATAGCTAATGGATCGTCTACAGAGGAATGGTTTATTTAAGAGTTTGAGTCAGGTTTCAGAGCTCATCACAGTACAGAAACAGTACTGGTGAAGGTTACAAATTCTCTCATCTCTGTGCTTGTCCTGCTAGACCTAGGTGCAGTGTTCAATACTGTTGACCATAATATTTGAACACAGAGATCCGAGCATCCCATGGGTATTAAAGGTACTGCACATCAGTGGTTTTAGTCGTGTCTAACGGTTAATTATGGAGTTGCACACGGTTCTATCCCAGGACCAGTTATATTTACATTATACATGCTATACATTATGAGAATGCAAAGCATATATTTTCATTGCTATGTAGATGATACCCAGCTCTATCTATCCCACAAGCCAGATCTCACATCTGTAGAAAGGGAGGCAAAGCCCTCAAGCCCCTCTTCTGAAGAACTACCTTAAAGTTTGAATTTGGGAGACAGACATCCTCTCTACTTTTAAGGTCAGCCTAAAAACTTTCCTTTTTGATCAAGCTTATGGTTAGGGCTGGATCTGGTGACCTTGATGGCTGTCCATTCCTGAGCCTGGTTCTGTCAAACATTACTTCCTGTTAAAAGGGAGATTTTCTTCTCATTGTCACCGAGTGTTTGCTCACAGGGGGGCTGTCTGAATGTTGGGGTGTTCTTTCTTATATTTTAGGGTCCTTACATTATAATAAAAATGCTCCAAGGTGACTGTTGTGACCTGGCGCTATATAAATAAAACAGAAAAAATTATTTTGTTGTTCCTCAATAATATTAATGGATAGTTGAAGAAATGTATGTTTTCCTTTGATTTGTAATACATTTGTTTTTCTTTAGGCATTATTATCAAAACATAGACATAGACAAAGTACATATCAACTGACTTTTTATTTCTACCAGAGAAAATTTTTACCAAGACAATTTTACTTTTACTTGAATACAGTTTTTGGTAATCTTCCCATTTCTGTTCATATGGTTCAATGGGTCATTGAGTACTTTGAAGTGTATAAAAATTATGTGATATATACACTGTGGTCTTTGTGGTCACTGCATCTTAGCCCAGCGAAACACCTGAGAGATTTTGAACTTATTAAACGCTGCTCTCTCCCACAGATATCAAATCACCAAGTAGGGGAATATCCTTGGAAAGGAGTCCCATTTCTCTGCCGGGGTTTCAGAGACTTATAGAATTAATATTAAGATATTTAATATTACTAACTAGTATATTTAAGTGCACAGTTTCACATATTTAGCATCTTTGAGAACTGTTGTGCTACCTTTACATCAAATCCCCACATGCCTTTTTGCATGTGCACTTTACATACAAGGCCAGTGGAAGCATTGAGAGAGAGTTGGTCTCAGTAAATGTTGAATGTCAGCAGAGTTAGTTTCCCTCTCCTTCTGCAGTAGGTCTGTTAATGTTTAGAGTCAGGGGGCCCAGGGGACCCTAAATCCCTTGGACACAAAGAGCCTCTGTTTGCTGGCATGGTCACATCTGCCTAGTGACTCTGTTTGTATGTAGGGAGCACTCTATAGGCTATCAGAGGGGCCTGCTGCAACTGCCCTACTTCCATAATACCACTCTGTGTGCACTGCTCTGACCAGTGGGCTTCGCTTAATGACATTATACCACATGCGCATTAAATTCGCTGTCACGTAACACCATTCTTCTCAAGATTCTAGCAGAAATGTAACATCATCAAAATCCAGCTGTAGTGACACATTGAGTTAGAAACATTATTGTTTTGTTCATAAAATTACACAGATAGGACAAAAATAAAGGATCACACCATTACAATGTCATTGCAAGTATTAAAGGAAATGCAAATGACTATCTTAAGGAAATCCATTTCAATGCACCATATCGGTCTTATCATTTTCTGAAAGGCATTTCACCTATTTAAACCTGACATAAAGAGTCACAGCAAGGAGAATGTTGCACATTTGGCTTAATGTGGTGTCTTTGAATAACAGATGTTAGCTCGCTGAATTGCATTTTAGTGTTTCTTTCTGTGATGAAGGTTCTTAAAGGTGAAATTAAAGCTTTAGATGTAATGCTTAACTCAATGTCATTTTTCATGAAGCTTTTAAAAAGAAGTACCACAAGGACTCACTCTTGTTTATCGGGGCCTCCTCACCCAGCAATGAAATATACATACACCTTTGAAGCGATTAGTATTGCTATTGACATGGTAAACAGTGATTAAAAATATGTGCCTTTTAATGGGCTCCAGCCCTGCCAATCAGATAGTGCGATGCCTAGTCAGCGGTGCAATAAATCATTCGGTCTGGCCAGTGGAAACCAGGACCACTGAGTACATGGTTGACTCGATATCAAGATATCAGTGAAAGCCTTTGTTTAGTCCACTGCAGCAAATTAGACACGCTAAAGTGCTGGGCTAATGTACACACTGCAATCTTCTCTGACCTACACAGACTGAATTTAGCACATGGGATTCCTCATAAAGCAGAAGTTTTATTCCAGCTGGTTACACAGATTGAATGTGGCCCGAATGAGAGGATGTCCAGAAAGGCCATTGGCTGGAATGAAAATAATCTGTTAAATGAGACAGTGTTGCTGTCATACAACCAATCACATGGCAAAGTTAGCATTCGGGCCACTTAGAGTGAGCTGGGCTGTATTTAACCAGTTGTAATCATGTCTCAAAAACATTCACGAAAATTTTTTTGAGTCCAGTCGACCTTTGACCTTGTTTATATGGTACAAGATAAAACCCTGAAACAACAATGGTGAGTGGCCAGTAAAATGTACTCCGCCTGCACCATACACAGAAAGCAGTGGCACTCTGGGGACAAAGTGGAGAAGACCTTTCAGGTGGCCACAATGACAGGAGAGGTTGGATGAGGTCAGGGTGGTTTGATACTATCCTATTGGGGCTTTAATTGCTCATACAGAGGCTATAGGGGCCTTCTGTGAAAAGAAGGTAATTTATGACTGGCAGGGTGAGGTTACAGAGGCGAATGTCCCCTTAAAAGAGAGGTATGCATGCCTGAGCCCTCTCCTGAGCTCAAGTGGCTCGGAAGATAGCAATTGAGCTACTTGGGAGGTAGAGCAGCAGTCTCTTTTTCTTTCCCACTCTCTCATTCTTTCTGTCCTCTCGCTAACTCCGCTCGGCTGCTCCCTTGCATGTCCTAGATCAGCTCATCTGGGTGTGCTACGGCAGGATATCAATCTTAATGAAGCTGCCAGGCCAGTGTCGTATCAACTTTAGACTACAGGCCTTGATAAGCATACCAATTCTCTGTAACAATACCCAGGGTAATAACCAGGACAATAAGGTCTCACAAAGGATGGAGTGTGGAGACATCTGAATTTTATGGGTGCTGTGTGTGTATGTGTGTGAGAAAGAGAGAGTGATGGAGAGGTCACATAAATTGTCTAACAGTGGATGTGTGAAGCAGAAGGATGTATTTTAAATTATACGTACAATAATTATACATATATGATGTGCAAGATGTAAACACATTAAAGCAAAGCCAGAAATGAAGAGCAGGGAAGCTGTGTCGTAAGACTCGTGCGAGCTTTACCCGTACCACATTATAAAAAAAGAACTTAAACATTACAAGCTGTATAAGCTACAGGTCACTGAGAGAATTTTCTCCTGTGCATTAGAGCTATTAGGTTTTCCTCATCATTATTCAGCTTCCAATGATGTCACTGAGATGATTCAAATGATGTTGTGTTTACAGTATGGTTTTATCTCCACAGCCAGATAGGTCTGGAGTGGGGAATGTGGGCGCCTGCCTGCTGGCTGCTTCTGATTTGGAGGGCGTTGGAGGACAATGTATGACTGTGTGACTGTTTGTCTGAGTGCATCTGGGGGGTTTGGTCACATGAGGCCAAGATGAACACTTGTGGTCTTTAATTTATTGTGGTGGGTTTTATGTAGCTGTGACTATCGCACACATTAGCATCATTACTCGGCTTTCATCAACGGAGTTTCTCTTAGATTAAAAGAAGAAGGAGAGAAAAAAAACTATGCAAGCCACAAGCATGTTTCAGCGGGATGGGTGGAGCTGGGGGGGATTTCCATTCTGACTTTCTCGCAAGGGCAATCAGAAGACATGTGGTTGGACTTTTGATGTCAGCCTCAAAGAATTTGTTTGCACAAATAGTTCAAATGCTGACTCCACTCATGTAACTCAGCTATGCTGAGCTATCTTGCGTCACCTTCTTCATGTAAGCTAATCATAGACATCACTTTAGAATTCCAGTGCAAAAACAACGGTGCTAAATCTAGTCATGATTAAGTCGTCTGTATCCATTTGGAGCACCAACCAGAAATATTCCTGCAAACAGTCCATGTTGCACACAAATATAATTTTCTGCTTATTGTGGCATAATTTCCACACAGAGCAGGCAGAGGGGGTCAAACAGTACTTTACCTCTTAATGTGAGCTAAACAACCAACAGGCATCCTCCCCAAAAAACATTTTTTACATTTTTGTCCAACTCTGAAATCAGCCTAAATGCCAAGCTGGATGATATAATTCTCAAAAAAATGTATATACTGCACTTAGGAGTATATACTTACCCTTTTAAACACACAGAGGAAATAGGTTACTTGTACAGTCTTGGAGGCTCAAGGAACTTCTTCCTCAAGTGTTTGACACTGATAAAGAAACAATAAACACATCTCTTCGGTATGGATATAGAAACAATTCACACATTTGATATGATCAATGGGAAGATAAATAAGACGGGGAGAGCATTTTATGCTACGCATCCTGAATCTGTGAGACCAGTTAATGCAGTCCAGTGTGCGGACAGTCTGGCTCAGCTGGACATATGAGATATTTATAGATCCGTCTTCCCCGTGGATTGATTGTCCAGTGTGTTGTTCTTTATTGATCCAAGTTTCAGGAAACAAACACACCGCAGGTCAGACATCCACACACAGCCTGGGAATATGGACACTGTAGAATTATTGTATTGAGGCAGTTGAAGTAGGGGTAGGGGAAATCAGCTGCATATTGATACAGTGTATTTCATTTAGATGCAGCGTGCGATACTCTTGGGGCTTGAGGGCTGACATTCAAATTAGGGTTTGGAAGCAGAGATTTAAATCTAGATAAATTATAGCCCTCTGAGCAGCTGAATGTCCTGCACATGGCTCTTCTCGCTCCTCTTTTGTTCCACCGATGTCTGGGGGGCCATCTTCCACTGTGGGTGCAAGGTGGCACCGTGTTGCATTTTAATTTCTCTTGTTTTTAGGCAGCAGACTCCATCACTGTCAATGGCCCAAATAATAACGTTTTATCGGTGCACACAGTGCAGCTTACTGACGCTACTCAGCAATAAAGATGAGGTAGAGACAGACACAGGGGAAGAGAAAGAGAGGCCTCAGTGCCCCCGCTGCTATAATTTAGGGCACTCTTATCTATGCCATCAGCTCAGATTGTAATTCAAGAAGCAACAGTGTGGAGGGCCCGGTCCTTTTTATGCACAGCCATTATAGGAGCAGTGAGATGCAGTAGTGGCTTTTAGCACAGGAGATGCCAGACATAGATGGGTCGTCCAAGTGTTTTACAATTGAATGTGCTAAACTACTGCCACCATGCAGCCACACAGGCAGCCAAGCATAGGCCCTGATTCAGGTCTTTCTCTCCCCCTCCTGCTGTCCTCTGCTCTAGGCCTCAGTGATGGGCAGAGAGGACTGAGCTGTTATCCCCTCTGGTAATTACCACCATTAAAGCTAATCCTGGTCCAATTCAGGCTGCTTTTGTTTTGAGCTTTATCTCTTCAGTGCTGGAGAGTTTCTCCTTTCAGAGCCGCACACAAAGACACAGTTTTTAGAGTTGGTAATTATCTGTTATATTCCTACTGCTGGGAATAGGCTGAAAATATACCCGGGATGGACAGGAGCATGTCTCCTCTTTTTCTTTTTTTCTCTCTCTTTCTCTTTCGCTGAATCTCTCCATCTTTCCCCGTACTTCTGTCTTACTTTCGCAGTCTTTCTCCCCCTTTTTCTCTCTCACCTTTATTTCATTCACGAGAATTTAAAATAAAAAGTAATTGTTAAATTCTTTGCTGGATGTTATTGAGAGATTAACGAGATTGAGCGTGGATTTATCAATCTCTGTGACAATGCTGCGATAAATGTAATTACAGTCAGTACTTATTAGCATGATGGTAATGCTGGCCTCTAATTTTCCGCTGTAATTGCAGCTCTATTTTTATGAGGTGTTAACTGCTATTAATCACATTGATGATTCGGTAAATGTAGCGCAAAGATTTCCATTCAATTCCATTTCCTCTGACCTATCTCTCAGCAGATCTGTCTCTTATCAAAGGAATTAAAGATCATTGTTACATAAAAAGAAGAAAAGGATCACTTTCCATGCAGAACTTGTTTTAATGGATTTTTCTTTCACCCTTCTCCCCCAAATCAAACTCATGTCATAATTTTCAATTTGCCAGTTTTACTCAGTCTATTTTCACCAGCAGGGTGTCACTTTAACATTCGCAGTTGACAATTTGCCAGCTCATAACATAAATACAATGATAAATATATGTGTGTGTGATGGAAGGTCTGTTGCCCTAATCAGTGTGGGTAGGGGGATACAGTGTCTTGCATGCCACATTAATGCCAGTAACAGTATTCTACCCATCATACCAGTTAGGTATCACACACTGGTCTTCAACCCCTATATGAGAGGAATGGCTGCTGGTGCACATCTTTAATAAGCACCATCTGACTAGTAAAATCAGCAACAGAGTGGGTGTGATAGGCAGCATGAATCCAAATGCCCTTGTTATATCCAGAGACACACACACCACCAGCTTTCTTCCAGCATGTCGTTACTTTGTTTCAAATGCCCACTCACAGCTCATCCTCACTCCAGATGGCGCTTCCACTTCCTGGTCGCAGGCCTGCTGTGCTGGGACCTTCTGCGATTGGCCGACCCACCTGCTTCCCCGCTACCTTAGAGATGATTGACAAAAGCCTTCCCCAAACAGAGACCCTTCTGCCGCTGACATTCTGTTGTTGAGTGACAGCCCCCGTGGTGTTGGTGTCCCCGCTGATGTTTTTGGGCATGACATCATTAGTTTTTCTCCATCAAACAGCTGTTCCTTATTCCCGGTGTTCAACATGAAGTGTCCGATTCCACACTTTGGTGTAAACAGTAATGACTGGGCTTTGCATTCTTTGCACAATTCAAAACCTCCTCAAAATGTTGCACTTTTGTTGAAAAGCAAAAAATATACATAGGCCACCCTTACTCACCAAAACAGCAAAAAACCAACAAGTTTAATTAGTACATTATAGGGGTTTTGTTGTACATATTGCCACTTAAATTCTATAATAGCTAGGCCAAATCAATCTGCATTTATTGCCCTTACACTGTTATAAAAACAATACAAACAACAACTCCATAAATTTCTCAGCTGGACAGTTTTCGCAGAGATGTTGTAATACGGCGGATTGTGTTTTTCTGGTCACATGATATATTTACAGCCTAAAGCATAATATATCCGTCGGCTTCTTCTTTCCTCAGTAGAGAAGGAATAAGGGAATGCCACCTGTGTTGACAGCACCAGCTGATGAGGCTGAGTGACAGGAAGAGGAGTAAGTGGTCAGCTCATCGGAGGCTGCAGCAGCGTGGTCCTCACGTCTTGGCCAGATGGTTGGCTTCAGGTGCACGTGTGTTGGTCTGTGTGGCTCAGGAGTCTCAACAATAGAAGGAAAGCAGACATCAGTCTCTGAATATCCCAGAGGAGCAGTCTACACAGGTAGCTAATGGATACGCTGCCTCAAACACCCGTGGGCATCCTTGGGCAATGCACTGGCAGGGCACCAGCAGGAATCATGCCTGTCATCATTCAGGCCAAAGGCAGAGGAAGACAGAATGAGAGTCTTTTATATGTATATATTATTTATTATTGCTATTTTTTTAGTGGTTGAAAAGAGACTTGGATACTGCCCCGATCCTTAAAGGAGAAAACAAATAAATAAAAAGCTCTTTTTCTTCAGCTGTCATCCACTTAATGCTGACCTGACACAAACGCAGAGACACAAATGATTCCAATTTGCAGGACCAGCCTCAAGCCCCGGCAGTTGTTTTATAGGCTAACCGAAGCCACTCCAGTCCGTCTAATTATTGAAACCATTTTGAAGGGACTTTGTTTCATGTCGTTGTCACCTCATTCCAGACAGCTTGTGACCACAAGGCATTTGAATTGTTATGGTGTTTGTGTATGTTTTTTTTTTTTCCACTTTTGTAAATCTGATTATAAAGTATGTTTCCTATTCTGCCCAGATTAGCCATCTGGCTGTGGGACACGGGGAGGGAATCTCTCTGCTTGTTAGGGACTGGCTTTCACAGTTCTCCCTCCGCTAAGCTCAAAGCTCGCTGAGTGACACCGCTGCCCACTCACACAGACAAAAATATCCTGCTAACTGGATGGCATATGTGAGACATTCACCACAGGGTACAGCTCTGTGTGTTTCGGTGTGTGTACAACAGAAAGAGGCTGCGGGTGAATGAAAAAAGAAGAAAGGGGAAAGAAAAAATAGACCGATAAGTGTCTTTTCTCCCCTCTTTTTAAGGAATAATACTTTGTCAAGTAGAGAGTGGGGGGTGGAATTAACGTACGTTTGGAGGAAGCTTGGCTGATGGCTTTCCTAGATAAACAGCACCTCTCAAATCAAAGTCCGGGGCATCTTTCCCAAGAGGTTTATGTGGGAAAGTGTGAATATTTGTCCAAACTTGGTGCTGAAAGCTGTGAGCAGTGAGCACATGTGGGAAAGGTGGGCTGAGTATGTTGGGCAAATTGGACTGTGTCAGCTCTGCCTGCTAAACTCTTCAGCTGGTCTAATTGAACTTGACATGGTTTTACTTATGTGGCTTCCTCCTTGGCTTGGTCTCTGCTAGTCTTCTCACTCATGCTTCAGTCATTAGAAAAGTTCATCTCATTGTCCTTCTGACCTTCTAAAAAAAACAGAGCGAGGGAAACGGTGGCACCTCTGTGATCTAAAATAAATTATCTCTTAGCTGCAAAACATTAGGCCCGGCTGGAAAGTGTGAAATCTCCTAAAATACTGGTGAAAAAACTAAGCCGAGCAGATGATTAAGCTGTCACTATATTTTGAGTCTTTTCACACTTTTGAAAACTGATTTTTTTTTTTTCAACTTTCTTTGCCAATCAGAAAAGTGTCTTTTCTCGCTTTTAAATGAATAATACCTTGTTATTTCGGGTGTCAGGGAGAAGTGGAATTAACTTACATCTGAAGAAAACTTTGCTGGCGCCTTTCCTAGATAAACTGTACCTCCACATGAAAGCCCGGGGCATCTTTCCTCCAGTTTTATGTGATAAATCCAGACTTGTTCTTTCTCTGATGTATTAAAAACAAGGCATTTAAAGAACACTCCAAAAAAGAAAAAGAAAAACCCTCATAGCTGGCTCATTTTGTATGAAAATAAAATGCAGTAGTTACAGTCAAAGGATACCTCTGTTTAAAAAAAGCACCATATCAACAGGGGGCGCCACACTGCAAACCCTACTATAAAATACTGTACATTGCAGCAAAGTGAGGAAATGCTCCAGAGAGACAGCTGTGTGTTTATTCACTTGCGCACCCACACTCAGACTCCCACACAAGGCATTTAGTGACTGCTAAGAGTTAAAAACAAATCACCTCTCTGACATTTACGCAGGGCTGCTGCTTCTTTTCAGATGCTCTGTGGGATATGACAATACCCGCGGCAGGAGAGGTATTGAAAAGATTTCTGGGGAGACAGGAAGCCTCCACTAGCATGGTGCACCTGGACTACCTAAACAACCAGCACAAAAAGACCCACTTGATTGAGTGAATGTGGGAGGACAATGAGCACAATAAAATAAATGGAGTGGTGAAACAATGCCAAATGATGTCACCTGGCAGTCAACTGGACCCCTGCCACACTGCCAGTTTGGTTGGCCCGTACTGTCTGTTACAAGTCACTTACTCTGTACCTTGTTTGTGCTCCAATTTTCCCACTACAGAGAAACATTTTTTTTTTGCCTTTGGCTGAAAAGGCACCATGAGTGAAAAGGCTTTAATTCTTGCTATTTGGATGGCTTACCAATGCAATTTTTCAAAACACACTTCACAGATACTACTGGTGCCATCAAAGACCCCCAGAGGAACATTAGCATAGAGGAGTGTTTATACTTTGCATTGATAGTCCATTTACTCTGGCAAACATCAAAGAGCAGAAGATCAGCTTTGTTGAATGTCATTTACTGTGGCATGAGATGTTTTGATGAAACAAGCTGAATAAGGTTATCTCCATGCCTCTTCTCCGCTGAGAGGAAACAGCAGAGAGACTGCGTCGGCTGAAGCTACAAAATAACATAATCAAATATATATATTATTTTTTTTAAAAAAAGGAAGTTGATCTTGACATCCTTGGCTGATAAGATTTCAGCTTTGCCCATAAGCAATAAATAGCTCCACGTGGAAAAAGAGCTGAAAATATCCTCCTCTGCACAGTAAACTAGTGCCATATTGTGGGACAGACTACGCCTTAACAACATCACTCACTGCCAAGATTGACTAACATATGCCAAGATGTTACTACCTTACTAATCCTTATGCAGCTGCTAATCACTGCGGCCACATTCTCAGCACTTTGCTGTTCTGCATCCAGGTTGACTGATTTGATGAGTATCAGATAGCCTGGGCCTAAGCTTCCTGTGTTGCCTCTCCATTTGGTTCCCATTTAACCTGTCTCACAGCCAATAAAAGACCAAGTCAATTACAACAAACCGGGAACTTCATATGCAGGAAATAGGCCAATTACATTAAACCCTGTGAGTTCCTACAGCCAGTGAGCTAGGGGTTAAAAGGAAAAAAAAAAAAGAAAAGAGAAAAAAAAAAGGGAAAATATGTAAAGAGGCAGGGAGTCAAGCAGGAATGAGAGCAGTTTTGGGTTTCAATCTGCCAGTTAATCTTCAAACAGCAAGCCGGCAGTGTGCTGGTCACTGATAAAGGCCCTGGTCTGTCATCACACAGCCTCACCTCCAGTCACTCAGCCCTCCTGTCAGGACGTCATCTGGAATCTGGGAAACAGCTAAGGGCAAGGAGAGAAAGGCCACAGAGAGAGACAGCAGGCAGAGGGGAAGATCCGTTTGTGTGTGCTTGGGTGCATGTGTCTGCTCAGCTCCCTGTCTGCATCTATGTGAGCTTGTCCGTCTGTATATAAATATGCCTCTTTTTTTTTTTTTTTTCCCTGCGCAAACCCCATCCGGACCCTCACTCGCTTGCTCGCGCTCTCTCAAAATACATACACTCAGCTCAGGTCTGAGTCGTAAAAAGAAATGCTGATTGTGTGATCATGGGTAATTGTGTGACGAGAGGCTGTAAAGTCGAAAAAGAGGGTGTATTAGTGTTTTGTGGCGGTGTTTTATGGGAAGGTGCGCTTTTACGTCTGGGGATGGCTGTGCTGAAAGGTGAGAAGGGGAGGTATCAAAGAGCTGACTTTGTTGTTTAAAGGCAGAGCCCCTGAGGTAGACTGCTGCTGAAAGACAATGTTTACTGCCTGCTGATTGACACTGTAAAGGCACCCGGACGACACTGAAGAACTAATTGGATATGCCAAAAAGAGTCACCGGTCTTAATGTCTGTGGGAATTCATTATTAATTTTGACATGATTTAAGCTGCACACACCTGATTTGGAGAACCTAATTCATTCAGTGAACATTATTTAAAACCTGAATTATTGCAGTAATGCTGCCGTTTTATGCTGTTGTGATAAAGAATATAGAACCAGAGACTGTGGAAGTAACAATTAATTACTACACTGAACAACTGTGTTTTTGCACCTTTCTCTCTAGAAATGTCCCTTTCATAAGGCACTTAAATGAGTCCTTTCCTGTCAGTAGCTCACCTCGTATGCATGTGGGCTATTTGCATTCAGTTGAGGTTAGCCACTTATCTTTCCTGTTTGACCTCCAGGATAACATTAATTGTGTGATACTTGTAGAAGCACAAAGCAAGCATTAGCCATTCAAACTTTATTGCATGTACAGATGATTTATACATAACCAAGGTTGCTCAGTATACACTTGGTTTGGGCTTGAGAGAGTGCACAGTTCTGATTTCCCATTCAATCATAGTCACAGAAAGAATTACCTGCAATATGTTTTTTTTTTTGTGTAATTCTAAACACAGTAAAATAACTTGTGCAATTCCAGTTTTTCTCCAAGTACTCTTTTTTCCTTTTCTGTAGTTTTTAAATCACAGACTGTGATTTGAAATAAGCTTCAACATTACTCCGCAGCCTTGTGTTCAGTTGCATGTCAAAGCATGGCACGACTGCACTTATTTTCAGTTCACTGCGCTGTGGTCTGCCCGTAACACAGAACCACTGTTCATTTTCAGATTAGTTCACTTTGTGGCCCTGCCTTCAGTCACTGTTCTGCAATGTTCGTTTTTTCCTCCCTCTCTAAGCTCCTAGATCATTTCCAGGTCCTGCATCCAATAATATTTGGTCGAGCATACATACACGCTGGCGTAGTGAGGTGAGTCAGTCAGTCAATCTTTCATTAGGCCTGGGGTGAACAGGGTCACATGCCACTCCTTCGCAGCCCAAGACAGACAAGCTGCCCATCTGCTATTGGGTTGATGCTAGGAATGATAATGCCTCATTCTCCTTTATTTGGGCCTTTCTTCCTCTCCTTCCTTCCTTCTCTCTCTCTCCCTCCACTGCCCTATATCTGTCAGCCTCTTCCTGTCTGTCTATCTACTCTTCTCATCAGGAGGCTTCTGTGGAATAGGGCAGCAGCATTGTGTGGGAGGTGATTATGTGTGATCTGCCGACTCAGACTTGACCTTTTCCATGTTATCCCTCAGATTGAAACCAGCACTTGTGGACTCACGTCCTCCCAAGCTTCCACTCTGTTCATGCTACTTTTTTTGCTGTTGCTTTAATGCTTCATACGCATTTCACAAAGAAGGGACTTCCAGACATATGCGCTGCGGTAATTTCCCTGCTTTGGTTATATTCCATGACCAGTTTGTGGTTTTCTCTGTGTGCGTGTGTGTGTGTGTATGCACGCACACAAGCATGTGCACAGTTTAGCAATTTAAGATTCTAATTACAGGTGCGGCTATTTTAAGTGGACTATAAAATTAATAACTGATCTTAAATTGCAGACGCATACAATGGGGAGCCCAATGGTTTGAGCGTAGAGAGACATCTGGAAAAGTGCAACTTAATGAACGTAGCTTTTTTTAGTTAGCTAATCATATAGCACTCAAATAAATTCAGCAGCTGTTTTTAAGAGCAAAGCTTAATTTGTATTTACGGTTCGATTTTTACTTTGGGTTTTGTGCGAAACTGATGAAGCACTTGTAAGACGAGGGAGCCCGAGCACTCTGGGCTGTTAGCATAATTCAGAAGGTTTGTTCATCTTTAACTGCAAAGTGCATTGTTCTGTGTGCGCAATCGCCATGCAAAGCAAATGAGACCAACTTGTGAGCAATTTAGCCTGTTGTCACGTAGAGATGGTGAACATACCTCCCTCTCTCTCCCTCTTTCCGCGAGCTTTGCTGTCGCAGCAGTTGCTGTCAGTTTGAGCGGTGCCTGCCCCCAAATATAATAGGGTTTTCTTGACTGCCTCCCCAGGGATTGACTGGCGGTGGAGAATTCACCATGGCTCATTTGGGGCAGTGCAGGGATGGGCTTCATAAAACTAGCTGCTCCATGTCTCCAGGCAGGTTTGTGGCATTCCAAAGAGGGTGTTAGTTTCACTGATAATACTGTCATTGAAAGACAGCGCTTAGGTTTGCTGTGTTGTCCAATGTCTGTGGCTCTGTCTGCGCCACATCTCACAGGACTCGAGAATGAGTCATGCATATTGATGTGTTCGTTGTAAGGACCGTACTTTATGTAGATGAGGCCTATAAGAAACACTGTAGACCTCATATACTGATAAATCACTGTCACTGCTATACTGCCTCTACAATTTTATAATATATTGGCCGTTACAATTGCCAGAAAAGAAGGCTCATGATCAATTAGTTTCACTGTTTTTCATATCAAAATAAAACTAATACATGTCTACATGGACACTGAAAGAGTTATTGCTGGCTGTTGTCATCCCTTTTGCCTGTAGCAGCCATACGGAAATCCCACTTTAAAGGCAATTTAAGCGTTGTGACAGAAGACAGAATCCACCATCCTTATTCCATGTGAAATTGCTTAAGTCCTTAAGTGTACCTACCTCTCTAAATCAGGGATTAGTTGGCTGAGTTAGACAGTTTAACTGGGTGTCTTTCTTTGAATAGGTGTTTGATTCATTACTTACACGTTAAGCGTAGTTTTAATGACACAAATGCAGATGTGGTGTGTTCATAAAATGTAAAGCGATTCTTTACATTTGCATGTTTTCGCAGACAAACTGTGTATTTGGTGTTACACTTGTGTTATAAAGTCTGAAATCTAAATATTAAAAGCATGTTATCAGCCTTCTAAACACATGTCTCACCTGGTGTGATACTCATCAGCGGTGCACTTTCACAAATTCAGACCCACATGTTGAGTCACACAATATGAACCACGTACACTTTCATACTCGCACTCCTTAACCACAGGCCAGTATCTGTGGTATGAGGGGTTTCTTGTTGCTAGACAGCTGCATGCTTCGGCCTCTTCACAGCAGTCGACTGAGCTCCGAGGAGCTTGACAAAGAAGCTTAAAGTCCTCCCTAAGTCTCTAGCCCCTGGGTCGTCTGCATACTCTGAGCCCTGCTCTGGAAAAGGCCTGAATGCGAGTTTAGCAGCTATGGTTACACCCCGGCAGACCCCTGCCGCCGCTCTTGCTTGCATTACCATTTTTTCTCTGGGCTGCTTTGGTCTTATAGCCCAGCAACAAGTTCCTCTTGTGCTCTCTTCTTATTTCATAACATGATGAAAGAACTGACAGACATAGTGCTGCTACAGAGGAACTGCTTGCGGGATGAGGAGTGTGTACATCTGCTTGTTTCAAAGTTTCTAGCAGGTCACATTTGACGGAGGGATTTGAAACTGCACTATCTCTCGTTGCGTTTGTCTTCTCTGCTTCGTTTGTTTTCCTTTGCTGGAGTTTTTCTTATGTTGAGAAGCTAAAGCAGCACATTGCAAGGTGGGGTGTCTTTCCTTGGTCAGCTATCCATGGTACATCACAGCCTCTGTGGACACAGACGGAGGATGCAGACGAGGCTGATTTGTCTGCATGCACACATAGACCGATTACATAAACACACAACAATATGGGCTAAAAAATGCAGACACAATTAGAAACTCTAGGCATTTCAGCAAATGCATGTATGTAGAGGGCAGTCTTGGTACATGCGCTCTATACTGGCCCAGTTTGTACCTGTGTATGTCCATTTTGAGAGTTTGCGTGTGTGGAGGAGGTGGTATCCAATGTCGGCAGCTGGAAGTACTCAAGCTGCTGCTGCAGAGAGAGAGAAAGAGAGAGAGAGAGAGAGAATGAAAGAGAAGAGACGTCTGCACAAGAAAGAGAGGCTAAGAGAGGCACCAGCACAGTCTCACTCTTTACAGGGGCCGAGCTCTTGCCGAGTGAAAGCCCCTATAGAATGAAAGCAGGGTCATCTTAACGGTGCAGCCTCCTTGCACACATACAAACACATACTCGCTCACATACACACTGGAGCAGAACAACACCAGGGCCAGCGTGAGTGCAGAGAGTGCACAGCAGTCCTCCTCAGGAAGCTGGTCTTGTTTAGACTTACAGCTATGTGCAAAGAATAATAAGGACCAGGACAAGGTTGGTACAGACATGCAACACTCCCTCGTCGGCCTTTTATGTCTGCATGAATCTCCCTCTTCACTCGGACAGATACTCCCATTGTGTGATATTGCAGATGAAAGAGGATTAGGCATACCTATGTTATGGTCAGTACAGAGTCTCCCACCTGGCAATGCCAAAACAGTCAGATGAAAGATCTTGTGGTTTTTTGAAAGTCACTGCAGGTATTTTGCCATGCTTCTTCTTCTTCAGTTATTCAAGTTCACATCATTTCTTTCTCCCTGCTTTCAAACCTCTCTTTCTTTCTTTTTTCCTGGAGAAAGGTAATGAAGGGGAACTGCACTGCTCAGCTTAGAAGTGCAAAGGCTGTGATTTTCACTGTGAAGTGCTAAAAGTTACAGTGCACAGCTGAACTTGTATATTCAAGCCTTTGGCAGAGTTACAGCTAGCTCCCCAGTTAAGCCACATGTTTTAATGTTTCAGGCTTAACCACAAAATGAACAGGTGCTTCAGACAAGGTTTCTGGAAATGTATGTCTGCTGGTCTCCTTTTTTTGTCACATTTAACAGTTCAGTCTGGATCATGGACCACTCTTTTTTTTTTGTTTCCCTTTTCATAGATCTTTACTGTAATTGACACCTCTAGTTTTGTGGAGTGTGGGGGATACAGTCCTGTGCTGTGTGCTTCTCCCTGACAGAAACATCAGTGAATCAACCCAGCGATTTCAAGCGGGTCATTCCGGAAGATTCTGTTACCTTTCAACAAGCAGAGGGCCCCAGGCTGAGGCCAGGGAAAAAAAAGAGGCAAAGAGAAAAGAGGCTGGAAAAATACAGACACCAGAGAGGAGATGTTGAGATTTTAAAGTAAGTTTTTCAAAGGAAGAAACAAAAAGGAACAAGGCAACAGTGCAACTCAGAAAACTTAGAAATAAAGAACAAAAAAAAAAATAAAAGATGTGATATGACGGTGAGAAAAGATCTTGAGACTGAGAGAGTGTGTGAGAGTACTCAACTCAGTGGAAATCCTCGAGTTCATACCGTGTTCCAATCAAAGTCCATTGACCTGGCAGGCCTGTGACAAATTATCCCAGCGGCTCTACATATGACTCAATCAGCATGGTGGATAGCTTTCTGATGAGCAATAGGTCTCCTCGTATATCAGCCAAATCACCCCCTGATGACTGCATCAACATGCAGCCTACACTTCTCTAAGTGTATGGCGAAGGGAAATCTTCAAATCAGCCCTTACGCTGGTACCTGTTGTCTAAAGAGCACCTTTAGACCCATGCTGCACTTCATTTTTGTCACTCCTCCACAGTGGGTTAAGACCAGGGCTTAATGTTCAAGTCATGAACTTGACAATGTGACATCCTTCAAATATAATAAGCTCTTTCAAACAGACTACCTCATGTACGATAGAGAACATAGACTACAACCTGTGCAAAGTCCAAACAAAAACAGGCGTTTATTATAGAGAAATGTTACTGTATAGAATAAGCGTAAAGGAGAATGCTTTAATTCTACTTATAAACACAGCAACCACGTACAGATGTACAGACTGTGAAGTTTTGTTTGAGCCTCTGCTAGCTGTCCATTACATAATGTCAAGACTGAATGAGTACTGGATGCCATTGCATTTAGCAGAGCCCCATTTGTGGCTGCGGGGTAGGTACGCACCAATCACGTGTGAGAGACAAGCTAGAGGACACCTGATATGCAGCTGAAGGCAAGTGGATGGATTTGCTCTCAAGAACCCAACAGAGCAGAGCCCTGGGCTGCGAGTCGTGAACATTTAAAGGCTCACCTCTCTTCTTCTTGTAATTGAAAGTGCATTCACTAGCAGAATGTGTGTGTGTGTGTATGTGTGTGTGAGTATACACGGTGTGCATATATATATATATATATATATATATATATACAGTGGCTTGCAAAAGTATTCGGCCCCCTTGAACTTTCCCACATTTTGTCACATTACAGCCACAAACATGAATCAGTTTTATTGGAATTCCACGTAAAAGACCAATACAAAGTGGTGCACACGTGAGAAGTGGAACGAAAATCATACATGATTCCAAACAGTTTTTACAAATAAATAACCGCAAAGTGGGGTGTGCGTAATTATTCAGCCCCCTTTGGTCTGAGTGCAGTCAGTTGCCCATAGACATTGCCTGATGAGTGCTAATGACCTATAGAGTGCACCTGTGTGCAATCTAATGTCAGTACAAATACAGCTGCTCTGTGACGGCCTCAGAGGTCGTCTAAGAGAATATTGGGCGCAACAACACCATGAAGTCCAAAGAACACACCAGACAGGTCAGGGATAAAGTTATTGAGAAATTTAAAGCAGGCTTAGGCTACAAAAAGATTTCCCAAGCCTTGAACATCCCACAGAGCACTGTTCAAGCAATCATTCAGAAATGGAAGGAGTACGGCACAACTGTAAACCTACCAAGACAAGGCCGTCCACCTCAACTCACAGGCTGAACAATATATATATATATATATATATAAATCCAGGAGGGTGTCCATGGGGTGTTTCATTTTGAGTTGCTATCTGTCACATGGGTAAACTAATCAGAGAGACAGATGAAAGGTGGGGGCTAGAGGAGGGGTCAGCTACTCAGTGATGGCTTCCTCTGATGGCAGGGTGACCCCTGAACCCCTGCTAGAGGATCCCGGGTAAGGGATAAGCCATCTGTGATGATGAAACTGAGAATGCTAGCTCCCAGGGACTGTGATGACTTAATCCAACCTACACAATCTGTCCTATGCATAAAAGTCTATTGATACAGATTTTATTTATTATTTGCAAAGGGGGTTTGTTTAAAAAATTGATAAGCTTTTGCTCAGTTCCTCTACAGTAAAACAAATGTTTAATGCATTCATCCTTAAGGACAGGTGAAGCTCAAACCAGAAAAGCATAAACAAAAGCTAGACTTTTCCATGTTTTCCTTTTAAGGCTTGTTTGGTGTAATGAATTTTCCATCTGCCTTCAAAGCCGAAATCCAGTCATCCATTTATACATTTATAATTGGACATGTTGCATAAACCAGATTCCTGCGCTCAATGGAGCCTTTCATGGCACACTAATCAGATCAGACGCCACCAGACAACAGATATATTTACTTGCATCATGTCAGAACAAGCCTCACTTGAAACAAAATACGCTTACGTTTGGATAAGGTGTCTGTGTACAGCAGCAAACAAAAACAGCCGGGAGAAACATGGAGTCATGGAGTTCAGCCACATCATCAGTTTGCTCTCACTGTACCGTCCCCTAAGTGCTGGTCAAATGAACAGCAACAGCTCCGCAGCAGAGAAGTTGTAAAAAGTTAAAAGAAATCCCCCCCAGTGAACTGAAAGCAAATTTTCACCGCCTTTCTTCTCTGCACGGAAGCAGTATGAACCTAATGCTCAGGGGAGGGGACATTAGACTGTTTATAGTTTATTAATTGTTTCTGAGGGAGTGGCAGTCCAAGCGTGACCTGCTGTTAACTACCATATAAAACATCCACATGTTCACAACATCTGGGGGCTTCAAAGTAAACAATACAGTGAAATATAGTTTGAACATATTACATTTTTTCTGGCTCGAGCAGAAGTCACGTCTGTCTCGGCAGCTGCTTGGCCTTTTTAACTCCCTCAGTCGTGTCGGCACATGTCCACTGTCAGGGAGCAGTGCCAAAAGCGACCACTGTGTTCAATTATATTCCAGTAATTGTGCATGATACACATTAATCAAATCTAATAATCAGTTTTAAACAGCATATGGTTAGCAGAGCTGCACTGTAAAGTGGAGAATATCTCCAAAAAAAAAAAACTTCACTTAGCAAGTAAGTATTCTGAACCTTAGAATACATTAAGTTAAAATGTCATAATCAACTTTATAACGACCAGAAATGTAATTTCAAAGCCAGCTGAGGTTTACAGATGCAAACGAGCATAGTAAACAACTGAATGAGGTCTCTGTGTGTGCGCGCGTGTGTTTGACTGGGTGTATGTGTGGGGCATAAAACACAGAGTTGGAATTAATTCTAATGTCATTAAAGTCTGGCAGAGTATCACATTATTTACATGATGTAACCTTCCTCTGCCAGGACATGTCACTCAGGACTCCATCTGCTATAGCTGCCACACAGGGGATCATTTTGAGTGTGTATATGGCCGCGAATGCGGGTCTGTGTGTGTGTGTGTTTGTGCAGACACCATGATAATACAGCCTCTAATACGTGACCTAAGTGATGGCCTAAAGCTGTCAGCTCTTTCCTGTGGGAAGAAGAGGACAGCTAAACAACTGATTATCTGTTCCAGTCACCCACAAATACTACAGACAATACCTCTCTGCCAAGAGAACATAGTTCAAGTGTGACATGTGCATGCACACGCTCGCGTGAGAGATGAGGGGAAGCCTGCAGTGTAGTACGTCTTTTTCTCTTTAAGTCATCACAATCTCTCCCTTATAATTGGCTGAATTAAATTTGTTAATAAGAGATTTTGATGTGGTAAATGTATTTAGGTACTTCAGGCAGGCCTCTTTAATTTAATCCTCGGTTTGCAGTTGTCCAGAGGCATTTATGAATTGATTGAGCTGTCATCTGCTTTGATGTTTTCCTCATTTTTCTTTCCATATTATTCTTTTATCCCCCACCCTGTTTTTATACCCACAAAATGAACTAGTTCCACAATGGGGCCTCTTTATTAAGCTCACCTGTTCACTTAAAAGTAAGCAGGCATGTTAAATATTTCTACTGTCCTGTCTATTTTTATGTTTCTTCTGTTTTAACATGATCAAACAGGAAGGCACACATTTCCTGTCTTTGGACCGTGCGGACTGAATGGTAACATCAGCAGGGATACGCACATACTTTCATCTTCTTTTCATATTCTTCCACTTACTCACTTTGTCAGTCTATCATGCTCTCACTGTCTTTGTGAGGCGTGCTTCTGTAAGTGTGTCTACTCACTTTCACACACACAAAGAAAAAGGTAACAAAGTTTTGGTGGAGCTTTGAGTTTTCCCTTGATCTGAATACAAAGCTCTGTGGTTCGTGTCGGCTCACGTTTTGCTTCCACTGCAGCTCAAAGAGCTAATTGTGCTCAGCAACATCCCAGTGTGATACAATCACTGACTAATGCATTAGCCATCGTCGTGTTTGATGGAGACACAAACACACACAGAAGTCCCGGCGCCGCTCTTAACACACCTCAACTCTTGTGATGTAGATATGGGAGACTTGTCGTGGGTGCTCGCTTGTTTTGATGGTGGTCCGTGTCGTGGCTGGTTCACATGTTGTTTTGATCCCTGCTGTCAGAGCCCAGTGAGCTCACACAGACACAGCTGGCTAGGGTGGAGCCAACAGGGGTACATAGGGAGTTGAAGGACATGGATCTTTGCCAGCACATTTTATACATAGTGCATATCTTACAAGTACAGCTGAGAATTAGAGATAGTGGACCCTCGCCCCTCACTGCCCACCCTACCATCTGCCCGCCTGGGGCTGGGGGCTCTGTGGCTTAGCTTCCATATTACAAGGCTTGACAGCCCTTGCCCTCAATCAACCTCACACGCATGCACATGCACACATACACATCTTCCCTCCTCTTGTATTCCCTTTCTCCCATCACTTTTTTTTAGTGACGGAAGTATGTTAGTGTGAAAACTTGCTGCATATTAACGTCACTTTAAATAAGAGATTAGTGGTCTTTAACAGCAGCAAAGAGAGATGGCTGTATTTTCCTCTCTTTAATTTGGTTCTTACTCAGAAGGGACTACAAAGCCAGCGAAGGTCAGGTCTTAGTAAGGGTGTGTGTATGTGCATATATCTGGTGTCGAAAATGTGTCAGTGGGTGGTTCAGTGTCTCAATGGAGGTTGCAGGTCTCAGAGTGGATATAATTAGAAACTTCCGTGGAGCTTTAGGAAAAATAGTCCGCTTCCCCTCGCTTATTTTCCTTTCACCATTTATCTCTCTTCTCTGATGACACGATCGGGGAGTTAACCACCAAATCCATCTTTGTGTCTCAGCTTGCTCCTGTTTGTCTCTGCTGGTGTAAATCTCACATCCTGTTCCCCGTCAGCCAAATAAAACAGCAGGACTCGATAAAACACATGGAGGGGAATCCCGAGGAATCGGGATACATGACGCTTCAGTCGCACTGTCTCAATCCTCTCTGGAACAAAGGCTGATTAGAGGACTGAAGTGTTTTGATGACTGATATTTGAAAGATGAAAAAGATTAAATAATCTTTGTTTAAAACTAATTTAACAACTTGTAACTACATATTTCAACAAAGGAAGTAAAACACAAACAAATCTTTGCACA
Organism: Simochromis diagramma; assembly: GCF_900408965.1. Classification (NCBI taxonomy): domain Eukaryota; kingdom Metazoa; phylum Chordata; class Actinopteri; order Cichliformes; family Cichlidae; genus Simochromis; species Simochromis diagramma. The sequence continues at coordinate 11,888,802 of NW_024387030.1, forward strand.
ACTTTTTGCTGAAATTTATCATTTCCTCGGGTTATGTGTTTGAAGGTGAGAAGTTGTGGACGGTCTGATTTATAAATCATCGCTGCAGTCTCTGAGATGTCAAGATACTGGTCACTCCCTCAAACTTGAAAGGGCATATACATTAAGAGATGACAGTTATTCGTTTGAACCTGTTGGCAGATAACAAAGAGAAAATTTCCCAGTGCTTTTTATCCCTGTACAGTTTTCTATGAATAATGGCAGTAATGGCAGGTTACTAAGATTGGCTGAGTGACTCATAGACCTTCTATTGGCCTGTTTAATCTCCTATAGCTGTTGAAGAGCTTGTAGAGGCACACATACACACACATTCCCATGTGCAGCTATATATTTGCATTGTGTTATATTACCTAAGCCACCAACGAGGGCTGTAGATACAGAAAAAAGTTAGCTTTAGCTTATACTAAAGGCCTCAAGTTACAGTAAGGGGAATAATTATTTGATATCCTGCTGAATTTGTAGGTTTGCTCACTTCCAAAGAAATGAATGGTCTCTAATTTTTATGCTAGTTTGATTTTAATAGATAGACATGTTACATAAAATTTATTAACTGATTTGTATGTCATTGAAATAAGTGAAATAAGTATTCGATTCCCTACAACGCAGCCAGACTACCACAGATTGGCTGTGTCCATGTGGCACACAGATTGCAATCAATCAATCAATAACAGATACTCCTGAGCTCACTCATTATGTGTATAAAACACATCTGTCCACCGTATCAGTTTCTTCTATTCCAACCTATCCACGATCACGAGGAAGACTAAAGAGCTGTCAAAGGATGTCAGGAATAAGACTGTAGACATGCACAATGGGCTACAAGGCCATCAGCAAGAAACTAAGTGAGAAGGTGACAACTGTTGAGATGATTATTCAGAAATGGAAGAAATACAAAATGACCATCAACAACCAATAACCCGTGGTCTGGACCTCACGATGCAAGATCCTGCCTTGTGATTTAAGGATGATAAACAGTTGGGACCACAGTCACCAAGAAAACCATTTTTAACACACTACGCCATAATAAATGATGTTTTGTAGTCCGTACAAGGTTCCTCTGCTCAAGAAGATACAGGGTACAAACCCGTCTTTGCCAGTGAACATCTAAATGATTCGGCAAAGGCTTTTGTGAAAGTTATGTGGTCGGATGTACTTGAAGTTACTTGACCTGCTGTGTTTGAAAGAAGAGAAATGCTGAGTGTGACTTAAAGAACTGCATCCAGACAGTCAAGCATGGAGGTGTAAACTGCAAAGGGTACAGGACAACTTCACTGCACTGAGGGACCAATGAACTGGGCCATGTACCATAAAATCTCAGACAAGAATCTCCTTCGCTCAGCCAGACAAGATGCACATTATGGAGCAGGTCATGGAGTGGCTTAGCCAGTCTCCAGACCTCAGTCCTAGAGACAATCTGTGGAGTGTGCTGAAACTTCGAAAGGCCTACAAATAGTCAGGAAACATGAAGGACTTTCTGTAAAGAAGATTGGGCCAAAGTCCCTCCTGAGACGCAAACCTAGTGCCAATTACAAGAAATGTCTCGTCGCTGTGCTTGCCAAATAAAGTTTTGCCACCAAGTACTAAGCCATGTTTTGTTTGAGAATAAAATACTTTATTTGTGTGTGTTTTTTCTGGATTTGTGGTTGATATTCTGTCTGCCCCTATTAAAATCAAACTATGATAAAAACTTAAAGATGTTCATTTCTTTAAAATTGGGCAACCTTACAAATTTAGCAGGGGATCAAATAATTATTTCCTTCACTCAAGAATGTTTCTGTGTTCCTAAGATTCATATTCCACTTTAATACAGCTAATTAAACATTTTAATCAAGGACAGAACTGAATTGATCTCAGTCCGTGCTAAAGGGAGTTTGTGTTAACTATACCACTGTGATTATTCCTGCTTCACTAGAGCTGTCACTCACCCATCAGCTCTCATTTTTGCCACTACCGTGACAGAAGACCAGGAAAAACAAAGAGCTGAACCCATCCCTGACTTATAATTAATCTCTTGTCGACTTCTATTGACACATCCTCTCTTTGATTGAATAATTACCTAAGTGCCACAAGCTTCTAGGATTGAGTCATAATCCTGAATAAGATATGACCAACTTTGGTCACCTCGTTCACTACAATTAGCTCATCATTTGCTTGGCTGCGAGAACAGCAGCTCCCCATCTGTTGTGCTCTGGTTATGGACAGCAGTTTTGGGGTTCATTTTTTTTCTACAGAGCCTGGCAACAAGTTCTCATTTGACTCCTTGTACAGTTAGATGAAGTGTGTGAAGGTACTGACACGTGCGCAAATAAATTCACATGCATGTCTGCACACTCTGACAAGTGCAGTTTCTCACATTATACTACCGCTGCTCAAACCCAACCACGGCAAACCACACGCACACACCTCCCTACACACATGCGCTCGCAAATACATGCATATCTACCCACCTGCCCGCAAAGCATTCCCACACCTCACACATAAACAGCCTGGCATCTGTCACAGCTTGGGTGGGGGTGGGGTCGCACATGTACACGCACGCACACACACACAACAACACACCCAGAAACACAAACACAGTCCTCTTGTCTACAGTGAACGTACCCTTTTGACCCTTTGACAGGTACATGGAGGATCTCAAAGTGAGAGGAGAAGCCTCAGAGCAGGTCTACAAGTCAGAGATGTGCCCTCTCCATAGGTAGCTGTCTAACTCCTCAGGACTCCAGGGGATGGCTGTGCCTCTTGCAGGAAGCCATAACTCTCCTCTCAGGAAGTGAGGTGTGTCTGGAGTGTTATCTACATCTGTCTTGGAAAGAAGCGGGAGCACAAGAGGTCAGACAAGAATGGGACCACTTATATCATGTTTTATGTATGACGTGTGGCATGTGTTTGAATATTTACATGTGTCTGAAGGTGATGCAAATAGAGAGGGAAAAAAAACTGGGAAGAAGTTCAGACAACTCTGCTTCCTTTGTCGACAAAGAGTCTCTATAAACAGTTCAGCATGATGCAATTCCAGAGTGGAACCAGTAACAACCACATCTTTTTTCTATCTATTGATCAGAGCCCGAGCTGCATATATTAGGGTTTGTATTTCAGTCATCAAGTCCCTATTGACAACTAAATTCAATTATCTGTCCTAAAACTTTTTAATCAAACAGATGAACGTAAATATTTTGCTGCATTAACTTATCGCTTCTTTAAACAACAGCAGTGACCTTCAAATGATGCCAAAAGTTTCTTTCTTTCCCGTTCTTGATGGTGTGACAAATTCCCTCCGGTCCTAAGTATGTCGAACGACCCCTGAAATAAAACGTTTGAAGAATATAAATGATCAGCCCCCACAATGTGGAGCTAAAAGCTTTCAGGGTGATCCTTGTGAACTCTTAGAACACTCCCAGGCATATAATTAAAAGGTAGTTTCTAATTTCTATGAGAGTAAATTAGCACCTCGGCTTCATTGTTACACCGTGGCTGGTGGCAGGTAGCCTGGGGAGATGGATTGAATGGATCAGAGAGGGTTGGACAGTCACTGGATAATTTTGACAACGGGGTTCGGGGGTATCATCCATCACTCAAGTGCTTACATGAAAGTTTTGACAGGTAGAGGTCATGGCAATGTGGCAGGAGCCAACAGAGATGGATGCCTTTAATTTGGGTAATGAAGAGTTAACCATCTTGGGAGAGCAAGAGGAGCGTTAAATAGGAGAGCCATTCGCCATTAAAAGAAAGTCTTATTTAATTCCTCCAACCCTAATGAAAGACATCGAAACACAATCCTTGATTGACAATGAGGCCCCAGCTGTAATTCCCTGCAGACAGTTCACTTAAGTTCCCTCCCTTGTTAATCTCAAATATAATGAATTGCAAAACTAAGGTTAAACGTGGCAGCGTGAATTCATTATCACTAATATGTTAAACCATAAGATGATTTACAGTGTGGTCTCTCTCTTATTTTCATTAACGGTGAATGGCTTTGATTTAGTCGAGATTCCGCTGGCCTGTTCATTCTCACCATCAATCTCGCCGGCTTGGTCATTGTCCTCTTTTATATCTGACCCCTTCGCTCGAAAATGGAGCGAAGAATGGAAATATGTTGGAGCCGACAACCTGGTGAAAAAAATTATTATTCTGCTTTTTAGTGTGAGTACAAGACCCCTTTTTATCGCTTCCTTGCAAATTATATTCATCCCGAGCTGTCATTCAACTTCATCCTTGACCCTGGTCTTATTGTTCCAGGCTTAATGGTAGTGCTTGTGCCGAGATAACGGTTAATGCTCCGCTGTCTAGCAGCAAAGGCCTGCAAATGCTATCTTACACTAAAACACCGGGGACCCTATCTGCATACTGAGCTGATATTTATATGGACATTCATAATCCATGTACCTGTTCCCCGTTCATTAACCAAAAGAAAAAGTATTTGAAATGCAAGTTTCTTTCCAAAGTATAATTCCAATATGCCAACCACAAACTATACTGACATACCTTTGCAGGCACTGTGTGGCTTGGGCAACACTCCCTGTTTATTCATATTAATGCTTGAAGGAATATCATACATAAGTCATCCCAGTAAGTTTATACACTCTCAAGCAACATGGCACAGGCCCAGTTTACCTCACCGAAAATGATATATTTGGATTGTCTTCCTGTACTCTGTGTAATGTTTGTGGTTCATTTACACATATTATTACAGTATAGCTCTGAGCATGTATGCATACTACCAGACCACAAGATTACTGTGCATAAAAGTGACAAATTGTAACACTGCATCAAGGAGAGGCTATGCTGAGTGATAGGAAGGTTATGGACTCCTAATGACAGGGTTTTAAAGCTAGAGCTTCTACTAATTGGGGTGATGTGTCCATTCCTTTGTCCCCCCAAGACATGTCTAGTTACCAGGGATTAGCCATGATTAAGGTGCTGGTCTTCCTGGTGCTTGAAGACCCCTCATGGTATTTATCCATAGTGGTCAGGTTATTCCAGTGATGGACACCTAGAGATCACAGGGGTTGTGATATATCTTGATAGTTAGTATGAGGCCTATTATAGCCACTTTCATTTGGGTGGCTTTAAAAGTTACATATATCAGCAGGCACATTCAAAGAGGCAGTGTAATATTTATGCAGTGGGATTGTTATATAAAAGTAGTTCAAAACCAATGCCTCAGGATATTTTTCACATTTTCTTGTTAAAAGAAAAGGGAGGCAGCTATTATAAAAAACACAATTACAGAGTGTAAAATCATTATGTTCTGTTGGCAAACAATTTAGTCTAGCATCACACTAAGTGCGCTATAATGGTTCTCCCCAATTACCAAGACACTAATTATGTGTTGCTTCCTCCACAGGTTTATCTGGAACACAGTGTTTTATGAGCTGCCCTTTTATTCTTTCAGTAGTTTCGTAGTAAAACTGCAATATGACTAAAGCACAGTCTTATTTCTTTATGACAATAGTTGCGCTGATCTTAAGGGGAATAAAAACTCCTGAAGTGAAAAATGAGAACAAAGCTTCTGTCTGAAAGTCAGCAATCATAATTCCCAGCACTTATTCATTACAAGGATTCATACAATGAATCATATTGTGCAAAAAGAATAAACATTAAGCATGAAAATTTATTCAGCATCTCCTTTCCTACTTTTCAACAACTGATTCCCTTTGGCTACTATTAAACACTGCAGTAGTCACAATGAACTCCTTTCCAAGGAAGAAAAAAAACATCCTCATTTAAACCATTACTGTTACTCTGGGTTTGAAATGATCAAAAATCCTCAACCTTCTCTTTTCTTTCTTTAGTCTGTGCCTGTTCCAAAGGAACTTCTCTCTGTGTTTTCATTTGTGAAGCAATCTGCGAATTTAAAGGGAGCAGAACACTCTACCTTGTTAAAATGAATTGTCATGTATGCTTGACAGACACTTATAATGAGATTAGTGTAAGAACCTCAAAGAGGAAATGTTAGAAATAAGAGAAGCGCTAATCCGCTCACACTTTTATGACTAAATTCATTCTCTCTATGGTTTCTCGAAACTTTGCTTTCCTGTTCATTATCCGAATTGTCTTACAGCTCTCATCTTGTAATCCTGAGCTCCTCTATTGACACTCGAACTCAGTTTAAAAAGATCCCATGAGACTGGAATAATAAATTGGAGATTTTGTGTCGCTCATATCAGATCTGTGTTAATATTTTGTATGCAGGGATAAATCCTGCTTATGTTTTAAGACATAGATTACCTCCACACATTACATTAAGGAGTTAAGAAATCATAATAATGTTAATAATAATAATAGATAGATAGATAGATAGATAGATAGATAGATAGATAGATAGATAGATAGATAGATAGATAGATAGATAGATAGATAGATAGATAGATAGATAGATAGATAGATAGATAGATAGATAGATAGATAGATAGATAGATAGATAGATAGAAAAGTAGAGTCCAATGAATACAGCTTAGCCTTTGCCTATCCCTAAGTCTCCTCCAATGACCTTTACTGTTAAGATAAAGATAGCTCTTGGCACATACAGAGGGATGTGGAGGATTTGCAAAAGTGGACATTTATGAAAATCTTTCTTGAAGCCTGTCTTAGAAATCCTTCAGAGGCATGAAGGAAAGGGCAGTGAGTCAGTATATGGAGAAGACATACTGAGACTCTGATACGGATGGAGAAAATACCAGTCTATATGTGCATATGTAATGCAAAGTAAAAAGGAAGTCACAGGACTCTATTGAAGATTTTTTTCTCCTTTTTCTGTGGCACCATTGCTCTCTGCAGACATACAGCATAAATATGTTAGAGGAAAACTTTACTTGCCATTCAGTCAGCATATAAAAGATGATATTGAAGTGACCTTCTGTATTGACTTTAGTTAGTATATAAAGGAGTGTAAAAACTGCATGCAAGACAATACATTTTTTACTGCTCGACAGACACAAAATGAATGAGTGAATGCGATGAATGAGTTTGCAAAATGAATATGGTTAGTCTCTTTGAATTCAGAATTGCGTGCAACATCACCAGAGTTGGCTCAGTGTCTGGGAAAAATAAAAGTATGCTTTCATTGTGGGCCACATGATTCTGATTGTGTTTACACAGTTGTAGAGTGTTTACTTAGGAACTTTTACAGTCATGCGGAAATTACTTTTTTTTTTTCTTTTTTTCAATTTAGACTTTGTGGTTTCTGACTAAATAAAGCTGTTGAGGGTATAACTAATTTTGCTTCAGGTTTTGGTGGTTATTTGTCACTATATGTGGTTTGAGGGATTGATTTTCTCCCTCCCACTACTCTGATGAAACTCCTCCTGGAGGTTCCTCTGGGAATTCATCTTGTGCTGATAACTTTGAGCTATCTTATCTGGTCACTGTTCAAACAAGAGTGAATTCTCAGATTTGCTTCAGGTGTTTGTCTCTCCAAGGGTCCATTTCTTCTTGTTTTTGTTTTCAAGGTTAAAGCCTGATTGATGTGGTTGATTTTTCCCAGTGCTGTTTTGTCCAGCCACGTTGAAGCGCTGTGATTGTTTAAGAACATAAAAACTCACCAGACTGTAGGATATACATGTTTTCTTAAGACATTGGCTGCTTTTTCCTCTTTTTCAGTCCAGCTCTTGTACCTGACCATTTACACATAAAACTGACCTATGAATCAACCCTGCATAAAAAGGGCATCTAACATAAGGGATTAACTTGTGTCGCATTTTAAATTGTATATTAGCCAAAAATAGCATATCTCGGCAGGGTGTGCGGCGTGTTCTTAAACAAATTTAAGGAAACTAAACAGAGGCTCTGTCATGGTTCAGGTCTGCATTGCTGTGCTGTTGGTGAGCTTGTCATAATTGATGGAATTATCGATGCAGAAAACTACAGTCAATTCTTGATCCAACATGCAGCTTCGTTTTTCAGCAGGGCAATGATCCCAAACACAATGCCAATGCAGTAAAAGCATACATGGATAGAAAAACACTATCAGAGCCCGGACCTCAACATTTCTGAAGCAGTGTGGGATCATCTCGACAGAGAACAGAACAAAAGGGAGCGAAACAGCCAAAGAGGAGCTTTGAATGTCCTTCAAGAAGCCTGGAGAACTATTTCTGAAGACTACTTAAAGAAATTAGAAGAAAGCTTATCTAAGACAGTTGAGAATTTGTTGAGGAACAAATTCTCAACTGTCTTAGATAAGCTTTCTTCTTCAAGCTTGTTGGAATTTTACTCACTCTATTTATGCCTTATATATAATTCCATGCATGTTTAAATATGTTGCAATATATTTTTGCAACTATTTCACATTTTCCACATTTTCCTATAAAGCTATGAAGGAGGGTAGGTTCAAGTCTTTTACACAATACTGTAGATACCCCACATTTTAGCTTAGAACTGTCATTGCAAGGGCGTTTTTTTTTGTGTAGCCTACAATAATTAATTTACCTTAACTATCGATAAAAAAGTAGATGTGAGAAATCTGTCAAAAGAAAAAGTAAAAAAAGAACCTGAATTCATTTTTTTCAGTTTTCTATCTAGTAATTAAAAAAACTCAACAGCCTAAGAAAATCCTGCCTAGGATCTGTCCACGGGGCAGGGATTCTCAATTTGTCATGCTACTTTGAACTGTCAGGATTCGACTGCTGGTGCAAAGATCATAAACCAGTAAAACTTCAGAGCACAGGATGTGAATGAGGGTGACTAAGCGCACTGGAGGCCCCACACTAGTCTCTACACACTATCCTGTAGTCAACACTATCTTATCTCGTGAGAGGGCAAGTCTGGGCTGGCTAGTAGGGAAGCAGAGCCGCGTGGCTTCAGTGGGAAAAGTTCGCTAATTCTTAGAAAATGAACTTCTGAGTGAAACACGATCAACATATCTAGGTATCTTATCCTGATGTTTTGCTACTTGTTTAACTAGAGCAGCTGCATTTTATTGATGAATTCTTTTGACCACTCCAGACAGCTAGAAACTATAAACAATCTCTTTATTATTTCTGGTGACAACATGTAGTTTTTCAAAACTACACATTATCGCCATTTCTTCTCAAATGAATAAATGGAGAGAGCACGACCTCATGAAACGTTTCCTTGATTCTTCTATAAGCCTCCACCAATATGTAAGAGTGCAAGACCTGACCTGGAGCCATACAATCCATCAGTATTAGTCTTACACAGACTCTAGACTAAACACACTCTCATTACAGTTGCTGTGAGTGCCTGGAGGGCTCTTCCTCCACCCAAGTTTATTAACACAAGGCACAAGTACAATACAAAACTAGGTACCCGGGACTCTTACAGTAAACACTGCTTCGGTGCTGCTGGTACATAATTAAAGGATTTAAATAGACGGAGCTTATGGGGAATGACATGGCAATATGATTACTGTAGAACGTACTGCACTGTGTAAGCCAGTGTTGCTCCAGGATGATGTAATCCCTTTCAGGTCATTTTGGGTTCCCTCTGCTTTGGGGATCAGATCTGCACTGTGAGCTGAGACAAGAGAGCTTTTATGCTTTTTAAAAAAAAATTCTTTCACAGAATTCAAACAGTTGTCATCTCCGTAGAGGCTGCATATACGTAGCAAGCTAATAAAAGTCTAATTCACATATCCCACATTCCTAAGTGAAAGAATTGCCTTAGTCACATAGTATTCAGTTACCATACTTGTGTTCTACACCCACACTGTTCCTTGTGTCTCTCTCTGGCTGCACTGAAAGATTATAGTCTCCCTGTGGAATTATTGCATGCTGGAGTGGTCGAGTATTTAAAGACGTGGTTGTTGAATTTGGTTATATCATCATTGATGAATGTAGCATGTGCATTTTTTATTTAAGGATAAGTGGCAATAACTACTACAAAGTCATTATACATCATAATTAAGCATAATTATAATAATTGTTATTATTACAAATGTAAAATACCATTATAGCTGGTGTTTACCTTATGGTAATGTATATGACTCTGTAAAGTTACTCCTTAGGTAATATTCACCATACATCAAACATACATGTCAAATGCAATTTGGGGCACTTTAATTCTCGTAAAACTCGTTTGTGCACAGGTTCTCGTGCAGGAATATAAATTTACTTAACAAGACGCACTGACATGCTTCCGTAACTTGGGAGCTGTTGCAAAATAACTGTACGAAGGGTACCTACAGCTTTGGCCTCTGACTGTATTTGTGTATCCCTGTGACAAACATTTCCAGCAGAGTGCTCAAACGTCAGCTGTTTACATTCACGACATGATACTCAAGTTTCAAGTATCCACCAAGTATCAGACCTTGAGAGACAGAGGCCACATCAAGGAGGTCAACAAAGAACCTGACACCCTGGAGATACATTTGCATTGAGTCGAGAATGTAAAGCAACAACAAGGCATAAAATGGCCTTGGAGGAACCAAACACTCCAGTGGTAAAACAACTACCCACAAACTGCTGTGAGATTACCCTCATTGTCAAAGCTTTTCTTATCTTGAGAGAGAAAGACAGCATGATCTTTAAGGAATGAGACCACAGCGACAGACAGCCAGTAAAATGCACACAGGCAGCTGATACAACTTGTTTTAGTATCATCTCACAAGTTAAGATAACAAACTGGGTTGCGGTAAGTGGTATAAACTTACAAACAATAAATCGTCAGACTCATAAGCTGGATAATGCATGGCTAGAGATGACTCTGTGTCTGTGGGTGAAGTATATTCACTTGCACACTGCTGGAACTTGTTACATTATTTCTATGCATAACATCAGAGCAACATTAAGTGACTCCGCTGCACGGGCCTGAAAATACCAATTTACTGCACACCAATAAGCATTATAACCTGAGTTTATAGGATATCCAAGAGTACATTTGTCAAGTGAACAGTTAATTTGCGTTTTCCTGTGCTATGAAAAAAAGCCCAGCTGCCCCACCGCCCGCTTTCAGGCCCCCACCACTTCTTTACCCCATTGTGAAGCCATCAGATAGTGGCTTCCAGGACTCCACACCTGTCTCAGGGCTATGCAGAGGAGATGGATCCATGCATTTTGAGCATCAGATAGCCTCTAGCAAGGGTTAGTATTGATCTAACGCTTCACTGGCCCTTTGTGAGAGCAGCAGCTGCTTTGGGGGGCTTTTAGATAAGCAATGCAAAGGGAATTGTTTCTCCTGAAACCCTCTTTCAATGTTCATACATGAAAACCATCACTTAATTCAACACTCCATCGCTTTGGAATAAAATGTCCTCTCCCTTGACACGCACGCACAAAAATCAGCAAATAAGCATTAAAGCATTTGCCTTTGGGGTATTGGAAAGGGTATTAGAAAGCAAACATGATAATGCAGCTTTTACTGTTTAATTATATGTAATCTCTAGAGTGTAAATGCAAAAAAAAAAAACACGGCAAATTTCAGTGTCCCACAACTCTCTTCATTCTGATGACAGTCCCAGTCACTGAATGAGGCAGCTGGAATGGGTTGTGTGGGGGGTAATACCACTGGTGCATCTGTGTGAGACAGGCATGGCGATGAGACCCTCCCTAAGATGACTCACAGGCGGTATGAGCTGACACCAGCACCTCATTCACAGCCAATAATGAGCCATGCTAATGAGCAGGACAGCCGCCCTGCACGCTCATCATTAAGCAGTCTTGTGATTTATGTCCAGCATGGAACCATCATATAAAGAGATAGGGCTGGATATGTGTATGTATATATATATATATATATATATATATATATATATATATATATATATATATATATATATATATATATATACATACAGATATGTGTATATAGCTCTCTTCTACCTAAGTTACCTAAGTGGAATATTACACGTTGACATATTGACTATATCAACAATTTCATTCAAATATTTGCAGTCACTGGCACAAATAAATCACACCTACATTTGAGGCTATGCCATCGGTTAATTTGACATAACCTCATTCACCACATGTGAACTAATCAGAAGATCAAATACTGCTCAAATTAATTCAACAGAAAAAAACAGGCTGACAATAAAACATGCATGTGCGTGTGCCAACCTCATGAGACTCTGGCTCTGACACATATATCTGATAAGGCTTAATCAGCAAGGGGTGGTCATGATAAAGCATTTCAGTCCTATCTCTGTCTGGGTAGACAGACACAGGGTTTGCCTCAGTGTTCCAAGGATGGAAAGGCAAGACGCCCTCTATCTCAGCATTTCTCTTCTTAGCCTTGTCTCTTTTCCCCCTGTGTGCCTCTTTTTCCCTATTTCTCTCCCTCTCTCCACTACCTCCTGTCTGCCTTTCTAGCTCCCTTTCTCTGTATCAGGAGAGACACTTCTTAAACCCCAGCTGGGGAAAATACGGTGGCTGGGTGGGGGGAGGGTTTCAAAAGGGTAAGTGATTGCCCTCTAGGGGACGAAGCAGAGAGAGAGAAAAAAGCAGGACGCCTTATCGCCCCAGCCTCCAATAGCACTGCTGGCTAGAACCTAGCGCCAAGGGGGAGGAAGAGGGTGGAGAGTGTGCAGGAGACGCCAGCTAGATGCTACTCTGCTTCTTGACACAGCAAACTCAGCAGGGAGCCTTCCATCTATCCCTGGCTGTATGGGCTCGATTCAAAGCTGTATACACTAATGTTACCATCTGAATAAGGGTTATTAATTTAATCGCATGTTTTATATGAGTATATATATATATATATATATATATATATATATATATATATATATATATATAGCATGTTTTTGTGTTTTACCGTCCAGATTACAGAAACCCAGTTTTACATAGTGTCAGCACAATTACATTAATTACTATTTATACGCATGACGTGTTTTTCTCTTATAGCTGTATTTTTATTCGGCGGGGTCTATGTGATGCTGCAGGTGTTTAAAGCGCTCACACACTATAAACAGGATCTGTGAGGCAGAATGTTCTACTGACCTATTTTCTTAATTCAAGCACAGACATGGAAACGCGCAGGAACGAGCCACGCCAAAACATGTGATAACACGTGGCCACTCAAAACACACACAAAAGTGTCAAACGTACAATGTTATACATAAAAAAATAAATTTAAAAAACAAAACTACAAAAAAACAAAGTCTTCCTCAAAAGCCATTAACGGCTACTAAAATGCATCCTTTTACAACAGACAAGCAGACGTACCGACGCATCCAGGCGCCTGCAACTGTGTCCAAGCGCCACCTTCAGTACTCAACCTAAGGAAGAAGAAGGGGGAAAAAACAATCATACAGCCTACATCTTTTTCCTCAAGATACATATGCAAAATTGTATTTGTTTTAAGAGCAACTTCTCACATTTTTTTAAAGTTAAAGTAAGGAAACAGACATATATCTTATGTGCGCTTTGGCGCATGACGCTCATCTCAAGAGCGCATTTCGTTAACTGTGTGTTTAATATGCCTGTCTCGGCCGGCGTGTTGCCCCAGACGCTGTGTACCACAAATCCCCACCTCCACTCCAATGAGAGCTTCGGGAGGGAGGAATAGGGTTACGGGGAGTCTTGGATGGAGTCTGCTGGGCGGAGTGGAAGGGACGTGATTGGATGAGTGACTGTGACGCAGGGGACATGAAAAAGCTGATAACTAGTTAAGAAGGCAGTTTGTAACTCTGGAAAAAGAGTGCAGAGCTTGAGACACAATACGCAGAGGACGTGAACGAACCGGCGCAAAACACAGAGAGCTGAGCCGTCTTGGCAGTGTGGGGCCGTTAAGACACTGCAGCGTCCGGAAACAAAGTGACTTTGAAACAGGACAATGGTGCAGCACACGGACAACAGCGAGACGGATGGGAGCATGTCCAGGGAGGCTACCGATTCGGAGGAGAGTGAATTTATGGCATGCAGTCCGGTAGCGATAAACCCGGACTGGTGCAAAACAGCCACCGGTCACATCAAGAGACCCATGAATGCATTTATGGTGTGGTCCAAAATCGAGAGGAGAAAGATAATGGAGCAGTCACCGGACATGCACAACGCAGAGATTTCCAAGCGCCTGGGGAAGAGGTGGAAGATGCTCAAGGACAGCGAAAAGATCCCGTTTATCAGAGAAGCCGAGAGGCTGCGGCTAAAACACATGGCTGACTACCCCGACTACAAGTACAGACCGAAGAAAAAACCAAAGCTCGACAGTTCAAAATCATCAGCACCGTCTCCGGAGAAGTGCGGCAAGATTGCAAAGACTCCCAACAAGAAGAGTTCAAAGATAAAAACTAAGAGCGGCTCGAAATCCACGCACGGCTACGCGGAGGATTGCGTGTTTCCCAGCTTAAAAGTTGCAAAGACTGTAAAGAGTGAGCTCACCGATGAGGACGATGACGACGAGTACGAAGAGGACTACCGGATGGGGATTAAGCCGGGTGAGGAGGAGCGCCTGAGGCCGTACAATGTAGCCAAAGTTCCCGCTAGTCCAACTTTGAGCTCCTCGGCAGAGTCCGAGGGGACGAGTATGTACGAAGAGGTGCGGAACAACAGACTGTTTTACAGCATCAAAAACATTACCAAGCAAAGTACATTGCACCCTGCTTCCGTCTCACCAGCATCCTCCAGGTCGGTCTCCACATCCTCCTCCTCGTCCAGCATCAGCTCCTCTTCCGGCGACGACGCGGACGATTTGCTGTTTGACTTTAGTTTAAATTTCGCTCCCAGCGCCCCGGGCTCTGAGCTGGGCAACCCCAATTCAGGAAACCTCTCCCTGTCTCTTGTGGATAAGGACCTGGACTCGTTCAGTGAGGGCAGCCTGGGCTCTCACTTTGAATTCCCAGACTACTGCACGCCAGAACTCAGTGAGATGATTGCCGGGGACTGGCTGGAGGCGAACTTTTCCGACCTCGTCTTCACATACTGAAAAAAAACAAAACCGAAAAAACAGTTGAGCTAGTAATAACAGAGAAGGGAGATATGAAATTATATATGTCCTGGTCAAATTGTCCCCAGCCCTGCCTCCTGTGGGTTTTTTTCTTTTTTCTTAAGGGTCCTGGAGGGAGGTGGAGGACCAGGAGGCGAGGTGAGGTTTGAGGAATGAGATGCTTATGAAGCTGGTAGCAAAAAAAAAAAAAAAAAGCAAAGTCTGCAGACTTTTTTATCTGGCAGCATGACAGGGTTTTATGGATTGTTTTCCCTCGTAGGTCTGCATTTACTGTTCAGCTTAAAACGGACCACAAAGGGAAAATACATGAACTTCTATGCATCTTTTCCTCTTAAAACAACAACAACAAAAACTGCAGGGAGCTGAACACGGACTGTGTGGACTGTCTCAAAGCAAATCTGTGAACTGACAAATTGTTCAGGATGTTACTTTACAACGGTTTATGTAATTTTTTCTTAATGCCGCAAATGTTTGTTTGTTTGTTTTGTAACTGATTCCGTTTTACCTCCTGGTTTGGAAAAATTAAGCAGCCTAAACCTCTGCAGAATACAAGTGTGGAGGAAACATTTTGATACATAACAGACCTCATCTTTTTAAAAGAAAAGTAAGATATTTTCAGGCATATTTTTGTACAGTTGCAAAGGGAATGTTCTTACTGTGCTTTCAGTGAGTTTCAGGCACTTCTTCCCTTTATCATTTGTTTTTAGCATGCAAGGGAGTCCTGGTTTTAAGGATTAAGTTAAATTAAAACTTGCATCAAAAATGCCTTGTGATTTTAAACTAGGTTTTGTACAGTTGTAGAGCAGATTTGTTGAGTATTTGTAGACGATACAATGGCATCATGGGGAACACATACCTCAGAGCTGGAACTAGTTTCAAGATTGTATATGTACTGTAATATAGTAAAGTTAGGAGTTTATGTATATCATACTCGTGATATGTGGATGGGTCCCAATCGCAGGTGTGAAACTGGATTTTGGTATTTTTTATGGCACATACTGTTTTTCCCCCCTTCTCATTTTTTTGTGCAATATATACTCTTAAGATACAGACCATCAACAATTGTAGCAAGTGATGGAAAAACAGACTTGTGCACTGTCGACATCATTTCATGTTATGATGCTGAAGCCTGTCCAGGCAGGAAAATAAACAAATCAGCTGGAACTGATACAAAACAATTTAATATGGCCTCATGGTGTGATACATGCTATTGAAACACATTGATATCGCAATTTGAATGTTATTTGACGCATGATATCAGATAATGGGCATATCTGACACCAAACATCTTAAACCTGACTGCAAATTAGGGAATAAAATCATACTAACTCCAAAAGGGCATAGTCTCATACAGTGGTGGTCTGGCATTTTTAACAAGCAAGCAAAAAAAAGAACATTCCATAGTCCTGTTTCATGAAATGAAACTTTATTTTAAAACTGAAGACTGCCTTCTTTTTTTAAAACATTAACCACAAACCTGTATTTTTTATTTCTTGCACTTAAAAAAAGCAGATATTGTTTATTTTTATGTGGGTCTTACATATGAAGTTTGTTTGATAAAAAAAAAAAAAAGGTTTTGGAATATGACCTAATTATATGCCAAGACATTTTGTTGGGAAGTTCTAGGCAGTAGTTACTTCACATTCCAAGTGTGAATCTGTCTCTGACTCATCTTTTAATAAATAAGTACCTACCACCATCGACTGTCCTTTCAGTTTGTGAATATATGTACACAGATGTGTTATTTGTTGCGTTTGAAAAGGATGTGATGACGGAATGATGCCTATTTTGTATTTAGGCGGATTCTTTAAATGGATGGGCTCAAACTACCATGTGAATTCACATTTAATAAAAAGAAAAAAGGAAAAACACTTTTAAACTGCAGCGTTGAGGTGCTTTTCTATTCGTCTTCTTTTTCAAATGTGTTGTTTTTTGGATTTTTTTGGCTGTACTTTCTTTCTCTACACCTCCCTGATAATGGACACTGCGGCTTTAAGAAATTGAATTGCCCGCGTGCTTGCGCCGAGCGATGTGATTGGTGGGCTTGGTGGTCCCCTTGGAAACTGAGCTGGAAACAGGAGCGGCTCCTCTCTGCATGTGGGAGCTCTCAGTCTGTCTGGCTTTCATTCAGAAAACTAGCATACTGCCCAGCAAAGAGCAGCATGAAAAGTGTATGAAAGGAAGGATCTGTGGCATATGCAGCTCAGGGATAAACAATGGCACTTGCACTTAGTGTTTATTCTTTGGAAAAAATCAGGAAGAATATAAATCTTATGTAAAAGAAAACTTTAAAGGGCAACTAAGACCACAAATTCTTCATTTTGTCACTAGTTAAATGTGCATAAGGGGCACACAGTTAGCAGATCACTGTGAATAGTAAAGATGGTTAAAAAATAATAATCCCAGTGGTTGTCAGTGGAGGGTTTTCTTTCTACCCACTTATTGTCTGATTTCCTGTTTGGACAGTAAATAAATAAAATTCATGGGACAAAAACAAAAAGGGGAAAAAATAGAATGAGATGATTTCTTTAAAATTGGCACAGATCTGTATGCAGCACACACTTATATCACTGATTTTAATTATTTAACTGTTTATCACCAGAGCAGATTAAATACAAAATCTTAGTCCTTGATTCCGCTGGATTTTCTTTTCTCTGAACAATAGATCTCAGCTATGTATGATGTAATATAAATGAAGCATTAGCCCTATAACAACAAATCTTTTAGAGTGATTGCATCGCTCCAGTGTTGTGCGAGGACAACAGATGCTGCCTTTTGTCTTGTCTGGGGCCAGATTAGAGCGACCAATCTTTCACGCATTATATATAAAGAACCAAAGGCCTTGGCCACTGAGAAATTTGTGTTCATTAAAGCAATAGCATCTCATGATGAATATTTACCTTGCACTGCTGCCCAGGTACTAGCCTCCTCCATTAGGTCAGTTTGCAAATCTGTAATAAAACATTTATCTGGCTATTACTTTACCTGACCTATTGGTCAAAGTTGCTAATGGGTTTCAGAGCTATTCCCAATAGAATCTCCACATTGATTTTGTGTTCCTCTGAAATATCTGCTCAAGGCTAAAGCCACTGGTACACGTTGAAATGAAATTAGTGACCCGCGGAAATTTCCTTCTATTTCCTCCTTAAATAAATAAATGGAAATCGAAATTGTTTGGGAGACACTGAGTGAAATACTGTCTTCCAAGGAATTCAGCTCTACACTCCGCCCCAGATGGTCCTATTGTGGTGACGAAAAAGTAATTTCCAATCCCACGAGTGCTGAAATCATTCATATAACCTGCAATATCACAGACACACACAGTACGTGACACCTATATAAAGTCCCTGCTGCAGAGCTTGGGGAGGGGGCTGGAGGTAAAGCTCTTAGTTTGCGAATGATCATCTAATATATGTCTGCAATGTCACAGTGCTCAAGGATGAAACTCTGCTCTCTATTTCATCCTAATCATGTTAAATCCAGTAACAATAAGGCATGTTATGATTTCTTCACATCTTTTTTTCCCCCTTTCTCTCTCTCTCTCTCTCTCTTCCTCTCGCCAGTGAGCTCAGAGGCATTACATCACTGCTTAGTCTGCGCCGCCGCTCAGTAAGATTCCATGTTGTGTCATCGTTGATCCACATGTGCTCCTCTTGCCCCAGCGGGAGGCTAGCTGATATTGCTGTGGGAATACTGATATATGCTCTCCTAGCTGGAGGTTTCATCACAACAATAACATCTCAGCTCGCCCAAATTTAAACCAGTTTACTGATTGTTGATTGTTAAGTGGGCAGGATTTATTCTATCAGCTGAAGATCTCCTGTTTTGTGATCAAGATTGTGTTGACACCAGTTTTGGCCAAGTAAGCCCCCCCACCTCCCCCTGCTATGTTATACAAGCATGTCATGCTGTTTCACACTGCCAGTGCTTTACAGGTCCTGCGAGGTGTGTGACAGAGCACTGAAATGACACACCAGCAGTCGGTCTCTTGTGTAACTGCAATATAACCCAAAATGGGGAAAAAAAATAAATAACAAAATAAAGCTATTTGAACCATAAATAGCATTAATTATCTTGTGAATATATATGAGAAAACAAGATGTTTATTACTCAGATGTCTATATACCATGAAATCTTAGACGCGATGACCTTATGAGTACTTATTCCTAATGTTGTGTGGTTCCCTTGCTGATAGTCAGGGAAAATGTGTCTGTAAAATTGCCTGCCTGAGCAACAGTGTAGTCCCTGTGTCCTCTGCTCCAGTCTTGGCCTGGGGCGACTCCTGCTGCTGTTGATGGCTATCCATTTGCTCTGCCCTCTCTAAGGATGGGAGGGAGGCAGAGAGGGAGCATCGGCCCCATCTGCCGCGCTGATATTTACTATCCCCTCACATTTGTGAGAAGTGGGGGTGGCAAAGGTCCAATTCCCTCATGGTGTTTTAGCACTCTGGCAGATACACACATGTGCATACAGGAAGAGAGAGATCAGAGGCAAATGGAAAGAGTTTAAAAAAAAGAAGTGCTGTTCATATAAAACAGAGTTAAATTCTGATTTAACCTGATGTGGCTTGGATGCAAAAAAGACGACATAATGGATGAGTGTAAACAGAAACAAGAAACCTGCTCGGCATTCCATTCACAGCATCATTGCATGCAGTTTTTCACGATTTAGCAAGAGGCGAAAAGACACTGAAAAGAAGTTTGAGGGAGGCGCTGCACTGAAAGCAGACACAGCAGGTTGCCATGAGCAGTTTAAGCTGGCAGCACTATTGTCCCGGCGCTACAAAAAAACAAACAGTTCAATCACTCCTCCCAGAATCTGCTCTGACACCTGGTAAGATCTCATCGCGAGAAGGTCGCATGTTTTGTGTGGAGCTGCTGGAGGTCACACATCACTCACTTGAATTATCTGGTGAGAGGGCAGGAACTCAGCCGCACACCTGCTTCTTCTTCTTTCTTTTTTTTTTTTTTAAACCCAAAGCCCGTGAGTATTGCTCTAAATGAATGGACTTTTCTGGATGTGCGCTTTGCAGATTTAGATGGCGGGCAAACATTCTGTTTGCATCACTCAGCGTGTGAGGGAAAATAAATGGAGCCGTTTTTCATTTAAAAAAGAAAAAAGAAAAAGGAAAAAAAATGCCACAATAATGGGCCCGGTGTAATTACAGTCAACTCGTAATGACATCTAGCTCTGTTTAGAGTGCAATCACACAAGTCTGTTGGCCTGATTGTGGTCAGTTCAGGATTTACATAATCTTGTTTGGAATTAATTGTGACTCCACGCTAGATATTTATCTTACGGCTTTACGGCAGCTGCAGGAGCCCCTTGCACTTCCATTAAGAAAAAGGTCATAAACCCCCTACAGTCTAAAGGACTCATAATATATGCAGAATTTTTAAATTGAAATCATACTTTAATCGAGATTGGGTTGTATTGGTGTGTTTTTTATTAAGCACATACATTTGGTGTAGTCTTTATTGCTTTGGATAATTCAGTAGTCCATACATGTTTGCTGTAAAAGTTGCCGTCAAGCCGCTGGTGCTGTTGCTAATCAGATGAACTGAATCTTGGATTATTAAAGCTCAGCGCTCCTCTATTACAAGTGTGTGCCTGAAGAGGAAAGTCCACATGGGCTTTCTGCCCAAATGCCTGGACTAAGACTGCAGTATTGCCTCTTTCATTGTTTTTGGTGTTGGTGATTGCTTTTAAGCGTGAGCATTTGGCTGTAAGTGATCTTGCAATGCATTATTTTTTTCCTTGTTTTTTTTTTTTTTTGATTAGCAATAAAGATAAAACTTGAAATGCAATTACCGGTGAGCACAATGAGGAAGATTTTATTTATGGCACTTGGTTCTCTGGCTGTAATAAAACTGAGTTTAAGAAAGGTACCCTGCTCTCCTGGAACTCTTCATTTTAATGATACCAACAACAGACATTCATGACCGCCTACCTTCCCACCACAGGATTAAGTCAGGCAGTCATCTAGATTCTAAACTGCAGCCCAAGGTTAGCCCATGCAATTTCCCCCTAAAGCTAGAGCACAGCCAGCAGTTGGTCATTCATATGCATCTGAAATCTAATACCCTGCTGCTGTGCCCCACAGCGGCCCCACCTTTCCTGACTCACCAGTGAACCTCGACTCCTCCAGCGCACTCTGACCATTATACACCCTCCCTGTCTTTCGTTCTTGCCCTCCCCCTGTCTGAGTCTATTTGCATGTTGCCCAGGTTACACTGTCAGGGTAGACCCCCACCCCCACCCAACCCCACCCGTGCACCCCCACCCCCACCCCAATAGTTAGACTCAACACAGGGTTTCATTTGATAGTCTTTGCTGCTTCAGTAAATAATTAGTCACTGAATCCTCTGGGGGCCCTACACAGGAAGCATGGCTTGCTTAACAGGGGGGCTAAGGTTCTAATGACTGCTTTCCTACAAGGTTTCTGATAGCAAGCATCATGCTGCTGTGTGGACAACAAGAAACAGAATATACCCACCAAATATTAATTCTAAATGTGAATCTGAATGAAGGCTATACGATTATTTTAAATCTTTGGCCTATATTGGGAAATACTCTGCTTACCCTTTTAGGTCTGCTTAAGCAGAAGAATTTTCTTGAAAACAGATGTTTTTGGGAACTTTGCAGAATTAAATGTCATTATGTTAACAAATCAGCCAAATTAATATGCTGATGTACACGTCACTTCACTGAGATGGTGGAAACAACACCACCGTGCTGCGAAGTTCAACATAAACTTTCGTTCCAAATGACAGCAGCTACTTGAGCTCTATTATTTTCAATAATCTCATCATTGTGGTAAAGCAAAGCATATTTTACCAAACTAGAAATATCAAACAATTGCTAGATGGATGCTTAACCTCAATGATTTGCAGAGCAGATACTCACACAAAGTAATTCCCCATCAGGATTGCCTCTATTAAAAAAATGACAACTCCTGCCAAAAAATCCATTAACTGCATATAGATTTTAATGGTTCTGTCCAACTATAGATGCAGCGACAACTTTAGATGTTATTTCAAGAGATCAGTGTGCCCGTACCTGAGTGGGACTTGAAAACTTTCCTCCCCCCATGTCCTCCTGTGAATGTTGAACCCCAGAAAGGGCAAAACCAATCATGTTGCTGAATAATTAATACATATGTGTATGAACAATTCATATGCATCAAGCTGAATGTACAGTAGTCTATATCCATTATGGAGAAATGGCTGCGTTCATAAAAAATACAGCACACCATAAGCTACCTCTCGAAGACTGTCGGGGAACGAGCTAATAAATCTAGTTCCCTGAGATTTACTTCTGTGAATTAAGCACAAATTTGGCAGCTCCCACCTCTTGTAACAGGATTTGTAGTTTGATTTTGTTGGCTCTGCGACGCTCCCATCACAACGCAGACTTTGAGGCTTAGAAGCATGCGGTCTCCTCAAGATGACAAGCGAGACCGTGTAGAAATGCACTGTTTGCGCTAATGGCACAATCGCAGTGCACACAACCTCTGTGGGAGGTTATGCGTGGCCGTAGATTGTTGTTGTAGCCAGTGGGGAGTGGAGAAGTAGTGTCTGAAGAGATGTGACAAGTAACCCCGCCAGTGATACGCACAAATACACTCACACACACATGTATACACACACACACCTTCTTTCTGTGGTCAGAGTTATTCATTTTGTTGAGCACCTCAGCCGCCAGCGGAGAAACGCTGTCACTGGGTTATTACAAATACCCACAAGCAGTTGCGAATGTCCTCACAGATACAGGACAGAGAGAGAGACGTGGGCCTGCATACCACTGCCTGACTGCTGCTGTTTGCTGGTGTTCTGAATGACCTAGTTCCCCCTTTCGGATAATTCATACCTCACAAAACCATGACACCACAGAATACTTATTTTGTGTCATATATCAAAAGACTGAAAATGACAAACATACTGTACCATCACTAGTTCTATTTAACACACTAAAATCACCCACAATTACATGCTTATGTTCCTTTTTCATGTATGCAACTGACTCGTCCATATATACCTTATGTATGCAACACTGAATACTTCACTGAGTATACATATTTATTCATACATTCCAGACTGCTGGTAAATAAACTGAGTTTTGCTGTTCGGACATGACTCACGCACTGAATCTCGGCTTCTTTACATGTAAGGTCTCTATGATACTCACCTCTGTGGCGGGACTGTCATTTGCCATTTTTACAGAGTGGTATGATTAGGGACACCGCTGTGATCAAAAGAGGGCTACCGGCTGATTTTCAAAACCACACGTTATAGTGCAAATATATATCAAAGGGAACAGGCTGCATGGGTCTGTGTGATATGTCCAAAATGATTTAAACATGCTACGACCATGTTTAAGCCTCAAGCGAACATATTTTAACAGAATAACAAGGTGTTGCTGCCTCTGTGTCTTCATATAGAAGTCTGGGAGAGTTAAAAAGACGTGAAAAAAATAAAGAGAAAATCAAAATTGGTATGGAGGGGGAAAGAGAGAGTAACCAAAATAAATAAATAAATCTGAGGCTGCTATCCAATGAATTATTAAACTCCCTGTTACAGATTTCCCAATTAGAAGGGGTAATCCAGTAATTAACCCAAGGACCAGCCGGCTGGTACAGTATATCACTGAAACGTACTGTCTAATCCCTCTACCAGTATTACTGTGAGCTGCAAATTTCCCTTGCAGCTCACAATAAGAAAAAAAAAAAAACCCCACCTCACTAATAATCCCATTAGGCTTCGTTATAGAAATACTCTACTCATCTTTTAACTGCCAGCCTCAACTATGTAATGGCTGTGTTTTTAAAGCAATTTGGTCAGTGGTGACAGAAACCTGCTTACTGGTGAAAAGTTAATGACACTGAAAGCCAATACTGTATCCTGACCACTTAGCTCTGCCATTTGACAGAATTTGTCATAACACAGTTCCTTATTTTCAAAAAGAAACTGATGAATTTCATGTTTATCTTCTTTGCACTTAACTCTAATTTCACAAAAACGGCAAAAGAGAAAAAAAAAAAGCCTCTTACCAGTATGCCCGGACGGAAAACTACAGGATTATTAGTGCGCAGGGCTCAATCATGGATTATAGAGACCTAAATTGTGTTTAAATAGAGATACAAGGCTGGCTGAACAGTCACAATATCAGATTTTGTTGATTTAATCCATTTTCAATGAGGCACCTGGCTCGTTTCAGTCGTGATAGGGTCCCCTATCGTATTGTATGACTGAAACCTCATACTGTAGATTTCTCAAATCAGTTCAGCCTAAAACCCAAATAGTCCAAGCCTATTACACCACCACATCCTTGCCTCTCCCTTTCCTACAACTTCTGCAACCCTCTGCATCATCCATCCAAGCCAAACCACCTTTATGGCCACATATCTGCAAAGTGTGCTGCTTTGATTTGCTTTGGCATTCCTGTCCTTATTCATCCAGTGGGGCTGTGAGCTGGAATAATTAGGAGAACGCCATAAGGGCCCTACCACCTGACAAGTGATCAACAAACAATGATTTATGAGACCATCTCGTATCAGGGGATGACCATTGATTTAAACACACAAAGAAAACACACATTTACGCATGGACACATGCACACACGCGCACCACTTCTGAAACAGATGACCAGACACATAAATCAGACTCAGCATCCTTATATTTCAGGATTTGCTGTTTTATGCTGACCTATCTTATTTATCCTTCGTTCGCTTTAATAAACACCCAAAACTCATAAGCTCAGAATTGATATGGATTTCATAAGTGATCTGACTGGCAACATCGAGAGCTGCTGAAATTCCCTTGAAAGCTTGAATGAACCTCCCGCAAATCAATTTTGTCACTCTTTTATGACAAAAATGCTGATTCCACTTTTTTTTTTTTTTACAGTTTTTTTACTGCCTGGAAAAAGTACAACTACACTGCAATATCTATATGTTGCTGTATGGAATTAGCGCAGTAGATCACATTGGCCTGTCTGTTGTTTTGGCATGCCTAGGTAAGATTTCTTGACAGACAACTTGCATACTGTGTTTTATTACCCTGCCAGCTGCACGGTCATTGTATATCGCTCTTCCTGCGAACGCGCAGGATCATATTTCTATGTGTACTGCAAAGCGGCGGCTTCAGATACTGATTAATGAGTAATGAAATAGCTTTTAGTTATTACAGGATGAAAATATTAATATGAGAGATGCTGAGTGAGAAGAAGGGTGCCTTTATTATGTTACCAGTCTGCTTCATCATCTCATAGATTTGTCTTAGGTTCACAGCATCAGTCAGATTAAGAAGCCATATTACTCATCAAATGTTAAGTGAGCCTGGTCCTATTAGACGCGGTAGAGGCTGTCATCATCATACAAGACTCCTTTTAGCAACTCAGTTATACTAAGTCTACATTCATTTTGTGCTTTTGATATACTGTCATGGGCAACATTTCCAAAATAGTTAATTAATAGTCAGTAATGGGCTTCTGACTGTTATAGATTCAGTCGTTTACTGTTGGGACTGGGAAATAATTGCTGTTTTTTTACAAGTGTATGACATATGCTATGTGCCTAGAGACGCTGCGCAACGTGTTGATGAACTGTGCATTATTGTCTTTCCTACCACAGATTGATCAGACCTGCAGTCGGGTCAATATGTGTCTAAACATGACTTTAATAAGGTGACTGCACAGACACTACTGCAATACCACAAAATGTGGGAAACTGAGAAATCTGTGCACATGTAACAGAGTGACAGAGATAGTCTACAGCTTTAGTGCTTTATCCCTCATTCTTCCTCCACCACCGGTGTGAAGTGATCACAACGCGCACTGTTATGGTCACTGCAGTTATACTGTTATTAGCGATTGTTGTCAGTCAGAGGCAACAGATCAAAAAGAGTGAATCCATATTGATTAACCGAGCCGAGCTCTCACACACTGGCAGAATTTGCGCTATGTACATGATGATTGACTCCTCCTCTGCTTTCCCTTGCACTGTGGCAATGGGATAATTGAGCATCCACCATGAATCCAGTATTAGAGATTCATGTGTCTCACCCCACCTCTCCTTTTCTGCGTTACATTCAGCTGGCAGATGATTGAAAGGCCTCCGGTGTCCCCCCTGCTCTATGTGGATAAGCAGTTTTCATATGAAACATCAATACTTGAATGGATAGACAGTTTTATCCATTGATTAAACACTGAGTGAATGCGCAAGTACTCACCCTTGCAAAGACTGACGCCCATGCAAGCAGATTCCCCCTCTCCATTTTTGTGATTTAGGGCACATTTGTGCAATGGTTTCTAAGTGGAGTGTCATTACTTCACCTCACCATATTTGCAAGGGCATAATCAATAACTTCATTTGAGCACCGATATGTGTGGACTGAGAATCGTGGTAGTGGGGACCGCAGTGTTTCTCCCCCTTGGAGAACTGTTTGAAAATAGCCCTGTGAACATTGATAAAGCAATGACAAATGCGGATTATGGTATGACAGGTCAAAAACTGCCACTTGAAAATTTTTAATCAATCTCTATTCCCTTCATTTTGCTGTGTGAACTGTGATGTTTCATTCATTGTTTTCACTTTTAGACTGATTAAACAACATGCATATTATTTTAAGGATAAAAATCCACTTTTCCAAATCCCATGCATTGCATAATTTGAATTGTATTAATCCAAATACACAAGGATTTAACGGACACTTGCACACCTGCAGCTTCTGGTCAAATAGGATGCTTATTGGAGTAGGGATCTCATTCAGATGGTCATTAGACAATCAAATGAGAATAATCTGCCAGGATCTCTATTACGAGGAAGCCAATTCTCCTGGTGCGTCGATGGCCTTTCAGAGTATTACCAGGTGTGTGGCTCATATACTGATTGCTCATTTGTGCCTGGGAGAGATCACTATATATGAATGCCCTTTATGATTTAAATGCCAGTGGGAAAAGTACTGTTCGTCAATATGGAATTGAAAGGGTAAAACAAGCGCAAGCGCTTCCTGGATTTCATTCATGACTTTCATTATGAAGTGACACAGTGACATGACATGTTTTTTTAAAGTGTACAAGTTGCTGATTAGATCATAAACTACTATAGATTTAAGACACCCCATATTTGTAAGTGACTCGCATATGTAATATTATTTTTATTTTTGTCCTTTGTTGTCTTCAGTATATTTTTTATTTAATGCGCTGTTATGGCCTTAGGCTCTGGTGTGTGCTGGTGTTCTGTGTTGCAGAAGTTTCATGGGTGGAGATTCAGGAGGAAATGCATAACACCTGGCCTGTATTTTCCTTGGATATTTAAAACTCTAGGCCTGTTGGTCTCTACTGTTACTGGTCTGCTCCAGTCCTTTCATGGTGTCTGCATTGTCTCGATGCCTCTATGCCCCACTTTGGTTCTTTCGTATAAGTTATCTTAATTTGCTCGTTAAGTCACACATACTTGCCAACCTATGTTGTTTATGCTTCAGCATGAAATTTACACTGTAGCCATGTTGTAACTGCAAACACCTCTGAAACTCTGTAACCTGCTGTAACCTGATGTGCAGGGACACATATGTTTGCTTTACTACAACAAAGAACAGGAGAGAAAAAGTCACATCATTAGATTTGTTTCTGTGAGCTAGCACTGTAAATAAAACAATGCGACCCGACCACAGGCTAATTAACACATGATGCACAAGTGTAAGCATCAATATCAGCAATGGCATCGGCCACTTATAGGTCCCTCTATAGGCACTAAAAAGATCAGGCCTTACATAAACATCATTATCAAGTTAAATCATTATTTGGTTATTCATATTCAGTTGGTGGTGTAACTCTATTGTTGTGGCCTACGAGCTAGTAATAACAATACTACATATAAGCTAAAAGAAATGCAAAATCCATATATGCCAGTCTGAAGCATGTTCTTTTCAAGATTTTCATTTTCTCACTCCAAGGCCAAAACACCTCGCCCTCAGTACTAACCCCTGCTGGTGCCTCGAGGTTAAAGTGCTCTCTTAATTTTAAGCAAGCGGTGGACACAGGCAATAAAAAGATGTAAATTTTAGCTGTGTCATAGAGAAACAAGTGCATGATCTCAGCAACAGACCACCCACCTTCCTTTTCCTCAAAAACATGTTTCATGGCTGTTGCTCTCAAATCATGGAGGAGTTTTCATTTGAGGAGGGTCAAAGACCTTTTTATCACCTCCTTAAACACTCATTCAAGGAACCTCTCGTATCGCACAACTGGACATCCCTTCTCTGTATCTCCAATTGTTGGTAAAATGGGGCAATCTGTAATCTGTATATCCAGTTTTGCCAATGAACTGTATGTAAGCAACCTTGGAGAATATTCTGTGCTTTCAAATTGTTTCATGTCAGCAATCAACTCATTGTTTACACTGTTTATAGTGTTAACATTTACCACCCAAACAGTGCACATCCAGCATGTGGACATCCTTGACATCTGCCTTTTGGCTCAAGTATAATGGACAGATTAAATGTCACCTATGCACTGGGTATTTTAATCAGTTTATGTATGGAGGATATTTTGTAAGCACTTTTGATGTTTGTTTCCACGAGATGTTAGTGTTGTGTCTGTCAGTCTTGTTGGTGTCTCTGCTTCTCCTGTCCCGACGTGCTCTGCTGCATCCTGCGGCATTTGGCACCCTCTCAAGTCACCTCCTCCTTTGCTATACAGACACACACTCACACACACAAACACATCCACAATTAGCTGAGATAAGCTGGGATTCTGTGACTTCCTGCAGATTCTTCCTCTGATAAGGGAGAACAATTTAAAAGCCCTCCATAGAAAAAGACACGAGTATAAAAGAACCTTTCTGGAAGGCTGCAAGAGAAAAAAAATATAACAAAAGTCAATGCAACCAGGCTCTTGGCTGCTGACATGATGACTGGTCACAACATCATCCTGTCATACTATATTAGTTTTGGTTTTTGCACACCTCAATTGCACTCTTTGCTGAAACTCGTTTATCACATTGCAGGGAATGGACACTACTGTAATATATCACAGGGGCCTTTTCTGAAAGCGTGACAATCTGCTTTTGAAAGTGCTCTGTTTTGAGTGCCTGCAACAGAAGTGATCACAATAGCAGATAACTAAGAAAGATATTGCAGGGTTTGGCATGCATTTCAATTAAAAATAAATATTGAAATAAAATTTCACTTTGTTTTACAGACTTAGTTCAATGTGACCTTTGTGAGTTATTCCTTGTGTTGGTAGCATCTGTTTTCAGTGGAAAAGTTGTTTAAGTTAAGCACAAAACGGAGTAGGTATCTAAAAGAAGGATGGCTTTTAAATGAGGGCTAAGGGCTACATCTGCCTCACGTTCTCTTTGTTAAGAATCTTGGAGTCTGAGCTGTCCACACGTGAGATAATGGCTGGATGAGATAAAGTAATCAAATCCCCTAAAAAAAATCACTTAAGTACCCCTCTCTCCCCTCTAAAAAAAATAAAATAAAACTTAAAGTAGCTCTGCTTCTAGTAAAGAGGAGTCTGTCCCTCTATTGTGCATATTACTGCATCTCATCTCGCTCATTGCTGCCTAGAGTGCTATGACAACAGAAGTGAGAATATATTTAATCTCTCCAGCCCTGCTAATAATACTAAGCTACTGGCTGAATGCCGAAAAAAGCACAAAGGGCTAATCATCTCTAGTAGTAAGCATTTTCTTACACATACACATTTTCCCCGCTGTTCTCGGAACTGTCAGGAGTAAAGAGATAAAGAATGGGCAGAAGGGGTGGAGGGGTGGTGGTGGTGGTGGTGGGGGAAGTCAGTTGTGGTGTGAGAAGTGTCTGCCACCACAGCATCATTAACACCCAGTGGTGTTGGAGTAAGGGAGGGAGAGCAGACGGGGGCCTCCGAGCACTAGGAGCGAAATTGCAAACCCAAGGTTCCTGATACAACCTGTTATTATTTTTGACACAAGCCATTTACAATAGCTATGAAGGTGGCAATGGAAAATGTAATATTGATTGTATGCCCTCAAGGCTTTGCTCCCCTGACTTCTCAACGTCACACGACTCAAATGTTGGGTGTGATGATATGCTTCTCCTTTTATTTATTTTTTCTTTTCTTTTGTTTCCTCCACTTCCACATATCCTATTTTAGCGGCTTTGCTGATGGTCTGTTTGATGAGGTAATTACGCCGGTAGATTGAGAAGGCAAGGTGACGTTTTGGGAGTTGAGAAAAATAATAGAAAGCTGCGTAACTACAACAGTGCAATATGATATTGGTCTGATGTGACAGGTGTTAATATACCCAATGGCAATCTGTTTTTCATCTCTTTTTCATGAGGGTGCTTACTGAATTACTTCCAAATGATGTTTATGAAGCAAGCGACTGTTGCACCATGGGGTAGCGGCGGCTCATTCCAGCGTTATTAAGACGCGCTAACACAGAGCACCGCAAAGAAATGCACTTGGAAAAATAATCAGGTTTTGCTTAAACACAGATGCGCGATAATCCTGGAGACATTTTTGTGCAGGCATGTAGGCTCTGAGCTTCAGCTGGAGGCGATGGAAAATAGAGGAAGCTATTAAGCTCCTGAAACACAGTGACTAACTAAACAAAGCGTGGAACAACTGGGAAAATAGTCGGCCTTTGGAGAAGCCTGTCTCTGTCTGTCTGACAGAAACCTGTCAAAACCAAAACAAACATGTATAACAAGGCCCTCAAAGGACTGGAGACAATTGTGCGAGCCTGTGTGAGCCGCAGCGGAAGTCTTCGTATCTGCAGAGATTGCAAGGGTTATCTGCCAGTGGTAATTAAGCTAGGGCTTCTGTGTGACAACTTTTCACTTGTTTCTGAAATGAATGCATGACCTGCACGCCACCTCTCCATGTAGCTAACCACTGATTGCTGTGTTAAAAGCTATCTTTGTGAAAAGTGCTGTCTAAGAGCTCTTTCCCTCTGGTTGGAGGTGCATTTGGAACACATCATTATGGACTTACATGATTTAGATGACCCTATAAAATTTCCCTAAAAGAAAATATAGTGAGGGCAATACCTTTGTGCTGTCAAGGGTTCTTCACGTTAGATGTTGTGTTTCACTGTTTAAAATTCAACTTTTTAAAAGCATTAAATATTCTCAGTTAAACCTTTGATTTCTAAATTATATTATCCATATTAAACTGTCCATATTAATTACAGATGTAAGTGAGAAACTAATCAACCATCAGTGCTGCTTTTGAGAAACACAACTATGAGTCAGTTCATTGTGTCGCTGTGAACATTTTTCTGGATAATAGCACCTCTCGTTCTCATGTACAGTTAGACCAACATGGTTTTATCTCTGTCATCACATTAGGTTGAGTGGAGGAAAATCACTCTTAATGACACAGAGATTATTGGCTTTGTGTTTTGGTATACCAGTAAATGCTGGCTATGCCAATGGGATTTCCCCACATAAGCCTTCGCTATCAGTTTACAGTAACTTCTGCATTCTGCAGTTATCCACAAGGATATCAAAACACAATACAGCAAGTCTGTGTGGCTTCACTCAATGACATTATCTTGCAATAGTCATGGAAAAAAAAAGAGTCTGTATCCTGTAAAAACGGAGTGAAAAGAACAATAAATGTGGGGAAATAGTTCTGTTCACTGTTGACTAATGTGTTAATGATTACTTTCTGGTTTTAAAACTTCCTGTCATGATCTCTTGAAGGAATTCTTCCCAGTATATTCATACAGCAGCACTGCTACAAGCAGTGATTCAATTAAATTTTGAAATCAGGAAATTGTGATATATTGAAAAGAAGGATTGTTCACACTTGGAGTTATAAGTTACACTTCCAAAACATTTCTCAACATTAAGTGCAGAGGACACAAAACTCCAGTGCTAACTCTAAAAACAATAAAAGCCATTAGCATCATGCTAGGGTAAACATTAAAGTACTACCTATTAGTATCTATTAAAGTATTTAGTTTACAACTTTAGCACGGCATGTTCAATGGATAAATGCTGATGCTGGTCAGCAGGGGCCTTCATATGTGAGGTTTACATGTTTTGTTTCCCAATGTGTGCTCTGGTTTCTTCCTACAAGCCACATAAATGCATGTCAGTTTAATTGGTGATTCTAAATAGACTCTAGGTGTGGATGTCAATGTGGATGGTAGCTTGTCGCTCTGTGTTAGACATGTGATAGGCTAGTGACATGTCCGGCCTGTACCCTGCTTCTCGCCTAATGTCAGCTGGGATAGGTTCTGGCCCTCTGAAACCGTAGTTATTTAAGGGCTAAAGAAAATGAATAGATATTGAAAGCAAGGACATTGGAAGTAGTGGGGCCAAGGAACCAAAAGACCAGAGGATATCCTGACAGCTAGCAATGTTCCTTTGCTCATTCCTCTGATGCATTGTGCACTGCTGACCTGAAAAGTTGATAATTCTAGATAAAAAGTCAATTTTTATGAACTAGGTATCTAATTTGCTTTGATCTCTTGGATGGCATATGTTAAATGAAAGATATTCAAAGTCAAACATACTAGAACAGCAGTGCTCTGAGACTGTGAAGGTAGGCAGTGACAAAACGAAATGCTTAAAATTTATCATATGAACAGTTGCAGGATTATCATGGACTATCAGGAGTGTCATGGTATAGAATACATTTTTCACTTGGCACTGTTGCATCATTTTGCAAGCGTGCAAGATTAACATTGCATACAGCCATTTCTTTTTAACCTTAAAAATCTATTTTACATAGTTGTTAGTGCTTTAACTTAATTAAACAGTGAGCGATAAAAGGAAAAAAAAGTGCAAAAAAATTATCAGCTGCCATTTTTCCCATCACTGTTGATCTTTCTGAAAAAGGACATAGTCACCTGCAGCTCTATAAATATGGAAATAAAAATGGGATGTGTCTGCAACTACTGATTAGGTATCCTGTATTCATATAAAAATGTATCACCAAAGTTTCAAAAGAGTAAACAAAAAACCTCAAAGTTCACTCAATGATTGGTTCATCAGTGACACAAAGGCTTTTAGATGTTCGACACAACACACTATTAGTAAGTAACTTATTAGTAAGTGTGTAAAAATGCTATTATACATGAATTATGATCTCAATATATTATGTTCATTGTATGCATATCGTGGTAACACCATAAGAATAGTCATAGCACTTCATAAATTAGTCCTTTCTTTTAAGAAAACACAAAATGTCAAGTGTTAGTAGTTTCCACATAACTGTAAATTAGGCCTGTCTCGCTAAAGAATGTGATATGAGGTCTTTCCATGATTAATTCACTTCTAGTTTGACACTAATTAACCCACATGGGTTCAGTATTATAAATACACAGAGATATAGTTAAAACACCAAAAAGCTTTGTCAGCTGGAAATTATACAGTAAGTTTAGGCAGTACGTTTCTTTGTAGCCTTGACGAAGCTGATATCTATTTAAAGATCTCCAGAGTGGTTCATTAATAAATTCCTTCTGCTACTAAATGGGAATGCACACCTGTTTTTCAATGATATAATCCATAAAGATTAGGGTAATTTAATTGTGACAGATGTTTGCTTGATTGGATTAGCTAAGCAGGAAAAATGGGAAATTTAGAATTGGGTCCAAACCAGTTTTTGTGCAAAATTTCACTTTAGAATGCAAAACATAATCTATCCATCCCTCCATTCGCTTCCACTTAACCTTTTCAGGGTTGCGGGGGTGCTGGAGCCTATCCCAGCTGTCATAGGCGGGGTACACCCTGGACAGGTCACCAGTCTGTTGCAGGGCTAACACAGAGACAGACAGCCATGCGCGCTCACATTCACTCCCGTATTCACACCTATGGGGCAATTTAGACTAATCAATTAACCTATCCCCACAAACTGCATGTCTGTAGACGTGTGCCCGGAGGGAACCCATGCAAACTCCACACAGAAAGACCCCGGCCTGATGGTGGAATTGAACTCAGGAAAGGGTTAGGGCAAAACATACTCTCACTTAAAAAGTTTTCATTTAGGGTAACTTGGAATCTAATACATCCATGGTTTCTTGTAATCTTTTTGAAGCGGTCTTTTTCAGAGCAATAGTTCTTCAGGCTTTTAGTTTTTAGACATTGATTGCTGTTTCACTCATTTTCAGTCCAGTCCATTTACCTGACCATTTTTAGTGGCGTTTTTTTTGTTTGTTTGTTTGTTAAATCAATTTATACTGGACAGAAAATGGATTAAAAAGCAGCCAGCATCCAAAGAAGTGCTTTAAATATCCTTCAAGAAGCCTCGAGAAGTATTCCAAAAGACTATTTACAGAAAGACATTTAAGAGAGTTCAGGCTGTGTTAAACAGTAAAGGTGGTTATACCACATATTGACCTTCAAGCTCTTGAAAATTGGGCAAACTCTGTTTTTAGCTTATATAATGCATTTCTGTGTATGTTTACATATTTTTTGCCTAACAGGAAAGAAAGTGAAAAATGACAGTAGAAAAGTATACATAGCAAACAGTGTTTTTGACAAACTAGGAACAGTTAAACTGCCAAAACAAAGTTTGACTCGTCTTTTACTGAACTCCAACACTGATTTTAGCGGGATAATAAGAGGCCACTGTATACTCTGCAATAGATCTGTAATTCATTTGACTTTAAAAGAGCTCAATTATAGTTATTGATTATTTATTCCCCTTTAAAGCGAGTGAACTCTTGCAAGGGCACTCTTATGATTCATGCTGCCCGCTAAAAGGAATGGCTTTTAAATATTGGAAGAGCTGTTTGAAGGAAGGATTGCTGAATATTTAGAGTTCTATTGCTTTCATTTAGTTTGGCTGATGTGAAGTTTAGCCGTTATTCTCTCTAGTATTCCTGTCCTCATCAGCCTCTGCACTTTCACAGATGATGTCTGTTTCATGGACACGGCGAATCGCATTCGTACCAGGCTTCTTCAGGCGAGTGGGCTGAGAAGTTTTGATGAAAACTAGATAAAGGCTGTGAAAAAAGAGAAGATCAAATCAGCAACTCCATCAGCCCTCATAAGAGCTGATCCCCCCTGCCCCGAGAGAGCTTGTGGGATCACAATACTTCCCATAAAACAGCGGGAGCTTGGCCAGCCAACTGAAAAGGACCTGCCTCTCATTGGAGTGAGAGATCACTGAACTGGAGAAGGGAAAGAGTAGAGGGAAAAAGAAGAGGTTTCTCCTATATGCAGGTTGAATGAGGGTCTCAGTGGTCAAACCTATAGAATTAAAACAGGAATGGTGGAGTGGGAGGTGGAGTGGGAGGTGGTATGTGGGGACTGAAGAAAGGGGGAGTTGTTGGTCATTATACGAAGCCTAAGTAGAACACCAGCTCCTCATTCTCCTCCTCCTAAAGGTTCACATCCCTGCTGTGTTTACCACAGCCCCCCTATGGATTCTATTAAATCAGACAGGAATAAGAGGGAGAACTGCATGCCCCCACTGTCTTGCATTTACCTGAGGCTTAGCCTTTTGACCTCAGCTCTGCATGTTTGTGAAAGGAACAAATAATATTCCTGATTAAGTTTGAATGTCTTTATCATAAAATCTTGTTCACTAATTTGGAACAAAAGAAAGTTCTTTTTATGATATTTGTTAAGCTAATTACAAGGTTTATTAAATTGCCCTTTCAGGGTTATGGTATTATTTTTAAAGCCTCATTTCAAGCAATGTATAGTCATTTGTGCTTTTATTTAAGACTGTAGGTATGCTTTCCTTGTTTTCAGATAAAAACAGCATGCAGAAGCATTGCTGCATAATGCAGCAGCCTAAAACCTGCCCTTTAAACTCAAAGCTAAGTGGGGAAAATGACTGGGCAAATGAATCATTTCAAGTTATAGAGCCGTTACCTGGTTGAGGGGACATGTAAGTATGAATGCATGGAATAAATATGTCGTGGCTTTATGAAGTGTGAAATGGACCAATGCAAAGGCTCTCCCTGTTTGTTGCTCATTGTGGAGGTGACTCCACATTTATGAGCATTTACACCCCCGAATCCCAGTTTGCAAACTTAAATTTATGGGTCCAATGGCACTTAAATTTTTACTAGTAAAAAATATTTAAGGAGTTGGTTCATTCACATAATTGTTATTTATCTACCTCCTTGGGGTGAAAGCAGAACCAAATTGCTATTTCCATTTAGAGGATGGAATGGCATAATGATGAACGCTTTTATAAAGTGGCTGTGTTTTTTACAGAACTTATGCCTGTGTCCAGGGGCTGCAATTAAAATGGTCTGTACACAAAATTGTGAATCCTATTGACCCACCAAACCCAGACACTCAATACAATTTGCTCATTATCTGTTTAGTTGGCTGGTTGTGTTTGTCATCAACTAAGTGACCCTGTCTAAAAATCATCAGTACAAACTGATGAATTTCATATTCTAAAATACGGCTTAGTTAGGACTTTCTGCATGTGGGATGATAAGAAAGTTGGGTCATATATCCATCCAATATATTTTCATTATTTAAAATTCATTCTCATGCATGTACACCTAGAAAATCTCCATTTT
This sequence comes from Simochromis diagramma, assembly GCF_900408965.1. Lineage (NCBI taxonomy): Eukaryota > Metazoa > Chordata > Actinopteri > Cichliformes > Cichlidae > Simochromis > Simochromis diagramma. The sequence continues at coordinate 11,925,163 of NW_024387030.1, forward strand.
TTAATGCAACCATGTTAAATATAGATAATTTACTCTAGTCCGTGTCCATTCTCTGTCTTCATTCTCTTCTTTCATTCTGTTTTTTTTTCTATCCTTTTTTACTTTTCCATTTGTCCAGTTGGTATACCCCACTAAGAACATGATTGCCACAGGCCTGAACCCAGTATCCACTGATTGTGTGGTTTCAAGTCACATCATGGATAACCTTTGACCCCAAAGTCAGCTCTGGCTCTTAGCCTCAGTGTGCAGCTGTGGTGAGAGTTGGCATTCCTCCCCTGCAGGTCAGAGCACCATTAGCCTACACTGTAAGGAATGCAACACCATTTGTAATGACTTTACAATTGACAATAACAATCAACGTGAAAAACAACTGATGACCTCTCACTTTTTTTTCTCTAAGTGGTCTTGGGGGAAAAAACAGCCTCTTTGCTAATTGTCCACCAGTTAAATGTTTTTGTGTTGCATTTGTTTATCAAACCATACGAGTGATAAATTGTAGAAGACCTATTAAATGTCAAAAATATGCATCCTTATTTGGACGTAAATATATCATTCATGGTAAATTTACGTGATAAACGATTTTTAAAATCTTAGAACAAGATTTGTGATCTCTCTTGTTGCACTATATAATGGGATTTTAATGGATCTGATAGTCAAAACACATGTTCCAACTGAGGCCCAGGATGTAGGTAAGTTTGGTCAGTGTGACCAAAGCACATATGGTACCTGTTCTCCACATCATCTGAATAATTTGCCCAAAAGCGCTATATTATCTATTCTGCCGTTATTTTATTATACTTCTTTTCTTTTTTTTTTCCAAGTGATTTTCTTTGTTTTTCTCAGTTTACTTCTAACTTCTTTTTGCCTTGTGTTTGGTGCAAAGTACTAGACTGATGCACTGCTGTTTTCGCTAAGTTCTTCTGAGTGGTAGTGAAAGACTAGAGACATCTCTAAGCCTTCTGGGACCCCACAGCCACAAGTGTCTGCAGGGCTGTCTATGATAGAGTCTGTTTTGTTAAAGTAGGAGAAAGAGAAAGACCTCATAGTTTTTCAAACCCTTTGAAATGCTGTTTTTGTGATCGATTCACAGACCAATTCAGGGAACCCAGAGGAGCAAACCCCTGCTCATATGCTCCAGGGAAGATCATAGTTTTTTGAAGCTGATGGTATTTGCGTTTTATGCAGGCAAGCTGTGAAACGTGTTGATTTGTTCTGGGCATCAATTGCTCCACAGGCTTTCAGATGAAGATGTTTACCCACTGTGAACTTCTTGCCAATTTATCTCACTGAGGGACAGAGAGTCTTACTGTTTTCCCCTTTGTCTTCCTTGCCAATCCTCCACTTCTCTTATCATCTCTCCCATTTTATCTTTTTACCACACCTTCTTAAAACTTCTCCACTTTCCCCTTTCTTTCGCCCTCCCTGTTAAAGTTTTCTACATACCGAGAAGAGTGCATTTTGCACAAATTTATCAAAGCTGACACTAAGAATAAACTTTTTTTCCTTTGGTCTGAATGCTTAATGATTGTTCCTGTCTTACCAGCGCAGATGGTTGTCGGATAATGCAATCCCAAACGCTGGGGTATGTCTTTGATCTCTTTTGACTAATAGTGATGGCGTGTTTTTGTCGAGAGGGATCATGGTTAGCTATGTCAAATGGGGATTTCATCAGGGCAGGAAATGTCTGTTTTTTGTATTGCTTTACATACAGAGATCAACTTAACTGAATGTTGAGAGGACGTCTCTGTATTGTAGATAAGGTGAAAAGATGTATAACTACTTGTTGTGGCTTATTAGTGATCATTGTTTGAGTTGTTAATCGCTTGTGTGCTTAAAACACTCATATCTCAGTCGCTGATTTGATGGATACCTTCAAAACTTCAAGCCCAAGCACACTAGCACATTGCCATAGAGACAGTGAGAGACAGACTGGGTATACAGAGGCTAAATGTTATTACATTCACATTCTTGTAAGTTGTTCAGAAATGTTACAGTTAGCTGCTCGTGGTTTGATAGATTGGCACACTACTTGATTGTTCATGCCATGAAGTGAGTGCACCTATGATGAATAGTACTTCTATTATCATTCTTTAAGTCAATTAATCAAATCTTCCTGAAACATTTCCACCACTTGCTACCCAGAAATGTAGAGATGAATCGCATGTCTTCCTGAAGGCAGAAGGAAAAGAGTTAAAGTTGAATATGATGGGTTCTCCCCCAGGTTTCTACCCCCATCCCTTCTTTCTTAGGCTCCCTTACCAGTCTAGTGGTGCACTTGAAAGACACTTTTCCAGTATTAAGCCTCAGAGGGAAATTTCAGCATACAAGCTCTTAGCAGTCGATGTGAGATGGTAGCGTGGGGTGCGGTGAAAATACCAAACAACTCATGTTAAGTTATTTTTCCACGAAGGGAGCGGAGAGACAGCTGAAAGGGACATGTTTAGACAGTTGCGTTTCAACAGGGCATTCCTCAGTCACTACCATGCACACATATTCATATACATAGGCATCTGTCAATGTGCTATACTTCATTTAGATACCACCCCCAATTTAAACAAATATATAAATAAGAAAATGCTGGGCAGGGTTCCTGACTCATCCATTACTCTCTGCAACCATGTGCACCCACATACTGAAGGACATTCCTGTCCTTCTGCCGACAAGCTACACACACACACACACACACATTGCCACATATGTGCACACTAAGACAAACATACAAACGCATGTGAGGTTGATTAGGAAGCTGTGGTCAGTTGACAAATAACATGGTGTTCATATTTTGCCTGAGGCATGGTAGCAGTAATGATTCAATAATTGTCCTGAGTGCTCAACGTTCACTTCCAATCAGCATCCAGAAAAGCTTTGCAGCTGGCAACCCACGCTTTGTAACCTGCAAAGACACACACTTAGACACATACTCACTTAACCACAAAGATTTAGTTGCAACTGTGGTTAATGGGAATAATTAGTGTATTCACATTGCTCATCTTTTTGCTCTCACGTTTGTTATGCGATCCCTCTCTGCTGTTATATCCACTGCAGCCACGCCTGTAGACTAGGAAAGATAAGAACATGTGGAATTAGTTCCTCGCAGTCATGCTCATAACTTGTTGTGATATTCACTTTGGTACACCTGAGCTTGTAATTGAGAAAAGTGACCCTGTGCCCTAGAGCTAGACTGAGAACAGCATTCGTAACTCACATGTTACATGTGTGATCTATCCCACATCTCTATACCAAGGCCCTTATCTGGGTCACACTGGGAGATGCAAAATCTCTCTTTCTCTCTGTTTACACTTAGAGGAAAACCATTTCAGCAAATCAGCACACTTTCCATGATATCACCCAGCGCCTAAAATGGCAAAACATCTTATCCAAATCAGAGCACTATTATTCTGCATAGCGGAGTTGGAGATTCACTGGAAAAGACTCTTCTCCATATCTCATGCAGACTTTAATTAGTGACAAATTTAGCCTCTGGTCTCAGCTTGCTCAAACATGGTCCCTCTTTAAGGTTAGTTCTGCTTGAATATTTTACCACTGACCTCTCTGAAAGGCTGCCAAGAATGTCAGATATCTTAGATGCGTAGGAGTGCCTTGCTGAGTCTCTCCTGGGTTGGTTGGTTGCCTTCTCTGCTCTGTGTTTCTTCCATTAGCAGTGCCCTCTGCAGGATGCCTGGACTGCATGTGATGATGTAAGCACATTTCTTCTGTGCTGTGCAACTGCCTGTGGCTATGAAGCGATGCAGGGCAGACGGTCTTTTAACTCTCTCTCCCTCGCTCTCTCTCACACACACACACTCTCTTTTGCCTGTTTTTGCTTTTGCCTCAAATACAAATTGATCCGGTCTTTATAAGGTTTAGATACATAAAAGCTGCATCAGGTGTTGCCGTTAGAAAAGCTGATATATCCATAGAGCACTCCTCACATTGGGCTGGGCAACACCCACTGGATGGGAATGTGCATAATCACTCAGATGCTGTTTGTTGTGGGAGAAGATATAACATGACTGCCGGCTAAAGATGGCATGTCACAGGGAGACAATCCAGGCAGCCTATAGCCATGTATGATTATGATTTTGCAGTAGAAAGCTGATGGAAAGTGAGCCAAAAAAAAAAAACTGACAGCATATTTCACACTGATACAGAATGGACAGATTTCCTGTTTATGTGTGAATACAAAATGTGAGACTGACACTGAATGGAAACTGATACTGTATATGGAAGATCATCCAGAGTTGTCCTCGTGTGTGCGAGGCAGATGATGGGGGGCTGGTTAGTTGGTCTGTCTATATGAAACTGCTTAGTAAAAGCCTTCAAAGTGTACTTGGTTTGAACAAAGTCTATATAAGGCTGTGTTGGAAGGCCTTTAGGGTCCTCCATGTTAATTAACTAATTACTTTACTAATTGGACATGTTCAATGTGGCCCTCTTTCCCCATAGCCAACCTCTTCCTTGCTATCTTATCTGAAGCCCGATAGCAGCCTTTGACGCATGGACGCAGTGAGCCTCCCCCATAGCCAATCTTCTTTGTAGCCGTGTGTCAAAAGTAAAATTATTTTAAATTCAAAAAATTCCCATAAGTGACAAAAAGCTTTCCTTCAATCACCTTATTGATATGCAATCACGAGTTCAAATTCATGCTATTGATTTGCATTGCAGACTGGTCTATTTGTTTTTAACCAAAAGCGAAAGAGTACAAACACAGTCTCAAGGGAGGACTGGATAGTAGTTACACAGAGTATGTAGGGGATGCTTGATTTCCCAGACAGATTAAGCTTGGATGGAGAGTAAAATGCTATCTTAAATAGAGGTTTTCCATCACAGGGCATATAGGCCTGGATTTGGTTTAATCTGTGCTTAACCTGTAGAAGTTGTGTTGTCAGGGTGCTTTGTTGTTTGTGGAACTTCAAACTGCGGGTTAATGATACAGTTTTCTTACTTCCGAGAGATTGTTTACTAGATTATTCTCTAGGCTGTTAAATAAATTGTTTCTGATAGCTAATCTTTAATCTTTAGTTACATGTGTAGGCTACTCTGAGTTTGCAACACAGGTGATAATGGATAATTTTTCACCTGTTACTGGGTGCGAGCTTGGTTGTGTATTTGAGTGTGCGATCGCCTGTGCGCGATTGCCCGTGTCTCTTTAACCTGTTCTTTCTCCCTGTTTTACTTTGCGCTTTCCTCCCCTCTCACTTCCATTACCTCTCCCTTCCCCACTTCCTCATAGCTTTCCAATTTATTTTGTCAGCTCGCTCTCCATTCCCATTTCTACTGCTCTTCCCATTTTTCCTTCACTCCTGCTCCCCCCGCCCTCTCCTTTTCTTTTCATCCCCAGCTTCCCCCACACATACACCTCCACCCCCTCTCACCCTCCTTTGGAACAGGGAGTCCTGGGTTGGGCGACAGCAGCAGCTGCAGAAGGAGCAGCTGCTCTATGTGCGTGTATGTGTGTGAGTGTGTGTACATGCCACAGCTTGTCCCCTCCACCAGGCTGCTTGGGCAGGGTTGGTCCCAGCAGGGTACCACAACCCTGCCAAAAACCCACCAACCAGCCAGGCGCATGTGTGCTCATATGCACGCACGCACATACACATGTGCACAAACACCTCTTGCAGACATAAGAACCATATGCACAGCCACATACAACGCAATTTCACAGATGCATTCATATTCAAATGCACTCCTTTTCAGTGAGAAAGCTTGTGAATCATTCAGTTATGAGCCTTAGTAAAATGTATGGAAATATACGCTCACAGCTTCTCTAAGTCATCCATCCCTTTACAGAGTTTGTGACAGAGAATGCAATTTAGAAATATTCTATGTACAATGTAAAAGGATGAAGGATGAGGCAGGTGTTTTCTATGAAAAAAGGGCTGTGTTAAGCTGAACTCTCATGGTGTCTGAGGGTGAAGGGGGATCATCACATTTCATAGTCAATGGATAGTCCTCAGAGGCTTTCATCCTGTACAGAGGCGATTTCCATTCGCCCTCCCTGCATGATTGCACAAAACGCCCCCTCCTTCCCTCCCACATACACACATGCATATACACCATCATCAAATTATAGGCATTTTTAAAGCGTTCTCAAGTTGCTGTTGTCTTTGTTTGGCTACTCTAATGAGAGATAGCCCTGGGCAATGATTTTTCACAGGTAAACAAACAAAGCTATAGAATAATGTTTGTTTTAGATGGCCGCTATCCTGTCGTTTCACGAGATAGGGTGGATATGATTTCAGCTGAGGGTGAAGGAAAGTATGAAAGCTACAGCAAAAAAAAAAAGAAAGAAGGAAAGAAAGATAGATTTAATGACAGCAAGCTAGACAGAAAGCGAGAAGGGTAGCGAGAAGAGAGAGATTGGTGCTATCATCCAGTTAGCGGCTGGTGCTGAGGGAATACTGTCTTGTCATCGGAGCCAGCCATGCAGAAGGGGAAGCAAGCTCTTCTATTGCACCTTGGCGTCTGTCTGTGTCTGTGCAGCACCATCTTATTGCCTTGTCGCAACTTACTTCTTCTGACCACGCTTCCGTGCACTCCCAGCTCTCTCGACCTGCTTTTTTTCTTTTCTTTCCTCCCTCTGTTCATTTATTCCCCGTATATCTGTTCACTTTCCCGATTTCCTATCCTATGTGAAGAACATCCATCTCCCACTCCTGTATTTCATTTATTTATTTATTTTACTTCCACTCTTCACAACCTTACCTCCGCATACCCTGGTTAATTTTGCTCGACTTTCTGCCTTTCTCTCTCCTTCTCGTCATGCTCCATTGCTCATGTGGGAACTTCGGTATTATGCCTGTGGTGTTGTGGCCTTGGCCTGGGGGTCAATTCTTAGGCGCAGAGGGGTGCTGGTCCTCTTGCCTCCGCGAACCAGCGGTACTGGACAATGTGCTGGACTGGAAAGATGAACAGCTGGAGGGTTGGAGGCCAGTGGGGGCCAGCAGAGGCCACAGAGGTCACAGCCATTCAAAACTTTGGCTCCCAGCTCAAAGGTATGGGGTGAAAGAGGATCACGCTTCTGCAGGAGAAAAAGAGCTCTTGTTTCTCTGCGCCTCACAAAGGACGCGGCTATGCAGCCGGCAGAGCAGGCTCTCCCTAACAACAACCTCAGCGTTCTGATGTCATGTGATTACATTTTCTGTACTTCTATGCACAGCAACAGGAAATATTACATTTGTCCTGCAGCATGCTGATAATATATGGTGTTTATTTTTAATAAACCAGCTGTGACTGTACGCATATCTGGAGCTGTGCTGGTAATATATAATACTTGGCTGTGGAATGTTCATCTTTCACATTTATGATGCTCATATCGGTAGGAGAAGAAGTCAATAACTTTCATGGCCTAGTGCAGACCCACTAAGCCATTTGCTGGTTCTATAGTATTGAAAAAGCAACTTTTTTTGATTAGTAAACAGTGGAGCATGCCCTTCAGGGTACTTCCCAGGACTAGGAAGGACGTAAAGGTTAATCTTCAGTTTATTGCCACCAGCAGTCAGACAGATAGTATCTTTTAAAATTCCTTGTCAGGGGCTATTGATCCACTGACGTCAGAAAGCCCCTGACATGACATTTCTCGTTTCCCGTGCTGCCCGGACCGTTGCATGACTATCTATGTTCATGCCGTTAAAGGCAACCCTCGGCGTACTCTGTGGCACCTGGCTAAATAGTCCACAGCATTGCTAATAAAGAAACTTCTTTGGATTTATAACACTGGTAATGTTGGTGTCCGCTTACATCCTCTGCTTACATTTGATTTTACTCGGCATGATTCATCTCCCTGGAAAACAAAAGCAGCCAAGTAAGTGACTGGAGTGATAAGGCATCCGTTCCCCACAAGAATGAGCCATCACTCTGTGTTATTGGGCCTATTAATCTAAGTATGTATTTTATTTGAAGAAGACAATAGGGTGAGTGATCAGACTGGCGAAGGCTCTGCCTTTCCTCTTCTCCTGCTCTTCTCTCTGTGTCTTCTTTAGATGCTAGCCTGTGATGGGAAATCTATATGGTGCGAGAGGCCAATTTAGGTGGCTCCAACAGTGTGGGTTTGAAGAGCGAGCAGCCAGGGTAAACATAGCGAGTAACGCCTCCACTCTCTAAATGAATTTCAGCGTGAGGAGACGTGAAGGGATGGTATTTTTCATCAGCTGTTTTCCCAGGATAGGTGTGATGAAGAAGCGAGGGGCTCCAGGTAGTTTTCTTCTGTTGTTTGCTGCTCGTTGCGGCTAAAGCCACGCAGCTATCTATGCACTGTGTCAGTGAGTGCCAAAGCTTGCATGTGTAGTTCAGTCGCTGCTTTTAGTAGGGTCAGTCCAATGAGCAAAACATTCCCAGAGTGTTTGTTTTTGTTTACTGTGCACAATTTTGAGCATAATTTCCTTTTTAGGCCTTTTCTAGTCCAGGCTACAGCACTTATGAGCAGCTCCCTCCTATTTAAGATATGTTGTATCAGGCTTAGTGGGCTGCAATTAATTCACTGCCTCCAGGGCCTCTCTGGCTTTGTATGAGGGGTCAGACTGGGTCAGGCCAGACTTTTTTTTTTTTTTTTTTTTCAGAGTAAGCAGCACTAGGTTTGTGGTGGATCAGATGAGACTGGGCTAATTCTCCCCAGCAGCTGGTCCTTTTCACTCACTGTTTACCCTCTAATGCAAAATCTGCTGCTTTACCCTGCCTGCCTGTAAAGAAATCTCTTTACACTTCAGCTGACCAAATTTAACAATCCTCTTAATTAAAAGCAGAACCAGTGCTTTCTCTATTCAGGGTGTATTGATTCAGTCAGGGGCGTTTGGTCTGAAGTAAGCAAAAGCTCTAGATCGGACCGTGATGAATCTAAATTGAGTCGTGTCATGTATCTTTAAGCCAACCACTTCTTTGCTTTCTAAGCCCCATCATTATCTCTGGTGTCCCTTGTTTTTCCTCCCCCTTGTTGACAGATTTAGCTGAAGCTGAGCAGCTTCTCTGGTTATTTGGTTACTTGCTTGATGGGTCAGCCAGTTCTCTGTGCTTTCTGCGGCCACCACCTCTACATTTGGGAGTTGTTTGCCGAATGCTGTGTCATCAGAGCTTTGCTGTCTTGCCCCGGAGCAAGCTAAGTCTAAACACTGCACTTTGTGGCTGAAAGGCCATCTGTCACGGGGAGGGAATCCGGCTTCTCCTCCAAAAAGCATAAACAGGAGCGGGCTGTTAAGCTGTGGCAGAGCTCACTGTCATGGAAATGCCCCATCTGAGTAAGGCTCAGGCCTTAATCCTGCACCCTCCCATCTTTGCAGCTGCTTTTTAGGGCTCCGTGGCCGCCTGTGCATACTCACTGCCTGTTTAGCTGAGAGAGAGGGGTCTTATGAATAACATTCAATCAGAGGTGGTGGGTCTGGTTGTTAGCTGGTGGTTTCCAGCATGTGTAGGTAAGTCTAAGACTGTCAACATGCTTAACCCGCCCTTAATGAATTGATTTAAATGACAGATAAATTATAATTTTAAAAGTAAATATAGGGAGTTATCACTCAGAGAGCATAAAATTTTACATTTGTATAGGCACAGGTTGAAATTTTGAAGACATTACTATGTGTTTATATCCACTAAAATCCAAGCATTTGATGCCAACATCTGTTTCTAGTGAACTCAATCAGTTAAGTTTATTCTCGACTTTCTTTGTTCAGTAAAGTCACATTTTATCATTGCCTTTAGGTTTTTTCCTTCATGGAAAATCCTGTTTGTAACTACTTTTTCATTTATTTTATTTTCTCTTTTTAATGTGAATACGATCTATAACAGCACAGTCGGTCAGAGCTTTGGCAGCTCACTATCTTTTTTCTTTCAACCACAGGACAAGTGTTGTCTGAGCCTCAGAAGAGCTGCTGAACAATTGAGAGCATATGAGCAGAAGATTCTGACATTTCATACATGATTGCAGAGATTTACGAGAGGTAATTATTGGGGCTGTGTCTGCCAACTCAGAGAGGATCAATTCTTTCAATCAATTCCACTTTTAAGAGGATAGGCCAGATTACCAGAACTGAGGGCTGGACGTGGGGTCCATAATGCTCTTAATAGGTCACGAAAATGTATGTTAGAACCTCTGGTTGCAGTCAGTGGAGGATCCCTCCTCTCCTTTCCTTCTCTTGCTTTTTTCCTTCTGCTCTCTCTGCTACTTAGTCCGAGTAACTGATTTGATGTTACAGACTATCTGTTATTGAAAAATTTAGAGGGTAATATTTGTCTTTAGTAACTTTATTGACATTTTTTCCAGACAATCAATAATGTCTTTCAGTGTTGATTTTAAATCAATAGTAGCACAGATCCAATTTTCCATTGTTTTGATCAAGGCCAGATAATGGACTTGAGCATGACCTGAAACAAAAATGCAAAGCCTGTATGTAGTTATCCTAACTGTGAATAATTATTCAGAACAGGGAGGTATTTGTCAATCTGTGGGCTTTGAAGTCAAAGTGTGTGGGTGACCCAAGAAAACGCACTGTTTTTCAGTTATTTTTCATCATGTATCCTTTTTGCAATTAACATTTTTAAATTAAGTGTGGAGATGTGAGCTTCCTACTCGAATATGAAGTAGAAGGGTTTCTAAGTGTGGGGGATTTGCCCCATAGGTCCAGTTGTGGCCTGCATCAGATAAGGATGAGGAATTGTGACAGGATAAATGGGAGAGGTAGCCTTAATCCAGCCAGTGTTTATTTAGCTATAGTAGCAGGCTGGAAAGTCAACACTTAAAGAGGACAGCAAATGCACACCAGCATGATGGAAACTTGAGACCAGACACCTAAACTGGTGTCAAGGATCTCTGGTCAGAGATCAGTTTTGTTTGTCGCTTCACTGGGAGCAAAACTGCGGAGAATTGGAATTGATTGCTGATCTCAGATCTGCAGCTCCAGTCTTAAAGACATGGTAAACACAGACCCTGATTATGGTAGCCTGCTCAGTGTTTTTAGCACTTACAGAGAGGAAGGTCACTAGAGGCTTGTCAACATTGGAAGCAACAATTCACCCCAAGCTTTGTGCGTGTAAGGAAGGAAAAAGGAGGAGAGAAAACACCACCATCCTTTCAGCCAGCTCCAACAACTTGTTCCCATAAGTCAACAGTCAGTGCTTTGGTGAGTATATTAACATCTGTAACTATTCTAAAACATCTGTAACTGTTCTAAAATTTAAGGTAAAAAACATGTATGTATTTGAAAAGCGGTAACTGCCAGTTTCTTTAATATCTATTTGTAGATATTTGCTGTTAAATCTACCGCTAGCATCTAAACTCATTAACCCACACTGTTTTGGAAAGAGAAAACAATTATGTGTGGGAACTTTGTGTAAAACACTAAATGAACGTTTCATTCATCTCACGACAGCATTTAGTGCCCGTCAGCCTTTACCGTACCACCGTACAATTAACTGGATCAGGATTTAGTGCCTGCTGCCGAAAGCACTTCCTTCAGTGGTGGTTATACTGTACTTTCAGACATGTTAATCACAGATCCTAATGACTCTGCCATGCATTTTGTATAGGAATTCTGTCTGGATATTTCATAGCTGTAAATAACTTCTGAAGGATTTCGGGTGATTTTCTGGAAAGACTCAAGTGCTCGTGAATGCCTACAATGCTAAGTTGAAACTAGCTTTTTTTCTTCTACTTCACATAAAGTTGAGATTTTTTAAAATATTTTTTGTCTACCAGATGATTAAATGTGAATAATGTCAGCCATGCCGGTGATGAGTTTTCAGCGCATCTGATTCTTTATTTATTCCTTTTTATTTTTACCCTCTCTCTGACTCACTACTGTCATCCGCACATACCTCTGAGACATCTGTAGAAAGGTTGGCATTAGCATGTGAAAGGGATCATGCAGACAATGCTATGCATTATGTATTCACAACATTTGTATGAAATGCAGCCGCTGTCATTCTTGCTAACCTGTAATCTGCTGGCAGTATTTCAGACAGAGCAGGGAGAACAATCTAAAGAATATGCATAGGCTACTTCTACATCCACTATACCATACATGCCGCTGCATACTTGAAAAACCCACTGTGTCTCCCATCCTAAGGAACATCAGATGCACGAAAGTGCCACATCTGTCAGAACTGGCTGAGCCAACTGTCGGGTAAAAAGACACACTACCAAGTGGCCTCTGTTAATGAGGAGGGGGTTGTTTTTCTTCTTACCCAGAGGCAACACAGGCAAGCAGTAAACAGCGCATTTGATCCTGGAGACTTGTTGTGTAGTTGTCACTTTACAAAATCAGTCACACTTTTTCAGCACCATCCCCTATATGAGGGTGCAGAAATCCTGGTTTGTTATGAGATACTATAATGTTTAGTGAATATGAAAGTTGAAAACACACAACGTTCTATTTCTGTGACAAACAGTGATATTATTAAAAAAGTTCTTTAACAATAAAATATATGTTATATTCTCACTCATTGCCAATCTTATATTGCAAATATCTGTATGTACTGAGACACAAACCTGGACAGCACAGTTAAGTAAAGTTATGGTGTATTAAAAATATAATTCTATTATGATATTTATTGCTTTTGGAATGCCTAAACATTGGCACCAGCTTATTATCTGAAGTAAGTAAAGCATGTGATTAATGAGCTGTTTATATGCTCTCACTGGGCTCACTTGTATAATCTCCAATTCCCACACAGTTATGGTATATCACATAAAATATTTGGCAGTAACAAACAAAATGCCCTTTGTGGCCGGAGCCGTCATGGTGTACAGTTTTGCAGATGATTACAGCGTCTTAAAAGTCCCCGAGCTTATCTGCGTGCTCTGGCTGCTTGTCCTCAGCCCATCACGTGTCACAGTAAACTTAGCTTTCAGCAGTAGTAGCGGCCATGGGCTGCCACAGCTGCCGCTGCTTGAGCCGAGCAACAGCAGTGTTTACTCAGACACAGACAGAGACAGGGCGGGCCTATGTGAAACACACAACCCCAAAATGCCGTCTCATTCTTTGCCTTAGTCCATTCTGTGATGCACACTTCAGGCTTCAAATATATCTGTCAGCCCTTCCTACGTTTTTTAAAAAATTTTTTTTATTGTGTCTGTGTTTCTGTGGCTTTTTAGATTAAAGCCTGTTCTTCTTAGATGCAATGATGAAACGTTGTGCACCCCTGGATTTTTGTGTCACAGCTAAATGTGTGTTTGCATGACTATTAGTGAGGCCCGCTGAGGGATCTGTTGCACACCCTTCTGACCCCTGCACACTCAGTGACATAGCACTCCCTCTCTCTCACGAACACACAAACCCACACACACGTCCCCTCTCGCTCTTTCTCTAAGTGGTTTAAATTGTTCCAGACCAACCATCATGTTATTGACAGCTTTCCATTTCTGCATGCAATTTGTGTTTACGCAGGACTAAAAACGCCACAGAATAGATCATCAAGTCCAAACTGTAATTACGAGCTCTGAGTCTTTTGTAATTCCAAAAGTGAGAAACTTTCTGAAGTGCCAAACAACAAGAACATCAGTTTTATTGTGCATGCTTAGTGGACTGAATATGCATGCAAAACACATGCCTTGCAGGTCTAATGCCTCTCCCAGGACACACTTCCCCACCCTCATTACCAGAGAGCTGCTTAATGACAACGTCAATATTGACCACAGCTCAGCAAAGCACTGTAGTACTGTGCGGTTAGTGGGCCAAGTAAGGGAAAGACGTGCAATGATTTTCCTTTTTTTCTTTTTTTTTTTACTTTCCTCATCCCTCATTCATTGCATCCTGAAAAAAGGTCAGACTCAGCAGTGCTCAGTACTTACCTTCCTGTAGTTCCATCTCCTTTACATCTACACCCTATTCCATTCTGAATTACCATGCGCTACTTTTCCCATATTTGCTCCCTGAGAACATGTGGGTGCTATGGGTGTGAACATGCCCTGTTTTGCCTGCTGCATCTCTATACAGTCTTTAGTCAGCACATAATTGCACAGTAATGTGAAGTAAATATGGGTTAGAGAAGTGAAGAGGGGGTGGAGTCCAATATATAACCTGCTATGAGACGTGTGTCACATTTAACAGAGTCGGCATGATTACATTATGCTGCATATACCTCTGCAGAAAACAGGCTTTTCTCTTCAGCTCACTTCACAAATGCACTACACCTCACACTACAGATAATTTATCTGTGTCCTGATCAACAATTATTGATTATCTTTTTTGCTAATTGGGCACAAGTTAATTACTAGCCGTTATAATCATGAATGATGTATTACTGTAGGTGCGATTTGCACTGCAGTGGGGACATGCATGGACACTTGTATATGTAAACATACATTCATTCCAAACACACCTACGCTGCCTTTATTAAACACAATGTCACACATGTGGAAATAATTTAATTTTAAGCCCCTTACACTTGTAAACAAAACAGTGTAGGATTTACATCACTTTTGATACATGCTGCTTCAGTTGATGTTAAGAAATGATGACAGGGAGAATAAAGAGATGAAAGAGGATGACTTTTATACTTCATTCCTGGGGAAACGCGGTTTTACCTGAAGATATCTGGTGCCTGGGATCTTCTTCTCCAAAGCCTCACAGCTGGGCCGATAAGCTCTGCTGACTCCCCAAACCTAGGTCGCATTCCTTTTGATCAGGCCCAAAATTCAGCCGAGCGTGGCATTCACCTTTTAGCCTCGCTGTCCTTAAGCTGGTTGGTGGCTGCCTCTGCTCCCATACTGCAAAAACAAGAGGAAATGAGGGAAGTTTTGTCGACTGGCACCTTATCTGGTCAGGGTCAGTGCAGTGATCCCCCGCAAATTAACTCAGGACCCGACTTTCCTGCAGCTCCACAGCTTTCGACAGTTAACAGAATGGTCAGGATTTTTGTGGTCAGACATCAAAGCAGTCAAATGAGAAGTGAATACATGCTGTTGTTTTTCCCTCTTTATGCTGCACACACTTGCTGTTTGTTAGATAAGTAATGTCTGTGGAGCCATAATACAATATATGAAATTAATGAAGTCATCTGAGGAATTTTAAATGTATTTATTTGTCTATGAGATTTTATAGTACTGATTTTGGTATATCAAAGGTGGATGCAGTCAGCGGCACTGTCTGTTGTGAAGCTCAAGCCGAGTATCGTCACTGTTCCCATCTTGGTGTTTTTAAAAAAGGCATGAGGCAAATCAGACTGAGAAAACAGCCAAAAGCAATAAAACATATGTGTCGTACTATTGCAAAAGCTTGGGGGATTGGACTCATTACTTATAGAATTATTAAGCCAACACTGATGTTTTTCTCAACCTCTTCTTTACTTCTTTATGTCCACTTCACTAATATAAGTTTTCCCAAAACACAAGAGATAAACATTTTCGATCTTTTGAAAGCAATGCTTGGTTTAACTTTTTTCTCTCTCTCTCTCTCTCCACAGACTTGAGCAGTTCAGAGTGCTGCTGTTTATCAATGACAAGGCTGTAATGATGTGGAAGATGAAGTGCTGTGAAAAGAACTCACTATCACCTCCTTTCTTGGGCTTTCTTTGGCTAATTAAAGATTCATGCAAAGCAATGTAGCAATTTTAACAGATCGGTTGCAGGCGGTCCGAGTAATGCTGTAATGCCTTTCAAAGCACTTCTTGCTCTGGACTTTTAAGCGGGGCCTTTAAAGAAGGGCAACTCTGACAAATAGAACCGAGTTAAAGATGATTGATGTGTCTTGAGAAAATCCATCCCATAATATCGCCTTTTCACCTCGGTGATGCTTTCTCCTAAGACTCATATTAAAGCTTAATTCTGCCAACGAGAAGCAGACAGTGCTTTAAAGAGAAGAACACATGTCTGTGAGGCCTGTTTCTCCTTATCTAGCAGCTTCAGCCTCAGCCAAAGATAGATGTCTGCCATGCCAGCATGTTTATTTTCCTAGCCGATTAGCTTCGATTAAAAGCAGACCATGTTGTCTCTCTTCTCCTATTTGTAGATTTGTGAGTCTGCTTGTGTGTGTATGTGTAAGGAGTCTTCCAAGCCTCCCTGTGTGGGTGTTCATGTGAGAGTCACCGTTATTTCATCTCCACTAGGCTGCACATTATAATTAACCCACGGAGGGCTGGGAGGGGGAAGGTGGGTTACAGCTTTGAGTAATTCTGTGCCCCCAACCCCACTACTGCCCCACCTCCCAGAACCACTGCCTCGCCCCTTCCCCTGTCTCCTTGCAGCTTCCTTCTCCCCTTCCCCCTTCACCTTAACTTCAATCCCACCTCAGGCTGTGGGAATTTTCTTTAGTCACACTCGGCTTGCCAGGTAAACAAGCCTGAATAGGGAGATGCGAGTAGAGTCCATAGGAGCAAATAAAACAGGGGAGGATGTAAATGGATTTATCACTGAGCCCCCTCACCCGCCTGGAACACCCTCACCCCCCACATCCTCCACCCACACTCTTTACTCCTGAGTGAGGTGGCAGTCTACTAACTTAGCAGGCTCTTTAACAAGTTGGATACAGACCTCTGAAAATCAGCTGCTAGGAGAGATTTAAATTAGCCAACTGATTTGTTACGCAGATATTTTTGTTCTATATACATATTGATATGCGGGGATCTAGAACCTAACCTTGCTACCACAGAGCAAGAGGCGGGGTACACCCTGGAGAGGTCGCCAATTTGATGCAGGCTAACACAGAAAAACAGAACAACACATTCACACCTATGAGCAATATCTTTTCAGATTGTGGGAAGAGGCCAGAGTACCCGGGGAGAACCCATGCAGACATGGGGAGAACATAGCAGTCAAAACCAAGACCTTCTTGCTCTTAGGCACCACCACACTAGCATGTTGCCCTATAACTGCCCTATAACAGCATTACGTTTCAAAAGCGCAGACAATCTTCATCGAAATGTGTGTTTTCATCCTTTCTGAAATAATCTCTGTCCATATAAGACCATCTTACATATTTTGTCATATTTGAGTGGCCTGATGCATTATTTATTTATTTACTAAATGCAAGATTAATATTGTGACTGGGTGTATTTTGACCTAGCAAAACTAAGTACAAAACATATCAGCGTTATTGTTATGTTTGTTCCATACCTCCATACCTCTGCCTCTACAACATTACAGAGTAAGAAAGAGTGATTGCAAAAAGGATGTAACTATTGTAGTGTTTACATTGTATTAGATGGAGGAGTTGTACAGGGAGATGGCCACAGGCAGGAATGATTTCCTGTGTTGTTCAATGGTGCTTTTTGGTAATCCCAGTTTCACTGAACGCGCTCCTGTGGCTAGCCAGTATGTCATGGAGTGGGTGGGAGATACTTTCCAACATTGTCTTTATCTTGGACAACATTCGCCTTTCCGACATAATCATGTCTGATGTTTTTCATAAAATAGGTAACATGAAAGGGGTGTGACCATAGAAAGTTTAAAACATGGATGTAGCTAACATGGTTTTTGAAGTTCTGTTTTGCAGCTTTGAGATGGGCATTGGTGCTGCCACCAGTTAATTGATAACAAGAAATGGATGTGATGCAGAGGAGAGGGTTGGACTGTGAAACCACACACTCATTGGCTAATGAATTGTGACTGACTAGTTGTTAAGCAATATCCCTAAATCATTATAATGTCCTGTCTTCCTTGTGATAAGATTCAGTCAGGAAACAAAGATAGGCATCTCCAGCTTCATTTCCAATAAAACACTTTTTAAAAATTTTTTAGAGTTTCTGAATGATCAGAGTTTTAGGCATAAACATGGCAAAAGTTACGTATTTTAAAACAAAAGTGTAGTACAGATGTGCTATATTAACAACTGTTTGTCAATGATTATGCCTTTAATTTCTTCCGGAAAAAATCACGTGTTGGAGGTGAGGATAATTACGGAAAGTGTTGAAAAAGACAGAATCAAGTGAGCATGGGTGGCTGCATATCAAAAGATATCTGTTTTAAGATACAAATGTATTAGTGTGGGTGTGGCAGTGTCTTTGCAAAAGAAATTAAGGTGTTAAAGGAGGTGGTAAGAGGCAGCTGTGTCAACTCTGTCTTTAGTTTGACTGTGAATGATAACAGTCCACTACCTGTAAGCTCTTCAGCTCAAGAAGACAGGCATTCCCTGCTCCTGTCCTCCCCAAATTATCTGGCAGTAATCCAGATCACAAAGTTTAAAAGCAGGTCAAGCGTGAAAGTCTTATGCTGAGTAAAGAGAGAGGAAGACCAATGTCTGTTCCCGTGTTTGTCAACGCACTTGCACGGTTGAACACCAGTGTGAGCGTGAACAGATCACTCCACCAGCAAGGCCTCATTTTCAAGAGTCTTTCAATGTGAGGGCGGGCGAAGTAGACTTAAACCAAGTCCACCATAAACAGACACGAGGACAAATTTATGTCCCTCTGCTGACAGCATTCAGGTGTGTGCAAAAGAAAAAAATCTATCCAGATATCGATCTGGATGAGCAAAGCTGAGGGAGAGAGATTGGATTGTGTACTGCTCCTGTTTCTCAAGGGAACCTTGATCACAGTTATAGCCCCCATGTGTTAATTAACATGCTTTGAGACTTCAGCATTAGCCCGGGCTCTCATCTTGGTGCTTTGGCAAACTTTTTCCAGAATCCTAAGAGGTTATGTTGGCCACGATGAAACGGTGCTATGGCGCAGTTTATATAAAGGGGACAGGATGAACGAGTGGTCCTCCATGTTGCACCACCACTATTCACGCAAGTGTGTTTGTCTGCGACGGACTGCAGCAAAGACTGCTGCTAACCGATTGATCTTCCGAGGCAGCATTATCCGTCCTAATCCCAGGCTGTCATTAACACCCACAGTGTCATTTGTTATGTATTGAGCTATTGACCAATTGATTGGATGGTATACAACTGATAACAAACACATTGAAAAGAAGAGAGTGAAAGTCAAGGAGAGTTTAAAGAATTAATAAGGGTTCACTTTGCCTCTTTCAATACCCTAAAGATGATGGCCTAAGGAGTGTGCCTACTTTGGGATAAATAAAACAAATTGGACCTAACCTAGGAGTTTGGTTAGGTTTAGAAAGTAATAACCATAATTTTCATAAATCGTGTAAGTTGTAATATATTTTTCCTCATCATCTGTACTCTCTTCAAATGTGAGATTTGAGTAGTAAACAGAAATGTGTTCTTGACCCGGATAAGCAGGGTGGATGGATGGCTCAATAGATCAAGATTTGCAATGACACAGGTATTTAGGGCTATATATGTTTAACTGTATGCAGAGAATATTGTACATATTAAAGCTATTCCTAAATTGAGCAGGTTTTAGAAGAAATATGACGTACATCTAATAATCAGAAGGTTGGTTCAATCGCTGTCTGCTCCAGTCTGCATGGCAAATATTCTTGGGCAAGATACTAACCCCAAGTTGCTCTCCAATTGGATGTGTGTAAATGTTAGATAGAAACCATTTACGTAGAAAAAACATAGGACAAAGTGCTTGTATGAATGAGGCAAGTTGCTTAAAAGCACTTTGAGTGCTCGGGTAGAGTAGAAAAGCATTATTTAACAACCATTTCCCATCTTCTTAAACAGATTCTCCTGGTGCCACAAATAATCAGAAATAGAGGGCAAGCTTGTCATTGGTGTTTAGGGCAGCTAATCCTGTAGGGTTTGATTTCATGGGGTGATTATTTGTGAGTTGCAAAACATTCCAAAAATGTCCTAGCTACTGGATTTGCACAAGAAGCAAAATTTCCCGATGTGTCTTCTTTCACTACCTTTAAAAGATTTTCTTTTGTTTTTCTATCCATCCATTTTTTTCCCTGCGTATCTAGTTCAAGGTGTTTTCTGTGCTTTGTGATGTTTCTTTCTGTAACTGTTCCAGCCTTTGAAGAATATCGCTTGATTTGAAGACAAAAAGTGCTTTTCAGGTAAAAAGAATTTTTCATTTGTACAACTAACAGACTTCAAAGATGCTTTTTGACTTACAAAAGACATTCAGGTTTCTGTTTTCTAAGACTGTATTTCAAAGTAGCACAATCGCGCACTTAAAGTTTCAAGGTGTTGAAGTAAATAGAAAAAAGCTGATGTTGTCACTGAGGTTTAAAGAGCCTAAAGTGGTGTTAAAACTGTGGTCTCATCTTTTCATGAGAGCACTTTGATCAGGTGACACTGGCTGCAATTTTAGGTTTCCTATTCCAGGAGATCGTAGCCAGCCATGGATGGGAAGTCAGGTTGCTGCGATGGTGATCTCCCTCTAAATAGTCATATGGTTACTTGGTGCTGTGTTACATTACTGGTATAGTCTCAAGACCAAGAGACTTTCATTGTATTCTTGCCATCATTGTCAATGGTGGAGGTTGTTACTTGAGAAAAAAAATTACTGGACATAAACCATTACTTTTCTTAAATATAGTGCTATACTTAATCAAAGTAAAGTAATTAGTTACACCCTTCTCCTTACATTCTTTCACATTAAGGCCATTATACACTGATTTTCATAAGAAGGTGGCAGCAGAGAGAGTGTTATGGTTTGATGTAGGAGTTCAAGCTGTGTCACAACCGCTTTCGTACATATTTCAGAATGTCAGTGGGGCAGTCTGAACTCTTGTTGGCAGAATTGAGGCCATATTTGAAGAGGCAGAGAAATAATTTCTCTGAGAGCCAAAAGATAGCCAACAACGCAAACGCAACGAGTTGAGTGTGTAAATACATTGCGTAACATGTTTCGCTGCTCATTTGGTGTTTAAAGGCCTTTAGGCTTCAAATTCAGTTAATTCAAGTCACCGAGTTGGGCCCTTAAGGTGCGTTTGTTGTATCAGTATCTTTTTAAACATTGCTCATGCAACTAACAGACAAATATTATTACAAAAATTTTACCAACAGCCCAAACAAGAAGTGATTCCTCCAGTTTTGATGAAGAAATTCTTTTGTTTTATATCTATGCTCTATTTCTATGCATACACACAAACAATATCTCTCTCACACATAAATGTAATTAAAAAAAAAACTACATTTGTTAAACTTCCTGATGTTTCAAGCTCAATATCTAACCTCACTTATGTGCACTTGTGTTTGCAACAGGCCAAAAGTGGATTGAAGAGTAGTGATGCTTACGATCCCTGTGATATGGTCACCCACCATGTGAACAGGAACAGAGAGGCATCGTTGAATCTCCAGTATATAAATGCAAACACAGAACTGCAAACAAGCATGGTAAAGGAGTGCAGGCACCAGTTCTGGGCCAGAGCCTGTGCATACTGACTGACATAAAAAAGAAGCACTCAGAAATGGTTAGCCACTGAAAGACTGAGTAGGAACACCAAGGGCCATAAAAAATAAAACATCAGAAGATTATTAAGTTCAACAGACTGACAGAGCAGCTGTGGCATATCAGAAGTAGAAAAGGAAACACAGCAAATTGTTTGTTCCTGAGAGCCAGTGGGAGTGTGGAGAGAAGTATATGGAACAATGGTCAGTCCACCACAGTTTAAGGAAATCCCCCTGTGATTTGAAAGTTCAGTGAGCGTTGCTCTCTCTTTCCTGTCTACCACTGCACTGCTCCATTTCCCTCGTATCCACTGTTAAAACGATTTTAATCAGCTCAAAGCAGTCACCATTAAACGAAGGAATGAAATGAGAAAATATGGAGAAATAATGTGTTGTATTTTTCTTCTTTTGCCATTTGCTGATGTGCCCACATGCTTTGAAATTCTCTCATGACAGCCCACAGTGGGAAAAATCTTTTTTGTCCACCGAACATTTAAAGCTGTTTAGCTACTCTACTTTTAAAAAAATACAGAAAAAAGATGAGTACAGTAGTAATATGCTTCTAGTCTTCAGGGGCGGTCTGGTGAATAAGAGAAAACACCAAAGCTCTACATATACTACAACACGGACTGCACAGTCCAAGTAAGCATGTACGTCAAAATTAAAGCCACATTAAAATTGCTTTGACATGCATTCTTATGGTAATGGCGGTTTTCCCTCCTTGCTTTCATTTGGCTGTCTTAATGACTGCGCCCTGGAAGTGCAGCAGCATCCAATAAGGCTTCATTTAGAGCCCAACACTATTCAGAGTGAATGAGGGGTAACAAGGGGCCCTAGATGAGGAGTGGAGTACTAGTTTGGTTCTTCATCAGCTCCACGTGGCAGTTGGGTTGGTAATTACGCACATTATCAGTCATTAACGGAGTCTGCCACAGCCCTTCAGACAGGCAGGGAGTTTGGTCTTGTTGCAGGGGGAAACGGTTGATGGAGCTGGAGGGGGTTTATCCACTGGGGTTAGAGGCCTGGGCTCATAAACACTTATGGACCAAACCATTCTCAGGACAGTGAGGGTTACTATCCAGGAGGGAGACCCCTGCAAACTACATAAATTCAGGGCTTTCTTTTATTATTTGCTTGCTTTTCCAGCACCAGTAGGAATGTTGAAGTAATAACTGACCAGCGATTGGCATATGAGTCAACATCTTTTTATATTTTAAGCGAGAACTTGAGTGTCAGTCTGTTACTCTGTCTTTTGCTCCATTTTTTAAGCTAATGTTACAGGCTAGCATTCACATGCTTTTAAAAACAGTGCTAAAATCCTGCATCACTCAATGGTTCGTCTTGAGCCGGGAGACAAGTCAAAAACAAAAAACAAAACTATAATCTAAGATCTAAAAACCTTTTTTTGTTTTTTAAAAAAATTCCAATTCCAAAGCGCCTATAGAAAGGCTACATTTAAGGTATATATAGAGCATATAGACAATTATGTTGCAGTCAGACACATCATTTGCAATTCATGATGCCATAATTATACAAACTCATTTACCCCATGGAGTAGGAAGCCTGTTTTTAATCTATTGTAGTGTCTCCATTAGTTTTCTTTTTTCTTTTTGCATTTTCACAGTTTTATTTTTCATCTTTATTTCGTGCTATCCTTTTTGTTTTTCAGTATCTCCCACCTATTTCTTCCTGAGCTCTTAGTCATATGGCTTCCCCGATGACAGCATGTTCCCTTTGCCTCTTTTTCTTCTTGTATTCTTCAGTCTTTTCTGTCTTTCTCTCTCTCCCTTTACATCAGACTCTATAGTCTTTATTTCTCTCTCTCCTGACAACTCTTTGTGTATATCTTCTGGGCTTGCCGGAGATGCAAATGACACAAGAAAGTGATAAAAGTTGCATGCTGGCACCACCGTAATTAAATATTAAAGACTCTCATTTTTCCCCACTTTTTTTTCCAGGAGAAGGGATGCCTGTGGATATTGCTTTCACATTACAGCAGAAAGAGTGGGAATTTTATAGCGGACTCAAGTAAGATGCTCAAGCTTTTATCATGAGAAATGAAAAAAGTTTATAGGAAAGACATGGTAATTGTCACAGGAGATGCATCATCATTCCTTTGTGAAAACTTGATGTAGAAGAATCATTGGAAACCACGTTGATGAGTAAGCGGTGATACATGTGTTGTACAAGGAGTTCTTTTTTTTCCAAGCGATATTACACTTTTTTTCTAATGTTTTAACATTTTTTATACAACAATTTCTTTATTAGTTGTTAGCTGTTACATCATCTTTACATGCGTTATTCTAATGCAAAGTGTGACCTACTTTCGTCAGTTGTATTGTTCCTGGGCTTAGTCCCATCAACCCTGTTTTCTATTCTGTTTCTATTCAAAATGAGGATAAAAAAAGATCATTGTATGCGTGAGTGTGTTCATCTCCCAATGTCTCTCTCCCTTGCTCTTTTGCACACACTCTGTGTATTTATGTGTCATTGTGTGTTTGCATCATCTGTAGGCTTAGTATTGCTTTAGCAGTGCCCCAGTAAGTGTGTGTCATGACTGCATCACTACATGGGGTATGGGCCTTTCTGCTGTGCTCATCCAGGCAAAGCTAAAAAAAAAAAAGGAGATGATGATGATGTGGAGGAGGAGGAGGAGGAGAAGAGGAAGAGGAGAGGGAGGTGGAAGAAGGGGCTTGTTGCTTTTAATTGAATTGTAAATGCATGTGGAGGGGGAATGGGGCTGCTCCTAGCTGGGACAGACAACAGATGGAAGGCAGGGCCTGCCCTGCAGGGTGAGAGGGGTGAGAGGGGAGATGGGTGGGTGGAGGGCAGATAGATGGATGGATGGGGGAAGGGGAAGGAAAAAGGGACTGGTGCATGAAAATGACCAGGGTCTTTGGCCTTCCTGGAGTCTATGATTGTTCTCTCAGTTTTCTCTCGATTGTTTCTCCTCCTGTCTCTTAAAAATCAGAGTTTCTCGTGTGAAAAATGACACCACCTATCTAACTACTAATCAATAACTCTAGAAACACTGCAGCCACTTCAGGCAAATGAGTTTTCTTGTCCTGTTATGAAAACCCATAGCTCATATGGTTAAATTAAAGTTAAATCCACAAATAACATATATGATAGTTCACATTCACTGTGTGATTTCCTGGTATGTCTGTACAATTTCAATAAATATGGAAATTATAAACAATGTTTTTCTGTCATAATATATAAATAGGAAATCTCAGTAGTCAGTTCAACGTAAATGAGAAAAAAAGAGTCTTGCTTGGTAATTAAAAATAGAGATTTCCTCACAGAAAAGCAGAAACAGAAAACCATATGAAATCCACTCTTTCCATGACACCCCCGACTACCACCATCACCAACCCCCAACTCTCTTTAAAGAAAGGAAAATTACCCCAGTCTGCCCTCCTCAGGTGAACATGGCTTAGGGATTTTGTCACTGCACTCAGCAGACTAGGTCAGAATCTGAGACACACACATGCACTCATACAGCATCACTAGGTCAATACAGGCTTTACCCCTTGACTAGATTAAGGGTATTTGGGTTGTTTGTGCATTTG
Organism: Simochromis diagramma; assembly: GCF_900408965.1. NCBI lineage: Eukaryota > Metazoa > Chordata > Actinopteri > Cichliformes > Cichlidae > Simochromis > Simochromis diagramma. Next base: position 11,949,908 of record NW_024387030.1, read on the forward strand.
TGATGATAATAACTCCACATGGGGTTGTTTCTCATTTTATTCAATTGATCAACACTCTTGGGCTGATTTACCTTTTACTCTGGGTCATGAGTTCAAAAAAAGCTTAAACTTTTGTGTAACTTCTGGGGGAGTAAAGTAGCAACACAATCACACGCTCAGCTGGAAGCCACGATTTGCCATATGCCACAGGATTCATTTGCTGAAGAGAGCACCCTGAATCATAGTGTATTCTAATATTATGGGCAGGTGCTTTTCTTTTCAAATGTTCACTCTGTGATATCCTTGTGCATATTTTATTTTTATTTTTTTGTACATGTCATTTTCAGATATAATTCTGAATATAAATATGTATATTTTTCTTATTACTTGTAGGCGATGGTTGTGATGGATACTCCTCATAACTGTCTCTGCAGGCATGATGTCACTGAGCTGCCTTAGTTAATCTCTCTCCTCCCAGACAGCATATTCACAGCCTTGGGGCTAGACCCTGCTCCTACATCTATCTGAAACCACCACATGCACTGTTGCTCTCCAATAACTCCACTCAATTGCCCATCATTCCTCCTACGCCAACCCCCATCTCCAAAAAAAAAAAAAAAGGCCTTTCAGAGTACACTATCCACCGCTGCATTTTTATTCTGTTATTAATCTGCAGACACGTCTGCCAAATAATTAGCCTGGCCAAGATATTTATTCCCTGGGTGATATTTCCCTACCTGTGTTTGAGAGGCAATGGGGAGGACAATGCCATTGAAATGCCCTTTTGGAGCTGAAGGACACTAAATAGTGTGTGTATGTGCCTAGAGGAGGTTAGTAGGAATGGTTTGGGGCCTTGCCTGAACCCTGGGTATGCAGGGTATGCAGGGAATTCATTTGGAAGTATTACAAATGCGCTAGTAACCTTTTCAGTTAATGAAAAAAGGACGTGCTAATAAAAGAGAATAAGCTGGAGAAAGACACTTATGAGGGGATATGTACTGTAGGCTTAGGTGTAATTCCCAGTGTGTGTCTATTGATAATCATATACACTTACTGTATGCATAGGCACAGCAGCTCCTAGCCGATAGAAACATGTAAATTAAGCTTATATGCAAGCAGCCATAGACATAAATAGAAAAACGGCATCACTTGCTGGTAGTACAATGTAGCCAAATCTCACGTCTTGCTGGGTGTGATTATATCCAGGAGGGAGGTAATGCATTGCCCCGGAGGTGGGAGATGGTGGAAACATGAGTGCTTTGGCCTTGAATTTCACCCAGGACTGCCTCCCCATCTCCCCGTGCCCATTTCTCACTCTTAGGGGAGAGCGCTCTACGAGCTGCTGGAAGCGTGGGGCCATGGGCTGACTTTTTAGAGAACCACCTTGTTGCACTGAAACACTCTGACTGACAAGCCAGTAATGAATATCCACGATTGAGCCAGTGTCTCTCTTATGTGTAAAGAGCAAGCAATTTATGTCAGAGAGTCCAACCAGTGGTGATGATGAATACCAACATGTGGCTTTTTTAATGCAAATAACACGGATTCATTTTTGTCTATGCAGTTGCTATATGTTTCCACTGTCATTGTATTTGTTATGATTATATAAAGTCTTATGGCTCTTTTTTTCTCTTTACTCGTGGGTAAATTCATATATGTGTACTAAAAATGATTTTTATTGCCTTACACTTCTTATCTCCATCTTATCCCTTATTATGAGTATGACCCTCACTCTCCAAAGAGCACACAATTTCTCTTGAGTTAGATCTCGACGCTGAGTGAGGCCTTCATGCGCTATCATATGACAGCATGACAAACACTCTGTGTATTGTGGGGATTTTTTTAATACTCAGCCAAGTCCAGACAGGAGAAGGAAAAATAGCCACCAATGACTGGGCAGCTGTTGAAGCCCGTCGACCTCGGATGTCAGCCTAAGTGTAATTATTTTTCACACATGCCACGTTGACCAGATATACACCGCTTGTGTTCTATTTATCAGGCCTATCATGTGGGATGAAGGTGGGGCACGCGCCCACGTATGCGCACAGAGACACGTACTTACATGTATCAGTAGTGACCTGATTCCCCTGGGTTGGTGTGGGCAGATAAAGAACATCATCGCCCTCAGTAAGAACTTGCTGGCACATAAATTTCAGTCCAAATCTGATTTGGGTTTGAATGAGACTGGCATTGATTAATTGGAATTTGCACCACAGGGGATAACTCCCATCATTCACATCAGCAGATAGTTTGCATGCGTGCCAATTTGATCATCTCCTGCATCTCTATTCCCCTCCTTTATTGGCTGGTGCATACTCTGCTTCTTTGGCCACAGTTGTGCACTTGTCACCCTCCCTGTCTGTCTCTGTCATGATGTCTGAGCCTCAGATGTCTACTGTCTTCAAATGTCTCTAAATGCCAGGCAAAGAGACGGGAATAATATAAAAAAAGAAGAGAGAGAGCAATTAAAATGGAAAGCAGCAGGTCATGTTGGGTTAGACCTTCAGATAAAAAAGGCCTCTGAGCAAGCCAAGCAGTTTTCACCCCTCCTCCCTCCGTGCCTGCCCCGGCTCCCTTCTCCCTCGTTCACTCTCTTGTCACCCTGAACAGCGGATTGACATTCAGTCGAGGACAGCCCTGGCTGGCGGTTAAAAGAAGTGAAATTAATATGTGAGTTGAAGAGAGAGTGTAGCAGGGGGCATAGGGTAGAAGGGGTGGGGATGTGTTGGTGGTAGTGAGTGACTGACACAGTTTTTGATGGAGTGCAGACATGGCTGACTCACCCTCTCTCTCTCTTTCCACCTCTCATTCTGCTCCTCTCCGTTTATCTCTCTATCTCCAGCCCGCTCACCAGGGTCGTCACCCCTTCCTCCCACTGCCTCCCCCCTCAGTCCCCCCTCCCCAACCTCCATCCTCTCCGGCCTCATTGTTTTACATCTCTTCATTCAGGCTTTTATGGCTACTTCGTCCTCGCGCGGTCTCATCTCACCGCCGGATGATGGGTTCCTCCCCCAGTTATCGCGGCTATTTATTATCGACGTCGATCCACATCACATTTCTCTGACTTTGGGAAGATGGTTTTCACATTGGACTGCTTTACTGACTCGCCATATAACACATCCGCTGCGCAGCGCACACAAACACGTGCACACTCACACACAAAATGGCACGATCAAAGAGGAAACATCACATCACTATATTACACTGCAGATTTACTGGGTGCTAAAATGCTATGTGGAGTTTTAATGCCTCATAGTGGAACACTTTGACAGCATTTCCAGATTATTCTTTGCAAAAATGTCCCACACTGTTTTTTGTTTATTTCATTTTATTCATTTTTATGTTTGTATCTCGATGACTTTTCCTGCTGGGTCACTATTTATGGGAATGTGAAAGAGCTTGGCTCTCCCACATAATTGCTGAGACATGATTGACATGGGTAAATCATATTTTAGGGCAATGCGTCATTTAGTCTTGATGACATCACAAGAATTCTTGGAGGTGGAGAGAGGGTTAGCTGAAGCCACATGAAGTCAGCAGGAGAAAGAAATAGTTCTATCACTTTAGTTTTTAAATAAAAATGCACTAAACCTACTTCTCTTAAACTTTTACTGCTTCTCTCTCTTTTTTCTGCCGGTTTCAAATAAAAACACTCACCCATGAACAGTGTTATCAGATCATCACTTCAGCTTTTCCATTTTGTTCCCCTCTGACAAACTGTTGAGCAGACTACTGCAAGATAACTAGAAATCTATTGGCGCTATACCACTGTGAGTTATGTAGAGGGGGGGAACATGTTTTAGCACTTAACCTCCATAGTGGGAGCAGCTGTGGGGCCCAGAGGGACTGTGTGTTCAAAAGAGGAAGGCCAACTGGTTGCCTAATTAACTAGGCTGGCTTGATGACACAATAGCATCTTTTGAAATGGCCAATACATTTCTGGAGCAGCAGCCCGGCTGCAGTAGTGAGGAAAGAGGGGAGGAGGATAAGGACAAAGAAAAAGAAGGGTCAGATACCCAGTGCTCATACTGTACACTCAAACACACATTTGTTGTTGGCGCCAACAAACAGAGTATGCATAAAGGTGTAAAGCTTGCCTGTCTTGTCATGTAGTTTTAAATTTGCAGTAAAGAAGCCAGAAACTCCTATCCCTGTTAGGGTTAGGTTAAGTGTTGCACATCCTTTTTGGTTATTTAGTTACAATTGATTCTATAAAAGTGCAAAAATATTCTGCAGTTCTAAAAGTAAAAAAAAAAGATTGTAACACTGCAAAATCAGCTTGAACAACATTTCCATGGAGTGTTTTTTCTGCAAAGACATACTTTGGGGAGTTGATGTAATCAGCTACTGTACTAAGAGTTGGTAGATTCGCTGAATTTGAGGTTGGTGAGAAGAGACAAGGCTTGAGTGGAACCCCAGGTAGGGCTCCACTCATTACAGATCGATCCCCCCCGTCTCCTGTGTCAGGTCCTCTGCAGGCCTGATTGAAGTGTTTTCACCTAGTCTTCGTGAAACTATATATATAAAAAAATAAAGAAAAAAATCTCTCTGCTTCCTATTGATTTCAAAATGTCAAAACTTAAATCTTAAGAGGAGCAGAACAGACTCCAAAAGGCTTGAAGCTGGCCTTAATGGCTGCCAGAGAAAAGCTTTTGGGAAAGTTTTACCCAGTTTATTCTTTCTATAATAGCTTCCCCTTTGTCTCACTCATCAGAATGGATTTTCCAAGGGAAGAGGTAAGTGAAGCATATCACCCTGCCATAACGAGGAAGAAACTGTCAGTTAGGCTAGCATCCTGCCTGGTTCATTGAGGATTAGGCTGGTTGGGGAATGTTGTGAATTAATCCAGAGCGTCAGACATCACACCGAAGCCTCGCGCTGGATTAGTATTAGCTTTTGTTTGATTCGTTGTGAATTAACCAACATAATCCACCTGGTGTCAGACACAATAAAAACACACCAGCTGACACAGAAACAGGATTAGGCTTACAGAGGAAAACAGCAGATCTGACTGCTATCAGTCAGTTAACCAGGAAAGCTGTTCAATCAAATTATAAAATGATAAAAAAAAAAATGTCCTCTTCCTTTTGCTGTTGCCTGAACTCTTTAGTAGACTGAAGTATGTTTGTAGTGTTAGCGTTGGAGAGTTTAAGTTTTATTTCACAAGCTTTTTTTTTTTTTTTTTTTACATCTTCCTCTTATTATATAAAATGTTCGGAAATGTGAAAAGGCACACTTGAGTGTTGTTTCTGCGCTCCTTTTTTTTTCTCCCAGTTATCCGGCCTGCATGCCAGTAGATGTGTCGTCATTCCCCTGGCTAAGGATGAGATCCTGCAGAGGAGGAGGCAGACGTGCTGGGAACACCTGCTGGGTTCCCTGCCTCCGCTTCTCTCCTTGCTTCCATCTCTCCACCTCTCCCTCGCTGCCTCTCTTCTGAATCTGTCACTGCCGTTTCTTTCATCTGTATCTATTTCTCCTCCCTTCCACCCCTCCCCTCCATCTCTCCATCCCTGCTTCCCTGCATCTCCTATCTGCCCACTCACAGGTGCAACTGGAGTGAAGCTCAGCAAACACTCCCTCTGGTGCTGGTCCACCTTACATACAGTAATGTACCTTCTCTGTAATACACAGGATGAAGGAAGAAGGATACTTCTGGGCTACCATGTATTGTCAGAAGACACTGAGTTTACAGTCTTTATTTTTTACAGGAAATAGACATCTCTACCATCCCAGCAATCCCAACAAGTCTACCCATATTTCTACAACTAAATATAAAATAGACAAAAGCCCAAAAGATTGATATACAAAGACAGAGTTAAAGTTCTTTTAAGGTCACCTGTAATTATCTTTAGAATCTAATTCAGTTCAACTTAGCATAAATCTAACACTAACAAACTAATTTTGCCATAATCATCAATTAGCAATGGTCTTCTCATGACTGTAGCATTAATAGGTGACCACTAGCTGCTCCAGGAAGTCTCCACCCAGAACAAAAAACACAGTTAGCTATTTGTACTTGTGTTTTTTATTGAGTAAATAAAATAATAAAAAGTTGTTAATAAGTAGTCTTTCAGTTACTCTGATGATTTTTTACATAGATCCTGCAGAATGACTTTTCCCTGTTTTCTGGCTGCAGTGCATTTTTATATTTAGCATTGCGAGGTAGTGTATGGCAAGTGGTAAGGAAAGTGATAAGTAGGCAGCATCAGCAGACTGGAAGTGTACTTTTTTTCCTGGCATCGCCATTCTACCATCTTAAAACAACAGTTGTCGAAATCTCACTTGTTTTATACAGAATTTTACACATATTAAGAAACATTAAGAAATGGGTTAGACCAAACAATGCAATCTAAACAAAGACACAGGAATAAGATTATTCATCCAGTTGACAATCTCATTTACACAGCTAAATGGTTTGAAAAGTAAAACACTGCATACAGTACTACTCAAAAGGTTACTTTAAGGAAAATAAACAATACTATGAAAAAGGAAAAACCCTTCATTTGGTCGTACCCAGTAATGCAGTCGATGACATCATGACCCTATATAAACAGGAAGTGCTGAGTTGGCCCCTCCCACACACCTGTTTTGGATATAGGACCATGGTAAGTATAACCAAAGCAACATAAGCTCACATAATTTACCAGAAATGTACCTGTTATCAAAAGAAGATTCAAATCGCCTGATGGTTTAGTAGTATTTGCTTTAAAGTCATATGCATGGATGTAAACTGTAACATAATGCTACCACAAACAAACCCAGGATAGTATGTAGAGCAAAGTTACACCAGTAATGTCTAAACTAAAGCATTATGGTCAACTGTAAAAAAAAGATGGGATAAATCATAAATATGTTTATCCACTTCGTCATAAGCATGTGTACATTGCGTTAATCTATTTGTCCCATTAAGACAGCAAATACGAGTACGTCCCAAAACATCAAGCTTTTTTTCATTTGTTTATTAGCCCCTCCCCCAAATAAAATGAAGTAATAAATGAAAACTGCTTCTAAGAATCAGAAGGAAAACCTGAGTCACTGATGTGTCTAAACATCGCGTAGTATACTATTCATCAGCCCTCCTCCTTCAGAGCCAGGGGTGTAGGGTCAAAACCTAAAGCTGTTGGCTCCATCAAGACTTCAAGCATGGTCTGCCTTCTCAAAGCCCAATCACCTGAAATGCAAGCTTCAGCAAGATGACTGATACTTATTGATGGTTTCCCCATCATCATGTTTAGACAACCTCAATAAATTATGCTGCATGTGATGTTGTGCGTGCGTGCAATATGGTCATACATGTTGTAGACGGGACGTAGATGCATCAGTCTCAAAGGGGACGTGAAGGATGACTGGCTGTCTTCCCGTGTGTTCTGAATGGAAAAACTGTCACGGATTTCTAAATTGATTACGCGTCCTCACATCTAGCTTGTAATTGCACAAGACTCAAGGCAAGCCTCGTTTCTGACCAGATCATTCAATCACTTTTCATCTATTATGAAGCATATACTCAAAACTCAATACAGATAGAGATGCTTTATCAAGTCTGAGATATCATCATGGTGAAAAATTGACCACATTAATAACGTACCACTTCGCTATGTTATGGTTCATATTCAGCTCAGTGAACGTTTAGTTCCTACTACGGGATCTTCTTAAAGGTGGCTTTGTGTTCTCTTGTCTGTGCCACATTCATTATTTCAAAGTAAGGATACCTCTCTCTGTGCTCCACGCTACTTGAAATCTGAGGCTTTCATAGTGATAGAAGATGAAAGGAAACTAAAATACCTGCAAAACAGAATCCTAATACCATTCTCGGCCTGCCTGCTCTGTTATCACTTAGATCATAGGAAGACACTCATAAAAGGCCGGGCTCAAAATAAAAAGCATTTTCCCAAGTGGACGATGGCACATATAAGTGGAGCCACTTTGAAATGCAGACCCATCAGTCAGTTAGTCTGTGTTGTCCTCCACACCTCACACAGTGCAGTGGGGGCTCTCTAATGTCATCCCCATGCCATTTTTTTGACCCCTCCTATGTGTTCTGTGGAAGCAGAATGAGGCAGGCCGCCAAATGCTTTCAGTGCTCATAGAACAAAACGCCTTGCTGGGCCTTGTTTTATTTCCCTCAAGTAGCATTCAACACCTCCCCATCACATTTGCACAGACAACCTCCCATTACCCTACGATTCAAATCAAACATCATCTTTCATACGTTGTAAAGGGCACCCAGAAACATGTAATTATTTTCTCTCTCCTCTCCCTGAGATCAAAGCTGAAACAGCAGTGATTACAGAGAGTCAGGTTGTCTTTGAAGACACTCTTCAGTTCCTTTCTTTCTCTTACTGGTTACTGTATACAGAGGGCTAAGAAGACTCTGCAGCCTCTCCTCAGTAGGCAGACAGTGGCAGGTGTGTCCAGGGTTTTAGGGATCCCCTGTTTATAATCTACTTCACCATTGATCCATTCCAGGATTTCTGATGGATCCTTTTTACCCTTTCTCCAGCAAGCCCATTTTCTCTGACTAGTGCCGATAAATAGGCAGGAGGCTCCACTGCTTACACTTCTGTATTTGAACCCTGGCTCTAAACCATAGTTTTACATGATCTGTTTTTGGTTTGTGGGGTTAACATGGCAAGTAAGAGAGATGCACTGATTGCAGTGTTTATAAAGAGAGGGTAAAGTATAAGAAGTGTTTGAAAGAGGAATCGTGAAGAGTGTATACTCTCTGGCTTATCATAGGAACCATATTGCAGATTTCTTTTTAATTTGGCAATCCAAACATCATCATTTGCCCAGAGCTTTGCCATTTTCCAGTTGTATATTTACAGTAAATGGCTGACTGAATTACAACAAGGAGAAGTGAATCAAGTGCTGCTCTCTCTCTTACACTCTGTTAGTTTTAGGTGGAGGGTAAAGTGTTTTCTCATCTGATAACAAAGGCAAACTAACAAAGCTATTCCAAGATTTTCAAAATCTTCCAGCTGTGAGTGAGAGCTTTAGTGGACAACTAATAACACAGAGTAACAATTTCTTTGTGTTGGCTGATGCCATGAATAAGAAATGCCATGAATCAAAACAGAAATAGTCTTTGTGTTTCATTCACTGATTGTATTTGACTGAACATCGCCACAACTCACCGGGTTTGTGGATTGTTGCTGTGAAGCTGTGAGTTTAACTTTATTGTCGCCACTGTCTTCCATTTTTTCAGAAAAAAATTAACTTTTTAGATGAGTTGGTGGAGCTCATTGAGTGACCGTGGGGTGTATATAAAAGTTAAAAAAAACAGGGCTGTGATGTCACTCGTGGGTTCGTGAAGGCTTGGTGGTGGTGATCTGAAATCCTGAACACCATGATGAATTTTAATGACTTGTCAGTCACAACCTAAAAACGTAACCTTACTTTCTTGTCTGTTTTAGTGTAAGTGAAAGTATAATTTACAAAATTGACTTAATGTATTTTTAAAGAAGATTTGAAACTAGTGATTTTGACCATAATCTTTTTACCAAAGTCATACATTTAGTGAGTTTCAGTTGCGTCAAACCAACCTGCTCACCACTAGATTAAAAGAAAAAAAGATATTCATGTCCGAAACAATGACTTTTAAGTATTTATGTAATTTAAGTTATTGTGCGTAAAATTTTCCATGTACTTTTGTTATGTGCAACAAAAAAAAAAAAAAATTCATGAAATCTCATCAAATTCAGTTTACATAATTTTATTATGTATGATATTATATTTTCCTTCATTCATTGTTTGAATAATAAAGCTTTGATTTGACACATTTTAGTTATTGTTTAGCTGTCTCTGTGCTTTTTTAACTAAGTTTGTATTATCTCTGTTTTTTATCAAGTATGCTTCTTGATTTCAAAAAAACAAAACAGGGAATATTACTGATATTTTTTTCCTAATTCATGAGAGAAGCAATGCGGAAATGAATAAAATCATCAGGGTTTTGGAGCCTGCACCTACCATCCCTCAGCGATATTACCCTTTAAGACACTTTGACATTGACTTCACTTTTCAGTGAGCACTAAAGTGTCATCTGTACATGTTTGCTCCCCTGCTGATCACCCGTAATTTCAACACTTCTGCCCACTGGTCTTCAGGCATCACTGGAAGCACAGAAATATCCCCAGATATTCCAAATATTTCACCTCTTCGCCAACACACACCAGCTTCCCTCAGTCGACTCTACCTCTGCAGGAGTAATGGCTCACATCAGCTGAGCACAGAAAGGCCTGTCGCAGGGGGAGCAAGACGCTAACCATTAGAGAATTTACGTCAGCCCAAGCGCAAGGGTCAGAGCGGTCAGACGGACCACCCAACAGCTTGGTCATCAAGGACAAAGACACGGAGGAGGGTGAAGGAGAGAGAACGAGGGAACGAGAAAATGAGGGAGGGAGGACAGGAGCTTGGCTGTCTCCTTTCAGACTGTCCTGCTGAAATGTGCTGAGATGACACAAGCATTTACATACATGTGTGCACTCAGCTGTGAAGACACAGGTACTGTCAGCATACTTAAAGTATAGTCCCTTACAATGTTAGTGTGTGATTTTATGCATCTGACTGCTATGAGGTGTACAAAGAAGTACACACGTGCAAGTCGGCATTAAGGAAAGACATTTTTCAGGAGAGTGGGTTGTTTGTTCTCCTTGCAGAGTGATGACAGGGTCCAGTCTGCTTAAACACTGAGCTAACAGCGCAGCCATCACAGACATACTTTCAGCTTCATATTTTTCAGCAACTCCTGCTTGGGTTATTTGGGTCGTCATGACATGACAAAGTAATTGGTTTGCACAGATCACTCCCTGTATTTGACAACCTGCCCCATTTACTGTCTGAGCACTCAAGTGAAGCTGCTTATAAATCTTTCACCGGCTTGATTAATTGTCTCAAAAGTGCTCTAGTGCCAGGTAAATAAATAATGAGCAAAGCGATGATTTCTATTGTTGTCCAGTCAGCAGGTTGACCTGCTCAGAGGTCAACTGTAAAAAAAACATTTGTCAGGAAGAGGGGAAAAAAATAGAATATTATATGAAAATAAATAAATTGCCCTGTAATTTTTATGGTGTGTGTGTTTTTGGGTTTGTGTATGCATATCTGCATATAAATATTTAAAGGACTCTTTAGGTGCATGCTTTGTCATCTTCCCTCTCCTTCTCTTTGCAGTGGAAAAGCCTTCAATTCACTGTTCTATTTAGGAAAAGGTAATGATAACCTGCCCTGTGGTCTGGCAGACCAGCAGGGGGCAGAGGTGTGTGGGTGAGTGTGTGCAAAGGTTTTGGATGGTTTGCACTCATTCACTTAATTACATCAGAAAACAGACAGTTGTTCACTGCTGGAGAGCATACCAAACAGGAAGCCCCTTCTTTTCTCTCATACAGTGTCTCCTTGGGTGTTACAGCTCAATATGAGGTGTTCTGTTTGGCCTGGCTAGGTTTTAATAAAAGCTGACAAGGATTTATCACCTGTTCACGGCTCAATGTGCTGCCACTCTGTCAGACAGAGGTTGTACGGGTGGGGGGGGGGGGAGGTGGAGAGCTCTGGCATGCAGCAGTCATATTCACCTCATATTAATGTGTTTGCAAGAGCACCAAACTCGCCTGGAGGAACGAGGCAATGAGGTTGGCTGATGAAGTGAATATATTAAGGAGCAGAGTGTCACTTTCTTTCAGTGAAGCAGTTTTGATGTGCGCATCCTTCAAAAGTCTGCGGTGATTGAGTCACGTCCAATTTTTATTTTACTACACATCATGTGTGGCAATAACAAGGGGGAGGGAAAACAAAAAGCATTCAAAGTTTATTGGAACAATAACCCACACCTGTGGATATATCTTGTGGACAACGGCTGTCTCATGTTAAAATGTCCTCTGGAAAGGTTTCATTAACCTCCTTCCATCTACCCCCCTCTATTTTTCATCACACTCTGTCCCTCCTGTTCCCTCCATCCCTCTTTCTCCACCCCATCTTCATTTTTTGTGTGTGCCTCTCACCAGGCATTCCCATTGAGGACTTCCTCAGCTTGGTTGCTAGGTGATGGGCCCCCGATTAACGAAGGAGCAAGAGGGTAAGAAAGGGAGGGTGTGTGCGCACACGCGCGTGTGTGTCTCTTTCTCTGCAGTTATCACTAATTGACAGCTGCCGGCCCTCAGGGCTGTAGTCTAACCCCTCGCCCACAGTGTAATCGGAGGGCAGGGCTCTGTCGCCCCCCTTAGGAGAGTGAGGAGGTTGGGGAAAAGGGAGGGGCAGTGGTGGATTGGCTTTGGCCTTATGTTGGGCCAACACACTGCGAGACCTGTTTAGATAAGCAAAACGATCTGGGGAAATAGGCAATGACATCGGGGAGGGGCTGGGTGGGTTGGGGGGTGAAAGAATGAGGTGAGAGGTGAACAGAAGATGGGGAGTGAGAGATAGGGGAAGGAAATCAGGAGGGCACCGAGGGACAACGATACTGAGTATTAGGAAGGAAAATGAGGAGGGTTGAGGGAAGTGGTCCCCAGTTTTTTTCTCACTACCAGTCTGCCAGCTCAACACCATCTGGAACTATTCTCAAAGACTGCCCAACTCTCCCCACCCTAGCTGGGACAATCTGATTATTCAGTCCCCACCCCCCCAAAAAACCTTGTGCAATATAAATCAAATTAAAATGAGATTATTGTGATCATATTTGGGGCTCTGAGGTTGATAATGAGTTAGGGCACATGCAATTGTGGCTGTATATGAGGTCTGTGCGATATACACTGCAAATGTTTGCCAACTTTGGTCTCAAGTTTGCATTCGTCTGGAAAGGCTTTCAAATATTTGCTCAGGGTGCTTTCAGTCAAAAATTGAAAAACTGTCAAAGAAACTCCGGGTAATGTTGAGAAGCAGGAAACCTCAAACTGCCCTAATAAGAAATCATCAGTGATTATTAAACAGAGGCTTTCATGAAATTACTGTTTAACATTTATTCATTATAACATTATAATTATCCTCTTATCATTAGTGCTTTGAAAGCTGTCTGAAATAACTCGCACTTTTTCCCCATTATAGCTATTAGAAAGTGGCAACAGGACTCAAAGAGCAGATGTGTATGCGCAGCTGAATTTTAAAAGATTTTCTTCCTTTCAAAGGGAAGCAATTATAAAGGGCCCTTGTCAAATATTAACTGAGCTTAAATGTATAGCGTGAGGCACAGACTGCAGTACATCATCATAAATTCAAAGTAATTAGCAAAAAGCTTTTGATGCACGTATTCCACTCTCATCACAGCTTCTCTTGTGAAAATGCTTAATAATAGCACTCCAGACTGCTAGAATGTAATTAATATGCAAAATAAAAAGTACGTTATGCTGAATCTTCACATAACGCATAGAATTCGTTTGCCAAAGTAAAATATATAGCACACGAATTTAAAAGTCATGCGTCTTGTACAGTGGAACAGAACACCGTTACAAATGTGTCATCTCAACTGTGCACAATCATCATGACTGATTGTTTTCACAGGAAGCTTAAACTGAATCACTGTATAGGATATGTTTGTCTCAAGATAAAGTAACATTGCCACCACTGTAATTATCTTTGCGTGACTGTAATTATTTGAAAGTGTTCAAAACGGATCCCTTTTTCCCTCCGCCCGACTGCTCCGACTGCTCCGCCGACTCGCTCTCATCTGTGGCCGAAACCTGTCACACGCAGTCTGCCTCTATGTCTTCATGCAGACTTTGACATTGCCAAGCAATCAATAGATCTTCAGCACAGAAATGCGTCTCACCCTGATTATAATGAAGATAGCTGGTCATTTAAAATGCTAATGGGCAATTTCACCTAATAAGAGACATTCAGCCCAGCAGTTCATTAAAATTTAGAGGTGGAAAAGTCTATTCCAATTAAGTTTCACCCTCTTCCCCTCCAGCACCAAACCCATTAGGATTTTAAGAAATGTTGAAATGTCCCATCTTCCAATCTAAGTATATCTAAGTATGCTTAAAACTTGAGTGTGTGTGTGGGGGGGGGTGGTCTTTAAGGTAGTTGTGGGGGATGGCTAAACAAAGGCACCATTGACGAACATAAGTGGCGTATGACCTCATTGGCCACCACATTGTCCACATATAACCCCAGTGCTCTCTTCTCGATTCTGCTCTTAAATATTCTACGACTATCTACATATCAGGAAATTACTCTCTGCACACATTTTTTTTTTTCAAATGTGTGTACCTGAGAAATAAGCTCATATAAAACCGACACCAAATATTTAAAACTTATGATGGAGATCTCTTTTTTATGATGTGTATGTTGTTTTGTTTTTTCATTTCATAGTGGTGTGATCACTTTCTTTTGGCCAGCAGCCTGTGAGTCTATCTTTAAAGTTTATTTTTCATGCAGATAATTAACGTGCGCCCCCCTCGTGGAAACCTGAGGCCAACTTGACAGCACTGGAGCAAAAATTGATTTGTGGTGTTTTAGATTTTAGTTTTATGCCAACATGTAGAAACGAACTTACCATAATGTATTCTGTATTTTTACTTATATTTAACGTTTTATCACATCCTTGCTAGTTTCACCCTGTAGCATCTGATTTGAAACATGGCCTAAAAAGTAACTGACCTGTGATGTAGTGCAGGAATAAATCCTATAAACAATGCAGTCCTCTCTTCTTTTTTTTGGCAGTGGTTCATATTAAATTCACAGTAACCCTGCCAGTAACAACAGGATGAACACTGGCTAGATCGCAAGAGGGAGGCATATAGAAGGTCCTAGCCACTTGCAACACAAATGGAAACCAATAAATCCATGAGCAGACAACTGAGTTTTGTCCAAAATCGACTTGAGAAATGCTCTGTTAAGTCTAGATAAAAGGTCAACTAGCAAGTACAGCGAAAGTGGTTCCATCTGCACGTCGGTGCATGTGAGGACTTGTTGTGGAGCTTAGATCAGATATCAGGATAAAAAGTATAATGAAAACAGTAGATCTGAGTAGAATCTCAGAGAACACGAGGACACATATTAGATTTGAATGCTTAAACATTAGAGAATAAGGTGTATGTGATTCATTCAGTGCTCTAAATTTTCTTACACACAATGATATTCTGCTTTAAAAACAATATTTATCTTACATCTTTGTGTTGCCCGCCTATCGATGTCGATTTTGTGTCGCCTGTCAAAGAACTTGTCGAAAAAACATTTTTCTTGTGAGTTAAGAGATTGGATATAATGATAAAAACTATCTTTAATAGATCAGTTTTTAAGGGATAGTGTTGTTTAAAGGGTGATCAGTGTCTTATGTACACCCATAGTCCTCAGTTTTAGGATTTCATTCATTAACCAATATTCTTGCAACACAACCATAAGTTACGATAGAGCCAAAACCCTTTGCACAGTACCTATTGTAACACTTGTATTCAAGCACAGTCATAATCCAGTCTTGTTCTTCCTTTTATTTTGACACCGAGAGCAAGTTTATTGGGAGAGTCAGATATCGTGTATCAGTTTATGTGCACTGTGTCACTGCTCACTGCGTGATCTGAGAGGAGTCTGTATTAACATAGTGAATCAAGCAAAACAAAGGCTCTGCCAATGATGTAAACAGAGGGAATTAAACCTCCTGCAGTTCACCGCACGGTCATCTTCAGCTAATTTGACTGTGCAAGAAATCAAGTCTCTACTCAATTACAGCATCTGCTTGTCATGCACAATTATGAGAGAGATAGAATTTATGACTAACAATTTCTGAGGCTGTATTTGAAAGAGAGGAAAGTAAGTATGCCTTATGAAAATATTTTTCTTCTCTAAAACGCACAAAAGTGTGTGCATAATGTTGATATCAATGCCTGATGGGATTTCATTAGAGATGCAAGATTTGTTCTTCCCCAAAGTCTCTCTCTCGATCGCTTTTTTTTTTTTCTTCTTGTTGCAAAAGTTTTCTTCCTGACCTTTCTGGTCAGAACAAGACCTCTTCCATGCTCTCACAGCCAGAGAGCCATTGGCAGGCCTTGGGTTGGCAATTATGCCTCAAACTGCTCCCTCCTTCTTTCTCCAAACGCTCACAAATGCAGAGCATCTACCACCCACTGCATTCACAGTAAGGTCTCAAAGCCATCAGACCCCAAAAAAACAAAACGATATCTGCTTCATAGTTTAGCTATGATTCCAGGAGAACTGTTTATATGGAAGTGCTTCCTGAGCTACAGACTTCTGCAATTCAGTTTTTCTAAATGAAAATGTTGATCATGAGTGTAAAAGATTTCTGATCTTAGAAATCTGTGAATAACATAACATCCTGTATTTCGTATGCCATGCAGGATTGCACAAAGGCATTTTAGGCCTTTACATTGCCTTGAGAAGTTGTGCACAGCTTAGATGACTTTTTTGCAGGTTGATTAACTGCTTTGAAGGTAAGTTGAAACAAAATAGTTTTCAGAGCTTTCCTACATCTTCACAGGCTGAGACTTGGCTGATCGAAGCGTGAACTTCCTCTTAGCGCACTGTAGCAAATGGGCCAATATGTTGAACCCTACATCTCTAATGAGTTTGAGATCAATCACAACTGATAGAATTGCCATATTTTAGTGGTGGAGCAGTGGGTGCTTCGGTGCATAAAATGCAATCATTTATTCTGAGCAGCATTTAGTGAAACTGTGCTTTTTGACTAATCCTCTGGAACTGATTAAAATAACTCCTTAAAGCACAAACATGATTTAAGTAAAGCCATTAACAATATTTAATCTGTATTTTTCTTTGAGCAAATCCCTGCATTAACGAAGCAGAATGATTTTTGGTTTCCTCTCAGCCTTGTATGCTGTACAGTGTGAAACCTGAAAAGCAAAAGTATTGAGAAGTAATTACGAAAAAGAACAAGTTGGAAACTGGGAGCTGCGCCATTCGAACCCTGTGACTCATATTCTCTGAAGTGGTTTCCCTTGTCTCGCTGCAGCTGAATAGCACACAAGGAGGCAGTTAGTGACCCAGTGACCCCATCCACAGAGAAACAGAGCTGGGTGGGATTATATCAGTGTTTGCTGGACTTACGCCAGTGCTTAGCCATAACATTCTGGCCAGAGATAACATACTTTTTAATTACATATGCACTACCAGCTATGTTAAATTTTTCCAGTGAACCCTCCCTTGGGAGGTCACCTCTAAACTTGACACAACACATCAAATACAGCTTAATGTGATTACCATGTACAGGGGTCTGCCGTTAAGTCAAGAGTAAGGGGGAAGTTGCTTTTGTCTGGGGATAATCTGTGCAAAGGACAATGTTTTTTAACTTAGGAGATGTCAGTTTTTATAAAGAAGCAGAACTCAAGCTGCTTTAAAACTACACGTTTACATGTGTGTAAATTTGTATTTGCCCAACTTTACTACTACTTTCTAACTGATTTGGGTAAGAACTGAAATACTGCCTTAGTGATATGTTATCAGGATAAATATGAAATACTGAACTAATCTCTGCCTGGTTCCTACCAATGCAAAATATGCATGATGGGAAATTCATTGCATAAACTATGTGCTTATGGCAGTGAAATCCTTGTTATCTGTATTTAGGTTATTTTTAGGTAACTTAAAGCAACGGCTGATAGGCTTAATATTTTGGTGCTCATCATGGCTGTCATTAAATATTAAAATCAAGACTTACTTTAAGCACATATGAGATGCTATGATTTTATTGATATTCAACCAAAACTGTGATTTTTCTCTTGCCTTGCTGAAGAAATGTTACAATATTATGGAATAAACTCCAAGTATTGCATTTAATCTGTGTTTAATTTATAATTGCAAAAAAAAAAAACAGGAACATTTGTGCTTTTAGTGGTGTGTTACTGCTTTATGATGAACATTTCCAGCTCTTAAGGTTTTAAAATACTCACTGTGTTCAGCAACAAGTCGCAAACTTTGTCTGTAGTTTGTTGTAAAGTGCATCATTCAGGTGTTACATCCATTTAGTAGAAAACAGCCTGTTCTGCCTAGAAAAAGAATAGTTAGGATTGATGAGACTAAATTGTTTCAAAACCAAAACAACCCAAGCTTGTGTTTTCTCCAAAATACAGTACTGTTCAAACTTCTTGAGCCACTCCCATTAATCTATACATTGGTTGGAAAATTTCTGATGCTTGAAGCTTGAAAGTCAATATTTGGCATGACCACCTTCATTATTCAAGACAGCCTGACCTCTTAGGCAAGCGTTCTTGTCATTTCTTTAAGGACTCTTCAGGAATAATTCTCCAGGATTCTTGAAGTAAATCCAAAGCTCTTCATTGGATGTTGGCTGCATTTTGTTCTGCTCTCTATCAAGTTGATCGCAAACTGCTTCAGTAATGTTGAGGTCCGGGCACTGAGGAGGCCAATCCATGACTGGTAGCATTCCATCGTGTGTTTTTCTAACCAGGTCCAGTATGTCTGCACTGCATTGACAGTGTGTGTGGGATCACTGTCATGCTGTTGTCAACCAGACACTTTTAAGATGGTATTGCATGGTAGTACAATCCAGTGATACTTGCATGTGTTTGTAATTTCAGTAATTTTGACAAGATTTCAAGCACCACTGACTCCAGTGAAGCCCCAAACCATGACAGAGCCTCCACCATAGCTCTCTTCTCACAGGCTCTTGCAGATTGATTAGAATTTGAACTAAAAACCGAACATCTGGATTCACCCTTCCATTGAGGCCATTTCTGATTAAGCTTCAGCAAAGAGTAAATAGATCAACTGAATAGTCAGATGCATCTACTGGGTCCTGCGTCAGGTTTTGATGGATTTTTTTTTTTTTTTGTTAATCGTTATTTTAAGGACTTGACTTTAGATATATTTTTCTGCTCTCGATAGTTTTTCGCCACTTCTTTTTGCCCAGTTTCCACATATTACGTCCTCATATTACTGCACACACAGCCAACAGCTCTATGGGAATCACTATGTTGGTTCAAACTGTGTTGTCTTTGGCATTTTTTGTATATTTGGTAAAAGAAATGGATGAAATTATGTGTTTTGCAACAGGCTGCTAGCAACAAAATGCCTAAAGTTACAATTTAAAATGGGTTCTATCCCAAGTTGTCAGTTACATGCAGACACAACACAGGTTCATGCCTTGAGTTAGGTGCCTTTTTTATGCTTCAATGATCCGTCAGCGTTAAATGGCTTAAAAGAAGAACAAAAAAGGGGGGGGGGGGGGTGTCTTCAAAAAGACTGGAGAACTATTGATCAAGACCAATTTTAAAAATTATGACGAGGTGTAGCTGCTTGGAAGCAAAATAAAAACATATGAGGGGTGCCTCAAAGGGGTGTGCATATATGTAGTATCTGTACTTTTTTAATTCATGTATTTCTTTTTTCTAATTGAATGTTGCAGGAAATTTTGTATATAAATCTACATAAGGATTTTTGAGCTGCTTCACATGCTCTTCTCTGCTTAGACGAATGAATACTAAAAGCTAACGGGAGACGGTGGCAGACGAGATCCTTGATGTTCAAATTGATGAACGGACGTGAAGCAGCTAATGCAAAATGTCATGACATTTAAACTATATCACGATGCTTCTTCTGTCCATGAAAGTAATTAATACATTCATTTTTGAATAAACAGTTGCCGTTTTGTTTTTTTAAGTAATGGACAAATAGATTAATGACCCAAATTTCAACAGTGTGGAGTTTTCTTTAACCATAGATCCCATGCACTCAATTCATGTTATGTGAGTGCATAAAAAAAGTCTCATCCACCAGATCAGTGCCATTTCAAGGTAACCTCATGATTCTGTGTCAAACTGTCAATGTGGACAGCGATGTAGCATGGCAGCAGTGCCCTTTAAGCTATAGCTTTGAAGCCAAAGGTGTAACAGCAGGGGAATCATCACAGAGAGAAAAATGAAGCTACTGTAAACACCCATTCGGCAGGATGTTGAAGCCGTCTGCTTAAATCACTCTGGTTGTTGTAAAGGTGCCTTATTTAAGTGTTTGTCATCACAACCTACCTGTACACAATATTTCCCAGCTCTAATCACATAATGATATCTGATATAAAGTTCAAAGGAAGTATTCTGCTTAAAAGCCCATAATCTGGTCTATCATACATTGCCTTTTATTTATAATGCCTTCTTTTGTCATTTTATATCATCATAAAGAGAAACTTTACAATGTGATGGCACAAAAAAGAAGCCTGTCAAATATTTGTGGCTTATCTTTAAAGCGCACTGCTCTCTTTGTTAAAAATACATTAGTTATCCTTAAATTTGCATTTCAGGGCTAAGATCCCCAACATATTTCCAGTGATTTTTTCATTATACGGATAAAGTCTGTTGAACAGACAACTTGATTTGCATACACACTTGTCAAAAGTTATACTTGTGCCCTTTATACTAATGAAGCAATTATGTTGTTAGACAGCAGGTCTGCGAGTCTATTTGGGAAGGTGTTGTGGAGTTGTTCAGTTGCAGTATTAACATGGTTATCTGGACCTCAGAGAGACAGGGGCAGACAGAGATGAATTGCACATGGTTTAAAGAAAAGACAGAATTTCTTCACACTGCCCTTTTACTTCTAAGAGACTTTATTTGAAATGCAGTGTTTCAGTTTCTAGATTATCAGCTTCAAGCATGAAAAGTGAAGAAAAAAAAAAACTAAATTACATTTTATTCTGAGCATCACTACACATCCAAACCCTAGCATCCTGGATTATAGCTTGTGTGCCTGTCAATCTTGTGGGTAAAAAAGAAAAAGAGAAAAAAGGCAAAAAAAAACCCCATGATGTAGCTGATAAAGTTACTATACTATACTGCTTAAGTAAATGAATCTTAGAATTACTATGGTAAGACCTTGTGGTCTTCAGACAGTGATTCAGAGATAAAGAGTTTACAGAAAACACAACAACACAACACTATCCAAGAGAGGCTGTTTAGCACCATAACAAAACAATCAAAGAAATGCAGCACCATCAAGCCCTACTTGATATGTACATTCAGAGCAGGTGAGCAGGACGACTCTGACGAGACCGACCACATTTCCTCCTGAGCCACAGAAAAAACAAGCTTGTCACCTCCATGACATCCCTTATATATTCTCAAAGTACCTCATGTAGTTTATGTTCTGCCATTAGGCCACCATATTACACTTAAACCTGAATACCATGGTAACCAAACTAACCTCCCCCATAATAATGACACCAATATTAAAGCTGTATCTAAGAATAACATGATATTTAAACTGTTAATCCCTGTGTAACCCTTTACACTGGCAGTAGGTACACATTCCTTTGTCTTGACAATATATATATTATATTATATTATATTATTATATGCATTTTTTTAATAATTGTTCATGTAACTCATAAATAGAGGAGGGGGAAAAGATTTACATTAGACTAAGAAAATGTGTAGCATTTTGGATCAGAAACTGAAGGTGTGCATTGGCATTTACAGTCAGCACTGTCAAAAGGGGATCTTTCACATTTCATGAGACAAAATAAATCATTTTTAAATAAATGTATTTAATAGAACGAATATTAAACATGGGCTGTTACTTTTGAATGGTTTTTCATGATGATATATTTTATTTTAAGGAAGGCCATCTCTAAACCCTGAACTGTATCACAATCTTCTCTGGTTTTTTGGGGGGGAATACTGATAAATGTGGAATAAATTATCTTAAACTTTGCCATGCTTTCACAGAGCATGGCAAAGTGACTGCTGCAGCGTCCTTTTGATGACCGTGCTTTCCTCTTGTCATATTTAAACATACTGAGGATAATTAGTGGCTGAAGTGTGCTAACATGCATGCACGCTTAATGCATGCATGCTCTCTTTCTTGTGCCACTCCAAATTCTGTAAGATCTGATAGCTGCTGTGATCATAAATGAATAAATTAGTCCTCTGAATCAACTGTGTGAACAAGCTTGTTTGACCAACTGTTACATTCACAACGATCTGCATTAAGACAAAATACAGCTTTTACTTTCGAAATTCAAATAAGATGTTATTCACCAAAATAGTAGCGTGTCATAACAGATTGTTCTAATATTAGTCTGTTCATCTTGCTGTCCCTCAGCATCTTCTTGTGGCATCCATTCAATTGTATTCTTGACATCTTTGTTCCAATGATTTTAATAGGTTAAAATCAATGTAGGGAACTTTAGGACACTGTGAGATTTATTGTCAGCCAGGAGTTTGTAGGCTACATGCTGGTGAATAATGAGGAACAGTGAAACATTTAGCTCAATCAATCTGGAGAAAATTAGGCTTTTTCCAAAAGCCTAATTATCCTCAGCCCTTCGATTAATGTCTCTAGTAAAACTACAGCAAAAATACCATTCATTTGCTCTGACAAAAGTCAGGGTTCACGAGAACAACAACAAAAAAAAGATGTAAAAACTTTGCATTGCATCCTCCGGATCCTGTTTATCTGTCCCTGCAGTATACTGTGTCCTTCCGTTCATGAGAAACAAGGCTGACTGTTCTTCATTCAGGTTCAGTTAAAGTTACACATTAATATCCACGGATGACCTTTTAGATGAGCTGCAGCATTATTCTTGCGCGTTCTAACCTGTCCAGTTTGGACATAGAGTAATGTGCTGGTTGACCGCCGAGCTGACCCTTCCAGGCATTAGAATGTAGACCACATGTCTCGACTGTGTCTACCTCGACTGGAACATGCGATAAAGTCTAAGACAAATACAGAGCAAATGCGTTGTATGAAGTCTTATCTGTTTTCTCCATGCTGTGCAGACGGAATAAGCTCTATCTGGTTTGTTCTCTTCCACTTAATGTGCATGGCTAAGCACATGAGCATGCACGCACCTAACATATGCACATGTAAACGCACACCCAAACGACATCACCAAAACAGATCAACTGTACAAAGATTCTGCAACCTTCAAATATCATTGAACTCCACATTTGTTTTTGTTTTTTTCAGCCACAACAATGACAAAAGCTTGATTGACAAGTTCAAATAACTGGAAACATTAGCATCTTAATTCTGGGTACTGTCACATTTGGTTAGCATCTCCTTTTCAAGGATGCAGCTAATAAAGGAAAGGTATTCATTTTACTGAACAAGCGCTCCTTTATAACCTAATTGCTTTTGGTTCGATGGCTTAAAAAGTCATTAATTACAGGGCCAACAGTAATGGAGGTTAAGGTGGCTTTTTCACCAAGGTAATGAACCGATACACACGGCGGCCAAGCAGATTTTTATGTGATAATAGGAGGGGTGAATACCATTTTCCATTCTTGCCCAATGACGGTACTAGTTCAGAGAAGAGGGTAGGTCCTTTCATAGTGCTTGAATTAAAAAACACAAATCTAAAAAGGCAACAGATAATTGAATTCCAAGCAGTGCTGTTTGTAAAGCTATCAGCATATTACATGTGAGGTGCAAATGGCCTTATCCAAATGCGGATGACATTAAAATGATGTGTATTGTGGTAGCGCAGAATGTAATGCGTTTGTATGTGCAAATGTGCATGTCCATTCTCCGGGATTTCATTATAATGTCGGTAATGGAAGGGTGGCTTTCGGTCTGCTTGCAGCTCATCTCTTTTTGTTTTTCAACTTCACAAGACATGCTATTTACCGCTCTCTTCCTGGCATGACATCGGTTACCTGCTTAAGAATTTAAAAATAAAAGAAAATACACCGTCCTCACTTCCTCGCTTCAAGCATGTCGCTCAGTGTTTCCGTGAGTTCCTCCTTCCATCATCGATCAGAGCAAAACAAAACACGCACCATTTCCTTTCAGACTGTCGCAGAGCACATCCAACAGAACATTTTTGTCCTATGACCTCTAACCCCCTGGAGATCTAATGACATTTCATTGATGGCCTTCATCACGTGAGCTGGGGGAGAATAGAGGAACAGTGAGAAAGAGGGAGCAAGGAGAAAAGGAGGAGGGGAAACGGGGGTGATAGCGGTGGTTGCTCAGTGACTTTGGAGGAGATTAGACGATTGAGTTCACCTTTAATGACGGTGGAGATAGTCTTTCAGTAGGGGGAAATGCCAGAGCTCAGCAGTTTGTTTTGTGTAGCTTTAAGAGCTTCCTGTGTCAGGTTCAGGTTGCCTGTCTCTCTCCCCAGCAGCGGCCCATTGTCTCCAAGCCACAAAAGACAGCACAGTGTTGGATGATCGACAGAGTGTCTCAGCAACCCACTTCTCTGCTACAGCAAACCTGAACTCCGTAGGGCATTCCTGTGTGCGACTTCAAGGAATCTCATGACAGTGTCCCATTGCAAAAATGAATCACCATCACCCACTCACAAACTTAGAAAATATTTTCTTGTGTAAATTAAACTTCAAAAGAAACTATTTGGAGCTCATCTTTAAAGTCTGGGCTCATGCTGTTTATGGAGTCATTGTAATTCATACAGATCTGTACAGTACACAAAAAGCCAGTGTGTGTGCTTGTGTGCGTCAAGTCTTAACTTGAAACAAATATCTGTCACTAATGTGTTTACTCCACTGAACATAAGCAGACACATTATTTATTCATTTCAAAAAAAACATATGGAGCTTCAACTGACAAGTGCACACGCAGATACTGCACTTATTGTGCATCTAATGTATGGATACAAATGCAAGTGCCGTAGTAACACCATTGCAGATTTGAAATGTATTAATAATTAATTATCTTCCCTTCACTTCTTATAGCATTAAAATGTGTATATATAATTGTGTATTTAAAACTGTGTCAGTTGGTCAGGGCTGCAGTGAAATTTAATATTTGGCAAAGCTGACCAACAATAAGTGTTGAGTGTGAAAGACTTTCTTTGGCTTAGTGAGGTCAGGGAGAGGTTGAAGCATTGCCTCGAAGCAACGGGGAAACACAAGCTCTACACACTTTCTGCCACCTCCAAAAAGCGCAGCTGATCCAGGAGCAGGCCAAACAACCCCAAAAGCCTTTTTTGCTTTGCAGCCAATTTTAATTAAAACAGCTTCACCCTGCTGCAAATGAAAAGGGAAGCGCTTGATTGAGTAAGGTCCAGAAAGGGCTGAAGTCCTGCTGCTGACCAGAAAGTGAGACCCTCCACCCTTTATGTTCAAACTGAGAAATGCACACACGCACACACACACACACTGACATACACAAGTCTGTTCCTCCTTCTGCTTCACCCTCTTTCTCTTGCTCCCTCTGGTTCTGAACCTGGCATTCCTGCTGGCCCTGCCTCTTTGAAGTGGCTTGTTGGAGCAGGCTCCCATTACAGGGGCCGAGACTGGCGAAAGCCGATCTGTCTGTCTGAGGAGAATGGCCCTGGCCCAGGGGTTAATCAGCAGACCCAGTACACTGCCCACTCTGTCCGCACAAGCACATACACACATACGTACAAATGGAAACACTGCCCACTCTGTCCCCACAGTGCAGCTGTAACAAGACCAGCCAGATTTGGAGGTTAAGAAAGACAGCCACAGCCCAACTGCTTTGAAGTTGACTGGCAGCCACCAGGATTTGGACTCTTAAAGAGGAGAGCTGGCTGGCGTTCAAACATATACAGGGTCATGCAGTGTAGAGAGTGTGTGATTTTGTGCTTTGGGAAAGGAGAGAGGAAGCTGACTAATCGTCCTTCTTAGCCAATTCCTAAATGGTGAGCTTGGGTTGTGATCACCAGCACAGCTGTATTTAAAAAAAAACTTAAAAAAATCTGAACTATGTTGATTGTGCAAAAAAACAATCTCTGGAAGCCCAAAAGAAGCTGAAGAGCGCATCTGTTAAGAGCAGTATACAACTGTAGCAAATGGGCATGTTGAATATGCATTAACCTTTTATTATGAGAAAATGAAATCATTAGTTGGGTTCATTTGGCGTAGCCACCATGTATATTTATATTTAGATTGCTTTTATCTTGACTTAATGCATCAGTGCTGTTATTGTTAGGGAGTTATTCCACAAAATAATCAGTTGGCAATAAACCCTAATATAGCACAGCAAACCACGACTAGACCATCAAATCAGAAAAGTGTAATTTCACAATTTTCTTTCCCTTTAAAAAACTCATTATAGAGTCAAGTATATCATTACTATAATAAAGGTGAGGGCACACCAGAATCAATATGCAAAACCAAATGGTTATTTTCTCTGCTCTGTCAAATTGTATTGGTTTTTCATTATGTAAAGGCAAACTTCTGGGGAAAGCTGCTTCAGACATGTTTTCTTAATGGTGTTTCAGGAATAATTCCAGTCTTCCATTCTTCGTGAGTCTTCATGAGCTAAGCATTCAAATAGGTAGCTCTTGTTACATATCTGGCCTTTAAAAGCCACTGAAAACATTTGATACTACCAGCAGTTTTCCCTTTTTCCCCCCTTCCATTCTTCAGGCTGGGCCAAGTTGATGTCAGTGTAAAACAATCCATAATAAAAGAGACAAAAAAAAACCCCAAATCACTTCACTTTAAAGCCCTATTTATGTTCTACTATCCACAGATTCAGGGTGAATATATGGGATCCCTGACAAGCCTGTTCTGTACAATCCACTTATCTCGCTAGTAGCATCTGGGCATGGATATGATGGAGTGGATGTTATCCAACATGGCACTGTGACAAAATCAACAGTATAGTGTGCTCTGCACAAGGGCAACGACTGGATCATGTCTCTCTCTCTTTCTCTGTCTCCCTCTCTCCTGTTAGCAATAACAGTTGAGAGCGTATAACCAGATGACACAACTAGAGACAAAATTAAAGCTAAACCTGTGCATTTGCTTATTCAGCTCATTTCTTACAAGCACAGATGACTGCTTTTCAGTCCTGAAGACATTTGGGGAAAAAATCAGACTTTTTTTTTATGTTTAAAGAAGTAAAGGACAGAAATAGCGCAGGCCATGTGGAAACTGCACACCAATTTGATAAATGATCTGCAGGTGTTGATAGCTTTCATGACTACCGCCAGTCATCTTGTTTCTAAGTGCATTACCAGATTTGACCCCAGATGCGCGTTAAATGTTCCAGCATGTTCTTCTCTTTGTTTACTCAGTGTAGTGTGCCTCATGCCCAGAGATGAAATTTTGTCCCCTAGTTGAATGCTGTTTGGCGAGCGTTAAGATCATCAGTGTTCTGTCCCGGTCCTCGGGGGACCATCTTCATTTGCGTCTTTTGTTTATCAAGATGTTTGAATATTAACGTGGGCCATTTTTCCGGTAATAATGAAGCAGTGTTGCATATCATCACATCTGCACATTTCCATACTGCTCTGTAATTCTGCCTTTCTCTATCTTAATTTCCTGCTAGATGTATTCCATGAGTACGATCATTTGCATATGACTAAAAGGTCCTCAGTCTGGGGGAAACCCTCCCTTTCTTTCTTTGTATTCGGATATGTGTTTGTTTACTCTTCATTTGCATTGGGTACAAAAAACAAAAGACATTAACGTGATAACGTGATGGTCTGTTGCTGTCGCACTGTTTTAAATTTACATGTGTTGTGTGACAAGGGCCTGAAGACAAAGATGCTAATCACGTCCTCTAATGAGCATTCTTACTCTTCAACCTTGGCCAATCTTAGCACCGGTACCTTTACAGCCATGCTATTGCACTGCGAGCTGCTCATCTGCTTCATTCACTATCCACTGCAGTCCCCGACAGGTGCTGGTGACGGCAGTGTTTATACCCAAGATCCCCCTAGCACAAAACTTTAATATTCATGTTGCCCGATAAAAGGAATTACTTCTGATTGCTTGGAGGAACACTGATACATCTGGCAGATAGTGGAAGGGACTAGTTTGAGGATTCAGATTATGTTTTATTATTTATTTATTTATTTATTTATTTATTTTTTTGGCTGGGCTGAACTTTCTCCGGGAGCTAAGTCTTTTAACTGTAGTCATTTCTTATCTCACTTGGCACACATTTGTTCCTCTGCGAGCTCAAATATGTCTTACAATGCACACGACCTGTGAAGGGGGAAGAGGGATTTGGAAGTACAAGCTAATGGCCAGAAAAGCAAACACATTTCCTAACATTTCATGAAACTGGGATAACTCTGTGGGGTTGTGCAAAAATATTTCATGTATTAAGCCATGGAGAGAATCATACTGCTAATCAGCAGGTTGGTGGATCAATCCCTGGCTGCTCCAGTCTGCATGAGAGTATTCTTTGGCAATGTATGAACCCCAAGTTGCTCCAGTTCCTTTAATGGAGTGTGAATGTTAGACAGAAACCATGTAGATATAGAAAAAGAGTGCTTGTGGGAATAAGACAAGTTGTGTGTTACTCAAGTAGAGCAGAAAAGCACTATGTAAGAAGCAATTTATCTAGTATGTGATATAGATAAAATGTCCTGAGCGCTGCGAAAACGTATCCGTTATAGATTTTTCTGACTATAACCTGCATATTTCTGTATTTATTTATGTAAAAAATAAATAAATAAATAAAACTGACATGGTGCGTGCACTATGATGAGGCTGGTGAGTGACTATCTAATCCAGACCTGCAGGGTCTTTACCTACTGACACAGGCATCTCTAGGTAAAGAATGACCCTCATTTCTTTGGACACAGCACTAGGTCCGCTCCCCCAGATCTGGGCGCCCATTCCATTTCATGGTGCATCACCCCTGCACGTGATTATGCCGTGCTTTCAGGTGCAAAGGAGGAAATGTTTCGTGAAACTGATGTCCCTGTCAGCGATGTGCGGCTCTCCCTTCTTTTCCTGAGTGTGTCACCTTACTGATTGGTAAATTACCATTCCAATGTGAAGAGTGTCCCCACCCCTGTCCATAGCTCACAGGTACTGAGAGGATATGAGGCAAAGCGCTCCTGGCCTCATTTGCATTGGCTGAATGGAAGTCATCCGGTTTAATTTCGAACCAAAGCTGGTAAATGGTTACGATGTCACACGTTAAAAACATATGCTCCCGCAAACACAGCTACATGCCACATGCTCATTTGCTGACTGAGAAGCAAGAGGATACAATATTTGCTAGCACATAAATAAAAGAAGTAGTGCTAATGGATTTGCTGGATGCTCCTTTAGAGCCAAGAAAACAGTGACATCATTTTATTTCTGAGAATGTGCTTCTTATGAATCTATGAGGGGAAACTTGAATGCCAGCCAGTCACAGGCAAAAACAATATGCACGGCACAGAAAAGCAGATGATTTGAGCTGGATATGTGTAATTAATTAGTCATTAGTTGATTCTTTGGGCTCCTGAGATGACAAAAAGAAATCGACTCAGCAGTTCTGCAAAATTAACACTAAATCTCTTGCTCGCTCACTTCGACGTTCCCTGGGTCGTACGCGGTCCAGATTTATTTTTAAATCCAAATCCCACAAGAATCCCACCGAAAAGTGCAGCCAACATGAGGCTGATGATCTAGGAGTTATTCAGAGGTCGTTTTTATACACATTTACAATTAAACATTCAAATACAATCAGTTGTTGCCTTGGTAAGATGCATACATAGTTACTTATAAGAAAGCTGGTTTCTTTTACCGACTCCAAACATGGTAAGCAATGCAGAGGAAGTTAGTGCGCGGTTAGGTCTGCGTGTGTAATACATATGGGGGAGTATATTTGCAGTTAAGTGAAGCCTGGTGGCTAAGTATGTGCATATACAATTGCTAATTCATGTTACTGTGTGTAATCTAGTGAATGTGTCTGTCTTTTGTTTGGCTGCCTAGTGTTGGTGTGCCTTGGCAGGACAGTGTGGAGCATGGGCTTCTCATCTGGGTCTGATGGTCTATTCTAGACCAGAGACGCTGGCTCAGTAGACTGGAATCCTTCAGGGCACCAGGGACATCTGATTCCCCCACTGCCTAAGCACTGAACTAAATGCTCCTGCATTATTCATGTGTATATCACTTTATTGCTGTGCAAGGTTTTCACTCAAAGTTTCTGCCGCACCATTTACTGTACCTACCCGATAGATGTTAACTGACTAAACTTTCCCCAAACTCCATCTCTCTTTCTCTAGCTCCCTGCCTCGCTCTCACTCATCCATACATTAATGATGACAAGATATTGTGGAAATCTAGTTAACATAGGCTTCACATTTTTCTTAGTCACAGAGTAACAGTCTACACTATGCAATCCACCCCAGGACACACTCCGAGGAGAATGCCATTCATTTTTTTCAGCCCATTCCAACACCGATTGACTGTCATAAAAACTCTTTTTATGGATTCATAAAAATATACCCATGACTAAAGTCTCTGATTTAAAAGTTCCCTTTTCTTTTGTCTGTAGTGCCTGCCAATTTTATGACCGTGATCAGTAAAATTCAATGTTAAAATAGATAATACTGATGAAAAACTAAACAAAAAATGAAGTTCGAAGGTCTTTTTATAGTAAAATCAACAACAGAATAAAATGTCTTGGTTCTCCACTTTTGGACAGCATATTCTTAAAGTGAAGACAGTCAACTTAATATAATCTCACAATTGAGGTTATTATGTTTAATTAAAAGTAATTTCTGTACACAATAAATGTGACGCTTCTTTTGTTGTGTGAGTCATGTAACAAATTAAACTGAGGTAGCCTAGGAAGCTGCTAGTTTGCCTTGATGATATTGCCAGTTATTCTACAGTGCTGAGATAGTAATTATAGCGGCACTAGTTTTTGTTTAGAAAAGAAAAGAGAATCTACTTTCAGTTGCTGCCTCATTGGGGTTGTCACAGCAGGTAGCTCCGCATGTTTGATTTTGCACCGCATGCCCTTCCTGACGCAAGCCCAAGGGATTTGTGTCTCCTCCTGAGATTAAATCAGGAATCTTTTCCTTGTTAGGTGTGTAAACCACTGCATTATGGAGCCACTATTGTCTTAAAAAGCTTCCCTCTTTTCACTACCAAGTTACAGTCCAAATCAGTCAGAATTTGCATGGTTGAATTTTGGACTGCAATCCACCAGCTGGAGTGCAGAGGTCCTGAGTGATAGAGGTTTGATTAAAGTCTGTTGAATGGGAAGATGTACTTGTGTGGAGAGCTAATGCTCTTCTTGTTGGAGCCTTGTAATGTAAGGCCTTTCCATAGATCTGGAGATCTACTTAATCCTCTCTTTAGTTCCCTGTGGTGCAAAACAATGAGGCTGGAGATTTGCCAGTCCTAGCAACAGATAAACATCCAGGAAAGCAGATGAAGAGCAGAGCTGGCTCAATAGCTGGGCTGTTGCTGTGGAGCAGTGCTGAAGATAATGTGGTATGACATGCCGTTTTGATCTGGACTGCTTTAACACAAGATGCTTTAAGCCATACACAGGGCAAATGGAAGTCTGTGCTAATTACCTGCATGAGTCAGACACAGAGCGCGAGTGGGAATTGCTAAGCTCTGCCAACATGCTTCCACACCTTTTGACCTGCATTACTCGAGCCACCGGGTTTCTCCTGGTCAATGCATTGCAGCACTGGGCTGCCCTTATTGTGTTGTGGCTCCAGTCTGACATGCTTGATGGCCTGTCGGCTTTGATACGACATCACTCACGTTTGCCATCCTTGTTCACTTGCCTGCATGCTTTCAGTTGGATTTGATCAGGAAAAGAAGGACAGTCCCACTCGAGTTGTGTGAAGAATTTCTGTACATGGTTGGCAAGTTAACTGGACCCTTAGCAAATCACAGGGCCTCGATCCAAACTGTTTCAGATTGCAAGCTGCCATGGTAGCCAAGGCAGCGCGGCCTTTAAAATGTCAAAGCAAAAAATGGTACAATGCATAACCCTCGTTCCCAGAAACACAGCATGTGAACTGTGAAAATTACATCTGATAAATATAATGAACAAGACTCCCTGCTTTATAGCGGTACATCTGAACCTGTTCGTGATCTCTACTGGGTGTGAAGGCCATAGCTAAAATTGCCACAGTCAAGGCATCTATGCTCTTTGTGCTCAAAAATAGATGGTGACAAAATAGAAAGGACAGCTTTTCTAAAATGTCAGACAGTAGGGGTCCTGCTGAAATATCTCCCCTCTCTCTCTCTCTCTGTCTATCTTGATCGATAAAGCTACCATTGACAATGCTGCATGTTGTCACCATGACATTTGGTCGCCCTTCTTTATTCCCTCACCTGGCTCACTGCTGAATAGGAATATAACAATGAGATTTAATACAGGATCAATAGCTACACACCAATGATACATTCACTCGCATAATGAATACTGATGGATGAAAACAAATACCTTCATGGGGAATTTGTATTCTGGACAGTGTGTCTGTAATAGCCATGCCTATGATGTTTCATTATGGTCTTACCGCTTGTGTGTTTTTCTCTCCATCCATACAATCAGGGAAAGGATATAGGCATGATTTAATCAAGTCTATGGCAGTAACGACAACACAAGCTCTTGTGTATTTATGAAGAGTGCTCTATGTGTGCTTGCATCTGTGTGATCTCATGCCCGTGAATAGCGTGCCATTGTTTGCATTTCATTCAACAGTTATAGGCTTAGTGCAATATGCATAATAAATACTGAAAATGAATTGATCTTTACCACATGCCCCTGCCTGAATATTGAGTTATATTTCAGGGGTCCTACATTTATAATGTTTGTACTGCATGCACGGATTTGTGACTGGAATATACATGCATGAGTTATCTTTATTTACATTATTTGTTTACTGTACATGTTGAGTGCACTTTAGCGGTGTGTTCATACTTCTAGGCATATGTGATTGCTTTCATTTCCATGTGCAAAATAGTATGTACATGCCCATGAAATAACTCCCATTATATAAATTACATTTGGTGCATAACTTTCTCCGTGTTTGTAAGTGCCACTCCAAAACAAATTCGGTATCCTCCAGCCTGCTGTTGTTTGATAGCCACCTTAGTGTATTGTGTTGTTTGGTGTTTGGGCTTTGGGCCTGCATCTGGGCCCCTGCATGACTGACGCCCAGTGTTTAAACATCTCTTCACGTGTTTCCCTTTTGATCAGTGTCTGCCATTCTTACTGATTTTCCAAATCACTGATGCTTGTCAAAGAATTAATTACCTGGATCGTTGCTCCGTTGACTCCAGCACCAGCTGTGGGGTTCGCCAGAGAGACCTCAGTATTCTTCCAGCATTCCAAGCTAATCACCCACAGTCCATTTCAAAGTCAACCTGACTGCCCACTACCCGGAAAATAATGTGGAATTAGACTGCATTCTGACATTAACGGTTTCATATTTGCATACAGCGTAGAGCAGAAGAGCGTGCAGCAGCTTGTCAGTGGGAGGTGAATATCAGCATCAGAGACAGTGCCTGTAGCAGTTGCCTGCTATAGCTGATAAGCATTGCACAAATTGTACATCCTCGCTGTGTTATTAGCCGATGTATAATATGATATATTCATTCATTCATGTGCTACCTGCACATTCAGTGAGAGTCACTCATTCTTGTAGATCACAGTTTAGCTAAAACAAAAGAACGCAATCATTTGCAAAATTCTTGAATCAAGCATATAATAGTACAAAGACAATGCACCAAGTGTATTTTGACTCATGGAAAATTGGCTTGGGAGCAGAGAAGGCACTGGATTTACTAAACCGCATTTTTTTTTTCTTTGCATGATAAAGTTCACCAACAGTTGTTTTTAAAAGATTTGGGACTGTACAAAATCATTTCTAATTTTTAAACCATGAGGACCAGCATATCATGATAATTCAGTGTTGGTCTTTTGTGTGTCGATATTTTGCTGGCTTTTCACAATCTTTTATTGTGTTTCATAGATGATTCTCAAAATTCTTTACACTGAGAAACATCAGTTTTAAAAAGCTGAGCCATGCTGTTTTTCACAGGATTGTAAAGAAGAAGATTGTTATAACTGATTAGTTATACTGTTTATACCACTTTTAGTTTATTTTTGATTGTTTCAAATTACACAACCTATCCAGACTTTTGTTTCCTTTATCCTTGCTTATTTGAAAGCAGTTTCTGAATTAAATTCAAGTGCTACAAAAACAACATTTTTCACTTTTAATAGTATATAATATTTTTATTGTGCTTTTTTTTGCACCATTTTCAAATCACTCTAGGGTTTAAATCACTTCCACATCACTGCATTCTGTCATATTTAGATTTTATGAAGTATTTTGGACAGAGCCTTGCAGAAATCAGTCTTGGTGATTCTACATTATAAGCTCGACATATTCAGTATTGGTTTGCCTTCAGGGAGTATCAAGCCATGCATCTTTCTGTGAGGCTTGCATATGTAAATAGGCTATAAATACACCGTGCCTGCTCGCTGGTTTTGTCTGTCGGTCTGTCCGTCTGCTCGCCTGCTGGTGTGTCTGCAAGGTTGCAGCAGCATGACGTAAGCCCAGCTCCGAGCACTCACTGACCTCTGTCACAGTGAGGGGAGTGCAGTGCACGCTAGACAGCCATGTAACAGTGCAGACAATGTAGGCATAGCATAAACAGAGAGACCTGAGTGCAGAAGGAAATTAGTTGCAACATGTTGCAGTATAGCCAGAGACCGGGCTTAGTAAAATAAGGACTGGAAGGGCGTTTTGAAACACTGCTGTTAACATGTTCTTTAACTTGAAAAAATAAAAAAAATAAGGAGGAATAATATTCAGAAATGAACCATATGAATACAACTTTAAAATTTGCCTTATGAATATACAAATGAAGTCAACTTCAACAACATATATACATCTAATCAGCACAGGGCACTTAAGTGCATCAATGTTATTGAATGTTTAAGTGTATTTTGATTATGCTGATTATAATCAGAACATTTGCTGTTGGAATAAGCACATTAAGCTCAGCAGACATCCTTTAAAGGAACCAGTCGCAGCCACTGTAACAGTGTCAGTGTCAGTAAGTGTGTGTGTGTGTGTGTGCGTGCATGTGTGTGTATTCACTTGTGCGATCATTGTAGTCATTACCTAGTTTCCGTTCCTAGCCTCAAGCAAAATAAGAAATAGCAGTCTTTTATTCTGACAAGTTGTCATTCAGGTAGGGTTTTTTTCCCCTCCCAGTTTGTTTCAAAGGTTGTCCGACTTTGCTTTCAGAGACTTCTGTCAGTTTGGTGGCTGACAGCTGATAGTGCGCCTGTCCACAGGAAGTTAGTTTGCAAGATTTCTCTTAATGAATAAACATTATAAACTTCAGAAGGGCTCTCAGAGCAGCAGAAATGCATTCAGTCACGCTATCTTGTTCATATTTTTGAAGGCTTTATTTTAACACGAGATGAGGGAGAGATTTTTTAACTCACGGCAATGTATGACCTTAAACTGATTTCGGAGAGGTTTTTGACACCGTTCTCAGCAAATAAGTTCTGTCAGGCTTTCGAGCCATCTTCTTTTAACCTTTCACAATTTTAGCTTGCACATTTAATACAACGTCTCATTCCATTATTCAATGTCCCATTTCCTAGCAGG
The DNA here is from genome assembly GCF_900408965.1 of Simochromis diagramma. Classification (NCBI taxonomy): domain Eukaryota; kingdom Metazoa; phylum Chordata; class Actinopteri; order Cichliformes; family Cichlidae; genus Simochromis; species Simochromis diagramma. The sequence goes on from NW_024387030.1 coordinate 11,985,123, forward strand.
CTCAAAACCGCAGCAGGTCTCCCCAGGCTTTATTTTTCCCAATCCAATCCTATTTCACAGAGACACTGTATTAAAAGTGAGTGCATTCTTTGGCTCGTACATACTCTCTCTTTATTTACAATCTCTCAAATGACGAATGTATTTTGCCATATTTACCTGTGGTTGCCTCAGCACTCTGAATTCATTATCTGTAAATTTGGGCAACAGAGAGCATTTTCCCCTCCAAAAAAAACTCATGGATCAGGGCTGATGGAAGACATCCACAGAGCCTCAGGGCCAAATGACGGACCCAGAATGGGAGATTTGTTAATATGCTGCAGGAGTTTGACCTCTAGTTTGGAAGGCCATTGCTAATGTTTGGGTATCTACTGTAGATCATAATGCACCAAATAAGGGGGCAGGGATTGCTCAGTAGGTAGAGTGGTGGCCCCGTGATCGGAAGGTCGGTGATTCGAATCCACTGAACCGCTATCCTGAGGTACTCCTGAGCAAGGTACCATCCCTACACACTGCTCCCCGGGCGCCCCATGGCTGCCCACTGCTTCACTGAGTGAATGGGTTAAATACAGAGAGGAATTTCCCATGGGAATCAATGAAGTATACTTTCTTTCTAATTTATGAGTTGTAAAATCAATGGTTTCATTTGGTTTAATGTGTCTATATCTTGCATGTGCAGTTTTTTATTTAAAAAAAATACAATACTGAAGAACTTTTCATTTCCATTTCTTTATGGAGCAGTTATTTTGATGTGATATTTTCTGTATGATCTAGCAATAGCATGCAGTGCAGCAGCCAGATTGGTCTGCTTATGTTTCTCCCTTTGTCTGTCTCTTTAGTGGTTGAATTTAAGAAAACAATTTAGGTTATCCATCACTTTATGTTTCAATATGGAAATCTAACTTTTGGACTGAAATCACTGTTTTTAGTGTTTCAAAGCATTGTCTACTATGGTATGAAAGCAATCAGGTGAAAACACATTGCTTGCGCCCTGGGCATTGCTTTTCACAAACCTCATCTCAACTCAGAGATATGGTATAACACCTTTGGATCCATGAAAAAGCACCTTGCACTGAAGTGAGAAATTGGCTACGAGTCATTATGCACAAACACCTAATGCCTTGGCATTTTCTGTCCCTGCCAAACAATCATCTTCCTCTCCTCTGTCTATTTGCAATTAATGATTGAATTTCAGCCCCCTAAAAAATCCCATTTCTGCTTTGTGTATGTATCCCAATACACACAGCTGCTACCAGTCCACACAGCAGCATGCACAGCAAAGCTTATCTCCAGCCTTTAGATTGGGGCCTATGGAAACAGTCTTGATTATTTCCCTCCTTCTCCAAAGCACTGCTGTGTGCTTTGGGATTAGAGGCTTTCTGTGGCGGCTGCACATGCACACTGACTGGCTGCAGGCGAGAGAGAGAGAGAGAGAGAGAGAGAAAGAAAGAGAGTTCTTCTGCTCAATAACACCCCCCCCCCCCCCCTCCAACACACACACGCACACACACACACATACACACCTCCCTTCGCCAACCCTCTCTCTCTCTCCGTTCAGCACTCAGCCCACCCAACCCTTCCTTCTCCTACCTTCCTCCCTCCCTCCCCATGCCTGACACACTAGCCAGTCCTAGGAGTATTACATCACCCTGATGTAATGTCTAACCAATCACAATACAGCGGCATTAAACCTTCCAGGATTATGGAAGTCAGTAGCTCAGACTGGGTAATGAGTGAGAGAGGGAGACAGGGAGAGTAGCAGCACCAGTCAAACGTATTTTCAAGAATAGCCTCCGGATCAATTTTGCCCCTCTTATTCCTGAAGAACGGAAATAGAAATACACACTGTCAAGGTGCCTTATATTCTTGTACTTTAAACTTAGGAACTGAAGAAACTCTCCAGTGTTCTTGAAAAGTGAAGCAGATGACTCACAGGATAGTATAATTGTTTTGATGTGGACTTCCCAGATAAAAACCCCTCATATGCATTTGTCTAATTCATCACAACAAATATTCACTATAGCAGAATTTTGCTGTACAACATAGTTTAGAAAAACTGTACTTGACCACCACTTTATTGCTATTTTTGTTTAAGAGGCTAACCACTCAAGAGAGCTTTCATCATTAATCACATGTTTGTTCACTTGTTTGCTTGTTTGTTTGTTATATGTAAGCGACAAAGCTGCAGCATATGAGTTGATCAGATCAGAAACAGCTTATATGCCTTGTTCCGGTTTATAGTTTCCATTCATGCACTTTTACTCCGCTTGCTATGATTTTATTTTATTATATTCAAGTTCAAGATTATTTTATTCCATATTGTATAAAGAATTAAGTTGAGTTGTCAGGTTATGCAGTTGCACAAGAAGCCTTTTCAGTGAGACATAATTGAGTAAAATCAGCCAATTGTCTTGTCTTAATAATGTGTAAGTGTCTACTTCTGGATGTCTGGGTTAGAAGGCAGTCTTTAGTGTCATCTGAGTCTAGTCTTCCTATTAAATGTGCTCTTTGTTGTCCTTGGTCTCTAAGGAAGATGAAGAGTGTCTATCACGGTGATTGGCACTGCATAGTACCTTCTTTTAACTCATGCACGCACCAGACACCTGCACGCCCTTCCGCTGAGCCACTCAGACACATACATGCGCTCATTCCTACATACACCCTGCAGGCACAGACAACATCAGACAGTGTAGCAGAGGCAGCATCAGCTTGCAGTGTGTGCCGCGTGCCATTTGCTACGGTGTGTATAGCTGATTTCAATGTGTGTGCACAATCAGTGTACTGCCACACCAGTACACTGACTGTGCCACACTGCTGCTCTGGACGCCAGGAGGGGAGGAGGGGGAGGAAGAAAGAAAAAAAGAAAATCACACGTCTGTGTGGCAAATGCATGTAGCTGCAATGGAAGCACTGCTGGGAAATAACTGCATAATGTAGGACAGCATGGGAATGCTTGGGTCTGCCAGGACATTTCGCAGGGAATGATGAATCACTGGTAGGATAGCAGAAGGCAGTATCCTGCAAAGAAATGCTCACTTCCAGGATCAATGTTCCATACCATCCATATTTATTCACACTTTGGTTGTGTCAAGATGTGTATTGGCAAAATGCAGTTTTTACAGTATTGCCACTTGTACACTGTACACAAGTGGACAGTTCATAGCAAAATTGTCAACAACAGTTTGGCTCAGCATCCGATTTTAAAACCATTCCAAAGTAAAAATGAAGAAAAAAAACTCGTATAACAGTTCTGCAGAGGCTCACATGGTTTCATATTTAGCCTTGTGTGTGAGTGTAAGCACAGCTGAGGTAATTCTAACACCCTCATACTTTCACCCCCGTATGCAGCTTGTGTGTTTGAGAGAGGTAGTAGCATCTGTGGTGTCAGGTTTGCTTTTGCTTCAGGTCTTGGTGGGGGTGGACACTGAGAAAGTTGTGGCTGTTTTACCTGACACACTTCTAATTCCTCCGCGCCATGGGACCATCTACCCCCCAGCTTTTTTGTTTTCTTTTCCCATTTGAAGCCCTGCCAAATGGGACAAGGCCAGAGGAAACTGCCACATTTTTGCTTGAATGGCTGCTACTGCTCTTAGAGCTGGAGTCAGTACCGCTTGCTCTCTCTGTCTCTCTCTGTGTCGCTCCCTCTTGTTCTTGTTCTTGCTTTCGTTCTCATTTTCTCTGTCTTTTCACTGAAAGATCAAGCAACCAACCCCTACCCACCATCTCCCAATCCCTTGTCTTGCCCCCCTCCCCCCTATTCGTGAGCGCTACCATATTTGCTGGTGCAATATATGCAACTTTGGGTTGCAAAACAGGTAGAAAAATGAGCCATCCTGTAGCGAGGCCATCTCATTAGAAATATATATTCAAGTCGTTCTGAGCGCAGCTTTCAAATTTTACATACAGCAATGTGCAGAAGAGGGAAAGTGAGCGCGAGAGAGAAAGAGAGGGGAAAGATTAATGTAAATCTCAAAATAAGGAAGGCATTAATATTTCATTAGTGTCTTTTTTTCTCCGTGAGTGACAGAGGAGGGGAGATAGTGGCTGATTTAATGATTTTAGAGTCTCTTTCTTTCATTTGTTCTCTCCCTCCCTCCGCTGTCGCTGCCTCCCCTGGTTTCCCAGTCAGCAGATGGGCTTAGCTTCATCTTTTTTATGAATTCCTCACAGACTCAGCTGCACGTAATTACAGTCAATTCTTCCTTATCTCTCAAATTAAAAAGATTAGATTATTTGTGAAAGAAATGTATGCAGCTCCTCTCAGCTGATAGCATGAACCAGACTGCATAGTAGGTTATATGCATTACCACTGTCACCGCCTACCCATCTCTGAAAAAATGCCCACAGGCACCTTCGCAGACCTGTACTTTACACAGCCTTGTGTACCTAGATATCAGCTTACTTTATTTCAATATGTCAGTGTACAGTATTATCTTCAATGAACTGTCTGTTCTGAAAGAATATTACACTCATGTTTTCACATTTTTAGAAACCCAGTGGATATGGATATGTACTGTCTGTTACAAAGAATATAGACTCAGCTATGAATCAGCAACCAGCTTTGAACCTTTGTGGGACTGACTCCGTATCAGTATTGCAGATTGCCTCTTGCTTTGCTCAGATAAGACCCAGTAAGGTATTCTGATATCTGATACACTAGTCAGCACAGATGCTGTGTTTTTGTACCTCATATTGTCATATTTTGCAAATCTTATGGGTGTTAATACATTTTTGTGCAAAACAAACATTAGGGTAATGTCACTCACATAAAGTCACACATCAGGTCAGGTAGAAAAACTGACAATTGACTGCATATGTATTATGCAATATATGTTAACAAATGAGCTCAAACTCAACTTTGTGAGACTCTAAAAGAGGATAAAATGTAGAAGTTTAGATTAAGACTTGGAACAGTGCTTTTATTGACTCGATATTGATCTCTTACAGTGATGTTGTTTGATTATTCTGCTCTGGCTTCCAGGAGAAACAGTCATTGTTGAGTGGAAATGGAATAGAATCCAGATTTCTCTTGCCGCCCAAGGGATTAGTTTACTCACCATCACCTCCAGCATTACCAATTGATTGGCTCATTGAGAGCACATCCATTCCAGGTCATGAACTGTATTCAGCCCACAAGCAATGGAAGGATTTCTCAGATCTGCATAGATTCAGCTGTTTTTCTTGTAACCCTGACAGTCCATGCATTGATAATACTGCCGTTTTTTTGAATCTCATGTGATTAAATGTAGCAGATACTGAGAAACATTGAAATCAATTTTTAAGGAATATCTTTTTCATCCTTTAACATTTTGAAATTTTTATAAAGCTGACTGGTGTTTACATGTCTGGACTCATCTATTTTTTGTTAGACTGTTTTGTGAGGTTAAGTGAGTGAATGAAACAACATAAAAATAATTCAGATTTTTACCAGTATAAGCCAAAACCAAAGCCTGTCATGGCATTTGTCTGCCTTGTGCTGTTGGGCCCACAGGACTTTCTCCGGATGTTCTGAGGTGTGGGTTCTGTGGGTTGTAAATTGTACTGGTGCAGACCCTGGATGTTGATCAAGCTGGAATCTTGGAAGTCTGGAGGGCTGGTCAGTATCTTGGGCTCTTTGTTCCCTTTCCCCAGCTGTTTCTTATCAGATTTTGCAGCATAATGTAGCGTCCTCCTGTTGAGGCTGCCGCTGTCGGGCAGTGCCGCTGGCATTTGCTCGGGTATCTGCAACAATCTTTAGGTAAATGGTGCATATCAAAGCAGGATCCACTCAAATACTAGGACCCAAGGTTTTCCACAAAAGCATAGTGGGAAAAGCATCAGATTATTAAACATAATCTAAAACTACTTTTTAAAAATAGTCTATTGTGGCTAATTGTTTGTACATATTGTGTGGCTTTATAGCCAAAAAAAATACTGGAGGTGCATTTCAGTAGACTCAATTTTCCACTACTATAAGTAACTTCTGCAGTGTAGCAATTGCAGGCTGTTTGGCAAAATCTCAAAAACAAATTAATAGGAAGACCAATAAATTGACCCTGATACTATTTTTTACATCTTTTTCTGTCATGTGGAAATGGAGCCTACTACCAAACCTATGCTAAAAATGTGAAGATTGACAAAAAGGGAATAACTAGTGGTCAGTGTCATTTTTCTTTGGCCCAGGCTTTTAGCCAGTAAACATTTGAAATGCCGCCTTCAGCTGAAGTGGGGAGAGACACTTGACAGCAATCTGAACCTTTCAGTGATTAGCTGATCATAAGTCATAGAGGTGCTTAACTGAGACTTATATAATTAACTAACAACTCTAAACTCTAAATTGAATATGATGAATCCCTAAAGCTTCAGGAAGTCATACTTTACTATAACACCCCAGTGAGAGTTAAAATGTCAGAGGCTGAGATTTTTCTTTTTAGGACACAAACTGTTGTTTATATGTTTTGTTGTGTTTTTTTGATGCACAGATTTCTGAAAGTACAGCACAATACACTTCTGTCACTCTCAGTTACTGATTGTGATTGGACACTGACGCACATTTAGTAGAGTAGAAATGCGTGTTTGTCCTTCAAATACAGATGCTTTATCGATTGGGATCATTACATACCAATTAAATCGCTGTCTAAGTGCTCTTGAATGTATGCGATTAAAGCTCTTAATGGTTGTGTTACTTTATTGTTGATTAAGGCTGCGTTACATTTGAGGTGTTTTACAATTAAGATGTACTTTGTGTTCACTGTGTTTTATCGCAGTGTTTTGCTTTTTTACTAGACACACACAGTTTTGTATTGATCAGTTTCATGAGAAGAGGCAGCATCCTTAGAGGTGACTTTGGCACTAAAACTATCATGGTTAGAACATCACTGAGGTCTATGTGATCACAAATTGTCAGCTGTATAATAAAATAATAATAATAACAATTTAATCTGCTAATTTTATAACTGTCACGGGACTGGGTGTGCGACACAGTATTTGTGTTTCACACTTTGTAATTACGTTTTTTGATTATTGTTATTCATGTTTTTTTGTTTTCTTCAGTTCTCAGTGATCTTTGTTCTCCCTCCCTCGGTGTTTTCTCAGCCTGTGTTTAGTCTCTATTCCCATGTCTACTTTATGCTTTTCCTGTCTCCCATGTTCATGTCACCCTTGTCGCTATGTTCCCTATGTCTCCCCAGTCAGTGTGTTAGGCTTGCATGTGTATTTCTGTGTATTTCCTGTCTTATTTTGATAGTCTTTGTCCTCTAGTCTTGCTTCCCCTTGTATTGTTAGGTCTGATTTGTCCCAGCTGTGTTCCCACCTGTGTCCCATCCTCTCATTGTCCTGCTTGTGTATTTAAGCCCTGTGTTTTTTGTGTTCTTTGTTGTGTTGTCCCCGTGGTCCTGTTTCTCATTGTTACTTCCCATCAGTTCTTAGTTTCTAGTTCCTCTGTTTCTAGTTTCCTAGCTTCTAGTTTTATGTTTTGCTTCTTGTATTTAGTGTTTGGGTTTTGTTTTTTGTTTTTTCAGCAAATAAAGCTGCTGCTTTGAGTTCACCTTTTTGTGTTTGGGTCCTCATCCTGCCTGCCACACAAATAAAACAAATAAAATCAGTTTTAAATTATGAATAAAACTACATTACCCAGAGGTTATGCACTATTTAATATTGCTTATGGTGTAGAATTTATTCTTCTCTGTAAATTTCATTTGTTACCATCTCATTCTAGTCGTCTATAAAATAGATTTAATTGTTGGACAATTACACACTAAGTCAGTATTACTGTATTGCAGTAAGTGCTATACCATAATAACACTGCTACTGAGAGTCTTTCTGTGTTCAACTATTTCAGATGGAACAAGTTTATCAATACTATTTTTTTCCTAGCTGGCAATGATATAGATACAGATGGAATATGTTACACGAGGTTAGATGAGGCTTCATTAGCATTTGTTTCTTACTGGTTGATGTTTGTGAAGACAGTCATGCTGTGCTGTTTAGTCTTAGCAGAAATTCATGTGGAGTTGGGACGGATTTCCCTATTCATGCAGGGAGCAATGAGTACACTTTGCATTACCGTGTGTGTGTGTGTGTGTATGCAGAAGTTTAAATTAATATTACTGAACTTTTTTTCTAATTAAAGCTCGAAGCCTTTAACAGTAACAGTTTCTTCCTACCTTCATACAGCCAGACTCAACCACATGCATCACACAATCTGTGCTGCCTGTGTTGTCATCAGCTAAACAGATGTGCATGGTCACACTATTTTCCTCTTAACTCAATCATTAAGAAACATATTCCTGATTTTTAAAATATCAAAGAAATACTTATATTCCTGTAGGGAGGAAATAGGCCAAACAAAATATTTATGAAAATCATCATGATTAGATGAACAGCATGCTTGGGCCAGTAGGTTGTTGTGGTGATGAGAAACATAAGAAAATGTGCTTTTCATGTGCATGCAAAGAATAAATGTGAAGGAGTGTGTGGATTCAGAAAGAATGATAGAAATGCCTTGAATCAGTTAAGGCTGTGATTTTTTTTAGTTTGTGGTGCTCCTTAAACAAATAACTTGTTTTAAGTTTGCACGACAACATATGTAATCTGCTATCAATGCATAAAATATGAAATCGCAAACAGTCTTTGTATTGCATTGTCTTGTATGAAGGGACAAGGTTTTTAGGCAGAACAAGTTTCATTCACCTCCTTCCTCAAAGGTCTGCTAAAGTGTTTGGGAAGCAGCTCTATCCACATCCAATGAATTACGGGAAGTGATGTAAATAGAAAATTCTTTTAATCAAATGTTTCTTTCCGTTAATGAAATGTCTTCCCCCATATCTGGCTCCCTTATGATCCATATGTTAATGTCTAATATACAAGTATTTATCTGTTCATTTCACCCTCTTTCTCTCGTTTGCCCCATCTCTCTTATCTAAAATTGTGCTCTGAATTTGGCACTGTGAATGATTATGCTTATCGACCTGCCCATGGACCTCATATTAAAATTTGTGTGGCATGATTAGCCTATTTATCTATATAATTGGATTGGAGTTTGTGTCAAAGTGTGTGTGTGTGTCTGTGTGTGTGTGTCTGTGTGTGTGTGAGAGAGAAAGCTGATTTAAAGGACAGAGGAGTAAATATCATGAAAGATGGGCAACACAATTGTTCCTTAGATTAATTCCATTTGCATACAATCACTAGATTTACCCTTGGAATTTTGGGGGAATTTAATCAAGTTATAGTTGCCTATGAGATTATTGAAAGGAAAACAACCTCGGGCATGGTGTTAAATGAGACAACATAGAATTTACTATGCTAAGGATTAGTGTCATGAGACCAGGGAGATTTGCACAGGCAAAATGTGAACACTGCATCACAATACATTACAATAGTTTCCGGCATGGTGTAATTCATGCAAACATCCCCGGGCTATTTATACCACTCTGCAAGAATCTAATTGTGTCCGATATATAATCCAGCTAAGAGTTGAAGTGGCAGGAGTTCAAGTCCTGTGTTATATGAATATTAAAGAGGAGTGGTGTTCAGGACAAGTGTGACAATTTGTCCACGGGGCTGAGTGGCACAGTAAGGTTTAAATGGAAAAACAAGTGCTTGATTGTTGAGTCGATTTGAGTTCCACAAAGAGGATAAAAAAGTATTTCATATCTGTTTAATACTTGCATATGTCTAAAATTACACATTTCAATAAAATATATTACATTTTATGGTTTTTGGCTGTGTGTGCATGCACATTACTTTGTGTGACAGGAGACATCTGCACCCCATCAGGGTGCGGCCTGAAAGTCAAATCTGACATGAAATTATGCTGTGATGTTTTGAGTTTAACAAACACACTTTCACACACTCTCTATCTCTATCTTGTGCTGTTTTCACAAAGTAAAGGAGTTTCATTAACCTTCTAATTGATTGGGTAATGTTTTTTTTCTGAAATCAATTACACCCCAGTCTGTTAACTAATTGGATTACTTGTCTTTCCGTCAAATATGTCCAAATACCAATGCAATGTGACTTGTTTATGAAATTTTTACCTTGAAAGTAGAAACCAATGTCAGTGGCTAATGCACCTCTATTTGCTCGTCTCCCCCGAATATGCTTTCATAAAACACTCACAATAATAACACAGGTTGAGCTACTGCTGGCTGTGAATGCCAGTAACTGGGATATTAATAGCCTTAAAACTAATCATTAATGAAGCTGTCCTTATTGAGACTGCTTTGAGGACACGCTTGCCGAGTGTTTATTAATCAGGGAATAATAAGTAATCCGTGAACATTAATGGAAATGGATGAGACTAATGGATGACGCCTGCTCTCTCCCACACTTAAGCCTCAGACTTCATTACTGACAGGCAGATTAGTGCAAAGGAGAAAGAGCATAACAGACTCCACCTGTGAATGTGTGTGCCCACGCAAACACACACACACACACTCTCGTTCCCTCCTGTGACAACATGATGGAACACTGTCAAGCTCATTTGCTCTTCAATAGACTATATGTAATTAACAGTATCCTCTCAGAGAAGCTGCTGAGAATAAAATGAATAGACATCAAATAAATCATCTGGCAAGGTTAGCTTCTTCAGTGCTTCCAATCTTATTATGACATTTTTCACCGATGCCGTCACTGTCGTAGAAGGTGCTCTGAATGGATATGGGTGGCTGGTGATTTTTTTTCCCCCCTCATCCTCTGTCACTAACCGTGAGGGCTGTAGTTGTTCACATCGCACTAGCTGTGCAGCACAAAGTTAATTTCACCCATGCCCTGAAATGTCCTTTAACCATACTCCATGAGCACACATCCAAGCCTCACCATGCATCATCTGGGTCTTATGCATACGGGGAAAACTATAACGTATTACAAACTCTTCAGACTGCGTATCGTTATCACATCAACCATAGGGTTAAGCACTTAGGAGAGACATGACAATACAGAGTTCTCCCTGCTGCACTATAACCTGCTCTGTGAAAGCGATAAGAGCGTCTGATCATGCATCCCAGCATTCTATATCACTCTCTCAATAACGGATCCCCACCCCCCAATGACTCTTTGTGGCTGCATTATTTAAATGGAATAAAATGTCGGAAGGAAGTGAGGAAGGAAGCTGAGATTCAAGTAGTGTGACTGTCTAAATATCATCTAGAGCTGGTAACAATGAGGTAACTGCATTTATAGTAGGGCATTACTATGGTGAAAACATCCAAGTTATTTATTATGTACACATACTATGTATATGTTGTGAGTGGGGGGGGAAGGATCAAGTGATAGACATGCAAAGCTGTCTTGTTTTGTGTATTCTGAAAGTAAAGTCGCACATATTAAATATGCTGACAGTTTTATGCAGAGGTTTGCTGGACCATTAGCAAATTATAATGAGAGTGTTATTGGTTTCATCTCGGTGGTGGTGCAACACAAATAAATACTATTTTAAGTGATAATATATTTTTCCTTTCTTGTGATCAGTTAACTTGTTTTTCAAGACATTTTATATGAAATAACCAGATAACTTAAAAAAAATAAAAACGTGATTTAATTTTTTTTTTTTTTTTAATAATTTATTTATTTATAAATCATTGGCATGGTCGGCACTGGTCCCAGGTCCTGGGTTCAAAGCCACCATCTGGCCACAGCTTTTCTGTACGGCGTTTGTATGTCCTCCCGCAGTCCAAGACATGCAGTTTGTGGGATTAGGTTATTTGATGACTCTAAATGACCCATAGGTATGAATGGTTGTCTGTCTCTATGTGAGCCTTGGAACAGACTTGTGACCTGTCCAGGGTGTACCCCCACTTGCCCTATGGTAGCTGGGATAGGCTCCAGCTGCCCACATCCCCCGTGACCCTGAATTGAATAGGCAGAATAAAATGGATGTATGGACTTTTCTTCATAAAGCTGTTAAGAAATGTTTAAAAGGAAGAATTTTAAAAGACATTCTTGATATACAGGACAGACTGCTCCACTGCAAAAACCTGCTGACCTTTGTTTAGCCGAGACCTCGAGATAACCAGCAGAGCCTCATTCACCAATCTAAATAAGTGCATAGGTATATTAAGGGTTAGTAAGTCCATCATATACTTTGGAGTGAGGCTAAAAGTCACCAGTAAGATTTTTAAATCAATACCAAATTTAACAGGCAGTGAGTGCAAAATTGCCGGTAGATTAATATGTTCATATTTCTTGGTGCCAGTTAAAATCTGAGCAGCCGCATTGTGAATCAGCAAGAATCAGTGAAGTGAGCTCTGACTGATGCTTGTTTAAAGAGCATTGTAATCATTAAGGCGGGAAAAAAGCATGCATGATCCTGTGCAACTCATTAGCAAAACAGACTGAATGGATTTTATAATTATTTACATTTTTTGTTTTTTGCTGATAGAAGCATGACTGGATAATATTTTGTCACAAATCACTCCTAGGTTACGAGCAGACTCAATAACATTTTTGTCAGTGAAGCTAAGTGTAGGACAGGCTGGTGGAATTTTTTTCACTAAGAAATGGATTGATCATCGCTAAATTTTAGGATGGAGGACTTTACATGTAACCTTTAAAGTTCTAATTTATCCAGTGTCACTTGTTGAGCAGTCCCTACCTTGAAAAATCCTCTTTAACTTTCCTCTTGTCCCTTTTTTCTGTCTTTCCCCAATTTTCAGAGTGGAGTTATCACAAATTAAGATTTTTTACTCCTAGCAGCAACTACACAGTCAGCTGGTTGCCATGGGGATATTCAAACTACACAGAAACTGAATGGTTGCTGCTATTTGTTGAGCTGCATGAAACCTTGCATCTAAAATGATCGACGCTCAACAAGGTTAAATTTCACCATTGCTGGTTTTAAGAATTCTCTTTAGTTGAATTTACTTAACTTTTTTTGTACTTGAGTCGTCAGTTTTATTTCAACAAAACATTGTGCACCCAAAAAACACAAATTTTGGACTCACTTAAAAAAAAAGTTAGGTCATGTGACTACACATTGAAGTAGTTGAAATCACTCAACAACAAAAAAATGAGAAAATCTATGAAAACGTTTTTTGAGTGACACAAACAAACAAACACGGTACTCCATTTAGGCTCACTCCCAATTTACCAAACCTTTACAGACATTTTCAATATGAACACAGGACCTTCTCTTGGGATGAGAAAGAAGAAAGTATGCATTGAGGATGTAAGAGACTGTGAGACTGACATTACTTCCTGATTTATGGAGTCTCTCAATGGCATCAGCTGAAAGCAATCCCAGACAGCAGCATATAAAAAATGAACTGTCTTTATATAATTTTATATTAAACTGCCTTATTGGATTTATTTACTCAATTAAAGGAATACTATTTGGGATTAGTCCATCCCATTTTAACCCCTGAGTGTGTATACATTTAGAGCCAAAAGGACTGTAAATGGAGAGATTATGTTAATGGTTTAACTTGAGTGTGTTTTCATTAAACCATGTAATCAAAAATCAGATGTTTTTGGTTATAACCCAGCATCCAAGTGACATGTGTCCAGCATATAGTTACTAATTTACCCGTCATATTAGTAGGAAAAAAAACCATTTTCTCATAACAAATGAGCAATTTACTTAATAAATCAATTAATTGATTATGCATTTAAAAGAAGAATGAATAATCATTTAATTGAGCCCTGGCTACACATCCTAGACTATTCATCCAAAAGACGTGTTTTGAGCCACAGGCATCCAAGCTCAACACAAGTGGTTTGTTTTGTTTTTGCATATAACTCTCAGAGACAGCGGTGGCCAGTACAGCCTGGAGGTGTGAGACACTACAGACTCACCTGATGTGACACACTTACAGGAGAAGTGACGTTGTACTTATCCCCGTTATTTAGTTGTTGTAAACTAAGGCCAGTGTTGTAAAACAGACTAAGATGCAATGAATGCCATGCAGTATTTGTTCGGGGTTACACAACTAGATCCTGAAATCACTTGACAGTGTGTCAACGATGTGATGTGATTGTGCCAAAACTGAGGCAAACCCAAACTGAGTAACTTCAGGCTGAACATAGAGACCTAATTTCTGTGTCAGCAAAGCATGTGCATCAGGGCACAGACTGAGGGATCTCCAAGCCGTGTGAAAAGTGCCACTGATCATCATGCTCAAGATTTTTTTTTAACTTTCTGTCATGGCTGTCGCCGCTGAGCAAAACAGGACCCAAAAGTCTCCATCATCAGCCTTAGACCCTGGGGACAGGAGAAATCACATTATATCTGCTGTCACACAAAGTCACCGTCAAGGTGTGAAGAGAGCACACAGCAGCTCTGGTGTGATGCTGGAGACCCATAATACCCCAGACGCTTCATCTCAGCCGCTGGCTAGAACCAAACTGCAATTCTAACAAGTAAGATACATCTGACAGTGATTTAAGGTAGAGAAACACCTCTCTCATCTAGTTTGTACTTACAAAACCCCTGTGTCTTAAAATTCTGCATGCTAAGGTGATGATGAGTGTAGTGAGTTTAGCAGAAGGGATATGCAATTTAGTTAACCTTGTGTTCACTTCAGGCACTTCACCACAATTTGATAAAGAGGGTTGCATTTTTACTTGCCCCTCTCCAGGCTTTCTAATAAGAGGAACTGCCTATCAAACCTGTGCTTTGGATGATGAAACTGCAGTGCAATAGTGAATGGAGAGGTGTAGAGCAGGGTGGTGTATATCAGCATGCTTGTTCAGCACGCTCTTTTTTCTCACACGCACACACATTCTGCTCTGCTGACCATGTTGCATTGATGGAGTTCCAGAACGATGGCGTCTCAGGAGGAATGGCCGCTACCCAAAGTGACAACAAAAAGAAAATAGGAGCTGGACTATCTTACCATGCTGGAGCTGGAATTACACACAGAGAATAAAGCCCTGTCCACATCAAAAGTGATTTACATGTTGCACATTGCTTTGTAGTTAGTTGGTCATTGGTGGACATTCCAGGTCGTGCTTGCCAAAGTAACCCTCTTGTATATTTCCGACACAAAAAGTGAAGCATTCAGTGTTGCAGTCATATGTACAGTGCCATACAGTGCCATGATAGTGTGACATATGTCACACTATCATGTTTCAGATCATTAAACTAATGTTAATATTAGATAAAATGCAGTTCTTAAATGATGATTTAATTTATTAAGGGAAAAAATTAACTGTGATTAACCCCTTAACCATAATATAATTTAAATAGAACCATCCGATAAAGTGAAGTAGGTAAAAGCAGCACATCAGAACGTCCTCTGTCTGGGACTCGAGTGTGTCACAATGAGAGCCATTATTCACAATTGCAGAAAACTTGGAACAGTGGAGAACCTTCCCAGGACCGGCCACCATAAAGGTAGAAAATATCTTGACCATCCATGACGAAGATTTGGGGGAAAAATATTCTGTGGACTGACGAGACAAAAGAAGAACTTTTTGGAAGGTTTGTGTCCAGTTACATCTGGTGTAAAACAAACACAGCATTACATAAAAAGAACAGCATACCACCAGTTAAACATGGTGGTGGTCTGGAGCTGATTTGCCATTTTTGTTTGTGTTCTGAAGCTTGGGTTATGCAGCAGGACGATGACCCAAAACACAACAGCTAATGCACCCCTAAAAAAAAGACAAGAAAAAAAAAACAAAATGCAGGTTTTGCAGTGGTCTCACAATCTAAGTCCTGACTTAAATCTGATTGACAGCTTTGGATTACATTAAACAGGCCGTTCACGTTCTAAAACCCTATAATTATAATGAATTAAAATAATTCCGCAAAGAAGAGTGGGCCAAAATTCCTCCAGAGTGATCTGAAAGATTTGCGCTGCCAAGGTGTTAGGTTCAGGGGCAATCATTTTTCGTTCAGGTCCTAGGTTTGGATAATTCTGACAATGATGATCTGAAACAGTGAAGTGTGACAAATGTGCAAAAAAACTAAGAAATCAGGAAGAGGGCAAATGCTTTTTTACAGCACTGTGTATCTGCCAATAGTATCTGTAGTCACCTCAAGCTTTTATTAGTGTACCTTGGTAACAGCCCACTTCTTGTTGCCACCTTTTATTACCAAAGTCACTGAATTTCCTTAACATTCCACGGTCTTTTGTTGTGACATTGCTGTCTCTTTATCTCCATTCCTAAAGCTCTGGAGGAAAGTGGTGTCACTCCTCTCATTTAGCCATGTCGGTGAGTCAATTAATCGTTCTTTTTATCTTTTGCTTCAAGCTGCAATATGTGTAATCTTGTCTCAGCTCGTGTGGACTTAAACAATGCTTTTCTTTAACTCAATGGTGGATGCTACAAGAGAAGAAAAGACCAAAGAGAAAATGAGTAAAATAGGTGCAATCGTTTGTTGTCATTAACCACTAACTTTTTTTCCCAGCATGAAAACTAAAGAATATCCAGGACTTAAGCTGTTTTCTTCATTGTCCGAGACTCTGTACGGACTGGATGTCATAAATCTTTTTATTAAGTTTCCAGCAAAATGTTTGCAATTCCAAAAGCTTTTATTCCCTGGAAATTACTTGACACGGTATGCTTATACTCTATTTGTATTCACCATCTAAATTCCCTGGAAACTTAAAAGCAGGCACTTTGGTATGCAAGTGTAATATCTGTGTTCGGGTAATCGGGTACAGTGTGCTAGTTATCACTGTTAATGACAGAATGGTTTAGATTGTTATTCAGTACATTAACATCCGAAAGTGACTTTTGGCTCAACACACGCTGGACCTCTGGCTCTCTCCAGCTCTCGGGGCAGCACCGGCCCACCTTGAACTCCCTCACCACCAGAGTGGAATCAGCAAAAACAGACCTCCAATCCCTCAGAGAGGCCAACTCTATTTCATGTCAAGAATAGCTAATGGGCTGTGTATAGTAAAAGAGGAAAAAAAAAAATCCGCATGCACTTTTCTTTTAAGTCATAAGCTACAGACATGTTGCTCAGCACGTATCAACAAGGTGCATGCTGTTTGGCACAGCTGCCGAAACACACAACAAACACAGCGCCTGGCTTCGGTTCAGCACGTTATAAAACATACAGAGACTCGTTCCTGTGCTTAATAGAAAATATATTCTTATTAAACAGGAAAAAAACAATTTGTGGATTCTGCTTCAATCTGTTTACATGCTGAAATGGTATTAGAACTAGGCCCTATATACAGTAACCGTGAGGTGATAGATTATCAACCAGGATAAAGAAGATGTAACTCATTCTCTGTGTCTTAAAATGCGGTTGCTTTGCATTATCTCTCTGAGTTAAGTCAATTTTATTACCGGGCACCATGCTTTAATAAAAATGTATCGACATAAGTGGCAGGCACGGGACGAAAACTGCTGGATGTGCAGTGCCTTGTGGAGACATTTTGGATTACATAAATGACAGATGTTTTTCTCATCTTGGAGAAATGTATGAGGTTGATTAGCTGCTGCTCATTATGACCTGGATGGTGGAGCGAGAGGAGCCTAGCAAATCTGGCCTCATTTTCCTTCATGTTACTGCAAATTAAATGGATCTCATGTAGCAGCAAAAGCTCAAGGCTTGGCCTTGGACTTCATCTGATGAAACGATACATCTGTTATGGGAGATAGGATGTGTGAGGTGTGTGTGGGAGAGTGAGTGAGTAAGAGCAAAAAAGAGAGGGAAGTGCTGGAGTAAGAGAGAGACAAAAAGAAAAAGAGAGAGAAAGGTAGTTGGTAAATAGATCAGCACACCCAACTTCACTATGGGCCCACTGATGGAGTAGGTGAGAGAAAGTGAGAGAGGATAAGATCATAGCACTGTAAATTATTTGCTCTGCATGCTGAAGAGGCCTGGAAAGGCTGTAGACCATAGGATCAGACCCAAAGACTATATATTAATATAGTGATCCATTTCTGCACATTCAGGATCTCTTAGTTTCTACATGAGGAGCCAAGCACCTATGAGTTCCACAGGGGTAAATGATGTATGAAGTAGCTGCTGAGGAGAAAGGAGAGAGAGAGTTGGAAAGGACAGAGAGAGCAAAAAAGGCAAAGAAACTGAACAAGTGGTCCAGTTGTGCTGCATAAACAAAGCCAGGTATATGTATTTTGTAGCTGCTTCGCAGTGGCCACGTTAGTCCTTAAAGGTTGTTTTGCATATTATGCGTGCAGTGATGTCATTGAACGCCTAACCTCTACCTACCCAGCTTCAACATGTGATGACATACCAGGCAACACAGATGGTGCAAATTCTATTTTGGACAACTCGTATGGTGACAAGGTTCTGTTGTCCCACCTTCTTTGTGCTGAACAGGCTTTTCTGAAGAGCAGATGCTTAATCTCACACATTGTGAAAGAGAAGCAGCCAGTCCACTGCTCTCGGTAGAGGAGAACATGTGTAGCACACTAACATGAAAAGGCGATGACAGACATTTATCAAGTGGCGTATTGAGTGTCACAGGGGAAGTGCTGATGTGGGATCACTGACGAGGCCTCTTTTTTTTTAACATCCTCTTCTTACATCCTCATTCATAATAAAGAAGGCAAAGTTTTCTACCTCAGCACTCTCCTTTTTTTAGATGCACTGATAGAGGCCCCAGTTTTATACACTGTGGAACGGATTTGTTGGCGTATTTTAGAGTCTGTTCATTCTGTTTGTTGACATAATGGAAGAAAAGGTGAGGAGATGAGTCTGTATGAGAGAGAAAACAAAAGGAAGAAGGCAGTCTGCACTCTCATTGCATCTCGGAGAAACACTTGCATATGTTGATACACACTATGCAGTTTCTTCACTCGCTTTCTGCATCTTTCACTCTCAGTAAAACAAATATACACTCACACAAACACACCTACTCCCACACACAGACAGAGCCAAAATGAACAAGTCTACAATGATTGAGCACTGAGAACTAAGGGGTGAGGAGAAAACCGGATTGAACTGCATTAGCGATGAACCAAGAGAACAGCAAGCATGCCTCTCACCTGCTTCCTTGGAGACCCCCCAAATAGGCCCACATCTCAAGCTCCCTGATAAACATGCACACACACACACACACAGATTCACCAGCAACGCGCACACACATACAGTAACCCTCAACTCTGACCCAACTAAGCTAACACGATGTGTTGTGCATTTATAAACATGAATTTCATCTTTAGAGAATAAACAGATGCACGTGGACATGCATGCACAACACAGGGTGTAGTTTTCAACATGCCATGTTTTTACACTTCTAGCAATCAAGCAACAGAATACATGTTTTTACCCAAATAGAGCAGAAATTAAGCGTATATAAAGTAGAATCTGGCCAACGCACTGCTTATTAATTATTGCTCTTGTCATTTAATTGTGTGTGGGAAGAGCAGGAGGAAAAAACGTGAAAGGAAACGTAAGGAAGGAAGCGCTGACAGTTATGTTTGGTGCGTTGTGCTTAACTATACGAACCAAATCGAGCAGTAAACCAAGTGAGTGGTAGCGGTCTTGTGGGAGAGCCATTCATTTGCATGGCATTAAGTGGAAAGGCAACATGACAGCTAGCGGCTCCACAACATGTTGTCAGATGACTGAACCTGCATAAAACCTCCTTATTAAAAGCATTCAGACATGTTGTGGAATTTATAATACCGTAGTATCGTCTGTAAATTGTTTTTGTCATGGTGCCGAATGCCGCTCATGCATGGAAAGGCATCCAGCGGCCAGAGGATTACTAGCGTTTGTTTGGAAGACTGTAGCACTTGCCAATGTCATTTCAATATTCACTTTCCATTCAGATCCATTTTGTTTTATGTCCATGAGCTAGTCGCAGATTTTGTCTCGTGTTTGTTGCTGGTCAGATAGCACAGTCTGTTTATAAGAGCATCTGCCTGCTACAGCTGGGAACGAGTCTTCATGCGAGCAGCAAGACAGAGAAAATCCACAGTAAACTTGTGACATTTGTAAAAGATCTTTCTCTTTGTTTCAACCTTCCATCTAGACTTAAACAATGTTTTCTCCCTCAGTACCAAGCTTGTGAAAATAAAAAATAAAAAGCAATTGATGTTTGGGTTTCTACTGGATAAAGAGAGTTTTTAAAAATGGATGATCTAAACAAGCCCAGTCAGAGTTGACACTCTGTGGCAGTGAACTTCAGGCAAACTTCTGACTTTTACCGTAATCCAATTAAATATTTAATCCAACTCCAAGCAGTTCCTTTAACATTATACAGTATCTTTTAACCCATTGTTAATATGAAACAACATATTTTTGAATACTTAATAAAAATGTTCATATTTATGTAATTCAATGCATTATGTAGTATTTTCATTCTTTTATAGAAAGTGTATGTAATAAAAGTTTAAGTGCTGGAAATGCTCCCCGGTGGTTTTGGTCCATATTGGCCCGATAAGATCACACAGATGCTGCAGATTTGTCAGCTGAACATCCGTGATATCAATCTCCCATTCCGCCTCATCCCAAAGGTGCTCTGTTGGGTTGAGATCTGGTGAAAGTGGAGGCTGTCTGAGTACAGTGAACTCGCTGTGATCGTCAAGAATCCTCTTGGATATATTCAGCAACAACACTAGGTAGGATGTGAAAATAAAATCACATTCATTAAAAAATAATCTTGATAAAGATAAAGCTCTATCATCTAAAGTTCATTAAGGTCTAATGCTTTGAATAAATCCAAAGTCCAGAGGAATGCCTGAACTTTATCTTGTTGATAACTGGCCGAGGACTTTCGGTAAAGCAAAATTTAACAGTCGCGTTTAACTCTCTCTCCACCCGTTCCTCTCAGAGAGATAATGATATGCCAAGTGGCACAGTCATTGTGGTCCAGTGGTTTACAAACTGTTTCATCAAGCAAGATCAAATCGGAAGGTTTTGATTGATGTAACGGCGAAACAAACAATCAAGGACCCCTGATTTCTAACAGAACTTAGCAAAGCTGTTTTAAAGTGTGGTTAATGATGTATACCCCTTTTTGTTTTGCATATTTATTTGATATTCATGAAGTGTCCAAGCACACCAACTTGACATGCATCTCCATGGTGATAAATTATTGAGAGGTCTTTTCAGTGAGGCAGTTAAAAAGCAACTCCATTAATAATGAACAACTCTGTGTACTCTTCTAATTGTGTTATTTTCCCTGGAAAGTTGTGTACACCAGCTTTCAGTATCGCTTTTGTTGGGTAGCTTTGATATGTGCGCGCTGGCCAGCACGCAGGAACATGTTCTTTAAATGAGGCCATTTGGTGTAACTTTCAGACATAATGGGGATTTATCAAGTTACTCGTGTTGTTGTTTGCCACAGTGATTGTACAAACTGACACACATTGCTCAGACACATTTGGTTTTGTTTGTCAGTGGCATGTTAGGCCCTTTTACTTATCTTTTCTGGATGTGCTTATATTCCAAACAAAAGGATTGGAAATTCTTTCCTGTTTCTTTCTGAAATTCTGATCTTTGCTTCCCAGTGAATTACCCCCTTGGATCACATGCCAACCCTTGCCCAATTGTAAGGGTAAGCCCCAATGTTAAACCCTCGGAATAATTCTGTTGCAAAGACTCGGGATCACAAAGCATCACACAGCCATGAAATATCGGTAGTTTCAGCAGTCAGAAGTGTATAGGCCTGCTTTCTACAGAGAAGCTCCAGTGACGGTTCTGTGAGAGGATTGGAGAGGACATGTGTAATATGTGTGAAAAGATGTCCTGTTGAGTGAGAGCCAGCCTCATCTGTGCCAGTTCCCTACTTCTCTTCCTCTTCTACTACCCCTCCCTTTCTTCTCAGTTTCTAACACGGTTCCTCTTTCTCTTATTTTCCCCTTTTTCTTGTTTTTTTGTCTCTGTAATATCTTATATTTTGTTATAACACACAAAAAAAGCAACTAGAGTACACACTCTATGCTCAATGTCTCACTCATGTGCAAACACACACCCACACAATCTGTCGCCCTGTTTCTCTCTTTTCCACCTTTTTTTTCCTTTTTCTTTTCTCTCATCTTCAGTCAATTATACAGATGTCTAATGTTTTCTCCCTGCTGTAGGGAGCGGACAGAGCATCTATCATCCTCGGGGGGATGGTGATGATGGTGGTGGGTGAGGAGGGGGCTGAGCCCCATGCTTTGCTCCGCAGTTGAACACTCATTCCTCTGGGCTGGAAGGACGCCAGACGACTGGGGACCAAACCTTGGCCCCCGGCCCGGCATCAGGCTTCTACAGCTCCCTCCCCTTACCACCAGATCTGGGCCATTTCCATGTGGGCCAGCAGAAGGCATCTTTTTTGCTGGTATCTAATCTGTTGTTTGTTCTTGCGAGCGTGCTGTAGATGAGCAGAGAAAGATGCTGGGGAGGAAATAGAGGAAAGAAACATGCTGATATTGGAGATATCAGAAGAACCTCTGTGGCCCTAAGGTGAAGTTTAGCTTCATATTTCAGGGGGATTGAATCAGTAAGATAAGACAAAGACCAATGGGCTTTGGTAGGATGTGCGCCTTCTGTAGTTATGTCAGGTTATATTACCAAAACATTTTAACACTCTTCATTTCAGCTAGGCTGTGTTTTCATTATTCCAGCAAAACTCAATTTTCACCACCTTACATATTCTGAGAGATATATTTCAGCATATTTCAGAAAATTGCGGAGTAATTTTAGGCCAGCTAACCAAAGTCAGGAAAGCTTTTTTCAAAATATGTCCTGGGTCTTTGCTGAAAACCAGAATCTCACCTTATCAATATGTCAGCCAAGTCACAAGAAGTGCTAGGGGAGTGGGGTAAAGGTGAGTTAATAATCCAAACATCATGTAAAACATCTATCAAGTTTATTCAGTTTTGAACAAAACTATAGCATTGCCTGTTATTTCGTATACTGCAACTATAATATACAAAGTAGTCCACATCCAAAAGGTCAAGGGTTAACAAGTGTAACTTGATGCTGTGAATGTGTCTGTGTGGGTGAACACAAGAGTGTGTAATCAATACACATAGACATGGCCTGTTGGAAACATTTCAGCCTCAGGGTGTGTAAGAAAGCAAAACTACATATTGTAAAGGTGGAAAGGGGTTGTATGGTTGATCGTGATATGTGATAGTGGTGGTGTTGAAGAAGAGGGGCTGAAGGTTCATACAACCCTGAAATAAGAGAGAAATAATGATCCTGCATGGCATCCCTGTAGTTCAGGTACACTGTAACCTCTGCCTACATGTACCTAGCCTGTGTTTGTGTGCTCACAGGCACTGCAACACCATTGAAAGTGCAGGGGGAAATGGCAATTCCCAGCTGTCAGCCTGACCTACAGGTTAGCCGCTGTACTTCTGCCTGACCGGCTGTAAAATTAGGAGCAAACAAGGTGCTTTTTAAAAACAAGGGCTAGCATCCAAGCCGTGTCTCTCTGGGGTGAATAATTCATATTAAAAACATCACTCACAAAAGCACTAAAAATATGCCCAGGGCTCTGAAGACCCAATGATGTGCCAAGCTGAGGGAAAGCTTGTTTAAAATGCACACGTTGTGGTGTAGGAACACACGATCTTCTCACTTGGATGTGTGCTGGCATCAATACAGCTCATGAAAAAAAAAGATCTTCCTGGAGCTAAAATCCTCTAGTTCTAGAAATAAGTGCAGATAGCGCTGGCGAATTTCCCCATGTTCACTTCTTATTTTTAAGTATTAGAGGTTGGATACCTACTCTTGATGTACACCTACAGTAACTAAACCGGGTCACTGAGCTTGGAGTGACTCTATTACTCAATGAGTCACACTAAAATTTGCAACAGTGTGCCTTTTCGATCTCATTTTAAACAGATGCCATGGGCTTCGCACTGCACCCAGGAAAATAAAGCAGCTCTTATTTTCCCTTTGAAGAACATGCTCAGAGTAATAGTAAACAGAGCACAAATGTTGATCTCCCAGCAATCCCTCTTTCTGTGTAATACAGCTTTACTACTTGCAAGTGGATGAGACTTGAATCAGCAAAACGCTCATAGAACAATTGCAGTAGGATGAAGGGTCTTTGCTAAGTCCAAATATGAATCATGCTTAAAGACAGAATATATTCTTTATTCAGCCATATCCAACCATTCATTCTGGTTAGGGGACATGAGTCAGTACTACACTTTACAAATGCTATATGTAGCTATCAGTGCAGCAGTAAAATAGGTCAATAGATTGTGTGTGTGTCTAATCTTTGATCAGATGGTGTTCTCATCCAGGGCTATTAATGTGCTGATCCACTAATTGGGAGAGCTTGCTCTCTTAATGCAATGGCCTTCTAAATGTGTCCGTCCCAGTAATTTAATAATGGCCATTTCATGGTACTCTGACTTTTCAAACAGCTTGCTCAGGGCAGCTACAGGGACTGGATATTGATTGAAACTCCTAGGTTGCCTGGCGCAAGGCTGTGGGTGAGAGAGACTGATCGGCCTACTTCCCAGAGTCCAGATGCAACCGCAGTCCCCCCTCCTCCCGTGTCTCCACATGCTACTTATAAACACACAAACACGAAGCATAGACTCACAAGTGCATACTTGCAGATTCCACTGAGATCCTCTTCAGCAGGCTTGATCAGTAGCGCACAGATGAGAGCTATAAATGGCAAAGAAAGTTGTGGGGAAAATGTCACAGGACTGTGAAATGAAGACCTGGGACCTCTTCAACAGCCATCTCATTCTTCTACCGTCATCTGCAGCTCTATGTATAGTCACCAGGGCCCGGTGGCTGCATCTGAGGAGTAATGAGGAGGGGGGCCAAGGAGGAGAGATAAGAGGAAGAGTGATGGGGGTCAGGCTGCAGCATCGCTGGCAGCCCTCACGGACCTCACACACCACCCTCTTCCCCCTCTGATGGGCTGCTCAGGACTGCGTTTGTTTGCACAAGGTGATAAATAATTTGGCCTGCACTGACATGGATTAATGTGGCCCTTAGACACCCCCCACTCCTCCTCCCTACCCCTTTGGCATTTGGTCACACAAATGCTTGGCCCCTCAAACTGGCTTTCCATTAAAGGCCAAAATGCATGAAATTCTTATCAGCACTGAGAGGCTATCATACACCTTAAGCATGCTTCCATATATTTAGAGCAGAGCCTTGCATGTTCTCACAGGCATTTAAAAGATTTTTGTAGCTCCCAGAGTGCACTTTGAAATTATTTTTTATTCCATTGAGGAATGTTTGTTTTATTTTTTTTTTTACCTGGATTAGAAATAATTAGAATATATAAATGATAGAAAAAAACCAAGGGAAAAATAATTAGAAGGATGCAAATGGAATACTGATAATTATAACAATTAGATATGATATTTCATATTTTATCTGTAATCTTCACCTTAATCGACCACATACAATCTATCAGTGCCAAACGATCATGGTGAAATATGAGAATCTGTCAAATGTTTGGCACCCTGATATTATAATTGGACATCCTCACAGTAACAGTGACAGTAACCAGGTGACGCTGGGTTGTGTTTTGAATACTAATCGCGCTTTGTACCTAAAACAACTGTGTACTCTCGAGTATAGTGATTTCATATTTCCTGTAATAAATTTAGCTCATTTGGCCTCAGTGCTACAAAGTTCTCTCTTACTTTAGGCCAAATCAGACAGCTTTACACCATGAAAGACCAACATCTTCTTAACAAACTATCTTACACTACTCAGCAAATTAAAAGGTGTTTTCTTGCCTTTCCTCTAGTTTTGTCTTCACAGGGGTGTTTCTTTTCAAACTGCATTATTAGAGGCTCTTTAAAATATCTAAGATGTTTCTTGTTTCAATAATTAAACAGTGTACAGCTAAGGGCTCTCGTTATATCTCTTAATGTGCATGCCCTATGGCCTTTGTCTTTGATCTTTCATGCTGCTCAGTGTGCTTTTGCATAATTTGAACTATAACGAGAAACACTCGAGCTGCCATCCTTCCTCCCTCTCGCGCTCATTCTTTCTCTGTTTCGTTCTTTTGTACACAAACAGGGGAATGGTTTCACTGTTCAGCCGCTGCAGACGTTAGATTTGGTGAGCTTATGTATGATGCACAGTAATCGTGTGATTAACTCATATTTGCATATTTGAGTCACAGTGATGGACTGATATGACTAATCCCCCCCCCCCCCCACAGCACACATTTGGCTTTTGAGATTGTTTCCAAATAATAATGTTACATTTCTACTAAAAACTTTTAAGTTACAGAAAAACTGTAACTTTGAAGACTTGGATGTTGTTGAAGTCCTGTAGCTGCTTTGCTTGTAGCACACATTTCTGGGACGAAACATTCGCATCAATCCACTTTACAGTTAATCTGACGGAAGGAAAAGTTCAGTTTTATTGAATGAAAGAACAAAAGCATGTTGGTAAAGTCCAAACTGCGTGCAGGCCAGAAACAATGGCATTACACTGCTAACACAACATCTGCTCTTTGCAAGCATCTGCACAGACAAGCATGTTAACATTAAGCTAGCAAAGGAGCCAGAGTGATGCTAAAGCTCAGCGTGTGCTAACCCCAACCCAACCAATCTTCAGCTGGTCAGGCAGTGTGCGACAGTCACTTTAAAGTCTTTTTGAGCTGCCTTTAAACTTTGCTTTGTTTTTATATTTAAAAACTGAAACAAAGAAAAGTCCTCATTAGGATAAGGATTTCTTTCAGTGTGGGGGAATGTAGCCTAATACTCATATTGCTAACTTAAAACTTAGTGACAATGGGTTTCAGGACACATTTAACTCAAAGGTAATGTAACCAGTTCTCTATCCAGGGAGTAATTAAGTAATTATCTTTGTTAACACAATGCCTTACTTTGAAAAAAAAAAGTACAGACTAAAGTGTAATGCATTGCTTTTTTTGAGTAACAATATCAGGGAGTAATACCGATGGGTCATAAAGCACAATGTACTGCATGAGATCTTCTGTCTATGAATTGCCCATGGATATTTTTCCCCTCTAGAGGCTGGTTGTTGCTGTTTCCTGCTGCTAGCCTCAGTAAAGCCTCAGAACAATGTGTTGTGCTGAGTTTTTAGATCTTTTATCAAACTGCTTGTGTTACATGAGCATTTTTTTACTTCTCCTCCTGACAAGTGAACAGAGCATTTAGTCCTAATCAAGTCCTTGCATATAAACACACGACTTTCCTATCTCCAGAAGTGGCATTGAAAAATAAAATAAAATAAAATTTTTATTGCAATAAGACCAGCAACCTGCCCAGCCTCTCAGCCAGTGACAGTTGGGATAGGTTCCAGCCCCCGTCACGAGCCAGAACTGGATTAGTGGTTAAGAAAATGGATTGATGGATGGAAAATAAAACTAAATGGCTATGTCTTTATCGTATTAGTGATCTCGTCCAACAGTATCGTCCTTATGCATTACACAGATTTTTATAGCACCACTGATGTTACATACTTCCAAGAGAGTGGTAATCAGAAAATACTTTGCAGCTATTTAGATATACAGTGCATAAATTGAAAAAGCTATAAAGTGCTTCACAATGAATAACCAAATCCAAAGTACATAAAGAAAGAGAAATGAAGACGATCAAATGAGATAGCAGTAAAGCAGATAGCGATATGATAACAAATATACAAAGAGAATCAGCGGCACACATCATTTTTGTTTCAGTTAATTATCTCATTTAGTCGACTAAATAAGAAGAGCTTCACAACCACATTAGTATTACCCCTGCTTTTTATGTAGCTTGCATTCAGATGTGTGTGTTTATCAGTGTTTCATAAAATGCCTTACGACGTGATCCGGTACAGGATGGTGTATATTTTGTGATTTTATCTTTTGCACCTGTAAGTGTGCTACCTGTTTTAGTGTTTGTTGCACAAATAATGTGTAATTGCTTTCTAATATTAGTTGTTTTACAGCGTTAGTCACAGTACCCCATGACATCATTGTTAGCTTCTGGGATTAAGCACACTGTAATTAACATTAAGTAGGCTCCCAAACCTCACCTTTTTTCCTTAACTCCAGACTCTCTGTCTGTTATTCTCTGTCTTTTCTCAATCTCTTTCAAACTGGCAGTAGCACCAAACAGCAGGCCCACACAGACCAAAGCACCAGCGATGGTGGATTAGTCTGATGAATTATTCAAAGCCAATTCCCCATTGAAATGTGTAAAAGGTCCCTTGCTAGGTTTAAAAACAGAGAGTACAGTTGGAGCTGACAACAAAAGGTTCAGCTTCAAATAAAAAGCCCCCATCACTTTTCCTCATTTGCATTGAAGTTATTCATTTTAACACCAGACTTTTTTTGTGAAAACAAAAAAAAAAAATGTAATAATATTTTTAAAAACACTGATTTTCTGGGACTCTTCTGCTGTTGACTGGTTTGACACAAAGCAAAACAATTAACACTGCAGGGTGTTTAGAAGAGTATATTCTGTTTTTACTTCGCCCCCAAGTTTCTTTCAAGATGTTGATGATACAATCTTATTAAAGCAGAAATGTGGAAGGCTCTGCCATGTTTCATGGTGTGATGTAACGCAGAGCCAATATTTCCCCGATTGTGCGCTGTAGACAGTGTTCATTGAGCACAACAAAGAAAGCTGAGAATACCTATCCCTAGATTAATACACTTGAATGAAATGGTAACATGCGGCGCTGTGGAATGATTGGTGAGACAAGCTTAGCAGCCATTTCATTATGTGCATGTACAAGTTATTCATTTTCCAATGATATAGACATGGAGTTGGAACATTTTGAAATGGATTGTGGGTAAGAATTGAAAGAATGTTGGGTTGTGATATTTGAAACTCAAGCCAAAACTGTCCTTTTCTAAATCTCTGTCATAATTAGGAAACTAATTGAGATATGCTACAGTTATTAGCGGGATACCTTTTATTTACTTTTTTAATACAGGAAAAAGCTGAACTCTGCTAACACATCTGAAAAACAGAGACGGAGCTCCCGCATTGCTTTTCCAGTGAATCATCCGCACTGCGCTACCTATGGTGTCGTCTCAAAGTATAACTTAGCAGGGAACAGTCCCAATGTTAACAGATGCTTCTGAATTTGATTGAATCAACACACGAGAACTATTGGCATAATGGAAACATGGAATAATAGACAAAACATATTTTTCTTTAAAAAGTTGAAACAGTCCTGTCAACTGTCCCGCTCAGTGCACAGTCCTGCATTGATGTAGTGATTTTCTTTTTTATAAAATGTCATGAAAATCATTGTGGATGAAAATCCAATATGGCAGAGATAGGATAGATAGGGTGTTTTGATCCAAGGAATCGAACTAGTACCTTCTATCTAACTACTACCACAAGGCACTTTGTTCTTGGAAGATAAAGACCTGAACTTAATCAATCTAAATTTTTGCCTTCCCCTAAACGCACCAAAAGAAATACTCTCACTACATTGCACTACTGATATATTCTGTGTTCTATCCATCATGGAAATATTAAAGAGCCTGATGGTTATTTGGCTCTTGCTTAATATTTACATTTAAAATCACACCAAAAAAAAAAGAAGCACAAAGTACTCTGGCCGGCCTAAATGCTTCCATTTTATCCCCAAAAAATAGTTCCTGTGTAGTAACTCTCATTGTCTGTGTCATTTTATTGGTCTTCTATGTGTTTTAAGTAGGGGTGAGTTTACAGCCTCGTCTAACAAGTCTGTCGTCAACATTGCCTTTTCTTAATTGCTCTTTCACTCTCAATTTGCATATTAGTTCTTTAGCATTTCAAACACAAGAGGGTTAGTTTGTTTATCAAAGAGTTTCATTCTCCTCACTGGAACAGCTGGACTTCTTGTCCTCTTCAGCTCATTTGACATGTTTTAATTGCGCTTATATAAAACTTTCAAAACGTTAGATTTTGTGTTTTTGAAGTTGAGAAAACTGAGATGGAATTTCAGGCCTGAGTTGAGTAAACTAAACACTTCTTCAGAGGTTGTCACTATCCTGTGGACACAGACAGCTCAAAAACCTTGATAGCAGAACCATTTTTACCACCACAATGAATAACTTCTTCATAGCTCAGTTTGCTCCTCAGTGCTTGTTTGCTGTGTTGTTTGCTCACGTAATTTTCATCCTTGTCACACTAAGGAAGCTTGTATTTATTTTTGTCCTATTTCCTGCCTTCATTTTGACCTGCTCATGTTGAAAATGCTTCACACCTCAGTCCCCAGAACTTGCAAATTCTGTTAATATGCTTAAATTTGATGCCTTTTCAAGTCATTCACTCAATCAAACATTATCGTAATATAACAAAAGACTTATTGACTACTCGAAGAATCTCTTTAACCGTGAAATCTTGTAATAAAACTCCCTTAACAAAGCTAACGAAGAAAACCAAAGCAAAAAATGGAAATATTATGAGCCAGTAGTTAATAAATGATAGATTTTTGGGCACAGCCTTGGATGAATACCCAAGTGTAAATAGCTGGCGCTGAACACTTTAGATTGTAGTGTTACACACTGCTGTGGGCTTTATCCTCCATTATGAAGGGACAGTGCACCACCTGCTAACACATATCCCCACTGGAAAACTAAATCCACCAGACCTACAGCACCACACAATTACAGTCTGAAATACTCTGTACCCCAGAGAGGTGTGTATGTGTGTGTTTGTCTGTTTCTGTAATATAGGGGGAAGGGAAGATGTGTACCTTGATGAAGGAAAATAAGACGAAGGCAGGTATTTCAGAGTAAAGAGAATAATAAATGATCTTTGCACGTACCTTTAGATTGATAGGTATTTCCTTAAAATGCCTTCCCTCTGGTCTGTACATCTGTCTTATTCTCTTTTGCTCACTTTATTTAATCAATGCTGGAAAGACAGATATATAAAAATATTTTTAGCCCTCACTTGTGGACAGGTTCATAAAGAAACACTGGACTTATGTGTCTCCTGTGCATGTTAGAGACCATAAGGCCCCATTAACAGAGCTTGTAGTGTACACAGTCTGTACTTCCCATTGTATGCCCCAAGAACAGACATTACAAATCATTTGTTAGCATGGTAATATGTAAAGGGGGCAAATATGGATTTATGTTGTGGAGCGGCACCATCAAAGGATCACTCTGATGCCAGTGGTGGGGTTCAATAAGCTGGAGAGATGAAAGCTAATGAAAGGCAAACATGAGTATGGTGTTGGTGGGTAGGTATGGAATGAGAGAAGGAAAGGAGGCAGTGGGCGAGTGAGGGAGGGTTGCGAGTGATTACAGACGATGTGAGAGATGCTGTCTGGTGTGGTCCAATCAAGCCACAGGATACAACCGTAGTCAATAGGGAAAGATGAAAGGGATCTCAGTATGGAGGCTGTGTGGTCTCACAGAGGACCGTGTGCATATGTGAGTCTGGGCCTTTTTTGTCTGGGCTCTGTGTGTAAGCGTCAATGAAAAAGCGGTTGCCAGTGTCTATACATTCATAACGGCCCTTGCATTTATGTGCAGCAGTAATAAATATAGAGGTGGAAACACAGCCCCACCGCCTTGACTGTCGCACATTAAACATGATTCCTGCAAGGTCCCAAGAGTACAGTATGCTATGTTCCAATCAAGCTTCCTTAGATCAGATCTATCTACTGTAGTGCAGCGTCTGAAGGGCCCTCACTATCTTTGCATATCAGCCAGAGATGAGTGAGCACACAGGAAAAATAAACTTGTGATCAGTTTAAATGAAAGTGGAATACCCTGCAATCGCACACCTCCTACAAAAACTTTCTTTGCTACAAACCTGCAGCATAGTACCAGTGCAGTTGAAATCGTGGTGTTATGTGAGTGAATAATGCATGTGTTTCAGTCTTGGCTGAGCTAATAGCACACAGGCACTCATTAGCTACTTCTGGCTAGGTTTCAGACACATAAGCCCTTAAGTGTACATGTCATCGATGAGACAAATCCAGCAGCAGGTCAACTGCAGAAAGATACCAACACTTGACATGCATTAAAAAAAAATGCAAGCGTCACCGTGTAAACTCTTTCTTTATGCTTTCTTCCTCATAAAGCCCAGTGAATGAAAATGCGGATCAAATTTGCTAACTCTTCAAGACTGCAACTTTCACATACAAACGAGGCAAATCTCCATACATCATCACCGCTACACTTGCACTGTAATAAAGTGCTGATTGTGCGAAATGTGTTCTGAGTATAGGGACACGGGTTAAGACAACACCTGTGGAGAAACAATAGTAGTTTGTATAAAATAGAAAAGAAAACCATTTCAACTGCAATATTCTTTTTTTTTTATGGACCCTCATTGTCCTATCATGTGCTCTCATGCTCTGTGCTGCACGGCTTCCACTTGGGAGAGCTCCATGATCGTTTTCACATTCCACCCCTGACTTGTGGGGTAGAGCGGGATGGGATGGGTACTTTCTTTTCACAACAGGGACAATTTCTTGAGAAGAGATGACCCAGAAAGCATACATTTAGAATACACGGAAGGCATAGCGTGAGCAGCAGCGGGCTTTCACGGACATCACTGAGTTGTAGGTCACCCATGTTTCTGGAATCAGGCGAGGCAAAGTCAAATACACAATCACTGTGTTTATGAACATAAGAAAATAAAAATGACCACGATTGGATCTGTGCAGATTTGAGTGGAATCAGAATGTACAGTATTTGTTCTGTCATGCAAGAGATGTATGATGAAAAATAAATGCTGTAAGATGTGTTTATGCTAGTGCAGTTTCATCATTAGTTCGTGTGACTTCAAAATATTACTCTGTCTTTGTTTGTAACTGTAACTAAAATGTGGAATAGTTAACTAAAACTGATGAAGGAAAGGGTCACATCAGGTTGACTTAGTTGGCTCAGTTAGTGGTATAAAATTGACAGTTGAGTCCCTGTGAGTCATAGCACCGCTGCCTCCTAATTGGGAAGATCACATCATCTCTGTGTATTAATGGATAACTAATTACCTGACCAGGGGTATTACTGCTACAAGTCTGCAGGTAAGCTATGCTGCCAGGGTCACTGCTTCCACATAAGTCCTTCTCTCCACTCATTACTACGGTAATGAAATTATGCTCTTTTTCTCTGTCTCTCTCATAGCCCGTGCTCAGCTCATCTACACACGGGTCAGTGTGCTGCTGGGTAGTTCTGTGAAATGTCTCTGCTTTTAATGGCTTTTAGTTTACATGCTTTAACTGTAATACGTGATTCAATCAGTGCTAATGTAGGGCATTATTTTTGCACAAACAGCAAGCGAACAAACAGACAAAAGCCAAACAGTAAAATGGCCTTAAATAACTGTGTGCTTTTTATATTTGATACAAACACCAAAATGCACGCTACTCCCCTTTTTGACTGTTGCAAAGGAGTTGACTTTACTGCTGTGGAAGGCGGGTGACTTGGTTACGTTGTAAAAAGGTGGATCAGTGACAACAAGGCTCGTCAAAGACAGCGGCATAATTTACAGACAGTGACAGGCCTATGACATCATTTACACAGCAGTAACAGTTATTAGACTAAATGTTCATGGCAACACAGATTGCCTATTAACAGAAGAATGGTATGCTTTATTGTTATGTTGCAGCATGTGTGAGCATTTGTGAGTTTGTTGGCTGTGGGCCAGGGAACCTGTTATTTGGGCTGCTCTGGGTTTTTTTTTTTGTTGTTGTTTTTTTCCCTCTCTCTCTCTCTCTCTCTCTCTCGCTCTCTCTCTCTCCCTCAGCCGCCAGGCATTTGAGAACTGGGGTACTTTTACACATTGTTAAACCCTGAACAGTCCAAACCCCAGCCTGCAGGCATACAGGCTCACACCACTGGATCAGGATAGCAGGACTGCCATCTGCTGTTTAAGACAGGGAGTGTATGCTGTACGCCAGCAGGAGAGAGGGGAGGAGAGATGATCTCATTTAACTAAATTTAAAGTCATCCTTGCCGACATCTGACGAGATTTGTGTCGGGACCTGAAACCTTCCCGTCAATCAGCCCGGCACTTTGTTCACTGAATCAGTTGACAGTATCATTTGAATATCACAAGGCTCTTCAGAAATCCTCAGAATCTTAAGACACCAAGTTTTCCATCACAATATTAGCCCATGTTTTTTTTTAAAAAAAAGACCTATTATTTCCCCTCTGTTTGTTGTTCTTTTTCCACATTTTTCAATTTTCAAATGCTGATATGTTAAGCACTGTGAGCATATCTTGGCTGTGCAATACACACATAGGATCTAATCTGGAGGACCAAGTACTGCTGTCTTTGAATATCATCAAGTTTTCAAACGTTTCACTGCATTTCTGGAACAAGAAAGGAGTGCTAACAGAGGTACAAAAGGGCCAGAGCTGAGGCTAGATGTTCCTCTCAGCTGAATGTGCAACACTCCTCCATTATTGTTAAAACTCAGTGGCCCAGGAACAAGTCTTTACCCTCTTCACCACCAACAAAAACTGCGTCTTTTCTTTTGCTTATTAGAAACTAACGGAAAAGAGGGCGATGACTAAGAGGAGAGAGGGGGAGAAGCTGAAAGAGAGACTTAGGATGAGTTGAGGGTGGTGGGTGGTGCACAGCTTTTGGACCCTCATTTACCCTGTCAGCCTTCTAGCAGGGGATAGTGTTCGAGATCTATTGATCACAACTCAGTGGAGCAGTAATCCTGCAGACTTGATTGATTCCGTCTGTTGCCTAGGCCTTACTGCACTGCCCATTCCTACCTCCGTGCTTTTTTTTCTGCTTCCTCACCTCTCCCCCCAGTCCGTTCCTTCTCTTTCTTTGCTCATAAAGCATTGGATATGCATGACGGCCAAGGGGCCCCATGAAGGAGGGATGCAGGAAGAATTGTGGGGACAGGAGCAGGGGAAAGCGTGTGTACACTGCAACAGGAAATAGCTGGCAAGGTGAATGGTCCCTCGACACGAAACGGGGCCCCATGGTGTCAATGAGCTGCCCGCTGCCTGATAAGTCTCCTGCTTTTTGTTTCACCAAGAATAATGAATCCTTACAAACTGTTTTGTCATTAGAAAGTGGGGTAAGAGGGACTGAGGGATTTTCTCAGGTAACGGCTTCTGTTTTTCTTTTTTCACAGTAAAAGTCATGGAAGCTAAATGTTATACTGTGTTTAGTTTACTGTATATTTATTGATGTCAAAAAATCCTAGAGAGTTTTACACTGTATACAAACCACATCGCACAGTAAATTAAAATCATGTAAGGGGCAAATATATTCTTATACATTTAATAGTACTTAATCCAAAAGACTCAGTTACTATGAACAGATACAGCCTGCATGTTCTGTGTCTTCTGTAATCATGAAGCGTATTTAAATACGTGCCATAGCTGTGCCATAATCCCTAATAACACAATATTAATAATTTAAATTTTTTTTGAAGGAGGACCTAGTGCACATGTGCATAGTTAGAAAGAAATGAGGTGATGAGATCTCTGACACCTGCTCTTCATATTTGTGTGAGAATAACTGCTTGAGGTTACATTAACCGCTCTTATCAGAGTAGACCCAAGCAGTCAGGTTACATAGTGGATAATGTTGGCATTTGCTAAGCTAAATGTGGATGGGAGTACTCTTTCCAGATCAATGAGAGAACCCCTTAAAAATGTATAAAAAAAAAACATACTTTATGTTAACTTTTCATTTCTCTTTGATTAATTCTCATATAATCTATATAATCGCTTATAATGGGATACAACAAGCAAACAACATAGTTTACATCACACATGAAGTCACGATTGGGGGTGGGCTCCTTATGAATCATAAATGGGTTCAAATCTGCACCTATGATTTTTAGCCTGTCTGCTCTGCACCTTAGTAACAATGCGTCTGTATTTATCTGCATTTGTCCACTGGTAGCCCAGGGCTGCCGTCACACAGCCCACAAGTGTTTCGGGACCCATATGAATGTCTCTGGGTCCGCTTTTCAGAGAGTCTGACAGCTGCGGAGGGAGCTGGCTCAATACTGCAATTCTCCCCAGCAGTGCCTTGTGCCAGGATTGAGGCTGGCTTGGCTGAGCTGTGCCACACACTACAGAGAGGGCAGAAGCAATGGGAACTCATCCTCACACCCCCAACATTGACACACAGACAAACATGGGCACAGTAACAGGACACACATAACATTTTACAGGAAACAGATGGTGAGTTTAAATAACCTATAGAGTTTATAATGAGGTTAGTTTTTTAAAAAGACTGTCTCTTTGCGTTAGTACTAACGAGCAAAAAGTGAACAGGTTTTAACAAATCAGTTTGAGAGCAGCAGGATCATTCTGTGCCATAAAACTGACACGTCGTATGTTGACCCTGTCAAAAGATGTTCCAAAAGTATGTGTTGAACCTGGATTCAGCTAATGTTCACTGTAATTAAAATGTACAGTCTGGATAGCAGAAGTGCTTATGAAAGCAGTTTTAAAGAGGTGCAATGGCTTAATCATTCGACAGACATAATTCACATGATTTAAGCGATGGTCCCATATGCTATAATGTTCACTTTCTGTGACATTGTTTCTGGATGTAATAGCATTCAATTAAAAAGCAATATGCAATGACATTCTTGAATCATTAAGGCCTTTTTGACATTTGAGCACCCCTTTCCTTACAGTCTAATCAGTGGTATCTTTCTTTTCCCACATTAGCTTCTCTTTTTTAGGCCAGTTAGTTAAAATTAGTCATAGACTCTATCCCAGTCTCAAGAAATGATATAGCCAAGTTTTCTACCTTCTACCAATTCACTCTGTGTTGTTTTCAGTCCTTAATTCACCAGCTGACAGGCAGCTCTGCCCATGGACTTCATGCTCAGGTTGGTTTTGAAACCTGATAATATTGACAGTTAGGCTGAGTTACTAAATCCTCGAAATCTCTCTTTTTTTTTCTTGCTTTTTCCTGTCCATATACATTTCTGGGGAGCTGTCTTGCTCCCTCAGTCCTACTGTTTTTACTCTTCTTACAATCATTCAGTTTTGCTCTCCCCTGCTTCCAGCCCTCCTAGAGGTTCTGGTATTAGGGGAATTCCTGAGGGGGATTTTCCCTGCTTTAGACTTTCAGTATGGCCCTTAAAACTATCTACTGTCATAGAGGCTAGGTTGGTGCACAGACAAGCACATATTACACAGAACAAGAACTTTATTCTTAATACACCAATTCAAACAGCCCTGTTACTGCTGATCTGACTGTATTCTTTAAGTTTAACGATACATAATATACCAAGCCGAGATTTCCACCATGGTTTATTCGGCTTTTTCTGTAAGCAAGGGATCTGTTTTTTTACCCGATCGTCTCAGGAGAAAAAAGGTTAAATTAGAAGTGACATGACTTGTTACTATCAAAGCAATACAAAAAAACAATTACATGAAATGTACCGTCTTTTTTTATTTGTCCATCTTATTGATTAAATATTTACCTTTTTTCAAGAGCTTTTACAAATTTGTGATTCTACTCATAATACATTTGCTGCACTTCATGAGTAAAAATGTCTCTTTCATTTCTGGTAGGAGACATAATAGTGAGATAGGAACAATGAAAACTGAGTCATTACAAAAGAGGAGCAGGCAAAGAAAAGAAAAATATTTATAATATCAATAATAATGTCTTATGATTTGAGTTACAACTGTAGCTGCTTTATAGATACTTGTGAATAAATCCCTATAGAGCAAATTAGCTTTTACACTTAAATCTTCAACAGATTGTCGACTAAGCAACTTAATGATAAAAAAAGAAAACTAAAAAATTGTACTTCAAAATTCTCACATGGAAAATATTGAGTAAACAAAAAGATAATGATCTGAAGATATTAACTCAGTATTTGAATCAAGAAACTATATAAACATTACAATCACATCACATTTTCTAGTTTCTCATGTTATGTGTCAAACACATTCATCTAACCTCACTGACCACTTTGTTAGGTACACCTCGACAGTACTGGGTTGGACTCATATTCTGGCCCTATCATCGAGATGTCAGAGGACAAATCAAGACTCATCAGACCAGTTAATCCTTTATTGTCCTGTTGTGAACTGTAGTCTCAGTTTTGCGTTTTGAATTGACAGGAGTGGTTTTCTGTTACTGCAGCTCATCTGCTTAAGGGTTTGCGATGTTGTTCTTATCAGCTTGAAGCAATCTCCCTATTCTCCTTGGACTTCTGGGATCAGCAAGGCATTTTCTCCCAGAGGACTGCCACTTAATAGACCTTTTTTTTTCAGGGAGTCTTCTCTGCGAACTCTAAATATGGTTGTGCAATTAGCATTCCAGCAATTACCCAAAGTGCCTCACATGTAAAAGCATCTCTTCGATCAGTGTTGCTCTTGACTCCTCAGGCTCTGAACATCCTGCCTATTTGAAATAACACAAGGTATAATATGTAGGTATCTGTACCTGCACTGAAAAAAATGCTTCTTTGAACCATCTTAAAAAAAATGACTCTAATTTGTTAAAGATAAATGTATTAGTTTTACTCAGACTATAATTTAATTTCAGCCTTGAAGTACACAATGGTAAGGACAATGGTAATCCATGATAAGTGACTTTTAATTTTAGGCAAAGTGAAATAAACAGTCTTAAACCAGAAATCCCAATTTTCCATTGCACCATGTTAAATAAATGTTCAAATAAATGACACAGACGTTTCACTTTTTTCAGTGTGTCTACTGTGAAAATTAACTAGTAAAAGTAAAGCAAAACTTGTGCACATAACTATCAAACGTGCAATAGTACAAATATGCTGAGAGATCAAATTTAACAATTGAAAACATTCCTGTACTTGTTGCAAGCTACAATAGTAGGCTACAACTACTGTAGAAGGATCTACAACAAAGACAGCTGATGCACTTTGGTAAGTGTCTTAAGCGCGTTACCAGTACCGATACCAGTGCTGTTTGCAGATTTTAAAGTATTTTTTTTCTCTTTTAGACACATGAATCATAGATTGATTTCTCTCAAATGTGTTAAGTATTTATGAGTCCTCACTAAGATATTATGATAATGTAGTTTAAACATAATCTTGTTTGAGTTGTGGATTACTTAGTGTGTTTGTGGTGTTCCCAATATTTTGCCAACAGGGAAGTTGCCCTCTGGTGTATTACACTAGAGCTTGACCAATGGTTTCTACAATCATTGCATTTGACCAATACAATGACTGAGCAGTAGTAAAGTCTGACCATTGACTACTGAGCAAAGGGGACTGGAATCTACCCGTCTTCAACATCCTTTTTTTTTTCTATAGTCTATTTTTAACTTTCTGTAAAGCATCTTTATCTGCTGTTTAAATGTGAGACTGGATGGGTTTGGTCCAAGAACACTGACATCACAGATAGGTGATCTGATTGTATCATGGTTTCTAGTTCTTTTTGCATATCCCCTACAATTCTTCTTCATTAACAGAAACAAAGTTGTCACAGTCCCAACTTGTATTTTTCATTGTGCTGCATCACTTATGTTTCTTATCCTTGGAAGAACCTATAAAACTTTAATTACTGTATTTATTATTTTACCCATCTGTTAAAACACTCTTGTATTGACATCCATGCTTTTGCAGCTGGTAACTGAAATAAGGCAGCACAAAACACCAG
Organism: Simochromis diagramma; assembly: GCF_900408965.1. Taxonomy (NCBI): domain Eukaryota; kingdom Metazoa; phylum Chordata; class Actinopteri; order Cichliformes; family Cichlidae; genus Simochromis; species Simochromis diagramma. The sequence goes on from NW_024387030.1 coordinate 12,024,461, forward strand.
CTGTCAAAAAAAGCAGCCACAGCTTTGTGAGCACTGTTGAATGTTAACCGATTGTTAGTCTGCTACCTTAGCATTTGCAAATAAATACAGCTGCTGAGACAAAAGGAATTGAATGACAGGAGAGCCCTGGGGCAAGTGACTTTTTATGGATGACCACTAATGGTCACTCACTTGTGAATGTGCTAATGAGGTAAAAGGATTTTCTACAAAACCAAAATAGCAGCCCTCTAGTACAATAGCTGACACCTCTTTTTCCTTTACAAAACACTCCACAGATGGATTAGCACCAGTCTTCCAATAACTGGCGACCAGATAGGGAATGTTTGCTTTGGCCTTCATAACAATGTCTTCTACAGTTGCTGGGTTTCTTTATTGTGGGTTTATTAGAGTTTGGCATCTGCTCCATTTGCATGGGGTTAATCTCAGCTGGTTAAAGAAGAGAACTAAACTCCCCTGTGGCCTGAGAAACAAGGTTTGATATGCAAATGACATTCTCTTAACATTTACAAATTCAACACATTTCTCTTTTTCAAAAGAGGACTTCTTAGTGTTGCTGAGGCATGTAAAAATATATATTTATGTAGAAAAAAAAAGAAGAAGATAGTAAATGAGGGTGGGATGAGTCTTGCTTGTGTGGTCATTTTTTTAAAGACTGCATGAGGGAGAAAAAATAGAGATTCCTCAGTTCAGTAGTCTCACTCTTTTTGAACAACAACTGGAGCATTGTGCTTTTTTAATGCTGTCTCAGTGGACTTAATACTTGTTATTTTCTCCCTTTCCTTTCTCTCCCGCTCTCTCCTTCCACCTCATATTCCCAACGCGCTGTCTGTGCTCTTGCATCTGTAATCACAACATTACCTCATTGGGGGCTGCCTTTGCAGCCTGTGTGTGCAGGTGCATGTGTAGGTGCATGTGCGTGGTGGTAGTTGAGTGTGTGTGTGTGTGTGTGCATTTTGAGGTTCTGCTGGGGGCTGCGAGGGGGCTTAGAAGCACACTGGGTTTCAATGGGAGCCCACACCACCGCTCTGCCAGTTCTTATCTCCTCCCATGCAGGAGAGCAGTGGCATCAAGCCGGTGGCTTATTAGAGAAGCAGGGAACATATTCCAAATATCCCCACCCCCCCACACACACACACACACACACGCACAACCCACCAACCCCGAATACCCCTCAGCACAATCACACATTCACAGACACACATAGTGGTGTGTGGACCAATGTTTCTATCTGGGCCAATTTTAGGGCCCGTGAGGAGAAAATATGTCTAAGTCATGCAGCAAGTGTTTATCGCTTTTCCTTTTGTACTAATGACAAAAAAATAAATTGCAGTTTGGAAAATGTGTTCTGCTTTAGGGTTGTACTTATAATGATCAAAGATAGAGAGGGAGAGTAGTAGCAAGCAAGACACATAAGAAATGCTTTATTTTTATATTGTTTTCTCTGATGGATGGGATGGCTCTAGCTGTGAATTTGCCATTATTGCTGCTCCTGCTGGATGACATTAAGTATTACTTAGGACCTAAATGAGTAAAATCTGGACATTCTGGTTTTTACCCGATTCTGCTGCTGCTAATGCCTTCATTACAAAGCTGTACCTCAGCCATTATCGCTGTGGCAGAAGGAAAGTAATCACAGAATGAAAGGCCAGCAGGTCCTTTCAAAAACACCATCAAAGACCCTGAACACGAGCATCTACCATTTACGTGCAATCAAACACAATCTTTCTGCTTCACCTTTTTCCACTTACCAAGGTAATTTCAGAAGCCTTTTTTATCCTTAACTATACTGTAGCAACAGCAAATGAATTTTCTGTATTTCATCACTCAACAGTAGGGTTGAAGGTACGAGACATGTGCGTGTATGAAAAAGCAAAGTGTACATAGATAAATATGGATCTGTGTATTTTAGTCTTTAAGTCTGACTTCCTGTGCAGATGTTGACTTTGGTGTGCGTGTGTGTATGTGTTGTGTGCATGTGAAAGCAGGAAGATAATATTATGCATATGCATGCAGAGCTTTAGTGTGGGAGGATGTCATTGATTTATAACCGCGATGAAAGGTCAGTTCACCTTATTAAACAACACATAGGTATACTGCAGCATAATATCGGATAGCCATTAGAAACCAATCTGTCCATTCCCGCTGTGATTGGTGAAGCCATTGTGTTTGAAAGTGGAAAAAAATAAAACCAGTTTTAAAAAAATATGATTGCATTACCCTGCAAATGTGCCAAGCTATTATAGTTTAGTATACAATTCAGACCATTTTTATCGCTCAACAGTATCGCTATACTGAGGTTTTAAAAGAGCAGTTGTCTTCAGAGACATTGACACAGAGCCATGTTCAACCCTTTACAAAGTGTTGGCTTATACACAATCATTCACTTTCTATCCACCAGTCCATCTATTTCCCTCTCTCACCATGTCCTACTTAGTTATTTTGTCTGATTAGACATTGTTTAACCTAAAGGCCCTCAGGCTGATTGAACATGCATTCTGGCTTCAAGCAAACACCATCTCCTCATCACTGGCTTTGCTGTCTTAAGGTATTAGTATGTGTGGGGAATGTTGTAGAACCTACTTCCCATTGAATAAATGGAGACAGATGCCAAACAGATCGGACATTTGTGATAAAGATACCATCCATGTGTGGGTGGTACTATGTTAGACATCAGTGTGTGTCCACAGAATGTGTGTGGGAGTGTTTTGTCATATATGTTAGCATTTTCATACATACGTGTTACAATAATGCTGTTGTATCTTAATATAATTGTTAGTGGCATGCATGCTAGTCTTCTTTCTCTTTTTGCTGCATGTAAAATCTGGTTCTACTCCCACCTGCAATGTCCTGACAGGTGCAAACTACTGTTCAGATGCAGAGAAGCTAGATTTGTCCATTCATGCATAGAAAAACATGGTAATAAAAAAAATCTGAGTTGGCATTTTCTCAGTGATAGCCTCAAAACACCACCCATGCCAGTCCTTGCCGGGGTGTGGCCTGGATCAGGAGATGGCATAGAGCACGCGTTGAAATGGGGGATTCGGGCCTCAGCCTGAAGCTGCTATGTAAGGGAAGAAGAAGAAAAAGAGGAACCAGCAGGCCCTGGAGGTGATCCAGCAGGCACTCTCATCCTCTCAACTGTTGCAAAAGGATTGGTGGCTAGTGGGATAATCCACCAGTGTGGACGCTTCAGATAGCTGCCTCCACATACGAGAAAAGAAGGGAAAAGAATAGTACGCCCGACCAACACAATGATAGTCTTAGGCTGTGATGGTACAGTTACCAAAAGAGAAGCCTGAACTCTGCCAAATTATGGAAACAATTAAATCACAAGGCCTGGTTTGAATATTTTCATGCGAGAGTGATGTTATTTTTAATTAACTGGTTCATGTGGTGTACCAAGCTGTCAGTTCATGTAGATCAGCTCTAGAGTAAAATTTCGTTTATTGTTTGTCGAGAACAAAAACCTATGTGTATACATATATATTGTTGGTCATATGCAAATAGCAATCCTGGCTGCTCAGTTCCAAAACATTTTACACTAAAATGAAAGATTATAGGTTTCCAGTGTTTCTGCTAGTATGTGGGTGGAGATTTTTTTTTAATTAGCCACAATGCTGTTTAAATCAGTGCCATTTGTTTAGCTTAATCTTTTCACTTGTCATTTAACATTTAAATATTTTAAAATGCAGTTTTTAATGCTGAGTTAAGTAATATTTCTGGGGGGTTTTATTATTAATAAATGATGGGTTTCTTTAGTGTGCAGTTCAACAAAAGCTCATTGGTGTTTCAACTATTTTCAACTATTTTGTGTCAGGCTTTTGTAAGCAAAAACTGCAAAAAAGCAGAGATAGGAAGCAATGAGTTTGTATATTTTATATAGTACGTTGTAAATATTGGAATATTTTTAGCTCTGGTGACCTTTCCAGGCTGAATCCCACCTCTTGCCCTATGTCAGCTGGGATAGGCTCCAGCCCCCCCGAATCCTTGGATGGATGGATTGAATAGTTTTAGTGCAAAATACTTTTTACTCTTTCATACAGTAGCAGTAGTCTGATACTTTAATTGTGCTACTTTTAGTGGCTTATTAATTTAAGCATTTGTGTCTTTTCCCTTGAAAAGCTGATGTGCTCCCAGGTCTGCTGCCAATGCCAACAGCCAATCATCGAAGACTAACAGCTGGAACTACAGTGATCAATTTTGTTTTAGACAAGCAGTCCTATTGTGGCTTCACAGTTTAATATTTTATTCTTTTTATTATTTAATCAGTGATACTAAAGGAGGGATTATATACCCCTTATGTCAAACCAATGATTTATGCCCCTTATATTAACTGCCTGCAAATGCAATGATTTGCAGTAACTTAAATCTTACATTTGATGAAAATGTATGATATGGCACATAACACTCAAACTTGAACTGCTTACCGGATTATAAAAACATTATAATGCATTATACATAAAGTATTATAATGTAATTAGTTTTTGTAGGGTTTTTGGTTTTGTTAATTTCTGTTATTTGTATGTGTTTTTTGTAGCATTGAAAGAAGAATATTCACCTGGGACACATACTTTTATTTATTTATTTTTGGTGCTTCAGACATGTTTTAATGCCATTTCCATTCAAGGACATCACTAGATAATGTCCTAGACCCAGTATGTAGCAAATGGGAAAGATCCAGGGTGGCATAGTGCCAATTTCCACAGGGTCATCCCGGATATTAAGCCCACCGACATCAGGTGACTGATGATGGGAAATCTCTACCACATGCTCAAAAATGTGTGAGTCGATTTTCTGGCACAAGAAAGAAAATTCAGAAATTACCTTAAAAGGTATCAGAGACAAGAAGCCATATAAAACTGGGAAATAATTAGGTAAAGGGAAAAACGCAATATGTACTTGGGCTACGACAGTAATGTAAGATGTGCATGCTTTCAGATAATAGTGACTTTTTTTTTTTTTTTTTTTTTTTTTTTTAGTGACTTAGGTAAAACTTTGGAAGTAAAGATGTAGTTCATAAGGGAGACTTAGACTTAGCATTAACTAGCATACATAAATTGCATTTAATCATCATTCATATTATTATACACCGATTTTTAAATAACGGCCCACCCTATGAATATCTCTCACTGTTAAAATTAAGTTTAAAATTAACAGAAGACAGCTGAACGTAAGCCAAGGTCCAGATAATTCGTTTAATAGGTTGACCATCACTAGCTAAAATGCATTTGAACTGAAGGTTTAGTAACTATTGACTATGGCACATTGTATTGCTTTCATACATCATTTACGGTTCAGTTGCATAGATGTCAACGAAATATGTATGTCCGAAACAGATATGCCAATTACCCTAATGGAAACCGGGAAGCATGACCACTTCAATTAGCAGACCTGTTCCTGCTTCGTTTTTCCTGCAGCACATCACAGAGTTTGGGGAAGGAGCACAGTGAAGTGTGGGTAGTTACGTATATGTTGGCGAGTCTGCAGCTGGAAATTGAATATTCCTTCCGACAGTATGATGTAAACAACACGCACACTCTAGGGGCAACAATTCATAACACAGGTTGCTTGTAAATACGTGGTTTATCTATGTATCTTAAACATGTTGGGTGTCGTGTAATTGGAATCAGCACTCTATGAATGAAATGCTGTGTTTGTGTCAGTGAAAGTGGTCACATTTGGTGATCCTTCATACTGTACGATGCATTAGAGTTTTCCGTTACATGTGCTTGGAAGAACACAGCGTGTTCATGTGACCACTCAAATATGTGCGCACACACAGAGAATTACAAACACACTAAGCAAGACCTAAACGCATTATTGGTGTCTTCAATTAATTAATCAGCAGTCAAATTTAAAACTATAAGAAAGAATAATGACTGCAGCTTAAAACGTAACCACCACTACTGCAACAGTGGATACGTCTAAATGGAAGTTACAATTAACGATGCATGACCCATCACATACATCACATATTGTATTGCAGTGTGTAAGGACTGAATAGTTGTCTTAGACATTCGGCAGCATTTAGGATGTGTGTGTGTGTGTGTGTGTGTGTGTGTGTGTATGGCCTACTATTATTTTTCCTTCCTCACAATGAGCACCAGTACTTGTCTCTCCCGCTTCTTCTTTCTCCATCTCCTTGTGCCTGAGGCTAATTTATGGGCTTGTTAGTAGGGAGACTCCTGCACTTCAAACTTTTTTTTCACTTAGGTCAACCAAAACATATTTTTTTCTTTTTCTTGATCTCTGAATATGTGGCAATTACATACAGGAAGAGCTCCCGGTCTTCCCATATTATGAGCAATACTAAACTAAAATCAGCTGGTCCAGCTCTCTTCGCTTTATTTAAGAGGCTGTGTTTTCATGAGGAAACCAGATTTGGCTCCTTGCCCATTTCCATTGTCCTGTTTCTGTGAGGCGAGCGGCTATTATGACTGTCAGTCATTTTCCGACATAAAGGGGCTCATTTGAAAAGACTCAATGCGAATCTCATATCTTACAAGAAACACTCTTGATTTATTTTTGCTAAGCTTTTCTTCCTAAGTCGTCAAACAACCTCCCAGCCCATTTCTCACATCCCCTCCTGGCTGGAGTTACATCTTTCAGCATCCAGTCAAAGGAATAGGGAAGTGCTCTGTGGATGGTTGCCACCTTACCACCCCCATACACACATATGTACCCCAGCCCCCAGACTCACCTACCCACTCCCCTGCTTTCCCTTTCCTCCAGTCAATAACAGCACAGCAGGTGTAGAGCCAAGCCCAAAGATAGCAGAAATATTGACAAGGGAAAAAGTATTGGAAACTTCATTTATTCTCTGCTCAGGAAACTGTTTTTTTTACTTTTTTTCTGGGCAAAGCTGGAAGATACACCTTATTATCAGTAGCCGTTGCATTTTTTGTTTGTGGCTGTTTATGTTTTTTTCTCTGTGTGAAAGATCTAAAGTTGGCCTATTTGTCCCAGAATCAGGTTTTCTTTAAATATCTCCACTGACTAAACTGACTCAGTGTTTAAAGTTGTCCGTCTGGTTATTGTGTATGATACTGATTCATGCTGTAAGTCCAGTTCTTCACCTTTGCTTGTAATCCTTTACCCCTACTGGCATGGAATAGCCCCCTTAGTGGTATGACCGTGTGCTGGGTTGATGACATGTGCTAACACGCTGTCTGAAACTGCCATCACAAGGAAGTTGGGACGTTTTGCCTCCTGCAGGATGGCAGCGGCAGAGAGACACTGCATCAGTGCCAGACAAGGCAGTAGGAGCCACCAATGAAGCAGCTGTGACCTTGCAAACAGAAGCTCAGAGTCTGAGCCAAAAACTCACCCTCTTTCCCCACGGTGAGGTCCAGTGTGCCAGCAATGCCAGGTGCCCCTCCAGAAGTGTTTGTGGAAGCCAGGATGGAGCTGTAGGCTGCCATCCTGGAGCCGTTTTACATAAGAACAGAGGGTGCAAGAAAGACAACTTTGACTGATTTTTTTTTTCTTTTTGTGTGTGACTCAATATTCAAATATATCACATTCACAGATTTATTTTCTTCTTTAAAAACTTTTTTTTATCCACCAAACACCAACTTTTGGAATGACTTAATGTTGCCAACTTCAAACAAAAACATCAAATTAGGTACTTGAGATTTTTTTTTTCTATCCATTGCAAGCCACTTGGGCAATGTCTTCAAGCCAGTTCTGCATTTCTCAAGCTTATATCCCACAGCTTCAGCTTCAAGATCTCCATAATCACCAAACCACCCACTGCGAAAAGATTATCAGAGAACGCATGTAACAAGCCATCTCTCACCACACAGTCCTTGAGGCTAAGAGGGAAAACATGCATACATCAAGTAAAACATTGCTGAACATAATTAGCTACCTTATCCCAGTGGTCACTGGAACCTTAAAATCAATAGGAACATTAGTAAAACTGCAGTGAACACCCCAGCTTTGGTGCTTAATGCATGCTTATGAAAAACAGGGCTTGTAAGAATAGTTCTTTCTCTTTTTTTCCTTTAAGTGCTCAAGAGAAGACAAAAAAATCACTGTTGATCCACAGCTGTTCTATATGAAGAACTTTTCTCCAGACAGAAATCAAACTTGGTCTCAAAGCTGCAGTTGTGGTTTTAGAGGTAGTTCTGCAGACTCCCAACGCAATAAAATTTGTTTTCTGAAATGGCCATAGTGCAGAGTTCACAAGTACTCACTGTTTACCTCGTGATTTATGTAGCTTGGTGGACTTTGCTGTTCTTAACTTTTCTAGCTTGTCAGCATTGCACCTTTTGCATAATGTTACAATTAGTTTTGGTTAAATGCTATGTGCGGGAATGTGAAAGAGTAACCAAGGACACATGTAAAGGTTGATGAATACACTTTAGGTCTTTTGCCCTGTTTTCAATTTCCTTTTCCACATTCTCCCACATGAAACGGAATAACCTTCACTGCTTATATAACCTTCTGCATTTGATTACCATATTAACGTCCTTAACAGCATGAAGCTAATTTGTGAGCTATGGATGTCTTTGGAGAAGGTCACAGTAATGAAGTGTACACCAAGAACATGATTTCAGCTTCACTTATTAAACATTTGCTAATTGTTTATATTTGCGTGATTAGAAATTTTAATAAGAGAAGAATGCCCTGGATGTAATGTGCCATACTTGTGGCTGTTATCGCTTTTTTTTTTTTTTTTTTTTCCGTGGACCATCCCACTCCTTTTTCCAACACTGGTGCTTTTAATTATCTCCTCTGACACAAGATACTATGGCAATTTCACCTTGTTATATTTAATAGATAGTTCAGCGGTAGAACCGTGTTTTCTCAGGTGGTTCTCTGCTAATCGTCTGGCTAACAGCCCACACAGGAAAAAGCTATCTAGGAAACCCAGTACAACTGTTAATGCAAAATTTGTTGTTTTTGTATTAGGTTCATAGACTTACTTGGTATATCCATGAAATTAGTTAAGTAGGAATAATTAGATCATCCTCTAAGTATTGTCTAACAGGACAAGAAAACTATATGCATGCTAGTGGCTTTGCATGTGTCCTCAAGTATAAATGTTGACATTAGCGCGCTAAGAAGTTCATGATGACCATGAGAAATAAATATAACATTTTAGGCATGTTAAAATCAACTGCAATAGAAAAGGCGGGAGTACTAAAATAAACCAATTGTTTTTAATTTTAACTATAGAGGAGAAGCAATCACTAAAACCGATAATCTTGGTGTTATGTATTTCTGTGCACATTTTATGTAGGTGTTAGTGTAAATTCATGGACAGCCTACCTGATCAGCTGGGGAGCTTTAGGTCCATATAACATATCACAAACCTGAGTTTGAAAGCCATTTATGTTGTTAGCCTTAATTTTTTTGGTTTTAAACCATGCCATATCTCGTCTTTACAGCTTCAGTGGTGACATATCCTAATCATCACTAGATTTATTATCAGCCAAGTTATTTTATTAATCTTTAAAATATCAGGCTGTGCAGAGAGATGATGACATCAGTGATTTTAACATGAGGTAGGGAATGCAGATTAAGTACTAATGAGGAAAATGACAGAGTAGAAAATTATATCACATGACCTTAAATGCACTTTATTTCAAACCATACATAACAGGGAGACAGACCTTTTCACAAATTGAGACAAGAGCTCTGCGCGCGCTAAGGAGTCAAACGGTACGACGATGACGTTGTCTTTAAAAAGATAATTCTCTTTTTAAACTAAATACATCTTCAAAAGGAAAAAGCCCACAATGTCTTGCTGACACCACCTGCACACAGAGGGCAGACTGCCACTGTTTCAATGGGCGCTGCGTGCACACCCCAGCGGGCTTCCAGATAGCGGCTAAAGAGCTTATTTCCCAAATCTCTTTATCCTTTCTAGAACTGTGAGACGTTGACAGAAAGTCAGTTAACTCTAGCCAGTGGCAGCTGCATGGGTTTTGCATAATTAATTATTTATATGGAGCCAGACATAGTAATTACCATCCAGATGAATATGATATTCTAATCAGGCAGGCTTTAATTTTAATTGCCCTCCAGCATCTAACTGTCAGTGCTGGCCTGGCTTGATAAAGTGGAGAGTCTCTAAACACCATTAGACATCTGCTCTGAGAGCATTGCCCCCACTACCCACCAGCCGCACCACCACCACCATAAAAAATCAATACAGGACGAGGATATGTGTGTGTGATCTTGCTCATTTTTCAATTGAAAGCCATTTTTCGTCAATGGCAAAACCAAAGTAGGGCTTCAAGCTATTGAGGCAACCTCTCCCCCTCCCCCAGTGATTGATGAGACCTCTAGGATTCTTTTTTTTTTGTTTCCTTTTTTACTAACAACTTGGTGTCTCGTTTCAATATATTGCTTGGGAGTGCTTATCATGCTTCTTCTTTTCTTCTCTAAATTGTCTGTTTTCTGGCAGGTGCACTGGAACAATGAAAGGGGCGATTTACAAAATTTGTTTCCATGTGCATCACCTCTACTATACATCAGCTGTGTAAACATTAGCATTCTAACAAAAGGTGGTGTGCAATGATGATTGAAACTAATGTTTAGTTTTCAAATGAATTAACAAAATCTCCTTTTTTTTAATGGTGTCCTCGTGATTTAAGACTTCCTGAATGCGCGACACTTACTACATGTCATTTACATTTGTGGCTCACCAGTTTGTTAGGTTGGAGAATTTCACATTTACTGATGCCCAGTTCTCAAAGACCCTCAGTGCAGCAGGAGCCATAATCCCAGCAGCTGTTACCATGGCGAGGATTTTTCTTACAGTTTCCAACCACAATTCCAGCAGAAAAAATATTATCACATATTTTACGTTCTTAGTTAGGGCCTGGGCCCACTGCACTACGCTCAAATTGTTGAAGCGTTAACAATTAAATGAAGTTTTTATTTCAAAGTTAAGTATATTAGTGACTAACAGAATATACCTCACTCAGTAATGTGATGTAAATATATTTAGCATCTTTCAAAAAGACTGCTTTGAGTTATTAACTTGTTTGCTTTGTTTTGCTTGGTAGCTTTTTAGATGTTTGCATTACAGAAGGTGCTGTAATAAAGTGACATAGTGTATGTGCATGAAAGAGTGATTGGGAAAATTGCACTCGTCTGAAATATGATTTTAATATAAAGTTATATAAAGAGGTGAACTGGGTGGAAATGAAAACTTTGGCACATTCTCGAAAGGCAAGGAAACCACAGTCATTATGGTTGTGCACTTTAAGAGAGATGACGGATGGTTTCACATTTGGGCCCGATAGACTCGTAAAATGTATGGCTTCCGCCAGTTTGGGACATATTTAAAAGTAATGACATAAAAATTAGGAATGGCGATTTATATCATATACCGTGGTTTTTTTGTTTTTTTCTTTCTTTCGGTTCTTTTCTCGTTATATTTTTTTCTAATAACTTTATGGTTTTCAGCTCACTGGTTGCCAAAAGCAAGTAAAAGTGAAATAATAATTGACAGCACTTGCCAGAATATTTGAGTCCTTCAAAAACCCTTGGTTTTCACCTATCCCTCCCACTGTTTCTCATCATCATTGTGCATTCACAGAACGGAGAAACATTCCTCTACGCAGCTCGGCTCAAGGTTTTTTGATCTCCACACACTGCAACTGAGGTGAAGGGAAGTAAGGTCCTCAGATGTCTATGGTTCCTCATGCCCAAAGTTTGAATTTTATTAAAGACCCTCTTGGCTTCCTCGGCTACCAGGAACAAAGCACGAGCTGGACTCAATGGTAATCCTGCCTGCGAGGCGAAGGTGTCAAAGGTCACTCGTCGCCAGCAGATGAATCCTGTGGTCGGGGTGGCAGAGGCTATGATGGAAAGGAGAAGAACACAGAGGAGCTCTTTTTCTCAGGTTATCCAGGCAGAATCTAATGAGGAGGATTGGAGGAGAGAGAAGCATGCTGGTGCTTGGGTGGAGGCATGAGGAGGGCTGTGGGGGGGAAAACTTCACTATAGAAAGCAACAGAGATGAGGATGAGGTAGAGAGGGAGAAAACTGGAATGCGTAACATGAAAAGGATGGTGGAGTGAGACATAAGGCACAATCAGAGGTTGCATTCTATGGTCTTGCGTGAGAGCCACTTAGTGCCTCAGGACAAGCCCAAGGCTAATAAAGCTGAAAGTTGGTCGACGCTCTGACCTTGCTTTGGAAAGCAAAGCCCTAATAAGGACACAGTCTAAAGAGAGAAGAAAAAAACTATTTCTCTGCAGAGCAAACACTCTCTCCATCCCTATTTCATACCCTCTCCTTTCATTAGGCTATGGTACAGAGTGGAAGAGGAACCTATAGGCACCCTAATGAAGGGACTGGTGGATTGGATATATTAAAAAGGAGGGATTAAACAGTATCTGACATGGAAACTGACTTTGAGCATATTCACAGTGCATGATTAGTAATAGACTGTGAAATTCCAAACTCAATTATAAGAGGTAGGTTCATAGTAATAGGATTTTAGAATGTGAGACAACAGTAATTTTAGTTTCACGTGTCAAACGCTACTTTGGAGCATGTTACAGCTACGTGGCTAAAGAAAATCTGAAACATGTACTTTGGAAGTAGTTTCATGACTGTTTAAATAGAGAAAGCACTAAAAAGATTTTTTTTTCAATTCATAAAGGCTCCTTTTCACTTTAGGTTTGTAGTGGTTTAAAAGGTAGATCGGATGTATCTTTATAGCATTTGGATTAAAAAGTATTACTCACCCTTTCTTTTTAATTTTATGTGACGTATGTAATGACTGATTCAGGCACTAAAAAGAGGACAAAATGCACATGTAAGAAGATATAAAAAATTATCAGCAGTCCATAAATTCAGGCAATATGTTTTCAATCCTTAATAACTGTCTCAGTAGAGAACTGAGACTTTTTGATTTCATGTTTGTGGTGCGATTTCTTCCATTTTTGCCTGATCCTTTTCAGCCATCCGTTGAAGGAAAGGGTCTTCCACATGCTGCACTGGGTCTTCACAGCATAAGCTGGATGATAAGGTAGAGGTGCTTGCATTACAGAAGCTAGCTTAGAGCTGGCTGCACTAAGAAACTTTGACAAGTAGTCAATGTGAGTCCTCCCAGGGTGTGTATTTTTCTACTCAGACTCAGTCAGTCAGAGCGCTCTTTGGACCCCTGGAGATAAAAAGAACTTTCACCATGCCCTAATACTGTAGATAATTTGTGCCATGATGTTTTTATAACGAGGCCAGGGATTAGGGTTTCATTCAGGCTTTCTTTCATGAATTCAAGATTAACAACAGGCTCTGTCTGCAAAACCAACTGGAAGAAGGGGAGATTTTAAACCTGCCAGAAACAGCTGAGCATATGTGAGAGTCCAGCACTGAAGTGTTATCGGAAGGACAGAGATGGCAGGGGAGCTAAAAAATATCAGTCAAAACAAGTGGCTGTTCATGGAAGTGAACCCAGTTGAATAACCATTACATGCGTCTCAGAGTTTGTTTCTCCAAGACCTTTAACACAGTCTACTGAACATACCAGAGCAAATCCCTGTAAATTGCCCCAGTGTGCCAACATTAATCTGAGGCAGGGGTGACCATCCACAGTCTAAATTGAGCCCTCAGAGACCATTCACCCAGAGAGAAAGCGTTGTTAGAGAGCTGGAGGGACACTGACAGTACAGTGTACCCCCCAGTCCAACAGCTTTTGCTGCTGGAGATGAGATAAGGGCTATCAGCTGCCTGACTCCACTGAGAGGAAGTGCTGCATTTTGATGCAAAGAGTAGCAGCAGCCACTGACGAGCAAAGAGACCTAAATATGAGCTCAGCCATGCCATTGTAGAGCCAACAGAAGTGTATGCCAACAGAAAATGGTCTGAAGCTGAATGGCACTGTGAGAGGGCTGTAGATGTGGTGAAGGAAGCAAACTAAGAGGCACCTGATGTGTAATTTATTTACAGCACCCACAGATGACAAGGCAAATCAGGATGATGTTGTATGGGAAAAAATAACAGGGCAGACCAATCCAAGTATTGATAGTATTGATAGCAATGCTGGTATTAGTGTCAGATCAATACTAGTGTGATGGGATTAAAGCTTTAGTATGTTTGTCTCCTGTAAGTTTCTGACATTGCTCACGTTAATCAGAAACAAGGCTTTCCTCTCATGCAGGAAAGCTTTGCTCTGCCCCCTCCTCAAACTGCCAGTTCTATTAGAAAGGTGCCAGAATATAGAGTGTATCCCAGTTTGTTATGTATGGGCTACGTAGACATAAACTAGTCAGGATGTCCATGTTGACCCCCGTCCACTGCAGAAACAGCCAACAAAGGGAGCATCAGAAGTGGTCAGAAGAACAATAGAAGTTGTCCTGGTCTGATGAATCACATTTATTTTTACATCATGTGGATAGCCCAGTGTATGGAAGCCCGTTTCCGCCACTAAATAAAAAAAAAAAAAAGCTAGTATCCATAACTCGAAATTTCGAGTTATTTTCTCGAAATTTCGACTCACTTTTCTCGAAATTTCGAGAAATATAACTCGAAATTTCGAGTTACTTTTCTCAAAATTTCGAGTTAGCTCTGCCAATCAAAAATATACACCCGGAAGCATATGGCGCAGAGGAATGCGCACTCAAAAACGGATCCCAACAAATTGGCGCTTTCGCGAGTACGTTTGCTGATAGTAACACCATGTGATTCAGCTAATAACACAGGGATTTCATCATTTGTGAAGCCAGGCTGAAAACACTCAGCAATCTGTGCATTCTCGACTGGATGTAATACCGGTAGCTTAGCTGTAGCATTTGTAGCTGAGGGCTTCAGCTTCCGGGTAACAAGGAAATGACGTCATTCACGTAGATTACTGATTGGCAGCGCTAACTCGAAATTTCGAGTTACTTTTCTCAAAATTTTGAGTTAATAAATCGAAATTTCGAGTTAATATGTCGAAATTTCGAGAAAATAACTCGAAATTTTGAGTTATGGATCCTTTTTTTTTTTAGTGGCGGAAACGGGCTTCCATACCAGTGTGTGTGCTTAGCTTCCTTGAAAAATAAACAGGCACGGTGATAAACTATGGGAAAAGGCAAGCCAGTGGAGGTGTGATGTTTTGGGTAATGTTCTGCTGGGACACAAAAGTTTCCCAGGAGAACATTTCTGTGAGAAGTAAAAATATGAGAAGCACTAACAAATGGCTTTGACTAAGTTTGACAAGTTAAACAGTTATTTAACTGTACGTCCACAGTTGAAAAGATAACTAATTTCTCTGTGGTAGTTAAAATTATTGTTTCGACCTCAGTAACTTTTTTTATTTGCCGCTGTTGCTTTCAGGGGAACCGGTGATTGCTAGTCATGTTCATTTGCATACAAAGATAAGTCTAATATGGTTGCTCGCTAATCCCTTCCCCTTAAGTGCTGGATAACAGACCATTTTTAGCTTTTAATCCATTAATGAAATTTGTTAGCTCATTGACTTGAATCATCACCATAATTATAGGGAAAAAATTTATCAATTCAAGCTATTTGAAATGATGTGTATTTTATGTGGCGTTTGCATATTTGAATTAGTGACAGTGATGTGTCATTAATTGATACGATTATTTTAGTCGTTGTGGTGCAAACCGCATTTTCATTGTTGCCTTAATGAGATCTAAAGAGTTAAGTTGATAATTACAAGAATAGAAAAGCTAACTGCTAAATGCACGCACGTTTGAGTAATTCTTTACAATCAGTGTGTATAGAATAGTTACAGCTGTGAACACTTTAAAACATATGTTCTGTAGCTCCAGCAATGTAATGTAATGTAAAGGGGAGAACTGTCTCATAATTTATGCATATGGAGGCTTATTACTCTGACATGAATACATCTCACACGCTTAGGAAAGCGAGGCAGCAGTAAACAATTCAAACTATCCAAAGTAGCAGTTGCTAGACCTTCGTCTGGCATCCTTAAATGCACGTAATTTTACTGGTCAGCACTTTGAAAGCATTAACTATTGTGTGGTGTCTAATGCACATATTAATTATGTATGCTGGTGAAGATGTACCAACCTTGATATAGCCCTTTAAATCTCCTGTATTTAGCTGCTATCATTTATAGCTCACAGCTTACAGCATCCACCACAATTTGCAGAAGCAACATTATGGAGCGCGTTCCTTTCAAGCGGTGCTCTGTCCCCTGTGTTTTGATTTAGACAAAGCAAAAAGAGAAAGATCTTTTGGTGGAAGGTGTCAGCGGTGGAAGCTGAAGGTTTGTGAAGAAGTTGGCCCAGTAGCCTCGGATCACTAACACAGGGGTAGTCATTGCACACAAACCACTGTCAGTTCTCATCACTCCCAAAGACCCTGAGGGTTGGAGTGTGCATGTGAGTGAGGTGCTTACTTTGTGTTCTTCTGTCCAGATAGACACCCTTGAGGCGCCTTTCATCCAGAGATGTGCTCTCTTCTATTTTCAGCCCCTCTATATGTGAGCACTGGAACTATCAAGGAGCAGTAGATTGGAAAACCTGAGAGTGGCATAAAATAAATCTAAGGTTTCACAAGCATTTCCCCCCCACCTATTACAGAGCTCCAACTGGCCAGCCAACACAGCATCTAGTTAATAAATAGTTTCCACTGTGGTGACTCCCGGGAATGAAGGAGGGAAAACAAAATATGGTGTTTCACAGTCTGCATGAAGATCCTCATGCCAAAACCGTAGAGAAAAGGAAAGTGTGTTATCTTATATATTTATTTATTTATTTATTTGGTGTGATGGTGCCAGTGGTCATGTTATAATAATATGTCATCATTTTTTCAGTAGCACAGGACATGCTGGCTACAGCCAGTATTTGTGCCAAAACCAGCGTTACACTGTTGCTTCTTCCCGTCTCGCCTCCATCACTCACCCACTGCGATGATAATCTTCATGCATGATTAACATTTTGAGTCCCTCTGTTTGATTGAGATGAGTTCAGGATCCTTGAACCTGAAATTCAAAGCCATCAGGTGTTGCTAATGTGTTTCCAATTTCCTTCCACCTTCTTAATATAACCTGCTGAAAAATAGCATCAGCATTACAGCGAGCAGTGCATTTTCACTACAATGCTGCCCGTAAGCATACAAGACAAGCTTTCACATCTGATCACGACCCCTTATAAGCAGCAAATGTCGCATCTCTCTAACTCCCATAAACATCGCTTAGGGCTACAGAGGCGTTCATATGGCCCCAATCTCTTCATGTCAGAGTGGCAGGAGGGTAATCACCGGTGACAGAACTGCCCATCTGAGTTGCTTTCTCAGCTGTGCGTGTGCAGATGCATTTTTGTCTTTCTGAGTGGCAGCTGTGGCAGATGCGGATATTTCTCCATCTTCAAAATAGGCCTCCAGTCTATTTCCTCCCTTCCTACCCTCTGTCCTCATCATTGCGTGACCCCCTGCCATTCACCTGGGAGTGCATTGAGTGATGATGAGCTTCTTGTCCCAAGGCTGCCTGCAGGGATCTTGGGATACTGTAGCACTGTCACGCCATGCTTCTGGAAGAATCAAGCAGACAAAGCACTATCTAGACTTTTTGTTGCAAGCAAGTGTGTATCTGTGCATTTATGTGTGTCTGTGTGTGTATTTGTAATCATGCTATTGTATGAAACATGAATGACCAAGGTGGGCAGTATCACTGGGGAGTTTTGAAATGCAAACATGTGGTCATGCAGGCACAGTCCAAAATAGTGGAATATTTTAACCACTCCTGTTTCATCTTACTACTGCACATGGCCTTGTTTAATTCAATCTGGAGCTCCCTGTTATTCAGAAGAAAATATGACTTCCCCTCTTGTGAGTGATTGTCGGGATCTGACAGTGCTTAATAGTGAACCTTAAATACAGGTTCTGATTGTTTAAAAATTTTCACCCAAAATTGAATGGAGCATTTTGAATTTGTAATATATAAAATGATAAATGTGGGCCTGGTATGTCAGGATGTATTTGCATATTTAACAACTTGGCTCTGGCTAATAACAAGCAAGGAGAGCTCGCACAGAAGACAGAGTCAACTTCTCAACTAGTTTTGTGAGGTGTGAACGTACAGGATATTTGTGGTACATGGATGACCAAATATATTTTTATACATGAAGTGACTGTATTTAAGGTGCTGAATAAGACTGCAAGAACTAAAACACCTAACCAGAGGAGCAAAAAGGATGCCCTGAAAGATTTAAACATGTAACAAAATGTTACTATCAGCAGTGTCTGTTAGTGTGGGTGGCGCTGTATCTAAATGGATTCACTGCCTCATCATCATAACAATAGCATGAACAATTTTATGGTCATGTCTGGGTGGTTTTTTTTAACTGTGACTTCAGCGCTGGATTAAAAAAAAGAAAAGAAAAGGAGGATTGTCAAAAACCGAGAAAAAACAGACGGACGGAAAGCAGAGAGGGGTGTACAGTAGGTCTGCGCAGGGGGTGGGATGGTAGAATCATTATTTTTGCTCCCCGGTTTATTCTTAGTTTGTATAACAACTGCCAAGTTTATGTAAAATCCCAATTTCAAACACTAAGTTACCACATAGCCTCGAGCAAACATGCTAAAATCCTCTCCTTGCACTGTCTGCTTTATAAACAGTTAACATTTAAAACACTGAGGCAGCCATACAAACTGTCCCCAATATTCATATGCTGCCTGTCATACTGTCATTCTTGTTGGATAAATGAATGTAATATTAATCCCCCAAGATCCCCTCCTATAACGTCCTCATAACCCCCCTCTCACCACTGCCGTGACTCCTATATTTTCCTCCTTGGCCCTGGTCCAAGCCAGCCGTCAGACGAAAGCCTCATCTTAGGCCATGGATGTCAAGCCAGTGTGAAGCATTTCTGCATGGCATCTGCCAAACAGCTATGGCCTGTCAGGCCCTTCTCTCTGTCTGTCAGTGAGTAATTGGCACACATATAGTAAGAGCAGACACATGCAGGTGGCTGTCTCTGTGCTGTGGTACCTTCTCTCCACACCTCAGGACCCCCAAGGGGACCGTTTAAGCAGCAATCCTGTGGTGGCAGCCTGCTTGTGTATATATTATGGGCAATATCCTGCACTCCTTCGCAAACTTTAAGTGCCAAAATAAAACATAATTGGCCGTCTGGAGTTGAGGCGTAATGGCACGCATTCATTTTAGGGATTGAAAAGTTTTCCTCCTGCATGGAGTGATTGTGCAATGTTTTGTTTGTTTATTTAACAGATGGCATTTGTTCTCTCGTCTTTCTAACCCTGTACCTCCTGCAGTATGCCAGACTTAAAATTCAGCAGCATATGTGGTACAGCAGGGGTGTTAGTCACGGTGCAATAGCCAAATCCCAAACAGGTTGTAAATGCTGGTCTGCCTTTCTAGTCTCTCTGTCTACATCCCCACTGCCCTGCTAAAACCTGAGTTTTCAGTGTTCAGAGATTTGCTAGAGGCTGCACTGAGGGACGCTTACCTGTCAACCGTGAGGCAGAGTTGGTCACTGTAACACAGGAACTGTCAAAAAACATCCAAAAGTATTAGAATCCGCTTGAGTTAAAGCTTACCTTGGCTCTTAACTAGTCAGTGTATTGCACAAGCAGTTTGCTATTAAGAAAATATTATGACTGCTGACGTCAGAGCATGAAACAGTTAGTGGATTTTCAGCACATTGCTATTTTCACTGCGCTTTAAAGAAATCATGCATGCAAATAATTTCTCAGTTTTTGTGCCGTGTACGGTGGCTGATTGTCTACCTGCTACTCTACCGGTGAACATTCAATACCTGCACCTGCATGACTTTATCCAGTCTAAACACAGATGTCACTCAATATGAATGACACATGCTTTCTCATAATGTCAGTGGACGACAGAGAGCTACGTTGTCTGAGTCCGTTGCCTTCTTTCGACTCTACGGCTGCTCATTCAGCTCAGTTTGTCACACATTATTGA
Organism: Simochromis diagramma; assembly: GCF_900408965.1. Lineage (NCBI taxonomy): Eukaryota > Metazoa > Chordata > Actinopteri > Cichliformes > Cichlidae > Simochromis > Simochromis diagramma. The sequence goes on from NW_024387030.1 coordinate 12,044,343, forward strand.
AATTACGGACTTGCCCTGCATTATGGATTGCTTACATTTTACATTGTTCTGTCAAATCAAACGTCAGACAAGATTGTGACAGATGAGTTTTGTTCCTGTTTCGTACCAAGTCACAACATTTTAGCTGTGCAAACAGATATTTACTTTGACCGTATTGTTTATTTCTTGAGTTATTTTGAATATAAATTAGCTCTCTTCAGTTTTATTAACTTTTATATTTGTTTTATACTCAACTTATACTCTAGTGCAGGATTATGCCGTGTTCCAGTTACGTTGGAAGTTGGCTGTTGGATCTTGGGAGTGACGTCACTGAATCTGCAGGACAGATTAAAGGTTTTACAGTGTTACTGTTTACGTTCACCACTGCTATGTTGGATTGTTAACTCTGGGTTGATGGGGCTGCTCCGACTTTCCGAGTGGGAAATCCGAGTTAAGGGGCATTCCAGTTAAAAATTCAGATTGGGAACTTGGAAAACTGACTTATGACTAAATCTGGAAAACACCATCAAAAACTCAAACGGGTGTCAGTTAAAACAGTATATCCCAAAGAGGTCTTGCAGTAGTCTTCTGCATAAGAAATCAGTGTAATATAAGTTTACCACCACCAACACCACTGCAATTCTGCTTATGTTTGCATCGCAAAATAAGGTGCTTACAGCTTTCTGCATTGGCATACCTTAAAAAGCTTTTGGTATCATATTACTGCAAAAGAGCACTTCACTTTCACTGTACAGACTTCCTTGTAGTTCCTAGTGTTTGGATTTTCTCTTTAGCATTGTATGGACTTAGTTTGTTGTGAATTGGCAATAAATAAATAACACAGAATTAAATTGAACAGATATAAATCATTCAATACAAAATCAGCTGAACATACTTTGCTATATCGGGCTGTGTCAGAGTCAACGAGTGGCAGGGTGCCTTATTCCAGCAAAGCAGCGGTCCCCAACCCCCGGGCCATGAACCGGTACCGGTCTGTGAGTCATTTGGTACCGGGCCGCGAGAGTTGAGGCTCGGGTGTGAAATTCCTGGTTTTCAGGATTTTTATTGGCTTTTAGCATTTTTTTTAATCGTTTTTATCGTTAACTTTGTTTCCCTGGGTCTTTTCCCATGTGTTATGAATAAATCTTATTTTTATTGGTACCAGTACTGACTTTATTTTGTTGTATTTATCCGTGACACCTTAAAGGCCGGTCTGTGACAATATTGTCAGACATAAACCGGTCCGTGGTGCGAAAAAGGCTGGGGACCGCTGCAGCAAAGAGAGAGATGCAGAGATGCCTCAGCAGCATCCTCATTTACATCTCACTGCACCTGACTCACCATGAGTACCATAGTAACCTACTTATATGTAAAAGATATTTAAAATACTATTTCATAATATGTTTGCATCATTGTGATACAGCCCGAACTATAAAAAAAAAATTTTTACCCAAGCAAATAGGCAGACTTGACCTCACACCTCAGGGTATTTGACAATTTGCTCCGTTGACCCAGAACCATGAGAACTGGATATATAGATGTTGGACTTTTATATAGTTTTATAATATCTATTAGCATTCTTATAAATTATCAGATTCTCAGATGGTCAATGATTTGGGTGTCGGACATAAAACTGCATGGCAGTTACATCTTGCACTCCAGTGAAACTGGACACTCTAAGTGTTGACCAACTCCTGGGCAAAACAGCGTTAATACTGTTCAGTCCTTACACTATATGAGGGTAAGCCTCTCATTAGTATGTAAACAGGACTGTAGTGGGTCAAAACAATGAGACCCGATGGACTTCCACTCAGAATAATGCGGCCTTGAGTCTTTCCACTGACAGACATTCAGAGCACAGGAGCTGTTAAAGCCAGACCACCAGCCTCCCTGCTGACTGCAGTCAGCAATCAACTGCATTGCGAGGCCAGTAAGAGGTCAATACATGATCCAGACACTTATCAACCAGCTCCCAATAGCCTCCAGACCATTAACATCTCCTTAAGTAAATTGTGTTTGGAAGTCACTGAGCATTCTTCCACCCCGACACGTTGCTGACCTCCGAAGGCATAGCTGATTTTCCCTCTCTCCCCCTCTTCACACCTCTTCTACCCTCCGTCCTCACCGCCACACAGTGACTGATTTTAGTTGCAGCAGATTTCATCATGGGTTCGATATTCATATGTTCTATATTCATCAGTGTTTCTGGTAATGTTTTTTTTAACCTAATATAACTGTGTGTGTGTGAGATGACAGAGAGAAGTACTATAGGAGGAAGATTTTTAAGTACCTCTTAGCCGTCCTTAGAGAAATTTTGTCAGTGTTCTACTGTCACAGCTTTGCAGTCACCAATCTTTTACAGGTATGTGATTGAGACTGAAATGAAGAGGCTGTGTTTAACGCCGGGTAACGTAATGATGAGTAATGTACTAACTGGTCAACTCTCTGGACTTCTTTCTGGTATAACTGGTTGTTTTTCATCTGCTGTTGTTTACTTTGAGTGCCATATTTTACAAAAAACACAAATGTGATATGAGGGAAGAAAAGAAATAATTCCCACTACCCTTACCTACACACGCAAACACTCACACATATGCACATAACTGGTTTTATTATCGCTTTCTTCAACAAGGGACATGGCTTTTGTACTGCTGTACGGTATCATGCACCGCAGTGGAACTAAAAGACTGAATCAAGTGGTCCGATCCAGCTCTCCCTAGGGGTTCGGCGCTACAGAGACGAGAGATTATAGTCACACAATTCCTGTCCTTCAGAGGACCCCAGTATGACATTCCACCATGCACATGCCATTTTTTAACACATTCCCATCATGCAAAATGGGCCCACCACCGTGATATTTTCACCACGGAGGAGGAAAAAATGCAGATAACTTCACGGCGCGCCCGACACTAAAGCGCACCGCATTTGCTGTGTATTAAAAAGGTTGCATACATGAGAGCAACGGGGAAAGGAAGATCCTATCATCCACAGAAGTGATTTTCAGTATGTGACTGTCTGGCATTCAAAATTGATGCCAGTCTGTTTTTATTCAGCTCTCTGTAGATCTGCAGGTGCTGTTGCCATGACGCCTTTAAATATTTCATGCTCCTCTGACTTTTATGCCCAGCCAATGATTTCAAGATATCGATTCATTTCACCAATCAAAACACCATGTCGTTGCCCTCACATATCGAGGCCCCGGCTCCTGATATGCTCCCCTCGTTTTTCTGCTTGATTAATCAATAAATGCCCCTGCAGTTTTGCCCAATTAGTTTCACACTCTTCCCATCGATTAAATGAGGAGGAAAAACATATTCCATTTTGATGCACATCAGAGAGAACTCAGACACCTCATCAGGTGGTATTGATCACAGCTAGTCGCCCTTACCGAGCTATGTGCCAATGACCTCCATCATTAGGCCCCGCAGCTGCTGGCTTATGCACTCCAGACAAGTGGAGCAGTCATCAACCCCCACCACATCACCACCATCACCAATTCCAACCACCCTCTTTCATCATCTTAGAGCTGTTCTCTCCCCTTTTCTGTCCTCCCTCTGTTGCTTTATCACCTATCTACACTCCCACCCCCCATTCTCTCCCTGCTCCCTTCCCTCCCCGCTTGTTTCTCTACGTTTCCTTCCCTTATTCATCCCCTCCTGTAATCAGATCACGGTGACCCCCTGCTGGTGTTAATGGAGGTGAGAATCAGCCCCGGGTGTCAGAATGCATCTCATCTTTCTGGTGCTCGCCTGCCAGTAATGAGGACGGGCATTGTCAAAACTCAGCATCCCACTGTGCCAGACACAGATGAGCGCATAATGAGCAGTGTGTATAAATAAAGGCAAAAGAAAAAAAGATAGTTAAACTCTTGCCATGTCACACCACCTGTTATGATATGTGCAGAGTTTGTTTGTATGCAGCTGGGGTGTCTATTGCCTCACAACCTCCCCTTATCTACCTCAGATATATGATATGATTACAGACGAATCCAAACGTTTTATATACATAAGTAGATATAAATCTCTATAAATAGAGTATATAGATAAGTAAAAAAGGGAAAAAGGAAAAACAAATTCTAGAAGTGCTAAAAGTGCCACACAAAGAGTTCTAGATAACCTCCCTCCTGTAGAGTGGAAATGCTTTTTGTAGCCAGCCAAAATTCCTGAAAGAGATTCTGTTATTATTTATTTTAATTCTTTTATCCAGTTAAAAAAAATCCAGTTTATCCAGCATTTGAAAAGTTAATATTACACTCAGTTGTGCTAACCAAAGTTTAGTTTTATATTTAGCCTTTTTAACTTTCATTTACCGGCATTTATAGTGGCCAATAAATGAAAGTTTTCAAAGTAAAGAAGAGACATGAGAAACTTCATGAAATTTCTCTGTTGGTAACACATGTTTGGAACACTGCAAAGACAACAACCAGAAGATCTGAGCAGAGGAGAGCCTAAACAAGTAACGCACGACTTGCTGAGACAATAAAACAGTTGCTTTGTTATATTATCTGTAAGCACCCATGAATAAATACACATATGCGTTACACACTATCGGCTGATATATCTGATTTTTAAATTGCATTGTATCGGTATCAGTATCAGTCCTAAGAATCCTGTATTGTTTCTATTGATTAGACAAGGCTGACCAATAACTTCTCATAATGGAGTTGTTTCCAACAGTGTGTATTTAGACATTTTTGAGAGGCATTAGAGTCTGAATATAGCAGCACCTACTATGTAACTGACAGCTTCTTTGAAAAAGCTCAAGGGTTTCATGATTGCAAAATTACTATACGCAATGCTCATTTTTCAGCGGTCTTCCATAATTACAAGCAAATGTGCCTTTCTATCTAAATAAATGTCCATACCATATGGAAAAGCATAGCTGGGGGCAGCATAGGTCAATACAGACAGACAGATCAATATTTGAATGGTCCTTTTATTATTCAACTAATGCATGGTAGTTTACATGCAAGATGGGACTCAAAGGAACATAAAAATAGTACAACCCAACACCAGTAGTGTGTTTGTGCTATTTGTATTATACATTTATGGGAAATTAGCACAAAAAGCAATAAGCCATGCATTTAAAATGCCCCATTAATAAGTTGATAGGAATCTACAGATGGTGTTTTTCTTTAATCTAAATTGTGTGTTTATAACGGATAAATGATGGTGTATGTTTCATAGATGAAAAACCTTCACCAATGCGCGAGTACTGCTGCACTCACTTGGAATTTGTGTTTCTCATGGATTCTGACCTATTGCTGTAAAATCATACTGAGCTTTAAGCTTGTTGATGTGTGAAAACTTTCAACAAAAAGCTTCTTGAGACCTCTTTAGTTTGCATTGCTACTACCTTTTGATGGGAACTACATAAATTATGCATGGGCTGAGCATTAGGGCTGAATTTAAACCCCAGTGCTATACACCAGCGCCTCAAGATATCTGAACACACAATCAATAATTCTCCATCAGCCAGGGAGGCTTCCTAGAGGCCCACACAGCCTTCTTTGAAGCTGTCTGACAAGTTAAACCCAGTCCAGTTTCTTTTTTACTAATGGCCAACCTCTTAGGAGAATATGACATGCACTGTTATAAATTCTTGTTTTTACACGGCCCAATTGTACAATATGGAGTGTATTACACAGATCGGTTTTAGTGTTAGAAAATTAACGTAGCTCCGGAAAAAGAGGAAACAGAAGGAATCCTTAAAATGGCACCATCAAACAAATGAATAAGGGAAAATTAATTTTATGTCTGCACTTTAAGTTTATCACAATAAGAATCTGAGTATTTTAAATTTTCTGTTATGTTTTGGGGTTGTTTTTTTTAAATCTTGACGTTTTTGATTTTGCCCAAAAGCAGCTAGTAAGAGACTGAGAAGCTAGCCTCCTCATTGTAAATCTTTGACAAACAAGTGATCATTTACACAGCAATCTTGATTTAATTGCTATTCTGCTTCTACCTACAACAAAACTCCATTCCCATGAGAATCAAGTGGACAACATCACCAGGCTGACCAGAAAATGGCAAAACTTTATCATGCAATAATTTGACAGGATGCTCAAGGCATATGGCAAAGGTCTCCTTTTGCTACCTTCCAGCAACTCTGTGTGCCTGCCTTGGGAGCAGCAGGGCAAATAACACTGAGAAGTAATATTGATGGATGGAGTAATGTGGAGGAACTTAAATATAAAAAAATATATAAAATATAAATATAAAAAAGTAGTTATTATGTAACGACTGTGTACCTGTAGCAGAACTATTACAGAAAGCCTTTTACGGAGTAGTTGGCTAGCATCACTGTTTTTTAAGATGCAAGATTTCAGGCTGTGTACATAGCCTCTTTTCATTTGTTATTTTCTTATAATGTTCTTTGTAGTTTGAGAGTAAATTACACGGAGCTGTATTTACCATTTGTTACATTTTTACAGGCACTTTTAGTCAGTCTCTCGTTACATTTAGCTACAGAGTAACTATGGGGGCTGTGATCTTAAGCACTATCCACTCATCCATCCATTTTCCTAACCACTTATGCAGTTCAGGGTCACGGGGCACCTGGAGTCTGTTCTAGCTGACATTGGACAGGGTCCCAGTCCATAACAGGCCTAACACAGAGTGACGAGATAGCTACTCACACCCACACCTACATTTACATGGGCAAATTTAGAATCATCACTTAACCTAAAAAGCGTGTTTTTGGGCTGTGGGATGTAGCTGGAGGACCCCAAGGAAACCCACGTAGGCACCAAGAGAACATGCAAACGCTGCACAAAAATGTTCCAGCCAGCCAAGAGGTTCAAACATGAAACCTTCTTGCGGCAGCAGTGCTAACCACTGATAAGTCACTTCTGTGAACTAAATATAAATAACTGAATTTATATAAATTCAGAGAACAATGATATTTTAATTAGACATTTCTTACTTCATATCAAGTCACAATGTGATGAGGGGACGAAAGTCTCCATAGAGTGCTTTTTTTTTAAGTCGTCACTTCTATGAAATGTCCAGATGTTATGATCAGATGCTCAGTTTTTGATCACACTATATTCAGTAAAAGCAAAACAACCAAGACAAAGCAGGTACATTTTTCCCAAACGTTGTGTTATTGTTCAGTATTTATACTCTTTCAGCTTTGGTACCTATGGTACTCAACATACTGATAGATAAGTTGGAGCTAATCATAGTGACATTGTGATGAATGTTTTGCTTCTAACATATTTTTGAAACTATTCGCAGTCCATTGTATATTAGTGTAGCTAAAAGTCAGTGTTACGGTCAGTTGTTTTCTGTAAAATATAAGAAAGTAGCTTCTGGCTAAATTTTAAAAAAAAAAGGGATAAAGAATGTAGATTGCTTAACAGGATACAGAACAGAAGATAAAACCATCAGGTACAATTCAAGTCCACAATGTTAAAACATGAAGGTTAAGCTTTCAGATTAATGTGTTCTTTTTTATAGGTTTATGAGTAGAACTGTAATCATGGGGGTACACGATTGATGACTCTATCACTGATATAATTTTAACTATGTACTGTGTAATTTACAGCTTTAATTTCATTCTGCGGGATAACCAAATATGTAGAGAGAAAAAGTTTGAAGGCCCAGGACAGAAAAAAATGAAACAGAGTAAGTCAGTTGAACTAAACCAGATCAGCAAGAGAAGTCTTGGAATGCATGATTGATGTTAAAGTTATGGTTGGCTTAGCTACAGAGGACACAGACTAACAGGCTAACTTGCATATGACAAATAAAACTGAAAACTGAAACAGACATTTACCTTGAAAAACATGACCGTTAATTATGGTAGGTAATTAACAAGCAAATGGGAAATGAAGGAGGAAGGTTTCAGAATGTGAGACTAAAATAATGTGACATTAAAGTTTTAAGATAAAATTGCTTTATTGTCACAACAAGTTGTGGATTGCTCAAGTATTACCCAACCCTGCTTGAAGCAACTGGTTGTTGTGTTTTTGCTGTTCCAAGCATGCCAAGAGCAAAGATGAAGAGTGCCCTCTGGTGGTCAAACCGTAAAATGTAACTTTTAAAAAATGGTTGAAGGGTGTTTCTCTCACCTTTTCTTTTTCATTTTTCATTTATTGGCCATTAAAAATAATGACTGATAGTCAGCCTGCTGTTCTGAAGTAGCTATGCAGTGAAGCCTATTTTTTGTATTTTGTAATCTGGATAGATTTCCACCAAGATGAATATAGTTGGGTTAGCCCACAAACATTTTGTGCAGGGTTTCCTTAGATGCAGTCGACTTCCCAGCCTGAATGATTCTTTCATTCCACTACTGTTTCCATCACAAGAGTAAAAGCATCAGGAAACCATTGCAGCTTGGATTGGAAACTCCACTCTTTTCTTTGTCCATGTTTTAAAGTGTTTTACTTTTGTCACAGTAGTTAAGTCTTAGTTTTCACCAAAGTTCTTTCAGTTTAAATTAAAGCTGTTTAGGTTTTACTGCATTTTTTTTTCTTCACAAGGAATCGAGAAGATTGTTTGGGTTATGTCTGGGAGTAAGATTGAAATTCAGGCCTTGTCTTGTCCTGTAGTGTCCTGTGCTCTGGACTCACATTTCAGCCGTGTATCTAAACAGTATTGACCAAAAGGGCACCCGCTGACAAACATAAAATGAATTGCGGTCAAAAGAAATAGGTTGTGTGCCTGAATTTTTCCTCTTAACAACCATCACCACAGAGACCATGAAGTGAAACAGTCAAGTAACTGTCAGCCGAGACACTGGAGCGAGAAGAGGCAGAGAGAGTGAACAGGGGGAAATAGGAGTATATAAACAGACTCCCTGTAACAAGTTTGTTTTTTCAAGGTGTCAGGTTCCGCGGCCAAGCTTATGGTTATCTGTGAGGTCTGTCCTGTTTGGTTTGGCATGCGCTCGGGCTGTGGCAATAAATTTCACTGAATGCTATGAACCGTTAATTAGGCTGGCAAATGGAGCTTGTAATTTGGCAGAAGCAAAACCCACAGCACTTTGAATTGCAGATACTACAGAGGCTAAAAGAAACTCCAAGTGCTTTGACAAGGCTCTGATTGAAGTTTCTGTGTGTGCGTGTGTGTGTGCGTGTGTGTGTGCGTGTGTGTGAGAGAGAGAGAAAGAGAGAGAGACTATCTGATTGTGTAACTGAGCATCCACATATATGTGTGTGTTTGCATTTGTGTGAAAATATGACAGTGTGTGGATTTGGCTATTAGTGTATATATGTATCATATATGTGCATATGTGTTTTTTCCCCTTTCTTTCTATTCTTTTTTCGTGGTCTGAAAGCTTCCTGGCAGCTGCTAATCTTCCACCAAAAGCAAGACTGAGGCTTTTACTTGGCACACCCCTCTTTTCTGTTTCTGTCTCAGACTGGATGGAAGTGAAATGGGCTCTTTTATGGTGAGTGAGTCGCTCAAAATGGCTACACAATCAAGCGTGGCAGAGGATTGAAAGAAGTTTGAGGAGCTGTGATTTACTTTCGTCAACATAAAATTACAAGGCTGTTTGATCAGTAGGCAAACTAGCGTGGTAGCCTGACTGAAAGCAAAGAGATTTCATCGGGTTTCGGATAAGTGCTGTGGACTGTATAGAAAAAAATAAATAAATAGGAGGAGGGCATGGCGGAAGGCAGAGTAGGGTGAAAATGGATGCATGTAAGTATGGGGTTAGTACAGTGCACATCACTATGGCCTTTGGATATGATGCAAATGCATTGGCGAGGTTAGCAACATGGGGCATGCTTCTAGAAGCCTCGTCAAAGAAAAATGTAGGAGGCAAACTCACACTCACATATGTAGAGTCCACGTGCCGTGGGAATCCACAACAGTACTGCAGGATCAATTGCTGGTTAGTTGCTGGAGGGGTCATGCTGCATCAAGTGTCCAGGAGTTTCGATCGATGTTGACTGCAGAGTGGTCCAACATACCAAACATACTCTCTGTATGGTTGGAGCAGGACGTACCACCAGTGTACCTGCATAGGACTAACTGCACCAGGTAAAACCAATTTTTCCACATGCAGGGTTAATTTTATGAAGGGCCATATTATCTGCATTCTGCATAATAATTTAATGTAGGTCTAAGTACCTAAACCTAGCCTGATGCTTTATTATTCACTTAATCAATGAATGAATCAAAAGTAAAATGTGAATTGAAAACCAGTGGGTGTAACATGTTACAAAGTAATAAAATTGTGGCGCTCTACAACTTTTAAGGAGTGGAAATGTTACTTTGATTTTTACTGCAAAAAAAGACAAGAGTGCAATGGTAACGTGCAAACTATGTCCAGGAAATAAGTAACCACCTTATACTACAAATACAACATTGGCAAACATGCATTCAAACAGCATGCTGACACGAAGCTAACAAAGAATGTGACTCGAGCACAGCAGCCAGGGACTGACCTTCAGCAGGTAACAAAGTCAGGGATGAGGAGTCAGGTTTGTAGCATTATAGCCTCTATTTCTATCATGTTTCTAGTGTACAGTTGAAGTGGAAATTGCTTTGACATCTTTTTGACCTGGTTTTCATCTTTGCGTTGAAAACCAAGTAAAGCAAAATACAGATAGGGACACAAACCAGAGTCTCCTGGCTAACAGATGTGTGACTTACTTCACCGCCAAGCCTGAAATCTCCTCATGTGAACTTTGTAGCATATTAAAAGAAGACACTTTTCTTTTATTTCTGTGTCCATTATTGGTAAAAATCAATTTCATTAAGGCTCTAGAGCCAAAATGAGTCTTTCTGTCAGATCCCACCTGTGTCGCTCCAGTGGCACAGACTGACAGAAAGGCATTTATTAATGCCCAACTCACAGCTTGCTCATAACAACATTTAGCTTTTTGCTGGTTTGTTAAAACTGCATTTGTGTGAATACATACAAGATGTCGTATGTAGTTTATACCAGCGGTCCCCAACCCCCGGGCCTCGGACCGGTACCGGTCCGTGAGTCGTTTGGTACCGGGCCGCGAGAGTTGAGGCTCAGGTGTGAAATGTATGGTTTTCAGGGTTTTTATCGGTTTTCAGTGTTATTTTGTTATCGTCTTTATTGTTAACTCTGTTTTCATGGGTCTTTTCACGTGTGTTATGAATAAATCTTCTTTTTTTTTGGTACCGGTACTAGTTTTATTTTGTTGTATTTATCCGCGACACCTTAAAGGCCGGTCCATGAAAATATTGTCGGGCATAAACCGGTCCGTGGCGCAAAAAAGGTTGGAGACCGCTGGTTTATACAGTAAAATATAGTTGAAGAACAATAGAAATAATTTATGTAGTTTCATAATGGTGCGTCTTCTTGGCCAGGTCTCCTCTGAAAAAAAGATTTAAACTCAAAAGACTTCTCCCTTAATTAAAGTTTAGAAAATATAAATAAATATAAATAAATGAATGAAAACATAAGCAGAGGAAAATGTATTTATGGATGGATGGATAAGGAGAATAGGTCATAGATTAGTCATACTGTGTATACTGCCTACACAAATCTTGATCTGTTCTGCCACACTGATGATGAATTTTTTATAAGACATCAAAACACAAAGAAATGTCGGTTTATTTCGATATATAATCTTAAGTAAAATTAATACATAAATTAATGAATAAATAACATAAGGGTGGGTCTTAAGATTAAGACACTTTTGGTTTCATTGTAGGAAGATATAGAAAAATCTTGTTTGGTGACAATTATTTATGACAAGGGATAAATACAGATTTTTAAAAAGACACAAAAATAATAATTGGTGATAAGTTTTTTTCTTGTTGTTGTTGTCTACTGAGCAGCTGGTATAACACACTGACAGAGGACGCTCTTTATTATGCTCCTTTCGAAATTCACCAGGTATGAAATATTTAGTGACCATGTGAGATCATTGGTAATGTGAACACCCAGATAGTTGATGTTCTGCATAATCTCCATCTCTTCACCATTTATGCAAAGCAGGGATTTTCTAGTATTTTCAGATCTTCTGGAGTCCATGCTGATATCCTCTTAGTGGTACTCAGGACCAGGTTATTTTCTAGATACCACTCTGTGAGATGTTTAACCCTCTCTTTATAGCACATCTCCTCATTGGCGGTGCTCAGCAAACCTGATTACAGTTTGCTACACAAAAAAGCTGCCGTTTTAGAGGGATGTTTGCTTCGGATTGACAACTTTGATTCAGATTGAAACATCTACAACTAAAAAAATAAATGCACAGATATTCATGTTCCATATCCGATGGATACTTACGTAAATGTCTGTATTACTGCGTTTTCTTTTTTCTTTTTTTTTTTAAAAAAGGCTTCCAATAAGTTGTACGAGACGTTATATGCTAAGGAAGGAGAAAAGCACTTGTATCGATTGGCTAGGCAGAGAGCTTGAGCTGGAAAGGATGTGCAGCAGGGTGATGGGAATGTACTAATGAGTAAAACAGAGTCTGTTGAGAAGATGGAAGGAGTACTTTGAGGAGCTCATGAATAAAGAAAATGAGAGCGAGGAGGATGACTGGAAGAGCGTTAGTGAATCAGGAAGTGCAGAGAATAAGCAAGGAGGAGGTGAGGCTCGCCATGAAGAGAATGAAAAGTGGAAAGGCGGTTATATCCCGCACCTGTGGCGGTATGGAGATGTCTAGAGGAGAGAGCAGTGGACTTTTCAACTACATTGTTTAACACAATGTGATTGAGTGAGAGGATGCCTGTGGAATGAAGGAAAAGTGTACTGATCTGTGCCTACTAGATCAATTTACAAGAACCATAGTAATGTACAGAGGTGTAGCAACTATACAGCAGGATAAAGTTGAGTCATACCATAAAGATACAGAAAAGAGTTTTTGAAACTAGGTTAAGAAGAGAGGCGACAGACAGTGAGCAGCACTATGGCTTCACGCCAAGAAAGAGCACTATAGACGAGTGTTGATGGATAAGTATAGAGAAAATAAGGAGTTGCAATGCGTCTTTGTGGATCCAAAGAAAGCATATGATAGGGTGTCAAGAGAGGAACTGCGGAGGTGTATGTGGGAGTCAGGATGGCAAAAAAGCATGTGAAGCTGGGGCAGGACATGTATGAGGACAGTGAGACATGGTGAGGTGTGCTGTAGGGGTGACAGGGTTCAAAGTGGGGGTGGGTTTACATCAGGGATCACATCTGGGCCCCTTTTTGTTTTGCACTGGTGATGCACGGGATGACAGATGAAGTTGAGCACGACTCTCCATGGACTATGATGTTTGTAAATGAAATTGTGATCTGTAGTGAGAGTAGAAAACCAGACGGAAGAGAGCCTAGCTTAACAAATCAACAATATAATATAAAGAATAGAATTAATTTTAGCATAAAACAGATAAAAATGTAATCAGAAGTTCTGCTAAATTTCAATCACGGCTAGGCAACAGGTCTTTGCCAGTTTCTCTATCCCTGTTTTCCTGTACCATGACAACATTTCCATTTTGTAGCTGGCATTGTACACTTTGGAGCCCACAGTGTATGTGTGGTGAACAGTTGTTTTTTCCAGACTCATGTTTGGAGACTATAAAAACTAAACCTGACAAAATGGAGAATAAGAGCAGACTGAGAAGGATTAGAAAGTCTGCTTATCAACAGTAATTCGATGGAGAGCACATATTTTCAGATTTATAGGTATTATTCCGGAGAGCAGAGACACTTGCAGTGAGAATGGTGTTATATTACATCGGTCCCAGTGACACTTCAAGCCCCATACACCTTTAATGAGGCAGATTTCAGAAAGACTGGAGGTAAAGCCTTACAGAAGCCCTACATGTAAATATCCCAAATTAGGTCTAGTTGAGTTTGAAATATATGTGTATTTGCACAGTCAGTAGCAAGAAAGTTTTAAAACAGAGTTAGGTCAAAATCTGTATTCTTTGACAGGAATAACTATATTGAACATTTGAAAAATAAATATGTGGGGCACACTAGCCAGTTCTTCGCTACCACCACCTTCCCTTCAGGATACCCTTGTCATTTCTCATCCTTCCCAGTCCCTCTGTTTTAAATGGCCTCTCTTCACTCTCTTTAATTGGAGAGTGTGAGTTTTGTCACCATCTTATTAATGTCTAAGTCTCTGCACGCTTAGGCAGTTCCGCTCCAGTGGGCACATCTGCCCATGTTCATCCATGCAGCCGCAGAGGTGTCAGACATAGAAAGACACACACAAACACACACACATTTACCCATATGCACATGCAAGGTATTGTCACATGGGCTATTAAAAGTAAAGCTGGACCGATTATGATCCCATTCAGAAAGAGAATAGCTCTCTTGATGTGAATGATGGCACATCACATGGTGCAGAGTGGAGTGGGAGTTTCAGTGGAGATGGAGGGGAAAGAGAATTGACAAGAGGAAATGGAAAATGGTATGCAGCCATAGAAACACGTGAAAAGAGTAAAAGAAAGGAGAGGTAAGGTCTGATGATGGTTCCTATCTATCCAGACTGGTCATTTGAATATTAGCAGTCTGAAAGCCAACACACTTTCAGACTGCACATGCATTTCTGAAGAACAACTCTTCTTCACAACACAGTTTTTGCTGTTGTAAATTAATGTGCAGACTATTAGCCAGAAGCCAAGCAGCAGTAAGTCTGTTTTATCCCTATGATGAACTGTAATATTATAAAATAACAATAGATAATCACATTTTCCTCCACTTATCTGTGGTTGGAGGTGGTGAAGAGGGATATTCAATCCCTCCACTGAGCTGAGGGTCTACCCAGAGCTTCCTTCCAGCTGGACATGCCCACAAAATCTCCAAGTGAATGTGCCTGGGAGGCATCCTAATCACATGCCCTGAACCACCTCAGTTGGCTCTTTTCAATGTGAAGCAGCACCGGCTCTACTCCAGGCTTCCTCCACATGTCCAAGCTCCTCTCTAAGGCTGAGCCCAGTCATCCTATGAAGGAAACCAATTTCAAACACTTGTATCTGCAATCTCAGTGTCACGGTGATCATCCAGAGCTCATGACCATATGTGATGGCTGGAACATAAATTGTCCTGTAAATCGAAAGATTTGTGTTCTACTTCAGCTCCCTCTTCATTCCAGCAGTCCAGTACAAAAGCTGTCTATCTTATCCCCCAAACTCTGTGCATGAACAGAGAAGGGTTTTCACCCAATGCAAATGTGCTCCTGTGCAGTTCCTCCAAAATAAAAACTACACATTGCTGGACGGATGTAAACCGGTGAGAAGTGGACCGTAAAAGGGAAGCGATAGAAGGTGGGGTTGAACAAGAATGGGAGAAGTGTGAAAAAAAAGATAAAAAATCAAAATATACAGTATGAAAAGTACAGACAGTGGACACTTTTCATTGTTTTTAACACTTGGCTTCACTTCAGCTCTTTGTATGTTATAACTTCACTCTTCTCCACGGCTGGGTGAAAAACGGACCACAGACAAGCTGTAACAACAGATGCTCTTTGAAGGTAGACAAGCCATCAATGGACTTCCAGTGCACTAACAACTTTTGATTTTTATCTGTGAAAAGCGCTATATAAATAAATTTTACTTACTTACCACCACTGCTGGATTATAACTTCAGCTTTACCCTCAACTTAATCTGATTAAGACAAAAACCACATTATCTGAGAACAGCAAAGACTCATATCTGAGGTCCCTAAACCAGGAAGTCCTCCCTGCTATGATTGCACCCTGAGAGCATATCAACAGGATTTAAGACAAGCACCATCCTTGGTGACGTATGAAAGCCTTTATGCTGAGGAATACGCACATGCACAGAAATGCAGTTCTGCAGGCCTTCTCCAAGTCCACAGAAGACATCATCAAAATTCCATGATTTCCGAGCAAGCTCAGAAAGACAAAGGTTGGTTCCTGATCCAAGGCCAGTAACGGTTCTCTGGTTACTCTTAAACATATTCCCTTTTGTATTGTCAATGTGTTTGTCATTTAAAATTACACACTCATAAAAAAAACCCTCACAAAGAAAATATGCAAGTAACTATTTCATAGTTCACAAGAAAATGGCATCACAGGCTT
Source organism: Simochromis diagramma (assembly GCF_900408965.1). Lineage (NCBI taxonomy): Eukaryota > Metazoa > Chordata > Actinopteri > Cichliformes > Cichlidae > Simochromis > Simochromis diagramma. Next base: position 12,060,299 of record NW_024387030.1, read on the forward strand.
TACATGCATACAGTTGTTAAATATGCCTTCCTTGCCACTATAAAACTGCACCTTACCACATCTTTACTGATGCCATCCTCTATTGATCACCTAACAACAAGTAGCCCAGAGAAATGCATCTGTGCTCATAAATGTCAACATTTTTTAGTGTGCCTCATACTTGTTTCACACTCTACAGAGCAGAGAATTCACATATTAAAACTGCCCTTCAAGACTTTGGGACAGCACGTGTAATAAAGGATCCAAATAAAGCATTCCTGGTGGAAATCATAAGCATCCAGAGAGAGCGAGAAAGGCAGAGTGGAACTTTGAGCGTGTCAGCTGTTTTTCTGGGCCGTCTCAGAGGAGGGGTTTATGTAAGTGGTTTATTGCGTGCCTGCATCACGAAGAGGGGGGGACGACGACACGGGGCATTTATGAGATTAGCACAAAGTAAACTTCTTCTTTCTCTTGCAGGGGACATCAGCATTCGGCAACAGAGACAGTACTGGGCAGGGTGCAGGGTTAACAATCAATTCAGGAATTAGAAAAAAAATGACAACATTAAATGTTCTCTGGAAAAATTAGGAGATAGAGCAAGAAAGGGACATGTCTTATGTTCCCATTACCTTAAGTGCATCATGACACCAGAAGCAGAGCAGGTGACGGCCGTGGCACATGCACGACTGCCGTTATGTTGGCACCTGCTAATTTGCTTTACAGTGCAACGCAGGATTGTTCTTACAGTGTATTTCAAGGTTAAAGGTATGAATTATGGCAAATGGCACGAGTGACTACAGTTATGCAATAAACACAAAATGACAAAGTATTTGGCTGTAAAAGTATAGCGCTTTCACAATATGATATTATGCAACAGGAAAAAAGTTGTTCCAAGTATCCTGTGAAACAAATCATAGTTCTTGTATAGATTAAAGATGCCTGGGTTGATTCTGTCTCTTCATGAAATCCCAGGCAGACTTGATAAAGTAGAGGCTGTGGCTCAGTGGGAGCCACACCATCTGTTGCAAGACTTCATATTGCATTGTTCATATTGTGAAGGATCCATATTCAGGCTTTATATGCCTGTTATCGTGCTACAGAATGACTGTGGTACTAGTCGGAAATCTTTGGTCTGCACTGATACTCGATAAGGATGCTTTGCAATGGATAAGAAAGTCCATCACACTGACCACAAAACCAACTTTTAGAGAAAATGTGTAAAACAAAACCACTTACCAGATAAACACAAAGCCTCATAGACTGAATGTCTCTTTATTTCTTCATCTATGAACCTCAATGTGTATCGAAATTTCCACTGAGAGAAAGTGTAGATGTAATGTAATCCACTTTTTATAAAATAGCAACCCATTACCTCTATGCATTTCTCTGAAAAAAAAAAGGATTTTCAACAGATATTCAGTATTGTTACCTTTTTTTAATAAATGAAGATATTTAAACACTTTATTTTGTCTGTCTGTAGAAAAAGAAATCAGTTTTTATTCTGTAAATGGTCACAGAAGTCATCCATTTTCTGATTTGTTTTGAAAGAAAAGGGGAGGTTTATCAATCCTACAAACATCTGATCTGATGATTGAGTATCGTGTGAGAAGTAGAACCATCAATCAGAAGACGACAAACCTAATCTACCACTTCAGGTCTGCTGGTCTTAGAGAGGACGTGAGAGTAGCAATACATCGGGGGAAGGAGTCTCAGCCTCTTCTTGCTCTACCGCCAGTTAGCCACACAGCAACAGCTGGGCACTTTGATTAATTCGTCCAAAGGCAGTGATTTATTAATTTGTGAGGGACCCGCATGAACTCCGTAATGGCTTTACATCATGTGCATACAAAGACAACATGCAACATTTGGACTCACTTAATATTTATACAACTTTTTTTTTCCTCTTTCCTACTTCTCACCCTCTCACTCCTCTTCGCTTTGCCATTAATCAGTTTTGACAGCTACCAAGAGGAGTGTGGTTAATGTGAAGTTTTATCATGATTAATTTTGTTTGAAGGAGGTATTTCTGATACATTTTTATGCGGTATTTGCTTTGACTTTTCTGCTTTTATAGACTCCATCATCGGTTACTCTACCTCACCACAGCTCAGATGAGAAATTGGATATTTTTCTTCTGAAACCAGACCATTAAAATCAACTCAGATCTACTCGATTTTGTATCTAATCTGTAATCTAAGTAACACATAATGTTTTTTTCCCACTTTCACACAAATCTTTTTTTATAATGTTAACAAGTAAAGCAGATGACTGCACTGATTAATTACCTTTCCAATACTCAGTTGATGCGTTGTTTTAATAGACACTAACAATGACGAAAAAAAAATTAGTGTAGCACCCAAACCCTAAAAGTAACCATTTTTGTAAATTTCCAAAAGAAGAAGCATTAATAGAAAAGTGAATGTAGCACTGTAGCAAAGCACAGTATTCATTCCAGCCTCATCGAGAGCTACAAACTATGTTATTTCTTTCTGCAGTCTCTCTTTCAAGCTTTTTATCCCTTTTAGTATACTCTCAGGAATGCGCACTTACACACACACACACACACACACAAAGTGCTGATGCCAGCATTTTGTGCTTTGTGTTTTCACTCTCAGCTCTTATAATCTGTTTTATCTCAGGTGCTGCCAATAGCAGGTTTAATTAATGAGAGGATATTCTTAATGTAATTTAGCCTCGAAAGGATTATAAAATGACACATCACTCTGTGGCCTGCAAGGCAATGAGGGATCGTGCAGGAGTGAGGGGTGGAAGGAGAGAAAAAGACTTAGCCGAAAGTCTGTATGACTTGTCTTATATTGTAAGCAGCACTTCAAAGTTAAAACAGTATTAAAAACTGAAAATTACATCAGCTTGTGTAAAAACTCTTTGCTGAATCTGTATGTGCATGCACGTACTTTGTGTATCCTCCATTTACATTTTGTTTTTGCACCTTTGTCATCAGCTTTTCTATCAAGGGGGTTTGGATTTATCTTTTAACACAGGGGTGTCCCATACTAATTAAGGCCAGACTGAAAAGCTACTCAGACTAAAGCATTGCAAAGTGTCATTCTTTTATTTACCCTGAGACCCGAGAGAAGCACAGACAGGGAAGTGAGAGACACTGGGTTACAAGTAAATATTAAGATCGCTGATGCATGCAACACACTGGGTGAAGGCTTTATGACTGGATTCATAACTGGACGGTTACTAAACTATGTGGCTTACCATCACTGTGGTGCTCTCCCTTAACTTTACATTAATGTTTCTCCAAGGCAATATTTTAATGAGTTGCGTATCATAGTAGATTATTATTAAATATAAATAAAGACTTTATTTTATTGAGGTGTTGTAGACACATGACTACTTAGAGGCTCATCTGCAATCATCTGGTAACTTCCAGTCATTAGCCGAAAACACCACCCTAACTGGTGTAAGCACCCTCTTTGCAGCTGATTTCACCTACAGCCAACATCAATACACATTTTTGTCATGGTCTCCGTGCCTGCCCGGCTGGCCCCACAAGGCTACATGTGTTGTTTGGTTTTCTCTCTCTCCCTCTCTGCCTGGGCGGAGCCACACACCTGACAACAATCAGCTGTCATCACCTAGGAGCACTATTTGAGGCGGGAACACAGATCCTCTCGCCGCTGGATGATTGTACTATAGACGTTACTTATTCTCCCAGCGCCTGTGAACCTGTGTTTTGTGATTGACTTCCCTTTCTTCTGCTACAGACTTTCCTCCCTGGACCCGTGACCTCCCTGCCGTGTGTGTTTGGGCAAGAAGACGTGAGCGAGTGTGAGAGAGCTTCCCCGTGATTCCCTGGAGTTTGGATTTCCCTTCACTGTATATATCGTGCACTGGTGCTGTAAATAAACTGTTTTTGGAGACGTCTAAATGCTCTGCGCTTGAGTTCCTACTACCAGATTGTGACAATTTTTCACTTGAGACTGATGGTTGTATTACATCAAATAACGTGCACAACTCTCGCACATGATGTCACAAGAGAAAGCAATATAGCTCAGCAGAAGTAGCACATAGATGTGCTTCTGCTGTACATGATTGGATATTCTATCTATTGTGTATATAAGATCAGTTTTAAAATATGATACAGGTATTTGTATTGTAAATGCACAAAGGCATGCGGTGGAAATGATTGCACAGTATCTTTCTGTTTGTATATTTATGTGTGCTGATGGCAATTGGCACACCTGCTTATCATCACCTAATTAACCCCTGCAGTAATCTGCCGCGCCCCTCATCCAGTCTTTGCCAGATCATTCCTTCACCTACGTGGTATGGGGCATTCTTTGGCAATAAAACATGAGCAGTTTCTCGTGTTTAGTTATTTGACTAACTGTGATCTCATTGCACTTCAGGTCCGCTCTCCAGGATGCCTACCAGCTCTCTCTCACCTTCAGCCTGCCTACCCAATCTCTGCTAGACATGAGGCTTCACACTACTTTCTGCCTCCCTTATCACCTGCTTCTCTCCCTCTCAGCCAATCAAACCCAAACACTCATTAACTGCCTTCCTCTCCCAGGGCCAAACTCCACCCCCACCTATCCTCATCTGTCTTGTTTTGCTGTGCAATAAACTTTAAGTTGTTTTCTCCAAACCGCTTTAACTTAAAGATATTAATGGAGACTCGAATTTGAATAACATTTGTACAAATAAATCTGAAAAAAACATTGCAAATACATAAATTAATGCAGAATTTTATCATAAAGACCTTTTAAATTCCATTATTTGGGCTTATTTCAGCACAGCCAAATCACACATTCATACAGACAGATGCACAGCTTCAAATCTCTGCCACTAGCCCTCCAGTCTTACACAATGAAACCAGCCAGGACAGATTATTACTGCAGACCAGCATGTGTTCCATTTATCACAATCTGTGACACTAGCTAACCGTAATATCAAAGTTGACATAAATTTAATTAACTGTCTGTACATGGACCCCAATTTGCATTTCATAAATTATATGTTCTAGCGTGCATTTGTAGGGAATAGAAGAAAGATAATGGCAACCCATATTTAAAACATGGTGGTTTTATTTTATTTTGTTCTTTTTTGCTACATGTGCTGATGATATAACCTGCTGTCACTGGTTTAAGAATCAGGTGTGCAAGCAAATGAAGAGAAGCTCTTCATGGGCCTGTTAAATGAGGCTGGGACAGAGGGATGATGTGTTGACCGTCTGTTTTGTGCTATCATTTTTCTGCCTGGGACGTGTTCCTCATCACTTTAAGTTTCCAAGCATTTCAAACAATAAGACTGAATTTCAGTTTGTGTTGTACAGAAGGATCACATGGTAACAAATAGAAAAAATATTGTATTAGTCCACTCAACACACTTGGAAAGTAATTTTGTCTGTTTCTTTCTTTGAAAAAAAACCCATTAATTTTAAATTAATACTTCAGGTGAATGTTGTATCCTGTAGTTATCCAAGTTAAAGATTAAAATCTCTTTTTCAAGCCAGCAACATTAAAAGCAGTGACATTGAACATAAAAGCTTTGCTATTGTTCCTTTAAAACAAACTGAAACTCTCCAATCATGACCAATTCTGACAATTTCAGCCCCTTCTGTACATTATGCCAGGAGACAGGGGCAGCATCCTAATTTTTTTATATCAATGTGAGCTTGTAGGCTGTACTCGTTGTAATTTTTACACATCCAGACCCAAAGATAAGAAGGACCCAGCCCAAGTACAGATTTAAAGATAAAGCAACCAAGTCTGTTTATACAGAGATGGCCGCTTATCAGCAGTATTCCAAGATCAGAAATGTACACAATTTCCACAGCAAATAATAAAATGTGAAGCACAAAGATAGACAGTATCCTTCCTCTTTAGGTCCATGTCTGGTGCATTCATTAAGAGCAGATAAGCAAAGCCCAAAAAAGGTAAAACGTTCCGGAGTTCAAGAAAAAATTTTCAGCTCGGACACAAACGTTTCAAATGACAAATTCCGATCTAATATGACACCTAAATACTTAAAAGATGCAGCCATTTGAATTTAAGCCCATTGGATGGTTTTGATCTTAGGAGGCTTTGCCATATGTGAATAACATGAACTTGGATTTGCCCGCATTTAACACCAATTTAAGTTGAGCTGATTATATGCTATGTTTACTGCACATTGCAAAAACATGGCACTCGTGATAGTACATGAACTAAATCACAGGATAAAATTTTTACCGACCACTGGATGGCGAGAGCCATTTCTGCTACTTCCTGAATGTCTCAGATATGACTTTTTATCCACTCCTGGCACCTGAGGGAGTAAAGAAGCACAGGATGACTTAGCTTTTTGCATGCAGTGTCCCCACAACAACTGGAAACTCGTACTGAACTTTCAATGTCTTACTTTGTTTTCTTGTACAAACATGTACAGCTGACCCCTGTTTGTTCATACCATCTGCATTGTTTGCCAGGATAGAGGTCTCTTTCTTAACAGAACCCAATACTTTCCACCACTTGGCAAATTAATTTTAACACATTTTAACAATTATGACGATGTACCACAACATTAAAGAAAATGACTCGCAACACTGTCCAGAACAGACTTCACAGTGGTCTGTCTCTTTCTTAACATCAAACACTCGCTATATGAATCCTCTCTCAAAGTCTTGGAGAGCATCTGTGACCACAATAATTCACATCTGCAAACTGATTTCCTCCCGGTCAAGCAAGCTCTTGATCACGAGCGCCTGTTCAGAAAGTCTTACTGACTTATGATCACTTACATGGGGAAAAGTTCCCAGGACTTTGGATTAGGTTTTCCCTTTAATTCTAGGGTCCAGATTTGCAGCAGAACATGTGTTCTGCTTTCAGGATTAAAATAGGCGTGAAAAGCTGTTTGTCTGAGGCGAAGATGCAAAACCAAATAGGAAAAGCCTCTGCAACTATCTCCCGCAAGCTAGAACCCAGATCGGGTATATTTAATTCATATTTGCGTCTTTAGGCTGCGTTGCTTGGGTAACATCCACATGCAGCAGCAGCTGAATCACTTTTAAAGCTTAACACTTTGACACAGCCTGTTTGGAGCAGCAAGTGTGTTTTAGCACTTGAACAATCACAGAGAGCTCACAGATCTCAGGATTCAACTTATTAAATCTGTGCATTTGTTGTGTTTTTGATTTCCGTTGACAGCAGAGAAAATCCAGAAAGTTTTTCTTTCTCAAAAAGATCTCATCAATACCTTAAAACAGCATTTAAAATCAGTTAATTGGCATGGATAGCGCTCTGTCCTGGGACACAGTTGATGCATGTTTTATTCTTTCAAGGATACTCCGTGAATTACGAGTTAAAAATTCACAATTCCGTCCGAGCTGTAAGCATTTGGCAATTTTGCGGTAGTTATGTCTCACATGCTGAAAACTCTCATTCAGAAGAACTTGATTTGTTTTCCAGATGACTTGTAAAAGCTGTAGCACATTCATTTCAAGCCACTTAAACATTAAAGGCTATAAAATGCCGTGCACATTTGGAACATCATTTGAAGAATTCGGAGCAGCAGAGAATTTTGTAATTGGCAAGATTAATAATATTTACAGCGTTGAGATGCAAATCTCCCTTCGCCGGGGCCCCATGAATAATTGAGTGCGAACAATCACTTTGAATAATTCATTTCTAAATATTCTTCAGTGTATTTTTTTTTTTATGACCAGAGGGCAAGCTGAGTTTTGTGACAGCAGCAATGTGCGGCAGTAATTACGCTGAGTGTTTGTGCCTCTCCCCACCCCCCCTTAATTGCTGGGAGAAGTTCCTTTGCCCCAGTAGTCTTTTTCAAAGCGGTGCGGGGTTGTAGAAAATAAGGTGATAAGACAGAGACAGAGAATAGAGGGAGAGTAAACAATCATTCTCCTCTTCTTTCTATCCGTCTTCCTGCTCATATCCCCTTACTATAATTTCCATCGCCGAGATTTCCTGTACCAACTATCTTTCTGCCTGTGTTTGCGGCTCATGAGTAGAATATTGATGCTAATGAAATTAATTACTTGTGGTGCTTTTTCTTTCAATATTTGCATCCTAACAGCAAGGTCTGCTGGGGGAGAGAAGCAGAGTGAAAGGAGCACCGGGAGAGCAGACTTTGACTGAGGTGGGAAATTAAAAAAGGGAAGCTTTAGGAAGCAGATAAGTTGATGTGCGCAGCGAGACCCCCAGACCTCCAGGACCTAGTAGGAATACCGCTCTCCTGATTAAAATCACAGCTATCATTAAAGCAGCGCCCCACTCGCCATTTTTAATTGAGGGGTTTTAAACATACACTGTGACTTGACTACAAAGCACAAAGCAAGAGGTTGAAGCCACAGGCGCTTTCTCTGTATTTTCAGCAGCTCGGGCCAGTCGTGTTAATGATGGATCCTCCTGCTGTTAAGGCCACTGGTGTTAATGATTAGCCAATTAATTTTTCAAGAAGAAATTTCGCAACAAATACCCCGTGAGTTTGTGCACAAAGTTCTTTTATTTACTCCACGATGGCTTTTCTGCAGGTGCCGCTTCGAGTCGGCAAGGGCTCGCGTCTGTTGCCGTTGCATTGTTTTCCCTCATATTTCACATCATACGAATGCAATCACTGCACAACCAAAATCGCACGTACTAACTCAAGCCTGTTTTTCTTCACTCGGATCCCCAGAGATGTTGCCAGCAAGACTTATGAGATGGTCTCTTTCATTGGTTGTGGCATAAACTGAAACAGGATGTCAGGAGTATTGAAGACAAGAAGGCACTTTGTACAATTTCATTATGCCTTGATAGATGATGTGCACCTGTTCTGATTACAACCATAAAACACTGTTCCAAGCTTCATCATCCATCTCTTGAAGCAGAATATGCTTGGTGCTTAACTCAAACCCCCTATTGCAAGATAATAACATAACAAAAGATTTTGCGCTTTTGAGCTTTAGCAGGATTTAAAGGTTTTTTTAGGCTAGGTAGATTACTTGTTTTCTGCTGTCTTTTCTTGTTAATTACCTCTAACAACATCACAATTTCACATTGGCAGACACCTAAAACCACACCGGCTTCTCTCATCATCCTGTCCCTTCTCTCTTATCCTTTAGAGTCTTCTCTCATACTTTGCAGAGTAGCCAGAAACTTAACCAGAGGCCTCACTGCCTGCTATCGATCTGCGTGTCGTAATGATGGCTGAAAGATTGCCTGCACCAGGGAGTGATCTGGGAGCTAGTGCAGGATTAAGGAAGCCATGGATTGCTATCGATTTCTATCTGATACAATCATTTCATTTGAGCTCAGATCTCCTTCCTGGTGCATTGTGAACCAACCCACAGCAAAAATCTTTTAATTCACCCATCCACCCACCTATATCAGAAGACCTTAATGCTATAACATGCCACTCAGCTAACAGGGTTAGCACCTTGTGTTGTTTTTGTCATTCCTTCAGAACTTATTAATTAAAACTGACCTGAACACTAAGACCTCGGGGGCCCCGTCCCACCCCCCATGAGAGATCTAAGTTGAAATGAGGTCTCAGGGAAGATCTCAGCCTGACCACTAGAGAGATCTTATGGCTAATACGGCATCGCTACGCTGTGACAGATTTGTGAACAGCAGGGTCATTTACTTTGATTGATTGTTTTTTGTGGAGAATGCCCCCATTTTCCCACTGAAAATAAGGCCAATCTATTGAACAGCCGTGTCTCGTGGGTGGGTGTTTTTAATTTGTCTCTGCTGATGAGATGTATCGTTGTTGCTGGATTTATGTCCTCAGCTCAGCATGCAAGGGGTCTCTTTTAAAACTCTCATGCACTGTACAGCAGGGGTCCCCAATCCCAGTCCACGAGGGCCAGTGTCCCTGCAGGGTTTAGATGTGTCCTTGATCCATCACAGCTGATTTAAATGGATAAATGACCTCCTCAACATGTCTTGAGGTTCTCCAGAGGCCTGGTAGTGAACTAATCGTGTGATTCAGGTGTGTTGACCCAGGGTGAGATCTAAAACCTGCAGGGACACCGGCCCTCATGGACTGGGATTGGGGACCCTGCTGTACAGTATCAAAACGTGGACCTGACGTTGCTCCGTGATAGATAAATAAGGAAAAACATACCAGATTCAGAACATCAAGGTTTAAAAAAATCTCTTTTATTACCACGTAAAAAGGGATTCAAATGTGAGATCCAATTTTTTTTATATGCCCAACTAAGCAATAAATGCTGTATGCTCATCATCTAAACAAGTAAGGATGGCTGTCATGAGTTTAAATGAAACTAATATTGTGTTTATCCCTACTCTTCTGCCCAGGCTTATGTCAGCTTATTAACTCCGCCTCTGCACTTCTAGCTTGATGAAATTCGCATACAAGTATCATGCTGACACAGACCTGCTTTGTAAGGGGCTTGTTTCCTAGCATGCTCTTCAATTAGTCCAATTTATGTAGCAAGGCCCGGATTCACCTTCAAAGCTGAGGAGCAAACAGCCAGGCTTCTATTGATTTGGCCCTGCTTTTCCTCTCGGCCATTGATTAAATCTCCGGAATTATTTGCTATGCAGGCCAGAGGGATGGCATTATTGCTCTGCTTTGCCGTTACCTGTCAGTTATCCAGCCCTACCAGACAGAGAAATAAGGCCACCAGAGGTAGAGGAGAGAGATGTGATGAAAAACAAAAGCACCCAACCACCCTCAACCCCCACCCACTCCCTGTCTTTTAACTCCAGGAACAGATTTGTCCCTTAATGAAGGTCTCACCACGGAAACAAGACTGGTCGAGGGGGTCACAGGGGTTCGAGGAAACGCCCTCTTATCCTGGGCCGGCTTACCCCCGTAGCCACTGGAGATGACAGTGCCCCAGTCCAAGTGTTTGACCCTCAGATTGATTTATCGTAATCAACTGTGAGCCAGGAAGAATCTAGAGGATGCCTGTGTGGTAGGGAAAGGCACCTTGGGACCATACAGACAATCACTAGACCCTCCATCAATTTACACATGACAGCATCCAAAGGCAGAGACGCCGAACTGTCTTTGGTGAGGGTGAGAGAATAGGCAGCTCAGAGGGGGTGAGCAAGGTGGGGATGGATAGATTAATGTGCATATATGTGTGTGGGTGTGTGTGGATGGGTGGTGATAGCGGGATATAGAATGAAGGGTCCCTAGGGCCAAGACAGTTAATTAGCTTTGTGGGAAAACAATCACACTAACAAGCCAAACAAACTTATTAGACTACCCCCATTATCCTTCCTGCTCTCCTTCCTGCCAATGTGGCAGTTTGAGAAGGAGCTCTTCCTCAACGGCATTTTTAAATTTACAATTTTGGTCAGTTTTTTGGCCGGATGTAGGTAAAGCAGAAAGGAACAAAAGCAAGCAGATCACCGTCCTATTTGGAAAAAACTCTCTGGATGATTCTTGCATTTTTCAAGAGCATATTTAATCACCTCTGAAACGTCCCCTCGGTCCTGGGTTTTGCAGGAAATGAGACCAGTTCAATTAAGTGAGAGAGAACAGAGAGTGATTCCACAAGCACATCTTCTCACTTTCTTCAGGCTTAACTGCTCCACTAGCTTTATGTCCACTGTGTATGGCACAACCCAGTAATAAAAAATGACCACGCTACATGAAGCAGTATCCCAATGTGCACCAAACGAAGTAGTCAGTCTTGACCAGCCAACAGACTCACTCCCTCAAACTCACTCCCTTTTTTGCCTACTAACATCAAACCTCCACAGAGTGAGCTGATCATTAAGAAGTCCATCCCCAGCACACAAACATTCGCAAAGTCACATAAAACACTGGTGCAAATAATCGGAGATGCATTCATTCACGCCTGCATGGCTCTGTGTTAAAGTACGGATTAGGAATGACTGGCATATAGGCACATGGGACGATATGTCACGCTACACATAAAGAAGTGGACTGAGAGCAGATGTAGTCCTCCAAGGGTGTGGCTGGCACAGGGCTGCTTTCCTTGGCCACTGTCCATGCTCTCCCACTGCTGCAGAACTGTATGAGATGCCTTTAATATGGCTTTAAGTCTCACTGAACAGTGGGGAACCCAGGGATCCAATTTAATACCGGCCAGCTGCCCAACTTGCCTGTTCACAGTCTGCCATATGTAGGTCTTACTGTGAGTGTGAGCAAGTTTGTGAGTCTATACATGTGAGTTTCCAGGCTTTTAATTATGCAGGCATAAGTACTGTGTGGAGTAATTTTATTAAAATGCAAAATGTTTGTGTTTAATCGAGTGCCATCGTGCGCTTGCCTACTTCAAGAGATTTCTTAAACCTAGAAATGAGACCTCTCCAAAATAAGATAAAGCTTCATCAAGCATATATCACATTAACTGCAAGATTAGAAGTTAATGAGCTATTTTTTAAGTGTAAATTCTTTCTCGAAGTCAACTTTTTTCCTTGTCATCACATTCGGGCAAAATTGAGGTGATTGAGGACCTCATAAAGGTCCGACATGTTCCACAAACATGGACTGCATTTAATTTCAAACCACGAGGAGCAGTGAGTAAGAAATAAATAACAGGTTTTCAAGTTTTAACTGGGCATCAGTGTGTTTGTCATATTCTGCAGATTACAAAGAGGAAGTGCAACATCCTCAGTTGATGGCAAATCTTTTATCGCTTTGGTTTCACTCAAAACTGATGTGGACGTAGGCTGGTTCTATAGTGTCACATTTCCAATTCAATTAAATTCAATTTTATTTATATAGCGCCAAATCACAACATAAGTCGCCTCAAGGCGCTTCATAGGTACAGAGAAAAACCCAACAATCATATGACCCCCTATGAGCAAGCACTTTGGCGACAGTGGGAAGGAAAAACTCCCTTTTAACAGGAAGAAACCTCCAGCAGAACCAGGCTCAGGGAGGGGCGGGGCCATCTGCTGCCACCGGTTGGGGTGAGAGAAGGAAGACAGGATGAAAGACATGCTGTGGAAGAGAGACAGAGGTTAATAACAGATATGACTCAATGCAGAGAGGTCCATTAACACATAGTGAGTGAGAAAGGTGACTGGAAAGGAAAAACTGCATCATGGGAATCCCCGGCAGCCTACATCTATTGCAGCATAACTAAGGGAGGATTCAGGGTCACCTGGTCCAGCCCTAACTATATGCTTTAGCAAAGAGGAAAGTTTGAAGCCTAATCTTGAAAGTAGAGATAGTGTCTGTCTCCCGAATCCAAACTGGAAGCTGGTTCCACAGAAGAGGGGCCTGAAAACTGAAGGCTCTGCCTCCCATTCTACTTTTAAATACTCTAGGAACAACAAGTAGGCCTGCAGTGTGAGAGTGAAGTGCTCTAATAGGGTGATATGGTACTACAAGGTCATTAAGATAAGATGGGGCCTGATTATTTAAGACCTTGTATGTGAGGAGCAGGATTTTGAATTCAATTCTGGATTTAACAGGAAGCCAATGAAGGGAAGCCAAAACAGGAGAAATCTGCTCTCTCTTTCTAGTCCCTGTCAGGACTCTTGCTACAGCATTTTGGATTAGCTGAAGGCTTTTCAGTGAGTTTTTAGGACATCCTGATAATAATGAATTGCAGTAGTGCAGCCTGGAAGTAATAAATGCATGAACTAGTTTTTCAGCGTCACTAAGCGACAGGATATTTCTAACTTTAGAGATGTTGCGCAAATGGAAGAACGCAGTCTTACATATTTGTTTAATATGTGCGTTGAAGGACATGTCCTGGTCAAAAATGACTCCAAGGTTCCTCACAGCGTTACTGGAGGCCAAAGTAATGCCATCCAGAGTAAGAATCTGGTTAGAAACCATATTTCTAAGATTTTCAGGGCTGAGTACAATAACCTCAGTTTGATCTGAATTAAGAAGCAGAAAGTTAGCGGCCATCCAGGTCTTTATGTCTTTAAGACATTCCTGCAGTTTAACTAATTGGTGTGTGTCATCTGGCTTCATGGACAGATAGAGCTGGGTGTCATCTGCATAGCAGTGAAAATTTATGCTATGTCTTCTAATGATGCTGCCTAAGGGAAGCATGTATAATGTAAACAGAATTGGTCCTAGCACTGAACCCTGTGGAACTCCATAATTAACCTCAGTGTGTGAAGAGGACTCTCCATTTACATGCTACAAACTGGAGTCTATTAGATAGATATGATACAAAACACTGCAGCACAGTACCTGTAATACCTACAGCATGTTCTAATCGCTCTAATAGGATATTATGGTCGACAGTAGCGAATGCTGCACTGAGGTCTAGCAGGACAAGCACAGAGATGAGTCCACTGTCAGAGGCCATAAGAAGATCATTTGTAACCTTCACTAAAGCTGTTTCTGTGCTGTGATGAGCTCTGAAACCTGACTGAAACTCTTCAAATAAACCATTCCTCTGCAGATGATCTGTTAGCTGTTTGACAACTACTCTTTCAAGGATTTTTGATAAGAATGGAAGGTTGGAGATTGGCCTATAATTAGCTAAGACTGCTGGGTCTAGAGATGGCTTTTTGAGTAAAGGTTTAACTACAGCCAGCTTGAAGGCCTGTGGTACATAGCCGATTATTAGAGATAGGTTGATCATATTTAAGATTGAATCATTAATTAATTTAATAAAATTTCTTTGAGCAGTTTTGTAGGAATGGGGTCTAAAAGACACGTGGATGGTTTCGAGGAAGTAATTATTGAAGTTAACTCAGAAAGACCAATTGGAGAAAAAGAGTCTAACTTAACATCAATGGTACTAAGAGTAGCTGTAGATAATATTACATCTGTGGGATGATTATTGGTAATTTTTTCTCTAATGATAAAAAATGTTATTTGTGAAGAAGTTCATGAAGTCATTTCTAGTTAACGTTAAAGGGATGGTTGGCTCAAAAGAGCTCTGACCTTTTGTCAGCCTGGCTACAGAGCTGAACAGAAACCTGGGGTTGTTCTTATTTTCTTCAATCAGTGACGAATAGAAGAAGAAATCTGAGAGGAATTGCTCAAGAACCAGAACATCTAAGATATCAGATAACGTCAAAAAAGTTTTAACCCTCTCAGGCTCAAATTAAACTTTTTGTTGCTAATGCACAACCAAGTCCTGCAGTGGTACTTCTGAGTAAAAAAAACTATGTATGTGGGGTAATCAGGTTGTTAGTTTTCAACTGTTGCAAATCGGCAACGCCTGCCTCGAGAGGGTTAATAACCCAAATAAAACATAAATGTGGTAACATTGACCAGCTACTAAACTATTACCAAATAAACTAAAGCTAACAAACCTTCACAAATCACACAATTAACACAAGTATAAAAATTCAACTTCAATTTCATTTTAAATTCACACTTAGCTCATACAGTAAAGGTAAAATTGCTTTGATTAAATGGCCTTTTTGTAGTATAAAGGATAACAAGAATCCTAAAAAGAAGTACCAGCCATAGTAAAAAATAAATTAATTAATTAAATAAAGGAAAGGGTGGAATTCACACTCAAACTGTGCTTGGTTAATCCAACATCATTAAGTTGTTCTCTGTTTTGGTAGGTGCATTTACAGACTGCCTAAATGTGTGCCATTTGAAGAGCACAAGGACCCCAAAGTGCTCTCACTCCCTTGAGTGGAAAGCAGACACCGCTACTCATTTCCTCCTCCGAGAGGAGCAAGCAGCCGTGAGAGCTGAGGTTTGACACTGGGCCACAGGAGACCAGCTACCTTTCCCTCAACAATGACCTCCTAAACCACTGCAGGACTCATGAGGCCGCCCTGTAGTTGGAACACGTGGATGACATTTATTGTGCAGTGGAATTCAGAACTCCATCAGTAATCTCATAAGCTGTATACGTGCAGGGATAAAGTTGTGTGTGCATGAGTATGTGAGTGTGTGCAGTTTCAGGTCACTGTCTTTTACAGAGGTGAGCCAGCTTCTGACACATGCTTCATTACTGAAAGAGAAGTCTAGCTTTACAAAGACCCTTTTGAGTAGAGCTGTGCCATTGTGAAAGCTTGTTAACTTTTACTTGTTCCACTCGGTGACTGTGCTTCTCATGCGTCCCGACTGATACAAATACACAGTGTGTGCAAAGGTGATGAAAGCAAGGAACTATTGCAGATAAAGTGATTTTGAGTGAGTGTGTTTGTGCATCTTTGTTTGCCTGTTGTGTGTGCAGAGTAATGACGCACTGTGTCTGATGGGAAAGTCACATCTTAATGATGGATGGTCGATTATAGAGAGATCTTTTGCTCATCCCGGGCCCAATGTGCTCCGTTATTAGCATGCATGTAAATGGATCATACCCAGCAGCCTCTTCGCTCTCACTTGCTGTCGCTATTAGATATGCAGCCCTGTCTCTCCATTAATAAAGCATAGTCACACTGGAAATTAGTGTGTGTACTTGTAGTGCGTCTGTGGATATGTGAATGTGACAGACAACAGCTTTCAGCTCACATTAAATCTTTTGGCTTGATCAAATGTCACAAGAAAAAGAGGGAAAGCATGAGAGATGAGTATTGTGAATATTGTGTTTAATCAGTTTTCTGTCCTTTACATTATTTAGACTCTGTGTGTGTTTGTGTGTCCGTTTAAAAATATCACTAGACATGCACCAGCCATGTTTTAGGTACACCTGTTCAGCTGCCTGTTTATGCAAATATCGAGTCAGCCAGTCATATGGTAGCAACTCAATACATTTAGCTATGCAAACATGTCAAGATTACCTGTTCAGTTCAGTTTGAGGATCAAAATGCAGAAGAAAGGTGATTAAAGTGACTTTGAACGTGGCATGGTTGTTAGTGCTAGATAGAATGAGCTCAGTAGTTCAGAAATTTCCCACCAGCAAATTTTGATTTAGTTTCAGTCATAGTTTTTTGACTTAGTTTTTATTTAGTTTTAGTTGACATGGTCTTTTTCACAGAATGGTCTGAAGCATTAGAAGTCTACACTTGGTGCCACTCCTGCCAGCAAAGAACAGGAAACTGAGACTACAATTTGCAGACAATAGAAGAGAAAATTGTCGCCTGGTCTGATGAATCTCAATTTCTGCTGCAACATTAGGGTGGTGAGACAGGATTTGGTGTAAACAACAGGATTAGTTAATTAGCTTTTAGATGGAGAAATTAAACTCCTGATGGCTCCTACCAGCAGGATAACGTGTCATGTCACAGAGCTCAAATCATCTCAAACTGGTTTCTTCAACAAGACAATGAGTTTGTTGTACTCACATGACCCATATAGTCAGATCTCCTTCCAATAGAGCACCTTTGGGATGTGGTGGAGCAGGAGTTTTGCATCATGAATGCACAGACGACAAATCTACAGCAACTGTGTGATGCTATCATGTTACTATGACCAAAATCTCTGAGCAATGTTTCCAGAACTTGAATCTGTGTATAATAATTCAGGCAGTACTGAAGACAAAAGGGGGTCAGATCTAATAAAGTGTCCAGTGAGTGTATATTAGTGCACAAGTCAGTGATGGAAAATAGTAAGCATGCCTTACAGTGTGCCTGTGTGTGTTTGTGTGAGTGCCTGGATGTAGAGGGTACAGTTTTTGCCAAAAGGCATTTCCTAATTTACTACCTGGCAATCCTCAGTATGGAAGAAGCGTGCCATCCAGAGCCACATAAATCTCTGTAATGTAGAGGTTATTGCACTTTTTATGTTGAAATTCTGCTTGCCTTTGAATGTGACAAACAATGTTTCCTTTAACAACACAATCTGTTCTACACAACTGCCATTTGTTTTATGGACTATATACATGGAGAGTTACACTTACAAACAGCAGACAGACACCAAGAGCTATTGCTGAGCACAATGAACTCTCTCCCTCCCCGATAATCTACAAAGTGACATCAGCACATTATTTAAGAGGAAAAAAGTGAATCATGTAAAATGTCTGGTAGTATTTACCACCTCATATTGCTATGATAAATCATTAAAGAGCATCATTGAAACTGCTGCAAGAAACAAGAATCTTCCATAAATCTGTGAATAGAATTGTGCGTATACATGTGCGCACACCAGTGCACGTGTATATGGCTGCATTTGCATCATTAGATTACAGCGTAGTCTCCGAAACCCTCCTTAATGATGCTGATGCGTTTCCTTTTGGGGCACTTGCTCCCAGTTTGAGCCAAACCACACATTACTCTACTCTAATAACCTTTTTAACAAGTCATTAGCTGTTTTCTGTGACCAAAAGCAACCAACAGCATCCTCTTTTACGCTTTGATTGAAGTATCTTGCGATAGATTTTCTTTGCCACATAAAGCGCATCCCGGGATGCTCTCTAGAAATACTTGGACTTAAACAAACAACACGAAAATAGAGCCAAAAACATTTTTTTTAAACAAACACAAAGTACTTGACAGCAACTTTAGCTCACACTCAGTATCTTTATGCGCAGACTGCAGTATCAGCAGGCGTCATCCAAACGCTTCGTAGCATTTAAGTGAAACATCAGCGTCACGCAGCTGTGGCTTTAACACCATTCTCAGCTGGACGAAAATATGTAACGAGAATATGGCGAGGTGTGCGTTGTTGTAAGCGGCATTCTTTTACACCTTGGGAAATAATGTCGGGGCATATACAGCAGGAAGCTTAAGGCCTCTTTGGTCGGCAGCCACCAGCAGCAGGGAAGGATCCTCTGTTTGGCATTCATGTTAAGTGTGTGCTTTGCCTCCCCCCAACATTTCAACCTAATAGTTTGCGTGTGTCTGCTCATGTGGTGAGGGAACTGCTGTTTTTTAGCATGTGTGTGTCCGTGTGTGTGTGTGTGCACATGTGTTGCAGAGTAGAACAGAAGAGAAGAAAAAGGAGAAAGAAGGAGATGGAACGGAGGAATAAGAGGTGGTGAGCATGTTGGAGAGAGGGTGAGAGAAAGGGCAGTAATGGGTTCAGTCCCAAAGGTGAGGGCTATAATCCATCAGTAACCTTTCCTCCCACATGCTCTGCACATCTGCACATGTAAGTACACATAAACTCACTAACTGTGACTAGCTCGTGTAACCCCTACCGTCAAACTCCATCCACCCCACTGTTGGTTGTTTGATGAAAACCAGAATGCCCCACAAGATCACACAAATCCCCCCCCTTTAACTTTCCAACAACTTTAGCTTCATAGACCAAACTCTGTCTGTGTTGACAATATTTAATGCCCAGGGATTATCTTCAGGGTTCAACAAAGATTTTTAGACCGCTGCTGTCTCACTGAGGGTTTACACAAGCTTTTGATAGATATCCCCAATTCTATTAAGCAGCTGTGTACTGTGGGTTTAGTTGTACCCTCTGGAGTGCTGCATCACTTTTTAGTGCACTGTAGTTTTATGTTAATTGTAGCAGTCTTCGTCTAGGTGCCAGCTGGGAAACCGAGGAATATCCAAAGCTGTCATCGGCACCTTGTTCTTAAGCCCTAAAACACAGAGTGTTCATAGACAGTCATCTTTCCTTTTAAAGGTAAAAATGTTTGTCTCTCTTTGCTCCGGTCGCCAAATAATATGTTTGAAAATTACCCAGGAATGAGAGATCTAAGCCAGCCTACTACATTTTATAAACACTATGATACAAGTGAGGAAGCCAGAAAAAGTGGAAAACCACATGCTTAATTATAACACACAGCTGAAGCAATCCATTTTCCTTTTACCAGTGGAGTAAGTAGAATAACCCAAGATTGCATGATTCTGTTGGAATAATTCATTTTTTGTGGTTGCCACGTTGTTTAAAGGGTGTAGAGGCATTGAAACTTGGCTGGCTTTACAAGTGAGAGAAATGAGAGCTTTCAACCTCCGGCCAGGTTTTGCCTGGAACAAGGCAATCTTCTTCGCTCACAGAGCCTGCATTTTTAATGAGAACATCTGCTCCGGTGGCCCTCTGGTGGAACCGAGGCTTGCTTAATCACACAGTCGAGCCCCTCAAGTCTGTTGCAGTGGGATCTGCTCAGCCCAGTGATCAGACAGAGCTCACCACTTTGCACTAGAGCAAAGTCCTTGCTGGTTGACTGGGTGGAGAAGGTGTTGGAGGGGGCAGAGCAGAGGCACTACATTTGATGCAAACTTTATCCAGGGGAATTGTAGCTGAGACAGTGAAAGATGCAGTCAGAGTAAAAGCCTAGTGCTGCATGTGAGGTCTGTGTGCTATAAGTGGGCTTCTGACTCAGAGGAAATCTGTTTCTCTCATTTGCTCAGTAAAGATCCATTTGAAAAAGGTGTCGTAATCTCACGGGCTTGGAAAATTTACATATTCTATAGGTAATACAGTGGTTAGTGCTGTCACCTGAAGCAAGATAGTGCCAGGATTGAATCCACCAGCTGGTTATGCTCCTTCTATGTGGAGTTTGTATGTTTACTCTGCACATGTTTGGGTGCTCCCTGGATGCTCGAGCTTTGAAATGGATAAATGGATGTATAATTGTATTTTGTCTCTCATCTAGGATAATAAATCATTATATTTCTATCCATAAATAACTGCATATTATAACTGAAAAACTATCACACATAAGTACATCACTAAAACCGTTGGGCTTTAGCTGTGCCTTTTGAGATTTTTTTTTCATCTTCTAAAAGCATCTATTATCCCGTCTGTAGCTACTGTACGAGAGAATTCAGTAGAGACTTTCACAGCCTAGAATGGGTAATTTTAACAATTACTTACAGCAAATTAAATGCAAAATACTGTAAGATATTTTTCAAGTACACTGCAGCATCTTTTGTACTTTTGTTATACTCTCTCATGTTAAAGAACACAGTTAAAAAGGAATTGCTTCACTCTTCTTTCTGATGAAGAAAAGCACTATAGTTGCATTAGATCACTGGAGTGCCTGCAGTTGAATGAATCTGAGATGTAGGGTTAGGGTTCGGGATCTGTAAAAGCATGCCTTTTTTTAATTTTGGTGTGACTGTGGTGCTGAGTAGATTTGTAGTCACATAACCGTTACATAAAGAGAACATTTTTCTTTATGAATTTTGATGTGTCCATGTGCGTTCGCTCACAACACACTTTGTGAATGTGTAAGTTTCGAATGTGTGTCAGTGAGAGAGACCCTCTTAGCACACTGAGTACAGTGAAATATGAGCTGTTGTGATGGTATGAAACTTGTAGCCTCTGGTTGAACCTCCAGTGAGGCCCACCTCTGCCTCCACCACCACCAATTAGGATAGCACACATAATGCAACCTGAAAGATGCACTGAGCCTGGCAGCTTTATAAACATCCTCCCTTGTCTACGGCCAGTGCTCACAGCCCCGTCTTCTCTGCTCAGCTTTGTGCGTGGGTGTGGGTGTAAGTGTGTGCATCAGGCGTGACTGTGTACGTGAGCGCCGAGAGTGATAGATCCTCCCTCCCAGGGATGCACTCCCATCCTGACAGGGGGTGTTATAGTTATTGCTCTCTCTCCCTCTCTCTTGACTACATTATCTTATCTGATTACTCTCTGAGCCAGGATGCGCAGACATGCTGGAGACTGCAGTGTAATATAACATGCCTCTATATGAGTTGTGGTTGCTACATGAGATATGCCACCGCACACATCATACTACCGGTAACATCAGACTTGTCTGCTTGCCTCAGAGACCTGACAGCCTCATTGTTATTAACCATGCACAAAAACTGAAGCACAGACAGCCCAGCATGTCAATGCTGCAACAAACCTGTGTAATTACCCCATAAATCAAAGCAATCTCCGGCCATGCTCTGGCCAATTTATCTGCAAACCTAGATTTAATGTGTACAGGGAGGTTGCCTTGCCCCTTGACTTGTGTGCACTTCACAATTGAATAAGGTGTTCTGCGAGGGCGTTTAAACCACAGCAGTGAATGATGCCTCTTGCTTATGCAGTCTCCATATCTTCAATTGAAAGATAGCTTTCCCAGCTTTGGATAATAAAGCGGCAGTGAAACTGTAGCCTACCATCAGTATACAGCACTATTAAATAATCCACAGTGTTTTCAGTGGCCTGTGGGGACAATGTAGAGGATGGTATAAACATTAGAGTCAGGAACAACCCTCCAGTAAGCCGTTTTTACGGCATGCGAACAGGTGTGATCCCTGCCTCTCTGCTTTCACACAACTGTGAGAAGTAATAAGAGACATCAAGCATAGGATTGTGCTACAGGCTGCAAGAACACATTCTGCTTGAAGTATATCCAAATGATAGTCTTCTTAAAGCGGTATAACAGGGTATGAATACAGTCTGAATATTAAATAAACCAAAAAGCTTTGAGTTTTGTTGCAAGCATGCGGCTGACACACTGGCATACTGCAAGGCCTATCACGTGGTTGCATCAGACGTACCGTAAAGTAGAGGAGTTAACTTTAAATGGGCCACCGTGTTGCTCCAATCCATCATTCACGGAGCAGTCTTACTAGTTTGAGGTCAGAGGAAAAGATCAGTTGTTTACGAGAGCAGAAAATCCAGGTCAGACTGAAAAAAGAAGGAGGATATGAGATTATAGGATTTAAAGTGATAGAAAGACACCTATTTCCACTGACACATACTCACTGCTAGGGTGGTCTTCTACGTAGAAGAGAGACACGCCTTCTTCTCACATTTCTGTAGATGCAGTTAATAAAATATTCTCAATTTCAGACCGTACTTTAAGTGATAATGGCATAATGGCATTCACTCACTCCAGCTTGAAAGCTTGCTTAAAAAGCTGAAACACAGTGACAACTTCAGCATTTTTCATCTTATTTGCATGGTTTGATACTTTGTTCTTTTATTCTCTATTTCAGTGTCAAAGTAAGCAATGAATGTTGCTTTAGATACTTCCATGAAGTCTTGTAGAACAAAAAGGAAAGATGATGCCAGATTTGGAAGATTGACAGAAAGGGTTTACAAGCAACTAGAGATTAGATTAGATAGTCCTGCAAAGCGAGGTGGGTGTCTCTAGGCTGACATGGCTTTACCAGAGAAATCCAATGGACCAGTAAATTTTCAAATTAAAGCGCTGCACTGTGCATATTAATTATGCCAAGATGGAGAAATATTACCCCAAAGTTTCTTTCTTATTGTTAATTTTAAATCTTCATTAGTTACTTCAGAGTAAGAGTGATCATCTGGAATTACACCGATGTATCACAGTAGATTATCCTGCTTTATTTTATACTGTTTTCCATTTCCAACAGTCTGCTTCACAGTGGATTGGCTGTCACAGAGATTTCCTCCCATGTTATGAATGCAAGCCTTTGTTGCATGCATCTGTAAGATAGATCTAACCTTTGTAATAGTATCTTTGCCTTTTGTTGCTAGACTTCCTCCAGGGTAACCCAGAGGTCAGTCTTTGTCAAGTGGTTAAGATATTTAAAAACGATTTGAAAACTAAAACTATCGCAACTGATGCCATGCCCTACATGTTAAATGCAAATCCAATTTGAGACCAAACAAAACTAAGTTAACAGCTAAACAGCAAAACTAAGAGTTTAGTAATTACAGAAGAAATACCTTAGAGACATGAGAATGTGGCCCCCCTTTGCCTAAATCTGTCATTACTGTAAATACTTCTATATGTGCATATGGAACAAAAGAAACACAGTACACGCAAAGACATAAGACTTTTTTTCTTCAGGCTAGACCTATACAATTTTAAATTAGCTCGACTCCTCCACAGATCCCCTGGAAACATTCCAGAAGATTATTTTTTAAAGACAACAACAAGTCATTAAAATGAAAGATCATTTAATATTCACTGTTTATTCTTCTGTATTGCTGTGCTGTGAGAACGCTTTAAATTAGCCGGAGAAGCGGATACCTTTGGGTGCACTATCGCGTGCGTGTGTGTTGCAAGACTGCCAGTCTTTTGCTCAAATGAGCGTTAATGATACATCAGTCAAAACTACTCCACAACTTAACAGTATAGGGAATTTTAATACGTGTATAGCGTTGAGTTGTAACTATACATTGGCATTTTTACTAATGACTCTTAGGGATACATTTAATAGAAAGATTATACAGAAATGCGAAACCTGTAAAATGTTTAATAGAAAATCCATGGCGTTTAACAAAAAGGATGTAATCCACTCCATATAACTGCTGATATAAATGTCAGGTCAAAACTGTTGTTTAACAATGATGTTTTCAGGCTTTTCATGCTGGTTTATTTAAGTATTTTTTAATACCTAAAAAATACTGACAAAGAAAAAAAAATTTCAGCTAAATTTTGCTGATTTTGCTTTATATTCTGAGCGATTGGGATTTTTAATACCGAAATGAAGTTTCTAAGAAGTTCATATAGTCCTGCAGTTGTCTTTTTAGGCACTATATTAAATCTCTGGCAAGGAAACTTCTCGCAGGAGCATCATACCCACCTCAGTCAGATAAAAACTGGCCACTTTAAGTCAAACATGATGCTGCATCGAATAGGCAGGATTAATCATCTCCCTGCAACAGAGCCGAGCTGCTCCATCTTGGCCCGCAGGAGACATCAAACGTACTCCCCCTGCCCGCCTGCCTACTGTTTCCCCTGGAGAGACAGAGATGGGTTAGAGAGTAGAGACTGGCCTCTGGTAGTGCAACTCTCTGTGGAGTCTATATTGATTACACCTGCCACCAGCGGCTAGCTGGAGCTGTGTACTCTGACAGCTGGCAGCACAGGGCGAGATGGATAACTGCTCGAGTCGGGTTTTAGCCAGCTACATCATCACTTGGCTCTGTAGAGGTAGTTAGGAAAGCAAAAGTTTCTCTTTTTTTCTTTTTCTTTCTACTGTTTTTTTTTTAAGTTTACTTCTTTATAGTGTGCTTTACCTTGTTTCTTGTTTCAGTGTTTCTTGGCTTTTCTGTTATGGCACATATTTCATCTCAGGCACGAGGAATCCACTTTCTGTTGTACCTGTGAATGTCTACTTATAAAGTCGTAGAAAACACAAAGCAGGATGAGGCCTTGGCTCTTTCATCACAACGTCCTTTCTCCATATCTTATTATACGTATGCTTGACTTCAGAACTTACTCGCTAAAGTTTTCTTTTCAGAGATGGACAGCTTTAAAAGTGAGTAGGTCTTAGATTTATAAAATCATGTCTACTGTTAAACCATACCCCCGAGGACAACTCATTAAACTCTGTTTAGAAGTCAGAAGGATTGAGTTGTGGGAAGAGTTGGGAGGTGAATCCGGAGTAAATCCCTTTTTTCCTGTTAGCTCACTGTCCCTTCAGCTGGCTGCGAGGTATATGGTGTTGATTATGGAGATGAGAGCCATAAACTCAATATTTTCCGTGCTGAAGTGAGAAGACTGTAAAGCAAGCAAACACACTCTCCCTCTCACACGGGCGAGCCAGAGAGTGAGCAAGCTAAATGGGTGTAGAGGGATTCAGATGGCTTAGTCGGGATAGGAACTGGGATCTAGTGGTATGTTTCTCTTATTTGTGTCTCTGCCTCTCTCCCTGCTTTTCTCTCTCTTTTTATCACTGTGCTTTCTCACCCCAAAGGCCTTATTTGCAATCCTTTGCTTCTCACGCTGCAGTCTGTGACAACAGCACAGGTTGAAACATAAGCTTCACCAAAATCTCAGTTATTTCATTTTAAAAAATACACTGACTTAAAACCATTATAAATTAAAGGCAAATTGTTATGTAAATTGCACAGTTTGGTGTACTTTTGCAGAGTTTAGCAAACATTTGCTCTGCTTAATGATTCATATCCTTCAGAATTATTCTGATTTTCTTTGTCAGTCTGTGCGTTTGTAATTCCTCACTTCTCCGCCAGTGCAGCTTCCCCCAACCACCCTGGATCTGTCTGTGGTAGTGTTCATCAAAGACCGGTGACTCCCCAGATACTGTTACAAGAAACCAGGATCAAGTTGCTCTACTTTTATTTATGTGTAGTGCCGGGAGTTTAAATATCTTCCTGCGATGTGAGAGCTCGGTCTGTTTTGACCCAGCCATTACTTCTGTGGCGGGGACCACAGAAAGAAAAAAAAAAGAAAAACAGACCCGCATGCCTCATGAGAGACTGAATCAAAAAGTAAGACCAGAGATGTGGAGGAAGGGAGAGAGACAGCCAGTCAGTTTAGGTATTTTGAGAGTTAGTCATCCACTTGCCTGTCAAGCAAGCAGCTTCTCTGCTGTTTGCTGATGCCCGACGAAGCAGAAGACATGCCTAAACATTAATGGAACTAAAACAAAAATAAACCATTTTCATGTATAAAGAGAGATGCGCATACAAAGCTGCGTAGAACTTGGCAGTGCTGCCTTTCATTTATTCCTCTGGGGAAGAAGGACGGTGTTTGTATGTTCGGAAAAGGGGAGGGAAAGAAAAAAAACATGGCACACAAGGAACATTCCAAGTTTGCCACAGGAAATCAATTTATTTGAGAGGGCAGCCGGGCTAAAAATAGGGAAGCCCCAAAACAATAGTGTTGGAATTAATTGCCCAGATTTTTGTGAGAAGGGCAAGAAGACTCAAGAGAGCCAAAGTTTGTTCTCCGTCTTGTTTTCAAATGTGTGTTATGGAAATATTAGTCTGGTCTAGTTGTCATGTTATTTTGTTTTGGTATATTTCTGCTTGTCTGGAGCTGTCAAACAGAACTGAATCTCAATCATTTTCTTCCCCGACTTACCACTCGTCAACACATCTGCCAGCTGCCTTATTTGACAGGATATGATGATTTATCACAAGTTCTCCGCAGTAAATAGACAATAACTGTTTTGTCACACTCCACCGAGTTCTAACTGGGTTTTTGGGAGTGTGTGAGGGAGTGCTGTAGGGGCCTTATGGGGGCTGATGTGTCGTTTTTAATGAGATCTCACAGCAGTGTTTAAATATTTAACCGTTCCTGGTGAAGCCTCCCCAACAGCCGCCAGGCAAAACTGGTGAGGTTTCATGCAATCATCACAAACTATACTGAACCTATCCCCCGAAAACATCAGAAAATAAGCACAACCTGAATACATAATGGCATTATGAATACACAGCCTGCTGTGCCTAATACCTGCACCTATCGACAGACATGCCGTCTTTGCCTCTGCAAATAAGCAACATGACAAAGGGTGAGCGTGATGATGAAAAGCTGTTGAATTATACATCTGTTTTTTGATGGGATATTTTCAAAACTTTTCTTTCCTCCCCCCCACCCAACAAAGTAATCCCCATTTTGAGCTTTTTCTGTATGTTTCTGAGAAACATTTCACCAGCGATCAGTTCAACTCCTACACTCTTCATGTTTTTACATCCCACCGCCCGTCAGTCACAGAGAATGGTGCTGGGGTGTCTGCCACCACCTGCTGTGTTCAGAGAGACGTTTCGATGGTGTGCTTGCATACGCGGTGTTTGTGTGTACAATAGTGGAAGTGTCTGAAGGGCATGTTATGTTAGGGTGAGTGACTGTTGAGGAGATTGGTCTGGATGGACAAATAATTGTATTAAGATTTAGGGTCAAAGAAGACTAAAAATAAATCTGATTGTTTTGTTAATCATCTAACTTGGTCTGATGACATAAACTGGGTGATGAAATCAAAATACTTGTCCTTAAAGGTGTTTAAATAGCTCTAAAATATGAGTTTATGAGGCTGTACTCTGATTTAAATTTCCTTATAAATATCATTTGGGGGTTTTTTTAATCACAAATGTAAAATAGGAGACTTTAGTTGGTATTTGAAGCCGCTCGTGTGCTGTATTTGGAGGTGCGAGCAGTAGCAAGGGGAATCTGGAGGGACCTGAGCCCACGGATGGCAGCGTACGCGACATCTCCCATCACTCTCAACACTTCCACCCCCTTTTCCTGCATCCTCTCCTCTTTCCAGTCTTCCCCTAGGCTTCTCTTCCTTCTTTTATCCCCCCCCCCCCCCCCTCCCCCCACTGTAGACAGCCCATCCCTGCCAAACTTAGCTCTCCCAAAATCCACCACCACTCCATCCGGTTGCTGCTCTGAGGTCTCACTGATTGAAAGGAGCATTATTACCTCCCGCTATCCTGCCCGTCCACTGTGGAAAATGTTGCTTATTTGACAGTGGATGCATACAGATATTGCTATAGAGGGTCTTTAGAGTTTGGCAGACACTTGGTGCCAAATCATATGCATGACTCCTCTTGCCATGCCGCTTCATGTGGCTGCCAAATGAGGTTCACTCGGGTTTTTGTCAAGGGACCTAGACTATTATTCAACACCCCCCCACACCCCAACAAGCCACACTCCTAACATGCACACACACCCACACACAATATGAAAACCTGTGCTTCCTCAGTGCCCTCTTTCCCTCTCCCGACCTGTACCAGCCCTATGCCCTCCCACTCCCCTCCTGCCTATGCCTTCAGTCTCCATACCACACTCATTATTAATGATCTAAGGGACAGCTTTCATTTGATCTATTACTTAGGACGGGACGGCGGCTGCTGTGCTGCTGCATCCCTGCTGGATCTTTAATTATTTCATGGAGGGCTTTCCTCCTCTCCGCTGCTCCTTCTCTGTTGTGCAGATGAAATATTGAAGTTGAGGAGTGTAGTGCAAAGTGGCCCCATACAGAGTAAGGTGTGTGTCTGTGTGCGTGTCTCCTCTGCTTTTGTAAGTGTACAGTGCATTTGTGTGCACAGACATATATCTGTAAGGCCGAGTTTCTGCCGCTCTCAGATGGATCTTAGTTTTTCATTATATGAGGCTCCGACTTTTATCTTGAAACTTTAAGTAGTGAAGTCACAGATTGGAAGCAGATTGCGTTAGTTATTAACTTCTTCCTCGAACTGCAATTCAGCTTTGAAATATTTTCAGTGGGTGAATATGTGAGTTCTTGTTGTTGTTAAGACTCCAGAGTATATTCTGGCTATCTGACAAAAGAAATAGCCACAAATGTGTCCAAAAGGAAAAAGAAAATGCTACGACAAATGTGAACAGAATTATTTCGCTGCATGTGTAATGCGATGTGATTATGGGCCATAAATGTTGTATTACGGCTGTGTTGAGGAGCAGTAATGGCATGATATCACCGCTAACTTTTTGTTGCCAAAAATATCAGCGCTTAACAACATCTGACGGGGAAATGTGGCTGACACCGCTAGCGCACACAGCTTTGCATTCAGGTATGAAATATGGCAGGAGGCCTAATTGGCTTGCTCTCCCAACTTCATACATTTTGGACTCTCTGTGTTAATGGCAATCAAAATTCCACATGGTCTATACTACATTCATTCTGTGCCATACAGAACATCCACTGAGGCACGGGGCAGCTAAGGAGCTTATGAATTCAGCAAACTGTACACAGCTGCCTCATGTAGGAAACCATACTCTATAAACATAATGACTTAATTTTAGTCTGTGTGACGGCATGCGATGGTAAGATTTGCATCCGCAGCACCTCTGCATTCAGTAAAACACTGAATTGCTATAACTGGTAGAAAGAGTGATTCCATGCACTTATGTGGGGGACCAATGAAATGACATTGATATACAGCGCTCCATTAATTGCCATATGAATAGGGTCTGCATTGCTTGGCACTCTGCTGATGCATCGCAGTGAAAGAGATGGGTCACTCTGTCTTCTCCACCCTGCAGCTTTGCCAAGCTCATAATTACTAAAACCCCCAATTAATCTTCCCATCACATAGGCCAAATATACACTTCCTCCCTATATAAATGAGTTATAGTATATGCTCTTAGTAGATGTGCATGATTGTGTGTGTGTGTTTTACAAAAGTAGGCGTGTGTACATTTACGTGTGTCAACTTGAAAATGCCAGTGCTTATGAGAGCATCAAGTACAGATAGTGCCATGTGATCTTAGTGCATCACTTGCGTCAGTATCACACAGCTGAGTTCATGTTCTTGCAAACAGAGCAGGACATTGTGTTAATGTTCATAGCCAGTTATATAAGCAACACAAACATGCAGCTATACACAGTTTGTAGAAGAGAAAACACAAACAGATGTTTAGTGTCATTTTCTTTTAATTCAAAAACTTTTTTTAACAAGTGAAAATATGTTATCCGAAGATAGACTGGGTTCTGCATTTATTTTAACAAGCTAACATTCAACGTACATTTTAAGATTTGTTTTTTCTTATTTGTGCATTTTGATTCAATCTGCAGTAACTCGTCGCCCTTATATAAATGTTCCTATCCACTTTGCGAGCGTCAGTCTGCAAAAAAAAAAAAAAAAAGTGCTGCTACAAGGTATCTGGAGGCTACACAGTGTCTAATTTCTGAGAGGTCACAACAGCCGTTAGATGTACACTTCTTCCTGACAATACATTAGTGTGAGTATGTGTGTGTGTGTCTACATGAATATGTATTTCTGATTGTAGCATGCAGTTCTGGCCCCTGGCATTCAACCTTTACACGTTATGAATAGAATCTCTTCTCCACACTCCAATCTGCCCACTAGTCTGTCTGCAATCACATTTACGATGCCTTACTGGCACCTAGTGGTGACGGGATGCACTGCATACACTTGATGCTTGACTGCCAGCAGGGGAGATGGAGAGTTGTTTACAAGTGGCATTTGCCCCTAATTAAAAGCAGTACTTGTTGGAGCACTCGGTCTGCAGAAGGACTAGCATCCACAGTAACACAAGCTGGGCCGCTGATCCTCCGATAAGCCTCCTCCACTCTGCGCACACACACACGCAAACATTGGTCAAGGAGTGAAGGAAGCGTGCAGCACAAGACAAATTTTAGTATTGTGATTGCTTACAGCTTTGCTGCACAGTAAGGTATACAATACAGTACATTTTTGAGAAACAACACAGATGGCTCAGAGTTCTGCTATTCCTGTTACCAGTGAAGAATTGTCCTTTTGATAGTGGCGGGCCAAGTCTGCAGAATCCCTCACTCATTCACAGGCTGACTGTCAACTCCCTCCGTTTTCTAATTCTGCAGGCCCAACATCTGGCTGTCCCGTGTGGAAAGGCCATTATGTCAGGACAGAAGACGAATGAAAGTAGCCATCGACCTGTCTGTGTAGCAACTAACTAGGCCGGCAGTGCCTGCCAGTTTTGACCAGCTTAATGGAGCACAGCAGCTCAGCAACTAATCACCTGCTCTTTCTCATCAGCTGCCTCTCCCATGGGACCGTAATTGATTGTTAAGTGTTTGATGGATCAGACGAAGACTGAGCTGACTTGACTGTGAATCCACAGTCGGGTTTGTACTGATCTTCGCTTTCATGCTCTAACACTCATACTTTTTCTTCTTTTTCTTTTTCTTTAATATAAGTATAACATAGCGGAGCCTTTCATTTTTGTCTGACGTGCCTGACATCACCAAGTCTGGGTACCTAGAATCATCATACTTGTCCTCAATCAGATTAAGAGTGCCAGCAATATGCACAGAGAACTACTTTAAAAGATCCATATTAATGTTATCACAAGTTCACAACCAATTATTTACGCTTTCAGTCTAAATGGGCATTTTCACTTGCTTGATGAGTGTTCTAATGCAAGTATAATGCTAACTGAGTAAATAATACATTATGCATAAGCACTCCAACTACCTGAGTCTGAACAGCTGGTTGTGATCCAGCTCTTCCTCTTCATCAGTCTTTCCTTGACCTCTGTTTCTCAGTCTCCTCTTCCTTTCCTCGGGGTCAAGTGTGAGTAAGACCACCAGGCTGGGCTGAAACAGGTCGCTAGGCCAACAGTACACCTCTGAACCTTCTCCTGGAAGGTTGCACACTGGACCACTCACCGCTGTGGCGATGGCATAGGCCGCTGTGCTGTGCCAAAATCTGGGGACAGGTAATCAATGGTGAATTGAAAGGTGAATGACAGGTGGAAGTCGCATCAGGTGACTTGGTAGCCACTGAATATTGAGTTGTATAGATCTGGATCTCAGCGGGATCTACAAGTTCTTACAAAAGAAAAAAAAAGGTCACAAAACAGGCAGACCTCACTCCACCTGCAACATCTCAGCTGTCTTTACCTGTCAACAATGACAGGTGTCTTCGTGCCCTTTAGGCCTATTTGATCTGCTGAGATGTAGTTCCCCAGAGCATAGAAGGCCCTGCGGATGAGGGGTGGCTCCTGATCAAAGCGGGCTCTCCAGGGGGAAAGGCACTCTGGTGGGGATGGCAGAAGAGTGGCCCCCAGTGTATCCTTCAGAGACTCAGTCAGAGTGGTCTTACCTGTGATACAGAGAAGGACAGGAAATAGATTCACCTCAAAACCAAAGAAAACAAAGGTGTGAACATTTTCGAATCACAAAAGGAGGAATTCATCCTTTTTGTTCATATTAAAAGAAACTGCGGTGGCCCTTGAAAAGTTCAACTAAAACTCCCTCTTGAACCACACAGTTGAGGTTTCATGAAGGTTTGAAAATAGTATTAGAGGAGCGAGCTGCACAGTAAACCATTTCAAAGTGATGTAACTTTTCTGAGGTCATGATACATGATATTCCATTAACTGAAGCTCCCTGGCAGATAATGGCTTTAGCGGAGAACAACCAGCCACCACTTTAGGATGACATCTATGCATCAGACTGATCACATATTTATTTATGAGGTAATGGCATTAACCTGTGGCATCCAGGCCCTCTATGACAATAACAGGGAAGTCTGGTTTATTTCTGGCCTCCACCCTGCTGGGCAGCAGCTCCAGCACAGCCTTAGCTTCTGGGATGATGTCACCACACTGCAGAACAGACAAATCAGTTAAGCAGGCAGGAGTGAGTCATAGACTGCGCTGTCAATGAGCGCACACAGTGCTGTGGGCCACCTGGCCCTCCCTGATAGATAAACGTTAGAAGCAAGAGCTCTGGGTCGCTTGGTATAAACTGCTATCCCTACATCCTCCACAAGAGTGCGCCCGTTTGCCAAAATCTTATGCGGTATACTAAAATAAACATAAAACAGTCTTGTAAACATTAAAATGAGAAAATACGTACTTTTTTCATCACGTCATAGGCCTCATCAAAGCTGTAGAATACATCTGAATTGATAATGTTGAGAGTAGATGGGTGATATTCTGGCGCTTCTGAGGGTACCACATAGTATCCCTTTGCCACATCCATCACCTGGCTTGCTGTCTCTGACCACATGTGCTGCGTCCACTGTTGGCCGTCTTCAGCTGGAGAGTACGAACAAACTAACACTGGGTCATGTTGTATTAAATCACTCAAAAGCCGCTCTATCGGGGAGGAAGTGTCAGAATTCCCTTTTAAAAAGTAACCTTTAACGAGAGAATCCCTGACTTTTGGTAGAAATGAAGACATGGGAGACAAGCGACATTCCGGAGGTAAGTCCCTCAGCAGTTTGTCTTTCAGCTCCCCGTAAAACTTCGCCGTTTTGATTCTGTCTCTGCTGCAGTAAACAAGGACAGAGTAGCACTTGTCACGGTTTTGAACTTCTCTGAACACCCTCGGCACGTCTTCTCCCAGGTGCTGTTCCTTAACAGCAAAATAAAAAGGCGCTCCATTTAACTCCACTGAAAAAACACGAGAGCGCCACCGTGGAAGAAGAGACATTGCGTGTTTTGACATCTTGTACACCAGATGCCCTTATCTGTTTCCAAAATATGTCCCGAGACGCATCCTGTGAGCTGAAGGGAAAACGATAGTAACGGCGCCAAACGGAGAAAACGAAACTTTTCGTTTACTGTGAAACGCCTTTATTATTGAAGCCAACGCCTCGCAGGGGCAGCTCAGGAATTCTTTCCAGGAATCCAAGTTGTGTTTCTTGAACGTGTTTAATGAAAATGAGAGACACCAAGAGACTGGACAAGTAGCGAGGCTGTGAAAACTACAACTGAATGCACCCAGACTCGAAACAGAAACTGTTTTACAAAGAAGCATTTATCACTGAAAGTTTGACCATTAGAGCTAAAGATCTGCAATATTTAATGGCATATCACTACTGTACATAAAGGTCTCTAATAAAGGTTTAATGGACGAATGACACTGCGAAGAAATGCAAAGAATGCGTTGTCATGACGCGCGTAAATTATTTCTTGCATCTCAGCAGGATGGAACCAGGCTAGGTTTCGTTTTCGTTGTTTGTAAACAGAAACTTTTGAGTCGCTCAGCTGACAGGCTCCCCACACCCTCTATATAATAAGATGAGCCCTGCGGGTTTCGGCTTATGACGCGCCAGCAGCAAGTCTGACAGCACAACTCGTCATTTAAAAAATGGATTTTTCTCCTGCTGTCTCGTCTCCCAGGCTGCTTCTGCGGCGCTTCATTGGCACCATCTACTGCATTTTTGAGATCGCCTTTTCAAAACTCACTTACTGGACAACAGGAGCCTGCAAGGGAACAAACTCATTCGTTGCTGGTGATAAACTGGACCAAAACAAAGACCAAAATCCAACGATCCCAACGAGCGTCAACTACCACTTTACGCGCAAATGTAATTATAGATGTGGATTTTGTTTCCACACTGCAAAAACGTCCTTCGTCCTGCCCCTGGAGGAAGCTAAGACGGGGCTTAAACTTCTAAAGGAATCAGGTGATTTGACAAATTAATAACAATAAGCTTTGTTTTTTGTCAAATTGCTGTGCATGCTATTAAATTTATGTCTTTTTTTTTTAAGGGATGGAAAAGATCAACTTCTCTGGCGGAGAGCCCTTCCTGCATAATAAGGGAGAGTTTGTGGGGAAATTGGTCCAGTACTGCAAACAGGACCTTCAGCTCCCAAGTGTCAGCATTGTCAGCAATGGAAGCATGATCAAAGAAGAATGGTTCCAGAAATATGGTAAGATAGCTAAGTTATTAACAGCTTCTTTTTTTATGGGTACATTCCAGCTGTGCCATATACCATAGAATAATTTACATTTATGATCTCTTTCATTTTAATTTCCTCTTCTAGGTATCTATCTGGACATTCTAGCTATCTCCTGTGACAGCTTTGATGAAGCAACCAACCAGCTGATTGGCAGAACTCAAGGCAGGAAGAGCCACCTTGACAACCTCTTCAAGATCTGCAGCTGGTGCAAGGAGTATAAAGTGGCACTGAAAATCAATTCCGTCATCAACATCTTCAACTATGACGAAGACATGACACAGCAAATCAATTTGATTAATCCTGTCCGCTGGAAGGTAAAAATGAAAAAATAAGTAAATAAATATGTTTGTACGGGGTAATCATGGATGTACTGAACGTCTCGTTCTTGTTTTCAGGTCTTTCAGTGCCTGCTGATTGACGGGGAAAACGCAGGCGAGACAGCCCTGAGAGAGGCAGAGAGGTTTGTCATCAGTGATCAGCAGTTTCAGGAGTTTCTGGACAGACACAGCAGCGTCTCTTGCCTTGTTCCTGAGTCTAATGAGAAGGTATAATTCTCAGACATGTGCAGCAAGTATGGCAAATATGTTTAATGCAATAACCATAATGTATTCTGTGGGAAACATGTTTTTCATCCTTTTTTTTTTTAATTTTTTGATATAAGTAAGGGCGTAGAATTAGAGCTTGGTATGCCTAGAGTGAATAAAATGTGAATATTATTATAGTAAACACACACAATGCACAGTTAAACAAACAAACTATACAAAAGTTGACTTTTGAACACCACTGTCAGTTAGGAATTTTGATGTTGTTTTCTTGTTGCTGTATAGATGGCCACCAAATATAAGGGGATATTTTGGTATAGACTTTTGGTATAGTTTATAATGCTATGATAACTTCTAGAATATCCATGTTTCATATCTGTGGTGTGCTCATTCTGCATTACTCCTCAATTTTGCAGCACTATGGCATGAAAAGTAGGAACTAAACATATATATTAGGTTGAAACATGAGCTCAGGTCATCCTGCCTAAAATAATTCTTTGTTGTGCTGTAATTAATGGTTGAAAATCCAAAGTTAGGATACACAAAAATTAAAATTTGTGGTCTTTTTTGTTTTAATAGATGAGGAACTCCTATCTGATCCTGGATGAATATGTAAGTACTTCAGATTATTACTAACTGGTAGTGCGGCTGAGCCATTCTATCAGATGTTTAAGTAAAAAAAATGAACTGTATGTTTGAGTTATATGAATGTGGATTCCTCAAATTAAGTAAAAAGGCTTGAATTTGGTATAATTGTTTAAATTAGTAACTTGCTAGGCATTTTAGCTGAAGGAAACTTACTTCATATGTTGATTTTTTTCCTTATTTTTGTTACAGATGCGTTTCCTGGACTGTCGAGAGGGACGGAAGGATCCTTCCAAATCCATCCTTGATGTTGGAGTAAAGGAGGCAATTCGCTTCAGCGGCTTTGATGAAAAAATGTTTCTAAAAAGAGGGGGAAAATATGTGTGGAGCAAAGCTGATATGAAGCTAGAGTGGTAAAACGCTGAGCCCGTGACCTTCTTCAGCTTGTGTTTGATGCTCCTTTGCTAAGTGTTTGCATTGATATGCTCTACAGTATGATCATTTTGCACTAGGAATGTAAATATTCAGATATATCTAGGCGTGTGTGTGTGTGTTCTGGGGGGGTTATTTGAAGGTTACGGTCACCAAATAGAAGGTGATCCAGAAGTATTGTTCTTCTTTGTTTTTTATTAAATATCTAAATATCTGTCTTTTATGTTAAGCACTTTGGTATACCGCTGGTTTTTAAATGTTCTCTATAAATAAAGATGTATTGTATTGTAAATATATTGTACTGTTTATGATTGTTGAACAAAGTAACATTGAGTGTTATATTCAAATTGTAATTTTACACAACAAATTTAGATTGAAGGACAACTTGTCAATGATGTTGTCATAATTTATTTTTTATGTGGTTAAGTAACAAGGCAAAATAAAGTCATTTTTTCCACAATACAGTGGCTTGCAAAAGTATTTGGCCCCCTTGAACTTTCCCATATTTTGTCACATTACAGCCACAAACATAAATCCATTTTATTGGAATTCGCTGATCAGAAATGCAGCCAAGAGGCCCATGGTGACTCTGGACCAGCTGCAGAGATCTACAGCTCAGGTGGGGGAATCTGTCCATAGGACAACTATTAGTCGTGCACTGCACAAAGTTGGCCTTTATGGAGGAGTGGCAAGAAGAAAGCCATTGTTAACAGAAAACCATAAGAAGTCCCGTTTGCAGTTTGCCACAAGCCATGTGGGGGACACAGCAAACATGTGGAAGAAGCTGCTCTGGTCAGATGAGACCAAAATGGAACTTTTTGGCCAAAATGCAAAACGCTATGTGTGGTGGAAAACTAACACCGCACATCACTCTGAACACACCATCCCCACTGTCAAATATGGTGGTGGCAGCATCATGCTCTGGGGGTGCTTCTCTTCAGCAGGGACAGGGAAGCTGGTCAGAGTTGATGGGAAAATGGATGGAGCCAAATACAGGGCAGTCTTGGAAGAAAACCTCTTGGAGTCTGCAAAAGACTTGAGACTGGGGTGGAGGTTCACCTTCCAACAGGACAACGACTCTAAACATAAAGCCCGGGCAACAATGGAACGGTTTAAAACAAAACATATCCATGTGTTAGAATGGCCCAGTCAAAGTCCAGATCTAAATCCAATCGAGAATCTGTGGCAAGATCTGAAAACTGCTGTTCACAAATGCTGTCCATCTAATCTGACTGAGCTGGAGCTGTTTTGCAAAGAAGAATGGGCAAAAATTTTAGTCTCTAGATGTGCAAAGCTGGTAGAGACAGACCCTAAAAGACTGGCAGCTGGAATTGCAGCAAAAGGTGGTTCTACAAAGTATTGACTCAGGGGGCTGAATAATTACGCACACCCCACTTTGCAGTTATTTATTTGTAAAAAATGTTTGGAATCATGTATGATTTTCGTTCCACTTCTCACGTGTGCACCACTTTGTGTTGGTCTTTCACGTGGAATTCCAAAAAAATTGATTCATGTTTGTGGCTGTAATGTGACAAAATGTGGGAAAGTTCAAGGGGGCCGAATACTTTTGCATGCCACTGTAACTATTTGTCGCTGTACATTTTAAACTTTTTTTGATACTATAATTTGTTTTCCTCTTAAGGTAGAACAGAAATAAGAACACACTTTTATGCAAAGTAAGATAAACATGGATAGCACTGATCTGAAAGAACGGTGGTCTCCTCTCAGAGCAAGAGGCCAGACCACGAGGCTAACAACAACAAAGCCACACCATTGTGTGGACCTTCCAGGCCTTGGAAAATTAAGTACACTGATCTTATCTGTTGTATAAACCTAGCAGACTGTAGCTGGTTCCAACAAGATCAGCAATACTTTTCTACTTTCAATTTACTGGAAATGTTGTATAGAAGTTCAAATAGCTCGAGTGGTTTCAATATTTCTGTCACTGCCTCTATCTGGATATGGTTTAGTTGTTTTTTTTTGTCAAACACATACCTTACAATGTCTAATTTATGTTTTGCAACACTCACACATAGCTGAACTGAAACTAATGTTATTGCAGTTCACTGCAGCTGACTGAGTACTGAGATGTAGGTCACAATTTCGATTGTATAAAAGCTTGTGTATGAAAACACGTTTTTCTATTTGTAATTATTTTCATTTTTAGGTCTTAAATTTAGGCAAATAAATAAAATTTTGACTGGCAGACAAAAGATTAATGGAAACAAGCATGTATACTAGTTGAAATTAAAAAAAATTTAATTTAAAAAAATGCCATTTTAAGCCACAGCTTTTCTAAATTAACAGCCTTGTCAATTATTAAAATCACTTTTTATGTTACTGTAATGGCTAATGAACCAGTATACACATTTAATGCATTTAATCAAAATGACATTTTTAAAGCTAAAATATAATTACTGTTGTTAAAATGTTGTCAAATTTACTGTTTCACAAAAAGCTGAAAAATAGTGATTCACACTAATAGTCCAATATGCTTGTATAAAAAACGTGAATTCCGTAACAACTGATTAAATCAATTGTTAGTTTTAAAAAGTTATTGACAAACCGTATTTTCTAATTTTTTACCCAGATAAATAAGTACATAAAAGACATTTGTTAGGCACTGTGTATGCAATGTAGGCTGTAAAGGCAAATGAGAAAACGCTTAAAGGCGATTGCAGTGTTTTGACAGCAGGGGGAGCTGTTGTTTGGATAGGTGGCAGGTGCTGAGCTCTCCTCTAAGGGGCACCGTAGGACAGCAGACGGAAAACCTCTCACAAACAAATGGCGTCCCTCCAGTGCGAAGCAGCTGATTTCCTACCGAGCAAGGCAGGAGGAACGGCGGAAAGATAAACAGGGCGCCACCGGATCTCTTCTCAGCAAGGTTGTGTACTGTTTTTTTTGTACGATTCGTGTGGCAGGGATGACGACTGGATGTTGCGCACTGTTCTGTAATCGAGAGTAAACCGCTGTTCCGGTGTACAAACAATCCTCCTGTCAAGCAAAACAGAAAGAAGAGTGTCAGCTGCGGCTCGTGCTTCCCGCCGTTTGCTTATTTTATCTGCGCTTAGGCTTTTTTATGATTTGACTCGAGGTTTTTTGGTGTCAGTGTTTGACCAGAGCTCGAACTCAGGCGCTGTAGGCGACAGTAGCAGGTCAAATGTGTCCGCCCCGACGTTTCAGGGCTACATATTGAATATGGGCATCACCCCTTCAGAGGTATCATCCTCCTCCTCCTCCTCCTCTACCACCGCCACCTCCTCCGCCTGACTGGTTGGCCGCCTGTTCGTTAATCCAATTCAAGAGATCATCTCTTCAGCCCTTCCTGAGGTTACACTATCAAGACGGCGTTATCTCAGAAAGCCAGGTAAGGTTTTGCGCTTTTACTCAGTGTGAGAGGGCTGCTTGAGCTGTCACTGTCAGCACACGGCTGTCGCATATTTCCGACATTCTCCCTCTCTTTTTTTTTTTTTTTTTTTTTTTTTTTTGTTACTGCAAGATATGCTGTAGCTACCTGGCTTACAGCCAGCTGACTGATGCCGATGCCTGACGAGATAGCTCCCCTCTGTGTTAGCGAATTTTAACATAAAGAGTTGTAGTTAGTTGGCAGAGCAGTGGTCCTAAGTAGCTGTTGCTGGCACTTGCTTGGAGTTTGTGTAATTGGGTTGTTTCCCACATCCTTCTGTCATATTCGTCTCCTATGCCACAGCTGCAGGGTGCATAACATGCTCGGAGAAGATTGCTCCACTGAGCCCTGAAAAGGTCACTCAGCGCTTGCTATATACACGTAAAGCAGTCCTTTCAGGGTGCAGCTGGATTACATGCATTGCTGTGAAACCAGGCTACTAGGTAATCAAAG
This sequence comes from Simochromis diagramma, assembly GCF_900408965.1. NCBI lineage: Eukaryota > Metazoa > Chordata > Actinopteri > Cichliformes > Cichlidae > Simochromis > Simochromis diagramma. Next base: position 12,100,221 of record NW_024387030.1, read on the forward strand.
GATTTATGTTGTAATCAAGGCTCTGAAGTGCTAAAATACTCCTTTGCTAATTTCTTTGCTACCTGTACACCTCTCACATGGTGTCATCTCCCCTCTGAGGGCTGTCAGTAAATCTGGGGAAAATCTTTTTTTCTTAAACAACCATTTTTAGTAACGGAAGTCAGTATTGCCTGTATTTTATTAACATTATCTGACACATCAATGTGAAGAGAAATTGTTTTACTTCAGCATTGTTTTGTGAAATCAAATTCCATTTTTGACACCAATCCTGTCATAAACAGGCTTTTAGGTGCCCTATCAATGTGCTGGAGGGAAAAAATAATAATTTGCTCACTTTCTCCATTATTCTCGGATACAGCTTGCTCCCATCAGGGAATAAAATACATCAAGCTGCTATTCCTCTCTTCTGCAGCAAATTTGTCCAAAGCGAGCTATACTGTAGCTTGCTTTGTACAACACGCTCCTTGGAATGACCGGCAGCTTTCAGCCCACTCCCAGAGGAAAGTGAGGTGCTGAGTTGACTTAAGAGCCAGAAGGAATGAGGTCATGATGTCGAGAACCCAGCCTGCTATTGAAGTCAACAGACTGTCACAAACAACACACCCATGAATGCACATGGAAACCTATACGTAACAGACATGTATGAAGGGCACTTCATACATGTCTTTTTATATAGACAAGGAGGTGTTATGATTGTCCTGTTGTGCTACAAGGGCTTCACACAGGGCAGATACTTTCTTAGAAACGGTTTCGTGTTTATCCAAGCTTTGCAGTGGTCTGTTTGACCTTGGCATTTGCTACGTACTAAAAAATATGCAGCGATCTTAGCAGGATACATCATTGCTGTGCTGCAAATAAGGCAATCTGGGAGACTTGGGAAAGCCCTGGGTTGGGCATTTATGCATTCTTTAAAGAGCATGTCTGCAACGACTCATGGCTGATTATTTGAGCTATATTGAAGGCAATCATATACTAAGGGTAGTGATTCCAGTGTGATCTGTAGGTTGGACCTTCTGGTTTAATAACAGAAGGGTCTCTGGGAAATAAACCTAGGCAGGGCCTTGGTTTTTTTTGTTTTGTTTTGTTTTTTGGTGAAACAGTGCTATGCTGTAATCGACATCCTGGAGAGGCTGTTTGTCAGTGCTCTGTCCATCTTTAGGTCACTACAAAAGCACCTAATGTTAAGAAGATTAATTACCTTGAGTTGGACTTGGTGTAGAAGTGAGGCTTTCAGTTTAAATACCCCTAACCAGCGATCAGACCTCAATTACCGTCAGTCCTCCAATGGCAGTAAAGCCTTGTTAGAGAAGTAAGGCTAAATTTAGGGGGACTGACACTGAATGTCAAATGACTGTGCTTAGGTAACTGGACTTTCTAAAGCCTTAGCTGTCTCAGGTATACACTTCATTACTGCAGTCCAGCTTTGTTAAATTACTCCTTTATTCTGGTAACATTTACACTTCCAGAGAAAAAGTCATTTTAGAGTAATCTGATTTCAGGGGTCGTGTTCTGCCTTTGTGCTGCGAGTCCTCCAAAGATTATGCAACAGCTTAAATGCCATTTCAGCAGGGTGTTGCTTGGAGTGAGTATTCTGGGTGGTGGTGGTTTCCGTGTGTGTGTGTGTGTGTGTGCGCGCGTGCGTGGCTGGGGATAGAGTGGATAGTGTACACATTAAACAGGCAATACTGCTGTCAGTTGAGCCCTAAATAGCTCCCGAAAATGATGTTCTCTGCTCCGAGAGCACTTTAGCTCTGTGTGTTATGGCTTGTATCCAGCCAGTTAGGATTATGTTTGGATGAGACAGGGATTGTTATGAGAGTATTATTTGGTGCTTGTGCGCCGTGCTTCTTCCAGACAGCCACTTGGCATTTTGAACTGGTCTCACACGCCCTATTTTTCTCAGACAGGTAGGGCTTTGCAAATTGAGACGCTGTTATGTAACGCATTATCTGCTGACCGGGACACTTTATACGACGGAGTATTTCAGTCTTCTTCATCGTCTGCTTCTTTCGCCTGCTCCCTTTAAGATCGCCGTAGTGGATCATCTGGCTCCATCTCATCCTATCCCTTCCATCCTCTGTCACACCAACCCTCTGCGTGACCTCTTTCGTTACATCCATGAATCTTCTCTGTGGTCTTCCTCTTTTCATTTCAGTTAGTCCTAAGGGCTCAGGACAGTTTCACACAAACAAAGATTAAGAACAAAGAATTTTAGGTGAGGGAGAAGTGAACGCCAGCTAAACATCTGTTTCTTGCATATTAAAGTTTCCCGTGTTCCAGCAGATATATTTGACTTTCACTGCAGTTCTAGGTCCATTTTTTTTAAATTTTGTCATGCATTTTACTGACTTGTGCAGAAAAGTTTGAATACTGATAATTTATTATCATTATATTGTAGTATTTCCATCACATCTTTGTAAAGCTTTTATAAAGAGGAGAATTTGGTGTCTCACATTCACACACCACGGGTTGGTTAATAATTTGGAAAAGAGTCAGGAAGAAACATTTTGTAGGAGGAGATGGAAGTTTTTCCTCCTACAGTACTCTCAGTAGACTATAGTTCAACAACAAATTATGTTTTCTGTTCATTAAAGGGGTACAGCTCACACTTCAGCTACTGGGATTAAGCCAGCCCTTTGCTCCTATGTCTGTCTCCATCACTGACGCTCTCCACCTACAGATAAAAGCGGCAAATGGAACACGTTCGGGCTCGCACTCAGCTGAGAATCATTCGCAGAAATGATGAAAACCGCTAAGTGAAGGAGATGAGCCAAGTGGTAGGCTGGGATCTCGACACCACTGAAGCGAAATGTGGTGCAGCCTGGCATTTTGTAAAGCATAGATTAGTGCCACTGGGGATTGAAGGAGGAAAAATTACATTGACAATGTGAAAATCCCCTTGTTAGAGGAGATGTGATCACATTATAACTTGGCCTGTTGGGCAGATATCGAAGGTTTTTTCCTGCACCATTCTTGTTTTGGAGTGAATAAGACTTTGCAGCGGTGTCCTTAGTAGCATTAAGCACTAAGCAATAACAACACCAAGTGGTTACTGCAGCTTTAATGATTCCAACTTTCCAATTTAGTGTTCAGACTTGTTTGGATACAAGGCCTTTAAAATTTAGGCCTGTTTAATCGGGCTACTTTTTCAGTAATCCAGAATGATATTGGAAAGGCAGTCTTATTTAATTAAATCCTAAAGATCCTAACTTTAAGTGGCGTGAACATGTTTGGGAAGCTGTGGTCAATGCAAGTGTTTTTATGAGTAAGTTTTAATCAAGAACATTGCAGAGGGGTTTTCTGTTTCCAGCTTTCCATTTTTTTTTCATTCTCTGCAAAAATAATGTGAAAGTCAGAGTTTGTCAGTAACTCTGATCAATTTCTTCCCTTTCTTTCTAATCTCCAGTGTAACAAAAGTATCTGGATCGGTTATGACCAATATGTTATATACGTCTAATGCCTGACACATGTCCAAACTACAAATAGGTGAAGCCCAACCCGATAAGGATTGATAGAGAATATATCAAAGTATCAAAAAAGTCCAATGGGGCTTTCTTTTGTCACCAGGGTGTTGTAATATTTTCCCCCATGTAGATACTTTGAGGGCCTTTGCTTACCTTTAGTGAGATAGTATCCTCTGTGTTTCTACAACAAACCCAACAACAGGATGCCAGAACATTTCCTAGCATGGGTTTGGGGCTTCCTCCTTCCCATTTCTACGGGAGACCTGTAGACTGGGTTTTCTGTACAGGGTAGCATCCCACAACAGCAAGGAAGGAAAGAGCTGGGAGGCAAAGAGAAAATAATATGCTGTGGTGGTGATTTTTACGTGATACAAGAAAGCACTCTGTACAAGATGATAAGCTGTGATGTCATGGCAGGACTACAGGGAGTATGGAGGGTCAGACTGGGGCATGAGCTCTTGGGGGATCTGACTCTATCCACTCTTCTGTTTTGTCTGCTTTGCAGACTCAGCGATTAGCAAAATTGCTTGTGAATTGTTTAGCCCACTGCTTGGTGAGAGTGCCACTGTATCCCACAGATTAGACTCTGAGTGCCTCTCTGTTGGAGTGCTTCTCACTCCTGTTTTGTCCATGAAAACACTATTGTCCAGTGGAGTGACGGCAGTACTCGGCATGCAAGAGTCACGCTTGTTATTTTAGCCCTTGTTGTGTATTTTCCTCATTAAAATAACTTCAGTGAAAGACTAAAATGGCTGACACGACCCGACTCCACTTAAGTGTCTCGATCAGTATTATTTAGTGGCTTAAAGCTGTGGTGAAAAAAGACACGCAGTTCTTTTTATTATTTCTTACTTCATGTCATCAATTAGCTTTTTTGCCAGATCTTCACATAACCTACTCAGTTCATCTCAGTTCATTTAGCACAGTGCAGTGGCATAAGGAATTTGTCCCCAGGGCATTTTTTTCTAATGAGGGACATGTAGACTATGCCGTGTGTGTGTGTGTGTGTGTGTGTGTGTGTGTGATATGCCAATCACACACACTGAGTGTTCAGCCTGACATGTAAAGGGAATCAATGCTATGTGCTAATTTCTGTGTTAACACTCTTTCACCAGTTTAAAGAATATGAGACGTGTGTTTGACATAGTAAATTTTCTCATTTTTTTCAAAAGCAAAATTTAAGAAATAATAAATCCTATTTTCCTTGTCACATAGCTCCATTGTCACTTCATGATATGAACACAAGACCTGTTACGGTTTATTTGCCTTAAATCGTCAAACTGATGGGGTGAAGACAGAGTGGCATCACCTCCATTATAAGTCCAAATAAATCAGGAACTGTTCAATATTAGAAAATGCAAACATTACAGACATCTTCTTGCCTTTTTCTTTATTCAGAAACGCAGCCTAATATGTGTAGTTCAGGAACGTTCTATCAGCGTGCGAATACGGGCCTTATTTGTTGTCAGCTGCTGCTCTCAGTGGATGTGTCCTCGCGTTTGTCGGCTGTGTGCGTAACAGTCAAGATTTTGTCCATTTAGTCAATCTCTTCAGCAGCTATTAGTATTTTCTAGCATTTTGATTTGTATTAAAATTCACAAGAGATTCTAATGAGTCTGATTTCAGAGTTAAATTATAATAAATAAATAAAGAACAACCTGGTAGGGAGAAAAAAAAACAACATAAAGAACTTTTACAAGATGAAAGCCAAAAGCGCTGATCAACCAAACAGAGTCTGGAAAGAGAAAAATTCCTGCCAGCTGATATTTGTTGGATTCTGTTTTGGACAGAAGTACAAAGTGAATTCTGGACGCATTTGCATAACAAACTAAAACTAACTTTCCTTCATTAGACAAAGCAGTTCACACAATTTCATACCCAGCTGAGCAGTGTTACGGTATTAGATAAGTGTTCTTTGTCAGCTAAAGCCGGGAGAAGTTTAACAATTTCTCTGCATGATTACAGATATATAAATAAGTCAAAATCGTCCACTTTAATGACCTTGGACTTTACCTGTTATTGTCTGCTGTAATTTAGTCAAACCCTACATGTAAACATAAAGACTGAAGATGCAAAGCGGTGAGTGACAAAAGATGCCCAGCAAAGTCGACCCTTCGCCCAGGCTCTCTCCATCTGTCAATAGAAATGGGCTCAGTGTGGCATGCCTGTCATCTTCACTCAGCTTGCGAGACAATAATGTGTGGCAGCATGGGTTTTTTTGGAGGTGAGAACTAGCTCACAGTCTCTGGTTACAGCCTCATTTTTAAATTTTTTCTTTTTTTATTGCATACTGATTTGGTAAGAAACAAGTATCTCCTGTTACTGTCTCCACAATAACGTCCGTATCTTGTTTATTCTTTGTGCTGTAGAGAACTGTAAGTGTTGTTACCACTGACAATAAGACTCTGTAGGCAAGAACTGGCCCCCTTGCTTTAGCCCCCATCTGACTGTTTTGCTCTGTGTCTGCTGTTCACCATCATGTCATTCAGTATTCAGTCGTACTTTCTTTCTTTTTCTTTTTTTTGTATAAAGGAAAATGGGGTGGGGGGAGATCAAATATTAACAAAAAAAAGAGCTTTGTGAACTTTATCGATGAGTGTGGCCCAACATCGAGTCGACTTTCTTCAATGTAGGCTCTTTACAACTTGAAGGAAAAAACAAAATGCTACAAAAATCTCATGAATATTTACACTCAGTCATTAAGTACTGCCAAAGCTTCAGCTTGTTTGCCTAATGGTCTAGTTAGGAGGCATAAAAGAAAAGAGCCCTTTTTATTCCAGCTATTTTCTTGTATTTCCTCCAGTCTTTTTTTTTTTAATGTCACTCTTTCAGTCTGTTTTTACCCATTTCCCTCTTTTTCATGCTCACTCATGCTTTCATCTACATCTTCTTTCCTTCCCTTTTTTCTTTTTTGTTTCCTGTCTTGCTAGTCTGCGTCATTCTAGTTTATTTCTCTCTTTTCTCTGAAGGCAGCTCCAGCAGGTGGCATTAACACTGAATGTAATATAGCTTTGCTGTGTTCCCCCAAATTTCCTCTAGCTGTTGACACATTAATGGTAGGTGACAAAGATAATGGCAGTTAAGCCACTGTCACCTCTGAATGGGCTGCAATCTTTCCTTTTTGTCATTCTTGTTAAATTGAAAATTATTGGGGAAAACAAGACCCTACCCTCCTGTTCTTCCATCTGGTCATAGTTATTAGCTATATCACAAATTGAACTGGAAAATAAACCACAGAAAACAGCATAAACGGACAGGCTGTGGCATTTAAATGGTGTTCAGCTGGTATTAAGGGGACCTACAGTTTGCCAAGAAAATATCTGAAACTTTTAAACTTGCAGCAGTAGCCTGAACTATTGATACAAGGCAGACGCCAAATTCTGACCCTACCATCTGAATGTCACAGCAGAAAATGAAACTTGTCAGGCCAGCAACATTTTTACTTTTACGGCTTCTGTTCGTGCAAATTGTTGGCGAAGTTTCATGTTCTTAGCTGGCAGGAGTGGCACCCAGTGTGGTCTTCTGCTGCTGTGAGATTTATTCAGCATTCAGAGCTGCTTTTCTGCATAGCCCGGTTGTGACATCATTTTACTGTTGTCTTTCTGTCAGCGTGAAGCAGTCTGACCATTCTCCTGACTTCTGAGATAAACAAGACATTTTCACCCAGAGAACATAGTTTCTCTTTTTCAGAACATTCTCTGTAAAACTGGGAAAGATCCACTGTGATTTTCCCAGTGGATCTGCAGTTACTGAAATGCTCAGATCAGGCACCAACAACCAAGACATGTTCAAAGCTGCTTAAATTACCATTTCGATACTCAGACTGAAATTCAGCAGGCCGTATTAACCGTATCGACATGCTTGAGTGCACTGAGTTTATATTATATTTAGTCGGGTATTTTTTTTTTAATCACCATTTCACTGTCCGTCTGGCCCACACTGCAAGATGGACTTTGACTTGCTAAGCCCACTGAGACACACACACACACACACAGCACTCACAATGCCAAAATACATTTGGGTGACTGTGTAACTCACTGGGGCATATAAAAACTAGGCCTATCACAACTCTTGGCTCCCCTCCCCCCATCCCACCTCTGTGTCAAGGACAGACGGCGTCTGTCCCCAACCGCTGCCTGTCAAAAAGAGCAAGTCACCTTTCACTTTTAGCAATAGAGCCACCCAAAAATACTCTGTGTGCACTTTGACTTATAAAATGTAGGTTAGCTGCTCTAAAGAATAACCTACGCTGTCATTATATACACGGTAGTGCATTACGGTTATAGCTTCAGCAATCACATTACAGCTCATCAATTATGCCATTACTTTTGCTACATGGGTTGCTGTACTATCTGCATGATGTCGTCTTTGGATGTGCAGTTGCACAATAGTGTATTGCTGTTGTTACATCACTTCTCTTAAATTGTAACTGTGAACTGCTTTCTTTTTGAGGGTTTAAATGACCTATTGCAAAAGGGAACCAGTGTGCGACAGTGAAACTGCTAAGAACAGGAGCAAACACAATATCAATATCAAGTACCTGCAGAAGCTTACATGCTTACCTCTTTTATACACAGTCTATGATGCCAACACAATGCAATTCTCAATCAGAGTGTGTGCTGACCCCGACAAAGCAGTTTGACTTTTCAGAAAGCAACAAAAGCACTGATGAACAAGCTCGTAGGATTTTAAAAGCATACCTTCTACAGATACTTATAGAGTTGTGCTTAAATAAGAGTCAACTGACAGAAACCTCACAGCACAGAGGGTTTGGGAACATGGTAATGAGCCAGATGCTCAGTATTTTGAATTAAGAGTCAGATATGTAAATGGTTTGTGTTTGCTTGCATCTTTTAAGAAATAATTCACATGAAGCTCAAGTCCAGTGTAATACTGTTTTTCTGCAAATTCACAAGTTAAACTTGAGATGATTTATTATAAAACTTACTTTGAAGCATCTGTGTTGACCCCCCCCCCCCCCCTCATGGAGCACAGCTGCTTTACAGGATGCTCATCCTCAAGAAGTTTGTATTGTTGTACCTATCTTATTTGCTCAGTTTTGTGCGTAGGCTGTGGTTATAAATAAAGCCCGTGGTATGCCTGTTTGTTTGGTTGCCTAGGACAGCGAGTAAAAGCCACAAGCTTGCACCATGAGGTGACAAGAAGAAATATCAGGCAGTAAAGGTAAGCCAAGGGAGGCTGGGAAAAAAAGGCAAAATTGGCAGATTGCCTGTTGCTCTCTCTCTCCACTGCGTCTTCTTCCTCGCAGAGTTAATATGGCATAAACTTAAAGGCTGCACTAATTGGCCACAATGAGCTGGGCTGGGCTTTTGAGGGAGGAAAGGAAGGAAGGAAGTAAGTAAATGGGGTGGTCAGGGGCAGCAGAGAGCAGGATCACGATGTGGTTATTTCAAACTGATGATCAGTGTGCACAGCTCAGCCTGGAGTATTTTTTTTCTTTTACTTTTTGTTAATAATTCTTTAAAAACAAACAAATTCCAGTTTCTGTTAACTGTATCGAAATTTCAGAAGATTCAATAACTATTTGTCTGCGCATGGATTCTTGAGTTGCAATGAATCATGCTTCTGTGAAGAGTGATGCATTCCAGCGAAATGCAATTAAAGGACCGAGTCCAATGAGACGACAAGGAAATGATTGTAGCTGTGTGCCAGACAGAAATGTTGCTCAGAAAAGTTGAGAAAGATCTGTTTTCACCGATAAAGCAAGTCAGAACGAAAACTGTTCGTGACAGCTGGTGTTATATCATTCCTCTAACAATATTCATTTGGCTGTGGCAAATAATCACACGGGCGAGCATCTACTGCACTGGGCCGTTCTCATAATTTACGTAGGACAATATGAGCTGTTTACTGCAGCTGAACACAATTCGGTATTTACTGCGTGTCCTTCATCACACTGTCTCTGGCTCGTCTCATTGGGTGAGAGCAGTTTCTTTCTGAATCAGGCGAAAGACATTTTTGTGCGTGTCCACATGTGTGAGAAGAAAAAGAAAAAAATTGGGTTGCTCAAACTTGCAAAGCAGCTGATGGTTGCTGTCTTTCTTTTAATTTCAGATAGGATGCAACGTGAAACTGTGCTCAGTTGAAAACAAAGAGCTGAAATACTGATTCTTTCCGTGCTTGCCCATCTGCATCAAAGCAAATGACACAGTACAGATCGTACACACTGGTGCATTATAACCTGTTATTTGAGGCTGATTCCTAGTGAATGTAAAGGCTTGCATTGTTATTCAGCGTGAGGCTGCTTTTTGAAGCATGTGAAAATGTGCTCTCACTTCTAACGTCTCTCTGAGGGGGTTCAGGTGAGAATTAGCATTTTAGGATTTTCTTTACAAGCTAGGAAGCAGCATTTATATGAATGCACACTCTGATCAGAAGATAACACTGGGAGCAGTGTATTAATATCGGTCTAGCTTTTTTTTTTTTAATTTTTTTTTTTAAGTAGACTCATTTGTAATTGTTTACTCATAAATGACACACTTTCTGATGCATTAAAGTAGGTTGTTTGGTTTTAATAAGTAAGTAGAAAGAAAGCAATGTTCACAATTCAGGAGGACTTTGACTGGAAAAACACTGTAACTGTTGCAGATTTGTACAAACATTTCCAAGAAAGGAATTCAGAGTACTGCTACTCATTAAAAACACATGTTGACATGTAGTTATTCACCGTTGCTCTTTATGCTCTCCATATTTGTACCCACCTGTCATGGTGATGATGGCATCGCCCAGCTGCTGCAGATTTTCTGTTTCCAAGCTGCTCCATTGGATTGAGTTCTGGTGATATTTGTGTTAACAAGCAGTTCAACAGGTTTATCTGTAAGACGATATACATGAATTCCCCAATAATAAAGAGGCATAATGTTTATATGCTGGTGATGAGTGAGTCTGTGTCTGGTCTTGTATCATAGTCCTCATATGTACCATGAAAACCTTGAAATCGTTGAAGCGAGGTCAGCTTGTGATGTGAGGCTTCGGGCAGTATGCTTTTTGGTTAAGGTTCTGCTGTTACTTGCATGGCTTGTGTGTGTTTGTTTGACTGTGCTTGGGTTTGTGTACTGTGGCTGACCTTTGCTTTACATAACATGATGTAGGTGGAAAAAAAAACTTTAATGGGTGGCATCATATGCCTTCTACTGCGGCAAGAAATCCCATTTACTTGTTGTTCCCTGGAGAAGTCAGTCACTCCTCTGTGACTTGTTCCAACCCTGTTATGCAATGGGTTGTTAATGCGTGTGTGTGTGTGTCTGTTTGTCTCCTGGATATGGAGTCATTATGGCATGTATGGTGCTGTAGCCGGTTAAGCTGTGAGTGAGGGCTATTTTAGACTGTTGACTGACACATGGTGGACACTGCACAGGAAAGATGTTTGATTTCTGAGTCTCACTTTATTAATCTTTAACTCTCTGACCTGACCTTTTCAGACTTATCGTACTCAGGAAGGCTATATTTGAAAAGATAGCACCAAGTAGTCCATTGCTTTGAATATCCTGTGTATCTGTGTGTGTGCGCGCGCGTGTGTTTTTCTCAGTGATAATGGACCATCTAGTTAATAATGCAGCAGAGGGATCGCACTGCACCACCTTTTCTCGTGAAAACTCATTTTCCGTTTGCCATTCTATCTCGCTCGCTCCCCCTTTCCTCAGGCCATGTCAGGGCTTTACAAAACCATTTCATTTGTCCATATCGACCCAGTCTGTCAGTGTTTGCACAGCCGATATAAAACCTGGGATTAGAGGAAAAGGTTCAAGTATTAAAGTACCCACTGTATTAGGAGATCCTGCTCGTGGAATGTAAATGTATATTAATTAGTAATTTAGACAAAGAGTCAACCCCCCCCCCCCCCCCCCCCTTAATTTCAGTCACCCTGGAATATCTTATCATTCTAGTCATCAGCAAAGCTTTTAGCTTTGTAGTGTTAAGCATCTATCCTGTCAAGTGTCAGTCCACTCCTGCTGGTGGGGTTCAACTCGTATTCAAATCATATTTAGTGATGCAGTTTGTTGATTGAATGAAACAGTGGCTAAGCTGCTTCTGTTTTTATAGAAGTTCCTGCACATTTACTTTATTATTCATTTTGCAGTTGTGACATCATTAACATAGTAATTGGTTTCTCTTTTGACTTTTCTTTTTTCTTTTTTTCTCCTTTTGGCCTCCAAAGCACACACCTCCACGCACTCCCCCGAGGGTCATTTTTATGAGTTGGCAACACCCTGATAACAAATTGCCATTTAAGCTTTTCTATGAGTTCAGCAGCTACATAAAGGAGCTTCTTCACCACTCAGTGCTTTCTGGTGAGCGTGATGGATGGTGGATAGATGGATGGATGGATGCCAGGCATTTTGAGTGAGTCAGACATGAGCTGCATCTCATTTTTCTAATTTATCTTCTCAGTTTTTCTCACTTTGCAATTTCCTCCTTGGCCCTCCTACTTAAAACACGACAAAGAGATGCAAAACAGGAACAACTAAAGCAGTCCAATTGTAACAAATGAGACATTTGCCCCCAGTCAAGCAGCAAATGAATTAGCATCAATTACTAATAACAGTTTCCCAGCTTGAGAGTTTGAGTTTTTGTTTACACAAACGAGAGTAGTGACACATTTTATGTATTATTGTTTAAACCTGTACTTTCAGATGAGCAGTTTTCCATCTTAATGTACATTTAATCATGACTCTTCTTCCTCCTACTTCTACTAACTTGAGGATGAGGAGGCTGTCTCACAATGTTTGGAAATATTTATAGTGAAAACACTGAAATTATTCCCTTTATCATTTATCAACCCATTCTATCTAAAGAGAACCATTTGTACCAACAATCCAAATATACTTACACCCTTTAATTGGAACACTTGTTCAGTTCCTCTATATTTGACCCCCATTCTGTTGCTTGGTTTGAATGTTAGCAAATTGTCTTTACCATGTCTACAAGCCTAAATGCATTAGGTTGCTGCCATGTGGTTGGTGAAGAAAGGTGATTTAAATGACTTGTTGAACTGTGGCATGGTTGTCGTGCAAGATGGGTTTGTCTGAGTATTTTAGAAAATGCCGATCTGCTGATGAGTATTGTTGCTGACCATGTCCTCCTCTTTCTGACCTCACTGCTTCCCTATTCTTTGATGGCTGCTTCCAGTAGGAGAACACAGCTGTGTGATGCCATCATGTCAATATGGAGCAAAATCTCTGAATGTTTCCAGCACCTCATAAAGTGGCCAGTGAACTAAAAGAAGAAACCAGACACAATCCTACAAAGAGATATTTGCCACATTAGCAGATTGTAACTCTTATTATTTTAATATCCTAGCACACATCATCTGTGGATTGACTTTAGCGCTTAATTTACAGCTTAATGAAGTCAGTCAGTGGTGGATGCAATGACCTGCATTTCCCAATCTACTTAGAATGTGTAATGTGTTGTTAAGGAGGAGGATGGGATGTGTGTCTCTCTCATCGCTGACTAGCACATTTAGACAGCACAAGAGTCCATGGATATGAACTCTTCAACCCATCTCGTCCCACTTGCTTCCCTCTTCTGCAAACAGGCAGCTGCACATTGAAGCAGACTGCGACCAGTGAAGGCAAACTGCGAACTCTCCATGTCTCTTTCCCTCTGCCACGTTTCTCCCCCTCCTATCAGCTCACCCTCCACCTTCAAAATCCTCCTTTAGCCAGTTGCTAAGCAGCACGGGGAGAGCTTGACAGTGTTGATGCTGTGTATGTGCGGGAGCACTTCCTGTAAACAGCCGAGTGGGTGCTCTTTGCTCTCAGCTGTAGAGAGAAAGAGAGAGTGAGACGAGATGGCCTAAAATAACCCTTTCTGACTCTCATAAGAGACATGGAATGACGCGCAGTGAAGGAAAAAAAGTGTAACTTCATACCAAGTGAAAATTTCACAGGGAGCTGTGAAAGCTGTTGAAGATAACTACAGGAGCTTCAGAAGCTTTTTGAACCGTGTTTTCTTTAATGCCAGAAAGCATGAGGCCTGAAATAAAAATGAACAGAACTGACAACGGCCATTTAGGCGGCGAGCTAGTGTCGTTGTGCATACAGCGAGCCCATTTGTGTGTGCACAATCTCGCTGGACACAATTCGTAAAGCATTGAGTCAGAGCAAATCTTGGACGGGGGATTTATTAAGTGAACAGACAAAAAAACAATTCGAAGCTACACAGACTTTTTTTTTCTTATTTATTCTGTCACCAGCAGTATTTGTTTCACTATCTTCCAGGAAACATTGAGCTTAACTAATTGCTTTCTCTCCTCTTCCCTGCTGTGTCTTTTGATGTTTCAGCTCCGTGGCGGTGAAGATGACCACGGCGCGGTACCGTCCCACGTGGGAGCTGGCCGTGGACCCTCTGGTCTCATGTAAGCTGTGCCTTGGAGAGTTCCCTCTGGAGCAGATGACCACCATCACACAGTGCCAATGTGTCTTTTGTACACTGGTAAGTTTTGGGGATTTTTTTTTTCCCTTTTCTTGTGGCATTGCTGTGGCCTCAGGTACTACTTTAAGGAACCCTGGAGTCCTTTTTGAACCAGAAAAGGAGATGAAGTTAATACCACAGAAGATATTATTCACTGACACCCAGCTTAATCCAAAATTGAATTTAAACCCTTCTTTCTTCTATATAAAGTCCTGAGCGATAAGATTCTATAATCTTTAACAACTTGTAGTACCTTATGATCCCAATAGAGCATTTACTGCAGGCTTACTTGCAGTTTCTTGAGTTCCCAAAAGTACAATGAGAAGCAGAACATCAGCTATTTGCAAGCATCCTCTCTGTTTTTAAGGCTAGGTTTAAAATGTTCCTTTTTGATAAACCTTACACTTATGACTGGATCTGTTGACTCAGAGCTATCACTTATGCTGGGCATACACTGTGCAATTTTGGCCCATTTTGAGCCGATTTTTCAGTCGTGCGACCGTTTTGGGGATCGGCCTGAGTTTCGCCTTAATCGTGTGTCGTGCATAGTGTAGTATATATGGGGTAACGAGAAGCGATTAACACCGATTAACGACGATTAACGACCAGCTCACGATCATCAATCGTTTGGTCGTAAGAAGATCAAACCTGTTTGAAAACCTGTCGGCCGTCATGAGGGTGTCACCGCAGCCTCTCACACTGCGCACACGCAAACACAGAAATGAAAGTGAAAAGACGGAGCAGCACGGCAGTGCAGCATGTCATCTGGACACAAGCGATGGAGGCACAACTTGTAGAACTTTGGCATGCTCATCTGAGCCTTTTCGATGTCACCTCACAAAATTATCACGACTACAACAACCGTGAAAAGAGTTGGATGGACATTGCTGCTCAATCAAAGCTGCCTGATCAATGTTTTTCATTAGCAATTTAGCAAAGTTGATGGTGGTGTTGTGTGTGTCTGTGTAAGAGGGAGACAGAGGGAGAGCCAGAGACAGATTTTGTGTTATCATCTTCATGTTATGGACGCACAGTGTGAGCACTCAGGTCGCATCAGAGCATCGGGCCGTATTGTGTGAGACCCTGCATCGTGACCCACAAACCTCTAACCCCTGCGAGTCAGTCGTACAGTTTGAGCTGAAGCTGAATAACGCAACTGGAAAAATCGCACAGTGTTTGCCCAGCTTTAGTTGTCCTGCTAGGGCTCTTTCCATATTGCACTTAGCACTTCTCCTCCACTCAGCTGAACTTCAGTTGTGAATTTATATACCACTAATACATGTCATTAACTTTTGACTACTCTCTCTCGTAGTTTGTTTTCGTCCTGTTTGTTGCTTCTCTATGCTCTGGGTACCAGCTGTCCCTCTCTAAATCACATTCTGCCAAAAGTTTCTAACTTTAAAAGGAGCGTTCTTCCTTCCTGCCCCCACGAAGCTTTTGTTCATAAGGGATGTTGCAATCAATGGGGTTCTACTGTTGTGAACTAGCGCTATATAAATACATTTTAATTTATTTTTTTCCCTAAAACTCCAATTCAAACAACATAAATCTTACTATTATTAAACAGGCTACAATTATCTAATAATAGTAAGATTAAGTAAGATCTGCCTCTGCGTTGAAGTACAGTAAATGTAACTTCTGTGTTAAATTTAGACCCAGTAAAAGTCATACACCGAAATGGCTGCAGTATCAGTCTCACATCCCTCCAGTGTAACAGCTGAGGCTGAGAAACGATAACCCCCCCTCAATTGGTTAGCAGATGTAAACCAATCTTTTCCAGGGATGAGGAAACAATGCTCATGAATGACAACTAAAAATAGCTGCCATTTCCTAGAACTCAGTCTGGGGTGCAGCCGTAATTGCCAAACTTTCTTTAGCACACTTTATTCCAGAGTGCAAGCGTACTGCAGTCGGTAACTAATAACTCACCATTTCCTTCTTTTTTTTTTTTTTTTTTTTTTTTTTTTTTTTTGGCTGACATAAAATGAACAGTTTAAAAAAAACAACAACTAGAAAATAGCCAGTCGTGGCACATAGAAGGTTTATGTCGGTGTGTGTCTTTGGTAACACTCAGCTTTGTAAAACTTACTGGCTTCCCTTAAATGACTCATAGAAGTTTCACATGAAAAGCATAATTCATGTGTTTGCGCCAAGAAATGTTATAACATGCTAAAGCAGGGCATCTCTATTACTGTTGTACTATTAGAAAAATAGTTGTGGCTATCATTCAGTCTGATAATTACTTGTCTTTAGCTTTGTTTTGGCTTTTGCATAGTCTGCATATATCTTGACCAGGGAGTGAAGGATGGGCATGTTACAGGTTTTAGGTGAATAGAATTTGTTTTTGGGTTGGGTTTTTTTTTTGTTTGTGTTTTTTACAGCACTATCCATTTGATTAATCATTAAAAAACCAAAATGGTGAGTCAAAAGAAGCTGAAAAGCATCACAGACATGCTTTTCACAGACAGATCACTTGGTAGTGTAAAACAATTGATTAGTGCAGCTGTCAGCCTTTCAGAAAAAAGTGCCACCATTTGGTGTACATCTAACATGCATAGTGATCCCAAGACTGGCCACTGTTTGTTTGCCTTATCTGTTGCCGCTGGTTATGCTTTCATTTTTGTTTCATCTTGCCGATTAACTTGAGATTTTACTGGATTTATGTTATACTTGTCTGTTTTTTCCTCAGTGCCTGAAGCAGTATGTGGAACTCCTGATTAAAGATGGCCTTGAAACTGCAATTAGCTGTCCGGACTCTGCCTGTCCTAAAAGAGGACACTTGCAAGAAAATGAGGTGCGTTTCCATTATTAGAACGTCTTAGTTCTGCATTGGACATGGGACCACTCAGTCACTCGTTTTCCATTTAGCAGTATTCATTTTTTAAATTTCTACACAGGCGCAGCACTGTATGTGCAGATGTAGCAGAGTTAATGCACTTTGTGCAACTATTGAGTATATCGGTTAAACCTATATTTCTAAAACAACATTGTCAATTTAAAGCACCATCCTTAACTAAGACGTGCATTTCACTTCACTTTCATGTGTGTATTCAATTACAATGAGCAATCCTGCATGCCTTTTTCCGTAGCAGGTGTCACATTGAGGTCAAACTGCTCCTTCTTCAGGCAGTTTACCATAGGACGCAGCATAGTTTAGCACACAGCAGCATTCAGTTTCTAATTAGCGTCCCTGGCCCTTAATAGAACCAAAGCCACTTTAGCCGGTCAGGCACAGCATGCATCATCCCTTTCCATTCTTGTAATTCTCAAAGCCTGAATGTTTTTCAATGCCCATTAAATGAGTAACCATGTGTGGGCCTGCGTACGCACCTTGGCTGCACTTTGCAATCAATTTCTATTTTACTGTGGGGATGAGATTTAAGGCCCAAACAAATGGCAAGTTCAGGTTTTGTGGAATTTTGATTATGACATTGTTTTGGAAATGAAACTCGCGTGGAGAATTTATAATTGCTTCTTGCAGCTTCTGTCTACAAATGTCCACACTGACCTGCTCATTTCACTCCCACTTCTCTTCTCCTCACTTCCTGCAGATTGAGTGCATGGTGGCCACAGAGATGATGCAGAGATACAAGAAACTTCAGTTTGAAAGGGGTGAGTCAGTACAAGGCAGCTTCAGTACGTCAGTGATCACTTCAGAGTTCACCAGTAGGCGCAGTATGGGCGATGACTATCAAACGGAGTCACATGGACCCGTCTGTCCTGCAGAGATACTACACACAAAAGGATGACAGTCTCATTTTGCATGTGGAGCTAAACTGTTGCTTGCTCTATCTAGACTTAATCATTTTACCCCTGTGGACATTTTCGCTATTGAGTTACACCAGGGGGTGTCTGTGGAAAACTGCTAGAATAGATTTGGCAAATCCTTCTTAGCCCCATAAATTTCACTCTTCAACACTGACAGGTGTTTTCAAGTTTTCTTTGCATACATTTTGTGATATACAAAATGAAGAACAATTGGATTTCATTCTGGATTCAATTAAATTGAATTTCACTACAAATAGTCATTCAGTTAAGTAATATTCCTGTACTTTGTTTTGATATATTATAATTACATTGGTTTGGTTCTATAGTCAAGTGCTAGAAATCGAATGAAGAACCTCGATTGTGTTTCACAGCTGTAGACATTCACTGCTCAGACCTTCAGAAAACCTGGGGAGCTATTGTTAAAGACCTCTTTAAAGATTACATGAAAGTCTGGCTGCTTAGAAGCGAAGTCTAAAGAAATGAAGGGTGACTTAGTAGTGTACAGTAGTGTACAAGAGAGGGCAGTGTACTAAGCTATTAGTTAAGGCTAGCTAGCTTGGTTAGCAGGGGGCATCGATACAAACTGCATGGCTGGATGAAACTAACAGGTAATGTGCATTAAGGGATTGACCCACTTTTGCAGCCAGCCTCAACTGGCCACTGCAGGAACTACAGTTAATTGGCCTCTTTAGCCTTAGGGATCATCACCATTTGATCCCTTGTATTTTTGTTAAATTCCCATTGTCTCTTTCCCCCGTGTACTTTTAGTGTCAGCAGTTTATTTTCTAATAAATAGCTTGGATCTCAGAGCTGAAAACATGATGGCAGGTCTGTGTCGCTTTGCTTCACACTGTCAGTGTAGACATGCTAATCAGCAATATTTTAGTTCCATCCCTACAAGAGACAGCAGTGACCATGCTGTGCTATCACTCTTTGATGGTACTCACTCTGCAGGTTCTCCGCCTACACAGAGGCACAAACTATACACAGAACATGCAGATCACGCTTGCAGGAATAAATGCATATCCATAAAGACAAACACACATTCATTAACACAGAAGGGACCCTGTAAATTAATAAAAATCCTCAGAAAGAGCTGTTGATTCTGGATAAAAGCAGTGAGCCGTCTCATCAATGTCCCAGTCTAGTCAGGCAGAACAGTTTCTGTAACCGTTCCATATTTCTCAGGCTGAGCCAAAAGTGCAAGTGGAATGTGTGCTCATAGTTCTTGGCAGAGAGGCAAGGGGATGTAAGGACTGGATACAAGGGCAAGTGCATCATGCTATGTACTTAGAATTGGCAGAATCTGTTTTTACCACTTTTAAAAATATTCGAAAGAATTTTTGGAAGCCATGGAAACAAGTTACCAAATAATAGATGCAGTAACACAAGAAAAAACTTTTTTTTTTTTTTTAAAACAAAAGAAACATTTCAGTATATAAGAATAAGAACTTTATTGATCCCAGAGGGAAATTCATATGTCTAACATGACTCATCTGCTATTTGTATAAGAATTGAAAATGAAAATGAGTGAAAATGGTTTTGTTTCTCTTCCAGTACTGATGTTTTTTTGTTTGTTTGTTTGGTTTTTTTTTTGTTGCATAAAGATAAAGTGCAGAGAGCATGATATCAAATTATAAGAAGTTTGCAGAGAGAAACATTATTCTTGAATACATGTATCATTATTTCACACGTAACAGGAAATCCCGGGGCATTAAAAAAATCACCAAACAGCCAGAGAAGGTTCTAGTCTACTGCGCTACATCTTCAGAAATCTGCATCTGAAACTCATTAAATATTTTGGCTCAAATGAGCTAATAAGAGAGCCGGTGTTCATGACCTGGACCTTTTTTGTGTCGTCAGAGGTATTGCTGGACCCGTGCCGAACATGGTGCCCTTCGTCGACCTGCCAGGCGGTGTGCCAGCTAAAGGAAGTGGATTCTCCAGCCCTGCCCCAGCTGGTCCAATGTGCTGTATGTGCCCTCGAGTTCTGCTCGGCCTGCAAGGCCAACTGGCACCCCGGGCAGGCCTGCCAGGAGAACAACCTGCCCATTACGTCCTTCCTACCAGGAGAAAACAGGTGCTGCTTTCTACTTGTATCCACTCACTAGCTTTCACACTTTTAACATTTCATGGACCATAATCCAAAAAATACTTACAGGCTATGAGACATGAAATGAATTCTGAAACCTGTCCTTGTCCTTAAGCAGCGTCCTTGATGAAATCCATAATTATTAAGTCATTAATTATAATTAATTTTTAATTTTTGCTCAAATTTAAACATGAGCACTTCAGTAAAGTAATAATACATTTTGGCATGTGATAGTGCAGCAGGTATAAGGCCTGCTAGAAATACTAGTTTTGTCAATGCTATGTTGCTGTCTTAGCCCATCTGAGTGAAGGTGAGAAAAACCTGGCAGGATTCAGTCAGTGTGTCTTTTCGCTGCCACTTTTTGCTTGAGCATCAGCCAACACTCAAGCACATATTTTGTAGGTAGAGATAAAACAATCTGCTTCAACTAAACTGCAGTAAGGCTGGCTGAAATAGATTAATCATTAATTTTAAGGGTGCAGCATCTGTCTCCTAAGGTAGAACAGACTTGCTCAGAGATGCATGCAGCTGACCCATTTCTTTGTCTTATCCTCTTACCCTGGAAATGCCATTAGCTCTGCAGAACCTTCTGCTGTCTGCGCAAGAGCTCAGAGGCCACACTGGAGAAGAGGGTTCATAGTTGTAAAGAGCCTTGGTGTTTGAATTACACTTGTTCACCATAAAGATATCTCTAAAAGCATCATTTTCCCTGTGTTTGTTTGTTGTTTTTTTTGTTCATTTTGGCTACGCTTATGTTAAACATTAATCTCTCTGCCTGTCACAAGATTATGGTTTCTACAAGTCATACAAGTGTTTTTCTTTCATGATGCAGAAGAATTTTTTTTAACACAGTAGAATTTGCTAAACTTGGGAGAGGCAAAAACAAGTCATGTTCTAAATACAGTTCAGTGTTTTCTAGTTTCTAGCTAAAGTGGTGGAGGTGTTGAGACTGTATTGTGTTTCACTTAAACGAACAGTA
Organism: Simochromis diagramma; assembly: GCF_900408965.1. NCBI lineage: Eukaryota > Metazoa > Chordata > Actinopteri > Cichliformes > Cichlidae > Simochromis > Simochromis diagramma. The sequence continues at coordinate 12,120,961 of NW_024387030.1, forward strand.
TGACAGATTCATGGAGACCGGCCTGAAAAATCAATGGGCCTGTTTGCTGTCTTCGGATAATTCGCAAAATGACAGAGCGCTGTTCATGCACAGGTTGTCGGAGTCAGCTGTTTAGAAATAATGGGAGAAATGGATACAGATAACCTGACACCGAGAGGACAGGAGAATGTTAGTCTGGGGTTGAGTTCAAGGCCATTTTAGTGACTGGTGACACCTACATATGTGTTTATTTAGATGAATCTGATTTAGAACTACATAAAATCCTGTTATGCCACATAGTATGAATATTGAATTGAACACTTAACTTGCGTCTCTTCTCCTCAGCTCTTTTTATAAGAACGAAGAGGATGATGCACCAATCAAGCGCTGTCCTAAATGTAAAGTTTACATTGAGAGGGACGAGGGCTGTGCACAGATGATGTGCAAGAACTGCAAGCATGCCTTCTGCTGGTACTGTCTGGAGTCCCTGGATGTGAGTGGCATCTTTATTCCTCATCCTGTAACGTATTTTCACACTGCTAATCTTGGATATTATTTGACTCCATGGGACAACAATATCTCTAATTATCAGAAAATTGTAGCTTTACATTAAGAGTATTTGCAATTTTCATTATTTTGACTGTTCAAAGCGACAGCCTCAGCTGAACTCATATAACTTTGGTGATTAATGAGCTGTGAGGTGCCCTTATATAATCCTAATTGTGTGAGCACACAGGCGACCGTGCTCCGCAGGTCACTTAAAAAGCAATTTTCTCTGAACGCCCACCCGTATCATTCAGATAGCTGATGGTCAAGTCTTTATCTGTATGTGTGTCATGTGCTAGGATGACTTTCTCCTGATCCACTATGACAAAGGGCCCTGTCGAAACAAACTGGGGCACTCCAGGGCGTCCGTTATCTGGCACAGAACACAGGTGAGAACACCCACCTCCCCATCCGCAAGTCACACTCGGCAACCCACCCCTCCCCCTCTGCCTCCCCCTCTCTTAGCCACGCTGCAGCATGTGGCCTCACACGTGCTCCCTGGCTCTGCTTCTGTCTCTCCTTCGGTGCACACATTCACATACAGTGATGGGCTCGTATTATGATAACAGCACAAAAGCAAAAGAACTCAATCCACATGCAGCGACAAGTGTCTAGTGGTCAGTGTCCTGCTGTTTAAGGCTTAAAAAAAAAAAGGTTTACATAACCAAGGTCTCTCTTTACCTGGCGGTAATCCAATAAAGCTACACATTGCATATAAAGGATTAGATTTCCTCATGATACAACATATTGAAGTGCTTAATTCATAGACTGAGCTCCCAAATGCCCTCTCAGTATCACTTATTAGCCAAAAAATCTATTCATAGCTTAGCACATCCCTTTGTCCAGCATATTTGCTATTTTCCCAGTATTAGCATACACATTGGCATCTGTTGCCTAGTAGGGCAGGCTGAGTCATATGATTACAGTTCAGCTGGTGGAGGCCAGCTATAGCTTCAGTGTTGTATGTGTCTCTTTTCTCTGTCTCGCTCTCCGCATTTCACTCCCGTTTGCGCTTTCACATATATGCAAGCCTCCCTTTCGCTTCCTTTATAAAGCCAAGGTGTATCAGAGCAAAGCATCTTCTGTTGTAGCCACGTACCATCGTTCTGAAGCAATGTCACATGCTATGCTTCAAAGTGCCACAACGATCTGTTAATAAGAAGACCCTGTACTTGATACTTTTTGTTATTTTTTTCAGCGAAAAGGCTTTGTGTAGTGAAAAACAAACAGTTAATGCATTAGCCAACGCTCAGTTAATGCAGGGTTTTTTTTGTTGTTGTTATTTATTTTAAAAGAACCCTGCATGCAAGCAATCTTGCAAAATATATTTTCCCAAATAAACTGGTGGAAGAAAAAAACCCATTGTGCTATTATAAGTCACTGTTGCATGTGACAGCCGATTATGTATTCTATCATGCTGTGTGAATTTCCTGGAGTTTGGCTCCCCCATGTGGTGGATTACTTAAGTTGCCTGGCTACCAACAAAACAAAGCTGGATTTTACCAACATGTAACTCTACAGTTCTTAAATCTATAACTGTGTTGGTAACTCCTATAAACCATCTCCTTAGTAGAACACTTGCATAACTTCCACATAAAATGGTTCTGCTGGAAAACAAGCATCCTTTGTGCCACTTGATTGGAGAAGTACATAATTATGTAACTGAATGTGTGACTTTGCTATGTACAGTCTCACTATGTGACAAAATCATGATGTCCTTAGATTTTTATTTTTTTGTGGGAGTAAGAACATTTTACTAAAGGCTTTCTGTCTTTATGTACTGCAGTATAGAACTTATTTTAATGATATAAAATGGCATCTCCATTGTTTGATATCCTTTTTTTCCCTCTGAGTAAAAAAAAAAAAGAAAAGAAAAGAAGTGAAGGACTTGCCCAATTATGAAAATATAGATTGTGGTGCCTAATGTGTAAAACTGGAATAAAACCGATCATTCTTAACATGTTGAAAAAAAAAAGATCATTTTAAAGCACTTGGTGACATCCACTGGTGAACATGTGTTACTGCAGAAATCGTGCTCATAGTTTGGGACACTTGGGAAACAGTATATGCACAGTTGCTCAAAAAAAATATCGGTAACTTATATGACACATACTGAAGAGAAAATCAGCAATAAAACTTTCAGAAATGACCTTGAAAGCTGTTAACGCTACTTGAATTGCAGGATTAATAGATTAAATGCATGGCTGCTTGTATGTTTAAAAGCGTGCTGCATTTATTTAAATGTTTTGTTTTTTTGTTGTTTTTTTTTGTTTTTTTGTTGTTGTTGTTGTTTTATTTAATGTCTCGCTGCTGTGTCCCTGCAGGTTGTGGGAATCTTTGCTGGCTTTGGCCTTCTCCTGCTGGTTGCCTCTCCCTTCCTCCTCCTGGCCACTCCCATCGTACTCTGCTGCAAGTGCAAGTGCAGCAAAGGCGATGATGACCCATTGCCAACCTAAAAAACACCATCTGAGTTGGCACAGGGAGCCGCTTCAAGGATGGGCCCATCTATTTTTGTCCTTTTTCACCCCTTTTACATTTTTTTCCCATCCCACCAGCTTTGAAAGCTTTCTTCTTTTTTTTGGGCTCAACCTGCACCAGCCCAAGCCGCTTGGGGATCCATTGCTCTGCATGAGGGAGGCATGGCAGAAAAGCGACCCTACATGTTTGTCTCAAGGGAGAGAGGTGCAGGGGTCAAAGGTTAGTGGACATGAGACTCGTTGAGGGACTACTGTGTCCAAATGTGTGAGAAGTTGCCAGACTGGGGACATGGAGGATGACTGCACCACTTCAGCTGCCCCCCCTCCCCCCCCCCCCCCTCTCCTGAGGTGTGGGTTAATTTGTTGTTGCACTTTGGTGGGTAATTGCAAGTGAAGGAGGGGAAAAAAAAAAATCAACATTAAGAAACGATTTTTTTTTCTTTATTATTATTCTTGTATGGACCATGTCATGCAGGAGCCACCTTAGAAAGAACTCTTACTTCATCGCTCTGTTTCGTCGGTTTGTTATGCGCAACAAAAGCTTTTCCCTCACCACCACACTCGATGTAGCTCTACAGATTCAGTCAGTAGCATAATAGAGTTACACCACGGATGTTTGGTGTTCACTCGATTTGCACACGGAACATGATTTCTTTGTCATGTCTGCGACTGAGGTAGAGATGGGAGGCTAGCGTCACTCTCAGCTCAGTGTATAGCACGTCCTCTTGATGATGTCAATGTTTTATAATCCTGCGCTTTTAATAGAACTGTGCTCAAAGTAGTGTCTATGTGTTGTACTTTACAGTGTTTTTCCAACTGTTAGGCAAACATATTAAAGGGGACTGCCTCTCAAATACATTAAAAGGAAAAAAAAAACAGTTTTTCCTGTGATAAAATGATAATCGCGTCTTGTTTTGGTTAACTATCACCTTTCTTTTACTGTCTTTGCATTCTACATTAAATTCACAAATGTCACAAATTGAGCGGCACTCCCCTTTAGCATTAAATTAAACTCTATCAAAGGACCTCGTATCCACGTGCTGTGGAGTTGTTTTAATTTAATTCACTAAAAGAGATGTCACTCCTGTATTTCTCAGTCCCTAGGCGGCAGTCTAGCCAAATAGAAATGAATGGCCTTAAATTAAAAGTAGTGAAAATCAGGCAAGCCCCCCATGCACTAAAAGAACAAGTCAGATCCAAATGATCCCAGGGAAAGCATGTTTTAAGGACTAGTCAGTGAAGCCCTTTATATCCAGACGATTCTATGATGTCATTCATATGCCGCTCTGTTAATAGCCATACTGTTAAAAAAAAGAAAAACAAAAAAACCGAGGATATCTCTCTCTACATATAATATAAACAATTGTTCTCAAATGGTGTTCTTTGTGATCTAGGCCCTGTATTTTCTGAGCCTCTTTAAGCAGGAGAGCGATCAATCCAGCTATGGTTGTGAATGATCTCAAGATCAACTCAGATCTCCCACTTTTTGAGTCTTAACAAATACCCGCTGGCTCAAACTGCAAACTTGCATATGTTAGTGGTCCGAGTGTCTGTTTTGTTTTGTTGGTAGTTAGACCTCCAACAAAAAGCAGCTATTCCTTGCAGGAATGTCAGAAAAGCCTATAGAATAAATTTAAAAAGCATGTTAACTCTTTGGGCACATGAATATCAAGCTGCTCTATACTATATCACTTTATCTATGCAAGTTTGTGCATTACCGTAATGATAAGGTTATTGATTGGCCATGATTAATTGTATGGAAGTATTGTGTAATGAGAGCTGCAGAATGTCAGCATATCGTCGCTTTAATTTAATCAGGGAATCATCTGGAAAATATCCATTTTATGATCATTATATACAGTGCATTGGGTTTTTTTGTTTTGGTTTTTTTGTCTTTAGGCTAGTTTTAAGGTTTCCAGAGAAGAAATTTGTCTTCTCTGGAAACCTGAAGTTGCAGTCTTCAGAAAGAAGTTGCAGTCTTTCTGAAGACTGCAACTTCTTTGCAGTCTTCAGAAAAATGAAATTACCTTTTTACAAAAACAATCTTACCTGGTTATAATCACGGTACGCCAACTGTCAGTTCGGAGGTTTTTCAGACCAGGACATAATAAAAGAAAATATTTGGTCCTCTGGGTCCAGTGGAGGAATATTGGCATGCTTATTTTTCAGTGTTGCTTCAATTCATTTAGGTTTTTGTGCAATTATCTATGCACAGCTCTCTTAATGTCTCATCACGGTATTTCAGTTGGGTTGATGTCTGGATTTTGACTGTGTCATTGCAACACCTTGATTTGCCGTCCCACCCCACCCTTTTTCCCCCCCTCTTTTCAGCCATTCTGTTGTAGATTTGCTGGTGTGTTTTGGATAATTGTCCTGGTCAGCTATGGACAGGTGTTCTCACATTTAACTCTAGAGTACTTTGGCTTACAGATGAGTGCATGGTCAACTCAAAGATTGCAAGTTGTCCTGTGGCTCGAAATCAAGCCCCAATCATCACCCCTCTATCACCGTGCTTGATAGTTGGTCTGAGGGGTCTGTGTTGACTTGGTGAAAACCAAACACAGCATAAGTGGCATTAGGCTTTATAGCCTAAGGTCTCCACTTTGGTCTCATCTATCCAAAGGATGTTGTTCCAGAAGCCTTGCAAGTTGTTCAGATTCAGCTTTGCAAACCTAAGGAGTCCTTTATAGAGAGAAGAGACGTTGTCCTGGTAACACTGCCAAACAAGCCATACTTGTTTGTTTTTCTCTTTTTTTTCTAATTGTACTGTCATCTTTAACATTTAATATCCTAACTGAGGCCTGGAGAGTCTTGAGATGTAGTTAATTGGTTTTTGCAGTTAGCACAGTAGTTGGTTCCTCACAGCGGTTGCCTAACAGCAAGAAGGTGCTGAGTTCGACTCCACCATCTAGCCTTAACCATCTCCCTTTCTCTGGGGAGTTTGCATGTTTTCCCCGTGTCTGCGTGGGTTCTCTCCGAGTACTCCAGCTTCCTCCCACAGTCCAAAGACCTGCAGTTAGAGGAGTTAGGTTAACTGGTGAGTCTAAATTGCCCATAGGTGTTAATGTGAGTAGTGGTTGTCTGTCTCTCTGCGTTAGCCCTCCGACAGACTGACGACCTATCCAGTGTGTACCCCGCCTCTCACCCTATGATAGCTGGGATATTCTCCAGCCCCCCACAACCCCAGTAAGGATAGAAGAGAGTAGAAGAGAATGATTGGATGGATGTGAAAAAATCTTTCACTGTAAAATAGTTTGGAGAAGGCCTTCCACGATTGATGGGCAGCAGCGGTCGCTCTTTAAGATCATTGCCGAGGTCTTCCCTCATTAAAAGCCACCTGAGTGCTCCAGACCAGCAAACCGACGCCTGCTTTTATAGAGCTGGTCACACTAGCACATGATCAGTTAAACAAGTGCATTTGATTAGCAGCATCTGGCTGCTATTGTCCCCTCTTATTTCCTATGGAAGCAGTAAGTCTGCACTGAAGTTTTTCACCCACGGTTTCTGCATTTTATCTCAGTTTTTGTTAAATAAATATTGAAGCAGTGTGACACATCATGTTTTGTTAATCATCTGAGGTGGTATTTACCCAATTTAAGACCTTCTAAAGACCAACTGATTTTCTTTTATTATGTCCCAACACGTAAAGCCTGCAATTGAAAGAGATTGTGCTTTTTTTTTTGTTTGTTTCTTTACCAAAACTGTAAGTCAGTTTAGGAAAAAAGTAGAAACCTTTCAGTTTAAAATGGAGACATTTAATTTATACTCTCATAGCACCTGCATGTCTTCGGAGTGTGGCAGGAAACCAGAGCACCTGAAGAAAAGCCACACAGGCGCAGAAGGAAAAACATGTGAACTCCACACAGAAAAGACCAGAGTTGAACATCAGGTTCGAGCTTTGAGGCGACAGTGCTAACCACTGTGCCAACCTGTCATAGCCATTCCAGTGTTTTAATAAGCCATTCGGTTTCTCGCTTCCCTTCTGGTGCAATTCATCAGTGTTCATGTAGCATTTCATTAAAAGTGTGGCTACAGTTGCCAATAAAGGGGTTAACAAGAGTAGCTAATACTGTATAAGCTAAACAGTAGCTGATCACCTGCACCTCCCACCAGTTTTCACCTGTTTTTAACTCTTATATAAAATTTTAGAAAAAACATTGTTATTATTAGTAGCCTTCAGGTTTGAATGCGTTACCTGTAGCTTGGGTTGCTTTCATTGGCCTTGCCTTCTGTAGGAGCATGATCATTTGACACTGAATTCGGTTAAATTTTCTACCTTTCAAAGCAACATTTCTTCGCTGCAAATCATTTAAATTGCTGAAACTCTCATTGTTTTAATGACAATCGTGCCAAGCAGATTTCCCAGAAGGCAAAAGGAAGCTGAGCTGTGTGTGCATTTTGATCACGTCTTTGTAATGTATTAACAGTTTTTACAGGGTTGAAATGATTGCTTCTTTATGTAAGCGCTGCACTGTATAATATGGATTTTATGGTTTTACTTCTTCTTGCTATGATCTGTGACGTGCGTGATATGGTGCCTGCTGTGTTTTACTGGAAGAGTTTAGCAGCTAAAATGAACTCTATGGAAAAGTCGATGCAGATGATCACAAATGTTTGTTTGGTTTGTTAAATTTGTTTTTTAGGGGTTTTAACAGTTTGAGGAACAGCGGGAGGGGGCTGATACCACTAGTAAACATTTAAGTCCAAAAACTAAAAGTCCATCAAATTCTTGAAAGGCACAAAGTAACAAATCATGGACACTTTGCTTCTTTTCTTTTTCAAACTCAACATTCTTCTTTACCAATGTCTGCTGGCATTAATAAACAGGTAGATACTGTATTATGCAACAAACATAAGGGCAGCATAATTACTTGTTTTTTCAGGGCTCGACATAAAGGCCTACAGAGTACAACCACTTCATGCAGATGATTCATCAGCACAGGTGCTGGAGAATAGGATGACCTGAGTAAGGGCTTGCTTCTCATTACTTGGGGCCCTGAATGGAAAGAGTATTTTACAAAGGCTCAAAATCAACTTTGTAACTATCAGATCAAGTTTGGTTACGAGCAGCAGTCTATATTTTATAACTTGTTGTGTCAAGAGATAAAGCTGCATGAGTTTTCTTTGACTTCTACATGGTAAATATAATATTGTAGCCTCTAAAGAGCTTTCATATGGTGGCACTGATAAAGTCGTCATCCTGTTTTGGTTTTTATTTTTTTTTTTTTTCTTCTTTTGTTTAGAAAATGCACTTTGATGTTCAGCCATAAAATATGTTGGTCAGCCTTCCTATAATTAGTAGATGGCCTTCATGTGTCTGTTACTTTTTTCTTTTTTGATATATTTTATGTTTTGTACACTTGTTACATCAGTTTGTGTATTTGTATTATCCGTTTATATAGAGGGATTTTTCGCCCCTTTATTGGTCGTATATTAATTACAATGAGTTACAATTATCGGTCACTCCCGTAGGTGGGTTATTTTCAAAGAAACTGCTTTGCATACACAGGACTATGAGAAAACAATGTCTCTAGTTCACTGAGTAATTAAAGGTTAAATGATAACAAAGCTATGACCATTGTAAAATTGCATTAAATCCATTCTGTACAACTTTAGAATTGGCATCTTAATATATCTACAGTTCCACTAACACTGTGACACCAGGTATTAAAGGTTGTTGTTTTCGTGATTGTGTCCTCTTCTTTCACTGATGCCAGTGGTTCTCAAACTGGAGCTGCTTACAAATAGGTGGAAAATGTAACCTAGAGACGTCTTTTACAGTTGTGATTAATTTCAGTTCGTATTTAAGTGTGGCATGCAAGGGAAATGAAAATCTATGGAAGCCCATTTCCGCCACTTAAAAAAAAAAAAAAAAAAAAAAGGATCCATAACTTGAAATTTTGAGTTATTTTCTCGAAATTTTGAGTTAATAAGTTGAAATTTCGAGTTAGCAGTGCCAATCAGTAATCTACGTGAATGCCGTCATTTCCTTGTTACCCGGAAGCTGAAGCCCTCAGGTACAAATGCTACAGCTAAGCTACCGGCATTACATCCAGTCATGAATGCACAGATTGCAGAGTATTTTCAGCGTGACTTCAAAAATGGTGAAATCCTTGTGTTATTAGCTGAATCACATGGCGTTACTATCAGCAAACGTACTCGCGAAATCGCCAATTTGTTGCGATCCGGTTTTGAGTGCGCGTTACTCTGCGCCATATGCTTCCGGGTAACAAGAAAGTGACCTCATTACTGATTGGCAGAGCTAACTCGAAATTTCAAGTTATTAATTTAAAATTTTGAGAAGTTTCTTGTAATTTCACGTTATGTTTAGAAATTTCGAGTTATGGATACTTGTTTTTTGGTTTTGTGGTTTTTTTTTGTTTTTTTTTTTAGTGGCAGAAACAGGCTTCCATAAATCTCTTAACATGTCTCAAAGACGCCTTTTGGCTCATGCAATTGTCAAATAGCTCCCTCTAGTGTTCCAAATGTGTAATTTTCTATTAAGAGATACCTGAAGTCCAAAGTGACTTAAAGAGAGTAACAGATCTGACAAAAAGCTAATTTTGTCACCTTTCAGAGGTTTATTTTATTTTCTTTAATTTATTCTAACCCTCCTGTCTGGTTCATTTAATAACTTGTATAAAAAAATGACTTTGAATCATATAGACAATAATATTTCGATTAGTCCTTATTTAACTTGCACCAAGCATCTTTCCTTCTTATTCACTGCGGCTCTTTCTGTTCCACTGCATCTCTTTGTGTTCATCAAAGATGTATCGGCCTTTTGTTAAGGTCTGCCAAAGAACAGGTTGTTCTCTCCTTCTCTCTTCCTTTGTTTCTATTTCCTGCCAGATGCTGGATCGGGAGCATTAACAAGACAACCCTGAAAATGAAAGTGCAAACGCTCGGTGATATATCATCCCTCACCAGCTGTTCTCTGTTTGGAAGTCGCTCCACCAATCACTAGGCAGGACCACAGGAAGTTGCCATCTGTGGGCACCATGGTGACAAGGTTTGTGGATGGGCGCTGAAGCTGATGTGTTATCTGGAGCAAATGAAGTATGATGCAGGGAGAGAGTGCCAGGAGGTGCGGGGATGGACGGAGAGACAGAGATGAGTGTATCACCTGCGAGACAAAGAGCTGAACCTCAGAGAAACTGGAAACCGAGAGCCAAGCCCCGGCACTGAAAGAGGGGCTGGATGGGAAGAGAAGAGACGAGGCCTTTGCACCTGCTCTGTTACAGAACACAAGATTCTGCTATCACACGTGTGTTGGCTGCCGGCCCATCAGGCTGGTCTGTTCTGGCTTTACCTTCCAACACTCTGCTGCCAAGTCGTCATCCTGCTCCCCATCAACACCCCCCTCATCTGCTGCTCTGTACTTACAATATCAACAATGCTCTTAAGCTTTAAGCTTTCAAAATTACTGCAAGTGAGAATTGAAAGTCTTAAAATAGTCAGAAGCCCTTTATTTACTTTTTAATTTAAACTGAATATACAATGCATGTGAACCTAGTGTGTCTAATGCATGAAATACAAATTGATCTTAACGGTGCTTTGCATGATCTGTCTGCTCGACCTGTTAGTAGTTGAATATTCAGAGCAGGGACTCAAAATCTTCTGGACTTCGATTCCCAGTCACTGAAGCAACAGTTCAAGTCTTTAAACTACTAACACTTCAGCAGATTTTACCTTATCAAACAGCTTTGTTTTTGCATGATTTATGTCATGACCTCATGTAGAGCTATTGACAAATTGGGAACCACTCATGTGAGAGCAGAAAAGACAGATTTAAAGACCGCAGTAAAACATACACACTGATTTTTACTGACGTTAATTGTTATCATGAATGTTAATGTCTGAATTAGTATTTACATTAATAAAAGTGTATAATCAGTTCTACTGTTAAACTTATGACATCACTAGAAATACCTCTGTTTCATATTGTCTGATACATTTTCCATTTTTTACATACATGAATCATTTTCTCTACCAACAATTAGAGAGTACTTAAAAATGCCTGTCTGATTTTGGTCAATGTGTTTATGTAGATATTCACTTCTCTCAGTCTCAAAAGGTTTCAGTTAAATGTTTGCAGCTATAAATGTTTTCTTTAGATTTTCTTTCAGTGACCAGAAATCAGTAGAAACATCCATATGAGCCATCCAGTCCATAAGGTGCGCCAGTGGGACGTAATCGATAGTGCTGAAAGCAATATTCACCATTCACTCGATATTAACCATAAATCCATTTGCCAGAAGAGGGAACTAGAGTGCTATGAAAAACATCCCATTGTGTTTGTGAGTAGTGGCACACAGTGGCTTTAAATATATCAAATATTAAGTGATGTGTTCAGTGCAGAATGGTTAAGATGGTTTTTTTTCTTTTTCCACCTATTTTTCGATCCTGCAACACATTTTTTCAAATTAGCTGGGGATAAATAAACCACACATTCATTCTGTTCACCTATTTGTTTGCACATGTGTCACTTGGGAAACACTGGTAGGTGCAGAATACAACAATACAACCGTTCAGTATTTTCTGTCCCACTGAGCTTTCACACCCATTCTGACTTTCCTTTCTTTCGCTCTCACGTGTCACTCTGATTGAGACTTCCACTAAGGAAAGAATGCCGTAAACACACATTGACATTATGAGCTAAGAGCTCCCTGCTAGCTCCCAATGGGGGTTAAGGTTTAATATTAGGCATGTGTATTTGCTCATACTTGCACAGAGGGCTCTAATTGTGACCAGGGGCCATTGTACATCAGCTGGTGATTGACATACGGTGACAGGGTTCCGCCTCTGATCTATTTTATCCCAGCGTGGAGCTGTACTGCTCATTGTCCCTCAAGGCTGTGACACCTATTAGCTCTCATTAGATTCCTGTGGTTCAGCAAGATGGGCTCAAAAAAAGAATGGATAGTCTTGAAATAATTTTTTTTTTAAGTGGATGTCGCAAAATATCACATTAAAGGAAGAATTTGAGATGTGGACAAAATATCAATGCTGAAAGTTGGATAAGAAGACTGATACTGCTGAACATCTTACCGACAAACATGTTTTTCTTAGCCTGCAGAAAACTACAAGGTTTTGGCATAGAAGAAACTTCAGGACATCACAGTTATGTGCAAAAAATAGTCTGTAGTTTCTTTTTAAAAACTTATTCCTCTCACAGGGTTCACTTGCTTCTCTCCTCTGGACAGATCCAGGACAGCTGTTTTCCCTAGCTTCCATTCTTTATGCTAAGCTAAGCTGCTGACTGTAGTTTCACATTTATTCCAACTGCATAGCTGTTTTTTAGATTAGTTAAACACTCAGATGAGTATTCCCATTCAAATTGGACAAGAAAGTGAATAAAAGTACTGGAATTCATTCAAACACAGCAGAGTTTGGTGAAGAAAAATCACTTTTATGTGAAGTTAAAATAAGAATATGTGTTTTCCTGGACTAATCCATGATGAAAAAAAATGTGTATTCGGCATTCTTGTTGATTTCATGTGTCATCGGCATCCTCTCCCTTTGCACCGAGTTTTGTTTGACTTAGCCTCCTGCGATTGCACCTCATTGCCTCATCGCCTAAACCCATTTCTTTCTCTAAACTATTCCTGTTTTTTCCAACTCCACTTGCCTCCTGTCTCATTCCCCAACATCCCTCCTTTCTCTCGATTTTTATCTGCGAGAAGTTTGCCTTGGGGCATTCACCTGAGCCTCCTCACCTGGCCTCTGAAAAGCCCGCCGGGACAGCAGGCCTGCCTGGTGAGGATAACAGTTGCCGATTGCCGGAAGAAATCTTAACAAATTCTGTTTTCTGTCAAGATGACGCACTGGTGAGGATCTCACGGAGTCGGGTTTGCCATGTACGCAAAGGCAAATACAAACGCACTCAAGTTAATGAGGATATTGCCAGGTGGAAAATGAACTGCAGGGAAATCAATCATGGAAGGATGCTCCAGTTCAGTTTATATTTGGTTTAGGAAGAAAATTATCTGAAGCTCACAAATTGATTTTTTTTTTTTTTTTATATAATACCCGAGGCTAGAGTGGGGAAAAAATATTTTCCTCTGCGAGTTTAAGAGGAAGTTTGTAAAACGGAGCTGGATCGATTTCCATCCCGCTGCTCTTTATGAAATGTCAGTCATGTGTCTTTTAGTCACTGGCAGTTGATGTGCGTTTGATTAGTGGGACTGGAATCATCAGCTATCAGGAATGACGTACTGTACCGAGCCCCTACTGCTCCGACCACCACCACAGCTTCCAGCCATGCACCTGTTCCCTCAGCCTGCTCCATCTCTCACTCACTCAGACGCACACGTCTGTGCCTGTGGTTCCAACTTGGCTTTTTCTCATTAAAGACTCAGTGAAGTGACAGGTTTTGACAGTGAAGGCTTCCACATCGAGCCTGCCATAGTGACAGATATCCGACAGCTTGACGATAACTGGTGCTTTATTGCAGAAACACAGGTGTCCCTCACGTCTGACGACAATAGGCAGCTCTGAGTGATGGGCAGGTTTGATGAAAAGTTACAGAGCCGGAACACGAGCAGAGCGTGCGCGCTGGGATGAAAACAAGCTGGAGATGGTGAACTTCTGTGGTCACTTTTAAACTCGCTTAGTAGTAATGATCAGATTAAATGGTTTGATGTTGACTAGATGTAAATTTCCAGTATTACTATTCTGGATGCAAGCACATTAATGAGCATACCCAACCCCATCCTTCTTTAGCACCTACTCCTTTGCCTCCTCCTCCTCCTCCACCTCCTCAGCCTGTAAATCAGCTCCTTAGCGCTGCTTCTAATACTGCTTGAGTGTGCAATCTTTTTAGCATGCCCCGGTGTTCACTCCTCTCACGTGCCCTCTGTCAACAGTAAACTTTCTGAAAAGCGAGCTTAACAGGCCGTGAAAGGGCGGCACAGATGGCTACATCCTAGGTGGTAATTATCAACCACTTCCTCCCAACAAGAAAAAAAAAAAGAAGAAGAGAAAAAAAATGTAGAAGAAACAAGCGAAGGTGTTGCAGACAGGTCAACTGATGCCGCTGACACATTTGTAGGCTCTCTGGCAGAGAGCTCAAAGAGATGTACAGGAAAGGGCCTTCTGGAGCCCAGACAGCGCGTTGACAGTGTCAGAGGTCAAGCATAGCCATAAGAGGATGATTTTTGGCTTCAGTGCACATCAGCCTGAAGGAGATCTATATTAAAACACAACTCCAGTTGGCCAGAAAAACTGCAGTTTTTCTCAATATCATCCAACATGCATTGTTTTTTTGTTTTTTTTAACTTAAGTTGAGAAGTTTTAGAAGTTCTTTAATTGCACTCTAATAGGTTAGTGATGAGGTGCAATGTACAGGAGACAGGCAATAAGAGCCAATTAGTCCAAAAGTGTTTCAGTCTTCACTAGCTATAGGTAATAGCAGCATTTATATGCACACTAAACAAACAAGGGGATGTTTTTCTTTAAAGAGATTAAGCATTTATTTAGTTGTAGATCTATTAAAATTGAAGGTGACAGCTAATTTAAAATCCTCTTTAATTTGGGGGAAATTTAATACACTACAAGGTGATAGGCGAGGCTCCCCCTACCTCCGTACAAGCCGCACGCCACATGCAAAAATATGTAAATGACGCTCGTATTAGAATCTTTGTCTGGTTGTCATTCTCACATGGGGCACATCAAAGCCATATGACCTGATTTTGCACCTGCTGTTTAATTAAATTTACAAGACAGACACAGTCTCCACTCCCGGTGATATACAAATCTGGCTTTATTACCCCGGCACTGTAATTTACAAGGCAATTTACTGCTGGGCTGTAATGGTGCCTGCCAAAGTGTTCCCTCTGAAAAGATACACAAACATGCACAACAACAAGTTATCCCATTTCCTTGCCTGAAGATGGGACCAAGAATGCCAAGACCGCTCTGTAAAATGTAACCACAGGACGAACGTGTGTGTTGTCGAGGGCCACAAGGCATGTTCTGCGCAACACATTTCAACGCTCCCCTCGCCGAGGAGTCCAATATTAAATTACTAAACTTCATTTTAGGGTTATGGATTTGTTTATTTTAGGCGAAAAAATCTGAATGAGTGGCCTAAGTGTCAGTAAGACAAAAAGGTAAGTGATAAATTTGCTAAAAAAGCTGCACTAAACAAAAAAAGAAGTAACATCGTGTCTTTGGTGTCAAGACTTGCCAATCAGCACAAGCAAACACAAAGATCAGGATTTGAGGAGGAGGGTAATGAACTTAGACCACATTAGAGGGCCAACCTGTTTTATAGCAGCTTCACACGGCTGCAATCACAGATGGGGTGAGCAGTGTCCCATCGCAGAGAGCGGACAACTGCACCATTTTCAGAGTCTCTTAGTGAAAGCATTTATTTGGCATTTAGTTATAAACACAAATCTTAGAACCTAAACCTTGCTTTTAAGCTCTACTCACCTGGAAAATAACAGCAAAAAGTGAGTGTAAGTAATTCCAGTATGTGAACAGTCTGGGTGGAGGGAATTCCTAGTATACACAAATGTCAGAGATGTACAGATGAAGCCTGCAGGTTGGTGGGTTGGGTAAGTTTGATGCTTAGGAAGACCTACTTGCAAGTAGCAAAAGCATGCATGAAGCAAAGTAAAAATAAGTTTTTATTAAAGGTAATTTGATCCCTTTTTTTCTATAAACTGCATATAGTGTATTTATGTCCACAATTTTTTTGGACAGTGACACATTTTAAAATTTTGCCCCAATCCACAGCCACTGTGGATTTTAAATCAAACAATCTGCAGGGTTTCAGCTTTAACTTAAAGGGTTTAATGAAAGAAATAAATCAACTTTTTAGGTATTACAGTCATTGTTATACGTAGTCTCCCATTTTCTAGGCTAAAAGTAATAACTGACTTAAAAGGATATTCATGGACAAATGAGCCCCGTCCCCTTTTTCTTCCATGACTAAGCAGAAAAAGTATTTTGTGTTGATTTCAAGGTCTGAAGTCATCTTTGGGGGCTTTTCACTTGGACTCTTAATATGAGGTCCAAAGATATTAAAAATGTAAATAAATCTATCAGAGAACAAAAACACTTCAGGAGCAGGCAAAGAATGTCATTAAGACTCAATGCACCGACCAGCTCATTAACACTAAAAGACCATAAAGATTTCAAAATTCTTCCTTTGGTGATGAAAAACAACTTCACAACATCTAACCAAAGTCAAGGACACTTTCAAGGATGTCATTGTCAAAGTCCATAATCAAGAGACGCCTTGAATGGAAATACAGGGTTTACAACAAGGGTGTCCAACTCCAGGCCTCAAGGGAGGGTGTCCTGCAGGTTTTAGATGCGTTTGATCCAACACAGTTGATTTAAATGGCTAAATTACCTCCTCAACATGTCTTGAAGTTGGCCTGGTAATGAACTAATCATTTGATTCAGGTGTGTTAACCCAGGGTGATATCTAAAACCTCCAGGACACCGGCCCTTGAGGCCTGGAGTTGGATACTCCTGGTTTACAACAAGGTGCAAGCCACTAGTTACACTCAAGAACATGAAACCCCGATTACACTTTGACACAAAGTATCTAAAAACAAAAAGGCTTGCCCATTTCTAGAATAATAAATTATTTGGATGATGAAAGCCAGATCAACTTGTGTCATAATGATGAGAATTGAAAAGAATGGAGAAGGAATAAAACAGCTTATGATCTCAAGCTCATCTTTCAAACATGGTGGCAGCATTGTTATGGCATGGGCATGCATGGCCGTCAGTCTGTTAGAGGACTACTGGTGTTTATTGATGATGTGACTGCTGATAAAAGTAGCAGGATGAATTATGAAGTGTACTGGGCTAATGCTGTGAAACTGATCAGACAGCATTTCACAGTGCAGATGGAAAATAACCCAAAGTATACTGCAACAGCAACCCAAGAGTTTCTCAAGGCAAAGATATGGGATGTTCTTGAACAGGACACATTTAAAAAGGAAACATCTGAACCCATGATACTGAGTTCTCTTTTATGCATTGTGCAGGCATGGTTTGGGCCCATTTGTTCTCTGAGAGTTATTCTGAGTGAATAAATGATAAAACAGTCTGAGAAGGCCTTGGTTTGACGATTATAAAAAAAGACGATACTGTGGCCTTCAACGTTTTCAAGATCACAACCCAGAACTTGAATATTTCAGATGTTCAAATGCGGAAACATATTTTAGAAGAATGGCGGTCCATCCCTTTAAAACAACTCAAAAGAAAGTTTTCTGGCAGAACATAGTGACCCAATACCTTAAGACAATTTTTGGTTTTTGTCAGGGTTTTTTTTTTTTTTTTTTTTACATGGAGTAAGCTTGTATCGTGCATTATTAACATAAAGTATGAAGGGAATATAGCATCTATCATTTTCTAAGTAACGGCTGACTGTAGCAATTGTTCTGCCGTTTGGCAAAAAAGCAGCAGTAACCATGGCAGGGAATCTAAGATCTAGGGAATTGGGATGGATTAACTAAAAACATGAATCTGAGCTGCAGGAGCTTAAAAAAGAAGATAGCAGCTTGATACATTTAACTAATTATGACATAAAGCCTTCACATATTTACCTGAATTGAGGTGCAAATCAGCAAAACTTTGCACCCTTAGAGATAACTTCTAATGAGATTTCAGCAGTCTATCAACAAGGACAATATATTTTCTAGACTCTAATCCTTTGTGAATCAAGAAGTCACACCTATATACATTTTTATTTATGTCCTCATGGCTCGCTGTCACAATACTAATACACCAAGTTAATCCAGCAGTCGCCCACTTACAGTTAAATTGTCTTGATTGCCTAACATCTGGCACGAATGCTAATGTGGGTGGTTTTTTCTGTTTTTTTAATGTGAAGTGGTTCTTTTAGCTGTTTAGTTGCACTTAAAGAATCATTGTTTGCGTGGACACATTTCTGTGTTGAAAAATGCAACAATTCATTTCACCTTAAGGTTCTGTCTGGAAGTTGAAACTTTCTGACGTTGGCACATCTTACTCATGATAAGTTAAGGATTAATATTCAAGCCACATACTGTACATGTACGCAATAAAGAAAGCACGAATGCCAATTGTTTTGGTAACAGAAGTAGATTTTTATCAATGATGTGGCGTCCTGTATCATAGGTAGTACTGAAGGTGCAGTTTAACCTTTTAGGTTCTGTTTAGATAGACTTTAGAGGTTTGACATGCACCACCAAAGCGGATCTCAAGTTGCACATGTGAGTGTGCATGAGTGTGCACAGAAATTTGTTAGTGCACGTGAATCTGAGACATGCCCCTGGTTGCAGTAGAGTGTGCATCTCAGGCAATCCATAATAGATGATGAAATTTGGCAAGCAGTCCAGCCTTATGGTCCTTTCCTCCTCCTGCAGCTGCTTGTTTTCCCAGAACTCATCTGTGCTGCTGACCAAGAGTTGTGTGCGCATGTGTATCAGAGAGAGTGAGAGAGAGATACCGTGTCCGTATGTCACTGTCTTTGCCCACAAGCACTCCACGAGCATCTTTCCATTGCTCAATATGTCAGACTTGAATATGAAAATGGGCAACTTTTTCATCACTCACCCACCATGTGCACATAAGGCCACAACGCTAATGGTGAATGTCAAAGTTGAGCGGAAAGGCCAAGGACCAGTGACAAAGCACCACAGACTATAAATACATGCTGTACTCTGGTGATAGACACAGATCACAGTCTAGGTTTGGCCACTCCAATAATCAGTCTAATGTTAAAGGAGATCAATTCACAGATGTAATGACGGCAAAAAATCTGCCAGTGGGTATTGCACTGTAAACAAGTACAAGCTGCTTCATATGAGAAGTGTGTATGTATATGAACTTGTAACTCTCTGTAACAAAGCAAAGAACTAATCCTTAAATTACTGAGTTCTATGGAAGCAACAATGCATTTTCCCCATTTAAAAACTCTTTTTTCAGGTTAACTCACCTGAGGCGAGTTGACCTAAATGATGTGTTTTAGCTCAAACTGTAACACTGCAGCCATATGTGAAAAATAGTTTTCACAGAAGTACAATCTTACTGTTTCCATAGGAATTGAAAGGGTACGTTGCAGCCAGGTGCTGCTAATCAAAAGCATTGATCAACTGCTCATTAGGAAGTGTGAGCACCTCTATAAAAATAGATTTCTTTGGCAGTTTGTTGCTCTGGAACGTCCAGGTGCCACACACAATGCCGCAATATTTCCAGGAGTTGATGTCCCAGCTATTTCACTCCAATGTCTAACCCCTCTCAGATTCAGTTATCATATTAAATGTTAAAATTCCTGACAGTGCACTTAGAAGAAGGCTGAACAAGTGTGGCTTGTTTTCAAGGGATGCCAGGAAAATGCTTCTTTTCTCTATGAAGAATGTGACAGACATACTGCACAGTGCCACGTCTAGAAGAAACCCAAACACAACACCTCATACCAACTGTCGAGCAAGGTGGTAGAGGGATGATGATTTGGGCTTGTTTTGCAGCCAGAGGACCAGGATCTATATACCAAAGTATTCTAGAGTCAGATGTGAGGCCAGCCGTGTGACAGCTAAAACTTGACTGAAACTGTGCCATGCAACAGGACAATGATCCCAAGCACTGCAACATCTCTACGGCTGAAAGTCTGAAAAAGAAAAGAATCAAGGTTTTCAGACCTTAACTGGTTGAAATGCTGTAATGAGACCATAAATATGAACAAATGCCTGCAAACCTCAATGAACTAAAGCAATGTGGTAATGAAGAGCGTTCCTAAATATCGACACAATGATGTGAGAGACTAATAAAATCTGGCAAAAAATGTATTACTTCAAGTTACTGCTATTAAAGATGCTTCAACAACCTATTGAATCATGAGGTGGACTTTAACTTGAGGTCTGCACAAAGTCCCATGACAGAACTTGTTGGGACCTGAAATCCCAACATTTTAAGAAATGCAGTTGAAATGCTGCTTGATCAGCTCACTGTTGTCAGTAACTTTGGTTCAGGAATGGGTGCAGGCATGTTTTCAGATCTCTGCAGTTGCTTTAGTAACTACATTTTGTTCATTACTAAAAGAAACAATGGCCTAAGTTGTCAAAGTAAACCACATCTTGTTATAAACCTTCATGATCTTGAATCACTGTGCCTTATTTGAGTGGTTCACTTCAACCAAGAGATGCTGAGGATGGTCAGGGAAGTATTGTCGTGATTTCTGAAACATTTAAAGCTGGAACAGCGGCCTTAGGCCTCCTGGATAAGTTCTTTCAGAGTTATTGACCCACAAAGTTCCAAGTTTCTCCCTTTCTAGCACACTTGCATTCATACAAGCAGGGGTAAGCAGTGTGCCATGATTGATGGGATAGGTTGGGCTGGTAAGGGGGGATGCCTGTGTGCAGGCTGTAGAGCAGCTGTTTTCTCCGAGCTCGAGGAGAGCAAAGACAGAGAGAGTATGTGCGAAAGTGAGAGAGAGGAAAGAAAGAGAGAGAGGTCGAATAGAAAGTGAAGGGAGGGCAGAAGGAGGGAGAAGAGAGAGAGAGAGCAAGCGTGCCTTCCTCGTGCCCTTCAGGCAGACCAGGTGTCTACAGCTCCACGCTGAGTCGTACCACAGAACCTGGCACGGCAGTTCTCAAACAGGTCCTACTCATCGTTCCCCCTTTCCCCAAGGATGGCTGCAATTAACACACACACAGAGTGCACAGTGTAGAGAAAACATGCCGAAAATGACAACGCCCCAAGCCACAGCACATGGAAAGGAAAGGGAGAGAGAGAGGGAGGGAGAAAGAGAGAAATGAGGGAAACAAAAACAGAGAGAGGGAGCCAGAGAGACACACCGGAGAGCTTGTTTTATAAAGGTGCAGGTGCAGGATTTGAGTGACTGCCAGGTTGCACTCTCCTTTTCGTTCCATATTAACGTTGTCAGCTTTTTACCTCCCCTCTCCTCACCTGCACTGCTCCATACCTCACCATGTTCTGTTGTTTGCTCATTACCAAGGGCTCCCCTCACACCCAGACGCTACACGATCCACAGAGGTGCAAGAAAGTTTGGCAAAAAACTTTCGGCTTTGCAGAGTTGTAATATTTTCTGAATCCTTTCGTGTGACAAGGCGTTCTCAAATCAAAGCAATGCATATATTTAAAAACGTCATTCTTTCTGAAAGAGTGAAGATTTTTTTTTTAAATGAGTGACAGATGTCACTCAGTAAACGGGGACGTGGTGTCACTGTGTGGCAAAGCTGCAAGGACACAATATATGAGCAAGTCCTGACTTTCCCATGATTTTAATTGTATGCGTCTGAGTCATATGACAGCAGGGATGATCCAAATCCTGACAAAAGGATTTAGTACAGATGTTACAGCGCAGTAAAAAATGCTTTCTGAATTACCCAAATGTTCATTCTGAGGAAGCCTTTATTTTGCCATTTTATTCAAATGGTTACTGTCCATGCTTCATGTCCCACCTTACCAGTTTCTCGTTTCTATCATGGCACAGTGCATGGACACAGCTGCTGTGTTATATATGACAAGTGCTTTACCCACCAAGCCTGTTATGGTTTTTGATCTGTAACATTGACTGACAGACTTTCGTCTAACTGTGGCATTTGGAATCTGGTGCAGTCAGCACAATCTGGAGCTGGACACTCTTAAGACTGTAGAGATGACAGTGGACTTCAGGAGACATCCCTCAACTCTGCTCCCCCTCACCATATCAGACAGCCCTGTGTCAACTGTGAAGACCTTCAAGTTCCTGGGTACAACCATCTCCCAGGACCTGAAGTGGGAGACCAACATCAACGCCATCCTCAAAAAGACCCAGCAGAGGATGTACTTCCTGAGACAACTGGGGAAGTACAGTCTCCCACATGAGCTGCTGATCCAGTTCTACACTGCGGTCATTGAGTCTGTCCTGTGCTCCTCCATCACAGTCTGGTATGGTGCAGCCACTAAACAGGACAGGAGCAGAATGCAGCGGACTGTACGGGCAGCAGAAAGGGTCATCGGCGCCCCCCTGCCCTCCATCCAGGATCTGTACCTCTCAAGAACCAGGAAACGGGCAGGGAAAATCATCACAGACCCCTCACACCCTGGACACAGACTTTTTGATCTGCTGCCCTCTGGCAGACGGTACAGAAGCCTGCAGACCAGGACCACCCGACACAGGAACAGTTTCTTTCCCCTCGCCATCTCCCTTCTTAACAGTTGACCTGTCACACTGCCAGACTGCAGCTGCACCTTATGTACATTTTGTAGTATTCATTCCACCTCATTCATTTCTGTATTTTATGTATATAAGTTTAGATTCGTTATTTATAGTTGGTTTACACAGCTTTGTGTATGTATGTGTAATGTGTATATAGACACATGTGTGTGTGTGTGTGTGTGGGTGTGTGTGTGTGTGTGATTTACATTGCTGTGCTTGAGAGCCACCATCTACCGGAACCAAATTCCCTGTATGTGTCTGCACATATACTTGGCCAATAAACACGATTCTGATTCTGATTCTGATTTAAAACTACCACGTGACCAAAAACACCTATAAATACAAGATGTTACAGAGTAAAATTCAGTATGCCTGCCCAGTGAAGTGTGTGATAAAGTGATTCATTGCTATCTACGTAGACCTATAATGTACAAAACATTATTATTCAAAATAAAAAAAATATATATAAATATATAAGCATAAACAACAGCTGTTGGTATGTCTGAAAAACAGCTGAAAGTTCAGAAACACTAAATATGTCGCTGCACTGGCCAAATCACAGTGCACACTGTACATATATAAAATATACTCCTCTGTGTGTGCCATCTTCAGTCCCTTGATTCTACACTTACTAAATATCAATGCCTGTCTACATTATTTGGCTTTCCAGTATCATTTTGTCACATTATCTGTGTCGTTTTGGCCCTGCAGATGTTTTCCCTCATAGGAGAGTTGCATTTAATCAGTGAGACAGATGTTTCCCATGACAAAAACAAGTGATCATAGTTTATTTTTTCTATAAATTATACAGTTAGTAGCAATAAATACAAGTGCTTCACATATTGTAATGTGCATCTGAGCTCTACACAAACTTGCATCAGCGAAGAGGCAGAAAGAGTCTTTTGTCTCTGGTATACAGTATTCACAGTTTTCATACTGATGAAAAGTATTACAGTCTTCTATGAGCTATAAGGCCATCTTTGACAGAAGCTGAGCTTGGAGAGAAAAAAAAAGTTTCACAAATGGCCAAATGTCACTAATTAGTTTGAACTCTGCATTTCTGATGAAGCCAGTTGGTGTGGTGGGGTGGTGGTGTTGGCAGGGGGCAGCAGGAAGAGGGGGGGATTGATGGGCTGTGCCTCAAAATGTAAATTAAACAAAAGGCGGGAGTTCACATGACAGCTTTGGAGGGGCAGGGCTGGAGCCTTCTGATTTTCTGTGTGAGAAGGAGAACAAGTGGAGCACAGTGCACCAAACATTGGCACATGGCAAACAGCTCGGAGGCAGCGGAAGCAAAATAACTTCTGTTCTAGGGAACAACAAAGGAGGAACAAACAGCGTGGCCCACAACTTTTTGGTCCTTATTATTCTGTGATTTCGTAATCAAGAGGATGGGATCTGATCTACAAACCATGGACAGCTGGTTCATTTCCACCGCCGGGCCTTGTGGGAGATGTAGTTTCTTCTCTCAACGACATATGCAAATCCCAACTGTCCCTCCCCTCTCTCTCCATAATTGCCGACTTTTCAGTAACAGAAGGAGGCCCATTTGCGTGTGTGTGTGTACACGTTTGTGTGAAAAGAGTGTCTGTGTGTGCAGCCTATGCTCTCGTCAGGGTCCAGCCTTATTTCAAGGGATAAATAAAAGATGCAGAGTTCTTCTAAAGGAGCCCAGCAGAAGGTAGACACAGACAGGCAGATATGGAGGGGTTCTTCAGAGAATCTGGGTTGTGCATGGCGCTGCATCGATTCTCCATTTGGGCTTCGCGAGGTTCAAACACACGGCATTGTGGGCCGCAGATTGTGTTGCATGGGCGTCCCTCAAGTGACACGTAAAAAGCCGGCCCCCCATCTGCCTGACAGATTTGTGCGGGCAGCCCCTAAAAGCTTTGGCAGAGAGAGACAGGTGGGGACGGACAGACAGACAGACTGAAGGACGAGTGCCACTCAGCACCCCTCAGCTGTCATGCAAAAGAGAAAGTGAAGCTTACTTTACTGGCGACAAGCTGTGGCAGACAAAAAACTAAATGCAGACGATAATCTGAACCTGCATCGAGATTCACAGCATGACTGTGAATAGCTAGACCTGTCTGTAAGCTCCTGGAAGCTCCGTAGGGCAGGAAACAGACCTGCTGATGATACACCCTGACAGCCTGCATCAGGGTAAATTATGGTAATAGCATGCAGTCATCTGCCTGGTGCCATTTGACTCGACAAAAACACTTAAACACTCCATCTATTTCTCTAAGTGGGAAGCAGAGAGGCCATCTTGGATGGGTGGGCCTGTGGGTTTTTTTGACAGGAACAGAGCAGAAGAAACCCTAGTGACGCTACAGTGACATCCCACAGTCTGTTCAACACAGAGGCAGGCGTGCTTGCCTCCTCAAAATCTACCAGCACGGATGGATGTGTTACCAAATATTTAATATTTTAAGGCTGTTCCTTGGATCGTGACTTAACCTGAAAATGCAGGTTTTTATAAATGCGCGTTGTTAAACAACTAGTTCAAAATCTCTGGACACCTGAACGAGCCACAGGTGCGTCGGGGGAAAGGTTGAGACTCTTTTCTCTTTTTTCTATCAAATAACAAATCAGAACAACACATTTTTTGAGAAAGAGAATAAGTGTTTTATTGCTGCACTAGCAGAATACTAGCTCAAGTGTTTGCACTATTTCTACTGTTGTTTGCATGCCAGATACTCCTATAACATTTTCTTTTGCTGAAGCATTACCTTTCTACAAATCACGGCCAGCAGACAGAGCAGATTTGCTGCAGGCAACATGTGTTTACATTTCTGGGGAGCTGCACGTCAAGCTAGCTCATTAGCTCAGCCTTTGGATACATGCCTGCAGTGTACCTATAGTGTCGATTCAGCACAGAAATATAAGCCAGGCTTAAGTCTCAGCTGATTGCTTGCAATCTCACGGTGACATCAAGTCACTGCTCTGGGCTGCAGGACATTCAGTAATAGCGATGTATTTTTGAACTACACAACCAGGCTACATGCTTCCCCCCTACCATCTATGCTCAACTAAGCACAACGTTTCAGTTTTCTAATGCTATACCCAATGTGCATGGTTTAGAAATGAAATGTGCCTAAATGCTGAACTATTGCTTTAAAGTACAGTATCGTTTACCCTGCACACTGACAAAAATCCCTAGCTAAATAGCATTAGACATGCTTTTAGTCTGATCACATTAGGGTTGTGAAGGGTCACAATGTAATGACAGTTCAATCAAATCAATGCTTTGTTCAAACTTGGAATCGATAGCAGTATATTGTGATTATGAAATGTATCTCCTTGCAGTGCTGAGCAGATCTCCCTCTGGGAGCTTTCTCCTCTCTATATATATTGTTCATCCATCTCAGTTTCACTACTGAAACAGGACTATCTGAATACCAGGCAGGGAGAATCGATGCAAAACATGTCAGTGACAGTTCTCTGTTTTCTGAGTGTATTGTTACACTATCAAAAAGAATGCGGTTCACTGCAATAATGTGCAGATTTTTAATACAATTTGTTACAAGATATTTTAAGATGTACTGAACCAGAATGAGAATCTAATTCATTATTTATGTTCCGGGACATTTACTTTTACTTAAACTGCAGAAGGTAACATCTTTAAAATCATAAATTTACAATAATGACACCAAAAACCTAGAATTTAAACATTTAGAAATGCCCACCCAAAAGACAAATTTAAAACTAAAATAATTCATAAAGAAATAAATCTCCCTCCCACCCATTAAAAATGTTCAATAATATCTTAAAAGACTTGAACAGCAGTATTTCACAGGTCCCTCTGACAAAAGACATCATTGAGGGCTGTTTTGGGGTAAAGTCATTTTTGAACTTCCAGTATCACCTCACCATTACAAAACATGTCTACATTTGAAAAGCTGCAGATCATGGAGCAACTGCAAAAAGTATTATTTTCAGCTGCTGTCTAGTTCAGCTGGATATAATTTATAGTTTAGACCAGGACTGTGCTGGAGTAAACATCATTATACCGACTGGTAGAAGTCACTGGTAATTCCTAAAATACAGTACTTCTTGTCCCTCAGCTAGAACCCTATATGTGAAGCACATAATATGTAGTGTGAAGGTTTGGCTGTCTCTGAGATGTTTTTACATCATCGTTTTTCCAGTTTAGGGTCAATGGGGGGCTGGATCCTATCCCCATCATAGGATGACAGGCAGGGTAGACCCTGGACAGACTGCCAGTCTGTTGCAGGGCTAACACATAGAGATAGACGACCATTCACGCTCACACCTATTATCATTTGCCAATTAACCACATGCATGTCACAGGACTGTAGGAGGAAGCCAGAGTCCCCAGAGAAAACATGCAAACTCCACACAGAAAGGTGCCGCATGGGATTCAAACCCAGGACCGTCTTGCTGTGAGCCACCACTGTGCCACCCTTACATATATTAGATATTTTGAGCCACTTTTGCAAAAAGTTATTACAACAAGTCATTTTCTGTTCGTATTTAGTAGCTTTTACTCGTTTAAACTAAAAATAAAAAAAAACAATGAATCCATACATTGAAAAGTTCATCATGCATTTATCTGGTCCTTATTGGTCACTGACAGTTGTTAGAACACATGGATTCATATTATATATTCATTCTAAAGAAGACAGATGGGCACCGAGCAATCAGATGCAACACGTCAGAATGACATTGCTGAGAGGCCACCTGACTTTCCTTTCCATTTATGTATAATAAATTATACATAAATATATATATATTATACATTTATGTATATTATATGCCTTTCCTTCCACATTATACTGAATACTAAGAGGGCAAATGCAGCCAATGGGCTTAATTAAAGACCCTATCATTCGCATGCAGGATGACTGGTTGCAAACACACATGCACAACACTTATTAAAAGGAATAAAACTATAAAAAAATCCATGTAAGTAATGGAAATAAAATGTTAGAAAGTGAAGCAGGGAGCGAGGCTTCATCGGGCCACGGCTGGGTCTGAGCCTCAGTGAGATAAATGTCACTTCTAACCCTCCGTTGGCCTATACAGCACAAATGGAGCGACCGCTCTCCTCTTATCATCAGCTGCACACGCACACACTGCTCTCTCCCTCTCGTGCTAGAACAATTAGCTTTATGGTGGCTCAGAGCCTGTGAAATGTCATTCTGCCAGGTAAACTAGCTATTATATCACAAAGGCTGCAGCTGAGTCAATTATACAGCACAGGGAAGAGGGGCAAGGCCCGAGAAGCAGGGCAATGAATTCATGAGTTCATCAAAGGAGAGGTCGGAGGGGTCAGCGGTGAGAGAGGCCGCGAGGCAGGGAGGAAGTGAGCAAGAGAGTGGGAGAAACAGAAAAGATAGAGCATCAGTTCGGTAGGTTGTCAATGGTATGCTAATATGACATTCACATCAGAGGAGACTACATCATCAAATCAAATAAGACACAATTTAGATAAAAGGCTCCATATGAGTGTTTGCATCTTGATTTATTAGCATTCGCTCTGCTGAAAAATGAAGGTCAACAACATTTTGTGTACATATATTTGAAATTTGGAATATAGCAAAATTAAGCACAGCTCTGTGTATATTAATTAGTTAACTTGGAAGATATTTATTGGGGAATGTAATTTAGCAATGTGAGTATTTCTTTACATATTTTGCACTTTATGTTTGGTGATGTACTATGTGCATGAATATAAGTAAGCCATTTTTCCTGTTCTGTTGGGTTTGGAGACCATGTTCATTCAATTAAAAAATTAACTTACTGTATTCAAAATGAACTTTATGTATCAAGAACAAATGAGTCTACTATGTAGATGTGATCCCCCTCATTATTTATTTTATTATTGGTTCATTTAGTACTGTAGTAGTTAGTGAGCATTAGTTAGTGTCTTCTGTACCTTAATGTGTCATATTTTGCATGTTGCATGTACTGCATAGTTTTAAATTCTTATCTGCAAACTGATGACATTAACTCTCAAAGTGATCCTTTCCTGCTGACATGTCAAAGTGTTAAATGAGAATACAAGCATCTCAAAACTGCACCTAAGTGCAGTTACACTCCACAGCAGTTATGAGGTGTCCTTAACATTTTGCAAAACATCAAAACAAATGTGATGGAGAGGTGGACAGAGTGAACCAGAAGCTGCAAGGCGTATCTGTCTTGCGAAGGTAGTCTTGTCACAGATACTGCCCTCTCAGCAGAGCGACCAGATGGAGCCTGATGCTCAGGGCACATAAAGGCGGCCCCCTGGGGGACTCCGAATCCATCCCCTCACCCCTTCTCACCCCGAAACCGGGGCTCTGACTGGGCAAGGGGACCAGTTCTCTGCCTCTCTTCTACTTTTGAGGCCACTTCCTCTCCCAAATACCCCTCCTGTCTACCCCTTGCCTCCTGCAGCGGACACTGCCCAAATGCCAGCACGTCCCACCTGGGCCTAGCCAAGCCTGACCCTACTGTCAGGGGGGCAGGCGTGACATGCAGTGCACAGAGCACTCACCCTTGACAGAAACACAATGGCACAAGGACTGGCTGGCTGGCTGACTGCACTGGGTATAGATAATACTGTTAATCGTGCAGAGTAGCAAACAGCTTCACAGAACAATGAGAAACCAGCAGAGCAGTGATTGGAAAATATTTTCCAGGGCTTCAGGTACCATACTCTCATCCACACACACATACAGTAAATGAAGCCACACCAATACACTTTCACAGATGTGTAGAAGAACATGCACATGCATTTATTTATGTTCATGTTTATTTAAAGTCCTCCTTGGCATAGAGGATACTGCTAGTGTTCCACAAATTTGGGGAATTTAGCTTTTTGCTAGAGGCATTGTGTTGCTTAAGTTTACTTTTCAAAATACCCAGAATGTATTTTATGTTATTAAAGTCATGTGACATACTGTGATAGGTCATATATTTTCTTCTTTAGAAACTTTGGATAATTTTTCTGCTTCAATATTGCAGGACAGTTCAATGAAAAAGTATTTGTACTCTTCCTAACAGCCAAAATTACTCCAAACATGTAGGGATGACTCATTCAGGATGTCACAGAAGAACCCAGCACAACATCTAATGAACGTCAGGCCTCATCAGTCTGCTTTAAGGTCATTGTACATGATTCAAAATTTAAAAAGAGACACAACACAAAGGCTTATCTCACATTTACCAAAAACATCTTGATGACCCCCCAAGACTTAAATATTCTGTAGACTGAGAAGATAAAAATTTAATTTTTTGAAAGGTGCGAGTCCTGTTGCATCAGGTGTAATTTAACTACTGCAAAAGAACATAATACAAACAGCCAAACATGGTGTAAAAAAACAACCAAAAAGGAAGAAATCAGGAATACTTTATCACTGAACTGTATTCCCCAAGGCTTCTGGAGCACGAGTCACCTTGCAGTTTCAGTAGGTTCATTCGGGATTGTACTTTCTCCTATTATAGACTGCAAAGATACAGTACATGACAAATTAAAGAAAAAAACTAAAGGAAATGCATTTGAATTTAAGAAGTCATCTCCCACCGATGACTTTTCCAAGAGTCAAAGTTAGTGCAAAAACCTTTAGATGATCTGTCATGAAATTAAACTGAGAGAGAGTGAGAAAGATTCAATTTGAACAACACTATTACAACTTGCTTTGTCTCTGCTGTAACTTTGCATTCAGTTGAACAATACTTGAACTACGTTTGCATAAAACTGTTATAAAGTAACTTTTGGTCTCCACTGTATTTCTCATTTCTGTATCTTTTATATTTTCTATGAGACTCATTGCCATACAGTCAGGCTGTTGTAGCCAATTACTGCTGCTAGCTGCTCAGATGTCGTCAAATTGAGTGGCAGCCTCCCCAGCTCGCCTACATCTGGGGTGTGAGGGGTATGTGTCGCAAACAGTCACACATCCTAGAAATCCACTCTGTTTATCACCTGCTGACATTCATATTCATGTCACGATGCCTGTCTGGCCTGTGATAGGATTTGGTTAGTTCACTGACCAGCGAGGCTCTAATCTGTCTCCAAGCTACTATGAACTTTTATCAAAAAGATTTTCAAAGGGATCTTCATCTTCAGAGTGATGCTAATAAGTGTCAAGACACTTTCACACTGAGGAGGTTTGAACATATTCCATGTTTTACATAGATAAAAATAATTACATATTTGCTATGTAATTTACACTCAAAAACCATTAACAAAAAAGCAAAAATGTTTCTTTTTTCATTTTTTACAAACTCATTAAACTGCCTGCTGGCAATGTTTTTGGTTAGATGTGTTCTGTTTGCTTTAATTATAGTATCTTTGAGACATACTTAAAGCGTACCGATAGCCCACTTACAGCATTGACAGTGATTAGACATAGTTTAGAAATTCACACCTATGTCTAAGGTTTTCACAGGACCCTAAATCAAAGAACCACCTTCAGCAGGAACTTTTAAAAGTTTGTTGAGTTCATTGAGGGTTGCAGGCATTTGATTCAGTTTGGGACACATTTGACTCTAGAGCTCTTTGGTATAAAGAAGAGTTCATTGTCAACTCAATTGAAACAAACTAAAATGATCACACCTCCACCACTGTGCGGGACAGTTGGTATGAGGCTGTGTTTGGTTCTCACGATTGTGGCCAAAAATCTCCACACTGAACTTGACTGTCCAAAGGACATTGTTCCAGAAATCTTGTGGTTTGTTCAGTTTAGCTTTGCAAAGGCGCCATGCGCCATTTTATAGCAAGAAGAGGCTTTCTCCTGGAATAAGCCATACTTATTCAGTCTTTTTCTAATTGTACTGTCAAGACCTTCAAAATTTAACATCCCAACTGAGGTATGTAGAGTCTGACATGTAGCTCTTGGTTTTTCTTTTTTCAATTTCTTTGAGCACTGAAAGGTCGAACATTGGGGTGAAGATTCTGGCATTGTGTTAACACACACCTGACTGCTCCAGAATCGCTAACTGCCAAAACTACTTTTGTCGGGGTGGTCACACTAACTGATGATCAAGTGCATTTGATTAGCAACACCTGGCTGCCACTTATGTACCATGTTCATTCATATGGAAGCAGTAAGTGTGTCCTTATATTGGAGTGCTTAGTGGTCTGTGAAATATTTCGTTTTTATGTGACCATATAAGGTCCCACTATCATCTCCAAAGAACTACAATAAAACTATGGTGAGGCGTAGAGCAGGAGAAGTTTGAAACCACAAGCACTCTTCTTGTTGTTGACCATCTGGCCAAATCACCAAATTTGGTGAGTTAGGTGAAGTGTCTGTTTGAGTAGAGCTTCAGCTTAGCAGCACTTCATCAATCGGGCAGCAAATAACATTTAAAGGACTCAGAGAAAAATGAAAAAGACTGATTGAAAGACCCTCCCATATACAGCAGTGGTGTAAATGGGGGGGCTGTGGCGTGAACACTACTAATATAAAGAATGGTGATAAATAAACTGGGCCTTATAAAGTGTTTTTATACTCTACTAAAGCACTTACCTTACCTTATTCACACATTCACGTTGTCTATATAACATTCACACTCTGATGAACATATCAGAGATCAGTATCTTGGTTACCACCAACCTTATGATTAGGAGGTGACTTGGTCTACTGCTTGAGCTACAACCACCCCAGGATCATGGTAGTAGTATCATGGAAGCAACAATTGCCAAGACTTAAACCTTACAAAACATCTATGAAAAGACCTGAAGAAGGTTTCATATGTTTCCCATCCTGATGAACCTCCTGCGAAAAATGTGTGTGACTAGGCTGTAGAAGCTTTTTAAGCTGTAGAAGTACTATTTTATAACAGCAGTCATGTAATGGTGCTTTATACTATAAGGTAAAGAACCTACAATATAAGAGTGAGAGCCCCAATGGTCCAGTGATTCCCCGTGAGAAAACTCTTGGCAAAAATTCAGCAATTACTCAATGCTATGGTTGCTGCCAAAGGAGCTTCTGCAAAGTGCTAAAAGAAGAGTCTGAAAATTTTCATTTTCATTTCAGATTTTTTATTAATTGCAAGATGCAGAAAAAAAGCATGTTTGCAATTATTAATTATTGAGTGTTGATGGATAAATTGCATCTCATAATATTTACAAATTAAATATACAACACAATAACATGTCCAATAACTGAAAGTGGGTGAACCTTATGTTTTTGTAATGAAGTTTAAACATAAAAAGCTATGCTGATCTTTTTTGCATATATGCATATATTTTGTATATGCCTGTAATTCAAAATATATATCTATAAATTCCCCACAAAGTTTATGTTTTGAAATCATTTTTACAGTATATTAAATAATGTATCCAGCTTTTCATTCCTATGCATGTTAACCTTCATGATGGGATTTGGCCCAGGTCTGTGAGTGTGTTTACTCATGTCTCTGTTGGTCGGGGTGTGTGTGTGCGTGAATCACAGGGGGCTTCTCTTCCCTGTTTGGCTCCGATTTTGGCAGCCCTCTGTATTCTGCCATGCATACGGAAACATGCAGGAGTGGGCCTGGAATCAAGGTCAGGCCTGGAAAATGATGTAGCAACACTCCTAAAACCTGAATTTCTGCTGAGTTTGGCATTGTGCTCACTGTCCCCCGAGGCCACAGCCAGGAGTCACCCATCATGCTTATCCAGACCAACCTGTAATGAGCTGCTGGAAGACGTTCCGATGTAGGAGTACACTCTAAAAAGTGTATTTCAGCAGTAGTTGAAGTTACGTAAAGTTAAGAGTCAGTTTCATTAAGATTTCTGCTTTAGTGGAGCCAGTCTAAATTTGTGGAGTATATCAACTTGTTATTACGTGTTGTTCCCTCAGTACACATGTAACCTGCTATTCTCATTAGAGTCAACCTGCATCAATTAGGTTTCTCGTGACGCAGTGCGTCTGATGTCATGACGTCTCCGCCTTCTCCAGAATTTTCTACCTGCGGTTGAGAACAACAATTTGAGAGGCACTTGGCTGCAGGCAGGACCTCGTGAACAATTTGGTCAATAAGGTAACGAAGATATTACTTTTTCCATAGTCCTTGAAGGTAAGTCAAATGTAGAACACATATTTTAATATATTAGATATAAAAATATTCCAACTGTATTGTTAAGTGTTTAGTAAATTGACCTGACCAAACCGCTATCATTCAGCCCTGCTAACATTAGCGAAATGTCAGACCTGTTGGTAGTTTGTGCTTGGACATGTAGGTTAAGTTAGTAGTTTGCCGGCGGTACTCTCTTGTTTTAATATCGTAATGCTAGCTTAAAGTTGTGTATTCATGCAGTGTGTCGGTGTTGGCTTACTGTTAGTTATTCATTAGCATTAGCACATTATAGCGGCAAGCTGGACCGCGGTTCTCTTCAGACTACGTTACTTCGGGTGCGCGCATTTATACACGAGTGGTTGTTCGCAGTATGCCTGTCGGCGCGAATAGTTCATGCGGTCACGGCCACGGGTGATGTAGGAGGTAAAGTTTAGCTGTGGTGGCTCCAGGAAGCATGCATTTACTGCCGCTTGCATTGCTTTCAATGTACATGACGTTAAGAAGGCGAGGAGAAAGGGTGCGTGCAGCGCTCGTACACGCACTGATCAGCCGTGTGAGAGGGAGATGGTGTGCGGCAGAAAATCAAAATTAGAAATCATAGAAGAAAGTATTACGCTATTGAACACAGAAAATACAGCCATCAGATTTCTTGTAGACCTAGCACACTTCTGGTCTGTGTCTGAATACATATATAAGTACATAGATGCAGATGAACACTGTAAACATGATGAAAGATCGACAGACTAACTCGAACATATCTTTAATCTTTAGGACTTTGGGTAGCGCTTCCTTTCCTTCCTGTCAACCTCTCCAGAGGGGTGTCTGCTGATGGCAGAAAGATTACATCACCTCTGGTTGGAACCCTGAACAGTGCCACACCTTTGGCTTGGTGTCCAATGTGATGCCCCATCGCCACCTTCTGACCTAACTTCTTCTCAGCTCTGTGACTACCTCAA